>NC_140769.1:263827188-266327188 GCF_044657685.1 Stegodyphus dumicola | reverse complement strand
TTGCATTCGCAAATTATGAATTTTTATACACTGAAGTGACAAAAGTCATGGGAGAAGTCATGATAGGGATACCTCCTAATATTTTGTTGGTCCTCCTTTTGCCCGGCGAAGTGCAGCAACTCGACGTGGCATGGACTCAACAAGTCGTCGGAAGTCCCCTGCAGGAATATTGAGCCATGTTGCCTCTATAGACGTCCATAATTGTGAAAGTGTTGACGGTGCAGGGTTTTGGGCACGAACTGACCTCTCGATGATGTCCCATAAATGTTCGATGCGATTCATGTCGGGTGCTCTAGGTGGCCAGATCATTAGCTGGAATTGTCCAGAATGTTCTTCTAACCAATTGCGAACAATTGTGGCTCGGTGACATGGCGCATTGTCATCCATAAAAATCCCATCGTTGTTTGAGTACGTGAAGTCCATGAATGGCTGTAAGTGATCTCCAAGTAGCTGAAGGTATCCATTTCCATTCAATGATCGGTTCATTTGCACCAGAGGACCGATTCCATGACATGTAAAAACAGCCCAGACCATTATAGAACCACCACCAGCTTGAACAGTGCTTTGTTGACAACTTGGGTCCATGGCTTCGTGGGGTCTGCGCCACACTCGAACCCTACCATCAGCTCTTACCAACTGAAATCGTGACTCATCTGACCAAACTACAGTTTTCCATTCGTTTAGGGACCAACCGATATGCTCATGAGCCCACGAGAGTCGCTGCAGGCGATGTCGTGCTGTCAGTAAAGGCACTCGAGTCGGTCTTCTGCTGGCATAGCCCAAGGAAGACAAATTTCGCCGCACTGTCCTATCGGTCACGTCCCTCGTACGTCCCACATTGATTTCTGCGGTTATTTGACGCAGTGTTGCTTGTCTGTGAACATTGACAACTCTACGCAGACGTCGCTGGTCTCGGTCGTTAAGTGCAGGTGGTCGGCCACTGCGCTGTCCATGGTGGAATGTTATGCCTGAAATTAGATACTCTCGGCACACTCTTGACACTGTGGATCTCCGAATATTGAATTACCTAACGATACCCGAAATGGAATGACTCATGCGTCTAGCTCCAACTACCATTCCTCGTTCAAAGTCTGTTAATTCTCGTTGTGCGGCCATAATCACGTCAAAGCTTCTTCACATGAATAACTTGAACACAAATGAAAGTCCTGCCAAAGCACTTCGCATTTATACATTTTCTACGCGATACTACTGCCATCTGTATATTTACATATTGCTATCCCATGACTTTTGTCACTTCAGTGTATTACATACGTCTATGTACTGAAAAATAATAAATTGAATTAAATAAAAAATGCAGGTCTATAAATATATTATTTTGATTTCATTTCGAAATCAAGTCTTTTTCTTTTTCAGTTTCAAACAAAACTAGTTCTTTCAAGAAGCCAATAAAATCCTTTTCCTGTTAAGGAAAACCATAATTTTTAACTTACTAAATCACAACCAAAACATATACTCAGTAATACACTTCTTTAAAGCATTTTACACAATATTAAGCTAGCAAATATGTTTGCTTTTCGAGAAGCTTCACTAATTTTAACAAATTTTTAAAAACATAACAAGCACCATTTTCTAGATCTTAGATCGGAGGTTCTTAAAACCCCTTCCTACAAGAGTAACAAAATTTATTTGCGAATGTAGTACCTTAAAATTTTATTTCTTGAAAATAATTAGGTAATTTAAAATTTCCATATATTTGAATTTCTCGTAGGGCTTCTATATTGAAAAGCAATTAACTTTTAAATTTTTAGTTTTAGGTTGCATATATGTAGTTTATTTCTGCAGGAAGCATCTTAATAATGCAAAAAGTTCCTAAAGCTTATTATAGAAGATTTGGAGGAAAGTTTATGAAATTCTGTACTAGATAATAGTTGGAATTTGAGAAAATATAATAGAGAAATATTCAGGAAACATAATAAATAATAGAGAAAGATGATATTTTGAAGAAGCTAAGCTTAATAAATGCAAATCTTAAAAAAATATCCTTTATTTTATTACAGAAAAATTGTATGAAATATAAAATATGAAGTAAATTTCATATTTTGGAAAGACAAAAAATATTGAAAATACTGATAAAATGGCTGAGGTAGTTGTAGGTAAAATATCGTTTCATAAATTCTGGTCTTCCTTCTCTAATTAAAATAAATATAAAATACATATGCAGTGTAGTGTAGTCAGTATGTTGAAATAATTATTTTAAGCAGAAATTTTACTGAGTTTTCGTTGATATACTATATTACTCGAATTACGATCTTTCTTTGCTGATGTAAAGAGTCACAGAACACATAATGAGAAATGATTGCATAATTAATAGCGAAGTATAATAATGAAGCGAAAGGAGTAGACTGAAGAAATCCGCAATGCTATCGCTGAGACTTTAATGGAGGAACTCCCGATTATACGTCGGACGTGCTTCCAGTCACATTATGAAGGCACGCAGAAAGGAAGAAGAAAATACCTTATTTACTCACTCTTCTAAACGGCAACTGAGTATGAGGCTGATGACGAATTATCGTCTACCACCTTTTAGTTCGGGCGCCACTTGTAAAGTCATTAGGTTATTTCTGAAGCCTCAGAGGTTAATAATGTACAACACATCTCTCAGGACTCGAAACCTGGACCTCTCGAATACCCGAACTATTACACCGCAAAAGCATGCGAAAAGGTGTGTATTGTGTGTATGTGTGATTATGGCAAAGCCTCGAGGGCTATCTGCCTAAGAGGAGGGATGCCTTCGTGGAGGACTTTCTAAGGGGAACTGGCTCGTATACACGTTACACATGGGGAAAACCACGAAAACGCCCATGCAGCCAGCCCGTTCGCGGGATTCGAACCTCGGACCGCACTACTACTGTTCAGCGTCTTTACCGCTCGGCCGCTGGTTGGCGCATGCGAAAAGGAGGAGGAAAATACATTATAAGCCTTTCCATTCGCTCTGCATTAGCACAGAGCCCCACCAGTGGCCGATTGAATCGAACTGGTGAATAATTCGACCTGTATTGGATCCTAGCGAATAAGCTGGCTGCATGTTGTTAATTCAGACGCCATTCGTAGGATCATTTAGAATTTTTTTATATCAGTAAATTGAAGAAATCAGCAATTTTTCGTCGGGATTCGAATTCCGGGCCTCTCGAATATTTGTCGGATGTGCTTCCAGTTATACCACGAAGGAGGTATAACCAGGAGGGAGAACATGCCTTATAAAGTAATAAAGTGTAATATTTCTAGTACGGTTTCTGATAGCGAATTTGACAATTCAATAAATCTCTTGAATATTAGAGATAGACTTTCCTTTAACCCTTACGGCACAGTGTATCCAATCCGGACACACCTAAAAATTTCCTTCTGTACGCACAGAAAAATTGAATGAAAAAGCATTTATAGGTTACCATAGGTTACTCTTAGCCTTCTTTATTTACAGTAGATGGCAGCTCAACACAAACCAGTCCATATATTTTAGCCATGTTTAGTTTTTTAAGATCCTCATTTTTCAAAGAAATCTTCCAAATATTTTTTTAGGGTATAAAAGGAATTGTTTGAGAAAAAATTTCTATGTTATTTTTTTGGCTGTATGCTAATCTCCTTACTCTATATTAGTTTTAAATTTTTACCTTGAAATCTTGCCTAAAATCAAACGGCGAACCCTAGGTGTGCCCAGACCGGTCTCACCGATAATCTAGAGCAAATCAGAGTCTGTATGTTTTTATTCTCCGCATCTCATCGTTCAGTTCATTGAGAACAATGCTCGTTTCAGCACTCTTTTGGTAACTCTATTCAATCAGTGTGCCCACTTTGGGCACACCCACAGAATTAAGACGATAAGTGCTATCTTCACAAAATTTTATTTGTATACTCCTCTAGGGCTAATTAGACTGCCTACCTTTTTTTTTTTTTTTTTTTTAAATCAAAACTCCGACTTTAAAAGCGTGTCGGAAAGGGTTAACATGCAGGTTTGAAGAGTAAAGGAGATGATTCAATGCACTCGGTGGTTTCGAGGCAGAAATTGCCGTATGCGTACTAAAATACGTAAAGATGCTTTGTCGCTTGTGATGGCAGTATATAAATTTTTAAAAACAATGACTTTTGATTTAAAGCTGTGAACTCTAATAATAGAAAATATCTACTGAATTCTCAGCAATGAAAATTCTCTTCCTGGTCAAATGAATAATAGATATTCAAAATAAGATTAAATTTTGAATCACTAGATTAACAGAATTTGAAAAGTGTCGTTTAATTCTTTAACTATCACATTATGTATCAGTAGCACAAATTCCACTTTGCTTTTAATTCTTGCATTTAATTTTAAAACAAACATTACATTTTATTACAAATTAAAAAATCTGATGTGTACACCACATGACTTTCTTGTACGGAATATTAAATTATACGCATTTTTTCTTGCATGTCCTTTAAACTTATTGGATTGAATTAAATCTACTTCGCCGACAACGCATAAACCACAATAGAATAAATGCATTCTTTAAAATTCACTCTAGTATTTGTTTACCATAGCGACACTCTGGCGCTAGATTCACTTAACAGTATTATATTTCGTCCATACTATAACTCATAATGCACAAAATTTATATCATTTAAAGAATAGAATTATCTAATCGTTGCCACATGTTCTATTCAAATACTATAATAAAGCTAGAACGATGTGTAAAAGAAATTAAGCAAACAAAACAAAAAAGAAACAGTTTTTTACAGACGATTAAGTATTTCTCATTCAATTCATTCAGTTCTCACTTCGCGAGAAGGCAAAAATACATAAAAACTCAAAATATATGTATTAAAAGTTACGAAGTAAATCTTAAACACTTATTTCCTCGAAAAAATTCCAGAAAGGATTAAGCATGATTTAATTCGCAATAATAAATGAAGGCGTTATTTTTGTTGTTGCGAAGCTATTTTCTCTGGATTGGCAACAAATCCACTAGTCTCCTGTTTCAAATGTAAACAAGCAATGGCCGCCATCAAAAAAAATTATTAGGCTTAGCGGCACTTAAACAGCTTTAAAAATGTTGATAATTCTAAAAACTATTGCATACAGATTTACTAAAGGCATAAAAACCTTAACCAAAAGATAAGAACAACATAATTCAATCATTTTTTAAAGCAAAAAACATACAATTTATAAACATATAAGCGTAAAGAAACTGAGATCACTAAGCCGTGTAACAGACTGGATGCATATATAAATATATTTTTATACGTTTGGTGCGGTCGATTGCAACCAAAATACGGAGTGCACATCTACATCTTATACCAGTCCTATATACAAAATGTCAACGTTCTGAGGCTACTCGTTTTTGAGTTATGCGAGATACGTACGTACATACTTTCATACAGACGCCACGAAAATTTTTCTTTAGAATTCATTTTAAAGCAGTTTTATAATTTTTTTGAAGGAAAGAGTCTTTTATTCTGTCCTTGCGTACAGATATTACGCAAAAACATCGTTAAATTGTATTCGATAGCGGTCAAAATGGATATTTTCGTTGAAATATGCTGCCTGAAACTTTTCGCGATTACAATACTTCCTTTTTACTTCGTACAAGGTAGTAAAAAACGGTTATTTGCTTTCTAATATTCAGTTCAATATTATACATATTAATCAAATTAAATCATTTTCAAAGTCGTATCCGGATTAAAAATCTTTACCCGGCGTTTATTTTAGCCATCTTCGGTTGTAGTTATACACTTGCAAATATCAATGTCGAATTTTAAAAAGAAATTTATTTGGACAAATAACGAAATCTATCTAATGCGACTTCCCGGTTCCTATACTTATATTTCGAAAAGTTTCATACTCGCTATGCAGAAATAAAATTAGACAAGAAGTTTGAGTTCTGTACGACAAAAAATTGACCAGGGTTTTAATTTCAAAACTTGCAATTCTGTTATCATTTTCAACTTGCCTTGACGGATCGCTTAGATAAGTTAGAACAGTTGGAAAACATAAGTTTAAATGAAGTACCGCAAAACCTGTGTATAATTTAATAGGCCGTGCAGAGAAGTCAGGTGAAGTCCGCATCAGATTTTTTTAAAAATAATTATATTAAGAAACAGTGTGTGATTCATTAGTAATCACAAGGCTAATGTTCTAAGTAATAATCCATAACATCCACTGCACATCTAATATCTGTAAAAATGCAAGCATCTTTTTTATCTTCCTAAGCGTGCTGTCTTAGAGATGCATTTTTGAATCGTTGTAGGGAGCTTGAAACCGAATTATTTTTTTTCACCTAAGCCCAATTATTGCTATTTTCTCTGTTTCAAATTTTATTTATTTCAAAATCAAGTTCAGAAAAGTGATGAAAATTTACCCAGGCCAAATGGTAATTTTAACGTGTGTTGCAGTCCAAAATGGCTGATGACACAGAACTTGTTATTTCTGGTAGCTTCGCTCTAAAACTCGCTTCCTTCCGCCATCAACTAATTTAATTTAGGCTTAGCATTTTGGAAATATTTTGACAAACGGTAAATGCCTCCCCCGATTTTGTTACCGCACGTAGAGGAATAATCATCATTCGAGATAAGCAGATTCAGAAAGATAACGAAAGCCGTTAATTGAAAATTCCGCGAAACCTTCAACAGTTTATTTGACTTTGCTTGATTTGACCGAGGCGAAAGCTGCTGCCACTCAATTTACAGAATAAATTAAAATAATAAATTAATGTGTTTACACTGTAATAAATAGGATAAATATCCCTGGTTCCATAGCATAAGTTTAGAGCAGAATAATTGGAAGAATAAATTTAATTGAAATTTTCCCGCAGGTAATTTAATAATTTCATCTACTGTCTAATGTCCATGAATTGCATTAATTGAATTCAGTTTTATTAATAATCAATGACTTTAGCTGTCACAACATTTTCCGAAATTAAACCACTAGGACAAATGTTGCATAAGTTTCTTTAAACCGGAGAAAGTATATAATCGTATTTTGCAATTATACCCACAGTGTATCTATAAAGTTCAATGTCTCAAATGCAAGAAAAAAGAGCTGCCAAAAAATAAATCATGATTAATAAAATCTAAAAGGGTAAAGATTTTAATGGTCGTTCAAAAGGTCTCTTTTAATGATTAATATGGTTTATCAGTAGAGAATATCAATTGAGATAGCCAACTTGAATAGCAAAATACTCTTATTTTATAGGATACTAGATAAGTATACATTTAGACTAACAAGGGAACGTCCTGTCGGGTGTCCATAACTTATTCACTGGATAAATATATGTTATTTAATAATTTATATTAATACACTTGAAAATGAGAATGTTCGGAGAAATAAAGCCTGTTATCGGTTTCCCTTCAGACGTTATTAAGCATCTGCAGTGTCACAGTAATTGTTTCTGTGTTATTCGATTTTTTAATTCTTGGTTACTGTGGGTCTCTGCAGCATAAACTCGGTTCTTTAGGTATCCTCAGGGAAAAAAAGGCAAGTATTGTGACTTCAGGAGAAGGGATTGGCCACCTAATTGATCTACCTCTGCCATCCAACGATCTGGAAATATTTCATGAAGTAGCACGTACATATGTAGACCTTTTATTATTTTTACAACTGCCGGAAATTCTTTGGCGAAAATCTTTATCAATTAATAATTTATTAGTTCCTTTTTAACCAAATAATGATATATAATATCGGCCCGATTCTAGAAGAAGAATAATAACAGTCTTGGAAGCATATCATTTGATGCTTTGAAAACTTTTTATATGGATGTATTGTAATATTTATTTTATAAGGTATTTCTCCCACTTTCCTAGCGTGCCTTCGTGGTGTAGTGGTCAGCACTTTGAGCCGGTATTTCAAAGCTCCGTGGTTCGATTCCCGCCAAAGGCACTTGGTAATTTTTCATCTCTCTTACTCCAAAAATTACCTAATGTCCCTACAGTGGCGCCCGAACTAAAAAGGTATTGGACGATGATTTCTCCCCACCCAGGATTGGGCGACTGGGTCCCCTATAAACCCCAGTCGCCCTTTAAAAAAAGGGGGAGTATATAAGGCATTTCTCCCACCTTCTTGGCGTGCCTTCGTGGTGTAGTGGTTCTGCACGCTGGGCCGGTATTCCAGAGGTCCGTGGTTCGATTCCCGGAGAAGGCGTTTGCTAATTTTTCATTGTTATTTTGTCGTCATGCCATTTCGCCTTTGGACTATCCGGAGCTTAAATTGTCCCGGAGCCCACTGGAAGCTGGCTCTGGTACTTCCAGTTTGTGAAGTAAACCGTAATCCTAGCCGGAGCGCACCGAAGCCCTAAATAAGTGCTCGGGACTTTTATGTCCCTGCAACACTGTTTCAGCAAACAAATTTTACATTGAAAGTAAATATACCTTTAAAATCGATTATAACTTCCGAATTCATGCCATTCTTTCTCTGGGAAAGCAGCACTTTGACTAAGGTTAAGGCTGTACTAGTGTTTTTGTAGAAACCTTTCAGTGCTTCTTTTGTAAAATAAATTTTAGTAAGCTATCATCGGTTTTGTGTGCATTCAATCTATTGCAAACCTCAAATCAAGCAACAATAGTGCAATGTAACATTCATGATAGAAGGAAAATTACCAAAATAAATCGACCATTTTTAAGATAAAATTTATGGATTATTGGTTTTACATAATTAAAAACATGAAAGTTTGTTTTTGAAATTATATTAAAACTCGATGTTTTCCAAGAATTATAAAACAAATCGCATTCAAAACTTTGCCCAACAGCCAAAGTTATATCAAAACAGCTTTCTAAACTTTTTTTCCAATTAAAGAATCAGGTGGTTTGTTAATGCTTACTTTTCAGCAAATTCCTCGTATTTAAACCTTTTTCAGTAATATATAAAACGCTTTTGTATAGAATTTTATACAAATATATGAATATGTATGACAAAACAGTAAACTTATTAGTGTATCTATCGATATATTTATAAGTTTTAAGAGAGTAATTTACCAACAAGATTCCAAAATAATTAAGTTTTCAATTAAGATTTCATGAAAATGCGAATTCCCTGATTGCAAGAGTGATTTTTTTGAACTAGCTGATTGAAATTTCAAGAAATTCTGACGACTCGTGTGAATAATGTGTCAGCATAATTTTACAAACGATAATATTGTTGCGTTCTAAGGGTTCGTGGATTTGGAGTGATTGACGACAACACTTTGCGAAGAAACGAAACGCAATTTATTCGTCAGCATTACACAGAAGAGTTCTAAAGACATACGACAAACACGCTGAAACAGTCAGCAACACAGCTTTCAGGCTAGCAGGCTATAACTGTAAAGTCAGCTTTACGGCAAAACACTAATATAACTCCCGATTGGGTCAAGTGCTCCCTTAGATACGCACACTCAAGGTACTCTTCACGATAAAATTGATGATACAGTCGACGATGCACTGCACTCCGGTACAGGCAGAACTTATATAGCCTATTGCCCTGTCTTCGAGAACATTCTGGGGCAAACCGGTAAGTATTTGATGTAAAATGTTCTCGATTCGTCTATGACATATCGCCAATTTAGTCGCCAAATGGCCGATTTCGCACCAAATCTTACAACCCTGCCTTCTCTTGCCATTTTCTGGCAAACCTAAAACCCGCTTTGAGGGGAAACTATCTTACCGCAGCTGGGCATTTCGTAACAATATAAAATACAGAAATATATATAAATACAGAATGCTTAGAGGTTTAGCCCAAAATTCTGTGTACCTCTGCATAATACCTCCCATATTTGTAAACAAGTATCATATTGAATTATAAACAACCTTCTTTGCATATTTATTACGTATTTCATTTCTACTTGACAGCGAAATGGCCGACGGCGAATAAGCTGTCGGCGGACTGTCATGTGGACGAAAGAACGACGGCGAAACGGAGATGGCAAAACGGCGACAGCGAAAAGTCTTAGGCCTTGGCGATTCGTGTTTTGGTTTTGCATAAATTAGGGGAATAAAAAAAAATGTATGTTCCAAAAAAAATACACGAATAGTTTACATGTAAGAATTCCCTTACATGATATATTTTCTACGCAAAACTACCGGTTTTAGGATATTTAAATTTTTAATGAAATACGGCATTCTAAATACTTTAAAGAATTCTTCATGTGTTCATTGTAAATTAATTTGTTCAAACTTTAAAGTTCTTAAAATTGAGGCGGCTGAAAAAAAAGTACGAAATTTAATAAAGAGGTGCAATAACATGTTAAAACGAGCATAAATATTATTAAAAAAGTTTTCATGGCAATTTAAAACCTGATGTTTTATGCTTTTAATAAAAGGAGTAGAATGCCCTAATCGAAAGTAATAGCAATCTGATCAGACAAAGGCGGCATTAAACGTTAAGTATTAATCAATGAAAGGGAGCGTAAAGAATATCGATTAATCGTTATTCTTTATCATATTTACCCCTCCTTCCCCAAATACTAACTTTGGTTAAGTTTCGCTGACATTTTATTTTTCTACTTTTACAACAGAAAAGGAAACTAATCGATGTCCAGCTGGTTAGACATTCCTAATTAAGCATTTTACCGAAGCACATCTCGATTTTCTAAATGTTTAAACTTATTTTAAGTTTGCGCACCCGTATTAAGCAAAAGCCACTAATTTCTTACAATAATCATTCTCTATTTAATTAAATTTTAAATTTTTTAAATTATTTTTTTTAATTTACAAAAATTTTCAAACTTATAACTAAATTAAATTAATTCAATTTAAATGTTTATTCGAACTTTTAATTTATTTCAAAAACATTTTTTCGAATTTTTACAATCTATTTTCACAAACCGTAGCAGTTAGCACTTTTTACAATTTTTTACAACATTTTTACACACAGAACAAGCATTTTAAAATACTTAAGAGCTTACAGCATAGGTTTTTATAATAGATGACACAAGCAGCAGCTTTACACTCAACTTTACATTGTATTAGCGCCCTCTATTTATACAGTTAGCAGAAACAAACTACTCAGGCTCACTTAGATTAGCAAATACTATTCCATTCTCCAGAATACAAAATGTATAGTTATTAGGTGAGTTAAATTAAAATTTACTATTTACATGCCTTTTTAGTATTATTTTTGTATTTTAATGGATTTTATATAGTTTATTTTTGGTTTTTATGCATAGTTCGTGTCGGGAAAGTTTCCTATGGGCAAGGGTATCTAAATTACTTTGGTTTTTTACTGTTAATTACATTATCAACTTATATTTAATTAATATTTTGATTCCTTGTCAATTTGCTTACTAAATTTCTGAAAATTCTTTATAGTTTAAATTTCTTTTTTAAGTAATTCACTACATTTGGTTTTACTTTTGGTTTTGAATATTACTATACCCATGCCTATATGGATGGTGAAACACGAATTGAGTAATTGAAGAGTTAGGTTTGAAGGCAACTTCCCCTTGATAAGATCTGTTTCCTGCCTGCTGAACAATTATTCACTTATGCAAATTAATTTAGTTTAAAAATTTTTTAAAAAATGATTAGGATTAATTTTTATGGATCATTATATATTTTTTCGTGATTTTAGATACTTGCACTTCATTTACATATGCTCTCAGAAATTAAATGATATTTTAAATTAGTTCATAGCAATAATTAATCTTTTATTTGTATGCATTTAAAATTTCATAATTTAAATTTTAAATTTAAATTAACTTTAAATTAGCTTTATACGAATGGAGAATATTTCTTAATTTAAAATCTATAATATATATTTTTTTAAATATTAATCTCAAATACAGATTTTCAATTTCAGAGCTGCTCAAACCAAGGTAAATTAAATTATGAAAACAGTCTCTTGAAGTAGGAATGTTCTATAAATGCGAAATACAATTTCTTTCTTAGTCCCCGTGCAATAAGACGTCCAGTTAGTTAAAACGTTCAATAAACTTTAGCAGCTTAACCCTTTCGGTCCTAATGAGGCACATAACGTCCCAAAGATTAAATTTCATGCCGTATTGCGTAAATGAAACCCACTTTTAAATGGCTTTTACATTTGCAGTTTTTTTAAGGAATTACGGAACAAATATACGACTAAAGAAACCTGGCATTCTTTTTTAAGATTGCAGATGGCTCATTTATGTTTTTGAGTTCGCCGATTACTGAGGTTTCGATTTGTCTATTTTTTCTTAATTTTACAGTAAGTGCAATTATATTTAAGGCATACTTAGTATGAAATAGTTCTTATGGTTTTTATTAAATAGCAGTTTAATATTTTTAATGTCAGATTTTAAGAAATTTTGAATAAATTCTTTATGGGAGATATATTGTCCCAATCGTATTTAACAGTGGGCTAATATGTCCCATCAGTGATCAAATTAATACATGCTGAGATATTATGTTTGTGTTTAGGAAACATATGTTTTGTATATATGATCTACTGAATGTGACAAAGTTTACATTTTGTAATATTCACATTATATATTACCGTAAATTTTAGTTTTGTTTTCTGAGAAAGGGACTAGACAACTGGGACAAATAGTCTCAGTTGACAATACGATTAGAACATACTGTTCCAGAAAATGTCCAGGAAACGGGAAAAATTAAAAACTTTAAACTCATATTACACTTATTTTAGCATGTCAACATTAAATTAGCCTACTTATCATAGTTAAATTTTAATCATGCAAAAATCGGTTCGAAAGTGTTAAGTAGAAAAGATTTAATGTAATTATGTGCAAACATTCATGACATACAATTCATAAGAACATTTACAAATCGAGCCCAATTTTACCTTATGCGGAATCTTTAGTTGTGAATTCTTTTTAAATTTCTACTATTATCTCACACCCTCCCTATATCTTATTCAAATTTTCAATCGTTAATATAATACTTTTTATTCATCCACGCAAGTTCAAATACATAATCTTAACTTGTAGTGGATAACACTTGATGTTAATACAGTTTTTCCACATATTAAAATCAATTCCTACTTATTCCTGTTTATCGGAACTAAATATATTCTATTTTTATGATTGCAATATTTAACATAAAAAAATCTGATGTGTACACCACATGACTTCCTTGTACGGAATATTAAATTATACGCATTTTTCTTGCATTTCATTTAACTTATTAGATTGAATTAAACCTACTTCGCCGACAGCGCATAAACCACAATAGAATAAATGCATTCTTTAAAATTCACTTTGTATACCATAGTGACACTCTGGTGCTAGGTTTACTTAACAGTATTATATTTCGTTCATATTATAACTCAGAATGCACAAAATGTATATCATTTAAAGAATTATCTAATCGTTGCCACATGTTCTATTCAAATACACTAACAAAGCTAGAACAATGTATAAAAGAAATTAAGAAAACAAAACGAAAAAGAAACAGTTTTTCACAGACGATTGAGTATTTCTCATTCAATTAATTCAGTTTTCACTTCGCGACCAGGCAAAAATACATAAAAACTCAAAATATCTGTATTAAAAATTGCGAAGTAAATCTTAAATAGTTATTTCCTCGAAAAAATTCCAGAAAGGATTAAGCATAATTTAATTCGCAATAATAAATGAAGGCGTTATTTTTGTGTTGCGAAGCTTAGTCTCTCTAGATTGACAACAAATCTACAATTCTGCTGTTTCAAATGTTAACAAAAATGTCCGCCATGTTATTTAAAACTTAACCGCACTTAAACAGCTTTTAAATTGTTGATAATTGTACAAATATTGCTTTCCGAATTACGAAAGGCATAAAAACTTTAACTGGAAGATAAAAACAACATAATTCAATCATTTTTAAAGCAAAAAATGTACAATTTACAAACATATAAGAGTAAAGAAACTGAGATCACTGAGCCGGTTAACAGAGTGGATATATTTATAAATATATTTATATATACGTTTGGCGCGGCCGATTGAAACCAAAATACGAGGTGCATATTTACATGTTATACTAGTCTTATATACAAAATTTCTACGTTCTGAGGCTACTCCTTTTTGAGTTATGCGAGATACGTACGTACGCTCGCACGTATTTTCGTACAGACGCCACGAAAAATTCTCTTCAGAATTCATTTTAAAGCAGATTTTTAGTTTTTTTGGAGCAAAAGAGTCTTTTATTCTGTCCTTACGTATACATATCACGCAAAAACATCGTTAAATTGCATTCGAAAGCGGTCAAAGTGGATATTTTCTTTGAAATATACTGCCTGAAGCTTTTCGCGATTACAATACTTCCTTTTTACTTCGCAGAAGGAAGTAATAAGTGGCAACAGTACGATAAAGTTCTAAACATTTTTAAAGTGTATGGAATTAAAGTATTGCAGTTTTATAGAGTTGGATGAAGCAGAAGTAATGTCCCATTATATATAGCGAAAATTATCCCCATATTTCTATGTTGACGAAATAATAATGTATATTTAACATATAACGTTTTAACATGTCCTTTGCTTCACAAACGTAGAATACGAAAAGAAACTATAACACAGCGCAAGTGACGGTTAGAGAAAGAAAATAATGGTTAAAATATATAATTTATAGGTTAAATTTTTTATATTTTATGAAAAATATTTAAAAATACAAATTGTTTAAATAAATAATAAAAAGAGTGCGAATTACATTTGGATTAAGCCTAAATTTCGAATTCGAAGAAGTAATCAAGTAAGTAAGAGATATTAATAAATATGTATCAAATTCATGAGGAAATATATTTATATCCTCATGAATTCATGAGAAAATATACATTGAGGGGGTACAAATTTGAGAGCTAATTTTTAAAACAGTACTCGTGCGAATTTTACAAAATTTGGCAGATTGGCATAATTTGAGTGGTACAATCGGAATATGGAAAATATTTGCATGCCATTTCAGAATAAGTCTAATTTTGTGTCAGAATACCTATATTAGAACAATGCTATATATAAATTTAATACATATCGTAAGTCGCGCTTTTGAGACATGAAAAACGCAAGTTGAATTTTATCAATCGCCCCAGTAGAACAAGAGATATAGAGCTGTCTCATTTTTTTTTTCTCAGTGTACATTCATAAATTAGATCAAATTAAGTTGAATAATTTTCAGGTTTACAGAATGGAAAATGTTCTTTACCGGTTTACAAAATAAAGCATGTAGATGTACCAAATAACAAGCATGTATGCCATAAAAATATGTAAATTTGATAATGGGCAAACTTTATTTCTTTACATATTTACTTTTTTTGCATAAAGTAATAACACCCTTTTAATATTAACACATGCTAAAATAAAAGTGCTTGAATGTTTTTCTCACACGATTTAGCGAAAGTACAGTATCTCACAAAAGTGATTGGACACTTGTGCTTTACAAAAGGAAACTGTAGTAAAATGAATTAAAGAAACATGTAAAAATTTTTTGTGAGTGTCTTTAATACTTAAATTTGGTAAAAATTCTTACATAACAGACATTTTCTCAAAATATTAAAATAGTAATTTAATAAAAATACAATTGTTTAGAACGGAGCAAAAAATGGCTCACATAAGTGATGGGACATTTACTTTTCCATCAAATATTTATCCAAAAATTTTACTTCTTAAAATGTTTTAATATTTTGTTGGATTTCCTTTTACTTTTAAAACGTGATTTAATCTTCTTGGGATGGATTCGACTAATTTTCTTGTGATTTCTGGAGTGATTTTACCCCATTCTTCTTGAAGTAATGATTTTGATTGTTATTTTCAAGAAATGGTGTGTTTGCGAATTCTTGATTCCAATTCCTGCCAAATATTCTCTATGGGATTTACGTCTGGAGATTGTGGTGGTGTTTTTATTATTTCAGGACAGTTATACAGCAGCCAGAGTCTAACGTTCAAAGCAGTGTGCTTGGGGTCATTGTCTTGGTAGAATTTAAAATCGTTATGAAGGATCAATTTTCGTGCTGAAGATTTCAAATTCTGATTTAAAATGTTAATATACTTGTACTTATCCATTATACTGTCAATAAAAACAAGATTACCAACTCCAGCGGACGACATACACCCCCATACCATAACTCCTCCTCCATCATGTTTTACTGTTGGCATCAAGTTCTGTTTGCGAAATTCTTTCCTGGGTTTTCTCTATACCAAGATTCTACCGTCAGAATCAAATATATTAAATTTACTCTCATCAGCAAATATAACTTCATTCCAGTAATCAGAATTCTTGTTTATGTTGGGATTTTGCGAAAGTCAGTCTGAGGTTTCTATTCTTTTCACTTACGAAGAATTTTTTCCTGGCTGCTCTACCGTGATATCCAGCAGATCAAATTACTCTTCTAATAGTCTCAGATTACCAACTACTCCATATAATGCTTGTAAATCAGCAGCAACTTTAGGAGCACTCATTCTTGGATTTTTTTTTAATATTTCGAACAATAATTCGCTTTATTCCATTGGATAGCTTTGACGGTCGGCCAGGTCTTCTTTTATCCTGAATCATACGATTCTTTTTATATCGTTTAGTGATATTGAAAGCTGTTGAATGACTCATGTTAACTGTTTCAGCAGTTTCTCTAATAGATTTTCCACGTTTCATATGCAAATTAATAACTAATTTTCGAATTTCAGGCAAAGTTTCTTTTCGTTTAGCATTCATGGCTGCACAGAGCTAAAAAACACAAAAATTCCAAAACAAACTGGAGAGAAATACTACAGACGATTTTATAAATTATTGCCAATTGCTTTTGAGTAAAAATAAAAACCCCCAAAAATATTTTTATTGTAGTATGTAGTGGTATCTAATGGTGTCCCATCACTTATCTGAGCCATTTTTTGCTCCGTTCTAAACAATTGTATTTTTATTAAATTAATATTTTAATATTTTGAGAAAATGTATGTTATGCAATAATTGTTACTAAATTCAAGTATGAAACATACCCACAAAAACGTTTACATGTTTTTTAATTTATTTTATTACAGTTTCCTTTTGTAAAGCACAAGTGTCCCACCACTTTTGTGAGACACTGTATGTGGAAATCTGTATTTCCAGTTGTATATCTCTAAAGCTCCGAGTTCCCAAAAGAATTTTCAAGGCATAGACAACTGCCTCGAAAGCATCGAAAACCTCCGTCTTTTATGCATCCGGAATGAACCTTTTCATAAAAAAAATTCGAGTGATTTTTCTTCCAAACTAATACGATAAATATAACAAAAATATATGCATGCATACATGAATATCTTTCACGATCATCTGCACATTTTCATTGGATAACATTAGATCCATACGAAACTTCAAACCTCGCTACCGAAGCATTAGTGTAGAAAGCCTTTTAAATCTCAATCCCTAATAAAACTTATTTAAAAAGAGTACCTTTTAAGCGAAATTTATGACGAAAATAAAAACGTGCCATAACATTATCATAAATTTGGTTTAATGCTTTACTATTCTTCTCATGGTAAGTAATTTAATTTCCTTTCAATATACACAAAGCGTTACTGCGGTCAGCCGGTTGTACATAAAGTCGAAAGTTCCACAGTCTTTTATTTACATCAGCTGGATTTACTGTTTTTTTTTTTTTTTTTAAAAATAGGGCTCAATTTAATAATAGTAATAAAAATAATAATGGTGGAACCTAAATTCATGACTAGTAAATGATTGATCACAAAGACTCTGTTAAGTGCGTTGAAATAATTAACTCATCGTTTTAAAGTTCTTTTAGGGCTGGAGAACATTATTTTATATGTATCGTCAGTTTAGTAAAGGTCTCAAGTTTTATTGCTTCATTTTCTAATTTTGCACCGTTTAAACAAAATTTATTTCATTTACTTCATTCTCGAAATCGTTGGTCACAGATATATACTTCCAACTATAAAAATGTTTAAAATGTCACATAAATTCATATTTCGCACTTTTCTTTTTTTTTTTTTTTTTTCAAATGGCGGGCT
Organism: Stegodyphus dumicola; assembly: GCF_044657685.1. Taxonomy (NCBI): domain Eukaryota; kingdom Metazoa; phylum Arthropoda; class Arachnida; order Araneae; family Eresidae; genus Stegodyphus; species Stegodyphus dumicola. The sequence continues at coordinate 266,309,337 of NC_140769.1, read as the reverse complement.
TTCAGCCGACTTCGGCTTGGCCACTACTAAGGCCATCCAGGTGGCAACAGTGCTGATTTTCATCATTCTGCAGTCCAGTATACAATTGAATGAAAAACTGTTGCCAAAACCCCATTTGTAAAAGAATAAAACTATTCAAAATGATGGAATAAAATCGAAAAGATAAAATTAAAAACAAATCTAATTCGAATTTTGAAAAATTGAATCTCTTCGAGGTGCACTGGCTCTTGTCTAGATGCACCTATATACCAAATTTCGTAGCCCTGGTTCCCTATTAGCTTACGCTCAGAGCCAACGAAGGACACACAGACGTTTTCTTTTATTATATGTATTGTAGGGTTTAGATTTATTTTAACTAACATTTATTTTAAGTTTAAACTATCTTTCCTGTCAAGCCTTACTTTCCCCTGGAACTGCCAATGCCAGAATATGTAAATTTTAGTAGAACGCGCAAGGATTCAAATTATCAGCGGAAGTATTATGATTTAAATAGAAGGGAAACGAGTTCGGTGTGTGATATTCTTACTTCACGAGCGCGGAGGTAGTTAGCGAGAAATTGAAGAACCCCGCGTTTCGGCCTATGTGCTTGGCGGGAAGTAGTGTTAATCGTTCAAGTGAGCTTCAAGTCTGCTGAATTAGCAGCGGTATTATAAAACGCGGTGAGTTAGTTATTTTAGAGAGCCTCGTAGTTAGAGTCTTGTCTTTAAGTTCTTTTCAGGTTATTATTTTTATTTGACCGCCGAGTTGGCACCGTCTGTAAGCGTCAAGAGCACGCAATTGTAATTTATTACGTTGAATAAAAAGGGACTTAAACCCTTCACAAGATTCTGTATTTTATCCAGTTGTCACAGTCACCTCTTGGTTGCGTGCAAGTTGGAGGCGCGCAACGTTACATTGGCGCCCGAACACTTATCGAACTGAGATGGCCGAAAATTGGATGGAAGCCGCTGGACAACACCAAGAAATGACAAGCCAGTTAGAAGGATTTGGATACCTGGTCCAGACTTTGAGAGCGTCAATCAAGCCAAACGTCCATTTCGACGGAAAAAATTCGGTGGCGGTATTTCTAGAAGGTCTAGAAAACCACTTTCAGCTCTACCCTGTTCCCGAAAGACAAAAAGTTGCCATCGCCTCATCAGCACTAAGAGGACAGGCCGCGCTATGGTGGAAAAACATAGGCAAATTTTTATTAGGGGAATTTGGAAGCCAGATATATACATTTGAAAATTTCAAAAAATCGTTAGTAAAGGCCTTCCCCATAGTGAAAGATCGCGCACGGCTGGAAACCGAGCTATATAGTTTCTATCAACGGGATACAGCAGAATTGATGGACTTTATTCTACGAAAAATCAAGCTAACGGATATGCTGTATGGAAAGAAACCCGATGCGGAGATTATTGAAATAATATTACCAAGATTGTTACCAGCTGTTCAAGACTACTTTGAAATTAGAAACCCAAGCACATTGCAGGAACTCTTCGAATTGGCGGTGAAGTTTCAAAATCGCAGAATAGCGGAAAAAGCGAGAGGAGAAACATATTCTCAAAGTACCCGAAGGAAATCTTCAAAGGAGGAAACCAGAAATGGAAATCGCTCTTATGGGGGAAAAAGCTATGAAGCTAACGCATCGAAACTCGAAGGTCAAGGCCCAAAAAGAAAATTTGAAAATAAACATCCGCGCACCCAGAAGACACAGATTGAAAGGAAAGCTTTAAACGAGTAGAGGGGCCTGTGAAAGGGAGGGTCCAGACCCCGGAAGTTTTAAAAAAACCCTCAAATAGACATTTAAATACGGTCATCGTAAAAAACTCACAGCTACCAATTATACAAGTCCTGGTTGGCGATGTACCAGTAGAAGCCCTCATCGATACAGGAGCAGAAGGAAATTTTATGAGTGAAAATTTCTTCAAAAAGAATTTTTATAGGGTACGACTATTTAAAACCAAAAATACGGAAATTATAGCGGCGCAAGGAAAAACATGTCACTGCATCGGGAAATTATCATTAAACTTACAGGTAAAGGAGGAAAGTCTCAAAGTATTAATTTTTGTGGTGAAAGATCTGCAACATTCTCTTATTTTAGGTATGGAGTTTTTAAGGGCCGCGAGGGCCAAATTAAATTTTCAAGATAATTCCGTGGTGTTGGAGATGGACCAGAGGGTGGTGGAACCTGTGGAGACACCGCAATTGGACCTTAGCCATCTGAATGACCATGAAAGGAAAGCAATACAGCAAGTGGTGAGTAATTTTTCTCATTTATTTTCAGAAAAACCAGGAAACTGCCAAATAGTGACGCACAAGATTCAATTAAATGCCGAAAAACCTTGTAGGACTAAACCTTACCGCTATGACAAACAAAAAGACGTAATCATCGAAGAACATATTCAGGAGATGTTAAAGAATAAAATAATAACGCCCATAAATAGTGAGTACGCGAGTCCAGTCGTACTATGTAGGAAAAAGAACGAGTTTCCTCCTTCGGATAAAAGGGCTTGGAGGTTTGCTATTGATTACAGAAAACTAAATAGTATTACCAAATTTCCAGTTTACCCTTTGCCGGTTATAGACGAGATCATTAGACAGATCAAATCGACAAGATATATGTCTACTTTGGACTTAACGTCTGGCTACTATCAAATAGCTATGAGACCCGAAGATATACATAAAACCGCGTTTATAACAAAATCGGGCACTTATGCATTTTTACGCATGCCTTTTGGGTTGTGTGGGGCCCCATCAACATTCCAGAGAGCTATGGACATTGTTCTAAAGCCTGTCCTAGGAAAATCAACTTTAATTTATCTACATGATATAATTAAAACGAGTAGTACGTTGGAACAACATACTAATGATCTAGAATAAGTTTTTAAATTATTAAAAGAGGCCGGTCTTACAATTAACGCTTCAAAATGCAAGTTCGCAACTAAAGAACTTAAATATCTCGGTTATAAAATTTCGCAAAAGGGTATAGAAACGCAAGATTCAAAAATAAAAGCTATTAAGAATTTCCCACCGCCCAACACCGCCAAGAAACTTTCTTCGTTCTTTGGGTTATGTTCTTACTATCGATCTTTCATAAAGGATTTCGCTAATATTGTTGAACCACTCTTAGTAATCAAAAGAAAAAAGGGTAAATTTACGTGGACAGCGGAAGCTAACACAGCTTTTGAAAGATTAAAAGAACCGCTTATTAATGCCCCTGTTTTAAAATTCCCGGAGGGGGACGAAAACCTGGAAATTGCAGCAGATGCGTCAGACTATGCGGTGGGTGCGGTTCTTATGCAAAATAACCATCCGCTGGCATTTTTTAGTAAAACGTTGAATCAGACTCAAAGGAATTATACAGCTACAGAAAGAGAAACATTAGCCGTATTAATGGCTGTACACAAATTTCGAGTTTATTTCGGCAAATCGCCAGTAACAGTCTTTTCGGATCATGCGGCTGTTGGTAGACTTTACTCGGGGAAAAAACCTAACGCCCAGGTTAATAAGATGGGCTTTAAAACTCCAAGAATATAATATCACAATAAAATATAAACCGGGTAAGGAAAACAATGTAGCTGACGCACTTTCTCGTATAAAACTGGACGATGAAGGAAATGAACTTAAATGCGCCGTGTTGACTTCAAAAATTTTAGATTCTAGAGATACGGTTATTACTGAACTGAAAGCTGATCCTGAATTTGGAAATATCTATGCTTATTTGAAAGACCCCGAAAGCTTCGAGCACACAGATATCGATGCGATAAGAAATAGAGCAAAAAACTATGAAATAATAGATAATTTATTATTCTATACGAAAACAACAAACGAAAATCTTGAGTATAAACCAGTCATCCCAGCCTCGCTTCGATTAAGCATTTTGAAGGAGTTGCACGAAGCAAAAACAGCGGGCCACCTAGGGGTCAGAAAGACTATAAAAAGGGTACGCGAGACGGTATATTTCCCGCAATTATACAAAATAGTAACGGCGTATGTCAGGTCCTGCAATCAATGTCAGTTAATAAATGATATTAATTACAGCCCGGCCGGGTACTTAAATAGCATTCGCGCTACATTTCCGAATGAAATTTTAGGCATAGATCTTCTTGGTCCCTTCCCCCAGAGCGAGTTAAATAAAAATCGTTTTCTTTTAGTAATAGTAGATCATTTTTCAAAATGGACAGAAATTGTTCCACTTAAACGCGCGTCAGCCAAAACAGTCGCAGATGCATTCTTACACAGATACATTTTAAAATACGGTGCACCGATAAAAGTCATTAGCGATAACGGAAAACAATTCATTAGTCAAATATTTGAAAACATATGCAATGGACTTGGCATACGCCATATCAAAATGGTTCCGTATAGACCACAGGCTAACATAGCAGAAAGAGTTAATAAAAACATAGTAAAAATAATTCGCAGTACGTGAGCACACATCACAAGCGCTGGGATGGCTACATAAATGAATTAGCTTATGCTTTAAGAACGGCACATCATGATACTACGGGAAAAACTCCAGCAGAATTATTCTTAGGCCGAAAATTAATTACGCGTTTAGATAAATTATTCTTTGTGCAACAAAGAGAGCAGGAGTTTAAACAAAAAGATGTGCAAAAGTTGATTGATCAGGCGCTTAAAAGCTCGGATACGGCAAGAAATAGGCAGAAACTATATTACGATAGAAAACGCCGTGAAGCAGATTTTAAAGTTGGGGATAAAGTATTGAAGCGGAAATTTTCTTTATCAAGTGCCCCAGACAATTTTACGGCAAAGCTAGCTCCAAAGTTTGAAGGCCCCTATGTAATTCAGGAAATCAAAGGAGTAGTTTTATATCTTAAGAACGAGAGAGGGGAAATCTGTAAAGCAAGTCCCGACCAGGTGAAAAAATACTATAATCCAAATGATTTTGAAATCCTTAAAAGTTTCTTGCAGGACTCAAGTCTAAACGAAATAGAAGGTCCAGAGACAACAACTATTCCACCACCCAAGAAACAGAGAACTGAAGAGAGACCTAGCACTTCTACAACCCGGACGTCGGTATCAAAAAGAAAAAATAATTTTCAAACTCAAACCTTTAAGAAAAACAAAAATACAGATGCACCGGGTAAAGAAACCGAGGTAAAGAGAAAAACACCACCTACAAAGGATTGTAGGAAAAATTATACATCAAGGAGAACGCGCACACGGCCACAGAGTCAGGTGCCAGCAAGGCCGCCGTTCCGGAAACTGAAACGGCAACAGGAGGCACAAAAATACGAGGAACAGAAGAAATTCAAGGACTCCAGACCGGAGGACCTCAAGACCAGCCGTCCCAGGGAAAAACGGAAAGGCCAACAACCAGACGATTACTCCGCCAAGAGGCCAGCATGTAGAGGACGCAAAAGAAAAAGCAACGTGGACGACACTCGGAGATCAATAAGGAGAAGATTAACATCCATGAAACCTCTAACTTGGGACCAATTCTGCCAAAAACGAATGACGGAGTTTCAAGCATCGAAAACTCAAAGATAAGTTAAAACCTTCTATAAATTTTTTTTCTCTTTTGTTCCGAAATGTTATGCATAAGTACGAAGTTCTATGTTTTGACGAAAGTCAATATGTCTCGGTTGAGACTTAGTTTTGTTTTACTTTATTTAGCTAAGGCAAAAGTATTATTTTCTTTAAGTGTAAAAGCTAAAAACAAGCATTTTATGTTGGTCGAAAGACTAATTCTGTTATGTTAAAGCCAAAATTTGGCCGAAGATAAAAATAACTTCGTATTCTTGTACTAATAAGAATTTTAGTTTCAGTGCCGCCAGCTTGGCGAAGAATGAGTAAAGTAAAAACTTATTTTCTCTTATTCATTTTATGGTAAATTGTAAAAATCATATGTATTAAAATTTTGTAAATGTACGTAAATACTTGAATGTTATGTAAAAGTAGAATTTAGTCTAGAAGCATAAAATTGTAGATGCTAAAAGTGAATGCTTAAAACCAATGAAGTCAAAATTTAAGTATTAAACTGTAAAGTCATGCTTTAGAGCGAAAGCCTGCATGTTTAAAGATGAATGAGGGGGAAGTTAGAATGAATGTGTTTTGTAGGGTTCTCCACCTACATTTGAATTTTTAAGACTATTAGAGTAGCTCATTGAGTTGTAGAATGTCGAGTAAGGTGTGTCTATTTGGTCGTTGAATTCTAACAAATCATGGTGGTTAGGGGAAGTGTTGTAAGACTAAAACACGAATATTCCCGTTTGACACCACACACGGTGGAGAGCCAGGGTAAAGTTAAATTAATGCTTGAAAAATTGAATGAATGTGAAGTAAGCAATAACTAAGAAAAACGAATCGTTTAAAAACAAAAATTTATTGTGTCAAGAAAGTGTAAATTATAATGTATGTAGAAAGATACTGATACTTATTCCTTCCAGATGCTGGAAGGAAAGACCAAGATTGATTGATGAAGTCCAGGAAAAGTTGCTGTAAGAAGAGAGCTTTATAACGATCAACAGAATTGTAGTATACAATTGGTTACATAAGATTTTTTTTGTGTAAACGAGGTTCTCGCCAGTTAGTTCAGAATTAGAGAAACTTACAACAGGTCGTTTGTAGGACCTGCTTCCAAGTTTTCCAAATTCTGGCAGCGGCAAATGTAGGGTTTAGATTTATTTTAACTAACATTTATTTTAAGTTTAAACTATCTTTCCTGTCAAGCCTTACTTTCCCCTGGAACTGCCAATTCCAGAATATGTAAATTTTAGTAGAACGCGCAAGGATTCAAATTATCAGCGGAAGTATTATGATTTAAATAGAAGGGAAACGAGTTCGGTGTGTGATATTCTTACTTCACGAGCGCGGAGGTAGTTAGCGAGAAATTGAAGAACCCCGCGTTTCGGCCTATGTGCTTGGCGGGAAGTAGTGTTAATCGTTCAAGTGAGCTTCAAGTCTGCTGAATTAGCAGCGGTATTATAAAACGCGGTGAGTTAGTTATTTTAGAGATCCTCGTAGTTAGAGTCTTGTCTTTAAGTTCTTTTCAGGTTATTATTTTTATTTGACCGCCGAGTTGGCGCCGTCTGTAAGGGTCAAGAGCACGCAATTGTAATTTATTACGTTGAATAAAAAGGGACTTAAACCCTTCACAAGATTCTGTATTTTATCCAGTTGTCACAGTCACCTCTTGGTTGCGTGCAAGTTGGAGGCGCGCAACGTTACAGTATAAATAATAAGGCCATGATTTACTTCTATAAGCCTCGTAGTAAACTTCGAAAAACATGGGGAGTTAACGTAGAGTAACAAAATTAATTTAAAAGTCTTGACAGTAAAATAAATTTTGTATAAGAAAGACATTGTCATGCAGATTCATATTTCATCATTTTCTGTTAAAAGTTCTTTTATAAATGTATATACATATAGATGCATAAATGTTTTGCATATTTATTAAAATAATATTGTTTGTATGCAATTATTGTGAAACTCAATTTGTATTAAATCGAGTGTAACATTTTAAAATAATTGGCCACAAATCACAAGCAACTGCGATGATTTTCTTCCAGTTCTGTTTATCTAGATAATAAAGTCTTCAATGAGTATTGTTGTGACAAATGAATGCGTATACCACACACGGGAAAATTAAATTTATAATCCTTAAAGCTAGAATCGAACACCGTTGTTGGTGGAACATGAGGCGCACAAATTCATTATAAGTATAAATCAGAAAGTATTAAAAAAAGAAAAAAAAACTTCGTGTTTTTTGTATGTAATAGTCAAATACACTGCTGGCCACCCAAATTGCTACAACAAGAAAGACAAAAGTTATCACAACAAAATTTATTTAATAGACAACATGTTGACCAAGTATCAAATGATTAAATTTATAGACTTCTGTGAAGTGTGGTTACTTCCAGAATCAGTAGCCAGAGTAGCCGCTATTGTTGGAGATCACCGCTGCCACACGCCTCGGCATTGATTCAAAGAGACCTTGGATGTGTTCTTGGAGTACAGCAGACCAAGCAGCTTCCACACGTTGCAAAAGTTGATCTGGTGTGGCAGCTTGAGATGTAATCTCAGTCAATCGTTCAGCAAACCATGGACCACCTGTTTCCTATCGGTGAAAGATCCGGAGCCGGCCAGGGAAGCAATTCAATATGGCCATTGACAAAAAACCCTTGGATTCTTCGTCAATCGCCAGATTGAATCGCCTTACCCTTCAGGGCGGAAGGTAAGGAAGGACAACTACCAACACCTCGGAAATATAGCGCTGGCTCTTTAAAGTACCGGCAATGCGTATTAGAAAAATGCGAGAGTAATATCCAATACCGCTCCATTCCATAATACCCGGTGCAGGACCAGTGTGGCGGTGCATAACGCAGTTGTTCAGCATCCTCTATACGCGGTGTCTCCAGACTCGAATCCGACCATTGTGGTGTTGCAAACAGAAGAGTGACTGGTCAGTAAAGTCAATTTCCTTCCATTCTGCCGCTCACATCCTTCTTTCATCGCGCCATTGGCGGCGAAGACGTCTGTGATACTGCGTCAAGGGTAGACGAAGCAATGGACGTCTTGCGGACAGACCACTCTGCTGTAAACGGCGTCGAATGGTACGCGCAGACACTAGATGATGCGTTACAGACTGAATGTGCTGTGCTGTGGTTCTTGATGTGACTGAGCGATCCGTCACTGCCATGCACACAATTTTCCTGTCATCACGTGAAGTGGTGCACTGAGGTGGATGCGATCGAACACGTCGGTCCGTCGTACCCTCATGTATCCAACGGTCACATATACGCATTACAGTTGTTTGGCTTCGTCCAACACGACTACCGATTTCTCTGAAAGATAATCCACATTCTCGGTAGGCCACTATTCTTCCTCTGTCGAACTCGGATACTTGATGAAACGATGATCGCTGTTTACTACGAGGCATAATTGATCGTTTTTGTTTTGAAAAAACCACAAGTAAAACGCAATTGCGAACTTGAACACGTTGAAAACTCCAAGCCTTAAATAGCGGTTTGAAGTGGTGCCACAGGCGCGAGTGCTGCGTCTCCGCTGAAATTCTAATCATTTGCACATCTCAACTCCGCTAATGCATGTTGTAAATTTCATGTTATTTGCATGCCTCCTTCAGGGTGTTGCATTTACGGCGGCCAGCAGTGTAACATGTTCTTATATCTGCCTCACTCTATAGATTTTAAGTTGTGGAACATGTAGCGAAACATTTATATGAAAGAACTTTTTCTCTAATGTTTGCAGTGCGTTTTCACACAAACACGTTTGGATTTAAGAACTAAATGGCGATATTCTCCCATATAGACTATTTTTATTATTCTTGTCATCACGTGAGAGTGGGAATTATCACGAAGATCTTTCGTGCTAAGATCTATTACGATATCTCGTAGCAAAGTTCCTTTAAATGAAAAATTGTTTGCAGGAACCGTTACGATAGCGCAATATCGTGCCCATCGCGTAACAGTGTTTAGATGTTTTCAGAATTTAAAAACAGCATTTCACTCAAGAACGAAAGTTTTATGTTCAAAAAAGGTTTTCTTCTATTATATAAAGCGTAATAAATCAATAAGATTCTTCGAAAGTGTATATGAGAAATCGCAGACAGGTGTTTCGCATGGCAGTTGTATAACAATTACGTTTGCACATAAAAATACCGAAATAATTCCCGTTTAGTTTCCCCCGATATCAAAACTCTTTGAGATGGAAGAAAACTTACGGGGACTCATACACATTAACAACCATAATATCTTCGACTATGTGATTGTTGCAAGATTTGGGATAACTTATTTATTTTAAAAGCAATAACTTTACAATTTTACAGCTAACTACATAATATAGCTGCTTTCTGAAAAATAAAATAATAAAGTTTGTGTTGCCACAAATATTTTTATAATTTAATCCGCTTTGTGACAAAACGTTTCGTCATCTTTCCACCTTGCGCGCGCAGTTTAAAACATTCTGTTGCATAATTTAATTCCATGTTTAATATGCAGCTTTTATACCATTTGGAAACTATTGTGAACCAAAAATTCTAAGAATTTCATGTTAAATTTTCATTTTATTTGGTATTGAGTTTATAAAATGTGTTTTATTAAAAAAATCTGTAATGTTTTCGTGCATAAACATTTTTAATATTAAAATATTCATCAGATTTTTGCTTCGGTTAAAAAACAGTGCCCATATAGAGAATTCCATCCAATTTCAAGTATGTACCATTAGCCATTTTTAAAATATTATGCTTGCAAGGTGGAAACATGATGAAAAGGTTTGTCACAAAGCGGGTTAAATTACAAAAATATTTGTAGAACACAAACTTTCTGGTTACTAGTTCCCAAAGCAGCTATATTACGTAGTCAGCTGTAAAAGGTTGGAATTAATTGCTTTTAAAATACCGTAATTTCCGGAAGAAACGCCGCGGCGTTTACGTGTTTAAAACTTAAATTTTCAGCGGGTGCGGCGTTTCTACCCATGCGGCGTTTAGGTGCACTGAAAATATAATATTTCCTATGATGGTCATTGTACATAGTTTGGATGGCCTTGTCATTGTGCGTAGACTGGTGCTGTTCCCACACAAAAGACCACTCAGTTGCTTTTTGCGAACGTTACTTTGTTTACATTCTTTCCCTTAAACGGACCCACATGCCTTATTCACCCTAAACGAGATCTCAGAACAATAACATTCTTCCCCCTTTCAAATCAACATTCTCATCAGTTTGAATAGTCTCTCTCCTCTGCCATTCCATGAATCTTCCAGGACCCATCCTCTCCCCACCCCTGCCTTTTCTGCAATTTTTTTCAAAGGCGGACACGACTCCACCTGCCTCGCAATAACGAACTCTGACGTATTTCCCCTTCAGCATGAATGGATTTTTCTTGGCATTCTGCCAAATACAGATCCCATCAGTTTGGGTACAAGTACTTGTTGGATAGTTTTTAATTAGGGAGCGGAAAATTTTTGAAAATGTCTCTAAACGACACAGAAGCTATACATTTCTTACCTTTAATTTATTTTTGAGTTATGGTTTCATTTCATGCATTTTTCTTAACTGGTATGTCATATATCAGGACTTAGGTTGAGTTTTTGCATCTATACGGCCCACGACGATGTCACGCGCAATTTAATCTATTGCGGCGTTTACGCTGATGCGGCCTTTCTTCCGGAAATTACGGTAAGTAAAATATCCCAATTCTTGCAACAGTCACATATTCGAAGAACTCGGGCATATTCGAGAGGTCCGTTATTCGAGTCCCGGCTAGGGCATTGCTAATTTTTCGTCTCTCCTGCTTCGAAATGGCCTTATGTCTCTAGGGTGGCATCCGAACTAAAAACTGTGGTGGATGATGGTTCTTCAGTACCAGGATTTGGCGATTGAGTCCCGTAATCCCCAGTCGCGCTTTAAAAGGGGAAGTATATAAGGTATTTCTTTCACCTTCTTAGCATGCCATCGTGGTGTAGTTGTCACCACACTCGGAGCGTATTTTAGAGGCCCGTGGTCCGAGGGAATTGCTCATTTTTCGTCTGTTCTCCTTCGAAATAACCTAATGTCTCTACAGTACTTCTAGCAAAATGTAATAACAGAAAGTTTTACTTTTGGTCCTTATAATATTCTGATGTGAACATCACATCACTTCCTTGTACAACCCATTAAATTATACACATGTTTTGCTGCTGTCCATGCAATCTTATTTCCCCTGATTATTCTAACTTGCTGTTGTTGTTGTTACTAATCTCCATGCCTAGGAATATACTAGAGGAGGTCCACGAGTCCATTCATTTTTAAAAAATCGAAAACAAGCTTAGGACACCCGTAAAGGTCCACAAGAGACAACTCCAGGCACTCAAGGATATGTGCCGGTGATGCGGGTGCATTGTGACAGTTAGAACAAATTGGGTGCATCTTGATACCACTCTCAAAAGTAAGTCCCCTCAGGTGTCCACTGAAGAATCGGGAAAGTGCTGTCTGAACACATCTTTCGCAATCCATAGCAAGGGATCTTCCACGACAATCAGCTTGATACCAGGGATGACTCGGGGGAACGAGCCAAATTTGCCTGTGATCATGTCTTCTAATGGAATGCAGTTCAAGATATGTCACTGAATTGATAATTGGCAAAGGTTCTTCAGAAGCCTCCTTCGCCAGAATGTTTGCCATTTCATTCCCCCATATATCAACATGGGAAGGAATCCACTGAAGATGCACTTCACAGAGTGACGAGACCTGCCCAAGTTTGCTAAGAATTGCAGCTCCGGCCCTATCACCAACTTATTCTAACTTAAATAACAGAACATTCGCTTTATTTCTTTAAAATTCGCTTTATTTGTTTACCATAGCGACACTCTGGCGCTAGGTTCCCTTAACAGCGTTGCATTTTATTCATTCTTTAACTCAGAATGCACAAAATTTATATCATCTTAACAATTATCTAATTGTTGCCACATGTTCCATTCTAATACAATAAATCTAAAACGATGCATAAACAGTTTTTCACAGACGATTCAGTATTTCGAGGCAAGTAGAAAATAACATAAAAAATTACAAATTTTTTAATTAGATTTTTCAGCCAATTTTTATCGTACGGTAGTCAAACTTCTTATAATTTTATTTTTTCATGATGAGTATAAAACGTTGCCAATTGTAATTATAGGAAAGGAGAAACTGCATTAAAAATTATATTTCGTTATTTGTCAAAAATCAATTTTGTAAAGCTCTCTCGATATGTAATGCTTAAATACAAAAATTTTTTTATAAATAAAAAAGTCATTATTCCAAGAATTTTCGGATAATATGCAGCAGAAAATTGATCAGTAAAAGCATACAAAAAGAAATTTAGAATTCAGTTTTCACAAAAACCAAAAAATTTAAAAACGTCCTATAAATGTGATATTAGAATTATGTAAATGTAAAACAAAAATTGGAATAAACCATCACAAGGAAAACGACAAACAAAGAAAGTGAAAAAGAACTTGAAAGAAGAGGAATTCAATCAACTCCCAACATAACGTTGTCAGGAGGAGGTACGTTGAAATTAATGACAGTTCCTCGTCCAAAAGAAAATTCTCCGTTTTCTGTATCCAGAATTAGCTGATGAAACATTCCTATATATTTTTTAACTTTTAATAGTTCACTTAAAAATACTGTTCCTCAGCAAAGCAAGAAAAATGACAAAAATGCAAAGTAAAATCATTAATGAAATTTTTTTCAAACTAAAACGAACTTTCCCAAAATGAAACCTTACCCAAAATTAAACAAAATTAAATTAATTAGAAAAATTAAAACTTCAGTGAGGTTTTATTCTAAACGAGAATAATCCGCAATGAAGCAAACATTTTTACCACAAAACGGTATCAGAACTTTCTTTCAAACATATACTTTTGATACTGCCGATTGCAAGAATGCAAAAAATTGTAAAAGAAGTATAACAGCATATGTTTAGAATTTGAAATGCAGTGTTAAGTATTCTCATAACATTTTTATTTCTTTTTACAGTTTTTTTTCTCAATTCATTACATCAATATTCAATCACTAATCAGTATAACAGCATATCAAAATCGTAAAAACAACCTTTTATTTAGCCTAAGAATATTGAAACACTCAATCGATTTCGAGGGCAGCTAAAGGTCCCTCCTCATCAGGAGAAAGAAATACCTAGAAAGAAAGAAAAATAAAGGGGAAGGAGTCCCGGAAACACGTGGTGGTTACACTGCACGTGGTTATAAACGGACTTTTAATCAGAGTTACACTGGCCGCCTACTTTTACTGAGCCAGGCTATCTGATCAGATATATAACACAAAGGACAAGAAAAATTAGCGAAGTTAAAAATAGGGAGAGAGGGGCAAATGCACCTTCACGTTCAAAATCTGAACTTCGAATAATGGAAAGCAACCACTAAACGGATTTTTATACCCTCTGGTAATACCAAACGCGAGGAGGTAACGCCATCTATTGGCAAAAATAACTGAATTATGATAGTAGAAGTTTAAAGGCATTAGGAATGACTGGATTGGACTTCAAATCATTAACTAAACATGCTAAATCTTTGTGAATATGAAAAGCCTCAAGAAGATCCAATTCACCTATGGAAAGAAGCCTTTTGGATAATCTTTGCAGACCCAAAGTCAAAATTATGGTTAAATGTCCAAATGTGATACGCTATTGAAGACTTGTTTATTTCGCCTTTTCTGACATAAGATTCATGTTCCTTGATACGAAACTTCAACGACCTTTTCGTTTGGCCAATATATCTTAAACCACACTGACACGATATACTATAAATTCCCCAAGAATTCAAGACAGAAACGCAAACTTTTAGAATCGAAGGATGAATTTTATTAATAGGGGAAAAACCGACTTGAAAATTGAATTTCTGGATAATCCGTGGAATTTTATAGCTAACAGAAGGATAAAATGGAAGCACGACAAGGTCATTAATATTATTTCTAACAGTGGCATGTCTTCTTTGATGGAAACCTGAAAATTTTTTAACAGCTTTATCAATAATCACGGGAGAAAACCCACGGTCAATCGCAACTGCTCTCAAATAATTAAGTTCATTGGTAAGCAAAGATTCGGAGGAACAAACTTTAAGCGCGCGAGATACATAATAGTAAAAAAAAGCCATTTTTTGCTTAAAACAGGGTGGCATGACTTGGCATGGGGTGGTAAACAAACTGCAAAGGGTTTACGGTACACAGTAGTGCTAAAATCAGTTTCATTGCGAATTATAAAAATATCAAGGAAGGGGAGGGAATTGTTGGATTCAATTTCAAGAGTGAATTGGATGGCTGGATCAATAGAATTCATAATAGATAGAATCTCGGATAAATCTTCTTTATAACCGTCAAAAAGTGCGAAAGTGTCGTCAACATACCGAATCCAAAGACGAAAAGATAGTTTATCAAATAATTTCATCTCAAAATAGTGCATATAAATGTCAGCAAGTACCGGACTGAGAGGATTACCCATAGCCAACTTACGAAAATATGCATTTTGGAAAACAAAGTGGGTTTGGCTTAGAGAGACTTTAGTAAACGAAACCAACTCATTAATTTCAGGATGTGTGAAGTGAAATTCCCGAAACCTAGTTTCAAGACAATTTAGTGCTCCTTCGACCGGAACATTAGTAAACAGTGATTTGACATCAAATGAAACCATAATGGAACGAAGTGGAGAAATATTTCTAAGTTTATCAATGACTTCAACAGAATTTTTTACAGTGTGAATATTGTTAGAATTGGTCGAAAAGGAATACCGGTTTTGTGGACTTTTGGAAGAGCATAAAGTCTAGCGCAATTAGTAATAGGTGGAATAAGTGATTTCTTCAACTGAGTTGGAAAGACTGAGTGGGAAGATTTAATAGCACTTTTTACTTTCGTGAGGTCCGAAGTTGAAGGATCTTTAGGGATCGAGCAGTATGGGCCTTCATTTATCAGTTTAGAGACTCCAGTAATATACGTGTGTTTGTCCATAACAACGATCTGTCTACCCTTATCAGCTTTAGAGGTAATTTATTAGTATCAGAATGAATTTCACGTAAGATCTCATTTTCCTTTTTGCTAACATTCGAACCCAAAGATTTGTTGTTAAAATTAACGTTATGAGTAATTAGGTGGCGGATTGTATCCTTCTGCGTTTCCGAAATTTTGGAGAATTTAAAGGCTTTCTCTATAGGGGCGATGATTTGAGGAATTGAAGGTTTAGATGTCTTTGAAAAGTTGAAATTATATTTTAATACTTTTAACTGATCCTCCGAAAGATTCCTATTGGAGATATTAACGATGGGGTTAACGCTTACAGTAAGAAGATCAGCTAGATAGGTGGGACAATTCGACTGGTGTGTGAGTTTAAGGAATTTAGAAATAAAATAAGCACATTTTTATGCCGTTGACAGACGGTATAGGTTCTAGATCAGGATGTATGTTCAAATGAGGAAACATTTTCAGTGGAATTAGCAATTTTTAAATGGAGGTAATATAATTCAAATTCAATTTTAGATAAACGTTTGCGCGTGTCCCTTATAATATGACGAAGAAGTGCCAATTTGAATTTATGCAAAATTTTTGAAACGTGAACGGAAGCTTTAAGGCTACATTTCACATGTATAAATTTGGGAATGATATTTTGATGTTTGCATTTAAGTAGAAACTGTAGGTGATTCAAGAATTTATTTTTCTTTCTTTCTAGGTATTTCTTTCTCCTGATGAGGAGGGACCTTTAGCTGCCTTCGAAATCGATTGAGTGTTTCAATATTCTTACGCTAAATACAAGGTTGTTTTTACGATTTTGATTGTCACATTAGCGTGTTTCTCTTCTTGTCTATAACAGCATATGTTTAGAATTTGAAATGCAAAGTTAAGTATTCTCATAATAATTTTATTTTTTGTACAGTTTTTTTTTTTTTTTTTCAATTCATCACATCAATATTCGATCACTAATCAGTTTTCTTAACGTTTTAGCCCAAAAGGCGTTAGACAGAAGAGCTATAAATTTCGGTTTGGCATTTTGCGTTGCTTCGCTATAAATGTCGGTTCACTTTTCAAATTGTTGCCACCAAATATTCGAGACCAGTATTATATTTAAAGAAATTAAATAATGAAGAATCCTCATAAGTGCATATTTATGTTTCTCGCATTGTGATAAAACAACGGTACCTAGAGCCATCCAATTTTCAATAACGTACGTCTAGACCCGAATATGGGCATCTGGAAGCCCAAATTTTGATTTTGTTTTATTATCGATTTCATATTTTGTAATACTTTAACGAGGTTTTGATTAACAAACTCAACGATTTCAAAGAGAGCAATGTCAACACTATACGAAAAAAAAATTTATCTCCAGCGCGCGAGGCTGTGTATCGGAAATTCTAAAGATACGTTCATTTAAAAATTATTTTGCGATATTGCTGTTGAATTGAATTTTATGGTTTAAGTGCGAATAATATGATATTTAATAAGTAAAAGGTAACACACAAAACGTTAAAAAACTCGCCTTTGGGCGTAATGTAAAATCTGAAACCTTTCATTTTTTTTTTTTTTTTTTTTGGTCTTATTGTAATAAATGTTACTGATAGCAACATTCTTTAGTGTGGTTTTTTGAAAGGCAATGTGGGCGATTGAGAGTAGACTTTTGCATGTTATGCAGCGGCAACATTTACTAAATTGAATAAATGAAAAATGTGTGGCAGCTTTACGTAATGTAATAGCTTTACGTAATGTCCAAATTTGGACAGAATGCACTAAAGTCAATTTTGAGATATAAAAATTATATTAAAAAAAATACTTATTATCAAGAAAAAGAAATCTGGAAAAACATGCAGTTGTTTCTCATAGGAAACAAATATGAGATTTTAAACGTAGTATTTAATAAGAATACCAGTAGTTTATTAAAAATTATATTCATACGCAACGGCTCAAAAATATAGAATACTTCTGTAAAGTAAAATAAATCGTACCTCTTACGCTTGTATACAAAAAATCGAATTGCTTTCGAGATATACATTCTTCATATCCTATTCGAATTTCATATTCCCGTCATGCACGGAGAGGTCGTAGTCCGGAAATGACCAGCGGAATTCGAATCGGTCACAACCAATCATTTCAACCAATTCTCAGACATCACTCTCTAGATTGGATGTCATATCCTGCAATAGAAGAATTCCTGAATCTTGTATTGATATTTTTTCCCTTTTACATCGAGCAGAACATTTCATGTTTTTTTTTCCCTGCGTAGAATTAAAAAAAAAAAGGGTTTCTTGCTTTTCTAGAGCAAAAAAGTAGTTGAAAAATATTTCACTCTGAATAGATTTATAAGATTAAAATACAAGAACCAAACCGGATTCAGCGCTGTTCTTCTTTAGCTTTTTAAGCTTCATTTGTAATAAACATTTTAATATGATTTTGTGATTTTATAACGAAGCGGATTAAAAATAATTCATGTAAATTATTTTATTACTTCCTTGTATGAAATAAAGAAAGTATTGCTATCGCGAAAAACTTCCGGTTTTGCCCTCCGATTAGATGATTATTTTGTGTGTGTGTGTGTGTGTGACATCCGTATGCACAGACAGAATAAAGGACTATATTTTCTAAATCGGAATGTAAAGTGAATTTAAAATCGATTGAGAAGGGATTTTTCACGACGTATGTACGTACACTGCGGAAAAAACATTATGTGTGCACCACATTACTTCCTTATACGGAATATTAAATTATACTCATTTTCTCTTGCATTTAATTTAAACTTATTGGATTGAATTAAACTTACTTCGTCGATAGCGCATAAACCACAATAGAATAAACGCACTCATTAAAATTCTCTCTATTTGTTTACCATAGCGACACTCTGGCGCTAGGTTCACTTAACAGCTTTACATTTCATTCATTTTTTAACTCAGAAGGCACAAAATTTATATCAATTAAAGAATTATCTAATCCTTGCCACATGTTCTATTCAAATACTATAATAAAGCTAGAACGATGTATAAAAGAAATTAAGCAAACAAAACAAAAAGGGAACAGTTTTTCACAGACGATTGAGTATTTCTCATTCAATTAATTCTGTGCTCACTTCGCGAAAAGGCAAAAATACATAAGAACTCAAAATATCGGTATTAAAAATTACGAAGAAAATCTTAAACACTTATTTCCTCGAAAAAATTCCAGAAAGGATAAGAATGATTTAATTCGCAATAATAAATGAAGGCGTTATCTTTGCGGTTGCGAAGCTAAGTTTCTCTAGATTGGCAACAAATCTACTATTTTGCTGTTACAAATGTAAACAAGCAATGGCCGCCATAAAAATATTATTAGGCTTAGCGGCACTTAAACAACTTTAAAATTGTTGATAATTCTAAAATTATTGAATACAGATTTACTAAAGGCATAAAAACCTTAACCGGAAGATAAGAACAACATAATTCAATCATTTTTAAAGCAAAAAATATACAATTTACAAACATATAAGAGTAAAGAAACTGAGATCACTGAGCCGGGTAACAAAGTGTATATATATATAAATATATTTACATACGTTTGGTGCTGCGGATTGCAACGAAAATACGAGGTGCACATCTACATGTATTAGCAGTCCTATATACAAAATTTCAACGTTCTGAGGCTACTCGTTTTTGACTAATGCGAGATACGTACGTACGTACGTACATACGTTCGTACAGACGCCACGAAAAATTCTCTTCAGAATTCATTTTAAAGCAGTTTTATAATTTTTTTGGAGGAAAAGAGTCTTTTATTCCGTCCTTACGTACAGATATTACGCAAAAACATCGTTAAATCGCATTCGTTTACGGTCAAAATAAATATTTTCGTTGAAATATGCTGCCTGAAACTTTTCGCAATTACAATACTTCCTTTTTACTTAGTACCAAGGAAGTAAAAAGCGAGACAGTTCTATATCTCCCGGTCTACTAGGCCGATTGACGAAATTCAACTTGCGTTTTTCATGTCTTGAAAACGCGACTTAGGATATGTATTAGACGCATATATATCATTGTTCTAATGTAGGTATTTTGACACAAAATCAGACTTTTCTGAAATGACATGCCAATTTGTTTCCATATTTCGATTTTACGACTCAAATTTCGCCAAACTGCCAAGTTTTCTAAAAACCACGCTAGTAGTTTTAAAAATTTAGCTCTCAAAATTTTAGTTCCTCAATGTTATTCAATTTCTTATGTATTTATTAATATTTCATTTGCTACTACACTTACTTGATTCCTTCTTTCACAGTTGGAAATTTAGGTTCTTCCAAATAAAATTCACCCATTTCTTATGATTTATTTAAAAAAAAAATTATAAATTTTTCGCAAGAAAAAGTGATAGTATAACCTATAAAATTTTTACCATTATCTTAAAGTAGATGTATTTTTAAGCCCATTTGTAAAAAATTACAGCTCTTTATCGAAAATTTCCGAAGATATACGTGAATTTATATATTGGCGCGTTTTGAAATTTGGCATATTTGTTGAAAGCGATAACAAGATCAAATGTGCTTTAGGTACTTTGTTAAAATTATTTGAAAGTAAGAACGAATTTACTTTTATTTCCGCTCATGCACAATGTAAAAAGGTAAGAAAGAAGTCGCTTTTTCCCGGCTATTGCACAATGGAAGGGAAAGAAAAATAGGTTGCCATATATTAAGAAGTTCGCCAAGTGAATTATTTTTGGCGCACACTGAAAAAATTAACCAAGATGAATTTTTAAATTTCTCCATAAATTTCTCACCAATGTTTACGAAATTTTAATTTAAGGCATAATTTGAGTCGTAGAATCGAAATATGGAAAAAATTGATATGTTGTTTCAGAAGAAGTCCGATTTTGTGTCAAAATCTAATACATATCCTAAGTCGCGCTTTCGAGACATGAAAAACGCAAGTTGAGTTTTATCAATCGGCCCAGTAGAACGGGAGATATAGAACTGTCCCATGTTTTTATGCGCAGTTGTACATACGTAGTACATATCGCGCATAATTCAAGAACATTTCGCAGTATAACAGTGGAGCTTACCCCTAATGTGGCGACAATTGTTTTACATTTGAATCTCTTAGTAGAATAGCGCGTTAAGTTATTTGGTGCACCAGCTTCAATACCTTTCGCACAGTGGGACCGGAAGTTAACTTTCAATTTTTTGCACCGAATATTTTATCTTTTTGCTTACTGCTTGGTCGAATTGCCTGTTTTCCCTTAGAAATTAGAGAATAAATATCTTCCTTAACGGTTTTTAAATGTATATATTGTTTTAGAATTTTTAGTGAAGATGTTTTAAGTTTTTATGCGTTTTTGCCTTGCCGCGAAGTCAGAACTGAACTGACTGAATGAGGAATAAATCTCTGATGAAATTCGAGGAATAGGTTTTAAGGAAGTGCTACATAAAATGTGCATAATTTAATACACTGTACAAAAAGTCACGTGGTGTCCACATCAGTTTTTTATTTCATATAAGCATTAAAAATGGCCTTTGATTAGCTAAACTTATTAAGAAAGCTGTGCCATAATTATATAATTATTTTTATTATTACTATTTATTACATTTTTAACGCATTAATTATTTTTTGTAAGCTTTCATGCTTTTTAATTTTCATGTTTCTTTTATTCACTTATTTAGTTACTTTTTTTTTTTATATACTTTAGAGTTTCTCAGACAGAGACAAGCAAGTAAAGTTTCTCGAATCTGGCAACGAAATCAGAAGTTGTGTTTTCTATTAAGAAAGTGCGTTCAGTTAGTGAAAAGCGAAAATTTTGAAATCGCAATAAAAATCAAACGAACATATAGTGCTTATTTTCCTTTCTTGTTTTAAATTGATGCTTTTTATGCTAATAATAATATAAGTAAACAAATTAGTGCTAAAATTTATGTAACTACTAAAAATAAATACCTTGAATATTTAATCTTTTTCTTTCCTTTTTTTACTTAAAATGAAAAAAAAACTTTATGCTTATTAATTTTTACACAGTTTTTAATATTTGTTTTCTTGAAATGTAATTTTTTTTCTCAAAATGTAACAACTTTTTCTCGATTTAGAATACTGATCACCATATCAGGCTGAAAACCATTTCCCTAATGAAATGTTTTTTTTTTTTTTTTTTTTTTTTTTTTTTCAGTGACTGTTTAAGAAACCTAAAAGTCAAAGTTTATTTTAAATCATAAATTAAATAAACGTTATTTACTCTAACTTCGCAAAAGCCAAAAATTACTCGTTCCTGAGGGGATAATAACAGTTTTTATTCAAACTAAAACTATACTTTGAAAAGTATATTTCCAAGTCAGTTGGCATGATGCCAGTTTGGCGAAGCCACGTAACGGTGTAGACTAGTCTTTAAAATCCAATTCTAGATTTCGCACAAGTTCTATTTTAAAAAAAAACAGGAAGTTAAAAATCTTCACACACACACACAAAGAAAAAAAAAAAAAGAAAAAACTTAACAGAAAAGGAAAGGAAAGGATGAAATGGAAAAGATTGGCCAAGGAAACTCCACAAATGGATTTTGATTAGGCCCGCATGTTCTTGTTTGTTACTTAAAAGAAATAAAGACTTGTTCTATTGTGTTTCGTAAAAAGCTTTAGCTATCTTTTGCCGCTGTTGCTTTCCTCAGTGAGATATCTTTATCCTTCTCAGAGCTTACGAATTGTTCTACACCTTTTTTACCCTTGGCTTTCTTCCACATTTTATGCGTTGCAAGTACTCTATCTGTTTGTGGTTACTGTATGTGTTAGATGTAGTTTTTGGTATAAAACGATGAAAATGCATACGTTAGGAAATAAGAATGTAAGAGGAAATCATATGGCAAATGTATAACATGGGACAATAACATTCATTAAATTTTGTTAAGAAGTATTGAATATTATATTACTCAAATATCCTATATACTCCTTTTTTTTTACTAATTTTCTCTTACGAAATTCGAAATGGGGGATAGTACGTAAACAGTTTAGTTTCCCAATAACACGGTTTAACAAATTAAAAGTATCCGTGGAAAATCTACCAATAAATCTCAAAATGTTATTTATTTTAGGGAAGCCTACATTTCAATAAAAATACATGGTAATGTTAATATTAAAATACTTGTAAAGCATGTATTTATTTTATCCGCCTGCTGAAGGCTGAGTTACTAATTGAAAAACTACGATAGCAGTTTCTTCTTCGGCTTTATTTTATTCTTGCCAAAAGTGTTTGTCACATCGATATACTGACGAGAGTGTTTGTTAATAGTCCAAGCACTGTGTGTGTTGCCTATCAGTGTTGCCAGCGTAACAATAGTGCTTGTCAAGGCGGTATCGGTCTTCGGCTTTGCTTTATTCTTACCACCAATGTTTGTCACACTTATATAGTGACAATAGTGCTTGTCAATAGTCCATGCACTATTGTCAGTGTTGCTGGCGTGACAATAGTGCTTGTCAAGACGGTATCGGTCTTCGGCTTTGCTTTATTCTTGCCACCAATGTTTGTCACACTTATATAGTGACAATAGTGCTTGTCAATAATCCATGCACTATTGTCAGTGTTGCTGGCGTGACAATAGTGCTTGTCAATAGTCCATGCACTATTATCAGTGTTGCTGGCGTGACAATACTGCTTGTCAAGGCTGTATCGGTTTTTCGGCTTTGCTTTATTCTTGCCACGAATGTCACACTTTTATAGTGACAACAGTGCTTGACAATAGTCCATGCACTATTGTCTGTGTTGCTGGTGTGACAATAGTGCTTGTCAAGGCGGTATCGGTCTTCGGCTTTGCTTTATTCTTGCCACCAATGTTTGTCACACTTATATAGTGACAATAGTGCTTGTCAATAGTCCATGCACTATTGTCAGTCAGTGTTGCTGGCGTGACAATAGTGCTTGTCAAGTTGGTATCGGTCTTCGGCGTTGCTTTATGCTTCGGCACATTTCTTCGAGAGCTCTACTAAAAGCAATTTTTGCAGAGAAATGGAACATTCTTATAGTGACAATAGTGCTTGTCAAAAATCCATGCACTATTTTCAGTGTTGCTGGCGTGACAATAGTGCTTGTCAAGTTGGTATCGGTCTTCGGCGTTGCTTTATGCTTCGGCACATTTCTTCGAGAGCTCTACTAAAAGCAATTTTTGCAGAGAAATGAAACATTCTTACATGAAACATCTAGTTGAATCCGTAGTAAAGCGCGTAATAGAGTAATTATAGCTATGGAATATCCAATAAAATACTGAACTTCCAGTTATTTTAATGCTTTTATTAAATATAAGCTGTTTGCTCAAAATGTCCGAATACTTGTGTCAAATCTTTTACAGAACCTTTTGAATGAATTATTATTTCTTGCAAAAGCGTTTTGGAAAACGTTTCCCAAAAGAAGCAGATTTTAAAATTGATGGTCAGTAGCACATGTGAAAGAAAAAAAGTTATTCCTTTAATACTTAGTAACTGGTATTTGCAAATAAAATTGAAAGCAGCCGAAAACAAATGGGAGCCACTGAACACGAAATCAAATGGAGCCACTGCACACGAATTCCTTTTAGTTAAAGAGCATTTATTCTTAACTGAAATTTGCTTTAATTATCGTTTAATAAACAATTTCAATTTGCTGCTATTGCCATATTTTATTTCGAAAATGATGGTAAAATTAATACCAGCGAAATATTTTTCATGAAAATTTAAGTGCTTTTCTGTCAAAAACTATCTATTCTCAGTTGGTATTTTTGCTGCATTAATACTGGAATGGCGCAAAAATGGCAGAATAAGTTATTTATAATTCCTGCGAGCGAAAGATTAGTATTCAAGTATTTGCTGACTTAAATGTTTTACATGTGATTTAAACACGAAGTATCATTCAAAAAAGAATAAAATATGCTTACGAGACAAAATTTAATGGCCACAGGGACATTCAAAAAGAATAAATTCTGCTCGCATTTTTGTTATTTTTTTACTAAAAAAAACCATCGAAATAAAAAATGTATCACTATCCCTGCTTCAGTTATTGATCACGTATACTGTAGAAGAAAATGATTATTCTTATTTCCAAATTTCTTCGCCATCAAGTTGTTTTTATTTCCAAAAGATGGCGCTGGGGACTTATCCATCAAAGCAAACGATTTTTCAATATTTGTAAAACATTGTCTTTGAGGCAACTATGATATTGGAAAGGGAAGAAGAAAATGTATTATGATACCAAACGAGTTTTGCGAAGAAAATAAAGCGCTGTCAAAGAATGCGAAAAGCAGAAACAATATTTCCTCATCGGATTAAAATTACTGGCAGGAAAATATCGATTCTAGTTTTGTCATAGGAAAAAAATGGCCAGTATTTGGAAAAGAATGACATTTAAACTAAATATATCCACGAAATATTTTGTTTCAGTGCTCTAGGGATGTAAAATGAAACAGCTGCGAAAATGGCGATTGAAACAAAGAAGAATTTCTTTCGCAATAAAAATTACTCGAAATTTGGAGAATATACTGATGTAATTTATATTGGTTTTTTTAAAATTAAAAAAATAAATACCAGAACTTCCGTAATTAAATTAAAATAGAAAGACAGGTGACATTTATTTCGAAAATTTTTCTTTGAAACTTTGCTTGAAAAATTATTACCTTCTCACCATATTGACAATGTAAAGTATACGTTAATTTATAAGGTATTTCTCCCACTTTACTAGCGTGCCTTCGTGGTGTAGTTGTCAGCACACTGAGCGTGGTTCGTTTCCCGGCTAAGGCGATTGCTCATTTTTCAGCTCGCCTGCTTCCAAAAAATATACCCAGGATTTAGCGATTGGGTCCCCTAAAAACACCAGTCGCCCTTTAAAAGGGGGAGTATATAAGGTATTTCTCCCGCTTTCCAAGCGGACCTTCAGGGTGTAGTGGTTCTGCACGCTGGGCCGGTATCCCAGTGGTTCGTGGTTCGATTTCCGGCGAAGGAGATTGCTAATTTTCCATCTCTTCAGCCTCCAAAAAAATTCCTAATATCTCTACAAACTTAAATAGATTATTATACTTCATTCAGTGTTATACATTTTGTAAGCATTTTATATAGTATTTTAAGTGTCCTTCTCCCTCAGAGATATTACAAACTTGAAAACATCCATACCTTTTCTGGGATTCTAATTTGGACATAAGGACTTTCGACTGCATTGCCTCACGACAGCGTGCCTCCTAACAACCATTCTTTAAATGTATGATGCTGATCCTAATCGTGAATCTATTGGAGTTTATTTCGAGTACTGCCACCTAGCATGACAAAGTCGCTTGCTGAACTGTGGAAGTGCTACCCGAAAAGTTTGATTGAGTTCGATAAGTGCTAAGAAAGTGACTTTCCATTTGAAGTCAGTGTATCATAGATTCGAGTTGGAATATTGTTGAAATCACTTTGTAACATTAGCGTAAAAGTTACAATGTTGTCCTGTTTGACAAGAAGACCTCGATTTTAATTTGTTGTCATTTACTTTTCACGTGGTCTCAAAGTCTGGCTAATAACCGTTTTACAATAAGTTATACGTTTGACTTTTATCTTGTATGTACAGAGGCTGTTCGCACAATTTTTAGACGATTTTGGTAAGCGATAATAAAAATTCGTTTGCTTCAAAAGAGGTAATTACAATTGTACTATGTTTTTAAAAGTCAAATTTATCGTCTGTGGCTTGAAAGTTTTGTTGTTATTCAAAATGGCGAATTTAGCAAAGCAGTGGTTCGAAGGCTACATTTACGCTCTTTCCGAAGAGAAATATGCATACTCCTTTATCCAAAAACGGTGTGAGAGTCATGTTTTTGTAATATCTAAAGCGTCGATAGGTAATATCATCAACAAGAAAGGAAACAAACGTCAAATTAGAGCCTCAAGTGGGACAAAAATTCCAAACAAGTATCCAAGGAAAAAACGGACATCTTCGACTATTGCAAAGGTACGTTGTTTAATGTTAAAAGAAAATCCCCCTAGTCAAAGGACAGTTGCAAAATCATTAAAATGCTCGATGTCCACTGTAAACAAAATGATAAACGTTGATTTAAATCTTAAGAAAGCGAAAAAACGTAATGCGCATAGTCTTCTTCCAAAGCATATCGCTCAACGCAGGACACGCTGCAGAATTCTATATGAGAAAACCTTATCCAATGAAAATGGAAAACGATTGTCACAATAGATGAAGCATGGGTGTATTTAAATGATTGCAACAAAAAAAAAGCCATTTATTTTCATAAAAGGGAAGAAAAAAATTTAAGTACATGGTTCAAAGAATCGAAAGAAAGTTTTTCTAAGGGATTCATGATTGTTGTTGGTTTTTCTTATAATGGCAAGTTAAAAATAAAGAGAAAGCAAAAAAATGTCAAGATTAACTCCAAATACTATCAGGAACATATTTTACCGCCAATTGTTCTGAATAAAATACCATCGCTTTACCCACAGTGCCATCAATCTGTGAGACTCCATCAGGACAAAGCTAGCAGTCACACATCAAAATTCACTGTAAATTCCCTAAAAGAAATGGAACAAAAAACTGGTATCAAGGCCATACCCTTCACTGATATCCCTACTAAATCTCCCGATGTGTCACCTATGGACTGTTGTGCTTTCGAACTTCCAAAAACTGCATTATCTAAACGTTGTCCCAAAACCCTAACAGGACTCTGGAAAGCTGTTCGTGAGGAATGGGATAGAATACCTCTTCTGCCACTTCAAAAGGCATTATTATCCTGGAAATTGCGGCGTCGAAAGATAGTTCAGAATAAAGGATGTCAAATAGAACATTTAAAACACAAGAATTTTATGTAATTTAGTTTTGTGAATACAATATACATTATCTATAAAATGTGTCAACAGCCTCTGTGTTAATTAAGTAGTAACAGCTGCGATAATGTTGGGTGTTAACTAAGTAATACCATTTGCGATAATGTTTTAGTAATTTTAAGTAATACCAGCAGCGATAGTGTTCACTTATATTGGGTGTAAGGTCTATTGTAATTTCTACCGCTAAGTGATTCGACAAGCAGATCTATGCTATATATTTTACGCTATGGGCGTTTCATATATATCAAGATAAAACTGTTGTAAAATCCCCTTTAAAATTCCTCATTCATTTTTACAGCTAAGGCAGTGACGACCAATTAGAATTTATCGATGGGCACAAGGCAAATAGATTGTTTCTTTATTCTTAAAATGGCATGAAGTTAACTCCCTGAAAAGCCGTGTACAGCCGGAAAGCTTACTTTTAGAACAATCTGCACTGAAATGCAAAATTCTTTTGAGTATGCATTCTCCTAAAATTGATGGAAAAGACTTCAACATTTTTCCTTCGATGACATTCATGAGTTTTATGCAACTGGTAAAAATATCTCTATTTTAAATACTTGGGACATTGACTGCTTATCTACCAAAATACGGAGGAATACTAACGATAAATGTCGATAACATCATCTACGTCTGTTTAGAATTACGTCTGTTTTTTTAGATACCTCATTTTATTACAAACAGGTACTGTCGCAGTTTGAGAGATAGATTCCAAATCGTTTGCAGCAATCGAGCGGTAAAGACGCTGAACACTGGTAGTTCGGTTCGAAGTTTGAATCCCACGAACGGGCTGGCTGCACGGGCGTTTTTGTGGTTTTCCCCATGTGTAACGTGTATACGAGCCAGTTTCCCTTAGAAAGTCATCCACGAAGGCATCCCTCCCTTTAGGCAGATAACTCTCATGTGTTTTGCCATAATTGAATAATCCAATCCAATCCAATCCAAATCGTTTGCGACATGAATCAGCAAAACTCAGAATTAACAATTTTTCAGATGCTATGATTACAAATGAACAGAAATTGTGTGGTGCAATTGAATGGAAAGATTAAACTGATGGTTATGTTATGTTATTTGAAAGTGGCAAAAATCATGAGGGAAATTTACCTGAAGGGAGGATTGCCTTCGTGGTTGATTTCTAAGGTAAACCTGTCATATCCACGTTACACATGACGAAAACCACAAAAAACAAACATACGGCCAGCTCATTCGCTAGGACCAATCCTAATCGGACTTTGGCCACTGGTTGGACACCAGTCTTGCTCATTTGGCCACTGGTTGGGCTCTATACTAAGAGAGAGTGGATGGAAAGATCTTACAAGATATTTTCTCGCTCCTTTTTGCTGGACCCGCCAGCGGCCGAGCGGTAAAAACGCTGAACACTGGTAGTTAGGTCCGAGGTTCGAATCCCGCGAACGGGCTGGCTGCATGGACGTTTTCGTGGTTTTCCCCATGTGTAAGGTGTACACGAGCCAGTTTCCCTTAGAAAGTCATCCCCGAAGGCATTGCTCCGTTTAGGCACACAGTCCTCGTGTGCTTTGCCATAATTCAATAATCCAAATCCAAATCCCTCCTTTTCGCATGCCTTTGTGATGTAACTGGAAGCACACTCGACGGGCATTCGAGAGGTCCAGGGTTCGAGTCCAGGTGAAGGCACCGCATATGTTTCAGGTCTCCAGCTTTAATGTAACCTAATGACTTTGCAGACTAAAAATGAAAAATGAAAACGTCAGCTGTAGACGGTCCTAAAATCAATAAAAAGCAAACTGAAATTTTACAGCTTTCGTTTAAAAGAACTGGAACGCATAAGACAGTTTAAATAAAAATCCTGTCTCAGAAATGAACATAAGCATTGAGAAAACGTAAAAGAAAAATATTTTTTAAATACACAGCTTCTCTTAAGAAACATTTATCACCGGGCAACTTTTATCGCAGAACACATAGAGAAGAAATAAAACTGATAGGCAGATGTTTCTGAATATTTTACTTCAGATATCATCTTGATTTTAAAGTGAAAATTTATCTCAAAATCATTTAATGTAAATTTTTTTTATTACTTGCATTTATTTGTTTCTTTTAAAATAAGCCAGAGATTAATTTTCAATTTTTAGACTTTGAACCTTCTGACTTCAGCAAGAAAGCATACGAAGTTTTGAATTTATTTATATGGAAATGAAGTAAGACTTCAATTAGATTTTCATTTTTTTACTTCCTGTTAGTGGCAACAATAAGAATTGATTGCTAGACTTAAGATGAAAAGAATTCTTTATCGAAAGGAGCGTAATGAAGAATTCTTTTCTACTGACATTCATTTCAAACGTTTCTATGCATGGCAATTTGCTGCCATTTATTAAAAATAGTGTTACTGCATATATTAAAGTCTGCAACTATTAAATGTTCCAAAATGAATTTAAGAACATTAATTTTACTTCTGTCGGCAACAGTTCCATACTAAAGTGTATTTATGGAATAGCACATCAACACTTTCCGCTTCCTGAAGCATTTAGTTCCTTTTTTTTCGTGAGGGGGGGGGGGGTATAAAATCTTAAGCTTTTGAAGGAAAAGATAGTATTCTTTATGAATAACTAATTTGTATTGTTATTTTTTTCTATAAGAAGTTTAAAATGCCCGCTTTTGTATTTGCTATCTTTCCACCGTTTGGTTGAAAAGAAATATTACTTCATGACATTTAATTTAATTGGGCTCTTCGAAAGTTAATTGGATTCTTTCTTAATCAGACTGCTTGTTATTTGCTGCTACTGTATCATTCTCTGCTTTGCTGTGTTATCTGTCTCATTTTTATCAATGCGTATCAATCAAATGCTCGCTTTAGAAGAGATAAGCCTCAACTTGAGAGCTTAAAATACCACATATCACTATATTTTGAAACCAGTTAAAATGAAATCTAATATAAATGAAAGTAATAATCCCACAGTATTTTTAGGATATCATCAGCACCATGCCTAATCCACAAATCTGAATTCTTTTTACTTCCTTTGTTCGCATTTAAATGCATTTTCTAGGATGTTCTGCTATGTTTTGCATTATGCTGAAAGAAAGAGATTCATATTCTCTGAGATCCGTGTAAAAAGAGTATTATATAGATGCCACTATTTACATTCAGAAACTCAGTGCATTCCAAATAATTTATGCGAATTTTTACTTAAACAAACAGTTTTGCAGCTTTGTGCTTTTAGAATGATACCAAGCTTTATCATAAAGTAATGAAGAATATATCTACTGCATGTAGAAAGTCACTGTGAGCAAATATATAAGCAGCTATACTGTTATGGTAACTACAGTGGCGATGGTAACCGGCGGTAAGTCGCGCTGATGACTCCATGTAATGATTATTACATTTGCTGAGGTTATAAGGTATTTGTCCCGCCTTCCTAGCGTGCCTTCGTGGTGTAGTGGTTCTGCACACTGGGCGGGTATTCCAGAGGTCCGTGGTTCCATTCTCGCCGAAGGCGTTGCATATTTTTCATCTTGCCTGCTTCCAAAAAAATACCTAATGTCTCTACATGCTTTTTAAATTGTTGCTACCAAATATTCGAGCCCTGTATTATATTTAAAGAAATTATTATTAAAATTAGAATGTCTCTACAGTGGCGCCCGAACTAAAAGGGTGTTGGATGATGATTCTCCGCTTCCAAATTTGGCGACTGTGTCCCCTAATATCCCCAGTCGCCCTTTAGAAGGGGGAGTATATAAGGTATTTATTCCGCCTTCCTAGCGTGCCTTCGTGGTGTAGTGGTTCTGCACACTGGACCGGTATTCCAGAGGTCTGAGGTTCGATTCTCGGCGAAGACATTGCATATTTTTCATCCTGTCTGCTTTCAAAAAATATCTAATGTCTCTGCAAGGTTTCGTAATACTACTGCATTTCTGAACTGAAAACATATTTATCACAAATTATGAGAAAATCCATTACGTATATAGTATAATAATATGGAAAACATAGAACAATTAATGTAGGTGAGATTACTGTCCTCATTATGAGAGTATCTTGCTAACGGCGGGTCTTTCTAGTCGAGAGTTCCAGAGCATTTTCGCGAGCTGTTCAAACTGAATTAGCCACGCCTCCTTAATTTTTCAGTTGCATTTTACGTCCTCTGACTCGTTATATTTGGAACGATATCAGAGGGAAAACAAGATCATTGTTTCGTCAGCCCTCCTGAATCGAGAGCCTTTGACGACAGACGCAGTGCAGAGCATTAAAATCTCTTGGCACTGTTCGTGAAGTTATGTCTCTTGTACAATCAAGTGGAAGGAATTACTGCGTCTGCGATGTCAGACCATATCATCTGATACATCGTAAAATCTTCACTTCTGGGGACCGCCACACGATTTTCTTATCTCTGTGTGGTCCTCCGCACTGTTAAACAGAAATATTTGTCATTTTACATATACTCTTGAAAAATTTCATTTTTCTATATATTTTTATTTAGCTCTCTAATATTTTTCTTTTAAAGGGTGCCGGTGCAATATTCCAGGAAAAATATTTAGTGATTTTTTCTTACGTTCGTTAAGTTTGTTATTAGTGATGTTGCCTTAAGTTCGAATAGCGATCTCCAAACTTATTTCATTTCATACCTCTAAGACAAAAATAAAAATCTGAAGGGTTTCAGATTTTAAATTACGTTCAAAGGGGCGCTTTTTTAAAGTCTTGTGTGTTACCTTTATTTATTAAATATCATGTTCTTTGCACTTAAACCGTAAAATTCAGTTCAACAGCAATGTCGCAAAATAATTATAAAATGAGGCTATCTTTACAATTTCCCATACACAGTTCCCCGCGCTGGAGATAAAAAGGTTTCCTCCCCCCCCCCGTAGAGTGTTGCCATAGGTCGTTTTTAAATCGTTGAGTTTGTTATTCACAAATTCGTTAAAGTTTTACAAAATAGAAAATTGATAATAAAACGAATTCCAAATTTCAAATTTGGGCTTTCAGATGCCCATATTCGCAGTAGCATTACGTTATTCAAAATTGGAAGGCTATAGGTACCATTGTTTTCTCATAATGCCAGAAACATACATACATTTATGGCAAATTCTTCATTATTTAATTTCTTCAAATATAATACAATTCGATAGCATTGGGTAGCAACGATTTGAAAAGTGATACGCCGTTTTATAGGGTTCCGACGCAAAATCGCAAAACGAAAACAACAGTCCTTCAGGGACAAAGCCCCTTTGGACTAATTATAAGTTCTACCCCTATATAATATAATAAAATACAATATATATTATGTATGCAATATAAATTCTGTACATACTTCATGATTATTTATGATGAATATAGAATGATAGAGCTGCGTAGGTTTGTAAGATAGAAGAAGTCCTCAGCACTCGTGGATTAGATGATATAAATTTTTATATCCTGATAACTAACATTGAGGAAACATATTCTTGTTTACACATCACTATGGGTTCCACAATTCTATAAAACTGATCACATCTCTAGAAAATAGATGAATGCTGATAGACACAAGGATATGTGATCTTTTGAACCTCAGATTTCATGAGCCTGGCAGTTAGCAGTAACTGGCAGTTAGCTAGTATTCCTTTAAGTACTCAGTAAAATTTTTAACCTCTAAATTTCCTTCTCTGTAACCGGCAAGTCCAAAGTTGCTCAACTATAGGGAGATACTGTTACGTACATACGGGTTCATAATGGATTGAAAACACATAGAATCGATGACAGCTTGATAAAATATATTTCTCCAAAAGAAGCTTTTACAGTTCTGGAGCTTTTAACAAAAGTACTCGTACAGCTCTTATCAGTATGACACAGCACAAAGGGAAGTCACCACTTGAAACTAATAAGAACGTTAAACCCAAGGCAGTATAGTACAAAGCCTCATTGCATAAGCTTGAAAGGTGATCTCTCTTTTCTCCGACTAACTTATGAACTCAAATTTGAACTGAAATACACTGAACTTGATTTAGATGTGCATTGTGACGAGCTACCACACGTATGTACGATTTTCCCGGCTGTTTGAATGTTAGCTGCGATGACCCACAACACTGAAGAGTTCTTCACCGTGCGCATCTTAGGAGAAATTAGGAGGAAGGTAGGGAAAGGGCGGTCCGAAGGCCGCAGGAAAGGGAGGAGCTATCAGAAGTGTTAAAAGTCACGTGGAATGTGCGCAAAATCTCACTGGACTAGCGAGATAACTAGGTAGCGGGATTTTTACAACCAAAACCATTACATTATAGTAAATATGAAATCATTACAAAACTAAAAATGCAAAAGAAAATGGTTTAAGAAGTCAAAACTGTACACACTATATTACATATATATATAAATCCCGTGAAAGAAATTAAGTAACAAAGTTATTGCCACAGTCAGCAAATAAGTAAGCTACAAGTGGCCTAATATGTCTACCTTCCTGTAACATTTCATAGCTAAGAAAATCGCAGGTAGTAGCGATGTTAAGGGGTATCAGAAACCCCTATACCGACAATGTTAAATTGGCCATTTTCGATGTACCTTTTCTCAAAATCTGCTGTAGATACAAGCTTGAAATTTTTTCTGTAATTAAAGTATACCTATCTGATTATACTGAAATGAGCTTTTGAAACATTTTGAGTTTTAGAGTAAATTACAGGATATTTTATTAGGCATAGTAAAATTTAGCACTTTTCTCACACAAAATTAAAATTTGTTTTCTAAGTTTATTACAAAAAGCTCATTTCAGTAAATATTAGGGAACCTAATAAATAAGCCATAAAAAGTTTAGACACCTGTGAGCAGTAGTTCCTGAGAAAAGGTACATCGAGTATAAAAAAATCACGTTTGAAGAGAAACGCGTTTTTATGTAAAAATCCTCATTGATCAAAGCAGATTAAAACTAGATGTTTTTACAGTTCTAATTTTCATAGAGATTAAATAATGGTATTTTTAGAAAGATAAAAGTGTAGAGAATTTAAAAATGCAAAAATCTGAAATCACAATTTTTTGAAGATTTTGGGGTCCCAACTCCCCTTAAAACTTTTATCATTCATATTGTGCAGATATGCTTTTATATCCTCAATTTTAGGATCTTTAAAGAGTAAGGAGTTTCTGACGAAATAGTCTGCATCCGTAATACTCCTCAAAAACTTACTTTTTATGACTTGCATTTTATCGAATTGGCTCTCTGTAGCTGTGTTCCAAGTAGGTGATGCATTGCAAAGGACTGGCCTGATGAAGCTATGTAAATATGTCTTTTGGTTTTTAGGCTGAGCTATGAAAATCGGCCTATAACTGGCAGAAAACAATTTAATGTTCTTAATGCTACTACTCGCGCTATCAGTATGGTCAAGTAAGATGGCTGTTTATAATGATTTCCAGAAAATTTGCGTTATCCACTAGTGGAACACTTATTGAAAAGGATTATAAATCTGTGAATTGGTTTCGATTTTCTAGAAGTTCTTATTACAAGCAATGGTGATTTTTCAGCGTTAAACTTGACTCTCTAAGCTTTACATCAATTTTCTATTATCTTGAGTTTGTTTTGCAGTTTTAGAATTGCATGATTAGCATTTATTTATTTTGTGGCAATGGCTGTATAGTCGACAAAGCATCTACCGTCTTTTACCGTCTTTTTCTGAAAATAAGACATCCTCCGAAAAAAAGCCCTATCGTGATTTTCGGAACTTTTTGTAAAATAAGACATCCTTCGAAAATAAGCCCTATCGTGATTTTCGGAACCTTTTGTAAAATAAGACATCCCCCGAAAATAATCCCTAGTTAAAATAATGTGACAAAAAGGATTCGTTAAAAAATGCTGTTGGTTTATTAAGTAATAATATGTTTAGCTTTCCTAATACTCGTATTTCAGAGAAATGTTTGAAACAAAATATTCCGAGAAATTAATTGTTTACCTCTACAGTTCGTTTCAAATTAATTCTTGGAATTTATCTTAACCAGTTCACCGTTTGCCCCGAGAGAGGTACGTTCACAGGAAAGGCATCGTCATCCGTTAGCGTCGGCAACTCTCGTCGGGGTGAAATTTGGGCTGAACCGTAACCCCCGAGACACATACGACGCAGCGACCTTTTTCCAACCCCCACAGAATGAGTCGAAAATCAAAAGGGGTGATTGATGGGTAAAAAATTCATGGGACAAAATAAACTGATAGTGATGTTTCCAATGCACTACGAACTGGCTACTTAGACAAGAAGTATTCATTTAACGATAGCTATATCGCAAGGCATGAGAGATTCGGACCAATGATTCAACAGGAAATAAATTTGGAAGAAAATCAGAATATAATTCAGAATTTTATTTATGACGATGTTCCAGAAGAAGATGACATGACTGTAATTGGATAAATTTAAATTTCTGTATTCTGTGTAAAATAAATATTAAATAAAAATATATAAATATACTTTTATTTTTGCCCTCCCCCGAAAATAAGCCCTAGCGCGTATTTTGGACCAAAAAAGAAAGTAAGACAGTGTCTTATTTTCGGAAAAAGACGGTAGCAGTGAGTAGTTATCAAAATGTCTCTTAGGAAAGTCGTATATATAAAACAGGTAGATCAACTGTCCTAAGACCGACCTTTGAGACACACCAGATTTGATGTGATGCATTTTGCATTTTTGAGGTAATATTACCTTGTGCAACAACGAAGGTGCGATTTTGGGGAAATGAAAAGAGGAGTAGAACCAAATCTCTGCTGAACACTAGCTGTATAAGTGTGTATATTAGCCCCTTAATATCAGACACGGTCGAAGAAATAAACTGGTGCTCTCTCGAATTTTATATAGTTTCCCCGGCCGACAAGAATTTTCCAGTACCTCCGGTTTCTCAAAATTGCTGGAAGGCATATCCAGTTGCAATTACATAGGGCCGAAAATAGTTTCAGTGTTATGTAGAAATTAGGCCAGTTACAGTTACACAGGAATCGGGCCAAAATGTTGCCAAATTAAAAATTAGTCGCCAAAATCATCACCAGCGTGGCGGTATCTCGCCAAATGGATCCGCCCTCGAAACTTTATTTTTCAGGCGGAGTTTCGCTGAGACTTTTCATATTACAAATTACATATAATTTCACTAAAATTATCTACATATGTACGCAATTCGTAACCATAAATTTGTACTTATGTAAAAAGTACAATTTTATGATACATAAATATTTACATATTTTGAAAAAAAACTATCAAATATTCCTATCCATGATTAATTTGCATTACCTCTAAGAAAAAGGTTTGTTATTATTGTTCGTGGTATACTACACAGATTACAGCAATCGAATTAAGCGGACTAACTGAACATGTTGAATGCTACACAAACAAGATAACACAACGGTTCTGTTTTTATGGAGAAGAAACACCGTTTAAATATTCTCTTTACAGTAGAGTGTGTCTTGTGTGAGCTGCGAAATCTAATACACAAAAGAGACAAAAACGAAAGAAAACAAAAACTTCAAGTCTTTGTCCCTATCGTACCATCCAAAGTAATTTGATCCGAGATAAGTCCAGAGTGAAACAGCTTCACCAAGAAAGTAATTTTTACTTCCATCTAAGCTTTAGTACTATGCGAGGGCCTATCAGCGTCACAGCGAACGTTATCTAGAGGGTCCCATAATAAATCACCAGAACGGACGATTTGCCAGCAAGAGATTCGAGCGAGGAAAAAGAACGGAGAGATTGCAAGCATTCGGGTGATGACGACAAAAAGAATAAACAACCGCCACACAATAGAAAAATAGACACCATCAAGGCAAAAGGGTTGAAAAAAAATACAGCAGCGTATAACAACGAAGGCGAGGGGGGTGAACACAACAAATAATTTTTTCGCATCTTTGGGCCTGAAGGCGATGTTTTGTTACGAAGGGGGATAAGCATCACAAAAGCAACACGTAAGCAAACAAAAAGAAAAAAAAATAGTATTTTGCATTTTGATGGAAACGGTAGGTTATTTTCTGGTCCTTTTGAACGCTGCAACCGTGCTTGATCGCTCTGTGTGTCAAGAATTTTACTGCTGGTATCCTGGGAAGATGTTATTTTTGTTTGTTGCTTTACTTTCTCATTTCTCTTTGAGTGACGCCATTCGGTATATTCAACAACTACTTTCGCTTTTTGGAAGAATGGAGTAAGAGTGAAATTTTCCGTATTCGTATAATGCAACGTAAAGGAATAAATTCAGATGAATCTTTATAAAATACAAAAACGTTCTTCTGCCAACTTAAAAAAAAATTATGACTAACATACATTTTAAATAAAAAGGTTTAGAACTTCTTTCTAACATTCTGAAATTTTCTATGATTTATAAAATTCCTGGAAAAGTTACAAATTTAGTACGTTAGCAAAATTTGACTAACTAAGTTTAACTCATAACGTTGCAGTGTCTAAGTTATTAGCGAATTCTTTTTCAACTAGTAAGCCCTCGATTTCCTAACGAAACGAATAATTATTATTCAACTAGTGAAAATCGAATAATGCT
The DNA here is from genome assembly GCF_044657685.1 of Stegodyphus dumicola. Taxonomy (NCBI): domain Eukaryota; kingdom Metazoa; phylum Arthropoda; class Arachnida; order Araneae; family Eresidae; genus Stegodyphus; species Stegodyphus dumicola. The sequence goes on along the minus strand of NC_140769.1, from coordinate 266,271,671 downwards.
TATTTAACTAATAAGTTGAATTCAAATAGTAAGGATCGAATAATGCTTATTCTAAGTTATTATCAAATTTTTATTCAACTTGTAGAGACATTAGGATTTTTGGAAGCAGGAAAGATGAAAAATTAGCAAGGCCTTCGCAGGGAATCGAACCACGGAACTCTGAAATACCTGCTCAGTGTGCTGAGCACTACACCATAAAGGCACGCTAGGAAAAGGCGGGAGAAATACCATATGTCCCCTTTTAAGGGGCTCATACACCTTAAACCCCTTATGATCTTCGAATATGTGACTGTTTCAAGAATTGGGATATTTTATTTCTTTTAAAAGCAATTACTTTCAACCTTTTACAGTTGACTACATAATATAGCTGCTTTGGGAACTAGTAACCAGAAAGTTTGTGTTGCCACAAATATTTTTGTAATTTAATTCGCTATGTGACAAAAGTTTTCGTCATATTAACACCTTGCGCGCATGATATTTTAAAAATGGCTAATGGTACGTACTTGAAAGTTGATGGAATTCTTTACATGGGCACTATCTTCTAACTGAACCAAAAATATGATGAATATTTTAATATTGAAAATTTTTATGCACAAAAACATTACAGATTTTTTAAATAAAATACATTTTTTTAAACTCATCTTTAAATAAAATAAAAATTTAACATGGAATTCTTAGAATTTTTGGTTCACAGTAATTTCCAAGTGTTATAAAATATACATGTTAAATATGGAATAAAATTATGCAAAAGAATGCTTTAAACTGTGCGCGCAAGGTGGGAACATGACGAAAAATTTGGTCACAAACCGGAATAAATTATAAAAATATTTGTGGCAACACAAACTTTCTGATGACTGTTTCAGAAAGCAGCTATATTATGTAGTCAGCTGTAAAAGGTTGGAAGTAATTGCTTTTAAAATAAATAAGTTATCCCAATTCTTGCAACAGTCACATATTTGAATACCTTATCGGTTTTAAGGTGTATGAGTCCCCTTAAAGGGCGAATGGGGTTTTTAGGGGACCCAATCGCCAAATCCTGGGCATGCAGATTCATCATCCACAACCTCTTTTAGTTCGGGCGCCACTGTAGATACATTAGGATTTTTGGAAGCAGGACAGATGAAAAATTAGCAACGCCTTCGCCGGGAATCGAGCCACGGACCTCTGAAATACCTCTGAAATTTTTATAGGAGGAAATTTTAAATCAACTAAAGAAAAAAAAATTCTTGATAAAGTTATTAAATAGCTAACGCTCCAAGATTCAGAATTTATATTCTCGTACCTGTTGCTAAGTAAAATTCACTGAAAGAAAAAAGTTAGGGCAGTAGTTGTAAATTAACCAAGTACTGCTTGTATGAATTAAGTTAAGGTAGGTGATCCTTCTAAGAAATTTGTTAATGTTGTGTTTTTGTTTTATTTTTTTAAATGTGCAGCACGTTGGGCAAATATTTATTTCTACAAAACATTTTTATAAATACCCTTTATGAAGTTAATTTGATAAAGTAGTATAATAGTGTTCGGAGAAAACATTAAACTAAATAGTGCTTCAAAGTGCAATCAATTTTCATATATACCTATGCTTTTTTTATTTCTCCCGGGATGAAATGTTTCTTTTTATATAGAATATTTTAAATATTTTTAAATGTTTTGGAAGAACTCGATTTGATAAATAAATGTTATGCATTTCTTGGGATAACAATTACATTTTTTATTTAATTATTACTCATGATCATCGCCAGTTATCAACACGAGGTTATTCCGGTTAATATTAATCCCAACGCAATGAATAAATGGGTTAGGTAAGATTTTTAGGAGAATTCAATTTGTGTGAGGTGTCTTCTTAAAAGCACCTTAACACAGAAGAGCACTCTTAGAGCGGGGTCAAATGCAATGCGTTTTGGCGGAAACGTTAGGAGTTCCTCAAAGTGTCATTTCCCGACTATGGAATTAGTTTTTGGAAACTGCAAATGTTCGCCAAAGATCAGAACAAGATCGTTCGGCTTCAGCAACGCCAAATGAGGATCGGTATTTAAGACTAACTATCAGAATAAACCGCACTCTGAACTCTATGTTCTTGTAACACCACTTTCAGAAGACTACCGGTACCAGAGCTTCGACTCATACTGTTCGAACTCTACTGCATCATGTGGGCTTGTATACTCGCAGACCTATGGTTCGTGTTTCGTTGACACAGAACCACGATGCTGCCTGCAGAAGATAGGAACAGGAGCATATAAGATGGGGACGAAATTGCGTGGAACAACGTGCTCTTCACGCACGTGTCCCGCTTTAGTGTACAACTTGCCAGTAGGCCGATTCTCATCTGGAGAGAACCTGGTATAAAGAATACACCTGCATTTGTGCATGAAAGCATTCGATTTGGAGGAGGCGGATTGATGGTCTAGACCGGTATTTCCAGCAGTGGACGCATCAACTTGCACATTATCAGGAATGGAGCACTAACGACTCAGCGATATGGGGATCAGATCCTCAAAATACTGTGGTCTTTTACGTTGTAGCAATCGGAGATGAATTCATTCTTATGGATGATAATGCTATACCACATTGTGCTCAAGCAGAGAATAACTTCCTTTTCGATGAAGGAATCCTTCGAATATTCCCCAGGTATGCACCCAATGTAAAACGTTTGGTACATTATAGGAAAAAGGTTTGCTAGTCGGTTATCATCTCCAGAAACAAATCAGCAGTTTGAAAGTGTCTTCGACAGGAGTGGGAGAGAATATCACAGTCCCTCATTGATAACCATATTTATTCCACGCCTGGTAAGTGCGCGACAGTGCTTTCGATGAGGGAAAACCATACCCTTTATTGAAACTCATTTGTATCAGAGAAATCCCATTTTTTTGTTTGTATAATATGCATAAATTGTGCATTTTTTGCTTGCGACAAATATCGTCAATAAAATTTAATTATTCCTTATTCTTTACTTCTTTTCTCATATTTTACAACACCTATACACCATATATTAGACACCAAAACATTTCCTCATCTGCAATTTATATCCAAAATCATAATTTCCCCTGTTTTCAACAGTGTAAAAAGTTGAATTCAACTAGTAATAATCAGATAATGCTTATTTTAAGTTATTATAAAATTCTTATTCAACTAATAACACGCTAGAGTTGCAGACGATACTGAAAAGAAAATGGCTAATATAATAATAAATTACTCTGAGATAAATTCTTTCCAAACAGCGAAATACTGTATACGACGGAAAATCATCAATGACACGAAGTATTAAAAATGCGTTCTTAATTCTCCATGGAGCTAAATGTTCTTCAAACTACGCGATTATGGAACATTCAATTAGCTTAGGAAAATAAAACCATATCTGCGTTTGAAATATATCATGCAATATTAATGCATTCACCATAACAGCAGAGTCCATTAATTCGGATTACATGAATCTTCTTTAATTAATCAAACAGAATTAAACTGGTTCTCAAACAAGAGTATATTACAAAGATTAACTAAGCTAGGAAATCGGAAAAGTGTATTCATTTATTACTGAAAATGCGCAATTTATTCATCTTCTTCGTTTGAATACTTGTTTCAAAGTCTTCGGAAAGGCATATTTATGGATATGATGATATAAAGGATTAAATTTTATCGATAACAAGCATGTGTGAAGAGTCTCAGCAATGATAAATGTCGTTTTTTTATGCTATTCAAACACGAGCTTTAAATGTAAAGAAATTCAGTGTAAATACAGTGGGTCGTTCGTATTTTATGGAAACGATTTTCGATTTAAATTTTCCCCATAGCATTCATAGCATTTTTAATATAAAAGTCTCCTACTGTTTTGTTTTCATTCTAATGAGGCATTTACGAGTAGTTTGGAAATGGCTCCTAAAACAACTCGATGGCACTTTTCGATGAAATATATTCCTATCAATAAATTCTAAAGCGGTGTAAAAATCGAGGTAATTTATTTCAAAGAAAGGTAATTTTAATATATTAAATTTGAAAACGAAAAATATCTAGCTGAAAGTAAAAATGGCAAAGGGGCATCAAAACCGCATCCTAGAACGGTTCGAACAGGGCTCTGATCCTAAAAGAAAATCTGCGACTCAAACATCTATTGCATCGGAATATCTTCTGGCATTGTAAGTAAGATCATTCATAAAGATTTGAAATTAAAGATGTTTAAGCCTAAAGTTCATGGCATGGATATATTTAAGTGACCGTGATCATTTTTTACTTCCTTGTACAAAGTAAAAAGGAAGTATTGTAATCGCGAAAAGTTTCAGGCAGCATATTTCGACGAAAATATCCATTTTGACCGCTATCGAATGAAATTTAACGATGTTTTTGCGTGATATCTGTACGTAAGGACAGAATAAAAGACTCGTTTCCTCCAAAAAATTATAAAACTGCTTTAAAATTAATTCTGAATAGAATTTTTCGTGGCGTCTGTATGAATCTATGTACGTACGTGCGTACGTACGTATCTCGCATTGCAATCGGCCGCACCAAACGTATATAAATATCTTTATATATATATCCACTCTGTTACCCGACTCAGTGATCTCAGTTTCTTTACTCTGATATGTTTGTAAATTGTACATTTTTTTCATTAAAATGATTGAACTATGTTGTTTTTATCTTCCGGTTATGGTTTTTATGCCTTTAGTAAATCTGTGTGCAATATTTTTAGAATTATCAACAATTTTAAAGTTGTTTAAGTGCCGCTAAGCCATTTTTTTATGGCGGCCATTGATTGTTTACATTTCAATCAGCAGACTAGCGGATTTGTTACCAATCTAGAGAAACTTAGCTTCGCAACAACAAAGAGAACGCCTTCATTTATTATTGCGAATTAAATCATGCTTAATCCTTTCTGGAATTTTTTCGAGGAACTAAGTGTTTAAGATTTACTTCGTAATTTTTAATATTGATATTTTGAATTTTTATGTATATTTGCCTTGTCGCGAAGTGAGAACTGAATTAATTGAATGAGAAATACTCAATCGTCTGTGAAAAACCTTTTCTTTTTTGTTTTGTTTGCTTAATTTCTTTTATACATCATTCTATCTTTATTGTAGTATTTGAATAGAACATGTTACAACGATTAGATAATTATATTCTTTAAATGATATGAATTTTGTGCATTATGAGTTATAATATGACGAAATATAATACTGTTAAGTGAACCTAGTGCTAGAGTGTCGCTATGGTAAGCAAATAGATTGAATTTTAAAGAGAGCATTTATTCTATTGTGGTTTATGCGCTGTCGGTGAAGTAGATTTAATTCAATCCGATAAGTGTAAATGAAATGCAAGACATAATGCGTATAATTTAATATTTCGTACAAGGAAGTCATGTGGTGTACACATCAGATTTTTTATTGTTAAACTGATGGAAATGATCGTTCGAAATGGATTCGGCAGTGTACAAAAATATTCCCAACGGGATTCATAACGGTTACAGCATTTTGTTGCAACCGTAAATTAAAACTCAAAAACGTCTCTCAATTAAGGCTTAGTGTGTTATAATTAGAATATTTTAAAACCAGTTTTTGAAGACAAATTCCAACGTTATATGGGAAGGATATTAATAAATTTCATGTGGACAAATTCTCTAATCAAACGTCTAAACTAATTGTCGTTAATTTAGAAAAGAAATAATCAGAAATACGAATATAATATATCCTATGTAATGAAATACCTGTAAGAAAAATCACCTGAAGCCTCTCCTATGCACTTTTGCGCTTTCAGTTTGTTAACACAAGCCTTTGAATACGGCATCCAAGAACAATGGAACTTTGAAAAATAACTGAAGACGAGTGAGATAAGATTGACATGATGGGTATTTAAAAAAACTTTTCTTCGTGAAACATTCGAGCTAGAGCTACAGCTAAGAACCTAGGTAATGAAACAGAAGCGAATTGCCGCAAGAAATTCGTCCTTTACGCATAGAAATTAACTATTAAAATCGCTTCTATAAACTGCGAATTATCTTCTATAACACCAATACTTCGGTGGCAAACGGATTTCGGGACTAAAAAATATTGTGTTTAAGCTCTGTTGTTTGAAACACAATCAATACAAATATTAACAAGGTAGCTAAATCTGAAGCGATTTCTTAGAAGAGAAATGACTGTGTCATATTTTGCTCATATGAGAAAAATATGAGTAATGAAGTAGGAATATCTCAAATCACTTTAAAAATATGAAAAAAATACCTAAATTAATAAAACATAACATAAAGTTGTAGAGACATTAGGTTGTTTTTGAAAGCAGGAGAAATGAAAAATAAACAATGCCCTCGCAGGGACTCGAACCACGACATCTCGAATTCGCGCCGAGCGTGCTGACCACTGCACCACGAAGGCGTGCTAAGAAGGTGGGAGAAATACCTTATCCCCTTTTAAAGGGTGACTGTGGATTAATGAAGCCAATCGCCAAATACTGGAGAATCATCATCCATCACCTTTTAGTTCGGGTGCCACTATAGAGACATTAAGTTTATTTTTAAGCAGGAGACATGAAAAATATGCATTTCCGTTGCCGGGTTTCGAACCACAGACTTCTCGAATTCGCGCCAAGCGTGCTGACTATTACACCACGAAAGGTGGGAGAAATACCTCATAAAGTAATAAAACCTTTTGAAAACTATTAGACATGAAACAAACACATGAAAATACGAAACAAGCATTAAAAGCTAACTGTGCCATCGCAGGGGTTTGAATTACAAATTTTTCAGTTGCTAGCTGGGCGTGCTAATCATTTACGTTATAAAATTCGGCTGAATGGAAGGAGATATTCCTTACATTCTTCCCTATTTAAAAGGCGACTAAGGAGATCCATGAGACCCGGTCCCGCTAGTGACGAGCTATTTATTTATTACCGCAGTTGAGTTCCGGCGCCACTGTGCCCCCCCCCCAATTTTTTGAGCTGTTCGCCGAAAACGTAGCGAAGAAAACAAGTCCTGTTTTTGTAGAAGTACTTACACTGTAGTTATACTGTAAGAATAGTTTGAATAGCTCAGTATAATGTTACGACACTGGAAGAAAACTCATTTTAAGGTATCCGACCACCTTCTAATCGTCAATTTTAATAAAAATTTTCAAAACTTTTTAAGTTTATTTTAAAGTTCATACATTAAATTTCCCAAAACCACTTCTATTTTGGCTCTCCGGTCATTAGAAACAGAGTTATGGTTATTCTTGCTCTACGCACTACGCTTCTACTTAGAACTCGGAAGTTGATTTTTAGAGGGATATATACTAGTCTTAATAACTTAATCTTAAACTGAGAATTTTTCATTTGAACATTTTTAGTGATGTTCAAAAGATGATTTTGAAATTTTCATTTGTTAATAAGTGCTCGGGAGTGAGATTAGCTTTGCATTTTTATTTTCGTATTTGTCAACACTTTCTTTTCATTCTGTTTTTGTTTCTATTTAAACCTATGTTTTGGAAGTTTTGAGTTTTTTTTCAGTTTTTCTGTTGCGAAAAAAACTCAAAATAGTACTATAGCAATTTTATGAAACTTTTCACAAATATTCTGAATTAAATGAAGTAAAAGCAAATAGCTAGCGAATGTGCTCAAATAGGTATATTTATTTAACATTTTACTTTGTCACTTAAAATTTTATTCCATTTAGCTCTATATAGCGCAATAAATTTAAGTGTAAAAAATAAAAATAAATACAGATAAACACTTTTGTGTAAACATATCTAGTAATCTTGGAATTGTAACGCATTTTCAACCCCAAATGTGGTAAAAGCAACCAAAAATTGTACTTTAATATTTTTTTTATTTCTATTATTTCCAATAACACTCTGCTAAATAACAGCAATAATAAATTTACGTGTACTATTCTACAAAATTTGGGTATCGAACGTAGTCGGATACTTTAAATAAAATTGGGAATGATTAGTATTGATCCCATGCATTTTATCCATCGCTAATCTTAAACGGGATTTTACTGTAACATAACTACAGCTTCTAGCATTTTAGCTTTTTTCCAAACTTTTTAAATGTTACTACTTATTTTCCTTTATAGATGATGTTTCATCTATAACAGAAAAGAAGTAGTAAGCTTCTTTGACTTAATGCGCAAAATGGCAGCAAAAATTTGACTTAATGCGCTTTTTTTGTATTTTCTGCCTTTTATTACTTACAGAAATGTGCCTGAAAATTGTATAACAGGTTTAAACTACACTTGATGCTATGGATGAACAGATTTTTTTTCGCATGTTTTTTTCTCATTTGAAACTACATAATGACTTCTTGGCTAACCTCGGTCAAAAAAAGAAAACGTAATTAGGCTTAGCTTTTCGGATATTAAATTGCCGACTTTGCTTTCAGTTCAGTTTAAAAAATTTAAAAGACAAACTTAATGAGTTTCTGTTAACTTGCTACTACTAAACTGGGATTAAATGTTTCCAAAAATAGACTCAAAAGAATTCATTTTTTTTTAAATCAATCACATTGCTGTTAAGGAACATAGGTTGCAAAAGACTGTAGCAGATTAACCGAAGTTAATCGATAAACTTTAATTTGAAAAAGTAAAACGACGATACTTTATATTAAAAAGTAGTGACTAGAAAAGTTTCTGAATTTTAAAGAGAAGCTTTCTAATTCATGACGTGAAGCATTTTGCTTTCTGTGCTTCTTCAATATATTTACTTTCAGTTTAAAATAAAGAAAATACAGTAGGTAGAACGTCGATTATTTGAAGTAAACTGGGATTGTAACTACCTCGGATAAATCAAAAGCTCGGTTAACAGAAACTGAACCCTAAATCATGGCAGCTTTTTGTTCTCAAAAGATTTTTGAAATTGTTTATTTGAAATTTTAAAATGAGCGACAAAATATCGCAATTGGCATTTTGTAGGGCATTACTATTATTTTTCAGTAACCAATTATTTTATGTTTTGGATCCTTACTGTCACTTTTCATTCTTCTGCTGCAGGCAGCAAAAAAAAAAAAAAAAAAAAAAAAAATTTAAAATAAGTCTTGATTTGAAGAAAGGCGCCCTTTGTTGTTATCGGTTGCTTGATCTGTGATATGAATAGAAAACGTAAACAAATGTATTGTTCATCGTAGGAGACGTTTTGTCGGGAAGAGAAGTGTTTGGATTTTTTTTTTTCACAAAGAATTACCCTGAGGTTATCTCAAGCTGTTGATAAAGAAAGTTGTACCGCGCCTACACTAATTTTTACGCAGCTATAATTGGCTGGAAAAAAGTCAAACAGTACATAGAGCCATCGAATTTTCAATGACATAATCCTACTGCGAATATGGGCATGCGGAAGAACAAATTTGAAATTTGGAGTTTGTTTTATTATCGATTTCATAGTTTGTAAAACTTTAACGAAATTTTGATTAACAAACTCAAGGATTTCAAAGCGAGCAATGACAACGCTCTAAAAGGAGGGAAAAAAAACTTTTTCATCACCAGCTCGCGGAACTGTGTATCGGAAATTCTAAAGATAGGCTCATTTTAAAATTATTTTGTGACATTGCTATTGAACTCAATTTTATAGTTTAAGTGCAAAAAACATGATATTTAATAAATAAAGGTAACACAAAATGTTAAAAAATGCACGTTTGGACGTAATTTAAAATCTGACAGCTTTCAGATTTTTTTTTAAATTTTTTATATGATTTCTTCTAGTAAATCAAGGCTATTCTCTGAAGTTTAGGGGTATAGCATCCATCAAATAATTTCCAGAGTTCAATGAATCAAGACTGTTACATCTTGCAGAAGCTAAGAAACATAATATCCGCCAGATTTTGTTGGTTCCGTCAATGCAAAGAAAGTTTCTGTAAGGTTTTTATGCTTGCCGCTGGATTCTCTTGCAATGGGAATTAGACAGAGTGCAATAAAATATTAAAATTAACTCAATGTTTCTACTAAGGTAAAGTTTTAAATTTCAATTTTTTATCCAAATAACTTTCAGGATGTGAAACTCAAAAGAAAGCAACAGGTCATACTTCGAAAAATACTACTTCATTTCTTGGAAAAATGAAAACTGATAGAGGTATTGCAAATATACATTTTTAACGTATTCCTGCAAAGTTTCCTATTGTTTCACTTGTGAACTAGTGTGGCTTTGGTTTCTTGAAAAGGGTTCTTGCTAAAGGCAAACCCGTCAAGATTTACGAACTCTGAAAAATACTGAAAAAGGAATGGGAATCAATACTGCTGGAAATTTTAGGAAAGCTTTTTCTATCCTGGAAATCGCGATGTAGACGTATAGTCCAAAGCCATTTAAAAAATGCTGTTTAAATTAAAACATTTTATTAAAAGGTCCCGAAAGCTTTATAAAGATGTGTAAACATCCTCTGTGTTTTCCTTTTTGTGAAATCCGGATCATTTTTGAAGGATAATCTTTGTAGTAAACCATTTCAAAAGTTCGTGACAAAATCAGAAAATATACCGTTGAATGTTGTGAAAAACATGTACACGAATTATCAATCTAAGGGGTATTAGAAACCCCTATACCGACAATGTTAAATTGGACATTTTTGATGTACCTTTTCTCAAAATCTGCTGTAGATGCAAGCTTGAAATTTTTTCTGTAATTAAAGTATACCTATCTGATTATACTGAAATGAGTTTTTTAAAAATATTTTGAATTTTAGAGTAAATTACAGAATATTTTGTTAGGCATAGTAAAATTCAGCACTTTTCTCACACAAAAAAATTAAAAAAACATTTTTTCTTAGTTTATTACAAAAAGCTCATTTCAGTAAATATTAGGGAACCTAATAAATAAGCCATAAAATTTTAGATATCTGTGAGCAGTAGTTCTTGATAAGGTACATCGAGTATAAAAAAATCACGTTTGGGGAAAAACGCGTTTTTATGTAAAAATCCTCATTGATCAAGGCAATAGATGACAAATTAAAACGAGATTTTTTTACAGTTATAATTTTCATAGAGATTAAAGAATGGTGTTTCTAGAAAGATAAAAGTGTAGAGAATTTAAAAATGCAAAAATCCGAAATTACAATTTTTTGAAGATTTTGGGGTTCCAACACCCCTTAAGATAGTTGTTATTAAAGCAAACAAACTTTGAATAATTAAATAATCAAAATCATATGATATATTTTATTTCATAAAAACTAATACTTAAAACATAAGGTTTTGAATGAGTAAAGAAAAATATACACATTTAAGAACATAGGTCAATTCTCTATGCATTGCAGTTTCAGCGATAAGTGATTCCCAGTGTCATTCCTCAATATCGGTCATAGTCACTGCGTATCGTAAGAATAAAAAAAAATTCCAATGTTGTTTTTTCCATGCTTATACGTTCAGATTATTCCCCCCCCCATTACTTCTTATGGCCGATCCATTTACCTCCAACTGCTAACATATGAGACACTTCAAAGAATAAATTTGAGGCGAAAATAGCTTAAAAACACATTTCGGAAAGAAGATAGCTCTTAGAAATTTTTTAAGTCTCAAACTGTCAAAAGCCATCGTCGGAAGTCGTTAAGATGGAAGACAGCACGATAATTTTTTTAATATATTTCAGTGAGAATAAAAATAAACCATTAGACACTAAATTTGCTGGAGCTGCATTTATATAGATCACCTTCCTATCTTCTTGCTTGTTACGTCCGTCTTCTTATCTTCTTTCATTTCACTCATAATTTTTTTAACCTTTAATTAAATTACGAAATATATTATTAAGGATAAGGGTTGTTATCTCTGAAAAACACTTCAGAAGGAAGTTCTTAGGCTTTTATGTTTTTCTGAAATAAAGATCTGACATCTGATAAACAAGTTGATTGTAAGAAAAACCTGTTAAATTGAACTGTACGAATTTTTGAAATTCGTTCGCTTTTATGAGTGGGTTGGAAATGATCGGTTTGAATTATTTAGATTATTGCACATCATTTGACGTCAATATGCTTCAGACGTAAGGTGACTTCATAGATAACTTAAAGAGAATAATGATTTTCTTATGATACACATGATGAAAAGCAAACTTACTATTCTACAAGATCAGGGCTTCCAGACTAGAAATCTTCCAGCGTGTGACGTCACCGACTTATTACCTGCTCCCAAGCAACTACTCTGTATTTTCTGCAAGTCAAGTGATGTCATTGAAATCGAGAACTCGAAAGGAATAACCTTCTTTTTGGTCACTACCTTGAAGAAAATCACTACAACGTTTATGTAGCCAGTCCGTTTGCGGGGATTTGAATTCTGACGTAACCACCAGTGTTGAGCGGTTTTCCTGCTGAAATGTTTAATGGGATTTTCAGGAAAATTTTTTACCTACATTAAAAGAGAAATTTTTTTTCATAAACTGCCATAATAAAGCATGCAAAAGGTTAAGGTTTTATTAGTTTACGTTTTTTTAATTCATAAACGAGTACACGAGCGGCTATCTGTCCAAGTGGCGGAGTTTCTGACAGTAACTGGCTCGTTTACGCATTACACATTGGGAAAACTATAAAAATTATTTACAGCTTCTCCGCTAGGCTTTTGAGCCAGAATTAAACTACCGCTGTTTAATATTTTTCCACCGTAGAATGTTGCCATTGCTCGCTTTTAAATCATTGAATTTGTTACACAAAAATTCTTTGAAGTTTTAGAAAATATGAAACCGATAATGAAACAATTTCTAAATTTCAAATTTGGTCTTCCACATGCCCATATTCGTAGGAGGATTACGTCATTCAAAATTGAATGGCTCTAGGTACCGTTGTTTTATCCCAATGCGAGAAATATACATACATTTATGCAGATTTTTCATTATTTAATTTCTTCAAATATAATGCAGGACTCTAACATTTGGTGGCAACAGTTTGAAAAGTGAAACGGACATTTATAGTGATTCAACGAATAATCGCAAAACGAAAACAATAGTCCTTCAGGAACAAAGCCGTTTTGGACTAAAAATTACCTTCATTCGAACCCGATATATGTTTTAATAAATTTTATGTCTAACTAAAATTTAAGACATATTATCAGGTTCAATGTTCCGTCTTACCTTCTTCGGGAACATGCAAGGACCTGACTCGGAACAGAGAGCTTACTAAAGCTATGTTCAAAACTGTGGGAAGTAGACAGGATACACAAGAAGGGTATACAAAACCCTTTATTTTTCTCTATTTACAATAATTTCCGTACTTCGGAATACAATGACCCACCACTTGTGGTCTAAACGTAAGAATATAAAAGTAGAACTAAACTCTAAGTTAACTTTGAAATAATAAACGTGGAAGATTGGCCTTATATTAACAGGAAGCCGTATGTAGTACAGATAACTGAGAACACTACAATACGTTTAGAGTTATCAAGAGGATTAAAACTCTGGCCTGGAAGGCAACCAGCAACTGAGTCAAACTTCTAAGGTAAGCGGCCTGCTTCGACTCACTGCTTCCTCTCTCTCGCTTGGCAAAAAGCCACAACTTAAATACTTGGCGCTCGCCAGACAAACTTTGCATAAATACATTAACGCTTATAATTCTGGCCGGAAGTAGAAAATAAGAAGTGATAGTAAAGATTTAAAATAAAATAAACGTTAGTAAAACTTAAGATCCTTACAATATGACATGATAAATTTCTGAACGTTTAAATTATAATTTGTAAATGTCATATAATAAGTTTTTGTAATTCAGACAAGGCAACTTCAACGCTTGTATTATGCATTATTTTTGCCCACGTTATTTAACTACCAGGTTTGCTACATGTTGTCGCTATTGATTAAATTTAATGCAATTTAATATTAACTGGTTATTTTTATTCAAAAGCAAAGCTATTTGTTGCTAATTATAAAATTAAAAATATACTAGGCACGAATTTAATTATATCATAATGCATGAACTACTCTAAGAGTTTAATTATTGAATTCCATTATTAATTATTATTAATAATTAACAAAAATAACTGAAAGGTTTCAGATTTTAACGGCTCCCTAAAAGGGTTTGTTAAGGTTTTTACACTCTCACTAAGCTCGCAGTCTAGCAGTCTGCTTTTACACTCATTCTTAGTAACCTCCTTTTTTTTTTTTTTGTCTTTTTTGCTTAAGCATCATTTTCTTCGCACATAACGCCATATACAATACAATAGCAAAATTAGAAAAATAATGAAAGCAGCATAGCAGTATATATTTAGATTTCCCGATGCAGCGTTAGGTGTTAGTATATACAGTGTCTCACAAAATTGATGGGACACTTGTGATTTACAAAAGGAAACTGTAATAAAATAAATTAAAAAAACATGTAAAAATTTTTTGTAGGTGTGTTCCATACTTAAATTTAGTAACAATTATTACATAACATACATTTTCACAAAATATTAAAATAATAATTTAATAAAAATACAATTGTTTAGAACGGAGCAAAAAATGGCTCACATAAGTGATGGGACACCATTAGGTACTACTACGTACTACAATAAAAATATTTTTTGGGGGTTTTTAGTTTTACTCAAAAGCAATTAGCAATAATTTGTAAAATCGCCTGCAGTCTTTAGTGAAAAATCTATTAGTGAAACTGCTGAAACAGTTAACATGAGTCATTCAACAGTTTTCAATATCATTAAACGATATAAAAAGAATCGTATGATTCAGGATAAAAGAAAACCTGGCCGACCCTCAAAGCTATCCAATGGAATAAAGCGAATTATTGTTCAAAATATTTTTAAAAAAAAATCGAAGAATGAGTGCTCCTAAAGTTGCTGCTGATTTACAATTATTATATGGAATAATTGTTAATCCTGAGACTATTAGAAGAGTAATTCGATCTGCTGGATATCACGGTAGAGCAGCCAGGAAAAATTTCTTCGTGAGTGAAAAGAATAGAAAACTCAGACTGGCTTTCGCAAAATCCAACATAAATAAGAACTCTGATTACTGTAATGAAGTTATATTTGCTGATGAGAGTAAATTTAATATATTTGGTTCTGACGGTAGAATCTTAGTGTAGAGAAAACACAGGAAAGAATTTCGCAAACAGAACTTGGTGCCAACAGTACAACATGGTGGAGGAGGAGTTATGGTATGGGGGTGTATGTCGTCCGCTGGAGTTGGTAATCTTGTTTTTATTGACAGTATAATGGATCAGTACAAGAATATTGACATTTTAAATCAAAATTTGAAATCTTCAGCACGAAAATTGACCCTTCATAACGATTTTAAATTCTACCAGGACAATGACCCCAAGCACACTGCTTTGAACGTTAGGCTCTGGCTGCTGTATAACTGTCCTGAAATAATAAAAACACCACCACAATCTCCAGACTTAAATCCCATAGAGAATATTTAGCAAGAATTGGAATCAAGAATTCGCAAACACACCATTTCTTCAAAACAACAATTAAAATCGGTGCTTCAAGAAGAATGGGGTAAAATCACTCCAGAAATCACAAAAAAATTAGTCGAATCCATCCCAAGAAGATTAAATCACGTTTTAAAAGTAAACGGATATCCAACAAAATATTAAAACATTTTAAGAAGTAAAATTTTTGGATAAATATTTGATGGAAAAGTAAGTGTCCCATCACTTATGTGAGCCATTTTTTGTTCCGTTCTAAACAATTGTATTTTTATTAAATTACTATTTTGATATTTTGAGAAAATGTATGTTATGTAATAATTGTTACTAAATTTAAGTATGTAACACACCCACAAAAAATTTTTACATATTTTTTTTATTTATTTTACTACAGTTTCCTTTCGTAAAGCACAAGTGTCCCATCACTTTTTTGAGACACTGTATATTTTCCGTCTTTTCTCAGTTCATATATCAATGTTGGATAAGATGGCTTAACAAAACCTTTTTTTGTCTTTATATTATTGACGTTTTGCGAGTTTACTTTATTAATTAAACATCACATTACTGACGTTTATGCCACATAAAATTCGATTCAACAGCAAAATCACAAAATATTTAAAAACAGCATATCTTTAGACTTTCCGACAGATAATCTTGCGCGCTGGAGATGATAAAAAATATTTTATTTCATACAATATTTTATCCTCTCTGCTTGCTTTGAAATCCTTTAGGCTGTTAATCAGAAATCCGTTAACGTTTTCCCAAAATATGAAATATAAAATTCGAAATTCGGTTTCCAGATACTCATGTTCGGATGGAGGACTACGTTATTCAAAATTGGATAACTCTAGGTATCGTCGTATTTTCACAGTGCCAGAAATATACATACATTCATGCAGATTCCTCATTATTTCATTTCTTTAAATATAATACAGGGCGATAATATTTGGTAGCAACAGTTTGAAAAGTGATGCAACAAATTTATCTTCTTATTTATCTTTATTAATTTAAATATCCCGACGCAAAATTCCGTTTCGAGATTAATATCCCATTCGGAACTAATGTTCCTTTTGGTCTAAAAGTCCAATTTAAGGGGAGTTGGAACTCCAAAATCTTCAAATAATTGTGATTTCGGATTTTTGCATTTTTAAATTCTTTACACTTTTATCTTTCTAAAAATACCATTCTTTAATCTCTATGAAACTTAGAACTGTAAAAAAAATCTAGTTTTAATTTGTCATCTATTGCCTTGAACAATGAGGATTTTTACATAAAAACGCGTTTTTCTCCAAACGTGATTTTTTTATACTCGATGTACCTTTTCTCAGGAACTACTGCTCACAGGTATCTAAACTTTTTATGGCTTATTTATTAGGTTCCCTAATATTTACTGAAATGAGCTTTTTGTAATAAATTTAGTTTTTGTGTGAGAAAAGTTCTAAGTTTTACTATGCTGAACAAAATATCCTGTAATTTACTCTAAAATTCAAAATGTTTCAAAAGCTCATTTTAGTATAATCAAATAGGTATACTTTAATTACAGAAAAAATTTCAAGCTTGTATCTACAGCAGATTTTGAGAAAAGTTACATCGAAAATGGCCATTTTAACATTGTCGGTATAGGGGTTTCTGATACCCCTTAATACTTTATTATTGATAATAATAAGAGTATAATTTTATATTTGTTAATAATAAGAGTAATAAGAGTATTAAAATTGTTAAATTATTTTTTGTCCTTTTTTAACTTTGATAACTATCTTAAATTTTACATATCTTTACAAGAAATGTTTTAGTTATAAACTAGCAATGCCTTTCAACTAGCTGCACGTTGCAAATGTTTCGATATAGTTAATTCATTTCCTAGAAGTTCTTTAAATCCAGTTTTTAGTCCTTACTTTCCGACAAAAAGCAATAAGTCAAGAAAATTCGTGGCATTTCCAAATGACAAAAACTTTTCTACTATATATCTGAAATATTTCTTCATCGCGAGGACCTCGTCTTCGTTAGATTAATTTCCTTGCAATATTTTCTTCACATTTCGTTTCTAAGCTGCGTGAATTACACATTTCCGAAACTCAGAATATTTTGTTATTTTTGCTTGTTCCGAACAACTTCTCTTTTCTGCGACACGACGAATCGTCCGTCAGCCAGCAAAGATTTAATGAAATTTCGCAACGACGGCGAAGGAAAGAATTTTTATTGGGTAAAATTATCCTCACAGTCTCGTATCGTTCCAAAGGCAGAATTATTGGTGACTCGCGTCTTGAACAACTTTATTGCTTTGTCGTGCGCTTGAGTGGCAACAGAAGTTTCGCAGATGATTCTGACAAAGTGATTCCACCACAGCGCTTAAATTGCATAGAACGGAAACAGAACCAAAGGGGACAGACGTGACATTTGTGATTGCTTTCGGGATTCGAGCGCGTGTGATTAGCAATATTTGTCACACTGGCATGCCACGTGGAAATTTGACTGCTAACGTGCTTGCAGAAATAAATCTTACTAGTGGTCTTTATTTAAAAAGCATACGTAATAAATATATATTATCACATAAACTAAGCTAATATTATAAATAAATTGAACTTCTTAGTCGCCCGTAACGCGCCTCAAGCGTTCTTCTACATTTTATAACTTTTAAACGCTTGTTTGAGTGTTTACTTGTTTGAAATTTTATTTTTGTTTGTTCTAATACCTCCTAGAGGGCAGTATAATCAGGTTTTCTATTTCTAATTGAATTTTCCCCGAGTTTTATGAATATTCGCGCCATTTTACATAAGATACAAGACAGTGAAAGATGCCTTCAACGTCTACTCATCAGAAAAAGAGAAAAAAATGAGGTTGTGAATTGGAAGACAAGGACGATATACGTTTGATGAGTACATTCATGTTGGAAGACGGAAAAGAACTGCAAAAAAACCAATAATTGTAAAACATTACAACAACAAAATGGGAGGAGTGGACCACCTGGATCAGGTGTTATCAAATTATCCTGCTGTTAGAAATAAGAAGAGATATTATTATTTTTCTATTATGCTTTATTTTCTTATAATTTTACTTAATATTCATTGACATTCATCAACTGCGAAAGTCATGCATGGAACGTTATGATGTACAGAGACAACAACATTACACGCTACGAAAAACAGACGGCCCTGGGGGGAGGAATTTTCGCGAACAGGAGACGACGGCGAAAGGGTTAATAATACTTTCAGAAGTTACTATTCGTCAAGTAACGCAGAAAACCTTTTTCAATGAAGCATTTAAAATTATTACATGCGTCAAACTAAATGATACTAAATATAACACGTTTTGGAAATTGAACCGCCAAAAATGTAGACACGTCGATTTAAAATTCACACCAGTAACTTGGATTTAAGGCAAAGCATAGCACACTGCACATCAGTTACTTTACATCTTCAACACAACTACTGAAGGGTTTAAATAGCAAACTGTCTAAAGATGCGGTGATTAGCGATGTCGCAAAAGTATTTGAGCGCGTCTGTCATTATCGCCTTTTTTATAAATTAATCAAACTTAATGTGCCATGTAATCTAATTCTATTATATTCTTTCCTCCGTAAGAAAGCATTAAGCATCAGCACTGGAAATGCATACTCGTCGCAGAGGCCGAATGAAACAGGTACTACATCCCAAGGTTCAGTTCTAAGTATTTTATTATCTAATGCATACACTTATGTCATGTAGACTGCGCAAAAAGAAATGGGATAGTTCTATATCTCCCGTTCTACTCGGTCGATTGACAAAATTCAAATTTCGTTTTTCATATCTCGAAAGCACGACTTAGGATATTTAATAGATTTATATATAGCATTGTTCTAACATAGGTATTTTGACGCAAAATCGGATTTTTCTGAAATGACATACGAATTGTTTTCCATACTTCGATTCTACGACTCAAATTATGCCTAAACATCAAATTTGGTGCGAAATTGATGAAGAAATTCAAAAATTTATCTTGGCGCAATTTTTTTACTTTGCGCCAAGAATAATTCACTTGGCGAACCTCTTGATATTGGCAACCAATTTTCCTTTCCCTTCCATTATGCCGGAGCGGAAGAAACGGTACTTCGTTTCTGCCTCTTTACGTTGTGCGTGAGCGGAAAAATGTAACTGCGTTTCTACTTTCAAATAATTTTAGCAAAATGCCTAAACCACATTTGATGTTTTATCGCTTTTAACAAATATGCCAAATTTTAAAATGCGCCAATATATAAATTCACATATATCTTCGGAAATTTTAAATAAGAACTCTAACTTTTTGCTGGTATGCTTAGAAATACTTTAAGATGATGGTAAATCTTTTATAGGTTATAATTCAAAATGTTTTTTGAAAAATTTATAATAATTATATAAAAATACAAATTTAAAAAATATATTATAAAAAATGGGTGAATTTTAGAAAGAATCAAATACGTTTAATAAAAAAAAAAAGAGAGAGATTAGTAAATATATAGGAAAGTCAATAACATGGAGGAGCTAAAATTTTGAGAGCTAATTTTTTTAAAACAACGCGTACGATTTTTAAAAAACTTGGTAGTTTGGCGTAATTTGTGTCGTAGCCTCGAAATGTGAAAAAAAAAATTGGTATGTTATTTCAGAAAAAGTTCGATTTTGTGTGAAAATACCTATATTAGAACAATGCTATATATAAATGTAATACATACCTTAAGTCGAGCTTTCAAGACATAAAAAACGCAAGTTGAATTTCGTCAATCGGCCCAGTAGAACGGATGATATAGAATTGTTCCATTTTTTTCCCCCGCAATGTACAACCCCTTTGCATCCTTTGCTGAATTGAATTAACATCCTTTGCTGAAGCTGTTCTGGTACAGGCTAAATCACTTGAAAATATTTACTGTAAAAAAAATCGTCATTCGACGTGTATTTGGGAGGTCTGCAGCTCCAATGCCGAAGAGGGAATTGCTTATTTCTTCAGTTTCTTGATATCGAACAATAGATGGTGGACTATAATTCTTCACCACCAGGATATGGTAAATGAGTCCCATCATCCTCTGTCGCCCTTTAAAAGGGGGGAGTGTAAAAGGCATTTTCTACCTCTTTTTCCTCATGCCTTCGTGATGTAACTGGAAGCACATTCGACACGTGTCCTGGATGTCCGGAGTTCGAATCCCGGCCAGGGCAATGCATATTTTCACGTATGCTGCATCTAAAAACCTAATGACTCTGCAAAATCCATGCCAGAACGAATGATCAGTAAAATTTAATATAACTTAAGGATATCCAATGAAATACTGAATGTGCCATTATCTGCATTTCTTTATTAAATATAAACTATTTGTTCAATGTGTTCGAATATTTCTCTGAGTTTAATTTCAAAACTGTTCTTGAATAAAGTATTTTTTAACAAAACTATGTTGAATAACCTTTCTCAAAAGAATCAGGTTAAAAAGAGCTCCTCTGTGAAAAAGCATTGTGTTGCCCCTCTGCGAAGCCTAAAATATTTATATTTCAAATTTAATGAGAAAATTCGACGATTTAAAAGAAATGTGTTGCCACTGCCCCAAAATAAAATATCCACCACGAGTCCATCCGTTGCCATTCAAAAAAGCGTAAGATATTTAATTTCACTTTCAAATTTAATCTATCTCTTATTCAGTAACAAAGTAGACGATTCAAAAACAATAATTTGTTTATTGATAATTTTAACGTTTTATCGATTTATTTAAATAAAAATGAATTTAATTCATGATACTTATTATTAAAAACACGAGAAAAGATGTAGTCAACAAAGGAAGAAGTACGCTAGTACTAAAAGTAAAAAAATAGCGCTAAGTGTTGGTAAATTTTAATTGAAGTTTAAAAGTATTGTAGATCCAACTCATCAGTTAGAAGACATGAATTTTACCAAGCAAATTAATACATGAATTACATAAAACAAAATAAGACACTAGGACATTGATTTGAATGAAGTACTTAATAAAGAATTAATAAAGAAGAAGTAGGTAATTCTGTAAAAATTAACCTCCCTAGTTTGCAGCATCATACCAGAACTTGTCAAGGGAAAAGTGTTTTGAAGCTCCATACTTGGTCGATTAATAAGAGAGCCAAGACAAATTTCGTTCTGACTTATTCACTGTGACTTGTACAAAAATCATTACCAATATGTAAGATAAAAAATATGTAAATCAAAATTGTGACTTAAATTAACAAATAGCCCTTTGATTCTTGATTTTAATTTTGGTATTTTCCCTATTTAATCTAAATTTTTTTTAATAATTTAGTAAAACTATATTTACGGGTGCCCCTTGGCGAAAATTGGCGATTTTTGGCGGTACATGGATACCGAGTTTGTGCATTTCTTTGATTTGTTATTTTGTCTTTGTGTAGTGGCGAAGACAAAATAACAAGTCAAAAAATTGCACAAACCGGTATTCATGTACACATCGACCTATTTTCACTTAAAAAAAACATCAGAGAAATGAAATGCACAAACTTGGCATTGCGCCCTTCCTTGGCTTTGTCCTAGTACACATCGACTTATTTACACTTAAAAAAATCCCAGAATTGCATAAACATGGCATTGTACACTCCCTTGACTTTGTCCTTGTACACATCGATCTATTTTCTGTTAAAAAGTCTTCTAGTAATTCTGAATTGGGTGCAATTCTACAGTAGAGACAAACAAAAAATACATAATCTCAATAAACTACATTTTAATTCAAACAATAAAATAATATAAAAAAAAAAGAAATTCATCTTAGCTAAGCACTACACAAAGCAAATATCCATTTGCTTTATTTAGTGAGTCCTTCAGTCTGTAGCACACAAAATACCGTAACAGCATCCAAAACCTTCTAAAATTATCTGAACTAGAATCCGTATATAGGCGTTGCCACATAAATTCACAAAATTAAGAGTCAAAAATAAACTCCGTAGTGTCGGTATCCTCTGACGTTCAATCATACGCATTTCCTTCCTACAAACAGGGCACTTATAATGGCTACTACTAAGTAAACCTTCATCTACACATCAGTCAATTAACGCACTTTTCCCCTTTCGTTCCAAATCGTACAGAAATTCAAATTAATCTTTCAATATTCTACAATTCTTATCTTACAATTATTTCAGTATTCTTCAACATATACATTAATGAACTACAAAAGAATCAATGTATTTCCTAACATACACACACCAAAAGCCCTTACAAATTTTTTCCCATCATTCCAAATTTACGGCAATCACGCAATCGATTACGTCATAATAGGGTTTCCATAACATTCAACTACTCAAGTTACCATAAATAAAACAACAGCTTGGCGATAAATGAAACAACAACTTCGCGATAATACAAGGGTACCCTTTAATCTCCTCTAACCAATAATCGTCTTTCCATTTCATTCTTGCTTATGTACACCTCATGCACAGCATTCAGAATTTAAACGAAGAAATCAAGTTTATAAATAGTGCTGTTACTATTTCTCATCCGTTTTCCCCTGCTTCTCTCTGCTTGGCGCTAGCCGCGCATCGTTGCCGCTCCGCCTCGACCATTTTTGAACGATATGTATGATTTACAAATTTGTAGGGTGCATCACCCACCCAAAACGATCTCGACAGCAAGAACTAAGTCTCATAAAATAAAATTATATGTCTTGTTATTTATGCCAACGTCTGCAAGTTCTTTTTTTTTATTACGCATTCTATTCGTATGCCAGCAACATCTATAACCATCTTGGCCATGACTAAAAAGTAATTAAAGTCTTCCCTCCCGTGCATAGCAAATTTTGTTACAATTTAAAGAAGTTACCTATAAAATTATTACACTCACACACAAAGACATAAACATATCTTTCTTTTTTGTGATAACTATTTTAGGTGTTTTTTCTCAGAGAAGGTTAGTTATATTGTAGAAACATTAGGTATTTTTGGAAGCAGACAAGATGAAAAATGAGCAACACCTTCGCCGAGAATCGAACCACGGACCTCTGGAATACGCGTCCAGCATGGAGATCACTACACCACGAAGGCACGCTAAGAAGGTGGGAGAAATACCCCATATACTCCCCCTTTTAAAGGGCGACTGGGGTTTTAGGGAACCCAATTGCCAATTCCTCTCTGTGGAGAATCATCATCCACCACCCTTTTAGTTCGGGGGCCACTGTAGAGACATTAGGTATTTTTGGAAGCAGGCAAGGTAAAAAAAAAATGAGCAACGCTTTCCCTGGAAATCGAACCAAGGGCCTCTGGAATACGCGCGTAGCATGCAGACCGCTACACCATGAAGGCAGGCTAAGAAGGCGGGAGAAATACCTTATAATATAAGTAAATGCTGGAATGTTCTACCAGAAAATGGGAATTAGTACCGCTGATTAATTAGTTTGATTGCTAATACACACTTTATTAGAATTACTGATATGAAATTTATTCCTAATTAAGAATTAATTTCCAACTTTTCTTCGAAAACCTCTTTCGAAATCTGGAACATATTTCTTTGCTGAGAAATCTGCCTTGTAAACTTGAAGAGTCATTAGGTTAATTGGAAGCAGACAAGATGAAAAATAGCAAACGCCTTCGCCGGGAATCGAACCACGGACCTCTGGAATACCGGCCCAGCGTGCAGAACCACTACGCCACGAAGGACGCTAGGAAAGTGGGAGAAATACCTTATATACTCCTCTTTTTAAAGGTCAACTAGGGTTTTAGGGGACCTAGTCGCCAAACCCTGGGTGCGGAGAATCATTCACAACCCTTTCAGTTTGGGCGCCACTTGTAGAGACATTAGGATTTTTGGAAGGAGAAAAGATGAAAAATTAGCAATCGCCTTCGCCGAGAATCGAACCACGGACCTCTGGAATATCGGCCCAGCGTGCTACCGTTACACCACGAAGGCACACTGGAAAGCGGGAGAAATACCTTATAAACTAAACGACAAAGCTCTGATTAAAACTGCTTTTTCATTACGATGTACTGCTGTATGATTACATTAATTGCATTCCTATTTAAAACACATCATACCATAGAAAAATTTAGGTGATAACATAAGGCTTTAATACTTTATATCATCTTTAAAATAATATTTGCTACTGAAACTTCATCGAATCCGCACATTTGTCCACTGTGTTACTGAAGACTATGCTTCAGTAACATCTACATAGAATGATACGTAGAGCCATGCATTCCCATTTGTTAATTATTGGTGTATTCAATACTTTGAATCGGATGAATTAGTGGAATATAGTAATTTGCATACTCTCTGGAATTCCACTCTGCTTGCGAAGCATGTCATGTGTGGATATCATGTGTGAGTGGTTTCTGCCCTTGCCACGGCAAACCGATATCCGTCCAGGGCTGTTGCTTGTCAAATTAGATATTAACCGCCTGGGTGCAGTGAAATATATGCTTAGCTTATAGAATGATTTATTCCGTTTCTAACTTATACGCCAGAGCGTGTGGTGTGGGTTGCTTTAACACGTGTGGGGAAATCTCTTTTCGAATTAGACAAAACTTAATATATCATAATCACATTCTCTAAACAAGTTATTTAACTATAAATAAGTAATTATTACTTATTTGCTGTTAAACGAATAGCAATCAAATAAGTTCACACAATACATTTTTAATTAAAAATTAGCAACTATGAGATTAGAGATCATCCAAACTAACCGAAATGCATGGAATTAAATCACATATTTTTTAAATTGTGGTAATGCTATTTAAATTTTTGGTATCTAATTCTTTTCCCAGTTTTTTATTCCAGCTCAACCAATTTCGATGATGGACTCTTACTGATGAAATCACTTACACGTTAACCGCTTGCATTTCCACAGTAAATTATCTACAAATATTAATAGGCAGCTATTAAATTATCATCACTACCGAAATTGATATCTGCTTTGAAATTCATCGTCTTAAGCATTAACTAGAGCAAGACTTCTTAAATATTTTTAGTCACGATCTCTTTTCATCATTGAGATTTTTTTCTCACCCTCAGGACCCCATAATATTAAAGAAAATGTTTGGAACCCTATAAGCATTGCGCAAATCCGACACACGCGTGTGGGAAATTTTCAATTTTTTCACTTGTACTGTAATAGACTGTTGCAGATTTAGGTCATTAACTTTAATTTCTAATTTTAAGACATAGAACAATGTGAAAATTTTAAATAAGTAACAAGCGAAACGACAGCGTCACGAGCGAAGCAAGTAAAATGAACGTTTCTATTATAAAAAGAATACGTCGAAACATTTTCCTTTTTTATTTGTCTGTATTATTTTTATCTATTTTCAGATACATTATGTAAAAATATTTGGTAATTGTAAAATTATAATAATAAAGAAATAATAAAACTGCTAAATTTTTTAGCGACCCCTGCTGTAGGTCCCGTGACCCCTCTGGGGGGTCGAGACACACAGTTTAAGAAACGCTGACGTAGAGCATTCAACAATATCATACTTCTTGTTTTGCTTAAAAATTAAATATTAATAAAATTGGCGTCACTGCATTCTTTTACATTTAAGTTGCAGAGAGATTATGTAATTTTTGGAAGCAGACAAGATGAAAAATAGCAAACGCCTTCGCCGGGAATCAAACCACAGACCTCTGGAATACCAACCCAGCGTGCAGAACCACTACACCACGAAGGCACGCTAGGAAAGTGGGAGAAACACCTTATATAATCCCCTTTTTAAAGGGCGACTGGGGTTTTTAGGGGACCCATTCGCCAAATCCTGGGTGTGGAGAATCCTCATGCAACTCCTTTTTAGTTCAGGCGCCTTTTTTTAGTTCGGTAGAGACATTAGGTTAATTGGAAAAGCCGGAGAGATAAAAAATGAGCAATACGCCTGCGCCGGGAATCGAACCACGGGCCTCTGGAATATCGGTCCAGCGTACAGAACTACTACACCACGAAGGCACGCAAGAAGGTGGGAGAAATACCTTTTATACTCCCACTTTTAAAGGGCGACTGGTGTTTTTAGGGAACCCAATCACTAGATCCTGGGTGTGGAGAGTCATCATCCAACACCCTTTTAGTTCGGGCGCCACTGTAGAGATATTAGGATTTTTTGGATGCAAGAAAGATTGAAAATTAGCAACGCCTTCGCCGGGAATCGAACCACGGACCTCTGAAATACCGGTTCAGTATGCTGACCAGCACAACACGAAGGCACGCTAAGGAAGGCGGGAATACCTTGTAAAATTTATCTTTCTAAATTTAAAACAAGACCCACCAGTAGCCACTTGGTTAAGGACGATGAATACTGGTAGTTTGACCAGGTTTGTTTTCCAGCTCAGACAAACAGGCTGGCAAAAGAAATGTATGGCAATCCCTAACACTCTACCGGGTATTCTTAATATATGCTGTTTTTAAATGTTGTTGAATTTTTTGTGGCCCAAATGCGAAGAATGCAATAAATAAATAATAAAGCTAAAATTACAAAAAATGTGTGTTAGCAGGAGTTTACAAGAGCAGATTGGTAACCTGCGATGCTCAGCGAGAGCAGAGAGAAACTTAACAGAGCCTCTGGTGCGACGTTAAAATCTGAATCCTTTCTGATTTTCTTTCTTTCTTTTTATAAGTTTTTTTTTTTTTTTTTTTTTTTTTTTTTTTTAATTTTTTCTTTCAGTTTTCTATGTAACTCCTAATTTGATCTCTTGGAATCAAAAATTTTTAGGAAACATAGCATTTAGAAAGCGTTGAAATGGATTTTAACCAAAAGCGTAGCTAGAAATCCCCAAAAAAAATGCACCTTTCATAACAATGACTTGTCCATGAGATTTTTTATTCCTAATCTTGTTATGGACTTCACATGAATTCCTCGTAAAGCCAATAAATTATGCACATTTTTTCTGCGCTTTATTTAAACATATTTCCTCAAATTTCATTATAAATATATATATCATTCAATCAGTTCAGATCTCACTTCATGAAAAGGCAAAAATACATAAAAACTCAAAACATTTTCATTAAAAACTATAAAAGAAAAAATAAAAGAAAAAACTAAAACATCAAATGCAATTAAAAACAGCTAAAAACAGTTTTTGAAATTAGTTTCTAGACGTAAACAAGCAACTTGACTAAAGGGCAGGAAGACAACATTTTCGGTGCACACAATTGAAAGTTAACGTTTGGTCCCACTGGGCAAAAAAGACACTAAAGTTGGTGTACCAACTTTTACTTAATTCCTTGTTCCACTGACAGTTTATCATTTAAACAAATGGGGGACTCGTTGAACTTAATAACCACTAAATAACTGAATAATTAAGTTTGATGATAAATTGTTGATAAATTGTTGATAATTGTTGATAAATTGTTGATAAATGTTAAATTGTTGATAATTCTACAACTATTGCATGCAGATTAAATAAGGGCATAAAAATTTTAACCGGAATATAAGAACATAATTCAATCACTTTTAAACTATATATTGTAGCAGTCCCATATACAAAATATTAATGTCTACTCGTTTTTGAGTTATGGAAGATAGATTCATACGTATGTACAGAAGTCATTAAAAAGTCCCTTCTGAATAAATTCTCAATCCATTTTGGAAACCAGAGTTCTTTGTTATGTCCGTACGTTCAAGCGTCACGTAAACAAATCTTTCAAATGGATTCAAGAGCGATCAAAATGGGTATTTTCATGAAATATGATACCCGAAACTTTTCCGATATCGATATTTGCTTTACTTCATAAAAGAAAATAAAAATGAAAAATAGTTTCTTCTGTAAATCAGTTGGATTTTCCTTAAACCGTTTCTTTAAATGTTGCTGATTGTTTGAAGAATATTCAAATGATTGTCCACCGCTAGCCTAAAATAATGTTATTTATTCAAAGGTCTATTTTTTCATGCCAGTTTTACTTCAGGAAATATTCAAAACAACGTTGTGCTACATTACTTTGCTTACAATGTTGTATTATAATGTGTTTTCAATTGTTTCAGAAACTGTTTACTACCATTCTCATGACATAAATTAAACTTCAATAATCAAACGTACAAATATAATATACCTTTAATTTGCTTTGCCATAAAAGATCTTAAAACTTATAAATGTTACTAATTTTAAATTTTTAATGCTCAGTTATATATAAAATAATTAAATATTTATTTCATAAATGCGAAAATATCATTACTAAACATCTGTTGAAATGTTAAACCTAAACAATACACGTTCTTTCGCGAAATATTACAAAATTTAAAATATAAAACACATTTTTATATAAAATTCGAAATCTTGGTATACACCCATCGATTGATATTGAACCTTGAAGACAAGCTAAATCTATAAGCCAAACAAAATAAAATAAAAGCATATGAGATTTATCGCACTTTGAAAACTTCCCGAATTTTGCAGAACACGAAGAAAAATGGCTGTCTAAAGAACCCATAACCCTCAACACTAAATCTTATGAAAAGACTGCTTATTTCTCTCACCATCCATAAAACGGACCATAGAACACTATCTGCTTTGAACCCAATGTCTAAAACGAGACAAGAGTGGGATCTCCTCTATTCAGTGGCTTAGCAATACAGTTCTAAGAGAAGAAGATTCCTTTCATCAAGAAAAATACAAAAATTTGAACTTAAGGGTAGATTGTAGACGTGTTTATGGTTTATTCAGTTCGTAATTTCAAGTATTTTATTTTGATACATAGAAGAATTTAGATGGTTGCGGTTAACTATAGCTTTCACTAGACATTTCGAAAAACGTAAAGCATTTCGTTATACAGTAACTATTTAATGAATATAAAACATATTAACCTATTTATTTCAGATTAAGGTTTTTAAATAATAAATATAATATCTTCCTTCTTTAATATTGTTGCGAAATGTACAGGAACGGTAAGAAGGCTTCCCCACAAAGCAGTTTTAGGGTTGCCATAAAATAGCAAAGGAATGTAGGGTTGCCGCATTTGGCGTGAAATCGCCCATTTTGCGACATTTGGCGACAAAGTCGGTGATATGCCATGGACGGATGGTGAACCTTCTGAAACGAATTCTTACCGGTTTAGCCCAGAATGTTCTCGAACACAAGCCGAAAGCTGTGTTCCTGGTCCCTGCTGGTCCGCAGTCAGTTAGTGTCTCAGAGAGTGTGCCTCGTCTAGCGAGCCGTGCGGAGTCGATCGAGTTGACAGCCGGGCAAAGAGTGCCGAGTGGGTCGTCGACTGCACCGAAGGTGTCTCTTAGTGTATCGCGGTTAGTGCATCGTCGAGAGAGCGTGTTGAGCTCCGGGAACGACTGAACCGAAGAGTCGGGAGCCGTGCTCTGTGTGTCGTCGAGTGCATCGCGAATTGTAGCGTGGAGAGTCTCGAGAGGACATGGAGTTCCGAGAACGACCAAGGAGAGTCGAAAGCTATACTCTGGTGCTTTGCGGTAAAGCTGTTTCCACCGTGATAGACTGATACCTGAAGGCTGTGTTGCTGATCGTGTCAGCGTGTTTATAGTATATCATCAACGACTGTAAAACGTGTTTTGGAGCTGTCCTGACGATACTGGCCAATAAAGTGTGTTTCGATACTTCATCAAGTGTCGTCGTTTTTTCCTCCAAATCCACACAAACCCCGTACGAACGTGAAGGCACTCTAAATATGCGGCTAGCCGAAAGTCGTCTCGAGAGGTTGATGGTAGGGAAAAAATGGTCAGAGATCCTGGGACCTGTCTCCCTCCATCAAAATTGGGGTCGAACCTGAGAGCTTACTTGTCATCAGTATGGTACTCAAGGCTCTTGCCAACAACAGGAGCAATCTTGCACTGCTTGCCACGATGAATTTCGTGGGTTTGCTCTGATGTTAAAATCAGACAAGTGAGATAAGTCAAAACACAGCAACACAAACGTGGGTGAATATATAGTAACCTAGTGTCTTTCTCTTATTTAATAAAATTTTCGCCGACGTATGCGCAAAAAATGCGTATGTTGTACGTAAAATAATTGTAAATTTCTTAATTTTTTATCATAACTTGATACTTAATGATGTTTCGGTTATGATAAATTTGTGGGCTCGGCGAGAAATGACTAGAAATTATCTTCATCATGGATTGACGAAGATATTTTTTTTTTCTTATTAATTTCCAACTGTGGAAAAAAAAACTATGAAACTGTGAAAATACGTATAAATGTATTGCCAAACAAAGTTAAAAAATCCTCTACTTTCAAATATTAAAAAAAAAAAAAAAAATTCTGAAAAGTTTCAGATTTTAAATTACGCCCAAAGAGGCGTTTTTTTAACGTTTTATGTGTTACCTTTATTTATTAAATATCATGTTCTTTGCAGTTAAACCATAAGGTTCAGTTCAGTAGCAATGTCGCAAAATAATTTTAAAATGAAGCTATCTTTAGAATTTCCGATACACAGTTCCGCTTCCGCTAAAGATAAAAAGGTTACCTCCCCCGTTGACTGTTGCCATTGCTCGCTTTGAAATCCTTGAGTTTAAGACACAATAACACGCCGAATAAATACTAATTCAGAAGTCAAACAACAAAAATCAGCGTTATATTTTCAAAATTTTCACAGGACTAGTTTCGATGGTTTTACCGAACCACCATCCTCAGCTGCAAAACCGCTTGACTTCTGATTTAGTATCCTTGAGTTTGCTAATCAAAAATTCGTTAAAATTTTACAAAATATGAAATCGATCATAAAACAAATTCCAAATTTCAAATTTGGTCTTCCACATGCCCATATTCGTAGGAGGATGACGTCCTTCAAAATTCGATGGCTCTATGTACCGTTGTTTTATCCCAATGCAAGAAATAGACATACATTTATGCAGATTTTTCATTATTTAATTTCTTCAAATATAATGCAGGACTCTAACATTTGGTGGCAACAGTTTGAAAAGTGAATCGGACATTTATAGTGACTCAACGCAAAATCTCAGAACGAAAACAATAGTCCTTCAGGGATAAAGCTCCTTTGGACTAATAAGATTCATACCACATTGCACTCTCCACTTATAGATTGGGGCGTTATTTGTGCTCGTTTATAATGGGAATGTAAGTAATATAAACTATTCCTTCAAACAGATAAAACAGTCAGTGAAATATTTCTAAAAGCATATGTGCAACATAATTGGATTAATTGTACATAACTGGAATGTCCTCGTGGGCTATTAAATGTCCTAATAAATTACTTCAGGGCCTGCGCTCCGCCAGCTTTGAAACAAATGATTTGCTGCATTACTGCAAAAGCACATTTGCTGAACTTAAATCCTTACAGCTCTTAGTTTAGGTTAGTTTAAGATAAATAATTGTATGTAGGACATGCTTTGGAAGCTCATTTCTTTTGAACGAAACTGTTGATAAACCCCTGTAAAAAGCAGATATTAACTGTTATCAAGACGTGCAATCTATGTTCCATAGCCTTAGCCTTACATAGGCTTTCTTAAGGCTAATTCTTTAAAAGTTTTAATCTCATTAGAAAATATTTTAGTCAAATATTCTTAATTAAAAACTTTACTGGAAATGATTTAATGGCAATATAACTAATTTCCAAACCTCTAAAATCTTATTAAATATAGCATGTAAATAAATGTACACACTTCAGATACTGAATCTAAGATACGTATGTTTGATTTTTTCATCGTGTGGGCCTATTATTATAACTGTGAATACCTTGCCTAACTGTTGTTTCAAAACAAAGCGCTGAACATAAAATTATTGATTTTCTTCCGTCAGTTTGCTTGTCGAGTGTGTTTAAACTCCTCATACATAACCCACTTTGGAAAGAGCACAGAAAGAAAAATTTTCTCAAAGGCGTGTCTTCAGTTTTGTTTATCGCTACCTTAATGAGCTTCTAAACATCTCTTAAGAAAAACAAAAGTAAAACACTCAGTTTATCACAAACGCAGCAGTGTATAAAATTGCTAAGCCAGTTACAATGACTTTAAAAAATTGCAGTGTTATCATCCTCGCCAAATCTTGGCTGAAGACATCGCCAGACTTAACGTTTGGCGATTAAAAAAGCTACTCTTGGCTGAAAAATGATGCAAATTTAGATAAGGGATTAGCTGAGAGCGAGAATATGGCAAACATCATGCTTTCAGCTTACGTTCTAAATTATTAATTACGTCTGAAAGACCGATATATTACTGGCTGTGTGTTTTATTTAAAGAAAACAAAACTGCTGGTATACATGACATATACCCTTGGATATATTGTATATTCTACGTCTGCGAATTTGCGTGAGAAGAATAAATTCGTGCCTTTGAAACAAAAAATTTAGGCTTAGCTTTCAAAACAAAGTAAATTTTTTCCAGAACTCTCTTCGAAGAATGTGCACGCATTTGTGTCACGCACGGCTATTTATACACGAAAACAAATGAAGGGTTACGTGTGTTTGTTTAAATTAAATAGAATCAGCCATATTTTCTACTAAGTTGTTGGTTTTGATTTCAAGTAAAAGTCAATAAAGAAGTAAAAAATAACAGAAAATGATTACGAAATGGCAAACTAAAAAGCGTGTTGGTATGCCTTCCAATTATTTATGTATTATGGTATTTATGTACTATATTTCCTAACTTGTTACTAAAATAAATAAATAAATAAAACTTATGTAAAAAATAATTATCTGACGACGTATAACTTCTAAACATTAGATTACAAATAGCAATACGTGATAAAAATACAATACTTGAATTCTCTTTAACAGTTACTTGAACAACAAACTTTCATGCAAAGTTATAAAAATATTGCAATCGTTTCTTCTTTAGTACTGTTATCACGTTGCGTAGGTTACAATTGAAACTCTTCATTTCTTACAGATAACCGAACATTCTTACCTGTATTATCCCAAAAAAATAGATCGGTATCTATTTGCTGATTTTTGCATCCAGAAGTCAGCTTTCTTCCAAGTGCACTTTGTTCTTTAATTTTATATTTTATTATCAATTCTAGTGAAATCAAGAGGAGAGAAATTAAATAAACTCATTCTTAACCAAATATTTATTAATGCTACATATTGCTACCGTATATATTTACGAAACGAATTAACAGGAAAGTTCAAACATAACATATTCCTTAGAATAACACTTTTTTACAATCATAAATAAACGAATCGTTTGTTAAAAATAAAATGTTATTCAGTCGAATATGGGCGGAGTCAGACGAAGTGGATCATGGGATTTGAGACAAGTACAAACAAAATGTGCCAATTGGATGGAGTAAGCATGACATCACAAAAATGAAACCAAGAAAATGTCAACAATGTGACGTCAAGATTTATCATGGCTGCCCTACAGCGTACAGACAAGACTATGAAATATATAATTAAATAAACTTACGCCGATTTTAACAGTAAGTAAGCATTAATAGTTTTACTGGTCTTCTAGGTTTTACCACATACAGTTAGTTACCTTTACATATTTTCATGTGCCGAGATTGTATTAAATTTGAAACAATTATTTGCAGTTCTTGTGTTTGTTCTATATAAAGAATTATTAAGTATTGAAGTACACATCTATGTAAGTAGAAAATCATTTAGTATTAAAGTTAGAACGCGAGACTTATAAACTTTCAATAATGAGTATAGCTAACATGTAGGCAACACCCATTAAAATGTAAACAAAACCAATCAGAAGCATCTATGTTAGAGGCCATAATAACTCATGACGTCATACCGGGACGTTTTACGGCTTCATTTTCATTGCAGGACTTACGAGACAGGCTTACTCCATTTATTCTAACCTCCTTGAATTATGCGCCCAAGTTTCGCTATCGAATCGAATAAGCAAAAGCGAAAACTCGCTAAGAAACGGATTCTATGCGAATGAGAATGGAAGAACTTAAAAGTAGAAAATCAATCTAATTTGAAGTTACATGTACATTCTGAGACTTAATAAGATTAATTTAAAATAAATATTAAATAAATAATATCAAATAAAGACTGAAAGAAAGTGAAAAAATTATTTTGTTTCATTTTACAGCTTAGTCCAAAGTTTGCAGAACAACGAGCAGTAAATTCAACAAAATAAATGAACTCAGGAAATAAAATCATAAACTTCATTGTACACGATACAGGTAAAAAGCTGTGACAAACAGCGTTAAACATTAATTAGCATTATTCAACTGATGGAATTTTTGAAAAATACATATTTTTCTCCTTACATTTTCAAATTTAATATTGATTATTACTTGTCTAAATGAGAGTAATGTATTTTCATAAATACTTTAACATGTATATCAGTTCTAAACGGAAAAATTAGACAAATCTAGTATTTTATACCTTTGTTGAGTTATGAGACTTGGAAAAGATTTCAGTGCAAAGTGAAATAATATTTCACTTACAGAAATATTTATCACCGCACTTGTTAATTATGGTGCGTTTAATTAGGTATATGTAGATGTGCTGTCCTTTCAACTGTAGCATATAAATGTCGTACATTCCAACTGAATACCAACGTGGATACAGAAGGCGTTTATACATTTTTAGAACGATTTCGATTAAACATTTGAAAAAACGTAATGCTTTTGGAATGAAAATTCTGGTAACAGCCTATTATTTTAATCAAAAAATATCGTCTGCTATTTTTAAAATGTTCTTCTTTCATTGCGTCGCATGTAAACAAGCTGTAGACCGAAGGATGTGTTTCTACGCTTTCCGAAGAGAAATATTAATGTTCTCTAATTCAGAAATCTTGTGAAATACTTTGTAATAAAATTTTGAAACGCAAAGCAAGCGGCATTCTTAATCGGAAAGATAAAAACTGTTAGTCATTACTTTGACAAAGAAAGAAGGCTCCCCCCCAAAAAAAAATAATTCCCCGAAAGAGGTACGTACAGTTTCTAATGTTTCTAAATTAAATCATTAGTAACAAGAGAAACTCCGCTGATGCAGAATGTATTTTGTGTTCACTTCAAATGTAAAGCTTCAAATGCATCTGTAGCAATAATAAATAAAACAATAAACTAAGATTTACAACTTTAAAAAGTTAACAATTACGATGTTCACCAGTTCTTTCGTAGGCAACTGGCTCAACCCAGAACAATTTGTAGAACCTTGTATAAAAGCTATTTAACAGCAGGAAGATGGAAATATATTATGACCTCCGATGAAGCATGGGTTTAGTGAAAAGACTGCAACTAAAAAAAAGGTCTATCATAGAAAACCAGGTACAAATCTGCTTCCATCAAGACAAAGAAAGTTTCAATAATATGTTTATGATTGTCACAGGATTCTGTTACAACCAGAAGTTAAAAATAAGTAGCGTGGAAACAAATGCTAAAATCAACTCAACGTACTACCAACAAAAAAATTTACATTCAATATTTCCAGAAGAAATTCCGTTTCTTTATCCCTACGACTCTTAACAAATGAAACTCTGTCAAGACAAAGAACAAGTCATACATCAAAAAGGACAACTACGTTCCTTTAAAAAATGAAGACTGATGCAGGTATTACATATATAGCTTTTCAAGGTATTCCTGGGAAGTCCTTGATGTTTTTACTTGCGGGCTATTATGCTTTTAATTTCTTGAAAAGCTCTCTTTCTAAGCACAAACCCACCACGATGAATAGATTCTGGAAAGAGGTGGAAATCTATGTCCCTGGAAACCAATGTTCCTGCCCTTCTATCCTGGAAATTACGTTGCAGACTTTTTAAAAGAAGAAAAAAAGGCTATCAGATGGAACATTTAAAAAATATCCTTTATGCTTTAAACATTAATTAAAGAGTTCCTAAAATTATATAAACACTCTCTGTATTTTCTGTTGAGGAGAATAAGTGGCTTTGGAATTTCGCAATTTAACAAACCTCGTAAAAATCTATGGCCAGAATGGCACATAAGTCAAAGGATTAATTTCAAATGGAAATAGTATATTTTCAGAAATTAGAAATAGTATATCTTAAGTGACAAATAAGATATAAATATGCCTTATGCATGAAAGAATAAGTATCTCTTTATTGCAACCACTTAAGGTGCCATAAAATTATTAATGTTGCCATAGATTATCGTATTGCAATGGTTTTTTTTTTCCTATTACTTCTTAGTAGCCATTTCCATTAAAAGTCAATAAAAATAGTGAGACCATTAATGTCTGCTTGGTTTTTCATGCTTTTCTTTCCATTTATTCATCACGAGCTTTTCTTTACCATAGCCAAATGTACCTTTGAGAATATCTCAGACTATTGCCAGAATGAAAATGATTCCTATCTCTTAATTTCAAGGTTTGAATATCCTACTTGCGAATCGATATGCCATCCTAAATTGTCTTAAACAGAAACAGTACATTTTATAAAGGTACAAATACAGAATTGAGCAAATGCAGCAGATGACATTTTATCTTTAATGTAACGATAACCTGGGAATCTTTAAATAATGATTTTAGTAACGAGGTTGTAACGTATTTTCTCCCTACTTTCTGCATTCCTTCGTGGTGTAACGGTAGCACACTTGGCGCGTAATAAAGAGGTCCAGGTTTGAATCCCGGCGAGGGCATTGCTCATTCTTCACTTATCCTGCTTAAAAAATAATTAATCTACAGTGGCGCCCGAACTAAAATAGGGTAATTTTTTTCCT
Source organism: Stegodyphus dumicola (assembly GCF_044657685.1). Taxonomy (NCBI): domain Eukaryota; kingdom Metazoa; phylum Arthropoda; class Arachnida; order Araneae; family Eresidae; genus Stegodyphus; species Stegodyphus dumicola. The sequence goes on along the minus strand of NC_140769.1, from coordinate 266,234,906 downwards.
ACTTTTTGCATGCCTTTGTGGTTTAATGTTAGCACACTGGGGGCGTAATCGAGAAATCCAGGTGCGAGTCCCGGCGAGGAAAACCTAATGACTCTACAAGGTGACCACTGAGTTTAGCTACCTAATATAGTTATACCACTGAGTAGCCAATTTTAGTTAGTTGAGTTTAGCTACTGCTACCTAATTTTACTACTGAGTTTTTTTAACCACTGAGTTTATTTTTTACCCCTGACTTTAGCTCCCACCACCCATTGCTGAGTTTATTTTTTACCCATTGCTACCATTGTTTATTTTTTACCCATTGCTACCACTGAGTTTATTTTTTACCTCTGACTTTAGCTGCCACCACCCATTGCTACCACTGAGTTTAGCTACCGCTACTTAATTTTACCACTGAGTTTTTTTTACCACTGAATTTATTTTTTACCACTGAGTTTAGCTGCCACCACCAATAGTTACCACTGAGTTTAGCTACCGCTATTTAATTTTACCACTGAGTTTTTTTTACCACTGAGTTTAGATGCCACCACCAATAGCCACTGAGTTTAGCTACAGCTACATAATTTTACCACTGAGGTTTTTTACCACTGAATTTATTTTTTACCACTGAGTTTAGCTGCCACCACCAATAGCTACCACTGAGTTTAGCTACCGCTACTTAATTTTACCACTGAATTTTTTTTTACCACTGAATTTATTTTTTACCACTGAGTTTAGCTGCCACCATCAATAGCCACTACCACTGAGTTTAGCTACCGCTACTTAATTTCACCACTGAGTTTTGTTTTTTTTTTTAGTCCAAAGGGATTTGAATCCCGAAGGACTATTAGTTTCGTTTTGGCATTTTGCGTCGGACGGATAAATGTCGGTTCACTTTTCAAACTGTTGCCATAAAATGTTAGAGTCCTGCATTATATTTGAAGAAATTAAATAATGAAAAATCTGCATAAATGTATGTATATTTCTCACATTGTCATAAAATAACGGTACATAGAGTCATCGAATTTTGAATAACGTAATCCTCCAACGAATATGAGCATGTGGAAGACCAAATTTGAAATTTGAAATTTGTTTCATGATCGATTTCCTATTTTTTAAAACTTTGACGAATTTTTGATTAACAAACTCAAGGATTTCAAAGCGAGCAATGGCAACGTTGTGCAGAAAAAAACATTTTTATCTCCAGCGCGTGAGTCTCTGTATCGGAAATTCTAAAGATAGGCTCGTTTTAAAACTATTTTGCGATATTGCTGTTGCACTGGATCTTCTGGTTTAAGTGCGAGGAACATGATATTTAATAAAGAAAGGTAACACACAAAATGTTAAAAAAACGCCCCTTTGGACGTAATTTAAAATCTGAAACATTTCAGTTTTTTTTTATTTATTTATTTTTTTTACCACTGAATTTATTTTTTACCACTCAGTTTAGCTGCCACCACCAATAGCTAGCACTGAGCTGAGCTTAGCTACCGCTACCTGACAAATAAATCGTTTTCATAAGCTTGCATAGTATTAATATGCTAGCAATCAAGCCACCTTATTGAAGCATTAATTCTCAAGTTAATTACAAAAGTTTAATTTATTAAAGAATAGCGACAGATAGTTATCGATAATGATAAATGTATGAATTTTTTTAAGTAAAAATATTCTTCGATGTCTTAACTAAAATAGAAAACATTTCATAAGCATGATAAAAATTTAAACGTTTTAAAATAATCTTATCAAATGAAAATATTTTATATCAGGAAAATTTTTCTTGCAAATTGAGGTAACCGAAAGAAGAAAACTAGGACTTTGATATTATTTTCGAACTGATAAGAAGCTTAGAAAATAAATAACAGTTCCTTCGGAAATTCGATGGTATTGCCATAAAAGTTTGCTTCTTGTTGAATGTAAAGTAATTTCTATGTAAATGGAAATTATTTAATGAAGTTTAGAGCTTTACTGAAAAATTCGTTTGAAGTATTTAGAAATAGACGATTTTCAAAATTCGAATGGCAGAAATTACTTATTCATAATTCTAACAACAAGTTGGCAATTCCGTTGCTAGTTGATTGTTTACGTGTCTGTCTTCTAACAAATATAATAAATACATTCTCTTACTTTTATGGAGAACATATAGACAAATATATTTCTCATTTATTATTGGATTAGCAAGTAATTTGGGTTTTTTAGTGTGAAATAAACTGAGTTTATTTTATGTACAAAAAAAGGGAATTATATAAGGAAAAAAAGGAACTATAAAGGAATATCTTCCATTTTGTTCGGTGACTTTCTGCCATCTTTCTGATGATCCCACGCTCATAGAACTTCTGGTCTTTATTAGCATAAATTACAAATAAATACGATTTGAAGTCATCGTTATTACTGAAATTTTCATCATTTAAGAAGTCTCGTAAACATTGAAATAAATCACACTCTGATAGTGCTTGGTCGGTGTTAAATGGGTGATGTGATATCACTCCCCAACCAAGCTTCAATAATTTCGTATGTGTTGCTGAAGACATGTGAGTTCTCGCATTGTCGTGATGGAACACGATCCCTTAGAGATTTGTCAATTCTGTTTTTTTTTTCTCTTTGATTGCTTCCTCCAGTTTCAAAAGTCGTCGGCAGTAAACATGAGTTAATCGTTTAATTGTCTGGAAGCAGTTCAAAAAACTCATCACCTTTGTATAACTGTCAGCATGATCTTTTTCTGATGCAATTTAGCTTTCAATATGAATTGTGCTGGTTCATCACTGCTTGGACCATGATCTTTTTCGATTAATGTTTCGATTCATTTTTCACCATTATTAACCATTCCTTTTAAAAAAGAATAAACTTCATTGCGCTTGAAATGTGAATCGCAAATATGGATTCGGGCTGTAATGTGAATTTCTTTCAATTCAGACGCTTTTTTACCATTATAAAAATTTTAAAAAATGTAAAAATCTGTCGAAAATGTTTATTTTTGCACCCTATGTCAAAACTTACCGTAAGCTAACAGATGCAAAGAAAAATTCTCGGATTTTGTTTCTATAGCAGCCTAAAAGTATCAGCTGCCAAATCTCAAAAGGAAAAAAATAAGATTGGCAGAAGAATAGCAAAGCAAACGTAAATAGAAATAGATAAAAACTTATATAGAAACTGCATTTGTTCTGGATAGCAGAAAATCGTTTAATTATAGCATATCACTAAATGTATAATCTATATTTCACCTATTGCATTTACGTTTTAGTATAAACGGTGTCATAATAATAATAATATGATTTTTTATGAGAACAGATTAGCTATTTACACATTATTTCTGATTGTAAAAGTTCGTTTGGATATGTCGAATTTGATATAAGTGCAAGCATCTGGAGCATATTAATTACGTAAACCGAGAACCATTATTTGCATTCACTAATTCTTTATCGAAGGATGTAAATATGGTGCACTGCAAATCCATTGATACCAATACAAGACATATAAACTTATATCAAATAATGAAGAAGTATTTAATTAATGAACGCTGATAATTTTTATAGTAATATGATCTGGAATAAACTACCAGTATTCAGCGCTTTAAAAGTGTGCCAAAATCACCGGGTAACCCAGTGATTTATGGTTCTATATTACAGGAAATAAGGTTGTTTCAGAATGAATATCTTTTACATTAGCACTGAAATTCAGGAATCAAAACGTCTCTCCCATCTTTAAAATGTTCCATTAACAAAAACATAAATTATTGTTACGAAATTTGTACATAGGGTAATTAATTTTAGTGAAATTATATGTAAATTGTAGTGTCTCTTGTATAGCGTAATGGTGGTGTGGTGGTGGTGGTGTATTTAATTATGGCAAAGCACACTAGGGCTACCTGCCTAAGGGGAGGGATGCCTTCTTGGAGGACGTTCTAAGGGAAACTGGCTCGTAGACACGTCACACATGGGAAAAACCACGGAAACACCCATGCAGTCAGCCCGTTCACGGGATTCGAACCTCGGACCAAACTACCAGTGTTCAGCGACTTTTACCGCTCGGCCGCTGGTCAGCCTGTGTAGCATAATGAAAAGCGTCAGGAAGGTAAGCATTGCCAAAAATATTAAAAAACAAGGTTACAGGGGTAAGTCCATTTAACATTGAGGTAAATGTCTACTGCGGATAAATCGCCAAAATTCGTCAAACGTGCCGAAATTTGGCGACATTTTGGTTTGGTTTATATGATTACGGCAGAGATTCGAGGGCTATCTGTCTAAGGGAAGCGGTGCCCTCGTGGAAGACTTCCTAAAGATTGTTTTGGTTTGGTTTATTTAATTACGGCAAAGCACACTAGGGCTATCTGCCTAAGGGGAGGGATGCCTTCGTGGAGGACTTTCTAAGGGAAACTGGCTCGTATACACGTTACACATGGGGAAAATCACGAAAACACACATGCGCCAGCCCGTTCGCGGGATTCGGACCTCGAACCGTACTACCAGTGTTCAGCGACTTTGTCGTTTTGTCGTTAATGGGCGGCGACATTTTGGACCAATCCCTGTGTAATCACAGCTGGTCCGACTTCTGGGCAACTGTACCTGCATCTGTCCTTATGTGACTGTAACTGTGTATACCTTCCAGCAATTTCGAAAAATCGTAGGTACTGGAAATTTTTCGGCAGACGGAAGGAAGATTTTACAAGACCACAGAAAAATTCAGTTTTCAGTTCAGAGTTTAGCTCAGAGTTGTGAGATTTCAGATTACTGAGTTTAGAGGAATCACAGTGCAATCTTACGCATTTGAAGCTCTTTGCTTTACTTTGTATTCAATGTTCTCAGTAGTATGAAGTGGTAACCACTGCTTATGCTCTGTCACACCGAGAAGAGTTGTACGAGGACTTTCATGTAGAACGTTCCACAATAGTAAAATTGTTTGGGGAAGACGGGAACGAAAATAAATTTTGTCAAACTTTCACCGGTTCCGTGGGCACTCAGTCCATTACAAACACCTACGCTTGTAACATTATTACATAACGATTCATAAAATAACAAATATCAGCCGTTATTTAATAGCATATTTTTGTCTCAAGCAAGACACGTGACTTATATGAGATCATTAATTTCTTCACACGGATTAAAAATCCGATGTGCACCACATAACTTCCTTGTACCGAATATTAAATTATACACATTTTTTCTTGCATTTCATTTAAACTTATTGGATTGAATTAAATCTACTTCGACGATCGCTCATAAACCACAATAGAATAAATGCACTTTTTAAAATTCAGTATACTTGTTTACCATAGCGACATTCTGGCACTAGGTTCACTTAAATGCGTTACGTTTCATTAATTTTTAAACTCAGAATGCACAAAATTTATATCATCTTGAGAATTATCTAATTGTTGCCACATGTTCTATTAAAATACTATAATAAACCTAAAACGCTGTATAAAAGAAATTAAGTAAAGAACAAAAAAAAAAAAAGAAAAGAAAAGAAAAGAAAAGAAACAGTCTTTTACAGACGATTCATTCAATTAATTCAGTTCTCACTTCGCGACAAGGCAAAAATACATAAAAACTCAAGATGTCTGTATTAAAAATTATGAAGTGAATCTTAAACACTTATTTCCTTGAATAAATTCCAGAATGGATTAAGCATGATTTAATTCGCAATAATAAAAGAAGGCGTTATCTTTGTTATTGCGAAGCTTACTTTCTTTAGATTGGCAACAAATCTACTATTCTGTTGTTTCAAATGTAAAGAAGCAATGGCCGACATAACAAATATTATTAGGCTTAGCGGCACTTAAACAACATTTAAATTGTTGATAATTCTAAAATTATTGCATACAGATTTACTAAAGGCATAAAAACTTTAACCCGAAGATAAGAACAACATAATTCAATCATTTTTAAAGTAAAACATGCACAATTTACAAACATATTAGAATAAAAAAAACTGAGATCACTAGCCGAGCAACAGAGTGGATATATATATAAATATATTTATATACGTTTGGCGCTGCCGATTGTAACCAAAATACGAGGTGCACATCTACATATTATAGCAGTCCTATATACAAATTTTCAACGTTCTGAGGCTACTCGTTTTTGCGTTATGCGAAATGCGCACGTATGTACGTACGCACAGACGCCGCGAAAAATTCTCTTTAGAATTCATTTTAAATGCGTTTTACAATTTTTGTTTGTGGGGAAAAGAGTCCTTTATTCTGTCCTTACGTACAGATGTCGTGAAAAAGCATCGTGAAATTGCATTCGATAGCGGTGGAAATGGATATTTGCGTTGAAATATGAATCCTGAAACTTTTCGCGATTACAATACTTCCTTTTTACTTCGTACAAGGAAGTAAAAATAAGTCCTACTTTGTGTAGCTTAATCAATACACACTACAGATCAATCTTTATCTTTGAGAATAAATGTATAGAATCGCAGAACTTTGCGTTTAAGTCGAAAGTAAAACGAGTTATGAGTAATTTAATTTTAGGTTAGTGAGCTGTAACTTATAAAGCACAAAGCTCGGTTTAATTAAAATTTTGGCTACTGTTCCTTAAGAGATGCTGATTTGAACTGAACCAGATTCATTAATTAAATTTAGCAAAACAGGCAATGGAAAGTGATTGAGAAAACGCAAAACAGATTTCGCATGTCTAACCGTAATTACTGCAGTGAATAATTCCTAAATTTGCGCTTTATTTCCATATTGTACTCTCTCAGTTAATTTTACACTTGAGTATTAAGCATGTAACTTAAGATAAGTAATTCTTGCAGAAATTGCATTATAAGATGCAAGAATGACGCTTCGAAGGGCTTTCATACACATTGTGTACGGTTGTTATTAAGAGATTTAGACATGGTGTATACTTAACATTTAAGTAATTAATTTTGCTTCCAAATAATAGTCGTGCGAATTTTCAAGAGAATTGCAGAAATTCTTTAAAAACAAATTTCCAGTTGGGTTTTCTTTTGGAAGAGAGGGGAACGGAAAGAAGGAATGGAGGGGATATTGCTAATTTAAAGTATACATTTTATAATAATTTATATATTTATCTTAACATATATATATTATTGTGAACTCTCTTTTTTATTGTAATCGGCAAAGTATATATATATATATATATATGTAATAATAAAATTCCATAGTCAAAAATACACTTAAAATTCTAACTGCATGTTCTTTTCATTTTTAATGGTGACGGTTTCTTATTTGAAAGTACGTGGAATTAAATCCACAGTCCCGTAGTTAAGTTGTTTTTCCCGCCTTTTCTACACGTACAATTATAGAATGTTCTGGAGATATTTTAAGCGAACTGGAATGGCTGACGTCATTTCTTGGAAGCTTCGCCTTTTCAGAGGCTATAAAAGGACTCGCAAAAGGATATCGGGGCCTTTTCTTAAATGTAACGATGCAGCAAACTTCATACAAAAAGTTATTAGTAATTCTTTTTTATTTACTCCGGAGATCAGATTTTTGTAATTGCTATTTCCCCTGAAATGCAATGCCCTCGCCGGAACTCGAACAACGGACCTCTCGAAGACGCGCCGAGTGTGCTGACCATTACACCAGGAAGGCATGCTAAGAAGGCGGGAGAAATACCTTATAACTGGAACTAGCGTGAAAAGAATTCAACGCAAACAAAAGCGTCTAAACATATACCCAATTAAAAGCTATACTGCAAGGCATAAACAAAATTAAATTTAGCATATATATATCAAATTAGAAAACCCATCATTCATTAAATTTTGTTATGCACTAAGCAACATCCAAATCAATCTTCAGGGATGATCAGCTTTGATCCATTCTTTATGCAAAATATTTTGTTCCTCATGCGTCATTTCGAATCTCTGAGCCTATTTATCAAACGTTAAGCACACTTAAGCGAAGTTCTTGTAATTCATTTCAGCTAGCTCTGAACCTGACACTTTATACTTTTTTCTCGAATGGAAGATAAATCACCACAACACCTCAGATAATGAAACACTTAATTGATTTTTTTTCCCCTGAAAAAAATTATAAATCTTTTCTGAGTTTCTGGAAAAAATAACAAATTATTTCGCGATTTTATTCTGAAGTATCGCGTAATAAAAGTGTTTTTCATCTCGTCTCATTAGAAAGAAAATTGTCCTTTCTTTAATGTTAAGATTAAGCTCTTAACATTAATTTTTTAATGAATATTGAAATGCACGTGTTACAACCGATGCACTTTTTTAGTACGTACAAGGCGTATTATCAAAAGTTTCTCAAACTATTGGCTGTTTAACCTTTTCTGGCACGCTAATTTTTAAAGACGCAGTTTTGATAATAAAAAAAGGTAGACAGTCTAATTAGGCGTAGAGGAGTACACAAGTAAAATTTTGTGAATATGCACTTATCGTTTTAATTCTGTGGGTGTGAGCAAAGTGGCACACTCATTGAATGAAGCTCCGAAAATAGTGCTGAAACGAGCATTGTTGTCAATGAACTGACCGATGAGATGCGGAGAAACAAAGAATACAGACCCTCCGTTGTCCTAATATCGGTGAGCCCGGTCTGGGAACACCTAGTGTTCGCTGTTCGATTTTAGGCAAGATTTCAAGGTAAAAATTTAAAACTAATATAGAATAAGGAGATTAGCATACAGCCAAAAAAATAACATAGAAATTTCTTTTCAAACAATTCCTTTTATACCCTAAAAAAATCTGAAAATTTCTTTCAGAAATGAGAGTCTTAAAAATAAGCCATAGAATTTTTAAATCATACAGTTCTCCACTCGAACATTGTCACTTCGAAGCCTAGAATTTGAATTTCGAAATTGTTTTCATGTATTTCACATTTTGTACAAATTTAACGAATGTTTTCATTAATTTTGTTTGAAAGCGAGAAGAAGCAACAAACACCGTCAGAAATAAATAAAAACTTTATCTCCAGCGCGCCAGACCGTTGCCATTCGGCAAAATGTAAGATATTGAACTTTCAATTTTAAACCACAAATTTGGCTGTGTGAAAGCAATGTCACTGCCTTAAATAGAATATTCATTATCTCCACGCACCAGCGTGTTGCCATTCGGTAACGCCTAAGATATTTAACTTCCAAATTTAATCTTTATGTTACTGGGCAGCAACCGAAGTGATTGCAACGCAATAAATGCAGTTCTTAAAAATATTTCTTCATCTTTTGAGTAGATAAAGATAATTTAAATAAAAATTCAGTTAAATCGTGAGTTATCTAATCAGAAATATTGTATATTTTCAAAAAACGACACTAACAGGATTCATTAAAATGACAACATAATTTTTTCTTTTCTATGACAATTATTTTCGGCGGGCGGCCGAGCGAGATTCTAGTTTTCAGTGAAATAACACAGCTAATATGAAAACTGCCAGGCAGCCCTTACCCTCTAACAGGAATTCTAAAGATATGCTGTTTTTAAATATTTTGTGATTTTTTTTTATTTCATGTGGTGTTGTAAGTGCGAAGAAAGTTATACTTTATTATAAAGCTAAAAGGACAAAAAAAAATTATGTCAGCAGGTTGGGTCAACGTGAACAGCGTGTGAAATAATTTGGCATACTGCCCAAAATAAATACTAGTTTGCCCAAAATAAATACTAGTTTGCCCAAAATAAATACTAGTCTCGAAATTTTAATTCTATTAGTGGCTATGCTTTCCCAGTGGGGAAACATCAGACCTAGTTTTGATAAAAGAGCACATTATTAATTTATTTGAAGCCTATTTTTTCAGCGAAATCTGACAATTAGTATATTAAGTAATCAGTCAAAATATTCTCGTAATATACGTTATAAGTTAGTCAAAAATACAAAATGCACACTTCAGTTCTTCATTTCGGAAACCTGGAAATACTGTTAATATCTCCCGATGTTATTGCCGCAATATATGATATAAGTTGAAACATTAAATTGACAAAACACTTTTGGAAAAGCCTTTGTAAATACCGCATAGTAAACAGGTCATCTTTCTACAGAAATCGGAAATGGGAAGAATATGACAGGATCAAGACCCGGACTAAATTTAGATTTTTCTCCAATAGAAAAGGATCTTTTTGGTTCTTACTCTTCATAAACTAGTACTCTTCCCCACCAGAAATCTTTGAACGCGTGACGTGTGCCGTAACTGACTGAGAGTTTGCCCAACAGCCGTTATTACCTATTCTTTTTATGTCTTTGTTTCTCCCACGTCTTTAAGTCAATTGACGTCACTGAAATCGGACACTACGAAGAGCCTAAACTTGTTTGTTTATTGACCTTGATTCTATCAATTTCTGTTGAATCAAACGAAGCATTTTCTGCAATGCGTGTCTTTGTTACATCGTTGCAAATTAGAATGAACGACAAAAATATTGTTGTTTTATAGCAAAAAAAGGAGTCGTTAATATGAAAACAAAACTTGATTTAAATATTTAAATCTTAAATAAAACGTATTCTTCGAAACTGAATAGAATTAATTCATTTTTTTCCATAAACTTGTATAAGTTATCGAAAAATATTTTCAACGATTTTCATTTTTCCAACGATTTGTGTGTTACCTTTATTTTTTAAATAGCATGTTCTTCCCACTTAAAAATTCAATTCAACAGCAATATCGCAAAATATTTAAAACGAGCATATGTTTAGAATTTCCGATACACTGTCTCGCGCGCTGGAGATAATTTTTTTTTTTTTTTTTCTGTACAGTGTTGTCATTGCTTGCTTTGAAATCATTGAGTTTCTTAATCAGAAACTCATACATGCTTTACAAAATATGAAATAGGTATAAATCAAATTCCAAATTCCCAATATGGGCTTCTAGATGCCCATATTCGAGTGGAGACGTACGTTATTCAGAATTTGATGGCTCTAGGTACCGTTGTTTTATCACAACGCAAGAAACATACATACATTCATACAGATTCTTCATTATTTAATTTCTTTAAATATAATACAGGGCGATAATATTTGGTGGTAGCAATTTGAAAAGTTATTCGGACTTTTAAAGTTTTCCACGCCGAAATTAATGGGCCTTTTAAGCTAACGCCCTTTAGGCTAACAAGATTATTATTATACTTAATATGAATTTTTTAATTTTTAAATAAGTGGCCAATTCAAAGGAGAAGAAAAACACGCTAAAAAACAAGACTTAAAATTAAATAAAAGAAGAACCATATAGGCGTAGAGTTAAACAAAACTTTTGACAGCGAATGAATGTAGGCGCCTCTTTGTCAGGAGCAAAAACGTTTGACAAAACCAAGTTTGTATACTTTTTCCTTTTGTTTTGAATAATAAATAGAACCTTTTTTATACCAGTTATTTCAGTAAGCCCATGAATCATCTAGGGGCACTATGAAAGTCCATTTATGTCCTTCTAAATAGTTTTCATACACTGTTCTACAAATTATTCTGCGTAGAGCCATATGCGTCGGCGAAAACTTGTGAACATGACGCTTTTTAGTTTTTTTGAAGTTGTGAATCTTGGTTTATTATTTAATTTATTTTTTCTGCAGATGTATTTAAAAAGTTTGCAAGTGATTTCTACGTCGATGGATTTATATTCGTTGCCAAAGATTTAGTTTTTGAAATATTTGAAACAATGCGTATCTTTTTTCGGGTATACGTTTGGGCTTTCATTTCCCCGTAGGAGTAAAGATTGACAGTTTTTCCCTTTCCAATTAGTAATGTTGCTTATTTTACACATAGAAATTACTTCGGAATATTTTTGGAATTTGAATAGAAATATTTCACTTCATAAAGCACAAAAACGTATAGTTCTATCTACAGCGTATTTACATCCGACAGTTTAAAAGAAGAATAGATTTAAGGGGGCTCATACACCTTAAACCCCTTAACACCCTTCGAATATGGGACTGTTGCAAGAATTGGGATATTTTATTTATTTTAAAATCAATTACTTCCAACTTTTTACAGCTGACTACATAGTATAGCTGCTTTAGAAACTAGTAACCAGAAAGTTTGTGTTGCCACAATATTTTTGTAATTTAATCCGCTTTATGATAAAATATTACGTCACGTTTCCACCTTGCGCGCAAGATATTTTAAAAATGGCTAATGGTACAAACTTGAAATTGGATGGAATTCTTTATATGAGCCCTATTTTTTAACTGAACCAAAAATCTGATGAATGTTTTAATATTAAAAAATTTTATAAACGAAAACACTACAGATTTTGTTTAATAAAACAAATAAAATAAAAATTTAACCTGAAATTCTTAGAATTTTTGGTTCACAGTAGTTTCCAAATGTTATAAGAGCTATATATTAAATATGGAATTAAATTATGCAAAATAATGTTTTAAACTGTGCGCGCAAGGTGGAAACATGACGAAAAATTTTGTCAAAAAGCGTATTAAATTATAAAAATATTTGTGGCAACACAAACTTTCTGATCACTATTTCAGAAAACAGCTATATTATGTAGTCAGCTGTAAAAAGTTGGAAGTAATTGCTTTTAAAATAAATAATTTATCCCATTTCTTGCAACAGTCACATATTCAAAGATCTTATGGGTTTTAAGGTGTACGAGTCCCCTTAAGGAAGCAGACGAAATTTCTTATTTCAAATGATAAGTTGGTGTCGGATTTGTTTTTCCAAAACTTTCGCTTTTGATTAATTCTTTATCGAGATTGTTCCAAAAATGTGTAAACAATCTCTGTAGTACAACAAAAAATACTTTTTAATATAATTTTAAATGTGAATACTTATCAAAACCTCTCAGTTTGTAATTTTTGGGGAGGAAGAGGGCGTAAGTTAAAATACCATTAAATGATTTTACACATATTATACCAAAAATATTACAGTAAAAGTTTTGCGAAGTATTTACTTATCAAACTATTTCTAAGACACATAAACTTTCTCGACCACCATTTGTGGATATTTGGAGAAGCTCATTTCAGAAACTCAATCAATGATCGGGAATATTTGAAATCACCCTACATCGCTGAAACTCTACAGATCTAAGCTCTGTGTATATTTGACATGCATAAACGGAGATTAACTTCAACATCTCATGTAGGTCAACAATATTTATTTCTATCGATTGAAGATGGATAGAAGATGCTTCAAAGCTATAAATAAAATTATGTTCATACATATAAGGTCGTAAAAATTTCAATTTAGACTTCCACGGTTCTTTATGACTTTCCTGTACATGATTTTAAATGAGTTACAGATTTTTGAGATCACTATTACTCAAATTATTGTTTTGAATGTCTCTCTACACATTTAGTAGTCAAGGTATAAAAACTATAAAACGAAAGTGCATAGTTAAAAACTTTATGAAATCTAATTGAAAAAAAAAGGTTTTTATGCAATAAGGTTTTATTTAAAATGGATATGATAATTAATACACTAAAGATAGAAAAATAATATTTCATACAGTTTAACGGTAATAATAAGTTACCTACACTCATGTCCATAAATTAAGGATAATTCCAAATCACAAGAAAGTCGAACTCTAAAAACAAATTTCACCATTTAATTTTGAATTTTCATTCAAAAATGAATAAAACTGTAATCACTGTAAAATTATCACACACATCTTCAATGATAATATGCAATTTATTGGAAGCCATCAGCTCAAGCCGATAGTACGTCATAATGACAAGAGTGTAAGAGAAATGCATATGTTACTGTGAAAGACCAAAATTGGAGAATGTCGACTTTCATCGGAGATTATCAACATTCACCAAATACGTCAGTGAAAAATCGAATATTGCACTACATTCTTGTATATTCGGACCCTCAGCGGTGTATGTCCCCATTCACAGATATGCTCTGGTGAAAGTCGAAAAGAGAGGTCATAAAGTGCCATAATAGTTTAAGTTGTTGCAATAAATAAGATTTGAATCACATAATTTAGTAAGTTTTTTATGACTGTTATTTTATTTTCTCATTTAGAACGTACTGTATAATTAAGTAAGTTTTTAACTTCTATTATTTTCCTTTCTCATTTTGAATGTACTGTGTGTTTTAAGTTCTTATGTTCTTATTTTAAGTCTCAAGTGGGTTTATTCGCGACTGAATGACGGAGAAGAAAATATAATATTGTTATATGTTTAACATTCACCATTAGTACATGGTGAACGTCGACATTGACCGGTGTAAGTCAGAAATAAGAGTATTTGTAAAATATTTCGGACATACACCAAGAGACTATGTGAATGTTGACATTCACCGGTGAAAATCGACATTCTCCAGATTTCGGTGTTTCACCGTAACACATGTTAAGGATGGTAGCAAAGAATTAAAATTGTTCACAAGTGTTCTGTAAGCCGTTAAGTGCCACAACCGAATATTTATGACACAGAGAACTCATGTGGATGATTTTTTACGTGGTAGAATTATCGGCCGCCTCGTCTGTAATGTGGGAGTAGTCAACCCGAGGAACTTGGAATAGCCTAAACTGCCATCTTTAGGCTTTGGCAATGATTTCAAAATGATGGAAATGTCAGTAGATGTTACAGAACAGGTCGCCACCGAGTTACAACGCAGAATAACAACCGGTATTTGACAGCAACTGCTAAAAGCAGCAGACGTAGCACAGCATCAGATTTGTCTCTTCAGCTATCTTCGGCCACGGTTAAATCGTGCAACAGGCAAGCCAAATCGTGGCTTTCAAGGCAAATCGTGTACAGACGTTTGGGATAGATTGGTCTATATGCTCGTAGGCCTGTTAGATTATTTCCGCTCACGGCTAATCACTGTTGCCAGCGGTTAGCCTGGAGTAGATAACATGCAATATGGGCATCTGATGTTTTCCGACCAGTCCAGGCTTAGCTTACAGTCAGATTGAAGTCGGAGTTTCATATGGGGAACCCGAGGTCATCATTGAACATTGTTCAATCTGAGGGCCCGCTACCAACAAGACAACATCATTGAACGACACCGTTATGGTGGTGCAGGATTGCTCTTTTGTGAAAGAATTATACTGGGCTCCAGAACAGATCTACATGTTCAGATCGGAAACATGACAGGCCAAATTTATCGGGATATCCTCCTGGAACAACATGTCCGTTTGTTTAGGGGTGCCATGCACGCAGAATTTGCGTTTATGGATGAAAACGCCCGTCCTCACTGTACAAACACTGTAAAGAAATGCCTTCAATCTGAGGGCATCGCCTGTATGAAATGGCCAGTATTCTCAGCTGACTTGAAACCGATAGAGCATGTGTGGGGCATGCTTGGCCGATAAAATGCAACCCGTCAAGCACCTGCTACATGTGTACCGGAAGCATATTTCACAGGTGACAGGTGACAGGTGACGGAGGACTGGGACGCCTGGTGTTTAACAGAGGTAAACAGGCATATGTCTCGCGCCGTCCCCTATCTACCGGGGGTTTATTGAGATCTTAAAACAATTATTACATTGCCATACATGGGCAGATGAGATATACATTGGCTATTTATGCTGTATTACAGATTTTAGGTTTGCAAGGTATACATTACATACGAAAATGGACCAATGAGCTTGTAGTGCTCTTGTGGCGCTAAATCATTGAGCCCTGTGAGCATATGTTGTTTACGTTTTCATTTGCGTTTGTTTCGCAGTTATAAATGTATATCGCAATGTAGAAAAAATCTCGTTTTGTGAGTTTAATTAATCTCTGACATTTCACTTTTATGATTTTTATCACCAATTAATACTTAAATTAATCGCTGACATTTCACTTTCGCGAATTTTTTTCACGCATTAATATTTGGAGTCATGTTCACGGCATATCATCGCTCTTCCCATCGAGAAAATGACTCAAGCTACAATTAGCCTAGAATATTATGCATTTACTAACACCTGTGGATTAAGAGAATTCAAGTGCATAGTTTTTTGTCCTGGAAGTGTTACAATGAATCTGGTGTTTTCTTATTTCAATGCTTGCATTCTGTTGATTTTTAAAGTGTAAGATTCAGAATACATTTTGTGTACGATCTGATTACACCCATTAACATTAAAAGTTAATATGTGAATAAATTGAATATATTCCCTGCGAATAAGATAAATTCATTCAGTTTGATGAGTACTTCTTTTGTCGACAGTACATGTAAGAATGAGCAGTTATTAAATGTGAAATTTAACACTAAACGTATACGAATCCAAATTAGTAACGTTCACTTTGAATAAAATTCTGCATTGAACATCTTTTTCATATAGACTGCAATAAAACGTCCTGACTTATGTTTACATAGAAATTGGTATAAATATTTTTTTGGGCTCAGATGTTTACCATATATTTCTTTCTTCATCTTATTTACCACTTATTAAGTAATATTTCATATGGATATTTTTGCGGAACATCCAACATTTGTATTTATTTCAAATCCTTTCAACCAGGTAGTAAAATATTCACAATTGCTTATATTTGATCTAAGTTCGCAATGAAAAGTTTCAGAAGAATTTTAATTATCTTGTACAGAAAATTGCGTGGCAGAATATTTTCAACCATCTTGTTTAAATCTTAAAGCTAACGAAAGGTCATGTGAAATGACAGAAATATTACTGGATGCCCATTGGTCCATCCTAGAAACCACTCCCTCGGTGGCTATACAGATGTGCACTTGTGAAATATGCGTACCGGAACTTCGGAGAGCATTGCTTGCCGAGTGGAGTAATCTTTCCCAAGATCAGCTCGATAATTTAATACTCAGGATTGGTTAATACTCAGGATAATTTAATACTCAGGGCGTTGTGCGAAATGTATTTCATCGTCTGAGAAACATACAATGTATTACCCATCATAACAACCATATAATGTTAAGAGGACTCATACACATTAAACCCCTCATGATCTACGAATATGCGACTGTTGCAAGAATTGAGATATTTTATTTATTTTAAAAGCAATTACTTCCAACGTTTTACAGCTGACTACATATTATACCTGCTTTAGGAACTAGTAACCAGAAAGTTTGTGTTGCCACAAATATTTTTGTAATTTAATCCTCTTTGTGACAAAATATTTCGCCATGTTTCCACCTTGCGCGCATGCTATTTTAAAAATGGCTAATGGTACATACTTGAAATTGGCTGGAATTCTTTATATGGGCACTATTTTCTAACTGAACCAACAATCTGATGAATATTTTAATATTGAAAAATTTTATGGACGAAAAAATTACAAATTTTGTTAATAAAATACATTTTATAAACTCAACTCAAAATAAAATAAAAATTGAACATGAAATTTTTATAATTTTAGGTTCACAGTAGTTTCCAAATGTTATAAAAGCTATATATTAAATATGGAATTAAATTATGAAACAGAATGTTTTAAACCGTGCGCGCAAGTTGGAAACATGAAGAAAAATGTTGTCACAAAGCGGATTAAATTATAAAAATATTTGTGGCAACACAAATTTTC
The DNA here is from genome assembly GCF_044657685.1 of Stegodyphus dumicola. Classification (NCBI taxonomy): domain Eukaryota; kingdom Metazoa; phylum Arthropoda; class Arachnida; order Araneae; family Eresidae; genus Stegodyphus; species Stegodyphus dumicola. The sequence continues at coordinate 266,217,599 of NC_140769.1, read as the reverse complement.
TGATTACTATTTCAGAAAGCAGCTATATTATGTATTCAACTGTAAAAAGTTGGTAGTAATTGCTTTTAAAATAAATTAGTTATCCCAATTCTTGCAACAGTCACCTATTCGAACATCTTATGGGTTTTAAGGTGTATGAGTCCCCTTAAGTTTCTATAAGGGGGATATTTTTTGTAATCGCTCCCGGGAGCAAAAATCGTAGTTTTTATGAATGGTATTACACATACACCATCTTTTTTTTATTTTCGTTTGTTTAATAAATGGGTTTTATGAATAAGTCACGTTTCTTTTGTTTCTGAACCTTTATTTGCCAGAACTGGCATTATCCTTAATTTATGGAAGTTTAATTTATGGACATGAGTGTAATTCTATTTACATAATTCATTCATAATTTTGTACAGTGAATAATAAAAGCGTGAGGCACCCATGATAAATTTTAAAAGATAATGGCTTATTATCTCACAATTCAATTCAGTTAATAGAAAATTTAAAAAAGAGAATGGCTTTTAAACATTTGACAACGCAACTGAATAAAAAGTTTCGTTATTTAGTAGCCCCACACATTTATTATTCGCGATGCAAAATTGTAGACAAATTCCCTGATAGAATTGTTTAATTTATTATTCACATTAATTGGCATCATAAATTATTATTTTCTTTTAGTGCATTAATTATCATATCCGTTTCAAATAAAAGTATATTGTGTAATACATTTTTAATTGTATTTCATTTTTTGTTTTTATCTCAATTAACATTATCGATGATGAAATTTTCAGTCATTATTAAAACACAAGCAATAATGTATAAGAAATTTATGAAATAAAGGAAAAACAACTGAACATCGTTCAAAGAATGAAGAAATCATTTTGAATATTTAGTTTCGAAAAGTAGATATAATAACAATTTTACAACGAGCCATTTTAAATGAAGCTAAAATAAGTAAAAATAAAATAAAACAATACATAACGAATATCGCAAATTTGTCATTACATGAGGCAAGATAGAAATTTCGAAAACAATTTTTCCGCAAGAAACGCTTTTTTCTTCCCTCAGCTACAGACTGCAACCCATTTAAAGCGTAGAAATTCACCCAATTAATACTTTTTTATCATTCCTGTTTTAAAAAAATCTGAAATGTGCACCACATGACTTCCTAGTACGGAATATTAAATTATACACATTTTTTCTTGCATTTCATTTACACTTATGGGATTGAAATAAATCTACTTCGTCGATAGCGCATAAACCACAATAGAATAAATGCACTCTTTAAAATTAACCGTATTTGTTTACCGTAGCGACACTCTGGCGATAGGTTCACTTAACAGCGTTATAATTTGTTAATATTTTAACTATTTCTATGTCTATGTCTTATAACTTAGTAAAAGGTAATCGACCATTAACGGCCTTTACCAATATATTATACTTGACTTTTAAATGCTTGAGGAATGGAGTAAGTTGTATCCAATAATACGGAAGTACTTGTGCACATGCTGTGCTAGAACTCAGAGATTATTAGCGACCGAGGCTCATGTGCTGCCATCCGCAAAATGAGCAAACTTTGAACATATGAGGCGTCGTGTGGCGCCATCTATTAGTAGGGATGAAAAGCATTTTAGTTGACTGGAGCTCTAGTTGCGGAATCTCTTGCAGGATGTATTGTAAGGCATTTTTAAAATTTCATAAAAATTATTTTTCTGATAAGCAATAATTGGAAAGTGAAATGATGAAAAACACAATTTGCTATACATTGAAACGTTTCACCAGCGTAAAATCTATTTACATACAAGTCTACCTGCTTTGGCAGGAACAATAATATTTCAACTCAGAATGCACAAAATTTATATCATTTGAAGAATTATCTAATCGTTGCCACATATTTTATTCAAATACTGTAATAAATCTAGAACGCTGTATAAAAGAAATTAAGCAAACAAAACAAAAAAGAAACAGTTTTTCACAGACGATTCAGTGTTTCTCATTCAACTAATTCAGTTCTAACTTCGCGACAAGGCAAAAATACATAAAAACTCAAAATGTCTGTATTGAAAATTATGAAGTAAATCTTAAACACTTATTTCCTCGAATAAATTCCAGAATGGATTAAGCATGATTTAATTCGCTATAATAAAAGAAAGCGTTATCTTTTTTATTGCGAAGCTTACGTTGTGCAGATTGGAAACAAATCTACTATTCTGTTCTTTCAAATGTCAACAAGCAATGGCCGACATGGCAAAAATTATTAGGCTTAGCGGCACTTAAACAACTTTTAAATTGTTGATAATTCTAAACCTGTTGCATACAGATTTACTAAAGGCATAAAAACCTTAACCGAAAGATAAGAATAGCATTATTCAATCATTTCTAAAGCAAAAAATGTATAATTTACAAACATATGAAAATGAAGAAACTGAGGTCTTTGAGCCGAGTAACAGAGTGAATATATATATATATATATACATATATTTATATACTTTTGGTGCGGCGGATTGAAACCAAAATACGAGGTGCACATCTATGTGTTATAGCAGTCCTATATACGAAATTTCAACATTCTGAGTCTACTCGTTGAGTTATACGAGATACACACGTACGTACGCACAGACGCCACGAAAAAGTCTCTTCAGAATTCATTTTAAATTAGTTTTACAATTTTTAGGGGGGAAAAGAGTCCTTTATTCTGTCCTTAAGTACAGATGTCAAACAAAAATATCGTTAAATTGCATCTGATAGCGGTGAAAATGGATATTTGTGTTAAAATATGATGCCTGAAACTTTTCGCGATTACAATGCTTCTTTTTTACTTCGAACAAGGAAGTAAGAAGGCGAAAAAAATGTTTTATAATCTGTAAAACTTTCAAAACTTTTATCATATACATTTTTAGGTGCTGAAATTTTAAAACCATAAACGCAAAATAATTTAAAAAATCGAGCGATTTTAAAAAATTCCGAAATTCAGGTATAATTTTCATACAAGTTCAACTGAGCTCTTGGAGAGTACAAACAGTATAATTATGATATATTTAGTTTGTTCGTTAAACTAAGATATTCCAAAAAAAATCGCTTAAACAAAAAACTGAAAAAAATTTAGAAATTAATTTCGAATTTAGAAAAAGTTGCTTCACCACTTGGCATTGTCACTGAAAATAAATGTGTGCTCATAATTTGAGCTCGATAGCTCTTCAGGAAGTAGGTTAAAAATCGATGACAGTATTCCAACCACGGTGAAACACCACGAATGAACCGAATAAAAGTTTATAAGAATAGGTTACTTTATTTCCAAAATTTTTTGTTGAGAGAGTTTATGAAAAGAATATTATTTCCGAAACATAATAGGTTTTTTACAATAATTCTCTACAAATGATGCTAAGGCATCTGAAATTTTGAAAAGCAATACCTGGCGAATGCTACCGTCATGGCTAATATATCACAGGGGAGTAGAATTGATAAAAATGAGGATATTTTTGGACAATTAACATTTTCATTATTTTTAATGCAACATGCTTTCTAAAACAATATACACATGTTTTATTTCGCTTCTCTATCTATTAATAGAGAAGCAAAATAAATTTAATACTTCAGCAACAAAGCACATCAACTAAAAATCTCATGAATTTCAAAAAGTAAATTCTGTTAATGATACTGGCAAACATAGAAGGCGGTCGTCAAAAAACATGCCCGTTATATATGGACCTTTAACGGCCCATCCTCTCAACCAAACGAAGTGAAAATTCAGATATTGTTATTTGAAGGTATGCACTCGATATTCTGATGATTTAAAATAACAGAGGTTACAGTTACAGTGAAATATTTCGAATTTTTCGAATAGCAACGACTACTGTTTTTCTGCGCAAATTAATCATCACATTGAAAAACCATAAATAGCGTTGCAGAGGTACAAGTATGGCAAACATTACCGACGTAAAACGTTTGCAAAATAAAAGTCTTATAAAGTACCAATGGCAACATAAGAGACAAGAGGAAAAAAAAACTTTTATTGAAACTACAAGTTTTCAGCGGCAGCCCAGAGGGTAGTGTTTAGAGAAGCCGACTGCGATACCAAAGGCCCCGGGTTCGAATCGCGGAGAAGACATGATTGTAACTGTCTGTCCCTTCACAAGAGGCAAAAGTGGCCCACCTGTTAGGTGTCTCCATAATAAAGTGACCACCACTTCTGGCCTTAGTAGTGGCCAAGCCGAAATCGGCTAAGATCCCGCCATTGAAAAAAAAAAAAAAAAAAATTCAACATGTAGAACGTTTCAAGGTAGAGTTATCTCCAGTAAATTTGCAATTTCAAGGTCATAACGATCCTCTGGGTTCTTTCCGATAGATTTCCGTTTATGAGATTATCTGAAGTCTAAGAACACATCTGAAGGGAACACATCAAATCCACGAGATATATCAGAACTGAAAGATGCCATAACACATGAAGTTAAACAGTGTTACAAAATGTACATACAGGCCCTGCAGGATGGCTTCCCCGCAAAGCAGTTTTAGGGTTACCATAAAATATCACAGGAAGCAGGGTTGTCACATTTGGCGAATAATCGCCCATTTGGTGACATTTAGCGATATACCATGGACGGTTGGAGAACCTTCTGGAACGAATTCTTACCGGTTTAGCCCAGATTGTTCTCGAACACAAGCCGAAAGCTATATAAACCCTGCTGGTCCGCAGTCAGTCAGTGTGCTCTTCTCATCTAGTGAGTGTGTCTCGTCTAGCGAGTCAATCCCTGAGGAGGCGATCGCGTTGACAGCCGGCCAGTGAGTGCCGAGTGGGTCGTCGAGTGCACCGAAAGAGTCTCGTAGAGTATCGTGGTTAGTGCATCGTTGAGAGAGCGTGTTGAGCTCCAGAAACGACTGAACCGAAGAGTCAGGAGCCGTGCTCTGTGGATCGTCGAGTGCATCGCGAGCTGTAGCGTGGAGAGTCTCGAGAGTACGTGGAGTTCCAAGGACGACCAAGGAGAGTCGGGAGCTGTATTCCGGAAAGCAGAGTCAGGTGCTTTGCAGGAAGTTGTCTTCACCGTGATAGCCTGATAACCTGAAGGCTGTGCCGCTGATCGTGTCAGCGTGTTTATAGGAGTTCATCGACGACTGCAAAACTGTTTTGGAGCTGTCCTGATAATACTGGTTAATAAAGTGTGTTTCGATACTTCAAGACGTGTCGTCGTTATTCACTCCAAATCCACACAAACCCCGTACGAACGTGAAGGAAGAAAATAGAACAACAACTGGTGTCAGAAGAAGAAAAACGCAAAAACAGATATCTCCTGCGATGTTACCTTCGTCATTGTGCTGAGCAATCTTCGGCCTGCAGTGCGTTATCGTCTGCGAAGGTGGGATCATTGTAAACTTGGTAATTCCAGTAAAAGCTTTTTTCCCTTTGTCAATTGGGTCATGTATATTGCGCACAAAGAAAACAAATTGGACAGTTTACATCTCCCGTTCTACTGGGCCGATTGACGAAATTCGAATTGCGTTTTCCATGTATCGAACGTGCGACTTAGGATATATATTAGATTTATATATAGCATTGTTCTAATATATGTATTTTGACACAAAACCAGAGTTTTTCTGAAAAAAGATACGAATATTTTTTCCATATTGTAACCATTCTACGACTCAGATTATGCCTAGATATTAAATTTTGTAATTTTTGGTGAGAAATTCATGGAGAAATTTAGAAATGTATCTGGGCGATTTTCAGTTTGCGCCAAGAATAATTTACTTGGCAAGCTTCTTAATTTATAACAACCTATTTTCCTTTGCCTTTTTTCTTTGTGCGCAAGCGGGCAAAGAAGGTCATCGTTCTTACTTTCAAATAATTTTAACAAAATACGTACAACACATTTTTGTTATTATCGCTAATAATAAATATGCCAAATTTCAAAAAGCGTCAAAATGTAAATTCACGCATATCATAGAAAAAAAGTAGATAAAAAAATATCTGAAAGGTTTCAGATTTTAAATGAAGTCCAAAGAGGCGTTTTTTTAACGTTTTGTGTACATTGTTATTACAGAATAATATACATTATAACGTTTTGTGTATATTATTATTACAGAATAATATACATAATAACGTTTTGTGTATATTATTATTACACAATAATAAATATTTCATAATGTGTATATTACACAATAATATACACATTATTAAATATTTATTAATTATCATCATTATTACTATTTATTTATTAAATATCATGTTTGCACTTAAACCATAAAATTCAGTTCAATAGCAATGTCACAAAATAATTTTAAAATGAGCTTATCTTTAGAATTTCCCGTACACAGTTCCCGCGCTGGCGATAAAAAGTTTTTCCTCGCCGTAAAGTGTTGCCATTTCTCGCTTTGAAATCGTTGAGTTTGTTACTCAAAAATTCGTTAAACTTTAACAAAATAGGAAATCGATCATAAAACAAATTCCAAATTTCAAATTTGGTCTTCCAAATGCCCATATTCGTAGGAGGATTGCGTCATTCAGAATTCGATGGCTCTATGTACTGTTGTTTTATCACAATGCCAGAAATATACATACACTGATGCAGATTTTTCATTATTTAATTTCTTCAAATATAATACAAGACTCTAACATTGGTGGCAACAGTTTGAAAAGTGAAACGAACATATATATTGATTCAACGCAAAACCGCAAAACGAAAACAATAGTCCTTCAGGGACAAAACTCCTTTGGACTAAAAATGTTATTTTCTTATTTTTTAATTTGAAATAGCGAAATAAAAATTCATTTAATTCATGATATATCTAATTAAAAACATTACATGCTTTATAGAGTTACATCATATATTGTTTCCCTTTTAAAGTGCATAGAATATCTATAACGGTCCCATGTTTGTCTAAATGTATTCTCAACTAGTGTCCTATAAAAAATATTTGGCTATTCCAGCTTTCCCATTTCTACTGATAATTTCTACTGGTGGACCGTATTAAAATTTAAAAAATCCTTTGGCAACGGTTAAAATCTGAACATTGTTAGCTCAAAATATTCCATTAGTCTCAAAATGGGACTTTGCCATTGGTTCAGTATAAATGGCGTATCACTTTACATACTGTTGCCTCCAAATACTATCGCCCTGCATTATTTTTAAACAAGTTAAAAAATAATATTCGTAGTTTTTGATATTCCTAGGGAACCGTCCAAATTGCGATTTTGCTTTTCAGTTAAATTTTAGCTGGCGTAAAAATGAAGAACATGATATTTAATAAAAAAATTAACATATAAAAAGCTAATAAAAAAGCATACTTTTTTTTCTTTTTCAGCCATCTCAGCAAACTGAATACTGATATCATAAACTCGGGAAAGACTGAAGAAAATGTAAAAATATATGACAAAACTTAACACTGCACTTGGAATTCTTAACATATGCACCTATGCAGCTTTAATATGTTTCCTGATTTTGCTGTTGAAATGATATGTCGTATGTACAAAGAAAACGATTCTTAATAATAAAGCTAAAAAGACAAAAAAAAAGTGTGTGTTACTAGGCGTGAGTGCAACAGCAGGCTCAGTGAGAGCGTAAAAGACCTTAACTAACTCTTTTGGGCGACAGTTAAAATCTGCAAACATTCAGATTTTAATTTTCTGCTTAATACATACTTAGAAAATTAATAAAAAATAAATTCTAGATATTTAGCAATACATTTCTTGGTACTATTCCATTTTGAGGACCGTAAAAAAATTGCAGCGAAAATGTTTGCGCAAAAGCGCCAAATCTAGCAAATGCGCTCATTTAACAGCGCGCCAAATCTAGCGTACGCGCTGATTTCAAATTGCGCAAGTTTAGGTAGTTCTATATTTTTTAAGACGCCTTTGAAATACTAGTTTAATTTTAAAATCCTTTTTTTGATATCCTATAGATTTAACCATTTGGGAATTGCCCATGAAGAAAAGTCTCCAATAAAATTTTTTCAAAGAAAAGGCATCATTCATTAGAGAAAATTATGTTTGAACAACCAACGAGATGAAATTATGCTTTAGTGATAACTCGGTAGCGAAATAGCGATGCAGGAATCCATTCAATTACGTTTAGCCTTTTTATATATAAATTATAATAATGATCTGAAATAGTTATTTACTCTTATGCTTCCATTCAGTTATATTTAGCCTTTTTTATATAAATTATAATAATAAAAAAGTATTGTATGAAATTAACCTTTCATCTAAATTAAAACAATAATCTAAAATATTATTTACTATTATATTTTCTTTCTCGCGTTAGGGTTGCCGCAATCATTTTTGGCAGCACTGGCATCAACAATAGTTTGGCGATTTTTTACTGTCTTCAAAAAGGAGTAGTACCCATTTTTTTTAATATGTTAATAAATACTGGCAGTAAGTATTTTTAAAAACTGCGATTTTGAATTCTATGTGATTTTGAATTTTGAAATGAGGAGGTTTCTATTAAACAAAGATTCCAAATTTTTGCCAAATTAATGCAAAAATGTCCTTTCTTCGCCCTCTTAGTCTTACACGAAGGATTCGTAGGGTACAAGATCTGAAAATTTCGAGAACGTTTTAGGATTTGTATTCAAGAAAATAAAGAAATCTTACCATCTGTAATATTTTCTGTATATTTGGTGATAGCTATTTTTTTAAATATGATTATTAGCCAAAAGGTGAGGTAGCCTAAAAGGGTTATTTGTCTCAAAACGGCATTTCACTATAAACTGCGAATCATCTTTTAAATTGTTGCCACCAAATGTTATCGACCTGTATTATATTTAAAGAAACTGAATAATGAAGAATCTGCATGAATGTGTGCATGTTTCTCGCACTGTAAAAAAAAAAAAAAAAAAAAAAAAAAAAAAAAAAAATCTGATGTGTACACCACATGACTTCCTTGTACGGAATATTAAATTATACGTATTTTTTCTTGCATTCCATTTAAACTTAAAGAATTAAATCTCCTTCACCGACAGCGCATAAACCACAATAGAATAAATGCATTCTTTAAAATGTTACTCTAGTATTTATTTATCATAGCGACACTCTGGCGCTAGATTCACTTAATATTATTAATAATTATATGACAGTTAACTTATATAATAATAATATAACGTAAACTAAGTTAACTGTTATATAATCCAATAATTATATAACAGTTAACTTATGTATTTCGTTCATATTATAACTCATAATGCACAAAATTTATATCATTTAAAGAATAGAATTATCTAATCGTTGCCACATGTTCTATTCAAATACTATAATAATGTTAGAACGATGTATAAAAGAAATTAAGCAAACAAAACAAAAAAGAAACAGTTTTTCACAGACGATTGAGTATTTCTGATTCAATTAATTCCGTTCTCACTTCGCGAGAAGGCAAAAATGCATAAAAACTCAAAATATCTATATTAAAAATTACGAATTACGTAAATCTTAAACACTTATTTCCTCGAAAAAATTCCAGAAAGAATTAAGCATGATTTAATTGGCAATAATAAATGAATGCGTTATCTTTGTTGTTGGGAAGCTAAGTTTCTCTAGATTGGCAACAAATCCACTAGTCTCTGTTTCAAATGTAAACATCAATGGCCGTCATATAAAAAAGGCTTAGCAGCACTTAGACAACTTTAAAATTGTTTATAATTCTCAAAATATTGCATACAGATTTACTAAAGTATAAAAACCTTAACCGGAAGATAAGAACAACATAATACAATCATTTTTAAAGCAAAAAATGTGCAATTTACAAACATATAAGAATAAAGAAACTGAGATCACTGAGCCGGGTAACAGAGTGGATATATATATAAATATATTTATATACGTTTGGTGCGGCCGATTGCAACCAAAATACGATGTGCACATGTACATGTTATAGCAGTCCTATATACAAAATTTCAACGTTATGAGGCTACTCGTTTTTGAGTTATGCGAGATAAGTACGTACGCACGTACATACGTTCGTACAGACGCCACGAAAATTTCTCTTCAGAATTTATTTTAAAACAGTTTTATAATTTTTTTGAAGGAAAAGAGTATTTTATTCTGTCCTTACCTACCGATATCACGCAAAAACATCGTTAAATTGAATTCGATAGCGGTCAAAATGGATATTTTCGTTGAAATATGCTGCCTGAAACCTTTCGCGATTACAATACTTCCTTTTTACTTCGTACAAGGAAGTAAAAAACACGACGGTACCTAGAGTCATCAAATTTTGAATAACTTAGTGTTCCGACTGAACATGGGCACCTGGAAGCACGAATTTGGAATTTGTTTTTATTATCTATTTCATATTTTGTAAAACTTTAACGAATTTTTGATTAATAAACTTAACGATTTGAAAGTGAACAATGGCAACACTGTGCGGAATGAAACATTTTTATCTCCAGACCGCGAGACTGTCTATCGGAAATTCTAAAGCTATGACATTTTTAATTATTTTGCGACATTGCTGTTGAATTGAATTTTATGTGGTAAAATGCGAAGAACATGATTTTCAATAAATAAAGCTAACACACAAAACGTTTTAAAAAAACGCCCCTTTGGGCGTAATATAAAATCTGAAAGCTTTCCATTTTTTTTTCTTTTTTGTATCATATTTAACTATCAATATTTATATAATATACATTATCTTTTTCTCGATTCGATTTCCCTAGGCCTAAATACTTTTCTGAATTATGGTACAATGGCTGGAATCTCCATCAACCAGTTAGGTGACAACAGAAGCATAACCTGCCACCGTTTAATATGAGAAGACGTTCGAACGAAACTAACAGGAAGTGACGTGAAAATGTGGCCATCTCGATACCCGATATTTTCCCATCATTTCTTATTAGTCTCGTGACACTAGAGATCAGGATCGACTTATGTTGATATGAAACTACTCACTAGCTAGGGTGGATAATATATATTTCCGGGTGTCGTCGAAAGTGATGCCCTAAGCGATGGTGGAAATTACGTAACAAAAGTTGTCAACTTGGAGAAGAGCTTGAATGTTCAGGAAAAGGCTAATGAATGTGAATTTAGGGCTACCTGTTTAGTTTAAACCTCTTGCCTAGCTCGTTTTGGTTTTTAACCATGAACATTTGGAATTTTCAGGTTGCTAATTTTATTCCAGAGTTAAATGGAGTGAAATTTTTGCCAGTTGTAAATACTGAGTTGAATGTTAACCTCAAAAGGGGCTATTAGTCTCAAAATGGGAATTTGCTCTGGTTCACTATAAATGGTTTATCTTAAATTGTTAAAAACTTTTTAAATTGTTGCCACCAGATATGATCGCCCAATATAATTTAAAAAATTAAATGATGGAAAATCGCAAAAATATGAAAGGTTTCAGATTTTATATTACGTCCAAAGAGGCGTTTTTTTAGCGTTTTGTGTGTTGCCTTCTTTTAATTAAATATCATGTTCTTCGCACTTAAACCATAAAATTCATTTAAATCGCACAACAATTTTAAAAATTCATTTTAAAATTTTAAAATTAAATTAACCATTTTAATATTTTAAATTAATTTTAATAAGTCTTTAGAATTTCCGATACACAGTCTCGCGAGCTGGAGATAAAAATATTTTTCTTCAGTACAGTTTTGCCATTGCTGTCTTTGAAATCGTTTAGCTCGTTAATCAAAAATTCCTTGGAGTGTTACAAAATATGAAACCGATAATAAAACAAATTTCAAATTCAAATTAGGGCTTCCACATTCCCATATTCTATGAAAGATTACGTTATTCAAATTTTGATGGCTCTATGTACCGTTGTTTTATACACAGTCTCGCGAGCTGGAGATAAAAATAATTTTTTTTTCAGTACAGTGTTGCCATTGCTGTCTTTGAAATCATTTAGCTCGTTAATCAAAAATTCCTTGGAGTGTTACAAAATATGAAACCGATAATAAAACATATTTCAAATTCAAATTAGGGCTTCCACATGCCCATATTCTATGAAAGATTACGTTATTCAAATTTTGATGGCTCTATGTACCGTTGTTTTATCACAATGCGAGAAACATACGTACATTTATGCAGATTCTTCATTATTTAATTTCTTTAAATATAATACAGGGCGATAATATTCGGTGGCAACAATTTGAAAAGTGATTCGTCGTTTATAGTTATCAGTGCAAAATGCCAAAACGAAATTAATAGTCCTTCGGGGAAATATGCCCCTTCGGACTATTAATTTGTTTATAGGCTTGTATTTATCATCATGTCCACAACGTCAGTTTGTCCCCATTCGAGAAAATGTAAGATATTTATCTTTTAGTTTTAACTTATTCAACTTATTCGACTCTAAGAAGGCAATGTGTCGCCTTTTGCTAGCAAGAAAATACTTTTATCTTCCACGCGCCGGCATGCTTCCATTTTGTAAAGCAAAAGATCCTATCAAATTGAATTCGGAATATTGCTCGGTAATAAACTAAGCGTTCGAAAAGCAATAAACACACTTCCGAAAAATCTTTCTTTACTTTTGATGAGATTGATTTAAATAAAGATGTATTAAAATCATGAGATGTCTAATTAGAAATAGTATTCAATATTATTATGAAATTGCACAAGCTGGACTCATTGAAATCACTGAATGTCTTCCCTCTTTTATGATAAATATTTTAGGCGTCTGGCAGCAGGATCGGCTAGTTTTTAAAGAAATAATATAGCGAATATTTGTTAAATATTACGTTTTTCTGATTTACGCCACATACAATTCAGTTCAACAGCAAAATCACCAAAATTTAAACACGTAAATTTAAATTTGCGTACTGCAACCTCTCCCGAGAATTCTGAAGATATGCTGTTTTTAAATTTTGATGATTTTGCTGTTGAATTGAATCGTATGTGGCGTAAGTCAGAAAAACGTAATATTTAATAAATAAAGTTAACAAATAAAAAGTTAATACGGAAAGGGAAAAAAAAAAGATTTGTTAGCCATCTCACTAAGAAAACTGAATATTGATATGATGAATTGAGAAAAGACTGAAAAAAATATAAAAATTTATGCCAGCACTATACACTGCATTGAAAATTCTTATTATGCGCTGCTATGGAGCTTTTAGAACATTTATGATTTTGTTATTGATGTATATGTGGCGTAGGTGCGAAGAAAACAATGGTTAATAATAGAGCTAAAAATACAAAAAAAAAAAAAAAAAAAAAGGAAAAGGAAATAAAGGATAAACAGCAAAGAGTACAAAAGCTAACTGGTACACTACGAGGCTCAGCAAGAACGTTAAAAAATTTAGCAAAACCTTTTACGCGACTGTTAAAATCTGAAATCTTTCAGACATTTTACTTCCTTGAACGAAGTAAAAAGGAAGTATTGTAATGCCCAAAATTTTCAGGCATCACATTTCAACGAAAATCTCCATTTTGACCGCTATCGAATTCAATTTAACGATGTTTTTGCGTGATATCGGTAGGTAAGGACAGAATAAAATACTCTTTTCCTCCAAAAAAATTATAAAACTGCTTTAAAATGAATTCTGAAGAGAATTTTTCGTGGCGTCTGTACGTAAGTACGTATCTCTCGCATAACTCAAAAACCGAGTGGCCTCAAGAACGTTGAAATTTTGTATATACGACTGCTATAACATGCAGATGTGCACCTCGTATTTTGGTTGCAATCGGCAGCACCAAACGTATATAAATATATTTATATATATATCCACTCTGTTACCCGGCTCAGTGATCTGTTTCTTTACTCCTATACGTTTGTAAATTGTGCAGTTTTGCTTTAAAAATGATTGAATTATATTGTTCTTGTCTTCCCGTTAAGGTTTTTATGCCTTTAGTAATTCTGCAAGCTACATTTGTACAATTATCAACAATTTAAAAGCTATTTAAGTGCGGTTAAGCCTAATTTTTAAATAACATGGCGGACATGTTTGTTTACATTTGAAACGGCAGAATAGTAGATTTGTTACCAATTTAGAGAGACTAAACTCCGCAACAACAAAGATATCGCCTTCATTTATTATTGCTAATTAAATCATGCTTCATCCTTTCTGGAATGTTTTCGAGGAAATAAGTGTTTAAGATTTTACTTGGTAATTTTTAACATAGATATTTTGAGTTTTTATGTATTTTTGCCTTGTCGCGAAGTTAGAAATGTATTAATTGAATGAGAAATACTCAATCGTCTGTGAAAAACTGTTTCCTTTTTGTTTTGTTTGCTTAATTTCTTTTATACAAGGTTCTAGATTTATGATAGTATTTGAATAGAACATGTGCGGCAACGATTAGATAATTCATCAAATGATATACATTTTGTGCATTCTGAGTTAAAATATGAACGACATATAACTCTGTTAAGTGAACCTAGCGCCAGAGTGTCGCTATGGTAAACAAATAGAGTGTATTTTAAAGAGTGCAATAATTCTATTGTGGTTTATGCGCTATCGACGAAGTAAATTTAACTGAATCCAATAAGTTTAAATAAAATGCAGGAAAAAATGCGTATAATTTAATATTCCGTACAAGGAAGTCACGTGGTGTGCACATCAGTTTTTTAAATTTCATTTTAACAGTTTTTGCATATATGGCAGTTGAAGTATGAATGAACTGTTTACGTTAAAAATTATAATGTGCGCTATAAATAATAAATTATAATATGCAGTATAAATTATGATGTAAAATTTTAATATGCAAATTTTCTTATGCTATTCTGGGAATAAATTTTAATGGATATCAAGGTTTGAGATGATAAACAAAAATTAACTACTATATTACTAATGCATTTTCTCACAAATCGTGTTAATGGCAGTTATTAAAATTATACCTTTTCTTGGACTTGACCTTAATTGGAAAATTTTTGCTTAGTTAGCGGCTACTCTAATAGCTGTGACTTTTAGATTCTGTTGACTCTGTAGAGCCATTAGATATTTTGAGGCAAGAGACATAATACAAGTGCAATGCCCTCACTAGGAATCGAACCTGGACCTCTCGAATATGCGCTGAGTGGGCTAACCGTTACATCACGAAGGCATGCTGAATGGAGAGAGAAAATACCTTACATACTCCCCCCTTTTAAAGGGTGACTGGAAATTAGAGTATCCGTCACCAAATCCTGGTGGTGAAGGATCATCATCCACCACCTTTTAGGTCGGGCACCACTGTAGAGTCATTAGGTTTTAATGAAGCAGGAGATATGAAATATGTGCAATACCCTCGCCGGGACTCGAACCTGGATCTCTCGAATACGCGCCGAGTGTGCCAACCCTTACACCACGAAAGCAATCAGAAAGAAAGGAAGTCTTAATTGGTAACTTGTTTTTTGTTATAACTTTCCTTACTCCTTTCCAAAGTGCACACCTTCCAATATCGCTCAAATTCCAGCCTTCATTTATTTGAGTCTTTTACAAGTAGTAAACTATTGAAAATTTCGAAAACCGAAATTGAAAGGAGAGGAAAACAATGACTTAATGATACTGTCCACTGTACAAAGTCATTTACCGTATCCGAAACAAATGATAAATTTACATGCAAAATGACACCGGCTACGTATAATTTTACAAGAAATGCTCCAGTAGTAAATTTATTTCAATAAACACTTGATGCAATTTAAGGAAGAATTTATTAAATACACTGACTACCAATAAGTATTTGGACACCTGTGATAGAAAAGAAAAACTAACTTTATTCAAAATCAATAGTTGGTAGAGCCTCCACGAGAGGTAATTACAGCGTGGACCCTCTGGGGCATACTTTCCACAAGTCTTTGTATGACAGCTAGTTTTTTTTTCTTCCACTCGGCTTGGAGAAGACATATAAGTTCATTCACCGATTTTGCACGTGTAGTGCATCCCTGAATTCGGCGATGCAACTCGTAACAGAGGTTCTCGATAGGGTTCAGGTCTGGGCTCTGGGCAGGCCAGTCCATTCGATGAACTCCGTTGACACCATACCAAGCCTTGGTTAACGTCGAAATATGAAAACTGGCATTGTCGTCCTGAAAGTAACAGGGTTCCAACCCGTAAAACTGCCACAACGTAGGAAGCACATTTTCATCCAAAATAGTGCTGTAGGCATCGAAGTTGAGCTTACCATGAATGGGGACCAAGGGTTCCAGCCCATACCAGAAGAAACACCCCAGACCATAATTCCACCTCCGCCGAACTTGACTGTTGGCACAATGCATTCTGGCAGGAGACGTTCTCCAGGTAGACGCCAGACCCAGACCCTGCCATTCGAAAGGTAAAGGGTGAAATTTGATTCGTCACTCCAAAGAACCCGTTTCCACTGATCTACGGTCCAATTTCGATGTGCTTTGCATCACATTAACCGAGCAGTGCGGTTGGACTTTGTGATCAAAGGCTTATGGGCAGCAGCACGACCATGAAAACCAAGCAGATGTGCTTCCTTACGGATGGTATTCATTGAAACAATACTCCCGGATGCCTGTTGAAACTCCTCGCGGATGAGGGCCATCGGTTGGGTGCGGTTCTTCCGAATTTCTCTGGACAACACTCGTCGGTCTCTATCTCCCAGTTTCGTTGGTCTGCCGACTCGGGACACATTCCGACAATCACCGCTCACCTTCCACTTCTTAATCACATAGGCCACTGTCTATTTTGGGTACTTCAGATCGCTAGATATGTCCCTTAAGGATCGGCCACATTTGTGATACCCGATAATTATACCTTTCTCGAAATCAGAGAGCTCCGAACTGCGAAGCATCTTGCATGCGACTAAAACCGATGCTGTTTCCTACACGATATATACCGGCGAAGTCCGTGATGTACTTTAGGACCGCAGATATCGTCATTTGCATATGTGTCCAAATACTTATTGGTAGTCAGTGTATCAACAGGTGGAAAAATCTAATCAAGAGAATCCAAAATTCAACAAGCTAATCTATCATAAACAAATAAAAAACATATTCTTCAATTAATCCCTCTTGGGGATTTTAATATGAGATAGGTTAGGTTCTTTAAATATAGCAAAGCACTCGAGGGCTGTCTGCTAAGGGAAGGGATACCTTCGTGGAGGATTTGCTAAAGACAACTGTCTCGTGTTCCCGTTACACATGGAGAAAAAAAACGGAAACCAACCATGCACTCAGCTCGTGCGCTTGTGATCAGATCAAACATGAGTCGAACTCCCAGTATTCAGTGGTCCTAATCACTCGTCTAGCCATTTACACGAGAGGGTTTTATATACGTCGAAATACAGTTTTACCGCCTCCTGCGTTGGCATTCACAGCAGTTTAATTTTTTTCAAAATCCGAGCAGTTGTACTTTGGTACAATACAAAATACCTGAAAGCATTCTGTTATTCTATGTCTGAAGATATTGTTACGAATTTGGTATTTAAAAAGCTAATGTTAGTTCAATTATAAATTAAATGGTTTTATTTCTCGCGCAGTGCAGCGCGTGACGAATATTAAAAGAAAGCTAAAATTGAAAATACAAGAGCGCGTGCATTAAATAAATAAATATCTCTTTTTGATTTCGAGAAAGTACTGGAAAATTCTAGCGCGTGATTTTAAAATCTTATAAAAGGAGGAAAACATCTCATTTTGTAGTAGTTGCTTAGTTTGTTGTTGTTTAGAAAAACTGCTCTTGTTAATTGTAGTGAATTCGCGGATTAACGTTCTTTAGCTGTTTTGAATTACGTTCTATTGGACATTTGAGTAGTTAAAAGATAACTACTGTGAGATATTGTAATACTGCATGATAATTTGAGAAAATTTAAACATTTTTGTTGTGATAATAATAAATTTTTGTTCATTTTTCATCGGACTTGTGCATTCATTTCATAACGAACCCGCACGCACGCAACAATATCTTTTATCTTACATAAATATGCAGGTAAATTCTATTTTTAACAAAGTAACACAGAAATCATTGCATATATTATGATTAGAGGAATGCCTTCGTGGAGGACGTTCTAAGGGAAACTGGCTCTTATTAACACGTTACATTTGGGAAAAACCATGCACGTCCATGCAGCCAGCCCGTTCGCGGGTTTCGAACCTCGGTGTGGTGTGGTGTATTTAATTCGTTACAGCCGAAAACATCGCGGCAAAAACATCGCGGACGATAACGTCGCGGAGAAAACAACGCAAGGCGAAAACGTCGTGCTACAAAACATCGTTGGAGAAAACATCGCAAAGAGAAAACATCGGAGTTCTAAAACATCGTGGTACAAAACATCGTCGTCGAAAATAAAGCAGTTCAAAAACTTCGCAATTTAAAAACATCGTCGTCGAAAATATCGTGGTAAAAAATAAAGTATCTACAAATCATCGCTTGACGATAACGTCGCGGACATGCTTTTTTTCATACATGCTTTTCGCAAACATGCGTTAATAACTGTAAATGGATATTCCCATAATGATTTGTGAGCGCAAAATGGAAAGAAGGATAATTTTTACTTTCACATTTTTTTATTAACTAATAAATTTTTTCTGAAAAAGTAAGAAGGAAACTTAAGTATAGCAAATTAATGCAACTTATAGCAATTAATAGAATTTTAAACCGACATAGTTAACTAACCAAGGCCATTAATAAATAATTTTTTATAAAGTTTTTACTAGTAATTTTTCGTGAAAGTATAATCTATAAGTTGCATTTAATTTTCTATGCTTAAGTTTCCTTCTTACTTTTTCAGAAAAAATTTATTAGTTAATAAAAAATGTGAAAGTAAAAATTATCCTTCTTTACATTTTGCGCTCACAAATCCTTATGGGAATATTCATTTACAGTTATTAAAGCATGTAGGGAAAAAGCATGTCTGCGATGTTATCGTCATGCGATGATTTGTAGATACTTTATTTTTTACCACGATATTTTCGACGACGATGTTTTTAAACTGCGAAGTTTTTTAACCGCTTTATTTTCGACGACGATGTTTTGTACCACGATGTTTTAGAACTGCGATGTTTTCTCTTTGCGATGATTTCTCTCACGATGTTTTGTAGCACGATGTTTTCGCCTCGCGTTGTTTTCTCCGCGACGTTTTCGTCCGCGATGTTTTTGCCGCGATGTTATCCGCGGACACCATTTAATTATGGCAAAGCACACTTGGGCTATCTGCCTAAGGGGAGGGATGCCTTCGTGGAGGACTTTCTAAGGGAACCTGGCTCGTATAAACGTTACACATGGGGAAAATCGCACCTCGGACAGAACTACCAGTGTACAGGGACTTTACCACTCGGCCGCTGGTGGGCCTCATTGCCTGTATTAAAGGTGAAATTAATTTTATTGCGTAAGAAATGCTGAAACGCATCTAAAATAAAAAAAAATTCAACTGTTTAGTCGTAACATTCTTATGACGCACAATCTGATAATGAAATAAAAAGGTAGAATGCTGATGAAGAATTAATATAGCAAAGCAAATATAGCAAAGCACTCAAGGACTTTCTTTTCCTAAGAACAAATGGAGATGAAACTTCGGCAAATACTACTTTTCCTTAGTTTAAAAAAAATCTAGACCTTGGCATGTAATATTTGCTTTATTTTTTAAATAAACAAACATTGCCTGGACATGTTAATGTAAGAAAATGAACAGGAAATGGATCTTAAAAACCTTTTCGTTCCATTTCTTAAAATAAAATATATACTAAATGTTTTAAAGCACAGGTTAAAAATGTTGTAAAATTTAATTTCAGTTTACTTAAAATGCAAAGATAGAGTGAATTTTAAAACTAACTTCGAATTGTTTAAAATACATATTTAAAAATTGTCAAACGAAAGCGTGTACTTACCATTGAGGGTAAACAGAACCTGAAAAATCATATAAATAAAAATCAATTCGCACTTTAGGATTCTTCAAATGAGTTTGAAGAAAGATCTGAGGAAATTACATTACAGAAATAATCTAAATAAGAAAACAAATCTTAAGGCTTTCAGATTTTACATTACGCCCAAAGGGGCGTTTTTTAACGTTTTGTGTGTTGCTTGTATTTATTAAATATCATGTTCTTCGCACTTAAACCATAAAATTCAATTCAACAGTAATATCGCAAAGTAATGAATACAATGAATTTTAAATTTTAATTTAATGAATTTTATTAAACTAAACATTTTCAAATTTTACCTTAAGGGGGCTCATACACATTAAACCCCTTAAGATCTTCGAATATGTGACTGTTGCAAGAATTGAGATATTTTATTTATTTTAAAAAGCAATTACTTCCAACATTTTACAGCTGACTACAAAATATAGCTGCTTTAGAAACTAGTAACCAGAAAGCTTGTGTTGTCACAAATATTTTTGTAATTTAATCCGCTTTGTGACACAATTTTTCGTCGTGTTCCCACTTTGCGCGCATGATATTTTAAAAATGGCTAATGGTACGTACTTGAAATTTAATGGAATTCTTTATGTGGGCACTATTTTCTAACTGAACCATAAATATTTTAATATTAAAAAGTTTTATGCGCGAAAACGTTACAGATTTTTTAATAAAATACATTTTATAAACTCAACTCCAAATAAAATAAAAATTTAACATAAAATTCTTAGAATTTTAGGTTCACAGTAGTTTCCAAATGTTATAAAAGCTATATATTAAACATGGAATTAAATTATGCAACAGAATGTTTTAAACTGTGCGCGCAAGGTGTAAATTTGACGAAAAATTTTGTCACAAAGAGAATTAAATTATAAAAATATCTGTGGCAACACAAACTTTCTGATTAGTATTTTAGAAAGCAGTTATATTATGTAGTCAGCTGTAAAAAGTTGAAAGTAATTGCTTTTAAAATAAATAAGTTATCCCAATTCTTGCAACAGTCACATATTCGAAGATCTTGTGGGTTTTACGGTGTATGAGTCTCCTTAATTTTAAAATCTTTAAAATTTTCGATACAGAGTCTTGCTCGCTAAAGATAAAAATATTTTTTTTCCGTTCAGTGATGCCATTGCTCGCTTTAAAATCGTTGAGTTTTTTAATCAAAAATTCGTTAAAGATTTACAAAATATGAAATAGATACTAAAACAAATTCCAAGTTTGGACTTCCAGATGACCATATTCGGGTGGAAAGGTATGTTATTGAAAACTGGATGGCTTTAGATATCGTTGTTTTATCACAGTGCAAGAAAGATACACACATTCATGCAGATTCTTCATTAATTAATTTCTTTAAATATAATACAGGGCTCTAATATTTGGTGGCAACAATTTGAAAAGTGAAACAACGCTTATCGTGAATCGGCACAAAATACCAAAATGAAATTAATATTCCTTCTGGGCAAATTGCCCCTTTTGAACTAAAAATTACTTGAGAACTTAAATACTTGGGGAAATAACTTCAGCTTCCTAAAAAACAAATTGGAACTCCTGAATATTTCAACATAAAAGTTATATCTAATATTTTAGTAAATTTACAATCCCTTTCATTTAAATTTTGAATTATTACCATACGAGTAGTCAAAACTCTGTTACAAAATCAATGCCAAATTAAAAAAAAAAAAAAAAAAAAAAAAAAATCTGAAATGGCTCAGCTTTTAACGGCTACCCAAAAGGGTTTGTTAAGGTTTTTCTACGTTCTCGTTGAGCTCACAGACTACCAGTCTTCTAACTCACTCCTGCTAACACCTGCTAACACTCACTCATGCTAACGGAATTCTTTTTGTCCTTTTAGCTTTATTATTTATCATCACTTTGTTCGATATTATGTAATTATTTTTCAACAGCAAAATTGTAAAAATTTTAAAAACAGTAAAACTGTAGTAAAATTAAACCGATTATCCGGATTTTTTAATATTTGGTTTGTTTGTGGTCGGAGTTAATTCGGATAACTTCAATTCTGCTATATGTTATATTGTGGCTAAGATCTACTCTAGAAATCCCATATCTGAAATTTAACAAAAGTACAAAAACGATCGCTAATATTATAACTTTTAAATTATTTTTGAAAATCATAATGCAAGCCAAAGAAATTATTATACAGAGGCTGTTCGCACATTTTTTAGACGATTTTGGTAAGCGGTAATAAAAAATTGTTTGCTGCAAAAGAAGTAATTGCAATTGTACTATGTTTTTAAAAGTCAGAATTATCGTCTGTGGCTTGAAAGTTTTGTTTTTATTCAAAATGGAGAATTTAACAAAGCAGTGGTTCGAAGGCTACATTTACGCTCTTTCCGAAGAGATATATGCATACTCCGTTATGCAAAAACGATGTGAGAGTCATGGTTTTGTAATATCTAAAGCGTCGATGGGTAATATCATCAACAAGAAAGAAAACAAACGTCAAATTGGAGCCTCGAGTGGGACAAAAATTCCAAACAAGTATCCAAGGAAAAAACGGACATCTTTCGACTATTGGAAAGCTACGTTGTTTAATGTTAATAGAAAATCCCCCTAGTCAAAGAACAGTTGCAAAATCATTAAAATGCTCGGTGTCCACTGTAAACAAAATGATAAACGTTGATTTAAATCCTAAGAAAGCGAAAAAACGCAATGTGCATGGTCTTCTTCAGAATCATATCACTCAACGCAGGACACGCTGCAAAATTCTATATGAGAAACACTTATCTAAAGAAAAATGGAAAACAATTGTCACAATAAATGAAGCATGGATGTATTTAAATGATTGTAACAAAAAAAGAGCCATTTATTATCATAAAAGGGGCGAAAAAAATTTAAGTACATTGTTCAAAGAATCGAAAGAATGTTTTTCAATGGATTCATGATTGTTGTTGGTTTTTCTTATAATGGCAAGTTAAAAATAAAGAGAGTGCAAAAAATGTCAAGATTAACTCCAAATACTATCGGGAACATATTTTATCGCCAATTTTTCTGAATGAAATACCATCGCTTTACCCACAGTGCCATCCATCTGTGAGACTCCATCAGGACAAAGCTAGCAGTCACACATCAAAATCCACTGTAAATTTCCTAAACAAAATGGAACAAAAACTGGTATCAAGGCCATACCTCTCAGTGATATCCCTACTAAATCTCCTGTTGTGTCACCTATGGATTGTTATGCTTTCGGACTTTTAAAAACTGCATTATCCAAACGTTGTCCCAAAACCCTAACAGGACTCTGGAAAGCTGTTCGGGAGGAATGGGATAGAATACCTCTTCTGCCACTTCAAAAGGCATTATTATCCTGGAAATTACGGTGTCGAAAGATAGTTCAGAATAAGGGATGTCAAATAGAATATTTAAAACACAAGAATTTTATGTAATTTAGTTTTGTAAATACAATATACATCGTCTTAAATACGTGTGAACAGCCTCTGTACCGTATAATATGTTATAAACATCTCAAAATTTTATTCTTCGTATTCTTCCCTTTTTTCCAGCTTTTATTCATTAAAAGCACTTGCTAAACACCCTTTCTCGGAGAGTGAAAAAAGTAGTGTTTTACTGAGTATCTTTTCTTTCAATTGCCTTTCAAAATTTCAGTTTGTTTTTTCTTAAAATTCTTACGTGTAACATAATTTCTGTTTCTGGCAGACGATATTTGGATAGACATATATTCAAATATATTATTTGGAAAACAATAAAAAATACCTAATTAAATAAGTTGGAATACTACACTGTTCAGTAAATAAATTTTAATATCTGCAATGAGACAATTCCTTCGAGATATTGCAATTTATATATCGAGTAATATATTTTACTTTCAGTATTTTCCACTATATTAAAACAAAACTAATGGATTTCATGGAAAAGAAGTGTTACAAAATTACCCCTCTTACCTATATTACACTATTAATTCTAAAACATGGTGCATTCATATTAAGAAATTAATTAGTAATATAAATTGTGGTAAACGGAAATAAATGTTCTAAAAAAAAAACAAGAGAAAGAATTTCTGACCTCTTGTGGGGGCTTTTCCAGTGGGTTCACCGGGGGTTTCACGGGTTGGGGCTGCTCCGAATTGTTGGCAGACACCGCTGTTGTGCCACCTTTTTCTTCCATAGCCATAAAACAAGTGACAAACCACTTTTTAATTCAAAATTCCGAAGCGAAATTTTCACGCTTCCGAGTTGAAGTGAAATAAAGGAATGAGTATATGTATATTATCTGCTGCCAAGAATGATTCAAACAACTCAACTCTCCAAGACAAAAATAAACAAAAAGGCAGTCTGCGTAAAAAAAGCGCAGAAATCTAAAACCATAAAAAAAGAACTAATAGCAGACGACAAATATGCAATGAAAAGGTGCCTAGCAATTTCACCAAACGGACTGCTCTTCGCTCTGAACTGCAAAATGTTCGATCTCGTACTAGAACAGCGAAACGATAGTGCCAAGGTTTGGGATTGCGAGGTGCATTCTGGGATACGGCTGCTCATTGGTGGACGTAACAAGTGTGGAAGGGGGTTTAAATATTGGGAGGTAGAAAACACATTTTTTTTTTTAACCTCTTCGTTTGTTTCATACATCTGTTCTCCAAATCTTCTTAATTTTAAATGAACTAATCATTCGATTTTCTAGATTAGAATAAAAATTTTTACGAAAACAGGCGGTTGATTTTCAGAAGTAATCATATTCATGCGCTTTTCGAATAAATAATAAATCTACGAAGTAATGTTTTTAATGAAAATAAAGTAAAAATATCATCAAAGTAAAGAAATTTGATTAGCTTATAACTATTTTTGCATTTGGAAATATCATAACGCACTGTAAGGTAACAGCACAATGAATCCCAAGTTTCCTAATTATATATTGTTTTTTGAAGAAATAACAATACTAATAATAAATGAAACAAAGTTTGAAAATCAGAATAAACATATATATTTAGTTATTTTTAATGAAGTAAGCAATCAATTTACATATACTGTAGCCACACAAACATTTCTTTGAAGTCAATAAAAAAAACCGCTTTTTTTTCTAGTACTTTTTGAAACACATGTAACATATAACTTTTAGAAGACATTTCTGACATTTGAATTAAAAATTTAAAAAATATTCTTTGTATTTTTTATCTATATTTGGGATATGGGATACCAAAGGTATTTAACTTTCTCGACGATTAAAGACAAGTGCAATGAATAAAGATAAATTAACACAAAAAGTTTTATCTACGTTTCCGCTAAACATACATTCTGAATAATATAGGGATATATAAACAATATTGTTTTGAATTTTCCACTTAAATAGATTTTTCAAGTCAAATTACGTGTTAAATTGCTGTATTTGTCTGTATAATGAAAGGATGAGAGAAATGATGCTATGCCGGAAATGTTACAGGGAAAAGTTTCTTTAGCATTGAGTGAATAGCTATTGCGTTAATTTGGTGAGATATCGCCAAGCTGACAGCGGCTTTGGCGACTAATGTTTGTCTCCAAATTTGGCGAGAAGTCGTCAAAAGTTGCCAAACTTGGCGACCATTTGATAATATTTGGATTCGGTCCCTGTGTAACTCTAATGAATAGCTGTAATTGATTACATATGCAATTGCAACCCTATCTGGCCTTCATATGCCTTTTTGACATAATTAGCTTGCTCAAATTTATTCAATTTGAATACATGTTACGGTGATACGGGACTGGACCAAAATGTTGCCAAATTTGGTGACGAAATAGGTCGCCAAAAGCGTTGTCAGCTTGGTGATATCTCTCCAAGTTACCGAGATAACCATTCACTCAGTGTTAAATGCACTTACCCCTGTATTCTTACTTATATAGTATATATTCCGGCATATGCTATGCCGGAATATATATATATATTATATATATATATTCCGGCATAGCTTTCTCTTAAAATTTGCCTCGCGCTACATTACACGGAAAAATGCAGCAAATTTACTTATTACTATACTAAAATTACCTATTTAGGTATAAAATTTGTAGCAATATATATGTAATTTTATTATTATCGAATTTCAGTAAAAGGGAAGGTCACAACTAGATGTTAGAGCAGTTCTATATACAAAATTTCAACGTTCTGTGGTTAATCTCTTTTTAGCTATGCGAGACAAATACGTATGTACACTGCGGGGGGGGGGAAAGAAAAAAAGAAAAAAAAAAGAAACGCCAGTTCTGTATCTCCCGTTTTACTGAGCCGAGTGACAAACTTAGGATACATATTAGATTTATATATAGTATTGTTCTAACATAGGTATTTTGACACAAAATAGGACTTTTTCTGAAATAACATACCTGTTCGATTCTACGACTCAGATCATGCCTAGATATTAAATTTTGTAAAAATTTAGTGCGAAATTTACGGAGAAATTTAAAAATTTAACTTGGCGCAATTTTTTTAGTTTGCGCCAAGAATAATTCACTTGGCGAACTTCTTAATACACGGCAACCAATTTTCCTTTCCCTTCCATTATGCCGGAGCGGAAAAAAAGCACCTCGTTCCCACCTCTTTACATTGTGCGTGAGCGGGAAAAAGTCACATCGTTCTTACTTTCAGATAATTTTAGCAAAGTGTCTAAACCACATTTGATGTTTCATCGCATTCAACTAACATGTCGAATTTCAAAACGCGCCAATATATAAATTCATGTATATCTTCGGAAATTTTGAATAAACTCTGTAATTTTTTGCAAGTATGCTTAGGAATAAGTCTACTTTAAGATGATGGGAAAAAATTATAGATTATAATTGAAAATTTCTTTTAACAAATTAATAAAATTTATTTTAAAATACAAATTTTTAAAATAAATCGTAAAGAATGGATGAATTTTATTTGGAATGAATCTGAATTTCGACATGTGAAACGAAGAATCAAATAAGTTTAATAAAAAAAGAGAGATTAATAAATATATACCAAATTCAATTAACATTGAGGAGCTAAAATTTTGAGAGATAATTTTTTTAAAAACTACTCTTGCGATTTTTACAAAACTCGGTACTAATTCAGAAGTCAAACAACAAAAATCACCGTTATATTTTAAAATTTTCACAGGACTAGTTTTGATGGTTTTACCGAACCACCATTCTCAGCTGCGAAAGCGCAAATGAATGGGATCTAATCATTATGTCTAATGGTTAGATAAGATAAGAAAGCATGTACAGAAAATAAGCTAGTGGCGCCATCTTTTGATGAAACCAGAACTAAAGTATAATTTCTTTAAAGGCCGAAGGCAAAGATGGATTGGAATTAGGAGCGTTAACTAGAACAGAAAGTTTTTTTGAATGTGAAATGCCTCTAGAAAATTCAATTCTCCAATGGAAGATGTTTTTTGAATAAGATAAAAGAGATAAAAAGATATAAATTTCCAGATATAAAAAACGCAAGTTGAATTTCGTCAATCGGCCTAGTACAACGAGAGATAAAAAAAGATAAAAGAGATAAAAAGATATAAATTTCGAGATATAAAAAACGCAAGTTGAATTTTGTCAATCAGCCCAGTACAACGGAAGATAAAAAAGATAAAAGAGATAAAAAGATATAAATTTCGAGATATAAAAAACGTAAAAAATAGTCACGTAAAAAATAGTCAAAAATAGTCGAAATTTTTGGCGGTTGCACAAGTTCCTTCATTTCGTGCAGGGAAGTAAACATATTCAAAGAGGAACTTTGTGTCATTTAAAACATTTCTGTAACTGGAAGTTTTAAATGACACAAAGAATCACCGACCTGCGGTTGCGAACATAATTCTAGGTAAGAACTCTTACAGACACGGTATATAGGTACTTGCTTTCTCTTTTGATAAAGTTGGTATCTGAGATTTTGATGCTAATTTTGCAAGTTTGCCGCTCGTCTAAAAAACTGAGTGAAAAAGGTAGCTTAGTGCAAAGCCATTTATTACTTCCTTGTACGAAGTAAAAAGGAAGTATTGTAATCGCGAAAAGTTTCAGGCAGCATATTTCAACGAAAATATCCATTTTGACCGCTATCGAATGCAATTTAACGATATCGTGATTTTGCTTGATATCTGTACGTAAGGACAGAATAAAATACTCTTTTCCTTCAAAAAAATTATAAAACTGCTTTAAAATTAATTCTGAAGAGAATTTTTCGTGGCGTCTGTACGAACGTATGTACGTACGTGCACGTATCTCGCGTAACTCAAAATCGAGTGGCCTCAGAACGTTGAAATTTGTATGCAGGACTGCTATAACATGTATATGTACACCTCGTATTTTGGTTGCCATCGGCCGCACCAAACGTACTTAAATATATTTATATATATATATCCCCTCTGTTACCCGGCTCAGTAATCTCAGTTTCTTTACTCTTATATGTTTGTAAATTGTACATTTCTTGCTTTAAAAATGATTGAATTATGTTGTTTGTATCTTCCGGTTAAGGATTTTATGTCTTTAGTAAATCTGTGTGCAATATTTTTAGAATTATCAGCAATTTTAAAGTTGTTTAATTGCCGCTAAGCCTTTGTTTTAATGGCGGCCATTGATGTTTACATTTGAAACAGGAGACTAGTGGATTTGTTGCCAATCTAGAGAAACTTTGCTTCGCAACAACAATGATAACGCATTCATTTATTATTACCAATTAAATCATGCTTAATTCTTTCTGGAATTTTTTCGAGGAAATAAGCGTTTGAGAATTACTTCGTAATTTTTAATATAGATATTTTGAGTTTTTATGTATTTTTGCCTTCTCGCGAAGTGAGAACTGAATTAATTAAATAAGAAATACTCAATCGTCTGTGAAAACTTTTTCTTTTTGTTTTGTTTGCTTAATTTCTTTTATACATAGTTCTAGCTTTATTATAGTATTTGAATAGAACATGTGGCAACGATTAGATAATTCTTTAAATGATATACATTTTGTGCATATAATATGAATGAAATATAATATTGTTAAGTAAACCTAGCGCCAGAGTGTCGCTATAGTAAACAAAGTGAATTTTAAAGAATGCATTTATTCTATTGTGGTTTATGCGCTGTCGGCGAAGTAGGTTTAATTCAATCTAATAAGTTTAAATAAAATGCAAGAAAAAAATGCGTATAATTCAATATTCCGTACAAGGAAGTCATGGGTGTACACATCAGATTTTTTTAGATACATTTTTTCAAGTACTGTATAATTTTACAGGCTTAAAAAAGCTAAAAACATTTATCTTAGTGGGAGAAAATATCTAAATTATCAAAGAAAAAGCGAAAAAATTTCCTTTAGCATTTTTCTCAATTCTTGGCTTGTCAACCTTCTGGCATCGCACCAAAAGTATTATAAGATCTCGAGGAGTATGTGTCTTCCCTCCATTTTTCTGCAGCAAACATCTTTTTTTGCTATTTATGTTGTAATGTGTATTTTTTCACTCTTTCTGGACACAGCAAATAAATAAATTTATATTAAAGATTTTCATAATTGCTCAGTTTTATTCAAGCGTTATATTTCTTTATTTCATTGGGAAAAAGATGGTTTCTAAAAGGAAAGATGGTTTCTAATGGGAAAAGAACAAAGAATATTATTTTTCAGACTAGTATAATATTTTCAAAAGTTTAATTTACAAAGCAAATTATGTAAATATGTCTTTTCTGCTTCTGAAATAAAACGAATACATACTGTAGTAATGTAATTTAGCAAAAAAAAAAATATATACAGATGATTTCAGTATATATCTTGCTGCAAAATATGTATATTTTTTGGTTTAGATTTCGATAGATAATAGTGTTTTCTTACACTTAGACAGGAATAGAAATTTTACAAACAAGGTACGTTAGAAACATCTTTTCATATGAACAGTAAATATAATAATATAATTTTTGTCTTTTTCTTGATATCCAAATACGATTAAGAATTACATATTCTTTTAAAATACTTATTTTTTAACACCAGTAAGATTCATACTGCAATAATTTGGAAGTGATGTCCTCCGAAAATATCGCAGACGAAAACGTCGCAGAAGAAACATCGCAAGGCCAAAACGTTGTCATACAAAAACATCGTGGGAGAAAGAAAGCAAGGAGAAATCACCGCAGTTCTGAAACATAGTGGAGCAAAACATAATTATCAAAAATGAAGCGAGTAGAGATATTAGGTATTTTAGTAACAGAAGACGTGAAAAATGCACAATGCTCTTGCCGGGACTCGAACTTCGGACCTATCGAATACACGCCGAGCGTGCTGACCACTACACTACGAAGGCATGCTAAGAAGGCGGGAGAAATGCTTTAACAGCGGTTTAAAAACACAAGCGGTTATAATCGATTTTTGTTGAAAGTATTGTGGTAAAGATAAATCATCTACAAATTACCCATGACAGTAACGGCGTATATATTCGTTTACAAGGCTTTAAAAATTTGCACGTTCGCATAATGATTGTCAGCGCAAGAAGGAATGAGAAATGTTTTTACTTTTATATTTTTAGTCCAAAGGGATTTGAATCCCGAAGGACTATTAGTTTCGTTTTGGCATTTTGCGTCGGACGGATAAATGTCGGTTCACTTTTCAAACTGTTGCCACAAAATGTTAGAGTCCTGCATTATATTTGAAGAAATTAAATAATGAAAAATCTGCATAAATGTATGCATATTTCTCGTATTGTGATAAAACAGCGGTACATTGAGTCATCGAATTTTGAATAACGTAATCCTCCAACGAATATGAGCATGTGGAAGACCAAATTTGAAATTTGAAATTTGTTTTACGATCGATTTCCTATTTTTTAAAACTTTGACGAATTTTTGATTAAGAAACTCAAGGATTTCAAAGCGAGCAATGGCAACGTTGTGCAGAAAAAACATTTTTATCTCCAGCGCGTGAGTCTCTGTATCGGAAATTCTAAAGATAGGCTCGTTTTAAAACTATTTTGCGATATTGCTGTTGCACTGGATCTTATGGTTTAAGTGCGAGGAACATGATATTTAATAAAGAAAGGTAACACACAAAATGTTAAAAAACGCCCCTTTGGACGTAATTTAAAATCTGAAACATTTCAGATTTTTTTTTACATTTTTTAATTATACATTTTTTTCTGAAAATCTAGGAAGGAAATTTACGCATTCAAAGACTGACACTGAGTAGACAAATAATTCTAAGTTGGTGTTGCTAATGCTCACTTTCTGACCTATAGTCAGCTCAATAGTCACCTGACCTATTGTCGTGACTATAGGTCACGGAAATTTCCTCGTGGCAAGGAGCGAAAGTTTACGCCTGTTGTTGGAAACAACCTTCAGCATCTTGCAGGTGTCAGTGCTTAGTTCCGCCCGTAATTTTGATGTAGAGCACTTGGAGTGACAGGTCCGGGTGTCTTCCACCCCTCTTCCTTACACCAAACCACACGAGAGGGCTTTCGGCTCGCCGCGTATTTACAGTGTCACCACGGCGATCGCACGCGATACATTTACGCACGCGATCCATTTCTCCGGAATTCGAACCAGGACCATTCAGCACAACAGTCAACGACGCTAACTCTTATACCGGTTGGGCAGCTATAATTCTAGATATAGCAGCTAATAGAATTTTAAAATTTTGCAGTTAACTAAATAAAGGCCATTAACTGATTAATCATTTTGATAAAGTTTTACTGTTAATTTTGCATTAAAAATATAGTTTAAAAGAGATGAAAGAAACCTGATGTATACACCACATGACTTCCATGTATGGAATATTAAATTATACGCATTTTTTCTTGCATTTCATTTACGCTTACTTACTCAAATTTCATTAGAGATGTATTTCTCATTCAATTAATTTACACTGAAGTGAGAAAAGTCATGGGATACCAATATGCATATGTACAGATGGCAGTAGTATTGAGTAGAAAATGTATAAATGCGAAGTGCTTTGGCAGGGCTTTCATTTGTGTTCAAGTTATTCATGTGAAGAAGCTTTGACATGATTATGGCCGCACGACGAGAATTAACAGACTTTGAACGCGGAATGGTAGTTGTAGCTAGACGCATGAGTCATTTCATTTCGGATATCGTTAGGTAATTCAATATTCGGAGATCCACAGTGTCAAGAGTGTGCCGAGAGTATCTAATTTCAGGCATAACATTCCACCATGGACAGCGCAGTGGCCGACCACCTGCACTTAACGACCGAGACCAGCGACGTCTGCGTAGAGTTGTCAATGTTCACAGACAAACAACACTGCGTCAAATAACAGCAGAAATCAATGTGGGACGTACGAGGGACGTGTCCGATAGGACAGTGCGGCGAAATTTGCCTTCCTTGGGCTATGCCAGCAGAAGACCGACTCGAGTGCCTTTACTGACCGCACGACATCGCCTGCAGCGACTCTCATGGGCTCGTGAGCATATCGGTTGGTCCCTAAACGAATGGAAAACCGTGGCTTGGTCAGGTGAGTCACGATTTCAGTTGGTAAGAGCTGATGGTAGGGTTCGAGTGTGGCGCAGACCCCATGAAGCCATGGACCCAAGTTGTCAACAAGGCACTGTTCAAGCTGGTGGTGGTTCCATAATGGTCTGGGCTGTTTTTACATGGCATGGACTCGGTCCTCTGGTGCAACTGAACCGATCATTGACTATAAATGGATACCTTCGGCTATTTGGAGATCACTTACATCCATTCATGAACTTCACGTACTTAAACAACGATGGGATTTTTATGGATGACAATGCGCCATGTCACCGGGCCACAATTGTTCGCGATTGGTTAGAAGAACATTCTGGACAGTTCCAACGAATGATCTGGCCACCTATATCGCCCGACATGAATCCCATCGAACATTTATCGGACATCATCGAGAGGTCAGTTCGTGCCCAAAACCCTGCACCGTCAACACTTTCACAATTATGGACGTCTATAGAGGCAGCATGGCTCAATATTCCTGCAGGGGACTTCCAACGACTTGTTGAGTCCATGCCACTTCGAGTTGCTGGCCTTCGCCGGGCAAAAGGAGGACCGACAAAATATTAGGAGGTATCCCATGACTTTTGTCACTTCAGTGTAGTTCTCACTTCGTGGCTAAGCAAAAATACATAAAAACTCAGAACATCTTCATTAAAAATTGTAAAATATAGAAAAACATAAAACGCCAAATATAAAAAAATATTTTTCACAATTAAAATTATAGCTTCTACGCAAAACCAAGCAATTCGACCAACGGGCAAGAAGGCAGATTTTTCGGTGCACAAAACGAAAAGTTTGCTTTCCGTCTCACTCGTCAAAAAACATTGAAGTTGCGGAAAGTGACTTAATTCACAATTTTAATGAGTTTCAAATTCAAGCAAATGGCCGTTCTATAGGCTTAACTCGCCACTTAAACTTTTAAATTGCTGATAATTCTATAACTGTCTCACGCAGATTAACCAAAGCATAAAATAATCTTAACTGCCGAATAGGAACTACATAATTCAACCACTTTTAAAGCACAAAATGCGCAATTTACCAACATATAAGAATAAAAAAAAAACTTAACCAGCTGGTAACAGAGTGGCAATATATATATGTACAGTTATATACGACTGGTGCCGCCGTTTGCAACGAAAAAGGGACATGAACAATTGCATATTATAGCAGCTCCATATACAAAACTTCAACGTTCTACGACTACTTGTTCTTGAGTTATGCGAACGTACATACGTACGTACGTATGTTGGTGCACACATCAAGAAAAGATATGTTCTGAATCCATTTTATATATATATTTTTTTTTTGATAAAAGTAATACTTTACTCTATCCATACTAACACATGGCAGGTATAAACACCGTTGAAATGGTTTCGAGAGAGGTCAAAATGGATATTTTAGTTGAATTATGACACCGGAAATTTTTCGCGGTTACAGTACTTCCTTTACTTCGTACAAGAAGCAATTAAAACTTTCGCGTGATTTTTGAAGGCAAATCTATTTAAGCAAAGCTTTATAGTTGCTTAATTAATAACAATTAAAACTCAATATTAAAATGTTTAAACTTTTTATTAATGTTTGTGTAATGTAAACTAACATGAATGTGAATTAATGTTTGTGTAATGTAAACTAACACTTTGCGGCACAATGTGTCCGGTCTGGACACACCTAAAAGTTTCCTTCTGTACGCACAGAGAAATTGAATGAAAAAAGGATGTATAGGTTACTATAGGTTACTCTGAACCTTCTTTATTTATAATAGATGGCAGCTCAACACAAACCAGTCCATATATTTTAGCCATGTTTAGTTTTCTAAGACCGTCATTTTTCAAAGAAATCTTTCAGTTTTTTTAGGGTATAAAAGGAATTGTTTGAAAAGAAATTTTTAAGTTATGTTTTGGCTGTATGCTAATCTCCTTATTCTATATTAGTTTTAAATTTTTACCTTGAAAATCTTGTCTAAAATCAAACGGCGAACCCTAGGTGTGACCAGACCGGCCTCACCGATCACCTAGGACAACTAAGAGTCTGTATTTTTGCTTCTCCGCATCTCATCGGTCAGTTCATTGACAACAATGCTCGTTTCAGCACTCTTTTCGAAGCTTCATTCAATCAGTGTGCCACTTTGCGCACACCCACAGAATTAAAACGATAAGTGCATGTTCACAAAATTTTACTTGTGTACTCCTGCCTACCTTTTTTTTATTATCAAAACTCCGACTTTAAAAGGTAGCGTGCCGGAAAGGGTTAAACATATTTTGTGAAGAGGCTTCATTCGTGAAGTCTTTCTCCCTCCTCATTTTTAAAACAACATTAAAAATACAGAAATGCCAATTTGTTTTTAAAAATGACATTAAAAGCCTACTATTCCGATTACTTTACCAAAGTGTATTAATTAAAGCTATTCAAAAGAATTTTGATAAAGTCACACTTTATTATGACAGATCTAACAGTTTATAAAAGCGAATCGAAATATTTCGGCTCTGGAAATATTTTATGAAGTAACCAGACGAGTGTTGAAAACATGGCAAAATGGTATTAATAAAGCCATTCCCTATTCTTTCCTCATGAAAATGCGTCTCGTTTATACAAATAAATTTTATGCATGGATTCAGAGGTAAAATGAAGTTCCATATTAAATTTACTGATCATTAGTTGTAGATGGGATTATCCAAACCGTTTGAAAAATATGTATTTTTATTTCTTTCTGATGCCATCTAATAATATGAAATTCTGTGCAAACCTCTGTATAACTTTGTAGGTATAACTTCATAGGTAATGTGTTAGAATGAACATGAGAAATGGTATTAATAAATCTGTTCGATATTCTTTTCCCGTGAAAATATGTCTCATTTATACAAATGCATTTTATGCTTGGATTCCGTCTGAAACATGTGTATTTTTATTTCTTTCTGATGTTATCTAATAATATGAAATTCTGGGCAAACGTCTGTATAACTTTGTAGGTATAACTTTATAGGTAATGTGTTAGAATAAACATGGGAAATGGTATTAATAAATCCGTTCGATATTCTTTTCCCGTGAAAATATGTCTCATTTATACAAATAAATTTTATGCTTGGATTCCGTCTGAAATAAACCGTCTGAAACATATGTATTTTTATTTCTTTCTGATGCCATCTATTAATATGAAATTCTGTGCAAACGTCTGTATAACTTTGTAGGTATAACTTTATAGGTAATGTGTTAGAATAAACATGGGAAATGGTATTAATAAATCCGTTCGATATTCTTTTCCCGTGAAAATATGTCTCATTTATATAAATAAATTTTATGCTTGGATTCCGTCTGAAATAAACCGTCTGAAACATATGTATTTTTATTTCTTTCTGATGCCATCTAATAATATGAAATTCTGTGCAAACGTCTGTATAACTTTATAGGTATAACTTTATAGGTAATGTGGTAGAATAAACATGGGAAATGATATTATTAAATCCGTTCGATATTCTTTTCCCGTGAAAATATGTCTCATTTATATAAATAAATTTTATGCTTGGATTCCGTCTGAAATAAACCGTCTGAAACATATGTATTTTTATTTCTTTCTGATGCCATCTATTAATATGAAATTCTGTGCAAACGTCTGTATAACTTTGTAGGTATAACTTTATAGGTAATGTGTTAGAATAAACATGGGAAATGGTATTAATAAATCCGTTCGATATTCTTTTCCCGTGAAAATATGTCTCATTTATATAAATAAATTTTATGCTTGGATTCCGTCTGAAATAAACCGTCTGAAACATATGTATTTTTATTTCTTTCTGATGCCATCTATTAATATGAAATTCTGTGCAAACGTCTGCATAACTTTGTAGGTATAACTTTATAGGTAATGTGTTAGAATAAACATGGGAAATGGTATTAATAAATCCGTTCGATATTCTTTTCCCGTGAAAATATGTCTCATTTATACAAATAAATTTTATGCTTGGATTCCGTCTGAAATAAACCGTCTGAAACATATGTATTTTTATTTCTTTCTGATGCCATCTATTAATATGAAATTCTGTGCAAACGTCTGCATAACTCTGTAGGTATAACTTTACAGGTAATGTGTTAGAATAAACATGGGAAATGGTATTAATAAATCCGTTCGATATTCTTTTCCCGTGAAAATGTGTCTCATTTATACAAATAAATTTTATGCTTGGATTCCGTCTGAAATAAACCGTCTGAAACATATGTATTTTTATTTCTTTCTGATGCCATCTATTAATATGAAATTCTGTGCAAACGTCTGCATAACTTTGTAGGTATAACTTTATAGGTAATGTGTTAGAATAAACATGGGAAATGGTATTAATAAATCCGTTCGATATTCTTTTCCCGTGAAAATGTGTCTCATTTATATAAATAAATTTTATGCTTGGATTCCGTCTGAAATAAACCGTCTAAGACATATGTATTTTTATTTCTTTCTGATGCCATCTATTAATATGAAATTCTGTGCAAACGTCTGCATAACTTTGTAGGTATAACTTTATAGGTAATGTGTTAGAATAAACATGGGAAATGGTATTAATAAATCCGTTCGATATTCTTTTCCCGTGAAAATGTGTCTCATTTATATAAATAAATTTTATGCTTGGATTCCGTCTGAAATAAACCGTCTGAAACATATGTATTTTTATTTCTTTCTGATGCCATCTAATAATATGAAATTCTGTGCAAACGTCTGTATAACTTTGGCAATTTACTTCTAAAACATACAACAGCAAAATATGGTACTTTTCCGTTTTAGGTCCGCGATAAAGTCGCCAGTAATGGTATATTTATTTATTAGATTGCGGCAAAGCACTTGAGGGCTATCTGCCTTAAGGGAGTGATGCCTTCGTGGAGGACTTTTTAAGGGAAACGGGCTCGTATACACGTTACACATGGGGAAAACCACGAAAACACCCATGCAGCCAGCCCGTTCCCGGGATTCGAAGCTCAGACCGAACTACCAGTGTTCAGCGACGTTACCGCTCGGCCGCTGGTGGGCCCCAGTAATGGTACACCCGATGCCAAACGAAATATCCTCGCTGGTAACCTTTTACGCTTCATTTTCAAAACAAGTCGCAGCCATTTCTTAACAGATTGATTGGCTCTTTCAATACTGGCATACAATTACATAGAATATTCACAAAGATAATTAAATTTTATGAATTGAAATAATTCTTGCATTTAAACTTGTATTCCAAATAAAGATTTAACTTGAAATCAATGTAGATAATTACCGAGAGAATTAGATTTTTGTAGCGTAGTTGACGTGAAATGAGATCACTTGGGATCACGTGATAGGAACCGGCGAATCAGGATGTTGTGCGATGAAAGCATAGTAAATTCTTAAATTAATGTCATTTTACAAATTTATTGTCTTTATTAATTGGCTTTTTTACGAAATTTTAAACGACATTAAAATGTTTATACCTTCAAAATAAAAAAAAAAAATTCTTAGAACTAACACTTGTCAACATTTTTTATGTGTATATGTGTTTTCGCCAATAAAGTCTGCTTGGCGATATTTGCGCCGGCGAAACGGAAAAGTACCCAACATTTATTAGGGATTTGAAATTTTGTTATAATAATATAGACTCTAGTGATAGGAATACAAACATATATGCACACGTGCATTTATATATGTAATATATCAGGATTCGTGGAAGAGAAGATAACAGTTACCTTCTAGTCATGGACCACCGGCGGCCGAGCGGTAAAGTCGCTGAACACTGGTAGTTCGGTCCGAGGTTCAAATCCTGCGAACGGGCTGGTTGCATGGGCGTTTTCGTGGTTTTCCCCATGTGTAACGTGTATACGAGCCAGTTTCCCTTAGAAAATCCTCTACGAAGGCATCCCTCCCGTTAGGCAGATAGCCCTAGTGTGCTTTGCCATAATTAAATACACAATACACACACAATACACCTTCTAGTCATGACCGAGATGGATATAGTAGATGTTGCTGGCATACAGATAGAAATACGTAGTAGAAGGATAGACAGACGTACTCGTAGAGTCACGTAATTTTATTACTGCATAAACACAATTCTTAAGACCCAGAATCTGATTCTTATATCATTATGGGCGTAATATG
Organism: Stegodyphus dumicola; assembly: GCF_044657685.1. NCBI lineage: Eukaryota > Metazoa > Arthropoda > Arachnida > Araneae > Eresidae > Stegodyphus > Stegodyphus dumicola. Next base: position 266,179,391 of record NC_140769.1, on the reverse strand, counting down.
CACCCAGTAATTTTTTGGAAGCTTACATCTTCAGAAAATTAATGACAGACAAAAATTAGCTGCGAAGTTTTCTTTCGGTTGGGGGCGGGGGTATGCAAGATACGTCTTTTTGGCTTCCATTTCGAAATTGAATTTTTCGATTCTAGGATTTAGATTATAATTTACTTCTATTTTAAGCACAACTTCATTAAAATATATTTTGCGCTTAATATCGTGTATTACTAAGACACAAATTATTATTATTTCCTATCTTGTTCATTTGCGGTTTTGCAGCTGAGGATGGTGGTTCGGTAAAACCATCGAAACTAGTCCTGCAAAAATTTTGAAAATATAACGCTGATTTTTGTTGTTTGACTTCTGAATTAGTATTGTTTATTACATTTATAGAGTCATTGTTTTTTTTTTTTTTTTTTTTTTTTTTTTTTTTAAAGTAGGAAACACGAAAAATGAGCAATGCCCTCTCCCGAACTCGAACCTGGACCTCTCGAAAACGCACCGAGTGTGCTACCATTACATCACGAAGGCATGCAGAAAGGATGGATAAAATACCATATATACTCCCCTTTTAAAGGGCAACTAGGGATTAGGGGACCCTATCACTAAATCCTGGTGGTGAAAAATCACCATCCATCACCTTTTCGTTCGGCGCTACTGTAGAGTCATTAGGTTATTTTAAAGCAGGAGGTATGAAAAATGAGCTATGCCGGGGCTCGAACTTGGACCTCTCGATTACGCGCCGAGTGTGCTGCTGTTACACCGCGAAGAAATACCTGCCGTTACACTATACCGTTACACCACGAAGAAATACCTGCCGTTATACTATACCGTTACACCACGAAGTATACCGAGTGTGCTACCATTACATCACGAAGGCATGCAGAAAGGAGGAAGAAAATACCTTATATACTCTCTGTTTTAAAAGGCGACTGGGGATTAGAGGAACCTATCACCACATTCTGTTTCTGGATTTAAACAAATATTTCATGGTATTTTTAACTTCTATAATTGTCAGAAAATTTATTTTATGAAGCTAGCGAAACGAAATCATACTTATTCTCGCTTTAAGGTTTGCCTGAAAAAACAAATAAGTGACTGAAAAGAAGCACCATTACTCGTACTTGAGAATCAGAATGGTGGCAAATACGGAGAAAAAAGGAATATCAAATGAGGAATTAAACTACCAATGTTGTACTAATTTAACAACCCGTAGGCAAACATTCGATAGTAACAAAACAAACAAAAGCTTTATCAGTAGTGACTTCTATTCGTAGAGGCGCTCTGCGAAGAGAAACTCGCTCAGATTGACATTGCACATCAGTAAACCGAGTTAGGCCCTCATAAATTTAGGTTACCGGCGGAAAATCAATTTAGAACGAAATTATTAGCCTTATCAGCTTATTTGATTAATATTTTATTGGCAGTATTTTCCTTATTCACTTGCAGTAAAGAATTATTTTGATTTTTTAATCATTTAAATTGTACGGAGTCGAAAACATAGATCACGATGTAATCAAACGTGCTAAAAATAACAGTGATGAAAGTTATAAATTACCAATAGTCCTTAAATTATTTCCTATTGTCCTCTCCCAATGAAATTCGGAGATCATTGTAGAAGTGTTATTTTTTCGAATCCTGGCAATAACAAAAAATCTGGTATGCACCTCTCATGATCCAAACCATACACATATTTTCTAACTGCTAGCAAAATATATATGTTACCATGAAAGACCAAAATTGGAGAATGTCGACTTTCACCGGAGGATGTCAACATTCACCAAATACGTCGGTGAAAAATCAAATATTCCATTACATTCTTGTACATTCGGACCCTCACCGGTGTATGTCGACAATCACAGATATGCTCTGGTGTAGGTCGAAAAGAGAGGAATGTAGTATGTACACGCTGCCATTGCAAAAAGAAGTGTTCCACAAATAAATGCAGTGGTAAAAGCAAGGGTCTCTTGTGCAATTCAAAATGTCATAATAGTTTAAGTTGTTGCAATAAATAAGATTTGAATCACATAATTTAGTAAGTTTTTAGCTTCTATTATTTTCCTTTCTCATTTTGAATGTACTGTGTGTTTTCAGTTCTTATATGTTCTTAAGTTCTTATTTTAAATCTCAAGCGCGTTTTTTCGCGACTGAATTACGGAGAAGAAAATATAATATCGTTCTATGTTCAACATTCACCATTAGTACATGGTGAATGTCGACATTGACCGGTATAAGTCAGAAATAAGAGTATTTGGAAAATGTTTCGGACATATACCAAGCTAGGTGAATGTTGACATTCACCGGTGAAAGTCAACATTCTCCAGATTTCGGTGTTTCACCGTAACATATACATTGCACACACATACACACACACAAAAAAAAAAGGTATGGGAAGAGTTTTATATCTTTCCTTCTAATTTGGCAGATTGACGAAATTTAACTCGTGTTTTTTATGTCTCGAAACCTCGACTTAGGATATATATTAAATTTATATATAACATATTCTAACACAGGTAATGTGTTAGAATAAACATGGGAAATGGTATTAATAAATCCACTCGCTATTCTTTTCCCGTGAAAATGTGTCTCATTTATACAAATAAATCCACTCGCTATTCTTTTCCCGTGAAAATGTGTCTCATTTATACAAATAAATTTTATGCTTGGATTCAGAGCTATAATGAATTTCCATATTAAATTGACTGATCATTAGTTGTACACGGGATCATCCAAACCGTCTGAAACATATATATTTTTATTTCTTTCTGCTGCCATCTAGTAATATGAAATACTGTGCAAACGGCTGTCGGTACAAAATCGGACATTTTCTGAAATGGCATACAAGGTTTTTCCATATTTGGATTCTATAACTCAAATTATGCGAATTCTGTAACTGAAGTTCTGTAAAAATCCCACGAATAGGTTTTTAAAAATAAGCTCTCAAAATTTCAGCTCATCAACGTTAATTGAATTTGGTATATATTTATTAATATTCCTTTTTTTATTAAACTTTCTTGAGTCCGTATTTCATATACCAAAATTTAGATTCAATCCAAATTAAATTCCCAATTAATTTTTGATTTATTTTTAAATTTTTATTTTTTAGAATTTTTATAAATTTTTTGGAAAAGAAAATTTGAATTATATAACGTTTTGACCGTCACCATAAAATAGATTATTTCTAGCCATACCTGCAATAAATTAGAGAATTTTATTCAAAATGTCTAGAATATACGTGAATTTCTATATTGGCGCGTTTCGAGATTTAGCATATTAGCGATTATAACGCCAAATTAAAATTATTTCAAAGAATGAATGATGCATGTTTTTCCACTCCTGCACAATGGAAAAAAGAAAGGCTACTATAAATTAAGAATCAGGCCAAGTGAATCATTCTTGGCACAGACTGAAAATTTGCGCCAATAGAAATCTTTAAATTTCTCGGTAAGTTTTTCAGCAAATTTTACAAAATGTAATATTTGGGCATAACTTGCGTGCTAGAATCGAAATATTGAAAAAAATCGGTGTATCGTTTCAGAAAAAGTCCAATTTTGAGTCAAAATACCTATGTTAGAAGAACGATATATATAAATCTAATATATATCCTAAGTCGCTCTTTCGAGATATAAAAACACAAGTTAAATTTCGTTAATCTATAAGGTATTTCTCCCGCCTGCTTAACATGCCTTCGTGGTGTAGTGGTCTGCACGCTGGATGCGTAATCCAGAGATCCGTGGTTCGATTCCCGGCGAAAGTGTTGCTCATTTTTCATTTCTCCTGCTTCCAAAAGAAAGTGCCTATTGTCTCTACAAATCATACCAATAAAACGGGAGGTATAGAACTGTCCCCCACCCTCTTTTTTTCGCAGAGAGTACTTTCGCTTACACCAAGCCATACGAAACAGTAAGTCCTTATACATGTACAAAAGAGTAAATTACATGTAATTTTTTTTTCTTCTGAGGATTCATAATTTCTAATCCCGTAAAAATGGCCTGTATAAAGTATTCGAATGAACGAAGCAAAAACCACTACCGCGCTATTCTTGGAAGAGAATGATTGAAAAATAAAAGAACATTTAACCCAGATAAGCAACAAAAAAATTATTAAAATGGTAAATGCTTTAAATGTTTTTGAAAAGAGTTTTCATCAGAGCCGCGTATAAGATACTGCATTTAAACGAATTGCGTATTCCACTAAAAGTACTTTAACAGAAGATGGCGAAAATTTATTATGTAACACATGATTTTAATGTCTAAAGAAAGAATATCGAGTGCAGCCTATTTCTTCATCTACCTATTTTACTGCGATCAGTATCTAGAACTGCCTATTTCAATGCTTTAGACCAGTCGTTCCCAACCCTACGCCCGCGGGCACCATAGCGCCCGCGATCGTTTAATATGTGCCCCCCCCCCCCCCACTGTGCGTTTCAAACAAAAATGTTTCAGTTTTCAATAAAATTTTAAGTGAAATATTTCGCATTTTTAATGAAATAGACATTGTTTCAATTTATCAAAATGCAGATATTTTTTTTATAAATTTAAATATTAAGAGCGAAATACCTTAGATGCCAAGAAGTTCATATCTAACATGCTCAAGAACTCAAGTATTAAATTTTTATTATTCCTTTCTATGTATGACTTATTGCTGAAATAGAAAACAAGATTTAAAAAAAAAATTATTTTTTGAGAAAAGAAATTGATGATTTTCCTAGTTTAATTTATGATCGATAAAAAAATACCAGTCTAAGCTATATATTAGGAAATATAATCAGACATTTTATCAATAAGTTCAAATAATGATGCTGTTGCCACAGATTCTCAACCTGTTTTCGAATGTCAGCTGTTGTTAAATATTTATGATATTTTGTTTATCTTTAAATAACGGTAAAAATCTGAAATCATTTAGTATGGAAGAAGTGAAATATAGGAATCTAATACAGCGGCATTACGAGGTTTCGTAACAAATAATACTCAGATTAATTTTCTTTAAACTGCTTAAAATTTTAGCAAGTTGCTTTAGCAACTCCCTCATCACTCATTCATTAATTCTTGAATATTCAATTAGTTTCTGAATTCAGATTAAAGCATTGGTTATATCAACATTCACACTATTTCCATAGTCAAATAGACTGCAGTCGCTAATTAAACATTGTCCTATACGTTTACTGTGACAGATAAGAATTTTCGCATTCTAACATTCCCACTCCAGTTGTCTGTTTCTTCTCTTTTGTAAAGGTCTGTATCTTTTTTTTTTTAAAACATTTCTGCTTCTAAATATCCGCCATTTGTCGTCTAAGATAACACTGGGTCCACGGCAGTTCTTTTCTCAATTCTCATCTGGTAATACAATTGTTCAGCTTTCTCAATACATGTTCTTATTACCAACTCATAAAACATGTCTGCATTTACAGGGTTTTATATTGAATGGGATAAAAAGTACAGCACATTACAAGTTCTGCAATTGACATTTTAAGCCTAAACAAGTTAATTCTGAAACTACAATTATACAAGTTTTATCTGGCAATAGCAAAGAATCTTCCGGAAATTGCTGCTAGGGGCACTGTTAATCAAAATGGCGCCATTCATGTTGGAGAAAGCGTACTGTGTTTTGGAATACGCCAAAATAACATCATTTATCGTCGTTCAAAGAGATTTCCGCACGAAATATGGTACAAAACTACCTCATCGTCACAACATCGAATGGCGGGTGAAGCAGTTTCAAGATACCAGCTGCTTATGTAAGAAAATCAGCCCAGGAAGGAAAGCAGCCCAAACCGAAGTGGTTGAAAAATTTTCGCGATACGTTTTTACGAAATTCCACAACATCAACTCTTCATGCGAATTTTGAACTCAATGTCCCTCGTGTAACTATGTGGAGCGTTTTACGGAAACATCTACAATTCCAGCTATACACAGGCGTTAAAACCTTCCGACAAACCATTGCGCAAATCTTTCTGTGGGAATTTGCAAGATAAGCTAGAGGTAGACAGATTCGTGTTTTTGTGTTTGGGGATGAAGTCATTTTTCCTGTTTGTGGCAAAGTTAATCGCCATAATTTACGATGCTGGGGCACGGAAAATCTACGTCGTGTAATGGATCACGAGCGTGGCTCTCCAAAGATGATCGCGTTCTACTCCATTTCCAACAGGTGTGTTTTGGGTCCTTTGTTCTTCGTGGAAAAATCTCTTAACGGGATGCATTTACCAAGATATGCTATTGGTTGTTCCCTGTGTTAAAGGAAGCCTTTCCCATCATAACGATGCTTTTCATTCTGCATCATAACGATGCTCCAAAACATTGGCATAAAAACGTAAGCGAGTACCTGAACGACAGCCTACCTCATCACTGGCCTGGCCATGCTGGGTGAAAGGATACGCTATTGCTTTTTTGGCCACGAGATCCCGAGATCTAACCCTTTGGAATTTTTTCGCATAGGGTTTTGTTAAAGACAAATGTCCGTGCTTTCATTTCCACAGGACTTACAAAAACTGAAGCAGCAACTGAAGTGCTCGAATCATTAACAAACGATATTCTATCATGAGGCTTGGCAGGAACTGGAATACCGGATAGATATTTGCCGTGTCACCGGAGGGATGGACATAGAACGTCTATAGTAACTTGGATAACTATAGTTTCATTGTAAATTTGATTTACCAAAATAACGTAATTACAGCGCTCACAGGCGTGTTTTCTTTTTGTCCCATCCAATATGAGAAACCCTGTCTTTCTCACAAAAGTTATTATATCATCACATCTGTACTTATTTCTTTGACTGCTGTTTACACAACAATGAAAGTTTTGTTAATCGATCATCAACAAAGTAAAAGGGAACATGATAGAAAAGGTTATAAAACAATTACTAATTTAACATGTTTTTTCGTACAAAATCTTCTAAATATGAGAAGTAATGACAGCCTATCTCAAAGGCGCTCGCTTTTAATTTATGAATAATCTACAAAAAGTTGATTTTTAACTTTTACCGAAACAAAAATTATTTGGTCTCCAACAAAGGAGATTCTTCTTTATCTGTCATAATGCAGTACTATTACTATTTATAATGAGCAGGAAGTGATTTAATGTAAAGGTACCAGATTTTTGATATGGACATTACAATGATATTTGCTGCCGAGTCACATTCGAAGCTGAGTTGCAAAATATTAAGGAAGGTATTCAGAATACTTTTAGGCAAACTGCCCACTAAATTTAGCGAAGACAGTGCCAAATCTTATGACGTTCAAAGTGACATTTTATTGTTTAAGTGTGCCAGAACTCACAGCGAAGGTGAAGACGGAACAAAAGAATAACAAAGCAAAATTCATTTGGGATTAAACTTCGACGATTCATTTGTCTGCTAGAAGAAGACATGAACTGGCATTGTGTTTCAAAGAAGAAATGCGATCGCATTTCAATGAAACATTACTGTTTGACGAATAGAAAGGATGAGTGAAGTATATTCCAAGGGTTAATGGAAGAACGAAATCATTATTTAAAATAAAGTATTATTAATATACTGAATTCAACAAGGCAGCGTCCTTGAATAGCATTTTATAATACGAATGTATACTACGTGTTTCATTCTTTAGAAGAGTTATAATATGTCGTATGTTAAAGAAGAAGGGTCTAAAATCGGTTTAATCATTTGCGCACATAATGATATAAAGTTTAAAAATCTAATGCGGAGACACGGAATTTACTTGAGCGGAATGTGGGCATTGTTTGCTGCATTTCATTTAAACCTATATCCTCAGAGATAGATTTCTCATTCAATTAATTTAGTTCTCACTTCACGGTAAGCCACACCAAAAGTATATAATTATATTATATCTATAGAGTAAGGCAAAAATGCATAGAACCTCAAAATATCTTCATTAAAATTAGAAAACATAGAAAAAAAATAAAACACTAAATACAGTTAAAACAATTAAAAATCAAATTTTACAATTAAAATTACATCTTCTAAGCAAAAACAAACAATTCGGTCAGCAGGCCAGAAGGCAGATTTTTTTTTGTGCGCTAAACTAAAAGTTCTCAAATGTAAACAAATATGGCTGCTATGGTAAACAAAAATTAGGCTTAGATGCACTAAACAGCTTTAAAAATTGTTGATAATTCTACAACTATTGCATGAAGATTAACTAAAGGCATAAAAACCTTAACCGGAAGATAATAATAATATATTTCAATCACTTTTAAAGCAAAAATTATCCAGTTTACCAACATATAAGAATGAAAAAACTAAGCTCAACGAGGAAAGTAACAGAGTGGGTACATATATACATATAATATAATTATATACTTTTGGTGCGGCTGATTCTAACCAAAAAGGGAGGTGCACACCTATATGTTAAAGCAGTCCTATATACAAAATTTCAGTGTTCTAAGGCTTCGCGGTTTTGAGTTATGCGAGATACATACATACATACGTACGTGCAGACATCACGAAAAATTCTCTTCTAATTCCATTTTAAATCCATTTGACAGTTCATTTGGAGAAAAAGATTCGTTTATGCCGTCCTTACGTACAGGTACCATGCAAAAACATCGTTAAACTGCATTCGATAGCGGTTGAAATGGATATTTTCATTGAAATATGATACCCAGAATTTTTCGTGATTGCAGTACTTTCTTTACTCCGTTTAAGGAAGTAATTATGCAACAATAAATCGAGTGGAATTTTAAATGCATGAATTATTTATTTTTATAGGCACGTTTGTGCAAAATCGTATATGAAAAATCTATATCAATAGTATAGTTTCGATTTTCGTATATGAAAAATCTATATCAATAGTATATTTCCGATTTCCGTATATGAAAAATCTATATCAATAGTATATTTCCGATTTTCGTATATGAAAAATCTATATCAATAGTATATTTCCGATTTTCGTATATGAAAAATCTATATAAATAGCATATTTACGATTTTCGTATATGAAAAATCTATATCAATAGTATATTTCCGATTTCCGTATATGAAAAATCTATATCAATAGTATATTTCCGATTTTCGTATATGAAATATCTATATCAATAGTATATTTCCGATTTTCGTATATGAAAAATCTATATCAATAGTATATTTCCGATTTTCGTATATGAAAAATCTATATCAATAGTATATTTCCGATTTCCGTATAGGTCCACCAGCGGCCGAGCGGTAAAGTCGCTGAACACTGGTAGTTCGGTCCGAGGTTCGAATCCCGCGAACGGGCTGGCTGCATGGGCGTTTTCGTGGTTTTCCCCATGTGTAACGTGTATACGAGCCAGTTTCCCTTAGAAAGTCCTCCACGAAGGCATCCCTCCTCTTAGGCAGATAGCCCTCGAGGCTTTGCCATAATCATACACACACACACACACCGATTTCCGTATATGAAAAACCTATATCAATAGTATATTTCCGATTTCCGTATATGAAAAATCTATATCAATAGTATATTTACGTAGTTAATATGAATAATAAGAAATATATAATGGCAGTAAACACCGGAATTAGATATTTTTAATCATTTCTTAATACATTTATTGGATATTTCTGTCATAAAAATGTAGCGAAAATTGCTCTTTTCGACCGAGCTCCTCATAGCTTAACGGAGAACACGCAGGACTCGAAACGCGAAAGTCCCGGGTTCGAAACCCATCAACGGCAAGATGCCTGATAATAGGTTTTTATGTAAACTTCCTTCTTGTTAATGTTATCTTATTTATGTAAATTTTCTTCTTAATCTTCCAGAACATTCCGAGTCTGGCATGTTCAGCAGCTGTATATAAGTAGCTCTTCATTCAGTTCGAGTTGATAAAAAGTCTACTTGCCTTTTCATTTGTAGGATCCCCTCATCTACGCAATAGTTTGGTGGAGGCGCCGGGTATTTCTCAGTTGCTACGGCAAAGTTACGTCGAAGTTTGCGGATTCGAGGACTTCCTCTTGAGTTCGGACTCTTACAGGATTCACTATCAAGGAAGCCTCTTATAGAACCAATAATTGAGAACAATGAAGACATGCCTTTCTTTGCAGCGATCGTAGATTACGGAAAAGAGCAGCAGACAGACAAATGATTAAAATCCATCATTACAACTCTCAAGAGAGGTGACGCATATCAAAATAACCAAATAAGAAATGGCGTACTGTACAAAAGAAGCTATGATCCTATAAAACAGCAATGGCACTTGGTGGTACCAAAGCAACTTCGTAGCGAGGATCTGAGAAGCCTTCATTATGTTCCAACGGCTGGTTGGATTTGCCAAAACGTACGACCGAATAAGGAGGACGTACCATTGGCCAGAGCTATATGGAAGCAAACGGCGGTATGTATCACACTGCCGAGAATGCCAAAGATCGCCGCCGCAACGTCCACCAGGACTGCTTCATCCGATAAAACCGCCTGACACGCTGTTTAACAAAATTGAAATAGATCTACTTGGACGCTTTCCTGTTACTCGAAATGGGAACGGGTAGATTATAGTTTGCAAAGATTACCTTACCACATTTACAGTCACAAAGGCAATACCGACAGCTGAGGGCCCCGAAATTGCCGAGTTTATAGTTGAATAAATTCTACTGAAGCATGGTGCTCCCAAAGAAATGATTTAAGTGACCGAGAACGTAACTTTCTATCCAACGTTGTTAAAGAATTAATTCATCCATGCAAGACGTCTCATCTTCTGGCGACTGCTTACCACCCTCAGACCAATGGCTTAATTGAAGATTCAATAAGACACTAGCAGACATGTTGTCCAGGTACGTAGACGTCGAACAGAAAAATTGGGATACTATTCTACCATTTGTAACCTATGCCTATAATTCAGCCAAATAAGACACAACGGGATTCAGCCCATTCTTTCTCATTTATAGCAGAGATATCCAGACTCCTCTCGACGTAATTTTCCCATACAGTATCGAAGATCCCGAAGATAGTTATGCCAACATCTGATCACTAGAGCTGAAGAAGCTAGACAACTTGCAAAACCCCATATTCTTAAAGCGCAAACCCCAGACAAGCGCCGATACGACGAGAGGCATCGATCTCTCAGTTACAACATTGGAGATTTTGTCTGGATCTTCACTCCAATACGAAAGGTTGGGTTATGCGAAAAGCTCCTAAGACGTTACGTTGGACCATATCGAATAACACGACAGCTCTCTGACGTGACGTACGAAGTAGAAAGTATGGAACAAAATAAGAAACGACCGAATTCAAAAACCATCTGAAGCCGTATCTCGATTTAAAAGTACAACTAGACGATGAAAAGAAAGCCCAATATTTCCAGGAGACCTGTTACAAGAAGCCAAACCAGATCGCAGAGGGATGCTGCTTCTTCCTAAGAATGGGGAAATGTTGCGAAAATTGCTCGTTTCGACCGAGCTCCTCATAGGTTATCGGAGAAGACGCAGGACTCGAAACCCGAAGGCCCCGGGTTCGAAACCCATCAACTGCAAGATGCTTGATAATTGGTTTTTATGTAAATTTCCTTCTTGTTAATGCTATATTGTTTATGTAAACTTCCTTCTTCCTGAACATTCCGAGTCTGGCATGTTCATCAGCTGTATATAAGTACCGAGTTAATCAAAAGTCTTGAGTACTTGTCTTGTTCATTTGTAGGATCCCCTCATCTACGCGACAATATCTATCTCCTTCAGTTGGTTTGGATACTTATTTATTCAAAGTTACTCTACGGTGTTTTTAAAGAGAATTTTTCTAGCGGAAATAATTCGTATTTATTTATTACGTTATAACGACTCGCGTTTTTCTAAGAGCATAAAATGTACCCTATAGTTCGTGATTGAAAATGTTGTACCATTTCGAATGGTTGGTGTAAGGGTAATTCGAATGGATGCTCGAATTCACTGGTTATATATTTCTTGCTAAAGTTCTGTGTTTAGCAAAATAACTACAACTAATTTCTGCTATCAAAAAAGGAATGCAAAATTTTGTTACTTCGCGAATAAAATACGTGTGTGTGTGTGTGTGATTACGGCAAAGCCTCGAGGGCTATCTGCCTAAAGGGAGGGATGCCTTCGTGGAGGACTTTCTAAGGGAAACTGGCTAGTATACACGTTACACATGGGGAAAACCACGAAAACGCCCATGCAGCCAGCCCGTTCGCGGGATTCGAACCTTGGACCGAACTACCAGTGTTCAGCGACGTTACCGCTCGGCCGCTGGTGGGCCTTTGCGAATAAAATAAATTCCAGTATAGCCAATGTATTTATGTTGATGAAAAAATATACAGACATTTTTGTCTTTTAGCGCCGTTTAACCTTCTGAAGAGAAGGCAACCTAATATTCCTCATGGGTAAGAATGTTCCAAAAGACATACATGACGACTGACTACGGTAAAGAAAATTATTCCAAAAAACTTCTTAAAAATTGAACACAACAAATGTATGGCAAGGAAAATAGACATTTTATTTAAGGCTCTTTTACTGTCTGAGGATACTTATTTAAAGCAATCTGCAGTCTTTTCAAATACATTCTTCAATAAAATCTTCAAATAAAACTAATGGAGAAGAATTTCCGTTAAAACAGAAGAATGACATTTCGGTTAGAAAATTAAAATTCCAACTCAGTGGGCAGCATTCAAAATGAGTGTTCTTATAATTCGGAAATCTTATGTCAAACACAAAGTTCTTTTTCGCTTTGTGAATATTTTTCCTTTGTGTTTAAGGCACAAATAATAAAAAGGTTAATTTAATATGCAAGATACAATTTCTGTGCTTTAGATTTTTATTAAAACTGAATGGCACAGGTAATTCCCAAAGTTTAATAAAACGTAATTTTAAAATGTATTATATCGGGTTCTTGTAATGTCATTTATAAATCAAAAAATATATTTTATTTAATTAACTTCCAAAGACTTTGTGAATTGACGATTTTTGGAAAGTGTTCATGCATCGTTCGCTAAGTTGGAACACAATAACAACATTGCTAAAGAGAGGAAATTTGAACACTGACCAAAATCTTACGCAAAGGCAAAAAAATAAATAAAATTGCATACAAAAAGTCAAAGTTTAAAAACTTTAAAAATATTTATTTTTTTGTAATTAAATTTATTTTTAGTCCAAAGGGATTTGAGTCCTCGAAGGACGATTACTTTCGTTTTGGCATTTTGCGTCGGACTTCTATAAATGTCGGTTCACTTTTCAAACAGTTGCCACAAAATGTTGAGAGTCCTGCATTATATTTGAAGAAATTAAATAATGAAAAATCTTTATAAATGTATGTATATTTTTCACATTGTGATAAAACAACGGTACATAGAGCCATCCAGTTTTAAATGACATCATCCTACTGCGAATATGGGCATCTGAAATTCCAAATTTGAAATTTGGAATTTGTTTTATTATCGATTTCATATTTGTATAATTTAACGAATTTTTGAGTAACAAACTCAACGATTTCAAAGCGAGCAATGGCAACACTCTACGGGGGGGGGAAGGAAAACCTTTTTATCTTCAGCGCGTCGAACTGTGTATCGGAAATTCTAAAGATATGCTCATTTTAAAATTATTTTGCAACATTGCTATTGAACTAAATTTTATGCTTTAAGTGAAAAGAACATGATATTTGATAAAAAAAGGTAACACACAAAACGTTAAAAAAACGCCCCGTTGGACATAATTGAAAATATGAAACATTTCAGATCTTATTATTTTAATTAATTAATTTTAATTATTATTAGTCCAAAGGGGTTTGAATCCCGAAGGACTATTAGTTTCGTTTTGGCATTTTGCGTCGGACGGATAAATGTCGGTTTACTTTTCAAACTGTTGCCATAAAATGTTAGAGTCCTGCATTATATTTGAAGAAATTAAATAATGAAAAATCTGCATAAATGTTATGTATATTTCTCACATTGTCATAAAACAACGGTACATAGAGTCATCGAATTTTGAATAACGTAATCCTCCAACGAATATGAACATGTGGAAGACCAAATTTGAAATTTGAAATTTGTTTTATGATCGATTTCCTATTTTTTAAAACTTTGACGAATTTTTGATTAACAAACTCAAGTATTTCAAAGCGAGCAATGGCAACGTTGTGCAGAAAAAACATTTTTATCTCCAGCGCGTGAGTCTCTGTATCGGAAATTCTAAAGATATGCTCGTTTTAAAACTATTTTGCGATATTGCTGTTGCACTGGATCTTATGGTTTAAGTGCGAGGAACATGATATTTAATAAAGAAAGGTAACACACAAAATGTTAAAAAACGCCCCTTTGGACGTAATTTAAAATCTGAAATATTTCAGATTTTTTTTTTTTTTTTTTTTTAAATAGGTCTGAAAAACGGAGTGCCTCTTATACGCCGATTCTTACTGCGTTGATACGTCGTTTGTGATTTGGTCAAAGCTTCATGGGATGCTGTATAAACAGAGATAGTAGTTAAATCATTTAAGAAGTGTGGTATTAATAATGCACTGAATGGTGCACAAGACAAATTGTTGAATGAGGATTCAGATGCTGATTTAGAAGAGGTTTGAAGTGACTCTTCATTTAGCTCTGGAGATGAATGTCTGGGTTTGGACGAAGGAGATTAAAAGGTGTTCTTTCGCAGACAGATTGGGTATTTGCAGAAAGTATTACATTGTATTTGTGTTATTTTATATTTAATATACTATAAATTCAGCAATGATCAGAAATAAAGTTTTATCCTACAAAAAAGAGGGTGCGTCTTATATGCCTGCAAATACGGTAATTTTACTTTAATTAAAATGTAAAAAAAAAACTTTTTAAATGTAAAATATTAATCGTAAGTGTTGCTCTTGCTTATTTTCTAAAATGAAAGCATTAATTAATAATTAAACAATTAAAATTAAATAAATAAATAACAATTAAAAATTAAATAATTAGTAATTGAAATTATTAAATGTTTTCAATTCATCTTTACTCTTCAGTAAAAATAAAAAGAAACATGAATTTCGACTCTTAAAACTCCGGCATTTCTTTCGTAAAGAAATAATATGAAATAGAAATATACCTTGTAGAGATATTAGGTATTTTTAGAAAGCAGACTAGATGAAAAATTAGCAACCGACTTCGCCGGGAATCGAACCACGGATCTCTGGAATACCAGCCCAGTGTGCAGAACCACTACACCACAAAGGCACGCTAGGAAGGCGGGAGAAATACCTTATAACCTAAAATTCTTAAATTTTTTCCTGTACATCGGCATTTCCTTTCCATTATTTATTTATTATCTTTTTTACACCTCAATGTGTTAATGAAAGCGGACGCGTCGGGAAATTGGAACGGAGAATTGAGACTAAAGTTTTTGACATAGTTTATTTAATTGATTGAAAAATGTGTCGCGTACAGTTTCAATTGTCTGTTTTGACGAAACGCGTGATGGAGTTAGCTTAGTTCGAGATTCATTGAAAATATTTCCCCTGACGTGCCACAATGAACTTCGAATTGGGCTAATCAACCATTTACCGCTTCTTAATTTTTATTTTTACCTCGATCAATTGATTAGTACTTTTACTATGTTTTATATAATCTTAATTAGTTTAACATATAGCTTACCATTTTTGTTAATTTTTACCTGTAAATATTCAAATGTTGTATATTTCTCTTTTAACACAATTCATTGCAACTAAATTTGCTTATGTTGAAGTTTTCGCGGAGCCACCGTTTTTTAGCAACTTTTTAGCGTGCGTACTAAAATTTATCTTCTAATTTCCTTAATTTTGCAGCACAATGCGTAAAGATTTTGACCACATAGGTCTTTTATCGTTTGTTCTATCTACTTTACTTTAAATTATAACCTGAAATAGTATATAAGATATTGTCTCGATCGTTTCCACGTGTCCTAGTGGTGTTATTGGAAGCACGCTCGGCGCGTGTTCTGGAGGTACGAAATTCGAATCCCAGCTAGGTCATTGTTAAGTTTTTCACGTTCCTGCATCGGTTTAAACTAAAGACAATACAAGTAAAAAAATAAAAAAATTTAAATGTTCAAAACGCATATAATTAATTATAAGATATAAGTTTATATAATAAATTATAAGTTTTTTTAACGATAAGTTTTAGAAAAACACATACTGACAAAATAGATTTTCATGATAGAAAGAGTTTTGTGTTTTACCAAATTTCTAAGGAACAAGCTGAATAAAGAACACTTAGTTATAATGCCAAAATTTTCCTACATAGTAGAAAAATTCAGCTCTAGTAATTATAAGAAGAATTCTTTGAGCTCTTACTTTCATAAAAACTATATTTAGAATACGCTAATCGCAAAAAAAAAGTACTTTTAAAACCAGGAATCAAAGCTGTTAAAAGTATCCGGTGAATCTTTACATTATGGTAACTTGGCGATTTTTTGGCGAAAATTTGGCGAACAACAATGCAACAGCAACCTGCTAGTTTTGTTTTAGACGCCATTTTGTTTTCTCGAAGTAAAGGCATGTTTTATTCATTTATTTTTTTTTTATTTTTTTTTATTTTTGTTTGTTTACTCAACATTTTTTCCAACAATCTGCTAACCGAATTACACTTATACTAGAACTTTTATGGAACAAAAATGCTTAATCATGAGAAAGATTAGGTGCGAAATTGGGAGAAAGTGCAGAATCGCCCACTGTTTGCCGCGTTTTTAAGAATTGCACATACACGGTATCCATGTACACGTCGACCTATTTTCACTTAAAAAAATCCCAGAATTGCACAAAAATGGCATTGCGCACACTCTTTACTTTATCTATGTACGCATCGACCTATTTTCACTTAAAAAGTCAAAGAAAATTGACAAAAATCCAATTCTTCTTACTCTTGTAAAAAGCGCCAAACAAATAAGTGAGCGATTCCTCACTTTAGCAGCAAAATTGTTTCTAAGTGCTTATTAGCTAAAATCATTATCGGAATTTTCCGGAAAATGTCACATGACATGTCTCATGATCTCTCATTTCTCTGAGACAAAATAGTCTGTGATTCGAACTGTGTACTTCTCAGATTATGGCTAAAGTCCTAGTTAGTAACCTTGATCGCCTTACCAAAATGTCACCAAACTACCTGTTACCAAATTCTAAAGATTAGCCAAGTATCCTTTACAAATAAACGTTTGAGCAAAATATGGAATTGTGACCGAGTACCTTTTTAAATTTAAAAATATTCGCAAGAGGCCCGTTACAATCAGATTAAACAATATTCTTCTCCCAGAGAATGTTGAAATTTATTTCGTTGCCTCGTGGCTGGTTTTTGAGAACTCGATTAAAGTTTAGTTTCTGAAGAATATAAACACAGCTAAGATTAACGCTTTGAATCTGGTAGCGAGATTATAAATTGTTTCAAACGGATCATAAGTTGTGTGATCATTTTTCTAAAAGAAGGGCAATTTTTAGTTGCAAGAAAGAGGTAAAAGTTTTGATTAAATTTCAGTTTTGGTTGAGAGAACATGCTGTCGATTATTCCGAGATTTATGAACTCTGAAATAGCACATAATTAACTTCGTTGTGGAGCTCAACTTCTCTTACGCTGTATCGACAAGCAGTTTTCTTATTCACGACAAAGTACCTTTCTCTAGCGATGGAATAAAAAGAGAACAGAAGGTTGGTTTCATCTGATATTACGCAGAAATATTGTAGAGGTAAGAAGTTTTTTTTTTTAAATTTTGTATTAAAACATTCCTAATCGGTAACAGAACTTCGAAATACTATTAGCGTTTATAAACAAAGAATACCAGAATCGGAGCAATAAAAGTTCTCAGATTTAGAAAAACGTTTTTAAAAAAGGAAGCAATACAATATACACTGGTGTGCAAAAACTAAGGACGAGACAGTTTTTTTTTCAATATAACTTTGTACAAAAGCTTTCCAAATCAACACATTTATAACCGTAAGATCCCCAATACGTAAGGACATGAGTAATGTAAGCAACACTTACTAAAAGAGAAATCAGAGGGATAAAAAGAAGCTTTATTGAAAAAGTAGAATGGAGCGCAATGCGATTGAAGGCCGAAACATCCCTGTGATGGGTGTCCAGCAAGAAACATCCGGTCTTTAATAGGGGATATGATCTCCACTGACTCCCCTGGGATTGAGATCCGGAGATCGTGCCGGCCAATCCATACGTTCAATATCCTCACTCTCTAAGAGCTGTTCGGCAGCTACTGTGCGATGACATGGTGCATTGTCGTCCATGAAAAGGAACTGCGGACCCATAGCGCCTCTAAAAAGACGCACATATGGAAGAAGAATCTCGTTACAATAACGGGTCCCGCTGACTGAACCTGCGTCGAAGATGTGAAGGTCTGTACGACTACCAAGCATGATGCCTCCCCAAACGAGAACACCGCCACCTCCATACCTGTCCCTTTCAATGATGTTCGAGGGATGATTGCGGCTTCTCCGCTCTCTCCAGATGAGTATGCGATGAGAATCGCTACTCAGACTGAATCTGCTCTCATCTGTAAAGAGTACTCGTCCCCATTCACTGTCTCTCCAATTCCGGTGTTCCCGGCACCACAGAGAACGCCTTCTCCGATGGGCAGGCGTTAGAGCTACACACCGTACAGGGCGTCGTGCAAATAGACCACCACCGTGCAGTCTTCTGGCCACGGTAAAACGCGATATCGGTCGTCCAGTCGCCTGTGTCGTTTGTCTAGCGATTTCTCCCGCTGTCTGCCGCCTGTTTCTTCTTGCCTGTAAGGCAATATACCGGTCATTTACGGGTGTGGTTCCTCGTGGACGACCACTACTAAACCCCCGGATAGCTGTTCCTGTAATTTGAAATTGTCTCCAAAGTCGTGAAACGATGCTGTGAGCAATTCCGAACTCTGAAGCCACACTTGTCACACTGCGGCCTTCCTCCAACTTCCCAATGATTCGACCTCGAGTAAAAGCATCCAGATGTCGTCTAACAGATTGATTATTCGCCATTTGTCGCTGAGGCAGCAACTCGAAGTGATTTTAACTGCTATACGGCGTGCAATCTCTTTGCCAGAAATACTGATCTTACACCGACAACATGCTTTATACTACTCAGACACTCCCCCATTACGTCTACCTGCATATCTGCGCATGTGCTACCGTACATCACCTTACTTAATCTCCTGATTGGTCTTTCTGTCCGCTCTGACTCTTCGTTCAGCTGATATGCTAATTTTTCGACTTCGTCCTTAATTTTTGCACACCAGTGTATTTTGCTCATGAAAATGGCGAAGATATGCAGGCAAACACGGAGGTAGAAAGAAAACACAGGCGTATATTCTAAGAAAATATATAGACGCATATACTCGAAAAATACATATAAATATACTAAAATTAATTACCCCAAGAATAATTTAAAATTATTGCCCTTAGGGGCAATTTCATCGCTAAACAATATCATTCTCAAAACTATCACGGACGAGCTTGGAGTGTTTGTCAAGTTTTAAAGCTAGAGTTCAAGGTTGCTGCTTACTCTCTTAACATAATTCGGAGTCGAGATAAAGGCAAATAGGAATATCCTCTTCGACAATGGTCAGAATTAAAACGGATCACATTCTTCTTCATTTAACATGGCTACATTATCTTTATATGTTCTGTTTGGTATATTAGTGGTTAAAAATGGAAATATATAGGCATGATTTTTATGATTGTGAAAGAAAGCTGGAATCTGAAATCAAAGGAGAAGTAGCCTTAATCGAATTTTAGTCAAACGTTCACACAAACCAAGACAACTCTAATAGAACGGGACAGCTTCTGTCCTAATGCGACCTTATAGGCGCCTATCGGAATTAAGTGCCGCCCCGCCCTTAATCAATCCACAATATTGCGATCCCCCAGAGCAAGGGCAGACAAGGCAGTACCAGTACGGTCCCTGCCGAGCCTTACTCTGTCTCGAGAGCCCTCAGGCCTTCTGTGAAGTCAGTTATTATGCCCCCGTGGTTGAGACTGTCTAATGTGTGTGTGTGTGTGATAATGGCAAAGCCTCGAGGGATATCTGCCAAAGGGAAGCGATGCCTTCGTGGAGGACTTTCTAAGGGAAACTGGCTCGTATACACGTTACACATGGGGAAAACCACGAAAGCGTCCATGCAGCCAGCCCGTTCGCGGGATTCGAACCTCGGACCGAACAACCAGCGAGACTGCCTAAGTACAGATCCTAATCAGTACTTCCCCGGCTTGTCGCCTGAGTAAACCCCCGGGGAGGTCACAAACCAAGACAGACAGAATACGGGCTATCTATGAGTATAGTACGTA
Organism: Stegodyphus dumicola; assembly: GCF_044657685.1. Classification (NCBI taxonomy): domain Eukaryota; kingdom Metazoa; phylum Arthropoda; class Arachnida; order Araneae; family Eresidae; genus Stegodyphus; species Stegodyphus dumicola. Next base: position 266,159,221 of record NC_140769.1, on the reverse strand, counting down.
AACAAGTTATGAACTGAAGGATATGTTTCTAAGAGAAGCGTTCCTGTTCTGTGATTGAAAAACACTGTAAAATGCAATATAAAGTTGAGAAATGCATGGTAATTTCGAAATGCAAAATACTCAACATTAACAATCGGAAAGGGAAAAACCGTCAATCATTACTTCTACCAGATGCTCGTTTGGAAAGAGCATTCCAAACGAATATCCGAAAGAAAGTATGCACTGTGTTTCTAATGTTTCTGAAGTTTAAGTCATTTTTAACAAGGGAATATTCTTCGACGCAGAAATCAGTTGCAAAAGCTTTAAATACATCTGTAAAATAATAAATCTAGATTTGCAACTAAAGAAAGCTAAAACTTTAACGTTCACTAGCTTTTTCCGGAGCATGTGGGTCAACGCAGAACAATTTGTAATGCAACCCTGTAGGAAAACTGTTTCTAGGCGCCAAACGAAAACGACTTGTGTTAATTCTAAAGAAATCTGAGAATTCTAAGTGCACGAATAATGTAATTTACATCATTTGGTTTAGAAACAACACAAAATGGTCCAAAAAAACCTAGACTTGAATTTATCTTTAGATTTCAAGTACACTGTATCATCAACACTGAATGACCTTAATTTTCCTTTTCCATTTAACGAGTATTCCATTCTATTCGCTTTCTTTCCAACATCTCATGGACATGAAGGTAATTTAGTTTTAGTCATGTTGAAAGATCACAGAAATATCGTGATTCATCCAAATGAACTGGCCTTGGATCAGGATTAAAAGTATCGAAAACTAAAGACAAATTTCTTCCCAGATGCCAAATATTAGGGAAATAACCTGTCGAAGAAAGAAGAGTACCAGTACAAATATTCTGATCGATAAGTAATGCAAAGACTTAATGTGATCTCGTCACATGCATCTACTATTAAGCTATTTTTTATAATCTATTAATAATAAATATTTTAAATTAATTTAACATTGAATTTTCTGTACATGAAAGATCTAAATAAAACTCCATAATAATTACGTCCGGTTTCATTAAAAATGTTGTCAGAATCACTCAGAGGCTTATTAGAGCATGGGGTTTCAATTTCTTTTGTCCCATCAACCCCATTAAACATTCGCAGATCATTCTTCCTTTTTTTTCGAAAACTCAAAAACTGAAAACATATATTTAGGTGAATTTAGATGATTTTTTAAAGTGTTTTATAAAATAAACAACAAAAAGTGTAAAAAATGTCTGCAAATACCAAAACTTAATAATTTTCTAGTCTCATAAACTAAAACTAAATACTCAAAAGTTAAATAAAAGGCTGACTGCATTCCTCCCCTCAAGAAACTATGAAATTCCACGCTAAGGGAAATTCCCCTCTGCTTAAAAACCTCTGCAGTAGATTATTCAAGAAATATAATCTTTTCTTTTTATTAGTCCAAAGGGATTTGAATCCCGAAGGACTATTAGTTTCGTTTTGGCATTTTGCGTCGGACTCATAAATGTCGGTTCACTTTTCAAACTGTTGCCACAAAATGTTAGAGTCCTGCATTATATTTGAAGAAATTAAGTAATGAAAAATCTGCATAAATGTATGTATATTTCTCGTATTGTGATAAAACAACGGTACATAGAGTCATCGAATTTTGAATAACGTAATCCTCCAACGAATATGAGCATGTGGAAGACCCAATTTGAAATTTGAAATTTGTTTTATGATCGATTTCCTATTTTTTAAAACTTTGACGAATTTTTGATTAACAAACTCAAGGATTTCAAAGCGAGCAATGGCAACGCTGTGCAGAAAAAGCATTTTTATCTCCAGCGCGTGAGTCTCTGTATCGGAAATTCTAAAGATATGCTCGTTTTAAAACTATTTTGCGATATTGCTGTTGCACTGGATCTTATGGTTTAAGTGCGAGGAACATGATATTTAATAAAGAAAGGTAACACACAAAATGTTAAAAAACGCCCCTTTGGACGTAATTTAAAATCTGAAACATTTCAGATTTTGTTTTTTTTTTAATTTAATTTAGGTTTTTAAATTCTTTGAAATTTTGTTGAAATTTCTTTGAACATTTGTTTCAGCTAAACAATTTATAAAAGATAAAACGCTTCAAAAAATCCCGCCCCAGTTCTTTGTTTTATTTTTATTTCTTATACTTGAGACTGTTATTCAACAAAAGCAGCTGTTCTTTTCCGGGATATGAACACGCGCTCTCGAATAAGAAATTCTTATGACAAATCAGACATTTTTATCCTCTCACCGAATGTTTGCCATTCGAAAACATGTTATGCGCAGACGATCATAAAAAAAAATCTCAAACAGCCGAGTTTTTCTTTGTTCTTAGCCCTTTTCAATATCTGAAGCATATGCATCCATAAGACCATTTTCTTTTAAGATTAAAATAACGTTATACTTTTCAATTGAATCCAGACATTTTATTAATTTATATCTTTTATTTATATGCATGAATGATTTGCACAGATATAAAATAAACTTAAAATGATTAATTTTCGAATATATTTTTATTTTAAAGGTATATAAAAGTCTTTTAAAGATTAATTTATAAATTGTTATACATCTAATTCTCTTAAGACGATTGTGATTTAATATAATCTAACAATACGCCATTCTCTTTTTAAATGACTTAGTTTAATCAATCGCTATTCAGTCAGAACCACTTTTAAAATCCCAATTTAAATCCGCTTTTTCTTATCCAAGAGAGGAATTCTTAAAATTTATATTTATTAAAAAAATACCGTTTTTATGATCTTTATTTTAAAACTATATTCAGCTCTATAATGCAGTTACTAGAGAGGACGAGGTGGCCGAGTGGTTAAGGCGATGGACTGCTAATCCATTGGGCTCTGCCCGCGTGGGTTCGAATCCCATCCTCGTCGATGGTAGCTTGCTGAAGAGTATAAAATTTTTTTAGATGTTATAGAGGAGGTAAAAATACCATGACGTTTTTCATTGTCAGAGATTTGGCTACAGTCAGATCTTCTGCAGCAACCCACTCCTGAACTACCACTATACTACAACTGTCCAAAGGAGAAAAAACACAACTTTTTAAAGGTTTAAAAGTGGTTAAAAGCACCATGATTTTTTTTCATTCTCAGAGATTTACCCCGATGATCAGATCTTCTACAAAAAACCGACCCTAGATGACTGAACTGTAGTCAGGGACACTATAGCTACGCTTATGCTTTGTCCAAATAAGAGACACCAACAACCTTTTTAGATGTTACAGAAGAGGTAAAAATACCATGACTTTTTTCATTGTCAGAGATTTGGCTACGGTCAGATCTTCTACAACATCTCACTCCTAGATGCCTGAAGTGTAGTTAGGTTCACCTGAACTACCACTGTACTCTGTCCAAAGAAGAAAAACGCAACTTTTTTAAAGGTTAAAAAGTGGTTAAAAGCACCCTGATTTTTTTTCATTGTCAGAGATTTGCCCCGATGGTCAGATCTTCTGCAACAAACGGAACCTAGATGACTGAAGTGTAGTCTTGGACGTCCTACCTTCTTTATGAATGGTAATTTGATTTTTAGAATTTGACCTACGCTTGTGCTTTGTCCAAGAGAAACCAACAACCTTCTTCAGAGGTTACAGAAGGTGTCAAAATACCAAGATATGTTTTCGTTGTCAGAAATTTGGCTAGGTCAGATTTTCTGCAACAACCCGCCACGCCTGAAGTGTAGTCAGAATTACCTGCCGTATAAATATACTCTTCTCAAATCCAACAATCCGGCCTTAGATGCCTGAAGTATAGCTAGGGTCACCTGAAAGATGATTGTACTATGTCCAGAGAAGAAAACCCAACAACGTTTTTAGAGGTTACAGAGCGGGTAAAAATACTATGATTTGTTTTTATTGTCAGAAATTTGGCTACTGCCAGATCTTCTGCCACAGCCCGCCCCTAGATCCCTCAAGTATAGTCAGATTCACCTGACCTATACATATAATATTCTCAAAGAGAAAATCCAAAATGTTTCCACTGTAAGTTGGATCGAGTAGCATTATTGAAAAAAATAGGAATTTTACACCAAAATTCGCATCAAAAAGAAAGTTGAAAAGCTGCCTTGGAGACCAATGAAATTTGCTGACAATGATGCAAAGAATCGGAACATCCCAATACTTGACGAAAAATGCACCCAATACTTGACGAAAGGTGCAGTGTTGGCTCCCAACATGCACAGACTTCTACGCCGAAATTCAGGAGTTTCAATTTTAATGTGGATGGAAGATTAAATAACTTCTTCACAGATTGCCGCTAAAAGCAAGAAGATTAAAACCACTGAGGAAAAGACTTTCTTTGTACTTAGTGTCGTTGACAAGATAACTGTAGGAGAACTTTAAGTTTTTACTCCTTTATGAGGCAATACTCCTTTGGGCATTCTGGAACTTTTTCTTTCCATCATCTCAAATTTCCCACTAGGAATTTATTTGGCAAAATTTCTACGTGTAGTGTTTAAGAAGAATTATTTCACTAAGTCGGACAAGTTGCATTTTCGTGGTATTCTTGACGAAATACTTAGGCATAAGTATTATCTATAGCAAAAGGTATTTTACTTTTGCAATAAGATTTTCTAAATGCTTCAGGCAATCACAATGATTTAATTTCAGACCTTATTGGTATGAAATAGTCTACCATCAGAATATGAAAAAAGGAAATGGCGTACCCACAGAATATAAAATCAAAATAGACATATCATATTCCTTTATAGATTTGTAATTTTGAAGGTGTCCGCCGATAACATCGCGGCAAAAACATCGCGGACGAAAACGTCGCGGAGAAAACAATGCAAGGCGAAAACGTCGTGCAACAAAACATCGCGGGAGAAAACATCGCATAGAGAAAACATCGCAATTCTAAAACATCGTGGTACAAAATATCGTCGTCGAAAATAAAGCGGTTCAAAAACTTCGCAGTTTAAAAACATCGTCGTCGAAAATATCGAGGTAAAAAATAAAGTATCTACAAATCATCGCATGACGATAACATCGCAGACATGCTTTTTTCAGTTTTTTTTAGATTATACTTTTCATGAAAAATTACCAGTAAAAACTTTTAAAAAATAATTTATTAATGACCTTTGTTAGTTAACTATGTCGGTTTAAAATTCTGTTAAGTGCTATAAGTTGCAATTATTTTCAATGCTTAAGTTGCCTACTTACTTTACCAGCAAAAATGTATTAGTTAGTAAAAAATATGAAAGTAAAAATTATTCTTCTTTCCATCTTGCGCTCACAAATCATTACAGGGATATCCATTTACAATTATTAAAGCCCGAAAAAAAGCATGTCTACGATGTTATCGTCATGCGATGATTTGTAGATACTTTATTTTTTACCACGAAGTTTTCGACGACGATGTTTTTAAAATGCGAAATTTTTGAACCGCTTTATTTTCGACGACGATATTTTGTACCACGATGATTTCTCTTTGCGATGTTTTCTCCCACGATGTTTCGTAGCACGACGTTTTTGCCTTGCGTTGTTTTCTCCGCGACGTATTCGTCCGCGATTTTTTTGCCGCGATGTTTTCGGCTGTAACCATTTTTGAATTAGGTCTATATTTCTATTGTTCATGAATGGTAATTTGATTTTTATATATATTCGCAATGAGTGGCACGAGTGAGACATTTATCTCATATAAAGAAATGACAATGCAAAATTATAGATAATATTCTGATTATTGATATGATACGATGAAGCATATTTAAATATGTAGCTGTGCGTGACAATTGTCCGTGTAGACAGATCACGTTAACTGCATTTGAATTTAATTTATTACATTTTAATTTTACCTTCTGTTAATTTAAACTCTCCGAAAGAGCGGAGCTCATATGTAACGCAGCGACGTTCTGCTCATTTAAACGTTAAATAGGTTAGGTTAGGTTATTCAATTATGTCAAAGCCTCGAGGGCTATCTGCCTAAGGGGAGGGATGCCTTCGTGGAGGACTTTCTAAGGGGAAACTGGCTCGTATACACGTTACACATGGGGAAAACCACGAAAACACCCATGCAGCCAGCCCGTTCGGGGGATTCGAACCTCGAACCGAACTACCAGTGTTCAGCGATTTTACCGCTCGGCCGCTGGTGGGCCCTAAACGTTAAATAAGAACATCTGATGTTAACACTATATGACTTCATTTTACGACCTGTTAAATTATACACATTTCTACTGCTTTTCGTTCAAATTTATTTTCTCGAATTACTCTAACTTAATAATCCGATCTCTCGGCACAAGTTGAAAATGACATAAAAAATTGCAGACTTTTAGAATACGAAAACAGACTATTTGTTAAATTCAAATTTTAGATTATACATTCAGCTCAATTTGTGTGCTATAGAAGGTGATCTTTGTTTAATTTTATTTTTTCATAACGTGTATAAAAAGTTTCTAAGTATAAATATAGAAAGCGGAAGATCTCATTAAAACGTTAGATTCCGTTATTTATAAAAGATTTATTTTTTTTAATTTGGGATAGGCAGAATACGAATATTTTCATCATTTAAAACACTTCTGTAACTGGAAGCACATAACTGCGACCAACGATTGCGAAAATAATGGTAGATAAAGACTTTTATGCTGGGCAAGGACGTAGATGACTTTAAGGACAGGTAAAGCGTATAGAAGTAACGAAAAAAATCCGTTTTGTGTCCATCTTAAAGCCATTTTACAATCCGTTTCGCAAATGGCGTTCTTTATTCACTTATAAAGCGGTCATGCAAAAAATCGTGCAAAGTGATTCAGGAGCGGTCAAAATGAATATTTCCGTTGAAATATGATACCCGAAATTTTTCGCGATTACAGCACTTCCTTTACTTTGTACAAGGAAGCAAAAATATCATTTTCTCCTTATTCTGATTTAGTCAGTTGTTCCCGACTAAAGTGGTCATTCACTTCCCAGGACATTGACATAAACTTCAGCAAAATCCTACAAGTGTATAACTTAGAGATTTGTGTAGTGTTTAAAATCTGATTTCACGACTCTGCGATTTATAATAATTTTTATAAATTTTTAAGGTAAAGTGTAAGTTTAAAATAATTGAAACTACGTAAGATATATTAAATTATGTTCATACAATTCATCTGAAAACGATTTATCTTTATTCGAGCCATACTGCTGAAAACTGTAACTTATGTTTTGCGTGAGCTTTACTCCTGTTTTTTACATAACATGTATGCACAGTATTTGTAACATAATTTTTTTTGTAGGATGATTTGGAGGATCCTGGCTACCGTTAAAATACTGGGTGACCCGAAAGTCTATGAACGTTTGAGAATTTAGTAATTCACTGTTTAATATAGGTAGAGAGGTAAAAACTGACTCACATGCTTGAAATGGGGTATTATTGAAAGCAAAAAAAAGTCCTGAAAAGCCAGCAGATGGAGCTTCATATGAAAACGAAAAATCGATAATTAGCATAACAATTCATTTTTATCAAAGATTATATTGTTCATAACAAATGTGTAACATTTCGGCCGTCATTCATCAACAATACCCATAGTCGACGGACAATGTTGTGTACGGCACTGTACAATATATCTGTTGGTATGGTGAGAAATTGCCTTCGGATGTTATCTTTTAGTATTCCTGATGAGGTTGAATGATAGAGGTAGACTTACGATTTCAGGTAACCCCATAGTCACACGGACTGAGATCTGGGGACCTTAGAGGCCAAGCATGACGGAAGTGGCGGTTCAGCAGGCGGTCTTCCTTAACTCTTTGAAAACCGAAGTCTTCGCTAATCTGTACGCATAAAATGCCGAACCGTCCGAAAAGGTTTTCGAGAGTCACAGTAATTTCCTCCCCTCGCCATCCATTAACGCACAAAAAACAGTGAAGATTTTAAATGTCATCCTGTCTTTTTCCTAACAAATAAAGATAAGAAACCACAAATAAATCCTTTCAGGACAAGCTAACTGCAATAAACTGATACAATGCATTTGGGGAAACTGCCCCTGCTACTGCATACCTTAGGGGAGAGAAGAAAACAACATTGGAATTTCGGCCGTTTCGGGCGGTTGTGGTCGTTTGAATGAAAGGCCATCTGGAGCGTTATGGTCTTCAAAGATTTAAATGATGTGTGCAAGAGTTCTTTCACAATATGGTGTAAGAGTATAAGGTGAAGCGGCATCCCTGCGTAAAAGCTATACCTTCCCGCGGGTGTTTATCAGCCAAACTAGAGGTGATGCTGTAAGGATCCTAAGTTTTACTAACGTTTATTTTATTTTAAATCTTTACTATCACTTCTTATTTTCTACTTCCAGCCAGAGTTAAAAGCTTTAATTTATTTATGCAAACTTGTCTTGCTAACGCCAAGTACTTAAGTTGTGGCTTTTTGCCAAGCAAGAGAGAAGAAGGAGTTTTTAGAAGCAAGCCAATTGCCATAGTAGTTTTACTCGGTTGCTGGTTGCCTTCAAGGCCAGAGGTTTAATCCTCTTGATAATTTTAAACGTATCGTAGTTTTAGCAGCTCTCTGTACTAAATACGGATTTTTGTTAAATAACGGCCAATCTTGAAGTTAGGCACTTGTATATTAATCCAAAGTTAGTTTTAGTTAGAGTTTTTTAGTTAGTATTTTTATATTCTTACTTTCAGACCAGTCCTGATAATGCGCTTCTGTAACATATCAGCGTACCACGCACCCATCAGGCTGAATATCAGAACAGAAAATGGTTGGATCACGATTGATTTGATAAATCCACATCATACCGTGACCAACACCCGGAAGCGAGTATAGAGAAGTGACAAAATCCTGAAGCAACTGATTCCCCCTCTCACTACAGTTCATTTCATGCACGATTGAGCCATATATTGCCCTTTTTTGCATTTATTTTTATTTTTATCATTTTATTTTGTTTTGTTTATTTATCTTTGCTTTCAATAAATCTCCATGCCATTTCAAATATGTTTGTCAATATTTACCTCTATACCTAATTATTCCGTTAGTTAGTGAATTTTCAAATGTTAAAGGAATTTTGGGTATTATTTCATGTACTAAATATAAAAATTGGTGATTTTACGAAAGGATTACAAATTAAAGACTGTGTGAAAAAAAGTTCTTAATTTTTTTTTCCATACATTTGAAACTGAACATATTATCTTGAAACACGAATGCTTATTTTCAAATCAAACTACACCTCCTTGTCGGTTATTGTGGGTAAATAATACAGATTTTAGGTGACTTTTAATGACAATATTTGAATAGAATAAGTAAAATTTAGAAAACCTTAATTCTAAACCTATGACTTTTTACAACCTATTGGATTATCATTTCTCTATGACAACATCTCAGTTCTCTAAAGTAAACAAACCTCCCTACTGAACCACTGATCACATCAATCAAGAAAAGCAGTCTAATCTAGATATTGGTCCAGTCTTCCATAGATCTCTTATTTCTCTCTGTAAGAATCTCACAGATATTCATTTGCAAATTCATTGGCCTTCGAAACCAGCAGATGAAATGGAACTTGGATGAATATTCCTCGATCACTAGCTAGATGGAGCAGCTTAACAATGCAATGCATTCACCTACTAAAATAAACAATTCTCTTCATAAGACAGGAAGGCAGTGACAGAACTTTTATTATCAGCGAACATATTGTAGCAATACACAGACCTTAGGGACCTCTCGGATACAATAAAAGACCTAATTTTTCCCTTGAGAAAACTTCATGTACATAGCATAGCAACCATCCATTGTCTTGAGAAGAACCAACTCGCAGAACTCGATTCATGGGCACATGTTATCAGCATTGCATCTGTATCTTCTCTTCAACCTGATGAAATACGAAAACGACCACATAAATCAGCGTCGGGTAACAATAGTGCTGTTTTGATGCTTCCAGCGCCTAGCAACAGATAAATTTAATAGGAAGCAATCAGCAGTAACAATCTAGAAGCCTTCTTCTTCCTAGTCGACGATTAGTTGTATATATAAGCCATGCCGTCTGCGTTTTAATATATCTTGTACTTCTTCTAGTATGTGAGAGTAGATGTGATTCACTTGATCGCTGTTCAATGGCTGGTTTCTACTAGCGTGTTATAATTTAGTAATCAATAACTCACCCTGTCATTGAAGGCTCCTTATTTGCTTTCTAATCCTTATATACACAGCGAAGATGACTTTAAAAGCATAACTTCACTAATCACCATTTATAAGGCCAAAATTCAAATATATGCTTACTTTTCAGCCGGCAAAAAGCACGAAACTAAAAACAATACAGCAAATCTGAAATAACAATAAATATTTTGTATTACTATTTTCTCTAGAATAAGTTTTCTCTATTATGTGTACAGTACAATTGTTCATCAGTGTGGTAAGTACTACAAAATATTCATTCATATGCATATACATAAGTACACTTCGAATGCAGGCAAGTTCATATATAGGATATTCCAGGAAGATGACACCATTAAACTGTCAAGTGACTTATCATAGGCTCATGATTATACTGTAAGAAAGGAATCAAATGAACTTGCAGTAGATTTAAGATAGTGACGCTACTGCTCACGTGACATTCTTCAGTTAAAGTACTGAATTGTCCTTTTTATATGTGCTTCGATACAGTGGCAATAAATTATAAGTCTGAACAATGCTTTCGTGAACGATTCCATAAATTATTTTTTTAATCTTGAATAAGTCTAAAAAGGATCCTAATGCCATTACAATTATCCGATGTATCACTAATCTTTCTGAAGGATCTTATAATAAAATTGCCGGAAAGGGAAACGTATAAGGTTTCGAACACAAAATTAAGCTGCAATATTCAGCATAGGATACAAATTGCATCAGGGAAGCATTGACACAGAAACAAGAGTTTCAAATTCTCATCTGGTTAATGCTAAATCTAAACATACTATTTGTATTTGCTAAATAATAACCCTTGAAGCAGGCAGTTTGGTTATTGTTCTCATTGGGCGAATGTGATTTAAATTCTATAATTTGAATAAAAAATAGTTTAGTACGATAGATTGAGGTCAATAATTTACTAGATTCGTTGTGATCCAGCGACACAATGTATTGTTGTTGTTACGAAACGCTCGAAAATCTCTAATATATGTCGCTTCTTGCGCAGGAACTCATTTTGCGAATCGTGTTAACCTAAGTTGTCGCGTGATTCATCGGCAGTCCTTTTTTGTTATTGTTATTACTGTGTTACTATTAGGAAGTTTTTTGTTATTGCTGTTACTGCTGTGCTATTGCCATTTTCACCTTTGTGCCGTTGTTGCTTGTGTGATCCGTTAGTAATTTTTGGTTGTTGTAGTTGCGTCATTCATTTACAATCTTTTTGGTGTGTTCATTGGTTGCTGTTGTTTTTTTATGATCTATGATTTTTTATGATTATTATTATTGGGTACTTTTCCGTTTGGCCGGCGCAAGCGATAAAATCGCCGAAAATGGTAGAACTGATGCCAAAGCGAACATCTTCGCTGATAACCATTCACGGCACTTTTTCAAAACAAGTCGCTGAAATTTATTATCAGATTTACCTTTTTTTTTTTCAGTATTGGCATACAGTTACATAGAATTTTTTTAATTATAATATTGAAATAATTCTTGCATTTAAACTCGTATTCCATACTGAGATTTAACTTGAAATTAATGTAGATAATTCCTGAGAGAATCAGATTTTTGTAGCGTATTTTACGTGAGATGAGATCGTTTGGGATCACGTGATATTAACCTGCGAATCAAGAGGTTATACCATGAAAGCATAGTAAATCTTTAATTTAACGTCTTTAAATTCTTAAATTAACGTCTTTTACAAATATATCAAAAATGGATGAAAAACCAATGAAAATTTGGGATTTGCCCAGGACAGAGGAAGAAACCGTCAGATTCTTTCAAGGAAAGGCGTTTTGCCTAACATTGCTATTTGTGAAAATAATCATGAAATGAAATTACATTTCGGAGACGAAATTCAATGGCGTTGCAACCTTTCAACTTGCCGCAGTAAAAGAAGTATACGGAAAGGCACATGGTTTGAATCATCAAGATTGAGTTTCTTGAAGTGTTTAAGATTCATTTATGGTTGGAGTGAAGAATTAACTTCAGTTAAATGGTGTGAAAAGCAGTTGGAAATCAGTCACGGAACAGTTGTGGATTGGAATAACTACATGCGAGAGGTTTGTGTGGATTCTTTACTCAAACGTCAACAACGCAAAATAGGAGGCCCTGGTATGATCGTTGAAGTGGATGAAAGTATGTTCACGAAGCGCAAAAACAACGCGGGGCGGATTTTACCACATCAGTGGATCTTTGGTGGAGTTTGTCGTGAAACAAACGAATGTTTCCTTGTGATGGTGCCAAACCGATTCATGAGTATTATATTAGAGGCAATAAATGAAAACATCGAAAAAGGAACTACAATATATTCCGGTTCATGGAAATCATATTGCACTGAAAAACTGGAAGAGGAAAGTTTCGAACATTTCAAAGTGAACCATAAATACAATTTTGTAGATCCGGAAACTGGAACGCACACGCAAAAAATTGAAAGACAAGCGCAAAATGGCGGAATAAGAAACACAGAGGAACTGTTCGGCATCATCTGGAAAGTTACCTCGTCGAATTTATGTGGCGAAAGGACACAAAAGACCCATTTGAAAAAATTCTAAACGATATTAAAATATTTATGCCTCCCAAAATAAAAAAAAATGTTTAAAATTCTTAGAATTAACATTTCTTAACATTTTTTTTTATGTGTATACTGTGTGTTGTCGCCAATAAGGTCTGCTTGGCGAGATTTGCGCCGGAGAAAGGGAAATGGCGAGGTTTGCGCCGGCGAAACGGAAAAGTACCTATTATTGTTGTTGTGCGAGCCATTGGCAAACTTTTATTATTGTTTTTGTTGTTTGATCCATTAACAGATAATTTAGTTATTGCTGTATGATGCATTGGCAATCTTTTCTGTTGTTGTTGATGGTTATGCGATCCATTATCAATAATTTTTTGTTATTGTTTTCATTGTGATATGTTGGAGCGATTTATTGCTGTCGTTTTACGATCCATTGGCAGTCTTTTTCTGTTGTTGTTGTGTGACGTATTGGCTGTATTGTTTGTTTTTGTTTTATGATGCACATTCCCAGTCGTTTCTGTCGTTGTTGTTGTTGCTATTGTGATTCACTGGCATTGTTGTTGTTGTGAGATCCATTGACAGCTTTTTGTTGTTCTTGTTGTTGTGTAAAATGTATTGGCATTGTTTGTTGTTGCTTCTGTGGGATCAAATAGTAATCTTTCTTGTATCTGATCTTATGGTAAACCACTAGCAGTTTATTGCTGCTTTGTGATCTATTGGCGGGATTTTTGGCTGCTGTTGTTGTGGTAACCCACTGCATTTTTTGTTGTTTGATGTTCTCGCAACTTATCTCATTGGTCTGACAGGTGACAGGTGACGGAGGACGGGGACGCCTGAAGTTTAACAGAGGTTAACAGGCATATGTCCCGCATCATCCCCTGGAGTTTATTTAATAATTATAAGTGTGGATACATGGCCATACAGGGGCAACTGTTCAACATCTGGCATTTGAAGTACATTTGAATTAACATAAGGCATGGTATATAAAAAAAAACAATAGGTTATAACAAAAGAAGAAAATTAAACATCTAAAAATGGTGTTCAATTTGCTTCTGCTCCCTATGCAGTCAGAGATTAGATGGTAGAGCATTAGAGTGCATATGTCAGTGCAAGTAATGCATATAAGCCCTATTACTCTGGTTGACAGAGGTCCTGGCCATATGCTGCAATGGTGGTTATTACTTTGCAGATTTTATTTATGGCCACTCTGTTTTTGGCTAGGAACTTGTGAAATGCTGAGATATTGGCTGGTATCGGGAAGTGGAACTGTTCCGTGAGTGGGCACTGAAAGATATAATGGTCCGGTGACCCCTCACCCCCGCAAACACAGCGATCCGTGGTTGAGATGGTGCGGCGGTAGAAGTAATCCGGGAAGGGACCATGACCAGTAATGAAGTTGGTAAGGGGAGCAATTGCCATAAGGCACTCCGTGGTTACTTTTGGCAAGAAGCTATGCGCTCTCCTTCCCTTGTCGCCCTGATCCCATTCTCTTTGCCACCACTGGATAGCGGCATTTCGCAGTTGACTTTTGAGGAAAGATGGTGGTGCTGATACTGATATCGGTCTGGCATTTTGGTTCGAAGCAGCCTCCTTAGCGAGTTCATCCGCTGTCTCATTACCCATGTTACCTGCATGGGCTTTAATCCATACTAGGTCAACACGTGCGTGCCGATTATCTTTTAGGATATGCTGCAGTCGTATGATCAGCGGGGAGGCGTGACTATGTTTGTCAAGAGCAAGCAGTGTCGACATATTGTCTGTATAAAGCTGCACATGTGGGATGTTGTTGAGCGCCACGTATTCAATGGCAGCTGTTATGGCAACTACTTCTGCTTGAAAAATGCTATTATTTGGATTCAGGTGCCCTTTCCAATGGTGAGCAGCATGGCCTTGCCTGTAGTATATAAAGGCACTACCTACACCCTCAGCAGTTTTCGAGCCATTTGTGTAGAACGCGTGCATATTAGGGTTTCCTTCTGGTTGACGTCGTGACGGTTTGAGGATAGTGTGAATGCCAAGTCCCTTGTGTGCTGGGTGGGTGTGGAGAGGAGTACATTTGCAGGGCTATGTAAGGTGCCTGCAAAGGTTGCGTCTTTCTGTAGATGTATTACTTTAGTATATGAGGCCTCTAGCTCCGCTTGGATATGAAGTGGCATGATGCCTGCCAAGGTGAGTGCTGCATAAGTTGCAGTGGTGCGGTAGGCTCTGCATAAACCTAGGGCGAATGGGCGCTGTAGTGATAGGAGTTGCTTAACCTTGCGTGCGGTCATGGGTTGTGCCCATATAGCTGCCGCCTTCTCAGCTACAGTTTTGTAAAGTACCTTTTGAATGTGGGGACTCCGTCCCCAGTTCTGGCCTTGGAATTGTCGTGATCTCCTGGCAATTGCAGATGTTTTAATCTTTTGTGCCTGGATATGCGGAAGCCAAGTCAGACCTGGGTCCCATATTAACCCAAGGTGTCTTAAAGTTTTTACGACCTTAATATTCCGGCCTTGTAGTTTGATACATGGGCTACGTGTTGGATTTGTACCCTTTCTTGGAAAGATGATAGCAGTGGACTTTGTGGTGGATATTTGGAGTTTTAGCTCTTCGCAGAGGTTGGCAAAGATAGTGCATGAGTCACTGCCATGGGCTTCAAGCTCAGCGCGTGTCATTGGTCTGACAGTAGCATCAGGTCAATTCCGCGAGTTTTATTGTTGCGAAAAACACAATTTTCACAACAATTCAAAACAACACGGCAGGAGTTGGGCCTGCCGCTGGCTTAGGCCTTGAGTACTTTAAGGGTGACAGTACGAATTCACCAGTTTGTCCCAGTGTTGAAGGTGAATCTCTCGACAGACAGACCTGAGGGTCTCTCATCCCCTTCTCCTTCCACTTGCCTCTCGACCAAGGACCAAGGCGTTTGGATTACGGAGTACCTTTGCAATTAATTGCAATTACCTCCACATCATCATTCATAAAATTGAAATAATTAAGAGAAGCAGTCGCTAAAGTAAAGTAAAGAGCAGTTATGCTAAAGTCAAAAGCCGCTTAGCTTGCCTCTCGAGAAGGCTTTCACTTAATGGTATTTTAAGGGCCTTCATTCTGCAAAAAATACTATACACTTCATACATGCTTTCTCCAGGATTCAAATACAGACCCAAGCACTTGGCTTCTGTACCACCATCCCAAGAGAGTAACTGAAACCCATCTTTTTTAAATAATCTGTGCCAACCGATAAATTTAAAAGAATAAATATAAAATTCCATAGAGGTTCATAAAGGCTTGGTACAATTAGTTTTACTAAAAAGTTCATATTTTTTTCATTGTTAATTTTTCTTTTCTTGCACAGTATAGACAACCGAAAGAGCAAATATTTATTTGCCACATAATCAGGGGACATAAAATAGCTAAATGAAATCTCCCAACTGAATCATAAATTTATTTCCAAGTAAAGTGTCCTTTTAAAAAAAGTAAAAGAAATGTAATTTATTATTTTAGCGTGATTTAATAAATCGTATAAAAACTCAGAATTCTCTAATAATTTATAATAAACATACACATGTATAAAAATGTGACAAATAAGTTTCTCAAATTGCATTTTATTTTATTCTTTTTACGAAGAGTTCAACAGCTTGTACTTCTTTCGTTTTTTTTTTTTTTTTTTTTGGATTCGAATCAAATTTTCTCCCCTCACCTGTTGCTACTTTTTGTACCTGAGCATCCTCTTCCAACAAATCCTATTTTTTTTTTCTTTCTTTCGTTAGATGAGCCTTTCTGGTACTTTGCCAAAAGTTCCTTCAGCGATCTTGCTGTTCCCATGTGAATTTCTCTCCCTGATTTTTTCCTTTTTTGTTCTTTTTTTACGAGGAAGCTTATTCCTTTCAGCAGCAAATACTAATATTATCTCTTTTTTCTTTTAATGTTTAGTCTTAGCGGCATTACTTACATCATTTTTTAAACACTCTCTTTTTCTCATTTCTGCAGAACACAAATTCTTAAAACAGCCATAAGACATTTTTGATAATTTATTTACAACTAAAGGATTTGCTTATTTTGGAAATAAATATTTCTTGTGCGTTACAGAATTAGAAAGTGATTCAGTAGCAGCAAAGATACCAGAATTGTTTTAGATAAAGGCTGGAAAGGAATGTTTATTCAAAGCAAACTGACATTGTTGGCAATGGTTCAAGAATTTGTCATTTGTATTAGGACTTCCGAAACATCAATATTGAAGTAATTCAGTTCATATCACAGTATCGTTTCGATGCTGAACATGATCGACAAGTTCTGAATTTTTAATATTTTTGTCAGATAAAATTTACTTAAAAGAATAAAAAAAAAAAGAATGTCAAATAAAATTTTCTTTAAAGCTGGAAATGATTCTGACTCATATTTTATTTTATAACTAAATACGGAACTCGTGGAGAAAAATGGGATAATAATAACATCAAGATTATTATTATATTCATTATATACATTAACAAAGCATTAGTATCTCATTACGCAATTTATGGATTAAAATTATCCATGAAATGCATTATAATAAATCAAATAACCTGCTGAAGAAAATTTTATCTATAGCTTTTGAAGAAGCCACATTTTCTGTGAGGATGGAATTTCATTTATATGCTACAGTTCAAAGTAGAGAAGTAAAATAAATATTTTTTAAAATATATTAAAAAAATTTTTTAATTAAAATTTCATTTTTAAAAAATGAAATGTGGCACTGTAAACCAGTATGTGGTACCAGTATGTAAATAAGTTAGGAGTATTTTTAAATCGAAATTTTTTGAAAGTTTTAGAGAGAGCGATTTCGGCAGCCAGGTTGGATGTAGTACTTTTCTGTCGCTTAGTTCTGCTACATTAATTATACGGCACTGGCCATTCTGCTAGTCGAAATACAATGTGTCCACAAAGTCCCTAAACAACATTTGATAGCTTGTTATTTGGGATTGGTATAATTTATACCTTTGGTACTGGTCGCACTTTCACGAGCAAGGTTCAAAGATTTTGGGACAGATGATACAGGTTGCACAACCTCAACATGATATAAAATTACTTCCATTTGACGATCTTCCAACTGTAGGCAAATGTAAATAATCGATGTATCGAGATTAACACCGGCTGTTAATTGTTTAATGAAGAAAAGTAGTCCTTGTTATGAGGCGTCCTACACGAAACATTCTAAATTGGGCTGTCTCGCTTCGGCTACCTTCTGACATGAGGATTTTCGGGTTCTCAAATTCTCACATTATGTGTGCATTAAACCTAAACGTATTGCTCGAAAAATGTTTTGAAGTAATAACACTATAAAAGCTTGCAGTACTCCCTCTTATAGGCTGCTCACAAAAATAAGGTAAATTTGTTCACAATCTTTGTGGCCACTCTACAAAACGCAGACTCAACAAAACTAAGCTAATTTTTAGTGAGGCTGTTTATATTGTATTTTCCAGGATCTAAGTAATTTAAATTATAAGTTTTACTTACTGGTAGTTGGTATCTTACCTCTCTGGGTCAACCTCGGCGTAGTTGATGGTCAGCAAAGTTCCCCGGGCGGGGAGTGGCTAACGAGTCCGCCACCAAGCTTGGGCGGCTTCCTAACGTGGGGGCATGAACAGTTTCGTGATCATAAACATCACACTCACAGAGCAGTGTTTGGTTGGCAGGAGGTACTCTGTACTAGCTGACGATGCTCGTAATGAGATCAACTTGTTGGGACACGTAGACGTGAGTGTTACAGACTGATGATTGGGCCACTGAGGCCTTACGAGAGGATATTTTCAAACCTATGTCAGTAATCTTGCAAGTAGCGAAGATTTAATTTGTAAGTACAAGTCTTGCTTTGTTCAGTTTGAAGCTTAAGCCTTCTTAGGAGACTGTACTGCAGTTTAACAGACCAAGCAATAATTCGTTTCTCAGTGTTTACCGAGCTGACGAAATTTTAGTTTATTTACAGAGAGTAACTCTATAGGGTCATAACAGGTGTCTACTCATACGGTCATGTTTTTTGCAGGATATTTAAGCCATATTAACAGACTTTGAAATTATGAAACAGAAAAATAAGCTGTGCTTTCGTCGAGCTGGGAAACTAGTGCTCATGATGTGTTACATTAGATGGCCATCATGTTCAGTGTTAAAAATGGAAAATGTATTCCGGTAATATCTTGAAGTTTTAATGTTAACAGCGCAGTTCTGTCGCTCGCATTTATATTTATTAACGCATAAAAAACTTTATAAACATCTCTGTATTTAGGGCTTCGTTTATTGAGTTAATTATCACATCATCAAAACATCGAAAATTGTTGGCAGTTAATCAAAATCGTAAAAACAACCTTATATTTAGCGTAGGTATAATGAAACACTCAATCGATTTCGAGGACAGCTAAAGGTCCCTCCTCATCAGCAGAAATACCTAGAAAGAAGAAAATAAAGGAGAAGGAGTTACAGAAACACGTGGTCCTTATCAGAACTGCACGTGGTTATAACTAGATTTTTAATCACAGTTGCACTGGCCGCCTACTTTTACTGAGCCAGACTATCTGATCGAGCATGAAAAATTAGCGAAGTTAAAATAGGGAGCGAGGGGCAAATGCACCTTACGCTCAAAATCTGAACTTCAAATAATGGAAAGCAACTACTGAACGGATTTTTATACCCTCTGGTAGTACCAAACGCGAGGAGGTAACGCCATCTATCGGCAAAAATAACTGAATTAAGATAGTAGAACTTTAAACCATTAGGAAGGACTGGATTGGACTTCAAATCATTAACTAAACCTGCTAAATCTTTGTGAATGTGAAAAGCCTCAAGAAAATCCAATTCACCTATGGAAGAAGCCTTTTGGATAATTTTTGCAGATCCAAAATCAAAATTATGGTTAAAAGTCCAACTATGATACGCTATTGAAGACTTGATAATTTCGCCTTTTCTGACATAAGATTCATGTTCCTTGATACGAAACTTCAACGCTCTTTTCGTTTAGCCGATATATCTTAAACCACACTGACACGATATACTATAAATTCCCCAAGAATTCAAGACAGAAACGCAATCTTTTAGAATCGAAGGGTGAATTTTATTAATAGGGGAGAAACCGACTTGAAAATTGAATTTCTGGAGAATTCTTTTAACTTCGCTAATTTTTCATGCTCGATCAGATAGCCTGGCTCAGTAAAAGTAGGCGGCCAGTGCAACTCTGATTAAAAATCTAGTTATAACCATGTGCAGTTCTGATAAGGACCACGTGTTTCTGTGACTCCTTCTCCTTTATTTTCTCCTTTCTAGGTATTTCTTTCTCTTGATGAGGAGGGACCTTTAGCTGCCCTCGAAATCGATTGAGGGTTTCATTATACCTACGCTAAATACAAGGTTGTTTTTACGATTTTGATTGTCACATTAGCGTGTTTCTCTTCTAGTCTTGTTGGCAGTTCTTGAATTAAAACTTAAGTAAACTTAACTTGCTAAAAGCGATGTTAAGTACTCGCTAGAACATCCCCAAAATGTATTGCAGAGTAGCAATTAATTTTGTAACTGCTTTTTTATGTTAATTTCCATTTCCTTTCGCTACCAGAATGCAAATTTCTAGCACGCGCGATATTGATAGAAATGAGATAGAAAGTAGGAAGTATTTAAGGGGGCTTATACACCTTAAACCCCTTATGATCTTCGAATATGTGACTGTTGCAAGAATTGGAATATTTTATTTATTTTAAAAGGAATTATTTCCAACTTTTTACAGCTGATTACATGATATACCTGCTTTGGAAACTAGTAACCAGAAAGTTTGCGTTGCCACAAATATTTTTGTAATTTAATCCAATTTGTGACAAAATATTTCGTCACGTTTCCATCTTGCGCGCATGATATTTTAAAAATGACTAATGGTACATACTTGAAATTGGATGGAATTCTTTGCATGGACACTATTGTCTAACTGAACCAAAAATCTGATGAATATTTTAATATTGAAAAATTTTATGGACGAAAACATTACAGATTTTTTTAATAAAATACATTTTATAAACTCAACTCAAAATAAAATAAAAATTTAACATGAAATTTTTAGAATTTTAGGTTCACAATCGTTTCCAAATGTTAAAAAAGCTATATATTAAATATGGAATTAAATTATGCAACACAATGTTTTAAACTGTGCGCGCAAGGTGGAAACATGACGAAACATTTTGCCACAAAGCGGATTAAATTATAAAAATATTTGTGGCAACACAAACTTTCTGATTACTATTTCAGGAAGCCGCTATATTATGTATTCAGCTGTAAAAAGTTGGAAGTAATTGCTTTTAAAATAAATAAGTTATCTCAATTCTTGCAACAGTCACATATTCGAAGATCTTATGGGTTTTAAGGTGTATGAGTCCCCTTAAAGGAAAGTTTTGGAGAGTGAAATCAGAGGGTGTTCTGCATGCTTGAAAGTTACGTTGCTAGCTTCGATTCTCTAGCGATTAGAATTCTGCGGTATTGTGTTAATTATTCTTGTCAGAGCTGGCTTTTAGGAGGTCAGAGCTGGCTTGTGTGAAACCGTTAGGTATACTTAATCGTCATCAATTTTAAGTTAATCTGTTACTTTTGGAGTACAACCAAAATTGTTGGCTTCTGTAAGCCCGAGTTGGTGCCATCTGTTAAAATTTATTTCAGTTAAAAAAAGGGTTTTATACACCCTTCGCTTTATTTTGCAGTACTTTAAAAGACTTAGTGATAATTCACTAAACATTCTTTCAACGTCGCGTAAAATTTTCGATAGCAAAGAACAGTCGACGTTATATTATTGAGACCTGTAAATGCATTTAATGAGTTAAAACGTCATTGTAACTATTCTTTTCTTCAAAATTTTAAAAACGAAATTATAACGACACAATGACCTAAGGTTTCCAAGTCGAGGACTATGAAAAACTCTTTACATCTTCACCCGTTGTAAATCCTGAAATCTTCAAGATCTGTACGCTTTTGCACCAGAATCAGCTACGAGACCTCTAATTTCTTACATTATATGGCGTAGAGTAAAAAAAAGCACTAATAAAAAGATAAGAAAACAATTAAAGAATATATATAATAACATACTTACTTACACGAAGAAAGCGGAAAAAACAATTTACTTACCTAAAAAAAAAAGAAAAAAAACACATGTAGTTGCTTTGGCGTAATAATTAAAACAAATTCTTAATAACTAAAATTATGTCATTTTCCTTTCATAACAAACACATTCGAATCCAAATGCATTAATTTTGCGATTTTAATGCATTACATTCTTAAAGGAGGCGCAACCAAGATTTCATTTAATGTTTCATTTTCCTGTCCATTGTTGGAAACTAAAGTAATTATAGGATGCTAAAATGAAGCCCATAAATTAACACAAATTTGTTCCCTTTTATCTTTTCAAAGTGAGCTCTGTGAGACATCGCTAGTAAATTATGTCCTAAACGAATGAAAATGCGAATTATTACATTGAATCTCTCTTTCGAAAATAACTTCATGGAAAGATATTAGGGTATTTTAATAAATTAAGTTTTCAGAACAACGTAATATTTATTTATGAGAACCATTTCCTTCTTTAATCCCGTTCAACATGCAGTTCCTCCTCTTAGTGGTGTCCCATATTTTCATAACCAAAAATTCATTTTACTAATTCATTCATTTTACTGAATTTTATTCTCATACATTCGAACATATACGTGGTACAGTCAAAAGTCGTTAATTCGGACACCCATAATCCGGAATGATCTATAATCCGGACCTCAAAGCTAAAAACTTTCTGCGCATGCGCCGCGTTTTCACATGCGCATAGGCGTTTACGCGCGCGCGTAAGACCTTTTACGACTGCGCATATGCGTGTGCGCAAGCGCAGAAAACGTTTTCGCGTGCGCGTTTTATGTATAACGGACGGTATACGCTAAAATTATCTAATTATCTATTTCATTTAATGTTGATGATTGCGTTGTTCCTTAAGCTTCGAATTGGATCCGGCTTATTATTTTTTGCAGACTGTAAGAGCAATTTTATAAAAGTAAACTTGAACTTTCGATTATGTCAAATAGAATTTCCGATTCTGGAGCTCCCAAAGGATCGTACAAAACGAAAGTATGTTTCGATGTCCATCAAACAAAAAGTGGAATTGCTGCAAAAATTAGATAAAGACATGAAGAATGTGACAGAGAGGTTAGTGAAAACGAAAAAATTTCGATTTACAAGTTAGTCGGTATTCGCGGCACAGCAATTAACGGGACTTGAACAGCGGAACTTTGTAACTGAACAAGAAATTATGTCTGCTTATAGAATTAAAGAGAAAGTATTATCACATAAAACGAAGCAACTTAAACAACTTACTTTGAAAGTAAGTTGTTACTTTGGAAGAAATGTTTAATAAAGTAAACAAATAAATATTAAGCTTTTGTTTTGTAAATTTTGATACCCTTTAGATTATAATTGTTCTTTATTTCATAAATTACGGTTTCATATTTTTAATTTTAGAATTTCTGCATGCCATCTTACGAGATTTAAACTGATGATCTATAATCAGGAAAAATCGATAATCCGGAATCGCCGAATTCCCGACGAGTCCGGATTAACGAATTTTGACTGTATTGTGAATCTAATTAGTCATTTTCAATTATTTTGTCTAAATATATACTCAAGTATTATATCATGTTATACTACACACACACATACAAAAAAAAAAAAAAAAAAAAAAATATCTATTGTCAGGAAAGATGCCTAGTCGCTCCCCTCAAAAAACAATTACTAATGATATTTTCTGAAATTTATTAAAATGCCTCTATTTTTCGCTTCTGTAACCACTTACAGTATATTAGAAAAGTTCTTAATTCAATTTAGGATCAAAGTTTCATATTTGGCATCTATCTTTCCACAAGAGCGTTAGTTAGATCTGTTAAGGATGACAGTCAGTTTTCTCTGCCTCTGTTACAACACACGTGACTAGAATTCGAAAATAAACGGAAACTTTTGCGTCAGAAAGAACTATAAACTAATGCATTCTCTTCATATAATAACATCACATGAAATTAGGAAAGAAACAACCTTGTGTTTGGTGTAGATTTTAGTCAAGACTTTGTAGATTTCGAAAGAAAACATTTACACGTCCTTCTTCATCAAAATCAAAAAAATCTGCAACAAAGGGAAACCCACGGTTGTATTTATACCCAACAAAAGGAGTAAACTATAAATGAGTCGCCCAGACGGTATAAGGGTTAAGGGAGCCTACTACGGGACTGAAGGACACGGATTCGAATCCCGGCGAAGACATGGATGTTTCTAAATGTGTAGTGTCGGCGCGGCATTGGGGCACTCTAAATATGCGACGAGCAGAAAGTCCTCTCGTGTGGATTTGTGGGACAGAAGAGACTTCCGGCGTTAGGAGGGTTAATAAAGGCTTTAGGAGGTCGAAAAAAGGCAAAATAGTGCCCGCCGTTTGACAAAAAAAAAAATCTGATGTGTACACCACATGACTTCCTTGTACGGAATATTAAATTCTACGCATTTTTTCTTGTATTTCATTTAAACTTATTGGATTGACTTGAATCTACTTCGCCGACAGCGCATAAACCACAATAGAATAAATGAATTCTTTAAAATTCACTCTAGTATTTCTTTACCATACTCTGGCGCTAGATTCACTTAACAGTATTATATTTCGTTCATATCATAACTCAGAAAGCACAAAAATTATATCATTTAAAGAATTATCTAATCGTTGCCAAATGTTCTATTCAAATACTAATATAAAGCTAGAACGATATATAAAAAAAGAAATTAAGCAAGTAAAACAAAAAGAAACAGTTTTCCACAGACGATTGAATATTTCTCATTCAATTAATTCAGTTCTCACTTCGCGAGAAGAGAAAAATACATAAAAACTCAAAATATATGTATTAAAAATTACAAAGTAAATCTTAAACACTTATTTCCTCGAAAAAATTCCAGAAAGGATTGAGCATGATTTAATTTTCAATAATAAATGAAGGCATTATCTTTGTTGTTGGGAAGCTAAGTTTCTCTAGATTGGCATCAAATCCACTAGTCTGTTGTTTCAAATGTAAACAAGCAATGGCCGCCACCAAAAAAATTATTAGGCTTAACGACACTTAACTTTAAAATTGTTGATAATTCTAAAATTATTGCATACAGATTTACTAAAGGTATAAAAACCGTAACCGGAAGATAAAAAACAACATAATTCAATCATTTTTAAAGCAAAAAATGTACAATTTGCAAACATATAAGAGTAAAGAAACTGAGATCACTGAGCCGGGTAACAGAGTGGATATATATATAAATATGTTTATATACGTTTGGTGCGGCCGATTGCAACCAAAATACGAGGTGCACATCTACATGTTATAGCAGTTCTATATGCAAAATTTCAACGTTCTGAGGCTACTCGTTTTTGAGTTATGCGAGATGCGTACGTACGTCCGTACGCATCTCGCATAACTGTACGAACGTACATACGTTCGTACAGACGGCACGAAACATTCTCTTCAGAATTCATTTTAAAGCAGTTTTATAATTTTTTTGGAGGAAACGAGTCTTTTATTCTGTCCTTACGTACAGACATCACGCAAAAATATCGTTAAATTGCATTCGATTGCGGTCAAAATGGATATTTTCGTTGAAATATGCTGCCTGAAACATTTCGCGATTACAATACTTCCTTTTTCCTTCGTACAAGGAAGTAAAAAATTTTCATAGTTGCATTGAAGTTAATATATTTCCAATCACAGTAGCTATTGTAGAAACGTGCTGCAAAAAACGAAAAAAATGCTAATACTTAAGAAAAGAAACTAGGAAGAAGAAGTAGTCATCCCAGAATCTCAGAATTACTACTTTTGAATGAGATTCAACTCAGACTTAAAAACCCTGCCTTGCGAAAAAGCCGCTATTACACCAGTAGTTTATCTGGAGAGAAGAGTGAAGACTATAAAACGTGGATAAATGACGACGTAGAAAAGGTAAATGAATCTGACAAGTCTAAATTTAGTGTCCGTGCCTCCAGTAGTAGTTGTATAAGGCATTTCATCCGCCTTCTTGGCATGCCTTCGTGGTGTGGTGGTCTGCACGCTGGGCGCGTCTTCCAGAGGTCCGTGGTTCGATTCCCGGCGAAGGCGTTGCTCATCTTTCATGCTTCCAAATAACCTAATGCCTCTACAGTTGCGTCATGAAATATAGGATATATATTATGCTGATTTCATTACATTCGTATATATCCATTACATTCACTCGTCCTAATTATTTGAGACAGCGTTTCGGATGTAGACATAGACTGGCTTTATTTTCTGGATCTTACAGGGAAAGCTGAGGGATTCATAAACGTCTTGTAGAACTTTTACCATGTTTCGTCAAAGACATGTTTAGCAACCACAGGATATCATTTTCAGCGTAATGGAGCATCTTATTGAGCCCAAAATAACATGCAGCTTTACACACAATATTTCCAACATGTATAATACTCGTACACTCTGCCAAAAAAAAGGGGAGAATTATATAACTCCTATTCTACTGGACTGGTTGACGAATTCAACTTGCCTGTTTCACATTTCGAAAGCGGGACTTAGCATATATAATATATTTGTATTCAGCATTGTTCAAACACGCGCATTTTGGCATAAATTCGGACATTTTATAAAAAGAGAAAAAAACATTTTTTTCCATGTTTCGATTTTACGACTCAAATTATTCCAAAGTTTGTAAAAACTGAGCGAATAGTTTTAAAAACGAAATCTTCCAAAATTTTAGCTTCTCATTGTTAATTGAAGTTGGTACATGTTTATTAATATTTCGTTTTTTACTTCCTTGTACGAAGTAAAAAGGAAGTATTGTAATCGCGAAAAGTTTCAGTCAGAATATTTCAACGGAAATATCCATTTTGACCGCATTCGAATGCAATTTAACGATGTTTTTGCGGGATATCTGTACATAAAAAAAGAATAAAATACTCTTTTCCTCCAATAAAATTATAAAACTGCTTTAAAATGAATTCTGAAGAGAATTTTTCGTGGCGTCTGTATGAACGTATGTGCGTACGTAAGTATCTCGCATAACTCAAACACGAGTAGCCTCAGAACGTTAAATTTTCTATGTAGGACTACTATAACTTGTAGATGTGCACCTCGTGTTTTGGTTGCAATCGGCCGCGCCAAACGTATATAAATATATTTATATATATATCCACTCTGTTACCCGGCTCAGTGATCGCAGTTTCTTTACTCTTATATGTTTGTAAATGGTACATATTTTTGCTTTAAAAATGATTGAATTACGTTATTCTTATCTTCCGGTTAAGAGTTTTATACCTTTAGTAAATCTGTATGCAATATTTTTAGAATTATCAACAATTTTAAAGTTGTCTAAGTGCCGCTAAGCCTAATAATGTTTTTGATGGCGGCCATTGCTTCTTTACATTTGAAACAGCAGAGTAGTGGTTTTGTTGCCAATCTAGAGAAACTTAGCTTCGCAACAACTAAGATAACGCCTTCATTTATTATTGCGAATTAAATCATGCTTAATCCTTTCTGGAATTTTTTCGAGGAAATGAATTTTTAAGATTTACTTCGTAATTTTTAATATAGATATTTTGAGTTTTTATGTATTTTATGCCTTCTGGCGAAATGAGAACTGAATTAATTGAATGAGAAATACTCCATCGTCTGTGAAAAACTGTTTCTTTCTTTCTTTTTTTTTTTTTTTTGCTTAATTTCTTTTTTATATATCATTCTAGCTTGATATTAGTATTTGAATAGAACATGTGGCAACGATAAGATAATTCTTTAAATGATATGAATTTTGTGCTTTCTGAGTTACAATATGAACGAAATATAATACTGTTAAGTGAATCTAGCCGCAGAGTGTCACTATGATAAACAAATAGAGTGAAGTTTAGAGAATGCATTTATTCTATTGTGGTTTATGCGCTGTCGGCGAAGTAGATTTAATTCAATCCAGTAAGTTTAAGAGAAATGCAAGAAAAAATGCATATAATTTAATATTCCATACAAGGAAGTCATGTGGTGTACACATCAGATTTTTTTGTTTAAACTTACCTGATTCTTTCTATCAAGAAATGAAATTCAGGTTCGATCCGTATAAAATTTGCAAATATTATCTGATTTGTTTTTTAAATTCGTATTTTTAGTAATTTTTATAAATTTTTCGAAAACTTTTCTGAATTACAACCTATCAAATGTTTACCATTACCTTTAAAATAGATGTATTTCTATACATGACTGAACCAATTTGAGTTTACTATTCAAAATTTCAAAATATATGCATTAATTTACATATTTTCGCGTTTTGAAATTTGGGATATTTGTGATTATAACGATAAATGTGTTTTACGCACATCGTTGAAATTATTCGAAAAAACTAACGATGCACCTTTATTTTTGATTATGCACAGCGAAAGAGAAAGTAAACTAGGTTATCATAAATGAAGAATTTCGCCTAGGGGATTATTGTTGGTGCAAACTGAAGAAGCTAAATATTTAAATTTCTCATTAAGTTTCTCACTGAATTTTACAAAATTTAATATTTAGGCATAATTTGAGTAGTGGAATCAAAATATGAAATAAAATCTATATGTCCTTTCAGAAAAGTCCAGTTTTGCATACAAATACTTGTGTTTGAACGGTACTACATGTAAATGTAATGTATATTCTAAGTCGCGCTTTCGAAGATTGAAAAACACAAATTTCTTTAAATGGAAAATACAGAAGTGTTCTTTTTTTTATTTTTATTCTTTTTATGTGCCCAGTGTACTACATTAGAACGTAGTTTAGATATTACCTTAGGAACTTTTTTTATTTTTAAGGTACAAAAAAATCTGGAAAAGTCAAGATTAATATCGCATGCTAGTTCGAAAATATTCCGGATGTAAATCTAATTGAAAATTCCTGGTCCATAGAGAGATGATATTTTTTTAGCGAGTCGAACCATTTTCCATTACATGTCTGTATTACAAATAATGTGCATAATGTAAAACATTTTGATAGTTCCCGCTTTTGGTTGTACTCCATTACGTTCGATCAGCACTGCATAAAAATATAGACGAAAATTTTCAGAGAAAGTTGAATAGTTGTTTCCGTAATTAAAAACCAAGACTATTGAACAAATTTACGAAAAATTGCATATTAAACAAATGAGTTATGCAGATGTGAAATGCAGTTCTTATATCAGCAAAATATTTAATAGGAAAAAAACTGTTTATGTTATCCTTAAATAAAATCCTGTCTGCTTCAAATGTTCGTCTAAAATCTGAAAAGGCGGCAAAGACAATAAAATTCCACTATATATAGTACTGTTTTTCTTACGTTCTTTCTTTAGCAATTAAAAATTATCCTAAAAAATTAGTACACATTATTAAGATAATACAGAAGATGACAAAATCTTGATATATGCATTTACATTAGAAGTATTTTAAATGAAATCTCAGCTTCTGTATAATAGCTGTAGTTTGGTTTGGTTTATTTAATTATGGCAAAGCACACTAGGGCTATCTGCCTAAGGGGAGGGATGCCTTCGTGGAGGACTTTCTAAGGGAAACTGGCTCGTATACACGTTACACACGGGGAAAACCACGAAAACAGCCAGCCCGTTCGCGGGATTCGAACCTCGGTCCGAACTACCAGTGTTCAGCGACTTTACTGCTCGGCCGCTGGTGGGCTGTATAATAGCTGTAGAGTCATTAGGTTATTTTGAAACAGTATATGTGAAAAATGTGCAATGGGGACTCGAATCTGGTATTCTCGAATGCGCGCTGAGTGTGCTACCGGTGCACCACGATGGCATGCAGAAAGAAGGGAAGAAACACCTTATATACTCCCTCTTTGAAAAGGCTACTGGGGATTAGGGGACCCACTCGCCAAATCCTGGTGGTGAAGAACCAACATCCACCACCTTTTTTATTTCAGGCGCCACTGTAGAGACAATAGGTATTTTTTAAGCAGGAGTGCATGAAAATTGAACAATGCCCTCGCCGGGATTCGAACCTGGAAATATCGGATACTCGCCGAGTGTGCTCTCCGTTGCACCACGAAGGCAGGCTAGAATGAGGAAGAAAATGCTTTAATGGATATTTTTAGTTCACATTCTAGTATGAGCCCCTAGTGTCATTGGAAAAACTCCGAGAGCACTTTTTTTAGCATGATGATGATGATTGATCACTTATTATGATTTATTTTCACATCTTTTTAGACCAAAGGGGCAATTTGCCCAGAAGGACTATTGGTTTCGTTTTTTCATTTTGCGTCGATTCACTATAAGCGTAGCTTCGCTTTTCAAATTGTTACTACAGAATATTATCTTCCTCTATTATATTCAAAGAAATTAAATAATGAAGAATCTGCATGAATGTGTGTAAGTTTCTGGCACTGTGATAAAACAACGGTACCTAGAGCCGTCCAATTTTGAATAACGTAATCCTCTTGCGAATATGGGCATCTGAACGCCCAAATTTGAAATTTAGAATTTGTTTTATGATCGATTTCGTATTTTGTAATACTTCAACGAATTTTTGATTAACAAATTGAATGATTTCAAAACGAGCAATGGCAACAATGTACAGAAAAAAAAAAATATATATTTTTATCTCCAGCGCGCGAGACTCTGTATCGGAAATTCTACTAAAGATGTGATCATTTTAAATTTATTTTGTGATATTGCTGTTGAACATGATATCTAATAAATAAAGGTAACACACAAAATGTTAATATAACGAACGCCCCTTTGGACGTAATTTAAAATATGAAAACTTTCAGATTTTTTATTTTATTTATTTATTTACATCTGCCTTTAAACTTTTGAACTGATTGCTACTGTTGAAATCTTTTTAAATGCTTCAAATAGTTTCCCTCCTAGTCATGTTTCCTGAGCATGACTATTTTACCTTCATTATGGTAAATTTCGAGTCTTAAAATAATTATATAGTTCTGCTTTTATAGTGAAAGAGTTTGAATAAGATGTTTTGGTTGCTTTACATTTAACGTATTGTTACGTTCGTAAGGGGTTCGTATGGATTTGGAGTGAATAACGACGACACTTGATGAAGTATCGAAACACACTTTATTCAGCTAATATTAAGCAAGACAGTTCCAATAACACTTTTTACAGTCGTCGAAGATCTACTATAAACACGCTGGAACAATCCGCGACACAGCCTTCACACTGTCAGGCAATAACGGTGGAGACAGCTTCACTGCAAAGCACCAGAGTACAGCTCCCGACTCTGCTCGGTCGTTCTCGGAACTTCACGTACTCTCGAGACTCTCCACGCTACAACTCGCGATGCACTCGACGACACACAGAACACGGCTCCCGACTCTTCGGTTCAGTCGTTGTTGGAGCTCAACCCGCTGTCTCGACGATGCACTAACCACGATACACTAAGAGACTCTTTCGGTGCACTCGACGACCCACTCGGCACTCGCTGCCCCGGCTGTCAACTCGATTGACTCGCTAGACGAGACACGAACTCGATGCTAACTATCTCGCACTCTAGACGAGGCACTTTGACTCTCCCTTTCGGCGAGATACACACTCTTCTGACTGTGGACCAGCAGGGTTTATATAGCTTTCGGCTTGTGCTCGAGAACATTCTGTGCTAAACCGGTAAGAATTCGTTCCAGAAGGTTCTCCACCTGTCCATGGCATATCGTCTATTTTGTCGCCAAATGGGCGGTTTTTCGCCAAATGTGACAACTCTGCGTTATTTTGCCATTTTATGGCAACCCTAAAACTGCTTTGCGGGGAAGCTTTCTTACTGAGCCTGTACATTTCGTATCAGTATATTTTCTCTAATACAGATAATTAAACTGATTTTTAATTTCATAGCTATGAAACGCCTTTTATTTATTTTTTTCTCGTATTTTATATTTTGTATCATAAAACTGAAATGAATTAATTATTCATAGCCAGCATTTAGTTTTATGCATTTGCAAATCTACAGTTTTAACTAGTATTTTCTTGAGATATTGCCATCTTTTGTCAAAGTATAGCAAAGAAATAGTTGTTAATTCCTGTTTCAATAAATATCTTAATGTCATCCATTTAATGCGGTGATATTATTACATGAGCCTCGTACTTCAGAAAAAACTTTTGAGACACTCCTGAAGTCAAAAAAATAAAAATGGTAAGATGAAAGATATGTTTCTTCTCTTTTATTAAGTTCTCAGGAGAAATCAGATAAAAGAAACGAAATTAAGAGGACTGGTTTTTTATTAGAGGCAGGGCAAAGCCTATATTCCCATTGCACTTTAGCAGACGAACTCGTTTCTTATTTTATTTTATTTTTATATTTCACTTCTAAACTTATTTCCAAAATCCTCTTTACTCAAACTGCGAAAGATAAAATTCGTTACAGACATTGCATCCTCAAGAAATCATCTTCTTTTCTGTGCTAAATGGAAAGAAGGAGTATTCTATCTAGTATTAATGTTTTTAAGAGATGATCTGAGTGTTACACACAACTTATAAAAGCTAATTTTAGCGCACAATACATCACTTTTATAGCGCTGTCGGCAATCACACCGTGTCGCATCTTGAAATAGTTTTCCCAAAAGCAATATATAATAATTCAGTACCCATAAACGCACGTAGCATAAAACTTATGGCCCTTCAACTTTATTTTCTATGAATTAACACTGAAGATATTACAGTAGTATTTCGGTATACGTCATTAATCCGTTCCACATTCTTGGACTTATACCAAACAAACTTTCTCTATAAGAAAAAACATGAAAATAAATAAAAATCTGAAAGCTTTCAGATTTTGCATTAAGCCCAAAAGGGCGTTTTTTAACGTTTTGTGTGTTACTTTTAATTATTAAATATGTGCTTCTCATTTAAACCATAAAATTCAATTCAACGGCAAAACGCAAAATAATTTTAAAAAGAGCATGTCATTAGAATTTTCGATACACAGTCTCGCGCGTTAGAGATAAAAATGTTTTTTTTATTTGTTTTTTAAATCCATACTATTAGCTCACACTCTCCCTATATCTTGTCCAAATTTTCAATCGTTAATAAAATACTTTTTATTCGTCTACTCAAGTTGAAATGCATTTTTTTAAACTTGTAGTGGATGACGCTTGATGTTAATACTGTATTTTCACATATTAAAAATATTTTTTTTTAATTTTAATTAAAAAAATTTGTATTTATTTGTTTTTGTATTTTTTTTTGTATTTTTTGTATTGTATTTTTTTTTTTTGTATTTTATTTTTTATTGTTCTTATTTATTTATTGTTTTGTATTTTATTTATTTATTTATTTATTGTTTTGTATTTCATTTATTTATTTATTCATTTTATTTTATTTTACTTTATTTTTTATTTTTAAAAATTTTTCTGTGTTGACCTAACTAGGAATTGACTTAATTTTTTTTATATTACTTGTTTCGTACTGTGTTGCCATTGCTTGCTTCGAAATCGTTGAGTTTGTTTAATAGATAATACAAGAAATTCCAAATTATGGCTTCCGAATACTTGGTGGAGGATTACGTTATTAAAGACCTGATGGCTCTAAGTACCGTTGTTTTATCATAATTGCAAGACACTTAGATATATTTGTGCAGATGCTTCATTGTTTAATTTCTTTAAATATAACATAGGGCGATAATATTTGGTGGCAACAATTTGAAAAGCGAAACGGATATTTAAAGTTTTCGAATGCAAAATGCCAAAACGAAATTAATAGCCCTTCTGGGCTAAAGCTTATTGAGCTATAATTAATCCATTCTTTAAAAAAATCCTATTGTTATTTTCACGAATTTTATATATATGTGAATTAGTTTTGTGAAATTATAAATAAATTGCATTATCTCTTGTACAAGCTGTGTGAAAAGAGTCTGAATGAGTAAGTCCATTTAACATTGAGGTAAGACACTATAACGATATAGCACCAAGCTGGCGATGGATTTGGCGACTAATTTGTGCAGCCCAGATGGCAATAGATCGCCAAACGGTGACAATTTGGTCCGATCCCTGGGTAACTCTAATTAATCTGATATCTATGCAACTGCAACTGTGTTCTGGCCTATCTAATTATAACTGTATCACAGAGTACAATCAGTAGTTACACTTCTAACAATTAAGAACGTTAAACACAACTCATTGCAAAGCGCATCTAAAGAGAGAAGCTAACCCAGAGATATTTCAGTACTCCGACTCACGCTAAAGTAACAACTAACAACTGAGAGCAGATGCTCTTTCCGGCCTTATATAGTTTTCACCAGGCACGGAGATATTTCTAGTACTTTCTCCTTCTCGAAATGTTTGGTAGGCATATGAGAACCGAATTACGGTTACAGCTGCATAAAGCATCAATTACAGTTGTTGGATTTCAATCTCCATTACAGTTATGCGGGGACCGGACACAAATGTCTTCCAATTTCATCAAAAACTGGTCACCAAAACTGTTGCCAGCTTGGCGATATCTCGCGAAATTCGCGAGATAACTATTTACTCAATGTTAAACTTTTGAGGCCGGGGCTTTGGTAGTAGTAAAAGCTACCAAAGGACGGGGAATCTTGAACCGAATGCTTTTCCCCCTTTAAGAAATCACCTCCTATTTGCGACAAAGATTCTTGTGTGTAGTTTAATGGATTCTCAGAGGGATGCACGTATGTCGCAAAAGGAAGACCTTTGAAAGAAATAAGTGGTTGAAACCCCAGGGACATCAATTTGACATTTCACCCCACTTTTCAGCCTGGAAAATGGGGGGAAAAGACATGGTCACTAAAATGGACAACCCCGTCTTTTCAAAGAGAGGACTCTATGGCCACTATAATGGCCATCCTGTCTTCAAAAAGTTAAATAAATTTGACCCTGTATTCTTACTTTTCCGGCAAGCTTCGCTTCTTTAGATTTTCGTGTTACATAACACAGAAAAGTACAAGAATTCGATGAATAATTGTACTAAAATCATCTATTTGTGTACAAAATTCGTAACAGTAGTTTGAAATGGTTGAAAAGTTTCATAATGGTAATAGTTTGTGTGAAATGTTCCTGAAATATATAGTGCTTTTGGAAAACTAAATTGGTCTCCTTTTAGTTTATTTATAATTTTAAAAGGTTATAAGAAAGATTACAGGAAGGTTACAAGAAGTTTACAAAAAGTTTACAACAATTTTGTCATGGAATTACTGAGCATATTATGACAGTAGAGTTTGTGGTGACTTAGGTTGAGGCCTAGTTGATGATTTTACAAGAAGTTTGTCATGGAATTCTGAGGTGCATTATGAGAGTAGAGTTTATGGGCGATACAAGCTGATGCCTTGTTGATGACATTACAGTAAGTTTGTCATGGAATTACTGAGGCATATTGTGAGAGCACAGTTTGGGAGTGACACAGGTAGCGGC
Organism: Stegodyphus dumicola; assembly: GCF_044657685.1. Lineage (NCBI taxonomy): Eukaryota > Metazoa > Arthropoda > Arachnida > Araneae > Eresidae > Stegodyphus > Stegodyphus dumicola. The sequence goes on along the minus strand of NC_140769.1, from coordinate 266,124,275 downwards.
CTTTTTGATGAATTTACAAGAAATTTGTCATAGAATTACTGGATCACATAATAAGAGTAGAATTTATAGGTGACACAATTTTAGGCCTTTCTGATGAGTTTACAAGAAGTTAGTCAAGGAATTACTGAGGAATATTATGTCAGTAGAGTTTATGGTTGACTTACGTTGAGATCTTGTTGATAAATTCTCAAGAAGCCTGCCATGGAATTATTGACGTACGTGACGTACATTACATTTTCTGAAAAAAACATTTTATAGCAAAAATTTTCTAATGAGCTTACAAGAAGTTAGTCAAGGAATTACTGAGGCATATTATGCGAGTAGAGTTTATGGTTGACTTACGTTGAGATCTTGTTGATAAGTTCTCAAGAAATCTGCCATGGAATTATTGACGTACGCGACGTACATTACATTTTCTGAAAACACTTTTTATAGTAAACATTTTCTCATGAGTTTACAAGAAGTTAGTCAAGGAATTACTGAGGCATATTATGCGAGTAGAGTTTATGGTTGACTTACGTTGAGATCTTGTTGATAAGTTCTCAAGAAGTCTGCCATGGAATTATTGACGTACGACGTACATTACATTTTCTGAAAAAACTTTTTATAGCAAAAATTTTCTCATGAGTTTACAAGAAGTTAGTCAAGGAATTACTGAGGCATATTATGCGAGTAGAGTTTATGGTTGACTTACGTTGAGATCTTGTTGATAAATTCTCAAGAAGTCTGCCATGGAATTATTGACGTACGTGACGTACATTACATTTTCTGAAAAAACATTTTATAGCAAAAATTTTAAAACAAAAATTCTTTATTTTCAAAAATTGACAAGAATTCAAACGTAGTAACTGGAGAAAATTCTCGAACAGACCTTTTGTTTTCAAAGATACAGCATGCTTCAATTTCTAAAGGATATGATTAAAATTTTGTGTTTTCGGTAATAAAAATATCTTTCCCAATTAACTATCCAAAGTAATCATTGTTTCCTCTCATTCCCCAGTACTTAATGTTTCAAGTCACTTCTCGAATTTAGATTAAGTCCAAAGCTAAATTAGCATAAAAAGGTAACCAAAATACAAAATTTCAAAATTCTTCATTCTAGTCGTTTTGTAAAAATCATTTAAAACATTTCATGATCGAATACTGCGAATGTTTTCACAAACTCAAAATTTAAAAATCAGACTTATTTTTCAACAATATGAACTGGGATGAACTGGATGAATCAGGCATGGCAAATTAAATTGTGTTTGTAGACCAAATCATAAACATGAATGCCTTAACAATGATTCGAACTGGTGTGGTAGCTAACTCTTTTGTAACCACTGCAGCAGCGGGACCATTGCTAGATGATCATCGCCGCCTCTTTTCCAAAACTCACATTTTTTAACATTAATTTAATTTAGACATTAATTTATATTTGCATGTTTTATAAGTTAAACACAAAATGTTTAGAAAATGTTGATAAATACCAAAACTTGAAACACGGTAGTTTCTTATGTTCATAAACTGAAACTAAATACTTTAGAGCTAATAAAATGCTCATTCACTCCTCCATGAAAATATGATATTCTTCCTGGTTACGAACCCCCAACTAGAGTCCAGCCACTAGCTTGATATGATTCCCAAATAATATGGAAAAATGACCATAGTAAATTCATACAGTTGCCCGGATATAATTTAATAAACAAATGACATATCCACAGAAGAAATATTTTAACAAGAGCTTTTAAGTATTGATGTTTTTAATAAATTTGTTAAATGTTTTTAATGAAATATTAAAAAGAGAGATTAAAAATTAATTACGAAGAAAATCTAATCTTGAGTTGAATATAATTTATTATATTTATGTAACTGTAAGATATTTTGCAAAGAATAATATTAATATTGTCAAACTTTATTGTAAAAGGAGAGGGAAAAAGCAGACTTTGCCATTATCTGAAACCCAACTTTTATGCTAAGTGACACGAAATTTCTCTTCAGTAAACACGTCACCAGATCATTCCACCATTTCGCGGAAGCTATCGGACACGCCTCACAAACTAAATGTTAACAAGTTCCATAAAATTTCCAACCTTGTTCGATCTGATATCTTAATGCATTCATGATGTTACCTCTTTTTACCACACATAACACTCATAAAGAAATCGAGGACGAAAAAAAAATTCCCTCCAGAAAAAGGAATTCAAGCACGGTGGTGAAGTTTTCTTTTTTGCGGTGGCAACATTCCGGAACGATGGAATCTGCTCTCATTAAAGAGAAATGTATAAGAAGAGAGCGGAACAGATGCATGTGTATTATGCTAATTGATGTTAAAAACATTCACGTAGTTCTCGGTAGAGTTAATCGTTTTCCGATACACAGTTTCTTCTGGGGATTGTCTCTTCTTCCCTTTTGCATTTCTTTTTTTGGAGCCAAATGGGAATTTTTTTTACCCTTCCTCCTTCACGTCGCACACTAATAGACTGTTTTTTTAAAGCATTTTGGACTTTTTTGTTTGGTAAAATCGTCTGCGATAAATAATGATCAAACTTAGAGTTAATTGTAGATTTTTCCCCTTCCCTCTTCCTAACGTTTTTTTTAATGATACATATATATTGTGAAACAGATGCTGCCACCAAATAAAGAAGAATAAAATTTTATTTAGCTAAGTTTGCAGTTAATAACGGCCATCAGGAAATTAAAGAAATTTATTTTACTTTCTTAAACACTTTTCAATGTTGCATCCAACTTAAGGGGACTCATACACCTTAAAACCCATAAGATCTTCGAATATGTGACTGTTGCAAGAATAGAGTTAACTTATTTATTTTAAAAGCAATTATTTTCAACTTTTTACAGCTGACTGGATAATATAGCTGCGTTCTGAAATAGTAATCAGAAAGTATGTGTTGCCACAAATATTTTTATAATTTAATCCGCTTTGTGACAAAAGTTTTCGTCATGTTTCCACCTTGCGCGCACAGTTTAAAACATTCTGTTGCATAATTTAATTCCATATTTAATATATAGCATTTATAACATTTGGAAACCACTGTGAACCAAAAAATCTAATAATTTTAAGTTAAATTTTTATTTTATTTGGAGTTGAGATTATAAAATGTATTTTATTAAAAAAATCTGTAATGTTTTCGTGCATAAATTTTTTTAATATTAAAATATTCATCACATTTTTGGTTCAGTTAGAAGACAGTGCCCGTATAAAGAATTCCATCCAATTCCAAGTATGTACTATTAGCCATTTTTAAAATATCATGCACGCAAAGTGGAAACATAACGAAACATGTTGTTCCAAAGCGGATTAAATTACAAAAATATTTGTGGCAACACAAACTTTCTGGTTACCAGTTCCCAAAGCCGTTATATTATGTAATCAGCTGTAAAAAGTTGGAAATAATTGTTTTTAAAATAAATTAAATATTCCAATTCTTGCAACAGTCACATAATCGAAGATCATGAGGGGTTTAAGGTGTATGAGTCCCCTTAAGAACTTTCTCAAGGAATGAACTTGTGAACATGTTTGCATTCTAATTTAAATTATTCTGTTTGTTTCTCTTAATTGCGGTACTAAAGCTAATTAGAACAATAAAACGTATACCGTACTTTTAGCGTATTTTTTCCACTTTTTTAACTAATTTTTATCTTCCAAAATTGAAAGGGGGAATTTAAAAGAAAGCGGTTATAGTTGTAAAGCATTTTTTCTCCTACTTTCCGCTTGCCTTCATGTCGTAATTGGAAACACGTTCGACGCGTATTTGGGAGGTCCGGAATTCGAATTCCGGAGAAGATGTTACAAATTTTCCACATTCCTGCATCCATATAACCTAATGACTCTACGTAGTAAGAACATACTAAACAAAATTTCTTCATAGATAAACTATTAGACTACCCCAATATATGTTTCTTTAAAAGAAACCTATATTCAGGTATGCCTGCCTAATAATATTAACATAAAAATATTTGACATATATTTAACCGATATCTGACAGTAACCAAGCCGGACAGGTCGCGTAAGCTCAATTAAATTATAAAGCCTCAGGGGCACCTCACGTGAACAAGCTTTGAACAGAATTACCAAAGGCATATCTTAGAACGAACGAAAAAAAGAAAGCGAAAAAATGACCTAGATTTCAAAACGTCGAACATATGAAGAATAAATAAGGCTACAATCAGCTGGAACATCAATAATAGAAGTAAGGCGAAACCCCAATTTTAAGAAGTTGTACCTCCGCCAAATCGGGTAGCTTAACAAAGTATCTGCCGAAAATATCTTTCAAACAATGAATTCAGGAGAAATTAAACGGATGAAATGCTGTTACAAAATACAAATTTTATGCACAGAATAAAAGTTGAGATAATCAATAAACTACCCGCGAAAGAGGAAATCTACGTACAGTAGAGGAAAGAGAAAATTATGCGAATATTTTCAAAATTTTCAGAACCTACAGCTGAAAACTTACGGGACAGAGTATATCAGGAAATACAATATATATTCGATAGCATTCCAAAATCAAGAATATACACTTTTCTTTTATAACTTGACTATGCTTCTGTATTGCTTTTCAATGTTTCGCAGAGCCAAAAGATAAAAATTTAATACAAAACAGTTCTTAGCGTAGTACCCGCAGTACGGTTTTGTCTACTACAAGCTGGTGCAAAACCTTTATTTCCATCTCTTATTCCTCCAGAAACAATACTAAAAAAAATACAAAGTTTTACATGGAACTATAAATGAAAAACCAGCTAAATATCGGCATCAGCAATGCATACATTTTGTGGGTCCATAATATATCATGTTTCGAATACTTAAGAATTTTTTAATCTATTTGAAGTTTGCACAAACGTAAACAGCTGAAGGTGTATCAGAAACCCCTACACCGACAATGTTAAATTGGCCATTTTCGATGTACCTTTTCTCAAAATCTGCTGTAGATACAAGCTTGAAATTTTTTCTGTAATTAAAGTATACCTATCTGATTATACTGAAATGAGCTTTTGAAACATTTTGAATTTTAGAGTAAATTACAGGATATTTTGTTCGGCATAGTAAAATTTAGCACTTTTCTCACACACAAAAAAATTAAAAAAAATTTTTTTTCTAAATTTATTACAAAAAGCTCATTTCAGTAAATATTAGGGAACCTAATAAATAAGCCATAAAAAGTTTAGATACCTGTGAGCAGTAGTTCCCGAGAAAAGGTACATCGAGTATAAAAAAAATCACATTTGGAGAAAAACGCATTTTTATGTAAAAATCCTCATTGATTAAAGCACTAGATGACAAATTAAAACTAGATTTTTTTACAGTTCTAATTTTCATAGAGATTAAAGAATGGTATTTTTAGAAAGATAAAAGTGTAGAGAATTTGAAAATGCAAAAATCCGAAATCACAATTTTTTGAAGATTTTGGGGTTCCAACACCCCTTAAAAATGTTAAATATTCTCCCTTTTTTCTGATTTTATACCATTTCAGTAAAATTATAATTAAAATAGCATAAAACAAACAAATAAAGACAGCATTAAGACTTGCTAATGGATAATAAGAACAGGAGAAATATCATTTGTGAAAAGTACATTATTATTTCCATAAGAATAATAGATTTCAACATGACTACACCCACATTCATATATCATTTTTGAAGTTCGACTAAAGAGGAACGGATAAAAATAGCTTTTACATGACGATAGCCATATAATTATTCATTGTGAATTGGATTTATGCATGCGCATCTTTACTAATGTAATTTTTAATGAGGGATGAATTAATTTTTCCCAATTTAGTAATATATTCTGATTAACCCTTTCGCAAAATCATTCACAACATCTCGAAAAATGAAGCTACATGGTTTTAGTGCACCGTATCGAATTTTACTCGCCTCAGTCACGAATAAAATTTAACTAGCATTTTTATTCTCGTTTTCTTTCAGTAAGCGATCACTGTTGCCAAATCGGATTCAAAATGTAATTGGAACAGAAACAGAAACATGGCTGTCGTCCTACGAAACGGTATGTTTAAATAAATTATGCTGTCACGTGAACGAATAATTACCAGCACGCTCTGTGTAGGAACATTTCCAGACGTTGCATTAAATCGTCATGACACGCGAGTGGATGACATCACGATGATTAAGTTCAGAACGAGTTATCTAGGAAACATCAAACGGAAAAGGTGAAAGTTTGTTTCATGCAGCTCGCAATTTACCCAGTAGATGTGCATATAATGACAAAATCATTCTCGTCTAATATGAAGAGAAAAAGAAAATAAAAAAAAAAATTAAAAAACAAAATCTGAAATGTTTCAGATTTTAAATTACGTCCAAAGGGGCGTTTTTTAACATTTTGTGTGTTACCTTTCTTTATTAAATATCATGTTCCTCGCACTTAAACCATAAGATCCAGTGCAACAGCAATATCGCAAAATAGTTTTAAAACGAGCCTATCTTTAGAATTTCCGATACAGAGACTCACGCGCTGGAGATAAAAATGTTTTTGCTGCACAACGTTGCCATTGCTCGCTTTGAAATCCTTGAGTTTGTTAATCAAAAATTCGTCAAAGTTTTAAAAAATAGGAAATCGATCATAAAACAAATTTCAAATTTCAAATTTGGTCTTCCACATGCTCATATTCGTTGGAGGATTACGTTATTCAAAATTCGATGACTCTATGTACCGTTGTTTTATCACAATACGAGAAATATACATACATTTATGCAGATTTTTCATTATTTAATTTCTTCAAATATAATGCAGGACTCTAACGTTTTGTGGCAACAGTTTGAAAAGTGAACCGACATTTATGAGTCCGACGCAAAATGCCAAAACGAAACTAATAGTCCTTCGGGATTCAAATCCCTTTGGACTAATAATAATAAAAAGAGAACTGAAAGCGTTCAGATTTTATATTACGCTCAAAGGGGCGTTTTTTTAACTCTTTGTGTGTTACCTTTATTTATTAAACATCATGTTGTTCGCACTTAAACCGTAAAATTCCATCCAACAACAATATCATAAAATATTTAAAAGAGCATATCTTTAGAATTATGTTTCTTGCACTGTTAAAAAACAACGGTACCTAGAGCCATCAAATTTTGAATAATGTAATTTTCCACCTGAATATGGGCACCTGGAAGCAGAATTTTGAAATTCGAAGTTATTTTATTACTTCTTTCATATTTTATAAAAACTTTAACGAATTGTGAATTGTAACGATATCAAGGCGAGCAGTGGCAACACTGTACGGAATAAACCATTTTTATCTTCCGCGATCCAGACTGGCCATTGGAAATTCTAAAGTTATGCTATTTTTAAATATTTTTAGCTCACGTGCTCTCCAAACGCCTTCGAAACCTGTGTGTGTTTCTAAATGAAAATCAAAAGCCCCTTTGGGCCTAATAGAAAGCCTGAAAGCTTTCAGATTTCTTTTTTTTAATATTCCCAACATTATTCTTTGAAACCTAGCCATTCGTACAGCCAGCTGCCTAGAATCCAGCTACTCTTCAAAGTATATAGTATTTCTAATCAGACATCTCATGATCTATATATAATTTTATTGAAAACAATCATATTAAAAAATCATATTAAATAACTGCGTTTATTGCTTTCAATCTCTTGGTTTGTTACTCAGTAACAAAATCATTAAATTTAAAAGTTAAATATCTTAAGTTTTTACTCAATGGCAACACACTTTGGAGACAATAAATATTCTATTTGAGACGAAGGCAACACGTTACGCTCAAACAACCGAATTTGTGATTGGTATCTAACGTTTTGTAAATGGAAACAGCCTAGCACGCGGAAGATCAAAATGTTTTATTTTACTGTTGCCATTTTTCGCTTTTAAATCATTGCATTTGTTTAAAAAAATTCGTTAAATTTGTACAAAATATGAAATAATCCAAAAACAAATCCAGAATTCAAAATTCGAACTTCGAGGTGAGGGTGGAGGATTATACGTATTAAAAATTCTATGGACCTAGGTCTCCATAATGCGAGGAACATGCATACATATATACAGATTCTTAATTATTTAATTTTTTTAATTTAGTGGCAACGATTTGGAAAATAATTCAGGCATAAAGGTTATACGAACTAAAATGATTATAGATATTTTGACACTAAAAATAATGCATTGAAAAACAAAAAAGTAAATATATGAAGTAACTGAGATCAGAACCCATCGAATACTCAAAACATCCAAATAAATGAGGTCTTCTTTTGTTTTGCTAGGCTACATATATATTTATAATATTGTAAGCGAAAGAATTTTACTAATCGCTTATCGTATTTTATTTCAACAATTATTACACTTAAAAAATTAAACATTTTTATTTTCGTGTAAAAATATAATTAATTTTTGTAGCTAAAGAGGGAAATTGTTATTAATTCGTACAAGCCACTTATTTTCCATCTGACACAAAATCATGCTCTATATGTTGAATATAGAATCTTACTTTTATTTTTGGTTCTCTGAAAATTAAAGAATACTTCTTGTTTTCTTTCTTAAAAACATATAATCTTATTACGTTGAATTAATATCAAATACACTTTAATTTCCATTCACAGAAAATGTAAAACTAGCACACGTTACTACATTTTTAGCCTTGTAGTATACACATCTCTTTTCAAAACATTCATAGAAATATCTTTGTCAGATTTTAGACACAATAGCGGAATTTGCTGTTAGAGCGTTTTATGGGGCTTTATGCAGTAGAAGTGCATCCAATAACATATATCGATACAGCTTAATTCGCTTAGCTTTAACTAGATGTTTTAGAACCGTGCCTACCGAGGCCGTCTTTGTGTTGCCTGGGCTGCGTCCTCTCTCAATTTTATACGAATTTTATTGTGAGAAATTTTTATTTAGTACTGGACGAATGGAATTAAAATTGTATGAAGATTATTTAGTTACAAAGAATGTTTTTGAAAAATTTAATATTCATTTAATACAGCCTTCCAATAGACTTGTTTTTGATTTTGATAAATGTAATCCAACTGTTGATGTTGATGAAGCTTGTAGACAACCCCAGCATATTTCAAACAATATTTCAAATCCAGAACCTTAGCAACACATAGAAAACCACGACTCCTCTCATATTGAGCAAAATATATAATAAAGTGCATAAATTACTACGGGATTCACACAGATAATTATCCGGATGATGGTTACTGAAGTAATTAATCCACAAACTGTCAAACATATTGCAGAATCCGGACGAAAATTCGCCTTCCAAGAGCATCGGCGTGAAAAGAGATCGATTACTATTGGTCTCGGTGGCATTAGAATATAAGATATACGAAAGATGGATGAACTGAAATGTATAACAGTTAGCTGTCTTAGGTTTATGAAAGTCCTTGCATTAAATTTATCGATTAGTTACAAATGGGAATACGTAGCTGTTAAATGAGGGCAGTTAAAGAACGAAACATCGAAATATCGAACGAACGTACGAATTTCATACTAACTTGGATGTCAATATTTTTGGAGGGAGGAACTTCTCTTGTTTGGCAATTATTTAATTTGAAACCTATACGTGTTGAATTCGTAGTATCGAAGAAGATATACTTTTGTACAGAGGCCGTTCGCACATTTTTTAGACGATTTTGGTAAGCGGTAATAAAAAATCTTTTTCTGCAAAAGAAGTAATTGCAATTGTACTATGTTTTTAAAAGTCAAAATTATCGTCTGTGGCTTGAAAATTTTGTTTTTATTCAAAATGGCGAATTCAACAAAGCAGTGGTTCGAAGGCTACACTTACGCTCTTTCCGAAGAGAAATATGCATACTCCGTTATCCAAAAACGATGTGAGAGTCATGGGTTTGTGATATCTAAAGCGTCGATAGGTAATATCATCAACAAGAAAGGAAACAAACGTCAAATTGGAGCCTCAAGTGGGACAAAAATTCCAAACAAGTATCCAAGGGAAAAACGGACATCTTCGACTATTGCAAAGGTACGTTGTTTAATGTTAAAAAAAATCCCCCTAGTCAAAGAACAGTTGCAAAATCATTAAAATGCTCGGTGTCCACTGTAAACAAAATGATAAACGTTGATTTAAATCTTAAGAAAGCGAAAAACGCAATTTGCATCGTGTTCTTCCAAAGCATATCGCTCGACGCAGGACACCCTGCAGAATTCTATATGAGAAACACTTATCCAAAGAAAAATGGAAAACAATTGTCACAATAGATGAAGCATGGGTGTATTTGAATGAATGACTTGTCTTTTTTTTAACAAAAAAAGAGCCATTTATTTTCATAAAAGGGGAGAAAAATATTTAAGTACATGGCTCAAAGAATCGAAAAAAGGTTTTTCTAAGGGATTCATGATTGTTGCTGGGTTTTATTATAATGGCCAGTTCAAAATAAAGAGAGTGCAAAAAATATCAAGATTAACTCCAAATACTATCAGGAACATATTTTATCGCCAATTTTTCTGAATGAAATACCATCGCTTTACCCACAGTGCCATCCATCTGTGAGACTCCATCAGGACAAAGCTAGCAGTCACACATCAAAATCCACTGTAAATTTCCTAAACAAAATGGAACAAAAAACTGGTATCAAGGCCATACCTCTCACTGATATCCCTACTAAATCTCCTGTTGTGTCACCTATGGATTGTTATGCTTTCGGACTTTTAAAAACTGCATTATCCAAACGTTGTTCCAAAACCCTAACAGGGCTCTGGAAAGCTATTCGGGAGGAATGGGATAGAATACCTCTTCTGCCACTTCAAAAGGCATTATTATCCTGGAAATTGCGGTGTCGAAAGATAGTTCAGAATAATGGATGTCAAACAGAACATTTAAAACACAAGAATTTTATGTAATTTAGTTTTGTGAATATAATATCCATCGTCTAAAACATGTGTGAACAGCCTCTGTACCACATGTAATCTAAACTAGTGTTCTCAAAATGGCGTCCCACATGCAGCCTCCAAATCAATTTTATGTGGCCTGCAAATTTATTTCCCCTGAACTGTTATCATTATTATGACAGCAGTGTGAAGAGAAAGCTTAAAATTTTAATCGTTTGGAGTATAATTTTACATTGCGTTTATCATCAGAACAGAGAGTAATGTTCCGGAAAATCTACAAAAGAAATAATTAATTTACTCTGTGGTACAAATTTTATTCAAAGATTTGAAATACAGTCTAAATAACTTTTATTAGTATTTCTCAAAAGAGAAATATCCTCAGCTATAAATTTTTGCAATAAGAATAATCGTTTTGCTTGGAAACATATTTACATGATAATCGCTTTCTTTCAATAGATGGAAATTTATAAGTCTCAGAAAATAACCTTATTGCCTATGAGTATCTACAGTTTGTGAGAAAGATACTTTCTAACAATTTTCCTCCAAAGTTAGAAACTTAATGCTCAACGAAAGACCAAGAGCTGTAGTAGCTGAAGGTTTACTAAGAAATAAGGAAGTTTATAATTATTTACATACAAATACGTAATTTTTTGTATGCTTCTCAGAAAAATGCAATAAATAAAAGAAAGATAATAGGTTGTCATTGTTTATTCTCATGTTTTGTCCCTCTTGAGTAGTTTTCGTAAGTTTATTTTCAGTTTAAGCTATAAAATAAGTTATTTATTGGATACTTAAATGTGTTACAATTATTTGGATAAATATAAAGCTGAATACAGTAAGACCCCGCTTAACGCGGCGGATACGTTCCATCAAAGTAGAGCGTAATGCGAAACAGCGCTAAACGAGGCTATCTTAACATGTAAATAATGGAGTTAGGGGAAGATGGATAGAAAATTGGTTAGGTATTAAATTTAATAATGTTTTTTTTAATAAAAACAAAACCAAACATTTATTTCTTACAAAAATAAAAACAATATAAACGAATATATTTATAAAAACAAATAAAATTCTAAGCCAGTCAGATCATTCAGTCTATTCTGTGTTTCCAATTTTCTGCCTTTTTGTCAAGAAGGCTTTATGATAGATTGGCTTAATGGCATATCGCGTTCAATTTCGTTGTCAGTCCATATAGACAGTCATTTTTCCACTTCCTCTATAATGTTTTTTCTAGAACGGGTAATTCTAGTTGCAGAGCTCGACATAGTTGCAGTTGCCGATGACAGTATTTTTTCTTTATTCTGAAGAATTGTCCTTATTGTTGAAGTTGCCAAATTCAATGCAGCACTAATTTGAGATTGACTCTCACCAGAATCTAATCTTTAATCACTTGCTTTTGAGTTTCCAGTGAAATGCTTTTTCTGGTTGCTTTCTTTTCTTGTTTTTTATTATCACCCATGATAAAAACGAAAGATCATAATATTTGTCACTGTATTAATCGTTATAGTATTATGTAAATGTATGCTTACAATAATGTCAACAAATGTTTCAAATGATAAAAATGCGTCCGTACAGCACCGCGCCAAACCAGAAACACAACAACACTGTTTCGGATATGTTATTTGGAAACCTACCGCTGCGCACAATTTCGAGGAATCCCCGTAGTTCATGCAGCGAGCAATTTCGGGGAATCCCGAGGTTGAAATAAAAGAGCGCTAAACCAAAACAGCGCTAAACGAAACAGCGCTAAGCGGGGTCTTACTGTATTTTAATATCTGGCTGTTAATACTGTTACGAAATGTACAGGCGCGGGAAGATGGCTTCCCCGCAAACCAGTTTTAGGGTTGCCATAAAATGGCAAGGAAAGCAGGGTTGCCACATTTGGCAGGAAATCGCCCATTTGGCGACAAAATTGGCAATATACCATGGACAGTTGGAGAACCTTCTGGAACGAATTCTTACCGGTTTAGCCCAGAATGTTCTCGAACACAAGCCAAATGCTATATAAACCCTGCTTGGTCGGCAGCATCGAGTGTGTGTGTGCTTCGTCTACCGAGCTGATAGTCACTCACTGAGCGAGTGTCTCGAAGTCTAGCGCCGAGTTGGTCGTCGAGTGCATCGAAGAGTCCTTTAGTGTATTGCGGTTAGTACATCGTCGTGAGAGCGTGTTAAGCTTCGGGAACGACTGAATCGAAGAGTCAGGAGCTGTGCTCTGTGTGTCGTCGAGTGCATCGCGAGTTGAAGCGTGGAGAGTCTCGAGAGTACTAAAAAAAATACTGAAAAAAATCTATCATAAAGCCTTCTGACAAAAAGGCAGAGAAGCGTGGAGAGTCTCGAAGTTCCGAGAACGACCGAGCAGAGTCGGGAGTTTTGCAGTGAAGCTTTTTCCACCGTGATAGCTTGACAACCTGGAGGCTGTGTCACTGATTGTTCCAGCGTGCTTACAGTAGATCTTCGATGACTGTAAAAAGTGTTATTACAACTGTCCTGATTTAATATTGGCCAAATAAAGTGTGTTTCGATACTTCATCAAGGGTCGTCGTTATTCACTCCAAATCTACGAGCCTCGTACGAACTTGTGGTGTCAGAAAATAACGCCACAATACGTTTGAACTACAAACTGTGATCAATAGAAATTTTTTGCAAATCTCAACCTTTAGATTTCACGCAGAAATTAATTTGAATTTTTTATTTGCGCCATTTTTATACGTAGGTTTTTTTTTATAATTATGTAGCAAAATTGTGAACAAATTGAGTTTTAATAATAATAATAATAATAATAATAATAATTTATTTTTCTTGGTTTTAGTTTATTATTATGAGTTTTTCTCAATCAAAACATGTCTGATTTTAACACAGAAATTTCTTCCATTTCCGTTCTACATACTGCTGAACAAAGATATTTTGTTATTGAATTTTTTTAAGCCAAAAGCAACAAGGCATAGTTTATAGACATAGTTTTATTTCTTCCTTCTATTCTTCCTTTTCTTTTCCCTTTTTTGAGCCCAAGAGGGCTATTAATCTTGACACACGATTTTACGTTGATTGACTTTAAATCTCGTCCGCTGTAAATGCGTTATTTCTTTTTCTTAAAGAGTCTGTTGCCATTCGGTTAAATATAAGTTATTTATCTATCAGGTTTAATCCTTCTGTTGTTGCGATTCCACTAAATGACAGTTATTTATCTTTCAAATGGAATCCGTCTAGTATTCATTAGCAAACTAAGCTATTCAAAAGCAATATATGCAGCTTTTAAAAATATACTATTTTACTTCCTTGTACGAAGTTTAGGAAGCATTGTAATTGCAAAAAGTTTCGGTTATTATATTTCAACGAAAATATCCATTTTGACCGCTATAGAATGCAATTTAACGATGTTTTTGTGTGACATCTGCACGTAAAGACAGTATAAAAGACTCTTTTCCCCCCAAAATAAACTAAAACTGATTTAAAATTAATTCTGAAGAGAATGTTTCGTGGCGTCTGTGCGTACGTATGTACGTATGTATGTATGTATGTATCTGGCATAACATAAAAACGAGTAGCCTCCGAACGTTGAAATTTTGTATATAGGACTGCTATAACATGTAGATGTGCACCTCGTATTTTGCTTGCTATCTGCTCCACCAAAATTATATAAATATATGTATGTATATATCCACTCTGTTATTCGGCTCAATGATCTAAGTTTCTTTACTCTTATATGTTTGTAAATTGCGCATTTTTTGCTTTAAAAATGATTGAATTATGTTGTTCATATATTCCGGTTAAGGTTTTTATGCCTTTAGTAAATCTGCATGTAAGCCGTGAAGTGAGAACTGAATTAATTGAATAAGAAATACCTCTTTAATGAAATTCCAGGAAATAAGTGTTTCATATTAGCAGAAAATGCTGTCGCCAGTCTCAGTAGGCAATGCGCATTAGTTAATCAGCTCTGAATCGTCTGTGAAAAACTGTTTATTTTTTATTTGTTTAATTTCTTTTGTACATCGTTTTAGATTTATTATAATAATTGAATAGAACATGTGGCAACGATTCGATAATTCTTCAAATGATATAAATTTTGTACATTCTGAGTTATAATATGGACGAAATTTAACGCTGTTAAGTGAACCTAGCGCCAGAGTGTCGCTATGGTAAAAACATATAGTGAATTTTAAAGAGTGCACTTAATTCTGTTGTGTTTTATGCGCTATCGACGAAGTTGATTTAATTCAATCCAATACGTTTAAATGAAATGCAAGAAAAAATGCGTGTAATTTAATATTCCGTGCAAGGAAGTCATGTGGTGTACGCATCATATTTTTTGCTTTAAGTTAATACGAATATCAAAGCAACAAAAAGGTGAACGCTAATAGCGAAAACAGCATTCTACTCCCTAAGCAATCTTCTTCAAATAGCTGTAAAAAATTAAACAGTTTACATCAAGACCTCCTTAGAAAAGAGAAAATTCTTTCGCTACACTTTCACATAAAATTCTAAAGAAGCAACTTGTGACGGCATTGACAGAACGAAAAAGACAATCGCTTTGAGTACCTCAGTGAAGAGCATTTCTTTTTTCTTTTGTCTCTGAGAAGCCAAAAGCAGAAGGAAGGATTTTCGTTGAACTAGACATTAGAAAATTAACATTAGATCAAAACCTTAAGCTTTTCCTGAATGATGTTGAAAAAAAAAACTTGTCTTTCCCAAAAGAAGGTTATTTCTAAGCTTGGGGTCACAGTAAAAAACCTGAGCGGTGGGACCACAGCGAAATATTTGTTATAAAGTACAAACCTCCAGTCATCTCAATAGTTATAAAACTAAATTTTTAAACACATAACTAAAACTTTCACAAAATCTTGGTGCAATACGCGAGGAGCAAGGCAAGCCTGACCACCAAAATGTTAAATAATAATACTTGGAACAGGCTCCTTGAAGCTTTAATAAGATTGCAGAC
This sequence comes from Stegodyphus dumicola, assembly GCF_044657685.1. Lineage (NCBI taxonomy): Eukaryota > Metazoa > Arthropoda > Arachnida > Araneae > Eresidae > Stegodyphus > Stegodyphus dumicola. The sequence goes on along the minus strand of NC_140769.1, from coordinate 266,108,528 downwards.
ATTTGCTAAAATATGAATACCTGGGCATGCCATAACAAAAACAGCAGCAAGGAGAAAAAAACAACTGAAAAAAAAATCTTCTATTACTGGCTAAAAGAATACTCTTCTGACGCTGGAAGATAGTAGCCATAAAGTACAAACTTGAGTCGTATCTAACACACATTAAGTTCTAACAATGCCATCTCTAAGCACAGTTCTCTTAGAATTAGGTATCGCACCTTCAGTATGGCATTAACTCTTCTTGAACTGTAGCATTTCGTAACCTGAAAACAGATCACTTGCTCTGCAAAAGCATAGCAATTTCTACGTTAGAACTATATAAGCTAGTTCAATATGTCAGCAACAGAGTATGTGATATGTATGTTCAATATGTAATTTTGTATTTATGGTGTGCCAGGTTTTCATACACAACGTTTGTACTGTACCTGAATGCTGTACTGTAGCTATACATGTTTATATCTTTTATTTATGGTACCTAATTTATACTATGGATCTTGCGTGCTTCATGTAAATGCTTCATGTAAATTTTAACTATCATGATAACGTATATGTATAGATGTATATATGAATATGAGCGAGAGTATGTATACTTTTATTTGTTTCGGATGTATGTATGTAAGTGTGTACATGTCTGTATCTGAGTTGGTATTTATATGTATGTAATAATAAAATTCCATAGTAAAGAATACAATTAAAATTCTAACTGTATGTTCTTTTAATTTTTAATGGCGACGTTCTCTTATTTGAAAGTACGTGGAATTAAATCCACAGCCCCGTAGTCAAGTTGTTTTTCCCGCCTTTTCTACACGTACAGTTATAGAATGTTCTGGAAATATTTCAAGCGAACTGGATTGGCTGACGTCATTTCATGGAAGCTCCGCCTTTCCAGAGGCTATAAAAAGACTCGCAAAAGGAATATCTGGGCTTTTTCTTAAATGTCACGATGCAGTAAACTTCATACAAAATGTTATTAGTAATTCTTTTTTATTTACTCCGGAGATCAGATTTTTGTAATTGCTATTTTCTCCTGAAATATAATAAATGGATCCTGTTTTTTAAAACTATCGTCTGATAATTTAAGCTGCGACTATATTGATGATTCTTCAACAATCTATTTATTCCTGACAAAAGCTCGTACATCACATATATATATATATATATTTTGATGGTACTCTTCTTCAAGTGCCTTGTATGTACACGTATATTTCTTTTTTGCATTTTATAAATGTCGTCTGCTCAGCCGGGGCTGCGGCATGGCAGCTGGTGTTTAACTCCCGCTGAGTTGGTAACCAATTCTGCATGGATATATCTATATCTGGGTCGGAAGCCAACTCAGCGGTTTACTCCCCTAACCACTATACCGTCTGGGCGACAATCCATAGGTGAAACATTGGGAAATTTACAAGGGATATGATTGAAGGATATGGTTACTAAGGATACGATTGGCCTTGATATTAGTTTACTAAGGATATGATTGGTCTGATGTTAGTTTACTAAGGATATGATTGGCCTGATATTAGTTTACTAAGAATATGATAGGCCTTGATATTAGTTTCTTGTTCTATTATATCCTGGAAATCAACAATGGATTTTAACGTGTGGCTGCGTGCTTTGTCACGCAAAAGCATCGTTTATATTAATTCGAGAGCAGTCGAAATAGATATTTTTGTCGAAATATGATACCCAAAATGTTTTGTGATTACAATACTTACTTACTTTGTACAAGGGAGTAAAAAGGAAAACAGAAAACTCGTGCTGTTGAAATTTCTTTAGACAAAAAAAAAAAAAAATATTTAAGTATTTAAGTTTTACATTTTAGTAATAACTTTATATGTAAATAGAGTTACGAAAACGAGAAAGCGAGCTAAGGAATATAATACAATTCCAATCAGTGGAAGATTCAGAGGTCATGAGTTCCGAAGAGAACTAGAGCAAAAAACACTTGATTTATGAATAAGTTTTTGTCAAGGCAATAAAAATTTCCGCTTAGCATTACAAAATCATCTCAAGGATTATACATCATTTAATACATCTTAACACATTACAACGAAAGTCTCTGTAAAATCCATAAACTTTACGTAGAAAACTGCACATAAATCCTCAATATGTTGTCTTTGTACCTGCAAGTAAACCATATTGTCTGTTTCACGCTTTGTTGAGTGGCGAAACAATAACGTCAAAGAACTGAAAGATTCCATCCAATGAATCACCGGGAGACAAATGATCCAGTTAAGCGGCATCGAGAATAGAAACAAGAAAAAAAATTGAAAAAAAAAATAATAATAATCACAAAATAAATAGAAGAATAATCACCGCAGAAGAATCACTTTGAAAAGAATTCCGCTACGTAATCGAATTTCGTTTTATCTTCTGGGCATTCAAAGATGGCGGCGCTATTAAGATGCCATTTTGATGTTCAGAAGAAAATTTTCCATTTATGCTTTTTTTTCATTTTTCATTGCGACGCTTTGTTGAATTTTTGAGCACATAAAAGAGATTTAAGTGCAAAAGATAAATAGTTTGAAATCGGGAGACCGTTAAAGTGCATCTTAATTGGCTATTATTTCGTCAAGACAGCTGCATAATTGAAAATGAAGTTCTTTATTAAGGACTAGTTTCAAAGAAAATGTGACTAGACATTGGATCACTCTGATACTGTTATTGATTTCAATTTACGTGTAGCAGCTCGATGACATTTTTAAAGTGTCATGCCGCCCCTGCTTCATTCTTTGGACAGCAAAACATAAAATGGCTGAAACCCTGATTTTTTTTACTGTATATGATCACTTAAAGATACACTCTCGGGAGTTTTGAAATTTTTTTATATCATTTGCAAAAACAGAACGACTAGAATTCCACTTGCTATCGTGTATAGGTAAATCAAAATGAAAGGCAATGATTGTTGTTGTTGTGGCAATTCTCATTTGTCTGATCAAATCAGAACAAGCCCACGAATGTCATCGTACAGTGTATAGGTAAATCAAAATGAAAGGCAATGACTGTTGTTGTTGTTGTGGCAATTCTCATTTGTCTGATCAAATCAGAACAAGCCCACGAATGTCATCGTATCGTGTATAGGTAAATCAAAATGAAAGGCAATGATTGTTGTTGTTGAAGCAATTCTCATTTGTCTGATCAAATCAGAACAAGCCCACGAATGTCATCGTATCGTGTATAGGTAAATCAAAATGAAAGGCAATGATTGTTGTAGTGGCAATTCTCATTTGTCTGATCAAATCAGAACAAACCCACGAATGTCATCGTATCGTGTATAGGTAAATCAAAATAAAAGGCAATGATTGTTGTTGTTGTGGCAATTCTCATTTGTCTGATCAAATCAGAACAAGCCCACGAATGTCACCTGTGCTAGCAAGCCGGCATCTACCTTCAGACGATATCGTTTCAAGAATCGTCATCGTATCGTCCAAGCCCTTGGTGGCAGTTGTTGGACCGGTTTTTTCTCTCTTCTGCTGCTGGCGTTCGGGGGTGGAGGACGGGCTTCGGTCTGTCCTCTCCCTGGCCAATATGATGTGCCATTTTCCTGCTGCTTTTTGCTGTTCCTTCAATGCTGTCTGCCATAGATGAAAATCCTTTTAGTGAGATTTTTACATGAAGATTCAAGAAAATAATTACTCCTGTTTCCTGTACATCATTGCAGAAAATAATTTTTTTGAGCTTCTTCCTCCTTTCCAGAACTCTTCGCGCGCAGAACTCTTCCAGAACTCTTCGAACTCTTCGCGTTTGTGAGATCTGAAACTTCCTGATTTAAAGAAGAAAATGCAGAAATACCAGGATTGATCAAGTATGCTAAATGACTGCCATCAAATTTTGATTGTTCCTTTTACACCAAGACTTTGTTTCGAGCGGATCCAGAAAGATTGACTTTATTCTCAGTGCAATGTTAACTCTAGTGATGCGCATCACTCGTGCTTGATGTTCAAATTTATTCGTCTGTCTGGTTGATAAAATTATTTATATTAATGCTTATTTCAATATCAAAGATGAAGAATAAAATATAATTGGTTTGGTAACATACAGTTGTCATACTCTGGGGTAAGTACTTTATTTTGCTATCTCTGTGGATCACATATTTTATCCCTGTCATTCGGGTTATTGCGGAAACAACGTGATGTACTCTTAATCATTGTTATAATTTCTTCGCTGATAATTACATAAGGAATTAAAATATATAAACCTTTTTACTGCCACAAATATTTTCACTACTTATAGCTTTTCTCAATTTATATTTTCACCACATATGGTGCCGTAATTATTTTTACTACATATACTACTATATTTTTTACTACATATGGTGCCGTGACAAAAGAAATAACTAAAAATCATTTAGTTCAGGTTGAGAATTCAAATAAAATGTGTGACCTATAGTATATTTGCTACACATATGATTTATATTGTTGAAAATTTATGATAAATGATAGGTAATATGCCATGAAAGAGTAATTCTACTTTGGATAATTCAAAAATTCAATTTCATATGTATTGTTATATATATGTGCATATTTAAAGAAAGTTTTAAGATATTTGTATCAAAAGCTGATTTCAGTAATTTCATTGGATTGTGGTATGTAATGATAAAATAATGTTCAGCAGTATTAGAATCCAGAAGTGTTAGTGATCAATGTACTTATATTGCATCACTAATTTGATATATGCATGGTTGAAGTTACAGGAGATCCTAATTAATTACTAAAAAAAAATATATATAAAAAAAATTACCTTAACTTTGCTATCTACTCTTATATGCATGTTTGGTAAATGTATATGTAAATTATTAGAGAGAGTGCTAAGTGTTTGTGTAAAATAATGTAGATCTCAATAACATTAAAATAGAAATAGCAGATTGTAAGGTAATGCAACATAAGTAACTATATTTCTTCATCCATGTCAAAGCTTAAAGGTGGATCTAACACTGGTATGGCAACTTCCCTAGCTTCTGCTCTGCCCACATTTAGTGGCAACTTATCTGAAAATGTAAATTTCTTTCTTGATCAAATAAATAGTGTTGCTAAATTAGAAAAAATGGTCAGATGAAAAGAAAATAATCATTCTGAAAATAAACTGTAGGGATAAAGCTCTAGATTTCCTAATTAATGATCCAAGAGTGGCTAAGGAAAATAAATTTGAAAATTTAGAAAAATTATTAAAGAATAAATTTGCACGAGTTGAATCCTTTCAGGACATTCTACAGCAATTCTCAAACATTTCTCAAAAGTGTAACCAATCTGTTAGGGAATTAGCTGACGAGATTACTACAACAGCGACAAAATACATAAATGAAGATTCGGTTGAGGATTCTAGTTTACATAAATTAAAAGAGAAAATGAAGCTCACTAAATTTCTTGAGGCCCTCAGAACAGACATTAGGATTGAAGTTAAGAAATTAGGTCCATCATCCTTTGATAAGGCTGTAGAATTGGCAAGTAATATAGAAAATGCACTGAATGATGAGAAAACATATTTGAACAGTATAAATGTTGAGCAAAATTTAGAGATTAATAATCTTCTCAAAGAAAGACTTGAACAGAATAAGATTATTCAGGAGCTAACAGATAAATTAAATCAACTTTCTCGAAATAAGCCTATAACACATCTTATACAAGAATAAATCACAATGCTTCTACATCTCAAAATTCTAGCAACTTTAATAGTGTATCTTGTCATATATGTAGCAAAAGACACTTAACAACAGATTGTTGGTATTTTCCTAGGCAAGACCAGCATAATTTTAGAAACAACACATTCAGGGGACACAGACAATTTCGAAACACTTGGAGGAGGAACTATCATCCTCACAGAAATAATAGTCAATACAAAAAAGGTCAGAATAAGCATTTAAACTAGCTAAGGATTCTTGCCAGATATATTACAACAAAAAGTTTAGAACCCTTGCAAGAATCCGCAGAGACTGGAGTTATAAAGAACACTTGTATAGACATCATAATCCAAAAAAGATCCAAAGTAACAGCAATAATGTCCAACACAAGTTTGCAAAAAATAAAAGATGTAATAATAGAAACTCAAACAAATTGTTGATGTCTTGTAACTCAGAAAATTCTAATTATCTGCCAATAATCAAACTTAAAATTGGTTCTCAGACTTATGAAGCTCTTCTTGATACTGGTGCTAATTTATCTTTAGTCCAACCAGATGTTATTGAGGAAATTAAACAATTCACTAAAGTTGAATTTGTTTCTCGGATGGTAAGAATAAAAACTATTGAAGATTCATGCATCCCTTACATGTCTGCAGTTAATTTAAAATTCAAAATTCAAAGTAAATGGTTCACTAATTTATTTTATGTCACCCAAAACAATTGGAATTCTACTTATCAGATAATCCTAGGTTATGACTTCATTCAAAGTAACTAAATTTTGTTAGATTCCATAAATAAGAAACTCATAGTAGATAATACTCATTTGGACTTTGAAGAAAATTATCCCAATAAAAAATTAAGCAACTCAGTTAATGTAAGAAAAAAAAATTGTAATTTAAATTCATTAAGAATGGTTTCTAATATAACTGTCCAGCCAGGTCAATCTCAAATCATTTCTTTAGCTGTTCCTGAAGCTTTAAAACAATTTAAAGAAATTTTGCTTTCTCCAAAGCCATCAAAAAATAAGTTCCATATCAATGAATCTTTACATATAGTTGATTGTCACAACCACATTCAAACTATTGTTGAAAACAACACCAATGAGAAATTAATTCTTAGGAAGAATTCTGTTATTGGAACTGCTGTGCCATTTCACTTTGAGGATATTGTTAGTCCCAAAAATCATGAGACTTTACAAATCAACACACTAAATCTGCAAGAAGTAATTAAACTTAGAAAAGAGGAACTAAATGTATCAGACTTTAAACTAGATCATTTAAATGAACAAGCAAAAAATGAAATGATAGAATTGCTAATGAATAACTATGCTGTGTTTTCAAAATCATATAATACTTTAGGATCTACTGATAAAGTTGTACCAGAATTTAAACTTCTTCACAATTTCCCAATTCAAACTAGACCTTACCCTATTCCTAAAATTGCAAAACAGTATGCTCAACAAGAAATTGCAAAATTATTAGAAGCAGGCATAATAGAACCCTCTTCTTCGAGTTATAGTTTTCCTGTAATATTTGTTAGGAAAAAGAATTTACCTGGTGAAGATAAAAATGCACCAAAATTTCGTATGGTTGTAGATTATCGTCTATTAAACTGTATCACAGAATCGTACAAAATTTGCTTACCAAAAATTTTTGAGATTTTGCATAACATTGCTGGTAGGAAATTTTATTGTGTACTGGATTTGAAGTCAGCCTTTTTCCAGATAAATTTGCAGGACTCTGATAAAGAAAAGTTGGCATTTTGCACCGAACTGGGTAATTTTCATCCTTGTAGACTTCCCTTTGGAGCTCGCAATAGCACTTCTTATTTCCATACATTAATTTCAAAATGTTTAAATGACATTAAAGGTAGTAATGTTCAATTTTTTTTAGACGACATTATTATTGCAGCTGATAGTATGAGTGAGTTAAAAGCAATTCTTCAAAAAGTGTTTGACAGATTAAAATCATTTAATTTAACTCTAGATCCAGCTAAAGTGCAGCTCTGTAAATCTGAAATAACTTATTTGGGTTTCAATATTTCACAAGCAGGTTTTTCTCCTTCTGAAGAAAATATTTCAAAGGTTACAAGATTTCCTATCCCAAAGGATGTAAAACAAGTTCAGGCTTTTCTTGGCATGATGAACTATTTTAGACATTTAATCCATAATTTTGCTGAGATCACTCAGCCAATAGTACACTTAACTAAAAGAAATGTTCCCTTTGTTTGGAATCAAGATTTCCAAGATGCTTTTGATAAATTACAATCAATAATGTTGGACAAACCAACTATAAGGAACATTGATGATAATCATGAGATATTTTTGATCACTGATGCTTCTAAAGTAGCTATGTGTGGTATTCTGTTACAAAAGATTGATGATAAATTCTTTCCTGTACAATTTTATTCGAAACTTCTCACTCCTGCTGAGTCTAGATACCCATCGATCAGGCGTGAGCTTTATGCTTTTTTTTCTTCTGTCAAGCATTTTTATGAACATTTATATGGCAAAAAATTTACTATTTTAACTGATGCTAGACCACTCACTTTTCATATGCAGCTGGATAAGCAGCCTGACATTGTTGCCAGATGGTTGTTGTATTTACAAGATTTTGATTACTCTCTAAAACATATACCTGGTTTTTCCAATCCTGCAGATTTTCTTTCTAGAGTTCCTGAAGCATCTCATAGTGTTGTTCGCGCCTGCGCATCTCTAATGTAATCCACGCATGCGCATCTGTAATGTGATGATCAGACGAGTTTGAGAATCGCCATCGACGGTGTAAGAGAGATAGTCACAGCTATGAGTTAATTGTAATTAATTATGAGAATTAATAAAGAATCGAACCAGCGAATTTATTTAGTGTGTGTTATTTGGGACGAGACCCAAACATATCTGGTCGTAGTCGACCGGAGCGTGAGTAAATAGTGTTTCGTTTTTGAGAACACAAGAGTGTTTGTGTTTGCCAGTATTCCAAGCTTGTTCTTTTTAACGAATATCGCTGATTTTGAATACGGATATTCATCAAAAGTGAATCACTGCAGAGGTAAGTGATTCCTCTCTTGTTAATTCTGTACTTTCTGTGCTTGTTCTGTTATAAATAACAATGTTATTTAAGGGTGCTAAAAAAGAAGATTTAAGGCTTATTGCCTTAGAAATAAATCTAAATGTTGACGAAAAAATGACTATAGCAGATTTGACTGATATTATTGAGAATAGTGAAATTTTCAAAACTAAACAAGATTTAGTAAAAGAGATAGCAAACTCTATTATCGAAAATAGAAAACAGGAAGAGCAAAAAGAGCAAAAACTTGTCGAGTTAGAAAAAATAAAACTTGAGAGATCAAAGAATGAGTTAGAGTTAGCTAAGCTTAAAGCAGAAACTAAACTTGATGGTGTAAGCGAAACCGAAACAAAATCAGAGTCACTAGATCAATTAATAAAAAGTATCAGAACCTTAACTGTAAAAATTCCTATACGGCCTGAGAGTTGGGGATTTTTCTTTTCGTCATTAGAACGAGCGTTTATGACAAAAAAATGTTTCGGAGGACTATAAAGCAGAAATTCTGTTAAATCTGTTAGGAGACAAAGCTTCGAATATAATAACCTATTTACATGATAAGGATATCGCGAATTATGAAAGAGTAAAAGAAGTAGTTCTAAAGGAGTTTCAGCCAACGCCATATTCGTGTTTAGAAAACTTTAGAAAAACTGTTAAACAACCACATGAAACTCATGTGCAGTTTGCTTCACGCTTAGTAACTACTTGGGATTATTATTTAAAATTAAGGAAGGTAACTGACTTCGAGACCCTCAAACAACTAATAGTTTCAGATAGGTTATACCAATCTTTAGATACGGGAACAGCTTCTCACATTGCTGTGAGGCAAGGTGATTCATGGTTTTCACCTAGTGAGTTAGGTAAAGAAATAGATTTATATTTCACGTCACGAGGAAAACCTCTTACTGAGAATTCTCATGTTAATCGCAAGTATAATAGTTCAAAAAGTGTAGCTAAAGTGTTTTTATCAGATGTTAAAACAGAGAACTGTATTTTATGCCACGAGAATCACGGATTGGCAAAATGCCCATCGTATTTAAAATTACCGGTACAAGAAAGAGTACAGGTTGTGAAATCTAATAAATTATGTTTTAACTGTCTACATATGCATTCAGTATCAAATTGCCCATCGAAATATTCTTGTTTTTGTCAAAAACGGCACCACAAAACTATTCACTTTCCGAAAGCAAATAATGTCTTAAAGGAATCGGAACAAAATAAAAACAAAACAAATGTATCTGACTGCAACATTCCCAAACGAGATGACTCATCGACCTTGAATGTTAATGCGCAGGAGTTCGTTCAAAAGGCATTTATTAGCAATTATTCGAATAAACAGAGTACAGTTCTGCTTTCAACCGTCGTATGTTTCCTAATTGATAACGAGGGAAAAAAACACAGAGTGAAGTGTCTGCTGGACGGGGGCAGTATGTCAAACTTTTTGACACGGAATCTTATTGAGCATTTGCAGTTAGAGAAAGAAAAAACAAACATTTCCGTTTCGGGAATAAATGATGCTACTTTAACAATAAAGCATAAAATTAATGCTTCGATATGCAATAAAGAAGGAACTTTTATAAAGAATTTGGACTTTTTAGTAATTCCAAAAATAACTGCTGATTTAACACCTTCGCGCAAAATTAAAATTTCAGTGCAAGATCTTCCTAATTTAAAATTAGCAGATGAAGGATTTAATGTTCCAGAAAGGGTAGATATGTTGTTGGGAGCGGGAGTTTTTTATGAACTTTTGAAACCGAGTCAAATTCGAATGAATAATCCTGATCTTATTTTTCAAGATACAGTTTTTGGTTTTATCGTATCTGGAAGTATTCCAACAGAGACTGAAAACAGGGTTCATTGTGGGTTGATAAAGGAAGAAGACAAATTAGATAAAACTCTTAGAAAATTTTGGGAATTAGAAAATATTGAAACTGATAAACCCAAAAACAAAGAATTTTTAATTTGTGAGAAACATTTCGTAGAAAATTATACACGAGATAAAAACGGTAGGTACGTTGTTAAAATGCCATTAAAGGAGGATCCGGACACTTTAGGAAGTTCTAAACAAATTGCAACGAGTAAATTAAATTCCTTATGGAAACGCTTAGTAAAGAATCCCGAATATTTAAAATTATATTCGATTTTTTAAAAGAATATCAACAGTTAGGACATATGGTTGAGGTGAGTGAAAGCGAGGAAGAACGAGGTTCATATTACATTCCTCATATTGGAGTATATAGGGGAGAAGAGAAAAGTAAGTCGACTCCCTTGAGGGTAGTATTTAACGCTTCTTCTTTGACAAGCAAAGGAAACTCTCTAAATTCTATACAGTATAATGGAGGTGTGATACAAGATGATTTATTCTCAATTATGGTGAGATTCAGGAAATATATTTTTGCTTTTACTGCTGATATACAAAAGATGTATCGAGCTATTTCTATCCATCCAGATCAATGGAAGTTGCAAAGGATTTTATGGAAAGAAGGCATTGATAAGCCAGTTAAAAACTTTGAGCTAACCACTGTAACCTATGGAACTGTGAGTGCGCCATTTTTAGCAATGAGAACACTTGTACAGCTGTCAAAGGACGAAGGAGATAAATTTCCTTTAGCAGCACCTGTACTGAGAGAAGACATGTACATGGACGATATTCTATCTGGAGCTGAGTTCTGCGTTAGAACTTCAAAATCAGTTAATAGGCATTTTGAAGAGTGGAGGTATGTTACTCCATAAGTGGTGTAGTAATGCTACTGAACTGTGTCAAACAAACGACAAAACATATCCCTTTGGTAAATCAGAAGAATCTAAAGCATTAGGTATTTTATGGAAGTCAAAAGGAGATTGTTTGAGCTTCAACGTTAAAATTGAAGACAATGTAAAGGTTACGAAACGGCAAGTGTTATCCGTCATATCTCGCATCTTTGACCCATTGGGTATAATTTCTCCAGTTATAATTGTAGCAAAAATATTTATGCAGAAATTATGGCTGTTAAAATTGAGCTGGAATGATGTTTTGCCAGAAAAGGAGGCTAAAGAATGGAAAGAATTCTCCACTACTTTGCAGCTAATTAACAACATTGAAGTCCCTAGATGTATTTTATTACCGGATAGAATCAAGATTGAATTACATGGTTTCTGTGATGCCTCATAGGCCGCCTATGGAGCAGTTATCTACTGTAAAGCAACATCAGTAACAAACCATACATCAGTGAGGTTGGTGTGCAGTAAATCGCGTGTCTCACCCCTAAAGAAGACTACAATCCCAAGACTTGAGCTTTGCGCAGCAGTGCTATTAGCTAAACTGATGCATCGAGTGAAATCATCATTAAAATTGGAGCTTACTGCTATTCACCTTTGGACCGATTCTATGATTGTGCTGTCATGGATCAACAAAGAGCCACACCTGCTCAAGACATTTGTTGCAAACCGGATTTCAAAGATACAGGATCTGACTGAAATAGCACAGTGGCATCATATCGCTTCTGAAGAAAACCCATCAGATCTCATATCTAGAGGTATGTCTGCCAAAAAACTGCAACTAAGTCAACTGTGGTGGAACGGGCCTGACTTCTTAATGAAGGATGAGTACCCTATAAGAGTTATACCTGCAGCAATTACTGTAAAGGACAGTAATGAACTTAAAAACTTTGCTGATTCTGAACTATCTACATGTTTAAATCTGAATGTGAATAATTTCATTAATGATTTATTGAATTGCAGTAATAAGTATTTAAAATTAATTCGTATTATAAGTTTTTGTTTTAGGTTTTACAAGAATTGTAAGCAAGAACAAAAGCGGGTAGGTAATTTACAAGTGGGAGAATTGAGAGCAGCTGAAGAAACTTTAATAAAATTAGTACAGGGTGAGTATTTTATGAATGAGATAAATGATCTTAAAAAATCAGGTATTGTTCCAAGAAATAGTTCTATAAAAGGTCTTAACTTTTTCATTGACAGTAATGGACTGTTGAGAGTTGGAGGTAGATTAAAAAATAGCAATTTAACTTATGAGAAAAAATTTCCTATTATTCTGCCTTCTAAACATAAATTAACAGAGTTAATAGTTAATTACTATCATTTAAAATATTTGCATGTGGGTTCTCAATCTTTGTTATATCATATAAGACAAAAATTTTGGATTGTAAGTGGTAGAAATGTTTGTAGAAAAATTGTAAAAAATTGTATATGTTTTAAAGCCAATCCCATTGTAGCTCAGCAAATCATGGGTGATTTACCCAAGGAAAGAATCACAGCTAATCTTATATTCAATTGTACTGGAATTGACCTCTGTGGCCCATTCTTAATTAAGTACAAAAACCAAAGAAAAGGTATATATCAGAAAGTTTATGTGTGTATATTCATTTGTATGGTTACTAAGGCCATTCATTTAGAGCTGATAACAGATCTAACATCTGAAGCATTAATAGCTACCTTGAAACGTTTCTTTGCACGAAGAGGTAAAAGTTTAACACTATTTAGTGATAACGCTACGAATTTTGTAGGTGCAAATGCAGAATTAAAGAGGTTAAACAAACTAGTGAACGAACAAGATGAGATTTTAGCTGGTTATTTGAGTTCTGAGAATATCGAATGGAAATTTCTCTCTCCCAGAGCACCTAATTTTGGAGGTCTTTGGGAGGCTGGAGTTAAATCTTTTAAGTACCATTTCAAACGTGTCGTAGGTAATGCAAAATTGACATTTGAACAATTTTTAACAATTATGATTCAGATTGAAGGAATTTTAAATTCCCGACCATTGTCACCCTTGTCTTCGGACATTGATGATTTAGAGGTTCTAACACCTGGGCATTTTTTAATTGGTAGAGCAATTAATTCGATCCCTGAGCCAGATATCACGGAAGTTAACATTAACAGGTTAAAATTGTGGCAACAGATCACAAAATTAGTACAAATTATCTGGAAAAAATGGAACTCCAATTATTTAAGTCATTTACAAAATCGATCTAAATGGCAAAGTTCTAAAAACAATATACAAGTTGGAGACATGGTCTTAATTAAAGATAATTTGCCTTGTTGTAATTGGGCGGTTGGTCGTATAATAGAAGTATTTTATGGTAAAGATGGAAAGGTTCGCGTATGTAATGTAAAAACTCAAACTGGAACTTTCAAACGACCAATTACCAAATTATGTGTCTTACCAAGACAAAAATGAGTATTGTCTTTATAGTTATTGTACAGTATTGAATGTGCTTCACATAAAATGTCATTATGTAACTGAAATGTTATATTGTATTGCTTTGAGTTGTACGCTTATGTATATGGTAAATGTCTAATTATAATAATGATTTTTATGTAATAGTACTTATTCAAAATTGTTTATGATATACTTGTTTAATTTTTTTATGCTATACCTTAATTACAATAGTTGAATGCTAAGCATTGCAACGCGGGGCGGCATGTTCGCGCCTGCGCATCTGTAATGTAATCCACGCATGCGCATCTGTAATGTGATGATCAGACGAGTTTGAGAATCGCCATCGACGGTGTAAGAGAGCTAGTCACAGCTATGAGTTAATTGTAATTAATTATGAGAATTAATAAAGAATTGAACCAGCGAATTTATTTAGTGTGTGTTATTTGGGACGAGACCCAAACAAGTGTAAACAATATTAACTTATTTCATTCAAATAATACTCAGTTAAGCATCCAAAATATAGTTAATCACCAAAGAAATGACAAAAATATTAAGGATATCTTAAGCCAAATTAACAATAATAAAGCTGATATTTGTGGAAAATATTTTATTGATAAAAAAATGGTGTAGTAATGATAAAATTAAGACCTAGAGCACATCATTTAAAGACAAGGCATTTAGAAAATAAAATTCTACTTCCAAATTCTTTAGTAAAACCTTGTTTAGAGATTGCTCATGCTCCGCATTTTGGTACTAGTAAAACTTATGAATTCATTAAGAAAAAGTATTTCTGGAAGGGCATGTTTTTAGATACAAAAAACTTTTGTGAAAAATGTCAACAGTGTTTGGAGAATAAACCAAAGTCATGTAAAACAAGTACAAGCAATATAAAAAAATCTGATTTAGCACCTGGAGAAATGTTAGCAATTGACATTGTGGGTAAATTGCCCAGATCACATGATGGGAAATTTTTCATTCTAACTATTATTGATCATTATTCGAGATATTTAGAAGCTATTCCTCTGTCAAATATTACATCTGCTACAATAATAAGGTGTATGAATCTTTATTTTTCAAAATTTGGTATTCCAAAAGTAATTTTATCTGATAATGCTTCAAATTTTTGTTCAGCTGAATTTGAAAAATTTCTAAAAGATCTCAATATTGAACATCGAAAAAGCTCCATTTATTATCCACAGTCTAATGGAATCATAGAAAGAGTTCATCGAACTATGAAAGAAAGCATAGCTTCTTTATCCAATAAGGTAATCGAATGGTCAGATAGATTAGCTTTTTTCAAACTATATTACAACAATTCTAAACACATAGTGACAGGTTTTACTCCCGCACAGTTATTTTTTGGGCGAGAACTCAATACACCTCTAGATACAAATAATGAACCAGCAACGGTAGATAATCCTTCACAATACTTGTTACGTCAGAGAGAACACATTAAAGCAACTAGAGAATTAGTGAAACAAAACGAAGAAAAGTATTTTCAGTCTCAAAATAAAGTCGTTAAAGGCAGAGAACCACCAAAATTTAATATTGGAGATGAGGTATTTTTAAAGGCTTTACAACCACCTCATGCTTTTCAGCCAAAATTCAATGGACCTTTCAAAATAATAAAAATTTTTCGAAATAAAAACTACTTAATTCAAAACATCGAAGACAACAAAACTACAAAAATTCATTGTAGCAAATTATTTAAAAGAGTTGATCCAACGTTCAATTTGATTAATTAAGAACATTTATTTCATCGAGCTTGTTTTTCTTGTTCACTAAGTTAGAAAAAATAAATAAATAGAAAACATACACACATTTGTAAGTGTTAGGAAATTAGTGGATTTATTTCCAACAAAAGAATTTTTTTTTGAGATTTCTTGATCAGTGTGGGTGTCGGTTGGCCACCTTCACTCACACGTTTGGTTGGCTGCAGGCTGGTCCGGGTTGACTAATGTCATGGAATTTACAAAAAAAAAAAAAAAGTGTGCAGTACACTTAGTGATCATTACAAGTAACGAGCTAGACATGAAAATTGTGCTACTAAAACAAGCTTGAGTAGTAAAATATATATACATATATAACAATAATAAAAAGAGGAAGAAGAAAATTAATGTGTTCAAAAAAAAAATGAAATTGTAGAGTAATTGGTCTAGATGAATTTAGTAATTTCAAGGGCAAATTGATGTCATCCAAAAAAATTTATAGAATCTGTATAATTAGAAACTTGTCAAGAAAATGATCATTAATGCAGAGTTGTGTTTAACAGTGAAAATGTATGAATGTAATAATAGGCATTAGCTTACAATTTCCATTTACGAAGAGAAAATTGTAACTTGACTGCAGATTGTAATGAAAGTGTATGCTGTAATTATATGAGTAACTTGTATGATATGTATTAGTTATTAATTTTTGATTGTACTTCATATGTGTAGCACTTATCCCAGACAGTGAAATTATGATAAAATAATTTTTGACTATTTTTCATTTGATTTAACTATTATACCAGATCATACATGTAATGAGTGTTGTGCGTCAGTAAATTTATCGTGCAATGAACTGTGTTTCGGTGAAATTTATCATACAGTGCTCAGCGTCAGTGAAGTGCAGTGTTCATGCGGTGATCTGTGCTTTTTCTTTGGCCGGAGGGAATGTGCTAGCAAGCCGGCATCTACCTTCAGACGATATCGTTTCAAGAATCGTCATCATATCGTCCAAGCCCTTGGTGGCAGTTGTTGGACCGGTTTTTTCTCTCTTCTGCTGCTGGCGTTCGGGGGTGGAGGACGGGCTTCGGTCTGTCCTCTCCCTGGCCAATATGATGTGCCATTTTCCTGCTGCTTTTTGCTGTTCCTTCAATGCTGTCTGCCATAGATGAAAATCCTTTTAGTGAGATTTTTACATGAAGATTCAAGAAAATAATTACTCCTGTTTCCTGTACATCATTGCAGAAAATAATTTTTTTGAGCTTCTTCCTCCTTTCCAGAACTCTTCGCGCGCACGTGTTTGTGAGATTTGAAACTTCCTGATTTAAAGAAGAAAATGCAGAAATACCAGGATTGATCAAGTATGCTAAATGACTGCCATCAAATTTTGATTGTTCCTTTTACACCAAGACTTTGTTTCGAGCGGATCCAGAAAGATTGACTTTATTCTCAGTGCAATGTTAACTCTAGTGATGCGCATCACTCGTGCTTGATGTTCAAATTTATTCGTCTGTCTGGTTGATAAAATTATTTATATTAATGCTTATTTCAATATCAAAGATGAAGAATAAAATATAATTGGTTTGGTAACATACAGTTGTCATACTCTGGGGTAAGTACTTTATTTTGCTATCTCTGTGGATCACATATTTTATCCCTGTCATTCGGGTTATTGCGGAAACAACGTGATGTACTCTTAATCATTGTTATAATTTCTTCGCTGATAATTACATAAGGAATTAAAATATATAAACCTTTTTACTGCCACAAATATTTTCACTACTTATAGCTTTTCTCAATTTATATTTTCACCACATATGGTGCCGTAATTATTTTTACTACATATACTACTATATATTTTTACTACATCACCGTATCGTGTATAGGTAAATCAAAATGAAAGGCAATGATTGTTGTTGTTGTGGCAATTCTCATTTCTCTGATCAAATCAGAACAAGCCCACGAATGTCATCGTATCGTGTATAGCTAAATCAAAATGAAAGGCACTGATTGTTGTTGTTGTTGCAATTCTCATTTGTCTGATCAAATCAGAACTAGCCCACGAATGTCATCGTATCGTGTATAGGTAAATCAAAATGAAAGGCAATGATTGTTGTTGTTGTTGTGGCAATTCTCATTTGTCTGATCAAATCAGAACAAGCCCACGAATGTCATCGTATCGTGTATAGGTAAATCAAAATGAAAGGCAATGATTGTTGTTGTTGTTGTGGCAATTCTCATTTGTCTGATCAAATCAGAACAAGCCCAGGAATGTCATCGTATCGTGTATAGGTAAATCAAAATGAAAGGCAATGATTGTTGTTGTTGTTGTGGCAATTCTCATTTGTCTGATCAAATCAGAACAAGCCCACGAATGTCATCGTATCGTGTATAGGTAAGTCAAAATGAAAGGCAATGATTGTTGTTGTTGTGGCAATTCTCATTTGTCTGATCAAATCAGAACTAGCCCACGAATGTCATCGTATCGTGTATAGGTAAATCAAAAGGAAAGGCAATGATTGTTGTTGTTGTTGTGGCAATTCTCATTTGTCTGATCAAATCAGAACAAGCCCAGGAATGTCATCGTATCGTGTATAGGTAAATCAAAATGAAAGGCAATGATTGTTGTTGTTGTGGCAATTCTCATTTGTCTGATCAAATCAGAACAAGCCCACGAATGTCATCGTATCGTGTATAGGTAAATCAAAATGAAAGGCAATGATTGTTGTTGTTGTGGCAATTCTCATTTGTTTGATCAAATCAGAACAAGCCCACGAATGTCATCGTATTGTGTATAGGTAAATCAAAATGAAAGGCAATGATTGTTGTTGTTGTGGCAATTCTCATTTGTCTGATCAAATCAGAACAAGCCCACGTATGTCATCGTGGCAAGGGGCGCTAGTCTGCGTCTGACATTGGTATGAGCCTTGAGCACCTGATGACAGGACGCTAGAGATGGATCCCCGTCCTGATACGAGCCTTATCGGGGGTTGAGATAACTCCGGAGACCCCTCAACGGCGGCGCAGACCCAATAGTCCCTGCCCGGCTTCAATATGTCAGCAACAGAGTATGTGATATGTATGTTCAACCTGTAATTTTGTATTTATGCTGTGCCAGGTATATAGTATAGTTAGTCCTCAGCAAGGACGAAATCGTTGAAACTTAATCCAAGATTGGGGCTCTGCGACATCTTTGCCTTAGGGCACCACTCCCTCAGCATCGAATAGATTCGTTCTCGGTGCCTTGGATTAAGTTTCAACGATTCTGTCAGTCCCCGTCTGAGGGTCAAATCCCCGTCGTTAAGATCAAATCTACATACGATATAGCTCCAGCACAGCTAGAGGAACAGACACAAAAGTACCAGTACCTTCCCTACCAAGCCTGAACTAACCTGAGAATAAACTCGGGTTCTAGTCCTGTGAAGCCAAATTATATACCCTCGTGGTTGACCTACCGAGGCTGTCTAACGGTGCCTACCGAGGCCGTCTTTGTGTTGGCTGGGCTGCCTCCTCTCTTAATTTTATACGAATTTTATTATGAGAAATTTTTATTTAGAACTGGACGAATAGAATTGAAAATATATGAAGATTATTTAGTTACAAAGAACGTTTTTGAAAAATTTAATATTCATTTAATACATCCTTCTAATAGATTTGTTTTTGTTTTTGATAAAAGTAATCCAACTGTTGATGTATTTGATATTTATATAGATGGTTCTGGTGTCGGAGGGAGCGTAGGTGCTGACTGTGTTATTTTTTATTACGGAACTGAGGTGGATTATAGAATGTTTAAGTTGAATATATATAATTCAGTTTTCCAAGCAGAAAGTGAAACGTTCAAACAAGCCTTATTATGGATTAAAAATACCTTGTTTATACCCACGTCTGTGAATATTTACACTCACTGCCTGTCGCTTCTCCATGCGCTCTCCCGCCCAGATAATTTTAATCCATTAATTGTCGAAATTAAGAGTCATTTAGAAACTTTGAGTTCATATTTAAATATTAAAATACATGTGGTTAAAGCCCATATAGGCTTTATTGGTGATGAGAGGGCCGACAGACTGGCCAAGCAGGGGGTCTCAAATGTCAGTGCTATTCGAATTGCTATTCGAAGAATGGGTTGGGTTATTCAGTTACGGCAAAGCACACGAGGGCTATCTGCCTAAAGGGAGGGATGCCTTCGTGGAGGACTTTCTAAGGGAAACTGGATCGTATACACGTTACACATGGGGAAAACCACGAAAACGCCCATGCAGCCAGCCCGTTCGCGGGATTCGAACCTCGGACCGAACTACCAGTGTTCAGCGTCTTTACCGCTCGGCCGCTGGTAAGCACTATTCGAAGAATGAAAAAAAATTACGTTAGCAAATGGAAAATACAGTGGTTCTCTTCACCTAAAAACAAAGCATTTATGGAACTAATTAAAATCACAAATAAAATTAAATGTATGAACAATATTGATGTTAATCAGGTTTTAACTGGACATGGTAGGTGTCCGTTCTATTTCAACCGATTTAATCTGCAGGAAAATAAACTATGTAACAGTAGTCAGGTTGATGGTGATGCTAGGCATTTTGTGGTTGATTGTAGTTTAACAGCCCCTATTAGACATATTTTTAACATTACTGATTTTAATGTAAGGGTCTTTAATTTTAAAGTTTTTAAATCATATTCTATTGCTCTAATGAAGTTTATCAATGAAAATAGGGCGCTGGTAGGAATCTTATATTAAAATTGAATTCTGTTTTTATATGGGTTTTAGATATTTGTGGTGTTCTATGTTGTGAATTTGTGTTTATGGATTTTTGTTGTTGTTGTTGGATTGTTGGTCTGTAATTTTGTGTTAGATCTGCTTATTTATTTTTGATTTAGTATTTTTGTTTGTTGTTTGGGGGTGGGGGGTAGCTGGGTTATTTGGATGCCCTAGTTTCTGGAGATACTGGGCCCCTTCTTTTGAGCTATGGGGACACTCGTGTCCAGGTGGGCTGAAGGGAGCCACCAATTCTTACAACCCTTAACCCCGTGATTGACACTGCTAGGTACAGATCCTAACCATAACTTCACATGAATTCTCCTGAGTCAAACTCGGTGGAGGGGGAACCTTATAGGTGACAATACGACATTGTCCAGTATTGCTCCAATTTTGGAGACAGCAACCCAGCGGATGGATCCGAGGCTCTCCCACCATTCTTCCTCGGCTATCAAACCGCTCAATAGGATTTTCGGCGCGGCGTACATTTCGTGCACACCTATACAGTACAGACACTATACATTTACAAATATTCATGCCTTCTCCGGGATTCAAAGGCAGGACCATCTGTACCGACGTTAGTATCATCAAAACTATTCCGTCTTCAAAGCGGCTACTACTGATTTCTACATCTTTGTACGAAGTAAAAAGGAAGTATTGTAATCGCGAAAAGTTTCAGGCAGCATATTTCAACGAAAATATCCATTTTGGCCGCTATCGAATGCAATTTAACGATGTTTTTGCGTGACATCTGTACGTAAGGACAGAACGAAAGACTCTTTTCCTCCAAAAAATTATAAAACTACTTTAAAATGAATTCTGAAGAGAATGTTTCGTTCCGTCTGTACGAATGTATGTACGTATCTCGCATAACTCAAAAACGAGTAGTCTCAGAGCGTTGAAATTTTGTATATAGGACAGCTATAACATGTAGATGTGCACCTCGTATTTTGGTTGCAATTGGCCGCGCCAAATATATATAAATATATCTATAGATATATTCACTCTGTTACCCGGCTCAGTGATCTCAGTTTCTTTACTCTTATATGTTTGTAAATTGTACATTTTTTGCTTTAAAAATGATTGAATTATGTTGTTTTTATCTTCCGGTTAAGGTTTTTATGCCTTTAGTAAATCTGTATGCAATATTTTTAGAATTATCAACAATTTTAAAGTTGTTTAAGTGCCGCTAAGTCTAATAATTTTTTTGATGGCGGCCATTGCTTGTTTACATTTAAAACAGTAGAATAGTGGATTTGTTGCCAATCTAGAGAAACTTAGCTTCGCAACAACAAAGATAACGCCTTCATTTATTATTGCGAATTAAATCATGCTTAATCAGTTCTGGATTTTTTTCGAGGAAATAAGTGTTTAAAATTTACTTCGTAATTTTTGATACAGATATTTTGAGTTTTTATGTATTTTTGCCTTTCTAGTGAAAAAGGTTTGAAAACTGTTTCTAGTGAAAAATGTTTGTAAAAGATTGGCCTCGCGTTAGATTCTAGAGCTAAAAGTTTTCAACAAGGTCGTTTTAGACTTCAGTTTCAAACTAATTAACTCTGGCGGGAAGTATGTAAGGATCTTAAGTTTTACTAACGTTTATTTTATTTTAAATCTTTACTATCACTTCTTATTTTCTACTTCCGGCCAGAATTAAAAGCTTTAACTTATTTATGCAAATTTGTCTGGCGAACGCCAAGTACTTAAGTTGTGGCTTTTTGCCAAGCAAGAGACAGGAAGGAGTTAGTAGAAGCAGGCCGCTTGCCTTAGCAGTTTTACTCGGTTGCTGGTTGCCTTCCAGGCCAGAGGATTAATCCTCTTAATAATTTTAAACGTATTGTAGTGTTAACAGTTCTCTGTGCTACATACGGCTTCCTGTTAATATACGGCCAATCTTCCCCGTGGGCCCTTGTTTATTATTCCAAAGTTAAGTTAGAATTTAGTTAATATTTTTATATTCTTACGTTCAGACCACAAGTGGTTGGTCTCTGTATTCCGAAGTCCGGAAATCTTTGTAAAGAGAGAAAAATAAAGGGTTTCGTATACCCTTCCTGTGCATCTTGTCTACTTCCCACAATTATTGAACATAGCTTTAGTAAATTCCCTGTTCCGAGTCAGGTTCTTGAATGTTACCAAAGCAAGTAAGGAGAAACACTGAACCTGATAAGCTTCGCAACAACAAAGATAATGCTTTCATTTATTATTGAAAATTAAGTCATGCTTAATTCTTTCTGGAATTTTTTTAAGGAAATAAGTGTTTCAGATTTACTTCGTAATTGTTAATATAGATATTTTGAGTATTTATGTATTTTTGCCTTCTCGCGAAGTGAGAACTGAATTAATCGAATGAGAAATACTTAATCGTCTGCGAAAAATTCTTTTTGTTTTGTTTGTTTCATTTCGTTTATACATCGTTCTAACTTTATTATAGTACTTGAATAGAACATGTGGCAACAATTAGATAATTCTTTAAATGATATAAATTTTGTGCATTCTGAGTGATAATATGAACGAAATATAAGACTGTTAAGTGAACCTAACGCCAGAGTGTCGCTATGGTAAACAAATATAATGATATGTTTGTATATATGACAATGTTAAATTAGAGAATTTTAAATATTACTAATTTTGGTTATTGTGCGAGCAAATGATTAGAAATCGAATCGTAATTTCGAAGATTATTTGTATAGTATTTATTTAAACTATTTGTTTAAAAACTCAAATTTTCTAATTTGATGCTTTAGCAAGACATATTTTTGATTGAAAGTAGAAAGCCAAATTTTGTTTAAAACTTTGCATTAAACTTGAAAAATTGTGTATCGATATTTTCTAAAATTAATTTTATGCATTTAGATAAAGTTTTAGATTCTTTTCACATACTCGTATTCGACAGAAATTGCTATAAATTGTGCTTACTAAGAAAAGAGCCGGAATATAAAACGACACAAAGAACATTATTTGTGATATTCTTTTAATAGATATTGCCTAAGCTGACCATTTAATAGACATTTCTGTTCACTGGCATTGTCACATAATATTTTTTTTTTCGTTAAAAAAAGCTGAAACGAAAACGGGAACAATTTTCTGTTGCCAATGTGCTTTTCTGAAATTGAATAGCAATTTCCTGTAACTTTAAAAAGGAAAGGAGAGACATTTAGAATGCTCGTTAGGAAACAACGAGGTTAGGAAACAACAAAAGCCGGAAACATCTTTCGTTTTGCACTCGCAATTAGGCTGGAATCCTAATGGAAATTTTCTCTCTTACTCCAAAAACTTCTTAATTTTTTTCTCTCGTAGAATTTAACACTATTTTTTTTCTTCGAAAAGGGAATCGCAAACGATCGTTCCTTCTAATGACACGTAATTTAATCATGCATTTCAATGAAAAAAATAACGTAAAATTTCCCAGTTTATTACATTCCCCATTTATTACATTAAAATCTGTTTCTCAGTTCGCTGTGAACGAAATCGAATTAAAATGACAGAGGCTTATTGCGTATAAAACAGTATCAATCACAAAACTACGAAAATGAATTCAGAAATCAAATTATGCGTCTTTATTAAGTAAAAAAAACTAAAAATATAAATTTCAGCAAACGATTTTAAACTTCCAGTTTTGGCAACAAAAACTGGTCCTTTAGATTTATCTTGATTTTTTATACCATTCATAATATTTTTTATGTAACTTATTATCAAGAGCAAGAACATGCTTAGTAGGACGTAGATCCCCACTGAAGAGAAAGATTTCTGATTGCGTAGAATCTTCAAATATAAATTTCTTAATAACTTAGAAACTCCAGTCGAGGCGAATTAAATTCTATTTTTTTAAATCGCCATTTTTGGCTACATTTCACTTTGCACTCTAATCGTGCCTGTTTCCAGAACATTTAAGTTTTTAATACTATTGTGATAACAAGAAAGCACTGCGAAACTACGCCCAGCAGCACAGAGGGTGCAGCTAAAAGTTCGCATTTATCCAATATCGCAGCTCACTGAGAGGAAGGTTTTGGTTTAGGTTAGAAAGGTTTCAGTTTTGAAAATTTTGAGTTCAAGTTCCCAGTTAACTACGTCATCAGCGTTATGCAACTATGTGACATAAATTAATCAAGAAATGGCACAGTCCAGAAATATTATTGATTTTTTTAGAATAAAGAGGAAATGACTAAATTAAAAATGAGTAATTAAGAGACTAGTACTAAATTAAACTATACAGCTGCTTTACATATTTTTAACTTATATATATATATATGTGATGTACCAGCTTTTGTTTGGAATAAATAGATTGGTGAAGAATCATAGATGTAGTCGTAGCTTAAATTATCAGACGACAAGTTTAAAAAACAAGGATCCATTTATTATTGGTCAGGAGAAATAGCAGTTACAAAAAATCATATCTCCGGAGTAAATAAAAAAGAACTACTATTAACTTTTTGTATGAAGTTTACTGCATCGTTACATTAAAGAAAAAACCCAGATATTCCTTTGCGAGTCCTTTTATAGCCTCTGGAAAGGCGGAGCTTCCAAGAAATGACGTCAGCCTCGTCAGCCATTCCAGTTTGCTTTAAATATCTCCAAAACATTCTATAACTGTGCGTGTAGAAAAGGCGGGAAAAACAACTTGACTACGTGGCTGTGGATTTAATTCCACGTACTTTCAATTAGAGACCTTCGCCGTTAAAAATGAAAAGAACATACAGTTAGAATTTTAAGTGTATTGTTGACTATGGAATTTTATTATTAGATATATATATATGTACGTATTAATAGCAAGAAAATGTTGATGAATGTTGATGAAGAAAAAATGTTGATGCGTCATACCTAGATAGGCTAGATCGTAGAACCATATTGAAGGTGAAGAATTCTCATTGCGTAGTAGGAAAATATATATTGACTTCGTAATATCTAAAAAACTTGGAAGTCGAGGCAGTTTTAATTCCATTTGTATTTGCAACTGCATTTGTCGCCAGAGTTCGCTTGGCGTTCTAGTCGTGCCTATTCAAGAACATTTAAATTTTTTTATATTATTGCAAAAGTAAGCGAGCCCAACGAAATTGCCGCACAAGCACTGCACAGACAGAAGATAAAGGGCGTAGTTATCCAATATTGAAGCACACAAAGAGAAAGGCTTTGGTTTGATTTAAAAGTTTCAGTTCCCAATTACTACGTCATCAGCGCTCCGTAAGCCATGCAAAACGGAATGATCTAGAATTGGCGCAATCCAGAAAGGTTATTACGATTTTTAAAACAGAGAAAGAATTAAAATGTTAAATAGCATTTTATCATATTTCATTATGTTTGAATCAGAAATGTATCAGATTTCATTATGATTCGATGAACATCTGAAGAAGTGATTTTATACGCTTAAAAATAAAGACTGGAAATTCTTCAAGTTCATGTTTTCTTATCTTCATCTTTAAGCCCTCACGCTCAGCTACGACGTTTGCAAGCTAATTCCTCTTCTATGTTCTCGGAATCCTGGTATATATATATATATATATATATATATAAGTTAATATATATATATATATCTACCGTCTTATCCGGTTTCGTGAACTCTGTATTTTCATTCTTAAAATGTTGGTAAAATGTGCCTTTTTCACTTTAAAAGTAATTGAATTGTGTTAACCTTATGCTTCGGTTAAGGTTTTTATGGCTTTAGTTAATTTACATGTAATAGTTGTAGAATTATCAATATTTTAAAATTTTAAGTGGCGCTATGTCTAACCACGCTGCTATTTGCTTACATTTTGAACTCTTAGAAGAACAGTGAATTAAGTCAGTTGGTGATCAAGTTGCTTCTTTTTGCCCGATCGAACCAAAAGTTAACTTTCAGTTTCGTACAAATCAGTTTCACTTTCGCGCAAAAATCTCTCTTCCTGCCTGATTGCTTGTTTTTGCATAGATACTCTAAATTTAGTTATAAAAATTGCTTTTTTAACTGTATTTGGTGTTCAGACTTTTCTTTGTTTTACAATTTTTAATGAACATGTTTTGAGTTTTTGTGAATTTTTGCCTTGCCGGGAAGGAAGAACTGAATTTATTGAATTAGAAATATATTTCTAATGAAATTTGAGAGAATAAGTTGTAACGAAGTGCAGGAAAACATGTGTATATACCCAATACGCCAGATAGATCGTGCCAGTAAAATCTTCAACAGCAATGAGTTTTTCCTACACTTACTAATCGTGTATTTAAATTACAAGTTTGTGATAAATAGGCTCAAGAAGGGCAAGGTCAACTTATGTTATCACCTCAAGTTTATGAATGATATTATTATTGGTATGGCATTTTTACCTTCTTAATTTTAATAAATATTCAACTTTTTATGCAAATCTTAGGGAAGAAATATCTGTATTTATGTGATCAATTGCATGTTTGAATCTCTTCCCTAGTGATCAGCATTACGTGCTTAATTATGTTTTGTATAAATTATGTGCATGTTCTAAGGTGATAAAACTATCTATGGAATTAATGTAGGTAAGTTTCTCTTTGTAATTATGTATCAGCATTATGTATTCAAGTGTTTGGAATCAGATATCAGTTTTACTGAGTATGGTGCTGTACGTTTCTGTTTATGTTCACTTTAAAGTACTCAAGTCTGTATTTATTCCTTCTCAGCATGTACTATGAAGGTCAGTTCGTACTTGGCTAGGATTTAGACTACATAGCAGTACTTAATGATCAGTTTTATGTATTATGCTTATCAGTTTTATTTTTAATTTTCATGTATTATGTATGCATTTTTAAGTGTTATGTATGCAGGCATTAGGGATCAGCTTTCTGTATTTCTGTACTCAGTATCATGTTAGTTTTTCACTTTAATATTCAGTTTTGTACATATGTATGTATTATCCTGTCTGCAAGTACTACGAAAGAAAATGTAGGTGAATGGTTCAATTTGTAAAACAACTACAGTTTAAGTATGCGCAAAGAACTAAATTATGCAGGAATTTGTTATCTTAGTGATAACAGGTACACAATCTTTTAAATGTTCTTACATAAGAGTAAGGCACATGGAAAGTAAACTGCGTTAAATTATGTTTGGGCGCTAGGATTTTTTTAATCATCTTTTAATCTCTCTCTTTATTATTTTTTTATTTTTTATTTATTTTTTTTTAAAGTTTACTATGTGCAATAATTTAATAGGTTACAACTTTCCTCCATGCAGGACCAACGATTTCACAGAAGCCCCATAAAGATATGACGGTTGTGTCACGATAAGCACCCGCATGTAGACATTTAGCAAGTCCAGAAAATCCACGGCAGTTAATTTTTCAGGCAAAGTCCTTCTATCTTTACTTTATCTAACACAAGTTTCTGTCTATTCTAACAGCGATTCTTAACAGTCTTTTGATTGCTTCTTTGCTTAATTTTAAGTAGTTCCTAACAGGATACTCTTTCCCCGTACAACAACATCCAAGCTTATATGTAGACTATATGAGGCTCTTAGCCGTCTATTCGGCTGCGTTCCCGGAGCAGGATGGAGCAGAGAGTAGATGGTTTCTGCCAGGAAGATAACACACTGTGAGGCTAAGGCCAGGTCAGTGGTCTTCCTTGGTGGCGCTCACTCACTCACCCAATACGCCGTACAAGGTTTGGTTTATATGATTACGGTAAAGCCTGGAGGGCTATCTCCTTAAGGGGAGGTATGTCTTCGTGGAGGACTTTGTTCGTGGAGGACTTCGTGGAGGTATGTCTTCGTGGATTCTAAGAGATATTGGATCGTATACGCGTTACACATGGGAAAAACCACAAAAAGGCGCATGCAGCCAAACCGTTCCCGACATTCGAACGTCGGACCGAACTACCAGTGTTTAGCGACTTTACCGCTCCGGCGCTGGTGGGGCTAGGCCGTATAAGGAAGTCATGTAGTGTCCACATCAGTTATTTGTAAAAAATAAGTGAAATTATTAGAGATACGTAATATGAAATTTATGGGTGATTGTATGTTAAGTATAGTGTACGTCGAGAGAGTACTGGGTTCCTAAGCAGAGGCCTGTAATTACCTCTGTACAGTTGCTCCCTTCACCCTCTTCAAGTAAGATAATGTTGCAGGCTCTCATTTTATGAGTGTGTAATTTTGTTTATATTATTATTATATTTTTTATTGTGGAATATATTAGTGCAGTTCTCAAAGGCCAGTTACCTTATGCAAGGAACGGAGGCCTATTTTAAGTTTCAGCTCAAATATTATAAAATTTTCAGAGGTAAAAGGAAATAAACAACTATATTTCTATCTAAATAGTTTTTTTTTTTAACTCTGCGTTCAAGTTAAAATTTATTAATAGTTAAGTAACCTATTCCAATACGAATTAACTAAAAGAGTGATATTGCTATGTAAAAAATTTAATTTTGAGATTTAAAGAGTATTGCTCCTTTTCGAAGCAAGCATTATTTAATTCTCCACTGCATATGAATCGACATCATACGTATAAATCAGATAATATATAAAACGTTATAATTTAATTAAGACAAAGTCAATACATATAAAAGGATAAGACTGTTTACGAAAGCAAAATATTTTGGTTAATATTACTGAAAGCTTTCGCAGTTTAAATCAGTATTAGAAATATAATAAAGCCAGGAATGTGTACACTTAAGCCCGGAAAAATTCTGAATGTCACATTTATTAATAAAAGGATTGCGTTGCTTCTAAATCTTACAGTGAAAGAGAAATAATTTAATAAAATATATTCTTTATATAAATGTCCCTACAAATATTCAATGAGGAAGATAAAATAAATATATAGTTATAGAATTAACAAATCTTAGGTAAAACTCGATAATCTGGATGGTTCATTTGTATCGAACAATCGTGATGTGTACTGTAATATCTCGGCATGCATGAAACGCGTCTAAATTTATTCATACTTAAAAAAATAACACCTTTTTTGCCCCCTGACAGATTTATAGCGCCAGGTTCTGAATATTAAAAAAATATTTGCGCAATTTGTCCCCTTCCTCAACCCCCTTCAAAGGACGAGCTCTCCGCAAAGTGATTGTTTTCGTATTAATAACAAAGACAAACCCTTGCAAACTACCTGCGAAGGTCACGCCACACACTTGCCTTCTAACTGTTGAACTGTATGGCCCCAGGAAGTTACTGCCACCAGATAAGGGAGAGCGCGGGACATATGCCTGTTTACCTCTGTTAAACACCAGTTGTCCCCGTCCTCCGTCACGTGTCACCTATTGAACTTTATGCCAACCTAATACAAGAAACGACTCATCAATGAAGCAAACACGAATTGATATTTATTCTAAGATATGAATGAGTCGGCTACCCATTTACCTTCTCATATTATTTATGAATGCTTTGAGGCCTAAAGAGTAGCAGAAACAACAATAAGAACGGGCGATATTCAAGTTGCAGTAAAGCAGAAAAGTATATGTCTTATTAGATATTATAATATTAATATTACTTTGTATTCTTGGTGGAATATGGGTTTCGTTTAAAGAAATTAATGTTCTGATAGTTAGTAATTTATCCATGGTTATGTTTCATGTTATAGACTTACTGTAACCTTGTCCTGTCAAAATTAAATTATGGGATTATTCGAATAACTTTCCTGTCTCAATTTTGCGACGATTAGTGAAAAATAAAAAATAAATGAAGAGAAAGAATTTTTTTAATTTCTTTCGTTACAGTAGAGTCCGAGGTTCGAATCCCGCGAACGGGCTGACTGCATGGGCGTTTTCGTGGTTTTCCTCATGTGTAACGTGTATACGAGCCAGTTCCATTAAAAAGTCCTCCACGAAGGCATCCCTCCTCTTAGGCAGATAGCCCTCGTGTGCTTTCCCATAATTAAATACACCACCACACCACACCGTTACGGTAGAGCACTCGATGGCTATCTGCCTAATGGGAGGGAGGTCTTCGTGGAAGACTTTCTAAGGGAAATTGCCTTGCATGTGTTTTACTCAAGGGCCGATCAACGCCGAGTGGTGAAGTTGCTGAACACTGGTAGTTCAACCTGAATTCTGTTCTAGGCGAACGGGAACATATAGCTGCAAAATTTGTGAAAAAAAAATACTGATTATACTTGAAGCATTTTGCAGAATTGAAAATTTGAAATTGTAAAATTTGTTACGTTTGCATTATTTTTTCTGCGCAATTTATAGCACAAATATATTCCGTGTTTAAGAAGCCTTCATCTATTATTAGCCTGTACGCATCCAATAATATGCATAAAGAATATTTGCCCATAAAATCCTCTATCAGAAATTTTCCGTGTGTTTTTATTTTACTTCCGTTACGCACTACTCAAGAAAACCTTTCATCTCAAGCTTTCTAACGTCATCGCAGGTGCGCCATCTATCGGAATTCTTTCGCAATATCTGCGTTCCAATTCAATTATTTTCTGGCAGATGCCAAGTTCAGTAAAGGTGGATGAGAAACGCAGCTACGCCGGATAACATGAGAAATTTGGAGCGGAATTTCAACTGTAACTGACACATCATTTGTTTTATTCCCCGTTTCACATTTACCCCTTAATGTCAGAAGTTTCCTGAACTATAAAATGCGAAATGAATATGAAATTTAAGCGAATATGATTTCGTATGCGGTTTTCTCTATCTTAAATTGCCAAAAGACTTTTATTCAAATTCAGAAGGAAATAAAATAGAAGTTTAGTTTTGATGTGTTGCTCCTTTTCGTACGCGTGAAACATGTTTTTAATAAATGATTATGAAATTAATTCAGAAGATCGTACGGTATAAAATATTTAATTTTTTTAAAATTTTTATTCTAATACATATTATCTTTGTGAGTCATTTTGTTTTATTTTCAATGAAATATTATTCATGTAATTATTAAAAAATAAGAAAGCAAATGATTAAATTCAGATTCATTTATAATTATTTTAATACTGCAATTTCATTTATTTAAAAATAATTTTTTAATAACATTTTCCTATATTTGTCCTCATTTATAACTTTTACAGGTATATTATAAGGTATTTCTCCCGCCTTTTGGCATGCCTTCGTGGGGTGGTGGTCTGCACGCTGGGCGTGTATTCCAGAGGTCTGCGGTTCGAATCCCGGCGAAGGCGTTGCTGTTTTTTCATCTCTCCGGCTTCGAAATAACCTAACGTCTCTACAATACAAATGCAAAATAATATGTAGAAATGTTTATGGAAATAAAACTCTCTTCAAATAAAGATAATTTAAACGTTAACATCAAAATAAAAGTTTATTTGTAGTTCTATACAAACTAGAACTGCTTTTATTTTCCTACTGCCTGTAGTGGCCGCAATATCATAGAGTGAACAACCACTCCAAAAATCACAAAATATTTAAAAACAGGATATCTTTATACTTCTCGTTCGAGTGTTAGGTATATTTTAATATTCTCTATATTATTTCTTTAAAACTAGCAGCTTAAAATAGTTATCATGAAAAGAAAAGTGTATAATGAATTTAATGAATTTAATAATTTAAGTCCAGCTAGTGTCATTTCATGAGTCATTTGAGTTGTTTTGAAAAGATCTCTCATGATTTTAATCCGCGAGAAAGCGCGTGGGGTGTATCATACCCCAACCCTACATAAAAGTGGAATATTCCTAACTTGTGAAACTGAAATTCTGTGCTGTATTCAGTAGCTGAGTTTCTAGTTGTGGTTGACGTTTAGAACCGCTTTTTCTTTGCCTGCGTGTTTCAGAAAAAGATTTAGTGGTATTTTGTTGGAACCTGGGGTATGACACACCCCATGCGCCTGTCCGCGTAAGTGTTTTTCTGACCGAATATTTAGTTCAGAAATTTATTTCTAGAGAGTAGCAGTAAATATTTCTACTCGCAAGTGATTTTAAAGTACTTGACATTAAATTCTTAAAAATTTCTAACTGCGTTATGATAAAAAGAATGACTCCCTATGAATTGGAGATGCAACTTCTGTGAGATTTACTACAAATATTTGAAAGCGATGAAGATTGCATTTCGGAAATTGAAGATGAAACTAGGAATATTTTCTACGCTGTTTTGGTTACGATAAAACATTAATTCCTAAAAAAAGGAAAAGCTGTTCTTATGCTTATATAACGATTATATAACATTATATAACGATCATACTATAGATGATACTATTGGAGAAAATAAAACGTCAGGAATTATATGTTTTTATAATATGACTAAAGCAGCAGTGGATATGGGGGATGAAATTTCAGCCAATTATTTAACTGCCAGAATAACCAGGAGGTGCACAATGGTAATTTTCTTTCCTGCACTGAAGGTTGCTGTAATAAATGCTTGAATTATATTACATTTAACCGCTAATCCACCAACCAGAAACAGAAGTCTGTTTTTGAAGGACTTAGCATTACAATTAATGAAAAAAGTATTGAACAAAGAATCAGAGATTAATACATTACCAAGAAACTGACGTACTGCATGCAAAACAAACTTTCGACGAAGAATCAAAACGAATACATGAAATTCGCAAAAACTAAGTATGAAAGATGTGATAAATTGCCCTTGCGCCAAGGACAGAAGAACATGAATGCAATGTTTAAAATGTGAAAACATTCTGTGCCAAGAACACATGAATGTATTTCGTTCAAAATGTGAAGAAATAAAATAAGCATGGTGTATTAGAGATGCAATGAAACTTAGAGGCATGATGTATATTTTTTTATTATTTTCATTTATCTTAATTTTAACTCTAAGATTGTTTTGGAAATTAATTGTTTGAAACCCAATTATTATTCACGTTTTTAGAATACACGAGAACAAGAAAAACAGCTTTAAAACTAAATAAAACTATTTTTATCGTATTTTAAATATTGGGGTATGTGATACCCCACGCGCCCACTCTAGTAACCTTTCTTGGTGCGACTTCCGCCGGGTTAAATGAGGTAGAAAGAGATAGTATTAAAAGAGAGGTTTTAGAGAATTTAAACAGAGCGTGTTCCACCTGCAGAATCACACGGTACTAGTTGCAAGTCTTTGTCAGCTATCTCTCTTCGGCGTTACTTTATTCTTGTCGATGGGGGTTGTCACACCGATATAGATTTCAGCCAATTAGCGCGTTAATCATTTCTGCATAACCTTTGGGTACTTACGACTTAGTTTAGTTTAATTTTAAATTCTATTTTTGAGGCATGATGTTTATTTTTTTATTAATCTTAGCTCTAAGATTATTTTGGAAATTAAGTGTATGAAACCCAATTATTATTCACGTATTTATAATACGCAAGAACAAGAAAAACAGCTTTAAAACTAAATAAATCTATTTTTATCGTAATTTACATATTGGGGTATGTGATACCCCACGCGCCCACTCTAGTAACTTTTCTTGGCGCGACTTCCGGGTTAATACATGTTTATTTAAATAATTCACATTACAAAGGTAGAAAAAAATATTCTTATAAACTGTTGTTACGGCTTTTAAATTGGTTCATTTATTATGCAATAACCTTACAGATTAAATTTGAAAGAACCTAAGTCTTTACTGAATTGCAACAGGCTGGCCAAGAGAACTGAAGATAACAATTAGAAAAATCCTTGAACAAAAATAAATTATAAGAATGCTTTTATGAAATCAAGAAAAAAAATTAGAAGAAAGAAAAACATGTAGTCTGTGCCCACCTTGTAAGGAGAGAAAAACAGCATACAAATGCTTGAAATGCAACAAACCAGGGTGTCTTCAATGCTCTCAAAAAATGTGTTTTGACTGTGATCTCATGATTCATCTTTGTAATAAAAGTTACACTAATTTATCCTTTATTAATAATTAAATTCACTGTTGTAGAATTATGGTTTAATTGACAGTAATACTTAATAAAGTCACATATTTTCTTGCATGTTTGATAAAATCTTTGTTCTTTAAAAACTTTGTTTCTTAAAACGAAGAAAATAGTCAATTTTAATCTGAATTTAAGTGCGTAAAATGAAAGATTTATGCTTAAAATATATTGTTTTAAATGAATTAGAATTCTATAAATATGCATAAAGTATCTATAACATTCCTTAAAAAGCATCAAAGTATGTATTTTTACGCGTTTTTTAAAGCGGTCTGTGAAACAGCCACAGTAATTATGCCGAAAAAATTGTCACAGCAGTTAAAGGTTAAGATATATGCCAAAGTTCAACCGGGCAAGATATCCTATTATACGTTCGTGAATGGTTTCAATAGCCTTTTAAACCTAACCCTGCATCACAATACATTTCTAGTTTAAGGAATGAAAGAAACTCCTTACCCAAGGTTCCTTACATTTACCGCATAAAACAGGTTATTTACCATAATACATAATTCATTTCACGTTAAGCATTTCAGATCCGCTATTTATTCATTTACATTATCATTCTTTCTAAATTAGTATGTTCTAATGAATATCTATGAACTCAGAATTCTCCACTACTGATACCTTCCGCTGCATAATTGAGAAAACACTCATCTAAAAGATGTTTGTTATTAACAATAGATCTTCCAATGTTATGTTACGAATAAACATTTGCGAAAATGCAGCTTTAAATGACCCGTATCTCATGAATATCTGGCAGAAAAGGGAAAGAAAGAGATGCAATAGAGCCTTTACGGATTATTAAGTTCGTAACATGGAAAACAGGAATGAAGACGAATGCGGTTAAATGTATTCATAAATTCCGGAAACCTTCACCCTTTTCAAAAGTACAGATACCGATATAGATTATTCAAGTGCAACCTAGCTGTAACTTTGACGGTATGCGGTTCGTAAGAGATGATATTCATAAAGTTGTTCTTACATAAAAATGTTTGGATTATTTTACGCAAGACTTGTATTGATGTCATGAAACAGACTTCGCAGTAGCGAAGAATGTAGAAGCAGTTGTTTGGATAAATATTAATTCTGTGGAAATAATAGAGTTTATCGTGTTTCTGAAACTTGAATACAGTGCGTTATTTTGAGTGTTCTATATTTATTCATCATATTTAGACACAAAATCTGCTTAAAATGTAAATAAGTCTGTCAGAATGAAAGAGCATTTGTGATATAAATGTTCTGCTTTATAGGAAAACTATTGTGTGTGGAATATGAACTCTTAAAAGATTATTTCGTTCTCCTATTACGTTTTCTGAATTTTTTAAATGCTTTCCAAAAGCTACATACGAAAACGGAACGTAGCTCGCAAGATGCCAAATCCGGCGAGTGTGGTGTTGTATCTCAACGATACATTTTCTTCTGCAGCCAAGGTTTGGCAATGGTTGAATCCCCAGGAGAAGCAATAAAATTTGTTTATTGTGTTAGCCTTTTGTGATATAATGCGGCAAATTATTTTCAAAATGTCGAGTCAATTGATTTTGTTTTATGACAAGTCTGCTGCCTTCTTTTTTTCAAACAAATTTCTGTTATAAATTTCTTTCGTCTATCTGATCCGTAAAACAGTTAACTATTAGTCGCTAACTATGCCTAACAGTTAGCGATGCTGACTGCTGTATCGCTGGGTCTGGGTCTGGGAAGATGTCTGCTTTTGTGTCTGTGCAGCATTGGGGCATTTAAAATATTGACGAGCCAAAAGTCCTCTCGAATGGTTAGCGGTAGGTGTACGAAAGGTGGGAAACCCGCAGAATTGTCTTGCCTCGCGGTTGTTATGTATCAAAATTGTGGTAAAACGGAATAATTAGTGAGCCAGGACTGTAAATTGTACTTGTAATTATGGTGTCCAGCTTTCTTTCACCTGTACCTATAAATTTCTCTCGTTATCCCGATCGGTGCAGCGGTGAGTGATTCTGACCACTGTATTACTGTATCCAGGCTCGAATCCCAGAGAAGACACGGATGTTTGTGTCTGTGCGGCACGGGGGAACATAAGACACTGGTCAGCCGGAAGTCCTCTCAAAGTGGTTGGTGGTAGTAAACAATGGGTAGGAAATCCACGGATCTGTCCCCTGGATGTTCTCGATGTAAATTGCTGCGGATTGCGTAGATAATTGACAAGACCATTTTTTTCCATGGCGGGCACTAGCCGTTTTAGGCTATGGGCGGGACTGTAATAATATGTGTCCAATGTTAAATCCTATTATAAAAGTTGTGCAAGATAAAATCAAAATTGAAAAGAGTATAACGTATTTGGGCATTATAATAGACAATCGTCTATCCTGGCATAAGCACATCAACTTCATCAAAAATAAACTTTTAATTCTCTCCAATTCACTTAGATCTACATCAGCTAGTACTTGAGGAATAGCACCGAAGTTTAAAAAAAATCTGGTATTTAACATTAATAGAAAACATTATACCCCATAGAGCTTCTGTTTGGGGGGTTAATCTAAATGAACGAGCTTAAAGACAACTAACATCCGTTGAAAGGCTATTTTTGCTCTCTTTAACCAAAGCATATCGCAGCACTCCTACAAGTGCTTTACAAGTTATTACAGGTATTCCTCCAGTAACTTTAACCATACAAAAAGAAGCAATTAAAACAAAAATTACGAAAATAAAACGAACAGGATACTTCAACAATAATACTTATCTTCCATCCAGCTATGAAGATCTGAAATGTAACTACAACATAGCTCACTCGCAAGTGTTTTTCGAAAATCTAATACGTAAAAACATCCTTAAGATATTTTTCAATACATGTATACACAAACAGGACACAAACAGGAGCTGGCACTGCTTACTGTGCGTACCGTAATGGTATCCATATCAAATACTGGAATATGAAACTTAATAATAATAATTCGGTTTTTCAGGCTGAAGTACTAGCCATTAGAGAAGCAAAAAAATTCGTAAAACAATTATCGGAAAGAAGTGTTATTATCACAGATTGTACCTCTGGAATACAAGCTATAACAGGACAACACACGTAGTAATACATTTATTTGTGAGATGGGCCTACTGTCCCACCGGCTTGGACGACAAAAATTATACGGTGCCTAGTCATAGGAGTTAGGTCTGATTAAAATCTCATAGAAAGCAATGCAACAGTAAGGTTGATATTTTAGAATAATATTAAAATTTCTGCTTTGAAATCTCTGTCACTGTTGATAAATTGACAAGGAATTTTAAAATCTGCAATAGCTATAATAAGGTCACCGTAATAATAGTTAAACCTAAACTTTTTGGATGCATCGGGTTTCTTTATATTATATTCGTAGTATTTGAATGATGCCACACATAAATATGTAACTCATATACTGAAAACAAGCAAGTCGAATAGAACTTCAAAATATGCGAAATTCAATCTTAATTTCGGAGTTGTTTAATGAAAACCTCAAGACCAGATATTATAACTGAAGTTGTGCAGACAATATTAAAATGTTTAGATTTATTTTTAACTTTTAATAATTAGTTCGTTTAATAATTTCTGAAAAAATAATTAACAAAGATTACGAACGTTCTTTCCACGTAAAATAAACTTCGTTCCATTCCGAAATCTTACAAAAAGTAGTGCTGCCATCTGTCGAAAGAAGCAGCAATCTCCTAGTTAATTGCCAGCTACATTTAAAGTTGAAATCTAATAAATTAGAAATATTTCTCTTTTTTCCTTCAACAATTTCTTGATGACTGCAAATACTAATCACTTAGCAAAAGATAATAAATAAGCAAAACTTAGACTCATCCGTGCATTGCAATAATTCTGGAAAAGCTATTCTGAGAATAAAAATATTTGTTAACTCAAATTGTTTATTTCTTCCTCCTTTTTCTATTATAAAAGTACAAACCAGGCTTGAAATTAGTTCAGTTTCAGTTTAATAACGTTAAACTAACAGCCACATAATAACATTAAAATGTGCTGCCATCTGTTATCCAACATCTGAACAAAACATTAATCGTAAAAGTATTTTTAAAAGGATGATATGAGCATTTAAATCTTTAACTGATATAAACAATTTAGAATATCAAGCTATATTGTGAAACTTTAATCATATTTCAATACTCTAGAATAATTGAAGAAGAACGTAAGCGTTCTAAAAAAGAAAATTTAACATTTCATTGGCACGAAAGGGTGCTATTAGTCTGGACACGAACTTTTTATGCGAATCACCTTTCGGATTTTTGCTGCCTAATTTTATCGCTAGGTATTATTTTCAAAGAAATTAAATAATACGTGTGTATTTATGTATGTATGTTCCTCGCATTGTGGAAAAACGGTGACACGTAAATCCAACGAATATTTAATACGCGTAGTGTTCCACCCGAGCAAGGGCACCTCGAAACCCGAATTATGATTTTCGAATTAGTTTTTGAGGTACTTTTCCGTTTTGCCGGCTCAAACGATAAAGTCGCCAATAATGGTACAACTGATGCCAAACGAAATATCTTCGCTGGTAACCTTTTACCCTTCATTTTCAAAACAAGTCGCAGCTTTTTCTTATCAGATTGATTGTTTCTTTCAATACTGGCATACAATTACATAGAATATTTAAAAAGATAATTAAATTTTATGCCCTAAGACCATTCGCTGTAATTAAGTCAATTAGGATGCAATCACACCGCTCACCCGAAGGCGAAAGTATAGAAAAGGCAAAGTCAAGGGTTAAATTCATCCGTTCTAATGAGAAAGCACTAGTGAAGTAAAGCACTGCGGTTTTACATAATTTCTGAGTAAGTTGTTCGTACGAATTGAAATAATTCTTGCATTTAAACTTGTATTCCAAATTAAGATTTAACTTAAAATTAATGTAGATAATTACTCAGAGAATTATATTTTTGTAGCGTAGTTTACGTGAGATGAGATCACTTGGGGTCACGTGATATGAGCCGGCGAATCAGGATGTTGAACCATGATAGCATAGTAAATTCTTAAATTAATGTCTTTTTTACAAATTTATTGGCTTTTTACAAAATTATAAAGCATATTAAAATGTTTATGCCTTAAATAAAAAATTCTAAAAACTAATATTTGTTAACATTTTTTATGTGTATACTGTATGTTAAAGACATTTTCCAGGCTGAAAAGTGGGGTGAAATGTCAAACTGGACGTTCCTGGGGTTATAACCACATATCTCTTTCAAAGGTCTTCCTTTTGGGACATAAATGCACCCCTCTGAGAATCCATTAAACTATACACAAGAATCTTTGTTGCAAATAGGAGGTGATTTCTTAAAGGGGGGAAAGTATTCGGTTCAAGATTCCCCGTCATTTGGTAGCTTTTACTGCTACCAAAGCCCCGGCCTCAAAAGGTTAAGGCCCAGCATGCCTCTTTCTAAGACCCTGTGGCGTAACTGCGGCATTGCATTTTATGCTAATTGTCTCTGCATCTTTGCATACGGCGATGCATCCTCTACCTTATATGTAAAATTGTGTTTTGATTCCGCTTTTTACCTTCGTACGTTTTCATTTAGCGTTTGTTGCTCTTTTTGTTTTGAGTACGAGTGAGTATTACAGTAAGACCCCGCTTAACGCGGGGGATACGTTCCATCAAAGTAGAGCGTAATGCGAAACAGCGCTAAGCGAGGCTATCTTAACATGTAAATAATGGGGTTAGGGGAAGACGGATAAAAAATGGTTAGGTATTAAATTGAATAATTTTTTTAATAAAAATAAAATCAAACATTTATTTCTTACAAAAATAAAAATATATATATATATAAACGAATATATTTTTAAAAACAAATAAAATTCTCAGTCAGATCATTCAGTCTATTCTGGGTTTCCAATTTTCTGCCTTTTTGTTAATAAGGCATTATGATAGATTGGCTTAATGGCATATTGCGTTCAATTTCGTCGTCAATCCATATAGACAGTCGTTTTTCCATTTCCTCTATAATGTTATTTCTAGAACGGATAATTCTAGTTGCAGAGCTTGACGTAGTTGCAGTTGCCGATGACAGTATTTTTTCTTTATTCTTAAAAATTGTCCTTATTGTTGAAGTTGCCAAATTCAATGCAGCACTAATTTGAGATTGACGTTCACCGGAATCTAATCTTCTAATCACTAGCATTTGAGTTTCCAGTGAAATGCTTTTTCTGGTTGCTTTCTTTTCTTGTTTTTTATTATCACCCATGATAAAAAATAA
The DNA here is from genome assembly GCF_044657685.1 of Stegodyphus dumicola. Taxonomy (NCBI): domain Eukaryota; kingdom Metazoa; phylum Arthropoda; class Arachnida; order Araneae; family Eresidae; genus Stegodyphus; species Stegodyphus dumicola. The sequence goes on along the minus strand of NC_140769.1, from coordinate 266,068,298 downwards.
AGATCATAATATTTGTCACTGTATACACTTAATCGTTATAGTATTATATATCAAATTTAAACTTACAATAATGTCAACAAATGTTGTTTCAAATGATTAAAAAGCAAGAAACACAACTACACTGTTTCGGATATGTTATTTGGAAACCTAGCGCTGCGCGCAATTTCGGAGAATCCCCGGGTTGAAATAAAAGAGCGCTAAACCGAAACAGCGCTAAACGAAACAGCATTAAGCGGGGTCTTACTGTATTTAACTATTATATCATATTAACATAGTTTATGTTATACCTAATTGCTGTTACTGGTAGTTAAAAAATTATTCTTGTAACATTACATGTTACTGAATTCAGCAACTTCAGGGTAAATTCAGGGTTTGAGATTTTTGAATTACTTTTTTGAACATTTGTATTTGATCTGCTATCCATTAATTTTCTTTCCTTCAATAAAGCTTTTATTTGGAAATTGATCCTACACATGCGAGTAAATAAACTGCTATATTCAGGTTATAAAAGTGCATAAGTAATAAAGGTTATAAGAGTGCATAATTTAAATCCATAGAAAGACGAATATTTTATTCATGCAATACTAGAGTGCAGAAAAAAGTACTCTTTGCGCATCTGCCTTTGAGACAAGTCAAGCCATTAATGGAGTACATGCAATGAATAGCAAGTAGTTCATAAGATTTACGATATCGCTGTGTTGTAGATAAATACAATTCCACGAAAAACTAACGTGCAGTAATACTGTTAAATACTGCATGACCTTTACTGCATTGATGCATCAAAGAATGTGGATTACGCGCTGAGAATATGAACTTGCTACAAGAGAAAGTGAGCACGATTTATACTTACATTTACTGTTATAATGCTGCAGTTTTAATGTAATTGTAAAGCCGGGATATAATTAAAACCTACATTTACGGTAATAATTATATTCTATTTTAAACACTAAAAATATGTATAAAAATATTTACTTTTCTCGTCTATATGTGTGTTCAAAAACAATATAAAACCTTAAATGAAAATTAAGTACTTAATTATTAAACGAAAATTTTTATTAAAAATTGAAACTGATCCACATATTCCATTTTAACATCTGAAAATTTGTGAGTATTTATCAATTTATTTTTGATTGACAGTTAATCTTGAGTTAAAGTAACTTTCCTGTCCCTCTCCTTTTCACTCACGCTTTTCACACCAGAATGTAAATGAGATACCGCGCGTTTATTCAGATTGAGGGAGAAAGAAGTGCTATTTAAGCGAAGGTTTCACAAATTAGTTTTAGAGCATGTTCTGCCTGTTCGAGGCCACGTTGTTACCGAGAATAAATAGGGATTTGATTTTGTGGCGTTGAGTAGTTCTAGCCATTACGCTTGTCCCGCCGATTTTCCACAAACCAGAGCCTTCCCGCGCGTGTATTAGCCTTCCTGTGAGTCCTGTGAGACTAATCTAACTGCATTCATTCTTTGTTCAACATTACTTGTTTAAGTTAAGCCAGAAGTGTTGGCTTGCGTAAACCCAAGTTAGGTCATTAGTTACTTCTTTGCCTTAAAATAAAAGGGCTACTTACACTCTTCTTCTGACTTTGTCAGTCTACTGTCTAAGACAAGGGGATTATTCCTGTATAGTCTCTCCAGAGCTCATAAGTTTATGCTACCAAAGAATGTGAAATCCTATAAGCTTACATATATCTATTTATTATAATAAAAACTCTTAAAATTCGAAACTTTTGAAAAATTAAAAAAGTGAAATGCCATTTTGAGTGGACGACACAAAATGCCAAACGAAATTAATAGCCCTTCATGGCATATTGCCCCTTTGGGCTAAAACAAAGTTGGTAAAAACCAAAACTTATATAAAAGTAGTTTTGTCTGCTGTGACTTATCTCACTTGTCTGTCAGTGAAATCAGAACAAGCCTACGAAATTTATCGTGGCAAGGAGAATATACTACGACTGTTGGTGCCAAGCGTCTTGAGCACCATACAGGTGACCGAACGATTTCGCTATGTTTCGCCTCCAATTTTGATGCAGAGCACCCCGAAGGGGAGAGTCCAGGGGTTTCTCCCCCTCTTCCTCTACCAACAACCTCTCTAGAGGGCTTTTGACTCGCCGCAAATTTAGAGTGCTTCCATGCCGCACGGACACTATACATTTACAAACATGCATACCTTCTCCGGGATCCGAACCCTGGACTCTAAGTGGCATCTATGTATTTATGCATCTATGTATGTATTTATGTGTTTAATTAGGTCGATTATATGAACGAACATGTCCCAATGTCTGCACAATGATATCAAACGAATGTATTACTGCCCCTGTTCGGCCATGTAAACTTTTTATTGGAGTTCAATATACGCTGGGCCCGGACACTTTGGACGGGAGTCCACCCCGTTGGCATTTGGTCTGGTAGAGGGATGGTGCCCACGCCCTCCGTCACTTATCACTTATCATTTATTACTCCGTCAGTAAGCTTTCCTAACCAGTGTACCGTCTGGACGGTTTTATATAAAAAATCTGATGTGTACACCACATGACTTCCTTGTACGGAATATTAAATTATACGCATTTTTTTTCCCATTTCATTTAAACTTATTGGATTGAATTAAATCTACTTCGCCGACAGCGCATAAACCCCAATATAATAAATGCATTCTTTAAAATTCACTCTAGTATTTGTTTACCATGGCGACGCTCTGGCGCTAGATTCACTTAACAGTATTAATAATTATATAACGGAAACTAAGTTAACAAGTTAACTGTTATATAATCCAATAATTATATAACAGTTAACTTATATATTTCGTTCATATTATAACTCATAATGCACAAAATTTATATCATTTAAAGAATAGAATTATCTAATCGTTGCCACATGTTCTATTCGAATACTATAATAAAGTTAGAATGATGTATAAAAGACATTAAGAAAACAAAATAAAAAAGAAACAGTTTTTCAGAGACGATTGAGTATTTCTCATTGAATTAATTCAGTTCTCACTTCGCGAGAAGGCAAAAATACATAAAACTCAAAATATATATATTAAAAATTGCGAAGTAAATCTTAAACACTTATTTCCTCGAAAAAATTCCAGAAAGAATTAAGCATGATTTAATTGGCAATAATAAATGAATGCGTTATCTTTGTTGTTGCGAAGCTAAGTTTCTCTAGACTGGCAACGAATCCACTAGTCTCCTGTTTCAAATGTAAAAATCAATGGCCGCCATAAAAAAAAGGCTTAGCGGCACTTAGACAACTTTAAAATTGTTGATAATTCTTAAAACATTGCATACAAATTTACTAAAGGCATAAAAACCTTAACCGGAAGATAAAAACAACATAATAAAATCATTTTTAAAGCAAAAAATGTACAATTTACAAATATATAAGAGTAAAGAAATTGAGATCACTGAGCCAGGTAACAGAGTGGATATATGTATAAATATATTTATATACGTTTGGTTCGGCCGATTGCAACCAAAATACGAGGTGCACATCGACATGTTATAGCAGTCCTATATACAAAATTTCAACGTCCTGAGGCTACTCGTTTTTGAGTTATGTGAGATACGTACGTACATACGTTCGTACAGACGCCACGAAAAATTCTCTTCAGAATTAATTTTAAAGCAGTTTTATAATTTTTTTGAAAGAAAAGAGTATTTTATTCTGTCCTTACGTACAGATATCACGCAGAAACATCGTTAAATTGCATTCGATAGCTGTCAAAGTGGATATTTTCGTTGAAATATGCTGCCTGAAACTTTTCGCGATTACAATACTTCCTTTTTACTTCGTACAAGGAAGTAAAAATCGTCAAGACAACACTTGAAATTTAACTTTATTTTTTTTCCAGTTATCCGAAATTACAAATATAAAGTAATTAAATTTAATTAAGGCATAATAATATTCAGTTCAATTCCAAATTAAACATCCGGTTATAAGCAGAAGTCGTAATTAAGCTTAATTTAAAACGTGGGTATTTAGGTTGCTATGCACTGGCAATTAAGACCACTACTATCGTCTGTAATTATTAACATTTTCCTTGTCTTCCCCCCTCCCCCAGTTTCGCCAGGTCGACGCCAGAACGCTGCACAATGAAGTTCCGACAAATATAACTTCTATTTTATGCCAATAGAGGTTTAAATTATTCCGACGTGTATCACAGTCGCATTTAATGGCGACTTCTATTTATAATAACAATTCTGTTGTCCCGAGGAAGACAGATGGCTTTCATTTTCGCTTGGCCCACTCGCTCAAATCTCTCATTTCAAGGTCGAATGAAGGTCACAATTGTGGGAACATTTTCATCCATCGGGGGATGGTTTGCAATTGAAAATTCAAGCCTACAGCTCTTTTCTATATTGTTTTTAAGCTGATTTTCAATACATAAAAGCTAATGTCCAATAAGGTATTAAATCTAAAAAAAAATCATTTTTAATAATATATTAAAAATAAAGAAAATTTTTTTAAATTAACTACACTACGCTGTGAAGACAGATAACTGGTTATCACTATTTAATGAATCACTGATGTAATAAATTTGCACAATTATTGTTATTAAACATATTGTTATATAAAAAACCTGAGACTAAGCCACAAGATTATTAGTTAAATACTTGATTACAATTTATAAATTTTATCTTAATTCGGCATAAAAATTTCATCTTATAAGATGGCAAAACTAAAATTAACCTAACATTTTTTTTTAATTCTTACGTCAGTATGTGTGCTGTTTTATAAAAGAAAAGATACGTGTACTTAACCTGTAAAATGGAGAAAGAGGAAAAGAAAGAAAGAAATATAGTTTACTTATATAAGGAAAAAGAAACATAAAAAATCTGAAAGGTTTCAGATTTTAAATTACGTTTAAAGGGGCGTTTTTTTAACGTTTTGTGTGCTACCTTTATTTATTAAATATCATGTTTTTTGCACTTGAACCATAAAATTAAGTTCAATAGCAATGTCGCAAAATAATTTTAAAATGAGCCTATGTTTAGAATTTCCGCGCGTTGGAGATAAAAAGTATTCCCCCCCCCCGTAGATTGTTGCCATTGCTCGCTTTCAAATCGTTGAGTTTGTTACTCAAAAATTCGTTAAAGTTTTACAAAATATGAAGTCGATCATAAATCAAATCCGAAATTTCAAATTTGGCCTTTCACATGCTCATATTCGTAGGAGAATTACGTCATTCCAAATTCGATGGCTCTATGTACCGTTGTTTAATCCCAATGCGAGAAATATACATACATTCATGCAGATTTTTCATTATTTAATTTCTTCAAATATAGTTCAGGACTCTAACATTTGGTGGCAACAGTCTGAAAAGTGAAATGGACATTTATAGTGATACAACGCAAAATCGCAAAATGAAAACAATAGTCCTTCAGAGAAAAAGCCCCTTTGGACTGAAAAGGAATGTTGTCACTCTATAATATATAAAAAAATATCATGAAAAATCTAATTTTTGAAGCTGTTATGTATTTTGTCTTCTAACTGCACTTTTACAAAAATGAAAAAATCTGACGTGGTCATCGCTTCACTTACTTTCACGGCCTATTAAATTTTACGCATTTTTGCTGCACTTCATTTAAACATATTTCCTCGATTTATTCTAACTGAATTAACCGATACCTCAACAAACTGAAAATGACATAAAAACTGCAAATTTGAAAATTAAAATATCCCACTCAATTTTTATCGCAAGAAAGTCAAATTTCTTATAATTTTATTTTTTCATAACGAGTGTAAAACGTTCCCAAATATAAGTATACGAGCCGGGAGACCGCATTTGAAGTTTGATTTCATTATTTGTCCAAAATACTTTTTTTTCAACTTAACATTGCCAAATCATGAATACTTTAATTATTGAAAAACACTGGAATTATATTACTATGAACAACGCTTGCGAAAGTAAAGGCTGGGCATATATATTGGTATTGCTGAATGTAATAAAAATACAAGTGCATAGCTCAATGTTATAACAGTCAGATATACAAAATCAGAACGTTCTACGGCTAGTCGTTTTTGGTATACGAGATTTTCAATAGAGTTTTATCTTTTCCTACGAACATTCGTTCAATTAAAACGCAATTTCCAGATGTTCAACACAACTTTGTCTTCCAAAACATAATCTGCTAAATAGGATACGGAGCAGGTTCATTACATTCCGTAAAAACTACGTTTTTATTGCCTTCTTGTGAACAAAACTATATATACTTCATGTATTTAGTCCAAAGGGGCAATTTGCCCCGAAGGACTATTATTTCCGTTTTGACATTTTACGTTGGTTCACTGTAAATGTCCGATTCACTTTTCAAATTGTTGCCACCAAATATTATCGCCCTTTATTATATTTAAAGAAATTAAATAATGAAGAATCTGCATGAACGTATGTATGTTTCTCGCATTGTGATAAAAGAACGGTACCTAGAGCCATTCACGTTTGAATAACGTAATCTTTAACCGAATATGGGCATCGGGAAGCCTAAATTTGAAATTCGGAGTTTGTTTTATTATCGATTTCATATTTTGTAAAACTTTAATGAATTTTTGATTAACAAACTCAAGGATTTCAAAGAGAGCAATGTTCAGCAATCTCCAGCGCGCGAGACTATGTATCGTAAATTCTAAAAATACGCTCATTTTAAAATTATTTTGCGATATTGCTCTTGAACTGAATTTTATGGTTTAAGTGCAAAGAAAATGATATTTAATAAATAAGGGAAACATACAAACTGTTAGAAAAACGCCCCTTTCGACATAATTTAAAATCCGAAATTTTTGAGATTTTTTAAAACTTTTTTTAAGCCAACAACTCATTCACAGGTTCTGAGAAAATTAAGGATGAGTTCTGTGGTTCTGAAGAGACTGGTATAAAACGTATTGGGCTACAAAGTTATCTATATATTAAATTTCAGCAAATTATAATTAATTACGAAATTATTGATTGTAAATGGCAATGCTTTTCATTTTCTTAAAAGAAACATACTTTTATTATTAGTATTAGTAGTAGTAGTAGCAGCAGTAGTAGTATGTAATACTTTTAGTGAACTGCAAATCCTGCGTTATTTCTAACGCTTGTTTCTTATTTAATAGCATTTTGAACTCTGAAATGTAATTAAAATTATTCTGTATGTCACAGTTTATTAGCTAATACTAACAAGCAAGATAAATCCTGTCGAGCTTTTTACACTGTGTACTTTTGTATGTAGATCGTTATTTTATGAAACAGTTTTTAAAGTGTGGAATTATAATTTATTACAGAATTTGACAGACTTGATTAGCTATTTCGCAAATAATTAGGTATTCTAAGAAACAACGAATTTCATTACTGTATTAACCCCCAGGCTTATAGCGCTACGCTCTGAATTTTTTTTAAATATTCGAATAATTTTCTCCTTCCTCTATTATTTATAGTTTCCATCTCTGAGTTTAAAAGGCATTATTCCTGCCTTCTTATCATGCCTTCGTGGTGTAGTGGTCAGCACACTCGAAGCGTATTCGAGTGGTCCGTTCCGTGGTTAGAGTCCCAGTGAGGGCATTGCTAATTTTTCATCTCTCCTGCTTCGAAATAAGCTAATGCCCCTACAAGTTTAAGGGTAAATTATATTCTTTGCTTAATTTTATTTTTATTAAGTATTTTATACCGGCATTTGGATTTTTGTATTTGTATTTGTATTTTTATGTTGGCATTTGGATTTTTGTATTCGTATTTGTATTTTTGTGTTGGCATTTGGATTTTTGTATTCGCATTTGTATTTTTGTGTTGGCATTTGGATTTTTATATTCGTATTTCTGTGTTGATATTTGGATTTTTGTATTCGTATTTGTATTTTTGTGTTGGCATTTGGATTTTTGTATTCGTATTTGTATTTTTGTGTTGGCATATGGATTTTTGTATTCGTATTTGTATTTTTGTATTGGCATTTGGATTTTTCTATTCGTATTTATGTTTCTGTATTGACGTTTTGATTTTTGTATTCGTATTTGTATTTTTGTATTGGCATATGGATTTTTGTACTCGTATTTGTATTTTTGTATTGGCATATGGATTTTTGTATTTGTATTTTTGTATTGGCGTTTGGATTTTTTGTATTCGTATTTGTATTGTTGTATTGGCATATGGATTTTTGTATTCGTATTTGTATTTTTGTATTGGCATTTGGATTTTTGTATTCGTATTTGTATTTTTGTATTGGCATTTGGATTTTTCTATTCGTATTTATGTTTCTGTATTGACGTTTTGATTTTTGTATTCGTATTTGTATTTCTGTGTTGGCATATGAACTTTTGTATTCGTATTTGTATTTTTGCGTTGGCATTTGGGTTTTTGTATTTGTATTTATATTTTTGTGTTGGCGTTTGAATTTTTGTATTCGTATTTGTATTTTTGTATTGGCATATGGATTTTTGTATTTGTATTTTTGTGTTGGCGTTTGGATTTTTTGTATTCGTATTTGTATTGTTGTATTGGCATATGGATTTTTGTATTTGTATTTGTATTTGTATTTTTGCATTGGCATTTGGATTTTTCTATTCGTATTTGTGTTTTTGTATTGGCGTTTGGATTTTTGAATTTGTATTTGTATTTTTGTGTTGGCATTTGGATTTTTGTATTCGTATTTGTATTTTTGTATTCGTATTTGTATTTTTGTATTTGTATTTGTATTTGTATTGTATTGTATTTTTGTGTTGGCATTCGGATTTTTGTATTCGTATTTGTATTTTTGTATTGGCATTTATATTTTTGTATTGGTGTTTCTATTTTTGAATTTCCTCAGTTTTACTTTCTGTTGCACTTATTACTTGAAGCCCATTTGTGAAGATTCTTTGTTACGCTCCTCGGAAGCGACAGATTTTCTCACACGAAAAAAATTTCCAAATGTGTGATTTCACCTTGCTTCTGTTATTTACATTCCAGCTCATTGTAGCCTTATCTCCTACTGGTGTATTAACTTTCGAAATGTGATTCTTTTTTTTACCTCTTTTATTCTTCGTTTCTCTGATGTCCTTCTTGTGAGTTGCGTTGAAGACTCATTTATGTGAGATGTCCCTGGGGCTTTACAAGGTATTGTGCAACTCAGTCACCGTCAAATAGGGGCTCAATACCCTTCAGATATTGCAGTGTTAATGTTGTTATGAATTCTTATTGGAATGTAAGTTTCGTTTTAAGAAATAATATTCTGATAGTTGAATGTAGTTTGTCTTATTGTAATCACGTGCTTCGGGAATTAAATTGTTCGGGTAATTTTCCGGAAATAAAGTTATTTGAAAAAAAGGAAGAAAATGTGCGAGGAAATACAGTTTTTTCGCATAGATCATTATACAAAATAATAGTACCCAAATTGTGCTTCCTGCTTTAACATCGAAAAATATTTTTAAATTCCTGCTTTTAACTCCTATTTTATTCACACATATTTAAGCGAAAGGAATACATAATAAATTAGTTACGTTGTATATAATGCATTTTACATGCTAGGCATTTGATTGATGTGTGTGGTACTGCAATAGCATAATTATCTTTTTTCTATCCGTTTAACTCGTCTGAGCAATAAGTAAACACAAAACGTCGCGCCATCCTCCGTGAAAGATTCTTTGTACGCCTGCCAAATATCGTCTGCGAACAGGCTTCGGAGGATGAAAAATGTATTGTGTTCATTGTTGTGTAAAAGATAAATGTAAGCGATGCAGATGGAAAATAAAATAGCTTTCTAACTGTTGAATCTTAACTCGGAAACGTGTTTTAGAAGTTAAGCGTTCAATAAACTGTTCTTCATTACGCTAGATGATTTCACTAATGCACACAAACCGGAGGGCGATTTATTCTCTTTTAAAAATGTTCAATTCCTCCAAATACTTGAAAAATATTTTAAATTTATTATACCTTTCTTTATCTTTGTCTTTATCTTTATCATAATTTCTGACACAAGATAGCATCAGAAAGATGGTTAATACCAAATTTCCTTGCGCGTCTTTTCCCCTATTAGTGCTAGGTTCTGAAACTTTTAAAAATGTTCACATATTAGGTTGTCCGGAAAATAATGCAGGTTTATAATCTGTGTTTTTAAAGTATCATAATTCAACTCAAAAACAATTTTATTAATCAAGATAAGCACCAGCCGAATCAATGCACGTTTGCGAAAGAGATATAAGTTTATTTACATCGGCAGAATAAAATTCTGGAGTCCTGGACGCGATATGCGTTTTGGGGCTCATCTTGGTTTCTGAAGCATTTCTTCTGCAGAATGTTATCCCAATCGGTCGGCAAGAGGTCAGGCGAATATGGGTGAAGAGGGGGGTCTCGTATCCCAATTCTTTCAATTTCTGTAGGGTCAGTTGCACGATGTGCGGCCGAGTATTGTCGTAGAGGAGAACTGGCCCCTTTCTGTTGACAAATGCTGGGCACATGCGTCCTAATTTTTGGTGCATTTCGTTGATTTGCTGACAGTACTTATCTGCCGTAATCGTTTCGCCCGGATTTAGGAAGCTGTGGTGGATGAGACTGGCCGCAGATCACCAAATAGTCACCATAATTTTCTTTGGGTGCAAATTTGGCTTTGGGAAGTGTTGTGGTGCCTGACCGCGGTCCAACCACTGAGCCGACTGTCGCCAGTTGTTGGAGAAAATCCACTTTTAATCGCAGGTAACAATTCGATCAAGAAAAGAGCCATTTTTGTTGCGAAAAAGAAGAGCAGACGACAAAGAGAAACATACACACATTCATGCAGTTTCTCCATTATTTAATTTCTTCAAATATAATGCAGGGCTCTAATATTTGGTGGCAACAGTTGAAAGGTGAAACGCCGTTTATAGTGAACCGACGCAAAATGACAAAACGAAATTAATAACCCTTCTGGGCAAACTCCCCCTTCCCCCAGCCGTTTGTTTGGAAGGTCGTATTTTCAGCATTATCCTCGTAAATTTCTCAAACTTTGTGTTTTCCCTTTTCGTTTATATTTGCTGCATTTCGTGGGGAAAGAAAGTAACCCTTGCAAAGTGATGTAGAAAATTAAAAGAATATTGTTAAAAGAGCAGCTTTAGGTTTCTCGAACCTACACGAGCTGTAGCAGCCTTCGAATTATCCTCTTCACCCTTACGTGTTTGTTCTTGGTAAATAAAGTGAGACAAAAAGAAAGAATCGTTCTCTGAGGCGACGAGCGTGACGAGATGCGTCCACTGGTCACGACATCGAACAGTTAAGTGCGGATTTTACCTGTAGACTTAACCCCCAATTGCGTGAGAATTCAGGTTTTTCAACGCGGTAGCGATATTTAGACACAAGTGAAAATCTTCTTCAAGACGAGAAAACAATCTCGACAATGGTCCTATCGATTTTGAGGCGTTTTGCTTGTCTGTATTCCGTTGCTGTGTCTGTTTTCTTTTTCCTAAGAATATAAAGATGTAATTGAGAACCCTCCCTACAGTGAACTATTTGCAATAAGCGTGGAGAATTAACAATAAGCAAAAGTAAGTACTAAATTTAAACAAGTAATTCCCTCTGAAACGTTTTCAGTCCAGATAAACGGAAGTTTGTATTTAAATTGAATGCTTTTTAGCCCATCTTCAGTGAGATAGCTACCTCACAAAGCGAGTTTAAGGTTGCCAGAAAGTGGCAGAGAGAGGCAGAGTTGACAGATTTGGCGCAAGTTTGCTGGTTTGGAGATATTTGGCGACATAATTGCCATAGACAGAGCGACAGCATTCTAGAACAAATTCTTGGCGGTTTACTCGAGAATATTCTCGAAGGTAGGTTAAAGCTATACCTACCCTGCCCGTCGTCAGAGTAATGGTGTCTTGAGTTCAGAGATTAACTTGAGAGCGATTGACCGAGTCGGAGGCTGTACTTTAGTGCTTAGCCGCGAAGTTGTCTTCACCATTAGCCTGAAGGCTTTGTTGCTGTTTATTGTTTGTTGTTGATCGTAGTTTTTGAGGACTGTAAACGTGTCTCTGGAACTGCCCTGTGTAATATTGGCAACTGTTTTGATTCTTCACCAAGTGTTATCATCAATTACTCCAAATCACAAACAGGTAGAACGCAACAACATGTATTGGGCAATAAAAAAGTCACATGCTTCACAGTACAGCTCCATCTACACGAGGAGACATATCTCCGAACAAGTATCTTTGAAAGTCTGCATCAGACCACTGACACGGGGAAACATATCTCTGACGAGTCAGATACATGTCTGCGGCGCCCAAACCGGAATCGTGATTACTGTGTATGACGGGATATAGTGTAGCCGGAGACATATTTTGCGACAGCCAATGAATTTGCCTGTGAGTGTCCAAAAAGCAATGGCGGTATTCTTTGAGAATATGTTTATATTTATTTCGCATTTTTCCAAGTGGCAACAGTCTCGCAAGCCGAAGATGAAAATCTGCTTTATTTCGAAAGTTGTTGCCACTGCTCGCTTTCAAATCCCAGAGTTTGTTAATAAAAAATTTCTAAGTTTTTACGACGAAATGAAAATAGCACTGCCAAACATTAAATACATTATTCTCGATTCCAAAAATTCGTGGGAAGCCATTTCGACTGTTCCCATCTTCGTACGACTTTAATCAGCCGAAGTACTTATTAAAAACTCTGAAAGCGCTAAGTTTCGCATTCATTTTTCCGAGTGGCAACAGTTTCGGGCGTTGGAGATAAAAATGCTTCATTTGGAAAAGTGTTGATACTGCTCGCTTTCAAATAGTAAATTTATTCGAAATCTTATTACATATAAAGAAGAGTGTATGCTTGTGTGTTTGTTTATCCGCGTGATTGATTTCTGATCAATTATGATCCATTTTTTGCGACATTTAATCGACTGAAATTGAATATAGCTGAAATATTGGATAGAACTTGAGCTTTTACGACCATTTGATTAGAAAGAGGAAGAAAATCATTAAAAACTACGTGCCATTGTTGCTGATAAATATAATGAAAGAGAGTTAGATTATTTTTCCCGTTGAAATTTTTTGTGTGGGTTCCATATCTCATCAGATGGAAAATTTATGATTATGAATCGTATTTTTTGCATTGTTATTAAACACAGATTACAGGGGTATCGTTATCTCTGTTGTTAGACGTTACTCCCAATCTACACTCATGTCCATAAATTAAGGATAATGCAAAATCAGGCAAAGGAAGAGTTAGAAGCAAAACAAATTTGACTTATTTGTAAAGCTTATTTATTAAACAAAAGGTAAAGAGCAAAAAAAGAGGCTATATGTTTGATATTATTCAAAAAATTGGCGATTTTTTCTCCCTGGAGCAAATTACAAAAAGAACCTATTTACAAAAAACCAATATTACATGGTTGGTATGCTTGGTAATACAGTGTCTGTCTCCCAGACGATGCAATACAGTCCGTACAACGCCTAGGCATGCTGAGTATCAAATTATCGATCTGATCTTGGGGGATATTACACCACTCATAAAGCAATGCTCTCCGAAGTTTCGGTAGACATGTAGGAGGAGGTTGACCGTCTGCAACTCGTCGGCTAAGCATGTCCCACACGTGCTCTACTGGATTCAAGTCCCGTGAAAATGCTGGCCAGTCCATACGGGTGATATCCTCCGATTGAAGGCATTCGCTTACGATGTTTGCACGGTGAGGACGGGCGTTGTCATCCATAAACACAAATTGTGTGCCCATGGCGCTCCGAAACAAACGTACATGTTGTTCCAGAATGACGTCCGGATAGATTTGGCTTGTCATGCTTCCAATTTGAACATGCAGGTCAGTTCTGGAACCAAGAATAATTCCACCCCAAACGAGCACTCCTGCACCACCGTAACGGTGTCGTTCAATGGTGTTTTCTTGGTGGTAACGGGTACCTGGAGCTCTCCATATGAACGTCCGGCGAGAATCAGACTGCAAGCTAAACCTGGACTCGTCGGAAAACATCACACAAGCCCACTGTTGCGGTGCCCACAATGCATGCTCTCTACTCCAGGCTAACCGCAGGCGACAGTGAGTTGCAGTAAGTGGAACGCATCTGACAGGTCTACGAGCATATAGACCAATCTGCCCTAAGCATCTGTATGCGGTCTGCCTTGAAACTGTCGTACCAGTGGCTGAAGAGAGCTGACGAGACAGCTCTGAGGCTGTTCTCCGCCTGTTTCTTTTGGCAGTAACTGCCAAATACCGGTCCTCATTCGGCGTTGTAACTCTGGGGCGACCTGTGCTGTAACGTCTACTCACATTACCATCATCTTGGAATCGTTGCCAAAGCCCGGAGTTGACACTCTGGGCAATTCCAATTTCGTCTGATACTTCCAGTGGGGTACGCCCACATTCCGGACGGCCGATAATTCTACCACGTAAAAAATCATCCAAATGCGTCCTTTGTGTCAAAACTATTCGGTTATTGCACTAAAATGCTTATAAAGCGCCTGCGAACAATTTTACTTCTTTGCCTGTATTCCTTATATATCACTCTCTTACACTCTCGTCATTGTGACGTACCATCGGTGTCATCTGGTTACTTCCTGAAATTTGCATATGATTCTTGAAGATGTGTGTAGTGATTTTACACGTGATATATTTATTTTGGAGTTCGATTTCCGCGTGACTCCGAATTATCCTTAATGAGTGTAACTTAACTGGCATCACGTACTACCTCTAGTTTGAAATAAATATCAGTCTGAAAATGTAACAGCAACTGTCAATATACGTTTTAAATTACAAATTGTAAACAACTGCAAATTTATTGCAAGTACCAAACATTAAATTTGAAATAAATAATAAATATAAATTATATGTTTTATTCTTTCCTTAGCGATATTATTGTTTATGTATATTTTGATACATATTTATTAAGCGAAATTTAAAATTTATTTGAAGTAATTTTTATTCTGTGAGTAAAAGGTTTAACTTTATTAAAAATTTCTGTCCTGTCTTCTGTTTACAGATCGTGCACTCTGGCAGCATGCATTTTGAATTTGACACACTCACTTAAATAACATGATAACGAAATTTTCACCATCTAAAGTAATAGTGCAACGATAATTGCATTTGGACTATAAAACTTGCTTTAGAATCATTCTTACAGGAGATTTACATGGGCATCAGGTGTCAAGAACTATCCTTCAATAAATCTCGCTTAACAGCTAAAGTCTTTTCGATAAAAAGAGTAAAAGTGTAGAAAATAAAAGCGTGTAACGTATTGAGCTGGTTATGTATCAGAATCAAAAGAGAATCTTTTTCCGGGGAGGATGCGCATGCGTTGCGACGAATAAAAGGCAAACTAGAGGCTGCAATTTATCGTCTGCTGTGTCAAGATGCTTCTCGAGAGAAGGAGGTCACGTGGCACATTTCAACAAGAATGAAAAGAACGATAGAAGTGCGGAAGGGAAAAAAATGTTGGGGGAGGGGGGGAGAGAAAGCACGAAAAAGAATAATATCGTTTGGGAACGAGATCAATGGGTGAGCATACAGTATAAAGAGTTTTCGTTTCGGAAATTCTTCTTCAAGGTCATGCGTCGGAGAATACGGATTAAAACTATTTTTTATAGCATTGTTTCTATGAGCCTTCAATCAGATTTCAAGAGATCGCTTTTTTTCTTTCTTGAAGGATTTTCAGAGTGTTTTCGACAAAAATTAGATTTAACATTTGGAATCGATCTAGTATGAAATCCAATTTAAGACGTGACTCGAAAAGTTGAAGAAAATAATGTTTCGTTTGGATTTTCTACATTCAACAATTTATTTCGTGAAACTTATCCCTCGTTGTTCGATTGTCGTTATTTTCAAGGACGGAGGTTTGTAAAGTTTTATTTTAATTTTCCAAATACCTTTTCAATTTTCCAATTTTTTTTATCTTTTCTTTTTAATTTTCCAAATATTTTTTCCGAATATCTCATTTAATTAATTTAATTCTCACTTCGCGAGAAGGCAAAAATACATAAAACCTCAAAATATCTATATTAAAAATTACGAAGTAAATCTTAAACACTTACTACCTCGAAAACATTCCAGAAAGAATTAAGCATGATTTAATTGGCAATAATAAATGAATGCGTTATCTTTGTTGTTGCGAAGCTAAGTTTCTCTAGATTGGCAGCAAATCCACTAGTCTCCTGTTTCAAATGTAAACATCAATGGCCGTCATTAAAAACAGGCTTAGCGGCACTTAGACAACTTTTAAATTGTTGATAATTCTAAAAATATTGCAGATAGATTTACTAAAGGCATAAAAACCTTAACCGGAAGATAAAAACAACATAATACAATCCTTTTTAAAGCAAAAAATGTACAATTTACAAACATATAAGAGTAAAGAAACTGAGATCACCGAGCCGGGTAACAGTGTGGATATATATAGAAATATATTCATATACGTTTGGTGCGGCCGATTGCAACCAAAATACGAGGTGCACATCTACATGTTACAGCAGTCCTATATATAAAATTTCAACGTCCTGAGGATACTCGTTTTTGAGTTATGCGAGATAAGTACTTACGCACTTTCGTACGTACGTACGTACTTATCTCGCATAACGTATGTACGTATGCACGTACGTACATCCGTTCGTACAGACGCCACGAAAAATTCTCTTCAGAATTTATTTTAAAGCAGTTTTATAATTTTTTTGAAGGAAAAGAGTATTTTGTTCTGTCCTTACGTACTGATATCACGCAAAAACATCGTTAAATTGCATTCGATAGCGGTCAAAATGGATATTTTTGTTGAAATATGCTGCCTGAAACTTTTCGCGATTACACTACTTCCTTTTTACTTCGTACAAGGAAGTAAAAAACGTTTCAAAAGTGCTTTTGAGGACAGTATGTCGTAGAGACATTAGTTTATATCGATGAAGGTACGTGAAAAATGTGCAATGCCCTCACAGGAATTCGAACTCATGACTTTCCGAATACACGTCGAGGGTGCTTCCAGTTACACCACGAAGGTATGCGGAAAGGAGGGAGAAAATACCTTTATAAAAAATGTAAGCTTTTTTGGGTAGTATAATATGTTTAAGGAGGGCAGAGAAGGTGTCTAAGGTAAACCATGCTCTAGTAGACCAACATATTTCATTAACCAAAATTTCGTATAGCCATTTGCTTAGCGAAACTCTGGTTCCTTTTTAAAGGGATTGTAATCATGAACCTTTCGACTGCTAGCCGGACGAGCTACCATTTACAATACTAAAATACCCACTAAGGAATGTTATAATTCTTTGTATTCTCTCCCATTTATAGTGCGAATGTGAAAGTCAGTAGTCCCAGTCGACAACTTCCTTTTGCTCATGAATTAACGTTCAGTACATTTTAGTTTGGACGCCATTTAGGTTGTGACATTTGTTAGATATTTTAGAAGCAGAAAAACGTAAACAATCTGTCGCCAAGATTCAAACCAAGAATCTTCGAACTGCTATACAGACATGGATGCAGTCACACTACAAAAGCATACACGTGGGGAAGGCGATAATTCCTTATTACGTCAGAGATCTGTTACTTGTAAATTATCAATAGGAATGTTATTAAACAAGCTTCTTACATCATATTGATCTTTTTAATCAATTTTGAAGGATAATTTGGGTAGGCGCAGAGTCACTGTTCGAGGTTTTCTAAAATATTTTTGTTGTTTTTTCCCAGAACCAAGTTATTCAAATGACATTGGTTATGTTTACTCAAAGCAATTTCATTATAATGTGCTTTAATATCCGTAAAAACTAAAATGTGTAATTTTGACGCACAAACAACTCAAAAATCGAGTGAATGGCAGTCGAAAGTCGAAGCAAGACTGAAATGACTTTCATAAATTTTCGTGCATCAGAAATGTATAGTGATTAATCAAGGCTTTAGTGATGAATATAATTTAAGTATTTTGCGGAATATTCATAAAAGGGTCTGTAAAAGATGACCTAAACTGTGGCGAGAGAACTTATTATTCTGTCTTACAATATTATACCTATTCAGCATGTTCCGTTTGCTGGGGAATATGCGGGCAAGTATTCAACTCTATAAGTCCGCATTAAATCTGATTTGACATAATACGACTTTTACTCAATTCCAGGTTTAGAATTATGGTTTCATGGTCAGCCTTTCTCCATTTGTCGGTAAAAAACCTGAAGTACGTCTGGATAACAACCAGGAAGTCCAGACTTCGAATACCGCCGAGAATTGGGGAGGTACTTTCTCGTTCCTTTTCGCATGCCTTCGAGGTGTAATTGGAAGCACACTCGATGCGTATTCGAGAGGTCCAGGGTTCGATTCCCAGTTCGGGAATTTTTCACGTCTTCTGCTTCTAAATAAGCTACTGACTCCACAGTGGCGCTCGAACTACACAATGGTGGTGGATGATGATTCTTCACCGCCAGTGTTTGGCGATTGGGTACCCTAATCCCCAGTCGCCCTTTAAAAGGGAGGAGTACATAAGGTGTTTTCTCCCTACTTTCTACCCGCATGCCTTTGTTGTGTAATTGGAAGCACACTCGACGCGTATGCGACAGGACCAGGGTTCGAGACTCGGCAAGGGCACGGCACATTTTTCATGTCTCTTGCTCCAAAAGAACGTAATGACTCTATAAATTTTATGCAAGTTTTATGTTTCTTGCACAACTATTTTCAGTCTATCGAGAAATAAAAGAAAGTTAGCTGCCATACTTGCAGCCTCAAAAATATGTTTCTAAAATGCGATAAGACGTTGGTATATGCGCATTTCAGTCGCAGGAGATTACCGTGAAAGGGGAGTTATATGTATTGAACAATGATTTGAGATCCATAAACATAAGATTTCAAATCTTATGTTTTATGGATTCGTTCTCGGCAATTTTTCGTCACTGACTTAAGGCAAGCCAACAGTAGCTTAGGTTTTGAAGTGATTCATAGACCTTTATATGAATAAATCTTCCGAAAAGATTAAGTATAAAATTCTAACTAAAGCTTCGAAAGGTTAAAGGATCTAGTTAGTTAAAAAGCTAGCTCTTATAGTTAATGAAACGAATTAAATACATCTCAGAGACTACTGAGCGCCGGCTGAGATAACCACTGACCTGACTTTGTTGTAAAAGTCTTACAGTGTTAATAGTCATCCTAGCAGAAGGGAAAATTTCCCCCGTGTAAAAATATACATATAAATATCACATGGGCATACAAGGCCTGTGTATAAGCATAGATATGTTGATTACAATCATTGTCTTGTACAAGTTGCATATGATAGATACATAAAATCATGACAGCTACGTGTACATTTAAACATTATATGAATTCATATTCGCAATACTTTTACTGAGATAATCAAATTAAACTTGTAATTCATTTACACATTGACTGGATTTTCAATATCATTTAAACTGCTTTGCAATATTATTTTTATCAAGTACATACAAACTGGATAGTAATATGCTTACATTACAATAGTTTTGCTCGTACAGTCCTGTTATTAATCTACGGGGTGAGCTATTTTCCTAGTGTTGATATTCAGTTGTTGTAGTATTTGGAATTGCTATTAAAATTATGCTGCGAAGATACAATTCTCAAGAGAGGGGGAGAATTTCTTAGTATCTTGCTGAGCAAAGCCTGGTTACCTCCTCTTACTGAAAAATAATTAAATATGTTTTCATTTTTTCATGAATTCATAAATCTCATGTTACAAATCTAGAAAATACATAGATCTGCGTTTTAAAAATAATGCGTATTTTAAATCACTTTTACATAAGCAAATATTCAATGAACACTGGTATTTCGGTTCGAGGTTCGAATCTCGCGAACGGCCTGGCTGCATGGGTGTGGTTTTCCAAATGTGTAACGTGTATACGACCAGTTTTCCTTAAAAAGGTCCTCCCCGAAGGCATGCCTCCCTTTAAGCAGATACGTTTTGTTGTAATCACGTAAACCAACCCAAACCATATGCAAATACTTTAAAAGTATCTCTTTTTTGTAATCTGACTTATCGCTTTTGCTGTTTTCAATTTTTATCTAAAAATAGTCAAAAATGAAAGGGATGAAAACACTGTACTTTAGCTTTGATATATATGATGATTATTCAATATTATATTTAAGCAAAAAATAAGGCTCCATGTTTGTGTAATTTTATATTTATCACTCGTGTATATCACTTTTATATTTATCACCCTTTAATTTTTATACAATACACAAACTTACATGGAACTTACTAAGTTTTTAACGTATAGAGGTTTTCAACGAATTTATTTGTAAGAAAGGAAGAGGTTCATTAAATTTTGGTGAAAAGCGTCGTAAAAGTAATAATAAAGGCTACAAGGATAAATTTTTTTGTGTTATAAAAATTGAAAATAGCGGTGATACAAATGCTCGATACTAACATACTTCTTACGCGCAGTGCCACCTGCAAGTTGTTCTAATCATATGAAATCAAATATCCAGAAACCTTTTCGTTATATTATGATCTTGCGGGGATGCTGATCCTAAGTTTAGAAAAAAAATTAAAAATTAAAAATTCGTGACTATTTAAAAAAATTCAATTTACTTTTTTACAAACTGTAGAGTCATTAGGCTTTTGTCAAGCTGAACACGAGAAAATTGCACAATGAAATTGTCGGGACTCGAACCTGGATCTCTCGGATACGCACCGAGTGTGCTACCATTAGGCCACGAAGGCATGTAGAAAGGAGAGAGAAAATAGCTGCTATACTCCCTTTTAAACGGTGACTGGGGATGAGCTGATCCAATCACCAAAGGTGTAGAATCATCATCCATCACTTTTCTAGTTCGCGCACGACTGTAGAATCATTTTGGAATTTTTCGAAACAAGGAAATCGAAGAAATCCGCAGTGACCTTGCCGGAACTCGAACCCTGGACCTCTCAAATATGCACCGAGTGTGCTACTTTTACACCACGAAAACATGCGGAAGAGAGGGAGAAAATATTCTCATAAAATAATTTGCTATAAACAATATCCATTAGTGACTTTTCAATTGTATTTTTGGTTCAAGATATTATCAATAAGTATCTGTGTGAAATTTGAAGTTGATCAGCGAATTCATTTTCGAGCAAAAGAAATGTGTCTTGAGAAAAATGCTGGTAAAGATGTCGATAAGGAAACGTAGTGCTCTTATGTAGTGCTCTATGTAAGCTTAATCTGCAATACCAGGGCCATATGATATGCGTATCTCTTCTGCAAAGCGATCATTTGAGAAGTTAATTCCTGTTTCTTAACTGTTCTGGCCTCTTTTAATCTTCTTTGCCACTCTGGTGACTTTTAGGGCTCCATTGTTATGACATTCAAAATATATTCGTCAGCTATGAAATTAAATTTATATGCACTAAAATTATAAGGTATTTCTCCCACCTTCTTGGTGTGGTGGTTCTACACGCTGGGCCGGTATTCCAGAGGTCCGTGGTTCGATTCTCGGCGAAGGTGATTGCTCATTTTTCATCTCTCCTGCCTCTAAAGAACTCATAATGTCTCTATAGTGGCGTCCGAACTAAAAGGGTGTTGGATGATGATTCTCCTCACCCAGGATTTGGTGACTGGGTCTTCTAAAACCCCCAGTCGCCCTTTAAAAGGGGGAGTATATAAGGTATTTCTTTCACCTTCCTAGTGTGCCTTGGTGGTGTAGGGGTTCTGCACGCTGGGCCGGTATTCCAGAGGTCCGTGGTTCGATTCCCGACGCAGGCGATTGCTCATTTTTCATCTCTCCTGCTTCAGAAATAACCTAGTGTATCTACAAAATAAAGTGTCAAAAATTCGATTCTGCACAGCCCTCCGCTTTAAAGCCGATGTAAATAAGCAGAATTTTTCAAACCTATTTCTTCACACTTTAAACGAAAAGAAAGCATTTGAAAGCAGTGACACGGTACCGACATTCGCCATACTTAAATATTAATTCTCATCTAAACGCACCGATATTGTAGTGCTATTTTCTCATTCAAGAAAGCATTTATTTGCTTTAAAGATTCAATGACAAATTGTAAGAACGGAAGCAGGAATTGACGCATTAGGATTCTATTTCATCATTCAGGGAAAAAGTCGCCTATTTTGAAAGATAGAATAGAAGAAAGAAAAGAAAAGGCAAACAGTTCTAAACGCCCTCCATTCTTCTTTTGAAGAGAATAAAAATAAATTTGAAAGCTAAGCGACTGCTACTTCTCCAGTTCTGCTCTAATAAAAACAAAAGAAACACAAAGTTAAAAGCTATTCGATTTTCTGAAAAGCAGTTAAGTTCTTCCTCTTTTAAAGTGTAATATCCGATTTGCGGTCGAGGGTACTGTTAAATTAAAGCAGCTTACATAATTAAATATGTCATTGTATTCCATGCAAAAGCAAAAAGAATGAAACTGCATGCCCATAGAAATATTTAAGTTACTTTTTAAAGCAACCAAAGTAAATTCATGATAAACATTCTATCATACTAACATAAATCGATAATAAAAAACAAAATGATTATTCAATCGATAGTATGAATAATTATGAAATCGATAATAAAACAAATTTCAAATTCCAAATTAGGGCTTCCAGATGAACATATTCGTTGGAAGATTACGTTATTCAGGATTTTATGGATCTAGGTACCGTTCCCCCATAGCACAAAACATCCTCAGGATGTCCTATTTAAGTCGCAATATCCCGGGACATACTTAGGATGTCCTGAGTATGTTGATTCTCAGATGTCCTGAGGATGTCTTATTTAAGTCGCTATATCCCGGGAAATGAGAGGATGTCCTGAGATGTTGATTCTCATATGTCCTGAGGACTTCACCAATTTCACATCCTGAGGACATTCATACTGCATTGTCCAGGGGACTTCGGTTGTCAAACATTCTAAGGATATTTGTTCTTAAATTTACCAGTTTTAGTTTTTTGACATTGCACATCTGAAACTTGCACATTATTTAATTTTCATAATGTATTTTACTAATTTGTTTCTAAATGCTGTACACTAAAAATATTGATACGATTGATAATTTATTCTTGTTATTTTGTTATTAATTTTAACCGCTATTTTTTCTGACGTTTTTAAAAATTATTTTGTCATGAAAAGATTTTTTTCAATGGATTAGAATTTTCTAGAATATTTGTTTAATTGCAAATAACATATATTTTTTTATAAAAAATGTATAAATTACTTACAGATTACAAACCTTACTATAAATACAGGTAAAACTGGAATTTTGTTTTGAACAACAATGAGCAATTGTTTCATGACAAAGCGAGAAACATACGTATATTTATGCAGATTCTTCATTATTTAATTTCTTTAATCCTTTCATGCACGCTACCTTTTAAAGTCGGACGTTTGATAAAAAAAAGGTAGGCAGTCTAATTAGACCTACAGGAGTACACAAGTAAAATTTTGTGAATATAGCACTTATCGTTTTAATTCTGTGGGTGTGCCCAAAGTGGCACACTGATTGAATAGAGCTTCGAAAAGAGTGCTGAAACGAGCATTTTTGTCGATGAACTGACCGATGAGATGTGGAGAAACAAAGAATACAGTCTCTCAGTTGTCCTAGAATAACGGTGAGCCCGTTCTGGGTAGACCTACGTTCGCAGTTTGATTTTACGCAAGATTTCAAGGTAAAAATTTGAAACTAATATAGTATAAGGAGATTAGCATACGGCCAAAAAAATAACATAGAAATTACTTTTTTTTGAAACAATTCCTTTTATACCTTAAAAAAATCTGGAAGATTTCTTTGAAAAATGAGGGTCTTAAAAAACTAAACATGGCTAAAATATATGGACTGGTTTGTGTTGAGCTGCCATCTACTATAAATAAAGAAGGTTCCGAGTAACCTACAGTAACCTATAAATCCTTTTTCATTCAATTTTCTGTGCTTACAGAAGAAAATTCTTAGGTGTGTCCAGACCGGACACACTGTGCCGCAAAGTGTTAAATATAACACAGGGCTCTAATATTTGGTAGCAACAGTTTGAAAAGTGAACCGACATTTATAGTGAGTCAACGCAAAATGCCAAAACGAAATTTATAGTCCTTCTGGGCTAACGCCCTTTGGACTAAAGGAAAATTCACATGTAATCTCACTAAATTATTAGCTATTTTTATTTATTGAGTGAACAGCTCGGGGAGGGGTGTCTCCACACGTACCGAACTCACGCAAAAAACTGTCCAAATAGATTCGGAAAAGATGTATAAAGTATTTCTCCCACTTCCCTAGCGTGCCTTCGTGGTGCAACGGTAGCACTCTGGGCCGGTATTCCAGATGTCTGTGGTTCGATTCCCGGCGAAGGCGGTAGCATATTTTTCATCTTGCTTGCTTCCAAAAATCCTAATGACTCTACAGATGAAAATGGACATTTGCTTTGAAATATGATACTTGAAATGTTTTAAGATTACTATACTTCCTTTACATCAGGGATGTCAAACTCATAGGTACACATGGGCCAAACAAACAAGGTTTAACTTTAGGCGGTCCGCAAAAAAAAATCAATATTCATAGAAACGTAGATTTATTTCGAATAATACAATAATAAACATATATATATATTTATATAGAAAAGGACAAGAAAAATTTAATGTTTACGTCCTGATACTTGACATCTCTTCTCTGCTATTATCTTTCCTATTTCGGGAGAAATTTTGTTTGCAATGATAACTTTCAACGCTGAACCAAGGTGAGCATCATTAATACGGTTTCTAATAGGAGACGTATTACCTTTCATGACTGAAAATAACTGCTCGCACCGATAAGTGCTACCAAACATGGAACTAATTTCATATGCGAATTTTCGAGTATTTTCAAACCTGGCTGGTAAATATTTGTAAAATTCAGGCACTCCCACTTCAATGAATTTTGCTTTCAAATTTGAGTTGCATTGAATCTCGATCACCTCCATTTGCATATGGCTGGGTACTGAGTCAATACTTATTGAGAAAAATCGAAGAAAACAAAAAAAAAAAAAATTGTCTTCGAGGGAACTAAAATCTTTAAACCTCGTTTCAAATTCAGTTGTTAAATTTCAATTTTTACTTAATTCCTTAGCAGTAAACATTTAATTTTTTTCTTTGTCGATATGTTATTTTATTATTATATATTTTGCCGATATATTGGCCGGGCCGGAAAAATATTTGTTGTGGGCCGCGAGTTTGACATCCTTGCTTTACATCATACAAGCAAGTAAAAAGGCTGAAAGTCAAGTTTTCCTTCAAGTTAGCAGTATCGACAATGCATGGCTAGAAAATGATGAGGCTTGTTTACTAAAGTTGAGAATTTTTATCCTGTGGTTATGCATTCAGAAGGTGTACTACATTTTAAGGGTGAATGGAAGATGGCAAGGCACATAAGTCAAATATCCGTCAACCAGTCATTCTAAATAAATTATGAACAAATTTAAAGCTCCTTCTACTTGGGCATTCTCGATTAGACAGCAGAGAAGATTCCCCTTGGGAAGCGAACCTGTGACAATCTGCATCTCGTTTCTCTCGGCTGACAGCTACCAGGCACCCACATCACTAACTGTGATGTATTTTTCTGTCAAATTTAAAGATGTAAGACTCAAAATTGTACCATGTCCCTCAATCACAATTGGCGATTTCTGTTTCTACCCCATATTGAAACTGAAATTATGGCGTAAGATTGCATTAATGGTAAGCCATTAAAAATGCCTCGACAATATTCCAAACTTCAGAATCAGTTTTGAGCACATGATCAAGCGACACATTTCTGCATCGAGAGAAACAGACATTGCTTTGGATATTATTTATCACAATTGGCCGCAGTAGATTTAATTTTATTTGTGGTAATGATAGTTCTAGATCTTTGCTATCAAACCTTGCATTTTGGTAGTTTAATATTAAAAAACTCCGATGTGTACACCACATGACTTCCTTGTACGGAATATTAAATTATATATATACGCATTTTTCTTGCATTTCGTTTAAACTTATTGGATTGAATTAAACCTAATTCGTCGACAGCGCATAAAGCACAATAGAATAAATGCATTTATTAAAGTTCACTCTATTTGTTTACCACAGCGACACTCCGGCGCTAGGTTCACTTAACAATATTTTATTTCGTTCATATTATAACTCACAATGCACAAAATGTATATCATTTAAAGAATTATCTAATCGTTGCCACATGTTCTATTCAAATACCATAATAAAGCTAGAACGATGTGTAAAAGAAATTAAGCAAACAAAACAAAAACGAAACAGTTTTTCACAGACGATGGAGCATTTCTCATTCAATTAATTCAGTTCTCACTTCGAGACAAGGCAAAAATACATAAAAACTCAAAATATCTGTATTAAAAATTACGAAGTAAATCTTAAACACTTATTTCCTGGAAAAAATTCCAGAAAGGATTAAGCACGATTTAATTCGCAATAATAGATGAAGGCGTTATCTTTGTTGTCGCGAAGCTACGTTTCTCTAGAATGGCAACAAATCCACTCTTCTATTGTTTCAAATGTAAACAAGCAGTGGCCGCCATCAGAAAAATTATTAGGCTTATCGGCACTTAAACAACATTAAAATTGTTGATAATTCTAACAATATTGCACACAGATTTACTAAAGGCATAAAAACTTTAACCGGAAGATAAGAACATCATTCAGTCATTTTTAAAGCAAAAATTGTACAATTTACAAATATATAAGAGTAAAGAAACTGCGATCACTGAGCCCGGTAACAGAGTGGATATATATATAAATATATTTATGTACGTTTGGCGCGGCCGATTGCAACCAAAATACGAGGTGCGCATCTACATTTTATAGTAGTCCTATATACAAAATTTCAACGTTCTGAGGCTACTCGTTTTTGAGTTATGCGAGATACATACGTACGTACATACGTTCGTACATACGTACATTTAATTTATTTGGCATCAAAGAATGACTGAATAAAAAAATATGCTATTTATGCTTTTCTTAATCGCAAAGATTCAGTATAAGAGGCCGAGAGACCAGAAGAGTTCGTACTCTAAGGATGAGAAAAATATGATCGATGATATTTTATGCTTTTTCTGTATTTATCTGCTTCATCAACAACAGTTCTTCATGAAATCTATCTCGGCTTTGCAAACTGAAGTAACTTTTCTGTTGTTTTTCCGCTAGATATATCATAGGTATTTTTACCCAATGTTAACAGTATCATAGTTTTGTTTTTACCCTGGCTGCCTTAATTCAGTTTCCCGACTTAAAGATTAGCTCAAATGTTTTTTATCTTTCTTCTCTCCGCAGAAATGCTTGAGACTCTACTATTCTCATACATTACGTTGTTCATTTTCAAAATTTGTAATGATCTTCTTACGTATTTATGTTTCATTTACGTACATATTTATCTAGATATTATGTATTTATATATTTAAATTTTTAAATTTTTATTATATAATTCTCAAAATTCTAATACTTTATTTGACTTCATATATAACAACATTGTATTTATCTTATTCTAAATTTTTAACTTTTTTTTATTGTATCTATTTATGTTCATTATTTATTGCATTATTTATATATTTATTTCTTGATATTTAATTTTTATTATGTACTTATCAAAATTTTAAAATTTTATTGTAATTTACATAACAACACAGTTGGTAGATGATTCCATCAGTTGAGCGTAAAAGCTGAATGTCTTAAAGGCGGTGCAGCTGCTCATCTGATGGTAAGTAAATAAATAAATATTTCTAACAATTTTAAGAACCCAAGGTAGAATTTAAAGAGTACGAAGTAAAAAATAAAATTTACAAAATCTGATGTGTACATCACATGATTTCCTTCTACGGAATATTAAACTATATGCATTTTTCCTGCACTTCATTTGAACGTATTTCCTCAGATTTCGTTAGAGATACATTTATCATTCAATTAATTCGCGACAAGGCAAAAATACATAAAAACTCAAGATATATTCATTAAAAATTGAAAGCTATAGAAAAACATAAAACACTGAATACAGTTAAAACATGTTCTCTCATCAAACCCAGCTTTTGTTTCTGACCACCCGAAAACAGTTTCAGTTGCATCTTTTAGACTATTGACGGGATATGACTGTCTAGAGAACCATTTATTACGCATTGGACTAGCTGATTCGTCGTTGTTTGTTTTATGTAATAATGGACAGCCAATGACAGCGGAACATTTGGACGAGTGTGATGCACTGACAAATTTTTCTTGTAGATTTCAGCGCTATTGGCATGCAAGGAGTTTAATGGCTTAACGACCAATGTAACTGGCATTTGACAAACAAACAGTTAAATCAAAAACACGTTTTACAATTAAAATTAGAGTTTCTATGCGGAAACAAGCAACTGGGCCAGCGGGCAATGAAGCAGATATTTCGGTGCACAAAACTGAAATTTTCCATTTGGTCTCACTCGGCAAAAAGACACTGAAGGTGCAGAAGTACTTAGTTCACTATTCTGCTAAGCTTTAAATGTAAAACAATATGGTTGCTGTGGTAAAAATATTAAGCTTGGCAGGACGTAAAGTACTTTGAATTGTTGATAAATCTACAACTACGGCATACATATTAACTAAAGGTATAAACATTTCAACCGAAAGCTAAGATCAATATTCTTCAATCATTTTAAGCAAAAAATGCACAATTCACCAACATATAAAAACAGAAAACTGAGCTTACGGATCCGAGTAACAGAGTTTGTATAATTTTGGTGCTGCCGATTGCAACCAAAGAGGAGGTGCACAACTATATGTTATAGCACTCCTATATACCAAATTCCAAAGTTCTGAGGCTTCTCTTTTTTGAGTTATGCGAAATACATACATACATATATAATTTCGTATGTATTACGAACATACGTACGTACAGACGTCACGAAAACAATTTCTGAATCCAATGGTAAATCAGTTTTATAATTCGTTTGAAAAAAAAAAAAGAGTCTAAAAACTAAAAATTAGAAAAAAAAATTGTTTTCTAATTTTTAGCTTTTATTCTCATTAAAAGCATTAAATTTGTATCTCTAAGGTTTATATAATATTCGGTAAACTACAAAGTTTCATTAGACAAAAGTGTATGCAATTTATTTCGAATCAAATCTTAACTAGTGTAATCGTTTTGAGCTAGACAATTGCAAAGGATATTCATGCATTCTGTCCTTATGTACAGATATCACGCAAAAAATCGTAAATTGCATTTGATAACGGTCAAAAGGGCTGTTTTCTTTGAAATAGGATACCCAGAATTTTTCGTGATTACAGTAGTTCCTTTATTTCGTACAAGAAAGTAAAAACGGAATGAATAATGGATAGAGGTTTTATTGTCCAAATAGTGGCAACACAGAGCGAAGCAACATTTTCTCCACCAAAGTTTTAATTTCTGTACTTTTAAAGACATTTTAAAATTTGTTTTCTAATTTTTAGTTTTTATTCTCATTAAAGGCATTAAATTTGTATCTCTAAGGTATATATAATATTCCGAAAACTACAAAGTTTTATTAGACAAAAGTATATGCAATTCATTTCGAATCAAATCTTAACCAGTGTAATCGTTTTGAGCTAGACAATTGCAAAGAATATTCATGCATGTTGTTTCTTTTTAATATCATCATAAATCGCCAAATTTTTAAAAAAAGCAAAAAACGCGTTTTTCTCCAAATGTGATTTTTTTTTCATACTCGGTGTTTTTTCCCTCAAAAACTACTGCTCACAGGTATGCAAATTTTTTATGGTTTATTTATCATGTTTCCTAATAATTACTGAAACGTGCTTTTTGTGATAAATTAAGGAAAAAAAATCTGATGTGTACACCACATGACTTCCTTGTACGGAATATTAAATTATACGCATTTTTTCTTGCATTTTATTTAAACTTATTAGATTGAATTAAACGTACTTCGCCGACAGCGCATAAACCACAATAGAATAAATGCATTCTTTAAAATTCACTTTGTTTACCATAGCGACACTCTGGCGCTAGGTTTACTTAACAGTATTATATTTCATTCATATTATAACTCAGAATGCACAAAATGTATATCATTTAAAGAATTATCAAATCTTTGCCACATGTTCTACTCAAATACTATACTAAAGCTAGAACTATGTATAAAATAAATTAAGCAAACAAAACAAAACAGAAACAGTTTTTCACAGACGATTGAGTATTTCTCATTTAATTAATTCAGTTCTCACTTCGCGAGAAGGCAAAAATACATAAAAACTCAAAATATCTATATTAAAAATTACGAAGTAAATCTCAAACGCTTATTTCCTCGAAAAAATTCCAGAAAGAATTAAGCATGATTTAATTGGCAATAATAAATGAATGCGTTATGTTTGTTGTTACGAAGCTAAGTTTCTCTAGTTTGGCAACAAATCCACTAGTCTCCTGTTTCAAATGTAAACATCAATGGCCGCCATTAAAAACAGGCTTACCGGCAATTAAACAACTTTAAAATTGCTGATAATTCTAAACATATTGCACACAGATTTACTAAAGGCATAAAATCCTTAACCGGAAGATAAAAACAACGTAATTCAATCATTTTTATAGCAAAAAATGTACAATTTACAAACATATAAGAGTAAAGAAACTGAGATCACTGAGCCGGGTGAGAGAGTGGATATATATATAAATATATTTATATACGTTTGGTGCTGCCGATTGCAACCAAAATACGAGGTGCACATCTACATTTTATAGCAGTCCTATATACAAATTTTCAACGTTCTAAGGCTACTCGTTTTTGAGTTAGGCGAGATACGTACGTACGCACGAACGTACGTTCGTACAGACGCCAAGAAACGTTCTCTTCAGAATTCATTTTAAAGCAGTTTTATAATTTTTTTGGAGGAAAAGTGTCTTTTATTCTGTACCTTAACGCACAAATATCACGCAAAAACATTGTTAATTGCATTCGAAAGCGGGGAAAATGGATATCTTCGTTGAAATATGCTGCCTGAAACTTTTCGTGATTACAATACTTCCTTTTTACATCGTACAAGGAAGTAAAAATTAAAATTTTTTGTGCGTGCGACAAAGTGCTAAATTTTACTATGCCTAACAAAATATTCTATAAATTACTCTAAAATTCAAAGTATTTCAAAAGCTAATTTGAGTATAATCAGATAGGTATATTTTAATTATACAAACAATTTCAAGCGTGTATCTACAGCAGATTTTGAGAAAAGGTGCATCGAAAATGGCCAATTTAACATTGTCGGTTAGGGATTTCCAACACACCTTTTAAACAATTTGCCACCCTGGAGAGCATTATTGTTATCACTTACTGCTGCCAGTTCCACACGAATCGGCGGCAAATGTTCAGATACCCACCACTAGACTCACGGAGTCAGCAATCGAGATTCCCGAGTCTCATTGTGGGGTGAGATCAGGCATGAAGATCTGACTGGTCATCAACGCTGCTGCCCACCAGTACTACGCAGGCCATCCCGCCCTAGGTGAATTACACGGAATTAGGTGGACAACGGATCATGCTCTGCACCGCTACTGATAATTCTAAGTTTGGGGATTTACCACCAATCCCTTCTTGGTCCAACCGTACGGAACGATCTTCCACTGGTGTTCTGGAACCGCCAGGCGCGTTTTTTATCCACCGGTGCCGAGACTACCAAGGTACAGATCCGAACAATAAATGATTGTCGGGGTGCGACCAGAGGATAAGTGACACCGTGGATACTGTAGCAGAGAATACGGAAGGTACAACTGTGTATCGTGCATACTTTAACCTACAAGTTACTATAAGCAGTATTTACCTAATAATTTACCTAAAAAATAATTTTTTACGATTATCTATTTAACAGTAAAATTGATTTTTGGATGTATTTTTTTTCACTTATTTGCACTTTTACGATACGTTACACTATTACGTGTCCATCACCCACAAGTCTTAGCGCTTATTTGCTTAGAGAGAAAATAAGATCTATAATTTATCTTCCATTCTACATGACATGTGGCTACCAATTCCACAAATTTCATTAAATTTTGGGCATTGCTCCCAAAATTTTCATCCTTTTTTCTTAATTGCGTAAGAAATTCCGACCAAAAAATTGCTTGAAAGGACACAAATAACTTGCCTTTGTTTTCGCCTTCCTCTTTTTTGCATAAGTTAGAATTCCCCAAAAAAAGAGCAATCATCCAAGAAATTCCCAAACGACAAGAAGAGTATCAACGTTTTCATGCTGATCATTTTACAAATTAAAGATATTTTAAATCAAAATTTGGTAATCTCTAGAGTTAAAATGAATTCAACATAAAATAATAATTGTATAAGTGCATCGTAAACCCAGTAATATAACAAGCGCCTTGAGGCAAAAGTCAAAATTTCCGAAAAGGCAAACATAGACAGCAAATTCGTTTACCTGTAAAACTGTTTTTTCCGCATCTCGAAGACGCTAGTAGGAAAAACAGCCACGCATGTAAACTCATTTATTCAATCGATGACATCTTTCAACCGTAAACTAATTTAAAATTACATATTTTCCAATGAAATAAAATATAAAATAATTTGCCCGAATAAGATCATTTGTCAAGAACAATTAAAGTTATAATTATGCACAAATCTTGAACACATAGTATAGTAATAGTGCTATTAATTTTACATTCTTGTACGAAGTAAAAGAAAAATTCTAATCGCGAAAAATTTCGAATATAATATTTCAAATATGCAATCTGACCTCTCCATAAAACATTTAGACGATTTTTTTTGCCCGATACATTTCCGTACGGACAGAATAAAGGACTATTTTTTCCAAAAGGCATTGAAAAATAGTTTTCAGATTGATTCAAATAGGATTGTTTCCATGACTTCTGTACCTACGCATTTATCTCTCGTTGGGACTCCTAGAGCATCTAGTTGTGCATCTCCCTTTTTTGTTGCAATCGGAGACATTAAACGTATATATATATATATATAATATATTTTTAATTGTTGAGGAATTGCCTTCCTTTGACTCCAATTTACTATTAACTTTAAATGTTTTAAGTTTATTGTACTTCAGTCCTGCAGCTAATAGGCTCATACTATGTTTCTTTATGTATCTATATATAATATATGTATATATATTATATACATATTTTACATATGTATATAATAAGCGATTTTGTTGTGTATCTGTATTTCTTATATTTCACATTCCTATCATCCTAGGTCGCAAACTAACACCTGATTATCCCCTTCGCCAGTCTGAGATACCGGGGCTTCAACATTTTTCTCAATTCAATGCCTTTTGGAAACATTAGTCCTTTATTGTGTCCGTACGTAAATATATCAGGCAAAAAAGTTGTCTAAATGGTTTCTGGAGAGGTCAGAATGCATATTTACTTTGAAATATTATATATATATATATATGTGTATGTATATATACACACACACACACACCCATCCTCTTACCCGGGTCAATAAGGTCTATGCTTTTATTCTTATATTTTGTTAAATTGTGAATTTTTTTGCTTTAAAGGTGATTTAATTATGTTGTTCTTATGATTCGGTTAAATGCTTCATGCCTGTCAATCTGCATGCAATAGTTATAAAATTAGCAAACAATGTAGAAGTTGCGGTAAGCTTATCATGACAGCTGTTTGTTTGCATTTGCAACTCTTAGTAGTATAGTGAATTCAGTCAGTTTGTGCTCAACTTTCATTGCCATTTTCGCTTCACGAGACCGTGTGAATTTTCCGTATCGTGGGCAGAAAATTTTTATCATGGTGCACGTTGACCTAATTGCTTATTTTGGCACAGAAACTCTAATTTTAATTGTAAAAAAATTTTTTTAACTGTATTTGGTTTTTTAGGATTTCCTGTATTCTAAAATTATTAATAATTTGTGTTTTTATGTACATTTGCTTTGCCGTGGAGTGGAAAATGAATTAATTGAAAGCGAAATACACTGGTTATCATAAATTAAGGAAAAATCACAAAAATAGTGATAACTCCCTCAAAAATAAGCCAAACGGTGTAAAATTTGAATATGTTGCCAAGTAAGTGTAGCTGAGTAAAACTCCAATATGCAAGTTAGTGGCGCTGCACTCGGAATACGTTATCTGCGAGGAGCATAAAAGTCCATGTTTGAGAGCAAGCCCACATATTTCACTGTGATAGTGACATCAGAAATCTGAGATAGCCAATTCGTAACAATGATCTCCAGGCATCATCTGCCTGCAAAACTACGATAGAAAGCCATTGGAAGACTAGAGGCAGGACAAAGTCAAACAGAAGCGGCCAGATGGCTAAATGTGAGTTCTTCTATGGTTCATACACTTTGGAGGTAATTTCAAACCACAGATTCGGCACCTAGGAGGTTCAGCCAAAGATGGCCAACAGCTACGACAAGCGCCGATGACAGATATTTGACATTATGTGCACTCAGGAATAGAACCGCTACTCCGACTCTTCTTAGATCCTCCCTTGCTGCAGCCACCGGAAAGTTGGTGTCAACGTCAACTGCGCGTAGAAGGCTTCACGAAAGTGGTCTCTATGCGAGGCGAACAAACATTTGTGTGCCGCTCAAGTCACGCCATAGGAGGGACCGTTTGCAGTGGGCACGACAACATGTCCACAGGACGCCTGAGCAATGGAGGGCTATTCTCTTTACGGATGAGTCCAGGTTTAGTCTAAAACGCGATGGTAGGCGTTATTTGATATGGACAGAACCTGGAACCCGTTATCATCCGTCAAACATCCGTGACAGAGATGCATACGGAAGAGGCAGTGTCTGTGTTTGGGGTGGCATCTCTTTGGGAAGACGCACAGACCTCCATGTTTTTCCAAGGAAAACCGTGAATGCTCAGGTTTATAGAGATGGTATCCTTGATGCTTATGTGCGCCCATATGCCGGGGCAATAGGTGATGCTTTCCTGTTACAGGACGACAATGCAAGATCACACAGGACTCGCATGGTATATGATTATTGTCAACAGGAAACAATTATGCGCATGGAGTGGCCAGCTCGATCCCCGGACTTGAATCCTATCGAGCACGTTTGGGATGCTTTAGGGAGACGTCTAGCTGCTCTCAGTCTGCCCCCTCAGACCCTCGCCGCGCTTGCAATTGCTTTGCAAGAGCGATGGCTCACGCTTCCTGTGGAACTGATATACCGCATAATTGAAAGCATCACACATCGCGGAATGTTCTGTATTCCTTCTAGAGGCGATTATATTCCATATTGAAGGTACTTTTACTATAGAAAACTGACATCTTCGATTTGTTCATTTTATACATGTGCTAATTTCTATACTACCATAATTGTCTGGTAATTTCCTTTTATGTTATTTGATATCTTACTATGTGTTGTATACTGTGGGTACGTTTCATAAAATTCTACATGTAACTTTTTCAGTAATCGTGATTTTTCCTAAATTTATGATAACCAGTATATACCTCTAATGAAATTGGAGAAAATATTTTCATATAAAGGGCCGCAAAAATCAGTATAATTTAGTAGGCCGTACAAGGAATTCATGTGGTGTCTAAATCAGATTTTTGTGAATTAAGATTTCGAGTTCCAGAAAACTGGGAGACATAAATGTTAAAGAAATCCTTAAACTTAAGTAGTTAAGCACATTCTCGATTCATTGACCACCAGAGGAATCACAAAAGAACGATAGATAAACTTGGAATTCTTTGCAAGCGCGCACAGAAATGTAGAGATTTATCCCCGAAATTTGCTTTGGTTTAATTGATTATGTAAAAACACACTAAGGCTATTTACCTACGGAAAGGTTTACCTTCCTTCTAAGGCAAACCGACTGGTATGCACTTTTACACATAGGGAAAACTATGAAGTATTAATGCCACGAATATGTTGACCTGGAATCGAACCCAGGTCGGAAGTACTAGTGCTCAGCGATTTTACCTCTGGGCTGTGCCCGAAGGATTTAAAATGATACTGTGGTAGAAAATTATTTTTCTACGATTTTGTTGTGTATCTGTCTTTCTTATCTTCCACATTCCTATCATCCTACGTCTGAAACTACCACCTCATTATCCTTTCCGCCAATTTGAGATGCTTAGGTTTCAGCATTTTTCTCAATTCTCGAAATTAAAGTCGATGCGAGAAATTTTTTACTCTGCATAGTCTTTAATGTTTAGTTGTAGAGACATTAGGATTTTTTTGAAGCCAGAGAGATGAAAAATTAACAACCGCCTTCGCCGGGAATCGAACCATGGACCTCTGGAATACCGGCCCAGCGTGCTACCGTTACACCACGAAGGACGCTAGGAAAGTGGGAGAAATACCTTATATACTCCCCTTTTTAAATGGCGACTAGGGTTTTTAGGGGACCTAGTCGCCAAATTCTGGGTGCGGAGAATCATCATCCACAACCCTTTTAGTTTGGGCGCCACTTGTAGAGACATTAGGAGTTTTTTAGAGGCCAGCGGGATGAAAAATTAGCAACCGCTTTCGCCGGGAATCGAACCACGGACCTCTGGAAAACCGGCCCAGCGTGCTACCCTTACACCACGAAGGACGCTAGGGAAGTGGGAGATTTACCTTATATAGTATTCTATTCTTATTTTTGGATGTATAGTAATATTGCGTAACGTCGCATGTTACGATCTATTTGAACAATTATATTTTGGGTGTAGGAAAATTAAAGATTTACAAATATTTATTTTAAAATTTTATGAAATATTGTTAATTATTTATTGGCTTTCTTATTTTTAACTTAAAATAGAACGCTTGCACTCGAGAGTAGACTCTGGGTCACCACTTGATTTGATGCGGTAACTCGAGAGGTGGTACGCGGTCACCACTCAGCTTGACGCAATAATTCGAGTGACAACGATTTTTATTTAGGTTTGGTTTGGGCAATTTGCTTTCATGAGTGCATGCATGCGTATAAAATAACTGCGAATCTTTAATCGTAAAAGCGTGTTGCAGATTTATTGTTAAATATGCATCTTCGAGGTTAGCTCGAACTCCTCGACACCCGTGGCAATGAGAATATTATTTTCAAAGTCACGCAGACCCAATTTGAAGATGTCATACGATAAAGAAATCAAGTCGAGCGAAGATGAATTCGATTTTTTCGTTGATGAAGAACTAAATTACGTCTATGCATGGACTACTTGACGACAGACAAGAGAAAAACAGTTATGAAGATAGCGATGAAGTAAGATATGTAAAAAGGCAAAAAATCAGGCTAAAAAGATAGTGAAGGTGTTGTCAGATTCCAAACCTTGGATGTTACTGCAATGTGTCTGGAACGTTGAGAACTGATAGTTCAGAGAGATGGAAGCGTAAACGTACGAAGGGTTATTTATCATTTAAAATAAATTTAGCAGACGACTCCTTCTTGGAGTTACTATGAAGCCTCCACTTGTGCTTGAACTCAGGAATAATAATCAATAAAACTTAACTTAACAAAAAAGATATAGCCGAAGCTATCAAAATTCTAACAGAGTTCGCCCTTTAACGCTAACTAACGGCGAAACTATTAAGGGCCTAAAGTACGGCCTAGCGTAATAATAGCTTGTGCTTTCACATCAACTTTTATTCCATTACTGCTCTTCATTCCCCATAATGAAAAACTATACTCTTATTTACTCTTTACAAATCTTACATTCTCAGCCCCTACTATTCTCATACATTATGTTGTTCATTTTCAAAATTTGTAATGATCTTCTTTAAGTATTTACTTACGTATTTATGTTTCATTTATTTAGGTATTATGTATTAATATATTTAATTTTTTAAATTTTTATTACATAATTCTCAAAATTCTAATATTTTATTGACTCCATATATCCCAACGTTGCATTTATCTTATCCTAAATTTTTAACTTTTATTTATTGTATCTATTTATATTTATTATTTATTGTATTATTTATATATTTATTTCTTCGTATTTAATTTTATTATGTAATTATCAAAATTCTAAAATTTTATTGTATTTTATATAACAACACAGTTGGTAGATGATTCCATCAGTTGGGCGTAAAAGCTGAATATCTTAAAGGCGGTGCAGCTGCTCATCTGATGGTAAATAAATAAATAAATAAAATAAAATAATAGCTTGTGATGGAGTATCGCCAAAAAGCTAACGCGCGCTGAGTAGAATGTCAGGCTCTCTAACGATGACAGTGAAACTTCACAGTTAAATATTTCCTCTCCTCATTTGCATTCAAACGCGATTCTGAACATACGTTCTGGCTGGAGGTTGTAAGCTGAAATTAAGGAAAGATAGGAAAGTAATTTTAAGGGGGCTCATAACCCCTTATGATCTTCGAATATGTGACTGTTGCAAGAATTGGGATATTTTGTTCATTTTAAAAGCAATTACTTCCAACATTTTACAGCAGACTACATAATATAACTGCTTTGGAAACTAGTAACCAGAAATTTGTGTTGCCACAAATATTTTTGTAATTTAATCCGGTTTGTGACAAAATGTTTCGTCATGTTTCCACCTTGCGCGCATGATATTTTAAAAATGGCTAATAGTACATACTTGAAAATGGATGGAATTCTTTATATGGGCACTATTTTCTAACGGAATCAAAAATCTGATGAATATTTTAATATTAAAAAATTTTATACACGAAAACATTACAGATTTGTTTAAATAAAATACATTTTATAAATTCAACACCAAATAAAATAAAAATTTAACATGAAAATCTTAGAAATTTTGGTTCACAGTTGTTTCCAAATGTTATAAAAGCTTTATATTAAGTATGGAATTAAATTATGCAACAGAATGTCTTAAACTGTGTGCGCAATGTGGAAACATGACGAAATGTTTTGTCGCAAAGAGGATTAAATTATAAATATATTTGTGGCAACACAAACTTTCTGATTACTACTTCAGAAAGCAGCTATATTATGCAGTCAGCTGTAAAAAGTTGGAAGTAACTGCTTTTAAAATAAATAAGGAATCCCAATTCTTGCAACAGTCACATATTCGAAGATCTTATGGGTTTTAAGGTATATGAGTATCCTTAACTCAAAATTAACGGTTAGAAAAAGTAAGATAAGCCTTACAGTGTACGCGACAGTGATTCCGCATAAGAGACAGAAAATTCAGAATGGATAACATACACAGAATTTAAAGAAGTATCACAAAGAATACCGTTTATATCTGGCGAAACAGACGCAGAACAGTAAACACCTTCCGGCATAAAAGTGCCAGTGCCATTACACTTCTGTGAAATCATTTTACGTTAACTGAAAGAAACTCACCGAATGTGTCCAAAATCGTCTCGAATTGTTGTTTCGCCCGAGCGGGAAAAGCTTCCAGTACAAGGGGCTAATTTCTTAAAACGGATGTGAATCTTTCTTTCTGAAGAATGTATTAGTATTCAGATAGTTAGCGGATTCGTTACATCCGAGTGATTTGAAAATGAATGACTTGTCAGTCTTTTAAAGAGTATTAGAAACCCCTATACCGACAATGTTAAATTGGCCATTTTCGATGTATCTTTTCTCAAAATCTGCTGTAGATACAAGCTTGAAATTTTTTCTGTAATAAAAGTATACCTATCTGATTATACTGAAATGAGCTTTTAAAATATTTTGAATTTTAGAGTAAATTACAGAATATTTTGTTAGGCATAGTAAAATTTAGCACTTTTCTCACACAAAAAAAAATTAAAAAAAACATTTTTTCTTAGTTTATTACAAAAAGCTCATTGCAGTAAATATTAGGGAACCTAATAAATAAGCCATAAAATTTTAGATATCTGTGAGCAGTAGTTCCTGAGAAAAGGTACATCGAGTATAAAAAAACACGTTTGGAGAAAAACGTGTTTTTATGTATAATTCCTCATTGATCAAAGCAGTAGATGACAAATTAAAACTAAATTTTTTTACAGTTCTAATTTTCATAGAGATTAAAGAATGGTATTTTCAGAAAGATAAAAGTGTAGAGAATTTGAAAATGCAAAAATCCGAAATCACAATTTTTTGAAGATTTTGGGGTTCCAACACCCCTTAAGGTATCTGCCTACGTTCGGAGCACTTTTTTTAAAAAACATAGAATTCTGATGAAATATATATATTTATTTAGTCAAAATATGATATCAAATCATGAAAATAGGTAAATTTTTAGGAATATTTTCATAAATTTTTGAAATATATGCAGTTTTATGCACATTTTTAAGAGAATTTAACACTTACGTTAAATGTCGTATATTTTTTCCCACAGCATATATTTCAATTTTATTTATACTGTATACTACTACAACACTCATCTGTGTTATGAACTAAAATGTTTATGATATTTCTAAAATTTACTAAAATATGTGTAATTACATGAAAAAAAAAACAGTTTTTTCTAAAATATTTCTTATCGTTTTATATAGAAATGCTTATAAAACAATCAAATTAATATATATAACTTAGATTGTAGCTTAAAACCTAGAAAATAATATATAAAACACTTTAGTAAAATTTAATAGAGATACCTTTAGAACATTTTGAGTAATTACATTTCTTGTATGTAGAAACACTAGAAAAATTAGTTTTCCAGAAAACGCATTTAAAGATTTCACATTAACAGAAAAACTGTTCTGTTGTATATACACACTTAAAATTCTCCACATTTGTACATCACACCCTCCATATCTTTATACTTAAGTAATTTTGATTTTATATTTGATTTTATTTTTTTTCTGGCTATTTTTGAAATGAGCGACGAATGACGTTTCGAGTTCTTTATTCTTTCGTTATCAATTCCAAAGTAATTTTTAATCATTTCTTGTTCAATTGATATGCCTAAATGTTCAAACACAGGAAGTAATCCAAGATACCCTGAATTAAAAATTAAAACTGATATATATGCACCCAGCAGTCTTTATACCTAATCGCAATGTTGCCAGACCCAGTTAAAAAAACCGCAATGTTGCCAGTCCCAGTTCAAAAAATTAAGGCAAATAATTATTGCCAGAAACAAAACAAAAAGTACACAGAATTAAAATGAAATGTTTTAGCTCAATTTACACACAAACAGGTAAAAAAAAAACACGGATAATAACATTGTTTACCTTTAAGTTGTGCCTTTTAAATGGCACTTCCAGTCTTTCTGCTTTCACTTCTAGTGCAGTTAATTGGCTATATCTTCTCTTCTAATTATCACAAATGTAAAAATGAACCATTTTCGGAATCCTACAAAACTGACCTTTCAAATTGGGAAATAACAAAAATTGAATTTTTTCGCCGAAATCGTTTTTTTAACGTAGGCCTTAAATGACAATGGAAAAGTGCACATATTTCCATATTTTACTTCATAGTCGTCAAAAAGACTTATGAGTGAACATGACTGAGTTCAGGAATGCGATTCTCGCCGATGGCAACGTCTTTCCTGTAACTTTTGGGAACAAAATAAATTTTCTCATCTCTATGAGCAACTACGGTGTGAGAACACAAGTTTCTCACACTATAAAGTTTATCATCCCTTATCCAATAAGTTGAATCGTAATCGAAGAGCAACGCATGAGAATAAGTACTCGCCGAACTGGTTTTTTGTTTTCTCTTTCTGACGACGACGCCAACGGGGTGAGTGGAGCTTTGGACCTTCACGTACAGTGCAGACGATCGACTTAGCTGAGGCCTAGAGAAAGCGATGGATTATCTAACGAGAAAAATGATTAAAAAAAACCAGCGAGTGGCTAAGGATATCAAATGCTAGGAATTGACGGAAGGTAATTTGTCAGCTCAACGGATCCTACTACAAGAAATAAACGATTAAATGTGATCAATGTAACATCGAGAACTGATGGACGTGATAATAAGGATTTCGGCTAAACAAAATGGACGATGTCATCAGATTATTTTCCGATCCATTTTCATACTCATGATGGTGTCACAACCAGTTGATGATATCCTAATATTCATTCCTGTTTAATTAGCCAAGAAGTGCAACTAAATATATTCATAAGTAACGGGTGGCCATAATTAAACCGACAGTGCTCACAGTGTTCTGTAGCGCGACCTATTTGCGAGAATGACGCCACATTTTGTAGGAAGATTAAACAAGACGGGGGACGAAGGATTCCGCAGAAAACAAATTAGTTCCAAAAGTCACTGCTAGGGAAATATTTGGCGCTGTGTAATAGAAAATAGAGTGTTAACAAATGCAAATTAATATATTTTAATACGGAATAAAATTACCTTTTATTATGCACATTTTCTGATTTAGTTCAAGTGCAATATGGCAACACTTTTAAAAAAGCGTAAAATCTACATAAACATCGACTGCATGGCCACCTCACCTGATCTTACCCCATGCGACTCCTGGCTATGGGGTTACCTTAAGTCCAAGGTCTATCAAGGAGTGGTCCAGGACCTGGCTACGTTGAAGGATAACATATCACAGACTGTACGGGAGATGTCTGCAGACATGTTACTTTCGGCTGTTGTGCATACTGTGCACAGAATGCAATATGTGGTCCACAACAACGGCAGCCACATCGAACCTCATTTGAATGCAAAATAAAAGGTAATTTCCGTATTGATTTGCATTTGTTAACAGTCTATTTTCTATTACACAGCGCCAAATATTCCCCTAGCGGTGACTTTTGGAAATAATTTGTTTTTTCGCGAAATCTTTCGTCCCCCGTCTTGTTTAATCTTCCTACAAAATGTGGCGTCATTCTCGCAAATAGATCGCGCTACAGAACACTGTGAGCACTGTCAGTTTAATTATGGCCACCCGGTATATAAGGTATTTCTCCCGCCTTCTTAACCAGGCTTCGTGGTGTAGTGGTCTGCACGCTCAGCGCGTAATTGAGAGGTCCGCAGTTCGATTCCCGGAAAAGCATTGCTAATTTTTCATTTTCCTGCTTCCAAAAATACCTAATGGCTCTACAACTAATGAAATAGTCTAATTTGAGTGAAATAAATATGTGTATTTTCTGAAAGGCACTATATACTAACTGGGGTAAGTGAAACATTTAATTTATTGCTTTCCTAGCGTTAACACGCGCAATGTACGAAGCATTGGTGCAAGCCAGCAATTATTGAGCAATTGCAACATTACCTTTGACAATTAAGGGTGTTTGGCTTAATATTAGTTTCTCTCAACACCACATACGGATGACCAAATAACTTTTACCAACTCCATGCCCAAGAATACCTCGTTGAAAAAACACAGAATTACTCTCTTTCTATGCACCAAAATCTCAAGAAGACTTAACGGATCATTTTTATGGTCTAGGAGGCGTTTTCTCGAATCGCAGGCGTCTGAGCCCTATTGTGATATAAGGATTTAATACTATTAAACCTGTCACGAAGTACTGCAATATAGTTTTACAGTAAAAGTGAGCTTTAATCAAACATTAATGCTGCATTAAACTAATAGATAAAATTCACGTTTAAATGCTGCTCTAGAAATCATCTGAAAAAACATCTGATGTGTACACCACATGACTTCCTTGTACGAAATATTAAATTATACGCATATTTTCTTGCATTTCATTTACACTTATTGGATTGAATTAAATCTACTTCGCCGACAGCGCATAAACCACAATAGAATAAATGCATTCTTTAAAATTCACTCTAGTATTTGTTTACCATAGCGACACTCTGTCGCTAGATTCACTTAACAGTATTAATAATTGTATACCAGTTAACTTATATAATAATTATATAACGGAAACTAAGTTAACTGTTATATAGTCCAATAATTATATAACAGTTAACTTATATCTTTCGTTCATATTATAACTCATAATTCACAAAATGTATAACATTTAAAGAATAGAATTATCTAATCGTTGCCGCATGTTCTATTCAAATAATATAATAAAGCTAGAATGATGTATAAAAACATTAAGCAAACAAAACAAAAAAGAAACAGTTTTTCACAGACGATTGAGCATTTCTCATTTAATTAATACAGTTCTCACTTCGCGAGAAGGCAAAAATACATAAAAACTCCAAATATCTATATTAAAAATTACGAAGTAAATCTTAAACACTTATTTCCTCGAAAATATTTCAGAAAGAATTAAGTATGATTTAATTGGCAATAATAAATGTTATCTTTGTTGTTGCGAAGCTTACTTTCTCTAGATTGGCAACAAATCCACTACTCAGCTGCTTCAAATGTAAACAAGTAGTGGCCGCCATCAAAATAGGCTTAGCGGCACTTAAACAACTTTTAAATTGTTGATAATTCTAAAAATATTGAATACAGATTTACTAAAGGCATAAAACCCTTAACCGGAAGATAAAAACAACATAATTCAATCATTTTTAAAGAAAGAAATGTACAATTTACAAACATATAAGAGTAAAGAAACTGAGATCACTGAGCCGGGTAACAGAGTGGATATATATATAAATATATTTATATACGTTTGGTGCGGCCGATTGCAACCAAAATACGAGCTGCACATCTACATGTTATAACAGTCCTATATACGAAATTTCAACGTTCTGAGGCTACTAGTTTTTGAGTTATGCGAGATACATACGTACGTACGTACATACGTTCGTACAGACGCCACGAAAAATTCTCTTCAGAATTAATTTTAAAGCAGTTTTATAATTTTTTGAAGGAAAAGAGTCTTTTATTCTGTCCTTATGTACAGATATCACACAAAAACATCGTTAAATTGCATTCGATAGCTGTCAAAATGGATATTTTCGTTGAAATATGCTGCCTGAAACTTTTCGCGATTACAATACTTCTTTTTTACTTCGTACAAGGAAGTAAAAAAGAGGAAGAAATTATTTTTAGTGAAAAGCAATCGGTAATTTGCATTTCCCTTTTGAAGGAGATACCTCGTTAAATCTAAGGTTATCCATCTTCTCTCGCTAGAAAAATGTGAGATATCATTCAAGTGGAAAGATAGTTTTTCGCAGTCGTATTGAGTAGCATTTAATAAATAGCATCGTTAACCACGAGAAGGGAAAAAAAAGACACACTGAGTTAGGAGATCATCAATATTTAAATTTCCAGGTGCATCAGACGGGGCAGTTTTCATGCTTCTCTCGAAATTAAAGGGAAGAAAACGAATCTTTAAAGATTAGAATCTTAGTAACTTCCTCTCTGGTCCAGACAAAAT
This sequence comes from Stegodyphus dumicola, assembly GCF_044657685.1. Lineage (NCBI taxonomy): Eukaryota > Metazoa > Arthropoda > Arachnida > Araneae > Eresidae > Stegodyphus > Stegodyphus dumicola. The sequence continues at coordinate 266,023,419 of NC_140769.1, read as the reverse complement.
CAATCTTTTACTATTAACTTTCAAATTAAGTCACCAAGTCCCCATTGGGCTTAATGGGAAACCATATGATTTGTTTTGTTTCTGTGTTTCTTTTGAGCTTTGAATATAAATTTTCGCCTCTTAAAGGATTTATGTAATCCACAGGGACAAAGAAGTTTTCGTCTGCCAAGAAGGGGATTACCTACGTAGGAATATTAAAGAAGTTTACAGCTACTTCTTAATATCCCGTAGAGATTAATTTGCATAATTAAATGTCAACTTTTTTCTTTTGTCAAAATGAGGAAAAATAAACTGAGTATACGCGGGATTCTTTTACAGATAACTTCAGTTCTTTTATCTTTCACATCTTACTTTTTAAATAGATTCATGGAAAAACATCCGAGTTTTTTTCGTTTATCCATTTATAATATGAAACCAAATTCTTATTTTCTTTTAAGATAAGCAAAGTTTTGTTTAAAACAATGAAATATGATTTTCGACTCCTACAATTCAATCTAGCCTTCTACACTTTAAAGCCGGGTAAGACCGTGAGTATATATATGCATAATTTTCATGCTGCCGATTGCTATAATAAAGGGAGATGCACAACTAGGTGTTGTAAGAGTCCCATATACCAAATTCCAAAGTTCTACGGCTAATCATGTTTGACTATGCGTGGTACATATGTACGTACATAAATACATTGCAAAATAATTCCTTCCGAGTCCATTTTACAATATTTTTTGAAACTGGAATGCTTTATTCTGTCCATACGTATAAACATCATGCACACAATCGTCGAAATGGATTCGGGAAGGATAAGAATAGATATTCCATTAAAATATGATACCCGAAATATTTTCACGATTGCAATACTTGTTTTGTTTCGCACAAGAAAGTGAAAAGGGGTTAATGTTTTGGCAAAAATATTTTTTTGCGGGAGTTTTTGGTCAACTAATTAATTTTGATTAAATCTTATCACTTTGCTCTTATTTTCTTATTTTGCGTTGATTATTTTAATTTTTTCTATATTCTTCTTTGCTTATTTTAATTTTTTCCAGGATTTGAAAAATACAAGCATGTAAAGAACAAATAAGGAAGAGTTAAGAAAACGAGTATTTGAAATCGTCCTCAAGCTGTTTATTTGGAGTAAGTGGAGTTCTAATTTGCTAATTTTCCCACTGTAGTTTCAAATCAGGGAAAATTAGAGCATGTTAACATCCAGTAACTTAGAATAACTTATTAAAAGAAACAAGAGAGCTTTATGTTTATATTTTACGTTAAATAAGTACATTGAAGAGATAAAAGTCATGGGATAGCAATATGCAGATATACAGATGGCAGTAGTATCGCGTAGAAAATGTATAAATGCGAAGTGCTTTGGCAGGGCTTTCATTTGTGTTCAAGTTATTCATGTGAAGAGGCTTTGACGTGATTATTGCCGCACGACGAGAATTAACAGACTTTGAACGCGGAATGGTAGTTGGAGCTAGACGCATGGGTCATTCCATTTCGGATATCGTTAGGGAATTCAACATTCCGAGATCCACAGTGTCAAGAGTGTGCCGAGAGTATCTAATTTCAGGCATAACATCCCACCATGGACAGCGCAGTGGCCGACCACCTGCACTTAACGACCGAGACCAGCGACGTCTGTGTAGAGTTGTCGATGTTCACAGACAAACAACACTGCATCAAATAACAGCAGAAATCAATGTGGGACGTACGAGGGACGTGTCCGATAGGACAGTGCGCGAAATTTGTCTTCCTTGGGCTATGCCAGCAGAAGACCGACTCGAGTGCCTTTACTGACAGCACGACATCGCCTGCAGCGACTCTCGTGGGCTCGTGAGCATATCGGTTGGTCCCTAAACGAATGGAAAACCGTGACTTGGTCAGATGAGTCACGATTTCAGTTGGTAAGAGCTGAAGGTAGGGTTCGAGTGTGGCGCAGACCCCACGAAGCCATGGACCCAAGTTGTCAACAAGGCACAGTTCAAGCTGGTGGTGGTTCCATAATGGTCTGGGCTGTTTTTACATGGCATGGAGTCGGTCCTCTGGTGCAACTGAACCGATCATTGACTGGAAATGGATAGCTTCAGCTACTTGGCGATCACTTACAGCCATTCATGGACTTCACGTACTCAAACAACGATGGGATTTTGATGGATGACAATGCGCCATGTCACCGGGACACAATTGTTCGCGATTGGTTAGAAGCACATTCTGGACAATTCCAGCGAATGATCTGGCCACCTAGATCGCCCGACTTGAATCCCATCGAACATTTATGGGACATCATCGAGAGGTCAGTTCGTGCCCAAATCCCTGCACCGTCAACACTTCACAATTATGGACGTCTATAGAGTCAGCATGGCTCAATATTCCTGCAATGGACTTCCAACGACTTGTTGAGTCCATGCCACGTCGAGTTGCTGCACTTCGCCGGGCAAAAAGAGGACCGACAAAATATTAGGAGGTATCCCATGACTTTTGTCACTTCAGTGTATAACCGCGTGATTAGCACATTTTTTAATCTACATTTTCTGTTTACATTTTATTCCAACAGAATTTAAATTTCAATAAATGGGCTACCATTTTTTATGTTAAATCTGTATGAACCCCGTAACTTTCGGATTTCTAATCTTCGTATTGTGCTTGATTTGTGTTTCAACAGAATGCAAATGTCAAAAATGGCCTACAATTTTCATGTTAAATCTGTATAACCCTGTAACGTTCGGATTTTCTAATCTCCATATTGTCCTTGATTTGTATGTCAACAGAATGCAAATATCAATAAAAGGCCTGCAATTTTTATGTTAAATCTGTATGATCCTGTAACTTTCGGATTTTCTAATCTCCATATTGTGCTTGATTTGTATGTCAACAGAATGCAAATGTCAATAAATGGCATACAATTTTTATGTTAAATCTCTATGATCCTGTAACTTTCGAATTTCCATTTTGTGCTTGATTTGTATTTCAACAGAATACAAATGTCAATAAATAGGCCACATTTTTTATGTTAAATCAGTATGATACTGAAACGTTTGGATTTATAATATGCCTTTTCTGCTTTCCACCAGAATGTAAATGTCAATAAATAGGCTACAGTTTTTATGTTAAATCAGTATGACTCGGTAACTTTCGAATTTTTAATCTTTGCATTTTCTGCTTGATTTTTATTCCACCAAAATGCAAAAGTCAATAAATAGGTTACAATTTTTTATGTTACATCAGTATGACTTTTTACCTTTAAGATTTTTAATCTTCATTTTCTGCTTGATTTTTATTCCAGAAGAACGTAGATATCAGTAAATGTGCTAAAATATTTATGTTAAATCAGTATGATCGTGTTGTTTTCAGATTTAAAATTTTTTAATCTGCAATTTCTGCTTGATTTGTATTCCAACATGTTGCAAATGTTAATGAATGGGTTTGAATTTCTTTATTAAACTTTATTTATAACTTTTACTAGTGACAAAAATTCGTCAACAAATCTTAATTTCTAGCCTCAGTTTATAGACAAGAACAAGTAGCTGAAACACTGCAAGTTCAGTACATGAAGAATAGAAAAATTTTAATAAATGATGTCTTTTTAGTGATACATTCACAATGAAAATGAAGATAATTGGATATCAAATTCTTAATAATACTTTTTCCTCTGTATCAAACTTGAAGATTCGAGAGAAATGAATTGTATCTGTAAAATTTCAGTGGCATCTATTAGCTATTATTTATTTTATTAATTGAAGATTTTAAACATTACTAGCCCATTCTAAACTTCTTTAAGTGGCTTGAATGCATATGAATGTGTGTAAACAGAAATATCAGTGCTTTTTTGAGAAATTTCGGAGAATAATTCTTTAAAATATCAAAAGTAAATATCTGGCTACAGTATAATTATTTTCTGATTAAAATATTTTTATCTGAAACATCAGAGGTATTTTGAACATACGCAAGTTGAAAGTAAATGTTACAAGTTATTTTCTGTCATCAATATCTGCCAACATTTCGTTTTTTTCCCTGATGAGTAATTAGTTTTATGAATATTTATAGTACGCGCAAAAATCCATTATTCTCCCTAATGTATGCAAACAAATAGATCGTTGCTCATTTATTAGACGGAAACAAATATACTTTGAAAAGTGGATTTCTACAGAGAAAAGGTAAATACGTTTTTCTAAAAATGATTCCTGTGCAATTTTCTGCCACATTTGACTAATGAATGTTTCTTTATTACACTACTAACTTCGATGGAAGCATAAGCTACAGTTTATGCTTCCATTTGAAGTTAGAAAAGAGTTAAAAACTTACAAACTGCTTTCTCAAATTCAAGCCTAACGCTTAAATGTAATTCTGTTGATTTGGGTTATTTAGGTTAATACCTAAATGATAACAACACAATAAATTGAGTTTTTCCCTTCACCAACAGACCGCTAGGAGGAAATAAAAAAAATATTGATGTGGTCGCCACATGAGGTTTTTGAACCGCCTATTAAATTATACACATTCTTTGCTGCACTTTTTGCTTTACTATTTAAACTTTTCTAAGAATCATCTCAATCATTTCAGGGGTTTAAGAAACCCCTATACCGACAATGTTAAATTGGCCGTTTTCGATGTACCTTTTCTCAAAATCTGCTGTAGATACAAGCTTGAAATTTTTTCTGTAATTAAAGTATACCTATCTGATTACACCGAAATGAGCTTTTCAAACATTTTGAATTTTAGAATAAATTACAGAATATTTTGTTAGGCATAGTAAAATTTAGCACTTTTCTCACACACAAAAAGAAAATTAAATTTTGTTTTCCAAGTTTATTACAAAACGTTCATTTCAGTAAATATTAGGGAACCTAATAAATAAGCCCTAAAAAGTTTAGATACCTGTGAGCAGTAGTTCCTGAGAAAAAGTACATCGAATATAAAAAATCACGTTTGGAGAAAAACGCGTTTTTATGTAAAAATCGTCATTGATCACAGCAGTAGATGACAAATTAAAACTAGATTTTTTCAGCAGTTCTAATTTTCATAGGGATTAAAGAATGGTATTTTTAGAATGATAAAAGTGTAGAGAATTTGAAAATGCAAAAATCCGAAATCACGATTTTTTCAAGATTTTGGGGTTCCAACTCCCCTGAAGTTCTCACTTCGTGGCAAAGCAACAATACAGGAAAACTCAAAATATGTTCTATAAAAATTGTAAAATACAGAAAAACCTAAAACTATTACGTGAGGTTTAAATAAAAGCACTCATAAAATCAGTTTTTAGAATTGCGTTTGTACACAAAACAAGCAACTTTGCCAACGCACAGGACGACATAATCTTTGGTGCACAAAACTGAAAGTTAACTTTGGTCCCACTGCGAAAAAAAAATCACTGAAGTTCGTGCACTAATTGTATTAATTCACAATTTTACAAGTGTTTCGAATGTAAACAAATGACAGCATTGTTAGGCCTAGCGCCCCTTAAACGTTAAAATTTTTTATTATTCTACAACTAAACTCATACTATAAAAGCCTTAACTAGAACATAAGAATAACGTAATTCAATTCAATTTAAAGCAAACAATGCACAATTTACACTGAAACGAAGAGAAAGATTTTATGTCCCATAGATTGGCAAACTTCGTTTTAACCCCACCATTTCAATTTGGTTTCAGATACAGGGGTTGGACAAAAATATGGAAACACCTTTAAAAAAACATGTTTCTTTGCTTAATATGGTGTAGGAAACCCGTTGGCATCCAAAAGAGCTTGCAGTCTTCTCGGAATGGATAAATACAGTTCCTGTATGTTTGCCAAGGGAATATTATACCATTCTTCCTGCAAAATGGTGGCAAGTTCAGATGCTGGCGGTGGATAACGAGAACACTCTTTCCGTTCCAATGTAGACCACAAAGGTTCGATAATATTCAGGTCTGGTGACTGTGGTGGCCAGGGGAGATGGGACAACTCATCCTCGTGCTCAGAAAACCAGTCCTGGACAATGTGAGCTGTGTGAACAGGGGCTTTGTCGTCTTGGAAGACACCATCACCATCGTTTGTACCGTGGGATGAACTTGATTGGCCAAAATGTTCACATAAGTCTTGGCAGTCATGTGCCCTGACACAGTTATCACGGGGCTAGCAGAGAACCACGATATGGCTGCCCAAACCATAACAGAACCCCCGCCATGTTTCACTCTTGGCAACAAGCAGTCTGTATTATAGGCTTGAGATGGCGTTCTCCAGACGTAAACTCGGCCAGAAGTGGGAAACAATGTGAAAGAAGACTCGTCAGACCATATTACTCGCTTCCACTGCTCTATAGTCCAGGCTTTATGACTTAAACACCACCTTTTCCTGTTACGGGCATTAGCATCACTGATGAGTGGCTTCTCAATTGCAGCCCGGCCAACAATTCCCTGTTTATGAAGCTCCCTTCTAATTGTTTTGGTACTCACAGGGTTCGGTAACACAACATTCATTTCAGCAGTAACTTTTGCAGTTGTGGTCTTCTTATTTTTCGTATAAATTTCCCTTAATGATCGTCTGTCACGATCACTCAGGACACACTTTCGTCCGCGCTGTGATTTAGCAGATGATGTTTTTCCGCTTTTCAAATATGCGGAATAAATCTTCGATACAGTACCTCTTGAAATACTAAACACCTCGGTTATCTTGCTTACGGAAGCACCTACCATACGTGCTCCAACAATTTGCCCATGTTCGAAGTCTGTTAACTCTGACATAATGCAATGACAACCTCACATAACAGTACTCCGACAACAACTGAACTGTTTAGCACATTTACGAAGTTGTATAGGTGGCTTCAGTAGTCAAAAACGCCAGCGCCACCTACATATTTCATTAAAATCAATCTTTCTTTTCAAACATGCATTTCACAAGGTGTTTCTATATTTTTGTCCATCCACTGTATGTACCTAGGCAATAAAAACGATATGCTAGAGTATTAAAATTATATATAATTTGCAGCACTCAGATTAATCAAAGAGCTTCATTAATAAAATATCAAGTAATTTCTATTCAACAAAAAACGGTTTATCCGCACAAGAGATTAATTATTGTAGAAAATTAACTGTTCAAGATAGCATGTAGCAACTATTGCTTTGCTACTTCCTACAAAGTATTTACCTGAAAGCTGGCTTTGGACAAGATTTGCTATTTTCAGTCAAGTTACAGCATTATTCTGGTATATTACCAATGAACAGAAAAGATAAATTTATATGGGAATTTATCTTTTTTATTTATTAATTAAATTTCTAAAATTTCCATGATTATTTTTAGAATTTAAAAATTTAATATCACTTAAATCTCTACATATTTCTAGAATTCTTATTAAATTTCTAGAACATTAATTCATTTGTTTTCAGGAAATTTCGACTCATTGATTAAATTTCATGAAAAGATAAATTTCTTCCTGTAATCAATCCTATAGCTGAAGTTTTTATGCTCAGATTACTTTCATCTTCTTGCATCAAAATAACACCAAAAGTTTTAGAGAAAGAGATTAATGCGAATGATAAGCCAAGGATGCGAGAGAGGACATGTTAAAATTCACTGAATATTTATAAGCCTCTTTAGCATACCAATAGCCCGCATTAATTCTTTCTTGATCCGAGATTTCATCGCAGAATACTCGGAGGTATTCTTTTTTAAGTGCAATCAATCAAGATTCTTGTTTAAATAAAACGTATTATTAGAAGTACAGATTTACGTACTGGTTTTTGAAAACAGCAAATTAGTCTGATCAAATATGTAACCAAAACATGTAAACATTTTGCTGCATTACCATGCAAAATAATTGTACAAAAGTAAACGGTGCGTATATGCAAGAATGAGACATTTGTTTCGTGCAAATCCTAATTAGGGATATAATTATTAATTTAGACATGGCGTATATTTAGAATAGATTTGTTTTATTTTATTAACTCTAAGTTTTAACTCCTCGCGTTCCTAAAATATACACCACAAGGGTTATATAGGTAAATTAGAGGACAACAAAATAAACAACTATTTAAAAAAAAAAGAAAAAGAACATCTGAAAGCTTTCAGATTTTATATGAAGTCCTAAAGGACTTTTTTTAACGTTTTGTGTGTTATCTTTATTTATCATGTTCTTTCGCACTTAAACCACATAAAATTCAATTCAAAAACAATATTTAAAAACAGCATACTTTAGATTTTCCGATAGATAGTCTCGCGTGCTGGAGATTAAATTATTTTTTTCCGTACCGTACTGCCATTGCTCGCTTTAAAATCTCTTTGGTTGTTAAACAAAAATTCGTTAAAGTCTTACAAAGTGTGAAATAGATGATAAACCAAACTCGAAATTCAATATCCGGGCTTCCAAGTGTCCATAGTCGGTTGCAGGACTACGTTATTCAAAATTGGAAAAATCTAGTACAGTTGCTTTCTCACAGTGCGAGAAACATTCACGCATTCATCCATATTCTTTATTATTTAGCTTCTTTAAACAGAATACATGGGGTTTTATCCTTATTATAAGGATATGGCTATGCGCCAATTTATTTTTCACAAATATCTATGGAACGGCGGTTAGTTGAATTTCCCCTGATTCCAAAAATTCGTCGGAATCCATTGATACTATCCTCATCTTCGGACGACTTTAATCAACTGAGATATTAATTAAAAATTCTGAAAACGCTAATTTGAATGAGTCTGAATAGCGACATTAGGGAGTTTTTCCTAAGTCTTCCCGTGTGGGTCCAATAAATTGGTAATAAAATTTATAACTTTTGATCTAATTATTCAAATTTCTCAAAATTTACAAACTTGTGTCGCACTCTGAATGATAGGAACAAGGGTGGTGGAACTGCTTTTTGTTGCTTAATTATTTCCAGCTTAATCGCAGATGAAACAATACTCCGGTTCCTATTGTTAACTCTTTCTATTATTATTGCTTGAAAAATTGCATTTACATTTTACTGTGTGCGATAACAACTGTCGTTTTATCATTTTAAGGTGTTCGAATGTTCTTTGTTTTTAAAAATAACCCTTTGATCAGGCGTAAATACAAAATATCCGCGGCCTGTAGGTATTGAAGAAGGGCAGTATTCACTAAAATTTTACGCGGAGTGTATTTTTAAAATTCACGCGGAGTTGAAACTTATTTAAGGACGTCAACGTGAGCAAAGCCGCGGGTAAAGTTATTTTATAATAAAACAAAATCGACAGGATGCTAATTAACTTGAGTATTTTTTTCCGAAAGAGATAGTACTTACATTAAAAAAGTAATCTTAAAAAGTCACTAATAACTCACTAAAATATTTTAAAATTTAAATTAAAATTTAGTCACTATAACGCACTAAAATATTTTTAAAAAATAACGCATGAAGATTTTGAAAAAGAAACTTGTTGAAATTCCATTACTAGTTTCTTTTAAGAACGATCTTTTTAATATTTAAAGGAGCTCATACACCTTAAACGCCTTATGATCTTCGAATATGTGACTGTACAAGAATTGGGATAACTTATTTATTTTAAAAGCAATTATTTCCAACCTTTTATGGCTGACTACATAATGTAGCTGCTTTCTGAAATCGTAATCAGAAAGTTTGTGTTGCCACAAATATTTTTATAATTTAATCCGTTTTGAGACAAAAATTTTCGTAATGTTTCCACCTTACGCGCACAGTTTAAAATTATCTGTTGCATTATTTAATTCCATAGTTTATATATAGCTTTTATAACATTTGGAAACTACTGCAAACCAAAAAACTGTGAATTTCATGTTAAATTTTTATTTTATTTGGAGTTGAGTTTATAAAATGTATTTTATTAAAAAAAAATCTGTAATGTTTCCGTGCATAAAATTTTTTAATATTAAAATATTCATCAGATTTTTGGTTCAGTTAGAAAATAGTGTCCATATAAAGAATTCCATCAAATGTCAAGTATGTACCATTAGCCATTTTTAAAATATCATTCGCGCAAGGTGGAAAAATGACGAAAAATATTGTCACAAAGCGGATTAAATTACAAAAATATTTATGGCAACAGAAACTTTCTGGTTACTAGTTTCCAAAGCAACTATATTCTGTAGTCAGCTGTAAAAAGTTGGAGGTAATTACTTTTAAAATAAAAATAAAAAAAAAACCTGAAATGTTTCAGATTTTAAATTACGTCCAAAGGGGCGTTTTTTAACATTTTGTGTGTTACCTTTCTTTATTAAATATCATGTTCCTCGCACTTAAACCATAAGATCCAGTGCAACAGCAATATCGCAAAATAGTTTTAAAACGAGCATATCTTTAGAATTTCCGATACAGAGACTCACGCGCTGGAGATAAAAATGTTTTTTCTGCACAACGTTGCCATTGCTCGCTTTGAAATCCTTGAGTTTGTTAATCAAAAATTCGTCAAAGTTTTAAAAAATAGGAAATCGATCATAAAACAAATTTCAAATTTCAAATTTGGTCTTCCACATGCTCATATTCGTTGGAGGATTACGTTATTCAAAATTCGATGACTCTATGTACCGTTATTTTATGACAATGTGAGAAATATACATACATTTACGCAGATTTTCATTATTTAATTTCTTCAAATATAATGCAGGACTCTAACATTTTATGGCAACAGTTTGGAAAGTGAACCGACATTTATCCGTCCGACGCAAAATGCCAAAACGAAACTAATAGTCCTTCGGGATTCAAATCCCTTTGGACTAATAAAATATCTCAATTGTTGCAACAGTCACGTAATTCGAAGCTCATAAGGGGTTTAAGGTGTATGAGCTCCTTTAACTCAAAGAGGACACCTTTATACACAGTAATCCAAAATTAGTATAATTCTAAAATTTCTGTCAGGTTACAACAATAGCATTTCATTAGCTTTCATGTTCAATAAAATACGCGTAAATTTAAAGGCGGTATTTTGTATTCCGTTGATGTTTCATTCGTATTTTAATGTTTTTTTGTATTTTTATCTTCCGCACTTTCCATAAATTAGATATATTTCAAAAATAATCAAATCAAGAAAGGAATAAATCTTCAATGAAACGTGTTTACGACATCATAATCATTGATAATGTCTGAATAATAATGAAATTCTTTCCACAATCCTTTAGGACGACGACTTTTCTAAATTATTTGGTGGATCCTAAAACTGCTGCCTTTAATGTAATCCAGAAATCATAAATCACATTTTAAGAGAAGCACAAGCGAAATTCAAGACATGAAAATCGGAGGCAATTTATAACACATGGAACGAATGAACATTAATTTCGGACGAAATATTAACATTGTAAGGATCGATAGCATGCTCTCGGTTTGCGGAACAAACTCTACATTGCGTGACAAACCTCCGTTCGCATCATTATCATCGTTCATCGCGTAGGACGTAATGTACCTCTGTCGTTTCGCGACCAGCGATTTGTACCATTTAGATTTGTTCACACGTCTATTACTTTCTGCAGCGATTCGTTCACCAAGTAAAAACTAAAATCTCACATAATATAATGGAATTCTATCAAAATAAAAGCAAGATTTTATTTTTCGATGTTATTGCTGTAAAAGAATGTTACCTCAATTTTCGTTACGAAGAAATTCCTAGATCTGTTAGCAATTTAGATTCCTTTCTGTTTTGATGCCTTTATCTATATTTCAGTGGATGTTACTGAGACAAAATAAAAAGGCCAAATAATGTAGATTGTAGCCATAAATCCAATAAATATCTTCCTACAGATAGTAAAAAAGCTTAAATAGTATTAACACTGTCCATGTATCTTAAGAAAAATTAAACCTGGGATTGGCGTTAGTTTATAAAAAAATTATTTTTTTTGAATATGGCAAAGCACTCAAATGCTATCTGCCTGAGATAAGAGATGCTTTCGCGGATGACTTTCTAAAAGAAATTAGCTCATATTAACGTTACACACGGAGAAATTCACAAAATCCAAACATATAGACAGCCCGAAAGCCTGGACTAGAGCTACCAACATTCAGTGGTCTTAACCTTACGGCCATTAGTGTGGGACTTAAAAGAAATTCGATCAAGAAAACCAAAGGGTCTTTCTACTGCAAGAAACAAACGTACTCTGTGAAATTTATAGTCACGTCTAATCTTATTGTATGTGCTAGTCTTCTTGGAAAAGCAAAGAGGATTTTAGGAGCGTCAACAACTCCATCTTGGGCCACGTATCGTATAAGTAACATATATACAATATGTTACTTATACGATACTTTCCTCTTCAAGGAGCAAAAGTACTCTGAGAAAAACCTAGTCAATCTAATTTTATTGTATGCGCTATTCTTCTTTGAAAAGCATCGAGAACTTTAGGAACGTCTTTAAGTCCATTTTGTACCACGAATTATTTATACATTATTTTCCACTTCAAGGAGCAAAAGTACACTCAAAAATCTAGTCTTATTGTATGTGCTAGCCTTCTTTGAAAAGCAAAGAGAACTTTAGGAGAGTCTATAATTCCATCTTGTGTAACGATTATTTATATGATACTTTCCACTTCAAGGAGCAAAAGTATGCTGCGAAAATGCTAGTCTATTCTAATTTTATTGCAAGTGCTATTCTTTGAAAATATTAGAGGACTTTGGGAACGTCTACAGCTTCATCTTGTGCCACACTTATTTATACGATATTTTCCACTTGAAGGAGTAAAAGTATGCTGTGAATAGTTTAGTCTTATTGTATGTGCTAGTCTTCTTTGAAAACCACAGAGAACTTCAGCAGCGTCTACTACTCCATCTTGTGCCACAATTTTCTTATACGATGTGTTACTTATACGATACTTTCCAATTCAAGGAGGAAATGTCCTCTGTGAAACACCTACTCTAGTCTAGCATTATTGTATGTACTAGTCATCTTTGAGAAGCACAGATGACTTTAAGAACAACACAATCGTTTGTCACAAGTTACTAATGAGATATGCTACTTATTGGATACTTTCTATTTCAAAGAACAATAGTACTCTGTCATAAACCTAATTTAGTGAAGTCTTATTGTATATGCTAGTCTTCTTTGAAAATTATAGAGCTTTGATTTTAGGAATGTCTACAACTCCATCTTGTGCCACGATTAAGATAATTAATTATACGGTTACTTATACGATAGGATACTTAACGATACTTTCTACTTCAAGGAGCAAATGTACTGAGTAAAACACCTAGTATAGTCTACTCTTCTTCTAAGTGCTACTATTTGAACAGCATAGAGATTAGACTTTAGGAAAGTCTACAACTCCATCTTGTGTCGCGAATAGAAAATTATTCCATTACTTGTATAATATGAAACTTATATGATATAGATACGTACCGGGTAGCCATAATTAAACTGACAGTGCTCCCAGTGTTCTGTAGCGCGATCTATTTGCAAGAATGGCGCCATAATTTGTAGGAAGATTAAACAAGACAGGGAACGAAGGATTCCGCAAAAAAAAAAGTAGTTCCAAAAGTCACCGCTAGGGGAATATTTGGTGCTGTGTAATAGAAAATAGAATGTTAACAAATACAAATTAACACGGAATAAAATTACCTTTTATTATGGATATGCCTTACAGTACGGTATAGAAAATCTTACGAAAGATTATCAACTTCTATCCGTACAAGATCAGTCGTGCACAGGAGTTACTGTACCCCGACCATGATAACCGATTGACTTTGGGGTTACCTTAAGTCCAAGGTCTATCAAGGAGTGGTCCAGGACCTGGCTACGTTGAAGGATAACATATCACGGACTGTACGGGAGATTCCTGCAGACATGTTACTTTCTGCTGTTGTGCATACTGTACACAGAATGCAATGTGTGGTCCACAACAACGGCAGACACATTGAACCTCATTTGAATGCAAAATAAAAGGTAATTTCCGTATTGATTTGCATTTGTGAACACTCTATTTTCTATTACACAGCACCAAATATTCCCCTAGCGGTGACTTTTGGAACTTTTTTTTTTTTTTAGTCCAAAGCGATTTGAATCCCGAAGGACTATTAGTTTCGTTTTGGCATTTTGCGTCGGACTCATAAATGTCGGTTCACTTTTCAAACTGTTGCCACAAAATGTTAGAGTCCTGCATTATATTTGAAGAAATTAAATAATGAAAAATCTGCATAAATGTATGAATATTTCTCGTATTGTGATAAAACAACGGTAGAGTCATCGAATTTTGAATAACGTAATCCTCCAACGAATATGAGCATGTGGAAGACCAAATTTGAAATTTGAAATTTGTTTTATGATCGATTTCCTATTTTTTAAAACTTTGACGAATTTTTGATTAACAAACTCAAGGATTTCAAAGCGAGCAATGGCAACGTTGTGCAGAAAAAACATTTTTATCTCCAGCGCGTGAGTCTCTGTATCGGAAATTCTAAAGATATGCTCGTTTTAAAACTATTTTGCGATATTGCTGTTGCACTGGATCTTATGGTTTAAGTGCGAGGAACATGATATTTAATAAAGAAAGGTAACACACAAAATGTTAAAAAACGCCCCTTTGGACGTAATTTAAAATCTGAAACATTTCAATTTTTTTTTTTTTTCGGAATCCTTTGTCCCCCGTCTTGTTTAATCTTCCTACAAAATGTGGCGTCATTCTCGCATCGCGCTACAGAACACTGTGAGCACTGTCAGTTTAATTATGGCCACCCGTTATATGAGACCTAAAGGAGCAAACGTGCTTTGTGAAAGAGCTAGCATAGTGCTAGGCTTCTTTGAAATGCATAGAGCTTTGACTTAAGATACATATCCTCCGTCTTGTGCCACGATTGGATAAGTATTCGATTACTAATACGATATGATTCTTATATGATACAACTACTTATATGAGACTGCAAGAAACTACTGCAAAGGCAAAAATACTCTGTGAAGTACGTAATGTACTCTAGTCTTATTTGATGTGCTTGTATTCTTTGAAAAAAATAGATCTTTGACTTTAGGAACGCCTACAATTCCATCCTTTTCCACTTATATAATTATACGATTACTTACACGATATAGATACTTACTTTGATACTTATACAATACTTTATACTTGAAGAAGTAAAAGTACTCTGTGAAAAACTTAGAGTTTAATCTAGTCTTCTTGTAGGTGCTAGTTTTTGAAAAGTTTACAACTTTGACTTTAAGAACTTGTACGTCCATCTTGTGTGATCCATCTTGAACTTATAACTCCATCTTGTGTCACGATTTGATACTTATACGATTATTTATACGCTAAAGATACATGATTAGATACCTCGGTAATACGTTAGAAGAGCAATTAGATATTTATCGGAGCAGGGAATATTAGCCAATCGGTAATGCTTTCGCTTGGGTTCTAACACCGGATCTTCGGAGTGGAAGACTGACTTGCTTCCAGTTACACTATCAAGGCAAGTGGGAGGAAAGAAAAATTTGTTTTCAAATAGCAGATCACCCGTGACGTGAGTTCTAGGATCAACCGTACGATATAAAAAATATCCTATTCTAAGAGTTATCACCATCCCATGCCACTATGATGTTTAATTTAAATTTCAAATCGTTATTGTACTCTGTTTATAAAATGTTCAGTTAGTAAAGCACATTTGTAATTCAATGTGTCACGTGACTATGGCCTAGAATTTACTTCTTAACACAGTTTATATCAGTTTGTAAGGATTTTAAATTTTACTAACGTTTATTTTATTTTTAAAACTTTTCTGTTCTCTCAAAAACTGACAAAGAGACACTACACTATGACCATGTTCTGAATCAGTACATCACAGGGCACGGTCCTTTCCCCACCTACTTCCATGACAGAGGCATGTGCCCCACGGATCTCTGCATATGTGGCGAAAGGGGTGACCCTGATCATTACATTTTTGACTGTAATCTAACGGACGGCGAACATCTGATTAAGCCTAACAACAATCTAATACCATTTAAGAAATATGCAATAAAGAACAGACACCTTAGGGCCAAAATCAGAGGCGTTCTTATACATATCCAAAGACTGGGACTGTATATTTGTCATATCTAATGCTTATTGATCTCCATATGTAACTAAACTATATTTGTCATTTTTTTATTTTTTATTTCATTTTAATGTTCCAACAATTTCATTTATCTACACAATGCTGATGGACGGGAGCTCCAAAGACTTGCTTACTACACCTTTCGCCTTAGAAAAGACATTTATTCTTACATTTAGGCTTTTGGAAGCATCAGTTGTTGAACTTTTCAAGGACAGTCTTTTCTCAATATGATTTGTGTACACTATTAATACCAGAACTCAGTTATCTCAGAAAGTCCTCTCAAGTGGTTGATGGTAAAAAAAGAGGGGCGGGAGAACCTTGGACCACCCCCCGGGGTGTTCTTCCTGAAAATTGGGTAGAAAGTTTAACAGTTAGCTAGGTTCAGCAATACCTCAATTACCTGTGGTACTACGGAGGTGCTGACCTAGCTTCTACCTGTACCTGTCCTCTCTTATTTCCCATTTCCGGCCAGAATAAGCGCGAGTAGGAATTTTATGTTAATGAGTTGCAAACTGTGAAGGTATTTAAGAAGTGGCTTTTAGCCAAGAGAAAAAAGATACTTCTTGCTGCCATGCGCATGCTTTTCACTCAGTTCGTGTCTGCCTCTAAGGCCAGAATTTAGTTCCTGCTGATATTACTGAAACGTACTGTAATCTTTGCATTTCGCTCACTACATACGTAGTTCCAAAAGTCCAATCTTCGCGTTAATAGTCTCTGTAAAGCATTTAAGTTCAGTTCATATATATTTTAGTTTTTATTTCTTATTTTCTACATTTTAGTCCAAACGTGCTGGTCTCTGTATCTCGAAATGCGGAAGCGATTGTACACTGTGAGAAATAAAGTTATCCCTTTTCATTTTGTGTTGTCTGTTTCATGCTCAAATGAACATAGCTTGAGTAACCTTCCTGTTCCTACTCAGGTTTCCAGTAATGTTTCCCAAGGCAATTAGAAAGAATAGTAGACCTGAGAAGTTTACTTCAGAATATTTAAGCACATTCATGTGGTTTTACATTTCGTTCTTGTAGTTTTACCCTAATTTTTATGTTTATTAATTCTTAGAAATAAATCATATCTAAGTAACTAAAATCTTTCGTTAATTTCAAATACTTTGTTCACACCGTTTTAGTCAAACTGAGTTTCTGTTGTACCAGTGTCAATATAAGAATAGGTTTTGAAAAATTCTAAACCTCTGTGAGACGTCCTTCTCTTATTTTTATTTCAGCCGAATGTAATACTTTCTTATGTTGAGATCGAAAAGCTAAAGGTTAATTCAGAACTCGCATCTAACCCAATGCAAGAGGTTTTTATAAAGATAAAATTAGTCGAAAAACAGGGAAACTTTTTATTGGATAAGGATAGGTTTGGTTTTGTTTATCTGGTTATGGCAAAGGACTCGAGGACTATCTAAAGGAAAGGATGCCTTCCTAGGAAGTGGCTCTGTAAACTGGTTCGTTACATATGGTGGACAAGTATAGAATCAACAGCGAAATTTTCCACGCATAGCTAAACTAGAATCTAAGTTCTCGTCCGACCTAGAAGTTGAACGACCACTGACGTTACTTGCGCTGACGTCATTGCCCTTCTACACCAGCTTTAATTCATTTCGGTTGACAGCAACATGTTTTTTGAATCTACTCTCTTGTTTGAGAATTCTTTCAAAGTTTAATGGAGATTTTCCTATAACTGCTACATTTTGGATTAAAATAAAGATAAAGTAAGCATCTAGAATAGAAGAAAAATATTGCTAGAGATCAAATGTGTTAATATGATTTTGACAATAAAACGTTTATGCAAAAACATCCTATTTATTCTCCACATCAGCATCAAGCATTTTTGTTCCATATCGAAAGTCTCAAATATTCACCACCAATAAATCTATCCTTATCTAAATTTTAACTGAGTCAAATGATTTATAAATCAAACTTTCACTGGTATTATGCTATTTATAATCCAGACGTCTAGTTTAATTATCCGCATCCGTTCGGATAATATTTCCAAGTCCTAAATTAGGCCTAGTGATACTTGGAATCGTGACCTATTGTTTTGCAATATATGATGATTAGATCAGTTAAGCGTCTAATATGAGCATCAGCTCACGTAATTTCTACCCAATATAACATAGAGATTCCTGGCTTTCTGCAATAAAGAACCTATTCGTATAAGAACTTTTTTTAGTGTACCCAATACAATATAAAGATTCCGGGCTTTCTACAATAAAGAACTTATTCGTATAAACTTCCTTTTACTATGATATATTCCCCATATTACGCCAGCCTGTGGTTTTTATTTACGTGCTATATATTTCCCCAGTTATACAAATGTAAACGAATTGAAAGTTACAACTTTATCACTTTATCACTTCGTATTTTTGGTAACATCAAATGTATCAGAACTCTTAAGACTAAAAGGAAATAATCGCAATGTCTTGTAGGTACCACGCAAACAGGAAAAGGTGTACAGGACATTTTTATCTGACTCCGATAGACGTTAATAGATGGCACCACTCGTACTTACAAAGGCAACAATTGTGGCTTAAATCAAAGGTAATGGATGAACTACAACTAGAAAAGTTGTAGAGATATTAAGATTTTTGGAGCTAGAAATAGGAAATAGGAGCAACGCCTTCACCGGGAATCGAAACACGGGCCTTTGGAATACGCGCCCAGCGTGCAGACCACTACACCACGAAGGCACGCTAAGAAGGCGGAAAAAACACCTTATAAAGTACGTTAGCCTGATGACAGCACAGTTACAATAATGTGCAAGTTGGCTCTGACCTAAGTGTGGCATAACAGCCCTAATGGCGAGAATAACGTAACGCAGGAGAATATTATTCGCAAGGAAATCAAATTAGCAACGTGGCCTTCTGTGGGCAGAATGTGTTGTAATTTTACCCTCTAAAACTTTCCTTTAAATAATATTTTCTTTCTAACTCATTTGAATATCATGAGAGCTAAAACTTTTCATTTTGGCACGAGAATGAAATGAGGGAGATCTTAAAGTAGTTTTAACATACAGTAACTGATTAAGGAACTTAAATGAGACTTATAAAGTGCTTAGTTAATTTCATTAAATCAAACCTAAACTTCCCATATAAGCATCTAACAAGAACACTGAAACAGAACGAATAGAAAACTAATGTATCAAACTTTTCCTTTTCGCCGACGCAAACGATAAAGTCGCCAATAATGGTACAACTGATGCCAAACGGAATATCTTCGCTGGTAACCTTTTACCCTTCATTTTCAAAACAAGTCACAGCCATTTCTTATCAGATTGATTGTTTCTTTCAATACTGGCATACAATTACATAGAATTTTTACTAGTTAAATTTTATAACCTAAGACCATTTGCGGTAATTAAGTTAATTAGGATGCAATCACACCGCTCACTCGAAGGCGAAAATATAGAAAAGGCAAAGTCAAGGGTTAAATTCATCCATTATAATGAGAATGCACTAGCGAAGTACAGCACTGCGGTTTTACGTAATTTCTGAGTAAGCTATTCTTACGAATTGAAATAATTCCTGCATTTAAACTTATATTCCACATTACGATTTAACTTGAAATTAATGTAGATAATGACTGAGAGAATTAGATATTTGTAGCGTAGTTTACGTGAGATGAGATCACTTGGAGTCACGTGATACGAATCGGCGAATCAGGATGTTGAATCATGAAAGCATAGTAAATTCTTAAATTAAAGTCTTTTTACAAATTTATTGTCTTTATTTATTGGCATTTTACAAACTTTTAAACGATATTAAAATGTTTATGCTTTCAAAATAAAAATTTCTTAGAACTAACATTTGTTAGTATTTTTTATATGTATACTTGTATACGGTATGTTGTCGCCAATGAGGTCTGCTTGGCGAGATTTGCGCTGGCGAAACGGAAAAGTAAGTACATATGTGGCTAACAAATGAATAATGATAATGCTTATTAAAAGATTTTGCATTTGTTTATTATATGTATAAGGTATTTTCTTTCTCCTTTTCGTACGCCGTGGTGTAACGGTAGCACATTCAGCGCGTATTGGAAAGTTTCAGGGTCGAATCCCAACAAGGGCATTGCAACATTTTCACGTCTTCTGCTTCAAAAATAATAATAATAATAATAATAATAACTCTACATATGATTAAGAATATGGTGCTACTTTGGTAGACGGTTGCACGAATTTTAGCGAGTTTTTGGCAATTTTTCTTTTGGCGAGTAATACGACTTATGGTAAACCCATTGCTGGATAAGTTATTTATGGTAACCGATACTTTGTTGACATTTTATTTAAAAAATAATGCGTGTTATTATGCATAAATTCCGTGTTTTAAATATTATTTATGGCTTCTAAATATTAAAAATCAATTTAATTTTGCATTTTTATTTGAAATAAAAATTATATTCTTTATCATATTTTATGAAATTTTATGCTGTGGATGATGTAATCAGTGACGTCACCTTACTTTAAAAGTAATTGGTTTTAATATCTATAAATTTAATCTAATGTTTTAAACATTATTTATGGCTGTTAAATATTAAAATAAAATTTAATTTTGCATTTCTTTTTTAAAATGATTTTATTATGTATGATTATTTAAATAATTTTAATTCTAGGCGTGATGTAATCAACTCTCTGATTGGTTACAGAATATTTGTGCATTAATGAGCTGTAATCAGCTCCCTGATAGGTTGCTGAAAATTTGTGCATTACCGCGCCATTTTAAAATTTAATTCATATCTTCGAATTCCTTCAAAAATATCTCCTTCAAAGATAAATGTTGTTTTTGATAAGTACCAGGAATTTTTGGTTTCGGAATCAAAAAATTGTCCTTTGAGACCTTATTTTCGCCAGCCTGGCTTTCCTAATCAAAGATTTATTTATAAATTCTTACAAGGGTCAGAGGAAATTTATATTAAATTTTTGGAGGAAACGTCGCTAATTGTTTCTTCAATGAAGTGCGAAAATGTAGATCACAGATGAAGACCGTTAGAAGAGCCGATTCTGAGACGGCCGTATATGATATTGTGGTCATGTTGGAAGAAATAACCGCTGTAACGGTAAGAAAATTATTAAAAAAAGGACTTTCCTCCTTTTTTACCGACAATAAACTAATTGCTGTCATTTTAGCTCTAGTGTACGAAGCGTTCTTATTTACTTAAAGTATTTAATTTAAGTAATATTTTAATTCTTTTAAACGTTGATATGATGGTTTTTAATTCGATATTCAATTTACGTAATATTTTAATCCGATTAAACGTTGGCGCAATGTTTTTATAGTGGTATTTTTATTCTATTTCTATGCTATATGAAAGTAATAATTTAACCTTTCTTTAGTATTTTATACTCGTAGTAAATGTATTTATTCTATATAATTAACGTATTTTAAAGTATTTAAATTTAATAATATTCTAATTCTTTTAAATGTTGGATGATGTTTTTTATTTCGATATTCAATTTCAGTAATATTTTAATCTAATTAAACGTTGGCACAATGTTTTTATAGCGGTGTTTTTATTCTCTTCTTTGCTATATGAAAGTAATAATAACCTTACTTTAGTATTTTATACTCACAGTAAATGTATTTATTTACACTTGCCTGCCATCTTAAAAAACGACATTTTCAACAAAAAAATTAATCCATTATTTCTAACGATATTTATTTTTTTTTTTAAGTTTCGAATACTTTACTATGCGTAAAAACAGCGTTTTTCAAGATGGCTGACGTTTGTAGAAATCGCGCCAACAATTGCGCCAACGTAAATCGCCAAAAATCCGTGCAACCGTCTACCAAAGTAGCACCAAGAATATTAATTTTTGTATTCTAAAATTTTATGTTTGATTAAAACCATGAACTATAAAAGAAGTGTTTCACTAATTTCAATTTATATAGACTAAAAGCATATCTTAATATATATTTAATTTTTTATATCATTTATATAGACTAAAAAATATATTTTAATTTATGTAGAATAAAAATACATTTTAATTTATATATAGTAAGTTAATTTTAATATTCATTAAACTTATTTTATTTAATTTATATAGACTAAAATAACTAGCTCAACTTACACTTTTAAACTGTTGAAAATTCTACAACAACGGCACCCAGTTTAATTAAAGCCTCAGAACTTTAATCGGAACATACGAACAAACTTTTAAAAAGGGCATCTACTGGGCGATCACCATTACCTACTTGGTTTGATTGTTAAACATTTACTAGAAACATTCAACGCTAAAAAGCAGATATCTATATTTATCTTTAAAATATAGATTCTTTAAAATATATCTTTAAAATAGAGATATATTTATGTTTAAAATTAAAAAATAATTTATCTTTAAAATATAGATATATTTATCTTTAAAAATAAATTCTTTAAAATATATCTTTACAATAGAGATATATTTATCTTTAAAATTTAAAAAATAATTTATCTTTAAAATATAGATTCTTTAAAATATATCTTTAGAATAGAGATATATTTATGTTTAAAATTTAAAAAATAATTTATCTTTAAAATATAGATATATTTATCTTTAAAATTCCAGTATAATATTGTATTGTTATCGTAAAAGTGATTTCTTAAACATCTAAGGTATTTCTTCCGCCCACTTAGTATGCCTTCGTGGTGTAATGGTCAGCCCGCTCGACGCATATTCGAGAAGTCCGTGGTTCGAGTCCCGGTGAAGGCGTTGCTTATTTTTCAATATTCCTACTTTCAAAAAAACCTAATATCTCTATAGTGGCCCCCGAACTAAAAGGGTGGTGGATGATGATTCCCCCCCCCTAGAATTTGGCGATTGGGTTCCCCAGTCACTATTTAAAAGGAGGAGTGTATAAGTTATTTCTCCAGTCTTCCTTGGCATGTCTTCGTGGTGTAGTGGCCAGCACGCTTGATGCGTAATCGAGAGTTCCGTGGACGAGGGCATTGCGCATTTTTCATCTTTCCTGCTTGGAAATAACCTGTCTCTATAAACATTTTTAAAAAATCGGACGAGTGGAAGAGGATGAAAAATTAATCTCAGTGTTCGACCCAAACAAAGATATGAAATAAATAAAACCTTGTAATCTGATTTACTGCATTTTCTTCTTGCTCTCATCTTCTATGTTTTATATTTTTATTTTCGAAAGTTATTCTTTCTCCGAACATCTGGTGGAATGTTTTCGAAGAAAAGTTACATTGCAATATCAAATAAAAAGGTTCTGCTTGAAGGTTAAGTTTCAGAAGTAAAAAACAGAAAATAAATTGGGAAAACTACTTGAAAATAAGACTTTACTTCCTGGGAATTACGAACGGCTTAGGCATGTAACGACCGATTCTTTACTTTCCGCAAGTAATTATAATCAAGTACTGTGAGCGGATTAATCTGGAATATTCTTGCGGACTTAATTACTTCGTGTAATCCTTGACTTCGTTTACGAACTTACCGCGATTAAACAGCATACAATTCAATTAACTTTTATTGATTAGCTTCTAATCAAGAAAATGGCTAATTTTTAAGTTTTCGTTTGAATATTCAGTTAAATATCTGACGCAAAGACGGAAAGCCTAGCTACACCGCTGTCTGTCTCCTGCTGCTTTTTTGCTACAAAGTTATCAGAAATGCAAGCCTTTTGGAACAGGCTCATTTAATGTGCTGACTTGTGTGTAGCCGTAACAATTTGCTGAAAATAAAACTGAAGATTTACTCTGCATTCGCCATCAATTTCCTAGTCATTATGGATCAAAACTTCTACGACATCAGAATTCCTGCTTCTGAATATATTACAATGAGTCTGAGTTTGAATTTATTACATGTATGTAAACGCGAATTTAAAATTTAGACAAGTTTATTATTAATTATTACTAAATTCTCTCTCTAAAATTTAGTTACATGTTTACTTATGTGGGATGGCATCGTTCATTATAATCGGATGACGCGACAAGCTGTGAGAATAAATCTTTTACTTTTCCGATGATAGAAGTCAGACGATTCCGCCATTAAGATGATGATGCGACTGAAAGATGTTTACATGTAAAAAACGGTCGATTCTCTTCATCTGTAAATATCATCTATGTAAATTCATCCTTCTACACATGTAATCATTTTGTAGTTTGTAGCGACTATTCATGTTTCCATTAAATATTCTAGTTATTTGTAAATTGGTGTGAAGTTGAACCTCTAACTGATTATTATCTTTATTTTGATGTAATTTAGTAAATCGCGATTGGCAACAGTTGAGTTTTTTTATCTACGCTTTCGAGTTTGTTCTATTGTTTTTTTTTTTTTTCTCGTTTTAAATACTGAGAAAAACGACTTTTTTTTTTAGATGTTTTTCATGAGTATTTAAGAACTGATGAGTATTATTTTATGCCATTTATGTTCTGAGTATTGATTTGAGGTGTCAAAGCTAAAACTAACACTTAATTAGACTTGTAAATAGAATCGTAATATTAAACTGCTTGTGTTGTGACGAGATGTCTTTCAATGGATAATTGATTGTATAACTCATTTTCCATCGTAATTCTTCTGATATCGAAGGTAAAACGGGATAATTGGACTATTTTATTAGTACCTACACAGCCACAAAGAAGTAAGTTTACAGACATCATATTCTCAGACAGTAAGTACCGATTCTACACTTATAAACAATTTTAAAATTGTATAATTCAAAAACTTTACAATTCTATGAGAAAAGATCATGATCTATGATAGAACATAGTTAAAGCTTGTAAGCTATGTCCTGGATGTTTCTTCATATCTTTCCTCATAATTCCTGCTTCACTAATCTACTAATGTTTTCCTCACCGGCCTCTTGTTTTGAGAGGGGGAGATGTAAAATATAAAAAAATACAATGGCTTTGCTCTAAGCAAACACGCAACCTTTAGTTAATTTTCTGCAATTTAGAATCTTCCACCTAAACCAGTACCTTCTAGAATTTGCTGGCCTATTACGTAACCGCTACTGTAAATGCTGAGTGGGCGCCATTTTTAGTCAGATTGCTTCCTAATCCCGCTGCTACAAGACTCCGTTGCCTTGTCCATCTTTTCTTCCTTTGTTAGAATTAGTTATGACGCATAAAGTTTAAATTCAATCATACTTAGTTAAAACTACTATGGATATGTAATTTAAAGAGTGTTATCTAAAAGGAAAAATGATCTACTAATTGGAGTGAATCTGCTAGAGCCTAACTAACTCTTTTCTTCTACCAAAACTCAATTAATTCCTTCGAAGTAGCAAATTTGCATTCCTTCACGCGCGCTACAACATTTAACTATTCTGGCGCTGACAGTTAGGGGAGATAAGGCTTACAGGAAAGTTTTAAATAAAAATTTAAATAATTAGTTAAAATAAATATAAATCCCTACAAGTTATATACTTCTAATTACAAAAAAGGTTTTAAATGCGGAAATATTCGTGTTTATTTAAATATCAATTTTTTTAAAAACTTAATTTTCAAAAAAGGAAATTTAAATTTTAGAGCGACCTTCCACTATTAATTTTTATTATTTCCCTATTAGAATGTATTTTTTTAATGTATGCACACTAGATTTACGTAAATACAAATTGTATTTTATTAATGTAATTTTTAAATGGCATCATCATTTAAGCTCAGTTTACTGTTATTCTAAAAAGAATATTTTTTAAAATTTAAATATTACGAGGCTGGATTTTTTTCGATTTCGCCATTAGCCTGGAAAAATATTTCCCGTAAAATGTAAAGTCATTAGAATTTTTCGACATCAGGAACCTGAAGAAATCCTTAAAAGCCCTGGCCGAGACTGGAATTCAGGACCTCGAGGACACGCGTCGAAAGCGCTTGCGAAAAGAAGGGAGAAAATACCTTACATAATTCCCTTTTAAAGGGCGACTAGGGATTAGAGGACCAAGTTGCCAAATGCTGGTGGTGACGAATTATTTTCCAACACCTGTTAGTTGGGACGCCACTTGTGATGACTTTTAGACTTTTTCGAAGTCAGGAAACTAAATAACTCAGCAATGTCCTTCCCGGGAGCATATTTCACATGTGCACATCTGTCTAGCCACCAAGGGAGTGGCTTCTAGGATGGACCAATGGGAATCCAGTAATATTTCTGTTATGTCACATGACCTTTCGGGTGCTTTAAGAGTCAAGCAAGATGGTTGAAAATATTTTGTCACGCAAATTTCTGTACAAAAACATCGTCGATTTCTTCTGAAAATTTTCATCGCGATGGTAGATCAAATATAAGCAACTGTGAAGATTTCACTACCTGGTTGAAAAAATCTCAAATAAGTACAAACACATGTTGGATACTCCACAAAAGTATCCATGTGAAATATTACATAATAAGTAGTAAATAAAATGTAGAAAGAAATATGTGATACACATCTGTGCTCGAATGCTATGTTTAAATAAAAGTATGCACGTGAGAAAAATATTTACACCAATTATATATGTAAATAGAAATCAGCACTTCTTATTGCAGTCTATATGAAAAAGATGTTCTATAATAATAGCCAATGCAGAATGTTATTCAAAGCAAACTTTGCTAATTTGCATTCGTATTCATTGTGTTAAATTTCACATTTAATAACTGCTCACTCTTAAATGTGCTGTTTACACAAAAAATACTCATCAAACAGAATGAATTTACCTTATTCACAACGAATGCATTCCATTTATTCACATATAACTTTTAATGTTAACAATGGATATAATTAGATCAAACGCAATATGTATTCTGAATCTTACACTTTAAAAATCAAAATAATGCAAGCACTGAAATAATAAAAGACTAGATTCATTGTAACACTTTCAGTCCTTCTCAGCTCAATTAAATATATATATATATATATACACACACTTGAATTCTCTTAATCCACAGGTGTTAGTAAATGCATAATATTCGAGGCTAATTGCAGCTTGAGTTATTTTTTCGATGTAAAGAGCGATAATATGCCATAAACATTAATCCAAATATTAATGCGTGATAAAAAGCGCGAAAGTTAAATTCATAAAAGAGAAAGAACTACGAGATTTTCTACTGTTACGCCATACATTTATAACTGCGAAACAAATGCAAATTAAAACGTAAACTTACGCTCACATGCATGAAGATTTAGCGTCACAAGAGCAATAGAAGCTGATTGGTCTATTTTCGAAACCCTTCTCTCAGTGGCTACACTGATGTGCACTTGTGAAATATGCTCCCCGGGATTCGAACTACAGATCTCCCGAATACGTGTCGAGTGTGCTTCCAGTTACACTACGAAGCAATACGAAAAGGCGGTAGAAAATATCTTATATATTCCCCCCTCGGGGCACTGGGGATTAGAGGACCGAATCGCTAAATCTCGGTAGTGACGAATTACCGTCCACATTTTCGTTCGAGAGCCACTTGTGAAATCATTAAGATATACAAGAACGTGAAAATTCTCATTGTCCTCGTCGAGCTTCGAAGTGCGGATCTCTCGAACACGCATAGAGCCTGCTTCCAGTTATAACATGATGGTGTGCAGAAAGCAGGAAGGATCGTTACGAAATCTGTACATATATGAATAATTTTAGTGAAATAAAAATAACGTGAAATAATGTAACATGTATAATATAACATGAAAATCTAAAGAAGCGAAGCTAGCCGGAAAGGTAAGAATACAGGAGAACGTCTATTTAACATTGAGGTGAAAGGCTACCTTGTTAAATTGATGAGATATCGCCAAGTTGAAGATCGTTTTGGCGACTTTTTTTGTCAGCCAATTTTACTCCCAATCACATTATGTTTCGGCTACGTGGGACGTGACGTCGAAAGGGACAATTCTCAGAACCCGCACAATGCACATTTATATCATCTTAAGAACTATCTAATCGTTGCCACATGTTCTATTCAATTATTAAAATAAGTCTAAAACGATGTATAAAAGAAATTAAGCAAAGAACAACAACAAAAAAAAAACAGTGTTTTCACAGACGATTCAGTATTTCTCATTCAATTAATTCAGTTCTCACTTCGCGACAAGGCAAAAATACATAAAAACTCAAGATATCTGTATTGAAAATTACGAAGTAAATCTTAAACACTTATTTCCTCGAATAAATTCCAGAATGGATTAAGCATGATTTAATTCGCAATAATAAAAAAGGCGTTATCTTTGTTATTGCGAAGCTTACTTTCTCTAGATTGGCAACAAATCTACTATTCTGCTGTTTCAAATGTAAACAAGCAATGGCCGCCATGGAAGAAATTAATAGGCTTAGCGTCACTTAAACAACTTTTAAATTGTTGATAATTCTAAATATATTGCATACAGATTTATTAAAGGTATAAAAACCTTAACCGGAAGATAAGAGCAACATAATTCATTCATTTTTAAAGCAAAAAATGCACAATTTACAAACATATAAGTATAAAGAAACTGATATCACTGAGCCGAGTAACAGAGTGGATATATATATACATATATTTATATACTTTTGGCACTGCCGATTGCAACCAAAATACGAGGTGCACATCTACATGTTATAACAGCCCTATATACAAAATTTCAACGTTCTGATTCTACTCGTTTTTTAATTATGCGACATACATACGTACGTACGCACGCACACACGCCAAGAAAAATTCTCTTCAGAATTTATTTTAAATTAGTTTTATAATTTTTTTCGGGGTAAAGAGTCCTTTATCCTGTACTTACGTACAGATGTGACGCAAGAACATCGTTAAATTGCATTCGATAGCGGTGAAAATGGATATTTGCGTTGAAATATGATGCCTGAAACTTTTCGCGATTACAATACTTCCTTTTTACTTCGTACAAGGAAGGAAAAAGTATTTATCTGGGAGTCTTTCATGTGCAATATTTTTTTATTCATAGGACGGTTTTGGGGAGCCTGGGAGTCAAATTTATACAATTCATTCTCAGATTCAGTAAATTTTCTCATTGAATCTTTTGATGTGAATTTCAAAGAGCTAAAATGCTTTGAAGTTATTAACACTAAAATTAAGGATATTTTCCTTGAAGGAGAGAGAGCTGTTTCAGAATTTCTCAAATATATGTATATATAATATTCCTGTATAAATAATACAAATAAAATGTGGCAGTATATCTCATCTTAAAGCATTTGCAAAACCTTATTTAATGACTTCTAATGTATTGTTGCGTGCGTACGGGTTCGTTATGAAATGAATGCACAAGTCCGATGAAAAATGAACAAAAATTTATTATTATCACAACAAAAATGCTTAAATTTTCTCAAACTATCATGCAGTATTACAATATCTCACAGTACGTACCTTTTAATTACTCAAATGTCCAATAGAACGTAATTCAAAACAGCTAAAGAACGCTAATCCGCTACAATCAACAACAGCAGTTTTCTAAACAACAACAAACTAAGCAACTACTACAAACTGAGATGTTTTCCTCCTTTTATAAGATTTTAAAATCACGCGCTAGACTTTTCCGGTACTTTCTCAAAATCAAAAAAGAGAGATTTATTTATTTAATGCACGCGCTCTTGTATTTTCAATTTCCGGCTTAGCTTTCTTTTAATATTCGTCACGCGCTGCACTGCGCGAGAAATAAAACCATTTAATTTATAATTGAACTAACATTAGCTTTTTAAATATTAAATTCGTAACAGTATGTTTCTTTCTTTTCTATTTGTTCTGCTAATTTTATAAAAATATCCTCAGTCATCAGTAAATAGTAACATATGTCTTCTGTTACTTAACTCTATTGCATTTCATTTTTAGAACCGAAATGGATGTATATATAACCACAGTTGATGCAACAGCGAAACTTCGAAAGAGCAACAAAAACCTTCGAAAGGAAAAAGGCCTTAAATTTACTGGCTGCAATACATCGTAAAACTTGCGAAGACCTGACAACCTACCATTATTTGTCCATTACTTTTACACCAGCTAGTTGTGGAAGAAAGTTCCCTTCACTTCGTTTCGCTCTTTCTCTTCTCTTACACGTAATTTTTAACCTTTTTACTTCCATTTAGAACAACTTGCAACAAAAGCGCTGTTAACTCTGGTAATGGACTTAAACACAGACCTTAATTTTTCCAAGAAATTCTAAACTACGCCTACATTCCGTCTGCGTTATGTAACCACTTTTGTAATGGTATATTATTAACCCTATTATGAAAAGTTTTATAAGTAGACCTCTTTTATTTAATTATTGAGATGCTTTTAAGAAAACATAGTTATGCTATTCAGTTGGGATAGCTAAGAGACGTAGACCTCATACTTGAAATTTTCAGTGAAGGTTTATAGACTTTGTTGAATCAGGAACCAGTTATTTGTTTTATTGTATCACAAACTTAAAAGCATTTAAGGTATCTGCCTACGTTCGGAGCACTTTTTTTTAAAAACATAGAATTCTGATGAAATATATATTTATTTAGTCAAAATATGATATCAAATCATGAAAATAGGTAAATTTTTAGGAATATTTTTATAAATTTTTGAAATATATGCAATTTTATGCAAATTTTTAGGAGAATTTAACACTTACGTTAAATGCCGTATATTTTTTCTCATATTATATTATATTATTCCTCATATTATATTATATTTCAATTTTTTTTATACTGTATACTGCTACAACACTTATCTGTGTTATGAACTAAAATGTATATGATATTTCTAAAATTTACTAAAATATGTGTAATTACATGAAAAAACAGTTTTTTGTAAAATATTTCTTATCGTTTTATATAGAAATACTTATAAAACAATCAAATTAATAAATATTACTTAGATTGTAGCTTAAAACCTAATAAATAATATAGAAAACAATTTAGTGAAATTTAATAGAGATATCTTTAGAACATTTTGAGTAATTACATTTCTTGTATGTAAAAACACTAGAAAAATTAGTTTTTCAGAAAACACATTTAAAGATTTCACATTAACAGAAAAACTGTTCTGTTGTATTTACACACTTAAAATTCTCCACATTTGTACATCACACCCTCCATATCTTTATACTTAAGTAATTTTGATTTCCTATTTGATTTTAATTTTTTTCTGGCTATTTTCGAAATGAGCGACGAATGAATTTTCGAGTTCTTTATTCTTTCGTTATCAATTCCAAAGTAATTTTTAATCATTTCTTGTTCAATTGATATGCCTAAATGTTCAAACACAGGAAGTAATCCAAGATACCCTGAATTAAAAATTAAAACGGCTATATATGCACCCAGCAACATAGTCTTTATACCTAATCGCAATGTTGCCAAACCCAGTTACAAAAACCGCAATGTTGCCAGTCCCAGTTCAAAGAATTAAGGCAAATGATTATTGCCAGAAACAAAAAAAAAGTACCCAGAATTAAAATGAAATGTTTTAGCACAATTTTACACACAAACAGTTAAAAAAAAACACGGATAACAACATTGCTTACCTTTAAGTTGAGCCTTTTAAATGGCACTTCCGGTCTTTCTGCTTTCACTTCCAGTGCAGTTAATTGGCTATACCTTCTCTTCTAATTATCACAAACGTATAAATGAACCATTTTCGGAATCCTACAAAACTGACCTTTCAAATTGGGCAATAAAAAAATCGAATTTTTTCGCCGAAATCGTTTTTTTAACGTAGGCAGATACCTTAACGAGATTTCGCACTCAAATTATTGTAATATTCAGCCCTCGGTTTACAGTCAATTTAAAAGAAAATTTTCAGTAAACAAAGAAAAGAAGTAGATTTAAATGTAGCACCACAGCATTTGTTAATGTATCTGATGCTCTCACTGAAAATCCCAGGATACCAATCCGCTCTTGGATTCCCTCCTGCTAACATATATTTTTTGTAATCCTTGCACTCCTCTTCCCGGGTGCTTTTAATTGGGGGAGACTATAAAGAATTACAATCACCCAGCAATCTAGGGAGTGTATATCCAGTCCGTCTCTTTGGCTGGCTGAAAGTTTTATTTAATTCTAACTCTTCTTCGTTGTGTAACTCATTCTATCATTTTTAAAAATTTAAATTAAAAATAAATTCCTTTTCGGTGATTGGTACCGTTCTTAACATTTCAAATTCTGCTCCACGAGATAAGAAGACAAAAGACTTTTTGTTATTCTAATACTTAAACTAATTTATTAGAAATTTTGTTGTTCTCCAAAATCTAATTTAGAGCAAACGCTGAATGCCCCAAAAAAATTAATTAATGGCTTACTAATGCGCTTTAAATGCATTATAATTACTTTTTTGCTACATTGGAGAGAGAAAAATAATAATGGCGCTTTTATGAAAACGTATTGCCACAGACTTTCGTAAAAATAAATGACAATGTAGTTACTTAAATATTTAATGAACTAACAGTACGGGTTATGTAAAATTTAATAATTCATTAAATATATAAGCTTCCGTTCATTACCATATTTTAAATGGAAAATAATCAACTATCATTAACAACATAAATAAATAAATTAATTTATTAATTACAACACAATTGTGAAACTAATTTTGAAGATTTTTTTTTTAGTCCAAAGGGACTTGAGTTCCGAAGGACTATTACTTTCGTTTTGGCATTTTGCGTCGGACGGATAAATGTCGGTTCACTTTTCAAACTGTTGCCATAAAATGTTAGAGTCCTGCATTATATTTGAAGAAATTAAATAATGAAAATCTGCGTAAATGTATGTATATTTCTCACATTGTCATAAAATAACGGTACATAGAGTCATCGAATTTTGAATAACGTAATCCTCCAACGAATATGAGCATGTGGAAGACCAAATTTGAAATTTGAAATTTGTTTTATGATCGATTTCCTATTTTTTAAAACTTTGACGAATTTTTGATTAACAAACTCAAGGATTTCAAAGCGAGCAATGGCAACGTTGTGCAGAAAAAACATTTTTATCTCCAGCGCGTGAGTCTCTGTATCGGAAATTCTAAAGATAGGCTCGTTTTAAAACTATTTTGCGATATTGCTGTTGCACTGGATCTTATGGTTTAAGTGCGAGGAACATGATATTTAATAAAGAAAGGTAACACACAAAATGTTAAAAAACGCCCCTTTGGACGTAATTTAAAATCTGAAACATTTCAGATTTTTTTTTCCACTAGACACTTACATCATTAGTACTAGGGGAGCTATCAGTTTCGAAACTCACTTTTTGTGTGTATCACTTTCGTATCAGATTAATATTTCAAACTGTTGCCACCAAATGTTACCGACCCTATATTACGTCCAAAGCAGCGTATTTTCATTTATACATGCATACAGGTTTCGAAAGCTTTTGGGTTCATATTCCTTTGGACTAAAAATTTTTGAAAACAACATATCTTTAGAATTTATGATAGACAGTGAGTGCGCTGGAGATAATTTCCCCCCCCCCCATGCAGTATTGCCTTCCTCGCTGTGTAATCGTGTTGCGTTTCTTGATCAAAAATTCATTAAAGTTTTACAAAATATGAAATAGTTTTTCACAGACGATTGAGTATTTCTCATTCAATTAATTCCGTTCTCACTTCGCGACAAGGCAAAAACACATAAAAACTCAAAATATCTGTATTAAAAATTACGAAGTAAATCATAAACACTCATTTCCTCGAAAAAATTCCAGAAAGGACTAAACATGATTTAATTCGCAATAATAAATGAAGGCGTTATCTTTGTTGTTGCGAAGCTAAGTTTCTCTAGATTGGCAACAAATCCACTATTCTGCTGTTTCAAATGTAAATAAGCAATGGCCGCCATCAAAAAAATTATTAGGCTTAGCGGAACTTAAACAACTTTAAAACTGTTGATAATTCTAAAAATATTGCATAGAGACTTACTAAAGGCATAAAAACTGTAACCGGAAGATAAGACCAACATAATTCAATCATTTTTAAAGCAAAACATGTACAATTTACAAACATATAAGAGTAAAGAAGCTGAGATAGCTGAGACGGGTAACAGAGTGGATAAATATATAAATATATTTTTATACGTTTGGTGCGGCCGATTGCAACCAAAATACGAGGTGATCATCTACATGTTATAGCAGTGATATATACAAAATTTCAACGCTCTGAGGCTACTCGTTTTTGAGTTATGAGAAATACGTACGTACGTACTTACGTACATACGTTCGTACAGACGCCAAGGAAAATTCTCTTCAGAATTCCTTTTAAAGCAGTTTTATAATTTTTGAGTGTTTTATTCTGTCTTTACGTACAGATATCACGCGAAAACATCGTTAAATTGCATTCGATAGCGGTCAAAATGGATATTTTCGTTGAAATATGCTGCCTGAAACTTTTCGCGATTACAATACTTCCTTTTTACTTTGTACAAGGAAGTAAAAATATTAATTCAAACTTTGGGATTTCAGGTGCACATGTTCCAGTGAAAGCCTATGTGTGTTCGAAATTAGATAGTTCTAGATTATTGTTGATGTTAGTAATTAATTAAACTACTTCTTTGTTCGTTAACTACGCGCTTTAAAAGAAAAAGTATAAAATCGGATCTATACACATATGTGATGGATTTTATTTTTAACATAAACTTTATTTTACTTCCCTTTGTATTTTCGCTAAGGTTTTCGATATGAATGTTTTCGTTTTTCAGTTTATTTCAACTGTTATTTTAAACTTCTTTAACATTTCTGCCTTACGAATACAGCGTAAATAAAATTCGAAATTAGTCTCAATTTAAAATTACAAGCTAAAATATATTCAACGCGTTCCTAAAAAACTATTTTATTAAACAAAGAATATTCTAAATAATTTTTTCCGTATTTCGAAATTTTAAGAACTCTTTCTCCTTTTAAAAATCAGTCTTTGAAACAGGACATTTTACTTTTTTTTATCCACTGCGCTTCGAAATAAATTCGAAATACTGCGGAAAATTTCTTAACAGAAACGTTTCCTGTAATGAGTTCCGACGAGTAATTTCCAAATGAAGTGGAACTGTTTTCCATTTCGTTTTCTGTACCTTTTTTCAACGAAAAAATGATATTTTATACGCATACTCACATAACTACAGATTTTTTCAGGGAAAGGAGGAGGCGATGAAGACGCTCTTTTTCATAACGTTAGCAAAATCATTAGGTTAATCGCACAAAAACAAATTCTTTCGAATTTACATAACGGCTACTTGAACAGTTAAAAGCAGTTTTTTTCCCTTCGATGTCAATTTAAACGAAAAACAAAAAATTACAAGAAGAAATTTTCCAAATGTTCGAATTAAAAAGAAACTGAACGCACTAAAACACAACAAGGAAGAAAATTAAAATTGTTTGTAAGCTAACTCGAGAGAAATTCTACTACATTTATGTTTCTGTTTTAAATTAGATTATTATAATGTAGAATTCCTCACTATGTAAATGCTGAGTTACATTTGAACGTGAAGAATCTTAAGAACTGATAAGCCAATAACCGCGTGAGTTCGTGTGACAAGAAAAAACAAGATGGAAGGATAAATAACCCTTTATTATTCAAATAAGATTTAACAAAACTCCGTCTTGGAGTATACAATAAAAGCCGACACTTGGGCTTGAACTTAAGAGGCTAAGAATTAAACTAAACTAAAGAGATATAGCCGAAGCTATCAAGATTCTGACCGAGTTGGCCCCTTAACGCTAATTGACTGCGAAGCTATCAAGGGCCTTAAGTACGGCCGAGCGTAATAATAGCTTACGAGAGAGAAGCCTAAAAATGCGGACGCGTGCGGACAGAATACACTGTTAACTCTCACTAAGACCGAACAACTTCGCGGTTAAATACCGCTCTTCCTCATTATGTATTCAAACGTGATTCTAAAACTAAGTTCTGGAAGGAAGTAGTAAATTGAAGTTAAGAATCGACAGGATAGGAAAACTTTAACTTAAAATTTAACTGTTAATAAAATTAACATAATTCTTACAATACAAGTAATTATCATATTTCGAAAGTAACTGTTAAAAAGTTTAAGCTTTTCAAAAAAAGTTAAATCTTTAAAAAAGTAAGATAAAATATAACGTAAAGCAAGACAGTTAAGCAAATGAAAATAATCATTCCATGAAACAGTAAATCAGTAATTAAGACATAATAACACGCCGAACAAATACTAAGTCGGAAGTCAAACAATAAAAATCAGCGTTATATTTTCAAACTTTTCACAGCATTAGTTTCGATGATTTTACCGAACCACCATCCTCAGCTGTAAAGAGGTGGTGGTTGCTGAGGATGGTGGTTCGGTAAAAC
The DNA here is from genome assembly GCF_044657685.1 of Stegodyphus dumicola. Taxonomy (NCBI): domain Eukaryota; kingdom Metazoa; phylum Arthropoda; class Arachnida; order Araneae; family Eresidae; genus Stegodyphus; species Stegodyphus dumicola. Next base: position 265,987,318 of record NC_140769.1, on the reverse strand, counting down.
CATCGAAACTAATCCTGTGAAAAGTTTGAAAATATAACGCTGAATTTTGTTGTTTGACTTCTGAATTAGTAAATCAGTAGTTGGGGGGGGGGGAAGTCCTATAGCATAGTCACTATACTACAGCTTGACTAAGAATCTTTTTGTTTTCTAATGAACTCAATTATCTGAAATCATTTGCCATTGGTAGAGAAATTTCTCACGCGGTCACTCGCGGTGTATTTAAAGCATTTTCATCTTGCCAACAAAAACATTCCGCTGTTAGAAATAATATTAATAACATTGTCTCCTATCAGTTACGAAGTTGAACGGTTTTTCTGGAAGTTGAATTTTGAAGTCATTTTCTCATCTCTCAATAAAATCTACGGTTCTATTCTTAAAAAAAAAAACTAATTTTGACTTTAATTATTGGGGTATTTAATAGCTTATCTTTACCAATGTGGTTTGAGATATAATCGGACAAACTAAAAACTTCTTGCAACTTGATAAGACAGTTCCACACTGAATTTACGATGTGATTACACCCTTGACGAAGCAAAGAAAGTATTGCAATAGCCGAAAAATTCGGGTATCATGTTTCAACGAAAATATCCCTTTTGGCCGTTCCCTGATCCATTTGCACGATGTTCTTGCGTGACCTATGTAAGTATGAACAGAATAATGGATTATTTGCTTTCCAAAATAGATCGTAAAATGGATTCAGGATAGAATTTTTTGTGACGTCTGTACGTATGTATGTATATACCTCGCACAACTCAAAAACAAATAGCAGTAGAACGTTGAAATTATGTTCTGGGAAATTGCTATAACATCTAGCTATGCACCTCCCTTTCTCATTGCAACCGATCGCAACTATATCGTGCATTTTTTGCTTTAAAAGTGATTGAATTATGTTGTTCTATGTTCCGGTTAATGTTTACACATCTTTAGTTAATCTGCATGGAATATTTGTAGAATTATCAACTATTTGAAATTCTAAGTTGGACTGGGCCTAATGTGTCGGCTTTTTGTTTACATTTGAAGCTCTTAGTAATATAGTGTATTAAGTCATCTGGTGCACCAACTTCAATAATCTTTTGCCCCTTGGAACCAGAAATTAATTTTCAATTTTGGGCACCGAAAGTTTTGTCTTTGTGCCCGCTGGCCAAATTCCTCGTTTTGACGTAGAAACTGTATTTTTTTACTGTTTATAACTGCATTTGGTAGGCTTATCTGTATTTTACAATTTTTAATGAAGGTCTTCTGAGTTTTCATGCATTTTTGCCTTGCCTCGAAATAAGAACTAAATTCACGGCATGAGAGATATATCTCTAATCTCTAATGACAATCGAGGAAATAAGTTTAAAAGAAAAGCAGCAAAAAATGAGTATAATTTAATAGCCTTGTGCAAGTAATTCATGTGATGTCCACATGAGATATTTTTTAAGGGGGCTTATACACCTTAAACCCCTTATGATCTTCGAATATATGACTGTTGCAAGAATTGGAATATTTTATTTATTTTAAAAGGAAATATTTCCAACTTTTCACAGCTGATTACATGATATACCTGCTTTGGAAACTAGTAACCAGAAAGTTTGTGTTGCCACAAATATTTTTGTAATTTAATCCGATTTGTGACAAAATATTTCGTCACGTTTCCATCTTGCGCGCATGATATTTTAAAAATGACTAATGGTACACACTTGAAATTGGACGGAATTCTTTGCATGGACACTATTGTCTAACTGAACCAAAAATCTGATGAATATTTTTAAATTAAAAAATTTTATGCAAGGAAATATTACAGATTTTTTTAATAAAATACATTTTATAAACTGAACTCCAAGTAAAATAAAAATTTAACATGAAATTCTTAGAAATTTTGGTTCATAGTAGTTTCCAAATGTTATAAAAGCTCTAAATTAAATATGAAATTTAATTATGCAATAGAATGTTTTAAACTGTGTGCGCAAGGTGGAAACATGAGGAAACATTTTGTCACAAAGTGGATTAAATTTTAAAAATATTTGTGGCAACACATTTGTCACAAATATTTTTACACACAATTTGTCACATTTTGTTACAAAGCGGATTAAATTATAAAAATATTTGTGGCAACACAAACTTTCTGATTATTGTTTCAGAAAGCAGCTATATTATGTATTCAGCTGTAAAATGTAAAAAGTTGGAAGTAATTGCTTTTAAAATAAATAAGTTATCCCAATTCTTGCAAAGTCACATATTCGAAGATCTTATGGGTTTTAAGGTGTACGAGTCCCGCGAACGGGCTGGCAGCATGGGCGTTTTCGTGGTTTTCCCCATGTGTAACGTGTATACGAGCCAGTCTCCCTTAGAAAGTCCTCCACGAAGGCATCCCTCCTCTTAGGCAGATAGCCCTAGTGTGCTTTGGCATAATTACGTAAATATACCAAAATAAAAAAAAAATTAAAGTGTATGAGTCCCCTTAATTGCATGCACATCGCAGAACACAGTTTCACAATTTTAAAAGTGAAGTAAATATCTTATGCTGATATGAAATAAAAGAATGTTTGCAATGAGAGCAATAACTTAAAAAATTTTAATTAACGATTTCTTCGTGAAATTTGCTATATTTAAATGTTATACATATTTTTTAAATAAAGAATCAATTCATATGTGAGTGACAATAAAACATTTTTTGTAACCAATTCGAGTAATTCTTCGTAATGTATGAGACCTTATCAGACATCATTTTGTTACAAATGGAATCAGAATGTATCTAAGAAAATCTGCAATGTTTTTAAGACTCAAAAAAGTTCTTAAGTTCACGAGGAATCATAACTCATTCCTGATCGAGATGGAAGGTCATTACGAAAACTGAGACTCTTCTCCAGTTCAGACTTATCGTAGATAATTTTTTTCACCCAGAGAATTCCGAAAATGTCACTTAATTCTCCAAACACTGTCAACGTAGATTCCTTCTGAAAAACGATACTTTCAAAAAAAAAAAAAAAAAAAGGAAAAGTCACGGTATAGTTTTCTGTTTCCAGTAGATTATCTTCAAAAAGACCTGCACTACCCTTAAAATACTTCAGTGGAAATAGAAAATAACACCGTGAGAGCTTTGCTTCTTTGAGCAAGGTAAAAAAGAAATACAAAGAACTGCTTGTGTTCTAGAAAGGAGGTTTTGAGAAAGTGCTATGCAAATTTACATTTCATGTATTGAATTCATTTATGAAGTACAGATTTGTTTAATTATTTATATAAGATCTTCAGTATATTTTGCTTTGTTAATAAATCAAGAGTTTTCATATTGCATATCAGTAACTGAAAAAAAAAAATCTGATGTGTACACCACATGATTTCCTTGTATTGGAATATTAAATTATACGCATTTTTTCTTGCATTTCATTTAAACTTATTGAATTAAATCTACTTCGCCGACAGCGCATAAACGACAATAGAATAAATGCATTCTTTAAACTTCACTCTATTTGTTTACCATAGCGACACTCTGGCGCTAGGTTCACTTAACAGTATTATATTTCGTTCATATTATAACTCAGAATGCACAAAATTTATATCATTTAAAGAACTATATAATCGTTGTCACATGTTCTATTCAAATACCATAATAAAGCTAAAACGGTGTATAAAAGAAATTAAGCAAACAAAACGAAAAAGGAACAGTTTTTCACAGACGAGAGTATTTCTTATTCAATTAATTCAGTTCTCACTTCGCGACAAGGCAAAAATACATAAAAATTCAAAATGTCTCTATTGAAAATTACGAAAAAAATCTTAAACACTTATTTCCTCGAAAAAAATCCAGAATGGACTAAGCATGACTTAATTCACAATAATAAATGAAGGCGCTATCTTTGTTGTTGCGAAGCTAAGCTTCTCTAGATTGGCAACAAATCCACTACTTTCCTGTTTGAAATGTAAACATCAATGGCCGCCATTAAAAAAGGCTTAGCGGCACTTAGACAACTTTAAAATTGTTGATAATTCTCAAAATATTGCATACAGATTTACTAAAGGCATAAAAACCTTAACCGGTAGATAAAAACAACATAATACAATCATTTTTAAAGCAAAAAATGTACAATTTACAAACATATAAGAGTAAAGACACTGAGATCACTGAGCCGGGTAACAGAGTGGATATATATATAAATATAGTATTTATAAACTTTTGATGCGGCCGATTGCAACCAAAATACGAGGTGCACGTTTACATGTTATAGCAGTCCTATATACAAAATTTCAACGTTCTGAGGCTACTCGTTTTTGAGTTATGCGAGATACGTACGTACGTATATACGTTCGTACAGACGCCACGAAAAATTCTCTTCAGAATTAATTTTAAAGCAGTTTTATAATTTTTTGAAGGAAAGGAGTATTTTATTCTGTCCTTACGTACAGATATCACGCAAAAACATCGTTAAATTGCATTCGATAGCGGTCAAAATGGATATTTTCTTTGAAATATGCTGCCTGAAACTTTTCGCGATTACAATACTTCCTTTTTACTTCGTACAAGGGTGTAAAAATATTTGGGCTGTGTTAATTCCGCCTGCAACAAAAACATGGTTTTCTTAAAGCGGTAACTCAAATTATGCAACTTTAAACTTACCCCCATTAAAAGCTGAAGACATAAAAAAGCGCTTTACATAACGTATTAGCCCAAAAGGGTTGTTAGTCTCCAAATGCGATTTTGCATCGAATCATTATAAATGCGTCTTTTCACTTTTCATTCGAATCTATTGCCATTTTAATTGACAAACTCGGCTCTATGAAAGCAGTGTGTTGCCGCGACCAAAAAAAAAAAAAATATTCTTCCACGCGCCGGCGTATTGCCATTTAGTGAAACCTAAAATGATTTCAGATTTAATCTGGGATGTTGCTGAGTAACTAACCGATTTCAAAGCAATAAATAAAGTTCTTAAGAATATTTTTTCTGCGTTTTGATATTATTGACTTAAATAAACATGTATTAAAATCATGAGATGTCTAATTTTCAATATTTTTATGAAATCAAGCTAGCTGAACTCATTAAAATCAATATTCACTTCTCCTTTTTACGATAACTATTTAAGGCGCCTTTCTGCACGACCGGCTACTTTTGAATGAACTAATGCAACGAATATAAAATATATATGGCAAACTCTAGCATTATCAGGAATTCTAAATGTTTTCATATATTCTGTAAAGTAAAATTTGTTTTCACATATTTTGTAATTTGTTGTTGAACTGAATCTTACGTGGTGTCTGTGCGGAGAACGCGATATTTAATAAGGAAAATTAACACACAAAAAGTTAAATAATAAAAAGACCAAAAACAATTGTGTTAGCCATTTTACTAAAAATACTGAATATTGATTTGGTAATAGAACTGGAAAAAATACTGTTATGAATTTTACATATATTTAAATAATTTTAGTCAAATTATACGTAAAATTGCAGTACCTTTTCTATAATGTAACAATAAAAGCCTCAGAAGAGCAAAGCTCTGCCAGAAAAATAGAATTACAGGGGCAAGTCTATTTAAAATTGAGCTGAATGACTATCTCGCTAAATTGGCGAGATATCGCCAAGCTGGCGATTGTCTTGGCGACTATTTTTTGTCCCCAAATTTGGGGAGAAACTACAAAAAGTCGCAAAACTTAGTGACCATTTGGAGATATTTTAGTCTGGTCCCTATACAATTGTAATTGGTACTGCAATTAATCTTATATGTCACTGTAACAGTATCCGAACCTTATACGTAACTTTAACTGTACCCGCATTCTAGCAGTTTCCAGAAATGGAACATACTAATTATTTCACTCCAGCCGGGAGAAAAATATATATTCCCAGAGACGGCATCAATTCTCAGTTCAGCTTTGAGTTCAGATTATTGAGAGATCTTCGTAAGAGCTTCACTCTTTAGATGCATTTAGCACTACGTTGTGTTTAATGTTCTTGGTAGTTTATAGTAGGTAGAAAACGCTAAGTATTGATTATATTCTGTGATATGGAGAGGAATATTACGAGTATTTTTGTGGTAAGTTACAGAACTGTAAAATGTTTCTTCTGGTAAAGTAAATTTTATCAAGCCATCATACGTTCTCTATGCATTTTTTATATTTAAAGGGCACACATAAAATTGTATGCCAATATTTAATACTGTATCGGAATTATAAAGTTTTACCGCTACGCAGCTTTTAAAATTTGTGATTCCTGTTATTTTTCTGTGCGTAGCGTAAATGCGAATAAAACTATGCTTATTAATAAAGCTAAAAAGACAAAAAAAAAAAAAAAAAAAAAAGAACTACCAGAAGTGACTAGCAGACTGGTAAATTGCGAGCTGAGCGACAGTGTAAAAAAACGTCAGCAAATCCTTTTGGGCGAAATTTTAAAATCTGACGCCTTCCAGAATTTTCCCCCTTCATTTTTGTTTTTGTTTTCCATTCTTTTTTGTTAAATTTTATAACGAAAATAAAATTCAGATTGAAGAGTTTTAATTACGTATTTTATTAAATTTAAACTGTACATTCTTAACAAATATAGCTGTGTTTTCTTCTAAAAATTTATTTATTGTTACAGGCAGATTTCAAATTTTGCTTGAATTGAAAACTTTTGTTGTAAAGCAAATGTTTTTCTTTCATCTTATATATTCGATTCGAGAGGCCAGAAATTTACATTTCCTTTAGAATTCGGATTTGGAAACAAATTTAAAATCTATCCCATTTTTTAACTTTTTTTTTTTTTTTCTTTTCCGGTAAAATATTACTATATAGATGGCCAAAAGTGCACAGTCAAAAATTTTTTAATGTATCGGTCAAAACAGCACGTATTGAAACCTGCAAACAAACCTAAGTAATATCGAATGAATTTAGTCCTTCCGCATAAAAATAAAAGAATATTTAAAATTTTAATTTAGCGACCTTAGTGTGAAATAAAATCCATGTATGAATAGGAAAGTAATTTTCTTTTTACTCAGATGTATTATATTGATTGTTGACTTTGATCCCACAGACAATAATCATAAGAACGATATAATATTGAATAACGATAAAAACAATTTGAATAATATTGTTGGTGCTATTTTACACTCATATTCTTTGTCCATTGAAGGGTAAGGAGTATTTTCGTGAACTTTAAACACAAATTTCCTTGATGTCAAAGAGAAATCTCCTATCTTTCAATGGGATCGTACCAGTCGCAAGAAAGAGGACCGAGAAAGTTTTCTTAAGACTAAAAATAGATTAGTTCAGCGATCTCCAAACTTTGTTCCACGGAACCCGAAGGAGTTCCGCGAGTTGTTCTTGTTGTTCCTAATGCTCACTTACTTGTCTGACCTATAGTCAGCAAAAAACCCACGAAATTCTTTGTGGCAAAGAGCGCAAATTTGCGCCTGTCATTGGCAACTGTCGTGAGCCTTTTATAGGTGTCACTGCGATTTAGCTCAGGTCCGCCCCCCCCCAATTTTCATGGACAGCACCCTGCTGGGGACGGGTCCCACGGTCTTCCACCCCTCTTCCCCTAAACCCAACCTCTCGAGAGGATGCTCGGCTCGCCTCATATTTAAGTACCCCCTTGCAGCACGAATAGTATACATTTACAAACATCCATCGGGTGATGGGTTATTCAATTATGGCAAAGCACACGAGGGCTACCTGTCTAAATGGAGGAATGCCTTCGTGGGGGGACTTTCTAAAGAAAACTGGCTCGTATACACGTTACACATGGGAAAACCACGAAAACGCCCATGCAGCCAACCCGTTCGTGGGATTCGAACCTCGGACCGAACTACCAGTGTTCAGCGTCTTTACCGCTCGGCCGCTGGTGGGCCCAAACATCCATGCCTTCACCAGGATTCGAACCTGGGCCCTACGGGACGGCAGTCAGTGACGCTAACCACTATACCGGTTGGGTGGCAGTTTTGCAAGTTAAGCGCCTTAAACAAAAACCTAAAGAGCTGCGCGCGTAAAAATAAAAATTCGAAAAGAAAATTATAAAACATTCACAATAGTTGACTATTGTTTATTACTTAACATATACGAAGAATTGTTTAGGTATAAAATAGCTCTAAAATCTGCATGTGGTCACCATATGTCAAAGAGAATGACGGGTAATGCTTTGCAAACCTAACCCGGCTTCTTATGGACAATGAACAGAATTTAAACGGCAGTGTTAAAATTATACAATGAAGCTCGTTTTTCAATTGAATAGAACGTTAAAAGAATATTTCCTAGATGATAAAAGTATGTGTGACTAGAAAAAAAAACCGTTCGAAAACTACGATAAATCGGACGGCTTGCTAGTGAAAATAAAAAATCTGATGTGTACACCACATGACTTCCTTGTATTGTAATATTAAATTATACGCATTTTTTTTTTTTTTTCATTTCATTTAAACTTATTGGATTGAATTAAATCTACTTCGCCGACAGCGCGTAAACCACAATAGAATAAATGCATTCTTTAAAATTCACTCTAGTATTTGTTTACCATAGCGACACCCTGGCGCTAGATTCACGTAACAGTATTAATAATTATATATATAGTTAACGTCTATATTTTGTTCATATTATAACTCATAATGCACAAAATTTATATCATTTAAAGAATAGAATTATCTAATCGTTGCCACATGTTCTACTCAAATACTATAATAAAGCTAGAATGATCTATGAGAGAAATTAAGCAAACAAAACAAAAAAGAAACAGTTTTTCACAGACGATTGAGTATTTCCCATTGAATTAATTCAGTTCTCACTTCGCGAGAAGGCAAAAATACATAAAAACTCAAAATATCTATATTAAAAATTACGAAATAAATCTCAAACGCTTATTTCCTTGAAAAAATTCCAGAAAGAATTAAGCATGATTTAATTGGCAATAATAAATGAATGCATTATCTTTGTTGTTGCGAAGCTAAGTTTCTCTAGATTGGCAACAAATCCACAAGTCTCCTGTTTCAAATGTAAACATCAATGGCCGCCATTAAAAACAGGCTTAGCGGCAATTAAACAACTTTAAAATTGCTGATAATTCTAAAAATATTGCACACAGATTTACTAAAGGCATAAAATCCTTTACCGGAAGATAAAAACATTCAATCATTTTTAAAGCAAAAAATGGACAATTTACAAACATATAAGAGTAAAGAATCTGAGATCACTGAGCCGGGTAACAGAGTGGATATATATATAAATATATTTATATACGTCTGGTGCGGCCGATTGCAACCAAAATACGAGGTGCACATCTACATGTTATAGCAGTCGTATATACAAAATTTCAACTTTCTGAGGCTACTCGTTTTTGAGTTATGCGAGATACGTACGTACGCACGTACGTACATACGTTCGTACAGACGCCACGAAAAATTCTCTTCAGAATTAATTTTAAAGCAGTTTCATAATTTTTTTTGAAGGAAAAGAGTATTTTATTCTGTCCTTACGTACCGATATCACGCAAAAACATCGTTAAATTGCATTCGATAGCGGTCAAATTTGATATTTTCGTTGAAATGTGCTGCCCATAACTTTTCGCGATTACAATACTTCCTTTTTACTTCGTACAAGGAGGTAAAAACAACTTATCGAGCTATACATCAGATTTGACATTAAAATGTAAATTTAAGCAAAGGCCAGTTTCTAAATATTTGGTTGTAGATTCAAAGAGACTGGAAGTTTCTCACATTGCCATAAACAGCTTAATGCCACTCGAAACAATATATTTACGTGAAAATTCTTTTTGAAAGTATGTGGCAACAAAAACCAAATAGCTGCTTGTAATGAAAGTCTTCCGCTACAAAACGTTTTCTAATAAAGTTAGGAGGAAAAATTGAAAGCAGGACCTTTAGTGCGGGTGGTAATCCCCACCCAAATCTATGATTTTCTGCCCAACTTTTGGTAGATTTTGAAAGCCTTCGGCGCAAACACTTAATTGCCCACCAGTCCAAAAACAGATCAACCTCCTTTCGGACGTCCTGTGCAGAATGGAAGACAGCACCAGCAAGACGTAGCTGCAGAACAGAACGTGGATGTCCGAAGGAGCGATGTCGGAGGTGGATTTGGCAAAAGATCCCATTTGAGTCCGCACAGAGTCCAGCCGATGAATGCAGACACATGTGGTTTTGCATTATCTTGATAGAACGTTGCATTTTTGTGCCGGAGCTTATTTCGACGTTTTTCCTTGAAGAAGCGTCAACACGGACTAGCATCTTGCTGTACACCGTATTGCCGAGGCTTGTGCATTTTCCAGATACTCTTTGTGGATAATACCACGGCAATCTCACCATATACAGAATATGATCGTTTTCTTAGTCAAATTGCGCTCTACGGTGCTGTCGACGGGGCTCACCAGGGCGCATACCAAACCCGTTTTCGACCAGTATTGTTGAAGTAAATACACCTTTCGTCACAAGTGACGATCCGCTCCAGAATTTTGCCCTTGCGTTGATATTGTAGCAGATTAGTGCAGGCCCGAACACGCCTGTCTTTATGTGCTAGCGTCAGCTCATGCGGCACCCAGCGATTGAAATTGTACGCCAAGTTTATGCGATGCCTAGCGCAACTAATGGACATGGCACTAACGCCTAACTTAGCAAGATCTCGTTGTGGTTGCAGACTAATCTTCTTCCTAAGTTCTCGCAGGTGGGTCTCATTAACATCGGTAGACCGGCCAACATCTGTAGTTCCCTCAGCTTCTTGAATGACACAGTCATTTGTTTTTGAACTTTCGGTACCAAACCTTCACAGTGTCATATGATATAACATTAGTACCTAAAGCTGTACGCATAATTTGGTGACAATCTATGGCTGACATTTTGCAACAGAACTGGAAGTAAGTGATGGTTCTAATCTCTTACCCTGATAGTTCCATTTCAGACACCTTGTATTTAATGATAAAGATATTTTTTTACAAATTTGTAACGCAATTTTCTTTCTTTCAAATGTCAAAAATCGTTTGATAAAATATGATTAAATACGCGAACGCGAACTGTTTGCGCAGACGATATTTGTCGTGGCGGGAAACTTTCTTTAGAACCCGATATATAAACAAATTAAATGAAGAGTATAAAATGCAATTGCAGATAGCATCAGTAGAGTTAAACTTTGATAGTGTGTGTAAAAAAGCAAGTGCATCTCTGTTTCTAAATACTATGCAGAGGTAGGTGACACTTGGAGCATGATTTTATGTTATTAATGAGCAAACTATGTTAATTTTTTAGTAACACTTAAATTTTATGAATGCAGAATGCAATATATTTCTTTAACTGTCTTTACATAAAATATATGTGGTATAGTAATATACTTTAAATTCTGTTTTGATTTTTGTAAGGTGGGTTTTTCTGAAAAACTTTGTAGTTTCGTGTGGTTCCGTGTGTCAAGAGGATTTTAATGCCATTAGTTATTTCGTATAGTATTGCCATTGCTCGCTTTGATGTCACTGAGTTTGTTAATCAAAAATTCGTTAAATCTTCACAAAATAGGAAATAGATAATAAAATAAATACGAAATTCAAAATTCGTGTTTAGAGGTGCTTATTTTCCGATAGAGGACAACGTTATTCAGAACTGGATGGCAGTAGGTACCGTATTTTTTTCACATTGTGAAAAACATGCATACATTCATGCATTTTCTTCCTTTTTTTTACTTTTCCTTAAATGTAATACAGGGCAATAATATTTGGTGGAACAATTTGAAAAGTGATTCACTGTTTATAGTGATTCAACACACAATTCCACTTCGAAATTAATAGTCCATTTGGGCTAAAGCCCCTTTTTGGGTTAATATTCAATCCACCTTCATTTAATATTTATTTAATTTTACTTATTTTTTAATTAATCTTATCATCAAGTTTAAAAATGTGTATGGAATTTTAAAATTGGTTTTATTCTCTATTAATTCTTGTATTTTTATTCTCATGGAACTGATACCGTAGCGAGTCTCACGCGTAGGCTTATTCCATTCATTAGGTAACCGGAAGTTTACTGGAGAAATATATAAACATAAAAATATCCAAAAGTACCATAAATTGTTTTAATTAAATTTAACTTATCATTTAATGAACTCTAAATTTTAAAAATAATTAGCAAGAACAAACTGGCATAGAATTTCACTAATATAAAGTTTTAAATTAAGCAAAAAGAACAGATTCAGATTTTGAATGTGCTAACTTCGATGGCGATGAAACTTAGGTCCGTTTTCATCAGAATAAATAAATAAAAAAAAAACTTTGTTCGAATTAAAAAAAAAAATCGTTTCATTACGAAATTCGCTCTAAAACGCTTTGAATAAACATAATCTATTAGCCTTTCGTATTCCATCTGTGGAGAAAAAGTGATGTGTACACCACATGTTTTCATTGTACGCCTTATTAAATTATAGACATTTTTTGCTGCACTTCATTTAAACTTATTTCTTCGAATTATTCTAACTTATTTAACCAAGCAAGATGAAATTGATCATCAAAAATTGCAGAAATGAAATATCCCGGTCAATTTTTATCGTACTCGAGTCCAACTTCTTATGAATTTATGTTTTCATATGGAATATAAAATTTTCTCAACTATAAGTATTGGAACCGGAAGACTTCACCAAAAGTTAGATTTCGATACGTAAAAAAAGAGGGGAAGTTGGCGTTGAGGAAATATGAATATTTTCGTCATTTAAAACATTTCCATAATTGGAAGTGTATATATATATATATATACACTTTTGGTACTGAGGATTGCAAAAGAAAAGAAAGATGTGCATAACTAGATGTTATTACGTCACGAAAAATTCCATTTTTAAGCCATTTTGCAATCTGTTTTGGACAAAAGAATCCTTCTTTTCTGACCATACATACAGACGACACGCAAAAAAATTGTCAAAATGGATATTTTCCGTTGAAATATGATACCCGAAATTTATCTCGATTACAGCGACTTCCTATACTTCGTAGAAGGCGGAAAAAAGTATTACATAACAGTTTGTAATAAGTAATATTTTGGAATAACCAGATTTTAGTTCATTCACTGTTTATGCTGTAGTAACGGCAACTGCACTTTCTTTACGTTTGGAATGCGTAAACTATTCTCTTTTAATAAACGTTTCTCCACCAAATCTTAGATCATTGTTTTCTTTAATTAATAATTAGAAAAGTTAGGTACATTTAAAAACAAAATTATTAGACACTTACTTCATCGTCGAAAGGATCAGCACCTGGTTCTCCCATGTTTTCTCTTCTATGTTTCTCAGCAGTTTTTACAAAATACTTTTAATGTCACACATAAATATAAAATACTCGTACGAATTCTGCAACTCAACTCCACGCGCGCATTTTACAAACCAACACATAAACGAAGCGAGCGAAATAAACAGCAAAACTCTAAGCGAACACCTAAAAAAGAAACTTAAAAAAAATTCTATGTGTTTGAAATTTGATTATTTGGACCCTGCAACCATAGTGAAAAGATCCATTGGCGGCAAACTGTATTCAGCCAGTGGCTGTGTTGCTTTGATTGCAAACGCTTTCGTCTGTTCGAAGCACGGACGATCGCTTCTGATTGGTTGAAACGAATTGCGGTAGCTTCCTCCGTGAGACGGTTACATGCGCCCTCCAGTGAACAATTCAGGCGTTTACGTATTTGTTTTGTTTTATTTTCAATGTTTCGAATAAATTCAGGGTTTTATCTTATTTATGAAACACTGCTCTATGAATGTTAAAACGGTAGGGCTGTGTTATGACCATTTTTGCTACATTGAAGCGTTTAAAGCGCATTTAGAAAATTAGCTATTTATAAGCGGGGAAGAAAGGGAAAGAGGCAGGGAATAAACTAAGGTTTTATGAGAAAAGAAACAGTATATGCATGTAATTTTATTTCTGTTCCTAATTTTAGTTAGTTTTATCTTCATTTTTAATTTTTGTTTTCTGGTCATTACTATAAATATGCTTACTATTGATGGTTATGCACCATAAAATGTAAGTCAGGCTGTAATGAAAAAAGCCAATGCATTGCATAGCTAGATACTTTAAAATATTTTGAATCTATAGGAAGAAATGTGTTTAAAATGTCTCTGAATTATCAGTCAGGTTTAAAATATTCCCTCGCTTTTCCTGACGAAATCGTTGGAATTTCTGCTGAAGTGTACGTTCCGTATACACACACAAGAAAACAAACTGAAGGGATTCAGATGTTCATATCCCACTGAAGTTTTTTAGGTCTTTTGTACTTTCGTTCCGCTTTTAGTTTATGAATTTGGTTTTGGCTCATTCCGGTTGACTACTTTTTTAGCACAAAAGGGCAATTTGACCAGAAGGGCTATTAATTTCATTTTCCTATTTTGCGTTAATTCCCTATAAACGGCGTATAACTTTCTAAATTGTAGCCACCAAATATTATCGCAATTTAAAGAAATTAAATAATTAAGAATCTGCATAAATGTCTCTATTTGTCACGCACTGCGATAATACGAGGGTACCTAGAGCCATCAAATTTTGAATAACATACGTCTCCACCCGAATATGGGCTCCAATTTGGAATTTATTTTAGTATCTATTTCATATTTTGTAAAGAAGTTATGAGTTTTTTATTAAGAAACTGAATCATTTCAAAGCGAACAATAGCAACACTGTGCGGAAAAAAAATTACTTCCAGCGCGCGAGACTGTGTAGGCAGACGCGCGTAAATCAGAAACTCTATAAGTAACTTTGTGGTTTAAATACCGCTCCTTCTCATTAAATATTCAGCAAGATTCCAAATGTACGTTCTGGCCGGAAGTAGTAAGTTGAAGTTAAGAATTTGACAGAAAGGAACTTTAACTTAAAATTTAACTGTTAATAAAATTAACATAATTCTTACACGTTTATCGAATTCCCGAAGCTTCGTCCATTTGTGTACGAAAACAAGAAAATATATCGCTTATTGTGATCAACAATTCGGTTTAATGTTGCCAAAATGTTATAAAATTAATTTTTCAAACCAAAGTAAATTCTGCAAGTAAGGTCAAAGTAAATTTTAAAAATAGCCAGATGGCTGAAAAAATGTCAGCAAGTAGGGGAATTAATCAACTAACAGTTCGGTTTTCTTTTTAGTCGAACATTTAAAATTAGGTAAAAAAGCAACCTTTTGTTTAGTTTGGCGCAGATTTTTAAGAACTCTGTTGAAGTCGAGAACGAATCGGAAATTCTAAAGATATGCTCTTTTTAAAATCGGAAATTCTAAAGATATGCTCTTTTTAAATTATTTTGTGATATTGCTGTTGAATTTAATTTTATGGTTTAGGTGCGAAGAACACCATATTCAATAAATAAAGGTGACACGCAAAACGTTAAAAAAAATCCAATTTGGGTGTACTATAAAATTTGAAAACCTTCAGTTTTTTTTTAAATATTTCTTTAATTCTGTTCTGCCATATAACGAAAAATGATAACCGTCTGCTGAAGTAGAGCTCAACGTTTGTCATGGCATCCCTTTATTTTCTTCATAGCCTAGATTTGGTTTAATCTTTCCTCATAGCATGATATCGAAGTGTAGTTTCCTTAATACACAACATTTTTGTCTTTTTAACTTTATTTATAAAACGCTTTTTTAGCAACTTCGAAATTCAGCAGGAAAATCACAAAATTTTTAAAAACAGAGTAGCTTTAGAATTCAGGATAAAGTATTAAAAGTTGCCATACATTATTTTATTTTTATTCATATTTATTGCCATACATTATTTTATTTTTATTCATATTTATTGCCATACATTATTTTATTTTTCTTATTTAATCAATGTTCATTATTTTCATGCAGATGACCTATTCAACTTTTTTGTCTTCTTAACTTAATTTATTGAACATCATTTTCTTCGCATTTAAGCCACATAAAATTCAATAGCAAAATCACAATTTTTTTTAAAAAGTATATCTCACAGAGTACCCAACAGATTCTCAAGTGTTGTATAATTTTTAGTCTTTTTTTCAGATTATTGTATCAGTGTTTAGTTACCATGACCTATACAGCTTTTTTTTTTTTCTCTTTCTAACTTTACTTACTATACATCATTTTCTTTGCACTTAAGCCACAGAAAATTCAACAGAAAATCACAATTTTAAAAGGGGAATATCTTTAGAATCCTTGAGACAATGTTAAGTGTCGCCATACTTTTATATTATCGCTATATTATTTCTTTAAAAATAATACATAGTGACAACACTGGGTGGCAGCATTCCTTTATTCGACACAACAGTAAGAAGAAGGAGACAAATAGTCCTTTTGTTATTAACAAGTTATACCAACATATTTCGATCAATAATAATACTTCACAAATATCATTAACCTCTTTAAATCCTGGACTCATACACCTTAAAACCCATAAGAGCTTCGAATATGTGACTATTGCAAGAAGTGGGATTACTTAAAATCTGCAAAATATCTGCAATATAACCTGCAAAATATAGCTTTGTGTAGATTCTATAGTATGAAAATTTCGTATATTTGTACAAAACAATATTCTTTTCAACTAAACACTATCATTTTATTAACTTATACAAAACCTGAGTATTGTCGTGTCGCCAGAATACTGTTTAAGGGAAATTATGAATGCCATAAAGATCTTTAATGGGGAAAAAATTCTCCAGTTCTTTAAGTTATTTTGTATGATTTATTACATTTAAAATGCAAATATAAAGTAGCCATCGCTTAATGAAATCGCGGTTAATGTTACCATTCAGATACGTTTGTAAGACTTTCACTGTGTAAATCTCAGTTACTGTAGAAAGTGACGAGTCTTAAGAACTAGATAGCGAATAATCGCTTAAGTTCGTGTGACAAGCAACAACAAGATAGAAGGGTAACTAACCCTTTATTATTCCAATAAGATTTAACAAAACTCCGTCTGGGAGTGTACAATCAAAGCAGACACTTGGGCTTGAACCTAAGAGACTAAGAATTAAACTAAGATTAACTAAAGAAATATAGCCGAAGCTATCAAGATTCAAATCGAGTTGGCCCCTTAACTTATTTGACTAAGAAGCTTAGCAAGGGTCTGAGTACGGCCGAGCGTAATAACAGCTTTGAGAGAGAGAGAGTGGCCAAAAAGGCAGACGCGCGTAAATCAGAAACTCTATAAGTAACTTTGTGGTTTAAATACCGCTCCTTCTCATTAAATATTCAGCAAGATTCCAAATGTACGTTCTGGCCGGAAGTAGTAAGTTGAAGTTAAGAATTTGACAGAAAGGAACTTTAACTTAAAATTTAACTGTTAATAAAATTAACATAATTCTTACGCGTTTATCGAATTCCCGAAGCTTCGTCCATTTGTGTACGAAAACAAGAAAATATATCGCTTATTGTGATCAACAATTCGGTTTAATGTTGCCAAAATGTTATAAAATTAATTTTTCAAACCAAAGTAAATTCTGCAAGTAAGGTCAAAGTAAATTTTAAAAATAGCCAGATGGCTGAAAAAATGTCAGCAAGTAGGGGAATTAATCAACTAACAGCTCGGTTTTCTTTTTAGTCGAACATCTAAAATTAGGTAAAAAAGCAACCTTTTGTTTAGTTTGGCGCAGATTTTTAAGAACTCTGTTGAAGTCGAGAACGATCAGACTGAGGTCTGTTTCCTACAGACAGCAGAAGATATTTTCGAGCAGCTTTCTGAAACAAATCCAAGGATATCATGCAACGCATTTTCTGATAAACGTAAGAATAAAATGGGTGAGTTCTCTACAAATGCTCTATTTTCTACAAATTCTCTACAAATATAAGGAACTCCCTCTGGTGTTGGTGTATATGATTACGGCAAAGCCTTGAGGACTATTTACCTTCGTAGAGGACTTTCTAAGGAAACCTGGCTCGTATATAGTACGTTACACATGGGGAAAACCACAAAAACGCCCATTCAGACAGCCCTTTCTTGGAATTTGAAACTTGAACCGAACTACCAGTGTTCAGCGACCTTGCCGCTTGTCGACCCAGAATTCTCTCTGAGTATTAAGATTAAAGGTACAACTATAAAGTATTTTCTCATTTCTTTCTGCTTGCATTCGTGGTGTGATTGGAAGCACACTCGACTTGTATTCGAGAAGTCTAGGGGTCGGGTTCCGGCGAGGGTGTGCCCGAACTAAAAGGTGGTGGACGGTAATTCGTCACCACCAGGGTTTGGCTATTGGGTCCTCCCATCCCCAGTCGCCCTTTAAAAGGGGGAGTATACAAGGTATTTTATCCCTCCTTTCCTCGTGCCCTCGTGGTGTAACTGGAAGTGTACGCAACGCGTAATAGGGAAATCCGGAGTTCAAATGCCAGCAAACTAACAAAATACTTCAGAACTCAGGAACTTTCCACAGAAGTATTCGTACAAGTACACTCATGTCCATAAATTAAGGATAATGCAAAATCAGGCAAAGGAAGAGTTAGAAGTAAAACAAATTTGACTAATTTGTAAAGCTTATTTAGTAAACAAAAGGTAAAGAGCAAAAAAAGATGCTATATGTTAGATATTATTAAAACAATTAGCGAATTTTTCTCCCTGGAGCAAATTACAAAAAGAACCTATTTACAAAAAAATAATATTACACGGTTGGTATAATTGTTAATACAATGTATGTCTCCCAGAAGATGCAATACAGCCCATATAACGCCTAGGCATGCTGAGTATCAAATTATCGATCTGATCTTGGGGAATATTACACTACTCAAAAAGCAATGCTCTCCGAAGTTCCGGTAGACAGGAGGTTGACGGACTGCAACACGTCGGCTAAGCATATCCCACACGGGCTCTACTGGATTCAAGTCCGGTGAGAATGCTGGCCACTCCATACGAGTGATATCCTCCAATTGAAGGCATTCGCTTACGATGTTTGCACGGTGAGGACGGGCGTTGTCATCCATAAACACAAATTCTGCGCCTAGGGGTCAGAAAGGTGCGCCTAGGTGCCACCTAGGGGTCAGAAAGACTTTAAAAAGGGTACGCTAGGCGCCCCGAAACAAACGTACATGTTGCTCCAGAATGACGTCCCGATAGATTTGGCTTGTCATGGTTCCAATTTGAACATACAGGTCAGTTCTGGACCCAGAATAATTACAACCCAAACGAGCAGTCCTGCACCACCGTAACGGTGTCGTTCAATGACGTTTTCTTGGTGGTAACGGGTACCTGGAGCTCTCCATATGAAAGTCCAGCCAGAATTAGACTGCAAGCTAAACCTGGACTCGTCGGAAATCATCACACAAGCCCGCTGTTGCGGTATCCACAATGCATGCTCTCTACTCCAGGCTAACCGCAGGCGACAGTGAGTTGCAGTAAGTGAAACGCATCTGACAGGTCTACGAGCATATAGACCAACCTGCCCTAAGCGTCTGTACACGGTCTGCCTTGAAATTGTCGTATCAATGTGTAGGGTTTATATTTATTTTAACTAACATTTATTTTAAGTTTAAACTATCTTTCCTGTCAAGCCTTACTTTCCCCTGGAACTGCCAATGCCAGAATATGTAAATTTTAGTAGAACGCGCAAGCATTCAAATTATCAGCGGAAGTATTCTGATTTAAATAGGAAGGAAACAAGTTCGGTGTGTGATATTCTTACTTAGCGAGCGCGGAGGTAGTTAGCGAGAATTGAAGAACACCGCGTTGCGGCCTATGTGCTTGGCGGGAAGTAGTGGTAACGCCCAGGTCAATAAGATGGGCTTTAAAACTCCAAGAATATAATATCACAATAAAATATAAACCGGGTAAGGAAAACAATGTAGCTGACGCACTTTCTCGTATAAAACTGGACGACGAAGGAAATGAACTTAAATGCGCTGTGTTGACTTCAAAAATTTTAGATTCTAGAGATACGGTTATTACTGAACTGAAAGCTGATCCTGAATTTGGAAATATCTATGCTTATTTGAAAGACCCCGAAAGCTTTGAGCATACAGATATCGATGAGATAAGAAATAGAGCAAGAAATAGAGCAAAAAACTATGAAATAATAGATAATTTATACGAAAACAACAAACGAAAATCTTGAGTATAAGCCAGTCATCCCAGCCTCGCTTCGATTAAGCATTTTGAAGGAGTTGCACGAAAAAAAAACAGCGGGCCACCTAGGGGTCAGAAAGACTTTAAAAAGGGTACGCTAGGCGGTATATTTCCCGCAATTATACAAAATAGTAACGGCGTATGTCAGGTCCTGCAATCAATGTCAGTTAATAAATGATATTAATTACAGCCCGGCCGGGTACTTAAATAGCATTCGCGCTACATTTCCGAATGAAATTTTAGGCATAGATCTCCTTGGTCCCTTCCCCCAGAGCGAGTTAAATAAAAATCGTTTTCTTTTAGTAATAGTAGATCATTTTTCAAAATGGATAGAAATTGTTCCACTTAAACGCGCGTCAGCCAAAACAGTCGCAGATGCATTCTTACACAGATACATTTTAAAATACGGTGCACCGATAAAAGTCATTAGCGATAACGGAAAACAATTCATTAGTCAAATATTCGAAAACATATGCAATGGACTTGGCATACGCCATATCAGAATGGTTCCGTATAGACCACAGGCTAACATAGCAGAAAGAGTTAATAAAAACGTAGTAAAAATAATTCGCAGTTACGTGAGCACACATCACAAGCGCTGGGATGGCTACATAAATGAATTAGCTTATGCTTTAAGAACGGCACATCATGATACTACGGGAAAAACTCCAGCAGAATTATTTTTAGGCAGAAAGTTAATTACGCCTTTAGATAAATTATTCTTTGTGCAACAAAGAGAGCAGGAGTTTAAACAACAAGATGTGCAAAAGCTCATTGATCAGGCGCTTAAAACCTCGGATGCGGCAAGAAATAGGCAGAAACTTTATTGTGATAGAAAACGCCGTGAAGCAGATTTTAAAGTTGGGGATAAAGTATTGAAGCGGAAATTTTCTTTATCAAGTGCCCCAGACAATTTTATGGCAAAGCTAGCTCCAAAGTTTGAAGGCCCCTATGTAATTCAGGAAATCAAAGGGGTAGTATTATATCTTAAGAACGACAGAGGGGAAATCTGTAAAGCAAGTCCCGACCAGGTGAAAAAATACTATAATCCAAATGATTTTGAAATCCTTAAAAGTTTCTTGCAGGACTCAAGTCTAAACGAAGTAGAAGAATCAGAGACTACAACAACTATTCCACCACCCAAGAAACAGAGAACTGAAGAGAGACCTAGCACTTCTACAACCCGGACGTCGGTATCAAAAAGAAAAAATGATTCTCAAACTCCGGCGTTTAAGAAAAACAAAAATACAGATGAACCGGGTAAAGAAACCGTGGTAAAGAGAAAAACACCACCTACAAAGGATAGCAGGAGAAATTACACATCAAGGAGAACGCGCACACGGCCACAGAGTCAGGTGCCAGCAAGGCCGCCGTTCCGGAAACTGAAACGCCAACAGGAGGCACAAAAATAAGAGGAACAGAAGAAATTCAAGAAGGACTCCAGACCGGAGGACGTCAAGACCAGCCGTCCCAGGGAGAAACGGAAAGGGCAACAACCAGACGATTACTCCGCCAAGAGGCCAGCATGTAGAGGACGCAAAAGAAAAAGCAACGTGGACGACACTCGGAGATCAATAAGGAGAAGATTGACATCCATGAAACCTCTAACTTGGGATCAATTTTGCCAAAAACGGATGACGGAGTTTCAAGCATCGAAAACTCAAAGATAAGTTAAAACCTTCTATAAATTTTTTTTCTCTTTTGTTCCGAAATGTTATGCATAAGTACGAAGTTCTATATTTTGACGAAAGTCAATATGTCTCGGTTGAGACTTAGTTTTGTTTTACTTTATTTAGCTAAGGCAAAAGTATTATTTTCTTTAAGTGTAAAAGCTAAAAACAAGCATTTTCTGTTGGACGAAAGACTAATTCTGTTATGTTAAAGCCAAAATTTGGCCGAAGATAAAAATAACTTCGTATTCTTGTATTAATAAGAATTTTACTTTCAGTGCCGCCAGCTTGGCGAAGAATGAGTAAAGTAAAAATTTTATTTTCTCTTATTCATTTTATGGTAAATTGTAAAAAGCATATGTATTAAAATTTTGTAAATGTATGTAAATACTTGAAGGTTATGTAAAAGTAGAATTTAGTCTAGAAGCATAAAATTGTAGATGCTAAAAGTGAATGCTTAAAAGCAATGAAGTCAAAATTTAAGTAGTAAATTGTAGATAAAGTCATGCTTTAGAGCGAAAGCCTGCATGTTTAAAGATGAATGAGGGGGAAGTTAGAATTAATGTATTTTGTAGGGTTCTCCACCTACATTTGAATTTTTAAGAATATTAAAGTAGCTCATTGAGTTGTAGAATGTCGAGTAAGGTGTGTCTATTTGGTCGTTGAATTCTAACAAATCATGGTGGTTAGGGGAAGTGTTGTAAGACTAAAACACGAATATTCCCGTTTGACACCACACACGGTGGAGAGCCAGGTAAAGTTAAATTAATGCTTGAAAAATTGAATGAATGTGAAGTAAGCAATAACTAAGAAAAACGAATCGTTTAAAAACAAAAATTTATTGTGTCAAGAAAGTGTAAATTATAATGTATGTAGAAAGATACTGATACTTATTCCTTCCAGATGCTGGAAGGAAAGACCAAGATTGATTGATGAAGTCCAGGAAAAGTTGCTGTAAGAAGAAAGCTTTGTAACGATCAACAGAATTTTAGTATACAAATGGTTACATAAGATATTTTTTTTGTGTAAACGAGGTTCTCGCCAATTAGTTCAGAATTAGAGAAACTTACAACAAGTCGTTTGTAGGACCTGCTTCCAAGTTTTCCAAATTCTCGCAGCGGCAAATGTAGGGTTTATATTTATTTTAACTAACATTTATTTTAAGTTTAAACTATCTTTCCTGTCAAGCCTTACTTTCCCCTGGAACTGCCAATGCCAGAATATGTAAATTTTAGTAGAACGCGCAAGCATTCAAATTATCAGCGGAAGCATTCTGATTTAAATAGGAAGGAAACAAGTTCGGTGTGTGATATTCTTACTTAGCGAGCGCGGAGGTAGTTAGCGAGAATTGAAGAACCCCGCGTTGCGGCCTATGTGCTTGGCGGGAAGTAGTGGTAATCGTTCCAGTGAGCTTCAAGTCTGCTGAATTAGCAGCGGTATTGTAAAACGCGGTGAGTTAGTTATTTTAGAGAGCCTCGTAGTTAGAATCTTGTCTTTACTTTCTTTTCAGGTTATTATTTTTATTTGACTGCCAACTTGGCACAGTCTGTAAGCGTCAAGAGGACGCAATTGTAATTTATTACGTTGAATAAAAAGGGACTTAAACCCTTCATAAGGCTCTATCTTTTATACAAGTTTTCACAGTCACCTCTTGGTTGCGTGCAAGTTGGAGGCGCGCAACGTTATAAATGGCTGAAGAGAGCTGACGAGACAGGTCTGAGACTGTGCTCCGCCTGTTTCTATTGGCAGTAACTGCCATATAGCGGTCCTCATTCGGCGTTGTAACTCTGGGGCGACCTGTGCTGTAACGTCTACTCACATTACCATCATCTTGTAATCGTTGCCAAAGCCTGGAGATGACGGTCTGGGCAATTCCAAGTTCGTCTGATACTTCCAGTTGGGTACGCCCACATTCCAGACGGCCGATCATTCTACCACGTGATGATAGAGATGTGCGTGTCGTGTACCTAATGGCTGCGCAAATCATCACAGTAGATTCAGGGCCACTATCCCCATACTGAATTCAAGTAGGAGACATGTGGTCTCCTCGTAGCCTCCAGACCCGTATACGGCCATCAGAATACTGCACGCAGAACTGGGACTCGTTTGAAAAGACATTATGCCACTCCTGTATCCAGCTTTCTCTTACGGAGCACCAGAGTCATCGTCTCTCTGTGCTGCATTGTCAAGGGAAGTCGAAGTAATGCTTACCGTGCTGATGGTCCACGCTGCTGCAAATGGTGACACACCATACAAGCGGATACTGGGCGTGCTTCAAGCATGCCCATTTCTTGAGTAATGGTCCGTCATGTAGTTGTACAGTTTTGCATGGCTAACTTCGCAATACATCTGTCCTCTCCGGCGATAGTTGTGGGAGGGCATTGAGATAATGCATGC
This sequence comes from Stegodyphus dumicola, assembly GCF_044657685.1. Taxonomy (NCBI): domain Eukaryota; kingdom Metazoa; phylum Arthropoda; class Arachnida; order Araneae; family Eresidae; genus Stegodyphus; species Stegodyphus dumicola. The sequence continues at coordinate 265,963,293 of NC_140769.1, read as the reverse complement.
CGTTCAGTATGATCCTCAGCAACCCACTGATTCGCATGACAACAGGATGTCGACCAGAGCGACGAGCGATATCATGGAACGATAATCCGCACTCTCGATTGGCAACGATCCTACCTGTATCGAATTCCGACAGTTGCTGTTAAGCCTTTCTTCTTAGCATCTGAGGCATAACACAGTATTCTGAGCAAACTGCGATCTTACAAAGTGATTTCTTAATGAGAAATCCTCTACACAACTTTTCTTTTATGCAGTGCTTCAGATGTCGTTTATCTCTCCTGCGTCGTTTAAATGCGCTTAAATACTACAGAGGCTGTTCACGCATTTTTTAAACGAAGTATATTGTATTCACAAAACTAAATTACATAACATTCTTGTGTTTTTAAATGTTCTATTTGACATCCCTTATCCTGAAATATCGTTCGACACCGCAATTTCCAGGAGAATAATGCCTTTGGAAGTGGCAAAAGAGATATTCTATCCCGTTCCTCACAAGCAGCTTTCCAGAGTCCTGTTAGGGTTTTGGGACAACGTTTGGATAATGCAGTTTTTAAACGTCCGAAAGCACAAAAATCCATAGTTGACACATCGGGAGATTTAGTAGGGATATCAGTGAAGGGTATGGTCTTGATACCAGTTTTTTGTTCCATTTCTTTAGGAAATTTACAGTGGATTTTGATGTGTGACTGCTAGCTTTGTCCTGATGGAGTCTCACAGATGGATGGCACTGTGGGTAAAGCGGTGGTATTTCATTCAAGAAAATTGGCAATAAAATATCTTCCTGATAGTACCTGGAGTTAATCTTGACATTTTTTTGCACTCTCTTTATTTTTGACTTGCCATTATAAGAAAAACCAGCAACAATCATGAATCCCTTAGAAAAACTTTCTTTCAATTCTTTGAACCATGCACTTAAATTTTTTTCTCCACATTTATGATAATAAATGGCTCTTTTTTTGGCACAATCATTGAAATACACCCATGCTTCATCTATAGTGACAATTGTTTTCCATTTTTCTTTGGATAAGTGTTTCTCATATAGAATTCTGCAGCGTGTCCTGCGTCGAGCGATATGCTTTGGAAGAACACGATGCAAATTGCGTTTTTTCGCTTTCTTAAGATTTAAATCAACGTTTATCATTTTGTTTACAGTGGACACCGAGCATTCTAATGATTTTGCAACTGTCTTTTAACTAGGGGGATTTTCTTTTAACATTAAACAACGTACCTTTGCAGTAGTCGAAGATGTCCGTTTTTTCCTTGGATACTTGTTTGGAATTTTTGTCCCACTTGAGGCTCCAATTTGACGTTTTTTTTTTTTTTTTTTCTTTCTTGTTGATGATATTACCTGTCGACGCTTTAGACATCACAAAAGCATGACTCTCACATCGTTTTTGGATAACAGAGTATGCATATTTCTCTTCGGAAAGAGCGCAAATGTAGCCTTCGAGCCACTGCTTTGTTAAATTCGTCATTTTGAATAAAAACAAAACTTTCAAGCCACAGACGATAATTTTGACTTTTAAAAACATAGTACAATTGCAATTACTTCTTTTGTGGCAAACGATTTTTTATTACCGCTTACCAAAATCGTCTAAAAAATGTGCGAACAGCCTCTTTAATCCTTTACGTATCCAAACCTTTTTTTCCTTTCATTCAATTTTGACGTTCATCAGATCATTCCTTCTTGGTATTGCAATTTTAATGGCCAGCAGTATATTAGTGTACTCTTTTCAGAAACATTTTGGTTTAGTTTTACATGAAAGTAAACGTATTTGAGAAACCTTTAATTTTTAAACTGAGTATTAAATGGTCGGTTCGTTAAATAGAATCTCAGTTACTTTGCAGTTTTGTGAAAGAAAGTTAAAATAAATAAGATAAAAATGTAGCTTTAAGAATACAAAGAACTTTTATTTTTCATATGAGTCAAACATTACGGTTCCAATTCCTTTTTAGCTGTTTTGCATGTGTGTGTATATGTGTATATATTTTTGGTTTCAACTCTTCTTAAAACAGGCATCGAATATCTTTTCTATGCATATTTCCATGCATCTTTCACTCGTAATTCAAATTTTCCTCTTTCAAGCAGCAGCAAATAAAAGAAAAGATTTTACTGCTTCAAAAGACTAAAAATTTTTTTAGAAGAAAAATAAAACTACATAAATAAGTCTTACTGCATTGCCATTTGTCAGTTTTTATAAAAATATGCATCTTAAACGAAAAATGTTTTATAAATTTAGCACAGTTCTTTTTCTGTAGTATTCCTAGTTTAAAATTATTATGACTGCTTCAGAAATTATTTGCAACAATTACTTACAGTAATTAACATTATCAGCAAAATTCATAAAATAAATGAAGAAAATAAATTTAAACTATTTTCCCGTTAAAACTTAAAAAATACCATAATTTAATTTCAAAAGTGGAGAATGTTATTAGCTAGTTGCAACACAATGTTGAATAAATTAGCTTTAAATTTGCATAGTAAAACGAACGACTTTTTTTAAATATACATACATGAATATAAAAATAATTATATCCGCCTCTGTAGTGTATCCATGTTTGTAAATATATCCATTAAATGTAATTATATACCCATATACATCTACAGTGGTGGCCAAAATTGTAAACACTTTTGGAAATTTTTATGTTTTTGAACTTTGTATGCTTATAGAAAATGTTACGTTTCGCAAAATTCAAACTTGTATACATCATTTTAAAGAGACGTTATTACTGAATTCAATACAAAACACAAAATTCAACTATTTGCAATACAAAAAAAAGTTATATGTACTTTAATATAAATAAAAAACACAGTTATGAAGTGGTTTGTAATGTCTAGCTTTCCTGGCCAATCACTGTTCTTGTTCTGAGAACCAGTCAAATGTTAGTAACTGCCAGTAGAAGCTGACATCATGTTTGATGATTGAAAAAATTCATAATTTTGCTTTGTTCTGTAGAAGGAGGACCTGTTTCTTATACACTGCGATTACAAGTAGGAATTTTTGTAAACATTTTTAATATTTAGTCAAGAAGCAATGACATCAAATAAAAGAGTAGATTGGACACCTATAAAGAGATGTAATATTATTGTGTTACGAGAAAGTGGTCTTTCCTATGCTGAAATTGCAAGACAGGTGGGTGGTTCAGTGACTACATCTGGAGTCCGAAAGTTTTGTTTACGATATCAGGAGTGAAATTCAATAAAAAACAAAGAAGGAAAAGGCCGAAAAAGGTGCACCACATCTATTTATGACAGAAGAATAAAACGACTATGTCTCCAAGATAGAAAAATGTCATCCACGGCCATCAGAAGTGATCTCAATGATGTTGGTGTTTCTGCCAGTTCAAGAACAATCAGGAGAAGATTAACAGATGTTGGACTGAGAGGTAGAATTCCACGAAAAAAGCCTTATCTTAATTTTCAGCAACGAAAACAAAGGACTACAGTGGGCAAAGGAACACCTTAATTGGACAGATGATCAGTGGCCACAAGTTATATGGAGTGATGAAACTAAGATATAGTTTTTCGGTAGTGATGGGCGAAAATATGTAAGACGTAGAATAGGAGAAGAGCTACATCCTGACTGCATTCAAGCAACTGTGAAGAACCCGGTTGGTGTTATGATTTGGTTATGCATGTCAGCAGATGGTATTGGTCACCTTCATGTCATCGATGGGACACTGAATGCCAGAAAATACATTGACACTATTCTAGAACCAAAACTTCTACCGTCCATCAGAGATCTCTTTCCCAACAATGCTTCGTTTATTTTTCAGCAGGATTCTGCTCCTTGTCACACGGCCAAAATATCGAAAGAGCGGTTTCGTACAAAGAGCATTAAATTGTTGTCATAGCCAGGAAACAGTCCTAACCTCAATCCTATCGAAAATTTGTGGCACCGTTTGAAAACTCTTGTCCGAATGAGGCGCCCATCAAATAAAAGGGAACTAATTGAGGCTATAATTGTTTCCTGGCATCATGTAATAACGAAGGAATAGCTTAAAACTCTTGTCAGCTCAATGAAACGTCGATGTGAAGCTGTAATCAAAAATAAAGGGTACCCTACTAAGTACTGATAACTCACTGCAATCATCACTATCTAATGTGCATCGATAACTATTATCGTTTAACTTTTTTGTATTGCAAATAATTGAATTTTGTATTTTGTATTGAATTCAGTAATAAATTCCCTTTAAAATGATATATACAAGTTTGCATTTTGTGAAACGTAACGTTTTCTATAAGCATACAAATTTCAAAAACATAAAAATTTCCAAAAGTGTCCACAATTTTGGCCACCACTCTATATGTATGTATACGGGTATAAAAATAAATATACCCATGTATATTTGTGTATGCATACATGGATATAAAAATAAATATATCCAATACGTGAGATATGTATATTTTTATGTGCAAAGAAAGTATACATGCATAAGTATACTTCTTATGCATATCCAATTCCTAGAACTTTAAATTATTAGTCCAAAAATGTAATTTGCCCCGAAGGACTATTAATTTCATTTTGCGTGAGTTCACTATAAATATCGGTTAACCTTTCAAACTGTTGCCACAAAATGTTAGAGTCCTGCATTATATTTAAAGAAATTAAATAATCAAGAATCTGTATGAATGTACGTATGTTTTTCACACTGTGATAAAACAACGGTACCTAGAGCCATCAAAATTTCAATAACGCAATCTTCCCTAGAATATGGGCATGTGGAAGCCTTTTTAATTTTAAATTTGTTTTATTGTCGATTTCATATTTTGTAACACTTCAACGAACTTTTTGATTAAAAAACTAAACGGTTTCAAAGCGAGCAATGCCAACACTATACGAAAAAAAAAAAAACACTTATTTCCAGCGCGCGAGACTCTGTATCGAAAATTCTAAAGATATGCTCATTTTAAAATTATTTTGCGATATTGCAGTTGAACTGAATTTTATGGTTTATGGAAGAACATGATATTTAATAAATAAAGGCAACAGGTAAAACGTTAAAACAATGCCCCTTTGGGCTTAATAAAAAGTCTAGAAGCTTTCAGATTTTTTTTAAGTTTATTTTATTGACTTTTTATATTTTATAATTTATTATTTCATTCTTGTATTACATTAAAATTAGAATAAATATTGGTCTCGGATCAATTTACTGCACTCGAAGTTGGAGGAAATTCAAACATGAAAAATTTCAAAATCTTGTATTAGTTCATTTAAAATATTAACTATCATCAAGGAACCAAATAAAATGAATGATCTCAGCTTTCAATCATAAATAATGATCACAGTTTTCTTTCCATTTTCGTAAAAAAGATAAAAAGACTGTCGTATCTCCACCATATTATCTATAGCTCATTTCGTTAAAAATGATATATACGTTATCTTCATTTGTATATATTAGTTAAGGATTTTACTCTAATATGCCAAAATTGAGGAATTTCTTAATAAAAGTTACATAGGCCTTTTTTATGCATATCTTATAAGCAACATTGTTAAACATTCTACACAAATTCTAAATAGTAACTAAATTCCCTGTTTTCCAGTAATTAAAAGGAAAATGCGAGGGTCAACTTTTAAAGAAGAAGGGGTCTCTCATCATTTATTAAGACTTAAATGCTCTAATTTAAAAATAAACCAAAAAACATAAACCCTATTGAGTATTACCCTATTTAACCCTATTTAAGCATGTTAAGGAAATATTCTTTCTTCCTAAGCCTACTGAAGCGAAACTCGGAAAACTTCCACGATCTTGATGAAGCGATCAGGAATCGTGGAAAACATGTTACAAATTGTGTTTAAATCACAAAAATATTCATGTTTTGGCAGTCAAATTTTAAAAAAATTGTAAAAAAGAAAAAAAAAAATATCTGAAATGTTTCAGATTTTAAATTACGTCCAAAGGGGCGTTTTTTTTTAACTTTTTGTGTGTTACCTTTATTTATTAAATATCACGTTCTTTGCATTTAAACCATAAAATTCATTTCAATAGCAATGTCGCAAAATAATTTTAAAATGAGGCTATCTTTAGAATTTCCGATACACAGTTCCACTCGCTGGAGATAAAAAGGATTTTTTCCCCGTAGAGTATTGCCCATGGCTCGCTTTTAAATCGTTGCGTTTATTACTCAAGAATTCGTTAAAATTTTACAAAATATGAAATGGATCATAAAACAAATTCCAAATTTCAAATTTGGGGTTTCAGATGCCCATATTCGCAGTAGGATTACGTCATTCAAAATTGGATGGCTCTAGGTACCGTTGTTTTATCACAATGCAAGAAATATGCATACATTTATGCAGATTTTTCATTATTTGATTTCTTCAAATATAATGCAGGACTCTAATATTTTGTGGCAACAGCTTGAAAAGTGAACCGACATTTATAGGAGTCCGACGCAAAATGCCAAAACGAAAGTAATAGTCCTTCGGGACTAAAATCCCTTTTGGGCTAATAATAAATTTTGACATATAGCAAAGTCTAACTTTGAATGCTGTTTCCAGGTTCCTACACTTAAGTCTGGAAACGACTTATGCTCGTTACAAAAAAATAAAAAAATAATAAATTTGTCTGATGATACAAATTGATCAGAATATTTAATTTCAAAATTTGTAATTTCTGGTGTTCTTTGAACTTGCTTTGAAAAATAGGTTTAAGTTTAAATGAAGTTGAGCAAAAATTGCGTTAATTTAATAGGCTGTAGATAGAAGCCATGTAGTGTCCACATCAATTTTTGTTTATCCCAATGTCAATGATTTTGCTGTCCCAACTGATTCTGTCTGGAATCTACAACCCAGTTTATTGTATTGTTAAGTTATAAGTCTAATAAATTTACTCTTGTAAAATATATTCATTAACCAATTCCATTTTTGCGATAAAAAATTCATATTCTAGAATTTTCAATATTTTAGATAAAAATTTGATCTATTAAATCTTTGTTTTCACATTTTGCTTTCACTCGAAAGTGCTTGACCGTGCTTATTTTACTAAAATCGTATTTTTTAAAAAAGGATTATTGCTTTTTACTGATGAAATCTTCATTAGAAATTCTTAAATGATTTCAATTACTTTTCATCCTGTCTGATTCGTTTTTGACTCCTGTTTACATCTTCTTGGGGAGTAAGCTTATAAAATGAGCTTATTTCATAAGAAGATGTAAACTATTTGAGAGGGGAAAAATGTTAAAAAACTTCAGTTAAAGTATACAAAGTCTTATAATGTTAAAGAGACTCACGATATCTGTAATATACTTTTATCTTGCATTAATTGTTGCTAATTCGTTTGGAGCTAAGCTAAATCTTACACTTTTGTGATCATTCCCAAGCTGACGAAGTTAACTTATGAGAAAAACCTTAGTGGTGCCCAGCCTTTGGCCTCTCGCGAGCACATTTTGGCCTATCGTGAGCGCATTTTGGCCTGTTGCGAGCACATTTACAAAACATCAATATTTATGTTAAACATATTTCCAATCTTATGTGATACATCTGAAATACTAATTTCGGCAAATGTATTTGAAATGAATAATAAGATACATTCCGCAAGAGAAGAAGAGGAAGAATTACCTTGCTTGTTTGCATTAGGTGTACATAAGTCACGTGATCTCTGAGGTCACTCTGAGGTCATCTGCATTGTTTGTTTACAAAAGGTATACATAAGGCACGTGATCTACGAGGTCAGCGGAATGTATCTCATTGAAATAATTGGTTGAGATAATAAATAATAATAATTGGTTGAACTTCATGGAAATCAGAGAAGTGTGGTTCAAAATTATTTTTCAGTGCATTTAGGTTTTTCGAGTATTTCTCTGTTTCAATTGCCGTGTGGTTATTAATATGGCTTGGTAAATTCTGCAAATGGGTGAATTCTTTCTCTTTCATCTGATTTATCCACAAATTTTACTTTATCTGAAAAGCAGTTACAGTCGCAGTCAATTAAAAAAGGTGTTTTTTTTTTCTTTTTCCTGAAGATCTTCATTCACTTTGTTTAGTTTAGCTATTATCCGTAAGAAAATGCAGATCGGATAACCAATTATTATCGTCCAATTTTTAATAACTTTCGTTTCCGGATTCCCAAAACTGCTTTATTGGCGAAAGAAGTTCTACAAATCTTTGACGTACTTTGCCCCTGCTGAGCCATCTAACATCGGAATGAAGAAATAAGATTCCATGTTCCCTACCACGTTCATCAGTGAGCAAGCAATTATTTTATAACGTCTTGCAAGATATCTCTTATGACTATAAAACTATTAAGAAATATAAATGAATGGTTATTTTTAAAATAATTGTTGTTCATAGTACCTAATCGGGTTGGCGGGCACATATAAAACGATCAGCGAGTACAAGAGGTTGGGCACCGCTACCTTAGATTTATTTATTGGTTATTTCTGAACCTCTAGCGAATTAAGAGCAATAAATGATTTTAATTCTAGTTCAGGCTGAGATCTACTTGCTTTTTCTGAGTCAAGCTGATTTAATGCGTGAGGAAAATTTTCTGTTAAGGTGTCATGGTGATCGTGTGAAAAACGCATCTTATGTTTCTAATAAATTACTGGATATTCTGTTCAGTTTTGTTATCACCAAGTCTTTATGAATAATTTTTTTCTTTGTTGGTATAATTGCATTTGTATTTAATTTAGTTATTGGGAAATAATTTGCGGATAGATCTCACAGTCACAAATATCAAGACATTAGAATATGTTAACCAATAAGTACTTTATTTGAACTGTAATAAAACTAATGTTTTCTTCATCTAAAACTCAAATATGTTCAGAATGATACTGAGTAATTCTCAATCCGATAAAAAGGGAATGATATAGAGTTGTTGCGGTGAAACACCGAAATCTGGAGAATGTCAACATTCACATAGTCGCCTGGTGTATGTCCGAAATATTTTCCAAATACTCTTATTTCTAACTTACACCGGTGAATGTCGACATTCACTATGTACTAATGGTGAATGTTAAACATATAAGAATATTATACTTCCTTCTCCGTAATTCATTCACGAAAAAACGCACTTGAGATTCAGAATAAGAACTTAAAAACATAAGAACTTAAAACACGCAGTACATTCAAAATGAGAAAGGAAAATAATAGAAGTTATAAACTTGGCAAATTATGTAATTCAAATCTTATTTATTGCAACAACTTAAACTATTATGACACTTTGAATTGCACAAGAGGCCTTTGTTTTTACGACTGCATTTATTTGTGGAACACTTCCTTTTGGAATGGCAGCGTGTACATATACTCCTCTCTTTTCGACCTACACCAGAGCATATCTGTGATTGTCGACATACACCGGTGAGGGTCCGAATGTACAAGAATGTAAAGAAATATTCGGTCTTTCACTGACGTATTTGGTGAATGTTGACATTCTCCAGATTTCGGTGTTTCACCGTAACAGAATCATAAAACTTAATGTATTGTAGAGACATTGGGTATTTTTTCGGAAGCAGGCAAGATGAACAATTAGCAACGCCTTCGCCGGATATCGAACCACGGACCTCTCAATTACGCTCTGAGCGTGCAGACCACTACACCACGAAGGTTCGCGAAGAAGGTGGGAGAAAATACCTTATAGTATAATCAAACATATTCAACGGCATTGGAAAATCATTTCTGAATATTCAAAAAACGTTCTGATCTCTGAAATGCTATCCTGTTATTTCTAGTCCGAATCTTCGAAAAATTTCTTCCGTCTCAGATTTTTAAGACAGTAATGGAGAATAATTTGATTGAATGAAATTTGATGAAAAACATCAATGCATTCAAACGCTAGATGCTATGAAACGTGCATCATCTTGCCAGACTTAAGGCCATCCATCATCTGGTTACTTTTTCTGTTCTTTATCGTTTTGCAAAAGGTCGAAGACTTTTCCCAGCTTTCTCCATTGGTGTTCTTTCAAAACATCCTTCAGCATCGCAAGTCAGTGCATAGAAAGTTCTGAATCAGCCCTTCGGACTTCCTGAATACAATGGCTTTCCAAATACCAGCTTTATTACCCAATTCTTCCCCAAGACCTTAATAATGTTGTTATCTTTTCTCATGTACGTGGCCACACTGGCAATCTAAGAATTGAAAGAGCTGATTGGATGGCAAAACAAGCTACAAATCTTCAAGTAATTACTCCAGTGATACTTCCCAAGTCCTTTTACAAGAAAAAAAACTAAGGATGATACAATACTCAAGTGGAATAAACTATACAAGAATTCATCTACTGCCTCTTTGACTAAACTATATTTTCCTTCCATTCCTCACAGACTGAACAATAAACACTTTTTCTGCAAATTTGAAGTTACTCAATTTCTTAAATTCAATTCATATCTGAAGAGATTTAGATTATCTAGTACAGACTTGTGTTCATGCAGTTTCGGGGAAGTGCAAAATGTCGAACATTTGTTGTTCTAGTGTTCAAAGCTCAAGGAAGGACGAAAGGAACTCATTTCTAGGTTAAACTCTGTGAATATTACATTTCCTCCCCCTCTTCACGTATTTGTCCAACATAAAATGGCTTTCTCTTTCTTCTGTAAATTTATCTCTTGCGTGTCATCTGTGAATTTGTAAGTTTATTTTATTTTGTGTTGTGTTTTTGTATTTGTTAGTTTCTTTACTTACTTCTGTAAGCCTTGTGTAATATTATGTGGTGCACAAGGATTTAAAATTTTCAATTAAAAAAAACTCTGTAGCCTTAGCATTCCTGCTAATTTCGGGGTCTTTGGCTTTGAAAGGTTTGAGGATGGTCAGCAATAGCTGTGTTTTTATATCCGATTAATAGTGGTCTAAACCCATTTTATTAAGAGTGAAGAGTACTTTTGGCATAAAAATGTCATATTCGCATGTAATAGTAAACGGGTAGTTTTATATTTCACAAAACAGCTTGCAACATCTACACCCTTTCATTTTCTCGGCGCATTGAGTCATTTTGGCACCCCATTAGCTAACGCCCAGCTGCTGAAGAATTTTGAAACAAGTGCATTCTTTGGATACCTTTTTAGCGACTGAGGATTCGTTTTTGCCAAGGTTTGGAAAATCAGGTCATGAACTTGATCCACAATTTAAGGAGCCGACAAGGTTGAAATTTTGCCAAATCTTGTTACAACATCGTTCTCAAAATCTCCACGCAAGAATTTGGCACCATCACTTCTTGACACTTTAAAATGACAGACACCTGTCGCTCAATGTTCTCGTAGACTTGCTTACAAACGCTTTCTGAGAAAAAAAAATTAATCCCTTCTAAGTATTTTGCACTGAATGTTTTCGTCCATGGTTTAAAAAAACGAAAACCCTTACACAAAATCCCTATAAATTGCTAACTTACAATATCAAAGAAAACTGATTTCAACTCCTAACAGGATTTTTCTACCTTAAATTTATGTATTAAGAAAGTGGTTTGAGAGAAGACCATTTCGAAGCCTCTCTAAAATGAATCGTCTAATTAAACTATTGGCAAAACATAGGACAATACAAACAAAATGATCATCTAGAAAAATCAGGTTTTTATTCGAATTTTCAATTCATAATAAAACAACTGGCGTAAAATTGTTTTGGGTTGTGAAAAATTTAATTATGGATTTTTACTTCTTTGTACAAAGTAAAAAGGAAGTATTTTAATCGTGAAAAGTTTCAGGCAGCATATTTCAACGAAAATATCCATTTTGACCGCTATCGAATGCAATTTAACGAAATTTTTGCGTGATATCTGTACGTAAGGACAGAATAAAATACTCTTTTCCTTCTAAAAAATTATAAAACTGCTTTAAAATTAATTATGAAGAGAATTTTTCGTGGCGTCTATACGAACGTATGTACGTACGTACGTACATATCTCGCATAACTCAAAAACGAGTAGCCTCAGAACGTTAAAATTTTGTATATAGGACTGCTATAACATGTAGATGTGCACCTCGTATTTCGGGTGCAATCGGCCGCACCAAACGTATATAAATATATTTATATATATATCCACCCTGTTACCCGGCTCAGTAATCTCCGTTTCTTTACTCTTATATGTTTGTAAATTGTACATTTTTTGTTTTAAAAATGATTGTATTATGTTGTTTTTATCTTCCAGTTAAGGTCCAGTTAACGCCTTTAGTAAATCTGTGTGCAATATTTTTCGAATTATCAACAATTTTAAAGTTGTCTAAGTGCCGCTAGGCCATTGATGTTTACATTCGAAACAAGAGACTAGTTTATTTGTTGCCAATCTAGAGAAACTTAGCTTCGCAACAACAAAGATAACGCATTCATTTATTATTGCCAATTAAACCATGCTTAATTCTTTCTGGAATTTTTTCGAGGAAATAAGTGTTTCAGATTTCCTTCGTAATTTTTAATATAGATATTTTGAGTTTTTATGTATTTTTGCCTTCTCGCGAAGTGAGAACTGAATTAGTTCAATGAGAAATACTCAATGAAAAACTGTTACTTTTTTGTTTTGTTTGCTTAATTTCTTTTATAAATCATTCTAGCTTTATTATAGTATTTGAATAGAACATGTGGCAATGATTAGATAATTCTATTCTTTAAATGATATAAATTTTCTGCATTATGACTTATGATATGAACGAAATATATAAGTTAACTGTTACATAATTATTGGATTATATAACAGTTAACTTAGTTTCCGTTACATAATTATTATATAAGTTAACTGTTATATAATTATTAATACTGTTAAGTGAATTTAGCGCCAGAGTGTCGCTATGGTAAACAAATACTAGAGTGAATTTTAAAGAATGCATTTATTCTATTGTGGTTTATGCGCTGTCGGCGAAGTAGATTTAATTCAATCCAATAAGTTTAAATTAAATGCAAGAAAAAATGCGTATAATTTAATATTCCAAAACAAGGAAGTCATGTGGTGTACACATCAGATTTTTTTATTTACAGTTACATCTGCCAGATGGCGCTGCAATGAGTTAAGGCATAAGACAACATAAATTGTATTTGTTCAGAGATACTATTCTGGTGTCCAAAAATAAGATTAAAAACAAGAAATACGTGATATCTCCAAAAATAATCCTTTCAATGTAATAAAGCTTTGTATATAGATAGAGTAAGACAGCCAGTAGTCGCATAAAACATTTAACAAAGTTTAAATATTTTGCGATATGTAAATGAAAGCAGAAACAGCCAAAACAGGAAGCCACATATTTTTAGAATGGTTTTCAGACGAACAAGAATTGTACCAGCCACCTCCACAATTTCACATCGTAGATCCATTAGGATTTCATGATGCTGGAGGCGTGCAAAATGCTCAGTGCTATGGCCGGGGTTAGAGCCCCGAACCTTTCGAAAATGCTTCAAGTGTGCTTCCAGTTAACCAAGGAAGGCTAAAATACCTTATCACATATCTCATATGAGACAGTCATATTGTAAATGAGATTTTTAATGGTACACTGTGCAAAAAAAAGGGAGGGCAGTTCTATATCTCCTATTCTACTGGCCCAATTGACGAAATTCAATTTGCTTTTTTCATGTGTCGAAAGCGCGACTTAGGATATATATTAGATTTATATACAATGTGCAAAAAAAAGGGGGGCAGTTTATACATATCTTATTCTACTGTCCCAATTGACGAAATTCAAATTGCTTTTTTCATGTGTCGAAAGCGTGACTTAGGATATATATTAGATTTATATACAATGTGCAAAAAAGGGGGGGCAGATCTATATATCCTATTCTACTGTCCCAATTGACGAAATTCAAATTGCTTTTTTCATGTGTCGAAAGCGCGGCTTAGGATATATATTAGATTTATATACAATGTGCAAAAAAGGGGGGGCAGTTCTATATATCCTATTCTACTGGCCCAATTGACGAAATTCAAATTGCTTTTTTCATGTGTCGAAAGTGCGGCTTAGGATATATATTAGATTTATATACAATATGCAAAAAAAGGGGGGCAGTTCTATATATCCTATTCTACTGGCCCAATTGACGAAATTCAAATTGCTTTTTTCATGTGCCGAAAGCGCGGCTTAGGATATATATTAGATTTATATACAATGTGCAAAAAAGGGGGGGGCAGTTCTATATATCCTATTCTACTGGCCCAATTGACGAAATTCAAATTGCTTTTCTCATGTGTCGAAAGCGCGACTTAGGATATATATTAGATTTATATACAATGTGCAAAAAAAGGGGGGCAGTTTATACATATCCTATTCTACTGTCGCAATTGACGAAATTCAAATTGCTTTTTTCATGTGTCGAAAGCGCGACTTATGATATATATTAGATTTATATACAATGTGCAAAAAAAGGGGGTAGATCTATATATCCTATTCTACTGGCCCAATTGACGAAATTCAAATTGCTTTTTTCATGTGCCGAAAGCGCGACTTAGGATATATATTAGATTTATATACAATGTGCCAAAAAAAGGAGGCAGTTCTACATATCCTAATCTACTGGCCCAATTGACGAAATTCAAATTGCTTTTTTCATGTGTCGAAAGTGCGGCTTAGGATATATATTAGATTTATATACAATATGCAAAAAAAGGGGGGCAGTTCTATATATCCTATTCTACTGGCCCAATTGACGAAATTCAAATTGCTTTTTTCATGTGCCGAAAGCGCGGCTTAGGATATATATTAGATTTATATACAATGTGCAAAAAAGGGGGGGCAGTTCTATATATCCTATTCTACTGGCCCAATTGACGAAATTCAAATTGCTTTTCTCATGTGTCGAAAGCGCGACTTAGGATATATATTAGATTTATATACAATGTGCAAAAAAAGGGGGGCAGTTTATACATATCCTATTCTACTGTCGCAATTGACGAAATTCAAATTGCTTTTTTCATGTGTCGAAAGCGCGACTTATGATATATATTAGATTTATATACAATGTGCAAAAAAAGGGGGTAGATCTATATATCCTATTCTACTGGCCCAATTGACGAAATTCAAATTGCTTTTTTCATGTGCCGAAAGCGCGACTTAGGATATATATTAGATTTATATACAATGTGCCAAAAAAAGGAGGCAGTTCTACATATCCTAATCTACTGGCCCAATTGACGAAATTCAAATTGCTTTTTTCATGTGTCGAAAGCGCGACTTAGGATATATATTATTTTTATATATAGCACCATTGTAACATAAATATTTTGACACAAAATCGTATTTTTTTTCTGAAATGACATGCCTATTGTTTTTCCATATTACGATTCTTCGACTTCAATTATGCCTAAATATTAAACTCTGTAAAATTTGGTGTGAAATTTACGGAGAAATTCAAACATTTATCTTGGTGGATTTTTTTTCAGTTTGCACCAAGAATAATTTAATTGGCGAACTTCTTAATTTCTAGCAGCCTATTTTCTATTCCTTTTTCTTATTACGAACGACCGGGGAAAAGTCATCATTCATACTTTCCATTAATATTAACGAAGGTTGTAAATCACATATGGCGTTGTTATCGTCTAGTGTGCTAACGGTTACACCACGAAGGCAAGCAGAAGGGAGAAAGAAAATACCTTATATTTTAATTTTATAACAGTTATTCTAATTTTGAAACACTTTCCTATCAGTTCTTGTTTCCGCTTACAACTCTCTACCAGAATGAGTTTTTAGAATCGCATTGAATGCAAATGAGTTAGAAGAAGTATTTAAGGAAGGTTCAGCTTACTTCGACAGAGAGTGCTAGGAGATATTAGTAGCGAGTATTTGACTTCTGGCTAACTCACTCATGAAGCTGTTACGCTTCGCTGTATTATATGTGCCTACTGATATTCGCCGGCTAATTAATTTAAAGCCCAACTATATTAGATAACTGTGTCTGGATTCGGCTAAGTCTCGTTTACACTTTCTTATTCGTTACTTCTTTCTTAGTCTGAGTAGAGGCTTTCTGTAAGTCCGAGAAGGGACCGACTGTTATTCTTATTTCAGTGAATAAAAGGGTATTTTAACCCTTCTCGAGTCTACGTCTTAGTCGTTTCGAGCTTAGCGATGAGTCATTAAATAGTTCACTGAGTTCTTCAAAGTTCATCTTAGGTAAAGGATTTAGGAACCCTACAGGTTATTAAAAATACTATTCTTGTCGCCTCTTTATATTCTGTACAATCTTATACGTATCAACACTAATTCTCCTGTGACTTAACTAACTCCTGAGGCTTAGTTTGTAGGGTTTATATTTATTTTAACTAACATTTATTTTAAGTTTAAACTATCTTTCCTGTCAAGCCTTACTTTGCCCTGGAATTGCCAATGCCAGAGTATGTAAATTTTAGTAGAACGCGCAAGGATTCAAATTGTCAGCGGAAGTAATCTGAGTTAAATAGAAGGGAAACGAGTTCGAAGGTGTGTGTGTGTGAGTATGGCAAAGCCTCGAAGGCTATCTGCCTAAGATGAGGGATGCCTTCGTGGAGGACTTTCTAAGGGAAACTGGCTCGTATACACGTTACACATGGGGAAAACCACGAAAACGCCCATGCAGCCAGCCCGTTCGCGGGATTCGAACCTCGGACCGAACTACCAGTGTTCAGCGACTTTACCGCTCGGCCGCTGGTGGGCAGTTCGAAGGTGTGCTTTCTTGCTTTACGAGAGTGGTGGTGGCTAGTTAGAAATTGAAGAACCACGCGTTTCGGCCTGTGTGCTTGCCTCGGCAGATTGTTAATCTTTCAACGTAATATTCAGAAGTTTGCTGAATTATCAGCGGTATTTTAGAACGCGGTGAGGTTAGTTACGTTTAGAGAGCCTCGTAGTTAGTCGCTTGTTACTATTCTTTTTTTTTTTTTAGTTTCTTATTTTTATTTTACCGCCGGGTCGGCGTAGTTTGTGAGCGTCAAGAGCACGCGTTTGTAATTTCTAAAGTTGAATAAAAAGGGATTTAAACCCTTCTCAAGACTTTGTCTACTTTCCAGTTCTTAGCAGTCACCACTATTGTTGCGTGCAGGTTGGGAGCGCGCAACATTACAAGTTAACTGCTACTACCTTCAGGCCTATGCGCGATATTTTTTCAGTTCAAAGGGATTTGAGTCCCAAAGGACTATTACTTTCGTTTTGGCATTTTGCGTCGGACTCCTAATAAATGTCGGTTTACTTTCTAAACTGTTGCCACAAAATGTTAGAGTCCTGCATTATATTTGAAGAAATTAAATAGTGAGAAATCTGCATAAATGTATGTATACTTTTCGCATTGTGATAAAACAATGGTATCGAGAGCCATCCAATTTTGAATGGCGTAATCCTACTGCGAATATGGGCATCTGAAATCCCAAATTTGAAATTTGGAATTTGTTATATGATGGATTTCATATTTTCTAAAGCTTTAACGAATTTTTGAGTAACAAACTCAAAGATTAAAAATGGCAACACTCTACGGAAGGCGGAAACCTTTTTATCTCCAGCACGTCGAACTGTGTACCCGAAATAATAGGCTCATTTTAAAATTATTTTGCGGCATTGCTATTGAACTAAATTTTATGCTTTAAGTTCAAAGAACATGATATTTAATAAATAAAGGTAACACACAAAACGTTAAAAAAACAGCCCTTTTGAATTATTTTTTTGTGTCCCTTTTTTTAGCCAAAGGCGCTTTGTCCCTGAAGGACTATTGTTTTCGTTTTGTGATTTTGCGTCGGACTCATAAACGTCGGTTCACTTTTCAAACTGTTGCCACCAAATGTTAGAGTCCTGTATTATATTTGAAGAAATTAAATAATGAAAAATCTGCATAAATAATTGTCTATTTCTCGCATTGTGATAAAACAATGGTACATAGAGCCATCGAATTTTGAATGACGAAATCCTACTGCGAATATGGGCATCTGAAATCCCAAATTTGGAATTTGTTTTATTATAGATTTTATATTTTGTAAAACTTTAACGAATTTTTGATTTACAAACTCAATGCTTTAAAAGCGAGAAATGGCAACGTTATATAGAAAAAAAAATACTTTTATCTCCAGCTCGCGAGACTGTGTATATCGGAAATTCTAAAGATATGCTTAATTTAACATTATTTTGCGATATTGCTCTTGAACTGAATTTTATGGTTTAAGTGCAAAGAACATGATATTTAATAAATAAAGGTAACACTCAAAACGTTAAAAAAACGCCCCTTTAGACGTAATTTAAAATCTGAAACATTTCAGTTTTTTTTTTTTTTTAGTTTTAGAAAAGGAAATAAGCAATGTAAACAGAAACAATATATGCATGATTGGTAAAGTGTTTATTACATCGCTGTTTTTTATGTTGTTTTAGATAATAAGCCATGTTTAGAATTATAAAGTACTTTTTTTTTGAAAACCTGATAAATTTAAAAATTTTATCCTATGTATATTAATAGTAACTGTTACATCGCTTTATGTCATTTCGACTTAAAAACGCTTTCCAGGTGATGGGAGTTTTCTGAAAATGTCAACATTCTACAAAATTATAAAAGCACATTTTTTCAACGCAATTTGTGAAATAAAATGAAAATTTCAAATGCAATGCTATGCAGTTGTAGGAATCTTTTAGCGTAACTGCTTTGTAACGTTATAAGGTATTTCTCTGGCCTTCTTAGCGTGCCTTCGTGGTGTATTGGTCTGCACGCTGGGCGCGTATTCCAGAGGTCCGTGGTTCGATTTCCGGCGAAGGCTTTGCTTATTTTTCACGTCTGCTACTTCTAAAAATACCTAATGTCTCTATAATGTATCGCTACATACATAAATATTTTAATTTTACAAGGAAGAAAAATGCTATAAAATTTCTCAAAAGTGCAATAAAACCTTTTGTTTATTTGTTTATGATAAAGCAAATAAGTGCTTTCTGCCTCGGGAAGGTCGCCTTCGGGATGAATTTTCTAAGGACGACTGTCTCGTATCGGCATTATTTACATATAAAAACCATAAAAATCATATGCAGGTACCCTGTTTCTCTACAGTAAGTTAGAGAAGTGCTAAATATCAAATCACTTTTAATTTCTTAAGGCATTCTATTTACAAATTTTACTAGTTTCAAAACTTTAACAAACTGTATTAGAGCTAACCCTTTAATATATTAGAAAATAATATTCTAGAAGCCTCTTCTGAACCAATATCAGAAAGCGTTAGGTTCTGAAAATTCCCCAGTGAAAGAGATTGGAACAATTATCCTTAATTGAAGCTGACTCGAAACTGCTTATCTATCAGAATTTCAAGAGAGTGACATTTAAGAGAAATCATTCCCGAAATTAACAATTACAATTCCAAGTCCAGTGGATATTCAAATTCTGGAACGCAAAATGCCGCCAGTGAAATTCCAAATGGGAATGGGAACAAACTTTAAAAACTTTGCGCGACTGGTAGAATTTTCAAATCGGAAACAGACTTGAAAATGAAATATTGAGGTTGTTTACCATGCCAGCGCAACTTCGTTCTGAGTCAGATGGAACACTTTGAGTGTAAACATAGTAATTCAATGATTAATGAATTCTTATATACTTAAGGGGACTCATGCACTTTAAAACCCATAAGATGTTCGAATAAGTGACTGTTTCAAGAATTGGGATAGCGTATTTACTTTAAAAGCAATTACTACCGACTTTTTGCAGCTGACTACATAATATAGCTGCTTTCTGAAATAGTAATCAGAAAGTTTCTGTTGCCACAAATATTTTTATAATTTAATCCGCTTTGTGACAAAATTTTTCGTCAAGTTTCCACCTTGCGCGCATAGTTTAGAACATTCTGTTGCATAATTTAATTCCATATTTAATATATAGCTTTTATAACATTTGGAAACTACTGTGAACCTAAAATTCTTAAAATTCCGTGTTCAATTTTAATTTTATTTTGAGTTGAGTTTATAAAATGTATTTTATTAACAAAATGTGTAATGTTTTCGTCCATAAAATTTTTCAATATTAAAATATTCATCAGATTGTTGGCTCAGTTAGAAAATAGTGCCCATATAAAGAATTCCATCCAATTTCAAGTATGTACCATTAGCCATTTTTAAAATATCATGCGCGCAAGGTGGAAACATGGCGAAATATTTTGTCACAAAGAGGATTAAATTACAAAAATATTTATGGCAACACAAACTTTCTGGTTACTAGTTTCCAAAGCAGCTATATCATGTAGTCAACTGTAAAAAGTTGGAAGTTAATAAATAAGCTTTTAAAATAAATAAAATATCCCAATTCTTGCAATAGTCCCATATTCGAAGATAATGAGGGGTTTAAGGTGTATGAGTCCCTTTAAATAAATTTCCAACTGGAATTGACATTAATGCTGTTGATATATTATAGAAAGTCAGTTAACATAGGGCAACTGTATGAGCTAGAATTATTAATCATAATACACTGCGAACGGATGAAGTATATATTCGAAGCGTAGAGAATAGAAATTGTTGCAAAGTTATAGTAACTGCAAAAAAATATTTCTCTGTAATTCGGATTTTCCAACATAATTGCCAAAAGATTCCGACGGCGAAAGATAATTACACTCTTTTCAAAACTATTAATTTTTTCATCAATATTAAAAAATTTTTATGAATGTATTGATGTACTGATAGTATGTTTTAAAACAATGTTTACCTAAGACACATTTTACACTTTCATTTGCTTTATAATTATGACTGTGTATTACATTACAATTCAAAATCAATGACTATATAAGGCATTTTCTGTCTCCTCCTGGCATGCCTTCGTGGTGTAACAGTCAACACACTCGGCCCGTATTTGGGAGGTCCAGGTTCGAGTCCCTGCGAGGGTACTGCTCATTTTTCGAGTCTTCAGCTTCAGAAAAATCCTCTCTGCAGGGAGGTACCGAAGTAAAAAGTGGTGGATGATGATGCTTCACCACCAGGTTTCGATGACTGGGTGCCCTAATCCCCACTCGCCTTTTATATGGAGGAGTGTTTTGTTTTGTTTTGTTAGGGCGTAGCCCGGTCCACCTTGCAAACCAAAGTTTGCCCTATGACCATATGCGGGCTATGCCAGTACAAAAATCACCACAGAACTATACAAATCCACGAATCACAAAATGCCAATGGCTTCTTTATTGTTGTTAATAATCTTCATAACTTTATGCGCTATTCCTCTTGCCCGAAGTAAACCATTTTTCATAAAATCTATGTTCGTTCCATCAATGCATCTGGTTAACTTACATTCTGTAATAAAGTGGACATTGTCTTCTGCTCTTGCACATACTTTACATAAATCATTATCTTGAACATGGAATCTTTTCAGATAAAAGGGAAATCTCCCATGACCTGTAATTAACTGATTCATGTCAATGTCATTGTTAATATTCATATTTTCCTTAGGAACAAACATATTATTTTTAACAGAGTTTTCCCATTGAGTCCGCCATTTATCTACAATGGAGGAGTGTATAAGGTACATTTTCCCTTCTTTCTGCATGCCTTCGTTGCGTAATGGTAGCATATTCGGCGCGTATTTGAGAGGTTCGACTCCCGAAGAGGGCAAGGCATTGCTCATTTTTCGTGTTTTTTACTTCAAAAATCGTAATAACTCTACATGACAATCGAAATGCTTTCTGAAGAATATTTTTAACACTTTCTTATTTTGTGGAAGAAAAGTATTGAAGCAAAATTAAATTAATACGAAGTATTACTCTCAAATCTTTATTTCTTATATTGGCTTAAAACAGACTGAGATCCTCATTATCCGTGATATTTAAAGACATGAGTAGACGCGATTAAGGGGAAATCGAGAATAATCCGAAAATAGCACAGATCATTAAAAAAAGTGTTTCATCTGTTTTAAACGAAGCACATTTTGTAAGGTTAAGTAACGCTTATTTTTATTTTAAATCTTTACTATCACTTCTTATTTTCTACTTCCGGCCAGAATTAAAAGCTTTAACTTAGTTATGCAAATTTGTCTGGCGAACGCCAAGTACTTAAGTTGTGGCTTTTTGCCAAGCGAGAGAGAGGAAAGAGTTAGTCGAAGCAGGCCGCTTGCCTTAGAAGTTTTATTCGGTTGCTGGTTGCCTTCCAGGCCAGAGGTTTAATCCTCTAATAATTTTTAAACGTATATTGTAGTGTTAACAGTTCTCTGTACTACATACGGCTTCCTGTTAATATCCGGCCAATCTTACACGTAGGCCCTTGTTTATTATTCCAAATTTAAGTTAGAGTTTAGTTATATTTTTATATTCTTACGTTCAGACTACAAGTAGTTGGTCTCTGTATTCCGAAGTACGGAAATTATTGTAAAGAGTGAAAAATAAAGGGTTTTGTATACCCTTCCTGTGTATCTTGTCTACTTCCCACATTTATTGAACATAGCTTTAGTAAGCTCCCTGTTCCGAGTCAGGTTCATGAATGTTACCCAAGCAAGTAAGAAGGAACATTGAACCTGATAATTTTACTAGAAAAAAAACTGGTTTTACTTAAAATGAAACTTTCGCAGATACCGTAATTTCCGGAAGAAACGCCGCGGCGTTTACGTGTTTAAAACTTAAATTTTCACCGGGTGCGGCGTTTCTACCCATGCGGCGTTTAGGTGCAATAAAATTAAATTTTTCCTATGATGGTCATTGTACATTGTTTGGATGGCTTTGTCATTGTGCATAGACTGGTGCTGTTCCCACACAAAAGACCACTCAGTTGCTTTTTGCGAACGTTATTTTGTTTACATTCTTTTCCTTGAACGGACCTACATGACTTATTCACCCTAAACGAGATCTCAGAACAATAACATTCTTCCTTTCAAATCCCCCCGGGGGTCGACGTAGAGAACTCTGCGAAGCTACTGGCTAGGATCTGTACCTAGGCAGTCTCGGCCACGGGGGTATAAAATTTATGAACTTGGTGGTTCTGAAGGCTCTGGGAAATGTCACTTATTGGCCGGCCCCGGAGTCTGGCACGTCCTAGCGCGGCGTGGTACTAGTAACCTGGGGTTCTCCCCCAGGGTCGCTAGGTAATGTCCCGCTGCGACGGGCTCGCCCAAGCGACTGGTAGGAGCATTAGACGACCGGTGCTGCCTGGGGTGCGTCCCCAGGTGTTGCGTTGCTCTCCTGGAGGGTAATAGTGGAGGTTGAACCACCACGACTTGCCCAAAGGGGGAGTGGACCCGGAATGAGATTGAGTTCTCGATACGGGGAAAGCCTTAATCTTCTTCTTCTTCTTCTTCTTCCTTTCAAATCAACATTATCATCTGTTTGAATAGTCTCTCTCCTCTGCCATTCGATGAATCTTCCAGGACCCATCCTCTCCCCACCCCTGCCTTTTCTGCAATTTTTTTCAAAGGCGGATACGACTCCACCTGCCTTGCAATAACGAACTCTGACGTATTTCCCCTTCAGCATGAATGGATTTTTCTTGGCATTCTGCCAAATACAGATCCCATCAGTTTGGGCACAAGTACTTGTTGGATTGTTTTTAATTAGGGAGCGGAAAATTTTTGAAAATGTCTCTAAACGGCACAGAAGCTATACATTTCTTACCTTTAATTTATTTTTGAGTTATGGTTTCATTTCATGCATTTTTCTTAACTGGTATGTCATATATCAGGACTTAGGTTGAGTTTTTGCATCTATACGGCCCACGACGGTGTCACGCGCAATTTAATCTATTGCGGCGTTTACGCTGATGCGGCCTTTCTTCCGGAAATTACGGTAATTTGTATCTATCTTGAAGCCAGATGATGTCAGTTACAAGTTGAAGCAGATTTGTATATTCACTCCGGAATGAATCACGACTTTTAGATCAGTGAAACATCTGTCTTAAGTAACAAACTTGCTCAAAGTGCAACGCCAAGTGTATTTACCTTCACTGACTGAATGACACAGGATATTAACTGCTAACTTACCTGCACAATTTTCTGCAGTCATATAAATGAGCAAACTAAACATAAGAGATCTGATGATGGGGACCTTTATATGCAAGAAGACTAATGATTTGTACACATCTTGCCTCTTCACACCGCAGAATTCGATTCAGATAATGTCGTTTGCGGAATCAACACTCACAGATTAATTAAGACACAATAACACGCCGAATAAATACTAATTCAGAAGTCAAACAACAAAAATCAGCGTTATATTTACAAAATTTTCACAGGACTAGTTTCGATGGTTTTACCGAACCACCATCTTCAGCTGCAAAACCGCAAATGAACAAGATAGGAAATAATGATTAGATAAGATAAGATAAGAAAACCTGGACAAGAATAAGCAAGTGGCGCCATCTGTTGGTGAAACCAGAACTAAAACATACTTTCTTTAAAGGCCGAAGGCAAATTTGGATTGGAATTAGGATCGTTAACTAGAACAAAAAGATTTTTATGAATGTGAAATGCTTCTAGAAAATCCAGTTCTCCAATGGAAGATGTTTTTTGAATAACTTTGGCAGCAGAAAAACTGAAAGTGTGGTTTTCGGACCAACAATGTTGAGCAACAGAAGACTTCTGTGTTTCCTTTTTTCTAACATATGCCTCATGTTCCTTGACGCGAAATTTTAAGGCTCTCTTAGTTTGGCCAATGTAAATTAAACCACACTGGCAAGGAATCCTATAAATACCCCAGGAATTCATATCCGGAATGGGGTCCTTGAGTATGGAACTCGGAATTTTATTGATGGGAGAATAAACAACCCGAAAGTTAAATTTCTGCAAAATATGTGCAACTTTATAGCTAATTGATGGAAAGAAGGGAATGACAACAGAAATTTATAATCTCCTAAAACAAGAGTGTGCCTTTTAGTGTGTTGAGATGAGAATTTTTTAACTGCTTGATTAATAATGTTGGGTGGAAAGCCCCTGTCAATAGCTATTGCTTTTAAATAATTTAGTTCTTCATCAAGGGCTAGTTTGGAGGAGCAAACTTGAAGAGCACTCACAGATTATTTGAGACTATCGCCCAAACGGTAGGAGAGTCTGACTGCAATGCCGAAGGACCCGGATTCGAATCCCGGAGAAGACGTGGATGTAAAATTATCTATCCCTTCATAGGATGGTAATGATAGCCGTCTATTAGGTGCCTCACAAGAAAATGGCCACCAGTTCTGGCCTTAGGAGTGACCAGTGCCTTATAGGCAAGTGCCTGCCACTGGAAAAAAAAAATGAGACTTAACTTTTCATAGCTTAGTCACCCACGAAAGTTCGACGTTGGGCAGCAGAATTTTGGGGCACTCGGGGGTAGATATCGCACCAAAGAAAAAATCCTTTCGTTGGCCTGGGTAATTAAAGACGATATCATTCTTGATTTATGTGAAAATAAGACATTTAAAGGCAGTACTTTATAGATGCTAGGTGGCTTAGTGAAAAATGGCGTATACTTCTTTGGTAATCCAAAGGAAAAGTACGAATAGACTTTTTATAAAAGCGAAGGAACGATATCCTGCATTCTGCTTCACCAGGAAATTTTTGAAGATCGACGAAGTTAGGACCAACCGAACAGGAAACTGTTGCTCCTAACTTTCAGTTTATCTCGTAGCTGAATTTGTGAACGACTTTTTCCAAAATGAAAACTTCCATCAACCAACTTCCATGACCAACCAGGTCTTCGAATTTGAAGTGGAAAAAGAATGTTTGGCTGGACAGGCTGTGTCTTGCTATCATTCTATGGAACTCTTGATAATTTGAGAATATCACTACGTATCGAAGCGTTAAGGATATCCTTAAGGAATTTTATGAATTACCTGGCTATAGCCATGCGCTGTCAATGGCATGAATTGTTATATTTCTAAAACATCAACATACTTAGGAGACTTAACTATTTAAGTGCTTTTTGTTATAAGTTACTTTGCTTAGTTGCATAGGATAAAAGTAGCGTTTTCGTAGTTATTATACATTTTAACTACTAATAATTAATTTTCCCCCGCTTCTATGCATCCTCATGTTTATATGAAGCAGTGATTTTACATATAACACGTTTTATATGCGTATAAAATACACTTTTTTATTTTTTACATACATATTGCTCTTACATATTTTTACATGCCTCATTTTATGGCATTTATATCTTTTCATCTAAATTATATTTTAGATTTTAACATGCATGTAACATAAACAGCAAAAACGTTCTACTCGAGGATTTTTCCACACGTGTAACTAATGTGCATGCTATAAAACCAGCGGCCGTCAACCTTTAGAACTACACGGACCACTACATACATAATTTTATATTTGGAGGGCCGCTAATATGAAACAAAAACCTAAATCAGACCTTAAAAACAACATATAAATACGCAAATATTTAACTTTCCAATGCATGCAATTTTAAGTTTCATTTCTTAATATAATTTTCGAAACATTTGGTGTTCAGCAGCATGCCTTTATGGAAATTCAGCCTACGCTTTTGATTAGGAATAACAATTAAAACACTATTAACATCTCACTGATACACATATTTCGTTCACATTGAAAAATTATATGAGAAGTACAAAAATCTTACCTTCTTGTACAGAAAGCTTCACATTTCCATATCACTAAAAAACGGCTTCACGAAAAACAAGAACAAACCGGCAAACGCAAAGCAGTATAAATAAACTGAAAGTGTTATGCCTCCAATTTTTAATTATTGTAAACATCCATCGATCAACAGTTAGACAAAACAAAAACGGAAACCTCCAGTGATACAATTATAAACAAGAATGCAGATGGTTCTCATAAAAATTAATCAAGTTGCCTATTGACACGTAGAAAAACTGTGTTATTATAGACTACAATAGCATATGTTTGTAATTCAAAGGAAACAGAATTCCAGTTCGCGCTATTATCGATAACAGCAGCATATCAATGGATGCCAACTCTCACTTTCAAATGTCGCCACATACACCTGCAAAAGTAGCTAAAAAGTCTCGAAATTCAGAAGAAATTTCGCCAAAAGTAGTAGTTAAAATTTTTAAAAACATTATAATCTATACTTCATAATAGGTTTTTGTTACTCGTCATTTTTTAAACTAAATCTTCATAAAAATATAAATGTTCCAAATTTTCTGCGAACCAAAAGGTTTCACACCACCGGTTGGCGACCGCTGCTATAGACTGCATTACGAAAAAATATAAAATCATAATTTTTAAAACGCAGTTTTTATTTAATTTATTTCCCATTTCACTGCATCTGTACCTTTCATTTTTAGTATACGTGGCTTATTTTAGATAAGTAATGCTTTAACACATGTACCTCTGCATAAACCCCATTGTTACTTGCATCTAAATATTTATAACATATATTTTTCCATTCTAAGCTTCAAAGAATAAGCAGAAGAAGATAAACAAAAGCAAGTAACGTGAATTCACAGTTCTGTGCGGCATTTCATGAATTTGAACTCAGACTACCGAAAAGAATCCCATCTTCCCTATTATTACAAAAATATCCACTGTTGCCATAAAGAATAGAAGTAAAGATCTCCGCTTAGTGTTAGGAGCATCCATTATCAAACGCTATTCAGCAGACGAAAATCGTCTTTTCTTGTTCCACAGACCACATCAACAATCTCCGTTCAGAACCATCTGCTTCCGAACAAAAGAATCAAAACAAGAATTCAACTCACGGTTATAGCTGCAAAGTACAAAATAGACCGTCTACTGTATGAAAAATTCCTTCCTGACGTCAGCAGCTTTGTCTAATGCCCTGCGTCATAGAGGATGTTTAGGTGTTTCCTAAAAATGAGGTGTATAATATTTTCATAAAGCTGGATCATGGAGTTTGTGCTTAATGCATGATTCTTTTCCTTTATTTTTCCCACTCAGCAACAGCGTATATGGGTGGCTTACTTTTATAGAGAATCGGTGCTGTTGCTCTTCTTTTAGCTGTCTTTAGAAGTAAGGCGTCTGCACAACAAACATGCATGTTCTTATGCTGTAGGAAACAGATTAAGAACTCTGATCTAATGCATACTGATGAATCTCAGATTTTTTTTCTCTTTATTGAGTTAGCATGGCTTATTACTATCTAAGTATCATGTTAAAGAAAGATTGTATAACAGCATTAATATTACAGGCAAACAAAAAAAAATGGAGTGAAATCTCAGTTCCAACATAAAAGTTCCAAGATAAAAAGTCCCAAGATAAAAATGGACTGTGATCTTTAGTTCCAAGATAAATTGTATCCGCTATTGACAGAATGGTCAGAACTACTAACAACGCTGATATCTTTATATCTTTAGTGATATTCCAATTGCCTATTTTCTGGCCTACCTTAATAGCTGTTTTTTTAGTGTCCTCTAAAATTAGTTCATGAAATAATTCTTCTAATTTTAGGGAAGACACATTTCTGATATTGGGGTAAGAAATGTAACTCTAAAACAGAAGAAGGTTTAAAATAAAACTTTAAATGCAACTTTTCATTAATTCCTCAGCTTAGCAATTAAATAACGTGAGTAATTACATAACTATTTCCGCAGCTTGCGGGAATAACAGGAAATCCAAATAAAATTTGAATATAAAATACACTCATGTCCATAACTTAAGGATAATGCAAAATCAGGCAAAGGAAGAGTTAGAAGCAAAACAAATTTGACTTATTTGTAAAGCTTATTTATTAAACAAAAGGTAAAGAGCAAAAAATGATGCTATATGTTAGATATTATTAAAAAAAATTAGCGATTTTTTCTCCCTGGAACAAATTACAAAAAACCTTATTTACAAAAAAAAAAAAAAACAATATTACATGGTTGGTATGATTGTTAATACATTGTATGTCTCCCAGACGATGCAATACAGCCCGTACAATGCCTAGGCATGCTGAGTATCAAATTATCGGTCTGATCTTGGGGGATATTACACCACTCAAAAAGCAATGCTCTCCGAAGTTCCGGTAGACATGTAGGAGGAGGTTGACGGGCTGCAACTCGTCGGCCAAGCATATCCTATCCCACACGTGCTCTACTGGATTCAAGTCCGGTGAGAATGCTGGCCAGTCCATACAGTTGATATTCTCCGATTGAAGGCATTCGCTTACGGTGTTTGCACAGTGAGGACGGGCGTTGTCATCAATAAACACAAACTGTGCGCCCATGGCGCCCCGAAAGAAACATACATGTTGTTCCATAATGACGTCCTGATAGATTTGGCTTGTCATGGATCCAATTTGAACATGCAGGTCAGTTCTGGAACCCAGAATAATTCCACCCCAAACGAGCACTCCTGCACCACCGTAACGGTGTCGTTCAGTGATGTTTTCTTGGTGGTAACGGGTACCTGGAGCTCTCCATATGAAAGTCCGGCGAGAATCAGACTGCAAGCTAAACCTGGACACGTCGGAAAACATCACACAAGCCCACTGTTGTGGTGTCCACAATGCATGCTCTCTACTCCAGGCTAACCGCAGGCGTCAGTGAGTTGCAGTAAGGGGAACGCATCTGACAGGTCTACGAGCATATAGACCAATCTGCCCTAAGCGTCTGTACACGGTCTGCCTTGAAATTGGCGTACCAGTGGCTGAAGAGGGCTGACGAGACAGGTCTGAGGCTGTGCTCCGCCTGTTTCTTTTGGCAGTAACTGCCAAATATCGGTCCTTATTCGGCGTCGTAACTCTGGGGCGACCTGTGCTATAACGTCTACTCACATTACCATCATCTTGGAATTTCCCAGAGTGTCATCTCCAGGCTTTGGCAATGCCAAAGCCTGGAGATGACACTCTGGGAAATTCCAAGTTCGTCTGATACTTCCAGTTGGGTATGCCCACATTCCTGACGGCCGATATTTCTACCACGTAAAAAATCATCCAAATGCGTCTTTTGTGTCATAACTATTCGGTTATTGCACTGAAATGCTTATAAAGCACCTGCGAACAATTTTACTTCTTTGCCTGTATTCCTTATATATCACTCTCTTACACTCTCGTCATTGTGACGTACCATCGGTGTTATCTGGTTACTTCCTGAAATTTGCGTATGATTCTTGAAGATGTGTGTAGTGATTTTACAGGTGATATATTTATTTTAGAGTTCGATTTCCGCATGACTCCGAATTATCCTTAATTTATGAACATGAGTGTATCAGACGTACAAGACAAAACGTGTCTACAAACCTGACCTTATGTCAGACCGTTAATTTTCGAGAGCAATTGCAGCTAGGAAAGCTATAACAAATTATTTTCTAGTTAATCCATTTCGTATAAGTCAGAGCCTGGAAGATACTAGCGACACGGGCAGAAAGAGCTGTGAAAAGCTCTCTATCGAACTTAAATATATTAATTAGTTTTAATTCTTATTAAAAACCCATGAAAGTGTAAGTGAATTAAAGAGTAGAAGATTAAATGATAAAATAATTGGTTAATAAACACAAAAATTTACACATTGTTTATTTTAACTCAATATTTTCAAGCATTAAGTGTTTTGCTTCAACTTACATTTTTAATATAAGTTTAATATAAGTCTTATATTTTTAATATGTTTATATAACTTATATTTTGAATGAAAAATGACAAATTATATTGCAATAATAAGTAATTAAGTATCATTAATTATTGATTTTCTGATAATTATTAACTTGGCCATAACTAAAGAGAAGATTTCTTTTGCAATACTATAAATAATGTACTCATAAAACGGTATATTTTTCCCCCAGGTAGAAAACCTGAAGCACTTAATCATCAAAGAAGTTCTATAAAAAGAAAAAAAGAAGGTCAGAAGCAAAGCGGACTAGGTAAATACAAGATAATAATGAAAATCTTGACATATAACAAAACAAAAACAAAATTGAATTACTGAATACTAGGGGCAGAACGATTATATGATTTAGGAATTTATTCTGTACCATCTGTATCTAATTTCTTAAATCCTCAGATCTTCATCGACATACATTGAGTTTCAGTGAATGAGGGTAACCATTCAGATAATTAAATTCCCTCTGACGTATGTCATAAGCAATAGACTTGAAAAAAATTATATTGATTCAGGGCTTTGAAACTATTGTTTTGAAATCATGGTACATATCTACCTCCCTCTCTGTATGCAGGGTGATTCAGGATTCATCATCAATATTTGGTGGGGAGGTAGGGAATAGGGAAAGAAGGAGTTTTCACATAGGAAAATATGGGCGCAGACGAACGCATGATGGTGTAGAGGGCGCTGTGTGTACACAACTTCCATACATAAGCACAGCTGTTTGACGTGTGTAGCCAGTCGTCATACGACTATGTGACTTTGCAGAAATAACATGAACCGGTATACGTGGAATGAACTTGCAGATATGCATGTAAATGCCAGGCATATTCCAGAAGGTCCGGTTGTCCATGCAACGCCGTTGTGAGGCCGGGCCCTTTGGTTAGGCATTCAGTGACACTAACCCCCATAATTCTATGTATTGTTACGAAATGTCAAGACGCGGTAAGATGGCTTCCCCGCAAAGCAGTTTTAGGGTTGCCATAAAATGGCAAGGGAATGCAGGGTTGTCACATTTGGTGAGAAATCGCCCTTTTGGGGACATTTGGCGACAAAATTGGCGATGTGCCATGGTCGGAAGGAGAACCTTCTGGAACGAATTCTTAGCGGTTTAGCTCAGAATGTTCTCGAACACAAGCCGAAATCTATATAAACCCTGCTGGTCCGCAGTCAGGGTGAATGTGCGTCTCTCATCGAGTGAGTGTGTCTTGTCTAGCGAGTCAATCCCTGCGGAGGCGATCGCGTTGACAGCCGGGCAGCGAGTGCCGAGTGGGTCGTCGAGTGCACCGAAAGAGTCTCGTAGAATATCGCGGTTAGTGCATCGTCGAGAGAGCGTGTTGAGCTCCGGAAACGACTGAACCGAAGAGTCGGGAGCTGTGCTCTGTGTGTCGTCGAGTGCATCGCGAGTTGTGGCGTGGACAGTCTCAAGAGTACGTGGAGTTCCGAAAACGACCGAGCAGAGTCGGGAGCTGTACTCTGGTTCTTTGCAGTGAAGCTGTCTCCACCGTGATAGCCTGATAACCTGGAGGCTGTGTCGCTGATCGTGTCAGAGTGTTTATAGTAGTTCATCGACGACTGTGAAAACGTGTTTTGGAGCTGTCCTGACAATACTGGCCAATAAAGTGCGTTTCGATACTTCATCAAGTAGTATTGTCATTATTCACCCCAAATCCTCACGATCCCCGTACGAACGTGAAGGAAGAAAAGAAAAATGCAACAAGGGGTGTCAGAAGAAGTGAAAAACGCAACAATATATATATAAACGCAGTGACGTAGTTACTTGCAGAGCAGTATTTATACTACCTGGGTACATAAAGTACACCTAAGCTATGATTGGTTAATTTTAACTTTTAGTTACCTTTCTGCATTCAGTGTTATGTAATTTGGAAAGATCTTGAACTTGGGAGAAAAGATGAATTTAAGGGGGGGAGCACACCAAATTTAGAATAGTCAATTTTAAGGTTGCCAATCCTTTCTTAGAATAGCCATTGCATTTTATTATGTCTTACATATCCCCCACTTCAAAAGGAAGGTTGGGAGAGAGAGCATTTATGTATTAGCAAAGCAGCTGAAAGTGTCGCAGCAACTCAGAAGAAGAAGGGAGGGAGTCAAAAGTTTCAGTTCGGGTTAGAAAAGTTTTGGTTTAGAATTATTTAGTGATTAGTCAAGAAGTATCTGCATTAAACGTTACAAAAGATCGCATGATTAATTTTAATTATATATATATATGTGTGTATGGTGTACACGTCCGATATTTATTGATTAAAGTTTAAGCATATTTTTCTTATAATTTGCAATTTAGTCGCACTCAAGCAGCGTCGAGTAAAGTGCTCTTTAGTAGTTTTTCTAGGACAGTATTGATTTCCCCCGTTTTAAAGTCTTTTATTTGATTTTTTAAAAGCGCTTCAGACGTCATTAATAGCATAAGAGATATCTTCTTACTTTCTTACCATCTCATTCAAAATTTCGCACTTAAGACAGTCATAGCTGGAAATGATTAATCGACGTTCTTGCAAATAGAAGATAATTTTTTTTATTCCCTTCATTGTCAGAAATGCTTAAAAAATAATATCCGTACGTTTAAGCTTTTTCAAATAAAATTTTCAACAGAAAAGGATAACTTAAAGAATCACGCTTTCATACAATAGAAAAAAGGGGTTAGAAACCTAAACGAATCGGCAGGCAATACATCCTGAGGATTGCTTATAATAAAGAAAGAGACTGTATTTTTTTCCTTCAAAAGTAAAAATGTTTAAAAGTTCATTTTATATTATCGTAAAATTCTCAAAACTATGCTCATAGACTAAAATGAGATATTTTTGAAAGATTAACCAAGGAATATTTTATTTTATTTTTTTAATTTTTATTTATTTTATTTATTTTTATTTTTAGTCCAAAGGGGCTTTGTCCCTGAAGGACTATTGTTTTCGTTTTGCGATTTTGCGTCGGACTCATAAACGTCGGTTCACTTTTCAAACTGTTGCCACAAAATGTTAGAGTCCTGCATTATATTTGAAGAAATTAAATAATGAAAAATCTGCATAAATGATTGTCTATTTCTCGCATTGTGATAAAACAATGGTACATAGAGCCATCGAATTTTGAATGACGAAATCCTACTGCGAATACGGGCATCTGAAATCCCAAATTTGGAATTTGTTTTATTATAGATTTTATATTTTGTAAAACTTTAACGAATTTTTGATTTACAAACTCAATGCTTTAAAAGCGAGAAATGGCAACGTTATATAGAAAAAAAATACTTTTATCTCCAGCTCGCGAGACTGTGTATATCGGAAATTCTAAAGATATGCTTAATTTAACATTATTTTGCGATATTGCTCTTGAACTGAATTTTATGGTTTAAGTGCAAAGAACATGATATTTAATAAATAAAGGTAACACTCAAAACGGTAAAAAAACGCCCCTTTAGACGTAATTTAAAATCTGAAACATTTCAGATTTTTTTTTTATTGTATTTTATTTTATTTATTTTTAAAGATTTTTAAACAACGTGGGTTGAAAAACTAGCGAAATATAGAGTCATTTTTTTATAACTTTTATTTTATTTATTTCCATTTTTATTTTATTTTATTTCATTTTTTGATATTAGAAAAGGACACATTTTTATAATAATGAGAAAACGATGCAGAAAAACCAACAATGTTTTCGACCTAAATCTTTGGCGCTGCAATACAAACTTAAGAAAATGTAGTAATATAATAATGTTACGAATTTTGTGCGTAGATATATGATTTTAGTGTAACTGCATGTCAAACTTCTGTATTTCCTTTGTAAAATGCAACATGAAAATCTAAGAGAGACAATGCAAGAAACGTAACAATACAGGCGCAAGTCAATTTAACATTTTTTGGCGACTAATTTTTGTCTCCAAGTTTGGCGAGAAATCAACGACCATTTGGCGACTTTTTATCCGGTTCCTGTATCACCGAAGCAGGTATTGTAATTGTATAAATGTAATTGATCACTATATTATCTGTAACCGTAATTCGGCCCTCATGTTGCCTCTCAGTAATTTCGAGAAGCATTTCTCCCTATGAGACGGGAATTGAAATACAGGTTACTATATTTTTCAATCTTTAGTGTTATATACGGCAAAGGATATTGTTTAAAAATAGAAGAAGAAAGAGTAAATTATGTTTTAGAACTCTTAAAGTTTTAGAACAGCACAGACTGAAAAAAATCAAATTTCATAATAGTAAGATCTCTGTGTTTTCTCTAATTTCTAATGAACGAGGTGAATAATGGAGTATTAATCATAATGGCAAAATCTTCTTTCAGAGTAGAATGATAAAGCTGTAGTAATTATAAGAAGAATACTTCAGTGCTTATTTTTCAAAGAAAATTAATTCAAACCATGAATCAAAGCTGTTAAAAGTAACCTTTACAAATTAACCTTGGAGAAAAATAAAGAATTGTGATGAAGTACCTTTTTAAATTATAAAATATTCTTGGTGATATGCGCTACAATCAAATTAAAAAATTCCGAGAGAAAGATCAAATTTATTTCGATACTTCGTGTGCTCAGATAACTGCAGAAGCTTAATTTATAACTCAATCAAGAACTGCAGAAAACCGGCGAACCATATGCTAATATTGATGCACGTTGTTCTAACCGATATTAGTATGGATAGCCGAAAGAATCCCATCGATTTTATTTTTGCCTTCAATGCATATGATGAAGGAATGGTAATTTACAGTATCTCCCTCAACATGTTTCAAGCTTTTACGAAATGTTTTGTCTGAAACGTTATTTTTTACTTCCTTGTACGAAGTAAAAAGGAAGTATTGCAATCGCGAAAAGTTTCAGGCAGCATATTTCAACGAAAATATCCATTTTGACGAAATATATCGATTTTCGAATAACGAATAACGAAAATATCCATTTTCGAATGCAATTTAAGGATGTTTTTGCGTGATATCTGTACTTAAAGACAGAATAAAAGACTCTTTTCCTCCAAAAAAAATTATAAAACTGCTTTAAAATGAATTCTGAAGAGAATTTTTCGTGGCGTCTGTACGAACGTACGTACGTACGTATCTCGCATAAATCAAAAACGAGTAGCTTCAGAACGTTGAAATTTTATATATAGGACTACTATAACATGTAGATGTGCACCTCGTATTTTGGTTGCAATCGGCAGCGCCAAACTATATAAATATATTTATATATATATATCTATATATATCCACTCTGTTACCCGGCTCAGTGATCTCAGTTTCTTTACTCTTATATATTTGTAAACTGTACATTTTTTGCTTTAAAAATGATTGAATTATGTTGTTTTTATCTTCCGGTAAAGGATTTTATGCCTTTAGTAAATTAGAATTTTCCGTGGCGTCTGTACGAACGTATGTACGTAAGTACGTACGTACGTATTTCTCATAACTCAAAAACGAGTAGCCTCAGAGCGTTGAAATTTTGTATATATCACTGCTATAACATGTAGATGATCACCTCGTATTTTGGTTGCAATCGGCCGCACCAAACGTATAAAAATATATTTATATATTTATCCACTCTGTTACCCGCCTCAGCTATCTCAGCTTCTTTACTCTTATATGTTTGTAAATTGTACATGTTTTGCTTTAAAAATGATTGAATTATGTTGTTCTTATCTTCCGGTTACGGTTTTTATGCCTTTAGTAAATCTGCATGCAATATGTTTAGAATTATCAACAATTTTAAAGTTGTTTAAGTGCCGCTAAGCCTAATAATTTTTTTGATGGTGGCCATTGCTTGTTTACATTTGAAACAGCAGAGTAGTGGATTTGTTGCAAATCTAGAGAAACGTAGCTTCGCAAAAACAAAGATAACGCCTTCATTTATTATTGCGAATTAAATCATGCTAAATCCTTTCTGGAATTGTTTCGAGGAAATAAGTGTTTAAGATTTACTTCGTAATTTTTAATACAGATATTTTGAGTTTTTATGTATTTTTGCCTTGTCGCGAAGTGAAAACTGAATTAAGTGAATGAGAAATACTGAATCGTGTGTGAAAAACTGGTCCCTTTTTGTTTTGTTTACTTAATTTCTTTTCTACATCGTTCTAGCTTTATTATAGTATTTGAATAGAACATGTGGCAACGATTAGATAATTCTTTAAATAATATAAATTTTGTGCATTCTGAGTTATAATATGAACGAAATATAATACTGTTAAGTGAACCTAGCGCCAGAGTGTTGCTGTGGTAAGCAAATAGAGTGAATTTTATAGAATGCGTTTATTCTATTGCGGTTTATGCGCTGTCGGCGAAGTAGATTTAATTCAATCCAATATGTTTAAACGAAATGCTAGAAAAAGTGCGTATAATTTATAATATTTCGTACAAGGAAGTCATGCGGTGTACACATCAGATTTTTTCATTTCAAATTTCAGTGCTTCGGTTCACCAAATCTAAGTGTAGAGTTCACTTTAAAGGAACGTTGTAGTGTATATTTCCTACGTATACCGATCGGGACTGAAGATTTGGATTCGCTGTTTGGTTGTTACAGTCAAATTCCCTATATAAATTATGCATTTCTAATGTCTATTACGCCTAATATCTTCAGTCACTATTTCTCAAAACCGAATAGAGAGCTAAAGGAACAACAAACAAACAAATCTAAAACATTTAAAAATGCATTGTCGTTTAGCGTGTTAACTTTTGGTAACTTAACGTTAGATTACGTAGAAAGTATTTGGCTGGTCTCGAAATTCTTCCTCGTTCATATTACTCTTCAGATTTTGTATTCCAAGCTGATATTTATCTGTACTCCAAGAATTCTAAATGAAAGAGGCAATTATATTGAGAGAACAAAGTGTACAGTACAATGAAAAGCATCCATACGAGTGCTATAGTTAATCATCAAGTTTTCAGAAACAAACTATTGTAGACGTCTGTAATTCAAAAAATTTACCATTAAAGGGAAGCAAATTTTGGAACGCGATTTCCAATAAATTCGTTTTCAGACTTATATAAATTTTATCATTCCCACTCTCCGCACATACTCACGCACAAAATAAATAAATAAAAGTACAAAGCAAACAACGGCAAAATAAAATAAACAAGAAAAAAACAAAACAACAACAAAAAATTATAATGTAAAAAAAACTGAAAGGTTTCAGATTTTAAATTACGTCCAAAGGTGCGGCTTTTTAACGTTTTGTCAGCTTTATTTATTAAATATATTTATTATCACCTCTATTTATTAGAATTTCTGATACACAGTCTCGCGCGCTGAAGATAAAAATATTTTTTTTCGCACAGTGTTTCCATTGTTCGCTTTGAAATCGTTTAGTTTTTTAATCAAAAATCCGTTGAAGTAATACAAAACACGAAATCGATAATGAAACAAATTTCAAATTCAAATTATGGCTTCCACGTGCCCTTATTCTGTGGAAGATTACGTTATTGAAATTTTGATGACTCTAGGTACCGTTGTTTTATCACAATGCGAGAAACATACATGCAGATTTTTCATTATTTAATTTCTTTAACTATAATACAGGGCAGTAATATTGGGTGGTAACAATTTGGAAAATGATTCGCCGTTCATAGTTTTCAACGCAAAATGCCAAAGCGAAATTAATAGTCCTTCAAGACAAATTGCCCCTTCGGGCTAAAGACAAAGAGATGTTTGTATTTGGGAAAACTCAACGTGTAAGGATCTTAAGTTTTACTAACGTTTATTTTATTTTAAATCTTTACTATCACTTCTTATTTTCTACTTCCGGCCAGAATTAAAAGCGTTGACTTATTTATGCAAAATTTGTCTGGCGAACGCCAAGTACTTAAGTTGTGGCTTTTTGCCAAGCGAGAGAGAGGAAGGAGTTAGTCGAAGCAGGCCGCTTGCCTTAGAAGTTTTACTCGGTTGCTGTTTGCCTTCCAGGCCAGAGGTTTAATCCTCGTGATAATTTTAAACGTATTGTAGTGTTAACAGTTCTCTGTACTACATACGGCTTCCTGTTAATATCCGGCCAATCTTACACGTAGGCCCTTGTTGATTATTCCAAATTTAAGTTAGAGTTTAGTTATATTTTTATATTCTTACGTTCAGACCACAAGTAGTTGGTCTCTGTATTCCGAAGTACGGAAATTATTGTAAAGAGTGAAAAATAAAGGGTTTTGTATACCCTTCCTGTGTATCTTGTCTACTTCCCACAGTTATTGAAGACAGCTTTAGTAAGCTCCCTGTTCCGAGTCAGGTCCTTGCATGTTCCCAAAGAAAGTAAGGCGGAACATTGAACCTGATAAACGTTTTACGAATATAATTATTAAAAATAATAATTATTAATATTTCTGATAATTGTTACTCGTGAGTCACAATCTGAAGCTCCCAAATCACAGAATACGTATAATTCGAGAACGGGTGCCGGGAGGAGGGATGTGTTTTTGCACGATTCTTTCCTCCGAGTTCTTGTTCCGCGCACTCCTTTGATTCGAGCGGAGGAAAATGGAAATGAGCATTTTTCGGTGGAAAACTATGCGTCGAAAATATGTCACGGATTTAAATTTGGACGAGATCCAAGCTGGGAAAATGAAAGATTTTTATTATTCCGTTCATATCTCATGAACTGGTCTTCACAGCAAATAAATGGCATTTGTGTTAATTAGCTAAAGCAAAAATGCTTACTATTAAGTTCCGGGCATGCATGGAAAAGCGGCCGGATAATAAAAATGCAGAGTCAGAGGCATATCTCTGTAACAATTCCTGAGTTCCAATATTAAACTCAAATGAAATTTCAATGAATAGGAAAATAATTCAAATGAAAGGCAAAGTTAAATACAGATGTTGTCAGCAGAGACGGACGAAAACGTCATTTCCGTGTGATAGATGTGTTTCTCATTGTGTGATAATTGATGCAATTCAGTTCAACCCTCTATAGAAACGTCCTATTCGACGAAAATTATCCTCAAACTTATGTGCGGACGATAAAGCCTCATCCTCGCCAAACCCTAAGAGCACATGTCCAGATTGCCAGATTTAAAGCTGTAGAGGCATTAGGTTAATTGGAAGCAGTAGACTTTAAAAATGGGCAATGCCCTCCCCGGGAATCGAACCACGGACCTTTGGAATACACTCCCAGCGTGCAGACCACTATAGCACGAAGCCATGCTAACAAGGTGGGAGAAATACCTTATATACCCCCCTTTTATAAAGCGACTGGGGAATTTTTTAGAGGAACCAATCGCCAGTTACTGTGTGTGGAGAATCATCACCCACCACCCTTTTAGTTCGGGCGCCACTGTAGGGACATTAGGTTAATTGGAAGCAGGAGACTTAAAAAATGGGTAACGCCCTCGCCGGGACTCGAGCCACGGACCTCTGGAATACGCGCCCAGCGTGCAGACCACTACACTACGAAGGCATGCTTAGAAGGCACGAGAAATACCTTATAAAGCACCCTAATATACCTTTCTATATTTCCTCATAATTTTGTTTTTACTTCATAAAAATAAGGAACGTGGCTATGGTTGCGTAACTCGTTCAATCGGGCGTTGCGCAGATTATGCAATCGAATATTAAGGGGGCTCATACACCTTAAACCCCTTATGATCTTCGAATATGTGACTGTTGCAAGAATTGGGATATTTTATTTATTTTAAAAGCAATTACTTCCAACTTTTTACAGTTCACTACATAATGTAGCTGCTTTGCGAACTAGTAACCAGAAAGTTTGTGTTGCCACAAATAATTTTGTAATTTAATCCTCTTTGTGACAGAATATTTCGCCATGTTTCCACCTTGCGCGCATGATATTTTAAAAATGGCTGATGGTACATGCTTGA
Source organism: Stegodyphus dumicola (assembly GCF_044657685.1). NCBI lineage: Eukaryota > Metazoa > Arthropoda > Arachnida > Araneae > Eresidae > Stegodyphus > Stegodyphus dumicola. The sequence goes on along the minus strand of NC_140769.1, from coordinate 265,923,217 downwards.
AATTGGATGGAATTTTTTATATCGGCACTATTTTCTAACTGAATCCAAAAACTGATGAATATTTTAATATTGAAAAATTTTATGGACGAAAACATTACAAATTTTTTTAATAAAATACATTTTATAAACTCAACTCAAAATAAAATAAAAATTTAACGTGAAATTTTTAGAATTTTAGGTTCACAGTAGTTTCCAAATGTTATAAAAGCTATATATTAAATATGGAATTAAATTATGCAACAGAATGTCTTAAACTGTGCGCGCAAGGTGGAAAAATGACGAAAAATGTTGTCACAAAGCGGATTAAATTATAAAAATGTTTGTGGCAACCCAAACTTTCTGATGACTATTTCAGAAAGCAGCTATATTATGTAGTCAGCTGTAAAACGTTGGAAGTAATTGCTTTTAAAATAAATAAGTTATCCCAATTCTTGCAACAGTCACCTATTCGAAGATCTTATGGGTTTTAAGGTGTATGAGTCCCCTTAAAACGTTTCCATTTTTACTTCCTTGTACGAAATAGAGGAAGCATTGTGATTGCAAAAAACATTCGGGGACCATGTTTCAACGGAAATATCCATTTTGACCGCTCTCGAATCGTATTTCAACGATGTTTTCGTCTGTCATCTGTACGTATGGAGAGAATAAAGTACACCCCCCCCAAAAAAAAATAGATTCAGAAGAGATTTTTTTCGTGACGTCTGTACGTACGTTAATATTTATGCATATGTACGTACGTTAATAATTTATGTATGTATCTCGCATAACTCAAAAACAAGCCGACTTAAAATACTGAAACTGTGTATATGAAACTGCTATAACGTGCAGTTGTGTACCTCCCTGTTTAGTTTCAATTGGCCTCAAAGCTATGGACTATATATGTGTGCATGTACCCACTCTGTTACTCGGCTGGGTATGCTCAGTTTTTCATTCTTTTATTTTGCTAAACTGTGTATTTTTTCATTACATTATTTATTCATTAACATATTTCAATCACTTTTAAAAGTGATTGAATTATGTTAATGCCTTTAATTAATCTGCATGCCGTAGCTGTAGAATTATCAACAATATAAAAAGTTAAGCTGTGCTAAGCCTAACGAGGCCGCTATTTATTTAAATTTGAAACCCTTAGTAGAATAGTTAATTAAGCCAGTTTGTGTATAAACTTCAGTGTCTATCTGTCGAGTGGGATCAAAAGGTAACATTCGGTTTTGTGCCAGAAAAATCTGTCTTTGCCTGCTGGAGGAATTGATTGTTTTTGAGTATAAACTTTAATTATAATGTTAAAAATTTGCTTTTGTAACTGGTTTGAATTGTATTTGGTGTCTTATATTTATCTGTATTTAAAAAAGAAAATTGTTAAATTTAAAAAAAATTTAATTTAAAATTAATTTTACTTTAAAAATAACGAATTTATAAATTGGAATTTTAACTTTAAAAAATTTAAATTGTTATTCTCTTAATTTAATTTTAAATAATAATATTTAATAGGAACATTCCCCTTTTATTATAATTATACATACATATATGTATATCATACAATGAGTTGATATGCATAATAAGGGAAGTTGTATACACTTATGTTTTAAAATTTTTTAAATGTATACTTAAAATTTTATCTTTACCTCATATTCCGAAGTAAAAGTTCTCAGAAATCAAATTTGCAGTTATAATCTGGGTGCAAGTAAAATTAATTTAATAACTTAAAAATCAAGCCTTAGAATATTTATAAAAAGTGCAGGTTAAAAGAAATTTCCACGATTTTGCATTTCATAATCAAAACAAACGCATTTCTACAACAACACAAAACAAAAATATCTTCTGTTTAGAATCTCAGCTTTCACTTAATTCTGCTTTTATTTAGACAAATAAGCTTAGCTGTGGAAATAAATTTTATTCCTTGCAACAGCAGCACCTATTTTTATCAATGTAACAAAAGTTCTTCACAGTAAAGAAAAATATAATGGAGGTCAGAAATTAATAAAATAAAATGGTAGATGAAAAAGTTCCCTTTTTTAGTCTTATTATGAGCAGCGCCCTCTGGTGTTTATCCTGAGTGAAGTGAAGCATAATTTCATTACCTTCTGTCCTAAATTCGGATAGAGTTGAGGCTTTAAAATTGCTTCCTTTATTTCGATTTGTCCTTTCGTTTAAACTTGAAGCTCCAAATTAAATTGCTACCGATGTTGCCAAAAAGAGAGGAAGAATTTCTCATTAAAAGAGGGACTACTTTTAAATTAAATAACATAAAGTATTCAATTAAGTTCAGAAGAATATTTACAATGTTGTAAGCGGATAGTAAAGTTGTTGCGGGTACATTATGCGAATGTTAGATTATATTTTCATATTATAATTTGCTTGCGGACATTCATTGGTTTAATTTTCTAAACTAGCAAATATTCATTCGTTCTAGATTCATTCAAGATTGGGAATCCATCTGAAATGCACAATGCGTCACTTATATTCACGCAACGAATTAATTTCCTACCAGTCAGAGACCAGTCATTTCGGACTAGTCAAAGAAATACAGTCTTGATCTAATTATTACAGTCCTATTAATAATTTTACAGATTCGATAAAAATAATTTTATTAATTTCTTGATGTTTAATATTTAAAGCCTAACCTAACAATCATGTGAAAATACTCATTTTAATACATATTTTAATAATGGTAACGCATATTAATTATATTTTATGTCTGAAATGTGTATATCTTAGTTTTTAAGGCAGCAATCTATTTGCAACTATATTTAATTGTATCATTTTTATATGTATTTTATGTACACTCATGTCCATAAATTAAGGATAATTCGGAGTCACGCGAAAATCGAACTCTAAAATAAATATATCACCTGTAAAATCACTACACACATCTTCAAGAATCATATGCAAATTTCAGGAAGTAACCAGATGACACCGATGGTACGTCACAATGACGAGAGTGTAAGAGAGTGATATATAAGGAATACAGGCAAAGAAGTAAAATTGTTCGCAGGCGCTTTATAAGCATTTCAGTGCAATAACCGAATAGTTATGACACAAAGGACGCATTTGGATGATTTTTTACGTGGTACAATTATCGGCCGTCTGGAATGTGGGCGTGCCCAACTGGAAGTATCAGACGAACTTGGAATTGCCCAGAGTGTCATCGCCAGGCTTTGGCAATGATTCCAAGATGATGGTAATGTGAGTAGACGTTACAGCACAGGCCGCCCCAGAGTTACAACGCCGAATGAGGACCGGTATTTGGCAGTTACTGCCAAAAGAAACAGGCGGAACACAGCCTCAGACCTGTCTCGTCAGCCCTCTTCAGCCACTGGTACGACAATTTCAAGACAGACTGTACAAACGCTTACGGCAGATTGGTCTATATGCTCGTAGACCTGACAGATGCGTTCCACTTACTGCAACTCACTGTCGCCTGCGGTTAGCCTGGAGTAGAGAGCATGCATTGTGGACGCCGCAACAGTGGCCCTGTGTGATGTATTCCGACGAGTCCAGGTTTAGCTTGCAGTCTGATTCTCGCCGGACTTTCATATGGAGAGCTCCAGGTACTTGTTACCACCAAGAAAACATCATTGAACGACACCGTTACGGTGGTGCAGGAGTGCTCGTTTGGGGTGGAATTATTCTGGGTTCCAGAACTGATCTGCATGTTCAAATTGGAACCATAACAAGCCAAATCTATCGGGACGTCATTCTGGAACAACATGTACGTTTGTTTCGGGGCGCCATGGGCGCACAATTTGTGTTTATGGATGACAACGCTCGTCCTCACCGTTAAACATATAGTGCTTAATTGAGGGTTCAAATGTTATTTTCCAAATGTCTTTTCACTTCCTTGTACGACTTAAAGGACAGTATGGTGATGCCGAAAAATTTCCATTTGGACCGATCTTGCTTCATTTGAACAACGTTTCTGCATGACATCTATACATACAAACAGAATAAATGACTCATTTTCCCAAAACAGGTGATACAATAAATTTAAAATGGATTAGAACAGCTGTTTTGGGGACGTCTTTACGTACGTATGTATGTATAAGCACGATTGTAAATTATTTATTGTTATATTAGACAGAATATTTACTGAGAAATGGCAACAGCTAATTTCTGGATGTCATTCTAATATTATATATACTAGCAGCTTAGCTGCCAGCCTTCGTCTGGCTTTTGAATGTCCGGGAAAATGGCTGAAGGGAACACCAAACGATAAATTTAAAAACTGCGTAGAATTTTACTCTGCAGAACAACTTCATAAAAAAAAACGTTATTATGTATAACAAAATTACAATGAAATAAGCAATATTCCTTAATAAAAATATTAATTATCCTAATAAATAAATTAACCAACTTCCCTTTTCAAAATCTTAAGAACTCAAATGGTGTAAAGGAGGTTAAGAACTTTGTTTCCTAAAAAAAATCACTCAAAACGTTTCAATATCTTAAAAACAGTGAAATCAGCAATAAATAACATAAAAGAATACAAAAAACAAAAAATTCTGAAAAGCAAAGTATAATTAATGATATTTTATCTTATATTTTCAAGAGGAAAAAATATAGTGAAATAAGCTATACCCCTTAATACAAATATTAATTATCCTAATAAAAAATTAACCAACTTTCCGTTGAAGAAACAAAATCATGCAAAACTTTCAATATCTTACAAACAGTGAAATAAGCAAAAAATAACATGAAAGCAACTCAAAAAAACATAAAATTTCGCGCAGAATTTTACTCTGCAAAACAACTTTATCAAAAAAATTAATAAAAATGTATTATATATATGTTACGGTGAAACACCGAAATCTGGAGAATGACGACTTTCACCGGTGAATGTCAACATTCACATAGTCTGTTGGTGCATGTCCGAAATATTTTCCAAATACTCTTATTTCTGACTTACACCGGTCAATGTCGACATTCACCATGTACTAATGGTGAATGTTGAACATATAACAATATTATATTTTCTTCTCCGTAATTCAGTTGCGAATAAACGCACTTGAAACTTGAAATAAGAACTTAAGAACATGAGAACCTAAAACACACAATACATTCAAAATGAGAAAGGAAAATAATAGAAGTGAAAAACTTACTTAATTATACAGTACGTTCTAAATGAGAAAATAAAATAACAGTAATAAAAAACTTACTCAATTATGTGATTCAAGTCTTATTTATTTCAACAACTTAAACTATTATGGCACTTTATGATCTCTCTTTTCGACTTTCACCAGAGCATATCTGTGATGGTAGACATACAACGGTGAGAGTCCGAATATACAAGAATGTAGTGAAATATTCGGTCTTTTACCGACATATTTGGTGAATGTTGATATTCTCCGGTGAAACTCGACATTCTCCAATTTCGGTCTTTCACGGTAACATATATATAAAAATGACAATGAAATATGTCAATCTCTTAAAAACAGTGACATAAGAAATAGGATGAAAAATTGTTGCCAAACCCATATTTCTAAAAGAATGAAACTGTTCAAAATGATGCGATTTCATCAAAAATCTATCAACAACAATAAGAAAGGAAAATGGTTGCCAATATCACATTTTTAAAGATGTGAGGTGTGAGAAGTGTACTCGGAAGCTTCATTTAAATTTTTTAAAAAATGCAAAATATTATCATTTTTCCAAAATTCTTTTTGTAAAAGCAGTCGCAAGGATGAAAGTTTAACGTGTCCAAAAATCAAAGAAAAATAAACTGTACATTTTTAAAAACAATCTTTTTAGAAAAAATCCCGTTGAAAAGGTGTTAAGCTCCCTTTGTTAAATAAATTCGTATTGAATCGATTTATTGAAACACGAAATTTATTTTAAGTTCGTAAAATAGTTAGGTGCCTATGTTTCATGACGATGTGAAAATGGAGTGTGTAGAGTAAAATCTCGCTTTCCTATAGCCCATTATGTCTCAAAATGACGCGATTTCGTCACAAAACATAAAATAAAAAAAAATCGAATTCGAATTTCGAAAAAATCGCTTCGAAGTGCACTGGCTCTTGTCTGGATGCACCTATGTACCAAATTTCATACCCGTGTGTCTATTAGCTTACGCGCAGCACGAGCGAAAGACACACACACACAGATAGAGACTCTTTCTTTTATTATATGTAGAGATGAGTGAGTGAGTGATATTTCTGAGTATTTTATGAGTGTCTAATTCAAATACAGAAGAAGCTATATTTCTTGTTGCCATAATCCTTAATGCTTTTTCCGTGATGTTTGCATTTAGCTATATGAGCAATATGAGCTACATGAGAAAATTTTATGAAGCTTATATATCTCGCATAACTCAAAAATGACTAACCTCAGAATGTTGAAATTTAGTACATGGGACTTCTATAAGAGGCAGTTGTGCAACTGTTTTTTTGGTTGCAATCAGACACACCAAACACATATAAATATATTTTCTGCCACTCTGTTACCCGGCCTGGTGAGCTGAGATTTTTTCATTCTTATATGTTGGTAAATTTTGCATTTTTTGCTTTAAAATTGATTGGTTTATGTTGTTCTTATGTTCTAGGTTTTATGCCTTTACTTAATCTGCATGCAATAGTTGTAGAATTATCAACAATTTAAAGGTTCTTTCAGTGTTACTCAGCCTAACGAAGCCGCCATTTTTTACATTTGAAATTCTTTAGTAGAATAGTGAATTAAATCAGTTTTTGCACCAACTTCAGCGTCTTCTTAGACTTTCTTAGGAAACACTTATATGTTACTTACTGATGTCAGCACGTGACGTCATTCAAAATTATAGTCGAAGGCAATATTCTGATTGCGCACTTCAACATAATTATATTAAAACAAATTTTATTTATTTTTACTCAGAACTCAACCTCAATTTCTGAAGCGATCACTCTTGCTCCCAATGTTTTGTAACAAGCATAGACAATTGCTGGTGTAAAAATTAAATATATATGGCTGTTCTCCTTAAAGCAGTAATACTAATCAAAGTAATAGTAGAAGAGGTCTCAGTTTAATGCGTATGTATATAATTGATGTTTGTATTATAAAATATTTTCTCTCTGCTTCCCACATGCCTTCGTGGTGCAATGGTAGCACACTCATCACGTATTTGGGAGTTCGAGGTTCGAGTCCTGCTGAGGGCATTGCACATTTTTTCCATTTTTTACTTCAAAATAGCTTAACAAGTCTACAGTAGCTCCCGAACTAAAAGGTGGTGGACAGCAATTCGTCACTATCAGGATTTGGCAACTGGCTACTCCAAATCCTCACTCCACAATCGTTCTTTAAAGCGGGTGCACATAAGGAATTTTTTCCCCTCCTTCCAGCATGTCTTCGTGGTGTAATGGCAGCAAACTTGGCGCGTATTCGGGAGGTCCAGGTTTGAGTCCCAGCGAGTGCATTCCACATTTTTCACATCTTCTGCTTCAAAATAACCTACAATGGCGTCCGAACTAAAAAGTGCTGAACAATAATTTGTCATTATCAGGTTTTGGCGATTGGGTCTCCTATTCTCCAGTGCGCAATCGCTGTTTAAAGGTATATGGTATTTGGTATATGGTCACATATAGTATTTTTTTCCTCCGTCCAGCATGCTTTCGTGCTGTAATGGTAGCACACTTGGCGCGTATTCCAGAGGTCCAGGTTTTAGTCCCGGCGAGGGCATTGCGCATTTTTTACGTCTCTTGCTTCAGAAAACCTAATGAGTCTACGGTATAATCAAATTTGTTTCAAACGTTTAATATATCTTTTGTTACCAGCAGCAAAATGAAATTTCTTGCTGACAAAGAGTAATCTTTAGCAATTGTTTCTTCTGGACGTTTCTTTCTCAAAGTATTTCTACAAATAATTCCCTATTATTAGTCCAAAGGGATTTCAGTCCCGAAAGACTATTGCTTTCGTTTTGGCATTTTGCGTCGGACTCATAAACGTCGGTTCACTTTTCAAACTGTTGCCACAAAATGTTAGAGTCCTGCATTATATTTGAAGAAATTAAATAGTGAAAAATCTGCATAAATGTATGTATACTTTTCGCATTGTGATAAAACAATGGTATCGAGAGCCATCCAATTTTGAATGGCGTAATCCTACTGCGAATATGGGCATCTGAAACCCCAAATTTGAAATTTGGAATTTGTTTTATGATGGATTTCATATTTTCTAAAGCTTTAACGAATTTTTGAGTAACAAACTCAAAGATTAAAAATGGCAACACTCTACGGAAGGGGGAAACCTTTTTATCTCCAGCACGCCGAACTGTGTACCCGAAAATCTGCATAAATGATTGTCTATTTCTCGCATTGTGATAAAACAATGGTACATAGAGCCATCGAATTTTGAATGACGAAATCCTACTGCGAATATGGGCATTTGAAATCCCAAATTTGGAATTTGTTTTATTATAGATTTTATATTTTGTAAAACTTTAACGAATTTTTGATTTACAAACTCAATGCTTTAAAAGCGAGAAATGGCAACGTTATATAGAAAAAAAATACTTTTATCTCCAGCTCGCGAGACTGTGTATATCGGAAATTCTAAAGATATGCTTAATTTAACATTATTTTGCGATATTGCTCTTGAACTGAATTTTATGGTTTAAGTGCAAAGAACATGATATTTAATAAATAAAGGTAACACTCAAAACGTTAAAAAAACGCCCCTTTGGACGTAATTTAAAATCTGAAAAATTTCAGATTTTTTTTTTTTTAATTCTATTTGCAATTAAAAGAAAATATTCTACGGAAATTTTTAAGAAAAATTAAAAGAAAATATTCTATGGTCTTAATGAGCTTCATGACAGAGTGGATTTTCAGTAACAATTGCAAAGTTGACATTATTTACACAAAATAATGTCAAAAATAAGAATATAAAATTCTCAACCAGTGATGAATAAGTAGAAAATCGGATATATTTCGCGAAGGCAATGCATTAAGTCGAATTAATGACGGAAGAAATTGAAACAGAGCACAGCCTTTGCTCAATAAATGGTACTTTCTTAGCTTGTTGATCTAATGAAACGTTGGCCTTGATTGAAAACATGGTTTTGCTCTCCGAAGGATTTATTTATCGTTGCTTTGCACTGGTAAATCAACATTCATTACACTCTTCAACCTTACATTTAACATTTAATCCATAAAAATATCCTTTAACTAAGAAAAAAAACTTTTATGAATGAAAAGATATCTAATTGTTAAAAGGCACTAGATTCTAGAAATTTATATAATATCTTTATATATATATAAGGGGCTAAAGTGTGTGTCGCCGATAGTTTATTGTTGCCATTTGGGAAAATAAGCGCGGAAATTAACGCTTCCGCAGATTTTAATTAATATATCAACCGATTAAAGTCGTACGAAGATGAGAACGGTATCGATGGATTCGGAGAATTTTTTGGAATTCGAGGATACGCGTCTCCAATTTCAACTCGGCGCCGTTCCGTAGATATTCGAGAAAAAAGAATTTGGCACGTAGCCAGATCCCTCTAATAGGGAAAGCCCAAGAAAGAAAGTGGAAATGTAGGGAAAACGTAGGGGGAAAATTAGTTTTTAATTAATATCTCGGCTGATTAAAGCCCCAAGAAGACACGAATATAGTGGTAGAAATGGCGTGCCACGGAACTGCGGAATCCAACGCGGTGTGCGTGTGCTTCGCTAAACCCGGAAGCCAGCCGTTTCGGAGGAGATGATGTTGCTTTACCCCATATATATATATATATATACCCCATATATATATATATATATACCCCATATATATATATATATATGCAGCTTAAGTGTCTGTTTGTCGCCAATAGTTTATTGGTTGCTTGCGTAACTGTACTAGCCAATGGGGTGAAGTTGCCACGGCACAGGATTGCCGTTTCAGTTGAGAAGTAGACAATTTCCTGTAAAACTTGCCTTTGCTATGACCATAAGTCTCAGGGTCAAACCCTTAAGCGTGTTGGCATTTTTTTACCTGAGCCTGCATTTGGACACGGTCAAGTTTATGTTGTCTGTTCAAGAGTTCGTGAAAGAACGGACGTAAAATTAAAAATATTGGATGGTCCTCTCCAAGGCGAGCTTAAAAATGATGGAAAGGTTTACACAATGTTGTGTACAAAGAGATCTTTGACACATGAATTAACATTTCCTTATTTAAATCACCTTTATTGATTGAGCTAGCGGTGGTTTCCAGTGTACCGCCAGTGGTTTCCTTCATTGTACTCTACTTTAAGCAATTAAACAAGAAGAAGGGGGAAACCCCGTGGGACAGTAAGCAAAGGGGCGTCCTCGCCGCCTGCCGTGGGTAATTCAGTTCAAATTAACAGACACCTTTGCACGAATCATTTTGAGTACAATTTATAATATCTAGAACAGCGGTCATTTCGTATGACCGCCGGGCTTTCTAATTTTCTTATAAACAAACATTTAGGAACTGTAATTTTTCCTAACATTCATGCAATTTTTCTAATATTTTAACATAGTTTTGCATATTAAATGCTTGGATATTTCTAATAGTTATCATATAATTTATTACAAATACAAGAGGAAATAGATATTTGTCTTAAGGGGTTCATACACCTTAAACACCTTATGAGCTTCGAATTATGTGACTGTTGCAAGAATTGAGATATTTTAAGTAATTACCTGCAACCTTTTACAGCTGACTTCATAATAATAGCTGCTTTGGAAACTAGTAACCAGAAAGTTTGTGTTGCCTTAAATATTTTTGTAATTTAATCAGCTTTGTGACAAAATTTTTCGTCATTTTTTGACCTTGCGCGCATGATATTTTAAAAATGGCTAATGGTACATACTTGAAATTGGATGGAATTCCTTATATGGGCATTATTTTCTAACTGAACCAAAAATCTGAAGAATATTTTAATATTAAAAAATTTTATGCACGGAAACATTACAGATTTTTTTTAATAAAATACATTTTATAAACTAAACTCCAAATAAAATAAAAATTTAACATGAAATTCTCAGTTTTTTTGTTTTACAGTAGTTTCCAAATATTATAAAAGCTATATATAAACTATGAAATTAAATAATGCAACAGATAATTTTAAACTGTGCGCGCAAGGTAAATCATGACGAAAATTTTTATCACAAAGCGGATTAAATTATAAAAATATTTGTGACAACACAAACTTTCTAATTACGATTTCAGAAAGCAGCTATATTATGTAGTCAGCCATAAAATGTTGGAAGTACTGCTTTTAAAATAAATGAGTTATCCCAATTCTTGCAACAGTCACATATTCGAAGATCATAAGGGGTTAAGGTGTATGAGCCCCCTTAAATTAAAGAAATTAATCTGAAAATTTATACGGAGGAGAAATTGGGGATAAAGAATTTCATGAATTCTTCTCATGTACCTAATACAAACATTATTGCAAAGGCATTAGGAATTATGGCAATAAGAAAGCTGAAACCTATCGCAATCATTAGATTAGAAGTGTTCTCCATTTGCTCAGATACAGTGATATTTTACAGGGTATGTTATCTTCTGTACGAATGAGAATATTGTATATGATATTTTAAGGCCTATTTTTGTTCTGTTGTGATAAATACCCTGATTTTAATATAATCCAGATCAGCGGTCTCCACTGGTGGTCCGTGAAAAGATTTTTATGGTCCGCAGAAAAATTGAGACATTATTTATATTTTTATGATAATTCAGTTTACAAAACGACGAGTAACAAAACCTATTGTAGAATATGGATTATACTTTTTTTTTTAATTTTAGCTATTACTTTTAGCGAAATTCCTTCTGAATTTAGCGACTTTTTAGCTGCTTTTGCAGGTGTATCTAGCGACATTTGAAAGTGAAAGTTGGCATCCATGGATATGCTGCTATTATCGATAATAGCGCGAACTGGAATTCTTTTTCCCTTTGAATTACAAACATATATGCTATTGTAATCGTTAATAACGCAGTTTTTCTCCGTGTCAATAGGCTTCTTGATGGATTTTTATGAAAGCCATCTGCATTCCTGTTTATAATTGCATCAATAAGTTTCCGTTTTTGTTTTGTATAAATGTTGATCGATGACAGCATTGCTGAGCAAGCGATGATTATTATATTTGAAATAATTAAAAATTGGCGGAATAACACTTTTAGTTTATTGATATAGCTTTGCGTTTGTAGGTATACTCTTGCTTTTCGTGAAGTTCCTTTTCACTGTTATGGAAATGTGAAGCTTTCTGTACAAGAAGGTAAGATTTTTGTATTTTTCATGTAATTTTTAATGTGAAAGAAATATATGCAGTTTGTTGATTATTATTGTATAAATATATTTTGATTTTTTGAATTTATATTAGTTGTCCGCCAAATATAAAATTATATATGTAGTGGTCCGTGAAGTTCTAAGGTTTAACGACCACTGATCCATATCATAGGAATGAGCTTATTGTGCCAAGAGGCAGGTGGATGCTGATTTTTGATATTTGCTCAGCTATGATTCAATTTTGATAGAATCATTGGATTCAATCAATCCTTAGGAATGGAATGTGAAGGTCCCATTCTTTTCTTTCTCCACTATCAAACGTTTAAGATAACATTCGTCTGAACAATATTTTGAGTACCGTATGCCGCAAAAACGCTCATCATTTATAAACATTTGCCATTTCCCTGGGATTCGCATGTGGGGTGAGCCATATGGTAACTGACACTGCTAACTAAACTTGGACGATCCGCTTGGGAACGGATTCAAAGAATCAATTCACATTAATGAGCGAATGAAAGCTGATTCCAGAAAACAGAGTGGTAGCTGTTTTGCAATTCCCAGAGAGCTCTTGTTGAAAGTATCGCAGGGGTACAGATGGGCTGTTCGTTCAAAAAATTATTCAGTTTACCGAGAGAGGTTTTACTTGATTCACCGGAGAAGCATTTTTATTCTAGAATTTTATTGTTGGTTCTATGTAGGAAGGTTATGATGTTTTAGAGAATCTGAAAAGTATATTTGAAAAAAACCAGTTCTGGGAGATAGCGTTTGTTTCAGTCCATTCTTCCGATCTCAATACTCGTTCATACATTCCGCTTTTCTCTCCATTGTCGCAAATCGCTCTGGATTCACACCTCGTTTCCTATGTTTTTCATCAAAGTTGTTGTTAGTGAGCGTTGAGTCAAAATAAGATCCGACTCAGTGAGCGAACGGTTTTGATCCGATCCCATAAAAAAGAGGTTTTGCCCATCTCAGTCGCTAATCACTGCAGCGATCAGCTTGACCATTGGCTTGGGATTAGCTTGACCATTATGACCTTTAACTGGCATGAGTTTACAGGCATGAGAAAGAATGATCAAGTACATTCTTACATTTGATTTTTAAAAAATTTGGAAACTGCAGATATAGCATGTTCAGAACTGATGATTGATATAAACATAAATATTTCTATGTACCTTTTGGTAAACCAGAGGAATTTATATTAAATAATTGCGTTATATTTAACATGTTGATCCCCTTATAAAAGGACATCAAATATTTTGATGAATTTGATGCAGTGTTTTTAAAATATTGATGGTGGAGATGTTGATGGCAATTGACTCCATTTTATAAACAAATAATTTAAACAAACTAAGAGCTTTCAGGGTTTCTGTTAATTTTACTCAACAATCATCAACTGTATTCAACACAGAGAATTCTGAAGAAAAAAAAAAAAAAAAGACATATGCGGAACAGTTCTACATCTCCGGTTCTACTGGGCCGATTCAAGAAATTTAACTTTCATGTTTTTTTTATCTCGAAAGTGCGGCTTAAGATATATAGCGTATTCGGAAACTAAGTACCATTTCATTCTAGCGCCGTCGCAACGCTGTGATAGGCATCCCGCGCATGCGCACTAGTCTTTCTTGTTCACCGACTTTCAATTGTCGCCATTTTGGTTGCTCTATGTTTTGTTTTCAGTTTGCTGTGCACATTCAAAATGCTTAAGACAATTAGTTCTCCCGCTGACTGCGAGATTCGTGCCGTTATTAAATTTTTGAACGCGAGGAATGTTAAACCGGCCGAAATTTATCGTCAAGTGACAGAAGTCTACGGTGAATACGCGATAAGTGACGGAATGGTGAGAAAGTGGGTAAAAATGTTTAATGCAGGTCGAACAAATGTCCACGCCGAGGCTCGGAGTGGTCGGCCTTCTGTTGTCACCGATGATTTGGTAAGGAAAGTTGATGAAGCAATTCATGAGAACAGACGCTTCACAATGACAACTCTTTCAGAGGCATTCCCACAAATTTCACGTACTGTTTTGTTCGAAATTGTGTCTGACCGCTTGAATTATCGCAAAATGTGTTCCCGATGGGTTCCAAAAAAGCTTTCTGATGTTCACAAAACAAAGCGACTTGGTAGTGCCCTGACATTTCTCACGCGGTACAGTGATGAGGGAGAAAACTTTTTAAAACCAAATTGTGACAGGTGATGAAACTTGGGTGTGTCATTTCACACCAGAATCGAAACAACAATCGATGGAGTGGAGACACACTCATTCTTCGAAAAAAACAAAAGTTCAAGTGACAATGTCATCCCAAAAAATCATGTGCACTGTCTTCTGGGATAGGAAAGGCGGTTTGCTTACTGAATTTCTTCCCAGAGGTGAAACCATTAATGCGGCACGATATTGTGGGATTTTAACAAAACTAAGGCGTGACATTCAAAACAAACGAAGAGGAATGCTCAGTAAAGGAATTGTGTTGCTCCATGACAATGCTCGGCCCCATACTGCTGGTGTCACTCAAACGTACAGCCCGGACTTGGCGCCGTCCGACTATCACTTGTTTCTGCACATGAAGCGCGAGCTTGGTGGCAAGCGCTTTGGATCTGACGATGACACGAAAAATGCTGTGGAGTCGTGGTTATCGAAACTGGCGGGAAGTTTCTTTGACGATGGTATACAAAAACTGGTCACCCGCTATGACAAGTGTTTGATCATTGGCGGAAACTATGTTGAAAAATAGTTTAAGACATGTATTTTCATGTAAAAATAAAATTTGATTCGGAAAAATTTACTATTTTTTTTTTCAAAACGGTACTTAGTTTCCGAATACGCCTCGTATATATATATATATTAGATTTATATATTGCATTGTTATAATGTAGGTATTTCGACACAAAAATCGAACCTTTTTCTGAAATGACATACCATTTTTTTTTTTTTTCATATTTCGATTCTACGACTCAAATTATGCCAAAATATTAAATTTTGTAAAATTTGGTTACAAATTTACTGAAATTTTTTTTTAATTATCTTGGCGCATTTTTATCAATTTTCTTGAAGACAGGGTGAAATTCTTAATTTATGGTAACCTAGTTTCCTTTCTCTTTCACTGTGCACGACGGAAAAAAAGGGGCATATTTCATTCTTTCAAATAATTTTTAGCCAATTTCACGCTTTTAAATAATTTTAGCCGTTTACATTCTTTCAAACAATCGTAGCCGGTTTCATTCCTTCAAATAATTATGGCAAACAAAAGCTGAAAAAACAAAAAACAAAAAAAAATATTTGATTCTTTCAAATAATTTTAGCAAAGCAACCACATTTGGCGTTATTATTGCTTAAAACAAAGATGCCAAATTTCAAAACATATAATATGTGAATTCATGTATATCTTGGCAAATTTTGAGTAAAAAGCTCTCATTTTTGCAGGTATGTTTAAAAATACGCATATGTTAAGGCGATGGCAAAAATTTCATAGGTTGAATTTCAAAAATGTTTCAAAAAATTTATAAAAATTACTAAAAAATATGAATTTTAATAAGAAATCAGAAAATAGCAGAGAATTTTATTTTTATTGAATCTAAATTTCGAATTGTGGAAAAAGGAATAAAGTAAATTTAATAAAAAAGAGATAATAAATAAATATAAACCAAATTCAATTAACACTGAGGAGCTAAAAATTTCAAAGCTAATTATTTAAAATCTACTCTTGCGATTTTTACAAAACTGAGCTCTTTAAACAATTTGAGTCGTCGAATCGAAATATGGATAAAAAACGCCTGTCATTTCAGAGAGATTCAGATTTTATGTCAGAATACCTTACGTTAAAACAATGCTATGTATGTAACTAATATATATCCTAAGTTGTGCTTTCGAGGCATTAAAAAACGTAAGTTAAATTTCATCATTCGGACTGTAGTGCAGGAGATATTGAACTGTACACCTTTTTTTTTTTTTTTCTCTTTTGTGCGAGGCGTGTATTATAAGCACACCCTTTATATATGTGATCATAGTACATAAAAAATCAATTTACTCAATTCAACTTACGTTTCCTCAATTTTTCCCTTTTGCATTTAATCAATACTGCTGAGCTGAATCTCCCTACCGCAGCAGATGAAAGCGATAGTTAATTATCTTTTATTTTAAAAGAGTAACGCTTTGCATAGTAACTCCCTAATTTAAGCTTTATTCGAGTTTTAATTACCTTCTACCCTAGTGCCAAAATGAATCATCATCTTCTAAAACTTCTATTATTCTACAGCCAGCATTTTCCTTAAACGCTATTAGAGAGTAAAACAATGGAATTTGTTAATGTGGAATTTTAGATGCATTTTAAATGCAGAGAATTGGATAATTTTAGATCATTATATTTGAATTCAAAATGCTTAATAATACCAAATTTCTTGAAGTAACGAATCCAACAGGATTGGATACAATCGCTGTGAAGTTTGCCAAAAGATCTCATAGACTTCGCTAATGGTTATTCCATATACTGTTGTTGTTGACTACTGCTCACTTGTCTGACTTATAGTCAGCCCAAGTTCACGAAATCCCGAGTGGCAAGGAGCACAAGATTGCGCCTGTCGTTGGCAACAGCCTTGAGCACCTTAGAGGTGGCAATGCGATTTTAGCTCGGTCTCATCCCCATTTTTGATAGAGAACATCCCGGGGAAGGATGGGTCAAGGGTCTCCTACTCCTCTTCCCCTACCACCAACCTCTCGAGAGGGCATGCGGCTCACCGCATATTTAGAGTGCCTCCCATGCCGTAAACGTATAGTGGAATCTATACGTATAGTGGTAAACGTATAGGTTCCACTATACGTATATTTACAAACATCTATGTCTTCTCTGAGATTCGAGCCCGGGCCCTTCGGCTAGGCAATCAGCGACACTAACCCCTATAATTCTATGTATTGTTACGAAATGTCAAGGCGCGGTAAGATGGCTTCCCCGCAAAGCAGTTTTAGGGTTGCCATAAAATGGCAAGGGAAGGCAGGGCTGCCACATTTGGTGAGAAATCGCCCGTTTGGGGACATTTGGCGACAAAATTGGCGATATGCCATGGACGGATGGAAAACCTTCTGGAACGAATTCTTACCGGTTTCGCCCAGAATGTTCTCGAACACAAGCCGAATGCTATATAAACCTTGCTGGTCCGCAGTCAGTACCGAGAGTGTGCCTCGTCGAGAGGGCGAGTCAGAGTGCCTCGTCTGGAGCGTGAGAAAGTTAGTATCGAGTTGGTGTCCCGTCTAGCGAGTCAATCCCTGCGGACTCCATCGAGTTGACAGCCGGGCGGCGAGTGCACCAAAAGAGTCTCGTAATGTATCGCGGTTAGTGCATCGTCGAAAGAACCTGTTGAGCCCCGGGAACGATTGAACCGAAGAGTCGGGAGCCGTGCTATGTGTGTCGTCGAGTGCATCGTGAGTTGTAACGTGAAGAGTCTCGAGAGTACGTAGAGTTCCGAGAACGACCAAGCAGAGTCGGGAGCTGTATTCTAGTGCTTTGCCGTGAAGCTGTCTCCACCGTGATAGCCTGATAACCTGGAGGCTGTGTCGCTGATCGTGTCAGCGTGTTTATAGTAGTTCATCGACGACTGTAAACGTGTTTTGGAGCTGTCCTGATTACTATTGTGTAAATAAAGTGTGTTTCGACACTTCATCAAGTACTGTCGTCGTTATTCACTCCAAATCTACGAACCTCGTACGAACTGGTGTTAGGAGGAAAAGAAAAATGCAACAATATTAACTTTACAATAAAAACTTATTATAAGCACGTGGTCATGGCAAGATGGAATTCAGAAAACCAGAAATGGCAACTGTAAGAAAAAGTTTAAAAGAAAAAAATTGAAATAAGGATAAAAAAGGTTTCAAAGATGTTGAAGTGGACAGACATTGAAAGATAAATGCCAACGATGGGGAAGAAATGCGAACATTTCGTCTGCTGATTTTAGGCTTTCACATGACTGGCAATTTCTTTTTTTTATAATGTGAATGCATTTTAGCAATAAGGTGTTCTGTTACAATACCAGCATGCTTATCTTCCGTGTAATATTAGTTTTATAATAGAAGAAAAAAATATTTTAGAAGCTAACAAAGCTTAGATTTATGGCGTTTTGGTTACATTATCGATTACTTGAAAAAAGCCAGAAAAAGATGAATGTGGTATACATCGGAATCCTAAGTATGTTTTCTATAAAATTACTTCAATTACTTTATCTTTAAAATATTCTTAAGAGGAAAAGTGATGAATACGCTGAACATTAATATTATGAATGAGAAATCTGAATGCTTTGAATAGCATGAATCTTGAAAATGATTTAAGATTCAAAAACTCGAATTTTCTTTACTTTTCTGCTATTTTGAATTTTTTTTAATCCTGATGTCCTCCAAAAAATCTGCCGCAAATACAATTTGTACGTAAAGATCGCGAAGGAGACAGCGCAAAATGAAAACTTCATCATACAAAAAATCGTACAAAATATTGTTGAAACATCGCATTTCCAAAATTTCATGGAAGAAAGCATGGTGGTAGAAAATGAAGCAGTGCAACAGCTTCGCAGGTTTAAAACACAGTCGAATAAAATAGTGTGGTAAAAAATTATATATCTGCAAATCATCATTTAAGAAAATCATGCTTACTAAAGGGGATTATTTAATTTTTAAGAGCTATTTTTAATTTTGAAACCCTTTCCTTTAAATTCTTGTTTTAAACCTTCAACTCCCTGCCAGAATGATACTTCAGTACGCGTTTTATGTAAATCATGTAGAGTCAGTATTTAATAGGAAGT
Organism: Stegodyphus dumicola; assembly: GCF_044657685.1. Classification (NCBI taxonomy): domain Eukaryota; kingdom Metazoa; phylum Arthropoda; class Arachnida; order Araneae; family Eresidae; genus Stegodyphus; species Stegodyphus dumicola. Next base: position 265,904,247 of record NC_140769.1, on the reverse strand, counting down.
TCCTTCACTACCGTAGAAGAGCTTATAAAGTATTTCTCTCGCCTGCCTTCGTGGTGCAGTGGTTCTGCACACTGGGCCGGTATTCCAGAGGTCCGTGGTTCGATTCCCGGCGAAGGCGTTTGCTAATTTTTCAATTCTCCTGCTTCCAAAAATAACCTAATGCCTCTACAGTGCCGCCCGAACTAAAAGGGTATTGGATGATGATTCTTCTCACCCAGGATTTGGCGATTGGGTCTTCTAAAAAAAAAAAAACCAGTTGTCCTTTAAAAGGGGGGAGTATATAAGGTATTATTTAAAATATTTTTAAAGCTATCATCGGTTCTGTGGTTATTCAGTTCATTATGAACCCATACGCACGTAACGCTATGTTCATTTAATACATGAGGAAAAGATAATATTTTTAATTCAGCTATAAGGTATTTCTCCCGCTTTCCTAGCGTCCCTTCGTAGTGTAGTGGTTCTGCACGCTGAGCCGGTATTCCAGAGGTCCATGGTTCGATTCCCAACGAAGGTGGTTGCATAGTTTGCAAACTCTCTTGCTTTCAAAAAATCGCAATGTCTCTACAATGGCGCCGGAACTAAAAGGGTGTTGGATGAGGATTCTCCACACCCATATTTGGCGATTAGGTTCGCTAAAAGCTCCAGTCGCCCTTTAAAAGGGGGAGTATATAAGGTATTTCTCCCACCTTCTTGGCGCGCCTTCGTGGTGTAGTGGTTCTGCACGCTGGGCCGGTATTACAGACGTCCGTGGTTCGATTCCCGGCGAAAGCGTTGTTCATTTTTCATCTTTCCTGCTTCCAAACGAATACCTAACGTACGTCTCTACAATGGCGCCCGAACTAAAAGGGTTGTGGGATGATGATTCTCCGCGCCCAGAATTTGGCGATTGGGTAACATAAGAACCCCAGTTGCTCTTTAAAAAGGGTAGTATATAAGGTATTTATCCCGCTATCCGCCGCTAGCGTGCCTTCGTGGTGTAGTGGTTCTGCGCGCTAAGACGGTATTCCAGAGGTCCGTGGTTCGATTCTCGGCGAAGGCGTTTGCTATTTTTCATCTTGCTTGCTTCCAATAAACCTAATGTCTCTACAAGTTCAAATTCTTAGTTGAGCGTGTTCTGCCTTCGGGCCACATTGCTGCTTAAAGCCTATCTTACTACGCTCGGCAGTAGTCTTAAGTGCCTGTTGGTATTCGCCGGTGAGGTTTAATTAAGGGCCAATTCTGTTAGTTATTTTTGTACAGCTTCGGCTGAAGTTCCGCTAATTAGAATTAGTTTATTTCCTTATTTTCTATACTCACGTTAAAGCCCAAATATAGGCTTTCATGTAAGCCATAGAGGAACTGTCTGTAGTATTTCTTTGAGTGAATAAAAGGGTATTTTAACCCTTCTTTGAACTTGCATTTTATAGCTGGAAGAAGATTAGCGAATAGTCGTTAGACGCTTCACTAAAGTTCTAGTGCCAAGGATTAGATAGAACTTTAAATTAGATAGAACTTTACAAGCTTCAATATTTTTGATTAAATGAACATTTTGTACTTTACTTTTATCAGAAACTTTCTGTAGTATAAGCGATTCGAGCGTTTCGAGAAACCTTTAAGATTCGCTTTAGAGGAACATTAGAATTTATTCCACATTTGATTAAAATCTGTATGTTTTCTAAACCCTGTTTTAATAATATTCTGAAGAAAGATTAAAATTCCCTAACAAACTTTCGTTGGCACATTTGAGAGTTAAATCTTTGAAGAAACCTTCCAAAATAATACCTTCATATTGAAATTGAGCGCAAAATAACAAGCTTCTTTTTCAAGTGCAAAATCACTTTTCATACATAAGATAATGAAATTTTTTTAAATTGACGGAATATCAAGAAAAGGTATTTGTCCTCTGTAGCGGCACTGGCGAGATGGTGAATTTAGCGCTTTTGTGCATTGGCCGAGAAACGGTTACAGATCTACGCATGTGTGAGAAACAAATGGTCAATAATCTAACTCTTCTTTCAAAATTGCATTGCGTCAATATGTTTTTCATCACGCTTAATATTTTTAATCATCTATTAAAAAAAAAAAAGAAGCTATAATTGGAGTCATCGTTAGCAGCGATTGCTGAACGGTAGCTATCGGAACGAGACTTAAAAAATGAATTTTCAGTATGTTTACGCATGCTGCATATTTTAAAAAATTGCTAACAAAATTTAATTATATAAAATAGTAATGGTACTTTTCCATTTTGCCGACGCAAGCGATAAAGTCGCCAAAAATGGTACAACCGAAGCCAAACGGAATATCCTCGCTGGTAACCTTTTTCTCCTCATTTTCAAAACAAGTCGTAGCCATTTCTTATCAGATTGATTGTTTCTTTCAATACCGGCATACAATTACATAGAATTTTTACCCAGATAGTTTAATTTTATGCCCTAAGGCCATTCGCGGTAATTAGTCAATTAGGATGCACACATTGCTTATCCGAAGGCGAAAATATAGAAAATGCAAAGTCGAGGTTAAAATTCATCAGTTCTAATGAGAATGCACTGCCGTTTCACATAATTTCTGAGTAAGCTATTCGTACGAATTGGAATAATTCTTACGTTTAAATTCGTATTCCAAATTAAGATTTAACTTGGAATTAATGTAGATAATTCCTGAGAGAATTAGATTTTTGGAGCGTAGTTTACGTGGGATGAGAGCTCACGTAGGATCATATGATATGAAACGGCGAATCAGAATGTTGTACCATGAAAGCATCTAGTAAATTCTTAAATTAATGTCTTTTTACAAATTTACCGGCTTTATTTATTGTCTTTTTACAACATTTTAAACGTTATTAAAACGTTTATGCCTTCAGAATAAAAATTTCTTAGAACTAACATTTGTTAACATTTTTTATGTGTGTACTGTGTGTTGTCGCCAATAAAGCCTGCTTGGCGAGATTTGCGCCGGCAAAACGGAAAAGTGCCTTTTTACGCATGCTGCATATTTTAATAAATTGCTAATAAAACTGTATTAAGTAATATATTGTTACGAATAGCTCAGCTGCGGTAAGACAGCTTCCCCACAAAGCGGGTTATTGCTTTCCAGAAGATGGTAAAGAAAGGCAGGGTTCCCAGATTTGGCGCCAAATAGCCCATTTGGCGACAAAATCGGCGATATGCCGTAGACGAAGCCAGAACATTCTAGAACGAATTTTTACGGTTTTCCGAGAATGTTCTCGAAAGCAGGTCAAAAGCTATAAATACCGGCATGTATTCGGAGTAGCAGTTTTTTCTGAAGAGTATGTTGAGTTCATAGACTGTAGTATGTTGAGTTTCAACTGTAGTATGTTGAGTTCAGAGATTAGCTTGAGAGCGATCAACCAAGTCGGAAGCTGTGCTTTAGTGCTTTGCCGTGAAGCTGTCTTCACCGTTGTAGCTTGAGAGCCAGACGGTTGTGTTGATGATTGTTTCAGCGTGTTCAGCGTGTTATAAAGATACTGTAAACGTATCTTTATAACTCTCATGTGTAATACTGACGAATAAATTGTATTTTGATTCTTCGTTAAGTGTTGTCATCAATCACGCCAAATCCACGAACACGTAGACCGAAACAATATGTTGTTACTTCAAATACACTTATTTTATAATTGTATTAAATACGATAATTCTTGTATATATTAAATAAATTCTGTTAAATTTGTTGTTATTCTAAATAAACCGATGACAAAATTGTATTAAGTACTATAATAATTACTTATCAATATTACATAACGTTTATATGTATGAATTAAATAACGTCTATTGTATAGATATTGAATTAATTACCGATTTATCGTTTACCATAGCCAGTTTTGCTTTCGTGGATTATTGTAACATTTGCCAACAAATCTTGTTAAGCTCGAATTGCGCTAACATCGTTTTCTCTCGCCAAGGCCGCTACGCAAGACAAGAAATTTTGGCTAATCTTTGGAATATGGTAACAGGTAGTTTAGCGACATTTTGGTAAGGCGATAAATGTTACTAGCTAGGACTAGCAGTGTACATGGATAAAATCAAGAGTGTGAGCAATGACATTTTTGTGCAATTCTGGGATGTGTTTTTAAGTGAAAATAGGTCGACGTGTACATGGATACCGTGTATGTGCAAGTCTTAAAAACGCGGCAAGCAGTTTGCGATTCTGCACTTTCTCCCAATTTCGCACCTAATCTTCGTCATGATTAAGCACTTTTGTTCCATAAAAGTTCTAGCATAAGCGTAATTCGGCTAGCAGATTGTTGGAAAAAAATGTTGAGATTGTTGGAAAAAAATGCCTTTACTTCGTGAAAACAAAACGGCGTCCAATCAAAAACTAGCAGGTTGCTGTAGCAGGGTTGGTCGCCAAATTTTCACCACAAAATCGCCAAGTTATCGATACCATAACGATTCTTTTCCAAAGGGAATATTTCAGTATTATTCTAAGGACGAAATTTGAACATAAATTATAGGGAAAAACAAATGCGAAATATGTGGTAGAGGTATTAAATATAAAAAATAAATCCAGATAGGATACATATAATTATAGCTGTCCAAAAGGAGAACTGAATTGGGAACAAAGGAGAACTGACTAAAATACTCCGGAGAGAAATGATGGAAGGTGAGAAGAACAAATCTGGATGACACGGCTGTGGACAAGCTAGGCAGACGACATGTAAATCGCTGGGGAGAATGGGTAATATAATGAATGACCTATAAGAAGGATCCTGGTGTGAAACATGTAATGAGAATTAGATTGGACTGAATCATTCGGTCTCTCATGTATCTGTTTCCAATTCCCTAATTCCTTACATAGATGTTTTATAGAATAAATATTGTTTGTGTAGTATATTCAGCAAAATTATTTTATTGCGCAATATGTTTGATACTTTGAAAGTTTACAGAGAAATTTAAAATTAATTCTTAGGGTTAAATATTACCTTTCACATCAGGTTTTTGAATTTCTAATAGGCAGGAGAGATTTTATGTCACGTTTTAAATTTTATTATGTTTTATCTATTTTATAAGTTATTTTAATTATTTTTTTCAAAAATATATGTTGAAATATTTATTCTTCAGAAAACGTTTGACTTTGATAATTGATATTGAAAAAAAAAATTATGAATCATAAACTTGTCTCAGAGATTGAGAAAACACCTTGCAAAAGTGATTAAGAATGGAAAAGGTTTAATTTAAATGTATAATTGTTGCTAAACTTTATTTTTAACTATACCCATGATTATTTTGCACAAATTTCTCATCCTTTATTTAAAAAGTGAACACCATATAACTTCCTTGCACGGCCGATTAAATTATACACATTTTTTAAACTCCATTTAACTTATATCTTCGAATTATTCTAACTTCATTAGCCGATCCCTCCAGGCAAAAGGAAAAATGACATCAAAGACTGCAAATTTCGGAATTAAACATCCCCATCAAGTTTTTCCTATGGAAGTAAAATTTCTTTTCTTTTTTATTTTTTTGTAACGAGTATAAAATTTTCTCAAATATAAATATAGGAATCGGTAGAACGCACTGAAAGTTAGATTTCATCATTTGTTAAAAATTGATTTCTTTTTAATTTCACACTGCCCAAACATGAATATTTTCGTATATCATATATATATATGTGTAATAATAAAATTCTATAGTCAAGAATACACTTAAAATTCTAACTGTATGTTCTTTTCATTTTTAATGGCGACGTTCTCTTATTTGAAAGTACGTGGAATTAAATCCACAGCCCCGTAGTCAAGTTGTTTGTCCCGCCTTTTGTACACGTACAGTTATAGAATGTTCTGGAAATATTTAAAGCGAACTGGATTGGCTGACGAGGCTGACTTCATTTCTTGGATGGTGTGGTGGTGTATTTAATCATGGCAAAGCACAATAGGGCTATCTGCCTAAGGGGAGGGATGCCTTCGTGGAGGACTTTCTAAGGGAAACTGGCTCGTATACACGTTACACAAGGGGAAAACCACGAAAACACCCATTCAGCCAGCCCGTTCGCGGGATTCGAACCTCAGACCGAACTACCAGTGTTCAGCGACTTTACCGCTCGGCCGCTCGTCATTTCTTGGAAGCTCCGCCTTTCCAGAGGCTATAAAAGGACTCGCAAAGGAATATCGGGGTTTTTTTTTCTTAAATGTCACGATGCAGTAAGCTTCATACAAAAAGTTATTAGTAATTCTTTTTATTTACTCCGGATATCTGATTTTGTAACTGCTATTTCTCCTGAATAATAATAAATGGAACTTGTTTTTTTTTTTTTTTTTTTTTTTTAAACTTATCGTCTGATAACTTAAGCTACAACTAAAGCTGGTACATCACATATATATATATGATATTATTTTGGCAGTCGGGAATTGCTTGGTTGAGTGGAATACGGCAGGAATGATGACGCGGAAGGATTTCACTTTTTACTATCCCATATCTTTATTCCAATTTTAACCGTAAATCATTTTTACATTAGATGAAATTCTCCAAATTACATGTTCAATAATGATTTACACTAAATACGATTAAATTTAGAATTTCTGCATCATAACTGTTCCAACAAAGGAAAAGATTGCTTGGTCTGTCGCAAAAGCGGCAAGCATTTTTACTCAAACTGCTTCAAAAGCGGGCCCCCCTTACCATGTGGATATAATTAAGCTAATTCTCCCTTCGTTGAATTTAGCGAGTGAAATTAGTTTTTCTCCCTATGGTATCTTCGTCACGAGACTGGTTGCTAAAATAGTATTTTATCTCCTATTTGGCTACTTTATAATTTGCACACTAACACATATACTATATATTACTCGTACCTTAAATCAAGATATGTGCCGAATACAGAAAGTTAGTCAATATACATCAGTAAGAGAAACTACGTAAAATGCTTTAAATTTCCAGTTTCTTTAATGAATTTCTTCGATAATGGTGAAAAATTAATCTTGCATTTTTTTATCCTTATTTTCTGAGGAAATACTTTTTAATATACAAAGGGAATTTGTGAGAATTTTTTTCTCTCGTGTTCCAATTTTTCGAATACAAATTATTCGCAACTTATTTTAATATTATGTTTATATTTAATTTTCAAATATTATAAGTTTATTCCAGTTTAAAGCGTTAGATTTAAATAATTCTTTAGATTGCATCATAAATTTATTAGTAGTTAGTTATTTATGACACCGCTTTGACTTGTGAGAAATAAATAAAGTATTGTGATCGCGAAACATTTCGATTTTCATATTTCAAAGGAAATTTCCATTTTGAATAGTTCCATCATGACGTTTACACGTACGTATGTCGCATAACTTAACATAAAATGTTGAAATTTTATATTTGGGACTTATGACTAGTTTTAGCTCGACGTATGTCCGTACGTATGTATGCATGTATATCGCTTAACTCAACAGCAGAATAGATGAAGTGGCTGATGAATGAGATCAGGCAGTTTGGCTTTTATAGAGTAAAATCACTTTGGGGGTAGAAAACAAGTAAACAACTTGGACAAAGGAGCTTCTTGAGAAAATAAATGTATTTTCGAGTTACAATGCAATATCCTTGCAATTAGCTATATATGAGTTACAATGCAAGTATTTATATACTACGTGCATTATCGAGATGTTAATAGAAACCAAAAAAAAAAATTCTTTGTAGCAAAATTGTTAACGATATTATTTCTCCAAGACATTTACGCAGGTGTGTATTCTTTTCATGAAGGATGAAAAATAAGTTAACAGTTTTTCGAGCAGATGCTCCAAATTATACAGCTTTGAAGATTAAGTAATGAAAACATAAACTCTTATTTCTGGTTATGTGCTGAAAAAGATATTACCCTTTTCAAAGAAAACACCTAATAGCGGAATCTCCAAGTTGACTTCAACGTAAATATACCTCCAGGGGGTACTGAACTAAAAGCTTACCACCTTTGTACATTTTCTACTTTATATGGGAGACCATTACCTTTGTGCAAGGACAAAAAAGCATCCGCTATCTATCTTTCTCAGTTCTTTCATTTTGTTAACTATGACGAGAAATGGAGCTGCCGTAAATTCTAAATTTATTGCTTCTTCCAAAGACTCTGACTTCAAGTTGTGTATTTGCCGTCTGTTAGTAATTTAAACTACCCTGGCTTTAAATTCAGAAACATCCTTTCATCAGTAATTACAGTACATATAAACACAATATCATTATTTAAATTCAGACTTTAAAAACTTCAGTTATGTTAAACTATGGAAAGCGCAATATATATATATATATATATATATATTTAAGCAGTTTATTTCGTGAAAATTCATCGCATTTTTCGTAGGAATTATTAAAACTGTTTTGCATGTTAACTATATATATATATATATGTGTGTGTGTAAATACACATACAAAACACTATGTATACATATGGTGATGTATGTTTGTGAGCATGTGTGCGCGTGTATGTTATATTTCCCTATTATATATCATATCAGTATTTTATTGAAAGTAGTTGTAGACAACATTTAATAAAAAAAACTGAAAAGTATAGTAAATCTCAAAATGATAGTGCAATTATGAAACTGAATATTACATGAAATCGAAAATTTATGTGAAGCAACTATGGAATGAAAATAAATTCTAGTTAGGTTTCACAGCATACAAAATAACACTTTAATCTAACCACTTGAGTAAAACGAATGCCAAGAAAATATCCTGAAAATGTATATCGGGGGGAAAAAAATCTCCGGAAAATGCCTCACGGAAAATATGCACCTGGTTAAAAATATCGCTAGAATAATAAACAATGTAAATATTTTTATCAGGTACATATACACATGCACCTTGAAAAATATTTTTAATTTTTATACTTTGTAGAGATATATAGAGGATTCCTTAGTATTAAATATATTTTTCATTTATTTATTACAAAATATTCTTTCTTACTAAACATATGCTTAATGATTACATCGTTTATATATCCTAATTAATTATGAATATTTTTTTAGTTTTTTGTTATTTGTGTTTCGTTTCTGAGAATTATTAAAATTCAAGCAATCTGAATTTTACACAAAAATAAATTCTTTCCTTAGTGACAAGTATAACTTTTGCATTAGAAATTATTCATGATAAATGCAATCTTGCTTTTTCGCCAACCGAGTGTTTTGGCTTATTTGACTACATCAAAGCATACTAGAGCTGTCTGCCTAAGAGGAGTGTCTCTTCGTGGAGGACTTTTTAAAGGTTAGGTTATTTAATTACGGCAAAGCCTCGAGGGCTATCTGCCTAAGGGGAGGGATGGCTTCGTGGAGGACTTTCTAAGCGAAACTGGCTCGTATACACTTTACACATGGTGAAAACCACGAAAACACCCATGCAGCCAGCCCGTTCACGGGATTAGAACCTCGGACCGAACTACCAGTGTTCAACGACTTTACCGCTCGGCCGCTGGTGGGCCCCAGTACTTTTTAAAGAAACTGCTCGTATATATGTTATATATGCGGAAAATTATGAAAACGGCCATGTAGCCAGCCCGTTCTCTTAGAATCGAACTTAACTCAGAACTCGGTATTCTGCGACTATTCAGCGACTTTACCGCTCGGCTGACAGTGACAGAATGTCTGCTACCTATACATTAATCTACTACATAGGTAGATTTGTTTCCGAGAAAGAGATGCGAAACAGAAAAGATATGCGAATCATATCCATCTCACTGAGATGAATATGATCATTTTCAATGTGCCATTTGGTAGTGCTCTATTTAAATGGTCAACGTGTAAGTTAAGTGGGTGGCCAAATACCAGACAAGACATTTTTTAAAGCATGAAGATAATTAAATGTATTTTAAAAATTGAGTTTCTAATCAAGCTTCGCTATCTAGGAATAAGATATAGCTTGCAGTTAAGTTATATTCTTTCTTAAAAAAAATATTTCTTTTGTTCACCTATTAAAAATAACAATCAGCAGCGTGTGTTTTTGAAAATATCCTTAAATGCAACATAAATACAAGGCAGATTTCTTTAGGAAATCCTTTACGAAGACATTTTACCACTTAGGTGGAAAACGTTTTGCTAAATTAAACTCTAAATTTACAAAGGCGATTTTATGAGAAAACAGAAGGAAGACTCTACATTGGACTAATAATTAGCAAGTTGCTCATCAGTTAAACATGATGGCAATCTTGGATAAAATGAAAATCAGAACGATATTATTGCAAATTCTTCAATAAAGCATCTAACGTATTGCAAATTAAAAATTTAAAAAAGCGTTCTTTATTTTGTGAGTTTATTTGTGAAACTATTTGAGAAATAACCTCATTTTATCTTGTAATATTGGAAAATATTTTCAGCTGTCATTATCTATCACAAATTAAATACTTTGAAAGTAGATTCACTTTAAGCTGTTTAAAATATTATTTGTTTTCGTGCTTAGGGTGAAGAAATGTTTTTGTGCTGTGTTCATTCATAAGTATATGTATTTCGTCAGGGTTTTGATTTTGCACTTCCCAGTTTTTATCAAATAACATAAAATTAGCATTTCATGGGAAAAAAAAAAGATCATTTTTTGTTTATCTTTAATTTAATCAGCAAAGGGATTAGAATTTTTGTTACTTTGCAAAAAGTACTTAGTAAAAAGATGGATTTCGAATTTGAAATGTTTTTGCTATTTGGTTAGTAAATTAATTAATATAATGTAGTATACTACTTAGTTAACTATGTTTTTATTGGGAACCATTTAAGGACATATTATAACGGTGGAAATTACTTTTGTTCTTTTTTAAGTTCCTCTATACATTATAAAATTAACCAATTGATAAAAATTTGCATTATACAATAAAATAAGTACAACACAAAATAACACAACAACGATAAATAGCCTTCTTATATAACAGCCCCAATTAAAATTACTAACTAAAAACAACGAACGTGGAGACATTTCTATTATGTAGTAAAGTAAGCTTTAAAATATTTTGGAAGAACTGGTCAGAAATTATGTGAAAGAAAGTGAATCCAATTTTCATTAAAAAAAATTTTCTTATAATGTGTGAGCTTATTTTAAGCCATTTTACCTAGTAATAACAACTTGATATTGTTTCAGATTAAAAATAATGAATGCAATATCATCCATATTTCGAAATGGGCTTATTTAGTTATGCTTTTATAACTACTAATAACTGTTGATGAAACATTTAAACAGCAACATAATTTTGATCTGCTATGCAAGTTTATTTTTGTGTTTATTTTTTAAACAAATATTGAATCGTCGAATGTAAAAAAAAAAAAAAAAAAAGCATTAATAAAATCTTTAAATGGCCGTCTTTGAATTTGAGTTTGAACACAGCATATTTAAAACAAGAGACTATTACAAGACTTTGCTACGATCCTGCTAGCCGCCCAAGACGCTTTGTTAGAAGGAAACAACTGATTGAAAGCATGTGTTCAAATTATCACATCTGTCATTTATCTGTCGAAGAAAAGGTGGGACTTTTGTATGAGTATGTTTCAAAGCTTGTTTTCCCGTTCCGTAAGTACGCCAATTCCCAGGGGTGTAATTACTCTTTTACGACAAATCTGAACTACTGCAGTTCTTCCGAAACGGGAAGAGAATATACTTACGATGACATTACTGAATGATCTCAAAGCCATCTGCTATTCTGAACTATTTTGTACTTTCTTTAAAAATACAGAAGGTTATAAGTACAGTTTTTTTGCACATCTACAGTTGTTGTTTTCTAATTACTGTCATTACTACAGTTATTGTTTTCTAATTACTGTCATGTCACATAATTGCAAAAGCATTTAATATTTATTTAGTCTTTCGCATAATATGTCAAAACAAATTTCTCTTAAGTCATCTGTTTATGGCTGAAGTTGCTATGTGTATTTCTTTAATTTATGCTATGGAAGTTAAAAATACAACGATCAATAAAAAATATAAAAATTCTGCACATGTGAAAATAAAATTATGGTAAAATGCTTGAACACCATCTCCAAAACAAGAGACTAGATTTTAAAAAAATCATGTTTGAGCTAAAATATTAATGTCTTGCAAAATCTTTTCTAACATACGTGACAATTTTCTATAGAGGGACAAGCTTTTTTTACTGCTTAGACCTAGAGTACTATTTTTTTACTTCTTACTAAACAATCATAGATCCTTTCCCAGATTTTACTAATCAGGTCTTGCTGGCCTAAGATGTAATACTTTGATAAAGAAATTCTAAAAAGTTTAGCTTTTTTTTATTTCAGTAATTCTGAATACTTATAAAAATTCGGACTACTACAAATTTTAGTAAAACTCATCCCATGATTCAAAAAGGTGCTTCAGACCGCTGACGAAGTTTTTAAATTAAAAAGAAACTGTATTTGATATGCTAATGAAGTTAAAATATCATTGCACCTGCTTAGACAATATTCAATCTAAGAATGCTACTATTTTAGAGAATTATATGCATTTCAAATAAAAAATAGCACAAATAATTATTATATATTCAAATTATACACGACTACTGCGTCATTCGCAAACAACATACATTCAAAAAACAATAAAAAATTTTTAAAAAAATCTTACAGGTTTCAGATTTTAAATTACGTCCAAAAGGACATTTCTTTAACGTTTTGTGTGGTACCTTTATTTATTAAATATCATGTTCTTTGCACTTACACCATAAAATTCAGTTCAATAGCAATGTCGATAATTAATTTTAAAATGAGCATATATTTAGAATTTCCGGTACACAATTCCGCGCGTTAGAGATAAAAAGGTTTCCACCTCCGTAGAGTGTTGCTACATCGCAACACTCTACGGGCTTGCTTTGAAATCGTTGAGTTTGTTACTCAAAAATTCGTTAAAGTTTCACAAAATATGAAATAGATAATATCAAATTTGATCTTCCACATGCGCATATTCGTAGGAGGATTACGTCATTCAGACTTGGATGGCCTTTTTTCAAACCTTTTTTTTTATCACAATGCCAGAAATATACACACATTTACGCAGATTTTCATTATTTACTTACTTCAAATGTAATGCGGGACTCTAACATTTGGTGGCAACAGTCTGAAAAGTGATTCGCCGTTTATAGTGATTCAACGCAAAATCGCAAAAATGAAAACAGTATTAGTATTTAAAACAATAGTCTCTCACGAACTATTGTTTTAAATACTAATACACCCCTTTGAACTAATAAATAAAAATATGAAAGGTTTCAGATTTTAAACTAAGTCCAAAGGTGCGTTTTTAACGTTTTGTGTGTTACCTCATTAAATATCATGTTCTACGTACTCAAACCACAAAGTTCAGTTCAACAGCAATATCTCGAAATTATTTTAAAATGAGCGTATCTTAGAGTCTTTCGCGCTGGAGATAAAAATGGGATTTTTTTCGTACGGTGTTGACATTACTCGCTTTGAAATCGTTTAGTTTTTTAATCAAAAATTCGTTGAAGTGTTATAAAATATGAAATCGATAATAAAACAAATTTCAAATTCAAATTAGGGCTTCCATTTTTGAAATTTTGATAGCTCTAGGTACCGTTGTTTTATTACAATGCGAGAAACATGCGTACATTCATGCGGATTCTTCATTATTTAATTTCTTTAAGTATAATAAAGAGCGATAAAATTTAGTGGCAACAATTTGAAAAGTGATTCGCCGTTTATAGTTTTGAATGAAAAATGCCAAAGCGAAATTAAAAGTCCTTCAGGGCAAATTGCCCCTATGAACTAAAAATAAAGTAAGCAAACATAAAAAAGTAAATTTTCGTGCTTCTTTTCTTAATAGTGTTTCGTTTTATTTATTTACTGCGGTTTTTTATTTAACTGAAATTTATTACTTTTAGAAAAGTTGCGGGTTATATTTCGGATATTCAGTTGTTAGGCTGTAGGTTGGTTATTTTAATAATTTATATAGCAAAATACAGAAATTTTAACACACCTTTGCCTTTCTGCTTGTAGTTATTTTGCCTTGAACAATGTAATTACAATTATGTAAGAAAATCAAACTCATTGAATTTTTTTCTAATAAAAATCGCATTGAAATCAATGTACATATAAAGATTTGGAATATTTGAAATGAATTTGAACAGAACTTCATCAAACCAGTATAAGCGACGAATATTGTTCCAAAATGAATAAATAATTCGCCATTATTATTTTTACTATCAAATTAGATTATGCTTCATAAACCTGTTCAAAATACGCTTATTATAAATTACTGCTGATGGCTAATTTTTATTTGAATTATTGCTTAGTTATGTTATTCTTTACATGTAATTATATATAACTCATATTAAATGCAGTATTAAATTAAATGCAACAATTAAATGCGCTATTCGTTCGCTCGAATAATTAAAACTTCTAACTTGTCGGTTTTAATTATGTATTTATATATCCATAAGTAAATTTGTTTAAATATTTCCTAATGCTATTTTTTAATTGAATTCACGAGCATTTCACATATTTCTGAACAATCAATTTAAAAACTAAAGGATATTTTATGAAAATGTTATCTGTTTAAAGAGAGTATTGAAAAAACATGCTTACATGCTACTTTTTTATTTCGCGAAGAATGTCCACGTTTGTTTGTTGTTTATAAACCACTACATGTTCAAGCGTTTTCTTGGCGATTAAACATAGCGGTCTAAAACGAAAAAGAGCAACCCTCTTTGCCTCCTACTGAGAACTGTCATTTAGAGATCTCCAGGGTTCCATAAATAAGGGGGGCAGGAGACATCTGCACGGCCGCTTTAGGGCGGTCATAACGCTTTCGAGGTCTTCACCACTGACCGCCTAGAACCGTCAGTAACGCTTTCGAACACTTTTCCAGTGACCGCCTAGAAGCGTCCGTAACGCTTTCGAGGTAGGCCGTCTTGACCGCCTAAACCCGGTCATAATGCTCAGAGGGTTAAGCAGCAGCGAAGTGTTGTAGCTCAAGAGAAGAAAAGCAATCAAATCTGACGCAAAATGGCGGGACTTCGTTATTTATAGAAGTGGTTACGTACTAAGCTCGAATGTTCTGAAAAGTACTGGTGTAGGGGGAAAGTCCTGAATCGCAGAAAGTTAATTAAAAGTTGCTGGTTCACATAAAATCTTTGAATAATATTTTTTCTCTAAAAACTTTTTCTAGGTCTTGGTAAAATCCTTGCTTCAATTCGTCTATTTTGTTATAATTTCCGTTTTGAATTAAAAATAATTTTTGGTACTTTTACAAAGTATTAACTCTTTAAGCTCGCAGGTCCACCTATAAAAACTTGTATATTTTGACTAAGAGCATATCGCTATTTATTTTATTCTGTACATCGGCATTTCCATTCCATTATTTATTATCTTTATTACACCTTAATGTGTTAATTAAAGCGGACGCGTCAGGGAATTGGAACAGAGAATGGAGACTCAAGATTTTGACAAAGTTTACTTAATTAATTGAAAAATGTGCCGCGTACAGCTTCAATTATCTGTTTCGACGAAACGCGTGATGGAGTTAGCTTAGTTCGAAATTCATGACAAAATATTTCCCCTGAAGTGCCAAAGTGAACTTCGAATTGGGCTAATCGACCACTTACGGCTTCTTAATTTTTATTTTAACTCGATTAATTAGTTAATACTTTTACTATGTTTTAAATATACCTTAATTAGTTTAGCATATAGCTTACTATTATTGTTGATTTGTACTTGTAAATAATCAAATGTTATATTTTTTCTCTTTTAACACAATTCATTGCAACTAATTTTGCTTAAAGTTTTCACGGAAGCATAGTATTTAAGCAGCTTTTTAGCGTTCGTACTAGAATTTATCTTTTAATTTCTTTAATTTTTCAGCGCAATACGCAAAATTTTTGACCACGTAGGTCTTATATCGTTTGTTCTTTCTACTTTACTTTAAATTATATATATAGTATATATATACATACGTACATACCTACAGAACACCAGAGACTAACTCCTGCCCTAGTTTATACCTTTCAGGAATTGACATCTAGACTCCGGAAACCATCCAAGCGGGCGCAGCCTTCGTGGGCATAATTCATAAGTGCACATCAGTATCGCCACTGAGGGAGGGGTTTCAATAATGAACCAATGAGCTTTTACTACTCTGCTGACGCTGAATCTTTGAAACAGTGGATATGAGCACACGTTGTTGGTTACATTTTATTTTGCATTTTTTTCGCAGTTATAAATGTATGACGTATAAATGCTGTTACCATATCAGTAGAAAATCTCATAGTGCTTTCATTTTATAAGTTTATCTGCTGGTCAACATTTCACTTTCTCGAAACTTATCACACACTGATATTCGGATTAATGTTCGTGGCATATCATCGCTCTTTATATCGAGAAAATGACTTATAAGGTACAATTAGCCTCGAATATTATTCGCTTATTATCATGTGTGCATTAAGAGAAATCAACAGTACAGTTTTTTTATTATTATTATTGAGCTGAGTGTAACTGTAAGTGTTACAATGAATCTAGTATCTTCTTATCTCAATGCTAGCATTCCTTTGATTTTGAAAGTGTAAGATTCAAAATACATATTGTGAATGATCTGATTATACCTATTGTTAACATTAAAAGATTACATATGAATACATTTAAAATATTCGTTGTGAATAATATACACACATTCTGCTTGAAAACTATTTCTTGCACAGGCAAGACATTTTATGAGTGAACAGTTATGAATGTGAAATTTAACACACTGAATACGTAAGAATGCAAATTAAGAAAATTTACTTTGAAAAAAATCTGTGCACTGGCTATTATTATAGAACATATTTTTCACATAGACTGCAATAAAAATTGCTAAGAATTTTATTATTTACATATATAATTATGCTTATATTTGATCTAACTTTATTTGATTTAACACTAAAAAGTTTCATAAGAAATCCACAATGCATTAATTATTTTGTGTGGGAAATTGTGTGGCAGAACTTTTTTAACCATCTTGCTTATAGCTCGGTTAAAGTCATGTAAAATACCAGAAATATTACTGGAAGCCCATTCGTCCATTATAGAAGCCACTCTCTTGGTGGCTGTATAGATGTGCACTTACAAAATGTATTCCCATGACCCCTTCCTGACTTTGTACAAAGCATTAGACAAACTGTACGTTCAGACAAAATTAAATCCGATGATAGCTTTCCTCCTATGAACCACTCCATTCGGACCAAATATATTCGTAGGGTGTTTGTTCCATCCTCTATATCAGTAACACAGCAGAGAACCGAATGGTGCCAAACCGCCAAGGATAGCCTCAATACCTAACAATATTGCGCCTGCACAGTCAAAGGCAGAGTAGACAGCACCATATGGTCCCTGCCAAGTCTGAACCATTCCCCGAATGAACGGAGGTTCTAGTCCTGTGAAGACTGTTTTTATGCCTCCTTGGTCGAGACTGCCTAAGTACAGATCCTAGCCAGTAGCTTCAAAGGTATACCTGAGTCGACATGTTACGTACAGGCGGGCGACGCCCGTAACTGAGGACCAATCTCCGGAACAGACCGCTGGCGGTAGGAGAACCGGGATTTGATCTAAGGAAGAGGGTGCCGAGGGAGGTGGTTCGCTACGTCTCCCTCAGTTTAGCATCGGCCTCCTCGTAGCGCTCGCTGGCAAGTATGTCGGCTTCGCCTGACATAAGCTAATGGTGCTGGACAACTAACTCTGTGGTCCGACTGGGCGTAATTACTGGAACCAACCATTTATGGGAGGAGACCCGGGGTTCTTCCAGATCACTGGCTAGACTTGTGTCTAGACAGCTTCGGCCTGTAGAGCAAATGATCAGTCTTCACATAGATTAGAACCATGGTTTATTCGATGGTAGGTTCAGGCTTGGCAGGGACCGTACTGTGACTGCCTTGTCCGTGGGGACGTTACATGGTTGATGGTGTTGTGCGTCTGAGAGGGATTGGTTCCTCTCGGAGTGGCGGGAGTATATCCTCTGTGTGTCCTCTGTGGAGGGGCGTATATCTTGAGATTTAAAATAATGTTCCTTGTTGTAGTACCGCAAGAGGGAGTAGTGACCCCGCTCGTGGGATTTCGTCTTTGAAGTGTTGAGTCTAACGTGTTTTGAGTAGTCGGAGATGAGATCGGCCGTGTGGATCTCTTCGTGATGATCTCCTCCCGTCGGTCTCTTCTCCGATGAATTAAATTGTCGAGGGAAGTTTCCCCTCTGCAGCGACCGGGAGGGGTGGCACCCTCTCGGATTGGTCCTGCAGTCTCAGTTCTGAAACCTTGAAAGGGAGGTCTTGAACCTTCCAGAGCGGGGGCTGTACTCTGGTGTTAATGTCCGTACGTACAATCGTCATGCAAAAACAAATAGTCAAAATGCATATTTCCTTTGAAATATGATACCCGTATTTTTTCGCGATTACAGTACTTCCTTTAGTTTCCAAGGAAAAAATTGAAATAAGAAAGAACGAAAGTAGAAAAATCCTTTCAGACGCAAAATTTTTCTGAAAATAAAACTAAAGACCAAATTAGGGAAGTGTTTTCTTTTACTACCTAACAACAGAAAGCAGATAGACATTTTCATTATTAATCTTTCTATATAATGCTAATCTAAGGTAATAATCTTTGAATACAAATGATACCGAAACGGTTTTTTCATGACTTTCTCTTTGCATTTGGAACTATATATGGACATTGTCTGACGTTCCACTATTTAATTATATTTTCTCGTGCGTTTTATATCTTAAGTGGGTTTCTTCTTATGATCGTATTATCCGTAGTCAAATATTATTTTTTGTTTGTTTGGTTATGGCAACATTACAATTATAAATAATTTGTTTTTACTGATTTTTATTAGTATAATAAAGCCTTTCCGAAAATAGATTTGAGGAACGCGATTTTATATATACAAGTAATTTTTATTGTTTCTGTTTTGTATTTATCCAACATGAGAATTTCAGTTTTATCCATTCATCACTTAACATTCATTATCAATACCGAATTCTTGCTGGCGTCCTCTTTGGCAAATGTTATCCACAGTTTTAAAAGATTCCCATCGATTGGTTTGGTTTATTAGATTACGGCAAAGCACTCGAGGGCTATCTGCCTTAAGGGAGGGATGCCTTCGTGGAGGACTTTTTAAGGGAAACTGGCTCGTATATACGTTACACATGGGGAAAACCACGAAAACGCCCATGCAGCCAGCCCGTTCGCGGGATTCGAACCTCGGACCGAACTACCAGTGTTCAGCGACGTTACCGCTCGGCTGCTGGTGGGCTGATTCCCATCGATTGAAAACGAAGCCAATGAAATAGTATAATACAAATTGCAAAATTAACTGGCAGCGAAGGATTTTCAGATATGGAATCAGGTGAACTCAAAGAATTAGTCGAGGAATGAGTAATCAAGAACTGGTTGATCTTATAAAACCAGTTGAGAGTGAAAGCAGAGCTAATGATGAAGATAATAAAGTTCTTTTTACTCACAAGAAATTAGATGAATTACTAAAAAGGCAGAGGAACTCTTCGATTTTGCGATGGAGTTGACTCAAATGAAAAATCAACAAAACACTTTACAAAAGGCATTGTAAAACTTCTGCACTCTGGCCAGGAAATGTTTAAAAACTTTCTTCAGTCATTAGCCTGAGCAGAATTCACCAGCTTTTTAAAAAATAATTACATCATGTAATTCTTAAACAGTAATAAAAATTGTTTCAATAAACATTTGTTGGATTTTTTTTTCAACAATACTTTAGTTTGTTTAAGTTATACATATTTTCTTAATTATATAATAGTGATTGGCAACTTCGGTACATTCTTGTACCCGGTACGAGAGTAACGGGTACAGACAAGTACCCGGTACAAAATACCCGTTACTCAAGTAACCGTTACTTTGAAAAGTACCGAAAACTGATTTCAAGTAACGAGTACCCAAGTAACGATTTGGAGTACCGAAGTAACGAAATACCGGAGTAACGGTTTGCTGTACCGGAGTACCCTAGTAACGGTTTACTGTACCGGAGTACCCTAGTAACGATTTGGAGTACCGAAGTACCTAGTAACGATTTGGAGTACCAAAGTACCCTAGTAACGATTTTGAGTACCGAAATATGCAGCTAACAATTTTGCGCACTGAAGGAACTCTGCCACGTCACCACGTGTTTGATTTTATCTGTACGGAGTAAGATTTTGAATATCAGAAAACATGTCAACTACGGAAGTGTCTGAGGAGCAGGCCACACAAGGAGCGCATATCACCATTTCGCAAATACAACCAGATACTACTGTCCTCGTACCAAAACCGAAGAGAGCTGAACCCTCATCGATCCTCCAGTAACGGATACCGAAATACCGAGAAGAGACGCATATTTTCGTTACAAAGTAACGAATACCGAAAAGCACCCGTTTCGGTACAGAAGTAACGAATACCGAAAAGTGCCGATTTCGGTACTGAAGTAACGGGTACTTGGATGTACCGATTTTCAGTACCCGTTACAACTAAGTACCCGTTACAAAATACCCGGTTCGGTAGTACCGACTCATCACTATTATATACTAACACAGTTTTTTAACAGAAAGTCAAACTTGTGGACCTCTATTGTGTCGTACGCTCTGTGTATCAATGACTTAACACCTGGGAGATTGCTGGAAATCCCAGCAGTTTTTTATTCAGAAAGAAAATATTTGCTAAGCCATTTGAATAACAAAAGAAATACTTTCCATAAGTTTTTACGGTAAAACATTTCATTTGTATAAAAAAATGATTATGCAAAAACCATTTGCCACTGGTAGAAAGGTCTTAAGGGAACTCGTACACCTTAAAACCCATACGATGTTCGAATAGGTGGCTGTTGCAAGAATTGGGATAACTTATTTATTTTAAAAGCAATTACTACCAAATTTGCAGCTGACTACATAATATAGCTGCTTTCTGAAATAGTCATCAGAAAGTTTGGGTTGCCACAAATATTTTTATAATTTAATCCGCTTTGCGACAACATTTTTCGTCATGTTTCCAACTTGCGCGCACAGTTTAAAACATTCTGTTTCATAATTTAATTCCATATTTAATATATAGCTTTCATAACATTTGGAAACTACTGTGAACCTAAAATTCTTAAAATTCCGTGTTCAATTTTAATTTTATTTTGAGTTGAGTTTATAAAATGTATTTTATTAACAAAATGTGTAATGTTTTCGTCCATAAAATTTTTCAATATTAAAATATTCATCAGATTGTTGGCTCAGTTAGAAAATAGTGCCCATATAAAGAATTCTATCAAATTTCAAGTATGTGCCATTATCCATTTTTAAAATATCATGCGCGCAAGGTGGAAACATGGCGAAATATTTTGTCACAAAGAGGATTAAATTACAAAAATATTTGTGGCAACACAAACTTTCTGGTTACTAGTTTCCAAAGCAGCTATATTATGTAGTGAACTGTAAAAAGTTGGAAGTAATTGCTTTTAAAATAAATAAAATATCCCAATTCTTGCAACAGTCACATATTCGAAGATCATGAGAGGTTTAAGGTGTATGAGTCCCCTTAAGTTCAAATATTTTTTTCATAGAGTTTTAACAAGCAGCCTCATATAGGATAAAATAATGTTCTTCGAAATAAATCGTTTTCAGATATAAAGTAATTTAAAAAATTGCATAAATAGCAGAATTTTTTCGTGCAGGAAGCTTTAAGAATCAGTTTGAAAGAGAACCTCTGCAACACATAACAGACATTTGCAAAGAAACTTCCAGAGACAAATCTTAATACAACTTTTCTCCATGAAAAGTCGTTAGCCAAAATAATATTCTCACGCACCATAAAATACCATAATTTTTACCACAAAAAAATATCACTTTTCAGATTAACTAACCAATTAACTTTTTCTTCAGTTCTTGGTAACGAAAACTTTTATCGCTGTTCTCCAACATGCTTTGATGAAGAGAAGAATATGTACTCTACTCATATAGCAGTATTTTAATTACAGGTTTTTTTTAATTACTACCAGCACCATTTATTTTAAGTGGTCATTCACAAAGAATTTCCAGCACTGCGAAGAAAAAGTACTTTAAATATTTCTCGGGTTTACAGAAAGATATAGAAAGATCCTTTTTTTTTTTTTATGGTTTAGGAAAATTTCAAGGTTATTTAATGGATTTTGCAGTTAGGATCAAAACTGAAAAAACAAGTTTTTTAATTATGTATAAGAACATTTTCAGAAGGTATTCTGATTATTGTAAATTTTATCCATTAGCGAAAGCAATAATAATAAGTTTTCATTTTTTATATATCAATAGCTCAGAAAATATCATAGAAAGGTATAAGTTAAAACTTCTGTGTTCCAAATAGCAACGATGTCGCTTACCCCCTCTCCCTCGTCCATTCTTTTTCCCCTTCTACAAACGCAGGTGAAGTAGCACATAAATGAGAGAATTTCGCTGATTATATTTTTTTAATATTTAATAGACTGATTAAGTTGCTTTAATTAAGACTTTAATTAAGTCAATAAAATTGAGAAATTAAGACGCTCACTTTTGCAATGCAGATTTCATATTTTTCCCATTTCTAATACCTTTTTAGTTTTTCATTTAATTGACTTGGCCCACCAGCTGCCTAGCGGTAAAGTCGCTGAACACTGGTAGTTCGGTCCGAGGTTCGAATCCCGCGGACTGGCTGGCTGCATGGGTGTTTTCGTGGTTTTCCCCAAGTGTAACGTGTATACGAGCCAGTTTCCCTTAGAAAGTCCTCCACGAAGGCATCCCTCCCCTTAGGCAAATAGCCCTAGTGTGCTTTGCCATAATTAAATGCACCACCATTTAATTGACTTTGCTTAAAAAAGGGGAGACGTAAAAAGGCCTGAAAATGACCGCAAAAGGGGTCTCGAAATGGGACTCTTCGTTGCTACACTATAAACGGTGTATCACTTCTCAGGTTGTTACCACCAAATATTATCGCCCAGTATAATTTGTAGAGACATTAGGTTATTTCAAAGCAGGAGAGATGAAAAATGAGCAATGTTTTCGCCGGGAATCGAACCACGGACCTGTCGAATAAGCGCCGAGCGTGCTGACCACGACACCACAAAGGCATGTTAAGAATGCGGACGAAATACCATATATACTCTCCCTTTTAAAGGGCGACTGGGGATTAGGAGACCCAGTCGCCAAATCCGGGTGGTAGAATCATCATCCACCACCTTTTAGTTCGGGCACCACTGTAGAGACATCAGGATTTTTTTTTTAAAGTAGGAGACATGAAAAATTTGCAATGCCCTCGCCGGAACTCGAACCACACACATCGAGCTGCTGAGCGTGGGGTCGAGTGTGCTGACCACTACTCCACGAAGTCATGGTAAGAAGTCTGGAGAAATACTTTATACATTTTTAAATTAAGAATCTGCTTGTATGTGTGTATATCCTAGCATTGTAAAAAAACAGGGTAACTAGCGCCATCAAAATTTCAATTTCGAATTAGTTTTATTATTTATTTCACGTTTTGTAAAGATTTAATTTTGACTAACAACAAACTCAATGATATTTAGATCGTACAGAAATGAATGACACAAATGCTGCCCCAGAGAGGAATACAATTTATTAACAAAAAAACTGACAGTACATCAGTTAGAAATAATTCCCTCCCATGTCAATACACTTCTGCTATCTGGCTGAGAAGTCCCGAAAGGCTTTGGTAAACCAGTCTGTGGGGTATTGGTGCACCACCTATGGACAATTGCATGCAATTCTGCAAAAGATTCAACATGTTGGCCCCTGTTGTCCTTCATGTTGTGAAGCAAGGTGTAGTCCGATGTCTTGGATCGAAGACCGAGGCCAACCCACTTCGCACACGAATTTGTTATCTCCAAATCACCATGCACAATCGTCTGCAATGTTCTTGTCTCCCCCTGCATCTTGTTGAACGTTATGCGCCTCTTCGCCATTATCAAATCCGACACGGATGCCACATTCGCTGCTCTATGCGATGTCGCTGGTCGTCCCGCGCTGACACATTACTAGGTTGTGGTCTCTACTCCACTGCTGAACTTGGTCAACCAACGGGATACGGTACGCCTTGGGGGTGCTTTTTCCCGCACACAGACACCATGCGACGATGCATCCCTTCCTTTCATAGGAACCACGTTGTCCAACGTTGACCATGATAATCACCTTCCATCATTGCTGTCCACGCTCTCAATGACGACGACGATCTAAGCTAATCTTTTGCTATCAAAATCGGGCATTGACCATGCAGAGTCTTGATTCCGTCGTTCCATTAATTGTCTTTGGCCTTTCGCAGTTGTTAAAAATATGAACGGTGCCTAAACACCTCACTAAAAGGCGAAATTCAATACTGCATAAGCATACAATCTTTAAAGGAGTCCGAAAACGGTACGGTAAGCAAAAAATGAAAGTAACGTAAGGCATACGGTCTGTGAGAGGCATTTCTATCGAAGAAGTGTGAATATAAGTCCATAGGCAGTTCCTATAATGTTCGACCGAGAAGCAAATTAAAAAGTCCTAAAAGGCAGTAAGAAAAGCACAATCGATATAATCAACAGTCCACTTAGTAATCCGAAACGATACAGAGACGACGGCGAAATGGACGATTATAGACATATACCGTTCGATTGCGGCCAGCTCCATCTATGCATTCTGAGTAGCTCACGTCCTCTTGTGTCTATTTCACTTGTTTTCCCTCCACATAGTGCAATAGTATTGTTGTGAGAGCCATTCTGTATATTTCTGCACGATCCAAGCATAAAAGCGAGCAGTGGCATTTACGTTTAATTAACAAACTAGCTTCTATGAAAACCATGGGCTGGCGCGGCTGGAAAAAAAATACTGTAATCTTCCATGCGTCAGCGTGTTGCTATTCAGTTAAAGCCTACGATAATTTCAGTTTAATCTGGATGGTTATTAAGTAATAAACTAACCGATTTAAAACAATAAAGACAGTTCTTACTTTTTTCTACTTTTTAATGTGATTGATTTAAATAAACATGTGTTAATGTCATCAGATGTCTAATTAAGGGGACTCATACACCTTAAAACCCATAAGATGTTCGAATAGGTGACTGTTGCAAGAATTGGGATAACTTATTTATTTTAAAAGCAATTACTTCCAACTTTTTACATTTTATAGCTGAGTACATAATATAGCTGCTTTCTGAAACAATAATCAGAAAGTTTGTGTTGCCACAAATATTTTTATAATTTAATCCGCTTTGTGACAACATTTTTCGTCATGTTTCCAACTTTTGAGCACAGTTTAAAACATTCTGTTTCATAATTTAATTCCATATTTAATATATAGCTTTCATAACATTTGGAAACTACTGTAAACCTAAAATTCTAAAATTTTCATGTTAAAATTTTATTTTATTTTGAGTTGAGTATATAAAATTTATTTTATTAACAAAATTTGTAATGTTTTCGTCCATAAAATTTTTCAATATTAAAATATTCCTCAGATTGTTGGTTCAGTTAGAAAATAGTGCCCATATAAAGAATTCCATCAAATTTCAAGTATGTACCATTAGCCATTTTTAAAATATCATGCGTGCAAGGTGGAAACATGGCGAAATATTTTGTCACAAAGAGGATTAAATTACAAAAATATTTGTGGCAACACAAACTTTCTGGTTACTAGTTTCCAAAGCAGCTATATTATGTGGTCAGCTGTAAAAAGTTGGAAGTAATTACTTTTAAAATAAATAAAATATTCCAATTCTTGCAACAGTCACATATTCGAAGATCATGAGGGGTTTAAGGTGTATGAGTCCCCTTAAGAATATTCAATATTTGTATGAAATAACATTATGGACTGATTAAAATCCTTATATATATATATATATATATATATATATAATAACTGTTTTAGACAGCTGGCCACGCGAGCGGCTAGTTTTTAAAAAAATAATGTAACGAATATAAAAAATATGTATGGCAAACTCAATTGTAAATTTAAAAGATATGCTGTTTTTAAATACTTTATCAGTTCGCTGTTGAATTGAATTTTATGTGCCGTAAGACAAATAACTTGCCATCTAAAGTAAACACAGAAAAAATTAATAATAAAAAAAAAAAAAAAGTTCGTTAGCCATTTTACTAAGAAAACTGGATATTGGCATGATGAGCTGAGTAAAGACTAAAATAGTATAAAAATGTTATTTCAACACTTAACACTGCATTAGGTATTCTAGTCATATGGTACTATGCAGTTTAAAAAAATTTTGTTATTTTGTTGTTGAACTGCATGTGGCATAAGTGCGAAGAAAACGATGCTTAACAATAAAACTAACAAAAAAGGCGTTTCGGCAGGAGTGATTGTAAAAGCGGACTGGTAGGCTGCGAGGTTCGCGAGAACATAAAAAATCTTAACAACCCTTCTAGAGCCATTAAGATATTTTGAAGCTGGGATTGTGAAAAGTGTGTAATATCCTCCCCGGGACTGGAACCTGGATTTCGCAATACGCCCCGAGCATGCTAACCATAACACCACGAAGGCTTGCTGAAAGGAGGGAGAAAGCACCTTATATACTCCCCCCTTTTTAAAGGGAGACTGGGAATTAGGGAACCGAATCGCCATATATTGGTGGTGAAGAATCATCATCCACCACCGTTTAGTTCTGACGCTACTGTAGAACTAGTAGTAGTAGTAGTAGTAACGGAGGACGTGTTCACCAATTTCCCCTACCATTACGGTTAATCGGTTCTGCCCACGTCCGCATTATTAACCTTTTATTATTAATAAATAAAAGGTTTTTACAATGCCATATAGTGTGCCATATAGTGCCATATAGAAAAGATAAATAAAAATAAAAATCTTAAAGTAGTACTTTAGAAGTGTATCTTTGTAAGTAATTCTTTATAAAATGTCGAAATTTGTCCATTGTACAAAACATTTGAAACTTATTCCTTCGTTCTTCTCCAAGAAGTTTTCTTTCGTTCTTCTTCTTTTCTTCGTTCTTCTCTTTCCTTTAATCTTCCTTTCATTTAATCTTCGTTAAATCTTCCTTTCTTCTATCTTAATTTCTTTCCTCCATTTTACATGTATTTTCTTCCTATATATCCTTTATCTTTTTACTTAATATAGTGAATAAGAAATTCATCTTTATGAATTACTTGTTAACATATTCTTTCCACCTTCTACAGAAAAATTTAATTTTTCTTTTTAAAACCTTTATTTGTAATTATATACAGTGGATGGACAAAAATATGGAAACACCTTGTGAAATGCATGTTTGAAAAGAATGATTGATTTTAATGAAATGTGTAGGTGGCGCTGGCGTTTTTGACTACTGACGCCACCTATATAACTTCGTAAATGTGCTAAACAGTTCAGTTGTTGTCGGAGTACTGTTATGTGAGGTTGTCATTGCATTATGTCAGAGTTAACAGACTTCGAACGTGGGCAAATTGTTGGAGCACGTATGGTAGGTGCTTCCGTAAGCAAGGTAGCCGAGGTGTTTAGTGTTTCAAGAGGTACTGTATCGAAGATTTATTCCGCATATTTGAAAAGCGGAAAAACATCATCTGCTAAATCACAGCGCGGACGAAAGTGTGTCCTGAGTGATCGTGACAGACGATTATTAAGGGCAATTGTAACGAAAAATAAGAAGACCACAGCTGCAAAAGTTACTGCTGAAATGAATGTTGTGTTATCGAACCCTGTGAGTACCAAAACAATTAGAACGGAGCTTCATAAACAGGGAATTGCTGGCCGTGCTGCAATTGAGAAGCCACTCATCAGTGATGCTAATGCCCGTAACAGGAAAAGGTGGTGTTTAAGTCATAAAGCCTGGACTATAGAGCAGTGGAAGTGAGTAATATGGTTTGACGAGTCTTCTTTCACATTGTTTCCCACTTCTGGCCGAGTTTACGCCTGGAGAACGCCATCTCAAGCCTATAATACAGACTGTTGTTGCCAAGAGTGAAACATGGCGGGGGTTCTGTTATGGTTTGGGCAGCCATATCGTGGTTCTCTGCTAGCCCCATGATAACTGTGTCAGGGCACATGACTGCCAAGACTTATGTGAACATTTTTGGCCGATCAAATTCATCCCATGGTACAAACTTTGTTCCCCGATGGGGATGGTGTCTTCCAAGACGACAAAGCCCCTGTTCACATAGCTCACATTGTCCAGGACTGGTTTTCTGAGCACGAGGATGAGTTGTCCCATCTCCCCTGGCCACCACAGTTACCAGACCTGAATATTATCGAACTTTTGTGGTCTACATTGGAACGGAAAGTGCGTTCTCGTTATCCACCGCCAACATCGTTATCTGAACTTGCCACCGTTTTGCAGGAAGAATGGTATAATATTCCCTTGGCAAACATACAGGAACTGTATTTATCCATTCCGAGAAGACTGCAAGCTGTTTTGGATGCCAACGGGTTTCCTACACCATATTAAGCAAAGAAACATGTTTTTTTAAAGGTGTTTCCATATTTTTGTCCAACCCCTGTACCTTTTCCCTTTAAATCTTTTTCCTTTGAAGCCGCCTTCTTCTGCCTTCCCTTTGAAACCTTTATTTGTAATTTTATACCTTTTCCCTTTAAAATCTTTTTCCTTTGAAGCCTTCTTCTTCTGCCTTTCCTTAAACGATTAAGTAGTCCTTCATTAGCTAAATCATCTTGAATACTACTCCTTGTTTCCTAAATCTTTAGTTATTCTTATACTATGGAGCATCTTCATCTATATCTCAATTCCTTAAGCTTCTTCTTACTCAGCAGCTTCTTCTTCTCTTCCTGTAACTTCCGTTATGTTCCCTTCATTCTTCATATATAGGACAAATATGAAATCCGCCATTATGAATTATTTCTTTCTACTGACGCTACTGTAGAAACATTAGGTTATTTTCAAGCAGCAGATGGTGAAAATGTGCAGTACCCTCACCGGGACTCGAAAGTGAACCTCCCGAATAACCGCCAAATGTACTACTGTTGCACCACGAAGGCATACAGAAAGGAGGGGAAAATACCGCATATCCTTTTGGGCGACCGTTAAAATCTTAAACCTCTCAGATTTTTTTTAAAATTTATAGCTTTTTTAAAAGCATCGATCTACTAAAGAGTAAAAGATGCAGAAACTAAGAGTTCCTTTTCAAGGTTGACAAATAAAACTTTCCCTTAGATAATTATATAAGAGACCAAACTTCTAAAACAACTGTTATTTTTTCCTTCAAACTTATATGCGCATTCATTCTGTTTAATAATAATATTATCTACGTACGTCGAAAGTTATTTTATTGGCTAACATGCAAGAATAAGACATAACTAAAAATATGAAAACAAACTTCTTTAGTCGTGTTAGAATGCAATGAAATTATAAGACGATTTAAAATTTTCAAGCAGCCCGAAAACACCAGGGAACTAGAAAGTAAAACTATTGTTGCATCCTACAGATTCGTGCATGTATCATACGGGAGAATTCCAAAGCCGCTTCGAAAAACTGCGATAAACACGCTGAAGCAATCAGCAACACAGCCTTCAATCTATCACGCTTATAATGTGAAGACGGCAAAGCACTGAAGCACTTGAACTAATCTCTGAACTCAAGACACTCTAGACACTCAAAATACTCTAGATAACTCTCCACGATACACTACTACTTCGCGTAGAGGCACGGTATTTATAGCTTTTGACCTGCCTTCGAGAACATTCTAGAGAAAACCGGTAAGAGTTCGTTCTAGAAATTTTCTCGCTTCGCCGATGGCATATTACTTATTTTGTCTCCAAATGAACGATTTCGCGCCAAAACTGGCAACCCTACCTTTCTTTGCAATTTTTGGCAACCCTAGCCTCGCTTTGTGAGGAAGCTATCTTACCCAGGGATTTCGTAACAATATAACTAAAATATTAATAACTAGCAGCTCAGCTTCGCAGCCAGCCTTCGTCTGGCTTTTAGATGTATCGGAAAATTGGCTGAAGGGAACACCAAACGTTATATTTAAAAATTGCGTGGAATTTTACTCTGCAGAACAACTTCATAAAAAAAAAGTTATTACGTATAACAAAATTACAATGAAATAAGCAATATCCCATAATACAAATATTAATTATCCTAATAAATAAATTAACCAACTTCCCTTTGCAAAATCTTAAGAACTCTAATGGTATAAAGGAGGTTAAGAACTTTGTTTCCTTAAAAAATCACTCAAAACTTTTCAATATCTTACAAACAGTGAAATAAGCAAAAAATAACATGCAACTCAAAAAACATAAAATTCCGCTCAGAATTTTACTCTACATAACAATTTTATCAAAAAAAATCAAAAACAGTGACATAAGAAATACTATGAAAAATTGTTGCCAAACCCATATTTCTAAAAGAATGAAACTATTCAAAATGATGCGATTTCATCAAAAATCTATCTACAACAACAAGAAAGGAAAATTGTTGCAAAAATCACATTTGTAAAGATGTGAGATATGAGAAGTGTACTCGGAAGCTTCATTTAAAAATTTTTTTTAATACAAAATATTGTCATTTTTCTAAAATTCTTTTTGTAAAAGCAGTCGCAAGGATGAAAGTTTAACGTGTCCAAAAATCAAAGAAAAATAAGCTGCGCGTTTTTAAAAATAAACATTTTTAGAAAATATCCCGTTGAGAAGGTGTTAAGCTCTCTTTGTTAAATAAATTCGTATTCAATCGATTTATTGAAACACGAAATTTATTTTAAGTTCGTAAAATAGCTAAGTGCCTATGTTTCATGACGATGTGAATATGGAGTGAGTAAGATCTCTCTTTCCTATAGCCCATTATGTCTCAAAATGACGCAATTTCGTCACAAAACATAAAATAAAAAAAATTCTAATTCGAATTTCGAAAAAATCACTTCGAGGTGCACTGGCTCCTCTCTAGATGCACCTATGTACCAAATTTCGTAGCCGTGGGTCTATTAGCTTACGCGCAAGCGCGAAAGAAACCCACACGCACCACACACACAGACAGACTCTTTCTTTTATTATATGTAGAGATATGATCGCAAAGAAATCATATCATAAAAAATTCATAAAGTTTTACTTAAGAATATATGAGAACACAAAAAGAAGTTACAGAATGCTAAGAAACTGTGTAAAATAACATAAAATTATATAAAAAAAAGACATTTTAAAATTTTCAAGCAGCCTGAAAAAAACCAAAGAATATGATTTACACGGACTGAAGTTAATAATTTGTATACATAACTATTTTTTTAGGTTTCTATAAGTTCAAATACACTGGTATCTAAAATCGATTCAAATCATGTGAAAATTTCACAAAAAATTAGTTACTCAATTTTCAAAGATTTTATATGAGTAATTGTTTAAAACTGTCTATTTTAGTAAACCTTTTCGCATAGGATATACGAGTATCTTAGATTTAACGCGAGATTCAAGTAGAGAATTTCGAAGGAATTTTGCTTATTTCATTGTCTTGGGCAATTTGGGGCTTCATAATGATAATATAACATATATGATAATAATAAGATATATGATAATAATAATATATAAGATATATAATCATAATGATAATATATGATAATATAAGGCTTCATAAATCTGAAATATACTCTCCTCCAACAGAATATCCCTACAAGGAGAAGGTTTTTAGCATTTCTGGACAATATGAATTCATTCTCGTTATAATACTCTGGATTTAAACTTCTAGCTCGCCTAGCATTATCTCCAGCGAGCAAGACGGTCTGCCAAAATTCCAAACATATGGAGTTTTCACATATTTTATGATTTGGCTGTTGAACTGAATTGTATGTGGTAAACACTGTTATATTTAATATATAAATTAGCATACAAAACGTTAATAGTGCAAAGACAAATAACAGTTCAGCTTTCTTAATAAGCTATCTTACTAAGAAAGTTGAACATTGATATAATGATCTGCGGAAAAACTTTAAAGAAAACAGAAAAATGTATACCAACACTTAACATTGAACGGAAATTCTAAACATTTACTTCTTTTAAAAATTTTGTAATTTTGCTATTGAATCGCACATAGTGCAAAGAAAACGATGCGCAATAAAAAAATCTGATGTGTGCACCACATGACTTCCTTGTACGGAATATTAAATTATACGCATTTTTTCTTGCATTTCATTTAAATTTATTAGATTGAATTAAATCTACTTCGCCGACAGCGCATAAACCACAATAGAAAAAATGCATTCTTTAAAATTCACTCTATTTGTTTACCATAGCGACACTCTGGCGCTAGGTTAACTTAACAATATTATATTTCGTTCATATTATAACTCAGAATGCACAAAATTTATATCATTTAAAGAATTATCTAATCGTTGCCACATGTTCTATTCAAATACTATAATAAAGCTAGAACGATGTATAAAAGAAATTAAGCAAAAATAAACAAAAAGGAAACAGTTTTTCACACACGATTCAGTATTTCTCATTCACTTAATTCAGTTTTCACTTCGCGACAAGGCAAAAATACATAAAAACTCAAAATAGCTGTATTAAAAATTACGAATTTGCTTATTTCCTCGAAACAATTCCAGAAAGGATTGAGCATGATTTAAATAATAAATGAAGGTGTTATCTTTGTTTTTGCGAAACTAAGTTTCTCTAGATTGGCAACAAATCCACTATCCTGCTGTTTCAAATGCAAACAAGAGCAATGGCCGCCATCAAAAACATTATTAGGCTTAGCGGCACTTACACAACTTTAAAATTGTTTATAATTCTAAAAATATTGCATACAGATTTACTAAAGGCATAAAAACCTTAACCGGAAGATAAAAACTACATAATGCAATCATTTTTAAAGCAAAAAATGTACAATTATACAAACATATAAGAGTAAAGAAATTGAGATCACTGAGCCGGGTAACAGAGTAGATATATATATAAATATATTTATATTCGTTTGGTGCGGCCGATTGCAACCAATATACGAGGTGCACATCTACATGTTATAGCAGTCCTACATACAAAATTTCAACGTTCTGAGGCTACTTGTTTTTGAGTTATGCGAGATACGTACGTACGCACGTACGTACATACGTTCGTACAGACGCCACGAAAAATTCTCTTCAGAATTCGTTTTAAAGCAGCTTTATAATTTTTTGGCGGAAAATAGTGTTTTATTCTGTCCTTACGTACATATATCACGGAAATACATCGTTAAATTGCATTCGATAGCGGTCAAAATGGGATATTTTCGTTGAAATATGCTGCCTGAAACTTTTCGCGATTACAATACTTCCTTTTTACTTCGTACAAGGAAGTAAAAAACGAAGAAGACAAAAAAAGGGGGTACAGAAATAGTGCAATAGCAGAATGAAAGATTGTGAGCTCAGCGAAAACTTAAGAAACCTTAACAAATCCTTTGAGCAACAGTTGACAATCTGAATTTTTTTAGACATTTTTGGGTATATTTTTTATTTATTTTATATATTTATGTATTTTAAATTTTGCATCACTGAAATCATAAATGTAGAAAAATAATTAATATAAAAAATAAAACATAACTTTTTAAAGAATTAGGAATTATTTGAATATATATCTTGTTTGCAATTTTAGTGTATATATGTCTCATAAGGTATTTTCTCCGCCTTTTCCGCATGCTTTCGTAGTGTAATTCGAAACATACTCTACGCGTATTCGGAAGGTCCAGAATTCGATTCCCGGAGAGTTACTGCACATTTTTCCCGCCTCCTGCTTGAAAATAGCCTAACGACTCCACAAATGGCGCCCGAACTAAAAGGTGGTAGATGATAATTCTTCATCACCATGATTTGGAGACTAGTTCTTTTCATATCCAGTAACCTTTTAAAAGATGGAATATATAAGGTATCTTTTCCCTCCTTACCGCATGCCTTCGTGGGGAAACTGGAAGCATACTCGACGCTTATTCGAGAAGTCCAGGGTTCGAGTCCTGGCAAGGGCATTGCACATTTTTCACGTCTCCTTCTTCAAAATAACCTAAATTCCATTGCAATTTAATGACTGTATAGCAAAAGGCTGTATGACTCAAATTGCAATGAAATAAGTTATTTAATTTCATTTTGTTTTGATATGAATGTCAAAAATACAAAGTTTCAAGTTTGATTTTTGATACTCAACAAATGACCCGAAAGGCATTTCAAAAGAGATCTTTTTTGTTACACTAGTTTTGGCATAATATCGCAGACTTTATTATCTTCAGTACTGGTTCTTCCGTCGTGGTAATTAATAAAGTTTTCTAATGCTTTATATTTTCGTATGAAGATAGTTTTTCGTCTCTATTTTTCCTGTGTGAAAAACGGCATATTGGTAGTAGTTTTATAACAGAACAACTGGTCTTATGCTTCCGCAATTTATTCCGAAATAAAGTAACTACAGTAACAGAGCTTCTAAATGGCGGTTTTCTAATAAAGTTCTGCAATAGCATTAAGCAGAAAACTTTTTTTTATTTTCTTATATTTTTGGAAAACTTCCCAGTGGGCAAAAACTCAAAATTAGTAATATTTTATGATAGCTTTTCAGCAGACATTTTTAGATGAATGTTCAGTTAAATCTTTGATCATGTACCTAAGCCATAATTGAGCGGAAGATAAATTGCTTTTCAAAATATAACAATATTCCCGACCTAAGTAACTTATTTCAATTGCACATTCTACCATTCCTTGATAGTTTCATTTATATTCATTCTTTAAGAAATATAGTTCTCAAATATAACCCGAAATAAGAAAAATAAAGGTTATAGTTGCCTTGAACTAAAAAGCATCAGATTTGTATAAAAACTTTATTGATATTACTTTATTGATATTGATATTACATAACTCAAAAACGATTAGCCTCAGAACGTTGAAATTTTGTATATAGGACTGCTATAACATGTAGATGTGTACCTCGCATTTTGGTTGCAGTCGGCCGCACCAAACGTATATAAATATATTTATATATCTATCTACTCTGTTACCCGGCTCAGTGATCTCAGTTTCTTTACTCTTATATGTTTGTAAATTGTACATTTTTTGCTTTAAAAATGATTGAATTATGTTGTTCTTATCTTCCGGTTAAGGTTTTCATGCCTTTAGTAAATCTCTAAGCAATATTTTTAGAATTATCAACAATTTTAAGGTTGTTTAAGTACCGCAAAACCTAATAATTTTCTTGATGGCGGCCATTGCTTGTTTACATTTGAAACAGAAGGATAGTGGATTTGTTGCCAATCTAGAGAAACTTAGCTTCCGAACAACAAAAATAACACCTTCATTTATTATTCCGAATTAAATCATGCTTAATCCTTTCTGGAATTTTTTCGACGAAATAAGTGTTTAAGATTTTCTTCGTAATTTTTAATACAGATATTTTGAGTTTTTATGTATTTTCGCTTTGTCGCGAAGTGAGAACTGAATTCATTGCATGAGAAATATTGAATTGTCTGTGAAAACCTGTTTCTTTTTGGTTTTGTTTGCTTAATTTCTTTTATACATTGTCCTAGCTTTATTATAGTATTTGAA
Organism: Stegodyphus dumicola; assembly: GCF_044657685.1. Taxonomy (NCBI): domain Eukaryota; kingdom Metazoa; phylum Arthropoda; class Arachnida; order Araneae; family Eresidae; genus Stegodyphus; species Stegodyphus dumicola. The sequence goes on along the minus strand of NC_140769.1, from coordinate 265,868,898 downwards.
TAGAACATGTGGCAACGATTAGATAATTCTTTAAATGATGTAAATTTTGTGCATTCTGAGTTATAATATGAATGGAATATAATATTGTTAAATGAACCTAGCGCCAGAATGTCGCTATGGTAAACACATAGAATGAATTTATAAAGAATATATTTATTCTACTCTGGTTTATGCGCTGTCGGCGAAGTAGATTTAATTCAATCCAATAGGTTTAAATGAAATGCAATAAAAAATGCGCCTAATTTAATATTCCGTAAGGAAGTCATGTAGTGTGCACATCAGATTTTTTTTTAAATGAAAACCAAATAGGAAATGTGCAATGCACATATGTAACGGTTATAGATGCCTGAACTTTTATTCTTTACATTCGTTATTTTCCATTTAATAAAATGACATATTGGTCGTCAAAAAAGTGCGAAAACAGCATATTTTAAACAACAAGGTAACAGACAATAAATGACAGCGAATCTCGCAAGCGAATAAAAGCAGTGATGCTTCAGAGGATTAAAATCTGTTGTAGCACCAGCACTTTCACTTACTTGGTGGATAACACATTATGAGATAACGAAACTGAAGACGCCTCAGAAGAATCAAATTCTGATCGGAAAATAAATTTCTTTTACTTCCTTGTACGAAGTAAAGAACGTATGATAATCGCGAAAAATTTCGGGTATCATAACTCAATGAGAAATTCACTTTGACCACTCTTGAATCCATTTGAACAGATTTTTCGAGGGAGATTTGTACGTTTGAGGGTACGTCTGTACGTTTGAGGGTACGTTTGTACGTCTGTACGATGCCAATGGACGTTTACAACGTCTCCAGCCTCAGAAAGCTTAATGACTCTGGAGTGGCACCCGAACTCAAAGGTGGTGGACGATAATTCGTCACCATCAGGATTTGGCGATTCGTCACCATTAGGATTTGGCGATTCGTCACCATTAGGATTTGGCGATTCGTCACCATCAGGATTTGGCGATTCGTCACCATCAGGATTCGGCGATTCGTCACCATTAGGATTTGGCGATTCGTCACCATCAGGATTTGGCGATTCGTCACCATTAAGATTTGGCGATTCGTCACCATTAGGATTTGGCGATTCTCATCCGCAGTAACCCTTCAAAAGCGGGAATACATAAGGTACTTTCTTTATGCCTTTCGCATAGTGTCGTGGCGTAACGGGAAGGACACTCGGGAGGTGCTGAGTTCGAATTCCGGAGAAGGAGTTGCAAATTATTCACGTGTCCACCATCAGACAGCATAATTTCCAACCAATAAATAAAGAATTGTGACGTGACAGTGCATATTACTCAAAACTAATGTTATAAATTTTGAAAAAAATTACAATTACTAAAATAAGAAAATTCGTTTATAAAAATATGTTACTCAAAACAATATCAAGCTTGTCGCAGTAATTCAAGTTTTGAAATGCTAAAATTCCCCACTTTTTTTCAGTTGATTTGTTTTGTTTCATTACAGCAAAAGACACGAAGGTTTTTCTGCCTAAGTGCGGATTTCTTTGTGGAGGATTTTGAAAGGGAAATAGTCTCGTACCATCTCGTTACACATGGAGAAATTCATCAAAATGCTCAGACAGCCAGTCCGTTAGCCTGGAATCGAACCCAGGTCGAACTATTCCCACTCAGCCTCGGGTGTGTCCTAGTTTGTTTACATACTTGTTTTATGAGAGGAAGCTTAAAAACTACTCTCTGTCTTGCGAAAAATACACTTAAGTTTAAATGATTATTTCATTTTTGTATCATAGATACTGGATACAAGCAATATTCTCCCATACATAATGTTTAGGCTTAGTCCCACAAAGCAAGTCATTTACACTAATGTTTCCTTTTGATTTATTTTATAATGTCAAAGCATTGATGACTATTTGCCTAAATGAAAGGTTCGTGGAAAACTTTTTAAGAAAAACTGACTCTCTTCACATTACTCGTTACACATGGAGAAGACCACGGAAACATCCAAGCAAACAGTCCATTTTTCCTGAAGCGAAATCAGGTCAAACTACCAACGTTTAGTGACTTTACAGAAGGTCGTTCTATCAGCGTTTGAGGGAATTTCACAGCTGAGTGCTTCGGGATAAGACAGCATCGTATGAAAACCTGTTCTGAGAACTAGATAAGACTGGAGTTTTCCTGCAAAGTAAAACTGAATTGAGCTGAATACATTTTTACTAACATCTTATCCACTGCACATAATTTCTTAATTGTAAGCTCTAAATCATTTCAGTGAGCTCAACACTTCCCAAAAAGTAGATGTTTTAAATTCCCTTACGTTTGCCCCTCTTTTAGAGACATTAGGGATTTTTTTGAAGAGGGCAAGATGAAAAATTAGCAACGGTTTCGCCGAGAATCGAACCACGGACCTCTGGAATACCGGCCCAGTGTGCAGAACCACTGCACCACGAAGGCACGCTAAGAAGGCGGGAGTAATACCTTATATACTCCCCCTTTTAAAGGGCGACTGGGGGTTTCAGGGAACCCAATAGCCAAATCCTGGGTGGGGAGAATCCTCATCCAACATCCTTTTTAGTTCGGGCGCCACTGTAGAGACATTAGGTATTTTTTTTAGAAGCAGAGGAAATGAACAATGAACAATCGCCTTCGCCGAGAATCGAACTACGGACTTCTGGAATACCGTCCCAGCGTGCAGAACCACTACACCACGAAGGCAAGCTAGGAAGGCGAGAGAAATACCTTATACTCTTGATTACTTTGTATTCTACATTATGGATCAAATAATGCTTACTGAAATCCATGAGCAAATGTTATTTATGTAACTAAAATCAATTTTAAATAAAATGGAATTTAAACGAGTTTCTTTAAAATGATGGAAAATATTCCTTTTGTTCTTAGTGAAAACTAAGAAGAACCAAAGTACGAGGTTTTACCTCGTATTTTTGTTTAAATTATTAATTAATGTATACCAATTATAATTCATAGTTCTCCAAAATGTATTATAAACACATACCAGCTTATTAACATAAACAAATATGTATCTAAACCCTTTCATAAAGCTAAAAATACAGATCTTGTTTCCTCTCGCAAGCACCATTTTTTTTTTAAATCCTACAAAAGTAGACAAACATAACGGCAAAAGATAACTCAGTGCAGTAGAAAAAGAAGCAAAAATTGGTTTTATTTTACTAAGAAAAGACACGGAATATCAGCTGAATCGGTCAGCTACTTTGACAAATCGTTTTCCAATAAATCTATGCAATTCACGTTTGCAAAATTCTCTGCCAGTTACAAAGCGTACTTTTCACAGGGCAAGCAATCTACAAATTCCTTCTTCGAAATTTCGCAAACTACATACGATGTTGACATAATCTACGCTGCTATCTGCTAAAGTAAGTTATTCATCTTATTCTAAAGATAATATAGTTTTAAATGAGGAAAACTAAAACATAAAATCATCATGCAAAACTAGAAAAAAAGGTAAATATTGCACAAGCCAACTTAAAAGGTCATTTATATAGCTCAGATTAAAATTAATCCATCATTACATCTAAAGGGTATTCCAATAAGAATAATATGATTTGAAAATGAAATGGCAATTTAAAATGTATAGCTGCCGCAAATTTTTATTTGTGTTTATTGTGCCCTGACATTTCATAAGCTTTAAGAACGCTCATTTTGGACAAACAATTATCTTCTCAAATGAAGCTCATTTCTGTTTCACTAGATATGTTCACAAACGAAGCTGTCGTTTTTTACTTCCTTGTACGAAGTAAAAAGGAAGTATTCTAATCGCGAAAAGTTTCAGGCAGCATATTTCAACGAAAATATCCATTTTGACCGCTATCGAATGCAATTTAACGATGTTTTTGCGTGACATCTGTACGTAAGGACAAAATAAAAGACACGTTTCCTCCAAAAAAATTATAAAACTGCTTTAAAATGAATTCTGAAGAGAATTTTTCGAGGCGTCTGTACGAACGTATGTACGTATCTCGCATAACTCAAAAACGCGTAGCCTCAGAACGTTGAAATTTTGTATATAGGACTGCTATAACATGTAGATGTGCACCTCGTATTTTGGTTGTAATCGGCCGCACCAAACGTATATAAATATATTTATATATATATCCACTCTGTTACCGGGCTCAGTGATCTCAATTTCTTTACTCTTATATGTTTGTAAATTGTACATTTTTTGTTTTAAAAATGATTGAATTATGCTGTTTTTATCTTCCGGTAAAGGATTTTATGCCTTTAGTAAATTAGAATTTTCCGTGGCGTCTGTACGAACGTATGTACGTAAGTACGTACGTACGTATTTCTCATAACTCAAAAACGAGTAGCCTCAGAGCGTTGAAATTTTGTATATATCACTTCTATAACATGTAGATGATCACCTCGTATTTTGGTTGCAATCGGCAGCGCCAAACTATATAAATATATTTATATATATATCTGTATATATCCACTCTGTTACCCGGCTCAGTGATCTCAGTTTCTTTACTCTTATATATTTGTAAACTGTACATTTTTTGCTTTAAAAATGATTGAATTATGTTGTTTTTATCTTCCGGTAAAGGATTTTATGCCTTTAGTAAATCTGTATGCAATACTTTTAGAATTATCAACAATTTTAAAGTTGTTTAAGTGCCGCTAAACCTTTTCTTATGGCGGCCATTGAATGTTTACATTTGAAACAGCAGACTAGTTGATTTGTTGCCAATCTAGAGAAACTTAGCTTCGCAACAACAAAGATAAAGCCTTCATTTATTATTTAAATCATGCTTAATCCTTTCTGGAATTTTTTCGAGGAAATAAGCGTTTAAGATTTACTTCGTAATTTTTAATATAGATATTTTGAGTTTTTATGTATTTTTGCCTTCTCGCGAAGTGAGAACTGAATTAATTGAATGAGAAATACTTAATCGTCTGTGAAAAACTGTTTCTTTTTTGTTTTGTTTGCTTAATTTCTTTTATACATCGTTCTAGCTTTATTATAGTATTTGAATAGAACATGTGGCAACGATTAGATAATTCTGTTCTTTAAATGATATAAATTTTGTGCATTATGAGTTATAATATGAACGAAATATAATACTGTTAAGTGAATCTAGCGCCAGTGTGGTAAACAAATACTAGAGTGAATTTTAAAGAATGCATTTATTCTATTGTGGTTTATGCGCTGTCGGCGAAGTAGATTTAATTCAATCCATTAAGTTTAAATGAAGTGCAAGACAAAATGCGTATAATTTAATATTCCGTACAAGGACGTCATGTGGTGTACACATCAGATTTTTTTTGAAAGCAATCCATAAGAGGTGCACGAGCAGTTCTTGCATGAGAAAAAGATCATTGAATGGTGTGGTTACTGACATAACAGAGTTACGAATTTTGTACTTATATAGGTAATTTTAGTGGAATTAAACGTAAAACTTTTGCATTTCTTTTGTAACATAAAGAATCTAAAGAGAAGCTGTGCCAGAAAAGCAAGAATACAGGGGCCAGTGCATTTAACATTGAGTAGATGAGTATCTCTGTAATTTGGCGAGATATCGCAGAGAACGACAACTATTTTGGCGACTTATTTTGTCGCCAATATTGACAATAAATCCCCCAAAAGAACCAAATTTGGCGACCATTTGACAACATTTTGGTCCATTTTAGATCATTTGGCGATATTTATTCCTGCTTAAATATATTACAGGACTTACAAATAATGACCGTTTATTCACAGGTGCTTTAAAAATTAATTTTATAACAACTTATAAATAATAGTACATGACTGTGATACATGGGATTGTATTATGTATCAAAAATAAGTGGCAACAGTAAGAACGAGTTCTAGAGACTTTTAAAGTGAATGGAATTAAAGAATTGTCGTTTTATAGATTTAGACAGAGCGGATTGAATTTCCCATTATGCAGCGAAAATTCTCCCCATAATTCTGTGTTAACGTGATAATAATATCACCGTAATATGTGTTGAATTTGAATAAATATAATTAACCACTATGTTAGCCGTAACTGTAATTCCACCCTCGTATTACTTTCCAGTAATTTTGAGAAGAAGAAAACACTAGAACTGTCTTACTGGTTGAAAATTATTTGAGGACGAAGAGAGATCTGCTTTCAGTTGAATTGTTATTGCTGTTGAGTTGTTTAGTTCTGCGTGAACTGACATATCCGAATTAGCATTATTTTTGCATTCCGTTGTGTTTAACTTTCTTAGTAGTATGAAGCGTGTACTTTGTGGTACTGTAAACACCTATACGAGTATTTCTGTGGAAAAGGCCATAATTTTGAAGTGTTTCTGTTCATAAAATAAATTTTATTAACCTATCATCGCACCTGTGCGCATTCAGTCTATTACGAATCCATACGCACGTAAGAGTAGTATCATGGGATGTTTGTTTTTCCCAAAACGAGGAAGAAATACATTAACAATTACTGTTGAGCGATACAATTTGATGATAAGGAATTTTTTATAGCCAAATTTGAAGGATATTGATTTGGTGTGCATGAGGTCCCAACAAAATGGTCCCACGTGTCATTGAAATCAGTGGTCAACGGTAACAAGCCACGCACCTTTGAAGCAATAATAATAAGTATCAAATGCTACAGGCCCAATTTACTACATATATTCACTATTCACCGAAAATTGGGTTTATCAAATTTGCTCGTGTGCTCCAAGCGGGCATTTGAATGATGAATTTAAAATACAATATCATAAATTGTACTAATAATATAAAAGTTTGGTTGCATCTGAAATAGTTTTTGTCAGAATGCCCTTTGAGAATACAGAAAATGTATTTAACTTCAAAGTTTTCCTGCTGTTTATAGTCAAATTTAAATATTAGTTTAATATACTTCCGTATTTTAAATAAATTCCTTCCAGGAAGCTTAAATTTCTTTTTGAGAAATAAGGCTAAAATAAATAAAGTGGTAAAATACTTCGACGTGACTTAGCCTATCCTGCCAAGTTTAAGTGTAACTCTCTTTGGCATAATATTAAGACAATCTCACCTGAATATAAAATAGTTAGCCTTAATAACGAAAATCCTTAATATGTCCTTAATAACGAAAGTCTAATTTAAAAGGGATCGGACCAAATTTTTTCCAAATTGAATAATTAAATGTAATCTGCAAATTTTATAATTTCGCCTACTTTTGTTTTAAAAAAAAAGTAATCAAATTAATTTTTTCTTTCAGATTTTATTTCATCGCATTTGCTTCCTCGGATTTATTTATCTTCGCCTTTCAGATTTATTTCGAGTTTTATCATTATTTATCTTTCGGTTAAGATATACTGCTTTAAAAATATTTCATTTTTGAAAGGAAAATGAATGTTTACAAATCATTAAGGAAAGCATAACTTTAATTTTCGTGTTTCATACTTATGCAAAATCACAGAAAACTAAAAAAAAACTAATCTGAATATACGCATTTATACTCTCCGTATTTACGAAAAATAATACTACATACTTACTTCATCCAAAGAAATGGTTATAAGCGTATAATTGAAAATCACGTACACTTACCTAAAAGAAAAGAAGAAAAAAAAATTGTGAAACATGCAACTTTAATTATTGACATTTAAAGCAGTTTTGAAACATTTTAACATCAAATCAGAAACTTTTAAACATTGAAAACAACATCTTTTAAACATCCATTGGGAATCAGGTTTAATGTAATATTTTTGCAATGCAGAGGAAGATAAAATTATTTTATTAATTGTATCTGCAATGTGAATTTAAAAGGTATTTAAAAGTATTTCTTCCGTATGCGTTTCTTCCGTAATTTACTGTAGTATAATAGTCAACATACCTCTTCTGTAATCTACATACCTGGGTTTTATAGCTGGCGAGAACAGTTAATTTTACATGAAATCCCGAAGCTCTTTAAACGGTGGCACCAAAGCCATCCAAACTGTGAAAGATACTTCCCGACTAACTTGACTTAGTCAACTGGGTATAACAGTTTAGGTAAGAGGGAATGTAAGGGATTAAAGGTATTCCTTCTCGTGTGCTTTTATGACGCGCGATTTTAATAGATGTTTAAATCTCTAACAAAATATTTCGTAATACCTAACACGCTCAAGAAATAAGGCTATATCAACATCATCAAACTAAAAGGATGAAAACCTGAGCATGATTACTTTTATTTTAGGAACAATTTAAAAATTATATTGTTGTAGGAATAGTTTCAATAAAGGATTATATACAAAATCCCTTCAGTATCAGTCCAAAGGGAAAATTTGCCCAGAAGGGCTATTAATTTACTTCTTCGTAGTCAACTATAAAACAACGGCGTTTCACTTTCCAAATTGTTGCCACCTAATATTAGAACCCAGTATTATGTTTGAAGAAATTGAATAATGAAAAATCTGCATGAATGTATGTATGTGTTCTCGCATTGTGAAAAATCAACGATACCTGGAGACATCAGATTTTGAGTAACGTAGTCCTCCACTCGAATATCGGCATCTGGAAGCCCAAATTTGGAATTTGTTTTATTATTGATTTCATATTTTGTAAAATTTTAACGAATTTTTGATTAACAAAATCAACGATTTCAAATTTCAAAGCAAGCAATGACAACACTGTACAGAAAAAAAATTATCTCCAGCGTGCGAGACTGTGTATCGGAAATTCTGAAGATATGCTCATCTTAAATATTTTGTGATATTGCTGTTGAATTCAATTTTATGGTTTAAGCGCGAAGACATTATATTTAATAAATAAAGGTAACACACAAAACGTTAAAAAAATTTCCCTTCTGGGCATAATATAATATCTAAAAGCTTTCACATTTTGTATATTTATTTATTTTTTGTTGTTGTAATTTTTTTGGCTCTTGTGCTCAAGTGAGAACTTAAAAACGAGTAATATTTTAAATATTAGATATGATAATCGTTGAGTAGATTATAAGAAAAAAATATAGTACATTTATTAAATTTTGCTACAACTTTAAACGATAAGATAAAAATAAAAGGAAATTTTTATCTCATATCCTTTAACTTTTTATAATATAATTTCCTTAACTTTAATTAAAATTTAAGTATTATGGAAGATTCTCTTTTTATGATAATTTCAAATTATCGCTAGTACATGACCATTGAAGTATAAAATAAGACAAATTTTATTACGAAAAAAATCCTTAAGCAATATTTCAGTGGCTTCTTCTTTAAAAAAATAAATAAATAAGTAAAAGTGTGTTCAATTTAATTCAATTCCTAAAGATTTATTTTAGGCCTATCATCCTGAAGGTCATATTCTAAATGTAATTTCTCAATGCTTCAAAAATATTCGAAATTTAACTTTAGATGAGACTGGTTTTATCGGAAAACGTTTTACATTCTGAAAGAATTTAACGTGGATCTTTCTTCTTTAAAAAGCAAAAACATCATTACGAAGGCGAACAGACTAGAGCTTTTCTGGGCAAGAAACATTTATCTAAAACTAAATTTTGCCTATACTTGAACAAATCTATTTGGAATGTACATTTATTTCCTTTAATAGCCATGTTGCTTCATGTTATCTTCAGTATCAAGTTTGGGCATACGGGACTGATAATAGTGAGTGCATGCAATTTTCAAATGTTTTTCATGATGCATAAAATTTTAATCAAATTACCTGTCAGTGTGTAGAAACATTAGATTATTTCGAAGCAGGAAAGATAAAACATGAGGAACGCCTTCGCCGGGAATCGAATCACAGACCTCAGGAATACGCGCCTAGCGTGCAGATTACCACACCACAAAGGCAGCTAAGAAGGCGGGAGGAATATCTTATATACTTCCCCTTTTAAAGGGCGACTGGGGTTTATAAGCGGACCCAATCGCCAAATCCTAGATGTGGATCCACCACTCTTTTATTTTGGGCGGCACTGTAGAGACATTAGGATTTTTCGGGAGCGGAAAAGATGAAAAATTAGCAATGCCTTCTCCGGGAATCAAACCACAGTCTCTGGAATACGCGCCCGTCGTGTAGACCACCACACCACGAAGGCACGCTAAGAAGGCGGGAGAAATACCTTATAAGTTCAGAAAATCTGTGTTTCAAAAATACATTTGCACAATTAAAATACTGTAACTGACATGTAGTCATAAGTTCTTCTCAAGATTTTCTTTCCCCCCCCCCCAAAAAAAATATATTAAATTCTTTAAAAACGTATACAGTAAAATTTACTATTATACAAAAAAAACTGCTTTTAACTTTGTAGGGTTTATATTTATTTTAACTAACATTTATTTTAAGTTTAAACTATCTTTCCTGTCAAGCCTAAAGGCCCATTTACACTAGCGGAACTTTGAGCCTAAGAAATGCACGCGGAAGTTGCTAGCTTCACTAAATGGCGAAAATGTTACTCTTTTTTTTTTAAACTGAAACTGAATATGTACACATTTAAATAAACAGCCTAACTTATAACATTATTCAAGAGTTTAAGAGTTAAATATTCCCTCATAATACTAAAAAATTGCTGTTAAAAAGCTCTCAAACGAGTCTTCAAATTCGCCTTCCTTTCTTAGGCTCAAAGTTCCGCTAGTGTAAATGGACCTTTACTTTCCCCTGGAACTGCCAATGCCAGAGTATGTAAATTTTAGTAGAACGCGCAAGGATTCAAATTATCAGCGGAAGTATTCTGAGTTAAACAGAATGGAAACGAGTTCGAGGTGTGGTGTTCTTACTTCACGAGCGCGGAGGTAGTTAGTCAGCAATTGAAGAACCCCGCGTTTCGGCCTGTGTGCTTGCCTCGGAGAATTGTTAATCGTTCAACGTGATATTCAAAGTTTGCTGAATTAGCAGCGGTATTGTAAAACGCGGTGAGGTTAGTTACGTTTAGAGAGCCTCGTAGTTAGAGTCTTGTTATTATTTCTTTTCAGGTTCTTATTTTTATTTTACCGCCGTGTCGGCGTAGTTTGTGAGCGTCAAGAGCACGCAATTGTAATTTCTTAAGTTGAATAAAAAGGGACTTAAACCCTTAGCAAGACTCTGTCTAAATTCCAGTTTCAACAGTCACCTCTTGGTTGCGTGCAGGTTGGAGGCGCGCAACTCTACAACTTTTTCAAAAAGTTATATCTCTTTTCTAAATCACAAATATTTATAGTTAACGTGATTTGATAATTAATCAAATTAAAAAATGACCGAATAGAAATCATTCAGTGATAAATGAATTTATCGTTGTACCTAGCACCATGGGTATAACGATTATTTTGTGAGGTTTCTATCATTGTAAAGTATCAAAGCATGCTTTTTTATTATTATTATTATTTGGTGGCATGTCACCTGTATTTTACGAAAGGCACCTTGAACTGCACCTTGAACTGCAGCCAGAGAAGCAGTCATCCAAAGCGTAAGCTTTTAGCACACATTTTGAAGACTGTTTTTATTTATTTATCTTTATAAGAGCTATTATTCTCGTCCATCACTACGTTCAGAGAACAATATTCAAAGCATGAAAGGCAACATACGCGAAGGAAGATGTAGGGAGAAACAAAAACGAAAGAGGTTTCAGACGACTCAGACACCCTCTCGTTGTATAGCTGAATAAATGAGAACGGAGTTGAGTTGAGGTGAGCCATAACACCTGGCACTTGAGTAAGAAAGGCAGAAAATTCGTCTGAATTTTGGAGTATTGCCAAATTGACGAAGAGTATATATGGAATCTTTTTCCTTAAATATTAATAACTTCTACTTTACTTTTGCTGTACAGTAAGTTCTTTAAAAGTGAAAAAAGAAAAAGCTTTTTATGGCTATTTTCACGAAAGGTCATTTTATTCGTTCCTAAGAGGATAAATGATGAAAGCTTTCGTAAAAAATGGAGTTTAAATTTAGAAATTCTGCGTGCATGATCTAGCATACTCCTCTCTTTATCTGAAACTGGTTAAGCACGTGATAAACTGAATCCCTGAAGACTACTTATTATAATTTATTACGTTGCTAACAATATTTAACAAACAAACAATAGCACCAGATATATACAAAAATAGCAACACAGATCTTATTAGTCTCGAAGCTCACTTTTTGTGCGAATCACTTTTTAAATTGTGTCTACCAAATACTATTTCAATGTATTTTTTTTTATTTAAATAATGGTGAATTTGCATGTATATATGTTCTTCGCGCCGTAGAAAGCCGACAGCTCCTAGAGACACAGAAGTTTTAATACACTTAGGCCTCTACCCTTACATGGGCATACAGAACCGCGAATTTTTAATTTTGATTTTGGTATGTTGTTCAATTTGGTATATATTTCAGAATTTTTGTTCAACAAACTCGGAGATTTGAAAGCAAGAAGTGGCAAAACTATTGGATATAAAATATTTTTATCTGCATCTCGACCGACTATTGCCATTGAATAAAATGTAATACATCTGTCTTTCAATTTTAATTCACAGTTTAACTGTTTGAAAGTAACTGTTACCATTGCATCAAATGGAATGTGTATTATTCCCACGCACCAGCGTGTGAAGTGAAGTAGTCTTTCAAAATCATTTTTCAACTTTTAATGTGACTGATTTCAATGAAAATGTATTTAAATGACGAGATGTCTAATTAGAAGTATTAAATATTTTTATGAAATGACACTAGCTCATTAAAATCGTTATCTATTTCTTATCGTTTTTTAATGATAACACTTTTAGGTGGCTATTTTTCAACGAAACGATATGGCAAACATTCGCATGGCAGTCCCTATCACTCTGTCTGGAATTCTAAAGATGTGCTGGTTTTTAATATTTTAGGATTTTACTCTTGAATTTTATTTGGCGTAGGTTCGAAGAAAGTGATTCTTAATAATAAAGCTAAAAAGACCAATAAAATGTGTTAGCAAAAGTTAAAAACAGATCTTCCCTTTTTTTGCTTGTTCGTTTATTCGTCATATGCTGTTCTTTCATCCAATCATACCATTACTATGTAGATATGAGACTAATCCACCAGGTAACCAAAGAATTTCGTGAGAGTTTCGTCTGTCATCAAAACCCAACCACAAAAATCGTAAACACTCATTTCATTCTTAGGGGGACATAATCATCATTGCCTTCCGTTACATATTCTAAAAAGACACAAGCTTATAAATGACCTTTTTGAAAATATCTTTTTTTAGGGAGTTCAAAAGTTGTGATACAGCCTTAATAACATCGTCGCGTTTTTGGAACTGCTGTTCCTGCAGGTTTATCCATGGCCAAAAACAGGTAATCGTCTGATGGGGCGATGGGGTGGCTGAAGTTAAACTTCCCAGCCAAGTGTTTTTGTTACCTCTTTGGTCGCTTTTACCGCACGAGCCTTGGCATTATCGTGAAGGAGAAGAACTCATCTTCTGTTGACCAGTACTGGCTACTTATGGTTTCAGTGCAGCTGAAACTGTTTGCAGCTGTAACGAGTAGACCTCGGCTGTTATGGTTTCTCCGCTTTCTAGATACTTATAGTGTATTATGCCAAGACTGGTCCATCAAGCACACAGCATTACCTTCTTTTGGTGAATATCGGGAGGTTTAGCGGCCACTAAGACTAAACCAGAAGGCGACCAATGATGTTTCTTCTATCGGTTAATCATTTATGATGCACCTTTCGTCTCATGCTAAAATTTTTGGTCCAGGAACGAAGCTTTATTATGGCGTGACAGCAACGACAAGCAGATGTTCAACCATTGAAGTTTGTTTTCCTCTCATACGATATCAGAAACTCACTTAGTTTCCATGCCATCCCAAGGTTATGAAGATATGTTAGAATGGTTTCATCAGATATTCATAACCTGCGTACAAGTTTCTGGCAGGTTTTGATCAGTGTTCTGCTTGATTTTCTCCTCCAGCTGGAGTTTTTCGAGAGTGGATGGACGACAAATACGAGACCTGTCTTCAAGGCTCTCTTCTCCAGAAGAAAATTGGATGAACTACATTTAAGCAGTTCGTTCACTCTCTCGTGTCTCTCCAAACACGGAGCATATTCTTCTAGCAATCTCTGCAGCTTTGTTTCCTAATTTGTACTCGTAAAGCTATAAGGTATTTCTCCCGCCTTCCTAGCGTGCCTTCGTGGTGCAGTGGTTCTGCACTTTGGGCCGTTATTCCAGAGGTCCATGGTTCGATTTCCGGCGAAGGCGATTGCTTATTTTTCATCTTGCCTGCTTCCAAATAATACCTAATGTCTGTACAGTGGCCCCGAAATAAAAGGGTGTTGGATGAGGAATCTCCACACCCAGGATTTGGCGATTGGGTCCCGTTAAAACCCCAGTCACCCCTTAAAAAGGGGAGTATATAAGGTATTTCTCCCGCTTTCCTAGCGTGCTTTCGTGGTGCAGTGGTGAAGTGGTCCCTCAAAAACCCTAGTCGTCTTTTAAAAGGTGGAGTATATAAGGTATTTCTGCCACGTTCTTGGCAAGTCTTCCTGGTGTGGTGGTCTGCATACTGGGCCTGTATTCCAGAGGTCCGTGGTTCGATTCCCGGCGAAGGCGTTGATAATTTTTCACCTTTCCTGCTTCCAAAAAAAGATACGTTCGATAAAGGGTGTAAACAACCCTTTATTACCTCAGATAAAAGTTCACGGATGGTATTGATTCTTATTTAAAAAAAAAGACAGACTTTTGGCTTAACTCAAAGATAACGATTAGCTTAAAACTACATGGAGTTAAATTTATCCTTAGGCTTTATAGGTTACTGAACGCGCAAGATGGCTCTGACTCGTAAAATTCGGCATAAACCAAATTAAAGACAATAAGCGCTCAACGCCACAGAAATCTAATTGCTAGAAAAATCAAAAAAGCGACGTGGCCTTCAAGCAGGCAGAATACGGTCTAAATTTACCTTCCAAAACCTTCTCTTAAATACTAACTTCTTTTTACCTCATCTGAATACAAGCACGCCAGCTGATTTACATTCTGGCCTGAAACTGTGAGTTGAAAGTAAGACGATAAGAAAAGTTGCTTCAAAATAAAGTCAAGTGTTACGTAAATTAAATAAATCCTCACGGATGTTGAATTATTGTTAAATGCGTTTTGCAAATATTCGCAAAGCGTTGAAGTTAATCACTTATAAGGGATTTCTCCCGCCTTCTTGGCATGCCTTCGTGATATGGTGGTCTGCACGCTGGGCGCGTAGTCCAGAGATCCGTGGCTCGATCCCGGCGAAGGCGTTGCTCATTTTTCATCTTTACTGCTTCCAAAAAAAATGCTAATATTTCTACAAGTGACTCCCGAACTAAAAGGGTGGTGGATGATAATTCTAATAGGTTGGCCACCCTCGCCTCCTATAAAGGAACGGACAGTTACAACCATGCCTTCTCCGGGAATCGAACCCAGGCCCTTCGGTATCGCAGTCAGCTACCCTAACCACTATACTGACTGGGCGGACAGTAACTGAAATCTGGTCAGTAGATTTTAATTTTTAAAATGAAGTTTATCTCAGTGTTTTACCATGAAAATCACACAGTAGAAAACTGTTACGCATTTCGGAATAATTACATAATAATTATAGAAAATATGTATCATATTACAGAGGAAAATGTTCGAAGAAATCTGTTGTTTATAGGCTTCGGAAAATTTCAGAATTATTTGTTTGATTTAAAATGTTCTTGAGAAATTCTATTTAGCATGAAGTGAAAAATTTTATCAAGAAAATTCATTCCCCTTACATTTATATTAAATAATAGTTAACAATTTTTTATTTGCCTTCTCCACAGCTAATAATAATTTAATGCCTAATTTACACATAATAGTTCCAAAAGTATTGTACTGCTAACATTGGGTTGTCCGAAAAGACATGACGCCCGTTTTCTATGTTCTTCAAAGGTCCTTTATTTGCAAAAAGAACAATGATTAATCAACAGCATACTTCCCGATTTGTTCTGTAAAACGTTTTGCTTTCTATAAATGAGTTTCGTAGTTCCTATGTAAGGTATTTCTCGCACTTTCCTAACCTGACTTCGTGGTGTAGTGTTTCTGCACGCTGGGACGGTATTCCAGAGATCCGTGGTTCGATTCCCGGAGCAGGCGTTTGCTCATTTTTCGTATTTTCTGCTTCCAAAAAATATCTCATGTCTATAGTGGCGCTCGAACTAAAAGGGTTTTGGATGATGACTCTCCACACCCAGAATTTGACGATTGGGTTCCCTAAAAACCACAGACGCCCTTTAAAAAGCGGAGTATATAAGGTATTTCTCCCGCCTTCTTGGCATGCCTTCATAGTATGGTGGTCTGCACGCTAGGCGCGTATTCCAGAGGCCAGCGGTTGGATTCCCGGCGAAAGCGTTGCATATTATTCATCTCTCCTGAATAAACCTAATGTCTGTCCTGAATAAACCTCTGTCTTCCGAAATAAACCTAATGTTTCTACACACTTACGTTGTGCTATGTTCTTTGCAATGGCTTCTAAAGCTATCGTGCAAGCAAAGTTACTTAACTCTAGTAATGGAAATTAATTCGATAATTTTTACTGTAATGCATTTTTTTTTCCTTTCACAAACTGTTAATATCTAATAGTATCCTTTGTTATGAAATCCCGTACAAATTTTCACGCTGCATTAAATACAGATTTTATTGACATTTTCTGGTCAGCAGACTCATCCACATGTAGTTGACATTGATGACACCTTCGGCGAAAGCGCTGTCCATCAAAAGGGATAGTAACGGGAATTTTAGTCAATACCAAAATGCCAGCCAAAATCCGATCACGAAGGAACATAATTCACTCCCGTCATATATGTACCAAAGCTGGACATGGGATAGGACGGAAGTTCGACAAGAAGTCCTGTAATGATAAAAGATCCATATTCTTCCTTCGCTGCAGAACTCGACTCATACTTATTCACATAATTTATACCCTTGCTGCATGTGATAGTCTTCTATGCTGTTATTTTTTTGTTTTCTTCTTTATACCACCCGCGAATGCATAATGCATTAAGTAAATAAAGGAAGAATATGATCTTCAGATGCATGTGACAGATATTACTGAAAACTACGGATCAGAGATTGCTAAACTAGATAGCCTGAAGTGAAAATTTCTGTCGAAAGTTTTCACATATTTTGAAAGTCTTTTGCAGACAAACATCTGATGTGTACACCACGTGACTTCCTAACACGGAATATTAAATTATACGCATTTTTTTCTGCATTTCATTTAAACTGATTTCCACGAATTCCATTAGAGATGTACTTCTCATTCAATTGATTTATTTCTCCCTTCGCTGCAAGGTAAAAATACATAAAACCTTCACTATATCTTCAATCAAAAATTGGAAGACACAGAAAAACATAAAACACCAAATACAGTTAAAAGAATTAATTTTTTTTTACATTTAAAATTACAGTTTCTACGCAAAAACAAGCAATTTGGCCAGCAGGCAAGAAGCCAGATTTTTCTGTTTCCTTTTGATTCCACTCGGCAAAAAGACACTGAAGGTGCAGAAACACTTAATTCACTATTCTGCTCAAATGTAAAAAGTTCCAGATTAAGATTTCCAGATTGTCAAAAGTTCCAGATTAAGATAAAGTTTCAAACGTAAACAAATATGGTTGTTACGATAAAAAAATTAGGCTTAGCCGCAATTAAACAACTTTTAAATTGTTGTTAATTCTACAACTATTGTATGCAGATTAAATAAAGGCATAAAAACCTTAATCGGAAGATAAGAACAACATAATTCATTCATTTTTGAAGCAAAAAATGCGCAATTTACCAACATATAAGAATAATAAAAACTTAGCTCACTGAGCCGAGTAACAGAGTGGATATATATATTACCGTGAAAGACCGAAATTGAAGAATGTCGACTTTCAACGGAGAATGTCAACATTCACCAAATACGTCAGTGAAAGATCGAATATTTCTTTACATTCTTGTACATTCGGACCCTCACTGGTGTATGTCGACAATCACAGATATTCTCTGGTGTAGGTGGAAAAGAGAGGAGTATATGTACACGCTGCCTTTCCAAAAGTGTTCCACAAATAAATGCAGTTGTAAAAGCAAGGGCCTTTTGTGCAATTCAAAGTGTCATAATAGTTTAAGTTGTTGCAATAAATAATATTTGAATCACATAATTTGGGAAGTTTATAACTTCTATTATTTTCCTTTCTCATTTCGAATGTACTGTGTGTTTTAAGTTCTTATATTCTTAAGTTCTTATTCTGAGTCTCAAGTGCGTTTTTTCGCGAATGAATTAGGAGAAGGAAATACAACATTCTTATATGTTCAACATTCACCATTAGTACATGGTGAATGTCGACATTCACCGGTGTAAGTCAGAAATAAGAGTATTTGGAAAATATTTCGGACATACACCAAGTGACTATGTGAATGTTGACATTCACCGGTGAAAGTCGACATTCTCCAGATTTCGGTGTTTCACCGTAACATATATATATATTTACATATATACGTTTGATGCGAACAATTGCAACGAAAATGGGAGGTGCACAACTGCATGTTATAGCAGTCCTATGTTCAACATTTCAACACTTTGTGGCAATTCGTTTTTGAGTAATGCGAGATACATACATTCGACGTACGTACATGCAGACGCCACAAAAAATTCTTCTGATTCCATTTTAAATCAGTTTTATAATTTGTTTGGGGGAAAAGAGTCCTTTATTCTGTCCATCAATTAAAACATCGTTAAATTGCATTCGATAGCAGAATTAATATTTTCGTTGAAGTATGGTACCCGTAATTTTATGATTACAATACTTCGTACACGGAAATAAAAACAAATGTATAATAAAGCAAAAATTAATTTAAATGCTAACTCTGTCAACATTTTCCCTTAACTGCTATTTACACTTTGATTATCCTTCACAGTTTGGTGGTGGTTTTGAAGAACGACCAGATTACGATGGGCAATAACCATGCACCTGATGTGAGTATTAAAGATCTTAATTTTCAAACCTCTTCTGTCTTTCTGTTCTAATTATGTTCTCGCTTTAGATTTTAATAGTAGAATTTTCTTAAAACAGTGATTTTGCTTTTTAAGGATTCGTTATAATTATTAATGCAATTTTCCTTTTGGATCGTTTGCTTTAAGATTGGGTTAATTATATTAATTGATAAAGGCAAAGCACAGGACTAGTTTCGATGGTTTTACCGAACCACCATCCTCAGCTGCAAAACCGCAAATTAGCAGGAGGGTAGTTGGATTTCAACGGTATTTATAAAAATATTTTTTAGTGATTTCATAGTAGTAAATTTTATAGTAAAATATATATTGCAATATAATTGCTCAGCTATAATATAATTGCTCAGCTGCAAAACAGCAAAAATTTGCGGTTTTGCAGCTGAGGATGGTGGTTCGGTAAAACCATCGAAACAAGTCCTGTGGAAATTTTGTAAATATAACGCTGATTTTTGTTGTTTGTCTTCTGAATTAGTATTTATTCGGCGTGTTATTGTGTCTTAATTGGGAGAAATACCTTATGTACTCCCCCTTAAAAGGGTGACTGGGGGTTTTTTAGGGGGCCCAATTGCCAAATCCTGCGTGTGGAAATTCCTCATCCAACAGTTAGTTCAGGCGCCACTAGGTATTTTTTTGAAGCAGGCAAGATGAAAAGTAGCAAACGCCTTCGTCGGGAGTCGAGCCACAGACCTCTGAAATACCGGCCCAGCGTGCAGAACCACTGCACCACGAAGGCACGCTAAGAGGGTGGGAGAAATACCTTATAATATATATGATTACACGGACCTGTCTGCAAGTGATGTAACATTGACTAAAGTCTAACAGATAGTAAATGCTTATATAAAACACTTTCACCTTAAACAAAAATAGGTAGCACTGTGATTAGTGTAAAATATGTAGGACGAAAGATTTGAATGACTCTAAATGAGTCAAGACCTTGGATTCAAGAAAATCCAAGGTCCTCGATGATTCTGAAAATAGCTCCATTATTCTGCAAATAGCTAAAATTCTGACCTTTCTCATATCAAAAGTATCTTGCATGTATACAGAGTGACAGTTCGGCAAAACAGTTTCAGGTCTGAAAGAAAATTTTACTCGGAAAATGTTTTCGAACTAAATAAGTGGCAGGCCGGCTGGTATGAACTGGCTGAGGCATCAGAAGTGCAACAATAAATACCCTGTAGTTGAATAAATTACACTGTAGCTGATTACAGTTCAGAGCATCATAAAACATATCTGAATGCATAACACGAGGGACTTTGCAGCAAGAGATATAGTTAGGCTAGGTTAGGTTACTCTGGCAAAACTCTAGACAGCTATCTGCGTATGGGAAAAGGTACTTTTGTAAAGGACTTTGTGCTGCAACGGAAGTGTTTGAACAGTATAAAAAAGACAAGGAGACTTATATCACTGATAAACATGGCATCATGGCTGCATTCGGGAAAGCAGCGTTAAAGTGGATTCTTGGTGACTGAAACAAAAAGTGTTGCTTGGTCCGATAAATATTGTTCACTGCTAAATCATGAAGAATATAAGGTTCGAAAAATAGCGCAAAGAAAACGAATTTCTGGACCTTTCTTGCCTAATGACAACTCTTCAAGCTGATGCCATGGAATTAAGGTTTAAGAAATGTTTTTGATATGTGTAGAAACATCTCCTAGCGTTACAAGTGTACCTCAATATCGTTGCTAGTCATATATTCTCTTTTATGAATATTCACGTTCAGCAGAGGCAGCGCATCTTCTCACTGCTCAGGATTGATCCCACTGTTCAGGATTGATCCCATTTTTCAGGATTGATCTCACTGTTCAGGATTGATCCCAAATAGGTTTTCAGAGCATAATTTCGGGATTCAAATGGCTTCTATGGATAGTAAAATCCTCTGACACCAATCCTATTCAGAACTTACTGCATGAAATGGATTAACCGCTTCAAAGCTTGGAATTTCACCACCCAATCAGAGCGAAATTATATCTTCCAATATGCCGGTACGGCTATTAGTCCTCAGTAATGATATCAGCAGCTTGAAAACGTATAGGAAGTTTCATCCGTCATTTTCAAAGCTAGCCGAAATGGCCACAGCATAGAAATATTACCGGCTTCTCTCGAACGGCACTGGAAACTACGCAGATGCTTGTGATAACATTCTCCTCATTGCCCAATAGGTGTGCCATATACCAGACCTTTCGCATAACCAGGGAACAATCCAAGAAGGATAGGTTCGGGTGATAGTGAATACCAATGGTATGGAACCGCCTTCCTCTGTCCGCTGTCATCCATATGTCGCATTTATATGCTTCATATCATGGCCGAAAAGAGTTGAGGCCCTACAACTCTTGTACCCACATATCATGGCGCAGCGACTTCTGGATTTCTTGAGTATTCAACAGTTTAGGCTAGACTATTTGCAAAATATCTTATAATACCGTCCGCCAAAGCAAACAGGCAAAAGATATGAGTTTTTTGAATGCTCCTTCAGAACGCCGGACTAAATACTGACCGCAAATCTGCTTTGTGCCAAACATGTTAGTGTAATGCGAAGGTTCTTCATTGTTCATAGAGTTGTTCCTACTGGAGTGTCTTCCGCATGACAAAGTACCATCTATGGATTTCAGGAGTTCATGCCGCTCGTCC
Source organism: Stegodyphus dumicola (assembly GCF_044657685.1). NCBI lineage: Eukaryota > Metazoa > Arthropoda > Arachnida > Araneae > Eresidae > Stegodyphus > Stegodyphus dumicola. The sequence goes on along the minus strand of NC_140769.1, from coordinate 265,847,412 downwards.
CCGATCCATGACAGTTTCTCGAAGAAATCGGTTCAGTTAATCTTCGACGCAGCAGTAAAAACGTCTGATGGTTTCGGACACATATCAGGGGCTAGCGTTCCAAAACAGTAGCTCTACAGTATCTCGCCCGTTAAAGTCAGCAGCTCTATATACTAAATGCATGTCTGCCAACCTCACATTTCTGAAACCTTCCATCCTGCTACCATTTGCGAGCTTTCGTTTTGAGTGAGGGTTTTTCTGCGCGGTTATTTTATCTGTTCTCCAACAAATCAGTCACATTACGATTGTGTTTTCGACCCTGCATTACTATCACATCCCGACTTGTCTTTGAGTAATCTGATCTTTCTGGAAGTTCTTGCACGTGGTAGCGAATCACTCTATAAAACCCTCTAAGCGGCAAGACCGTATATATACGGCCTATAATATTTGTTGTGATATCTGTAAGAACGTATATATACGTGCATATTAAAATATGTCAAAGAAACTAAGGCAATATATCAAAAGTACACAAATCCAGGTATGAAATACCAGAAGAGGTTTTACATTAAAATGGAAAAAATAATTTGTTCTCATAGTAGTTTTTGGAAATTTATGCTTTCTTAGCGAAAAGCCTAGCCCATCAGAGGGTTAATATAAGAAATACATATTACTATACATGTTACTATACATGTACTGTACATGTTACTGACAAATTTTAATTTCGGTATTCTATAGAATTCCTAGGCATTTTTAAGCAAAGCATGAAACGATTAATATTTCATATATTTCCTAGGCATTCTGGACAATGCCAAATGACAAATCGACAAAGTATGAAACACATCGGCGATTCGTTTCGCGTGGCTCGGCTTTACTTTTTGTAAGAAATAAAATTACAGCAATTTTAATAAAATTAATTACTTTTCTTGTTGCAAAAAAGTACGTTCATATTTTATTTTGTTTTCTTTAATGAGAAAGGCATAAACTTTGGTTATAGCTTTCGTTTTCCTTAACTTACTTATAACAAAAGATTTTCAATTCACTCTTTTATTATTTTTTTCTAAATAACATTTATATTTCTGTTGATTGTACGTTTTTAAAATTAAAGCTGCATCATGACTTTTTTTTCTTATGTTGCCTAAATAGTATTTTTCATTCTATAGACTGCTTAAGTATTACATACAGCTTAAGAAAAGTATATAATATATCCAAACAATTCTCATATTCCATTCTCTTCCTAAAATACTTAGGCATCCTATTCATTGCCGGCAACTTATGCAGTATATACCTCGGAAAATACCTAGGCATTTCATTCATTGCCGGCAACTTATGCAGTATATACCTCGGAAAATACCTAGGCATTCTATTCATTGCCGGCGACTTATGCAGAATACGTATACTTCGGAAAATACCTAGGCATTCTATTCATTGCCGGCAACTTACGCAGTACATACCTCGAAAAATACCTAGGCATTCTATTCATTGCCGGCGACTTATGCAGTATATACCTTATTTATATACCTCGGAAAATACCTAGGCATTTCATTCATTGCCGGCAACTTATGCAGTATATACCTCGGAAAATACCTAGGCATTCTATTCATTGCCGGCGACTTATGCAGTATACATATAACTCGGAAAATACCTAGGCATTCTATTCATTGCCGGCAACTTACGCAGTATATACCTCGAAAAATACCTAGGCATTCTATTCATTGCCGGCGACTTATGCAGTATATACCTCGGAAAATACCTAGGCATTTCATTCGTTGCCGGCAACTTATGCAGTATATACCTCGGAAAATACCTAGGCATTCTATTCATTGTTGGGACTTATGCAGTATACATATACCTCGGAAAATACCTAGGCATTCTATTCATTGCCGGCAACTTACGCAGTATATACCTCGAAAAATACCTAGGCATTCTATTCACTGCCGGCGACTTATGCAGTATATACCTCGGAAAATACCTAGGCATATCATTCATTGCCGGCAACTTATGCAGTATATACCTCGGAAAATACCTAGGCATCCTATTCATTGCCGGCAACTTATGCAGTATATACCTCGGAAAATACCTAGGCATTTCATTCATTGCCGGCAACTTATGCAGTATATACCTCGGAAAATACCTAGGCATTCTATTCATTGCCGGCAACTTACGCAGTATATACCTCGAAAAATACCTAGGCATTCTATTCATTGCCGGCGACTTATGCAGTATATACCTCGGAAAATACCTAGGCATTTCATTCATTTCCGGCGACTTATGCAGTATATACCTCGGAAAATACCTAGGCACTCTATTCATTGTCGGCAACTTATGCAGTATATACCTCGGAAAATACCTAGGCACTCTATTCATTGCCGGCAACCTATGCAGTATACACCTCGGAAAATACCTAGGCACTCTATTCATTGCTGGCAACTTATGCAGTATATACCTCGGAAAATACCTAGGCATCCTATTCATTGCCAGCAACTTATGCAGTATATACCTCGGAAAATACCTAGGCATTTCATTCATTGCCGGCAACTTATGCAGTATATACCTCGGAAAATACCTAGGCATTCTATTCATTGCCGGCAAATTACGCAGTATATACCTCAGAAAATACCTAGGCATTTCATTCATTGCCGGCAACTTATGCAGTATATACCTCGGAAAATACCTAGGCACTCTATTCATTGTCGGCAACTTATGCAGTATATACCTCGGAAAATACCTAGATACTCTATTCATTGCCGGCGACTTATGCAGTATATACCTCGGAAAATACCTAGGCATTTCATTCATTTCCGGCGACTTATGCAGTATATACCTCGGAAAATACCTAGGCACTCTATTCATTGTCGGCAACTTATGCAGTATATACCTCGGAAAATACCTAGGCACTCTATTCATTGTCGGCAACTTATGCAGTATATACCTCGGAAAATACCTAGGCACTCTATTCATTGTCGGCAACTTATGCAGTATATACCTCGGAAAATACCTAGGCACTCTATTCATTGCCGGCAACCTATGCAGTATACACCTCGGAAAATACCTAGGCACTCTATTCATTGCTGGCAACTTATGCAGTATATACCTCGGAAAGAATTTTTCTATGTAAGTATTTTGTTCGGTATATGTCTAGTTATCTTGGAGATAAGGCGTAGCTAGTGAATTTTGACTGTAATATGTATTTCTTATATTAATGGGTTTACTAGAATTCCATGTTTCAAATTATATAAGATACAAATTTATCAAACTTTTGTATTACAATGGAATGCGAAAACTAGACTGCACGTTTGCGCTTTTTTAGCTCAGTAAAGAGCTTCCGCGTGTTCTTAAAATTTGGTACGAAAGCTCTAAATACCCTTCCCAGACTTATAGACTACTGGACAAAAATTACTGCTGCTTATGTCTTGTGAAACTCTGTGATTCAAAAACTCTGTAAAAGCTGTATGTCTTGTGAAACTCTGTAAAAGCCAAACGAATGCTGCATTTTGAAAATTATTAGTTCTGAATTTAGCCTGATGCCATGAAATTTGTTGAAAGAAAACAGAGTTGGAATATCATTGTACCATAAAGACAAATTATGTCTGTTCGATCTGAAATCAAATCCCAAAAGTAATTATAATTAGATATTTCTAATATATTTCTAATTCCCTATCTAAGATAGAGTTCTTTAACGACTATCCGCCGAGTTCTTGCTGCGTAAGTAACATCTCCAAAAAAAGGTTAAAATACCCTTTTATTCTAACTCAAAATAGATTCACAACGTACGAAACCTCTCCACTTGGGCTTTAACTCAAAATAGATAACACAAAACTAACTATTGCTAAACTGAACGGACTCAGCTGCAGGTGGCTCAACTAAGAATCACCGGCGCAAGATAACAAGCAAGTTATAAGTATGGCCGTCGAATAGCAAGATTTAACTAGCAGCAACAACGTGGAACATGCTGTCCTCTAGTTCTCTGGCTCTCTCTATCTAAAGTCGGAGATCGGAGTATATCATGACTTTGTAAAAAATTTTTCAGTCTTTGCTTCAACTATCACTTGCCTCCGCGGTCTATCAGATGTAAAGTCTTAAATTCCGGTCGCTATGAAAGGGCCTGTACTAAGAAATAAAAAACTCGGAAGAGTACATGAACGTAAAATAAGAATTTCTTGTAGCTGCTAAATGACGATAATCTTGCGAGAGCAATTTGAAATTATAATAGCATTTCGCACAAAAAACGTCAATACAGTGAATACTTGCAAAATGTAAAGAAAGTAATAAAGTCTCATTTCTAATTTGCGCAGTCCCAGTAAGTCCCATTTCGAATTTGCGCAGTCCCAGTAAGTCCCATTTCAAATTTGCGTTCGTCATGGGGACGGACGGCATGTTTAAATCCCGGAAAATATAAAATTAAATCTCGCACTAAATATGCGGCACTAATATAATATAGAAATTTAAACCATAAAAGAGGATAAAGTATTTAAAAAGTCCAGAAAATTTATTTATGATTGTAGACATTAGGTTAACTGGTAGCAGGAAAGGTGAAAAATAAGCAACTCCTTCGCCGGGAATCCAACCGCAGACCTCTGGAATACGCGCCCAGCGTGCAGACCACCACACCACGAAGGCATGCTAGTAAGGCTGGATAAATACCTTATATACTCCCCCTTTTAAAGAGCGACTGGGGTTTTTAGGAGACCCAAGCGCCAAATCCTGCGCGTGGAGAATCATCATCCACCACCCTTTTAGTTCGGGCGCCACTGTAGAGATATTAGGTTAATTGGAAGCAGGAAAGATGAAAAATGAGCACTTCCTTCGCCGAGAATCGAACCGAAGTTCTCTAGAATAGGCGCCTAGCGTGCAGACCACCACACCACAAAGGCATGCTAGGAAGGTCGGAGAAATACCTTATAGGGTGACTGAAGTCTCTCAGACCTCAGCATATATACTAATTTACTTGTTTACATAAAGCGTAATAATCAAAACTCGTTCAGGTAGGAATACGTAGTAGAAAAATAAGAGCGTGCAGTAAAGGCTTGTCGTGCAGAAAATTACAATTATAAACGTAAAGTAAAACCTTACACATTCATAAATTTACTATCTTATCTTTTCTGGTAGATTTATTTCTAATTACCAAAGTGGTCCAGTATTCCGGAATTTTAGAAAATATAATTGTATCTCATGTGCGAATATTCTTCAGCACAAGAACTTAAAGGAAATTAATTGAAGTTTTCTTCGAGATCATTTTTAATTTCTATTGCGTCGAAATTTTCAAAAGTCTGCGGCATTTTGAAACCTTTTTCGCTTTGAAATAAAGCCAAAAAATGTAAACAAATTGTACTTGTTCTGAGATTTTGTAAGAATATACATATGGAACCCAAGTCATTTCATTCTAAACAACATTCTCTATATTTCTTTCAAAACTTTTATTTCTATTCTTTTGAATAAAGTAATCTTAGGTTTTATACTGTACCTTATTTTTCAAAATAAAATGCCTCTGGGTAACTGTTATTTTATCACAAGTCGAAATATACTATTCCTAAAATTTTAAACATCGACGAAATTCTTAGCTATAATGTATTTTATTTCTTGTACTGTTTCTCTACCTAAAAATTCAAATATTTCTAATCTTTTTCATAACACAAAACACGATGGGAACATAAAACTATTTTCTTTATTTCCTTGGTAAAAATATCTGGCAAATATCAACATTTAGCACTCGGAGCACGCTTTGAGTCGCCGTACGTTCCAAAATAGTATGAATTTACGAGATTCCTATAAGAGTTACGTTGTCTGTAAAGAGAAAGTTACGATCGACTCTTAAATGTATTTTGGAAATTTCTTCAAAGCATCGAGCGTGATTTTTCTAGCTAGAGATTTAAGTGAAAGCCATCTGAGGTATATGCTGCTGCTTACGATATTATTGTAGAACCTTACTTTTGTCACAATTTTTAATATACTTTTTTAATCATTTTATACTTATGTCAGCAAATGAAGTTACGTAGTTTACATTGAATCAATAACTTTTGCTTCATAAATATCATTTACTCCATTTCTTTTAAAGTTTTCATGCGTTTTATGGGAAGCATTTAAAATTTTTGCGGACAATTTATTCAGTGTTTTGCTTTGAAATCTCTTTCTGTTTGCTTATGCTAGATATTAAGCACAACGTTTGAAGTCATTTTGACAACTTGGCAACATCTAAATTGCAAATGAAACTAAAGAGTTGTACTTTCTTGTACGAAGTAAAGAAAAGACTGTAATCTTTAAAAAGTTCGGGTATCATGTTTCACCAGAAATATCCATTTTGACCATTCCTGAATCCATTTTGATTTTTTTTTTATTTTATTTTTTTTTATTATTATTTTTTTTTTTTTTTTTTTTTTTTTTTTTTTTTGTAGGTGTTACATCTGCATGTGCGGGCAGAATAAAAGACTCGGTTTTCCAGACCGGCTTGTAAAATGGATTTAAAAGGGATTCAAAATGGACTTTTTTGTCACGCCTGTACGTACGTATGTATGTATCTCACATAATTCAAAAACGATTAGCCGTAGAACGTTAAATGTTGTATATGGGACATTCTTTTGTGCATGCTACGTGTGCTTGTGCGGACAGAATAAAAGATTCTGTTTTGCAGAATGGCTTGTAAAATAGATTTAAAAGGAATTCAAAATGGATTTTTTCGTCACGTCTGTACGTACGTATGTATGTATCTCGCATAACTCAAAAACTATTAGCCCGAGAATGTTAAATCTTGTACATGGGACATTGTTTTGTGCATGCTACGTCTGCGTGCGCGGAAAGAATAAAAGACTCTGTTTTCCGGAACGGCTTGTAAAATGGATATTAAAGGGTTTCAAAATGGACTTTTTCTTCACGTCTGTACGCATGTACGTACGTATGTATCTCACATAACTCAAAAACGGTTAGCCGTAGAACGTTAAATGTTGCATATGGGACATTCTTTTGTGCATGTTATGTCTGCTTGTGCGGACAGAATAAAAGATTCTGTTTTTCAGAGCAGCTTGTAAAATGGATTTAAAAGGGATTCGAAATGGATTTTTTCGTCACGTCTACACTCACGTACGTACGTATGTGTCTCGCATAACTCAAAAACGATTAGCCGTAGAAAATTAAATGTTGTATATGGAACATTCTTTTGTGCATGATACGTCTGCGTGTGCGGAAAGAAAAGACTCTGTTTTCCAGAAAGGCTTGTAAAATGGATTTAAAAGGGATTCAAAATAGATTTTTGTCACGTCTGTACGTACGTACATACGTATGCATCTCGCATAACTCAAAACGATTAGCCGTAGAACGTTAAATCTTGTACATGGGACATTCATTTGTGCATGTTACGTCTGCGTGTGCGGTCAGAATAAAAGTGTTTTCCAGACCGGCTTGTAAAATGAATTTAAAAGAAATTTTTTTGTCACGTCTGTACGTACGTACCTACGTATGTATCTCGCATAACTCAAAAACCATTAGCCGTAGAACGTGAAATATTGTATATGGGACATTCTTTTGTGCATGGTACGTCTGCATGTGCGGACAGAATAAAAAACTCTGTTTTCCAGAACGCCTTGTAAAATGGGTTTAAAAGGGATTCAAAACGGGTTTTTTCGCCACGTCTGTACGTACGTTTGTATCTCGTATAACTCAATGATTAGCCGTAGAAAGTAAAATATTGTATCTGAGACTGCTATAATATCGACTTGAGCACTTCAATTTTTATTGAAATCGGCATTACCGAAAATTGGCTGCACACCCCTTACCTAGCTTAAAAGTCCTTACCTGGCCATTATTTTCACTTCCTTTACTCCTAGTCATATACGAGTACTTCCAGTTACAGAAGTGTATTAAATGATGGAAATATTCATATTTTGGCAATGTCAATTTTTTTTAATTCATTTTGAGCAAATAACGAAAATTAAGTTTTAATGCGGTCTCATGGTTCCTATACTTATACTATTTAGGCGAGTTTTATACTCGTTACGAAAAAACAATATTATATGAAGTTTAACTCTACGACAAAATTTACCGGAATATTTAATTTCCGAAAAAGCGAAAAATTGTGGAGTAAGAAAAAAAAGTAACATTGCCTGCTGTTAAGCATTAAAAAATATTTAAAACAATTTTTAAAAGAAATTTATAGAGAAAATTTAAATTTTACTTAATTTTGTGATAAGGTATTTCTGCGAAGCGGATTTTTCATGCTAAGCTGCATCAAAATCCAGTTAGAGAGACCGACCTGGAGTTGCATCTGATATCAGAATTTAGGTTTCCAACCTCATGTTTGATATGAAAAGAGTTTGTATTTCGAAAACACAAAGGGATCAATGTCACAGAAATTTTTACTCCAAAGAAGCAATTTGCCCAGAAGGACTATTAATTTCGTTTTGACATTTTGCGTTGATTCACTACAAGCGTTGTTTCACTTTTTAAATTGTTGCCACCAAATATTATATCTCTGTATAATATTTAAAGAAATTAAATAATGAAGAATCAGCATAAATGTATGTATGTTTCTCGCATTATGGTAAAACAACGGTACCTAGAGTCATCAAAATTTGAATAACGTAATCTTCCATAGAATATAGGCATGTGGAAGCCTTAATTTGAAATTTGGAATTTGTTTTATTATAGATTTCATATTTTGCAAAGCTTTAACGAATTTTTGATTAACAAACTCAATGATTTTAAAGAGAACAATGGCAACGTTGCATAGAAAATAAAAATTTATCTCCAAGCCGAGACTGTATGTCGGAAATTCTAAAGATAGGCTCATTTTTAAATTATTTTGCGAGATTGCTGTTGAACTGAATTTCACGGTTTAAGTGTGAAGGACATGATATTTAATAAATAAAGGTAACACACAAAATGTTAAAAATAACCGCCCCTTTGGACGTAATTTAAAATCTGAAACACTTCAGATTTTTTTTATTTTAAATTTTTTTATATATTACATGCTTTCTTTAATTTTATTTTATATCTGTCTCTTTTTTCGGTACGTGTGTATGTGCGTATGCATTTTTTATCTTATATGCTTTCTTTAATTTTATTTTATATCTGTCTCTTTTTTCGGTATGTGTGTATGTGCATATGCATTTTTTATGTTATATGTTTTCTTTAATTTTGTTTTATATCTGTTTTTATATCTGCCTCTTTTTTTGTATGTGTGCATGTGCGTATGTAAAATTAAAAACTAAACAACGTTACTTTAATACGTATGATATAAACAATTCAGTTCTCACTTCGTGGCCAGCAATAATATACAAAACTTTGAGGCATCTTTGTTAAAAATTGTAAAATGAAAAAAAAAAAAAAAAATCTGAAATGTTTCAGATTTTAAACTACGTCCAAAGGGGCGTTTTTTAACATTTTGTGTGTTACCTTTCTTTATTAAATATCATGTTCCTCGCACTTAAACCATAAGATCCAGTGCAACAGCAATATCGCAAAATAGTTTTAAAACGAGCCTATCTTTAGAATTTCCGATACAGAGACTCACGCGCTGGAGATAAAAATGTTTTTTCTGCACAACGTTGCCATTACTCGCTTTGAAATCCTTGAGTTTGTTAATCAAAAATTCGTCAAAGTTTTAAAAAATAGGAAATCGATCATAAAACAAATTTCAAATTTCAAATTTGGTCTTCCACATGCTCATATTCGTTGGAGGATTACGTTATTCAAAATTCGATGACTCTATGTACCGTTGTTTTATCACAATACGAGAAATATACATACATTTACGCAGATTTTTCATTATTTAATTTCTTCAAATATAATGCAGGACTCTAACATTTTGTGGCAACAGTTTCAAAAGTGAACCGACATTTATCCGTCCGACGCAAAATGCCAAAACGAAACTAATAGTCCTTCGGGATTCAAATCCCTTTGGACTAAAAAAAAAAAACCTAAAACACCAACTAGAGTTAAAAACAGTCAAAATTTTAATTTTGAAAATTTTTTAATTAATTATATTAAATAATCAAAGAGTTTATACTTAAAAAAAGGAATTCAGCCAATGTGCAGGAAGACAAAATTTTCTATGCGCATACATTTAAAGTTAGCTTGCGGTCCAACTGGGCAAAAAGGCATTGAAGTTGGTGCACCAACTGACTTAATTCACTATACTACGAAGAGCTTCAAATGTCAACAAACAGCCTTCATATTACGTCTGACACAACTTTTAAACTGTTGATAATTCTCCAAATATTGCATAGACATTAACTAAAAGCATAAAAACCTTAATAGGAACATAAGAACAGCATAAATCAATCACTTTTAACCCTTTCCGGCACGCTACGTTTTAAAGTCGGAGTTTTGATTTAAAAAAAAAAAAAAAAAGGTAGGCAAGAGAGGTGTACACAAGTAAAATTTTGTGAAGATAGCACTTATGGTTTTAATTCTGTGGGTGTGCCCAAAGTGGCACAGTGATTGAATAGAGCTTCGAATAGAATGCTGAAACAAGTACTATTGTCAATGAACTGACCGATGAGATGCGTAGAAACAAAGAATACAACTCTCAGTTGTTCTAGATTATCGGTGTGCCCAGTCTGGGCACACCTAGGGTTCGCCGTTTGATTTTAGACAAGATTTCAAGGTCAAAATTTAAAACTAATATAGAATAAGGAGATTAGCATACAGCCAAAAAACTAGAAAATTTCTTTTCAAACAATTAATTTTATACCCTAAAAACATCTGGAAGATTTCTTTGAAAAATGAGGGTTTGAAAAAACTAAACATGGCTAAAACATATGGACTGGTTTGTGTTGAGCTGCCATCTACTATAAATAAAGAAGGTTCAGAGTAATCTATAGTAACCTATAAATCCTTTTTCATTCAATTTTTCTGTGCGTACAAAAGGAAATTTTTAGGTGTGTCCAGACCGGACACACTGTGCCACAAAGCGTTAAAGCAAAAAATACGCAATATTTACCAACATATAAGAATAAAATAACATAACTTAATGAGCCGGCTAAGAGAGTGGGCGTTTTACAGCTTGCATTGCTATTTTTGACTTTACTAATTGCAAATAATATTCAATTATGGAACTTTTATTAACACTTTACTATCCCTTCTTGTTTGCAGACTTTCTTATTGTCCTCAATGGCATTTCTTACATCAAATTTATAAAAACCTTTAGTAATTGTTGTTTCCCTATTTTTTTTCTTCATAAGACAATTAATTGCAATATTTTTATAGTTAATGCTCGTATACTGCAAAATATTTGTATGCTGTGATATAAAACAACATTCAACAACTATTCCTATTCTCCTGAAATTGACTAAGGCCAACTTGTAGCAAAGAAAGAACTAGCTAAATTGACGCAAACATGGCCCAAGAATTTTTTTTTCCTTTCCCGAGCAGGATCAAACGAAAACTCGACCAATAATGCAAACAGCACAACATACTATTGGAGAAAGGATTCGTTTCCCACCATTGATTATTCTCTAACTGCATGAGGATAACGAAGAAGACAGAAGAAATGCCTAACATCATGCCTCAAAATATACTCACGGCAACGTCTGCCATCATCAAATAAAGACTGGTGAATTTATTCAGTTTCTTTTTCATGCTGACTGCACAAAATAAATTATATACAAATATTACTAACGAACTTCCATTTCATGCTCTATTATCAATGTAAGGAATTTGTGTATACATGTACGCATGTACGTATGTTGTGGCATCAAAACTAAAAATAAATAAATGAAGTAAACTCAAATCCCCCCAAAAACCTGAAAGGTTTCAGATTTTAAATTACGTACAAATGGGCGTTTTTTAACATTTTGTCTGTTACCTTTATTTATTAAATATCATGTTCTTCGCACTTAAACCATAAAATTCAGTTCGATAGCAATGCCGCAAAATAATTCTAAAATGCATATCTTAAGAATTTCCGATGCACATACCATTGCTTGTTTTTAAATCGTTGAGTTTGTTATTCAGAAATTCGTTAAAGTTTTACAAAATATGAAATCGATAATAAAATAAATTCCAAATTTCAAATTTGGTTTTCCACATGCCTATATTAGAGGAGGATTACGTCATTCAAAATTGGATGGCTCTATGTACCATTGTTTTATAACAATGCGAGAAATAGACATGCATTTATGCAGATTTTTCATTATTTAATTTCTTCAAATATAATGTAGGTTGCTAACATTTGGTGGCAACAGTTTGAAAATTGATTCGCCGTTTATAGTGATTCAACGCAAAATCTTTGAAGTCTGAGATTTAAACTAGCTTTCGAATCGCACTTTTGTGGGAACTGTAACTGTAACTAAGATTATGTAAGAGCGCCATCTAGATTAGGGTGTGGTCAGATGAGGCGAGACGTGAACGATAGTGAGGACAGACGTGTCCAAAGTGTTTTGACGCTTATTCTTTTTACTTTTCTTTTCATTCTAATGTAAATAAATAAATCCTAGTTTAACTTCGTGAGTTGTAGTTATGCTTATCATCAATCCTTCCCCATGTAGAGTCATTAGGTTTATTGGAAGCAGAAAAGATGAAAAATATGCAACCGCCTTCGTCGGGAATCGAACCACGGACCTCTAGAATATCGGCCCAGCGTGCTACGGTTACACCACGAAGGCACGCTAATACCCTTTTTAAAGGCGACTAGGGTTTTAGGGGACCTAGTCGCCAAATCCTAGGTGCGGAGAATCATCATCCACAACACTTTTAGTTCGGGCGCCACTTGTAGAGACATTAGGTTTATTGGAAGCAGAAAAGATGAAAAATATGCAACCGCCTTCGCCGGGAATCGAACCACGGACCTCTGGAATACCGGCCCAGCGTGCTGCCGATACACCAGGAAGGCACGCTAGGGAAGTGCGAGAAATACCTTATACCCATAGTTTTTATTTCTAAAACAGACTAAATGTTTTTCTCAGCTCGATAAGTTTGTAGGGTTTATATTTATTTTAACTAACATTTATTTTAAGTTTAAACTATCTTTCCAGTCAAGCCTTACTTTCCCCTGGAACTGCCAATGCCAGAGTATGTAAATTTTTAGTAGAACGCGCAAGGATTCAAATTATCAGCGGAAGTATTCTGAGTTAAATAGAAAGGAAACGAGTTCGAAGTGTACTTTTCTTACTTCACGAGCGCGGAGGTAGTTAGTCAGAAATTGAAGAACCAGGTGTTTCGGCCTGTGTGCTTGCCTCGGCGAATTGTTAATCTTTCAACGTAATATTCAGAGTTTGCTGAATTATCAGCGGTATTGTAAAACGCGGTGAGGTTAGTTACGTTTAGAGAGCCTTGTAGTTAGTTCTTTCTTAGTATCTCTTTTTAGTTTCTTATTTTTATTTTACCGCCGGGTCGGCGTAGTTTGTGAGCGAAGAGCACGCATTTGTAATTTCTAAAGTTGAATAAAAAGGGACTTAAACCCTTCTCAATACTCTGTATAATTTCCACTTTCAGCAGTCACCACTTTGTTGCGTGCAGGTTGGGAGCGCGCAACTTTACAAGTTAATTGCTACTTTTTGAATTTCTGTAAAATGTGTCCAACTTTTCAAGAAGGTGTTTTTTTTTTTTTTTTTTTTTTTTTAGAAAATATTGATACTCAGTAATTTATTGATGAAATAGTAAAGTTCAGCAAAAAAAAAAGCAAATTTTTTTTTATCTAAAATATGTACTTTTTCTCCCTTTCTCTCTCAGACTATAAATAAAGCTTCATTAAATTTCCTTATATTTGTTCATTGAAGCTAAAACTTGGTTTTAAAACTTAGCTTCAACTTAAGCTATTAAAAGTCAAGGAAACTCTCATTATTTCGTACCAATAATGGCTTATCATTCTCCTGGGAGCAAACTAGTCAAGTGAAGATTTTCAAACACTTTGTTGTTGCTTCATAGATAAGAGAAGGCTTAAAACTTTTCCCACACTCATATGCTGTAGAAGAAGTATTAAATTAAGTCGTAGTACATATATCTATGTATACGAATAAGCTCTTTGTCTAGATCAGTTTGTCTCGGGGGTTTTTTTTAGCTCGCGGCACACTTGCCATTTGCCAAACTCTATTTTATATTTCTCTCTTATTTTTCCGTTGTAATATTATAAAAATAGTTTTCTTTTGTATGGGAGAGAACTAAGCAATTTCAAGAACGATTCTTGAAAACAGAAGATTCGGGCAGTTTTAGAAAGGGTTGAAAACAAAAATGCTTCGAACATAAATGAAAGTGAAATATGTATTTTTTACTTTGGGTCAAAAAGATAGTACATCCGCTGTTAAGTTCTTGGTACTTTTGTTTTTATCAGTTGTTAATAAAATCAGTGTTTAAAAACATCACAAGGTATATAATGTACCAAAAGGCACTTTTATTATTTTTCAAGTATTTCCTGTCGCGTTTTTCCATCTTTACTTCCATGCACAAAGTGAGAAGAATATTGTAATTCCGAAAAATACTTTGTATCAGTTTTCGCCTTTAATATCAGTTTTAAGCGCTCCCGAATCCATTTTGACTATTTTTGTTCAGTAACGTCTCAACGCACCCACAGAATAAAGGATTCCTTATTCCAAAACGGATTGTAAAATGCTTTCAAAATGGATTCTCCGTGACGTCTTCTATGTACGTATGTACACTGCGGAAAAAAAAAAAAAAAAAAAAGTAGGACAGTTCTATATCTTCCGTTCTCTTGAGCCGATTAACGAAATTTAAATTGCGTTTTTCATGTCTCAAAACCGCGACTTAAAACATGCATTAGATTTATATATATAGCATTGTTCTAGCTTAAGTATTTCGACAAAATATCGGACTTTTTCTGAAAAGACATGCCAATTTCTTTATATATTTCGATTCTATGTCTCAAATTATTCCAGATTGCCACGTTTTGTAAAAATCGCATAAGTAGTTTTTAAAAAATCTGATGTGTGCACCACATGACTTCCTTGTATGGAATATTAAATTATATGCATTTTTTCTTGCATTTCATTTAAACTTATCGGATGAATTAAATCTACTTCGTCGATATCGCATAAACCACAATAGAATAAATGTACTATTTTTAAAATTCACTATATTTGCTTACCGTAGCGACACTCTGGCGCTAGGTTCACTTAACAGCGTTACATTTCATTCATTTTTTAACTCAGAATGCACAAAATTTATAATCAGCTTCAAAGTTAACTAATCGTTGCATATGTTCTATTCAAATAATAGAAGAACTCTAAAACGATGTATAAAAGAAATTAAGCAAAGAACAACAAAACAAAACAAAAAAATTTTTTTGATTTAATTCGCAATAATAAAAGAAGGCTTTATCTTTGTTATTGCGAAGCTTACTTTCTCTAGATTGGCAAAAAAAATCTACTATTCTGCTGTCTCAAATGTAAACAAGCAATGGCCGCCATGGCATCAGGAAGCGTAATGGCAGACCGCACATTGAGTTGAATAGTGTTAAACGAATGTCGCATACTGCGCATGCCCAGAAAACAATTCGGCGTAATTACTATGTTGGCGCGATTTGAAAAGAAGATAAATATGGTATATGGTAGACGTATCGCCATCTAATTGTAAACAAATCTGGCGTTTAAATCTTCGTAGAGTATAATGTAAATGTAAATTAATTACTGTGTTAAAATACTATTTTTTACTATACTACTCAAACAACTAGAAAGCTGAAATTATCGCGAAGTAATGTGAAGCAGTGTTTACATTCAAAATGTAAAATATAATACTTATGAAATTCTGCACATTCCTTTGGAACTGTACAAATTTTCGTTCAGAAAAAGACTGAAATTTAGGATATATTAGTTGAAAATTTATTCATTATACTTTTAAGCAATAAAAACAATTCAGGATTTACCATACGTTCCATTCGTACATACATAAAGAAACACTGAGGAATATAACAAGTGCTTGCAAATAACACTGAAGAAATTTTACAATTCTTTAATGCTAGTTATTAAATTCTTTGAAATGAGAAAATAAAAGCGCGAATATACGCTAACAAACCAAGCGAGATACTCCAGTTTACAAATACTGAATTGTAACATGTAAACAAATTACATTTAAATAACGAATTATTACGAACATATGTTAACAAATATTAAATGCACTGTTATTGACAAATTAAAATGAAACATATATTAGAAAAATAAGCAAGTGCAATCGGCATGGACGTTAAAATAAATAATAAGCAAAGTTCCACAACATTGCAATTTTAAACATCACTCGAACACACTAGACAGCCATGGAGATCACGAATAAGCTAACGTAGGGTTGCTTAGTCGCCAATATTTCTCCCCGCGCCAAAGGTACACCATCAAGCATGCGCACTAAGCGAAATTCGCTTAACACTGTTCAACTCAATGTGCGGTCTGCCATTACGCCATCAGGAACCTGCATCAAGAACTAAAAACTGGAAAAGAGGAACAAATTCAATTAGAATGCGTTGTAACTGTGAGCTGCTGTCAAAAAAATTGGAAAAGCTTTTTTCAGACACTTCAGATATTTTGACTCAAGTAGTTCAGTCAATATTGTTTGCGTCTCTTTAATGCCTCTTTCACTGAAAGAAGTCTATAAAAAATAGTCTTTTCTATCCGAGCGACTCCTTGTTTTGCTCGTCTGTTATTGGTCGGAAGCCAAAAGCAATAAGTAAACCACACGCCATTTAAGAGTCAAAAACAGAGTGGAAAGAATTGAATGAACACAGAAAATGGTAGAAAGAAAACATAAAACTCATCAATCTCTGTTTTATAACGAAAGCCGCGCTGCTAACAGCTGCCATTGGATAATGTTGTTATAACTTCGCATAGAAGTTCTAATTCCTAGCAAAAGTGTTAAATAACGAATGCACAATGTAAAAAGGATCTACGTAAAAGAGCCATTCACTCTGAAAATGGCATTATAATTCATTGTATTTGTTATTTATAGTTGCATAAAGAATAAGCGAGGTTAGAATTGTAGAAAAATGGTAAATAATTTTCAAGTCCTAGCACAGACTGATGCAGCAAGTGCATGCGGTACACAAGAAAAACATAGGGCCACTATTTATGTGATCCTAGGATCATAACGGGAGCTTTTGCTAAAAGAAGTAGAAAAGAGTTTTGTCACGTGACAAATTTCAAAATTGCTGCGTGAGTACGGGTTCCTAATAAATTGAATGCACGGAGAACTGAAGATAGCTTGAAAAAATTTATTTGATCCAAATATTATATCATGGTCCTAGAACTTTCCACAAAAATATTCTTAGAGTTCTTCACAGTATCCCAGACTACAATAAGTCGTTTAACACTTCATACTACTACGAACGTTAAACACAACGCATTGCGAAGCGCATCTAAAAAGTGAAGCTCTCCCAAGGATATCTCAAAACTCTGAATTCAGTTTCGGAATTAACTGATGCTGCTTCAGGTCTTCTATAGTTTTCTACCGGTCACCGAGAATTCTCTAGTACTTCTCAAAATTACTGGAAAGAAAATGAGGCCCGGATACGGTTACAGCTCCATATAGCATCAATCACATTTATTCAGTTACAACATCTATTACAGTTATACAGGCACCCGACCAGAAACGTCGCAAGTTTTGGCATAGTCCCAAATTTGAAGACTTTTGGAGATTTTTCGCTAAATTTGGTAACAAAAATTAGTTGCCAAAAATATCGCCAACTTGGCGATATTCGTGAAACAGCTGTTTACTCAATGTTAAACGGACCTACCCCTATATTCTTACTTTTGCAGCAAAGCATCGCCCCTTTAAATTTTCATGTTACATTAAACAATCCCGCACCCCCCCCCAAAAAAACTACAATTTTACACGTAATTTCGCTAAAATTATTTATATAGGTACAAAATTGGTAGCAATATTCTTTGTGTGAAATTTATCTTGTTTAATAAGGATAAGAAGGAAGGGAAATTTTTAAGTTTTCAAAACTGCGGCTAGAATTTAGCAAAGTTATGAAGAGGCATCATGCTGCAGCTTCGTGTTGTGCAAATGATACATATTGCACGTGACAATCAATGCATCGATTGCGAATTAAATATATAGGACAAATGAGGTAAAGTGCAGATCAAAACAAGAAATGTATTTTGCCACAGCTACATATGTTGAATTGAATAAAATTACAACTTTGAGACTATTAAAAAACTTCGATTTGTGTAGCAAAAAATAACTATTTGTAAGCAGTTAAGAAGGAATCACTAATTCAAGTAATCGCAAACAACTTGAATACTTCGTTTCAAAGTGTAGATTGCAGATTTCGTGAATATTGAAGAAGCGTTGCAATAAAGTAGTAAAATTGCTTGCGTCAGTTAGAATATTATAAATTACATCAGTATTTAAGAAATACACAAAATTTTGTAAGGCTTGCCCGCATTATTATACAAATACTAAATCTTCAACGTAAATTGGAGCTAAATGTCTCTAACTATACGAGGGACAGTGGAAATTGTTCCCGGAATTGCTTTGTAACTCTTTATTACCACAACATAGGTACACATTGACTTAATCTCCTTCAAAGGCAGGAAAAAAGAAAAAAAAAAGAAACTTCTGAAAACTGAAAAAAAAGAAACTTTTTCTTCTGAAAAAAAAGAAACTTCTGAAAACTTCTTCAACTTTCAGAAGACATGGACTTACTCCACCACTCCTGCTGTTGCTTTGGAAACAACGATGAAAGTCCTGTTGTGGTATCTTCCGAAGTTCAGCCGTCCCCTACGGTGTCAAATTGGTTACCTTTCGGTTCAATTTGATCTTTGGGGAAAAGCCATAAATACGACGGTGAATAGGTGAATCCGGTGAATAAGGAGACTGGTGGAGGACTGGAAAGTTCTTTTCTGCGAGCCATGTCTGCACAATAATCGATGTATGGTAGGGAGCATTGCTGTGAAACAGTGATCATCCTCCCCGCCATTTGGCAAGACTGCCTCCCTCGGTCCTTTCAAAACTGGCAAATAAAAATGGCCGTTAACAGTTGGTCCAGCTGGTACAAATTCATGGTGCACCACACTTTAGTTTTCGAAAAAAGCAGCGAACATCTCTTTTTGTATGGAATTTGACATGATGCGATTTCTTTTGTCGAGGAGAGGACGTTGCGTGCCATTCTGATGACTCCATCTGTGACTCCGGGTCGTAAACCTACACCCAATCTCGTTACCTGTAACAATTGTCTCGAAAGGTCGAGTCTTCTGTTCTTTTTTGGAAACATTCGGTTCCAGTCAACTGCTGAGTTGCCTTTGATCCAGCTTCAGCAGCCGTGAGGCTAACTGTGAGTTGACATGTTTCATCATCAAACCATCTGACAGGATCTTTTTTTTTTAGTGCATGAATCCTGAGAGACACCTATTTCCTGTGCCAACTCATGGACGGTTGTTCTTCCGTCTGATCTAATCCACTGATCTAATTAATTGTTTCACTTGCTCAACTATTCCTTCGTTCTGGAGGCTGACGGTTTTCACTACAGCTCTCGTCTTCCAGTGATTCCTATCCACCCCGAAATCTTGAAAACCCCTAGTAAACGGAGGTTTCTTTTAAAAATGATCACCGTAAACTGTTTGTAAGGTTAAAAAAGTCTCTGAAGCAGATTTCCCAATGTCCACATGAACTTGATGTTTACCCTTTGCTCGAACTTCCATACCGCGCCAACTGATCACCACACACTCTTAGCTTCAGCTAAACTATCCTCACACTGCCTGTTATGAATTCCTATAGCAAATACATATAGTGGTAGTGAAAAATTAAATTAATTATTCGTGGTGGAAAAGCAGTTATAACGAAATTCCGGGAATGCTTTGACTGCCCGTCGTATTTAGTGATCCAGCGGTATTTTTGTACACCCAAAATACGATCGCTCAAAGCAGACTTTGATCAGACACATCATATATAATATTTTTTTAGATTACATCCAATGATTTAATAATTCTTTTTAACCGCCATCGCGATTTTTTAATGTAAAGAACCAAGAGTCTTCGTTTTTCAAACCAGTTATGGAGATCAAAATTGTTAGACTTTCTTTGTTAAAAACTCCTGCACGATTTCTTCACTTCATAAGATAGTCCTTTTCACTTCGTCACGCAGATTTAATCAAATTAGATAGTTAGTTTGATATACTGCTGCTGTGAAAACAAGTACCAAAATCTCATCCCTCCGATGGTAACATATTTCTCATAGTTCATCCTTGTATTTCTCTTTCGCTGTTGACGACATGTTGAAGCTTTAAATAGCATTCGTTAATATTATTTATCAGAATAGAACTGAAATACATTGTATGAAAGAGCCGCAACAAAAAAAAAAATATCAAAGACAAATGATTTGGCAAAACAAATAACGCTTATCTGATTAATTTATTTCAAAAAAATAATTCAGTTTATTGTTAAAAAGCATATTACCATTCGTCCCGCTGTTCTTTTGCTTTTACAAAATGCAATGCAAACATGATAAATGACGTTAATATTCTTCCTTTTTAAAAAAAAAAACATTCGACACATATAATTTCCTTTTGCCTTTCACACAATGGTGGTGATTTTTCTACAGTTATGATTCATGATAAACAAAGAAACATATTTTGTTCTCTCTGTCAGAAAAGGAATAGAAGGATATAATTTTGTAATAACTCTTTCTTCCTTTATATTTGGATTTATTATACTTTAAGGAACTACTGGGATCATTTTGTAAAGAATTAAACATGATGAAGCTTATCACCAGAGCGCGGATTTTAATGACACAGGCAGTTTTTTTAGTACTTTCCTCTTTTAAAGCAATTTAGTGACTTTTTAGGGCATTTTGGGTGCATTTCAGAGCCTTTTGAGGCATATTCTATAAATCAAACGGAAAAATAATGTGATAATGTGACCCTTGAAATAACATTCTTTCAACAATTATGAATTCATTTTTACTAGGCAAGTATGTGCTGCCCACAGAAAACTGATTATGTAGTTCTGTTAGTCCTATCTGTCACCACAGGTATTTTCTACATTTCCCACTTCTAAGGATTTTTTCATACTGGCATTATTTAGCTTTTTTACGGCCTTTTGTGAATATTCAGTTCTATAAGATCACATGCACAGTGGAAAGGGCCCACCAGCGGACGAGCGGTAAAGTCGCTGAACACTGGTAGTTCGATCCGAGGTTCGAACCCCGCGAATGGGCTGGCTGCACTGGCGTTTTCGTGGTTTTCCTCATGTGTAACGTGTATACGAGCCAGTTTCCCTTAGAAAGTCCTCCACGAAGGCATCCCTTCCCTTAGGCAGATAGCCCTCGTGTGCTTTGCCATAATTAAATACACCACCACACGACAGTGGAAAGGTTATTCCACAGCCCCATTCTTAGAATTACATATGGCTTTCTACCAGTAAAATCGTTTATGTGTTTTTTTTTTTTTTTTTTTTTACTCAGCTGGTGTAATCCGTCGGCGGTAAGCTGACGAATTTTCATTTTTAAAAAAGAATTATCGGATTTGTAATGCCATGAACGTAAAACACGTTTGGCGATAGTTATTTTTGCCAAGCGATTCTTTTGACTCGATAGTACTGCTTTATTTTAAAACTGCTCGTTGTCGAGATGTTCGAAGTGAAGATGTCGAGATGTTCTAATCAGAACTTTGGATATCGAAAAACGATGGCTTTCACAACATTTGTTAATAACTAGACACGAATCATTTTCTTTAGAAAGAATACAAACATAGCCAGCCTTTCAAGTAGCAGACAACTGTCAAGTAACTGTCAAGTAGCAGACAATTTATACTTTTACAGAAATTTTATACTTTCAAAAATATAGTTGCATTTCCTAGAAGAAGGTTTTTTTTACAGCAAATCAAAATCCTCTAAAAAATATGTGAACAAACAGCTTGTAAAAAATAATAATTATGTAAAATTCTGTGTCAGAAATTTCCATGGAAATAAATCTTCTAAACTTTACTTCCTTGTAAAATACGATGTTTTCGTGAATCATCGACAATGAGGGCAAAAACGTTTGGAATTGATCCTCAGAGTTTTATCAAGAAAACCACAAAAATAGAAGTATCCTTTGAACGTATTCTTGGAAACTGACTTTGGAAAGAAGCAAACGGAGCTCCCAACAATCAGCTCTTCGAACTAACCAATTAAGTTCCAACAAGCATCATTTGCTCCGCAACGGATACAGAAACATCCTATGAATAATAACAACATAAAAGCTCTCCTTAAATCAAATAGATTCCGAGGTGCTTCAAAAAAACCATTTCATTATGCAAATTTTCTGAGCCGAGCACAGCTTAAAACTGCATTTCCTAAGTTCAAAAGAAGATAAAATACTCTGTTTGCTTTATGCCAGCTCTCGAAAAACTTGTGTAGTTTTTTGGGTACTGCGTCAAAATGATGCAGAATTTTGTTTTATTTATTTTCGGGAAAAAACTTTGAGAGGAAAAATGGCAACGGCTTTACTGTGGTTACTTATCATTTGAATAGTTCTATTGGGAGCGATCTTATTACTTTAATGCACTTGCGTGGAAAGAGAACGAGTAAGAAGATACTTGTAGTGTTTAATTTGAGATGCAAACATGGTTTCATTCGATGCAATTATAGGGAAATATAAATCGCTCAGATTTGTTTCAATGGGCATTGTTTAAGTACTACTTCTTTTCCAATATTAAACCACGTTTTTATTCAGAATTGATCTCTGCTAATAACGCAGTAATTCTATCACAGATGTAGTTTATAATTATATTTCAGAAGCAATCTGGGATATATTTATTACTAGTTTCAAAATTCAAGCAGGTGCAAACCTATATATAGTCACAGATGCTCCTTTTTAGGCCAAAAGGGTTACTAGTATTGAAACAGGATTTTCCTTTGATTCGCTTTAAATGTCCTCCATTGTAAATGCGTTTTTTAGCATTTAATTCGAGTTTGTTGCCATTCGCCAAAATATAAGATAATTGATTATCTTTCGAACTGAATGTGCATGTTGTTCATTAATAAAGGAAGCAATTTAAAAGCAACAGAGGAAGAATTTTATTTTTATTTTGCTTTTTATCTGATTGATTTTTAAAAAATGCAATTAATTCACGATATAAAACCATTCAGTATTTTTATGGAATTGCGTTACATATTTTTTTCACTTTTCAAATATGCAGAAGGTATGCAATGTTCCCACGTTAATCTAACTGTATATTCCCATAAGATGTTGTTATATATATTGTTGTGTTCTTTTCTTCTGAAACCAGTTGTTACATTATTTTCTTCACGGGTTCGTGTGGATTTGGAGTGAATAACGACGACACTTGATGAAGTATCAAAACACACTTTATTTAACAATATATAATTATATATATACTTTATTTACCAAAAATTGCCACTTCCCCACCCTCAGTTAATCCTCGGATACGGGGAAATGTTTTCCTTCTGTCACTTCGACTTGACAGCTAGAATTACATCGACAGGGAATCGTCATCAGAAAGTGTTTGACTCTTCTCTCTTTGTTTTCATTCCTACACGTCCTCCGTTAAAATTCCCTCCATACTCTATTTCTGTATTTACTATTTTCTATTTCTCATTAGTGTGGTGCTTTAACCGTTTTAACTTTTTTCATAGGGTGTGCTGGAAAAAAATAGTCTTTGTTTCTAGCTCACTTTGAATCAGTACAATATGCTATATATTCAGGACTCAAATTCAGCCTAAACCCGGTTTAGTTTCTTCTTCGTTTTTGATTGAAACTATAATTCTAATTTATTATTTAAATATTTGCCATAATTTTAATAATTATTACATTTTTACATTTTATATTTTATTTAATTCTAATTACTTAATTATTTAAATAATTAATTATTTTATTACTTTAATTTTTAGTTGATAGCCCAATGAGGCAATTTTCCCAGAAGGTCTATAAATTTCGTTCACTATAAACACTTGCTTCGGTTCACTATAAACGGCATTTCATTTTTCAAACTGTTGCCACCAAATCTTAGAGCCCTGCATTATATTTAAAGAAATTAAATAATAAAAAATCTACATGAATATATGTATGTTTCACAGACTTTGGAAAAACATCGGTACCTAGAGACATTCAATTCTGAATAACGTAGTCCTCCACTCGAATATGGACATCTGGAAGCCCAAATTTTGAATTTTTTTTTATTATCTATTTCATATTTTGTAAAATTTTAAGAAATTTTTGGTTAACAGACTCAACGATTCAAAGCGAACAATGGCAACTGTGTATGAAAAAAAAAAATTATCTCCAACCTGCGAGACTGTGTGTCGGAAATTCTAAAGACATGCTCTTTTTAAATTATTTTGTGATATTGCTGTTGATATGAATTTTACGGTTAAAGTGCTAAGAACATGATAATTCATAAATAAATGTAGCACAATAAATGTTGTTTTCGTTTTACGATTTTGCGTCGATTCACTACAAACGGCGATCGCTTTTCAAACTGTTGCCACAAAGTATTATCGCCCTGTGTTATGTTTAAAGAAATTAAACAATGAAAATCTACATCAATGTATGTATATTTCTCGCATTGTGATAAAACAACGCTACATAGAGCCATCGAATTTTGAATGACGTAATCCTGCTACGAATATGGGTATGTGGAAGACCAGATTTAAAATTTGGAATTTGGTTTTTGATCGATTTTATATTTTGTAAAACTTTAACGAATTTTTGATTAACAAACTCAAGGATTTCAAAGCAAGCTATGGCAACGTTGTACAGGAAAAGCACTTTTATCTCCAACGCGTGACTCTCTGTATGGGAAATTCTAAAGATATGCTCATTTTAAAACTATTTTGCAATATTGCTGTTGAACTGAATTTCATGGTTTAAGTGCGAAGAACGTGATATTTAATAAATAAATGTAACACACAAAATGTTGGAAAAACGCCCCTTTGAAAGTAATTTAAAATCTGGAACCTTTCAGATTTTCTTTTTTTTTTTTTTTTTTTTTTTTTTTTTAGTTATTTTACTCTTTCCTTATTTATTATTATTTTTTTTTTAAATTTATTTTTGTTTCTGACGCTTGACGGTATTCCATAGGGCACCAGTACTCTGGTATCGTTTTTTCAAAGGGACGACTTAATTTTAACGACTGATCTTTAATAATTTTATGTTATTCAGTATACCTAGTTATTTATCTGAGTTTTGTTTATGTCAAACAATCTGGGCGCTTTTGTATTTCGTCTGCAGAGGCAATTGTTATTTCGAAGCAGAAGAGATGAAAAAGGATCAATGCCCTCACCGGGACTCGAACCACGGACCTCTCGAATACGCGCCGAGCGTGCTGACCACTACACTACGAAAGCATGCTAAAACGTCGGGAGAAATCCCTTATACGTGTACCTTTACCACCGCACCGCTTCTTCAGGAAATAAATAATAACAAACTGTTATCCTAGCTGAAAGGATTTTTATATTAACATTTATTGCACATGCAGATTTATTTATTGAGTGTACACTTTTTTAAACTCCTCTAAATTTTGAACGAAATTTGTGCGAATTTAAACATTTAGGTATTATATTAGTTCTTTCAAAGCTTTCCGTGCTTTTCTCTTATTTAATAAAACTGAATTTAGGGAATATAAAGTCCAAATATTCCCTCAGATCTTAATTTAAATGCTTCACAATCCCTAACCTTCTCCCCATTTTGACGAGCAAGATCCCCAGTTATCCTCAAATTGATAGATCCAGGTTAAGTGAGCAGAACACTACTGTTTACGTCTATATCAAATGAATAAATTCATAATCTCATAGAGGGAGTTCTGCTCGGAGGATGAAGCTCCCTCTCCATGGGGGGGATGGCCGAGGGGGAGTTGTCTAGCGATGGCTAAGGAGCGAGCAGAATCGATTTGCAGAGCTAAAATCCAGCCGGAGCTGACACATTCCCCTACGCAGGTGATGGTAGGGAAATTTTGGGCAGCAGCCAAAGCCGCTTCTAAAACCCCTCGCGGCGAGAAATGGAGCTCTGCGCACGCCTACACCACTCGCCCGGTGTGTTTTATTGTCCTTATTGCTTATCCTTACTGTTTAGATTCTTTTGTGATTGCTCACGGCATGTAATCGCTGATCTCTTTCAATCTAGAAACAATGAGGTAAAAGTACACAAAGGGTGAAAGCTTGCCTCGGACTTAGCCCCAGAGATTTTGCCCTATTTAGTATATCCAAATTGTGATAGAATATATTCCTAAGGAGCAAAAAAAAGTCCTATACTTACCAGGCTGATTGAAACAAGCACATAATTAGGTTAAAAGCGACTTTTCTTTTTCACCTTTCCTGTTTAAGGCCATCATAGACAAAGAAGGCGCCTCTAACCCTAACTGCTTTTCCTCTTTTCTAAAGCACAGGACAACCTTAAGTCTGTTTCACTTACAGAAAAAAAAAACTGATGTAGGCATCGCATGATTTCCTTGTACCGCCTATTAAATTATACACATTTTTTTTTTTCTGCCCTTCGTGTAAACTTATTTCCTCGAAGTATTCTAAATTAATTAACCTATTGTAGAGTTCCTCACTTTGTAAGTGCTAAGTTATTGTTGAACGTGAAGAATCTTAAGAACTACTAAGCTAATTATCGCTTGAGTTCGTGCAACAAGAAACAACAAGATGGAAGAGTAAATAACCCTTTATTAAACCTTTGTTGCTCAGTGTTCCACTACATGGGAAACCTAACTTGAATTGCTTCTGAAACCATTAAATTGAACTATAAATGGATAAAAATGCCTTTATAATATACTTCGAACTTCTCTTTTTAAATAGTCGATGGGAGCATATCAAAGGTTATCGGGACTTGTGTTCCTCTTTACTTGCCTTGGAAACGGTTACAGCCGAAAACATCGCAGACGAAAATGTCGCGGAGAAAACAACGCAAGGCGAAAACGTCGTGCTACAAAACATCGTGGGAGAAAACATCGCAAAGAGAAAACATCGCAAAGAGAAAACATCGCAGTTCTAAAACATCGTGGTACAAAACATCGTCGTAGAAAATAAAGCGGTTCAAAAACATCGCAGTTTAAAAACATCGTCGTTGAAAATATCGTGGTAAAAAATAAAGTATCTACAAATCATCGCATGACGATAACATCGCAGACGTGCTTTTTTCAGGCATGCTTTAATAAGTGTAAATGGATATTCCCACAATGATTTGTGAGCGCAAGATGGAAATAAGGATAATTTTTACTTTCATATTTTTTTATTAATTAATAAATTTTTGCTGAGAAAATAAAAAGGAAACTTAAGCATAAAAAATTAATGCAACTTATAGCACTTAATAGAATTTTAAACCGACATAGTTAACTAACAAAGGCCATTAATAAATCATTTTTATAAAGTTTTTACTGGTAATATTTAATGAAAAGTATAATCTATAAGTTACATTTAATTTTCTATGCTTAAGTTTCCTTCTTACGTTTTCAGCAAAAATTTATTAGTTAATAAAATATGTGAAAGTAAAATTTATCCTTCTTTACACCTTGCGCTCACAAATCATTATGGGAATATCCATTTACAATTATTAAAACCTGAAAAAAGCATGTCTGCGATGTTATCGTCATGCGATGATTTGTAGATACTTTATTTTTTACCACGATATTTTCGACGACGATGTTTTTAAACTGCGATGTTTTTGAACCGCTTTATTTTCTACGACGATGTTTTGTACCACGATGTTTTAGAACTGCGATGTTTTCTCTTTGCGATGTTTTCTCCCACGATGTTTTGTAGCACGACGTTTTCACCTTGCGTTGTTTTCTCCGCGACGTTTTCGTCCACGATGTTTTTGCCGCGATGTTATCGGCGGACACCTTGGAAACATAAACTGTCCTGACTCGGAACAGGGAGCTTACTCAAGCTATGTTCAATAAATTGTGAAGTAGACAATACACACAGGAAGGGTATACGAAACCCTTTATTTTTCTATCTTTACAGAAATTTCCGGAACTTCGGAATACAGAGACCAACCACTTGTGGTCTGAACGTAAAAATATAAAACTACTAACTAAAACTCTAACTAAAACTAACTTTGGATTAATATACAAGTGCCTAACTTTAAGATTGGCCGTTATTTAACAAAATCTGTATGTAGTACAGAGAGCTGCTAAAATTACAATACGTTTGAAATTATCAAGAGGACTAAACCTCTGGCCTTGAAGGCAACCAGCAACCGAGTAAAACTACTATGGCAAGCGGCCTGCTTCTAATAACTCCTTCCTCTCTCTTGCTTGGCAAAAAGCCACAACTTAAGTACTTGGCGTTAGCAAGACAAATTTGCATAAATAAGTTAAAGCTTTTAATTCTGGCCGGAAGTAGAAAATAAGAAGTGATAGTAAAGATTTAAATTAAAATAAACGTTAGTAAAACTTAGGATCCTTACAAGGTGACCCAGAATTTTCATTTATGATGTTATTAAAATCCACTTATTTTCTAGCAATTTTCTATATTTTTTGGGTGATACAAAAAATTTGTTTGAAAATCAATTTGAAAAGCAATTTCTGTGTAATTTTGATGGTTGTTCTCTATATTATTCCATTTTTGTACATTTTTCATACAAAAAGCATGCGCAGAATCATTGAATAAAACGGGATGTTCCATTAGCGGGAACACAGCGATCTCGTGCTATTACGCATCACATCTTTCTTAGGAGAAAACATCTGTTGTATATGTTTTCTATTTCCGTTGTTTTGGGGGAATGAATTTAAACAAAGCAGTCTTGATGGGTGAGGTGTGGTTTGTGCTATGGAAGCACTAATATGGTCATCTTGAAATTTTTGTGAGTAATTTTCAGGCGGGATTTTTATCAGTAGCTCCAGTCATCTTTACTTAGAACTGCAAGAACTTTTTGCTGTCGCTTTTTAGTCTCATTCCCGTTTATTATGAATAATTTGTGTAGATATTTTTTGTGTATGTATATCTTATAGCTTATTTTTCTTTACTGTTAGTTTTAATTGTAGTTAATTTTTATTATTAATTTTCCATAAACGGCGCGGAAAGGTCCAACTCTTTCCGAAGCGCTAAAAATGCTTCATGAATTACTCTCTTATTTTGAATCAGAGCATGAAGATAGCATCGATACTGAGATATTTCACAAAGCTAAGAAATCGAAAAATTTGTAAATATCTTTGTATATAGGACTTGTATATATACAAATATTTATCTCATTTATCCATATTGGTGCTACTTTGGTAGACGGTTGCACGGATTTTGGCGAGTTTTGGGCAATTTTTCTTTTGGCGAGTAATACGACTTATGGTAAACCCATTGCTGGATAAGTTATTTATGGTAACCGATACTTTCTTGACATTTTATTTAAAAAATAATGCGTGTTATTATGCATAAATTCCGTGCTTTAAATATTATTTATGGCTTCTAAATATTAAAAATCAATTTAATTTTGCATTTTTATTTGAAATAAAAATTTTATTCTTTATCATATTTTATGAAATTTTATGCTGTGGATGATGTAATCAGTGACGTCACCTTACTTTAAAAGTAATTGGTTTTAATATCTATAAATTTAATCTAATGTTTTAAACATTATTTATGGCTGTTAAATATTAAAATACAATTTAATTTTGCATTTCTTTTTTAAAATGATTTTATTATGTATGATTATTTAAATAATTTTAATTCTAGGCGTGATGTAATCAGCTCTCTGATTGGTTATAGGATATTTGTGCATTAATGAGTTGTAATCAGCTCCCTGATAGGTTGCTGAAAATTTGTGCATTACCGCGCCATTTTAAAATTTAATTCATATCTTCGAATTCCTTCAAAAATGTCTCCTTCAAAGATGAATGTTGTTTTTGATAAGTACCAAAAATTTTTGCTTTCGTAATCAAAAAATTGTCCTTTGAGACCTTATTTTCCCCAGCCTGGCTTTCCTAATCAAAGATTTATTTATAAATTCTTACAAGGGTCAGAGGAAATTTATTTTAAATTTTTAGAGGAAACGTCGCTAATTGTTTCTTCA
This sequence comes from Stegodyphus dumicola, assembly GCF_044657685.1. Classification (NCBI taxonomy): domain Eukaryota; kingdom Metazoa; phylum Arthropoda; class Arachnida; order Araneae; family Eresidae; genus Stegodyphus; species Stegodyphus dumicola. The sequence continues at coordinate 265,817,562 of NC_140769.1, read as the reverse complement.
ATGAAGTGCGAAAATGTAGATCACAGATGAAGACCGTTAGAAGAGCGGATTCTGAGACGGCCGTATATGATATTGTGGTCATGTTGGAAGAAATAACCGCTGTAACGGTAAGAAAATTATTAGACATTCCTCCTTTTATACCGACAATAAACTAATTGCTGTCATTTTAGCTCTAGTGTACGAAGCGTTCTTATTTACTTATTTTAAAGTATTTAATTTAAGTAATATTTTAATTCTTTTAAACGTTGATATGATGGTTTTTAATTCGATATTCAATTTACGTAATATTTTAATCCAATTAAACGTTGGCGCAATGTTTTTATAGTGGTATTTTTATTCTATTTCTATGCTATATGAAAGTAATAATTTAACCTTTCTTTAGTATTTTATACTCGTAGTAAATGTATTTATTCTATATAATATATATATATATATATATATTATATTCTATATAACGTATTTTAAAGTATTTAAATTTAATAATATTCTAATTCTTTTAAATGTTGGATGATGTTTTTTATTTCGATATTCAATTTCAGTAATATTTTAATCTAATTAAACGTTGGCACAATGTTTTTATAGCGGTGTTTTTATTCTCTTCTTTGCTATATGAAAGTAATAATAACCTTACTTTAGTATTTTATACTCATAGTAAATGTATTTATTTACACTTGTCTGCCATCTTAAAAAACGACATTTTCAACAAAAAAATCAATCCATTATTTCTAACGATATTTTTTTTTTAAGTTTCGAATACAGTAAGACCCCGCTTAACGCGGGGGATACGTTCCATCAAAGTAGAGCGTAATGCGAAACAGCGCTAAACGAGGCTATCTTTACATGTAAATATTGGGGTTAGGAAATTGGTTAGGTATTAAATTTAAAAAGTATGTTTTTTTAATAAAAATAAAACCAAACATTTATTTCTTAAAGCCCAAATTAATACCACATTATTATTTCTTGCAAAAATAAAAACAAAATATAAATAACAAAACGAATATTCTTAAAAAAAAAAAAAAAAAAAAAATTCTCAGTCAGTCATATTTAGTTAGCCTTCCGCGTTTTCAGTGTTCTGCCTTTTTGTGACAAAAGCATCTAATGTTGTTTGCCTTTTTCTTTTGCGTTGTTCTCTTAAAAGTTCTTCATAAACGGATAGAGCATCTCTAACACCACGCCTTACTTTTGAGCTCCTGTCAAAATTCGGATCATTTTCAATGAATTGATCCATTATTTCAGTTATGGTAGACAAACTCCTTTTTACAAACGCCATCGAAAGTTCTTTTTGCTCTTCTTCTGAATCACTGCTGTCAACATTTTTGTTTTCTTCTTGTTCAGTTAATTCCTTGAGCTCATCATTAGAAAGACTAGCCGCTGCTTCTTGAATTATTTCTTCGACATCTTCCACATTTACCCCTTCAAAATATGTCTGTACAATACCGCACCAAACAAGAAATACAAGTACACTCTTTCGGATATGTATTTGAAACCTATCGCTGCATAATATTTCGGTGAATCCCCGTATGCTGCGATTGATTTCGTGGAATCCCCGGGTTGAAATAAAAGAGCGCTAAACCGAAACAGCGCTAAACGAAACAGCGTTAAGCGGGGTCTTACTGTACTTTACTATGCGTAAAAACAGCGTTTTTCAAGATGGCTGACGTTTGTAGAAATCGCGCCAACAATTGCGCCAACGTAAATCGCCAAAAATCCGTGCAACCGTCTACCAAAGTAGCACCTCCATATTTATTCAAGAATGTTGTGTATATCCAGGAAACCATGTATACAGCCATAATACAGTGTTTTTTCGTTACTATATAAACGCTCCTACTCATTTCCGAGCTTCACTGCAATGCTCGCTTAGTCGCACTTTAAAATCTCTGGCGGCGCAGTGTTCCACCTCATGGAACACCCATAGAATTAAAAAGGTAAGTGCAACTTATACAAAATTTTACCTGTATACTCCTTTAGGCCTAGATAGACTGCATACAACGTTTTTTTTTTTTTGTTGAAATTACGACTTTAAAGTATAGTGCACTACAAAGGGTGATTCAAAATAAGATTTAACAGAACTCCGTCTTGGAGTGTACAATGAAAGCCGACACTCTGGCTTGAACTTAAGAGGCTAAGAAGTAAACTAAAACTAATCTAAACTAAAGAGATATAGCCGAAGCTATCAAGATTCTGAGCATGAAGATAGCATCGATACTAGACCGAGTTGGGCCCTTAACGGTAATTGACTTCGAAGCTATCAAGGGCCTGAGTACGGCCGAGCGTAATAACAACTCTGAGAGAGAGAGTAGCCAACAAGGCGGACGCTCGCGAATCAGAAACTGTGATTCTCTCTCACTCAGCAAGTAGAACTTCGCGGTTAAATACCGCTCTTCCTCATTATGTATTCAGACGTGATTCCAAAACTACGTTTTGGCCGGAAGTAGTAAGTTGAAGTTAAGAATTTGACAGGAAAGGAACTTAAAATTTAACTGTTAATAAAGTTAACATAATCCTTACACTATTATTCAACCTCAAATTGGAAATGACATCAAAAATTTCAAATTGTGAAGTTAATAATCCCGGTCAATTTTCGTTAGAGAGTCAAACTTCTTCTGATTTTATTTTTTTTTTTTTTTTTTTTTTTTTTTTGTAATGAATATAAAATTTTCCCAAATTTAAGTAATCCCAACGGGAAGACAGCATTAAAAGTCACATTTCGTTATTTGCCGAAGTAATTAATTTTTGTTGCATTGCCAATACATGAATATTTTTGTCATTTAAAGCACTTCCATGTTTGGAAGTATATAATTAAGACCAACGATTAAAGCCGGGTAAGGGACTGGGTGTATATGTATACTATATATATAGAGAGAGAGAGAGGGAGATGAAATAGTAAGAAATTTAGAACCTAATTCACAAAGACATGAAATAAATGAAATTCTAAAAAATCAAAATCCCAAAATTTTACAATAATTTCCTTCATGTGTTTGTGAATTAGGATGTAAACCAAATCAACCAAAGACGGTTTATAAGTGTAATTATCAATTTCAAAAGGTTTGTCTTCGGCCAAATTTTCTGTTTTTGTTTTTCAAAAAATAGCCTTCAAGAACTACTTTCATTACCTCTGTGCTTCCAAATTAGGCAGCAGTAATCAGTCTCTAATTATATTTTTAAACTGTTTGTTACCTTGGCGCTTAGCAAGAAAATTACGCTTCTGCAAAATTCACATATATTCAATGGGCATTTTAAGGGTTACAGTAGTTTAAACACTTTTTCAGATAAAATTCATATTTCGGGCTCCCAGATGCATATGTTTCGGGTGGAGGACTACGTTATTCAAAATTGCTTGGCCCTAAGTACTCTTGTTTTTTCACAGTGCAAGAAACATGCAGATTCTTTACTATTTAATATCTTTAAAAATAAACAGGACGATAATATTTAGCAGCATCAATTTGAAAAGTGGTTCGTCGTTTATAGTAGACGACGCAAAATGCCGTTTTGAGAGTACTATCCCATTCGGGCTAAAAATTAACAGAAATTAATTTTATAGTGGCCTTCTTTTTCATCCTGAAAGTTATCAGATCCACACCAGTAAAACTAGAAACACGACTTCATAAACTCCGTACCGATGTGAGAAATAGTATGACTAATACCTTTTTGTATAATTTAAAAAAACGTGTACGAGTGGCACCTCCAAAAATGAAAAATGACAACAAGAACATCAAGAGTTAAAAGTGCAGGTACCCTGTAAAACATGTAATCAATCATAAAAGGTTCAGATCGTTATGTGGCTTTGAGAACGAAGATTTCTGCTTATACAGAGGCTGTTCACACATTTTTAGACGATGTATATTGTATTCACAAAACTAAATTACATAAAATTCTTGTGTTTTAAATATTCTATTTGACATCCTTTATTCTGAACTATCTTTCGACACCGCAATTTCCAGGATAATAATGCCTTTTGAAGTCGCAGAAGAGGTATTCTATCCCATTCCTCCCGAACAGCTTTCCAGAGTCCTGTTAGGGTTTTGGGACAACGTTTGGATAATGCAGTTTTTAAAAGTCCGAAAGCACAAAAATCCATAGGTGACACATCGGGAGGTTTAGTCGGGATATAAGTGAAGGATATGGCCTTGATACCAGTTTTTTGTTCCATTTCATTTAGGAAATTTACAGTGGATTAGGAAATTTACAGTGTGACTGCTAGCTTTGTCCTCATGGAGTCTCACAGATGGATGGCACTGTGGGTAAATCGATGGTATTTCATTCAGAAAAATTGGCGATAAAATATGTTCCCGATAGTATTTGGAGTTATTCTTGATATTTTTTGCACTCTCTTTATTTTTAACTTGCCATTATAAGAAAAACCGGCAACAATCATAAATCCCTTAGAAAAACTTTCTTTCGATTCTTTGAACCATGTACTTAAATTTTTTTCTCCCCTTGTATGATAATAAATGGCTCTTTTTTGTTACAATCATTTAAATACACCCATGCTTCATCTATTGTGACAATTGTTTTTCAATTTTCTTTGGATAAGTGTTTCTCATATAGAATTCTGCAGCGCGTCCTGCGTTGAGCGATATGCTTTGGAAGAAGACGTTGCACATTGCGCTTTTTCGCTTTTTTAAGATTTAAATCAACGTTTATCATTTTGTTTACAGTAGATACCGAGCATTTTAATGATTTTGCAACTGTCCTTCGACTAGGGGGATTTTTTTTAACATTAAACAACGTACCTTTGCAATAGTCGAAGATGTCCGTTTTTTCCTTGGATATTTGTTTGGAATTTTTGTTGCACTTGAGGCTCCAATTTGACGTTTGTTTCCTTTCTTGTTGATAGTATTACCTATCGAGGCTTTAGATATCACAAAACCATGACTCTCACATCGTGTTTGGATAACGGAGTATGCATATTTCTCTTCGGAAAGAGCGTAAATGTAGCCTTCGAACCACTGCTTTGTTAAATTCGCCATTTTGAATAAAAACAAAACTTTCAAGCCACAGACGATAATTTTGACTTTTAAAAACATAGTACAATTGTAATTACTTCTTTTGCAACAAGCGATGTTTTATTACCGCTTACCAAAATCGTGTAAAAAATGTGCGAACAGCCTCTGTATACCCACATTTTATTAGACTGTATGAAAATTTTAACAACATTCTTGCAACTGTTTTCACATTTTACGGCTTATTTCTTTCCATATCGAAAAGTGATCGTAAATTTTCAGCGTAAATCGGCCACTCCTTCCTAGTGTCATAAATACCCAATCTAGTTGGGTTTATTCCATCTGCTGAAAGAATCTCTCATCAATAAGCAGTGTGCGTCTAAGCTGATGTTTATGAGCAAATCGAAGATTCCTGCAAGCCCCTCCTTATCTTGATCTCCCAGTACTATCAGAAAGCAAGAGAATATTGGAGGCTGTCTTGAATAGATTTTCGGAAATCGCTCCGTCCGCTAACTTATTATTATCTGACGGAATAATAGTGAAGGGCAGAAAGGGGTTTCCTGAATTATCTGCCATTTGGTAATTTATATAAACAACAATCACTGTTGAAGTTTAATCAGTACTAGACGATTTGTCGAGCTTTATAGCAAACCTAATGTGACGTCACAAGGTTTCGCCACGGTCATTTGTGGATTGCTAGATTTTCATTCCAGTTTCATTCTAGATGCAAATCTAAAGATTAAAATCAGCTTCTAAATGGAACGCAAATTAGGAAATTTAAAGAGTTGGACAAACATCTTTTGATTAGATTTGAAAAAAATAAAAATATATATAACCTTAGATTTTAAGAAATAAATAGACTTTACAAAGGCCTTTTAGTGATTAAGTTCCGAAAAGCTTATTCATCAAAAATGAGAATGTAGAAAATTGTTTTAGCGTTAAACACATGCTAATATTCATTCTCTACATAGTTTCCTTCGGGATTAAATTTTTTGTCGTAGATAATCATGAGCGATTTGGTCACTGAGATAATCTATGATACAGGGTGTCCAGGTAATTGAAGTCACTGATTTCAAAATTAAAAATCTCAAAAAGAAAGATCGATAGAGGAATATACCAAGCGGTATACGATCGATAGAGGAATACACCAAGCAATTACGAAATGTCCACGAGTGGTAATATAGCTTCCCCGCAAAGCAGGTTTAGGGTTGCCATAAAATGGCAAAGGAATGCAGGCGAGAAATCGGCCATTTGGCGACAAAATTGGCGATATTCCAAGGACGGATGGAAAACCTTCTGGAATGAATTCTTACCGGTTTAGCCCAGAATACAGGTCACTGCATCTGCGGAAATACGAGATCAATCGACCATTATATGCTTGATTGCGAAATAACTAAAGATGTCCATTTTAAAAAAATATACTTCAATTTCAGCTTTGCTTTTGTTTCAACAACATCTTAAAAATAAGTTTCTTCGAAATAAACTTCAAAATCTTATCAACTATACTATTTCGACTAATTGCGATAATCTAAAAGCTACTTAATTCTATAACAATCATTAATTATCATTATACTCCTTCAACATTATCTGTCAACGTTTGTTTTCTGTCAACGATTATCATCCATTTGTTCATCTTCTAAGCCCTTCTTCTTCATCGTCTTGATCAATATACAGTGCATAGCTTACTAATAATATAGCTTGCTAATCATATACAATGCATAGCTTCAATAATGTCAAGATACTATTATCATCCATCTTTGTCTTCTATCATCATCTATTATCATCATTCATCTTCGGCAGTCTTCTATCATCATTACTTGTCAATAAATTCATCATCTGTCATTTCCTGTATAGCACTTCATATCTTATCTTACCATCGTCCTTGTAAACACTTCGTCACCTATCATCATTATCATCTCTTTTTTCATCCATTATCTACATCATCATAGATTTCTTATATATATATATATATATATATATATATATATATATATATATGATGTACCAGCTTTTGTCGTAGGTTAAATTATCAGACGATAAGTTTTAAAAGACAGGGTCCATTTATTATATTTCAGGAGAAAATAGCAGTTACAAAATCAGATATCCGGAGTAAATAAAAAAGAATTACTAATAACTTTTTGTATGACGTTTACTGCATCGTGACATTAACCCGATATTCCTTTTGCGAGTCTTTTTATAGCCTCTGGAAAGGCGGAGCTTCCATGAAATGACGTCAGCCTCGTCAGCCAATCCAGTTCGCTTGAAATATTTCCAGAACATTCTAAAACTGTACGTGTAGAAAAGGCGGGAAAAACAACTTGACTACGGAGCTGTGGATTTAATTCCACGTACTTTCAAATAAGAGAACGTCGCCATTAAAAATGAAAAGAACATACAGTTAGAATTTTAAGTGTATTCTTGACTATGGAATTTTATTATTACATATATACATATATATATATATATATATATATATTATCGTCAACTACCATGTACTTTATTTGTTAGACTACAACATCATCTTCTTCCATCTTCTCAGTCCTTCTTCTTCATCGTCTTCTTCATCAAGCATTGCATAGTTCCAATACTGTCAAGAATTATGATTATCAAAGACTCATTTATTTGAGACTAAAAGACTAGTCTCATGAAACACTTCAAATTCAGACTTTCCATATACCTTTTATTATTAACTCTCGACTATAGACTAAAGACTCCTTGACTTTTGATTTTTCAAAATTCACCTAATACTTCTCTATTGTCATTATTTTTAATTCCACATTTAATATTTACTTTTACAAAATTTCCAAATTTTATGTTTAAGACAATTACTATGTTACAACTTTATGCACTTATCATAAAAAAAGATAAAAAGATTTTTTTTTTTTTTTTTTTTTTTTTTTTTTTTTTTTTTTTTTTTTTTTTTTTCGGTAGAGTGTTGCCAATGCTCGCTTTCAAATCTTTGAGTTTACTACTCAAAAATTCGTTAAAGTTTCACAAATATGAAATCGATAATAAAACATATTCCAAACTTCAAATTTGGGCTTCCACATGCCCATATTCGTAGGAGGATTTACGTCATTCAAAATTCGATGGCTCTATATATCATTGTTTTATCACAATGGGAGAAATAGACGTACATTTATGCAGATTTTTCATTATTTAATTTCTTCAAATATAATGTAGAACTCTAACATTTGGTGGCAACAGTATGAAAAGTGAAACGGACATTTATAGTGATTCAACGCGAAATCGCAAAACGAAAACAATAGTCCTTCAGGGAGAAAGCTCCTTTGGTCTAAAATATAACTCAAAGAAAAATATCAAATTTAAACTTATATTTTTCCTGAAATCTAAATGTTGGTATCTGCAAAAAATTTCTATTAGTCACAATTTGGAATTCAAACAAACAGCTAAATATTAAAATTTGGCAGGTAAACATTAAAATTTTCAGAATGGCGTTTATTCAATTAATTGTAATATATTGTAACAAGTAACAAGTAACTTACTTTGAGTAACAAGTAACTTACTTTAAGCTAACTTACTTTAAACTAAAAATAAATATATTAAAGCTTCCCAAAAGGGGCAAAACTTGAAAATAAATAATGACAACCTAGTCTCTTTCTTTTATTTATTACATTTTTTGATGACGCGAAAACTGAACTCCAAACAATTAAAATCTTAAGCGTTTTCTTCAAACTCTTGTCATAATAATGCTAGTTAATTTACGGGAGATATATTCGTAGGCAGCATAAAATTACTTCGAGGGTTAGCATGCGGCCCATGGGGGCCCCCGGTTTGTTAACACTGCTTCAATAGAAAATAATATATGTGAAGAAATAGAAAGGATATATAGAAATAATATATATGAAGAAATAATAGAAAGGATATATGGAAATAATATATGTAAAGAAATACTAAAAAGGATATATGGAAATAATATATGTGAAGAAATAATAGAAAGGATATATAGAAATAATATATGTGAAGAAATAGTAGAAAGGATATTGTTACGGATTTAATAACATTTCTTATTTTTCCATAGTAACCACAGATGGAGGACCTGAGACTGTCTGCGGAAAATAAGCAAGTTTCAGGTTATCACAACACCTTCACACACTTTCACTGGAATATAAAGAAGATTTCTAGGGATATACTGGGATGTAACATTAAGCAGTTGAGAGTATGTATTTAAGAGGTTGAAGGGATATTGTAACTAGTATTTCAAATCCTGATAACATCCCATACGCTGTCGGTGGGACCTAGATAGGATGTCCTAAAGATATACTGGGATGCGATATTAAGCACTCAGGAGGATGAGTTTAGGAGGAAACTGGGATATTACGGGATGTCCTGAGGATGTAGTAAGTAGGACTTTAAATCCTAATAACATCCCATAAGCTGTCGATGGGACATAGATAGGATGTTTTTAGGATATAATGGGATGTGTTTAGGAGGTTAGTGGGATATCCCGGGATGTCCTGAGGATGTAGTAAGTAGGAGTTCATATTCTAATAACATCCCGCACGCTGTCGATGTGACTTAGTTAGAATGTCCTTAGGATATCCCGGGTGGTGACATTAAGTACTCAGGAGGAGGTGTTTAGGAGGTTCGCGGGATTTTCCGGGATGTCCTGAGGATGTGCGCATATCCCGCGAACAACATCCTCGGGATATCCCAAGGATGTTTTTGTGCTATGTGGTAATAATATATGTGAATTACTAGAAATAATACATGTGATTAAAATTAATTTGGGATGTCCACATTGCTGGCATATCGCTTCGCGGCAAGAATGAAACTAAAACAGGGCCTTCGTGTTTTTCGAAAGTCATTTGAAGGTCATTAGCCTTCTGGAAGTAGGAAGCATGAAAAATGAGCAATGCCTTTCCCAGGACTGGAACCTGGACCTGTCGAAAACGCATCCGAATGTGCTAACCATTACACCACGAAAGCATGCAGAAAGGAGGGAGAAAATACATTATATACTCCCCCTTTTAAAGGGCGACTGACGATTAAGGGACTCAGTTGCCAAATCCTGGTGATGAGGAATGAGCATCCCCATTTTTACTTCGGGAGCCGCCACTGTGCAGCTGTTAGGTTAATTTTTGTGAAGCAGAAACTTAAAAAATGAACAGTGCCCTCCACGGGACTCGAACCTGGATCTCTCGAATCCGCGCCGAGTGTGCTAACCATTACACCACGAAGGCATGCAGAAAGAAAGGAGGATCTACCTTATAGCCGCGCTTAAACAGGCGAAGTGAAAGCAGATGCAACATGGTGACGTCAGACTACTTCCTGTTAACTCCTCCTACGAGGACCGCGTCGACGAGAAGTCATACAAAGAAATCAGCCAGTCCTTCTCTTTAACCTTGGATAAAAAGTGGTGAGGTCTGATACTAGAAGTAACTCTAGTGCCAAAAACTATTGCAGTATAAAACAACATCGATTTCCATTAAACAACTACGTAAAATGAAATCTGAATTCTTTACCGTATTCATTATATTAAGCCACTAGGAATAATTTCATTGAAATTACAGCAAGTTTGCGCTCTGTCACGTAATTCTGTTCTGGACTAAAATCCAAAATTCTGGAAAGCAGAAACACTGACTTCACACGTTTCCAGTGAAATCTGTCAATAATAGTAATAACCATAATTGCAAAAACGTAACTGAAGACTTAACTTTACGAAATAGGCCCTGTAGACACGTTTATGATCCAAACGCATGGGACGAGAAAAAAACATTTTTTTTAGATTAATGATATCTAGGCTTTTAGGGAAAATTACCGACATTCCCAGCATGCATTTTTCAGAGGTATCCCTAACCCACCCTTTGCACTTTCTGTGATTTTCTTGGGTGCCTTCCAAAGTCATCCACGGATGACAAATCGTATGCGTGATATGGCTGCCACGATAAAAAATTGTTACAATCTTGATTGCATTAGAAGGGAAGAATCACTATATTTTTATTCTATCACTGTCAGTAAAACTGAAATTTAAAGTCAGTGGTATAAGTAAGCAAGAAAATCTGATGTGTACACCACATGACTTCCTTGTATTGGAATATTAAATTATACACATTTTTTCTTGCACTTCATTTAAACTTAATGGATTGAATTAAATCTACTTCGCCAACAGCGCATAAACCACAATAGAATAAATGCATTCTTTAAAACTCACTCTAGTATTTTTTTACCATAGCGACACTCAGGCGCTAGATTCACTTAACAGTATTAATAATTATATAACAGTCAACTTATATAATAATTATATAACGGAAACTAAGTTAACTGTTATATAATCTAATAATTATATAACAGTTAACGTATATATTTCGTTCATATTATAACTCATAATGCACAAAATTTATATCATTTAAAGAATAGAATTATCTAATCGTTGCCACATGTTCTATTCAAATACTATAATAAAGCTAGAACGATGTATAAAAGAAATTAAGCAAACGAAACAAAAAAGAAACAGTTTTTCACAGTCGATTGAGTATTTCTCATTCAATTAATTCCGTTCTCACTTCGCGAGAAGGCAAAAATACATAAAAACTCAAAATATCTATATTAAAAATTACGAAGTAAATCTCAAACACTTATTTCCTCGAAAAAATTCCAGAAAGAATTAAGCATGATTTAATTGGCAATAATAAATGAATGCGTTATCATTGTTGTTGCGAAGCTAAGTTTCTCTAGATTGGCAACAAATCCACTAGTCTCCTGTTTCAAATGTAAACATCAATAGCCGCCATTAAAAACAGGCTTAGCGGCTATTAAACAACTTTAAAATTGCAGATAATTCTAAAATTATTGCACACAGATTTACTAAAGGCATATAATCCTTAACCGGAAGATAAAAACAACATAATTCAATCATTTTTAAAGCAAAAAATGTACAAAAATGTGCAATTTACAAACATATAAGAGTAAAGAAACTGAGATCACGGAGCCGGGTAACAGAGTGGATATATATATAAATATATTTATATACGTTTGGTGCGGCGGATTGCAACCCAAATACGAGGTGCACATCTACATGTTAGTCCTATATACAAAATTTCAACCTTCGGAGGCTACTCGTTTTTGAGTTATGCGGGATATGTACGCACGTACGTACTACGTTCGTACAGACACCACGAAAAATTCTCTTCAGAATTAATTTTAAAGCAGTTTTATAATTTTTTTGAAGGAAAAGAGTCTTTTATTCTGTCCGTACGTACAGATATCACGCAAAAACATCGTTAAATTGCATTCGATAGCGGTCAAAATGGATACTTTCGTTGAAATATCCTGGCTGAAACTTTTCGCGATTACAATGCTTCCTTTTTTACTTCGTACAAGGAAGTAAAAAGAAGCATTCTTCATAAAACGCATCTTAATATTTTTCTTTAGATATAAGAATGCACTCGACATCCACATATTGTGGATGAAAAGAGTGATAATATATTTCCTTTTGACATTTTTCTTCTCAACAAGCTAAAAGTAAGCCTCCGGTTTCCTAACAAATTGCATAAGGAACGCGTGAAACTCGCTACGGTATGAAATACATGCCAATGAGAATGAGTGAATTAAAAAGTAGAAAATAAACCAACTTTAACGTCGCACATATATTTTGAGACTTGACAATAAGTTAAAACGAAATTAAATAATGTATTCTTTTGCGTGTGTACTGGTTCGTAATACGTAGATTGAATGCATTAAGCCGATGATAGCTTAATAAAATTTATTTTGCCAAAAGAAATACATTACAGTTCTGGAACTTTCCACAAAACTACTCCTGCAACTCTTCTCAAAGTGTCACACAGCACAATCAGTAGTTACACTTCAAATTATTCCAGAATGCAATGGAATGCGCATCGAAAGGGCGAAGCTCCCACAGATACCTTACACTGCGAATTCAGTTCTGAACTATCAACTACTGAACTGTTTCTCTCCTCCCCCGTCCGCCGAGAGATCTGTAGTACCTGCCACCTCTCGAAGTTGCTGGAAGGCATATGAGAGCCGAATATGGTTACAGTTATACAAAGGATCAATTACAATTATTCAGTTACAATATCCATTACAGTTATAGTGGGTTTCGGATCCAAAGGTTGCTTAAGGGTCGCCAGGCTTTGGCGATTTTTCGCCAAGTTTAGCAGCAAAATTAGTCGCTAAAATCATTCCCAGCTTGCGGCTGCCTCGCTGACCCTCAATGGGCATTTAATTCACCTTTAGCATTATCACCAATATTTTAACATTAACCTTAGTGTCCCCCACTTAACATTAACCTCAGTGTTAAATGGATTTACTCCTATAACCCTATTTTTCCTGTGATGCTTCATATCTTGAGCTTTTCATGTTGCATTATACAAGAGATGCTACACTTTAGATATAAATTCACTAAAATTGTTTATGTATATGTTACTGTAAAAGACCGAAATTGGAGAATGTCGACTTTCACCGGAGAATGTCAACATTCACCAAATACGTCGGTGAAAGACCGAATATTTCACTACATTCTTGTATATTCGGACTCTCACCGGCGTATGTCGACAATCACAGATATGCTCTGGTGAAAGTAGAAAAGAGAGGTCATAAAGTGCCATAATAGTTTAAGTTGTTGCAATGAATAAGATTTGAATCACATAATTTAGTAAGTTTTTTATTACTGTTATTTTATTTTCTCATTTAGAACGTACTGTATAATTAAGAAAGTTTTTAACTTCTATTATTTTCTTTCTCTTTTTGAATGTATTGTGTGTTTTAGGTTCTCATGTTCTCGAGTTCTTATTTCAAGTCTCAAGTCCTGACTGAATGACGGACTGAATGACGGAGAAGAAAATATAATATTGTTATATGTTTAACATTCACCATTAGTACATGGTGAATGTCGACATTGACCGGTGTAAGTCACAAATAAGAGTATTTGGAAAATATTTCGGACATACACCAAGAGACTATGTGAATGTTGACATTCACCGGTGAAAGTCGACATTCTCCGGATTTCGGTGTTTCACCGTAACATATATACAAAATTATTAACAATATTGTTACGAAATGCCCAGCTGAGGTAAGATAGCTTCCCCGCAAAGCGGGTTTAGGGTTGCTAGAAAAAAGGGCAAGGAAAGACAGGGTTGCCGGATTTAATGCCAAATCGTCCATTTGGCGGTAAAATTAGCGATAGGCCATAAACGGAGCGAGAACATTCTACAACGAATTCTTACTGGTTTTCCCGGGAATGTTCTCGAAGGCAGGTCAAAAGCTATATATACCCTGCTTGTACGCGGAGTGGAGGAGTATGTTAAATTCAATAGTGGTGTCTTGAATTCAGAGATTAGCTTCACAACGACCGAACCTGGCCGGACGCTGTATTTCATTGCTTTACCGTAAAGCTGTTTTGTAGCCTGAAAGCTGTGTTGCTGATTGTTTCAGCGCGTCTGTCGTAGCTTTTTGACGACCGTAAGCGTGTCTTTGAAACTCTCCTGTGTAATACTGTGGAATAAATTAAGTTTTGATTCTTCATCACGTGTTTTCGTCAATTATTTTAAGTCCCCGAACCCATAGAGTACAACAATATGTGTGAAAATATAAAGTTTTAAATGTATTTAATCTGCGACAAATCGAAGAGATAATTATTAGCATTTGCAGCTTTAGGCGAGTTAATGAAAGATGTTTCTAAAGTCATATTGTAATGGTAAATTATCACCACCAGTATATCTAACCATCAAACAAACAGATACAGAATTAAAACACTTTTTATACCCTTGTACGAAGTAAAAAGGAAGTATTGTAATCGCGAAAAATTTCGGGTATCATATTTCAACGAAAATATCCATTTTGACCGCTATCGAAGGCAAATTAAAGATGTTTTGAGTGACATCTGCTCTTAAGGACAGAATAAAGGACTTTTTCCCTCCAAAAAAAATTATAAAACTGATTTAAAATGGATTCTGAAGATATTTTTTGGGGACGTCTGTATGTACGTATCTCGCATAACTCAAAAACGAGTAGTCTCAGAACGTTGAAATTTTGTATATAGGACTGCTATAACATGTAGATGTGCACCTCGTATTTTGACTGTAATCGGTAGCACCAAAAGTATGTAATTATATGTATATATATATATACATATATATATATATGATGTACCAGCTTTTGTCCGGAATAATTAGTTTGGTGAAGAATCATAAATGTAGTCGTAGCTTAAATTATCAGACAATAAGTTTAAAAAACAGGATCCATTTATTATTGGTCAGGAGAAATAGCAGTTACAAAAAATCGTATTTCCGGAGTAAATAAAAAAGAATTTCCGGAGTAAATAAAAAACTTTTTGTATGAAGTTTACTGCAACGTTACATTAAAGAAAAGCTCCCGATATTCCTTTTGCGAGTCCTTTTATAGCCTCTGGAAAGGCGGAGCTTCCAAGAAATGACGTCAGCCTCGTCAGCCAATCCAGTTCGCTTTAAATATCTCCAGAACATTCTAAAACTGTACTTGTAGAAAAGGCGGGAAAAACAACTTGACTACGGGGCTGTGGATTTAATTCCACGTACTTTCAAATAAGACAACATCGCCATTAAAAATGAAAAGAACATATAGTTAGAATTTTAAGTGTATTCTTGACTATGGAATTTTATTATTACAAATATATATATATATATATATCCACTCTGTTACCCGACTCAGTGAGCTCAGTTTCTTTATTCTTATATGTTTATAAATTGTGCATTTTTTGTTTTAAAAATGATTGAATTATGTTGTTCTTATATTCCGGTTAAGGTTTTTATGCCTTTAGTTAACCTTCATGCAATAATTGTGGAATTATCAACAATTTAAAAGTTTTTTTAAGCGCGGCTAAGCCTAATTTTTAATTAGCTTAGCAGCCATATTTGTTTACATTTGAAACTTAGCAGAATAGTGGATGTTTTGCCAATCTAGAGAACCTAAGCTTTGCAACAACAAAGTAATGTCTTCTTTTGTTATTGCGAATTAAATTATGCTTAATTTATTCTGGAATTATCATTTAAGTTATTAGTTTGTTTTTGAGCAGAAACTGTAATTTTAATTGTAAAAATTGTTTTCTTTTTGATTATTTTAACTGCACTTGTTTTTCTATATCTTTTAATTTTTAATGAAAATATTTTGAATTTTTATGTATTTTTGCATTGCCGCGAAGTGAGAAATGAATTAATTAGTAGCGCATGCGCATTAGGTAAGCGTCGCTGAATCGTCTGTGAAAAACTGTTTATTTTTCATTTGTTTAATTTCTTTTACACATCGATTTAGCTTTATTATAGAATTTGAATAGAACATGTACTAATTCTTCAGATGATATAATTTTTGTACGCTCTGAGTTATAAAATGAATGAAATGTAATGCTGTTAAGTGAACCTAGCGCCAAAGCGACGCAATGGTAAATAAATATAGTGAATGTCAAAAAGTGCATTTATTCTATTGTGATTTATGCTCTATAGACGAAGTAGATTTAATTCAAAATTTGTTAATTGTTAATTCAATATGTTTAAATAAAATGAGGAAAATTGCGTATAATTTAATATTTCGTACAACGAAGTCACGTGGTGTACAAATCAGATTTTTTTCATTTGTTCTAACCTCACCGCTTGTAAGTGATTAATAAAATATACAACATAAAATTACCAGCGAACCTGGACCTGGTCTCAACACAAAGCTTCCTTTTACAAAAGATATAAATTCAACAGTTTAAATCTAACCTATGCAAATACTAAAATATTAAGTGGAACCACGAATAGAATTTCGAACACACGCTTACAAA
This sequence comes from Stegodyphus dumicola, assembly GCF_044657685.1. Lineage (NCBI taxonomy): Eukaryota > Metazoa > Arthropoda > Arachnida > Araneae > Eresidae > Stegodyphus > Stegodyphus dumicola. Next base: position 265,800,843 of record NC_140769.1, on the reverse strand, counting down.
ACAGGATCGAACATCCTCCTAAAGTAATTCCAGCAAGAATAATCTTTTCTCGATAGTCAGGCAGCGAAAGCAGGCCAAAACTCTCGCATTCCTTTTCGCAAAATTCTATACTTTACAGTAAAACTACTTACCACTCAAACTCTGCATAAATTCTGAAATGAGCGAATTTTGTGGCGAAAACAGGAAGGAAGGAATATATTAAAATTAGCATTTCGTTAGCAATACTTAAACAAAAATACCCCAATATAATGCATACAACAGAGAATCGTTTGGCGTTTCCAGTTTAATTTTTGAGGTATTCTCAAGTGTACAGAGGCTGTTCACACATTTTTTAGATGATGTATATTATATTCACAAAACTAAAATCCTTGTGTTTTAAATGTTCTATTTGACATCCCTTGTTCTGAACTATCTTTCCACACCGAAATTTCCAGGATAATAATGCCTTTTGAAGTGGCGGAAGAGGTATTCTATCCCATTCTTTCCGAACAGCTTTCCAGAGTCCTGTTAGGGTTTTGGGACAACGTTTCGATAATACAGTTTTTAAAAGTCCGAAAGTACAAAAATCCATAGGTGACACATGGGGAGGTTTAGTTGGGATATCAGTGAAGGGTATGGCCTTGATACCAGTTTTTTGTTCCATTTCATTTAGGAAATTTACAGTGGATTTTGATGTGTGACTGCTAGCTTTGTCATGATGGAGTCTCACACATTGATGGCACTGTGGGTAAAGCGATGTTATTTCATTCAGAAACATTGGCGATAAAATATGTTTCTGATAGTATTTGGAGTTAATCTTGACATTTTTTTGCACTGTCTTTATTTTTAACTTGCCATTATAAGAAAAACCAGCAACAATCATGAATCCCTTAGAAAAACTTTCATTCGATTTTGAACCATGTACTTAAACTTTTTTCTCCCCTTTTATGATAATAAATGGCTCTTTTTTTGTTACAATCATTTACATACACCCATGCTTCATCTATTGTGACAATTGTTTTCCATTTTTCTTTGGATAAGTGTTTCTCTTATAGAATTCTTCAGCGTGTCTTGCGTTGAGCGATATGCTTTGGAGGAAGACGATGCACATTGTGTTTTTCCACTTTCTTAAGATTTAAATCAACGTTTATCATTTTGTTTACAGTGGACACCGAGTATTTTAATGATTTTACAACTGTCCTTTGACTAGAGGGATTTTCTTTTAACGTTAAACAATGTACCTTTGCAATAGTCGAAGATGTCCGTTTTTTCCTTGGATACTTGTTTGGAATTTTTGTCCCACTGGAGGCTCCAATTTGACGTTTTGTTCCTTTCTTGTTGATGATATCACCTATCGACGCTTTAGATATCACAAAACCATGACTCTCACATCGTTTTTCGATAACGGAGTATGCATATTTCTCTTCGGAAAGAGTGTAAATGTTGCATCGAACCACTGCTTTGTTAAATTCGCCGTTTTGAATAAAAACAAAACTTTCCAGCCACAGACGATAATTTTGACTTTTAAAAACATAGTACAATTGCAATTACTTCTTTTGTAGCAAACGATTTTTTATTACCGCTTACCAAAATCGTCTAAAAAATGTGCGAACAGCCTCTGTAATTTACTTTTAAAACATATTCTTAGCTCTTTGTTAACGTAAGTTTATTTTCTAAAAATTAAGTTTTTACTTTTGATTGGACGTAAAATCAATGCAAACTGAGCTGGAAGCATTTTATCTCTTCAAAAAGCAATCGTCAGTGGAAAAGTTTAAGAATTCTTGCTTCTAAAGCAAAGAACAAAAACTCCAATAAAATACTGGCAAAAGTCTTTATGTTGCATTAAAACAACGTACGTAAATTACTTTTCTCAGACATTTCATAATTTTTTTATTCTTTCTTCTTTTTTCTCCAATTATGAATTAAGCTTTTTGCGACGAATTGTCCATAGAAAGATTAAGAGCAAATGGAACTAGTATGAACGGTATATCTTTTCCGTCATTATATTGAAAATGGTCTTGCGAAAGCCAAAGCGAACAAGATGCACGGAGAAACTAAATGATTGTAGATTTAACCGAATTAGAATCCACTTTTGCCTAATTACCGACGGGAGCCGGGCTGAAAATCGCCCAATTAGATCACGAATACATCTAATCTCGAAGTAATTTCAGAAATCGATGTCATTTAAGCTAAGGGCATGGATTACGTTAAAGAAGGGAGTGCTCAAGGAAGTGCTTAATCCTTATGGCGGTTATATTCGAACTTCTGCGCCGCAATTCGCCTTAATGCTGGATCGTAGAACGTTCAATTGCATGTTAAATAATTAGAATTAGAATAACGTCTAAAAAGAAAAACTAAAATACAGTGAAGATGAGTTTTAAATTTAATTGTAGAGGTACGTTTAAAAACTTCATAGTCTGAATTATTATTATTAAAAAATGATACTATTACAAAAACATACTTTCAGATACTAATTACCTGTTGTTGTAACTTATCTCTCTTATCTAACAGTAACATCATAACAAAAGCAAGACTGCGCCTGTCGTTGGCTAGAACCTCTCTCAACTGCCACCAACTTCTCGAGCGGACTTTCGACTCGCCCCATATTTAGAGTGCCCCCATGCCGCACAGACACTATGCGTTTACAAACATCTATGCCTTCCAGGTAATCAGAGTCATTAACCAATATTTGTTATATAACCACTATATAACCGGTTTGACGGCACCCTAATTATTTAGTGTTTATGTTAACAAATAAATTCAATTCTTATCTATAGATTAAACGTAAAACTGCTATACTCGTATCTGCCATTCTCATAAAATGTAATTAATTTTTTGGGTATATGCAGATTACAATGCTAAATCTCCCGTATGTCTTCTTAAAGCAATATACTATTTCAAGAATATTAGCCGTACGAGCAAAGAGAAAGAGAGAATATTTAATATAAATGGCATTTCTCATATTAAAAATTTATTAAGTTATATTTTAGTGATCTGATTCTTATATATTTTATTCTAAATCATCGTTACTTTATAAGAATAAAGAGGGAAAACTCACGCAGAATACAAATACGTACAGTGGGCTCTATTTCTTCTTCCTTATGTTTTTCAATTTTATTTGCAAATATTAGTTACTAAATATAAGTTTATTTTCGTATATGCTATTAATCACATTTTTAAAACCTGTTTGTTTTGAGAAAAGTTCTTAAAAGCGTTTAGAAAAGAAAAAAAAAGGAGAATTATTTATAAAGTTTTGAAAATGTTCTCATAAGTATTCCAACACTTCGAACAAACAGTTGCTATTCAATATACCCCGAAAACAACAACACATTCAATATTTTGTTAGATACCATTTAGCTACAATTACACTTTTCATGCACTTCCGCATGGATTCAACTAATGTTTTTCGCTTAAGAATGTTCTGTTTTGTACTATTCTTCCGTAGGAATTGGTTTCAGAACAGCTTTCGAAGAAGGGTCGTGTTTCCCTGCCCTTTCTACAAGGAATGTGTTGACGGTATTTATTATATAAAAAGCAATGCTTAAAATAGAGAAAAAGTACTATAATAGAAAAAATAAATTCTAGTCTATGTTTCAGTATTTAGTACAAGATATATATGTAAATAAATTTCAAAACTATAAGTGTCCAAAAAGACACGTGTTAGAAGCTCTCTTCACTTTCGGCATAAAGTCTGATGTCTTACGTCTTTAGAATTTTAGATCTTGTTGCCAAATGTAAGAAGGCATTCCTGATAATTCCAGATATGATCAAACTCTATATTACTATCATTTATGGCAAGGTCGATTATTTAATTTTTGGTCAATTCCTACATTCGGTCATCCTGATGATTCTTCCTCCCAGAAAAATTATGTTTTTTCTGCTAACTGGATATCGGCTTCCAGCTTTAAGAACATAGAGCTGTAAATTGGCTTCTCCGTCATCAGTATGCATACTGTCATCATCATCCGTACAATTTTATCGTCATCTTCATTCATATAATCTCCATCTCCTCGTCATTATCATTAATATAATCTCTAGCGTAATAATCATCATTTTTCATACAGTCTTCATCTTAATTGTTATTAATATCTACACTGGATTCGCCTTCTTCTATCTGAAACATTTTATGTTTTTATACTTTACAACAACTTTTTGCCTTCTACTATTTGCAAATTATACATCTTTGCTTTTTCAAAAAGAGATATGGCTGAATTTCTAACTTTTGGGTGGCAGTAAAAATGGATTGGTTTTGAAAACTCACAAAGCATAATGTTATTTTGAATATATCATATCAAAATGCTAATTAAACTTTTATTTGCAATAACATTTTTAATTTTTACATAGCTAAATACCGGCATTTAAAATTCTAATATGTGTTACTGCAATTTATAATGCTAAAGCAAATAATTTACTAAGTGGAATTATTTTTACCTCCAAATATAATAGTAATTCAGAAAATATCTTTGTTCAGAGTTTATGAATAAACAAAAATAAACATCATGCCAATAAAAGTAATCTTCAAAACTTCTTCGCACCCAAACTTCTTAAAATTGTTTTATTCAGGATTCAAAAATAGAAAAATAATGCTATTCATTAGACTCTAATGTATATACCAGTTCTGATAATTTCGTAGCTTCCGTCTTCTTAAATCAATGAAGAATAACAATCAAGAAATAACTTCAAGAAAAATAAGAATGAGAGCATAGGTTAAGATAAAATATTTTATAAAAGTCGAACATGAATGTAACATTATTAAGTTACATTTTAGTTTCCATTTCGTGTGTATCAAAATACACTGCTGGCCACCCGAATACAAATACACTGCTGGCCAGGAAAGCCAAGAGATATCACAACAAAATTTATTTAGTAGATAACATGTTGATATTATCTACTAAATAAATTTGTTTTGTTATATTCCCTCCAGAATCAGTAGCCAGAGTAGCCGCCATTGTTAAAGATAACCGCTGCAACACTCCTCGGCATTGATTCAAAAAGACTTTGGATGTGTTCTTGGAGCACAGCAGGCCAAGCAGCTTCCACACGTTGCCAAAGTGGATCTGGTGTGGCAGCTTAGGATGTAATCTGGGTCAATCGTTCAGCAACAATGGATCACATGTTTTCTATCGGCGAAAGATCCGGAGAGCGAGCCGGCCAGGGAAGCAATTCAATCTGGCGATTGACGAAGAACCCTTGGACAATGGGACAATGCGTGTCACGTGTGGTCCCGGCTGTCCCCGGAAATATGGCTGTGGGCAAGCCCTGAAAATAAGGAAGGACAACTGGCTCCAACACCTCGGAGATGTAGCGCTGGCTGTTTACCGGCAATGCGTACTAGAGGAGTGCGAAAGTGATATCCAATACCGCCCCATACCATAATACCCGATACAGAACCAGTGTGGCGGTGCATAACGCAGCTGTTCAGCATCGTCTCTCCACGGTGTCTCCAGATCTCCAGACTCGAATCCGACCATCCTGGTAAGCGTGACTCGTCAGTAAAGACAATTTCATTCCATTCTGCCGTCCACATCCTTCTTTCATCGTACCATTAGCGGCGGAGATGCGTCAAGGTAGACGAAGCAATGGACGTCTTGCGGACAGACCACTCTGCTGTAAACGGCGTCGAATGGTACGCGCAGACACTGGATGATGCGTTCAGACTGAATGTGCTGTGCTATGTATGGTTCGTGATGTGACTGAGCCATCCGTCACTGCCATGCGCACAATATTCCTGTCATCACGCGAATCGGTGCACTGAGGTGGATTCGATCGAACACGTCGGTCCGTCGTACCCTCTTGCATCCAACGGTCACATATCCGCATTACAGTTGTTTGGTTTCGTCCAATACCACTACCGATTTCCCTAAAAGATAATCCACACTCTCGGTAGGCCACTATCCTTCCTCTGTCGAAATCGGATTCTTATCGAACGATGGTCGCTGTTTACTACGAGGCATAATGGATCTTTTTTTTTTTTTTTTTTAAAAAAAAACCACAAGAAAAACACATTTGCCGAACTTGAAATCGTCGAAAACTCCAAGCCTTAATTAACGCTTTGAAGTGGTGCCACAGGCGCGCGTGATGTGCGTCTGCGCTGAAATTCTAATCATTTGCATATCTCACTTCCGCTAATGCATATTGTAAATTTCATGTTATTTGCATACTTCCTTCAGGGTGTTGCACTTACGGTATTTGAACATATAGAAATACCCGTACAAATTCAAAATATGCGCATATATGTTATTCTGAATCATCTTTCCTTCATAAAACATTTTAATAAATGAAAACACCCACAAAATACAAATATATACATAGTTTTGGCTATAAAAAAAGGACCAACATCTTACATCTTTAAAATTTCAACTCTTGCTGCCAACTCTAACTTTGAACGCATGCTGTAGTGGGTTTATTACAAAAATAGTAATTACCCCATGGAGGTAGGAAAGGAAGGAGTGGGCAGCTTGGAGTGGGAAGCACTGCTCCGAAGCTTCGGCCTCCAGATGGGGCGTTTTTTGTTTACATTCAGAAGCTCCCTTGACAGCGCTCTGATAGTATTTCGACACACGACAGTTCCATACAAATCGAAAAACTGGACATTTTCGCATAAAAGAAACATTCATTGCGTGATGGATAATAGCAATTTGTATAGTTTAGTGCCATTTACGCAAAAATCACATCTCGGTTATTTTTCGACAGCGATTTTTTATCATGAAGTTTTTTTATAAAATTCTAAGCTGTTGAACGACAAAAATACAGATTTTAGGAAAAATGTTATGTTTAAAGAATGAATAATACCTTACGGTACCTTTAAAATTGTGTACGTCTTTCGATACCCTTGATAGAGTATTCGCTGTTTTTATTTCATATTCCAAACCGCAAAATGTTTTAAATAAAATAATTTCTTTTTTCATCCACATATTATTGTCATATGTACTTTTTAAATAATAATTCTTCACCTGTAGATATTTATTAATCCTAAAGAAAACGATTACATGTTTTATCCAAATGCTTTAAGATTTTTTTTTTTTTTTTTTTTTTTTTTTTTAGTCCAAAGGGATTTGAATCCCGAAGGACTATTAGTTTCGTTTTGGCATTTTGCGTCGGACTCATAAATGTCGGTTCACTTTTCAAACTGTTGCCACAAAATGTTAGAGTCCTGCATTATATTTGAAGAAATTAAATAATGAAAAATCTGCATAAATGTATGTATATTTCTCGTATTGTGATAAAACAACGGTACATAGAGTCATCGAATTTTGAATAACGTAATCCTCCAACGAATATGAGCATGTGGAAGACCCAATTTGAAATTTGAAATTTGTTTTATGATCGATTTCCTATTTTTTAAAACTTTGACGAATTTTTGACTAACAAACCTCAAGGATTTAAAAGCGAGCAATGGCAACGTTGTGCAGAAAAAACATTTTTATCTCCAGCGCGTGAGTCTCTGTATCGGAAATTCTAAAGATAGGCTCGTTTTAAAACTATTTTGCGATATTGCTGTTGCACTGGATCTTATGGTTTAAGTGCGAGGAACATGATATTTAATAAAGAAAGGTAACACACAAAATGTTAAAAAACGCCCCTTTGGACGTAATTTAAAATCTGAAACATTTCAGATTTTTTTTTTTTTTTTTTTTTTTTTTTTTTTTTTTTTTTTTTATGTGCAGAACAAATAGTTTATTACATATCTGGTTAGGTGGTGCACGGAATTTCTGCAAAAATTAAATGAGGTTTCTTGTGTAAGTGCATTATATGGGCAGATATCTACTATCTGTTATAAATCGCTTATTTGTTATAAAAGTAAAGGATACTTAATTTATCCATCAACTGATGTATATGTTACGGTGAAACACCGAAATCTGAAGAATGTCGACTTTCACCAGTGAATGTCAACATTCACATAGTCTCTTGGTGTATGTCCGAAATATTTTCCAAATACTCTTATTTCTAACTTGCACCGGTCAATGTCGACATTCACCATGTACTAATGGTGAATGTTGAACATATAACAATATTATATTTTCTTCTCCTTAATTCAGTCGCGAATAAACCCACTTGAGACTTGAAATAAGAACTTAAGAACATGAGAACCTAAAACACACAATACATTCAAAATGAGAAGGAAAATAATAGAAGTTAAAAACTTACTTAATTACACAGTACGTTCTAAATGAGAAAATAAAATAACAGTAATAAAAAACTTACTAAATTATGTGATTCAAATCTTATTCATTGCAACAACTTAAACTATTATGGCACTTTATGACCTCTCTTTTCGACTTTCACCAGAGCATATCTGTAATTGTCGACATACACCGGTGAGAGTCCGAATATACAAGAATGTAGTGAAATATTCGGTCTTTCACCGACGTATTTGGTGAATGTTGATATTCTCCGGTGAAAGTCGACATTCTCCAATTTCGGTTTTTCACGGTAACATATACATGCTTCTTATCTACAAATTTCGGGTATATGCTAAATTATTGAAAATTACTTTACTCGAAAAGTATAGTGAATGCTCAGGAATTAAAGATTTGCACATGCCGGAAATTAAAAATATGAAATATGTGTGGGTATTTATGCATATGCTTACAAAAAGCATGTATCTGCCTTTAACAAAATAAGTAAATATGTATTTATTAAATTGTTTATAAATGTATTTGAAATGAAGGATTTATTCATTCATAAACGTCTGTGAAAGTTACTGTGAAGAAATCTAATTATTAAACGTATCTCAATTTATAATGATTATAAATATTACCTAAATATAACATTAACATTGAATTGTAAACATAATTTGAAATCCCGTTGACAAACATGTTTATAAAACTATTTAAGGAAGAATTGTTCGTATTGGTGGTGTTTGGTGTATTTAATTAAGGCAAAGTACACTAGGGCTATCTGCCTAAGGGGATGGATGCCTTTATGGAGGACTTTGTAAGGGTTGGTTTGGTTTATTGGTTAAAACCACGAAAACACCCATGTAGAGAGCCCGTTCGCGGGATTCGAACCTCGGACCGAACTACCAATGTTCAGCGACTTTACCTCTCGGCCGCTCGTGGACCTGTTCATACTGGAAAGCAATCTATTAAAAGGTATTGTAAAGCAGATTCTACGAGATGCGTACTTAAGAAAGTAATAAAGTGTGTGTGTATAATTATGGCAAAGCACACTAGGGCTATCTGCCTAAGGGGAGGGATGCCTTTATGGAGGACTTTGTAAGGGTTGGTTTGGTTTATTAGTTAAAACCACGAAAACACCCATGTAGAGAGCCCGTTCGCGGGATTCGAACCTCGGACCGAACTACCAATGTTCAGCGACTTTACCTCTCGGCCGCTCGTGGACCTGTTCGTACTGGAAAGCAATCTATTAAAAGGTATTGTAAAGCAGATTCTACGAGATGCGTACTTAAGAAAGTAATAAAGTGTGTGTGTATTTAATTATGGCAAAGCACACTAGGGCTATCTGCCTAAGGGGAGGGATGCCTTTATGGAGGACTTTGTAAGGGTTGGTTTGGTTTATTGGTTAAAACCACGAAAACACCCATGTAGAGAGCCCGTTCGCGGGATTCGAACCTCGGACCGAACTACCAATGTTCAGCGACTTTACCTCTCGGCCGCTCGTGGACCTGTTCGTACTGGAAAGCAATCTATTAAAAGGTATTGTAAAGCAGATTCTACGAGATGCGTACTTAAGAAAGTAATAAAGTGTGTGTGTATAATTATGGCAAAGCACACTAGGGCTATCTGCCTAAGGGGAGGGATGCCTTTATGGAGGACTTTGTAAGGGTTGGTTTGGTTTATTGGTTAAAACCACGAAAACACCCATGTAGAGAGCCCGTTCGCGGGATTCGAACCTCGGACCGAACTACCAATGTTCAGCGACTTTACCTCTCGGCCGCTCGTGGACCTGTTCGTACTGGAAAGCAATCTATTAAAAGGTATTGTAAAGCAGATTCTACGAGATGCGTACTTAAGAAAGTAATAAAGTGTGTGTGTATAATTATGGCAAAGCACACTAGGGCTATCTGCCTAAGGGGAGGGATGCCTTTATGGAGGACTTTGTAAGGGTTGGTTTGGTTTATTGGTTAAAACCACGAAAACACCCATGTAGAGAGCCCGTTCGCGGGATTCGAACCTCGGACCGAACTACCAATGTTCAGCGACTTTACCTCTCGGCCGCTCGTGGACCTGTTCGTACTGGAAAGCAATCTATTAAAAGGTATTGTAAAGCAGATTCTACGAGATGCGTACTTAAGAAAGTAATAAAGTGTGTGTGTATAATTATGGCAAAGCACACTAGGGCTATCTGCCTAAGGGGAGGGATGCCTTTATGGAGGACTTTGTAAGGGTTGGTTTGGTTTATTGGTTAAAACCACGAAAACACCCATGTAGAGAGCCCGTTCGCGGGATTCGAACCTCGGACCGAACTACCAATGTTCAGCGACTTTACCTCTCGGCCGCTCGTGGACCTGTTCGTACTGGAAAGCAATCTATTAAAAGGTATTGTAAAGCAGATTCTACGAGATGCGTACTTAAGAAAGTAATAAAGTGTGTGTGTATAATTATGGCAAAGCACACTAGGGCTATCTGCCTAAGGGGAGGGATGCCTTTATGGAGGACTTTGTAAGGGTTGGTTTGGTTTATTGGTTAAAACCACGAAAACACCCATGTAGAGAGCCCGTTCCCGGGATTCGAACCTCGGACCGAACTACCAATGTTCAGCGACTTTACCTCTCGGCCGCTCGTGGACCTGTTCGTACTGGAAAGCAATCTATTAAAAGGTATTGTAAAGCAGATTCTACGAGATGCGTACTTAAGAAAGTAATAAAGTGTGTGTGTATAATTATGGCAAAGCACACTAGGGCTATCTGCCTAAGGGGAGGGATGCCTTTATGGAGGACTTTGTAAGGGTTGGTTTGGTTTATTGGTTAAAACCACGAAAACACCCATGTAGAGAGCCCGTTCGCGGGATTCGAACCTCGGACCGAACTACCAATGTTCAGCGACTTTACCTCTCGGCCGCTCGTGGACCTGTTCGTACTGGAAAGCAATCTATTAAAAGGTATTGTAAAGCAGATTCTACGAGATGCGTACTTAAGAAAGTAATAAAGTGTGTGTGTATTTAATTATGGCAAAGCACACTAGGGCTATCTGCCTAAGGGGAGGGATGCCTTTATGGAGGACTTTGTAAGGGTTGGTTTGGTTTATTGGTTAAAACCACGAAAACACCCATGTAGAGAGCCCGTTCGCGGGATTCGAAACTCGGACCGAACTACCAATGTTCAGCGACTTTACCTCTCGGCCGCTCGTGGACCTGTTCGTACTGGAAAGCAATCTATTAAAAGGTATTGTAAAGCAGATTCTACGAGATGCGTACTTAAGAAAGTAATAAAGTGTGTGTGTATAATTATGGCAAAGCACACTAGGGCTATCTGCCTAAGGGGATGGATGCCTTTATGGAGGACTTTGTAAGGGTTGGTTTGGTTTATTGGTTAAAACCACGAAAACACCCATGTAGAGAGCCCGTTCGCGGGATTCGAACCTCGGACCGAACTACCAATGTTCAGCGACTTTACCTCTCGGCCGCTCGTGGACCTGTTCGTACTGGAAAGCAATCTATTAAAAGGTATTGTAAAGCAGATTCTACGAGATGCGTACTTAAGAAAGTAATAAAGTGTGTGTGTATAATTATGGCAAAGCACACTAGGGCTATCTGCCTAAGGGGAGGGATGCCTTTATGGAGGACTTTGTAAGGGTTGGTTTGGTTTATTGGTTAAAACCACGAAAACACCCATGTAGAGAGCCCGTTCGCGGGATTCGAACCTCGGACCGAACTACCAATGTTCAGCGACTTTACCTCTCGGCCGCTCGTGGACCTGTTCGTACTGGAAAGCAATCTATTAAAAGGTATTGTAAAGCAGATTCTACGAGATGCGTACTTAAGAAAGTAATAAAGTGTGTGTGTATTTAATTATGGCAAAGCACACTAGGGCTATCTGCCTAAGGGGAGGGATGCCTTTATGGAGGACTTTGTAAGGGTTGGTTTGGTTTATTGGTTAAAACCACGAAAACACCCATGTAGAGAGCCCGTTCGCGGGATTCGAACCTCGGACCGAACTACCAATGTTCAGCGACTTTACCTCTCGGCCGCTCGTGGACCTGTTCGTACTGGAAAGCAATCTATTAAAAGGTATTGTAAAGCAGATTCTACGAGATGCGTACTTAAGAAAGTAATAAAGTGTGTGTGTATTTAATTATGGCAAAGCACACTAGGGCTATCTGCCTAAGGGGAGGGATGCCTTTATGGAGGACTTTGTAAGGGTTGGTTTGGTTTATTGGTTAAAACCACGAAAACACCCATGTAGAGAGCCCGTTCGCGGGATTCGAACCTCGGACCGAACTACCAATGTTCAGCGACTTTACCTCTCGGCCGCTCGTGGACCTGTTCGTACTGGAAAGCAATCTATTAAAAGGTATTGTAAAGCAGATTCTACGAGATGCGTACTTAAGAAAGTAATAAAGTGTGTGTGTATTTAATTATGGCAAAGCACACTAGGGCTATCTGCCTAAGGGGAGGGATGCCTTTATGGAGGACTTTGTAAGGGTTGGTTTGGTTTATTGGTTAAAACCACGAAAACACCCATGTAGAGAGCCCGTTCGCGGGATTCGAACCTCGGACCGAACTACCAATGTTCAGCGACTTTACCTCTCGGCCGCTCGTGGACCTGTTCGTACTGGAAAGCAATCTATTAAAAGGTATTGTAAAGCAGATTCTACGAAATGCGTACTTAAGAAAGTAATAAAGTGTGTGTGTATTTAATTATGGCAAAGCACACTAGGGCTATCTGCCTAAGGGGAGGGATGCCTTTATGGAGGACTTTGTAAGGGTTGGTTTGGTTTATTGGTTAAAACCACGAAAACACCCATGTAGAGAGCCCGTTCGCGGGATTCGAACCTCGGACCGAACTACCAATGTTCAGCGACTTTACCTCTCGGCCGCTCGTGGACCTGTTCGTACTGGAAAGCAATCTATTAAAAGGTATTGTAAAGCAGATTCTACGAGATGCGTACTTAAGAAAGTAATAAAGTGTGTGTGTATTTAATTATGGCAAAGCACACTAGGGCTATCTGCCTAAGGGGAGGGATGCCTTTATGGAGGACTTTGTAAGGGTTGGTTTGGTTTATTGGTTAAAACCACGAAAACACCCATGTAGAGAGCACGTTCGCGGGATTCGAACCTCGGACCGAACTACCAATGTTCAGCGACTTTACCTCTCGGCCGCTCGTGGACCTGTTCATACTGGAAAGCAATCTATTAAAAGGTATTGTAAAGCAGATTCTACGAGATGCGTACTTAAGAAAGTAATAAAGTGTGTGTGTATTTAATTATGGCAAAGCACACTAGGGCTATCTGCCTAAGGGGAGGGATGCCTTTATGGAGGACTTTGTAAGGGTTGGTTTGGTTTATTGGTTAAAACCACGAAAACACCCATGTAGAGAGCCCGTTCGCGGGATTCGAACCTCGGACCGAACTACCAATGTTCAGCGACTTTACCTCTCGGCCGCTCGTGGACCTGTTCGTACTGGAAAGCAATCTATTAAAAGGTATTGTAAAGCAGATTCTACGAGATGCGTACTTAAGAAAGTAATAAAGTGTGTGTGTATTTAATTATGGCAAAGCACACTAGGGCTATCTGCCTAAGGGGAGGGATGCCTTTATGGAGGACTTTGTAAGGGTTGGTTTGGTTTATTGGTTAAAACCACGAAAACACCCATGTAGAGAGCCCGTTCGCGGGATTCGAACCTCGGACCGAACTACCAATGTTCAGCGACTTTACCTCTCGGCCGCTCGTGGACCTGTTCGTACTGGAAAGCAAAATATTAAAAGGTATTGTAAAGCAGATTCTACGAGATGCGTACTTAAGAAAGTAATAAAGTGTGTGTGTATTTAATTATGGCAAAGCACACTAGGGCTATCTGCCTAAGGGGAGGGATGCCTTTATGGAGGACTTTGTAAGGGTTGGTTTGGTTTATTGGTTAAAACCACGAAAACACCCATGTAGAGAGCCCGTTCGCGGGATTCGAACCTCGGACCGAACTACCAATGTTCAGCGACTTTACCTCTCGGCCGCTCGTGGACCTGTTCGTACTGGAAAGCAATCTATTAAAAGGTATTGTAAAGCAGATTCTACGAGATGCGTACTTAAGAAAGTAATAAAGTGTGTGTGTATTTAATTATGGCAAAGCACACTAGGGCTATCTGCCTAAGGGGAGGGATGCCTTTATGGAGGACTTTGTAAGGGTTGGTTTGGTTTATTGGTTAAAACCACGAAAACACCCATGTAGAGAGCCCGTTCGCGGGATTCGAACCTCGGACCGAACTACCAATGTTCAGCGACTTTACCTCTCGGCTGCTCGTGGACCTGTTCGTACTGGAAAGCAATCTATTAAAAGGTATTGTAAAGCAGATTCTACGAGATGCGTACTTAAGAAAGTAATAAAGTGTGTGTGTATTTAATTATGGCAAACACACTAGGGCTATCTGCCTAAGGGGAGGGATGCCTTCGTGGAGGACTTTCTAAGGGAAACTGGCTCGTATACACGTTACACATGGGGAAAACCACGAAAACGCCCATGCAGCCAGCCCGTTCGCGAGACTCGAACCTCGGACCGAACTACCAGTGTTCAACGACTTTATCGCTCGGCCGCTGGTGGACCCAAGAAAGTAATAAAGAAGAGTTTTAGAATGTGTATTGTTGAAATTGAGGGTAAAAAAAAATCTGATAAGTATAATTAAAAGAATTATTCCCCTTACATTTTATAATAACTCAGTTACAAGTTTTAAATAATATTTTTTAAAATCCTTTTTTTTTTTTTTTTTTTTTTTTTTATTCCCTTTCAGAAACATTTAAGTACTATTTAACGTATTTCACTATTAAAATAAAAGGTGCTCTAAGTTCAAACGGACCAAATAGAGCATTAATTATGAACTGACTTAGATTTTTCAATTTAAAAGATGCCTCAGAAACTAAAAAAATATGTCAAATTTGAGAAAGTATCTTAGGAAGAAGCTCTATAAATAGAAAATAAATAATGCATAATTTTAATATTAATAATACAATAAACTTTGATCTTAATTTTTATAGTCCTTAACAGAATAAAATCGAATTACCTTAAATTTTTTAACGAAAACTTGTGAAAATATTTCATTCGAATTAAACCAATCTGAGCAAACTGTTCTGTGAAAAGTATAGCATTTAATTCCGTTCAAAATGAAATAATTGTTTAAAAATGTATTCTTTTCACATACTCAGGACTCTGAAATATTGTAGAAAAAGAAAATATATGCATTTATATGTATACTTACGACGCAATTACAAAATATCTGTATCGCATTGTATCAAAACCAATTGAACTTAACGGTAAATGACCCAATGTTTTGGTCACCACGAAGGGATCGCCAGTGCTTCAAAGCAGTGTAAGGGGGAAAACCCGATATATAGGGGCACTACGTCTTACTTCCTACCTCCATGAATTACCCACGCTTTTGAAATCGGTGAATTAACTTGGAATAGTTCTAGGAAATAATTTTAGATGAAGTGCAGCAAAAAGAAATATGAAGTGTAGCAAAAAGTCCATATAAAGTGCATTATTAAATTTATGTTTATATTTAATCATTAAAAATTTTATATTTACTGATTTATTTATGACATTTCTTCATCTTTCCTGCCTTCCACAGTGCTCCGGCATTTCTAATTCTAGAAATTAAATCTTACATAAATTGCAATATTTTGTACTTATATCGTTAATCTCTTAATACTACTTTATTTAACACACCAGTTTGAACTTTCTTAAGCAGCGGATTGCTGCATTTAAGCTGTCGGTATGTTTTCTCGTGCAATGATTTGTTGTTTTAAACATTTGTCTTCGCGACGAAAAGATTTCTTTAGTAGACATCAGATGGTGCCACCATAATAACTCATAGAACTTTTTCTGTCGATGTTCTTGAATTAATTGATCTTACTGATCGAAAAGTGACATAACATCGATTGGGATAGGATTCCAGTCCAGGCGCCCATTGCAACGAACGTTTCGTTCAAGGATGATATAAAAGACTGGGAATCATTACAAAAACATTTGTATAGAACCCTTCTAACGTAATTTTTCTTAATGCAGAAGATATCACTGATAGAAATAACATTTAAACATTAATAGCCTGATGTTGTCTAGAAGATTTTCCGTTAACATAAATAATAGATTGAACTATGTTATGCGTACTTTTACATTTGCATATATAGTATAAAAATTGAATCCTGTAAAAGTATAAAATTAATTTAAATCATAGAATTAGATAAAACATTAAATTTTTGAAATAAATTATTATAAAATTTAATTTTTGAAAGTAATGATGTTAATTATTGTTCCAACACAAAACAATTATTTTAAATTTTATTAAACCTAACTGTTATTTAAAATGTATATTATTACTTAAATATTTTTAAATGAAACTAATATTTAAATTTTTCATAAAAAATCGCCTTTTTGTCCCCTCCCCGCATCCATATCATGGATCATTATAGATTAAAAACTCTATTCAGTAAAGTTCATTCTTTTTAATCCCAAAAGATTTTTTTTTTTTTTTAATTTTATAGTGCTTTTAAATATTCCGAAGCTTTCATAGGAATGTTTATAGAAAATTTAGCTGAGGAAACCTGTTTAAAATTCCTTAGAATTAGAGCCCAATTTTCTATAAATTTGATCCGAAATTTTCCTTGGAATTCTATAGAAGGTAGACCTAGTTTATGAAAAATTGGGTCATAATTCTGAAGGATTCTAAAAAAGTTGAACAATGGACTTTTTTGTAGAATTCTATGAGACATGAAGGTGAGTTTATTTTCGTACGCAATTTTTTGCTTAAATTTTAGAGTGGTGCAGTTCTCTTCGAAGCATATTTTATTCATTATGTTTACGATATTAAATATCATTCCTTGTAAAATATTATTAACATTTTAAATGATTCGAATTGATTATATTGCTGGTAAGCAATGCATTTTTATAATAAAAAGATAAATGATATTATGAATACTGAGAAACAACAGAGGGCTTTCCGCTTCTTGATCTTCATTTGTAATGGATAGGATTTTATCTCTAATTAAAAACAAAAATCCTTTTGAGGTGCTGAAAAAATTTCCGTATGAAATCTATGAATCAACTAGAGTATCAACATAAATAACATATGTATCAACATAAAATTTCTCATTTTATTAATCATATTTATAACATCTGGAACGTTTCTAATATCTGAAATCTAAAAATATTTCTAATATCTAATCCTTTCCTAAAAACAGGCATTGGATTTATTGTCATTTTTATAATTATTTAATATGATTAAAGTGTATTAAAATTTATCTCCATAGCTATGACTTTTATTTAGTTATTAACAGAATAATGCAGCTTAAAAGTTAGGTTAAACTGTGTTTTAGAGTAAAGGTTTAAATATTTAATTTATTTGTAACTTTATTAGTATTACAGTTTTTATTAGTATTACAGTTCGTCAGCAGATGGCAGCACGGAAAACAATTTTGTGGCTTATTTTTAATACATTAAAATAAATATTAATGATTTATTTTATCTTTAAAATTATACTTTAAGTCGATTTTTTATAAGTCTGGCTACATATTATAATAAAAATTTAATTATTAATTCCTAAAAAAAATTTTAAAAGGCTTGAAATTACGATAGACTACAGTATAAACCTAATTAAATTTTTATTTTGATATTTATCATTACGCAAACCTGTAAAAAAGTGTAACCGAGTTTATTCTTCTTTTCGCTTACACGAACGTACTTAGATAGTTGTTAAATTGTTTGATCCCCTTTCGCTTTCAGAGAATATGTTTGTTCTTCCTTGCTATTCATCGTTGGGTCATGAACTGGTAATTACTCTGCATTAACTGGTAGCTGCTCATTAATATTGAATCGTATACATATATATGCATAAAATGATTATGTAAACATGAATAGCAACCGCTGTACTTCCCATTTTCCATTTTCTCAATCTTTATTGGAAAACGACAACCTGAAGTTTTCTAGAAATGTTGCATTTTTTTCACCTTTGAAATTTATTTTAAATGAAAAAATAGCTGCAAAATTATAATTATAAGGAATAAAATCTTTATTTTTAGAAAACTCTTTTAACAAAAGATTAAAAAAAATAAAGCATACCTTGTGTATATTATAATTTTCGCAATACCATTTCCATATCATGCATTTGCACTTTATGAATATACGGATTTTCAGGTGGCTAAAATTTATGCAATGCTATATATATGTTTACGTAAGTATGGCATGTTTTGTATAAATATATGTATATATATATATGTTATATGGTATGTGATTATATGTTTATACAGTTATATAAATATGGACTTCGCTTTTGTCAAGTTCAGAAATACAACTACGAGGACGGTAAACAACTCAACTTACGCTACTTTTGTTATAAACCACTACGAAGAGGTTTTGTTGTGGTAGTGAATAAACGCGTCCGAAGTATCAAAATTAATGCAATTATTAAGCATTTCTGGAGAATCGATTAGCTATAGAACATTTCCCTGTCTTTTTATCAGGCTGTAAGCTATACCAGCTACTATTATAATTATGGAATGCGAAGAAAGTGCCTCAGCGAATGTAAACTCCGCTGATAGTTTGCCTAATTCTGAAGCGGTACAAGTTCGAGTATCAGATATATTAACTGTTGACAACTCCCGCATGGCTCTTAAAAGAGTATGATTCTTTTTACCAATTTCTAAAAATGTACGAATTTAATCAAAATAATTGCTTAATTTAGTTCAGAAAATTGAATGGTACTGTTCTGTTATCAGGACCGAATCCAGAAATGTATGTATGCATATGTTTATATGTTTATGTATATATGTATGTGTGTATACATATGCATATATATATGCACATACATAGATACACACACGTGCATACATTTGTGAATCTGGCCCCGATAACAGAACAGTACCAATTGTATTTTATTATACGTTTTACCAATTTTCTCAAATGAGTATACAGTATGATATTGTGTAATATGTCATCCTTAAAATTAAAACTGATTTTACTTGCTTTAAGTTTTAAAAATCCAGGTGAAAACTGATAATTGTATGGAAAAAAGTTAGCTTAACTAAGCTTCAGTTTAGTTCCATACTTTAATTTTAGCATATTTTGAATATCAAAATGGTTATATAAATGTGCCATCATTGCTAGATCAGTGGCTTCCAAAAAAATTTTAATTCATCGTAATCTCATCACAGTTTTTCAATGATGTCCGAAGTCTGCGAGTTTACTATCACAAAGAATTTTATGATAGTGCATGCAGTTGATAGAGTTAAAATAAATGAAACATATTTACAAACAGTTTTTTTTTAAATGTATCAACTATAAATGGGCATACAGTTTGTATAAAATAAACATATTTTGAACAGTTATATCATTGACTAAATGGATCATAATTTGATTTGGAAAACAGGTTTTATTTTCATTTTAGAGGCATGAACTCGACTATCCTGAAAACTAGAAAATTTCAAATTCTGGATACTTGAGTGTAATATAAAAAATACAACATATTAAAAAAGCCAAAATTGTGGAAAAAATGTCCACTGTAAAATTATAAAATCAGTCATCATTACTCTTCTGTTATCAGGACTGTATTAAGAAATGTATATATGCACATGTACGTGTGCATATATACACACATACTACATACACATGCATGCATATATGCATACTTTTCCGAATTTGGGCCTGGTAACAAAGAGTAGTCGGTCATCTTGTTTGTTATCAGTTTGAATATCAAAAACCTACATGTAAAGTGCATGTAGATGCTTAAAAAATATACATACTATTTTAGTCTTATGAAAGCCAGTTTATTTCATAGGGCTGATCCGATTATGAAATCCTTGCTGAACATGAAAGTTGATGGAGATGTTGCAAAATAATTCTGGCAGAAGTTTAAATGAACATATTATTCTAAAGAATAAAGTGATACAAATTACAGATACAGCACATAAAAAACTAAAATTGTTTAATTAATTAAATTTACATTAAACCAAAACTTCTTATGATTGTATTGTGACAGTATGCTTATCCGTTATTGGCACTAAATCAGACTGTTTGGTGACAAAGTGTATGTGTTAATATCATTACAAGCTGTAATATCTTTCATTGACTAATTTTATATAAATTTATTATATTATTTTAGTATAAATGTTTTATTGACTATTTTTTCGGGAGAAAAATTTCTAAAATATTCCAGTTAATTGAATTTTCAAATTTTCTGGCTGTTACTGTACATCTTTTAGAACCTTGAAATCAAACTGGACAAAGCTAAGTCATTTCCCTGTTTCACTTTTCTCATGATGATTGCTTTTTATCACAGCTGCCATGGGAAAATGATAAAAACAGGACATTTTACATGGACCATTCTTCTTGAAATGGCAAAGTCTTTTTTTTTTTTTTCTGCTAAGGTATTTTTTCTTCATATAATGTTAACTAAATCTGACTGTCTTTAGAGAAGTAAATTCAAATAGAGCTTTATCTGTGTCAGATTTTTAATTTATGCCAACATCAATTAGGTGACCAATCATCATCCTTTAGGGAGGACAGTTCTCCTTTGGTAGGCTTTGTCCTTCCTCAAGAAGTGTCCTCTCAACTGTCCTCTTTTTCAGTATTTTACAACTAGTTACATGTTAATCGCCATGTAATGCAGTTTAAAAAAACATGATTATAAAACACATTCAGGGCATGTCAAAACTTCACGCATCCACACTTGTCTCACACCCTCACACTTTTGCGCTCTTTACTTTTTAATGTGTCTATAATGTTATAGTTTGCGTTTACATTTGACACAAATCCGAATTTCTTTCACTGAATAATTATTATACTCTGAGTATATATTTGTAGAAGATTTGAAAAATGCAGCATTTGTGACGGTTTTATCTGATGCCTCAAATCATAATGAAACAAAATTGTATCCAATACTAGTAAGATAATACAGTGCAACGTCTGTAATCCGAACTCGTCAAGACTTCGGCGATTCCAGATTATAGATCATCGATTTAAATCTGGTAAGATGGCATGCAGAAATTATACAATTAAAAATATGAAACTGCAATTTATGAAATAAAGAGCAATTATCATCTAAAGGGTATCCAAATTTACAAAAAAAAAAAGTTCAATATTTATTTGTTTATCTTATTAAACATTTCTTGCAACGTAAATTGTGTAACCCTTTGACGTGCAGTGGTCGCGCCCTGAAACCACCATTTTCTGAATTTTTTTCCTCCTCTTTTTTCCGAAATTCTTGAGTGAAAATGAATTGATTACTGAACTTTTACATCTAAATAACACAAAATGACTGTAGAATAATATATGTTTTAGGTATTAATACTTCAAATTGGATGCCTTTTAAAATTTGTTTTTGATGAATGAGACAAAATAACTTCCTTTTATTAATATAAACAACTTTAAATTTCAAAAGTTAGTCATTGCACATCATGATTTCTATCATAAACAATAAAAAATTGCAGTAATTAAACTGCATATATAAAAAAAAAAACTCTATGGCTGGTATTTGCTATGTGATTTCAGGACGCGACCACTGCGCCAATAGAGCATTGTGTCACAATGCTTACAATCCTCTAGAGGCTCGGTGGTCACGCCTTGAAACCACTGGCGTTCGCTTGCTTTTCAAATAGGAATGTTTATTTTTACCCGGATATAGATAAAGGGCTTTGAAACCACAGAATTATTTTATTACTAAACAATGCATGCACCTGCCCAGTAAGAAGGTCTTTCTTTTCCAAATACTTTTCTCTGACATCAACACACTTGCTCCCCAAGCTAGTACAGTCAAAAGTCTTTAATCCGGACTCGTCGGGACTTCGGCGATTCCGGATTATCGATTTTTCCGGATTATAGATCATCAGTTTAAATCTGGTAAGATGGCATGCAGAAATTATAAAATTAAAAATATGAAACCGTAATTTATAAAATAATGAGCAATTATGATCTAAAGGGTATCAAAATTTACCAAAAAAGAAGCCTAATATTTATTTGTTTACTTTATTAAACATTTCTTTCAACGCGCGGATGCGTAAAGCATACCTTACGCATAGCCGAAATTAGAAAATTGCAACCAGAAAACTATTTGATTTGTATTCGTGATATTTATAATGACGACGAATTTGATTTAAATCATATCAAAGACGGAGTACACCGAAATTAAATACTACATTTAGTAAGGAATTATAAGCCGAATAAAATAAAAACATCTGCCCTGAAGATAACGATAGTGTTGACAAATCAACTTCCAGTTCATTGCGCGCTGCGACGTCCCCCCCCCCCCGCGTAGAGCAGCGTGAAATTGATAAACAGATTTCGGAACGGTTAGATAAACAAAGAATATGCCTTTATCCATTTTTTGTAGCAATTCGTTTTTTGTTTGATGGACATCGAAACATACTTTCGTTTTCTAGATCCTTTGGGAGCTCCAGCATCGGAAATTCTATTTGACATAATCGAAAGTTCAAGCTTACTTTTAGAAAATTGCTCTTACAGTCTGCAAAAAATAATAAGCCGGATCCAATTTGAAGATTAAAGAACAACGCAATCATCAACATTAATTGAAATAGATAATTAGATAATTTTAGCTTATACCGTCCGTTATATATTAAACGCGCACGCGAAAACGTATTCTGCACTTGCGCAGACGCATATGCGCAGTGGTAAATGTCTTGCGCGCACGAGTAAAACGCCTATGCGCATGCTTCAATGCGGCGCATGCGCAGAAAGATTTTAGCTTTGAGGTCCGGATTATAGATCATTCCGGATTATGGGTGTCCGAATTAACGACTTTTGACTGTATTGTGATTTTATAAATTATTTCCTGTGGTTTAAATTTAATGTAAATATACTTTGCTGTAATTAAAAATAGAAATTGCGCAAAAGTTTTATTTAAATTAAAAATATTTTCTGAATATTTTGGGAAACGATCCGTTCAAAGCCAAAAAGACCAAGCCCCCCCCCCCATTAACATAAAAAACACAAATTTCATGTGCCAGATGAAAAGAAACTAAATAACACTGGACATATCCTAGTGAAATTTAAATCTAGGCAGTGTACATTTTGTAGCACAAGGAAGAAACCTCATAGAACAAGATGTATATGTGCAATGTGGGTCTATGCATGTACCAAAGAGACAAAACATGCTTTGAGCAGCATCACAAAAAAAAAAATTTGTTCTTTGAAATTAAAAAAAAAAAACACTGAGTTCTTTCTTATTCTTACTTGAGTTTTTTAATTCATTTATCCAAATGTCCTTATTATGTAGGTACTTATATTTTAACTGCTATAGAAAAATTACATAAATGTTTATTTTTTAATTTTTTCTGACGATTTACTTTGTAAAATAATGTAAAAAAAATATATATATAATGCAATTCTTACATACATTTTTTTAAAATCCGTAAATTTCGTCATTTATTGGAAACGCGCGCAGAAAATGGTAAGTTTTTTTTTTTTTTCTTACTACATCAGTAAGTTTCAAAGTCATAGATGCATGGTGGTTTCACAGTGCGACCACCACCCACAGAGCAATGAGCAAGAGTAGATTTTTTTTAATTCATATATTATTTGTCTCTAGGATCATAATATTCAATTTCTAGAGTTCTTAGCTAAAAAAACTATAAAAATAATATTGCGCGCATCAAAAGGTTAAGTTGCTTCGTTTTTTGTGCTAATACTTTCTCTTTAATTCTATAAACAGACATAATTTCTTGAAACCCCTAATCCGGAATTGCCGAAGTCCCGGCGAGTCCAGATTATGGACTTTTTACTGTATATATTATTTCATCAAACAGGAACAGTGGTGTAGCTAGGATTGGGGCAAGGAGGGATATCTGTCCTCAGGCACAGCATCCATGGGGTTCCAAACTGATGTTACGAAAGTTTAGAATTAAATGTTTTCCATTCTTGGCACGTGGAAGGGGGTGCAAAAATTTAGTTGTCCCTGGGCCCTGAAAACCTTAGCTGCGGCTCTGACCATGAAACTGTCGCCAAGCAGTGCAATTTAACGCAAATTACATGCAAATATGGTGTAGTAACACACTCGTAACATATGCACTTTTGTTTGGCATAATCCCATTTGATTCTGTGTGAGCCATCTTTAGTTTTTATGAACAAGGATATAAATAAATTGCTATTGTTATATTTTTCTTGTGTTTTGGGAGAAAAAAAAAAGATTAAATCCTGGGGCTTGCCTTCTATAGAAAAGTAAGCAGTTGATTATTTTTAAAGTTGTGGGATTCTACCATCAGTAAAAGTGTATATCAATGGACACGATATGGTCAGCTGAATATGGCCAACAAAACATTAATAGATTGGAATATTTGCCTGCAGAAAGTTTATACTCATAGCATTTTAAACAGAGCTTTTTGTAAAATTAGAGTCCCTTAAGAAAATAGTAGAAGCAATGAAAGCTTTGTTATGAAGCAGATGTATTACTGATTGTATATTAAATAAAGAGGAGTCACTTTCTTCAGAATTCTGCTAGAACTATTTTCACAATTTTGACAGGGTCTCGGCCAGCTTTTAGAGGTTGATGGCAGCCAGTTTTTAGAGTCTGAAATGGGTTGTAAAATTATTTCAGAAAGGATTTTTTAAATGGCAACTGTATGTACATATGTATCTCTCATAACTCAGAAACGAGTAGCCATAGAACAGTGAAATTTTGTATACGGGACTGCTGTAATAATTATAGTTGTGCACCTCCTTTTTTCTTTGCAATTAGCCACACCGAACGTATATAACTTATATATATATAAGTTATCTCATTTCATTAAATATCTCATTTCAAATATCATATGTAATATATGTATAATATTTGAAATGAGATATTCATTCAAGTACTTAAAAATAATTTGGGACTAAATAAACTAATTAATTGTCTTAAGAAAGAGGAGTTAAATACTCTATTTGAATCTGTTAACTAATAGGGTTATGGTAATTTATTCGTAAACCTTCAAAAGACAGAATAAGTTGGATATTGTAGTTAAAGATTTGTAAATTTTGTATATAATGTAAATTACAAGTTTTTTCTGGCATTATATTCTATTACTAATTAATGGGTTATTTCACTTTTCTCTCAGTCTGGTAAATAGCTCTTTACCAGAGAAGATATCCTTCTTCTTTGTGGCTTTTAAACCATTGCCAGAAATGAATTAATTAATTTCTCCTGTTTGATTAAAAAAATTTATTTTACTAAAAAGTAAAAGTTATTTCCATTTACATTCCTAAGCCACTTGACAGAAGGCTCAAGGACCTGTATATTTCAGCATTCATAGCTGTGCTGGGAAAAATGTATAGACCAATGTAGCCATTCAGAATTATGTCTGCCCTTTACCATGACTGTACCACATTTGCTCTGATGCCTTTCATGGATCTTTTCGAGCTTATTGCTTGTGTTTTGTCTCTGCCAGATTATAATATGTTATGAATTACTGTCAAAACACAAAGCAAAATTCATGAATGAAGAGAACTTTGGTCCAGTCTGTGGTACTCCCATCATAATGATCTCTGCACCATTGCAACTTGCTGCATTTCGCAGCTTGAGTTAGTGCAACACAAATTATGGGTTCCCTTGCATATAGACCTCTTTTGCGCTGGATATAACTTATGTTTGTATAGTGAATTCCTATAGCTGCAGCGAACTCCCTTGCAGTCTGATCTGACATAAGTTATCTATTTTAGCAGCTGTTGTGCCAAATAATGGCCCTGGAGTCTGTTGTTGCACATTTTCAACCTTTACCTGGTTGCCTGTATACATCACCAGTGTCTTTAAACTGTTTCCATATTCTTGACATGATGTGCTTTTGTCTACTTTTAGGTCTATATAGACCTATGTCAGTGTCTATTCTGCTTTCATTCTCCCGACTGTATGCCATAAAATGCCTTCTGAATGATATGTTTCCCTCTCCACATGTGAAATTTTATCCAGTTACTGGTACAGTTGAAAAAAAAATTAATTTAATGAAATTAAAATTTAAAGCACCTCATTTTACTCCTCGCCGCATGTGCTGAAAAAATACTGCAAAAGTTTGCATATTTCTGTGAAGGTTATGACTTTGTGATAATGTTGACCTTGTGCTATCAATATGGTGGACAATAGATATGATACTATACCTTTCAGTGGACTTAATAGTATTAACATAAAACCCTTTTTATGGTTGTTTTTTTTTTTTTTTTTTTTTTTTTTTTTATTTTTCCTGCCAGTCTAGCTATCTATATATAAGTAAAACAAACTGCTTAATGTGATGGGGGAAAAAATCATTAATTCAGTGAACTGTTGTTAATTTTAAAATTGGGCAATTCAAATAAAGCCCCCAAAATCTTGATTAAAATAATAGAGTTAATAAATCTGACTGTTTCAAACTGCTTTGCAATTATATCTATCTGTTTAGTTGTGATTATATCTATCTATTTTAGTTTTTTAAAATACAGCTATAAATGCATGTTATGCTTTGATAAGATGCTGTCTTGTCCACCATATTACTTGCCTCTCAAACTTATTCCATTAAAAAATATTTCAGGTTTACTTTAAGGCATGGATTTAATGAGAAATCTTCATCAACTGGTTAAAAAAGTAGTTAAAATACTTTTCCTCCAAAGCAAAATGGTTATTATTAGATAATCTCCAGCTTATGATAAGCAACTTGAACTGAATGTTTATCATTTTGAATGCTTATCACCTAATACCATAGACAGATTGCAGCTGATGAATCAATGTATAATTTGAAATGTGAAATTTTATTTTATAGTTTTATGGACAGGTATTATTTCTAATAGATTATATTATAAGTAATGACATAACTGCCAATTCATGGGCTGTTAAAATCTATTGTATTTGTTTTGTATTTAATTATAACAGAAGTTCTGTGGTTATCTTTTCATGGGCTATCATCAACATCACTAAAATACAATCTATAGCATCAATAAAAATAAATGCTATCTACAACATCAATAAAATGCAGTAATAGGCAATTGTTTTCACAATGCTAAATTTATTCACTATTCCTGGAATAAAATGCGAAAGCGAATCACCAAGCGAGAAAATTCTATTGCCTCCCCACTCCCCTAAGTATTTTAATATGATAATTTAAATTTCACACATAATGTCTAATGTTTGGAATTGCAATAGGTTTGTACTTAAGCTTATTTATGCTAACAGAAAAGCCAGCCGCATAAATGCTGCTGATTCATTTTTATGTAATCTGCACTAAACAAAGAAATGCAATATTTATTAAAAGTAAAGGAACTGGTGAAAATATCTAAAATCAATGAGATTAAATGATAGTTGCTTAAGTTGTTTTTCATTTCTTTTATTTTTCTCTTTTCTTTTCACATATTAAAATTGACTGTGTGACATACATTTGATATTACAAAGTCTACATTAAGCTGTGCCAATCCACAGAATTTTAAATTAATCAGAATCGATAGTACTATTTAATAAAATTATTTTACTTTTGAACTGACTGTGTTCTTATTTAAAGAATGAATGAATGGAAACACAAAACAACACAGGCTATTATTTGTTATTTTAAAGTGTTCTAAAGAAAATCACATGAGCAAGATTGAAGGGTCCAAAATTACGTGAAACTTAAGCACATAAAATTTATCTTTAAATTATTCATTGAAAACCTTTGTAAAGGTTATCTATTTTATGTTAAAATTCAAGAACAGATACTAAATAATTATTGAAAGTTGAATTTATAGATATTTAATTATGTAGTCAGGTAATATGTATTATTCTGAAAATTCAGTTCTGTTTTAAGTTTTGAAATGTTTACATCTTGCACTGAAGCCTAAACTTAATTCGGTACTATTCGGTTTCAAGGGCCGTAAAAAATTGCCAAACTATTGTTGATGCCAGTGCTGCCAAAAGTAATTGCGGCAACCCTAATGTAAGAAAAAAGTATAATAGTAAACAACTATCTAAATATTCATGTTTTAATTTAGGTGAAAGTTTAATTTCATATAATATTTCGCTACCGAGTTATCGCTAAAGCATAATGTCATCTCGTTGGTTGTTCAAACATAATTTTCTATAATGAGTGATTCCTTTTCTTTGAAAACATTTTTGGTAAAGTACAGAATCGCCCGCTTATTTCTTTGCCGCTTTTTACAAGGGTAAAAACAATTGCAATTTGGTCATTTTTCTTTTACTTTTTAAGTGACAATAGGTCGATGTGTACATAGATAAAGTCAAGGGTGTGCGCAGTGCCATTTTTGTGCAATTCTGGGATTTTTTTTTTAAGTGAAAATAAGTCGATGTGTACATGAATACCGAGTATGTGTAATTCTTAAAAACGCGTCAAGCAGTGGGTGATTCTGCACTTTACCCAAAATTCTATCGCAGACTTTTTCATCATAGGAAATTCCCAAATTGTTAAATCCATAGGATATCAAAAAAGGAATAAAAAATTAAACTGGTATTTCAATGGCGTCTTAAGAAATATAGAACTATATAAACTTACGCAATCTGAAATCAGCGCGTACGCGAAATTTGGCACGCTGTTAAATGGACGTGTTTGCTAGATTTGGCGCTTTCCCGCATACGTTTTCGCTGCAATTTTTTTTACGGCACTCGAAACCGAATAGTACCCTTAATTCTAAGAAGAGAATCATAATGTGTTGCCATATTTTTATTTAGTACTTCAACAATCTAAAAACTGATGTACTAGACTAAAATTCATTTAATCCGCGAGCATACGCACCAATCCGATGAACACGAGAACACGCGCCGGGTATGTCATACCCGAATAAAAAGTTTGTAATTAAAAATTTGCCGAATAAAATTAATCAGTTTTTAAAAGAAATTAAAATGTAAAACCAAGTTAATACTTCATTTTAGACAAAATATGAAAGAATAAGGAGAGGTAAAATTATTTACTTACAATTTTTTGAACATTGTTTACAAAATGAGATCATATGTTTCATACATATACTTTTGCTACAATTTTCACAAATGAATCTGGTCTTTCTATCTTTTTTTCTTGGGGCACTCTGTACACCTCTTGTAAGTAATTTTAGGTTTTTGGGAGGGTGGTTCATTGTTAACATGTTCATCGATGGTCAGTGTTTGTCTAGAATCAGGAATTACAGATGCTCATCGTCGTTCATTTTGAACACTTTCTATTAGCTGCATCCCTAAGGCTTTGAGAAAAGTACGCCTGGTACGGTATTCCGTTGGTAGTTCCTTCTTTGATAGTAGAATTATTCTTGCATTAATGGCAGCTACGTTTAACACTGAAAAGAAAATCACCATAGGCCATCGACGTGCTACTCTTGCTGTAGAATACGCAGCTGCCATCTCATCTACAACATCGACTGCTCTTTTTGTCATGTTATAGAATGTACTGATTTCAGGCTTTTTAGATTCCCCAGTAGATTCATCGATTTGATCGCCGGAATGCATTGTGGATAACAGAATCACACTCTTATTTTTTTTTCGGCACATAAGATACAAGTGTTGCTTCTTTCTGAAAACCGAAAATTGAAGAATATACCTCTATTTTCTTTGCCAGAAACTCAGGTGGCATTTCTCTCTTATTTTTATGCATTGTACCTACTATCGTAATTTTCTTCTTTAGGAGATCTTGAGATAATTCATATTGGATATACCAATTATAAACTGTTAAATTTCGACCAGACTTGTATAAGGGCCTTATTAAACGTTTGACAACTTCGCTTGCACCATTTTCAACTTGAAATGGCCCATCTGGTTGTTTACAGCATAAATTTTCATACTCTAGGTATAAAATACCATTGCGTCTATAAGAGCAAATATTTTTATGCCATACATTGCTGGCTTGTTGGGCATATATTGTTTGAAGGAACAACAACCTCTGAATGATTCCAACTTCTCATCAATGGTCACATACTCTCCTACAGTATAAGCCTTTTGGCAATTTGTGACAAAATTTCCAAAAAATTCTCTGATCGGAGCTAATTTATCAACGTCTCTTCTAATGGGACGATCTCTAATGTCATCAAAACGGAGGCATCGTTAAAGAAAGAGGAATCGGTTCCCTGACATATGTCCATTCCCGTTCCGTCTGTTGCCCACAAATCTCTTACGTTCACATGGGATGATTTATAAACTCCACATAAATACAGCAATCCAATTAAAGCTTTGATTTCCAACTCATTTGTTGTTTCGCAAGTGTTCGCAAGAGTTTCACAAGTGAAATTTCCACGTACTGAATCAATATAAATATTTGTATTGTCGACTACATGTTTTAACATATCTTCATCGATAAGCAGTGACCAGAAATCTAAAGGTGTTGAGACGTCTTTAGAATACTTCATATTTCCAGGGAGTTTAGTTATAATATTTTTGGTGCCAATTATAACATTAGTCCGGAATTTATTTTTGTTCCATTTTACTCCATTTTTTCCAACATAAAACTCATTGCTACATTCCAAAGTTTCATTTTCTGTTTCTGTATCTGAATCACTACTCTCTATAGATGAATCATGATTACTATTATATTCTTCGTAATCAACATCTTCACTAAATGAATCCTCATCAGAAGAAACGGTTTCAAGAAGATTTCTCAATCTTTCCATCTCTTCATCGTAAGGAATATACGGCGCCATGCTTACAACTCAAGAAAAACCTATAGTAAAAGCTTGAAAACGAGAAGTCTTAAGAAATATAGAACTATATAAACTTACGCAATCTGAAATCAGCGCGTACGCGAGATTTGGCACGCTGTTAAATGGACGTGTTTGCTAGATTTGGCGCTTTCCCGCATACGTTTTCGCTGCAATTTTTTTTACGGCACTCGAAACTGAATAGTACCCTTAATTCTAAGAAGAGAATCATAATGTGTTGCCATATTTTTATTTAGTACTTCAACAATCTAAAAACTGATGTACTAGACTAAAATTCATTTAACCCGCGAGCACACACACCGATCCGACGAACACGAGAACATGCGCCGGGTATGTCATACTCATTTCAAGAGTGACTCACTGAGAAACACGAGTACACGCGCGGGTATGACATACCCGAACAATGGTGTTCCTAAAAAACCGTTGCACCTGTCACCTCAGGAATTTCCACCATTTAAGTATGTGACCTTGAACTCAGCTACACCAAGTTTCGTCCTTTTATGAAGAATGGGTGAGAAATATACAAAAAAAAAAAAAAAAAAAATGCACATGGGTATGACATACATATTTATTTGCAAATCCATATATTAAAATAGTGCTATAAAATTATTTTTTTGATAAAAATACTGCTGAAATAATCATTATTCTTTTCAAGAATTTTATGTGAATTACCTTAAAGCTTCAGAATTAGAAATAGAAGTCTTCTATAGGTGTGGATTCAGAAAGTATAGACAATGTTTAAAGAAATGGATTTTGCCTTAATTAAACCTGATAATTGGAGAAAATGTTGTAGAGTTGTTGAAGAGTGTATCATTAGATTTTAATGAAACTAAGTTTGTTGAACTTTAATTTTTGTTCCCATTATTATAAAAATCATAATTTTGAATAGTTAATAATGGTAAGAATATCTCAGGAAGTCTTATTTTGTTTTATTTGCATTTTGCTAATCAATGTATATCATCTTATTAGCTTAAGGTGAGAAAAAAATATTATTGACACTTTATTTTAATTTGCATGATGTTTCTAAATATATTTCTCTGTGTAAAAATTTTTATGTATGTTCTAGTTAAGAAGAAAATCGTTGTGTAAATTAAAGAGAAAAAATGCCTGTCATGTCTGCAGCTCTTCACCTATTCGTGTTTACACAATCGAATTTGTTGAAGAAAGATTAGACTTAGCTGTGGACCATCTTTGTCCAAATTTTTATAGAAAAATGACAACTATTCCAGAAGAAGGATTCCATTACAAAAAACCTTCCAAGCATCACTACTGTTCCAAAGCAAAAGCTGCTAAAAAGAAAGTAGCATCTTTAAAAGCTGTTGTAAATAGATTGAAAAAAATGTGGCCTACGAAACCTGAAGTGCTTCAAGAGTGTCTTACAGATGATATACTTGAACATTTCAGAGCAATTCAAATTTAGCTTGTTAGAAAGGCCAATCATTCCTTTTGTTTATTACTGGTTCCAAGTTAAATAAAATTCCAGATTTCGATCTTCCAGATATTAGGGGTGTTTGTTTGTTTTGTTGTTAAAATGTGGTTGTAATGATTATCATTATCATTATTCTTTATTTTTTTGTGTGCATGTGTGTTGTATTTATGTTATTTCTCTTTGTAATCATTGTTATTGTAATTTCAAATTGCATTTACTTTTGCAATTCTAATATTGTTATTGATATTCCTGCTTCTTTTTATATGTTGTTCATATTGTACTATGCAAATTAAAAATCCAGTTTTACAAAATCCTGTTGTTTATATTAATTCATAGATTTTTCTTGAACCTCAGTAATGTTATGCTTTAGTTGAATGTGTAAATTTTAGTATCAGTTTTAACACACACATCCATTTAAAACTCTCAATATAAATCTTAATTTATATAGTACATGCAATAATAGATGGAAGTCGTATGTAGAAATAATATGATAACTGATGAGTTTTCATTTAATTGGCATTTCAGTTTTTCATCTCAATTGAATTTGCATGTCCACAACTATTAGTTAGTACTGGAAAGACAATATTTCTTTAATCCATCTTTCAGTTTCTTTTGCAGTATTTTTCTTTGTCAATATTTAAAAATTCTTTTCTAATTTTTATTTTACCTTTCGGTTTTTAATTCTTACTTTAATTATTTTCTTGTTTTGACTTGGCTGGAATTAATGCTGACTTCAAAATTGTATTTCTTAGCTTTACTGGCATTTTTGATATTTGATAGGAGTATCCCCATTTCATTCATTTGATTATTTATATATATTGCAGCAATTTGTGCAGCATTAAATTAGTGATTAAATATTTTTCAATTAATGATCTGTGTATTTTTTATTATATTTCAACCTTGAATTAGTTTGGCAAGATAAGGGCATAAGAAATATTGGCCTCTTAATTTTCCCTGAGGTGTACAAAATTATAAAGAATGTCTCTCTTGCATGTAAATATGCAGAAAATCATTAAGTCTTTCAACAGCTGCAGAAAATTGTATATGTGTTGAATTTTTCTTTTAGTGAGAGAGAGAGTGCCCTTCTGTGTCTGTAAAAATGTTTACTTGCACAATTAGAAGTATTGTTGTAATACTGGATTAAAAGCAACATTTCAATTAATTTGATTAATTTTAATTGTTAATATATGTGTGAATATATATATGCAATGAAGGCAAAGTTTTAGAAGTACTGATATAGGAACACTGAGGCGTAGGAAGCATAGCAATGTTGTTTTGCATAGATGCTTGATGCTTGTCGATTCATATTGAAAAGGAAAAAGTCAATCCTGATTAAATTCACATTTAGAGCAGGATATGTAAGATAAAAAATATGTAAATCAGCTTTATAATTTAATTTGGTAATAGCCTTTTAATACCTCTTTTTTAATTTGGTTATTTCCTGTTTAGTCTAAAAAAAATAGTGTTTCTAGACTGTGCCATTTCTTAATTAATCTATGTCGTATGGCTTGCATAATGCTGATGATGTAGCTAATTGGGAACT
The DNA here is from genome assembly GCF_044657685.1 of Stegodyphus dumicola. Classification (NCBI taxonomy): domain Eukaryota; kingdom Metazoa; phylum Arthropoda; class Arachnida; order Araneae; family Eresidae; genus Stegodyphus; species Stegodyphus dumicola. The sequence goes on along the minus strand of NC_140769.1, from coordinate 265,767,155 downwards.
TGCACTCAGAATTTTGAAAAATGCAGCCTTTCTACGTAAATAAAAACCTTCCTCTTTAGTGAACTGCCATATTGGATAATGTGTACTTTAACTTCTTTCTCTGTACTGCTTGGACGTAATTTCGCTGTGCTCTCTTCCTATCGCAACAGTATCAAAAATAAAAAGGTTCTGGAAATAAGCATGATTAGAGTGCCAACAAACCATTCAGTGGCAAAGACAAAGCCTGTGCATCCAAGTAAACATATTAAGTATCACTGGCTGTTAATAACTTCTAAACTACTCCCTCCATTGGAATTTCGTGGGAGATGTCCATCTTTTCCTACCACCAATCTCTTAAGAGAATTTTGGCTTGCCATCTATTTTGAGTGCCTTGTGCAATCACTGCTGCACTTGAAACACATACATGCCTTCTCCGGAATTTAAACCCGAGTAATTAGCAGTACAGTAATTAGCATCACCATCCACTATGCCATCTGTGCAGTATTTTATCTTATGATGGTTATAATCAATTAAACAACAAATCTTTGCCAGTTCCATTGATAATTCAGTAAGCCAGATAAGTAATTCATTAATAATTAGTTTTTTGTCTCTAATATAAGATGCATTTGCTTATTAAATATAAAAATAATACCCATAAAGGTGCTGCTATATGTAGATGATTGTATGTCAGCTTGAATTTTATTAAGCTCTTCATTATGTAAAACCACAATAAATTCCTTTTGTCTTCCATGTGCAAATGATGCACAGCTCATTTTTTCAAATTTTAAACTCAATTTACAGAGTCATATTTCTAGCTATTTAATTAAACTGAGTTTCCCCCCCCCCCAGTTTTACGAGTCTTTTGATGAAATATATTTTTTGAGCGAATATGAAATCACCCATATGATTTTTTAAAACAGTAATCAAAGATATTCTGATTTTTTTCTATATTAATTTAATTTGTTTTATTAATAGTGGAATGTAAATTATATCTTTCTAAATTTCTTGTCAAGCAATAAAATAATTAATGTGGCAATGCCAATGTTGGTATTTTTTTAATTATGTGTGTCAGATTTCTCTTGCCTACTAAAAACCATAAAAAACTATGTATATTTATTTATCTCTGCTTTTAGAAAATAAAATATGTAACATAAACAATATGCCAAGTCTGGATTTTCCAAATAAACTAACTAGCTGTGATGTTATTTTCTACATTTGTCGTAATTTGAAAAAAAAAAAAAAGGAAAGATAAAAAAAAAAAATGCAGTTTGAGAGAAAATTTACTCTGAACAATTTTAAGAAAAGTTTGCTGATAGAGTTTAGGTAGCAGCTAATCACAAACCTTTATCACTTACATTCAGATCGCCCCTATTGTTTCATTTATACTCAGTTGATAATTTTTTTTTTTTTTTTTTTTTTTTTTTTTTTGCTAGCTGTCTTGTTGCACTATGATAGTTAGGTGTTGTCTTTCTTTGGGAAAAAAGACGGAGTACATTAAAGTTCTTCAGTTTATGGTATCAGGTCTTTTTATGAAGGTTTACACGAGAGCTTTGCGGAGCACAAGTGACATAAACCGAAGTTCATTGCTGGGCAACTAGACCTTGCTGTGTCACAAAAACTGGTGTAAAGATTTTGTCTAAATGTTCTAACTGTGGAACTTTATGCCAACCTTGTAAGAGAATTGGCCAATCACAGCATATATGAAGTGACATTCATTGGTTGATTTCACTGAATGAGCTACACATCCATGCAGACTCAACGAGAACCACGTTGGGCTTCTCACCATCCAGTTTTCTCTTTGAATTCTGAGAGTTTTGCTTCCCGGTACGACAGCTGTGATTGCAGCAACCCTGTTCGCATCTTTACTTTCCGTAATTTGGCTATGGCTTAAGCACTGTTCTACAGATGTGAACCCAGCTAATCGTGTTTAGACCTTAGGATTATGAGATGTTAAACCATTATGTGAATGCTCCCTTAGATTGAAGAATGTCTATAAAAATGAAAATAAGCATTCAGTTTTCCAGTCTACTAAGTTGTTATAATGGAAATGTTCTAATAAGTTTAAATGGAAAGGTTATTAATCACAAACACCATGCATATATACAAGGGTGATATAAAATAATTATTTTAAAAGATGCCTGTAAGAAATAACCACCATTCCAATGACATACAAAGAAGCTTTAGCTCATAAAGGTTTAGATTAGGCAGCTTATGAGCTAGATTTTTTAACCAACAAAATCATTTATGTACAAAAATCACCATAAAGCCGTTCAAAGTTATTCATTAGGAGCAAATGTAAACAAAGTGATTATTTCTACAGAAATGTTCTGAAATTTTTGTTTTACTTGAACATGTTCCCAGCAATAGAATTTTAATATTTGGAACCGAAAAGGCAGTCAGTGGCTTCAAAAAAAATTAGGAGTGTTTTGGGGATGAAACTTTCAAGTTTGACCATTTTGCATTACCCATTAGCAAAGAATAGCAATAGCTTAGTTGTCGATTTATAAAACCTCACAGTAGGTTAAAGGAGAGGGGGCTGTGCTGGTAGGGTAACATACTATCATGTAATGTAACATGAAAATATGAATATCTGAAAGACTAGGCCTGAAATGGGAAACCTACTACTATGGTAAAATCAGTGGCATAGCTGGAGCTTTCGTTCACCTACCATGTCTGAGTTTGTTTCCATTCTCACTATACACCAAAATTGCTGTTAAAATGTCAAAGTGATATAAAAGGAAATAAATTAAAATACATTTTAGTTACAGTGTTTAAAAATGCTGTTTGTTTATTTATTTTTGCTTTAATGTCAGCAAAGTCATCAAAACCGTGCCTTTCAGTAGTTTGTCAATCTTAGGTAATTTTTGTAATATTTTAAAATTAAAATTTTTTGTTCAAAAATCCTCTCATAATGAGTGGCATGTAGAACAGTTGTGAGGAAAATTCACTGTTGTATTATGAACTGATTTTTAGAGATTATCACTTTAGAATAAGGTTCGAAATTTCCTTCTGTGTTTTTGTTTCTTCTTTCTTGATGAAAGCAGAAATAAAATTTTGAACTCTTTCTCTCAACAAAGAATTAAAATCTTTAAAAGAGCATATTCAGAATATCTAAACTGTGTAAATTTGTTGAGATTTTAATTTTTAACTTCATAGTGATGTAATAATAAATACTGATTTGAATAGTAAATTGGCAATATAGTCTTTTATTTATTTACTTGACCGCTTTTTACATTCTGATATATGGAATTTTTGCTAGAGCTTGCATTAAATTTTATGCTATCTTAAATTTTTTGTATAAGGATTAAAAAATTTATTTACATTAAGCTGCTATGTTTAAATTTATTTACTGTGAAAAATATTTTAATGTAAATAATTTTTTCAGCTAGTACAGAAGTTAATTACAGGTTAAGATATATAAAATACTGATTTAGAATACAGAAAATGGGGAAAATTCAACATTGTGTAAAGTATTGAGAATTTGATTAAGACATTGGATTAAATTTACAGTCTATATTCATTCCAAATCTGAAGATAGACTTGGACAGCTTAATGATGATTCAGCGATTTTCATAAAAATGCCGAATTTTATTCCATCCGAGCCTAAAGCTGAATAGCATAAAGGTGCGGGAATCTTTAAGCAGGTCTTCTGTATATTTTTAAATGGGAAAAATACACAGCGTAATTCTATAAAAATAGTGATTGTTTGCAATTAGATGAATCATGAATTATATGCATTTTTATTTAAATCAATCCGATTAAAAAGTAAAAAAATAATATTCTAAAGAACTGCGTCTATTGCCTTTTAAATAGTTTAGCTTGTTAATTAATTACAGGTAAATTAAATATGAAAGAATAATATCTTACTTTGTCCTGAATGGTAACAAACTCGAATGAAAAGTGAAACAACGCAAAATATGTTTCCAGATTAATAGCCTTATAACAAAAGGCATTGTTTATCATGGGATATTTCTGTACGAAATTTAAATGTAAATAAATAGTCATTTCAAAATTAAATGCCATCCTATCTGCATAGAAACAGAGAGCATAGAGTTTAATCAAGGAATATATGAGAACTTTGCTTTTCTGGTAAAAAGGCAAAGCGAAGATAATTTCATCAACTTTCATCTTTTCTAATGTCCGCTGAGAACACAGTCATTTTCCCCCTAGATATGTGTACGGTTTTCAACCTAGATTCAGTAACTTCTACTATAAAGAATATTGTATAGTTTGCGAAAAAGACCTAATGAATGCGGAATCTTCCTTTGAAGGACAAAACGTGAAAACCATTTATAACTCGAATATTTTATGAACAACAGACTTGACTTCCTTTTACGGTCTATTAAAATTATACACATTTTTCTTGCAGTACATTTAATACTTTTCCTCGATTTTCATTAGAGATATATTTCTCAGGCAATCAGTTCAATTCTCACTACTCAAATACTCAAAACATCTTCATTAAAATAGTAAAAAAAGAAAAAACTAAAGCACCGATTCCAGTAAAAGCAATTAAAAAATAAATTTTTGTAAATAGAGTTTCTACGCAAAAATTATGATGGCCATTCGGCCAATGGGCATAAAGACAAAATTTTCAGTACATCAAAATTTAAATCACTTTCGGCATTGCTGGGAAGAAAGATCCTGAATTTGCTGCACCAACTAATTTAATTCACTGTACTACTAAAAGTTTCATATGTAAACAAATTTCGCCTGGTTAGACTTAGCTCTACTTACACTTTTAGATTGTTAATAATTCGACAGCTATTGCATACAGATTAACTAAAAGCATAAAAACCTTAACCGGACCATAAGAACAACTTAACTCCATTAATTTTAAATAAAAATATGCACAATTTACCAACATACAAGAATAAAAAAGCAGAGCTCATGAGGCCGAGTTACAGTTATATGTGTAAGAAAATGTAAAAGATTAAATTAGCAATGGGAAATTTCACTTCTCAATTTCTAAAAATAGTAACCTCTCTCTCTCTGCACTGCGTCATTTTTAGATTAATCCATGTTCTATGATTCTTACGTAATTCTGATGATGTAAATAGAACTAAAATTCAGACAGCCGATAGTAATTTTACATCAATATTAACTATCCAATCAAAATGCATTGAGAACCAAAACTAACTCGGTCTGATTTAAGATTTCACCCTGAACGTAACGCATTTGCTTTCTATGCTTTGGTCTAGCTGGAATACAGTCTTATCTGCTCTTTTTTTTTTTTTTTTTTTTTTTTTTTTTTTTTTTTTTTTTTACTAACTACAAATCTATCAAATATGTAAGCTTTTTGGAACAGGCACATTTAATGTGGCAACATGTTTGCTGAAATAAAAAATGAAGATTTAATCTGTTTCGTATTCATTATGGATCAGCACTTCTACGCCATCAAAATTCCTGCTGGACACTACTTCTGGGTTTGTTTTTATTACCACATATATATAACTATATACATATCAACCCTGTTAATAAGATCGATTGAACTAAAAAAAGGGAGATGAATAACTATAGTTATATAATATGTTATAGCAGTTCCGTATACAAATTTTCAACGTTCTACGGCTACTCATTTTTGAGTTATGCGATATACATAGGTACGTACGTACAAACGTCGCGAAAAAAATTCTCATCTGAATCCATTACAAATTACAACACATTTTACAATCCATTTTTGGAAAAACTATCATTTACTTTGTTCGTACGTACAAACGTGACGCTTAAAAAAAAAAAAAAAAAGCGTTCAAATGGGTTCTGGAACCGTCAAAATGAATATTTCCTTTGAAAAAAAAAGATACCCGAAATATTTCGTGATTAGAATTGTTCCTTTAACTTCATGCAAGAAAGTAAAAACAAACCAATAAAGATCAAAATTTCATTTCCTAAATGATGAGTTAACTGTAGAATCAAGGTTTATAAAAGTCGTTACTTCCTTTTTCCTTAAATAGCGAAAATTCCAAACTTTTATTATAGCATCAGCCTTCAATAGACAACTCAGTTAAAAAATTTAAATGGAATCAGAGAACTTATTTACATTTTTTGGTTCAGTAGACAAGGGCACCATATGATGTTCTAAGATATGCTTATTGTGTTCTCCTTCTGCTAGAATTGTGTTCACACCTATATTTAGAACACAGAGTAAGAGAAACGAAAAATAAGGGAAATGTGTTTTACTTTACGGATGGAATGTGGACCCTAATATGCTAAACCTGGATGATTTTAACCAACATAGCACAGAAACATCCTTGGGATATCCTGAGGATGTCGCTCGCGGGATATGCGCACATCCTGAGGACATCCCGGAATATCCCCCGAACCTCCTAAACACGTCCTCCCGAGTACTTAATGTCACATCCCAGTATATCCTCAGGATGTCCTAACTAAGTCTCATCGACAGCGTACGGGATGTTATTAGGATCTCAACTCCTACTTACTACATCTTGGAATATCCATGTCACATCCCAGTATATCCTATCTAGGTCCTACCGACTGCATTATGAGATGTTATCAGGATTTGAAATACTAGTTACCAATATCCCTTTAACTTCTTAAATATATACTCACAACTGCTTAATGTCACATCCCAGTATATCCCGAGGAAACTTCCTTACATTCCAGTGAAAGTATCTGAAGGTGCTCTGATGATTAAAACCTACTTATTTTACACAGATAGTCTCAAATCCTTCTCCTATGGTTACTATGGAAAAATGAGAAATGTTGAGAATATTTATAGAGCTTATTTTTTTTTTAAATCTGAATTTCAATTTATATAATAATTTGTAACTATATTAAAACTGAGCAAAGGACTTAAAATGAATTATTAAAACAAAATAATATATGAGAAAATTTTCTTTTATTTTTAAGATATTAAAAATCTTTCAATCATTTTTAAACATCCAATAGCCCCAAACTGAATTCAATATATTCATAATTAAATTATTTTAGATAATCCATTTTCTATTTTCAGTTAATTTGTATTAAAAAGTCAATAAAATTAACCATTTAATAATCTTTACAGATGAAATGAAAATTTACTGACCATTAATGGTCAGTAAATTTTTGTAGAACTTCTTGAAAAGTTAAAAAAAAAGTTTCAATCCAAAATATCCATACCATTCGTTATATCTGATTTTATACCTTGGAGGTTTAGTAGAGTTATAGAAATTAGAATTAAGTGTTCGTTCGTTATATCCGGAGTTTTGTTTTAACCCGGGCTCGTTATAGCAGGGTTCGACTGCATACAAGAAGAGACCGTTTGTCGCGTCTGTTTCTTTTTCAAAAAATATATCAAAAAATTATTTATTTATTTATTTTAACTTTCCATTAGTTTCATAAACATTAGTGACTTCTCTCTGATGTTAAGATCTTTTACCAGAGCATCTGTCAGTAGTAAAAATTTAATTTATCGCGATGTAAGAAAGAAAATATGTATTCGATTATCGAATGATTCTAAGCGCAAGACAAGTAATGAATTTTTAAATAAAAAAAGATAATGAGTTTTTTTAAGTTTACTAAAAGGAAGAAATCTTTAAAAAAAAATTAAGCACTTGTTTAATTAAATCATTCCGGAACAGATCTGCTGCGTTGTAGGTACCTCGATGAAAAATTCGATTAAAAAAGTATCCAGATTTTACAACCTGACGCGTTCATTTATGAATTTCGTTTTTTTTTTTTAATGTAATCGGTGTTATTAAAAATTACTTTATAATTTAAATTAAATTATAGAAACGAAAAATAGACCTACAAAGGACAATAATGTAGACGTTGTCTACAGAATTTTACGATTATCATTAGATTATTTTTTGAGAAATAATATTCGACAGTTAAGAGTATTTTATGATGGAGGGTTATATATAATAAATAGTGTTATGAACATTTTTTTGTGAATTATATTAAAAACATTAGTTGCAAATTGCTATTTTAAAATATACATTTTTTTAAATTACGAGATTTCTTACGCCGAAAGTTGTGTATAATTGGAGAGTTAGGTTTGGAGGCAACTTCCTTTTGAAAAGGTTAGATTAGGTTAGGTTATTTTAATTACGGCTAAGCCTCGAGGGCTATTTAAGGAGGTCTTTCTAAGGGGAACTGGTTCGTATACACGTTACACATGGGGAAAACCACGAAAACGCCCATGCAGCCAGCCCGTTCGCGGGATTCGAACCTCGGACCGAACTACCTTGTGTTCAGCGACTTTACCGCTCGGCCGCTGATGGGCCCCTTTTGAAAAGATCTGTCTCCTTTGCTCAGCTAATTAGTTTCCATTGGAGATAGGAAGTTTCTTAGTTTCATAGTTAGTTAGTTAGTTTCAGAGTTAGTTATGTTCATAGTTAGTTAGTTTCATAGTTAGTTATGTTCATAGTTAGTTAAGTTTCATAGTTAGTTATAGTTAGTTAGTTTCATAGTTAATTATGTTCATAATTAGTTAGTTTCAGAGTTAGTTATGTTCATAATTAGCTTCATAGTTAGTTATGTTCATAGTTAGTTAGTTTTATAGTTAATTATGTTCATAGTTAGTTAGTTTTATAGTTAGTTATGTTCATAATTAGTTTCATAGTTAGTTATGTTCATAGTTAGTTAAGTTTCATAGTTAGTTAGTTTCATAGTTAGTTATGTTTATAGTTAGTTAGTTTCATAGTTAATTATGTTCATAATTAGTTAGTTGCAGAGTTAGTTATGTTCATAGTTAGTTAGTTTCATAGTTAGTTATGTTCATAGTTAGTTAAGTTTCATAGTTAGTTATAGTTAGTTAGTTTCATAGTTAATTATGTTCATAATTAGTTAGTTTCAGAGTTAGTTATGTTCATAGTTAGTTAGTTTCAGAGTTAGTTATATGTTCATAGTTAGTTAGTTTTGTAGTTAGTTATGTTCATATTTAGTTAGTTTTGTAGTTATTTATGTTAGTTTCATAAACCAGAAGATGACGAAAAATGTTTTTAAATGTGTCTTTATAGGGGAAAAAAAAAAACTTGAGAAAGTTTCGATAACATCGCGATAGATGTTGTCAATCGACAAAAGATAAGCTCTGTAAATTACTCTTCATATTATAAAAGTGTTTTGCTCAGTACAGCATTTTGCAACAAGTGTTTTCAATCGTGGGAATCGCAATTAAAACAACTTTATCACATCCTGTGATCGGTGATTGCAAAATATTTAACTCTACTCTTGCGTATGCTTTCTTTTACATCTAGAATAAAATCTACAGCTTTTAATGAAATTTTTAAATTAAAGTTGTTCAAAAAGTCATCCATTTTTTAATATTTTCATGTTTCCCTACTTATGATTGCAGAGTTATTAATTCTTCTACGGAAAAGGATGCATGAAAAAATTAACTATGTTCTCGGACCATGGATGTTTCGATTACGAGCCGGACGTGCTACTAGGTACGTCACAAAAACGCACATGGGAAAAGGCAGTAATTCCTTATATTACATTCTAAAAAGGAGTTAAAAAAAAAAAAAAAAAAAAAAAAAAAAAAAGCATTTAAAATTGAAATTATTTTGATTCCAATTCTTACGGTCTGAGCGGAATCTTTTCGACCGTTACCCTTCACATCGTTACGCTACGTTTCGTCACGTTGTACGTGCTTTAAATTTGTGCTAGGATTTGTATCCTACTTTCTGTAAATATTAATCTCGAGGTCTGTGAAGGCAATCGTTGCGTCTTATCCTTGAAGTAAAGTATACAAATAATACAACACAAAATAAATTTAAAGAAAAAGAATTAAAAATCTGAAAGGTTTCAGATTTTAAATAACGTCCAAAGCGACGTTTTTTTAAAAGTTTTGTGCGTTACATTTATTTATTAAATAGCATGTTCTACGTGCTCAAACCAAAAAATTCAGTTGAACAGCAATATCGCAAAATAATTTTTAAATGAGCATATCTTTAGAATTTCCGTTACAGAGTCTCGCGCGGAGATTTTTTTTTTTTTTTTTTTTTCTTCTTCTTCTTCTTCTTCAGTCCAAAGAGGCTTCGTCCCTAAAAAAATATTGTTTCTGTTTTGCGATTTTGCGTCGGAGCTTATAGACGGTGTATCACTTTTCAAATCGTTGCCATTAAATGTTATCGCCCTGTATTGTATTTGAAGAAATTAAGTAATGAAAAATCTTAAATAATGAATAAATGTATGTAGTTTCTCGCATTCCGATAAAACAACGGTAGCTAGAGCCATCCAATTTTGAACGGTGTACTCCTACTACGAATATGGGCGTCTGAAAGCCCAAATTTGAAATTTGGAATATGTTTTATTATCGATTTCTCATATGTTGCAAAACTTTAACGAATTTTTGATTAACAAACTCAACGATTTAAACGCGAGCAATGGCAACACTATACGAGGGGGGGGACTTTTTATCTCTAGCACGCGGAATTGTGTATCAGAAATTCTAAAGATATTCTCATTTTAAAATTATTTTGCAACATTGCTGTTGAACTGAATTTTATGGTTTAAGTGCAAAAAACATGATATTTAATAAATAAAAGTAACACCCAAAGCATTCAAAACGTTAAAAAAACGCCCTTTTGGACGTAATTTAAAATCTGAAACCTTTCATATTTTTTTTGGTTGTGTTTTTATTCTTTTTCTCGTACAGTGCGAGTACGGGAAAAAGAATAAACAGTGTTGCCATTGCTTGGTTGAAATCGTTTAGTTTGCTAATAAAAAATTCGTTGAAGTGTTACAAAATATGAAATCGGTAATAAAACAAATTCAAATTAGGGCTCCCACATCTCCATATTCTATGGACGATTACGTTATTCAACTTTTGATGGCTGTAGGTACCGTTGTTTTATCACAATGCGAGAAACATGCATACATTTACGCAGATTTTTTTTATTATTTAATTTCTTTATAATACAGGGTTCTAATATTTGGTGGCAGCAATTTGAGAAGTGATTCGCCGTTTATAGTTTTCAACGCAGAATGCATTGCCCCTTTGGACAAAAAAGAAAAAGAAATTAGTTTGTCAGCCTAACAATTTTACACAACTTGCGTAAAATACAATACGTATAAGGAAGTAACAGAAGTAAATCAATAAATCCCTGCTATGGCTTAGGCTTTAAACTCATGCGAGGAATTCTGGCTAACAAGGGCCCACCAGCGGCTGAGCGGTAAAGACGCTGAACACTGGTAGTTCGGTCCGAGGTTCGAATCCCGCGAACGGGCTGGCTGCATGGGCGTTTTCGTGGTTTTCCCCATGTGTAACGTGTATACGAGCCAGTTTCCCTTAGAAAGTCCTCCACGAAAGGCATCCCTTCCCTTAGGCAGATAGCCGTAGTGTGATTTGCCATAATTAAATACACCACACCACACCTGGCTAACAAGGCTGAAGCCGATTCGAGTAATTCAGAAGTTGGAACAACTACTAGGTAGAAGGTTATCGACAAGCACCAAAACTCTAAGAACTCTGCCTTAAGTATGTTAATTAATTTGCAACAACAATAAGTTTCCATGAATACATGATTCATTCTAACGTTACGAGACGGAAGATCTTTAATTTATTTCTAGGCAATCTGAAGCATAGATTTTTCTCAGAGTGTAGCCATTTGGCGAAATATAAGATTTTCTACAAATTTCTTCTTCTTCTTCAATGGCTCGACAGCCCTGGTTGGGTCCTGCTGGTCTTCTCCAGGCATCTCTACTTTTGGCAACTGTTTTCCAGTTTTTAACCTTGATCTTTTCGACACAATCAATCCATCTTAGCGGGGGGTCTGTCGCCTTCGTTGTGTCGTGGTTCTGCACACACACTGGGCCGGTATTCCAGAGGTCCGTGGTTCGATTCCTGGCGAAGGCAATTGCTCATTTTTCATCTTGCTTGCTTCCAAAAAATACCTAATGCCTCTACATGCTTTTCAAATTGTTGCCCCCAAATATTCGAACCCTGTATTATTTTTAGAGAAATTAAATAATGAAGAATCTGCATGAAAGTATGCATGTTTCTCGCATTGTGATAAAGCAACGAAAACTGCAGCCATCCAGTTTTGAATAACGTACATCTCCACCCGAATATGGGTATCTGGAAGCCCAAATTTGGAATTTATTTTATTATGTATTTCATATTTTGCAAAGCATTTATGAGTTTTGATTAAGAAACTCAACGATTTCAAAGCGAGCAATGGCAACACTGTACGAAAAAAAAAAAAGCATTTTTATTTCCAGCGCGCGAGACTGCATATCGGAAATTCTAAAGATATGCTCATTTTAAATATTTTGTGATATTGCTGTTGAATTGAATTTTGTGGTTTTAAGTGCGAATAACATGGTATATAATAAGTAAAGGCAACAGGCAAAACGTTAAAAAATATAAAATCTCTCAGATTTTTTTTTTTTTTTTTTTAACAGCGAAAATATTGACTTGTGTGTCATCAAGCGAGTAGAAGACACGGAATGGCTGCGACTGGATCTGACACTATACTAGTTTTATACCTGATATCGCAGTTCTTGCGATTATTTTTCATTAGAACGATGTTTACCAACAAACAAGATCTGTGGTTGTTTTCTTTCACGCAGCAGTGATAAGAATGATGATTCACATAGATAACTTGTTACAAATGGGATAAAGAAGTTCGAAACCATATCTGAAAATGAAGGGCGTTCGTTTTTGCCGTTTTATCTTGTATTACAAGTAAGATAAGCAGTTTGCAGTTGTTGATTTCGCAATCGATTGGATAAATTGTATTCATTATTATGGTTCGTGTTTCGAAAACATTTTCAATAACTAGATGAATACTACAGTATAGTTCGTTATTTTTCTTTTAACTTATTTTGCGAATGAAATATGCTTCTGTTAAACAAAATCTTTTAGAGAGGGGTGATATCTATGTTTCCTTGCTCAAAACAACCAACAATAACCAAAAGATTTTTCTTGAAAAATCTTGAAGCTTCATGTTTTAGATTCGCTTACAGTAACTTAGCAGATTCACCTAAGGTAATTCTTTAAAACATATCATTTAAGCAAAACATTAGGCCCATCCAGTTTTGATAATGAACATAATTTGAGAAAATTTGTATTTTGCCTTATGTTCAAAGGTCATCTGGCTAATATTTAGAATATGGTAACAGGTAGTTTGGCGACATTTTGGTAAGGCGATAAAGGTTACTAGCTAGGACTTTAGCAATAATCTGAAGAGTACACAGTTTGAATCACAGATTATTTTGTTTCGGAGAAATGAGAGATCATGAGACATGTGACATTTTCCGGAAAATTCCGATCATGATTTTAGCTAATGAGCACTTAGAAACAATTTCGCTGCTAAAGTGCAGAATCGCCCACTTATTTGTTTGGCGCTTTTTACAAGAGTAAGAAAAATTAGATTTTTGTCAATTCTCTTTGACTTTTTAAGTGAAAATAGGTCGATGTGTACATAGATAAAGTGAAGAGTGTGCGCAATGCCATTTATGTGCAATTCTGGGGAGTTTTTTTAAGTGAAAATAGGTCGACGTGTACATGGATACCGTGTATGTGCAATTCTTAAAAACGCGGCAAACAGTGGGCGATTCTGCACTTTCTCAAAATTTCGCACCTAATGTTCGTCATGATTAAGCATTTTTGTTCCATAAAAGTTCTAGTATAAGCATAGTTCGGCTATCAGATTGTTGGAAAAAATTTTGAGTAAAAAAAAACATGCCTTTACTTCGTGAAAACAAAATGGCGTCCAAAACAAAATTAGCAAGTTGCTGTAGCAGGGTTTGTCGCCAAATTTTCGCCAAAAAATCGCCAAGTTATCATAATGTAAAGATTCACCGGTCATCGTTTAGTTCACCCCTCCTCCGTGAAAACTAAATGTTGTCTATTTGAACTGTTATTTCTGTTAATAACGGAACTTTTTCCGTCTCTGATTCAAATTCCAAAATATTTTGCATCACAGCTGTGCAATCTTCTGTGTAAACAAACAATGACTGTAGTTAATCACGATAATTTTAGAAATAAATAAATAAGAATCTGATGTAGACGCCACAGGACTTGCCATATGCACAGCCAGTTAATTATACATATTTTTTGTTCATTTAAACTTATTTCCTCGAATTTCATTAGAGATATATTTTTCATTCAACCAGTTCTCACTTTGCGGCAAGGGGGGGGAATACATAAAAACTCAAAAGAGCTTCATTAAAAACTGTGAATTACAGAAAAACCTAAAACACCAAATGCAGTTAAAACAGTTAAAAGACAATTTTTGCAATTAAAATTAGAGTTTGTACTCAAAAACAAGAAACTCAGCCAACCAGGAAGACAAAATTTTTGATTCGAAAAACTGAAAGTTAACTTTTCATCCCCCTGGAGAATAAGACTCTGTACTTGGTGCACCAACTGACTTAATTCATTATTCTAATAAGAGATTTAAATTTAAACAAACGGCGGCATCGTTAGGCATAAAAAGTTGGGAGGTCCCCGATTATGCTAAACTATACTTTTCATACCAAGAAAACGAAAAACTGTACATAGAGATTTCTATAAATAAAGTAGGTCAAATCTGAGCTTCAAACATCTAAAAACTGAAAACCTATTTGAAAAAGCAATTTTTTAGTTTTGTGTAAATGACTATTAGTTTTTCTCTTTATTTATACTTGCTTTTGAATTTCGGATTAGCATATATTAGTTTTAGACCAATTTGTTTGTATTTTTTTTTAATTTCAATCTACTTAATGTAAAGGTATATGGATTTTTAATTGTCATTTTGTCACAATGTTATATTTTATTCTTTTTTCCAAGTGTCTCGAAAATGTGTAGGGAAAATTCTGGTACACTGCGAGAAAAAAAAAAAAAAAAAAAAAAAAAAAAAAACACCAAGATGACAAACTGAAAAGTAAATCTTCAAGGCAACCCTAAAAAAGGAAAATCGGTCAAGGCTTCTTTCTGCGGCAACAGACAGCTGCAGACTAACTGGCGAGAGCTTTTCTTATGATAGACAGACACGTATGTTGCACAAAAGAAAAATGCGACAGTTCTATATCTCCGGTTCTACTGGGCCGATTGACGAAATTCAATTTGCGTTTTTCATGTCTCGAAAGTGTGACTTAGGTTATGTATTAGATTTATATATAGCAGTGTTCTAATATCGGTATTTCGACACAAAATCGGACTTTTTCTGAAATAACATACCAATTTTTTTCCACATTTCAATTCTATGACTCAAATTACGCCAAAATACCAAGTTTTGTAAAAATTGCACGAGTAGTTTTTAAAAAATTGGCTTTCAAAATTAGCTCCTCCATCTTAATTGAGTTTGGTATATATTGATTAATCACTTTTTTTTTTAATTAAGCTTTTTTGGTTTTCCTTTCGGATTTCGAAATTCAGGTTCATTCCAATTAAAATTCATCCATTCTTTTATAATTTATTTCTTTAATTTGTATTTTTAAATAATTTTTATAAATTTTTCAAAAAACATTTGAATTATAAGCTCTAACATTTTTACCATCATCTTAAAGTAGACGTATTTCTAAGCAAACCTGCAAAAAATTAGAATTTTTTATTCAAAATTTCCGAAGATGTACGTGAATTTATGTATTGGCGCGTTTTGAAATTTGGCGCATTCGTTGAAAGCGATAAAACATTAGATGTGCGTTAAACACTTTGCTAAAATTATTTGGAGGTAGAAACGAGGTGACTTTTTTTTTTTCTCTCGTGCACAGTGTAAAAAAGGTAGAAACGAGGTGGCTTTTTTCCCGCTCTTGCATAATGGAAGGGAAAGGAAAATTGGTTGCCATATATTGAGAAGTTCGCCAAGTGAATTATTCTTGGCCAAACTGAAAAAAATTTCGCCAAGAAAAATTTTTGAATTTCTCCGTAAATTTCGTACCAAATTTTGCAAAAATTTATATCTGGGTATAATTTGAGTCGTAGAATCGGAATATGGAAAGAAATTAGTCTGTTATTTCAGAAAAATTCCGATTTTGTGTCAAAATACTTATGTTAGAGCAGTGCTATATATACATCTAATATATATCCTAAGTCGCGCTTTCGAGACATGAAAAACGCAATTTAAATTTTGTCAATCGGCCCAGTAGAACGGGAGATATAGAACTGTTTCCCCCCTTTTTTTTTAATCCAAAGGCACTTTGTCCCTGAAGAACTATTGTTTTCGTTTTGCGATTTTGGGTTGAATCACTATAAATGTCCGTTTCACTTTTCAAAATATTGCCACCAAATGTTAAGAGTCCTGCGTTATATTTGAAGAAATTAAATAATGAAAAATCTGCATAAATGTATGTCTATTTCTCGAATTGTGATAAAATAACGGTACGTAAAGCCATCGAATTTTGAATGACGTGATCTTCCTACGAATGTAGGCATGTGGAAGACCAAATTTGGAATTTGTTTTATTATAGATTTCATATTTTGTAAAACTTTAACGAATTCTTGATTAACAAACTCAAGGATTTCAAAGCGAGCAATGGCAACACTCTACGGGGGAAGAACCTTTTTATCTCCAGCGCGTGGAACTGTGTATCGCAAATTCTAAAGATACGTTCATTTTAAAATTATCTTGCAACATTGCTATTGAACTGAATTTTATAGTTTAAGGGCAAAGAACATGATATTTAATTAACACATTAAATAATAAACATATAATTAAAGTTAACACACAAAACGTTTAAAAAACGCCCCTTCAGACGTAATTTAAAATCTGAAACATTTCAATTTTCTTTTTTTTCGCAGTGTACATTTGAGATTCGAGTTTATTATATGAATTTTAAAGTTTTAATAAACATTTGATAAAATCTTTTTACGATTTTTGATCTCAAATGGACCAGGATAACGAAACATATTTTTGGATCATATTAATCGACTTTTATGAAGCTTTAATGCATTTTCCCCTGATGAGTTCTGAATTGGAGTTTAAATAAAAGGAGATTAATTTTTATTCTATAATTTTGTATATTTTCCCTTTCCCATTTTTATTTTTCGAATTTGTTCTATTGAGAAATCTCTCTTTAATTGGATTTGTTTTGATATTGTGTTAAACCTCTTATACACGGTAGCAATTATTATATTATAGAGAAATTGCCTTGCTTTTATTCCAATCTAATAATACGTTTAGGTGCTTTAAGTTTATATATATGTACAGGGTGTCCACTAAAGTCCGGTACCACTCGTTTAACTGCTGAACGGCTGCAGCTATGGTCATAAAAGTGGTGTCTCTAAGTATAGTAAAGCGGCTATGCGCTACTAGATGAGATAGCTTACAGCGTCACCTGGTAGAAAATGGCGGAGTTAGCGCCCCTATATCGAAAACGATACGAGATCGGAAGAAAAAGTGAATTACAAAGTTGTACAGCATCCTCAATTTAGTGCTAAAAGACACCTTTCGGATATGAATTCTAAAAACAGAACGTTGGAAACACACATTTGTTTCTTCATGATTTATGAAGCTGTGACTTAACGAAACTTGAACGAAAGGAGAAAAGATTATCTTTCGGACGAAAACGAGTCCCTATCGTGACACAGTGTTATTGCTTGTAAACTGTGGCCTCTCAAAATGTCGCATTTGGAAAGTCCTAAATGAATTAGATGCTCATCCATACCGGTTAACGCCTAATCAGACATTACTGGACGGGGATGCTGAGAGATGTTTCACATGGTTCAAATTCGTCATCAGTCAGACAGAGGTCCAGCCAACATTCTTGGCAGATATAGTGTAGACGGATGAGGCATGCTTTTCGCGGAATGGGCAGAACAACCATTACTGGACACTGGGGAAAATCCATCATGTTCTGCCGACGTTCGACATCAAATACGGTTTGTGATTAATGTTTGGTGTGGAACTTATAAAAGCAATGGGCCCGATATGGTACAGGGCTACATTAACGTCTGCACGATATTTAAAACTTCTGCAAGACCGAATACCTGATTTTGATGAGAACCTGCCGTTGCTTCAACTCCAGAACAAATGGATCCAACATGACGTCTGGCTTGCGCATGAGACTTCACAATTGAAGCAGTACCTGATGGAGGAATTAGAAAAACGACTAATCGGGTATGGTGGTTTAAGAGTGGCCTCCACGTTCACTTGACCTGCCTCCAATAACCTTTTTCCTGTGGGAATACCTCAAACAGCAGGTGTATACGACCCCTCCACAAACATTGCAGGATCTTCAACGACGTATCACGAATTCTCGTGCAAACGTGTCACCCACAATGCTACAACATGAAGTTCTAATAAGGGTCCAGATGTGCATTTCAGCTGACAGAGAGAAGTCTGAGCATTGCAAATAAAGGTAGCTTTTGATGACTAATATCGTTTTGTGACCCCCCCCCCAATATCGTTTTGTGACGTCACAGTGCAGAAAATCGTGAGCAATCAAATGCGCGTGCGTTTAAAACGTTGTGCTCTTAGCATTCATGTCCACAATATGTCTTTTCGTACTAAATCGATGATGCTCTACAACTTTGCAATTCACTTTTTATTCCTATCTCGTATCGTTTTCGAGATAGGGAGGCTAACTCCGCCGTTTTCCACCAGATGGTACTATAAGATATCTCATCTAGTAGCGTATAGCCACTTTTATGACTATACCTACCACTTTTATGACTAGAGTTGCAGCCTTTCGGCAGTTAAACGAGTGGTACCGGACTTTAGTGGGCACCTTGTATGTATATGCATGCATATTTTTATTTAATCTAACACAAACCAAATCAGCGTTACAGCGCTTTGTTCTTACAGAACGTTTTAGATCGGAAAAACTTTAAAAACATATATTTTAATTGCAGCAGCATGTTGATACAGGAAAGCGGAAGAGAGGAAAGTGAGTCAAGCAGAAGAGAAGTGACAAAAAAGAAGAAAATAACTTTTGATATCAAGGCATAATTACATTAAACGGGTTACATTTCGAATAACATTACAAGAATGTTTACATTAATGAATTAAATTTCAGATACATAACAGATTAATATTTGGATGCTGGCTTAAGATTTCATGGCATTCCAAGAATTATTGCATAGAGATCAGATGACAGAGCACTTTTCAGAATTACGGGAATTAAAGATTATATTAGAAAAATTATTGGTTTGCTATTTTTAGAAGAGCATATGAAGCATATTAGAGCATATGAAGAGCTCTAAACTTGTTCTAATATTGCATCTAAAGTTTAATTTCTAAAATTAGAAGTGTTTAGAGCATTATAGAAAGTCGTAAGAACTGTGAACAAATGTAAATAAATAAAAATAATATGAGTTAAAAATATTAAATAATTAAATAAAATATAAAGAGATAAAAACATTAAAAAATTAATTTAATATTAACTATAGATTTAAAATGAAATGAAATTGGTGAAGTTAGTTACAAATTAAAATGAAGTCAAAAATTAACTGAAATAATTAAACAAGTGAATGGTGAGTAAATTGATAGTAAGCATCAGGCATGATGCAGGGAGCAGTTTCCCCAAACGGCAAAAAACTTATTGCTTCTCGTGCATTTATCAGGTATGGCCTAGTCCAGTGGTCTCAAATTAAAACTGCATGCGGGCTGAATGGGTAAATTAGAAAGAGCTGATGGGCCAGGTCGTCTTTTTCATTTCTTTTTTCTATCTTCTTTCTTTTCTATTTTTTTTATACAAAACGAAAAATTTTATTAACAAAAGAAAAATATTTTAAATTTTGCTTGATTAATATTTATAATACAATATTAATCATAGTAATAATATCGGAAAAAAATTAAATTTTTATTTATTTTCTGTCAGAAATGTAAAGTTTGCTACCTACAAGGTATTTTTGTTGACTGACAGCTAAATATTATAATCTTAAACTCACATTTATTTGAGATAACTCTGATGCATCTAATTCATCATTAAATTACTACTTTAACTTAAACTAAAAATAAACAAATTAAGAAATCTTTCAGAAAGTTCAGAATCTTTCAAAGAAAATTTACCAAGTAGGGGAAAAACTTGAAAATAAATAACAACAGCTTCGTCTCTTTCTCTTATTTATTAAATTTTTCTTCGAAGTTTAAATAAAAATACATATATTTGTATGTGAATAATTACGAACTTCCTTATTTCTTAATATAGCTTAACACTTGATACTGTTTCGATTCCGATAAAATTTCTAGCCTTGGAGAAAAATTACTAGAAATTATCTTCATGACGCATTACAGATGTTCATCGGTCAATCGTGTACACTTCTTATTAATTTCCAATCGTAAAAAAGTGTTGTTTGCATATAATTAATGTATTCCCAAAAAGCTATTATTCCTAGAGCAAAAGACCGTAAGTGAGTTTATTTATTTTTTGACAAGCACAACTAAAAGTGAATAAAATTACCTTTAAATAATTGAATAAAATAGTAAATTCAAATCTTTTGAATGAGATTTATATTCAACTGTAAATTAATTACTTGGATTTATAGATTTTTCTGGTGGGTTACTCATGTTCTTTTCAATCCAAATGATAATAATATAAACTTGGGCTTCAAACAAAAATCTTTAAATCTTTACTACACCATAACTGAAATGTATTCGAATAAAATTGATTGAGGGGCCGGATGCAGTTCGCGGACAACCAATTTTATAAACCTGGCCTAGCCTATCAGTTAGGGCCATTCATTACGGTGCCTCGATATAACGCTGTCGTGCACTTATGCAGATTGACTGCTGTTCCAATAGACAGAATTCTTCATAACGATGCCGTGGTCTAAAAGACCAAGCACAAATTGAAGATCAGTTTTTCTCTTGAAACCACTTTGCCAACTCAGCGCTTTTCCCAAGACGTTGGCATAAATGTCATAACTGGTTTAAGCCTAGCTTCGTTGCTAGGTAACCAGACCTTGCTAAGTCACAAAAATTGGTTTAGGTGTTTTGGCATAAAGTTCGAACTTTATGCCGACTTGGAATAAGACTCGACCAATCAGAGCGAACGCACGAAAGCTACTAAGCGAGAAAACAGAGAGGTAAAGTAGCCATTTATTGACTACTGCTTAGCCCTTCTCTCGCAGGTGTGAATGGAACTCTCCCGCATTTTATGCCTTATGACTATACCTCTATGACATTTTTACCACCGTCTGAAAGGCGTATTTCCAAACCCTACCCCACTTTTCGAATTTTTGACGTCACGAAAATATCGACTAGTTTCACCTGGCAAGACGCCTACCCCACTTTTGACTACTACGGCGCGCTTTCGAAAGAATTGTGCTGCTGAATAGTGTGTTTAGGTGCTAATTGTGAGATTTTCGCAATTTAAATTATTATGAGTGGGAATTTACGCAAAATCGTTAGTGAATGGTTATTGTTTATCGCCGTAGTGTATTTGAGGAAAGAGGAGAATAATTCACTGCTGATGTATACATTAAGAGTATGAAAAATCTGGAAGGTGATACTCGGCAATAAATGTGCTGCATTTCATCGCAACATTCAGCGACGCCAGTAAAACAAACGAAAGTGTTCGAAAAACTTATCCACATCTGAAGCCACTATACAAAAATTGTATGTGTGCCAATACAGCAATTTAAATTTAAAAAAAAAAAAAAAAAAAAAAAAAAAAAATTGCAGAAAACTTCAGATCAAGGAATAAGAATTGCAGTGCCTCTATGTGCTTAAAAACTACGAAGCATTCTGCAGACTTTCGTGCCAAAATCAAGGTTGGCAAATAGATTAATACATTTTATTGTTTCTTTTAGTGTATATATTTCAAAATTATTAAAATAACTTGAACAGTTGTTTAATTGCTTAAAACAGCAATAAAGTTCATTTATAAAGATATACAAGGAACTTCATAATTCATTGCTTTGGTGAACAACTGAAATTTACCAAATTACCTAACTTTATAACATTAAATATCTTCGTAATGCTCTGTTTTATAAAAGCTTAACTACTTCTAAAAGCTAACTACTAACTAAAAGCTTAGCTACTTACTATTCATTTGTTATACATTAAAATATTTTCTGATTTATTTACTAAATGCATAATCAATCATCAGGATTATTAAATGTATTAAGAATTTCATACCTGCTTGTGCAGTGTGAATGCATGTTTGTGTAATGAACTTTGATTTTCATGAACGAAAAAGAAATACAGGCTAATCTTTGGAATATGGTAACAGGTAGATTGGCGACATTTTGGTAAGGCGATAAAGGTTACTAGCTAGGACTTTAGCAATGTACATGGATAAAGTCAAGAGTGTGCGCAATGCAATTTTTGTGCAATTCTGGGATGTTTTTTTAAGTGAAAATAGGTCGACGTGTACATGGATATCGCGTATGCGTGATTTTGCACTTTCTCCCAATTTCACACCTAATCTTCGTCACTTTTGTTTCACAAAAAGTTTTAGCACAAGCGTAATTCAGCTAGCAGATTGTTGGAAAAAAATGTTGAGTTTAAAAAAAAAAAAAAATGCCTTTACTTCGTGAAAACAAAATGACGTCCAAACAAAAACTAGCAGGTTGCTGTAGCAGGGTTGGTCGCCAAGTTACCATAATCCAAAGATTAACCAAAATACAATCTCCGAATAAATACTTTTTTGTTTTCCAGTTCCTGTGTTTAGCTGTAAAAGTAAATTCACTTCAAGTATGTGTCTGTGTAATTTTGACGATGTAAATGCTGAAATGTATGTATAGTAAAAACTCAACAAAAAAATATCCAGAAAGCTCTTGAAAGTTTGGATAGCTGAGCATATAAAAAATGAAATATTGTAATAAGTGAATGGAAGAATAAACTAGTTTAAAATCATAAAAACAGTTCATCTTATTTGTGTCAACTTGATTATCAAAAGCCAATATTTAATATTATGCACGATTTGAAAAAAATGTTTGCTGCTGATCTTTGGAATATGATAATGGGTGATTTTTACAATGGTTGTTATGTGGATTAAGATTGCAAGTTGAGACTTTAAATATGAACAATAGTAATCTGAAAATTTGAAGTAGTAATTTTATATCCAACAATCTCTGCCAAATAACTTCCATGTTTTAAATAATTAAAAAATATATTTTTAACCACTTATTATTAATTTTTTAAAGTACATTCTATAATTTAAATTTTATTTACTTTCATCTATTTTTTAATGTTTGCCATTATAAATTTCATACTCTGTACTTTTTTAAGATTTCATAGTTATTTTATGTAAGAAAGAGATTTATGTGCAACAGATATACAATGAAAATCATTTAACACAAAACTGAGGGGACTGAAATATTTTTTCGTGTTAAAAAATATTGAAAAGAAAAGAATATATATATATATTTAACAAAATTAAGCTTATTAGAGTACATTTTATTTACATAGATATGTATATATGCATGTATTTAATAAAAACCAATGAAACAAAAACTTCCACAAGAACTTAATGGAATTCAATACAAAATTTTCAAGTTTATGAAAAACAAAACATTTTTTGAGTTTTGGGAAAATAATCTGATATTTTTCTTTGCATTGTCTTTTTTAGCATTTTCGCCTAGCACGGGTTTCTCCCCTATATCGGGCTCAAGAGGGAAATTTTGTAAAGCCTCTTTTCACGTCATTTCCCTCTTGGTGTCAAAAAAATCCTTCCGAGGATTTGGCGATTTTGGCCGGTTCAAGATGGCGTAAAAAATTGCGCCAAGTGCCGGTTATCTGAGTCTTTCCAACTACTGCAACAAATTCTTCCGATAGTACAGTAGGACTATCGGAATTCTGTATCATTAATACAGAAACTTTCTCAAACATTTCATTAAGTGTCAGCTAAGTTTCAATATCCTACTTCACCATTTCTTTCGGCGCCGAAGAATCTGATACTTTTGAGAATCGCGTGTAATGAAAATAATTTTCATTCATCCTTGGAGTCGCTGAATTCTAAGCAGTGCAACATATGAGCCAAACTCACTAATTTTTACTGACACTGCCATGTACTCATCACTGAATTCCAAAGCTAACTGATGAGAGATGAGATGTTTGTGTGGCGTTTGTTGACGTGGAAGGCGAAAGTACCATAGATAAACAAAACTGGCTTGTGTCACAGGCTATTCCGAGGGTATTTCAAAGCCAAATTTGCCTCTTTTCTACGAAACATGTGAAACCACCTCTCTTTCATTTCACACCCCGTTTAAATCTCGCTAGCGATACCAGTGTTTTCTGTATTTTGTTCATTTCCAGGAAGGATATCTTTTCGTGTTAAGAGAAACAAAATGCATGAAAATACATAGTAGCTTGTCGGGACCGTTGCATTATTTCGTGTTCACCGATATTTTGCGTTAAACGTATTCCACTGTATACAGATGTGTTTGGACTATGTATATACAAATAATGTTTTAAAAGGAAAATTTATAACCCTTCCAAAAATTTTTGTGCATTATGCTGCTAAAAATTTATCAGTAAATATATAAAGAAAGAAATTTAGAACCAATTTTTCAGAAAGAATAAAAATTGAAATTAAAATTAACTTGATAAAATCCTGTTTAGACTAGTAAAATCTTTTTAAATTGGAAGATATTTTGAACTTTTGATTTTACTTCCCTCCCCCCCCCCCATTTTCCTTTGCTACTGCTGTTTGATAAGAGGTTCTAGTAAAGTTTTGTGTTAAAATTATTTTGAACTTTCAAAGATTTTCCACTGCAGGATTTTAATTTTTTCTACTATGTGTTCTTTTTTTTTTTTTTTTTTTTTTTTTTTTGGTGAACTATTAAGATAAAAAAAATATATTGAAATGGTTCATCAGCTGATTCTGGATACAGAGAAGCAAGGATTTTGTTTTAGAAGGGAAAATGTAATTAAATTCGACATACCTTCTCTTGATGATATTATGTTAAAGTTGGTTGGATTCCTCACCTTTCTTGTTCTTTTTATACTACTTTTTTGGTTTTTCTTGTGATGGTTTATTTTAACATTTTGACCGCCGTGGGGGTCACAGGTGACCTGCACTCGACTTGGCTACAGCGCCGTGGGTGCCACTGGCAACGCGACCAATAGTAAAATACATAACTAGAATAAATATTGATACTGATAAATTTTTAAATAGTACCATTGTTACTATAATGGTTTGAAGAATAATAAATCGTAAAAATTTAAATTATAAATCACAAAAATGGTCTACAGATGTTTGGAGGTTGCTGGTGACCCCCACCATGAAGCACAATTATATAACATTATTTTCTGTAGATAATATTTCGACATAATATATATCGCATAATAAAAATTTCAAGTTGCCGTCATGGGCAAGTCACGTAAAATGCGCGCGGCAGTCAACGTGTTAATTTTTACATTTTAAAGTATTCTTGTTCTACATTTATAAGATTTTATGAAGATCATTTGAACTTCAATTTTTAAGTCTTTGTGAAAAGTTGGTTCCAAATTTCTTTATATACTATATATAAGAACTCCTACACTCCTAGAAAAAACTAATTTATAAATTTATTTATCCCACATTTTCATTTTGAAACATTTTAGTACATGCTT
The DNA here is from genome assembly GCF_044657685.1 of Stegodyphus dumicola. Classification (NCBI taxonomy): domain Eukaryota; kingdom Metazoa; phylum Arthropoda; class Arachnida; order Araneae; family Eresidae; genus Stegodyphus; species Stegodyphus dumicola. The sequence continues at coordinate 265,741,806 of NC_140769.1, read as the reverse complement.
TTCCTCAATATTTTAAAAGTTGATTTTTTTGTTGAACTGAAATATGTAATATGTAAAAATTCTATTAAAAAGCATAACTCAGAATCAAAATAGGAGATAAATAGAGATAATAATAATGTGGGGTATTTGATTCTCTTCCCCTAATAGTCATTTGAAACATTTTAGCGTGTTTTTCCATTCAGCTGAAACAGTAAAAATATAGAAAAATTCCCATAGAAACATAATTCGGTTGAGAAACAAAACAGGCAAAAAATTGGGTTGGCGTCAGGAAACTGATTGGTCTAAAACAGAGCTTCTTAAACGTTTTTTCAGTCGTGAGCCTTTTTTATGATAGATGTTTTTCACGACCCCAAAATATTTATGAAAATTTTGTGGGACCCTATAAGCATAGCGAAAATCGGACACACGTGCGAGTGAAACTGTCAATTTTTTCACTTGTATTGTAAGATAGTATTGCAGTTTTAGGTCATATTTTTAATTTCTCATTTTAAGACATAGAACAATGTGAAAATTTTATTTAATTAACAGACGAAATGACAGCATCACATGCAAAGCAAGTAAAGTGAACATTTATATTATAAACAGAATGCGTTGAAACATTTTTGTTTTTCTCTTTGTCTGTATGGTCTTATCTTTATCTATTTTCAGATACATTGTGTAAAAATATTGGGTAATTGTAAAATTATTATATTAAGTTTAAGAAATAACAAAACTACTGAAATTTTTTGCGACCCCCTGCTGTAGATGGAGGTTGCGATCTACAGTTTAAGAAAGTCTGGCCTAAAATAACGTTACAATATTTGATTTTGTTGGAACATTGGATAACTGAGGCCACACCTAGTGCAGTTATGGCAGGTGTGCAAATTTTGGAATTTACAGAAATATCAAGTAGCAAAATTTTTGGAATTTAGGAGTGGAAAAGTTTTTAGAATTTAGGACCCACAGAGATTGCATAGCACAACAAAATGTATCTGCTGAAGCTAGGACTCCAGTGCATGGTTATATTCTTATAAAAAGTGTATGCCTGAATGCAAAGATGCATTTTGAGTCATTATCGCTAGGTCAGCAGCCTACACAGCATTGTGTGATACATCCTTCATGTAAATAAGAAATAAAATTGACAGCACTTTAGTTAAATAACCCAACTCATTTCTTGTAAGTATTATGCAAGAGTATTGTAATTGTTGAATAAGAATACAACACTTGCTTTCTGTTCATCTGAAATGGGATAGATATTCTAGCAGTTATTCCAGCAGAAATTTGCAAGAACGGATCATTCTTTATTTAGTTAGATAATCAAAATACACAAGCTATGAACATAACATATTAAACCGTAATTCACTTTTCACATAAGTCGTACTTTCCCGTAAATTTGAAAATACTCTATTGTATGCTGTTCTGTTCAAGACAAGCCTGAAATCATTTTTTTTTTTTTTTTTTTTTTTTTTTTTTTTTTTTTTTTCAAAATGCAATTGATAACTTTTTTTTTTTTTTTACAAAATTTTAACCTGGGAGTTATGAACAAATTTGTGGGGGGTCACCAAATTCAAAGAAATTTACTTGACAATAAAAGATATACGGAATTTGAAGAGAATTTTGGATTTTTTTAACATTTGCCAGGAATTTTAAATTAAACATTTCCATATTTTAATTCTGATTTTATTGCTTTTCACTTGATTTATGTGTTATGTTTGATGATTTCCAAACAGCTAGAATCAAATTTTAAAGCAACTGCATACGCGCAGCTAAGATTTAGTTTTTTCGGCTATCTTAGTAATGTCTTGCATGCAATTTCTAATTGTAATACGCATCATTTATAAACTATGTTTCTTATTTCTAATCAAATTTGTTGTCAAGTAAGTGCAAAACATTTCCTAAGCATTGGAAAATTCAGTAGTGTCTCAAAGGATAATAAAAACAATTTTGTTTTCGTTGCAATTTTGTTCATGATGGTTAAATGGCCCAAAATCTCTTGTAAGAGAAATGGGATGGATGCACCAACATCAAATAAACTTAGAGAAAAACTATTAATGAAAATGCAAACAAAAATGTAACCATTGGCTCTCTTTCTACTTCTAAAAAAAAAAAAAAAAAAAAAAAAAAAAAAAAAGAAATTGAGTAAATATCAAGAAGAGTTTATTTTATACTGTTTTACATGTTGCATTATCAATGGAAAAAATATATCCAAAGCGTGTTAAATGCAGTGAAAACTTGGCACATGGAAAGCATGAAACCTGCGAAATTAAAAATACATTTAGAAATGGTACTTTTCCCATTTTGCCGCCGCAAACAGTAAAGTCGCCAACAACGGTACTACTGATGCCAAACAAAATATCTTTGCTGCCAACGTTTTACGCCTCATTTTCGAAAAGTCGCAGCCATTTCTTATGAGATTGTTTCTTTCAATACTGGCATACAACTACATAGAATTTTTACAAGATAATTAAAATTTATGCCCCAAGACCATTCGTGGTAATTAAGACAATTACACTGGTGTGCAAAAATTAAGGACGAAGTCGAAAAATTAGCACATCAGCTGAACGAAGAGGCAGAACGGACAGAAAGACCAATCAGGAGATTAAGTAAGGTGATGTACGGTAGCACATGCGCAGATATGCAGGTAGACATAATGGGGGAGTGTCTGAGTAGTATAAAGCATGTTGTCGGTGTAAGATCAGTATTTCTGGCAAAGAGATTGCACGCCGTATAGCAGTTAAAATCACACCGAGTTGCTGCCTCAGCAAGAAATGGCGAATAATCAATCTGTTAGACAACATCTGGATGCTTTTACCCGAGGTCGAATCATTGGGAAGTTGGAGGAAGGCCACAGTGTGACAAGTGTGGCTGCAGAGTTCGGAATTGCTCACAGCATCGTTTCACGACTTTGGAGACAATTTCAAACTACAGGAACAGCTATCCGGGGGGTTTAGTAGTGGTCGTCCATGAGGAACCACACTCGCAGATGACTGGTATATTGCCTTACAGGCCAGAAAAAACAGGTGGCAGACAGCAGGAGAAATCGCTAGACACACGGCACAGGTGATTAGACGACCGATATCGCGTTTTACCATGGCCAGAAGACTGCACGGTGGTGGTCTGCTTGCACGACGCCCTGTACGGTGTGTACCTCTAACGCCTGCCCATCGGAGAAGGCGTTCTCTGTGGTGCCAGGAACACCGGAATTGGAGAGACAATGAATGGGGACGAGTACTCTTTACAGATGAGAGCAGATTCAGTCCGAGTAGCGATTCTCATCGCATATTCATCTGGAGAGAGCGGGTAAGCCGCAATCATCCCTCGAACATCATTGAAAGGGACAGGTATGGAGGTGGCGGTGTTCTCGTTTGGGGAAGCATCATGCTTGGTAGTCGTACAGACCTTCACATCTTCGACGCAGGTTCAGTCAACGGGACCCGTTATTGTAACGAGATTCTTCTACCATATGTGCATCTTTTTAGAGGCACTATGGGTCCGCAGTTCCTTTTCATGGACGACAATGCACCATGTCATCGCGCAGTAGCTGCCGAACAGCTCTTAGAGAGTGAGGATATTGAACGTATGGATTGGCCGGCACGATCTCCGGATCTCAATCCCATCGAGCATGTATGGGATTTTCTAGGCAGACGCTTGGCAGCTCGTACCTTACCACCAGTAACGATTCCGGAGCTTCGATTGGCGCTGCAAGACGAATGGGCAGCAATGCGTCAACAACTCATTGACACCCTCATTCTCAGCATGGGCAGACGCTGTGAAACTTGCCTAGCAGTCAGGGAAGATCATATCCCCTATTAAAGCCCGGATGTTTCTTGCTGGACACCCATCACAGGGATGTTTGGCCTTCAGTCGCATTGCGCTCCATGCTACTTTTTCAATAAAGCTTCTTTTTATCCGTCTGATTTCTCTTTTATTAAGTGTTGCTTACATTACTCATGTCCTTACATATTGGGGATCTTACGGTATTAAATGTGTTGATTTGGAAAGCTTTTGTACAAAGTCTCATCCTTAATTTTTGCACACCAGTGTAGACTGCAATCACACCACTCACCCGAAGGCAAAAATATAGAAAAGGCAAAATCAAGGGTTAAATTCTTCAATTCTAATGAAAATGCAGTAGCGAAGTAAAGCACTGCGGTTTTTACATAATTTCTGAGTAAGCTATTTGTACGAATTGAAATAATTCTTGCATTTAAACTTGTATTCCAAATTAAGATTTAACTTGAAATTAATGTAGATAATTACTGAGAGAATTAGATTTTTGTAGCGTAGTTTACGTGCGATGAGATTACGTGGTACGAACCGGCAAATCAGGATTTTGAACCATGAAAACATAGTAAATTCTTAATGTATTTTTACAAATTTATTATCTTTATTTATTGGCTTTTTACAAAATTTTAAAAGATATTAAAATGTTTGTGCCTTCAAAATAAAAAATTCTTAGAACTAACAGTTGTTAACATTTTTTATGTGTATATTGTATGTTGTCATCAACAAAGTCTGCTTGGCGAGATTTGTGCCAGTGAAACTGAAAAGTACCTCAGAAACTACACATAAAGATTAAATAAATAAATCTGAAGAATTTTTTTAAGGAATGAGCTGAGAGCATGAAAAATTAAAATGTGTTTTTGAAGAAATATACAACAGTTCCTGAGAAGAATTTACAGGCATCCTTAAAAGTTTCGTATTTAATTGCAAAAAATTTAAAACCTCATACAATTGGAGAATCACTCATTCTTCCTTCAGCAATTAAAATGACATCATTTATGCATGCAGAAAAATATAGTAACGATTTAAAAACAATAACATTAAAAAAGATACTGTTTCTCACCAAATTTTTGTCATATCAGACACTATAGAATACAAAATTCAGTCTTTACTATAAAACTTGAAACTACCGACATTACTAAAATGTTTCAATTTATCGTTTATGTGAGATATGTTTTTGAAAATAACGCAGTAGAATATTTTTTATGTTATAATATTTGGGAAGGAAAAGCAAATGGAGAGAAAATATTTGAAATTATTAACAGACATTTTGAAAAAATGTTACCTAGACACACTGTGTCGCAGTTTGTACTAATGTAAGCTTTTAAAACTAAGACAAAACTTTGGCAAGGAGAATTGAACAACAACAACAAAAAAAAAAAAAAAAAAAAAAAAAACAGAAACATGCTTTTCACAATTTACTAAAGAAAATAATACAGATTTCTTGTTTAAAACAACATGTGATAAAATTGACAGAAAGTTTTTTGAAAAATTTCCAAATAAGGAATTAGGTTGGATCTGTGACCCATTTTGCCTTTGGTGTTTTCAATTCCAATGTATCTCTAAATGAAAAAGGAACAATTAATTGATATTTTAAGTGACGGAATACTGTGTGTTAAGTCTCTAACTTGCCAAAAATTTTAGTTGATTAAAAACTAATATGTCGATTCAAAAGGAATGAAAGTAAATTATTACGTTTCTTACGTAAAATTGTACAATAAACTTTTAGCTTCTATTTAAAACTTCTAAAATGCTTATGTTACATTTTTCTGTTATATAAGCATTGAAAGTGGATTTCTCACTGAAATAGAAATAATTTTGCTATTGAATTAACATGGAGAACTTTTTTATTGAAATATTTTTTCTCTGTGACATTAGTTGCATCTACTACAAAATAAAGATTAAAGAACTGTTTTTAAAACATTTTGAATTCGTTGTCATATTGATCTATGAAGCACTAGATTAGTGAGTTTTTATTACGTTATTGACAAATATAGTTTTTAAACAATCAAAAAATTTAAAGCGGAGATAATTATTTGTCAAATATGAATGTGTTTTCAAAGAGGAAATAAATAATAAGTGATAAAAAGAAAATTCAGTCAGAACATTCACATCTCTAACAAAGTAATTTGCTTTGATTTAATCTTTATAATACAATTTATTTTAAAATGATAAGGCAAAATCTAATGTGAAAGGTTATGCGAAGATTACGATAGTACCTAGAGTTTTCAGCATTTCGTATAATCCTATAACCAGATAATAATAATATTAAAATAAATTTTATCTGAATGAAGTTTTCTTATTACAGAAACAGTAAAATTATGCAATTACATAAACGAATACACTTTCGGACAATATACTTAATATTGTTTACAAGCGCAAGCCAAAGTTCTGTTTATGTTACATTTCGCCCTTCAGCGCATGCTCAAGAATTACCATCCAGGCGAAACTAGTCGATTTGACCATGACGTCAAAAATTCGAAAAGTGGGGTAGGGTTTGGAAATACGCGTCTGAAAGGAGTCTAAATATAAATATAAATATTTTATTCATTTAAAACACGTTTACAACTGGAAATATATCACTACGATCAACGATTGCAAAAATAAAGGCCGGGTAAGGACTTTTAAGCCAAATAACAGACAATACTAAAAATATCCATTCTGAATTCATTTTACGATACGTTTTCAACAATTTCATTATTCTGTCCGTACGTACAGACGTCACGTAAAAATATAGTCAGAATGGTTTGGGAACGGTCAAAATGAACATTTCCGTTGAAATATGATACACGAACATTTTCGGAATTATGGTATTTCCTCTCTTTCGTACATGGAAGTAAAAAGGTAATACGACTAAACGGCCGCTGATAAAAATAGAAAGAATGCTAGAAACAATATGAGAGTACAGAGACTTTGAACAGAGAAGCGTTGCTTCGAAAACAAAAGGAGAAGAATCTAAAACTTTCTGATCGCAATGCCTTCCCAAAGTAATTTTCGCTTTCAAACAGAATGCTAAAGGGCAAAAGATCCAATATCGACATGAGAACAAACCTAGGTTGTATTATTCATAAAGTCTTTAAAAGTCTCAACCTTCGTCACAGGCAAACAGTCAGAAGTTAGAGTCGTTTTTAAGTAATATTTATTCTAAAATAAAATTCGTCTGCTAAAATTGTGGTTCAGTTACATAAAAGAAATGCCGAAGCACTTTTATTGTGTTTTAACTCAAAAGTTGAGAAATAACAGAACCTGGGGGAGTCCTCTGGGTTCCGGTACAATTTAAGCACTGGTTAAATGATTGCCAATAGGTCCAATTGGTGGTTAGTCAATAGATGGTTAGACTAATAGGCCTAATAGGTGAATTATCTTTGCAATAGCAAAGATAAAATGCTTTGAGTCTTTACCTAATAATTTAACATTTTATAATTTAGCAATTTAGTTCAAAATATTATGGATTTTACTTGATGATTATGAAACTAGAGAACAACCATTTATAAAGCCGAATATGATATTAAAAATTAAATCATACACTTGATAATTTTGCAGAAAATGTGTGTAAAATCGTGCATGGCTATTGAATGAAAATTGCGTATACAAGGTGATTCCAAATTCATGGTACAAACTTGGAGGGGAGATACAGAACAAAGATATGAATAATATTCACATAAGAAACCCAGGTCGCAGTCAATTTATAAAGCCGTAAATACAACTTGAAATGCATTTACAAAAAGAAATCATTAAAATGAGACTGAGATGGCATAACATGTCATGAATTGCTTCATACCAAGAACAGCAGTCACAGGATCTTTTATCACTCATTTAAAGAGATCTTATTTCAAACTATGTCTCGAAATACATTTGCAGATTAGTAATATGCATAAATAGCCACCGTTGCCGGTAGAGGGCCGTAAGTTGACTTTGACTTGAGGTTCCACCTGATGTTTCCTTTCTGGCCAACCTCTTAGAATATATTTCTTTAATTTCTTCTGCGATAGAGAACTTGAAGTTCCTCAGATATGTTTCATGTAAAAAAATGTTCTTGTAGGAATATTAACTGTATGTAAAATAAATTGAGCTGTGTTTTTACAAAATTAATTCCTTAGTAATATCAAAAATATTGATTCGAGTAGGCTTTAGAATGTTTTTTTGAGTAAATTTGATTAATAGAGTATTAAAATTTAACTTAGAATAATCATTGGTTAATTATCAATGTAAGTGTAGATTTTAAAATGTTGTTAAAATACCAAACTAGCTTTCAAATTGTTTAATTACAAGGCAAACTCTATTTCTAAGCAATAAGTATCATAATTCCCCAGTAGATGGCAGCACATCAAAACGTTATTCAGTCAGTAATATTAAGCATTGATTTATTTTAAACTTAAAGTATAATGTTCATTTACCCTTATCTAAATAAAAAATTAAAAAAATTATTTCAAGTGGGGTTCTTAAAAAGTATTCTTATTTTAGAGAGTAAACAAATTCTTTGGTAAGGGGTTAGAAATTATACGAGTTTTGAGAAGTATGCTCACTGCTCAGGAACTCAATGATCAACTCAACTCAACTCACGCTGCTTCTGAATGAACATTTCTGATGTGTGATTGCGGCATTGAAGTTATGTATGTCTGAAGCGGAATGAAGGGTACAAACTAATGTTTCAACTTTTATCTAGCACTCTAAAAACGTAATTGTGTAAGGAACTGATTCATTATTGTTCATTGAAATTTCTTTAAAGTTAACTTTTTAATCTTGCCAATTCTTGTAAGCAATACCAATTATTTGAAAGTATGGAAAGTGAAATTAAGAACTTTGATAATTTTGGTGATTCCGAAATGGTGCAAGCATTTGAGGTAACTGTTCAGCAACAAAATCAGGTGATGATTTCGAGGATTTCTGAGGACATTAAATCTTTGGTTAATTTCCCAATGGTGCATCAATTGGGTGTGCAAACTGTTCATCCAAGAACTTCCTTGATAACTTCTGAGAATACTAATTCTTCAAACACGTTATTTAACACCCAAACTGGTCAAATTTCGGAACCAGATGTGTTGCATGCTCATCGAGTACCTCCTTTGATAATTCCTGAGAACATTAATTCTTCGTATAGTTTATTTAACTCCCAGATTCGACCAGATGTGTTTATTCAACCACGATTGGACTTAGCTAACGAAAGAGTAAGACTTTTTTTTTATTATTTTCTTTAGCACTTTGTGAAATAATATAGAGGCACTTGAATTTGATTTCCTTCACTTTGAAATATTTTTTATTTTCTTTTAATAACAGAATCTAAGAAACTAAAGTAACATAAACTAGTTTGAAATGCATTTATTAACCTTTTGTAAATTTAAAATATTATCTAAGTACTAATATAATAAAACATAAATATGAACTAACTACTTAAAATATTAATGTTTAATACATTATATTTTGTAATTAAAAATATTAACATTTTGTAAATTTCATTACTCATAACAAAGTAATTGTCATAAATTCATTTACAGTAGTGTTTCAAGAATTTATCATAGCAGTACTAGAAATATTGAAAATTAGAGAAAGACTGTTTATTCTGATTAAGAGCTTATTTTTTAGGATTGTTACTTAGTCTAGATCGGGTTTTGTTGACAATCCGCCATTTTTTTCCGATCTTCAAAACCGGGTCTACCTTGGCGACCGAAGTTTGTCGCCAAATAAAAAAATCGCCAAAAGGACCAACAGCTTTAGTATTAGTCCTTTTTGGCGAGAAATTTGTTTGGCGACATTTTGGAGCGATAAATGAAAAATTATGATAACCTTGGTAACCCTAAGTGCTGAGCTTCAAACATGCCGCCATTTCTGTTCACGTAACTTTAACGAATTTGATAGGTATCAGAGCATTGATGGCAGGAGGGATAAATTGTGTGTTTTTCTTAAAGTTACTTTTGTGTTAGGAAAGCACAACATTTAAAATATTTTTTAAAAAGCCAAATTTTTGATAGTTAAAACTGGTGCTTTTAATATTACATCACATGAGTCTTGACATTTTTTCATATGTCAACTCTGCATATTATTATAAACGCCACCCCCCTCCCCAAGAAAAAAAAAGAACACATTTTCAGTAGCATGAGGTATACTCTTGGTGTTTCCTTTGCTAAGGAGATCAAAATTACCATGGTCTAAAAATACTTGTATACCTCATATTAGAACTATAGGGATGTGTAATTGCATGAATTCATAGGTTCAAATCAGGTTTCATTAATTGCTTTTATAACATTTTCATAATTTGTCTGACTATAAAAAATATAATGTTGCTTAGATTATGGAATATATTGCTTATAATTTAGAGTTCTCAAATTTTGTAAATCTTACAACCTAACAGCTGTATATGAATAACCTTCACTGAGTATTATTACTTTCATTAATAGTATGTTGACATAACAGTCGACTTTTTATTTTAAATTTTATGCAAATTTTCTACATTACTTAAACATTTTATCTAACAGAAATCTGAATTTTTTGTAATAAAAACTCTATAATAAAAGTAAGAGTACAATTTATATATAAAAATTTGACTACATGGCAAGCACTTAGATACTGATTTCAATGTCTTTAAATGTTATTATCATAAAGTTTAGATATATTCTTATCAAGTTAAGATATACTTTTATTCTATTATAAAGTTTAGATGTACAGAACAGAAGGCACACTTTGTACTTACGACTCGGTCAACCACTTGTGGCAAGATAACTTATGATAACAATTAAGTTCAAATGTAAAATTTAAATTAAAATTAATTTGTAGCCCAAAGGCTGCACAAATCAATTTAATGCAAAGTTGGTGAAAAACTTAACTGGCATGGAATTCAACTATCAGCAATTATAATGCAAGGCTAAAGACTACAAATCTTTTCTTATCTAGCAACCTGTTAATGTGGCCTCAAAAGGCAAAACACGGTTTGTTTTATAAAATAAAAACTTCATTTGGATTCTGGTGAGAAAACGGATGGAGGAAATTGACATTAAAGATCCCAAGAATAAAATAACTCTGGTTACAAAATAAAGGAACGTTACAATATACTTTGTTCCCTGATTAATTATTCAGTACATGAAATAGTGTAATGCATTTTTGTTTGCATCACATACAAATTATTTAGTTTATTTAAATGCTTTCCAAAACTGACAGGATTTTGCAAACATATTGACCATATTTTTTTGACCTATAGATGCAACACTTCTTCTCTTCAGAAGTAAGATTTAGAATTAAGAAATAAGAAAATAAGAGAGAATTATGAATAAAAAATAAATACATATGCTGGCTAGCAGAAGAAGGATGCCTTCATAAAGTTCTTTTTAAGAGAAACTGGCACAGGTTCACATTACATCTACGGAAAACTACTAAAACTCCCATATAGCCAGCCTGAACTACCACTGTTCAGTGGCTATCACTCCACCACTAGTGGATTCCAATGACTTTGAATTTTTCACAGAAATCATCATTTACGATGATTGTTGTATTATTACCATTGGTACAAAATTTACTCATTATGATAATTTAATTTTAGCTTTTAAATTATAATCATAAATTACTTGTAATAAATTGAGGGATTAAAAAATACACATTTCTTAATATTTTTACCATTTACAATATTTAATCATAAAAAATATTTCTAACACTGGTACAAAACTTGCCCATTATAATTGAATTTGATTTCCTTCACTTTGAAATATTTTTTATTTTCTTTTAATAACAGAATCTAAGAAACTAAAGTAACATATACTAGTTTGAAATGCATTTATTAACCTTTTGTAAATTTCATTATTCATAAACATAAAAATTAACCTTTTGTAAATTTAAAATATTAGCTAAGTACTAATATAATAAAACATAAATATGAACTAACTACTTAAAATATTAATGTTTAATACATTATATTTTGTAATTAAAAATATTAACATTTTGTAAATTTCATTACTCATAACATAATAATTGTCATAAATTCATTTACAGTAGTGTTTCAAGAATTTATCATAGCAGTACTAGAAATATTGAAAATTAGAGAAAGACTGTTTATTCTGATTAAGAGCTTATTTTTTAGGATTGTTACTTAGTCTAGATCGGGTTTTGTTGAGAATCCGCCATTTTTTTCCGATCTTCAAACCCGGGTCTGCCTTGGCGACCGAAGTTTGTCGCCAAATAAAAAAATCGCCAAAAGGACCAATACTAAAGCTGTTCCCATAAAACTATAATACTTTTTGTTTCTCCTCAAATTAAACTAACTTCCTTTATTCTTTTCTTGTATTATTATTTAGTTAAAATTCAGATTAAGAACTTGCACAGTCAGTTAACAATAAAGAAATTGTTAAAATTAAACATTGTGTGGAAGTTTGCATACTTGCATGAATTTTGCATTGTTTAAAATTAATTTTGCAATAAGAAACAAGGCCAACTCCAATTGAATATCAGCAGACATTTAAGAGTGCAAATTAAGTTGTGTTCATAAGTTACAACTAGGCTTATTGTGCTTAAGTTTCTACTAGGTTTAATTTATATAGAGTACCAAATATAATGATTGCCTGGGGCAGTGACTTCAAATTAGCATTTCAAAATTTTTTTTACTTAGTCTAATTACTTCTAAATATAATTCCAGATTTTGTGATTGCACATTTGATGTGGATAAAACATTACAAATTAATCCATTCTGTATTTATGCTGGACAAAATTAATCCATTCTTTGTTTATGCTCTAAAAACTTTAAGAACTTCTACATTTTATTCCAAATTTAACATTAGCACATCGTGTGATACAAGTAAAGGGAAAACATTATACTATATAATCTTATAGCTCTTGTGTGCATTTAGCAGAATCTGTAATGTATGTAAATGTGTAATACCTTTTCATGCTTCTGATTTTTAGGCCTGATAAGGCTAATCTTTGCAATATGGTAACAGGTAGTTTGGCGACATTTTGGTAAAGCAATAAAAGTTACTAGCTAGGACTTTAGCAGTGTACATGGATAAAGTCAAGTGTGTGCACAATGCCATTTTTGTGAAATTCTGGGATTTTTTTCAAGTGAAAATAGGTCGATGCGTACATGGATGATACCGTATATGTGCAGTTCTTAAAAACGGGGCAAGCAATGGGCGATTCTGCACTTTTTCCCAATTTTGCACCTAATCTTCGTCATGATTAAGCACTTTTGTTCCATAAAAGTTCTGGCATAAGCGTAATTCGGCTAGCAGATTGTTGGAAAAAAATGTTGAGGGGGGGAAAAGCCTTTACTTCGTGAAAACAAAATGGCGTCCAAAAAAACTAGCAGGATGCTGTAGCAGGGTTGGTCGCCAAAAAATCGCCAAGTTACCATAATCCGAATATTAACCCCAGAGATATTTTATGTCTTTACAGAACTTTAGTTGTAAAATTAGATGCAGTGTCAGTAAAAATTATATTTCAGTTTTCCCCTTGGCAACTGGCCAGTAAGGCACAATTTCAAGATGGCCACTACGCAAAACCAAAATAACAAGACAAAGAACTACAGTAACTCTGTGTCTATGTAAAGTTTGCAGCAAATCTGAAGCTCAGTAAACTGTATTTTTTAATCACATAATGAAATAACATAAAAAAGGAAGTACGTGTTATCACATATGCACACACTACAAAAAGGAAATATCGACTTGCCATATTTAGAAATTTCTGTGTCTTCAATCTGTGACACACAAAATTCCTTAAGATCATCCAAAAACTTTTCTAAAATTATCTGAACTAGAATATGCATACTGCCGCCACCACATAAATTCACAAAAATAAGAGCAAATAATATCCTCCGTAGTGCTGGACTGGTGGTGACATTTCTTGCATGAACCTTTCTTGTGACAAAACCATCTGAATGATATTTATGTTTAACCATACTCATTTCCTTCATACAAACAGGACACTTATAATAACTATAGTCAAAAGTTGTTAATTCGGACACCCATAATCCGGAATGATCTATAATCCAGACCTCAAAGCTAAAAACTTTCTGCACATAGGCGTTTACGCGTGCGCGTAAGACCTTTACGACCGCGCATATTCGTGTGCGCAGGTGCAGAATACGTTTTCGCGTGTGCGTTTAATGTATAACGGACGGTATAAGCTAAAATTATCTAATTATCTATTTCAGTTAATGTTGATTGTGTTGTTCCTTAATCTTCGAATTGGATCCGGCTTATTATTTTTTGCAGACTAAGAGCAATTTTATAAAAGTAAACTTGAACTTTCGATTATGTCAAATAGAATTTCCGATGCTGGAGCTCCCAAAGGATCTACAAAACGAAAGTATGTTTCGATGTCCATTAAATAAAAAGTGGAATTGCTGCAAAAAATGGATAAAGACATGAAGAAGGTGACTGAGAGGTTCGTGAAAACGAAAAAATTTCGTTTAAAAAAAACAAATATTAAGCTTTTTTTTTTGTAAATTTTGATACCCTTTAGATCATAATTGTTCTTTATTTCATAAATTACGGTTTCATATTTTTAATTTTATAATTTCTGCATGCCATCTTACGAGACTTAAACTGATGATCTATAATCCGGAAAAATCGATAATCCAGAATCGCCGAACGGATTAACGACTTTTGACTGTACTAAGTAAACCTTCATTTACACACCAGTCAATTAATGCTTTTTTTTTTTTTTTTTCCTTTCATTCAAATCGTACAAAAACTTCGGCTAATCTTTGGAATATGGTAACAGGTAGTTCGTGACATTTTGGTAAGGCGATAAAGGTTACTAGCTAGGACTTTAGCAGTGTACATGGATAAAGTCAAGAGTATGCGCAATGCCATTTTTGTGCAATTCTGGGATTTTTTTTTAAGTGAAAATAGTTCGATGTGTACATGGATACCGTGTATGTGCAGTTCTTAAAAACGCGGCAAGCAGTTTGCGATTCTGCACTTTCTCCCAATTTCGCACCTAATCTTCATCATAATTAAGCACTTTTGTTCCATAAAAGTTCTAGCGTAAGCATAATTCAGCTAGCAGATTGTTGGAAAAGAATGTTGAGTTAAAAAAAAAAATGCCTTTACTTTGTTGAAACAAAATGGCATCCAAACAAAACTAGCAGTTTTTTGTAGCAGGGTTGGTCGCCAAAAAATCGCCAAGTTACCATAATCCAAAGATTAACCAAAACTTCAGATTAATCTCATCACATTCAGCCATTTTACGGTGCACAGCATAAAATAAGCAACATACTTCATAACCTGACATCCAACACAGAAATAAGCCCTTACAAATATTTTCCCCATCAGTCAAATTTACTGTAATCATGTCATAATAGGGTTCCATAACATTCAACTACTCAGGTTCGCATAAATAAAACAACAACTTGGGATAATCCAAGGAATACCTTAAAATATAGACTAACCCCCTTTCCAAATATGAACATTTCCACATATAAAATAAATAAAATATCCAAAAACTTTACCTCTAAATCATCTATTATATTATAAACGTCACCAACGAATTCATACCGCAAGCATTACAAATACTTAGTGTCAAATATTTAAATTACTTCCATACACGTTTACTTCAACTAAAACATATACCAAATTCCTACAAACATAAAATTCACGAAATAACTATCATTTAATTAAAATATCACTAAACCATGTACATGTCGACTTATTTTTACTTAAAAAAAAAAATCCCAGAATTGCACAAAAATGGTATTGCGCACACTCTTCACCATATCCACGTACACTCCTTTTTTCTCATAAATTAGAAAAATTTCACGAAAATGCATAACAATTTTCTGAATCTTTAAACCCGTTAAAAAGAACATATATGAAATTACCTAATAACGAAAAAGTATATACCCTTTCCAAATATGAACATTTCCACATATAAAATAAATAAAATATCCAAAAACTTTTACCTCTAAATCATCTATTGTATTATAAACGTCACCAACGAATTCATACCGCAAACATTACAAATACTTAATGTCAAATATTTAAATTATTTCCTTGCACGTTTACTTCAACTAAAACGTATACCAAATTCCTACAAACATAAAATTCACAAAATAACTATGATTTAATTAAAATATAATTAAATTCAAAAACACTACTTAAAATATAAATAAGCACATACATTAAATTAATAAAAATTAGCTTACAATCCTAATTACTTTAAACTAAATCATTGCTAATAACAATTTTCCCAATAATACCAAATTACTTTACTTCCACCTTACATTTAGAACAATGCATAAAAATAATATCCTTAAATAATTAAAAATACTAACTTACCTAATCTTCTTCAGAATCTTGATTACGTGTCCGATAAACTTTTCTTATTTCTGTTTCAGGATCTTTAAAATCATACTTATAGTTCACAGCAAGGTACCAGGTAAAATAAATAACTTAATAAAACATCTTTACTTCTATCTCGCACTAAATACCCATTTCGAATTCACTTTAGTTAGGGCCATGGGATCCAAAAATTAACGAACACTGTTTCACACAACACAGAATAAAGCCAAATACAAAATTTCCAGATTTTTTCCCGATTTCGCTCCTTTTCCGATTAAAGAACTGTAATTCGTCCATTAATATCACATGACATATCCCATGATCTCTCATTTCCCTCACACAAAATAATGCATAACGGAACTGAGTACTGCTTACATTATTACCGAAGTCCCAGGTACTAACCTTTATCGCCTCCAAAATGTCGCCAAACTACCAGTTACCATATTCTAAAGATCAGCCGGAAAGGGTATATACTGTTTCGCGATCAGGTAATTTCATATATGTTCTTTTTACCAGGTTTAAAGATTCAGAAAATTGTCATATATTTTCGTGAAATTTTTCTAATTTATGAGAAAAAAGCAGTGTACATGGATATAGTGAAGAGTGTTCGCAATGCCATTTTTGTGTAATTCTGGGATGTTTTTTTAAGTAAAAATAAGTCGACGTGTACATGGTTTATATGTATGTGTTATTTTGAAAAACGCATAAGGAGTATGGTATTGTGTACTTTTTCCCAATTTTGCAGTGAATATTTGTCATGATTAAGTAGTTTTGTTAGATAAAATTTCTAGCATAAGTGTAATTCGGCTAGTAGATTGTTGGAAGAAGTGTTCAGTAGATAAAAAGAAAAGAAATATGTCTTTACTTCGTGAAGACAAAATGGCGGCGGGAAAAAAAAATAGAGGGTTGCTGTAGGAGAGTTGGTCGCCAAATTTTCACCAAAAAATCGCCAAGTTACCATAATGTAAAGATCAACCCCATACGGTCTTCTTTACAGAGCTTTATTTGTAAATATAAGAATTAGTGGAGTCCTATGGAAAGCCTTTAAGAATGTTAAACAAGATTAAGTAAGTAAAATAACGAATAATTAAAGTAATAAAATAATTAAAAAGTAGACTGAATAAAGAGGTAAATAAAAATTATTTAAATTATTAAACTAATGATGAATAGTTAAATAATAAAATAAAATACTGGATCTTGTCTTAGTTGAAGCCATAGCTAGTACTATAATTTTGTGAAAACTCAAAAGTTCATCAACTGGACTCCATCTGAATTAAGCGTGGTAATACATTATAATGTACTATTTTAATGGATGATAGGAACTAAGATATTTGTTTCCCCAGAGAACCAATGAAAAAGGATAAAACTGTAAAAGTGTCACTAAAGAGGAAGAAAAATAAAATAGAGAAACGAAAACTTGACACTATAGAAGGGAATTTTATGGAGATGTGTAGGTTTGAAAACAAAGTTAAAGAATTCAACATTTTCTAACCACAATTCTTTGCTGAAATAATTTTAACTATCTAGCAGAATATGACAGGCAAAAAGAGATTGATTTTTAAGGATTACTTATTGTCACAATTAATATTTTAAATAAACAACATCTGCATAAATCATGGTACAGTTGCATAAAAAATGTGCTGGAAGCCTCTTATTCCAGGCGGTAGTTTTTTCCAGCCAGAATTATGATTTATTTCAAATGCAGCCAAGCTCCTGTGGGCTCTCTCAATTTATGCTCTGCTGGTTTTCCAGTACAGCAAACGGTAGAAGGACATATTTTCATTTATCACATAAAAACTTTTGTAATTTATCATTAGTAATTATAAATAGTTTAAGATTATTAACCATAGACAAACATAAATCTGAAATATTGTTGAATAAAATTTTAAGGGCGTCATACTGAATTAAATAAAAACATTGGGTGTTTTTGCAAGGATGCAAATAGTCAAGGATGGACAACAAAATAATAAGCAAGATGATTGTAATATTTTTGGCACTTTAAAAAAAAATTACAGCAATTAAAAGGGCGAAAAAAAGAATTTTAAAATTTCCCCTGGAGTGTAAATCTTTCTTTCTGTGCTCAGCTTGAGCTCTAAATTTATTAATGAATAATGAACTAAAAGTCAAAGAAGATACTAATCAATGCTAGAATCTCTTTTGAATGACTGTAATGAAGAATGACTTCTAGTTAACTCTTTTCCTCACTAAAGATATGGGCAAGCATTTCAAGTCTATATCTACTTTAACATTGAAATAACTATCATGTACTCCATGGGAAAGTGACACATTCAGTTTTATCACAGAGAAATTTAGGATGCAGTTTAATTTGTATTGTATTTGATAATTTGACACCAGAATGGGTATCATTAGTGAAGAAGTTTGAGGTAAGATATGAATACTGAACTCATTTTATTACTGACTAACAGGTAAAAACAATATTTTTAGAATAGAAAATACTATAAAATGTGTCTGAAATTACAAGTCTTCTTAAAGATGTAACTAAAAGACATAAATGATATTAAAAACTGATAATAGTTGTTCTAACTTATTCATTTTGTGTAAAAGTTTTGTCGCAAAAATCGCCGCTACACAAATCCAAAGTAACGAGTCAAAGAATTGCACAAACTCGGTATCTGTGTACACATCGACCTATTTTTCATTTAAACAAAAAATCAGAGAATTGCACAAACTAGGCATTGTGCACTCCCTGGACCTTTGTCTATGTACACATCGATATATATTCACCTAAAACGTCAAAGAAGCAGCCAACAAAAAATATGTAATCTCAGTAACCTACATTTTAAATCAAACAATAAAATAACAAAGGAAATTCATCTTAGCACTACACAAAGGAAATATCCACTTATTTTATTAACAAATTTCTGTTTCTTCAGTCAAACAAAATTCCTTAACAGCATGCAAAAACTACTTAAAATTATCTAAACTAAAATCTGTAATACTGGTGTTACCATATAAATTCGCAAAAACGGGTCAGAAACATCCTCCGTAGTGCCCGTATCCTCCAATGTTCAACCATATGCATTTGCTTCTACAAAATGGATATTTATAATGGCTACAAAGTTAACCTTCATTTACACACTGATCAATTAATGCTTTTTTTCCCTTTCGTTCCAAATTGTACATAAACTTCAAATTAATCTTACCACATTCAGCCATTTTACCGTTTAAACCACAAAACAACAATGTATCCAAAATCTGACACACAAACAAGCCTTTCCAAATCTTTTCCCATCATTCAAATTATCTGGAATCGCACAACTAATTACATCATAATAACCCTATTATGGCATTCAACTACTCAGGTTACCATAAATGAAACACCTCGGCGATAATCCAAGGGACACCCTTACATCTACTCTAACCCTGAGTACTAATAACATTAAACACAACACAATGTAAAGTGCGTCTAAATAGTGAAGCTGACAGGGAGATTTTTTAGTGTTTTGAAGTCAATGCTGAACTGAAAAACTCTGAACTCAAAATTGAAAATGAATGCTTTCTTTGGTCTTGTATATACTGCCCTCCAAAAGTTAAGAAAAAGCATGTTTTTTGTGTCTAATTTGAGAATGAAGCAACTTAGAAACAAGAAATTTACAGGACATGTTCACTAAACAATTCTTTAATGAACGTGGCATAGAATGTTTCTAAAGTTCAACACAAATATGAATTGAAACAAAAAATTGCACTCTTGGCAGAGAAATTTAGTCTTAGAGAAACAGTATATAATTTTTGGAGGAAAAATTTCGTGGTAACATTATAAAAATGAGTTCTAATAAGGAATGTCTACCCCTAGCTGCAACACATTGGCGGCAGCGACATTCCATTCTGCCAGTTAAGTTATCAGTCAATGAAATGGGAAGTAAAAACTTAAAACAGCAACATGTCTCCCAAGGTAGTTCCAAAGATGCTCTATCGGATTCAGGTCTGGGGATTGAGCTGGGTGACCCTCAAGATATTCTTCAGCAACCCGAGTCATGCATTGTCATCCATCGGAAGAAATCCAGGACCAATAGCAGCAGCATATGGGTGGACATACTGATCAAGGATCTGGTCTTGATATCACACACCAGTCAAAGTTCCTCCATGGAACACATGCAGGTCAGTGTGAACATGGAGATAGATCTCATCCCAAACCATTATTCCACCACCTCTGTAACTGTGTCTTTCCAGTGTTTGATTGGTTGTATCTGGTGCATTGTTCCCTTCAAATCAACTGACGACCTAAATCACTATCCATTGTGAACCTGGACTTGTCTGTAAAGAGAACAGACGCCCATTGTTGACTGGTCCAAGAGATATGTTCTCTTACCGAACGGAAATAGGCACCTTTGTGTCCTTGGGTCAAGAGGACACAAACAACTGGTCGGTCATCTTGCATACTGACCTGCATTGTGCAATCGTCTGCACACTGTAGTAGTGAAGATTCTTGTTCCTGTTGCCACTAAATGATCTACCATGAGCTGAGACACAGTAGTGTTACCCTTTCTTCGGACCAAAAGAGCTAAATAATGGTCTTCCGCAGATGTTTGTAACTCTAGGTCTGCCTGGTCTTCTAGACACAGAATCCTCAGATTCAAACTGATTCCATAATCGGTGGATCACACTCCGAGACACTGAGTTGTCTAGCAGCATCAGCTTGTGACATCCCCATTTTTATCCATCCAATTGCCTGCCACCTCAACAAATCGGGCAAACGACTTCTCCTGGACATTGATAGACTCCTGGTTATTGCCCACAAAACTGTTATAACAACTGAAGATCAACACTCATGAACAAAAATTACAATTTTTGCATTTTTTCTCCAACTCCTATATACATATTCATTTCTATAAAATAAAAGTGGTAGCTATTGTTTTTGCGTACATTTTCTTAAACTTCATTGCTATCATGCATGTAAATTTAAATGTTACTGAAATTTTTGTAATGGTGAGCTTTGAAAAACAAGCTGTTCCTTAACTTTTAGAGGGCAGGCAGTGTAGTTTTCCCACACCCAAAGAGAAATTTCCAGCACCTTCAATTTCTCAGAATTACTGGAAGGCAGTTGCATATAAGGGCCTGGCTACAGTTATAGGCATTTATTCCAAATAGTTATACAGGAGCAGGACCAAATTGTCAGCAAGTTTGGCGATTTCTCACCAAATTGGACAACAGGAATCAGTCACCAATACCATCACCAGCTTGGCGATTACTAAACAATTTAGTGAGATAGCTATTACTTCAGTGTTAAATAGTTTCTATTGCTACCTTATTTTTACAGGGGAGCTTCACTTTCTTCAGGTCTTTCATATTACATTATAGAAGAGGTACTTCACATATAATTTCACTAATATTGTGCTTACATGAGGTTCAGTGGTGCAGTAGCTGGCGCGTCGTGCAGCACAGGTCCAACGTTCGATCCCCGGGCTGGGCATGGTTAACTCAGCCCTTCATCCCTTGAGTAGATCGATAAAATGAGTACCAAGTTCACTTGAGGACTAAACACTGAGGGGCCTGCAACAAGCTGACCTTTTGTATGAGGCATATGCTTATGCACTCTAGGGCCCACGGTCTAGAAAGCTGCTACCAGAGCACTGCCGGCCTCGACTCTAAGAACTGTTGCACCACTGAGTTTAGTTTATGTTTACATACAAAATTTGTAACGCCCTGTTACATTTTGTTTATAGTATACTTATAAGATATTTTAGCAGATATAAAAATCTTATTCAGATTCAATAAGCATTTGCAGACTACAGTTAAATCCTAATTAAATTATTGCCATATTGATAAAGTTCTTTTAATCATGCTCAGAAATATGATTTATTTATATCAAATATTAACAGTGGAAGTATGTAAGTAAATTATAAATCACTTCTGTATTTTGTAATATTCATTATATCTGGCAATAAAGAACTGTCTCTGGATTTATTAGGAAAATACCAAATTAATTTGTATGTAACCACACTAATAGAGTTATTACTAGAATATAGAATGATACACTATATTTCCTCACATAATTTCCCTTCCCCTTGTTTTTACTAACTATATTGTTTGAAAATCGAGAGGGGAAAATTATGTAAATGTTTTAATTTCTCAAGGACACAGTTGCAATCAGAACATAGAAAAATGAAAAGTAATCATGTATAAACTATAGGAACTGTCACAATATTATTTCTGTAAATGAAACCTGTATTTCAATAAGAGTGCATAGTAATATTAACATTACAGTAGCTAATTAGATATCTTCATTTCTGCTTCCTTGTAATTTAAATTTTGCCGAGTCTTATTGTTGTCCCTGTCCTGCTTTGGTCTCGAATCCTTCATGAATAATTAGAGAAGGTGAATATGCAGCTGAGTTAATTTTTCTTTTATTAAACTAAACTAAACTCAGTGGCACAAACAACCCTTAGAGAGCCATTGGCGGTAGTGACCCAATATCTGCTTTTTAGACTGTTGGTCCCAGGGTGCATGAGCATATGTCTCAGAAAAATGGTAAGCTTGTTGTAGGACCTCCAGTGTTTAGTTCCTAAGCGAACTTGTTACTCATTTTATCTACCCACTCAAGGGATGAAAGGCTGAGTCAACCTTGTCCAGCCCGGGGATGGAACCGTAGATCTGTGGTACTGCTGTGCGTGCATTAGCCACTATGCCACCGAGCCATCATTTTTCTTTTAGGCTGTCGTATATGTTCTCTGAATGCATTGAAGATTGGAGAAATTAGGAAAATTGTATATACAGTCAAAAGTCGTTAATTCGGACACCCATAATTCGGAATGATCTATAATCCGGACCTCAAAGCTACAAACTTTCTGCACACGCGTCGCGTTGAGGCGTAAGACCTTTACGGCTGCGAATATGTGCGTGCGCAAAATACATTTACGAATGCGCGTTTAATGTATAACGGACGGTATAAGCTAAGCTAAAATTATCTAATTCAGTTAGTGTTGCAGATTGCATTGTTCCTTAATCTTCGAATTGGATTCGGCTTATTATTTTTTGCAGACTGTTAGAGCAATTTTATAAAACTAAGCTTGAACTTTCGATTATGTCAAATAGAATTTCTGATATATATTTACTAATATGTAAAGGATCTACAAAGCGAAAGTATGTTTCGAAGTCTATTAAACAAAAAGTGGAATTGCTGCAAAAAATGGATAAAAGCATATCCTTTGTTTATCTAAACTTTAACGTTTGTTTATCTTTAACACGGTGGCGTGCAATGAATTGGAAGTTGATCTGTCAGCACTATCCTTATCTTCAGTGCAGATGTTTTTATTTTATTTCGCTTATAATTCCGTACTAAATGTAGTATTTCATCTCGATGTACTTCTTTGATATGATTTAAATCAAATTCCTCGTCATTATAATTCGCTTCCGATAGCAAAGAAAGTGACAGAGGTTATTGAAAACGAAAAAATTTCGATTGACAAATTAGTCTGTATTCTCAACACAGCAATTATAGGACTTGAACAGCGGAACTTTGTAACTGAACGAGAAATTATGTCTGTTTATAGAATTAAAGGGAATGTATTATTACATAAAAAACGAAGCAACTTAAACAGCTTACATTGAAAGAAATGTTTAATAAAGTAAACAAATAAATATTAAGCTTTTTTTTTGTAATTTTTATTACCCTTTAGATCATAATTGTTCTTTATTTCATAAATTACGGTTTCTTATTTTTAATTTTATAATTTCTGCATGCCATCTTACCAGATTTAAACTGATGATCTATAATCCGGAATCGCCGAAGTCCCGATGAGTCCGGATTAACGACTTTTGGCTGTATATATTTTTAATTTTCAGAACCTGATGCTAAAAAGTTAGGGGAAAATATGCAAATAAAACATTAATAAAGAAAAGGTTATTATTGCTTGAATATCTGTATTATATTTAGTAAGATGTATTTTTCATATATTACACTCATTTAAAATATTGAGCACAAATGATCATATTAATTCAGTAACCCACTATAGCTTATTACTTTAATGCGGTGGAAGGCACATCTAGAAAAGTTACTTGAGCATGTGTGTGGGGTATCACCTGTTCACACTTTGAACAAAATACATTAATATGTTCTTGGCACAGAAACATGACATTGTATTCGCATTTTTCTATCCTTAGCTCGAGGACATTCATCACATCTTTTATATTTAGTTATTTCAAATTTCATCGATTCGTTTGAATTATTCGTAGAAACTTCTGCTTTTCTTTTGCATGCAGTACGTAAATTTCTCGTTAACATATTAATCTTTCTTTGTTCAATACAATTTTTAATTAGTTCTAATGCCAAGTCCTTCAAAAACAGACGTCTGCTTCTATATCTGGTTGGTGGATTAGCAGTTGAAAGCAATATGATTCGAGCATTTATTGCAGCAACATTCAGTGCAGAAAAAAAAAAAAAAAAATTACCATTGGCCATCTTGTTATTCTGGCAACTGAATAACTTGCTGCCATTTTATCTATGTATCCACTACTCCCTCAGTCATTATAAAAACATATAATTTCTGGCTTTTTCTTTTCTCCAGTAGTATCATCTATACCATCACTGTTAAGTAATGTTGAAAGCATAAGAACAGTTTTTCCTTTTTTAGGAACATAAGAAATTAATATTTTATCTTTTTCAAAAGCAAAAAGTGTAGAAAATATTTCTCTTCCCTTAGAAGTAACAAAAAAAATAGGAGGAATTTCATTTTTGTTTTTCCACATTGTTACTACTATTGTCAGCTTTTCTTTTAAAAGATCTGCAGCTAGTGGGTAACTCGTATACCAGTTATCTGTAGTAATATTTCTGCCAGATTTATACAGTGGTTGAATTAATCTTTTCGCAACGTCAGATGGACTGGTACTGACCTTGAAAAGACCATCTGGCTGTGTACCGCATTATATTTCCATATTAGAAGTATAAAAAGTTCTTGAGTCTACCAAAGCAAAAATCTTGATTTCGTATCTTGCTGGTTTGTTCGGCATGTATTGCCGGAACCCACATCTGCTCCGAAAGGGTTCGAGTTTCTCGTCAATAGTGACGTACTTACCTAAATTATAGGTATCTTTGCAATTTGAAATAAATTTTTCAAAGAAATCTCTAATTGCGGGAAATTTATCAAAGTGTTTTCTCTGTGGCCTGTCTAGCAATTTATCGAAACGCATGCAATGTAAAAGAAATAAAAATCACTTATAGGGCATTGTTGTGTGAAAAATTTCAATACCTGTACCATCAGTAGCCCAAAGATCCTTTATGTTGAGATGCGACGACTTGTGAAGGCCACATAAATATAAAAGTCCTGTAACTTCTTTTATCTCGACCATGCCCGAAGCTTTCGCATCTCTTTCATGTTTATAATTTAAAACTACCTCAGAAATATATAAATTTGTACATTCTACAATCATTGGCAATATACTATTATCAATAAGAATATTCCAATTACTAAAGGGATCGGTAACATTTCTGGCTTCTCTTACAGCTCCTAGAAGATGAGTTATAATATTATGTGAACAAACTCTTACCAAATTTCGTCTAAATTTCTTTTTTTTCCCGCACTGTTTTTCCATCTTTTCCAACAAAATCATTGGAATCGTCATCATCTTTAGCATCATCCAGTTCAACATCATCTTCTGTATCTTTATTGTGTTTGCTAAATATTTCACAGTCGGTATCACCTTCAATTTCCGAAATGCAATCTTCATCACTTTCAACTATTTCTAATAAATCTCACAGCCATTGCATCTCCAGTTCATAGGAACTCGTTCTTTTTGCTATAATGCACTAAAAAATCTGTAAAAATATAAATTTAGCTACTGTAAAATCCCTTGCAAGTAGAAATATTTATTGTTATACTCTAGAATTTAATTTCTGAAATAAATATTCCATCAGAAAAACACTTAACGTAGACAGGCGCATGGGTTGTGTCATACCCCAGTTCCAACAAATACCAATAAATCTTTTTCTGAAACACAGGTGCAAAAGTAAAGCGGGTCTGAAGGTCATGCATTACTAGAAACTCAGCTACTGAAAAGGGCACAAAATTTCGGTTTCACAAGTTGGGAATATTCCACAGTTTTGTAGGGGTTGGGGTATAACACACTCCACACGCCTTCCCACGGGTTGAACTAGATAATCAAGGCCATTGTCAGTCCCCATTTTTTATCATAACTTGTGTCATCATCAGTACACAACATTTTTGTTCTGTGCAATTTGAGACTATATTCCGAGTCAGCCTGCCTTTGCCTGTGTTTTGTGAAGCAGAACATGTTAAATGGAAATGAATTAGGACACAAATTTAACTTGCCTTTTTAAATGCAGCTATTGTTCCTATGATTATGAATCAAATCAAGCAGCAAAAAATAACTCTGAAGTTCTTATTTCAAAGTAACAGGCTATAGCAGTAAAATGCTGCAGTTAATGTTAGGTTCGCATTAGGGCAGTTGAATCTGTAAAAGTGAATTAGATTAAAAGCCAGTATGACCCAGCTGTTCCATAATTAGATATTGCTGGTTCTTCTCAATCTTAAATTTGTAAATGTCTTAAATTTGTAAATAATATTTAGAAGTAATCACCTTTTATGAAAACATGCTTTTAATTTTTAGTCTTGTTACTGCAAAACTGATAAATTTTTTAAGAAATGTAATAATTTAGAAACAGCGATAAGATCTCAAAGTTTTATCATCTTGTTTGTATTTATTAGTTATGTTCTTGCTATTATTTATTTGAGTGAAATGTATTTATTAGCATAAAGTGAGGGAAAATGCTGTTGAAGCTGTGTTCTACTTTATGTATAAATGTTTCTTATAAAAACGTCTTGAATTATGTCGTTTCAGGTAAGGAAAAATGTAGCTGCAAGGTTTAAAGAGAAAAATGCGGTTGCTTATAATCATCTGCTGTTTAAACCTGCAGCTAAAAAATTAGGCTCTGATGTTAAATATATTCCTGCAAGATCTCATAAAGAAGTGACAATGTCTGCTCGGCACTATTTAGGGTTAATGCTTTCCAGAGTAAAATCCAAGAAAGAAAAAATAGCACATTTCTCAAGAAGTATAATAAAACGGATACAAGAAATTGAGAAACAATATGGTACAGAAATATCTACTCCTTGCAAGCAGCGCTTAGAATTACTGCATTCAGAGACAAAAGTCGCTGAAAAATCCTTAGCATTTCTGACACGTGTACTGAGATTTGAAAAGCTACCTGGTACAGAAATTCCAACTCCTTATAAGCGATGTTTAATCTTACAGTATTCCAAAGCAAAAATCCATGCAGAAAAAATAGCACTTCAGTCAGCAGGTATGAAAAAACTGTTTCTGAGACTCCTTGCTATGGACATGAGAACTGCTAGTGAGCAGTACTTCAAATTGCTATCTTCCAAGATAAAAGACCATGCGTGCCAAATGGCATTGATGACAATAGACATAAAGAAGCAAATAAAAATTCTTGAGGTATTTCAGGCTGCAAAAGCAAAAATGACATCTCCTTTTAAGCAGTTCCTAGGTTTAGTGCATTCCAAAGCAAAATCCCATGAAAAAAAAATAACATTTCTGGCAAGAAGTGTGAAGAAACTGACAATGCTTGTTAAGCTAAAAGAAGCAGAATATAAAAAGTGGCAAGGGAATATTCCGGACGACCTGCTTGAAAATTTCAAAGCAATTCATATTTAGTTTCTGAAGGAGATTTCTCATTCATTCTGTTCATTACGAGTTCTAATTCTGAATTCCAGTCTTTGCATTCATATTATCCGTAATGTGTTTTGTGTTTGATGTAAGTGTACCTGTTACAAGTTCTATTTATGTATCTTTTGAATGTAAAATCATAATTTTTATACTTCAGATGTGAAGCATTTAATATATTTTGGCCTCATTTCTAAGGCACCTAATAATTGCATTTGTAATACTAAATAAAAGTGTTATTTAAAAAATTGACATTGTTTTGTATGCTATGTAAATTTGCTTTAATTGTTTTGTGTGTATATAATAGAAACTGATTGTTTAGACTATGATAAGTTGAACTGAATGTTAATTTAACGATAACTGTCTCACTAAGTTGAATTTTTATATGCTTAATTGTTTTAACTGATTTCAGTGTCTGAATATTTGAAATGGGCGAATGCAAGACAGTAGCTTAGCGATCAAGTCAGTCTTCTTGGCATCTAATCGAAATAATTTGTAATGTAAGCTTTAATGTATGAATAAATAGCAATATTCACAAAATCAAGGAAAGAAAGTTTACACTTAAAAATACTGTCTTTTCCCTTTAATCTGGAAGAAAATTAAGGAATCCTGGTATATTTAAAAGAAATTTGGATAGACACTGGAAATCGGATTTGAAGCTTGGTGTCCAGGTCTAAGTTTAGAGGCTGAAAAGTATAGGGTAATTTACTCATGTATTCCCCTTTTTTTCCTCCTTAATTTTCACTCTGAATATTAGGAGGCGGGGACTATGCCATTTTTGACTGTAGGGACAATGAACTTGTATGATTAAAAAGCATATGAATATTTGCACTAATAATTTCTATTGCTTATTGCCTTCCATACCTTTTTATTTCTACATTGTACATTGTTAACCATATTTTTGACTACTGATGAGCATTTTTTCATTAATCTTAACAAGAGTCTCATATATATGACAGTTTTGGTTAATTTATCGTCAATCTTGAAAGAGTTGTTGCAAGTAAAAGGCTTGAGAACAGTGAAAATGTCTGAGGGTGTGTTAATCTATGTAAATTAAATCTGTAAATTATTAATAAAAGCCCATAATAATAATTTTTAATAAGAAATAAAGGGAAGACAAAGTTATGTATGTTCTATTTTACTGACTATAGTAGTAAGTAAAAGACTGCAAAGAGAAGCAGTTAGAGTTGCCATTCCAACCTTGTATTTTTCTAGGAGGGATTCCATTCTCCTTACTGGACTCTGAAGTTTTTAAATTAATGGAATATTTCAAATTAAGACTTTGTGAAGATGTACTTTCACTCTATGACTCCAGATAATAAAAGCATGTAAAATTACAGTCCTTACTATCTCTTTGTATAAGATGATTTATGTTCACTTACTTTTCCCATTAAAATAATGGTTGCGTATTAATTTAGAGCACAATTAATTTAATTTTAATCCTTTCTTAAATGATCACAAAATACTGGCCAGTGTAATACCGAAAAAGATTGCCTCTCACTTTAAGAAATGAGTTAGATTGGTAAATATTTAAAGCTAATATCACGAAAGGGAAATTCTCTTGTTCTAATTATGATGTGCACTTGATAGCACGTTATAGCAAAACCAAGTAAAATACTAAAGTACATGCCTGCTGAAAAAAATATGCAACAAAGGCAAAACACTGAATAAAATAAGAACTATTTAATGGATATGAGGGAAATTGATGCAAGAAGTTGGTGTGGCATTACTACACCACATAACAATAAAGCAAAGAGGTACAAAAACACATGTATTACCACCATCACATCGCGAAAGACCAAATAGGTCGGAAGAATATGCAATCTAAACATCATGCTAATAATACCCTTTAGCTGAAATGCATGCTTAACAACTGCGAGGTAAGCTTGCCATGTGTTGTGGCAGTAGCGACCATTCTTGTAATAATGCATGTCGGAAATCGTGGAGGGTGCCTGATACCTGCTCTTCGTCTACCCACACAATGCTCTATGGAATTCGGGTCCAGTGATCTAGCAGGCCACGTTAGATATGGAATGGTTTATCGCTGTCCAGATAACTCCAACGTTATCGTCCATAAATAGCGCGTGGAACCTATTTTACAAGCATTTATTTATTATTTTTACATTATTTGTACCTATTTTACAAATTTTGCAGAATTTCGTTCTGATATTGGGCGGCTGTAATGGAATCACATCGTCTCTTTCGACGATGTTTGGCACCACATACATGTCCCTGGCTCTCACCATATCATTGCCCTTCGAGAATTGTACTGGACTTTAAATTGTGACTCATCTGTAGTTGCCGCACAGCTCTGGTGTCCGACTGCGATGTTGATGAGGAATCTGCATAACTGTATATATGTTTCTCGCATTTTGATAAAACAACGGTATCCAGAACCAACCAATTTTGAATGACGTAATCCTACTGCGAATATGGCCATCTTATCACAAAATGTAACAACATTGTGCAAAATTCCTTTGGTCGAACTTCGAAAGGGTTTGCCTTTTGAATTCGATGATGCTTTGGAATCCATGAGCAAAAATATCAAACAAAAAAACACAAAAGTATTAGACAATAATTAATTGTGACTGATACAACGATCTTGAGATGGAAAGAACTGAATTTAAACAAGCGCAAAAGGGAGAAGCTAAGAACACTCTGAGATCACTGAAGGAAATTCCAAGCAAGTGTAATTTTCCGTCTCTCCAGACCTTCCTTTCTCCCCCCCCCCTGGCTTGTTCCATTTTCTTGGCAGCGCGCCAAACCCAGTCTCTGTCGCTTGGACAAGCAGTAGAGGGAAAGATAAAATGGTGGAATTTGTTGAAGTTCGGCAAAAGGAAATATCATCGTGGCCATCCTGTTGAGGGGCAGTAGGTATTTGGAGGTGTGGAAAGAGGGTCTGGGAGATTATTTTTAGTAGCTGTGCATGATAGAAGTAGGGATTTGTGATTTTATTTATTTGTGAACCATAGTATGAATTTTCTGAATATTGTGCCTGACTGTCATATAAATACGGTGATTACGTGGCGGTATGAAGTTGGTATTTCTGTTTTTCAAAAAGTATTAATTCATGGTAAGTGCATTTTATTTTATTCTTGTTCTTATTTTGTAGAATGTTATGTTCATTGTTTCTTTAGTATGAATTTCTGTTGTTTTTTTTTAATTGTTTGAAATTTATTTTAGTTATATTAGTTTATTTTGTTGATTTGTGCGTAGCATCTTGACTGTGCAATTCGTAGATGTTTTTTAAAGTTGAAATAGAACGCTGTGTACATGGTATTCTTTGAAATTTATTAAAGCGAGGTGTGCGTAGTTCGTAGATTCGTTTGTTGCCTAGATTATGCAATTCAAAGATGTTTTTTTAAGTTTAAACAGGATGCTGTGTACATGGTATTCTTTGAAATTTATTGTTATGTTAATTTATTAAAGCGAGGTGTGAGTAGTTCGTAGATTCGTTCGTTGCCTAGATTGTGCCATTCGTAGATGTTTTTTTAAGTTAAAACATATCGCTGTGTGCATGGATTCTTGTCAAATATTTTTGGTTAGAAACTTTACGTTTTTGCTATCTAAATTTTTTGTTTTTGTTTCAGATTTTTAGCTTAAATTGTGTGTTCAAAATGTGGGTTTTGCATGTGCGAAAACCGCGTTTATGGAGACATTTTAGGCTTAAAGTTTGAAATGTAGACAAAAAATTTAGATAGTAATATGGCAGCGTTTGGCGAGAAATTTGGCGACTTGAGGGCGCATATCAGAGTGGTTCCTAAAACTTTAACGAACTCTGCGATTTAAAAGCGAGCAATGGCAACAAATGTCACATTTAGAAGAATAATTTCTGTGCATTTCGCTCATCATCATTATCGATATTGCCGGCATATTGCTGTTTTTACGCAATGTTTCCGGCTCATGATACTTAAGGCTCGTTTCCACTACTGCGTACGAACGCGTTGCGTCAATTGAAGACACGCCTACGGCATCCGTACAAGCGTTTCCACTGCTGCGTATGCGTAAAATATTTTCATTTTCCGCCGCTAGGTGTCACTGTAATATTTTGGCGCAAGCAGTTCGCAAGTTACGACGCTGAACATCTGAATTTTTCCCGCTTAAGCGAGTATTATTTGTTTTGGATTTGATATGGAATTTTAGATAAGTAAGGTTATAATGCATATTATGAACATCACGAATTCCATAGAAGCTGAACTAAATTAAAAAAAAAAAAAAAATGTGTTTCTAGAAGCCTTAAATATTATGAAATAATATATATATTATTAAACCTAAAATGTACTGTTAGTGAAAAAGTAAACAAATAAATAACATAAAATAAAAAAGTTAAAGGGATTAAAAAATAGTTGGTACTTTAAAAGTACAGAGCAACTGTAAGGAAAGGTTCACAATATTTAAGCAAAATTTGCTATGCTTGTATACCGCTGACTTCAGGGTCATAGCTGGATAATTTATTAGAAATCTCGTTTGTTTTAAAATGCACTATGGGCAGTTATATTTTATACATAATCCATAAAATATTATTTTTAATTTAAACATTTTTAATTCATATCTCTTTTTATACAAGAAGTTATAAAAATAAGATTTTTCTCTTTATATATACACACATTAGGTAAAGAAAATGGAAATATTTAATTAATTAATTCCTGCACTTCTGCAGGAGAGGACTGGATTTAAAAGCAATTATTATAGTAATTTTTTGTTAAAAAAATGTTTAGGGCATTAATACTGTCTCATGTTAATTGGAATGAAAGTTTAGAGTCGTAAACATCCCAAAGTCTGAGCACATGTATATACATTCACATAAAAGTGAAACGAAAATATATATATATATATATATATCTGCAGGGTTTCGAAATAAATTAAATTTAAATAATTCTCTTGCGCCATTGCTGCAAGGAATGAAATTTGAATTTAACAAACATTTTCTGTTCGTAAAAATTAGAAGTTAATTAAATTTAAATGAAATTTAATGCAAACAAATAAAGGATTAATTATTGCTGCGAACTAATATACAATATCATTTAAATTCTGAGAGCATATGTAAATCAAGTGGAAGTATCAAAAATCCATGAATAAATATATAATTCCAAAAATTTATTTATCCTATTATTCAGTTATGTATTTTTATAAGTTTTTTAGGATTAAATCTATCCTATTATTCATTTATGCATTTTTATAATTTTTTTAGGATTAATAATCTATCCTATTATTCACTTATGCATTTTTATAATTTTTTTAGGATTAATAATCTATCCCATTATTCACTTATGCATTTTTATAAATTTTTTAAGGATTAATGAATTTTTGGAATTATATATTTATTCATGGATTTTGATACTTGCACAGCAATAATTAATCATTTCTTTGTTTGCATTAAATTTCATTTAAATTTAATTAACTTTAAATTTGCTTTTTACGAATAGAGAATGTTTGTTAAATTCAAATATATATGTACAGGATATGCTTTAAATTAGTATTATATAATTTTCAAACTTTTTTGCGGGAAAAATTTAAATAAATAAGAGCATAAATAAAACAATATATTTAATGCATATAATAATAGAAGTAAATTATAAAACACGAATATAGATCAAATTGGAATAAAAAGGTAAGAAAGTTGCAGACATGGTGCAAAAAGCGTATGGGATTCGAACTCACGACTCCAAAAAGTGGACATCGTTACCATCAGCTTTACCACTAAGCTAGGATCACACATATTTTGGGTTATATACATCATCAAGTAAATCAATTCTTAAAACTTAAGTTTTGGTCCTATTTCACTTTGCTATTGTCTGAAAAATTCACCAGAGTTTGTTCTTCAGCTTCTAGTACATTTTTTGGAAAAATCATTATCTTTTAAAGTGGCGTTCCGATTGAAGTTAAACGGGCTGCTAAAAATATATTTCATGTGCTTACAAATATATGTTATCCAAAAAGATATATTTATAAAGGGAAATACAAATTTAACATACTCTTCAATGAACTGGAGTATTTAAAAGGCTATTAAATTTAATTTATAATTAACGTTTTTAGTTTTTACCTGTTTCAAAAGAAAAAAAATAGCAAATATTTTAATCATATCTAATTTGCTATAGCAGTTTGATATAGTCAGACATTCATTTTCATTAAAGCTAAATGAGTATGCAGAACTAAAAAATGATTATCAGAACAAATTTTGCTATTTCATTGACTTGGAATGATAATTTTTGCCGCTGATTTTCTTGAATGAACAAGTACTGTAGTTGCAGTTATCTTGTTTTTCTTATCATTTTAAACTAAATTCAGCTGATTGCTGTCATTTTCAGCACGCAGATTTCTCGCTATAATGTTAATTCAGAAATAAGTATTTTTTAGCTAAACATTCTTTCCCTATTAGCGAGCGTTCATCGCTACTTCTGCCGCCATTAATTTTTAGTCACTGCACCTGATTGCTCCTTTTTCACCACGTGACCCCAACGCAACCGCAGACATACGGATAGAAGTTGAACATTGTTGAACTCCATCTGTATGTCATCCGTCACCGCACACCGACCGGATTGCAGATGTCAATCAAAGTGAATTCGCTCGCTGATTGGAGAAACGCATACGCACCGCAACGCATACGCAGTAGTGGAAACGGGCCTTTAGGCCCAAAGGGCGCATGACGGTAGCAGAGTTGCCAACTCTCCCGATTTAGGCGGGAGACTCCCGATTTTCAACCGCTCTCCCGCCAACCCGATTTACAACATATTTCTCCCGACTTTTTCTTATTCTTAAAATTTCTCACGATTTTTATGCAACTTGGCTTAATACTTTGTTATATGTATAAAAAAAGTGCTTTTGGACGTCTGAAAGCAATTGAATTTTCTCTACATTATATCTAAAACAAAACCTTGCGAATCAGATAGCTTCTGCTTTGTGAGTGAGAGCATTATACGTATCCAGAAACGTCATTCTCCAGTTCTCCAATGGGCTTCGAGCTCCACTGCGTGTCAGCTGGCATATATTAGCCAATGAGGACAAAGCAAGTTGTTATTTGGACGTTTAGTTATTTCGTTCATTTTGTCCTGAGTTGTGTGAGTACACGTGCCTTAGGGAAATAGTTTTAGAAATTATCATCTTTTGTTACGTCTGCGAGAAAGGTGAAATACTCGTGTACGTTTCAAAAATCGTACACAGTTGACTTTCCTTCCATTATTTCCTCAAGGAAATGTAATAAATTTGCGATGTGTACCGCCTGTCGTTGCGATTTTTCGATTTCGTATGTTGGAAGGGCGGATGTTCTCAAACATGTGCGTACACAAAAACACAAGGATAACATGAGTTGTTTTGAAAAAAACGAAAAATTAAATTTTTCTTCGGAAACAAAGGAGCAAAAAGTTATTAATGCAGAATGTCTGTTCTCTGCCTTTTTACTGGAGCACAACCTGCTACTGAATGCATCGGCTGCAGCTTTATTTAAAAAAATGTTTCCCGATAGTGAAATCGCTAAGAAATACTCAAGGTGCAAGAATCAAAACAGGTGCAATGAAAAATAAATCTTCAGTTATTGAT
This sequence comes from Stegodyphus dumicola, assembly GCF_044657685.1. Taxonomy (NCBI): domain Eukaryota; kingdom Metazoa; phylum Arthropoda; class Arachnida; order Araneae; family Eresidae; genus Stegodyphus; species Stegodyphus dumicola. The sequence continues at coordinate 265,706,590 of NC_140769.1, read as the reverse complement.
TGCATTAAAACAGCTCCGTTCTGCCTCTCTACGGATAGAAGCAATTCAAAACTGTATCCAATTGTTGTTTCTTTTTTTTGATCCAGAGTCTTCAGAAATTGAGTGCAGTTTACTTTATGTTCCCACTTTGGAAGGACATTTGACAGGCTTTAATATAGCACAGTTAATTATTAAAACTTTAAAAGAAAACTGCAGGCACTCTGGATAATTGCTTAGCACTTGGAGCCGATAATGCACCAGTATTGGTAGGCTTGGAAGGCTGGTGTTGCAGGCATCTTAAGAAAGGAAAATTCAGATTATGAGGTGCACCTGTCACCTCTTAAATTTAGCAGCTGAAAAAGGGGCAACTTCTTTACCAATAAATGTGGATGAACACATTGTTGATATTTATTATTATCTTGAAAGGAGTTCTAAAAGAAAGGAAAAATTGAAACAGTTCCAACAGCTGCATAACAGCAGTTTACAATTAGAAAACTTGGATGAAGTTATAAAATCAGCTACGATTGACACCCAGTGGAGTTTTAATTGCAAAACTGAAAGGTGCTGATGGAATTTTAAAATATAGTGAACTGTCTAGAATTGTGTTGGCCATCTTGACAGTTCCCTATAGTAATGCAGAGTGTGAGAGGATCCTCAGTGTTGTTGCGAAAACGAGGACTAAATTTAGATCTAATATTAGAGATGGCACATTAGAAAAACTTTTATTAGCGAAAGCAGGCCTACGTGGCAATTGCTGTGAACACAATGATGAAGTTTCTTTCTTAAAGAAAGCAAAATCTGCCACTGTTTATAACATTTGTACGAAAACTGATTAAAGTGTCTTTTTTTTTTTTTTTTTTTTTTTTCTTAAACGATGCGTGCAGTAAAAATTTTTTTATGTGTAAGGTATTTTTGTGTTGCTTGCATTTAAGAATTAGTTACTACTTAAAGTTCATTCATTATTAAAAACTATATTTTTATCATTTAAAAAGTCTTTTTAACATTGTGAAAAATCTCCTGATTTCTTAAAAAAAATCTCCTGATTTTTGAGTGTCATAGGTTGGCAAGTATGCGGTAGGAAGCAATGACAATTGAAAGGAGGCATCAGTAGTGCGAAGAGGGGGTGACAGCATGACATCACAAGTCTAATAAAACACACAGACGAAGCTCAGAACCAGGAGAGGCAAAACAGGGTGAAAATCAGACTTGTTCTGTTGTTCATGATAGGTACATGTCATAATAAGGTAATACAAATAAGCTGAAGCATATACAATTTATTATAATGAAAAATACATAAAAAAAAAGAGTAAAATAAAATACGACAAAAGTCTATATACATATATACAGCGACGTTGCACTCGTGATAAAGTTATGTAGGAAAGTTCCAATCTCGAGCGGTGAAGGCCGCAAGCGGTCGAATACGTGCGTCTTCTGCAAAAATCTGATAATCAAATACTTTGAAGTGTTTCATATGAGGACAATTTTTTGCTTTTTCAAAGAATTTTCTATTAATTTTATGAAGAAACTCTTCAACTCTGTCAATATGTAGGTCTCTATGTAAGGTCTCATTTGAAACGTAAAAGTGCGCATTAGTAATTATTCTGCAAGTTTGTTTTGCGTAATTTGGAGTTTTTTCATGTCACTTTGAGTGTAGGTCGTCCAGGCAGGTGATGCGTAACAGAAAATTGGTCTGATAATTGCAGTATAGATGTGTCGTTTCCTTTTGAGATCAAGTCTAAAGTTTTTCCCTATTAGAGGGAGGAGATTATTGATAGTATAGGAGGTCTTCCATTTAATACTGTGAATATGGTCTTTCCAGGTAAATCTGTGATTCAAAACTATACCAAGATAAGTAGCCTTTTTAACAAGTGGCACTTCTTCATTAAAGATATTAATTTTTTTTGTCCAAAGGGATTCTGGAATGTTTCTTGCCGATGATAATCAATTGGGATTTTTGTCCGTTAATCGCAATTCTCCATTTAGTGCACCATTCTTCTATGGCTGGAATTTTTTCTTGAAGTTTTATCAGTGCGTGATCTTGATTATGTGACTTCACGGCAAGGGCGGTGTCATCTGCATAACATCCGAGGTACGTATTGAGATCAGAACTATTGGGTAAATCATAAACATAAAAGAGATACAAAATTGGGCCAAGAATAGATCCTTGAGCTACCCCGGCTTTCAGATATTTGGTCTCAGAGTGTTCATATCCAAAGTTTACAAAGAATTTGCGGTTTCGTATGAAAGAGTTAATAAGTAAGATGAGGTCTCTACTGAAATCAAGAGTGATGAGCTTGAAAATGAGCCCCTCATGCCAGACGCGGTCGAAAGCTTTCGCCACGTCTAGCATGAGTAAGGCGACACTTTGATGTCTAAATAAAGCGGATCCAATAAATTCACACAGACGAACAAGTTGTTTTGTCATTGAGAGATTTTTACGGAAGCCAAATTGTTCCATTGGGAGCTTATCCATATGCGGTTCAATTCTTTTATAAATGACCCGTTCGAAAATCTTACCAAGTCCTGGGAGTAGACTTATCGGACGGTATCCTTCCGGTTTGGTGGCATCTTTACCCGGCTTTGGTAGAAGAATGACTTTAGCCTTTTTCCATTTTTCGGGAAAGTAGTTATTTTCTAGGCAGGCATTAAGAATGCTGACATATCGTGTGACAGTATTAAGTGGCATATTTTTAATTGCAACATTCGTAATTTCATCATAACCAGGTGCTTTCCGGTTTTTCAGGTTTCTGATAATGTTTCTAACCTCTGTCGGAGATGTATATTTAGTGCAATTTTTGGCCCCTGGTCCGTCGAGCCAGTCTTTGATAAATTGCTGAATGTAAGATGAGAAAAGAGGGTCACAGGGATCTTGATTCGGTATAAACTGTTGTTCTAAGTGCTCTGCCATAATGGCGGCTTTTTCTTTATGAGTAAGTGCAATTCTGTTATTACAATAAATTGGTTTATTGCAAGGGGGCTTGCGCCTAAGGTTTTTTGCAAAAGACCAGAAATCATTGCCAGCTTCATTAAAGCTCTCAATTTTATTATTCCAGACCTCATCCCGATGTTTCCGAATCTTGCAGCTGATAATATTATTAAGTCTATTAAGTTCTTTCTTAACCCCTGGGTTCCAAGAGATATGCCACCTTTTTCTCAAACGGTTTCTCTGTTTAATCATATCTCTAATTTCTCTGGGTAAACGGAAATTGTCTTTATCAATAGGAATTTTTTTGGTAGCAGTGTTGTATGCACTGAGGATACTATTGTTGAGAATTTCGATTGCATTATCAATATCCTCTTTATTCTTGAGTGAGCTAATAATTGGAGGGTTTTCTAACAGTTGTGCGTAATAATGCTGCCAGTCAGTGATGTTTTTAAATTTATTTTCTTCGCATTTGTTAGTGCCCAAAATAGCGATAACCGGCACGTGATCGGAGGTAAGTTCAACTTTAACATCCAAGTACATTGGAATGTCAGTATTTGTAAGCACAATGTCTAAAATATCTCCTCTTCTAGGGTTTTCTGGGAGGTACGTATAAACTGAAGGTGCGTAGAAATAGATAGGATAGTTATTGATAAACTCAATTAGGACTTCGCCATTATTGTTGGTTCTTCGGCAGCCCCATTCAGTATGTTTTGAATTCAGATCTCCAGCCAGGATGATTTGTTTATTATTTGGGAGAAGTTCAGTTAATTTGTCAATATCCAATACATTGTTCGGTGGATTATAAATTGCAATAAAATAGACAACTCCATAAAATGGGAGTAAAACTGAGGCAATAACTGCTTCATATCCATTATCACGATCTTCGCTGATGAGGCAAGAGTGCAGAGTGTTTTTCACAAAAATCGCGGCCCCACCACCTCTATGGCTTAGTCTGTCACATCTATAACATCTATAGTTTGCGATGTTCAAATTGTAGCAGGGAGTCGCAAACGTTTCTGTGATGAGTGCAACGTCAATATCATACACAAGTAAAAAGTTATGAAGCTCCGTAATTTTGTTCTGGACGCTGTGTGCGTTCCAGGTCATGAACTGAATAGGGGCCCGACTATTTCTGTATTGACCCATTATCTAAAGTCTGTGTTTTGGTAGTTTCTGGATTGGTTTGAATAGTCTGATTTGTTTGTTGAGTTAATTGTAAAAAGCCAGCGCCTTTAATGATTTTTACTAGCTCCGCTAGATTAGCAAAAACTGTTTTTGCTTCATTAATAGTTTCTGAATACAGTCCTGATGATATGGCTTGTGCGTAACTTTTTCCTTCTATGATACGGTTTGAGAATGTTTTGTTTTTGACATTGTTATTTGTGCTATTATTGTTCTTGGGATACTTTTCACAACCCTTAAAACTGGATGTGTGAGGTCCCCCGCAGTTCGCACAGACTAGGGGCTTATCAGGGTTTTTTCTGTCAGGGCATTCTTTAATTGAATGGCCTCCGCCGCATCGGACACATTTCGGTGCATAGTTGCATCCGGCTTGGGTATGATTGAAGCCCTGACAGTGAAAACACTGTATGGGCCCCTGTCTGCCTCTATACTTCACCACTTTGATTTTCATATCGCAGAGTTTATATTCATTATAGATTCGTTTCGAATCATCAGTTTTTGGTAAGGTAAGAAGAAATAATGGGAGTGGGATGACTTCCCCCCCTCGTCGTCGTGACATTTGTTTAATTTCAATAATTTTGTAGTTCAGTTCCTCTAATTCAGTTTTAATTTCCTCAATATCAGAAGTAGTAGTAAGTCCATTTATGACCACTTTTAAATTTTTATCTTGAGGCAGTATGTAGGAGTGATGCTCAACTTTGAGCACTTTAACCATGCCCCTATAACTTTCAGCATCTCCAGCAATGACCTTTATGCCATCATTCCTCAGATTTTGTCCGATAAATGAGAATTTTTTGGTGTGAAATATTTTCTTGATATTTCTCCAAGTCATGACATTTTCCTTAAGAATAAGTGGTGGGAGTTTTCTTTGCGTATTAGTCTCTGAATTTTGTGTATTACTTTCAGTGCGGTCATTATTAGTTATCGTCTGATTATTTATGTCATCCTGATTTTCTGTTTCGTTAACATTAGTATCCATATTATTATCAGTTTCGTTATCTTGATTTTGTTCAACAGGTGTTTGCACACTATTAATCGGCGCATGATCATTTATGCTATTACTAACTTGATTAGCTGTAATGATCGGAGAGATTATTTGTGTGTGCGTGCTGAGTTTCACTTTTTTAGCAATGGGTTTGTGAATTTTTGTTCTCACGGTCTGGTCGCCTCTGCGGCGTTTAATTGGTTCCTCATCAGAACTTGTGTCTTGATCAAGTGCTTTTTCCTCAGTACTGTTGTTTGAATCATCATGAAGTGTTATAGGACTTCTGGCCCTGCTATTTTCATCTAAGTTTTTAGCGATGTTAGGTGTAGGTGTTTTATCATTGACACTGTTATTTTGTTCTTTCAACGCATTTACAATCTCAAGTGAGCTATGCAGAAAATTGTAAAATGTGTTTTCAATATCTGATAATTTTCCATCATTTTTGTCTCTGATTTTATCCAACTCCTTAATCTGGTTTGTGTATATTTCCACGAGCCTCTCCATGGTCCGCTACGCAGAAATAAACGCAAAAATCCAAAATCCAGCGCCCATAGAATGGAGTCCTGCACCCCGGGATGGAGCCTGGCCCGATAGCCTTCTCCACAGACGGATGTGCAGGCGAAGAACACACGAGGCCCCTGACAATCACCTGAAGCGAGAGCTTCGGGGTAACTACGTGTGTTATCCGATCCAAAATCAAACGCGCAAAATTAAATAATCCGATTAAATATAAAACGCGCAAATAGTCTTAATGATAAGCAATATGGCATGTGAAACCAGCAATCAGGCAATTATGGCAAGACACGTGGTGGTGAAAATCAAAATTTTGCGAAATAATTCTAAAATAAAATACTCAAACTCGTGAAAGCATATAAGCATTCACAAATAATACAAACCGCAAAATAGCATTGAAAAATGCTGATGCAATCAGATTCGTACTAGCACGCGGTCTCACAATGAAACCACACGAGACGGACGTACTTGCCAAACTTGCCTTGTACTAAGGAGATTAGAGATTCTTTGTACTTGCTAACCGGATCTGAGAGGCAGGAACAATATCCGACGGCGAACCTTCATCCACCTAATCCCCGCTCACCTATGCATTTCGCTGAAGAAATTTTTACTAGCGTCTACGGAGAGAAGGCAACTTTTGGGATTATGAATCTGATCCTCCCGTCTTACGCGCATCTCAGTTTGCGCATCATGTGACGTTAACAGATACGTCAAAAATGTGTCTGTTTACATTTTGCATTTGACTTCGTGCGTTTTATGCTTCGTTAGTATGTGAATTTTGCTTTCACATATTTATAATGAACTGAAGAATCTCTCAATAAAAGACCCTTCTCGCGGCCAAATACTTAGGAATATTGTGAGGATTCTGCTTCAGAATATTAGAATATATAGCACCAATTTAAATGAGCTGGGTGGTGATATCAATGATCATTCAAGACAATAGATCTGAAATTCACATTTCCGCTTTGATTACGATTGGTAACATCTTTCAGAAAACTGTAATTTCAAAATATTACAACTGTTCTATTTGCAAAAAGTGTTTTTCAAATGCCAGCAATTTATAGCATCATTTGAAGAACATACATTCCAATAAAAAGCATATTTCTACTGCTGAAATATTTAATTCCAATTCAGATCATGCATTTTATAAAGTCGTCAATGGTAATTCGATTTCATATACTTTTGCTTCAAAATCCAGTATAACTTCAAAAAAGTTTTAGCTGCCCTGATTCCAAAAAAAAATGTTTCTCAAGTAACAGCAATCTAAAATGTCACTGCATGAAATTGCATATATCACAACAAACAACATTACTCAAAGCAAGTAAAAATAAAGTTTTCCAATTTAAATGCAGTTTATATAGTCCTCAGTTCAACAATAATAAAAATTTATTATTTTCACAATCAGATAGTGCATTTGCTGCCCTTGAGTGTTCATCATTAAAAAATTATATAAATGCATATTATGTAATGAAGGTTTTCCAAAGGAAAACTTTTCATTACATTTGCAAATGGAACATGAAATAGTCATTGAAAAAGAAGAGAGAGATTTGTCTGTGTTTAATGATTTCATGTTGTGAAAGGAGAATTTTGAAATGGAAACATAATCTAAATTTTTTTAATTTACAAAGAAACATGACCATTACATGTAAAAGATATTTATTTTGTATGCCATCATTCAGGACATTATTTTATATCTAAAGTGCAAGGCATGGGACGTTTAAAAATACAAGGGAGTAACAAAATTAATGCTTATTGCCCAGTAAGCCAGTTTAATAATGGAAAATGTACTGCTTATATAGAAAACCCCATTGTAAGTCATAGAAAGGGTATAGGGCATCTGTCTCTTACAAAATTAGAACGGCAGTTATACCATTCTAATGTTAATTTATGTAACTTAAATTGCTGGAAAAATATCTTTTGATGAAATTTTAGATAAAATTCAAGATTCTGTATATGATACTGCATCTTTTGACAAAGAATAATTTATGGAATATTGAAAATTCGGTACTCTTCCGTTATCAGAACCAGAATCAGAAATGTATGCATGTATGGCTGGATGGATGTGTTCATGTATGCATATATATGTGTACATATGAATGTATACATTTCTGAATCTGGTTCCAGTAACAGAAGTGTACCGAAAATTCTTATAATCCACAATCAAATGCTGTAAGGCATAAAAATGATTGTATAAATGTTAATGAAATGCCTGGGGTTAATGAAATTACTAGTGAGGATAACAACTCTATTTTATTTTATAAGCCTTAAAATAGAATTTTAGAAAGTTATCCTGAATTTTAAAATGATGATTTCACATTAATGAAAATGAATGACTCCCAGAGGCACTTTCTTCAGAAGTTGGGATCAGACTATATATGTATAAATGGTACACATAGGTTGAACGGTTACAGAATTGAATTAATCACACTGCTTTTACTTGATGCTTTGCTTCACGGCTTTCCCTGTGCATTTATTATTACAAACAGAACTGAGCAGGAAGTTTTGTCTGTTTTCTTTGCACATCTGAAAGATAAAGTATGTCAGTTAACACCCGAAGTATTTATGAATATGAATACAAGCTAGTTTTGGCTCACCAGCGGCCGAACGGTAAAGTCACTGAACGCTGGTAGTTTGGTCCGAGGTTCAAGTCCCTCAAACGGGCTGTCTGCATGGGCATTTCCATGTTTTCCCCCATGTGTAATGTGTATACGAGCCAGTTTCCCTTAGAATGTCCTCCACAAAGGCATCCCTCCCCTTAGGCAGATGGCCGTCAAGTGCTTTGCCATAATAAAATAAACCAAACCAACAAACTAGTTTTGATTAAAAAGTTTTCCATGAAGCTATTTCTTCCCCCACATGATCTTTGCCATATTCCAGTTCCAACAATCAAATCAACACATTGTTATTTAACTACTTAATTTGAAGATTTTTGGGCCCACCAGCGGCCGAGCGAGCGATAAAGTCGCTGAACACTAGTAGTTCAGTCTGAAGTTCGAATCCCGTGAACGGGCTTGCTGCATGGGTGTTTTCGTGGTTTTCCCCATGTGTAACGTGTATAGGAGCCAGTTTTCCATAGAAAGTCCTCCACGAAGGTATCCCTCCTCTTAGGCAGATAGCCCTCGAGGCTTTGCCATAATCACACGCACACATTTTGAAGATTTTATAGCAGATTATGAAATATACAATATTATATTGATGCAAAAATATATTTTTTACTCAATTCTGGAGGAAGGGGCAAGTGTTCATTTCCCGTTTCTGCAGATTCCTACAGTCTAGCATTTTCAAACCTAAAACATGATAACCCTAAGTAACATATCACCATCATTGGTATGCATTAGAGCAAACAGATCACTAGAATTTGCATATCTTCTATGTCTATTTGCTTCAATATTAAATCAAAGTCTGTAATAGTTAATGTGAAAGGCTTGAAATAAAGCAGTATGCATGATTGTTTAGAGCTCATATTCACAATATCATTATTGTTTAGAGCCTGTTCTCTGGAAGTAATTTACAGACTTGCTGGGAATTTTATTAAAAATGATATACTTTTCTGTAGTTGCTGCATAAAAAGTAAAAGCCGTGTGTTGGCCATCCCTGGTGTAGGATGGTAAGGATAAAAATTGCCTTTCTCTCGACATGTTGCAATGCAGTGAATATAACTGAGCTTTAACTTCAAATATCTTGAGTTATACTTTGTGCAGCAAATGAAAGAAATATGTGTTATCCCTGTTTCATTCTTACTTTTAAGCAATTCTACTGCAGAACGTAGCTTGAGAGTTATACACCAGAAATATGATATACTTGTCAGCTGGACTAACACCACAGATTTACACCAGTGGCAGGGCCGTCCCTAGGCCATTGGCTGCCTGTGTACTTTCCTAAGAATACAGTGCCCAAACTTAAAAAAAAAAATTCTTAATGATTAGTTGAATTTTTATTTCATACTCACTAAGTACTTATATGTGACAAATTGTATAAAAAGTATTTACATGTGACAAGTACAATGAATTAAAAATATTTAGTCGTGGTATCGCGAGTGTTCAGCTGTTGCATAATTTTACAGCTGCACCGCGCTAGGAACGGCCCCGACAGTGGAAGATAACCATGTTCAAATCATGACAAAATTACTTCAACAACACAATCAACTGGCTATTAAATTGTTGGTGAAGGTTACTTATCAAGTTCCTATAATTAATAAATATCCTTATTCAGGACTTAATTTCTAAACTTAGAAGTGCCAGAACCCTATGCTAAACTGTCAGCAAAGGGGAAGAAAAGTAAATAAATAAATAAAATGACTGTTACAATCATTAATAATTTAAAAATTAAATAGTTAATTAATACCAAACTAATTCATTATTATTTAATTAATATTAATAATTATCAATTATTTTTAATTAATGATTGTTATTTAATTAAATAAATTATTATTAAAAAGCTAAATTATTAAAGTAATTAAAATTAAGTAAAATGTAAAAAGATAAATTAAAATTTAATAAGCGATTTGTAATACAGTTTTACTGCAAAAAATAAAATTTTTGAGATCAAATTTTTGTTCAGTTGCATAAAAGAAGTGCCGGAGCCTTTTTATTTAGGCCTCCGGCTATATTTATTATTTATTCCATAAACTAAGAAGTACCGGAGCCAGGCTCCGGTGCAATTTAAGCTCTGTCTCTATTAACTTTTTAAAATTATTATTTAATTAATATTAATAATTATCAATTATTTTTAATAATTGATTATTATTTAATTAAATAAATTATTATCAAAAAAGCTAAATTATTAAAGTAATTAAAATTAAGTAAAATGTAAAGAGATAAATTAAAATTTAATAAGCGATTTGTAATACAGTTTTACTGCAAAAAATTAAAATGTTTGAGATCAAATTTTTGTTCAGTTGCATAAAAGAAGTCTAGAAGAAATAGAAGTTCAGTTGAATAAAAGAAGTCGGAGCCTTCTTATTTAGGGCTCCGGCTATATTTATGATTTCGGAGCCAGGCTCCGGTGCAATTTAAGCTCTGTCTCTATTAACTTTTTAATAAACTTACACATTTAGTCATTATGAATATCTTAAACTTCCATTAAGTTATAAGGTCTAATAATGGAATTTTAGTCTTATAACCCTAATATAATTATCACTTGAGATATTATGACAAAGCTTTATGAAAGATTTTAAAACAACCTTTTTATTTAAACTGAACTTTTAACAAAACAGAGCATGGCCTGAACTTAACCTGAACATAACCACGGCTAGTGGCGATGCAAATAAATGCGAACAATCAAATAAATGAAAAATGTTGATCAGTAGTCTAAGACTACATAGTTAATTATTAAGGTAGCCACTAATTTACTGGCACATCAGATTAAAGTATCGGTGGCATGAGAACACAAAGCTGATACTTTTAATTATACTAGAGCTGGAAGAATCTGACCATCCAACACAGATGCCAGAAACACCCTCTAAAGATCCAAAATCCTCAATTTAAATAATGGAGGTAGAAATAAGAGGAGAGGTCTTAACTGGTTTTCCTCGTGTACTGCCCTGAAGCAGTAGTGCACCTCTCGTGGAAACCAAACTATTCAGTGACTATCCATTAAGATCAATAGGTTTTAACATAATCGGCGGTAAACATTTTGTAATTACATCGTAAATATACATATAAATATATATATTTTCTTTTTCCATAATGCTTCAAAGTCATAAGTATGTAAAAAGAAAATATTTTAAAACAATGTTTTATTCTGAGCGGAATTAAATGCTATACTTTCCCAGAAAAGTTTAATTTGAATGAAATATTTTCACAAGTTCTTGTTAATTACATTACAAAGAAATTTTAAGTTAATTTGATTTTATTTGGTTAATGATTACAAAAATTAAGATCAAAGTTTATTATAATACTAAAATCAAAATTATGCATTATTTCTTTCCTATTTACAGAGCTTCTTCCTGAAATACCTTCTCAAATGCAGAATGATTTTTTAGCTTCTGACGCATCCTTTAAAAATCAGAGTTACTTTATAATTAATGCTCAGTTCGGTTAATTTCAAATTAGAGCAGCTGTTATTTCCATAGTAAAATACGTTAAATATTGCTACTGATTTCCATGTACTTAACTTTCTATGAGTATTTTTGAAATGGATTAAAAAAGTTTATTTTTAATATTGTTTAAAACTTGTAACTGATTTATTACAAAATGTAAGGAAAGAATTCTTTTGATACTTACAATCAAAAGTCTTTAATCTGGACGTCCATAATCCGGAATGATCTAAAATCCGGACCTCAAAGCTACAAACTTTCTGCGCATGCATCAACACAGAAATTATGGTTTCATATTTTTAATTGTATAATTTCTGCATGCCATCTTACCAGATTTAAATTTATGATCTATAATCTGGAAAAAACCCTAATTCGGAATCACTGAAGTCCCGACGAGTCCGGATTAAAGACTTTTAACTGTATTATATTTTTTATATCCTTAATTTCAACAATGCATATTCTAAAAATTATTTTTTACTAATTCCTTAAGTACACATCTGTCTACCTCACTTTTATGTACTTTGTGTGTTTCAGGACAAGTCATGGACACTGCTCATCTGGACATGTGCTCTGCACTTTAATGGTCAATAGCCACGCATTTGATAGATAAAATTAAGTACACATCTTGTAGACTGTGCTTTACAGCACTTTTTAACAGATTGCTTTCCAGTATGAATAATTCTTGCTGAAATAGCAAATAAAAAATTCCTGCTCAAAAATTTCAATTTATGTTTACAATTAAATGTTAAGGTTATTATATATTTAAATAATATTTATAATCATTATAAATTTAGATATATTTAATAACTAGATTTCTTCACAATAACGTTAACAGGAGTTTATGAAAGAATAAATCCTTCATTTCCAAATACATTTATAATAATTTAATAAATATTTATGTATTTTATGCTTTTTACAAGGATAATGTATACTCATATATTTAATATTTTTCGAAATGTGCAAATCTTAAATTTCTGTGTATTTACTATATTTTTCAAGTAAAGTAATTAACAGTAATGTAGCATATATCAGAATTTTTTACATATGAAATATGTATAAATTGAATGAAAATTAGATGTATTATTTTTTAATATGCACTCAAACGTCAGTTTTGCCTTGAAATTCCTCCATGAAGGCATATTTTCCTTTAGGCATATAGCTCTTGCATTCCTTACCTTATTTAAAAAGATTAACCTGACCTATGTGCCTAATTACAAAGTATTTAAACATCCATAATTTTATATTTACACTCAGCCATCAAGTTTCAAACTTTTGACTCAAAACATGTGTTTGGATACATTCATTATGAAATTCAAATTTTTTAGTAAACATATTTTCGCGTAGCATTCAATACCTTCCTTGGCGATTATGCCCAGTTTAATAATTCTCTGATAATATAATAAATAACAACTTTCCATTTCACATTTAAACATTAATCTCATTGTCATCGGATCACAATCTTGATTTCCTTATTCTGCATAATATTGCTTCATTTTTTAAAACAGTTAAAACAACTAATTGATCTGAATTCACAAATACATACATTATACAAGTAATTAAAAATATATAAATTATACAAATTTTCACACTTAATACTATTTAGATGTAAGGAAACCGAGGTTTAAAGAGTGTTATATTTTTCCGAAATTCTGACATTTTAAATGTATCTTAAGGTATTTTTCATTCTTTACGCATAACATGAACATTTTGCTAAAATCTATATTTTTGTTATCCAGTAGCTTAGAATTTCCTAAAACAAATTTATAATCAAAATCACTGTTGCAAGTTATTGAAAAATAACCAACACATAATTTTTACATAAATGCCACCAAACTGTACAAAGTACTATTATCCATCCAACAATTGAATGTTTCTTTTATGTAGAAGTGTCCCCCGTTTTCGATTTGTGTTGAACTGTCATGTGTGGAAAAAACACTATCAAAGAGCTCTGGATGTAAAAACAAAAAATACTGCCTCTGGAGACAGTAAGTGAAAATACATGCAAGATCGAAGTACTGTAGGCAGTTCAGGTAGAATGTTATAGCTAACATTCAACCTGAAATGGTCTTTACTAATATCTCAACTATGAACTAGCAATAAAAATGTTGCAAATTTACTAACTGTAGTCTACTACTATACTGTTATGTTACATAATCCTTAGCCATTGAAAGGCTCCTCAATGATAAAATCACAAATATCTGAATTATTAAGTAAACTGCAGCTATGGCTCTTACAGTTGTTTTAAAATTAGATACTTCTATTTAAGCTTTATGTCTATTAATTTCATTTTAAAATCCAGGTTGATGTATGTTTTTTAAGACAAAACACAGAGCATCAATGATAATTCTGAGCACCTTGTTCTCCAGCTGTTACACAGACAGTCGATTCATTGGCAGCAACCATCCAGTAAGATGATGTACATAAAAACACGTTATTCATGGATTGATAAACCTCTTTATTTTAGTACTGAGTAGTGAATCATGTTTAGTTACAGAAAGAATTCTTATACTTTCTTTGTCAACCTTGTCCTTGACATATAATATACCTCTTTTAAAATGATAAATTATCACAAATAATACTTAGGTATTATTAGCTTGACATTGTAAATATATTGAGAATAACATGATGAATATGAATGTCTAAAGTATTTATTTTTTCCAAAAAGTAACAGTTTTTTCAAAGACATTGACTTTAATTTTCTTGTTTTCACACTATTGTAATAACAATTTAATGCATTTATCTCACATGCACGACTTAATGATATAATTAAAATACAGTACAGTCAGGATATATGGAAAAACAGTGCACTTCATTGCTCTTGTACAGATGATGAAATGTCAATAGTTTAATTCATAGTTGAAATGCCAGTTGTAACACCAACTTATCACATAGCTGATGCAACAGAATGTGCTCATATGTGTCGTAAATAAGCTTTTTAATACACTTTAACGCATAAGCTTAGTATAAGCAATAAAGAAATTTCAGGAACAAATAATAGACACTCTCTATCATGGTCCTGTGATTACCTGCTAAGAAATAAACTAGCATAACGTATATTTCCTCATTATTTGCACATGTTTTAGCAATAATTTACAGAAGATAGGCATGCTTAATTAACAACAATCATAGGTAATATTTCATTATTATTTAATGTATATAATTAATTTAATGTATAAAAAGAAATAAACTTTTTTAATGAAAAGTGCACTACTTAATAACTTTCATTAGCAAAAATTTTATTTTTTTATCTCCAAGCATAAATTAATTTTTTTAACAAACACCGATTTATTAATTGAACTGTATTTCACTGTAGATCAAACACAGATGTAATACAATTTCATCCATTCTCAACACATGACGCAAATTTCAAAACCACAGAGTACTTCACGTAAATAAGCCAAATTTCACGAAGTGCACGGCAGCATATGCGCAAATTGAGATGCGCACGGGAGGATCAGATCACGATCCCAAAAGTTGCCTTCTCTCCGTAGACGCTAGTAAATTTTTTAACTTAAGTAGCAGGAGAAGAATCGGAAAAGTCCCCAAAAGTAGCAAATGACGTCAAAGATCAAGTGATTTGCGTGAAGTCTTAGTTATGTATGTTCACATGACCTCTGACGTCATCACAAATTGACTGTCTTTTGGTTCTGTAAATTACTGACTATAGTCGTTTTAATTCTGTATTTCAGTTATGAAGAAAATTTAAAAATTATATTCCATTTCTTTTTTTAATTAATTCTCAACTGATTTAAGTTTTTCTTTTAAAATTAATCTGTCATAGCCATTCTTAAGTAATTCCTAACGTTTAAATTGTTAGCGTTTTTATATTCTTTTTTTTTTTTTTTTTGTTAAATTTTTATGTGTTGGTATTTAAAAATGATGTTGCTTTAATTTTTTAATTTATTTCGATTATTTAGTACTTACCAATATTAAAATCATGAGAATGAATTTCATTTCTTTCTCTGAATCTCCAATACATGGCGCGTAGTTTACACATCGATTCGTTATCACCACAGAATTGGGAAAAATCTGACTTTTAAAAGCAAAACGTGTGTGGAACAATAAAAGCATCAATATTGTATTTAACCCGTTCACGACCAGCGTCCCGTATACGCGAAGCAACGATTCTGCTCTTACGAACACAGCGTCGCGTACACGTGACATTAAAACGGAACGATTTATTTGAATTTTTAAAAGCCAGTAAATGGAGCTAAGTGGTAATTGGGTACTTACGTATTATCGCAACCAGGTTGGCGCGATTTGTAAGTTTGAGTAAAAAAGTATGAATAGAAAGAAAATGTACATTTATTAATTACAGATAATTTTTCAATACAGTTTTTTATATTATTTTGTTTTAAAATATAAAATAGCAATTAAACCCTTCCGGTTTCGAATTTGAATAAGTTGCAGAATTATTTTTTCGGCGGAAATCTTTTGGCTATTGCTGTTAGCACCGATTGAAAACCGTCTTCGCCATTAACAGCTTGAGCTTGGCGCCATATAAATTCGATAAAGTATGAGTCAAGATGATGACGGGCTGTTCCTCTCTGTTTTTTGTTGCGCCATTTGGCTGAGCCCCACATGCGCTCTACATGTTGTGTGTGAACGCCCGTGTTGGGATCCACAAAGTTATATTTGTGATTAACAGTTCCATGCAGAAATCCAGCATTTTCGAACTCACTTGTATTGTATCCTTTCCAGCAATCCGAATAAATGATGCTTCCTTCCTTGATATTTTCGCAAATTTGTTCCATGAGGGTAACGGCGCTTCTGTTAGGTACAGTAACCAAAAAAGTCTTTCTTTTCTCGGCAAATTCCGCCGAAAACCCATTGCTGTGGTAGTACACGCCCAGTGTTTATTTTTCTTTTTACAAAACTACGTATAACACGTAGGGTTGCCGTAAGTAGGGTCGCCAAATTTGGCAATTTATGCGAATTTAAGTGCGCCTGTGAATTAACTCTCTCGCATCGAAGTCGCCCGTAATTCAGGCAACGGCAAACCGCCCCAAAGCCTCGTTTATTTTCTACTTAGTTCTTTCCCCTCCACGTTAGTGTATGGCTCATTGGTTTCGCGAGTTGTTAAAAGACATGTCAATCATTCTTTTAAAGCAAATAAAGAAGAAATACGGAAAGCTATTGACGTTCGCATGTGCAATCCGGCCCTAAGGTGAAACTGCACACAATGGATGAAACCGCAGGGGGAAAGGAAAATTATTTCAAGACAAATTCGTAAACACGGGCGTTTTCGATGTTTGTTGAAAACAGATTTGGTCGTCTCTCGATGCGAAAGAGTTAAAGGGTAATAGGCGTTTTTGTTCATTTCTTTAGGATTTTTTTATGTTTATTTTGAAACTGTACATAAGTTTTCTTGGTTAATTAAAAAGTAACATTATTACAGAAGGGGAAAGACTATCGGCTTTGTCGACGCGTATGTGTCTTGCTCGCATTTTTCAGGAAAGAGCCAGCGTTTTTGTTTTTCTTACTCGATTTAATAAGTCATTATATATAAAGCCTTGAATGGCCATTACATGATGACACAGGCGTTATATTTTGGTATATAATGAATTTACTTTACATATAATGTATATATTGACGTAATCAGTAACGGATATCCCGGCAGTGGGGGGGGGGGGTCTTTCCTTGATCACTTTCCGGTCATCGCGGACGCTGTTTTCGATTTAGAAAAACAGGAAAGTTTTCTAATATAAACCTGATGTCACACAGCGTTTGAGGTTAAAATGTTTCTGAGTGTCTTTTGAAGAAGTTTTGTGACATGTGTCGGGGTTTATATTGAGTTTCATTCCGTTAGCTAAGAGACCTTACTTAAAAATTTGTCCAAAATCACCGGACACTCCACCTTTCCGTCTAACTGGAAGACAGTTTCCGAAAATTTACGTTGTCGGAGGAGATAATAAAGGTAGGAGAAGATGCGTTGTGTGCGCTAAAACCAAGGAAAAGCGAAAGCAAACAACGTATTTTGAGTGCGAAATATGCAATGTAGGAGTGTATGCCGATCCTTGTTTTGAATTATTTCACACACAGCAGAATTTTTAAACTGGAATTTAATTACCTACATGTAATTCTTGTATAGTTTTTTTTTTTTTTTTTTTTTTTTTCGCATTTGTAAATTTTTTTTCTGTGTGTACAGTTATGATTTTAGTATTTTGCCTGTTTAATTTATTTCTATTAATGTGATATTCTTTATATACACATTAAAAACAAGTCATCAAATATGCAACTTCAGAAATTGAACTCATAATATCAAAATGCTGATTTTATACGATTTTTTTTTTTTTTTTTTTTTTTTTTGTAAAATTAGGCTTAACTGCTGAAAATGCGCGGGCCGGTGGTGACGATCCATTTCAGAGGATCCGGTCCCGTGACTGCGCTTTGTTCTCCCAGCGCTGGTCCTTAAAGCTTTATTCAGCATGGAGGTAGGAAGTAAGATGGAGTCGCCCTAAACAAGTTTCTCCGTACCCTGCTCTGAAGCACCGGCGATCCCTACGTGGTGACCAAAACATTGGGTCATTTACCATTGAGTTCTATGGGATTTGACGCGTTCGGATGTAAATATTTTGTAATTACGTCGCAAATATACATATAAATGTATATATTTTCTTTTTCTACAACACTTCAGAGTCCTAAGTATGTGAAAACAACATATTTTTAAACAACATTTCATTCTGAACGGAATTAAATGCTATACTTTTCGCAGGACAGTTTTCTCAGAATGGTTTAATTTGAATGAAATATTTTCACAAGTTTTCGTTAATTACATTAGAAAAAAAAAATTAAGGTAATTCGATTTTATTCGGTTAAGGTACAAAAATTAAGATCAAAGTTTATTGTATTATTAATATTAAAATTATGCATTATTTCTTTTCTATTTATAGAGCTTCTTCCTAAAATACTTTCTTAAATATGACATGAATTTTTGGCTTCTTTTAAATCGAAAAATGTAAGTCAATTTATAATTAATGCTCTATTCGGTTCATTTTAAATTAGAGAATTATTAGGAATTAGCAAAATACTTTAAATAAGTATTTCGCTAATTCCTAATAATTAAATAGGTATTAAATAGTATTTGACTTTCTCTGAACATTTCTGAAAGGGAATAAAATAAGGTTTTTTTTTTTTTTTTTTTTTTTTTTTAAAGTATTATTTAAAACTTGTAACTGAGTTATAAAATGTAAAGGGATTAATTCTTTTAATTATACTTTACAGATTTTTTTTTTTACCCTTCATTTCAACAATACATATTCCAAAACTCTTTATTACGTTCTTAAGTGCGCATCTCATAGCATTTGCGTTACAATACCTTTTAACAGATTGCTTTCCAATACGAACAATTCTTGCTTAAATAGTTTTATAACGTATTTGTCAACAGGATTTCAATTTATGTTTACAATTCAATATTAAGGTTATTATATATTTAGATAACATTTATAATCATTATAAATTAGATACATTTAATCATTAGATTTCTTCACAGTACTTTCACATTTGTTTATAAGTGAATAAATTCTTCATTTCAAATACATTTATAAATAATTTAATGAATATTTAAGTATTTTGTCAAACGCAGATACATGCTTTTTGCAAGCACATGCATAAGTACCCATATATATTTCCTATTTATCATTTCCGGCATGTGCAAATCTTTAATTTCTGTGCATTCACTATATTTTTCGTGTAAAGTAATTTACACTAATTTAGCATACACCCAAAAGTTTTACATAAAAAATGTATATGAATATAATTTGAATGAAAATTATAAGTATTATTTTTAATACCCACTCAAAGGTCAGTTTTTCTTCAAAATTCCTCCACAATGGCATCTCTCTCTTTAGGCAGATAGCCCTTGTATGCGTTATTCTATTTAATAAAAACTTAATCTGACCTATGAGCCTAATTACAAATATTTTAACATATATAATTTTATATTTACATTTAGCCATCAAGTTTCAAACTTTTCAAATCGTCTAGAAAATAAATTTTGGCAGATCTCTTTTAGCAATTTTCTTAAAATCTATATTTTTGTAGTGCAACAGCTTAGAATTTTATAAAACAAATTCATAATCAAAATCGCATTCATAATCAAAATCGCTGTTGTTAGTTATCGAAAAATAACCAAGATGTGATTTTTGCGTAAATGTCAGTAAACTATACAAATTGCTATTATCCATTACACTATGAATGTTTCTTTCATGCGAGAGTGTCCCTTTTTCGATTTCTATGGAACTGTCGTGTGTCGAAATACTATCAGAATCTTGTCAAGCGAGCTTCTGAATGTAAACAAAGAACACCCCATCTGGTGACCCAAGCTTCAAAGCATTGCTTCACTTCTAGCGCGGAATGGCCCCTTCTCCCTTTCCTACCTCCATGTTGTTCAGACGGGGGCGTAAGGGGATAAGGCAAAGAAGGTCTATGTAAAGAAGGAAAGGCTCCATAGACGTAATGTAAACCAGTTTGTCTTTTACGCCGCTACAAAGAAGAGGGACTATTCGCCAAGGGGTTTGGCGACGGAACCTGTTGGCGAGAATTTCCCCCTTTGTGATGTACCTGGCCGAGATTTTCCACCTCCGCTACGTGTACAGGAAATTGAGGAATAAGGGTTAAGATGAATCGTTCTTTGACTTTTCGCGATAATTTAAACTCGAATTTTCGGGGTTTTTTTGCGTTACTAGTTGAACTTGTATTATCCATATCGCAGTTTGTGATCTGATTTTATATCTGTCAATATGTTGGAAAAAAAAAAATAGAGTCACACAGAAACTTGATAAACGTGACCGTCGAACCTGTTAAACTTCGACATCAGCTTCGAGCTTTGGCGCTTTTTGGCAACAGATATTTCACGCATGCGCAGTTGTGTCCCTTTTCGTTCGGAGGGAGCCACTCCTGCTACTGCGAAGCTTTCCTTCTTAACAATACACATTCTTTGGATAAGGCGCATAACTCTGTTTTTACACGCTTTTGCAATTTTTTTCTCGTATTACTATTCTTTTTGTGAATATTGTATTATTGATAGAATTGGTCTGCCTATCAATAGTACAATACAGTCTTTGCTCCATGAATTCAAAGAATTTTTTTTTAATTGTCTTTTATACAACAGATAAACAACTCCGAACGTGCTCGGGAATCCGTCGGTGTCGGTTGTGCAGTGACTTTCGCCGCTACAACTTCGAATAATTCCTATAAAACTATCTCGTCTACTCCTTTCTGACGTTGAACAGTGATGCATTGTAATCCTGCTTTCATTTACATCAAATAAATGTTTTCTACTTATTATTGCCCCCTTTTGTTCAATTCGACGTCAGATTCATCATTACTATTTTTGCGATTTTCTGCCACTAAACGTGGTTTGCGACCGCATGTTCTATACCAATTTTCCATTCTTGATGCCTACTGTCAGCCCTCTGAATTTGCCGGTTGAATTCAGAATCTATATTATCTCCCCCTGTAAAGCAGTTTTTTTAGCATGGGAAAGAGAAACATTACTAACGTACTATTTGCTAAATAAAAAAATAAAAGTTGTACATTCCGCTTAATATTGATTTTTTTTAAAAAGAAATTAAAATACAGTTGTAGGGATTTATATTTATTTTAACCAATAATTTAATGTTTTATTTTAAACTTTCCTATAAGCCTTCATTCCTCTAATTGACAGTGCTAGAAGAGGTAAATGTTGTAGCGCGCGGTGAACGAATGCAAATTTTCTACTTTGTAGGAAGTAGTTAAAAGCCAAGTTTCGGTAGCAGAAAGGAAAGTTAGGTCGTATTCGCCGTCTCTGCCGTCGGGTACGTTTGCTTATTGCTGGTTCAAGTGGCTTAATCATCTGCCCCTAGCTTCGAAGGGGGTTTAAGTTACGGCACCTCGCTGAGCCCTGTAGTCTAGGTCTATCGTGTGTTAATATTGTTACGAATTTGGTATTTAAAAAGCTAATGTTAGTACAATTACAAATTAAATGGTTTTATTTCTCGCGCAGTGCAGCGCGTGACGAATATTAAAAGAAAGCTAAGCCGGGAAAATTAAAAATACAAGAGCGCGTGCGTTAAATAAATAAATATCTCTTTTTGATTTCGAGAAAGTGCTGGAAAATTCTAGCGCGTGATTTTAAAATCTTATAAAAGGAGGAAAACATCTCAGTTTGGAGTAGTTGCTTAGTTTGTTGTTGTTTAGAAAACTGCCGTTGTTGATTATAGCGAATTCGCGGATTAGCGTTCTTTAGCTGTTTTGAATTACGTTCTATTGTACATTTAAGTAGTTAAAAGATAACTACTGTGAGATATTGTGATACTGCATGATAATTTGAGAAAATTTAAGCATTTCTGTTGTGATAATAATAAATTTTTGTTCATTTTTCATCGGATTTGTGCATTCATTTCATAACGAACCCGTACGCACGCAACAATTTTTGGTGTCAGAAGTGGGATTTTGAATGCCAATCACAAGAGCGATGGAAGAACAGTTAAAACAATTCATGGTAGCCTTTGCTACATTTAAAGAAGAAATGAAAGACTCTGATAAAGAAGAAATTAGGTCCGTTAAAGAAGAAAGGAAGTTCGGCCAGGAATCCGTTAAAGGAGAAATGAAATTGGGCCAGGAATCCGTTAAGGAAGAGATGAAATGTCTTAAAAATGAGATGAAAGCAGGTCAGGACGAAATGAAAAGAGAAATTACCTGCGTAATAGAAAATAAATTTGAGGCTATGGAAGGCAGAATAGACGCGGTTGAAACTAAAGTTGGACAAATAGAAGAAAGAGTTTCTTCGGTAAAAGAACAAGTAGAAGAAAGAATTTCTTCTGTAAAAGAACATATAGAAGAGAGAGTTTCTGCCGTCGAACAACAAATTGATGATAGGGTTTCTGCTGCTGTCGCCAAAGAAGTTGACAGCCTAAAGAAGTGCATAGCGACGGTAGGAAACAATTCTGAAGGTTTCAAATTTTTATCGATGCCTGCTCGTTCCGTTCTGAAACTATCTACATATGATGGGAAGACCTCCTGGCAGGTGTATAGGACACAATTTTCTATCGTTGCGGATGCGAATGGATGGGATTCCCAAGCTAAGGCCTGTCAGCTCGCCGCTTCTCTGAGAGCAGACGCAGCGGATATCCTGCAGACGCTTCCCGAAAATCAAAGGCTAGATTTCGAAGTTCTATCCGGCGCTTTGGAGCTGCGCTTCGGCGAGAAATGTTTAAAAGACTACAGCAGGCTCCAATTAAAATCTCATCAACAGAAGCTCACCGAAACGCTTCAGGAGCTCGCCACGGATGTTGAAAGGCTGTCACATCACGCCTTTTCGGAGTGCCCGACAGAAACAAGGGAAATCCTGTCGCTGCAATATTTCATCGATGGCATTCGGGACCCTGAAATACAGAAAACACTGCGAATGGCGGATGTTAAAGATTTGAAAAGCGCTCTGTTGTACGCCATGAAGTTCGAGGCAGCCCAGGAAGCAACTAATAGAGATCGCTACCCAGTTAGAGCTGTGCGAGTCCATGAGCCAGTGGATCAACTGATGGCTCGTTTAGATGATTTAGCCAGACAAGTGAACGCTTTGATACGGAGTAGGAGCGAGAAGAAAGTGGCTCCAAGGTGTTGGAGATTTGGTAGTGAAGGTCACCTAAGACGGAATTGCAGAACGCCCCAGGGTACGGAATATAAAGCAGATGATTTTACCAGACAAGTCAGTGGCTTGAGACGGAACAGAAGTGAAAAGAAACTGGTTCTAAAGTGCTGGAACTGCGGAGTTGAAGGCCACATACGAAGAAACTGCAAAACACCCCGAGGTACGGAAAATAAGACCATTTCTCAGCAACGACGCAGTAAACAAATTAGTGACCATATCGAGGAACGGAGGTTGCCAGGTAATGAAAAACCTTGTTTTAAAGCGCTTAAAATTTATACAGTGAGTGGCAACAGTAACGGACTGTCCATTAATGGGAATATCGATGGAGTTCCTTGCAATATCATCATCCTAATGATGGTAACAGGAGCTAATGTTACCATCATTAGGAAAGATTTAGCTGAACAGTTTAAAGATAAACTTATTTGGATGCCATCCTGTGTTACACTTCAGACTGCGTCTGGTGATAAGATCGACATAACTGGGAAGTTAAACGTAAGCATCACGTTTGGAAGTGCCGCCTACCATCACACGGCATATGTGGCGGATATCACAGATCCATGCATACTCGGATTGGACTTTTTAAGGAAATACAATTTTTCCTTAGACTTGAAAAACAACAAACTGCTTTCAGCATCTGATGGCATGACTATCCATCCTCAAAAAGGATCCTCGCCTGGAAATGCCGACGCCTTGTCCGAAAGATCCAGCTCGGGAAGCTGCCGAAGTCATACTAGGGTCGAAAAGAAACGCAAGACTACCAGCTCTTCTCCAGCCCAGATGCTCTTCGGTCGAGAACTTCGTCTGCCTTGTGACCGCCTGTTTGATCGCCGTACGGATGCGCCTTCATCGCCTGAGGAACACATCCAAGATGTCCAGGCCCGTTTTGAAGTGATGCCCCGTTTCGCACGAAAGCGAGTGAACTTGGCGACGGAGAAAGTGAAGACCAGATACAACACGAGAGCTACTGGACATAGATCCAACAAACGAGACAAGGTGAGGTTGTGGAACCCGATTCAACGAAAAGGACTCAGTCCTAAACCACAGTCACCTTCGGATGGTCCATGTACAGTGCGGAACAGACTGAATGACGTCTCCGTAAGTCTTCGAACTCTAAACCTAAAGTCGGTCATTACGACAGGTTAGCTCATTACTATGGCCATAGTACATAATGTAAATAATTGTAAATAGTATAAGACCATAGTCCTTTTTGTTTTTAAATGTGTGTTTGATTTGATTTGTATTTAGTATTTGATTTGTATTTGATAGCATTTGATTTGTTAAAGTTAGTTATTGCATTTATTGTTCATGTTGTTTGATATTGTAATGTAATGTTTATGCCTCAGTTGTAAGTTTAGCTTCCTCTCCAGGGATTGTACTGCCCGGGACGTGCAGTCCTTGGGAAGGGGGCAGTGTTACGAATTTGGTATTTAAAAAGCTAATGTTAATTCAATTATAAATTAAATGGTTTTATTTCTCGCGCAGTGCAGCGCGTGACGAATATTAAAAGAAAGCTAAGCCGGAAAATTGAAAATACAAGAGCGCGTGCGTTAAATAAATAAATATCTCTTTTTGATTTCGAGAAAGTGCTGGAAAATTCTAGCGCGTGATTTTAAAATCTTATAAAAGGAGGAAAACATCTCAGTTTGGAGTAGTTGCTTAGTTTGTTGTTGTTTAGAAAACTGCCGTTGTTGATTATAGCGAATTCGCGGATTAGCGTTCTTTAGCTGTTTTGAATTACGTTCTATTGTACATTTAAGTAGTTAAAAGATAACTACTGTGAGATATTGTGATACTGCATGATAATTTGAGAAAATTTAAGCATTTCTGTTGTGATAATAATAAATTTTTGATCATTTTTCATCGGATTTGTGCATTCATTTCATAACGAAACCCGTACGCACGCAACAATATTTTCAAATTTTTGTTTAATTACGTGATTTTCAGTTACCACCCAAGCAGAGGCGAAGTTGTTAGCGGCGAGTTGACGCATTGTAAATTTTCAAAAGATTTAATAAAGGGTATTTTAACCCTTCTCTTGTGCAGTTATCTGCTACTCCAGTTTCAGATAGAAGTTCACCAACCTGGACTCTACACAGTGAATACTTTCTAAAGGCTGCTATGACACGGCGGTTTGTTTCGGAAGAACAACTGTTTAGAAAAATTTTTCTGCTTTGTCACAACAGCCAATCACCATAGATCGCTTTGGCGTTAACACAAGGATCAAGGATGTTCGTGTTACGGAGTTCTTAGGCATAAACGCCTTTACCTCCACATCATCTGAAGAATAAAATGTCATCATCAAAATAGGGAATTTTCTAATACGGTAAAAATTTTGTTAGCCGAAAAAAGCTTTTAAGAATAAGTGCCTTCACACTGAAAACAAATATAAAAACTCGGAAGCTCTAATTTTGCGCCAAAATAAGAGCCAGAATAAATTAGATAGGAGCAGTCATCTTAGACAAAATTTTTGCTAAAGACTAGAAAATAAAAGCAGGTGTTTCCTTGATACTTGATCTTTCTTTGCGAACGTCAACTTCGCGGAGGGGGAAGGACGGGGGGACAGGAGAAACTGGTTCTCCATTGTCCATGTTACAAACAAGCTGATAGAATTCGAAGCTGATAGCTGATTGGTTGAAAACGAACAACTTGCAATTTTCTTGGAAAGGAAGGAAAAGGTCGCACGTCTTTCTTTCAATAGTAAACCAGTTAAAAATATTGTCCGAAACAGTTGTTCGAGTGAAACAAACGCCGTGTGATATGGGACCACACAGGATTCCATACAACTTTGATTTTCTGTGGGGGTTATCGTTTTATAGCACTAATGTTAATTTAATGTTCTTATAAAAGCAAGGCACTTTCAGAAGTGATTGTCTCGAAGGGATTTCTGTAATCATATTCCACTATACTGTGAGGAAATTTTTTCTAGTGTCACAGAAAAATAAACAAAGAATATGACCCTAAAAATTGAGTAGCTTTTTTACTTTTTTTTTCCCATTAAAAGAAAGTACATATAAGCGAAGATGCTTTCAACATGAAACATCTGAATCATCTGAAATGATGATTTATTAATTTCAGTTACTTGTTATTTGAGCAGGTGAAATTACTTTCTTTATCAATGCTGTGTATTTTGTCCCGTGCCATAAATCATCATAGTCTCAAAATCACGAATTTCGCGGCATTTCTTTCTTAAAAATTACATTCAAAAGAACGATGGCCCGTATGATGCATGGGAAGTAAAAAATAAATACAGAAAGTTTCAATTCAATACGTATGTACGTACAGACGCCATGTAAAAAAAAAAAAAAAAACTCCTGAATCCATTTTAAATTAGTTTATAATTCATTTTGGGGAAAAAGACCTTACGTACAGATGTCATGCAAAAACATCGTTAATTCGCAGTCGATAGCGATCAAATAGATATTTTCGTTGAAATATGGTACCCGAAGTTTTTCGTGATTATAATACTTCCTTTACTTCGTACTAAGAAGTAAAAAAAAAATTCTTAATAATTAGTTTTATAATTATACTATAATAAATTATTATTATTTAATTGATCGTAATAATTATATTGTAATAAGTAATTGTTATATTTCTTGGTGGATTTTTTTAGCTAAAATCGATATGCTTTATTATATATTCTGGGGGAGGGGAAGAGGAAATTTATTTTAGAAAAAGAATGAAAAATAATTCATTTATTAAAGATCATAATATTGGCAAATGTAACATTAAATCAACTACAATCAGGGAAAATCGCGCTGGTACAACACTTTTTTCTGTTAGGAGGTGTTGGCTGGTATGGGGTGGAAATCTGCTGACACTTTTTTTAAGTACAAAAAGAATTCATCCGCTAAAAAATGTAGTTCCATTATTTTTAGTGGTCTTATGAAAGAAAACAACGAATAGTGATCTTACGAAAGTATCGAAATAAACAATGAAATATCCACTATTCACGTAAAATTCATATGTTACGAAAACATTTTCAACATTTTTGGTTTCCAGGCTTCCGAAATATTCGCGTTTATTTCTGCGAATGGTTATTGGCGAAAGGTTTGAGTTATTTGCAGCGAAGCTTACGAGGGATATCTGCTTAGAGGAAGAGAGGCTTTCATGGAGGACCTTTTAGGGAAAACTGTCTTGTAACCACGTTATGCATGGGTAAAAACACGAAAACGCTCATGAAGCCTGGACTCGGACCCCGAACCGAACTGCCAGTGTTCAGTGACTTTACCGCTTCTTCTCTCAGGTATTGAAATTTATCTGCATGGTTTTGCTTAAATGTTAAACTGGGTTCTGAAAGTTTGAAAACTGCTTTTAATTTTCTTTTTTTCCTTTTCCCTACTCAGGTATAACGTGAAAATAATTCTTTTACGTTTTTTTATTTTCTCCGAAACACTTACTTACAGATCTTCTGAGCTTCATTTTCCGAAACATTTACTTCTTCCTGCTCATTCACTTCGCGCTCATTCGACAGCCGGAGTAAGGAAAAGAAAAATCCGCTCTTACTTCGACTCCATTTCGTCCCAAAACAAATTACCCACTTTTCCCGTTACTCTAAGCGTCATTTTGTTGTTGTTCGTGATACCGGGTACAAAAATGATATCATCGATGAATTCATGTGTTTGATGAACCAGCGCATATCGGATTTGTCCAATTCGTCTGAAATATGGTTCACTCTCTAGTTCAAAAAATAAATTCTCATAGACAAGTTATGTTTTCAAAAGAAAAAAAACCTTTTGGTGAATACAATTCTTATTCTACACTCATCACTACTCAGACTGACTGTTGGCGCCATCTATCGGACATAAATGAAGTTAAATCAATTGACTTGCCACAACGCACAGATTCATTGAAAATTCTGCAAGAACTTTGTAATTATGGCCTGATATATGCATAATTCTTTCGTCAGGTATTTCATCCCTTCTAACAAATAATGAAGTAAGTAACCGCATGGGATTAGCGCTTTCGTGACTAAGTTACAATATTTCCTTAATTAAAGAACAGAGTAATTTTCTTTTTGTGATTAAAATATGGATAAAGTTATCAGCAAAAAGGCAGTTTTCATGCGTCTTAAATTTTCGTAATAAAAATATTCATTACTGCATGCATATTAGTATTTATTATAACATTTTAATAATTTTGCAAGAATTTGTAGCAAAATTTTAATTTCTTTTAATTGGTATTTAACGTATTAAATTCTAAAAAATTAAATTTAGCTGAATGCTTGCTAGAAATTGTTCGATTCATTGTTTTTCTAGATATTTATGCGATTATTTTAGCTCTTCGTCGTCAGAGATTGGAACATAGTTTTATAATAAATAACCGTACCTGAAAGAGATTTTTGTGCAAGATTTTGTGAACTAATAAAATAGTTTTCTATCATATGAGAACTCTGATAGTAAAATGCCTTACATTAATTACTAATTAATTATTTCGACGTAATTAGCAGAAATTCGCACTGTGAGGTAAAGAAGAATAATTAATTTTGTAGATCTGGCAAGAAAATTTTAGAATTCTTTCGGCGAGTGGCTGTGATAAAAGGGTGTACATAAAATGTTAACTGCTTTTATGAAATGTTTCAACCGAAAATGAAATATTAATCTTTTTTATGAGGCTTAAGTGTTTGTTCCCGATAGTTCATTGGTTGTTTGCGTAACTGTAAATTGTTTTACAGGTTCCTTTTCCTTTCCATGTGTCATTCAGGTGCGAGATATATAGCAGATACACCTAAAAATTTAAAAAAAAAAAAAAAAAATCTGTTTGAAATTATAGCTGTTTAAGTATACGTTTTACGCCGGAATAAACAGTATATATACTGTTTATTTATACAGAACCTCATTCGGAATCCCAAACTATGAAAAGTATACGAGACAAAATAGTCGTTTGGGAACTATAGATAGCTAAATGTTCTATTGCACCACCTTGATTGTTCAGCATTTATGAAACATGCATCATCACTCTTAAAACCACGTTTGATTAATTTTATTACGGCAAAGCAGACGAGAGCTATCTGGGAAGGATGCCTTCGTGGAGGACTTCCTTAGGCAAACTTGCTCGTATACACGTTACACATGGGGAAAAACAAGAAAACGCACATGCAGCCAGCCCTTTCGCCGGGATTCGAACCTCAGACCGAATTACCAGCGTTCAGCGACTTTACCGCTCGACCGCTGTTGGGCTAGAATTTACAAAAGCGCATTTCTGTTATTTACAAATTATTTTTTTTTAAAGATTTAAATAAAAATATATTCCTGAAAATTCTGAATTTTTTACAGCAGCTCACTTGCATGTAAGATATGTAAAGATGCAAATAAATGCTTGCAAACTCTATCCTTCGGTAAAAATAAGTAAATGTATATTTTAAAGTAATAAATGCTTAGGAATATTTCTTTGAAATGTTAGGGAATATATGCTTTTGAAACGTTAGGTTATGCCTTGCTAAATGAAGGGGTCCTTCAAACGGTAAAGGATGCGTTGTTATCGGCTGCATTTGGGACGAATGCTATATATTTATAAACTATTCAAATTTCTGTCACTAAATATTTCTGTCATATAGGATTAAAATATTCATTACTGCATTCATATTAGTATTTATTATAACATTTTAATAATTTTGCAAGAATTTGTAGCAAAATTTTAATTTCTTTTAATTGGTATTTAACGTATAAAATTCTAAAAAATTAAATTTAGCTGAATGCTTGCTAGAAATTGTTCGATTCATTGTTTTTCTAGATACTTATGCGATTATTTTAGCTCTTCGTCGTCAGAGATTGGAACATAGTTTTATAATAAATAACCGTACCTGAAAGAGATTTTTGTGCAAGATTTTGTGAACTAAAAAAATAGTTTTCTATCATATGAGAACTCTGATAGTAAAATGCCTTACATTACATTAATTACTAATTACATTAATTACTAATTAATTATTTCGACGTAATTAGCAGAAATTCGCATTGTGAAGTAAAGAATAATAATTTTGTAAATCTGGCAAGAAAATTTTAGAATTCTTTCGGCGAGTGGCTGTGATAAAAGGGTGTACATAAAATGTTAACTGCTTTTATGAAATGTTTCAACCGAAAATGAAATATTAATCTTTTTTATGAGGCTTAAGTGTTTGTTCCCGATAGTTCATTGGTTGTTTGCGTAACTGTAAATTGTTTTACAGGTTCCTTTTCCTTTCCATGTGTCATTCAGGTGCGAGATATATAGCAGATACACCTAAAAATTAAAAAAAAAATTCTGTTTGAAATTATAGCTGTTTAACTTTGTTACGGGTTATACGCCGGAATGTACAGTATACGTTTGCGCCGACAGAACTTCATTCGGTATCCCAAACTATGAAAAGTATACGAGACAAAATAGTCGTTTGGTAACTATAGATAGCTAAATGTTCTATTGCACCACCACCTTGATTGTTCAGCATTTATGAAACATGCATCATCACTCTTAAAACCACGTTTGATTAATTTTATTACGGCAAAGCAGACGAGAGCTATCTGGGAAGGATGCCTTCGTGGAGGACTTCCTTAGGCAAACTTGCTCGTATACACGTTACACATGGGGAAAAACAAGAAAACGCACATGCAGCCAGCCCTTTCGCCGGGATTCGAACCTCAGACCGAATTACCAGCGTTCAGCGACTTTACCGCTCGACCGCTGTTGGGCTAGAATTTACAAAAGCGCATTTCTGTTATTTACAAATTATTTTTTTTTAAAGATTTAAATAAAAATATATTCCTGAAAATTCTGAATTTTTTACAGCAGCTCACTTGCATGTAAGATATGTAAAGATGCAAATAAATGCTTGCAAACTCTATCCTTCGGTAAAAATAAGTAAATGTATATTTTAAAGTAATAAATGCTTAGGAATATTTCTTTGAAATGTTAGGGAATATATGCTTTTGAAACGTTAGGTTATGCCTTGCTAAATGAAGGGGTCCTTCAAACGGTAAAGGATGCGTTGTTATCGGCTGCATTTGGGACGAATGCTATATATTTATAAACTATTCAAATTTCTGTCACTAAATATTTCTGTCATATAGGATTAAAATATTCATTACTGCATTCATATTAGTATTTATTATAACATTTTAATAATTTTGCAAGAATTTGTAGCAAAATTTTAATTTCTTTTAATTGGTATTTAACGTATAAAATTCTAAAAAATTAAATTTAGCTGAATGCTTGCTAGAAATTGTTCGATTCATTGTTTTTCTAGATACTTATGCGATTATTTTAGCTCTTCGTCGTCAGAGATTGGAACATAGTTTTATAATAAATAACCGTACCTGAAAGAGATTTTTGTGCAAGATTTTGTGAACTAAAAAAATAGTTTTCTATCATATGAGAACTCTGATAGTAAAATGCCTTACATTACATTAATTACTAATTACATTAATTACTAATTAATTATTTCGACGTAATTAGCAGAAATTCGCATTGTGAAGTAAAGAATAATAATTTTGTAAATCTGGCAAGAAAATTTTAGAATTCTTTCGGCGAGTGGCTGTGATAAAAGGGTGTACATAAAATGTTAACTGCTTTTATGAAATGTTTCAACCGAAAATGAAATATTAATCTTTTTTATGAGGCTTAAGTGTTTGTTCCCGATAGTTCATTGGTTGTTTGCGTAACTGTAAATTGTTTTACAGGTTCCTTTTCCTTTCCATGTGTCATTCAGGTGCGAGATATATAGCAGATACACCTAAAAATTAAAAAAAAAATTCTGTTTGAAATTATAGCTGTTTAACTTTGTTACGGGTTATACGCCGGAATGTACAGTATACGTTTGCGCCGACAGAACTTCATTCGGTATCCCAAACTATGAAAAGTATACGAGACAAAATAGTCGTTTGGTAACTATAGATAGCTAAATGTTCTATTGCACCACCACCTTGATTGTTCAGCATTTATGAAACATGCATCATCACTCTTAAAACCACGTTTGATTAATTTTATTACGGCAAAGCAGACGAGAGCTATCTGGGAAGGATGCCTTCGTGGAGGACTTCCTTAGGCAGACTTGCTCGTATACACGTTACACATGGGGAAAAACAAGAAAACGCACATGCAGCCAGCCCGATCGCCGGGATTCGAACCTCAGACCGAATTACCAGCGTTCAGCGACTTTACCGCTCGACCGCTGTTGGGCTAGAATTTACAAAAGCGCATTTCTGTTATTTACAAATTATTTTTTTAAAAAACATTTAAATAAAAATATATTCCTGAAAATTCTGAATTTTTTACAGCAGCTCACTTGCATGTAAGGTATGTAAAGATGCAAATAAATGCTTGCAAACTCTATCCTTCGGTAAAAATAAGTAAATGTATATTTTAAAGTAATAAATGCTTAGGAATATTTCTTTGAAATGTTAGGGAATATATGCTTTTGAAACGTTAGGTTATGCCTTGCTAAATGAAGGGGTCCTTCAAACGGTAAAGGATGCGTTGTTATCGGCTGCATTTGGGACGAATGCTATATATTTATAAACTATTCAAATTTGTCACTAAATATTTCTGTCATATAGGATTAAATAGAAGCATAACCGAAAGTTGACGAAATTCTGTATTTTAAAGACTACGCTTTTCGTGTTTACATTTTTATGGCTCTGAATTTATTTTACAAGGAGTAGTTATGTGTGAAACCTCGGTGTTAAGGCTCAACCAACTTCCTATCATTTTTGCACTTACTTTTTGACCATTTCATAATTTTACGATGCCATAAGATAGCTTATCACTGGCTTATAACGGTGTAAAGAGCATTAGCCTTGACGCATCACATACCTACGCTACTGAAGTATTCGAGTATTCGCTTGATGAGCTCTTCATCCGGGTTTCCTAAGGAATATCGAACGAAAGTGGCCATTTCCTATCACTGATTCCTCCCTTTCTGAGAGTAATTTACCATCAAGTATCAATCATCAATTAGCTATCTAATCGGACATGAAACAGAGCTTAGAGCTGACCCATGACAGTTTTTTTAGATTTGCCAATTTAGTTCTATTAAATATGGATTCACAAAGAGCTTCTCTTATTCATTGTTGAATAAAAGAAGCAGTTTTGAAATGTATAATGCAGTACAAGGAAATGCTGGATTACTATTCGTAACCTTTAGAGAAATATAATCTGTTTTAGAAAGTATATTCATCCCTAATAAAATTTTTCGCCTGCTCGGGGTCTTCCCACTAAATACGTTATAGAGACTTTAAGTATTTTTTTGGAAGCAGGAGAGATGAAAAATGCGCAACGCCGTCGCCGAGAATCGAACCACTGACCTCTGGCATACGCGCCCAGCGTGCAGACCACTACACCACGAAGGTATGTTAAGAAGGCTGGAGAAATACCTTACATACTCCCCCTTTTAAAGGGCGACTGGGGTTTTGGGGGACCCAGCCGTCAAATCCTGGGTGGGGAGAATCATCATGCATCATCTTGTAAGAATTATGTTAATTTTATTAACAATTAAATTTTAAGTTCCTTTCCTGTGAAATTCTTAACTTGAACTTACTACTTCCGGCCAGAACGTAGTTTTGGAATCACTCTGAATACCTAATGAAGAGGAGCGGTATTTAAACCGCGAAGTCTACTTGCAGAGTTAGAGAGAATCAGAGTTTCTGATTCGCGCGCGCCTGCCTTTTCGCTACTTTCTCTCTCAAAGCTGTTGTTACGCTCGGCCGTACTCAGGCCCTTGATAAGCTTCGTAGTCAAATAGAGTTAAGGGGCCAACTCGATTAGAATCTTGATAGCTTCGGCTATATTTCTTTAGTGAATCTTAGTTTTAGTTTATTTCCTAGTCTCTTAAGTTCGAGCCCAAGTGTCGGCTTTTAGTGTACACTCCAAGATGGAGTTTTGCTAAATCTTATTGGAATAATAAAGGGTTAGTTACCCTTCCTTCTTGTTGTTTCTTGTTATACGAACTTAAGCGATTATTCGCTAACTAGTTCTTAAGATTCATCCCTTTCTACAGTAACTGAGAATTACGCTAGAGCAAAACTTACAATTTTTTTAAATATAATACAGTGCAATAATATTTGGTGGTAACAATTTGAAAAGAGTGTAGAGACATTAGACATTTAATGACCTCACCGGGACTCGAACCACAGACCTCTCGAATACGCGTCGAGCGTGCTGACCAATACACCATAAAAGCGTGCTATACTCCCCCCTTTTAAAGGACGACTGGGCATTAAGGGACTCAATTGTCAAATCCTGGTGGTGGAGAATCATCATTCATCATTTTTTTTTTAGTTCGGACGCCACTGTAGAGACATTAGGTATTTTTTGGAAGCAGAAGAGATGAAAAATGAGCAACGTCCACGCCGGGAATCCAACCTCTGGAATACGCGCCCAGTGTGCCGACCACTACACCACGAAGCCATGCTAAGAAAGCGCGAGAAATACCTTATAACGTAAGTCACTCTTTATTGCACATTGTTAAAATTTGCGTCATATCAGCGTTAAAATATGCGTCATATCAGCGTTATGGGATCTCTTGACTATGCTTGACTCCCGTGAGACAAAAATTGAGGGATGTACACAAGCTATAAAGCAAATTGTTTGCTTTTGTATGTAGCTAAAATTCGTGTTCTAGAAAATACTGAGAGATTTCAGTATTCATGTATAGCCTATGTATAATTATTTGCAGCAATTAAAAATGAAAAAGGTGTGTAGTTTAAAAACCGTATTTGGCCACGTATTGCCCACGTATCGTATTGCCACATTTTTTTTTTCTTTGAAAATAGGTCTGAAAAACGGGGTACGTCTTATACGTCGATACTCAGTTTTTGATTATATTGATTTCTAGAAATTTCCTCTATTCGGAGTTATGCAATTTTTCCCCTTGTTTCCTTGCGGGAGTGTGGGAATGTTACAGTTACGTAGAGTTTGGTAAATGCGCATGTGCTGTCATCACGATTACAGCTGGGTTTGTTTAAACTTTCCAATTTTTGTGAACGACTTTTAGGTGCGCGAAATTTCTACTATTCAATTTTCTTGAACTTGTTGGCAAGCTATGGCTCAAAAACAACGTCGGCATTGCTATAACATAGCATACAAGCTGGATGCATTCTTCAAATTTTGAGGGTACAGCATTAGGAAGAAGGATAGGCCGGTGCATCTTATACGCTGGCAAATACGGCAATTTCTGTATATATATATATATATATATATATATATATATATTTGTAATAATAAAATTCCATAGTCAAAAATACACTTAAAATTCTAACTGCATGTTCTTTTCATTTTTTAATGGCGACGGTCTCTTATTTGAAAGTACGTGGAATTAAATCCACAGCCCCGTAGTCAAGTTGTTTTTCCCGCCTTTTCTACACGTAGAGTTATAGAATGTTCTGGCGATATTCAAAGCGAACTGGAATGGCTGACGTCATTTCTTGGAAGCTCCGCCTTTCCAGAGGCTATAAAAGAACTCGCAAAGGAATATCGAGGTCTTTTCTTTAATGTAACGATGCAGTAAATTTTATACAAAAAGTTATTAGTAATTCTTTTTTATTTACTCCGGAAATATGATTTTTGTAACTGCTATTTCTCCTGACCAATAATAAATGCATCCTGTTTTTTTAAAACTTATCGTCTGATAATTTAAGCTACGACTACATCTATGATTCTTCACCAATCTATTTATTCCGGACAAAAGCTGGTACGTCAGATATATATCAGAATAATAATTCTAAAATAATAAAACTTCAAGAGAATATTAATGATGCATTTGTAGACAATTTCAGTTACGTATCTACAAAGTTTTTTAGCATATAAAATATAGCAATATTATAAGTTAAAGAATTCTTAGAAAACTGATTTCCTTAAATTAAATAATTCCCAAACATGAGTATTTGCGTGATTTAAAATGTATTTTTGTAACTGAAAGTATACTATATCTGTGGCCAACAACTGCGAAAATAAAGGCTGAGTGAGGACTTTTATAGCTATGGTGAATAATTATAATTTTAATACATTTAAAGGTTGTTCCACTGGGGTATTTAAACCTGTGATAAAGATACACTAGTTCTAAATAGTAAACTTCTAAAAATCTTCTGTCATTTATGTTCTGAAATGTGAGCAGATACTCTTTGAATGGGAACATTTTGTTCTAAGGTTAGTAATTGGTACTCTTTTGCTACAAATGTTTTCCTTTTTTCTTTCTTCCTATTCTTTTTTTTTTTTTTTTTTTCCCTTTGTACGAAGTAGTAAAAGTATTCTATACGCTAAAAATTTCCTCAATGCCAGCATTTGGGAGGTGACCTTCCGTGTGACCTGGTGTCATGACATTGTTGAGCATTTCTAAGACTTTACTACGCCCTTTCTGCTCTGTTTTTAGGTATAAATATTTTGTAAAGTGCTTTACGGACTTATTTAGCATTATGTTTTACTATTTTTTATCTTCTTATGTCTTTTGCTGTTTACATTTCATGACTTTTCAGTATTTATTACTGGAATCTTTTAGAACAATGAGATGTCTTCCTAAAGCTCACGTGCCTGGATTTACACAACGGCATTTTCACTACCTCAAGTGCTCTAGGTGCGTCCACATAAAGATAGCTGGTACATAGCTTGCAAACATGCAAGCTAAACGCAACAAACAGGGGAACTTGGAACATGAAGTTTCTTAGTACAGTACAAAGTCCGTAATCCGGACTCGTCGGGACTTCGGCGATTCCGGATTATGTTTTTTTTCCGGATTATAGATCATCAGTTTAAATCTGGTTAGATGGCGTGCGGAAATTATTCAATTAAAATATGAAACCGTAATTTATGAAAGAAAGAGCAATTATGATCTAAAGGGTATCAAAATTTACAAAAAAAAAGCTTAATATTTATTTGTTTACTTTATTAAACATTTCTTTCAATGTAAGTTGTTTAAATTGCTTCGTTTTTTGTGCTAATACTTTCTCTTTAATTCTATAAACAGACATAATTTCTTGTTCAGTTACAAAGTTCGACTGTTCAAGTCCTGTAATTGCTGTCGAGAATACCGACTAACTTGTCAATCGAAATGCCTCTCTGTCACTTTCTTTACTATCGGAAGTACGCATGGGTAAACGCTTTACGTGCATGCGTAGAGGACGCACGCATTAAAAGCGCATTCGTAAATGCTTTACGCGCATGCGTAAGTTTATAGCTTTGAGGTCCGGATTATAGATCATTCCGGATTACGGATTTTGTACTGTAGTTGTTTAGTTCAGCGTGAGTTCGAAGTCTTGAAATATCTCTGTGTGAGCTTCACTCTTTAGATGCGCTTTGAATCAGGTTGTGTTTAGCGATTTTAGTGGTTTAAAGTGCAACTACTGAACCACCAAATAATAATTAGAAAATAGCATTGGTAAGTCTCAGTTAAAAGTTATTTAAAAAGACACTTCTGAAAAATTGTCTTAGGAGTGTCTCAGGAGTGTCTATTTTAATTTACAAGAGTCTAGTACTTCAAACATAAACATGTTATGTATTTTTGGAATCAGGTTATATGCTTTAGGTTATATATTTCATGTTACGTATTTTTTAAAATCAAAATTGAAAAACCGGGTTTTTTAAGCCAAAGAAAAAAAAAAGGGGGGGGGGTCTTAGGGTTCTGCTACGTCTAACTCAATGTCCAGAAAGCCCCATTAAATTATCGAAGGGTCCTGCAGCGTCTATTACACTTTAGACCGAAGCAAATGACAAATTCGTATAAGAAGTTTAAAATGACCTTTTCATTTAAACTTTTTAAATTAAATGAAGTCACTATTTGTGCAACATATGAAACGAAGCTACTTGCGGATAGTTAAAATAGCATAGGTGCTGGTACAATTAAAAGTATGGGGGACACATCAGCAATGTACCATGAGTCAACTGATAATGCCTATTACGCTATGTCGTGCAATGCCACCATACACTCCGCATCCAGTTTTTTTATTAAAAATGATGATTTAAGAAATAGAGATAACAATATAGTTTCAGAACACTTTGAAATTTACAAATTAAATTGAGAACATCTGTTTGGGTTTAAGCTCCCGCCTTCTTAGCGAGTCTTCGTGGTGTGGTGGTCTGCACGCTGAGCGCGTAATTGAGAGGTCCGCTGTTCGATTCCTGGCAAAGGCATTTGCTCATTTTTTCATCTCTCTGGCTTTTCCAATTAACCTAATATCTCTACAGGGTTAACAAAAATTGCATATAAAATAATCAGTAACATTTAAACAGCCGCCCAGATGTTATAGTGGTTAGGGAAGCCTGATTGCGATACCGAAGGGCCTGGATTCAAATCCCGGAGAAGGCATGGTTGTATTTGTCCGTCCCTTCATAGGAGGCTATGGTGGCCTACCTATTAGGTGGCTCCATAATAAAGAGACCACCACATTTGGCCTTGTATAGATTAATGGACTGTGTTACACTGTAACGGTTCACAATCTACCATTGGGGAAAAAATCTAAACATAATGAGATAAATATAATAAGGACTGAGAACACAATGTTGTACTACTCTTATAATACTAAAGAGGTATCCACGGGGTAAAAATTTGAAAATAAAATTAAAAAACACTTTGAGTATGAATCTGAGAACTCAAGAATTGAGTAAGAATCTGAGCACTCAAGAATTGAGTAAGAATCTGAGAACTCAAGAATTGAATAAGAATATGAGAACTCAAAAACTGTGTAAGATTCTGAGAACTCAAAAACTGAGTAAGAATCAGAGAACTCAATTGAGTAAGAATCTGAGAGCTCAAGAATTGAGTAAGAATCTGATAAATCAAGAATTGAGTAAGAATCTGAGAACTCAAGAATTGAGTAAGAATCTGATAACTCAAGAATTGAGTAAGAATCTGAGAACTCAAGAATTGAGTAAGAATCTGAGAACTCAAGAATTGAGTAAGAATCTGAGAACCCAGGAATTGAGTAAGAATCTGAGAATGCAAAAACTGGGAATACAGAAAATACGTTTGACAAGAAAACAACAGAGCTTTAAAAAAAGAAACTTAAAATGGTATGTTGGAACAGGTTATTGCAAGTTCACGAGTGGAATTCTTTTGAAAATATTCACAGGATATGAAAGTTCATGCGGCATGAGGAACTTATGCCTAACACAAATCTAGGTCGTAGGAAGAGGGTAGTTGCGTAATTTTTTGAAACTTAGGATAATGAACTTTATGTTTAATTATAAACCTTTGGAACGGCAGAAGATTAGTTAGGTAGAATAGAGTAAGATGGAGTAAAATTTAAATTTAGGTAACGTAGTCTGAGAATACACATAAAATAGATTATTTAAGCTGGATCAAGAAAATGATCGACGCGTATTTTAAACGTCGGCTAGCAAGGTGCTAAATCAGGAGTAAATGTGGCAGAGCTGGCGATAATACGTAAGTACTAGACGAGGCTGCCAAAAGCTTTGACTCTAAAACGTTCAAATCCTCAGCTTAAATACACAACAACTAATTTGCATTTTGGCGGGGACTACGGAAAGAGGAAGTTAAAGTAATGTTCAAATAATAACTGATTTATTAATATAAAATTCTATATTTTCACTTTTTAGTCTTAATTTCTTCTTATATTTGAAGATGTTAATTAATGTTTACTTTGAAAGAAGCACATTTTAAATATGCTTCTTCTCGTATATATTTAGGAAGATACGAACTTTGCATTCTTCACTCTAGACCAGTTTCTTAAACTGTAGGTCGCGACCTCCATGGGGGTCGCCAAAAATTTTAGCAATTTTGATATTTCTATAACTTATTATAATAATTTTATAATTACCAAGTGTTTTTACACAATGTGTCTGAAAATAGATAAAGATAAGACAATACAGGCAAAGAAAAAACGAAAACGTTTCGACGCATTCTTTTTATAATTTAAACTTTCATTTTACTTGCTTTGCACGTGACGCTCGTCTGCTACTTATTTAAATTTTGACATTATTCTATGCCCTAAATTTAGAAATTAAAGTTAATGATCTAAAACTTGCAATAATATATTACAGTACAAGTGAAAAAATTGAAAGTTTCACTCACGCGTGTGTCGGATTTGCGCAGTGTTTATGGGGGTCCCAGAAAGGTTGCGTAAATATTATGGGGGTCCTGGGGTCGCGGAAAAACTCAATGGTAAAAAGAGGTCGCGACTGAAAAAAGCTTAAGAAGCCGTGCTCTAGACAATACGCAATGTATATTTTATACCTTCGAGATGATATCCGTTAGGTCGGGCCATGTGGAACTGAACGCCGCATTATATATTGGGGCCATGCTACCTAATATATATTACCACCTCATTATTTCATGATGTACTTTATCAATAAATCTGCGAGAGAATTTCAAGTTGACTCAGCTAAGAGGAGCCAAACACATCCCTCCTCTTAATGTACTCCGCGACTTAATTCATCAAACTACCCTCCGTTGTCAGGAGCAGTCTCAGTCCGGCAGATGACACTGTTTGACTTCCGGCGCCCAGGAGACGGTCTAGATAGCGACACGGATATTTCCGGAAGAGTCCATTTCCTAGGCACAAACAATTATTCGTTACCGAAACGTCACGTGTAGCAAACAATGCTCAAGTTTGAGAAACGTTCACTCAGTTTGAGGAAACGCTAAGCAATGAAGAAAAATCTTAGAAACAATTCTGAACAAACGTGTGGGCTTCAGGAAACGAAACAGGAGAAAATTAGGCTCAAAAATCTGCTTTGATGTAGATCATTGTATGGTATGGCTGATGGTATCAAAGAAAAAAAAAATCACCTATATATCTAGCACAGAATTGATAACTATAATTTTGAGTAGCATGTATATCTTTAATAATGGCATATTTAAAGATATTATTGTAGATATAATATTTATATTCGTGTTACGAAACTAAAAAAATGAAAATGTGAGAAATGATCATAAGCCATATATATATATGTCGGGAAATTGGAACAGAGAATTGAGACTAAAAAAAATTTTAGGACAATTTATCTAATTAAATAAAAAAATTTTTAGGACAATTTATCTAGTTAAATAAAAAAAAATTAGGACAATTTATCTAATTAAATAAAAAAAAATTTAGGACAATTTATCTAATTAAATAAAAAAAAATTAGGACAATTTATCTAATTAAATAAAAAAATTTAGGACGCTTTATCTAATTAAATAAAAAAATTTTAGGGCAATTTATCTAATTAAATAAAAAATTTCGTAACGCAAAGTTTCAATTGTCTGTTTCGGCGAAACGCGTAATGGAGTTCGCTTGGTTCGAAGTTCAACCAGAAATTTCTCTTGAAAAGCTAGGGTGGACCTTGAATTGAGCTAATTTACCATTTTCCACTTTTTATATGTTTTAACTTTTTCCATCGATTGGTTTTTATATGTTTTAACTTGTTCCATCGATTGGTCTTTTGCTATATTTTATTTTTTGCCTTTAACCTGTTTCCAACGGTTAGTATTTTACTGTGTTTTATAATTTACATTTTATTTCGCATGTAGCCGAATATTTCACCCTTCAATGTCATTATTTTTTTTTTTAAAAATTGTGTTGAACCTTTTTGGAGCCACAGCTTCTGGTAATGTTTTGGAGAGCTGACTGCAATTTCTTTTCTCATTTCCTTAATTTTGCAGCATATTGCGCAAACGATTTTGACCAAAATTGGTCTTTTTAGTACTGTACTTACCACCTAGCTTATAATATTATATATATATAAGAAAGAAAGTTTTCAGAATTTAATGGTCTCACAAAAGAAATTGTAAAGGTTTTCACGTCCTCGCTAAGCTCGCAGTTTACCAGTCTGCTGATGCAACTAATCCAATTTTTTTGCCTTTTTAGCTTTATTAATAAGCATCATTTTCTTCGCACTTACGCTATACACAATTCAACAGCAAACTAAAAAAAGATTAAAAGCAGCATAACGGTATACGCTTAGAATTTCCGATGCAGCTGTAAATGTTGACGTACACTTTTCTGTCCCCCCCCTATTTCATAATATCAATGTTCAGTTTTCTATCCCTTTACACATTTTTTTTTACCTTTTTATTATTAATGTTTTGTACTTTTATTTTATTTATTAAATTCACGTTCTTGGCACTTACGCTACATAAAATTCGATTCAAGCGCCAAACCACAAAATATTTAAAAACAGCATATCTTTAGAATTTTCGACGGACAGTCTTCCGCTCTGGAGATAAAGTTGCTTTATTTCTATAGCGTTGCTACTGCTTGCTTTGAAGTTGTTGAGTTTGTTAATCAAAACTTCGTTAAACTTTTACGGAAATTGAAATAGATAATAAAACAAATTCAAAATTCAAAATTCGGGCTTCCAGGTGCGCATGTTCGGATGGAGGACTACGTTATTCAAAACTGGATGGCTCTAGGTACTGTTGTTCTTTCACAGTGGGAGAAACATGCACACATTCATTCAACTTCTCCATTATTTAATTTCTTTAAATATAATACAGGGCAATAATATTTGGTAGCAACAATTTGAATAGTGTGTAGAGACATTAGACATTTTTGAAGCATGAAAAATGAAAAATGAGCAATGCCCTCGCCGGGACTAGAACTACGGACCTCTCGGATACTCGTCGAGGGTAATAACCAATACACCACAAAAGCATGCTAAGAAGGTGGGAGAAGTATCTTATATACTTCCCCTTTTAACCCTCTGACTGCTCAATTTGTGGAACGAAATTGCTTCAAAAATTGTGTAATTTTCTTTTTGCATATTTTAAATCTATATATATATTGGAGAATTGAAAAATGCACTTTTCCTTTCTATAAAATATTTTTTTATATAGATTTTTATCATGAGAAACTAAGCTGCCAGAGAAACGAATTTTTTCAGATGTTATCACCAAAAAAAAAAAAAAAAAAAAAAAAAAAAAAAAAAAAAAAAAAAAATTAAATAAATTTCAATTGAATTACAGTATAAATAAAATAGAAAATATAAAGCACTGAGGAAAAAATATCTTAGAAATGGAGTTTAGTATAATAGAGTTCAAAACAGGGTTCAAGGCAAAGTCGAGCTTCATAGTCTTTGCAGCAGATTCTATAAATCTGATTAATAATCAATCTAATTATTAATCTAATCAATAAATCTACATAATAATTCAATAATTTAATTAAATAATCAAGATAATCGCTGAATGTTTTCTAGCTAGTTTTCTTTCTGTAAGAAAAAAATCTGATGTGTACACCACATGACTTCCTTGTATTGGAATATTAAATTATACGCATTTTTTCTTGCATTTCATTTAAAGTTATTGGATTGAATTAAATTTACTTCGCCGACAGCGCATAAACCACAATAGAATAAATGCATTCTTTAAAGTTCACTCTAGTATTTGTTTATCATAGAGACACTCTGGCGCTAGATTCACTTAACAGTATTAATAATTATATAACAGTTAACTTATATAATAATTATATAACGGAAACTATGTTAACTGTTATATAATCCAATAATTATATAACAGTTAACTTATATATTTCGTTCATATTATAACTCTTAATGCAAAAATTTATATCATTTAAAGAATAGAATTATCTAATCGTTGCCACATGTTCTATTCAAATACTATAATAAAGCTAGAATGATGTATA
The DNA here is from genome assembly GCF_044657685.1 of Stegodyphus dumicola. Lineage (NCBI taxonomy): Eukaryota > Metazoa > Arthropoda > Arachnida > Araneae > Eresidae > Stegodyphus > Stegodyphus dumicola. The sequence goes on along the minus strand of NC_140769.1, from coordinate 265,662,802 downwards.
AAAGAAATTACGCAAACAAAACAAAAAAGAAACAGTTTTCCACAGACGATTGAGTATTTCTCATTGAATTAATTCAGTTCTCACTTCGCGAGAAGGCAAAAATACATAAAAACTCAAAATATCTGTTTTAAAAATTACGAAGTAAATCTGAAACACATATTTCCTCGAAAAAATTCCAGAAAGAATTAAGCATTAATTGGCAATAATAAATGAAGGCGTTATCTTTGTTGTTGCGAAGCTAAGTTTCTCTAGATTGGCAACAAATCCACTAGTCTCCTGTTTCAAATGTAAACATCAATGGCCGCCATAAAAAAAAGGCTTAACAGCACTTAGACAACTTAAAAATTGTTGATAATTCTAAAAATGTTGCAGACAGAATTACTAAAGGCATAAAAACCTTAACCGGAAGATAAAAACAACATAATACAATCATTTTTAAAGCAAAAAATGTACAATTTACAAACATATAAGAGTAAAGAAACGGAGATCACTGAGCCGGGTAACAGAGTGGATATATATATAAATATATTTATATACGTTTGGTGCGGCCGATTGCAACCAAAATACGAGGTGCACATCTACATGTTATAGCAGTCCTATATACAAAATTTTAACGTTCTGAGGCTACTCGTTTTTGAGTTATGCGAGATACGTACGTAGACCTTAATTTACTTCGAAGCAGGAGACATGAAAAATGAGCAATGCCCCTCCACGGGACCCGAACCACGGGCCTCTCGAATACGCATCGAGCGTGCTGATCACTATACCACGAAGGCATGCTAAGAAGGCTGGAGAAATACCTTATAAATGTGAGAAATCATACCGTCCAATGCTGAATGAGAATTGCCCGTTATGACGTCATCAGTATACCATCACAGCCCAGCGCAGTAAGAATCATCCCAGACAGCGCTGAGACCTGGTCGAGAGTGGAAGGCAGACGTGAGCAGACGGCTCACACGTCTTCAAGAGTTTACGAACTTTAATTGTGCTTTCCATGTTATGCCTTTACATCATTATGTTAATCCGTTAACTTCATCTTTATTTACTTTTATTTCTTTCTATTAAATAAACCATTTAACTATTACTTCGTGCTCTCATGCTGTGAATTAAGTCAAATTCTACATAAATGATGCGCCGTTTATAGTGAAGCAACGCAAAATGTCGTTTCGACGTTAATATCCCATTCGGGATTAACGTCTCTTTTGGGTTAGTAATGTTACAATGGTTTCGTATCACTTAATGCTACATTTATTAAGATCAGGAACAGCATTCCATACATTTCCATACGGCAGATAGAATCCATAGTATTAATAAATGACTTTCGCCCAATTCTGTATGGAATTATTTTTATGATTAAAATTACACTGTTATGGAAACTACCAAATATAATAAAAAATAATTTTTTGAGAGGAAATTAAAATTCAGTAAAGGAAATATTTCAATTTATTATAGGAATTAATATATATATTAATGATTTATCATCACTTTTACGACTTTAAAAAAAAAAAGATATTAACGAATGAAATGGAAGGTAGGATATTTATTTTCTGTCTGAAAAATGTATCTGAAGGTGCAGAAAATTTCTGTTGGTTACACTTTGGAATTTATTTGGAATTTAACACTTTGGAACATATTGACTTCTAAACATTAAATTTTCAAACTGGTATTTATTTCAAATGATTCCAATAAATTGAATTAAAGAGCTAAAAATAAACAAATTGCGAAAACTTTGACCAAAACTTCAGTATATATAGTAGTAACCCATTCTTATGCTTTTATTTACTAAATGTTTTTGACACATGCAGAGAAAACATGTAATTTGCATGCATACGGGTTAGTAATGAAATGAATGCACACAAAGCCGATGATAGCTTGATAAAATTTATTTTACCAAAAGAAACACTTTTTCAGTTCTAGAACTTTCCACAAAGGCATTCTTACCCAGTAGTTGTCGCTTTAAACTACTAAGAACATAAAACAGAGCGCAATGCAAGGCATATACAGTTACAGTTAAAACAGGGATCAGTTACAGTATCAGTTATGTTACACAGGGACCAGACCGAAATATCACCAAATGGTCGCTAATATGGCAAGTTTTGCGATTTCTCGCCAAACTAGGAGACAAATATTCGTAGCCGAAACAATTGCCAGCTTGCCGATATGTCGCCAATTTAACAAGAGAGCCATTTGCCTCAATGTTAAATAGACTTACTCTGTAATCTTATTTTTTCCGGTAGAGCTTCGCTTTTTCAAGGTACTTCGTATTACTTTACACAATAGATGGTATAATTTAACATATAATTTCTCTAAAATTAATTATATATATATACAAAATTCCTAACAGTATATTTGTGTGTAAAAAATTATGAACTTTATTTCTTATTATAACTTTCAGCTACAACACTCCACGGCGTTTTGATTTTGATAAAATTTTTAACTTTGGAAAAAAATCATCATAAATTATAAATGTTGATCAGTTAATCTATATTTTTTCTTACTGATTTTCAGTGGCGAGAAAAAAATCGATTCACGTATAATTGCCAAACAAAGCGCTCATTCTTATTGTAAAAATTCGTAACTGAGAGTATTTTTCTTTTGAATGCGAAAAAATGTCAATCGAATATCTATCTTTAAACCTTTAAGAAGATTTATATCATTGTGTAAATTGATTACATTCATATATAGATCTTCTGGAGTTATGCTCACATCTGCGTTCGATAGTAATGAAAGTAATGTAAAATTGCCTATTAACATTTTAAACGTTTTCTTCAAATTATTGCTATAATAATGTTAATTAATTTACACGAAATGTATTCGCTGGCCGATAAATTTCCTTAGCCGGTCTCCAGTCTCAGATCACTCAATTATAGCGTAAAATGTATAAATCATTTGTGTAAAATATACCCATATTTTGCGCAGTTATAAGCAAGCCCATATTAATTTCATTTATAAAATATCTGGTTTAAAATCTCCTACATGTATAGAATGGAATTCGTTTTTACTTCCTTGTACGAAGTAAAAAGGAAGTATTGTAATAGCGAAAAGTTTCACGCAGCATATTTCAACGAAAATATCCATTTTGACCGCTATCGAATGCAATTTAACGATTTTTTTGCGTGATATGTGTACGTAACGACAGAATAAAATACTCTTTTCCTCCAAAAAAATTATAAAACTGCTTTAAAATGAATTCTGAAGAGAATTTTTTGTGACGTCTGTACGAACGTATGTACGTACGTATCTCGCATAACTCAAAAACGAGTAGCCTCAGAACCTTGAAATTTTGTATATAGGACTGCTATAACATGTAGATGTGCACCTCGTATTTTGGTTGCAATCGGACGCACCAAACGTATATAAATATATTTATAAGAATAAATTGAATTTAATTAAAAAAATTAAATTTTTTTAGAATTTAAATTTGCTTTTTTACTTTTATACGTATTTGTTAAGAATTTAAATTTTTTTAGAATTTAAATTTGCTTTTTTACTTTTATACGTATTTGTTAAGAATTTAAATTTGTTTAAATTTAAATATATTTATATATATATATATCCACTCTGTTACCTGGCTCAGTGATCTCAGTTTCTTTACTCTTATATGTTTGTAAATTGTACATTTTTTACTTTAAAAATGATTGAATTATGCTGTTCTTATCTTCCGGTTAAGGTTTTTATGCCTTTAGTTAAATTTAAATCTGTATGCAATATTTTTAGAATTACCAACAACTTTAAAGTTCTTTAAGTGCCACTAAGCTTAATATTTTTTTTTTGATGACGGCCATTGCTTGTTTACATTTGAAACAGCAGGATAGTGGATTTGTTGCCAATCTACAGAAATCTAGCTTCGCAGCAACAAAAATAACGTCTTCATTTATTATTGCGAATTAAGTCATGCTTAATCCTTTCTGGAATTTTTTCGAGGAAATAAGTGTTTAAGTTACTTCGTTATATTTAATACAGATATTTTGAGTATTTATGTATTTTTGCCTTGTCGCGAAGTGAGAACTGAATTAATTGAATGAGAAATGCTCAATTGTCTGAGAAAAACTGTTTCTTTTTTGTTTTGATTTTTGTTTTGTCTTTTATACATCGTTCTAGCTTTGTTATAGTATTTGAATAGAACATGTGGCAACGATTAGATAATTGTTTAAATGATATAAATTTTGTGCATTCTGAGTTATAATATGAACGAAATATAATACTGTTAAGTGAACCTAGCTCCAGAGTGTCGCTATGGTAAACAAATAGAGTGAATTTTAAAGAACGCATTTATTCTATTGTGGTTTATGCGCTTTCGGCGAAGTAGATTTAATTCAATCCAATAAGTGTAAATGAAATGCAAGAAAAAATGCGTATAATTTAATATTCCATACAAAGAAGTCATGTGGTGTACACATGAGATTTTTTCTTTAAGCTGTGTTAGTAGATATGTCACCCGCAAATGTTTGAGAATACGAGCATTCCACACAATACCTAGGCATTTTATAGAATACTTGGCGTTTTTAAGCAAAGCAGGAAATATGAGGATTATTATATACTTTCCCTAGCTTTGCATATAAGGCATTCTTTTAGGAAAATTATGGGGAAGACCACGATAAGGGTATTATTTAAAAGACGTACATTCTTCTTCAAGAATACGAATGTTATTTTGAAAAAATAACGAAAGAGTGCCGTTAAAGACTTTTATTCAAAATACGTAAAGAAAAATGAAAATTGTGCAAAACAAAATTTTTACTATTCTTATTAAAGAAAACAATGTATGAAAATGTACGGAATTACGGAATACATGTATTAATTGTATGGATATTCGAAACGAATCGGATATGTATTTTACACTTTGCCGGTTTTTCATTTGGCGTTTATGGAATTATCGTTTTATAGCATGCCTAGGAAAATGTGTTATTGTTGTGACTTATCTCAGTTGTCCGACAGTTACATTGTAGAGATATTAGGTATTTTTTTTGAAAGCAGAGAAGATGAATAATAGCAAACGCCTTCGCTGGGAATCGAACCACGGACCTCTGGAATACCGGCGCAGCGTGTAGAACCACTACACCACGAAGGACGCTAGCAAAGTGGGAGAAATACCTTATATACTCCCCCTTTTTAAAGGCCGACTAGGGTTTTAGGGGACCTAGTCGCCAAATCCTGGGTACGGAGAATCATCATCCACAACCCTTTTAGTTCGGGCGCCACTGTAGAGACATTAGGTATTTTTTTGAAAGCAGACAAGATGAAAAATAGCAAACGCCTTCGCCGGGAATCGAACCACGGATCTCTGGAATACCGGCCCAGCGTGCAGTACCACTACACCACGAAGGACGCTAGGAAAGTGGGAGAAATACCTTATAACATCAGTACAAACCCACGAAATTCGTCGTGGCAAGGATTGCGCCTAGCCGCGTATTTAGAGTACCCCCATGTCGCGCAGAAACTATACATTTACAAACATCCATCCCTTCTCCGGGATTCCAACCCGAGCCGTTCGATACGGCAGTTAACGTCGCTAAGCACCATCCTAGTTAGGTAGGCAAATGTATGAAATGCTATCGTTTCATACACGCCCGATAGTCTTCGGCCTTCTGTAAAATGCCTATGTGTTCTATAGAATGCCAGCTCTCATACATACATTATCGGTAACATATGCATACACTGTTTTCATGAAAAAATAACAGCAAGAAGTAAGAACTCGCTTAGGCATTTAAATCGAAAGCAAAATCTCCGTAAAAATTTTCATCCCATATATCACGTATTCGACTTCCTTCATCCTTTCAGGGACTGCAAAAAAAGTTTTCTATGGTAGGTTGGTTATTGCCGTCTTCCTTTTTAATAAATGTCTTTTTTCTGATGGATAGAGGTTTGAGAATGACTGCTACGTAATTTGCCAGAAAACAGCGTTGCCAAAATAAAAGAGAAAGGAAGAAAATGATGTCTAACTCAACTTCCCGTATCCCCTGCAGCCATTACTCAATTTGAAATAACAGAAAAAAAAAAAAAAAAAAAAAAAAAAAAAAAAAAAAAAAAAAAATGAAAAAAGGAAGATGAATGTGATAGATGGTTCGACAATCGCAAATCTCGATCGCGATGTTATTCTGCTGTGGTTCTTTTTAAGGCCAACAGGTGCCGCTGTCGTTAGGATTTATGCAAAGACCGACAATCGGAACTCAGTGGTCTATCTGAAAATGAATAACAATAACAAAAAATGCTCTGAGTAACTGCGTTCGATTTTATCCCATCGGACCAAAAGATACGAAAATCGGCGCACCAGCCAACTAAATTCACTATTCTACTGAGTTTCAAATATAATGGCGGCCTCGTTACAGCTAAATTTAAATTGTTGATAATTCCACAACTATTGCATGCGGATTAATTAAAGCATAAAAATCTTAACCGGAAATTAAAAACAATATAATTCAATTACAATTCAGATATATTGGCGTATATTGCTCGGCGATTTCATTCAAAATTGCATCAGATTGTTATTGTTGGCAGCTACTTCTGCAATCACGAGAACTCGGGCAAATAAGAAAACAAATGACTTCTTTTGAACCAAAGACTTTTATTTTTCCACTGTATATTTCCATTTAGTTTCACCGTGTGAGAACTAGAACAATCTCGATTTTTCGGCAAAATAGCCCATGCCGAAAACAAATGAAGTGTTTCTGTTTCATTTCTTGGTAGATGTAGTGCACGCGTGATGCACAATGAAATAAAAATTAACCAATGAGATAAGCAAACATCGTTACAAAAACGTTTCCTCTTAAAACAGTTGCCAAAGGGAAGGACGCAATGCAGAATTGCGCTTGTTGAAAGCTTCTAACTAGTAAAGCCAGGTGTGGTGTTTTTGGTTATTTTTGGCAGGTGCCAGCAAATGCAAAAGTACCTAAATAATCCCGTATCAGCTGTTTCACAAACGCTCTTTTCTTGCATTAATTATTTGTAACTCTTGCCCACAATGCAATATTTTGAACATAAATCGCTTTGAAAGAAAGTGGAGAAATATATTATCTACACTATTAAAATCTGTGCTCGTCTATTTGTTTGTTTATTTATAACATAATCTCCTCTAGAATGGCAGGCAGTTGAGTTTCCGGAGAGGGAATCCAGATTGCAAAAATTCGTAGAAAACTATTTCTACCATTCTCATGTTCGTACGATTTTAATCAGCCAAGATACTAATAGAAAATTCTAAAAACGCTAAATTGGAAAAATTTACTTAAGAATTGGTTTTTGCGGGTTGTGCGAGATATTAAGGTACTTACGTACTATCGGAACCATTTCAGTGGAAGTAGCCAAATTTTCAGAAAGTGCCAAACTCTGGCAACCATGAGTATAACCATTCTTCCGACAACTATGCGCATAACCATTAATCCGGCAACCATGCTCATAATAATCGTTTCAGTGAAGCAACGACGCCGTTTTCGTATGCGTTCTATTTTGTTGTATTCCAAGTTCCGACAATTTTACCGCAAATTAACATACTTTTTGCCTTAAACTTAGTTTTAAAGTAAGAGTTTGTTGAATTCGTCAGCGATGGAAGAAACTACAGTAAAATTTCGGCTGTAATACATAATTTTGATAAAAATTTTCTAAAGGGAACAATGACGAAATGCATTTTCTAGTTTTCTAGATAGCCGTTGTTGTCGAAGATTGCACGAAGCCGAAGTCTGCGCAATTCTCTGATGCTTTTTAAGTGAGATTGCTATGTACTTCATGAGAATAACAGCGAAAAAAATTTTACAGAAAAATTCGGAGAACAATGCGTTTTATTTTTTAATTTATGACATAATCCTTATTTAATAATTCAAATTTGTATTTTAAATTGTTAAAGTATGTTTTCTTTACCTATGTTAGTATTGTTTACCAAACTTACTATAAATATCGATAGTTTGGGAATCGTTTTAAAAAAGAAGGCGCGAAACTACCAACCTCCAGACGTTGAGTAACTTTTACATTTTCATCGGTAAAAAATCGCCAAACTGCATGTTTGTGATAGTACGTAAGTACATTGACTGGGGCGGATTGTTGCCAGATATTAATTGAAAACTCTGAGAAAGCTAATTTGGCAACAAAAAATTATTTATAAATTTGTTGTTTGATAAGCCCTCTAGTTTTATAATTTTATATTGGGACTGGCAAAATAGTAATGCAGGAATACTTCGAAAGTAGCTCTTTACTCCATATTTTTTTTATGAACTGTGTCTCGGAATATTATTCCTTTCCAAATTGCGGTAAATTTATTTTTGATCTCCTTAGGCTATTCTTATTAGTTTTAAGAAGTTTCAGGATTAGTTCTACAGTGCGTAAGGAGGAAGAAGATTTGATTTGGTTTATTTGATTATGTCACACAATTTAAAGACATACCTATCTCTTTAGAAGAAGAAAAGGTAAAATTGAACAAGAGTAGATGCCAAAATTTCCTGAGAATTAACATTTGCAAAAAGTTCACATTTATTTCTACGCGCAAAACAATATGCACCATGGAAACATTTCCCAAGTCTCAAGAAATCTCGTTTTCAGTTGAGGCGAAATTAAACCCAGAAACAAAGAACTCATGTATGCTATTTTTTTGTAATGGCAACAATTTTGTTGTTTAATTGCTTTCTTCCCATTTGTTCATTTTCCCCATCTCTTTGATAAGCAATGTATTTTAACGGTCGCTCAAAGGAGTTTGCTAAAGTTTTTAGCGCTCTCGCTCGCTGTCTACCAGACTGCTGTTACGCTCGCTCCTGCTAGCTCGCCTTTTTAGCTTTGTTATTAAGCGTTGTTTTCTTCGTACTTACGCCACATGCAATTCAACAACGAAGTCAAAAAAATTTTTTAAGTTGGCATTTTTCAGTCGTTTTTCGGTTCATGGCTAACGAATTTTTTTTTTTTTTTTTTTTTGTTTTTTCATATATTGAATATCATGTTCTTCACACTTACATGACATAAAATTCAACCGAAGAGCAAAAACTCAGACTATTTAAAAACAGCATACACTGACTACCAATAAGTATTTGGACACCTGTGATAGAAAAGAAAAACAAACTTTTTTCAAAATCAATAGTTGGTAGAGCCTCCACGAGAGGTAATTAGAGCGTGGACCCTCCGGAGCATACTTTCCACAAGCCTTTGTATGACAGCTAGTGGTATTTTCTTCCACTCGGCTTGGAAAAGACATAGAAGTTTCTTCACCGATTTTGTACGGGTAGTGCATCCCTGAATTCGGCGATGCAACTCGTCCCAGAGGTTCTCGATAGGGTTCAGGTTTGGACTCTTGGTAGGCCAGTCCATTCGATTAACTCCATTGGCACCATACCAAGCCTTGGTTAACGTCGAAACATGACAACTGGCATTGTCGTCCTGAAAGTAACAGAGGTCCAACCCGTAAAACTGCCACAACGTAGGAAGCACATTGTCATCCATAATAGTGCAGTAGGCATCGGAGTTGAGCTTACCATGAATGGGGACCAAGGGTCCCATACCAGGAGAAACACCCCCAGACCATCAGACTGGGGGGAGAAACACCCCCAGACCAATCCACCTCCGCCGAACTTGACTGTTGGCACAATGCATTCTGGCAGGAGACGTTCTCCAGGTAGACGCCAGACCCAGACCCTGCCATCCGAACGGTAAAGGGTGAACCTTGATTCGTCACTCCCGTTTCCACTGATCTACGGTTCAATTTCGATGTGCTTTGCACCACATTAACCGAGCAGCGAGGTTGGACTTTGTGATCAAAGGCTTACGGGCAGCAGCACGACCATGAAAACCAAGCAGATGTACTTCCTTATGGATAATATTCACTTAAACAATACTCCCGGATGCCTGTTGAAACTCCTCGCGGATGAGGGCCATCGGTTGGGTGCGGTTCTTCCGAATTTCTCTGGACAGCACTCGTCGGTCTCTATCTTCCAGTTTCGTTGGTCTGCCGACTCGGGGCACATTCCGACAATCACCGCTCACCTTCCACTTCTCAATCACATAGGCCACTGTCGATTTTGGGTACTTCAGATCGCTAGATATGTCCCTTAAGGATCGGCCACATTTGTGATACCCGATAATTATACCTTTCTCGAAATCAGAGAGCTCCGAACTGCGAGGCATCTTGCATGCGACTAAAGCCGATGCTGTTTCCTACACGATATATACCGGCGGAGTCCGTGACGTACCTTAGATATCGTCATTTGCATAGGTGTCCAAATACTTATTGGTAGTCAGTGTATTGTTGCGTGCGTACGGGTTCGTTCGTAATAAATTGAATGCACAAGTTCGATGAAACGTGAATAAAATTTATTGCTATCCCAAGAATAAATACATAAACTTCCTCAGAGATATTCATACAATATCGCAATATCTCACGGTAGTTATACTGTAAACTACTAAAACGTTCAACAAATCTCAATTCAAAACAGAGAAATCTAATCCGACTTCACCGGAAATTCGCTACAGTCTAATAAAGAAGTAAGTAAACAACTCATAAAACCACTGAATTGAGATATTTTTCTTTGGCTTTTATAACCTTTTAATTATGCACGAGAACAATCTGGTATTTTCTCGATTTTTCTAGATAGCAAAAGAGTACAATTACGGGATATCTATTTATTATTGAAATGTTAAATGCGTGTGCTCCTGTATTTTAGTTTCTCCGGCGTAGCTCTCTCTTCAAATATGTCTCGTGCTGCATTGCACGAGAATATAAAACAATTTTAATTACGAATTCTACTAAAAATAGCTAAACTAAATACAAAAACCGTAACAATATTTTTAAAGTTTTCGACTGACAGTTTCACGCTAGAGGCAAAAATGTTTTATTATGCCACTACTGGTTTAAGATCGTTGAGTTTGTTAATAAAAGAATTCATTAAAAATTTACAAAATACGAAATAAATAATAAAACAAATTTGAAACACAAAATTTGGGCTTACAGGTGCACATGTTCGGTTGGAGAACTACGTTGTTCAAAACTGGATGGGTGTAGGTACCGTCGTTTTCTCACAATGCGCGAAACATACATACACATATGCAGATTCTTCATTATCACATTTCTTTAAATATAATACAAGGCAGGTAATATTTTGTGGCAATAATTGGAAAAGCAATTCTTCATCTATAGTGAGCCCGAGCAAAATCCCATGCTGAGACTAATATCCCTTTTTGGGGATAAAATTAAGGTTATACTGTTATTTAAAATTCCATCAAAAACTCGCTAAGTTGCGAGTATATAGCTTTTAAAATTTATAAAGTTCCTAAAAAATTCCCGCAGTTACGATCACTTGATTGCACTTTGACCAACTTTCGGGAGTACGTAATGTTTTGTATACAAAACCATCCAAGTTTCATTTACTATTTTAGAAGTTTGTTTTCAGATCATTACCTTTTCTTCCACTGGGAAGTTTGATTGCACAATTTTTGTTGAATGGCACAATTTTGTTCATTATCCGGGGAGAAGTTTCTTGAAGTGTAACATGAATACTCGACGCAGAGCGCTCTGTGCAGTACTGGTTAGGATCTGTACAATCTTGGTAATCTTGGCCATGGGGTATAAAATTTATCAACTTGGCGGTTCCCGATGGTCTATGGGGTGGGTTCTATACTCACTCTTCATGGGACGGGAGGTGTCAATCCTCTCCACAAGGGTACTGGGAGCCAAATAGCGCCTCGGCCATTGAGCGTCCGGTCACTGCTGTCCTTAGCATTCCATGTAAAGCCTAAGGAGAGGGGCATCGCGTGTAGTGCTGGCAGGTAGTTCTTATGAACGGCCAGTCATCGCTCCAAGTTCTCAAGCCCACCCCACCGTGGTCTCGGTCCGGCCAGGACGGTGGTTATGACTGGTTCGTGTTTAGAGGTGGGAAAGAGGAAGGCCTAGATTTTTTTTAGTGTCTCGGGGATGGGGGAACCTAGGCCCAGCAGCAGTGTTGATGACCATCCTTAGGGTGGCTTTTGACTGACATTTCAGTCCCTGTAGTGCTATTAAGTTAGCGAGATAGGTATAAATATAGTTAGGAAGGCCTTCACTAAAGCATGTTGTTGTTGCTACTGATCCTAATTGGTTAGCCATTATGCTAGACCTTATCCGTGAGTCCAAGAGCCGTCTATACTTCCAATACGAAGGTAGGTCTTTTCAATAGGTCCCCTTTTACAGGTCCCCAAACACGTGAGAAGATATCCAGGACTGAAACGATCAGAATTACATTTCCTACAGATGGGGTAGATCTTATTTCCCCGGTTATATTTAGGGAATGTCAGGTGTCCACTTAAGAGCCTAGTCAAAGTAGTGTGCTGATCACGATTACCCCCAAAAGCAATAGTACCTCCTGGCTGATTGTCAAAGTACCAATCATGAGCCGAAGGAGAGTGCCAGGAAAAGGCAACAGTAGATTAAACTCTCGAACAGATCTCCAAAAAGATCAGGGAGCCAGTGGTCAGAGTCATTGAAGTATCTTCCTTAGCCAGGGCATCAACCATTTTATTAGAACTGAGGCCAATATGTGAAGGGATCCATTTCAGATGTACGTCATGACGGGAAGAGAGATTTTTCAGTAAAGCCAAAGCAGTGAGTGAAGTTTTATCACCAATACGAGACCAATTTTGCAGATGCTGGACACATCTGCGACTGTCAGCCAAAATTCAGATATCTTCGTACGCAGTGCAAATGCATGCAGCCTTAAGGCCCTGCTCAATTGGTATAATCTCAGAATAAAAAACAGAACATTGAACAGGGATTCTAGTCTTAAAATTAAAGCTATTAATAGGTAAGCTAAAATAACAAATATTAATTTAGAAGTCAAACAACAAAAATCAGCGTTATATTTGCAAATTTTCACAGGACTAGTTATCGAACCATCACGCTGAGCTGCCAATGTGCAAATGAACGAAATAAGATATAGTGATAAGGTAAGATAAGATAAGCTACTGGCGCCATCTATTGATGAAACCGGAAAACTAAAACATAATTTCCTTAAAGGCTGAAGGTAAAGATGGATTGGAATTAGGGTCGTTAATTAGAGCAGAAAGAATTTTTTTTTTGAATGTGAACTTCAGGAAATCCAACTGACCAATGGAAGATGTTTTTTGAATAATTTAGGCTGCAGAAAAATGGAAAGTGTGGTTTTCGGACCAGCAATGCTGGGCAACATAGGACTTCTGCTTTCCTTTTTTCCTAACATATACCTCATATTCCTTAACGCGAAATTTTAAGGCTGTCTTAGTTTGACCAATGTAAATTAAACCACACTGGCAAGGAATCCTGCAAATACCCCAAGAATTCATATACGGAATGGGATCCTTGAGTATGGAACTCAGAATTTTATTGATAGGAGAATAAACGACCGGAAAGTTAAATTTCTGTAAAATACGTGGAGCCATTCTTATCTTATCTAATTACTATATCTTATCTTTTTCATTTGCACTCTGCCAGCTGAGGGTGATGGTTCGATAAAACCATCGGAACTAGTCCTGTGAAAATTTGCAAATATAACGCTGATTTTCGTTTTTGACTTCTAAATTACTATCAATAGGTGTTCTAATGCAGATTCGACTACCGCAATTCCCATGTTCATTTTTACTGCTGTCGGTGAAACTCTGAAGGGCATTAGAGGCATATTAATCTCATATTACAGTGAGAACCTAATTGTCCTGGTAATGGACTGATCTGAATAAAGTAACCCAACATATTTATCACAATATTATTATCATTCTCATGAAAAGATATACGAAAATGAGTATGGAAATAAAAGAAAATAAAAATGTTTGTATAACCATATTAGAGAAGCCAGTAATAAAATAAATGTTGTATTATTTTAAGCGTAAAACACTATGACTATAAGAGAGAAAAACATTATTTTAGAATTCATAATGATAGCGTTTCATGATGTTATTATGGCTAAAAATTTCATTCCCGAGGACAGAATTGTGGAAAATATTTTATTCATTTCTGTTATAAAGCATCTCGGAAAAATATGAAGACTAAAATTTCCATTACCCAAATAACATCAGTTACGTTTGAAACTAAGTTACCCAAACAGAATTTATTTCTTTACTTCGGAGTATCATCGAAAACAATAATAGTTTTTATACGCCTGAAAATGCTGAAGTACTTTTGTTGCAAAAAAAAAAAAAAAAAAAAAAAAAAAAAAAGGAAGAGAATAAAATGACCGTTGCCAACAAACTTGAAAAAAAAAAAAAAAAATCCGGTAAAGGAAGGACAAAGTACTTGTTTTTTTATTTGGCTGAGAACCAAGTAGTTTTCTGCCTATTTCCTTGTCTATGCATTACAATTTAGATTACTCATTTATTGTGTCTGCCTGAAAAGGAAAGTACAGTAAATGAAAGACATGATAATATTGCTTTATAAAGTTTGCACATAAAAGTGCAAGTACAACTACCTTGTACTTCTAAGTGCTAATATATACAAAGAATTCATCACTATTCTATAAACGATTTTGTGAAATAATATTCTTCTGCATCAAGGAGGCGTGTGCTGTTGTCCGGGGATTGAACATATATATATGTGATGTACCAGCTTTTGTACGGAATAAATAGATTGGTGAAGAATCATAGATGTAGTCGTAGCTTAAATTATCAGACGATAAGTTTAAAAAACAGAATCCATTTATTATATTTCAGCAGAAAATAGCAGTTACAAAAATTAAGATCTCCGGAGTAAATAAAAAAGAATTACTAATAACTTTTTGTATGAAGTTTACTGCATCGTTACATTAAAGGAAAAACAACTTGGCTACGGGGCTGTAGATTTAATTCCACGTACTTTCAAATAAGAGACCGTCGCCATTAAAAATGAAAAGAACATACAGTTGGAATTTTAAGTGTATTCTTGACTATGGAATTTTATTATTACAAATATATATGAACACGATAAATTTAACAAATATGTGAAACTGAAACTGGGTATTGAAAACTGATTGTAATCAATACAAATTATTTCATGTTTTCTAAAATAATGAGCATAAAGTGAAGATTCAACGCACTAGACTGTCAAGCAATTATAAATACAGTTGCATTTTTAATACACGTAGTATAACATATTCATATTTAATCATTAATTTCATATCCATTTGATATAAGTAAATAAACTTCATTTGTTATAAGGTATTTTTTCCCTCCTACCAGCATGCGTTCGTGGTGTAACTGTAGCACACTCGGCAGGTATTCGAGAGGTCTGAGTTTGAGTTCGAAGCCCGGCGACGGCACTACTCATTTCTCATGTCTCCTGTTTCATAATAACCTAATGACTCCACAAGTTTCTCGGGAATTATTTGCAAAATATCCTAGATGACTTACGTTGCATATATTAAGATTATTTCAAAAGAATGGTCCTGGATAACTCTAGTTGAAGTCAGGACTTAGAAGAGAAGGGCTGGCTCATAGAGCTTTTCCTCCTGAAGCAGAAAGTGAGAAGTGATGACGTAGCCATGATGACACTGAGCGCGCCAATATAATTCACAGCTTGGAAATTAACGTTTTCGAACCAGCGTTTAAAATGAGCTGTGTGTGAAAGATAACTATAATTTGGAAGAGGCAATGTTACTGCTTTATGCATTTTAGACTGAACCATTAAAAAATTTAATAATGCTTACTCAATTTTAAAATAATAGATAAAATGTGCTACTGTTTTAACATAAAGTTACGTGGGTTTTTTTATTTTTATTTGCAGGTTTTTTTATTTAATGCACGTTTATTTCTAATCATTTCTTTATTTGGATGCTAACTGAGAGAATTTTTATACTGCTTCTAAGATAACTATAATAGCAGCTATTTAAATTTACTCAAAAAACAACTTTACATCGACATAGGTTTAAACATGTATGACATATATGGCAACATTTCTGCTAACCTACGTTTGATTTTTTGCCTAATTGTAAATTTTACATTGTTATAATTCTCTTCCGATTCAATATAATAGATATTTTTTAAATAATTTTGTAATTTATACTTATATCTATATTACAATTAAATAAATGTATATAAGATTGTTACCTTAATTTTAAAAAAATAGCTTTATTCAGATTACCTAAAACAGTTATTTAATTTTTCAAAAGTGTGAGTAAAGGAAGCAGGTCTTTTTATGCCAATTACTTTGATGTTTTATACTATTATATTTTATCTAGAATGCTAATCTAGTGCAAAATCTAATCAATAATTAGTTACAAAGGATACAATAAGAATAACTTTAACAAGTACTTAACAAAATTAGTTTATTAAATACTTGTTATTCTTGTTGGTACTATTTTGGTACTATTCATAATACCGAAGATATTATCGATTAACTCATAGAAGTCAGATGCTTTCTGATTTCCTGTGGGGTAGAGTATACCTTTTGCGGTACTTTTTGAAAATAATGTTTTCTCTGGAGCGACTTTTTGTCTCTCATTTCCCTTGACCATTAAAAAAGCCATATTACGTAAACGATACTTTACAATATAGAATTTAAAATAAAAACTGACTAAAATTACATATATATAAATTATTTTAACTATATACATTATTAGAAAACAGATATATATATTATTAAAATTAATTTGGGATATGTAACCTCTAGAAAATCGTCTCGCAGCTCAATGAAACTACTGTTTTAAATGCGGGAAATCAGGACAGGTGGCATCACAGTGACGTCAGATTATTGCCTGTTACGTCCCCCCCATTAGGCTCGCGTCGGCGAGAAGTCGAACAAAGAAATGAGCTAGCCCTTCTATTTATCCCTGAGTTGAAGTAATGAATACTAACCTAGGTAAGGTAAGTTAGGTAAGTTAACATTTCCAACATCAAAGTAATGTAATGTCTGTACAGTGGCACCCAAACTAAAAGGTGGTGGATGATGATTCTTCACTACCAGTATTTTGCGACTGGGTTCCCTAATCCTCAATCGCCTTTTAATTTGTCCCTCCTTCCAGCATGCCTTCCTGATGTAACGGTTAGCACACTTGGCGCATATTAGACAGGCCCAGGTTCGAGTCCTGAGGAGGGCAATACTCATTGTTCATGTCTTCTGCTTCAAAATTAACCTAATGTATCTACAGTATCATCAATGGCGTAATTAAGAGCTTATGGAAATGACAAAGATGGTAATGCAATTAGGGACTACATTTCTGAGGACTTTCAGAAAATGCATACTATCATTTAAGGGGGCTCATACACCTTAAACCCCTTATGGTCTTCGAATATGTGACTGTTGCAAGAATTGGAATATTTTAAAAGCAGTTAATTCTAACATTTTACGGACCCACCAGCGGCCGAGCGGTAAAGACGCTGAACACTGGAAGTTCGGTTCGAATCCCGCGAACGGGCTGGCTGCATGGGCGTTTTCGTGGTTTTCCCCATGTGTAACGTGTATACGATCCAGTTTCCCTTAGAAAGTCCTCCACGAAGGCATTCCTCCCTTTAGGCAGATAGCCCTCGTGTGCTTTGCCATAATTAAATAATCCAAATCCAACATTTTACAGCTGACTACATAATATAGCTGCTTTGGAAACTAGCAACCAGAAAGTTTGTGTTGCCACAAATATTTTTGTAATTTAATCTGCTTTGTGACAGAACTTTTCGTCCTGTTTCCACCTCACGCGCACGATATTTTAAAAATGGCTAATGTTACATACTTTAAATTTGACGGAATTATTTATATGGGCACTATTTTCTAACTGAACCAAAAATTTGATGAGTATTTTAATATTATTAAAAAAATTTATGGACGAAAACATTACAGATTTTTTTTAATAAAATACATTTCATAAACTCAACTCCAAATAAAATAAAAATTTAACATGAAATTCTTAGAATTTTTGGTTCACAGTTATTTCCAAATGTTAAAAAAGCTGTATATTAAATATGGAATTAAATTATGCAACAGAATGCTTTAAACTGTGCGCACAAGGTGGAAACATGACGAAATCTTTTGTCACAAAGCAGATTAAGTTATAAAAATATTTGTGGCAACACAAACTTTCTGATGACTATTTCAGAAAGCAGCTATATTATGTAGTCAACTGTAAAAAGTTGGAAGTTATTGTTTTTAAAATAAATATGTTATCCCAAGTCTTGCAACAGTCACATATTCGAAGATCTTATGGGTTTTAAGGTGCATGAGTCCCCTTAATATTTAAATTATTTAAAAATGCAAATTTAAAGAATAAAGCATAAAAAATAGGTGAATTTTATTCGGAATCAACGTAAATTTCGAAATGTGAAAGGAATATTCAAATAAGTTTAATCAAAAAGAGATATTAATAAATATATGTCAATTTCAATTAACATGGAGGAGCTAAAATTTTGAGAGCTAATTTTTTAAAATCTACTCGTGAGCGTTTTCACAAAATTTGGCATTTTGGCATAATTTGAGTCTTAGAAACGAAATATGGAAAATAATTTGTATAATAATTTCAGGAAAAGTCCGATTTTATATCAGAACACCTATGATAGAACAATGCTACATATAGATCCTAAGTCGCGCTTTTGAGAGATGAAAAACGCAAGCTGAATTTCATCATTTGGCCCAGTACAACGGAAGGTATAGAACTGTCCCAATATTTTTTTTCTGCGCAGTGTACACGTGTTTCGCGATGATTCACCAAGAGCTTAAGGAAAAAATTGTTTATATTTGATATTGAAAGAATAGTGCGTGTTAAAAACAGAGCCTTTAAAATTTCGCGCATAGTTATCGTTTGCGAGAAGCACACTGCAACTCAACGCTTCTCTAACTACAACGCACTTCGAAAGGCGGAAAAAGAGATAAGTGTATTCCATGACATTGTAACGACGTATTCTTGAGACTGTATAATTTGAATTGTAATTTTAATATTGTTTTAAATATATTCTGGTGTTAGTTTAACCGTGTGGTCATTTAGTTACGTTATCATTCATTGTATGCTGAATCAACATCGAAGGAGATACAATCACTACTCGGGAAGAACAGGTAGGCAGAATTTTGATATTTCATTTGAAATAAAACTTTTAAAGAAACTAAAAAAACTATTAAGTTAATATTTTAACAGTGGGAACTACACGGTGCCCATTACATAATATCGAGCATCTTCCACTACTGAGAAAACTGATCCTTTTGAATTCCTTCAGAAACAAAAATCGACTCCGTAGAGATCAAACTGTGCACAAGAGCCAATAGCGGTTGTGGTTAAGAAATGATGCCCCTTGGTATTAACACCCTTTGGCGGTACTAAAAGATAAGCATCAAATTAAACTAAATGCTATTAGCGCGAACATATATTCTCAAATGGCATAAGCAGGCATTTACACTTGTGGCATAAATAGGCATACGAAGCAATTACGAGCAGTCAGTAGCATAAGGCATAACATGAAGTGTCGTCATAGCATAATAGCATATCCAGGTAATCAGCATATCTTGCAATATAGGCATATAATCTTAAGGTAAAATCTAAAGCAATCTAAAAGGCGAGTCGAAGATACACAAAAAGTTCAGGTAGATGTGCAATAAGTAATGGGAAACATACGGTCAGTGATGAAAATGGCAAAGCATAATCTTAAAATGACAGCCAAGCTATCACGTGATGGCTGTAAACCAATATGCTTTCCCCAAACATATGCACTGGCTATATATACCTCGGCCGTCGAGAGATCTCTAGCACTTTACAATTCTCGAAATTACTGAAAGCCATATGAGGGCCGGATGCAGTTTACATAGAGGATCAATTACAGTTATTTAATTACAATTCCCATTACAGTTATTCAGAGACCGAGTTTGTTCACCAAGTTTAGCGACTTTTGGCGATTTTCTTGTTAATTTTGGCGACAAAATTAATTGCGAAAACTATTGCCAGTTTGGCGATATTTCGCCAATTTAGCGATTTACTTACAGTTAAATGGACTTGTCCCTGTATTCTTAAATTTCTGACAAAGCTTTACTTCCTTAGATTTTCATGTTACATTAAAAAAAAAAAAAAAAAAAAAAAAAAAACCACAGTTTCACATATAATTTGACTAAAATTTTTTACGAAATTTACGTAAGAATATAAATAATTCAAGAATAAAAATTTTGTAAAATAATATTGTTCTGCATAAAGGAAATCCTATTCAGTTTGTGTGCGTATAAATTTATTGTCTGTAATGGCAGTCTGTGGTGTTGTGGTGAGAATACCTACTTAGCTGGATACTTACAAGTATCAAATCATGTGCCCAATATATGCTGGCGTGAAAAACTATATTTTGTACATTGCGTTCTAACCCTAAAATTGAGAATAATAAATATGCTTCACTTACCCAAAAACACATGCATGAGACGTTCGGAGACAATTTTCCCTTTTCAATCTCACTTTATTTAATCATTTAAGCATTATTTGGATTAAACACATCATATTAACATCAAAGCACACAAAATATCAAAGAAACTGCGCAGGTGAAAACTAGCAAACAAATCTAAATCAGCAAACATCTTTATTTTCCTTATCGGAAATATTACTACGTTTCGTACACACAGTCCGGACGTTGTTTTACACATGATTCGTAGATTATTTCTTTAAACTCATCTTCTATTTCAGCGTGATGATATCTCCGCTACTCACAAGTTCCTTCAATACACACGGCCTGAGCGTATGCACCACGAGGAAACCATCCGATGATCAATGGCAGCAATCATTTGAGCAAAAACATATAGTATAACGTTACTTAGAGTTATACATTGATTTCCAGCATAATCGTCCAGATATTTTGTGCAAATTTTCAGGCACCTTCGCTCTTTCTTTTTCATCAAAAAGACGGTAACATTTTCAAGAGTGCCAGCAATGCAAGGGTCACAGCACTACATACTTGTGCGACTCATAGTCAGGAAAGAGAGAGAGAAAAACCTGTTTGGCGGGTATTTATATGCACGCGCAGTTCTGCGATTACGATTAATGTTACGATAGTGTCGTTGCGGATGAACTGCGTGATTTGAGAAATTTCCATTCTCAGACAGTTTTAATTTTTTTTAAGTGTAGGGTTTGATTTTTGCCATGTAGAATGAGGACATGTACTTTTGCATTTATCTGCAGTATCTGCAATTTTCTTAAGGAAATTGCAGGTTTGTTTATATAGCAGCAAGTCTTTGATAACAGATGAGAAGTGCTGCTGGTTGAATTGAAACATATTAGCAATCCGAGAAAATTTTTTGCATTAGAAGGATGATCACCTTGGCATCGAAGACACTTGGCGTTTTCTTCTCTTGGCAAAATATGTGTGCAAGTAAGATGGTGTCAGCTGCAGAAAGCTTATAGTTGTATCGAAGTTGCTTCTGGTAAAATCTCCAAGGGCATAACAGAATACTCAGAATCAATGTAAGCCTTCTAACAAAGTATAAAAACAAAGCGAGTAAAATACTTCTGCAGCCCTGGCGGTGGCATTGCTGTGGTTCAATTGTAGCCAACTTCACGGTCGAAAGAATAATACGTAAGTGCTCAAAATTTAAAAATTGCGTAAGTGCACAGGTATAGTCACAGTACTATAGCAAACAGTATTTGCTGATATGGATGTTGACTGTATGAGTGAAGCTTGCTGACTGAGAATGAGCATTTTAAATGATTATTCACAATCCTGTAATGAGTAAGAGATAAAAAACATTGGTGTCGTTGTGGTCGTGTAACACTTGGTAGACAAAGCAAATGTGTATTACCCATATAGCAAGTTAAAACAAGTAAGATGGTTTTAAATACACTTTAGACATTTTTAAATCTCTTGATACAAAAATTTATAAATGGATTTACCGATGCCAAATTATAAAGCTTAATAAATAAAAAAAAATAAAAAAATAATAAAAAAAAATCTGTAAGGTTTCAGATTTTAAATTATGTCCAAAGTGCGTTTTTTAACATTTTGTTTGTTACCTTTATTTATTAAATATCATGTTCTACGTCCTCAAACTACAAAATTCAGTTCAACAGCAATATCGCAAATAAGTTTTAAAATGAGCATATCTTTAGAATTTCCTATACACAGTCTCGCGCGCTGGAGATAAATTTTTTTTTTTTTTTTCTTTTTCCTCGTACCGTGTTGTCATTGCTCGCTTTGAAATTGTTTAGTTTTTTTTAATTCAAAAATTCGTTGAAGTGTTACAAAATCTGAAATCGATAATAAAAAAATTTCAAATTCAAATTAGGGCTTCCACATGCCCATATTTTATAGAAGATTACGTCATTCAAATTTTATTGCCTCTATAGGTACTGTTGTTTTATCACAATGCAAGAAACATACATTTATGCAGATTCTTCATTATTTAATTTCTTTAAATGTAAGACATGGCGATAATATATCGTGGCAACGATTTGAAAAGTGATACAACCTTTTAAAGTTTTCGACGTAAAATACCAAAACGAAATTAATAGTTCTTCAGGGCAAATTGTCCCTTTGGACTAGTAAACCAATATAGGCGTTTAGTCTTGCGTTAACAATTCTTTTGGGTTTCCTTGAGATTATAGAGATGGAGGTGGGAAAAAATAACTATTTAATAAATGATTGTTTCATAAGAATAAATTGAATTTAATTAAATAAATTTAATTTAAATACAAATTTAATTAAATAATTTAAATTTAAATTTTAACAAACACGTATAAAAGTAAAAAAGCAAATTTAAAGGCAAAATTAAAAAAAAAAGCAAATTTAAAGCCAAAATTAAAAAAAAAGCAAATTTAAAGCCAAAATTAAAAAAAAGCAAATTTAAAGCCAAAATAATTTTTAAAAAAATTTTAAAAAATGTGCAAACATGTAAAAGGATTTAATTCTCGAACTAATCTACAATATCATTTAAATTCAGAAGCATAAGCAAATCAAGTGCAAAACCAATCGATGAAAATAAATTCACTAATTTAGCAAATTAAAATTAAACCAAACAATTTTTTAAAAATGCATAAGTGAATGACTGTTGTGTTGGCAGGAGACAGACTTATCCAGGGGAAGTTGCCTCCAAACCTAACTCTCCAATCATTCAATTCGTGTTTCGTCATTCATGCAGGCAAGGGTAAAAGTCAAAACCAAAAGTAAAAAGTGAAGAATGTCCAAAAAGAAATACCAATAAAGTGGTACCCTTAGAAATTAGCATTTAAGAATTAAAGTTCTAAAAGGAAAATACTAATGAAGTCTTTTGAGAAACAAGAAAGTCAAGTATTAAATTAAACTTAAAAAAAAATTAAATTTAAAAAAAATTATTTTTTTATGAAAAATAATCTAGAAACCAATGTATTTTAGAAACCCTTGTCTACAGAAACCTCCCCGACACGAATATACATATCAATAAAAAGAAACTAAAAAAGAACTAGACATAATCCATATAAACCAATAAGAAACAAAATGAACTAATTCACAATTTTTAAAAAACAAATATATACTTTAAAATATAATTTCATATCTAGAAAATACTAAAATACTACATAAAAAATTTAAAAAAATACTTAAAGCTAGTAAATAGTAAGTTTTGAGAGATTTTGACAGGCTTGCCAAAACTATTTACACCATAGCATATCATTGAATAAATCTTGTACATGTTTAATGTATATTAATTCTTAGCAAAAGCATATTACTATTTCTAATGTCGAGATTTTAACTCTCTAGGTTTCTGTCAAATACGAAACTGATTGTTAAAACAAAGTCTGATTACCATCTTTTCCTACACGTATCTGAACCTAAAACTCCATTATTTTAAAAGGTTTAAGTATTATTCTGTATTCTTTCTGTATTCAAAATTCTTTTTTTTTTTTTTTTTTTTTTTTTTTTTTTTTTTTTTTTTTTTTTCTTGCGAAAACAAGGAAATTAACCAGTGGGGATCCCGGACACTGTTAATTTTTTCCTGTTATTGGACAGGGGAAAACAAAGATAGAAAGTATTCATAACGAACAGATGAAAAGATGGAGCTGAAAGGAGCTATCTGAGTTAGCTTCCGATAGTCCATAATCAATCAATACATATCTATACGTCGACAGTCAACGTATTTCTAACTATGTTATAAGCTATAAGGTATTTATCCCTCCTTCTCAGCATGCCTTCGTGGTGCAGTGGTCAGCACGCTCGATGCGTATTCGAAAGGTCAGTGGTTCGATTCCCGGCAAGGCACAGCTCATTTTTTCCATCTCCCGCTTCGAAATAACCTAATGACTCTACAGTGGGGCCCAAACTAAAAGGTGGTGAATGATGATTCTTCACCACCAGGATTTGGCGATTGGTTCCCTAAAACCCCAGTCGCCCTTTATAAGGTATTTCTGCCGCCTTCTTAGCATGCCTTCGTGGTGTAGTGGTCAGCAAGCTCGACGTCGAGAGGTCCGTAGTTCGACTCCCGGTTAGGGAATTACTCATTTTTCACATGTCCCGCTTCGAATAACCTAATGACTCTACAATGTTAATAATATTATTCCAGTAGATATTCAGCGTACACAAGACGTAGTATTTGTTGCGTAATTTAATTATATGTTTTGAGTGTTCATACATAGGTATAACATTCTTTGTCATCTATATGGGCATAAAAAATAAATAGCATTGTCAATGTTCTGGTAAAGTCGCTGAACACTGGTAGTTCGGTCCGAGGTTCGAATCCCGCGAACGGGCTGGCTGCATGGGCGTTTTCGTGGTTTTGCCCATGAGTAACGCGTATACGAGTCAGTTTCCCTTAGAAAGTCCTCCACGAAGGCATCCCTCCCCTTAAGCAGATAGCCCTAGTGTGCTTTGCCATAATTAAATAAACCAAACCAAACCAAACCAATGATCTGGTAAATGACGATATTCATCCATTGCAGACAGAGAAAAGAAAAGGCAAAGTGAGACTACATTAAGGTTTTGTAAATAAAGTAGGGACTTCGAGGGAAAATTTTATGATTGTTGTGAAAGTACTGCGGATTGTGAGATCACTTTTATTTCATTGTACGAAGTATAGTAACTTGTAAGAAATTTATCTGGAAATATATTTTAATCGCCAATAGTGGGCGTACACCTTTCATGATATACTTCTCGTTCTTGGATCTGGCAGTGCCAGTTGAATGTGTGTTAGAACTGAATAAACTTCGAAATTTGAAACCTGATTCGAATGTTCATTTACCTTGGTGAAATTATGTGTGGTTTGAATTAAATAATGTTTCTTGAACTGCTGGGATAATATGAAATCTTGACGGTTCTATTATACGAGTATTATTTTACATAAGTATTTTAATTGCGAAAAATTTCGGGTATCGTGTTTCAACGAAATATCCATTTGGACCATTCCCAAATTCATTTGGATAATTTTTTTGCGTGAATTCTGTGCGTATGGGCATAATAAAGAACTCTTTGCTACAAAAAGAATTGTAAAATGGATTAAAAAACGATTTTTGTCGTGACGCTTGCATTTCGCATAACTCAAAAGCCATTAACCGTAGAACGTTAAAATTTTGTATATGGAACTGCTATACCATCTAGTTGTACACCCCCTTTCCATTGCAACCAGCAGAACCAAACATATATATACAGGGTGATTATAATTTAAGTTTAAGTTTAAAAACGCTATAAAAAAAGAACCGCTCATGAAAATGACGTCAAATTTGAAAGGAATATTATTGAAGAAGGCGGAAAGCGTATGGCAGAAGAAAAAATTTAGTTTCAAAAGTTAGCAACAGATGGCGCTGCAAGCGGAAGAAGACGTATATTAAAATGTTAGTTAAATTTCAGTGTTATAAAGCTGCCAGGTACCAGGCTGTTCCTCATTTCGCGTCTCAGACGTTCACCATGGGTGTTTCACTGCAGGACCGCGCTCTGCTGGTAAAGTTGTATTACAAGAATGATGATTGTGCAAGAGTAGCTCTGCAAAAATTCAGGACACTGAAGGGTATAAAAGAAGGCGTTGGTCTAATGAGTGTCGTAGGTCTAAAGAAAATGATGCAAAAATTCGAAACGACAGGTTCGTTTGATGTGCAATCTGTTAGAGGGAGAAAACGAGTGCATTCGACGGTAGTTGAAGAAGTGGCCACAGCATTACAGGAGGGGTCGGCCGGTGGTGTGCAACCGTGCAGTGCACGAGGAATTGCTCGAGCATTGGACAGGCCTACGAGCACGGTGCTGAAAATTGTACGAAACATCCTGCAATGCTATCCGTACAAAATTAGCCATGTGCAGGAGTTGCTTCCGTCTGACCTGACAGCTAGGGAGACGTTTGCGTTAGAATTCCTGGCTCGCATGGAAGTGGATAGATGGATTTTGTGGACAGATGAAGCTCATTTCTATCTGACAGGATACATGAATACCCAGCATTGTCGAATATGGGCAACAGAAAATCCACTGGCAACGCACCCCGTACCACTTCATCCTGAAAAGGTCACGGTATGGTGTGGTTTTACGGCATCATTCATCCTACAACCATATTTTTTCGAGCAGACGGGTGCTTCCGGTCCTGTTACCGCAACCGTCACTGGTCAGAGGTATGCGTCTCTTTTGCGCAACCACGTGATTCCAGCTCTGCAACAGCGTGGATGTGTGAATGAAATCATTTTTATGCAAGATGGCGCTCCTCCGCACATTGCACATCCCGTGAAGCAGCTGCTGAGGCGCCATTTCGGAAATGCTCGAATTATCAGCCGTCATTTCCCTACAGCCTGGCCGTCCCGATCGCCTGATCTTACTCCGTGTGATTTCTGGCTGTGGGGATATCTGAAGGATGTTGTGTTCCGTGCTCCCATTGCAAATTTAGCGGAATTAAAGGCACGCATTTCGCAACACATTCTGAACATCACCCCGGAGACACTGCGATCCGTTGTGGAACATGCTGTTTTTCGTTTTCAACTTGTTGCACACAACGGTGGACACCATATTGAACATGTTTTGCGCCAGTCTCGCGACAGTTCCGAACTTCTTTGATGAATGGTTCTTATGCGGTATGTCGCCGCAAAACTCTTGAAACCGATTTGTCCCTTTCGATGTGATATGTACAGTCATGCAAATAAAAGTATTCAACAATTTTAATTTATCAATGCGTTTTAATGTGTAACTTCCACCTTAGCCGTTGTTTTACGAATCATTTCTCGTTTCTCGTCGTGATTCTGCCGCTTTCAGCGCCATCTGTTGCTAACTTTTGAAACTAAATTTTTTCTTCTGCCATACGCTTTCCGCCTTCTTCAATAACACTCCTTTCAAATTTCACATCATTTTCATCAGCGGTTCCTTTTTTATAGCGTTTTTAAACTTAAACTTTAATTATAATCACCCTGTATATCCTGGCTCCCATATCTGGCTTAAAAGTACCTACCCGCCTCAATCGTTGGTATTAGTCATATGCTTCCAATTGTAAAAGTGGTTTATATGACGAAAAGTATTCATGTTTTCGCAATGTCAAATTAAAAAACTAATTTTCCGCAAATAAAGGAATCTTAACTACATAATAAAACAGTTTATACATGCAGTTAAGTCTAACAGTAAACATCCCACAATATTTAATATAACTTTCTTTTGTTGCAAATATCTAATAATATTCAATATTGGTTTATTTTTGCAGCAAAAAATGTGTATAATTTAATGGGTCGTACGAGGAAGTTATGTGGCGACCACAACAGACCTTTATTTATATTTCCCAAAATGCACACAGAAGGTATTATATAACTAAAGTATGATTCGCGTTTATAGAAGAAGAAATTAGCTATTCAGGGAAAGTAATAAATTTCGGTAATATTTCATGCGAAGTCAGAAGGAGAAGCTCTGAAAAGTCATTATGAGAAAAACCCTTTCGTTTACGCAGATATTTTAAAGAAGAAATTCGGGAGGAACTTACTAACGGAGAATCTCACGAAATGAAAAATGATTCTATAGGATTGGAAGAAAAGATTTCAAATTAATTGGAAAGTGGTTTTACGGCGAATCCTGACTTAACCTTTAGAAACTTAGATCATGCTATCTTTTATGGTATTAGTGAATGACAGTTTGACTTAATATAAAGCCAAAGCATTTACTTTTGAAACCAACAATTAAAAAAAATAAAGGTAAATGGTAAAAACAATTCTAATACTCGTGAATTGAAACAACTTGTTTCATAAAGACCAATGCCATTACTTATTAATTAGAAACAACTTTTAGCAAAAATTCGCATTGCAAATTTCACTCCTATATGAATAATTTCACTTACGTGATTATTTATAATGCGCATTGACACATTGTTTTATTAAGTTAATAGTTTTTAACATTTGTCCGAACATAGGTGATCGCTTATTGAAGCCAAGATTCGATGCCACCTGTCTTATTTATGAAGTCACAAAATTTTTTTCCAATGGCAGGCACTTGCCTATAACGGCATTTACCACTCATAAAGAGGAGGAGACAATTTCACATCCATGGCCTTCTTCGAGATTCGAACCCGGGTCTTTTGGTATCGCAGTCGGCTATTCTAGCTACTATACCGTCTGTATATAAACTCGCAAAACATAAATAGTTAAATGTTTTCAGTTTTTATTTCTTTGCACCAAGTAAAAGACGTATTGTAACCGTAAAAACTTTCGGCTGTCATATTTCTTAGAAAACATCAATTTTTCAACGCTCTCGAATCCACTTGAACGATGTTTTTACGTGGCATCTGTACGTACATACAGAACAACCAACCTTTTTTTTTTTGTAAAGCGGGTTGTAAAATGTATTTAAAATGGATTCGGAAGATGCGTGCATGTATGTATCTCGCACAACTCAAAAACGAGTACTATAGAACATTTAAATTTTGTATATGGAACTGCTATAACATGTAGTTGTGCATCTCCATTTTTCGTTGCAATCGGTTGCACCAAAAGTATACATACACACACATATATCTATATTTATTTCATTGTTCCTCCTCTTGACGAAGTGGCATTGAAGTTGATTGAATTCCTCTTCTACTATGTTCGTTTTTCTTTAAATTTCAATAATTTTTTGAAATGGGGTATTGCTTGTTTAAAAAGTTTTGGTTTTAACATTTTTTTTTTAAATTCTTTATTTTTATTATAAGATTATTTGAAATTTTTTAATTACGAATTTCAATTTTTGGTCTCTGTGAAAAATTAGTTCTAAATATATATATAACACATATATGTGTTCACTCTGTTACCCGGCTCGTTGAGCTCAGATTTTTTATTCTCATGTGTTGATAAATTGTGTATTTTTTGTTTTAAAAGTGGTCAAATTATGTTGTTCTTATGTTCCGGTTAAAATTTTTGTGCCTTTAGTTAATCTGCATCCAATAGTTGTAGAATTATCAACAATTTAAAAGTGGCGAGTTAAGCCTAACGAACATTACATTTGAACATTACATTTGAACCTCAATAGACTAGTGAATTAAGTCAGTTTGGTGCACAAATTACAGTGTCATTTTGCTCCGTGGTATAAAAAGTTAACTTTCAGTTTTGCGAACTGAAAATTTTGTCGAATGGCTTGCTTTTGCGCACAAATTATAATTTTAGTTGCAAAAATTATTTTTTTAACTGTATTTGATGTTTGAGATTTTTCTGCATTTTAGAAATTTTAATGAAGATGTTTTGAGTTTTTATGCGTTTTTTTCCTTTCCGCAAAGTGAGAACTGAACTGATTGAATGAAATTCGTGGAAAACAGTTTAATTCAAGTGCAGCAAAAAGTGTATATAATTTAATAGGTCGCGCAAGGAAGTGATGTGTTGTCCACATCAGATATTTTAATTAGAGCAAAATATTTATTAATTTCATATTAGAACAAATTTAATTTGAATATTATAAACAAACGTGAAGTGAAATCTCTCATGACGACTGCTTCAACCTAAAATCAAGCTTTCATGTTTGCTGGTTTAGTTGAATGCTACAAAACACTCACGAGCTACCAGCCACGAGATAAGGGGTGTCTTAGGAGAGGACTTTCCAGGAGCAATTGACTCGGCGATTCCTGAAAGTTATTAATATTAATGAAAATAACTAAACTGAACCGTGAATGATCACCATAGGGAAATCTCATTGCATATCCTATGAAATCGGTAGAATTTGTTTTTTATAGCATATTCATTAAACCTTTCTTTAAATGAGCTTATAAGGTATTTCTTCCACTTTCCTAGCGTGCCTTCGTGGTGTAACGGTAGCACGCTGGGCCGGTATTCCAGAGGTCCGTGGTTCGATTCCCGGCGAAGGCGGTTGCATATTTTTCATCTTTCCTGATTCCAATTAAACTAATGACTCTACAAGTGGCGTCCGAACTAAAAGGGTTGTGGATGATGATTCTCCGCACCCAGGATTTGGCGACTAGTTCCTCTAAAACCCTATTCGCCCTTCAAAAAGGGGAGTATATAAGGTATTTCTCCCACTTCCCTAGCGTGCCTTCGTGGTGTAACGGTAGCACGCTAGGCCGGTATTCTAGAGGTCCGTGGTTCGATTCCCGGCGAAGGCGGTTGCATATTTTTCATCTTTTCTGCTTCCAATTAACGTAATGACTCTATAAAAGTTTCATCACAGCTTCTTGTCGCAGTCGTGATACAATTATATGATTCTGAAGATTTAATATCTTTCTTCCGATTCAAATTTTCTACGTTGAAAACAACTCATATATATATGTAATATACCAGCTTTAGTAGTAGCTTAAATTATCAGACGATAAGTTTAAAAAAAAAACAGGATCCATTTATTGGTCAGAAGAAATACCAGTTACAAAATCAGATATCCGGAGTAAATAAAAATATGAAGTTTACTGCATCATGACATTTAAGAAAAAGCCGCCATATTCTTTTGCGAGTCCTTTTATAGCCTCTGGAAAGGCGGAGCTTCCAAGAAATGACGTCAGCCTCGTCAGCCAATCCAGTTCGCTTTAAATATTTTCAGAACATTCTATAACTGTACGTGTAGAAAAGGCGGGAAAAACAACTTGACTACGGGGCTGCGGATTTAATTCCATGTACTTTCAAATAAGAGAACGTCGCCATTAAAAATGAAAAGAACATACAGTTAAAATTTTAAGTGTATTCTTGACTATGGAATTTTATTATTACATATATATATTAACTTATATATATATATAAGTTATTTTTTTTACTATATTTGCGAAATTTTCCATTAGATATAACAAATCGTTTAAATTTTTGGAATCCCGGAAGCATGAAGAATTAGCTATGTACTCGAAGCCTGTAATGTAGGATTCGAAGTACGGATCTAGCGATTGCTAGCCGGACTCGCTTCCAATTACACCATGAAGGCACACGATGTGGATGATGAAAATACCTTACATTCTCTGTCGGAATGGCATGTTATGGACATTCCCTCTCTGAGCGACCACAGAATAATCAGCTATCTAATGGGCGCTCAGTTAACTTATACTCTGAAACAGAGGTTCAAGACAGCTTATGGAGGACATCAGAAGTTCCTTAATCTGCTTCGTCCTTATGTAGGTCAATTGATTTTCAACTTCCAAGCAAGCAACACCATAGACGGACTGGATGATGCCTACAGGCATTTAATTGGAACTCTAACAAGTGCAGCAAAACAAACGTATAAGAAAAAAACACCCAGCCAGAAGAAAGAACTTTCCTGGTGGAATGACAAACTAACGGCAAACAGAAGCAGAGTTCGGGCGCTCAGAAGACTGGCACAGTCAGAAACAGATTCCATACAAAGGGACCAAAAAATGCAGACGTACAAGAAGGCACAAACTACAGATAATAAATGCCAAATCCGACTCCTGGCAGGAACACTGTAGTAGAATACCGGAAATTTTTGGGAAAATACAAAAAATCGCCGCAGGTAAGGTCTTTAGACCGACTCAATTGACTGCGAATGTGGCCCCTGACGCACCAAATACAAGAAATATTCTTTCGGTAATACTGAAAACGGTTTTTTCTTCAGATGATCCCGCCAATGACTCAGAAACGCATACATTAATAAGGACGCAATTTCAGGAAAAATTCTGGTCTTCCATAAATGGAGACTATCTCCCACCAACAATAGAGGAGGTAGACCTAATCATAAATGGTTTGGCAAGGAAAAAGGCACCGGGGCCGGATGGCCTAGATAATATAATACTCAAGGCATTGCATAATGAGTTTCCAGAGCTGATCCACTCAGTCTGCAAAGCATGCTGGAAAGTAGGACACTTTCCGAAAGATATGAAGCTGGCAGAGATCGCTCTGTTTCACAAAAAGGGGAAAGATCCCTCGGATCCGACCTCCTACCGCCCGGTAAGTCTCCTTCCCACAATTAGCAAAGTTCTAGAAAAAATCATTCTAATGAGGCTAAATTATTTCCTGAATAAAAAACAGTATGGCTTCCGTGAAGGAATATCTACGGAACAGGCAGTAGCAGATCTCCTGAAAGTGCTGAAAAAGAACAGAGAGGAAGACAATCACTCAATAGTAATATCTATTGACATAAAGGGAGCCTTCGATAATGTCTGGTGGCCTGATGTAACAAAAGAATTAGATTCAATCAACTGCCCAATTCAGATCTTAAAGTTGATAAGGAGCTACCTTGAAGACAGACAAGTCCAAGTAACTACAAACGATGGAATAATCCAGCATAAAATGGAGAAAGGCTGTCCACAGGGTTCCTGTCCAGGGCCAACCCTGTGGAACCTAGTAGCTAATTCAGCGTTCCAAATTTTTGAGATGGAGAGCGAAATACATCTGCAGGCTTTTGCGGATGATTTCCTTCTAGTAACTTCGGGAAGAAAGAATATCGAGAAAATTACACAAAATGCACTAAATAGGTTCTTAGAGTGGGCACAAACACATAAACTTACGATCTCAGCAGAAAAAACTACCATGCTATTTATAGGGCGTAAAAGAGTAATGAAAAGAAATCCTACCATTAGACTCAACGGTAGCTCAATAAAATGCTCTTCAAACATAAAATACCTAGGATTTATCCTCAACAATAATCTCTCTTGGATTCCCCACTTAAAAGAACTCAGGAAAAGATGTATCGCACTCACAAACACAATGTTACGCACAACAGGACTGCAGTGGGGAGCACCACCATGGGTGCTTAAGAGGTGGTACCAAGCAATAACAGAAAGAATTGTTCTCTACGGCGTAACGATCTGGGGAAATACACTCAACGTAAGCATGCGTAGATTACTTCTGTCCATGCAAAGACTGCAACTCTTGCTCATCTGCAAGGGCTACAGAACTACTTCAACGACAGCTCTGCAGGTTCTAGCAGGAATTCCTCCGCTAGACCTGCAAGCGGAAAGGGAGTCGTTAATTGCAAGAGTGTTAAGGCTAGGTGAGGATGGAGTTCTATGGGAACAACACCACTTTGCTGAAGACTTTGAAAAACACAAGCCAGTGACTCAAGGACACCCGGCTGAAACACATCTAAAAAAGTGTATTCTAGGCCACTATGTGACACCAAAAGATAACCACACAGCTATATTTACAGATGGCTCAAAAACCGAGACGGGTACTGGCAGTGCCTTCTGCGTTCTAAAAGGTAATACAGCTGTGTATAAATGGAAAAGAAGACTTGGCAGTAGGAACTCAGTATTCCAAGCTGAGCTGGCAGCACTTAAAGCAGCAATTAATTATGTGAAGAGGAACAGACTTCTCCACATTACTATTTACAGTGATTCTGCCTCTAGCCTTGACGCAATCAAAGGTTACAAAAGTAGAAGCCAGTATGTCCAAGAAATTAGAAAAATCCTCCTCAGTCTTCCACCATCAGAAAGACCATGCCTCACGTGGGTTCCGGCTCACGTGGGCATTAAAGGCAATGAGGAAGCAGACACCCTGGCAAAAGAAGCGGCAAAGGAGGTCTCAAGAACAGAACTTCCAGATAAATTACCTAGGTCTCATCTCAAAAAGATCACTCTAAAACAACTGATAGACAGATGGCAAGCCAGATGGGACACAGCAGATACAGGAAGGAGAACGTATATGTTCTTCCCAAAAACAACGCTAGAGTTAAACTGCAATAGTGGTAGTCAGACACAGTTTTATACAGGTCATGGCCCATTCCTGACCTATCTGCATAGATTCAGCCTGAGTGACACAGAAAGATGTCAATGTGGAGAGGTGGGGGATCCAGACCACTACGTCTTCCACTGCACAAACACGGCACAGTACCATATAAGAAAGCCAAGTCAAGCTTACTGGCCACAATGGGCGGCAAATATGAGAACAAACAAAACAGCAAATAAAAAGCTACAAGCGGTAATCAGCCATTGTCAGAGAAAGTATTCTCTAATACGACGATAAGTGTCCCCAAATAGAAATAATCAAGTGCTTAGCGCTCTGAATCATAAAATGTATAAATCACACTAAATCAATCTGGGCACACACCTCGAACCTCTCAACCCAAGACTAACTTAGATAATTAGGACTATGGCAACAACCTGCCTATATTCTTTATAATGTTTACTTTTGCAATTAATGTACAGGTCTAGGACTCGCAAGACCAGATCGTGCCAGTAAAATCTTCAACAGCAATGAGTTTTTCCTACACTTACTAATCGTGTATTTAAATTACAAGTTTTTGATAAATAGGTTCAAGAAGGGCAAGGTCAACTTATGTTATCACCTCAAGTTTATGAATGATATTATTATTGGTATGGCATTTTTGCTTCTTAATTTTAATAAATATTCAACTTTTTATGCAAATCTTAGGGAAGAAATATCTGTATTTATGTGATCAATTGCATGTTTGAATCTCTTCCCTAGTGATCAGCATTACGTGCTTAATTATGTTTTGTATAAATTATGTGCATGTTCTAAGGTGATAAAACTAACTATGGAATTAATGTAGGTAAGTTTCTCTTTGTAATTATGTATCAGTATTATGTATTCAAGTGTTTGGAATCAGATATCAGTTTTACTGAGTATGGTGCTGTACTTTTCTGTTTATGTTCACTTTAAAGTACTCAAGTCTGTATTTATTCCTTCTCAGCATGTACTATGAAGGTCAGTTCGTACTTGGCTAGGATTTAGACTACATAGCAGTACTTAATGATCAGTTTTATGTATTATGCTTATCAGTTTTATTTTTAATTTTCATGTATTATGTATGCATTTTTAAGTGTTATGTATGCAGGCATTAGGGATCAGCTTTCTGTATTTCTGTACTCAGTATCATGTTAGTTTTTCACTTTAATATTCAGTTTTGTACATATGTATGTATTATCCTGTCTGCAAGTACTACGAAAGAAAATGTAGGTGAATGGTTCAATTTGTAAAACAACTACAGTTTAAGTATGCGCAAAGAACTAAATTATGCAGGAATTTGTTATCTTAGTGATAACAGGTACACAATCTTTTAAATGTTCTTACATAAGAGTAAGGCACATGGAAAGTAAACTGCGTTAAATTATGTTTGGGCGCTAGGATTTTTTTAATCATCTTTTAATCTCTCTCTTTATTATTTTTTTATTTTTTATTTATTTTTTTTTAAAGTTTACTATGTGCAATAATTTAATAGGTTACAACTTTCCTCCATGCAGGACCAACGATTTCACAGAAGCCCCATAAAGATATGACGGTTGTGTCACGATAAGCACCCGCATGTAGACATTTAGCAAGTCCAGAAAATCCACGGCAGTTAATTTTTCAGGCAAAGTCCTTCTATCTTTACTTTATCTAACACAAGTTTCTGTCTATTCTAACAGCGATTCTTAACAGTCTTTTGATTGCTTCTTTGCTTAATTTTAAGTAGTTCCTAACAGGATACTCTTTCCCCGTACAACAACATCCAAGCTTATATGTAGACTATATGAGGCTCTTAGCCGTCTATTCGGCTGCGTTCCCGGAGCAGGATGGACCAGAGAGTAGATGGTTTCTGCCTGGAAGATAACACACTGTGAGGCTAAGGCCAGGTCAGTGGTCTTCCTTGGTGGCGCTCACTCACTTAACGATGTCTGGGGAGGTGAAGAAACAACGACCCAGTCCAAGTGGCGACGGATAATCATTCAGCATATAATTTATGCTCGAGCGCCACTTGTATAATAATATTTATTTAGAAGGAGAAAACCTTAAAAATGGATAGGGTATTAGCCGGGATTTGAACTCCGGACCACTTGATGCTAGCTGAAGGTGCTTCCAATTACACTAACAAGACATGCGCTGAGAAAGAAGATGCTTTACGAACGTTACTGTTTAGAAAAGAATTGGACGTCTTTAATATTTAGGTGTCGATTCTATACGAGAAAAGATAAGCACATATAAGAAATAATAAGCACATATAAAATACGTATAAGAAAAAGTTTATAACAAATATTCAGTTGCTATTTATTATAAATAGACGAATCATAAATTTTCTCGAATTTGAATCCTAAAAGGTGCACGAATCCATCCGGACTATGGAATCTCAAATTTCTCGTATCTTATAGTAATAAAAAGAGAAATATATATATTTTTTATTTAACTTTAGAAGTTTTTAATTAAACCAAAATTTCAAATGCACCTTTATAATGAAAATTGTAATTTAAGATTGCAGATTTTAAAAATGTAAGAAATAAAAGAACGAAATTTCCTAAATGGAGAATTTAATTAAAATTCTTGAATCTTGAGATTCCATGAATATAATTTCACCAAGACGTATTTGAGGAAGAGTTAATTGTTTTTCCTTTTTTTTCAGTTTTTAAATCAAAGCAAGTATGAGGATTCATTTAAAAGTTTACATAGATAAATATTAAACATGGAATGTTAAATTCTGTCAGGAAAACTGCGGCTAATGCAAATTCAAAACTTTATTTATATAATTATAAAATTCTCGAAGTAAATATTCACTTAGTATTGAAGCGAAGCATATAGATTTTAATGGAATTTTTCAGTAATGTTATCAAGGACTTCTTATTATTTAAAGATAGACATATGTATTTATTCAATCTTAGAAAGATTACAAGAAAAATAAATACAAAGATCTGAACACTATGAGCTTCCGGAGCGGGGTAAGAAATTTTTAAAATAAATTTTATTGCAGCGAGATGTATGTGCACATATTGATGTTAATTATAATTTGGTAAAAATTATAAAAAATCTGAAAGGTTTTAGGTTTTAGAGGTCGCCCAAAAGGATTTGTTAAGGTTTTCTACGCTCTCGCTGACCTCGCAAACTGTTCAAATCAAAAACAAAAATCAGCTTTTTCTTTAAGGAAAATAATACAGATGACTTCTTCCATCTTCATAGACGATGCCACAAACTTCTTTCAGAATAAAAAAAAATATGTAATACTTGCTTTGTCTATGAATATTACTTATCTTTGCTAAATATGAATTGTTTAAAGTATTGTGCCAAAACTTTATTTATATAACCTTTATTTTCAGTCTTTCTAGGCGAATTATTTCGATGTGGAGTAGCATATGCTAAAAGCCGAAATTTCCTTTTCATTAATAAAGAAAAGGCTTGGAATTTAAAGAACTTCTGATAGAATGCAACCTATACGTAAGTTTAGTAATAAAATGTTAGTTGCAAAATATCATAAAATGTTTTATAAATGTAGGTAATAAATATTGCAACATAAGTATGTATTACCTACTAGGGGTATTTTCGAAAGATAAAAATTAGCTCAATTTTGTCTCTCTGTTTTCCAACATATGTTTTGAATTGTTGTAAAGGTATATATTAGATGTAGTATAATTGAAAAGCTAGTAAGTACTGTGCAGTAAGACCTATTTGGTCTTAAAAATGTTTTGCGCAATATGTTGCAAAAATTATGAAATAATAAGAAGTAAAATTGTAGTGAGCTCGCCAAAAAGTTACCAGGAGCTGTGGCTCCAAGAAATAGTTTAACACAGTCTTTAAAAAAAAAAAAAAAAAAAAAAAAAAAAAGGCATTGAAAGGGTGAAAAATTAGGCTACACGCGAAATAAAATGTAGAATATAAAACACAGTTAAAATCAATCGTTGGAAGCATGTGAATGGCAAAATATACAATAAAAACCTATCGATGTGATAAGTGAAAAGTTAACACATAAAAAACCGATCGACGGAACAAGTTAAAACAAAATTAAAACATATGAAAAACATAAAATTACAAAAATTATAAAGCGGAAAATGGTAAATTAGCCTAATTCGACCTCCAACCTGGCTTTTCAAGGGAAATTTCAGTTGGACGTCGAACCAAGCTAACACCATTACGCGTTTCGCCGAAACAGACAATATAACGAAGTTTTAATTTCCATTTTATGCTTCTGTTGCAATATAAGAAGTTAAAAACACGAGACTAGAAAACGCACTGATAATTTGATGTTATCAAATGAAACGTGCGAATTCGATTAAATGAATTTCCTTGCTTTGCATTAAAAAGTAAAACATATAGACATGCAGTAAAGGGTGCTTTTATAGCAGTTAAATAACCTTTGCCTTATTTTATAAATAAGAAGTGTTGTAATACTTTATTCGCTTGCAAAAATCAACGTACAATTTAAGTTAATAAATATTAAAAATCTCTCATTGAGAATGAATTTTTAACGTTTCGTGACTAAGACCTGAAACAAGCTATAAAATTCTTTTTTAATCCTTGTACACGTAATTAGAATATTTCAAATTATTTTAATTAATTCTTGGAACGTTACAGAATGCAGTAGAGAAAGTTTTGGCCAAAGTAAAGATCTTGGCTTTGTGCCATAATCTGATTAGCACAAATTCACTTTTATTTTTCAGAATCCAGGATTTCTATCTGCAGGATATTTTACTTCGAGAAATAATAAGAAAGAAATCGACTGATTCTAGATCAGTTTTAATGACCTACTTAAATTTATTCTTACGCTTTTCAAACACAACTGAAAATAGAAATTAAAAATTATTAGCATAGCCAACTAATCCCTATTACAAAATGTGTCTTCGTTTCTCTTATTTCTACAACTCAAGTGACGTCAGTGAATTTGAGTGTTGGAAAGAACATAACCTTGTTTACCTTTATACACTGACTACCAATAAGTATTTGGACACCTGTGATAGAAAAGAAAAACTAACTTTATTCAAAATCAATAGTTGGTAGATCCTCCACGAGAGGTAATTACAGCGTGGACCCTCCGAGGCATACTTTCCACAAGTCTTTGTATGACAGCTAGTCGTATTTTTTCTTCCACTCGGCTTGGAGAAGACATAGAAGTTCCTTCACCGATTTTGCACGGGTAGTGCACCTCTGAATTCGGCGATACAACTCGTCTCAGAGGTTATCGATAGGGTTCAGGTCTGGACTCTGGGCAGGCCAGTCCATTCGATGAACTCCATTGGCACCATACCAAGCCTTGGTTAACGTCGAAACATGACAACTGGCATTGTCGTCCTGAAAGTAACAGCGGTCCAACCCGTAAAACTGCCACAACGTAGGAATCACATTGTCATCCAAAATAGTGCAGTAGGCATCGGAGTTGAGGTTACCATGAATGGGGACCAAGGGTCCCAGCCCATACCAGGAGAAACACCCCGAAACCATAATTCCACCTCCGCCGAACTTGACTGTTGGCACAATGCATTCTGGCAGGAGACGTTCTCCAGGTAGACGCCAGACCCAGACCCTGTCATCCGAACGGTAAAGGGTGAACCTTGATTCGTCACTCCAAAGAACCCGTTTCCACTGATCTACGGTCCAATTTAGATGTGCTTTGCACCACATTAACCGAGCAACGCGGTTGGACTTTTTGATCAAAGGCTTATGGGCAAGCGATAAGCGATAAGCAACGGAAGACGTGGGCACTGTCCCTTTACCAAAAGGTTAATCGGTATAGCACCACGTCCACCTATATCTAGACCTAAAGAGGAATCACAAGACGCCACGCACCGGGCGCCCAAACCCAGAGCCAAATTCAACCCGGGGGCAGTCCAACAGACCAAATGCCCACGAAAGACAATCCCAACAACCGCCCAGGCCCCATATTTATTAAATAAAATAACAAAAGCATGCAGGGCCAAAAAGGGCGAGTTTTGACAATAAGCAAAAATTTTACAAAGGTGTAATACACACAAATATAGAATATACATAAGCTAAAGTACAGTCTGATGTTGGGCAGCCCAATAATGAGAGTAAAATATAGACAGTAGAATTAGACTTAATGACAGTATAACATAAAAATAGAGAACATAGTGAAATAATGAATGTAAATGATTACAGCAATACACAGAGGATATACCAAAAGAAATAAAAATAAAAGAATACAATGTAACAGAATGCAATAGCGGTACAATACAATTGATCACGTGGTATTGTGGGAAAAACATGCAATAAGGCTAATTATACGATTATGAGAAATAAAAATAACATATTTAGCCTGCATAAAAGTTAACGAATATAAGATACCATACAATACAAAACAATACCATAATACGATACGATACAGTAGATACTATACAATACTATACAATAAAAATATAAAATACATTCAGTGTTGGTAACACAAATATACATTTAAAATTGTCATGACACTTGTGATCCTTATGCAGCAAATAAATTGATGCAGACAGTTAAATGTGTTATTATACATTTGCAAAGGATGAAATATAGACTTAAGTATGCCACAAATTATGAACATATATTATACCGTGAAAAACACAAAATACATTCAATGTTTGTATAAATACAATGGATATATTTAAAACAATGGATAATGGTTGGATATATTATACAATGAAAATCTCTAGCGACCCCAATACATTCAGTGTTATTATTACACAGAGAATTAAATAGCATCATGATATCACATGGGCAATTGATGAAAAGAAGACAGTAACAGTATAATGTATAGCCAAATATGCAAGTATATGGTATACCGATGTTTAACAGCAACTGGCAAACAATGTACCATTAATACGCCCAACTAGATATGCCAAGATATTGTATACTATTATACAGTGAAAAACGCAAAATACGTTCAATGTAGATATTATCATATGCATTATGAGGGAATACAGACAGTTATATGTTTGATAATACATGGGCAAAAGATAAAAATAAAGACAATAACATTATTATTCATAGGTAAATATGCATATTTAATATATTCAGATATTTAACAGCACCTGGTAAAAAATGTACCATAAGTACATTGATAGCTGCTATGGACAGCAAAGAGATTATTAGGATGGGACATATGCAACAGATAAATATGCGAATTCAATATATTCAGATATTTAACAGCACCTGGTAATAAATGTACCATAAGTACATTGATAGCTGCTATGGACAACAAAGAGACTATTAGGACAATACATATGCAACAGATAAATATGCAAATTCAATATATACAGATATTTAACAGCACTTGATAATAAATGTGCATATGCAAAAGATAACATTATTATTCATCGGTAAATAGGCAAATGCAAGATATACAGATACTAAATAGCACCTGGTATTAAATGTACCATAGGTACAAGGGCAGCTGTTATAGACAATATTACCTGGTTGCACTTAGAAAAAGATGCTGAGAGAGAATATACAAATATTTGACTGCTGCTATACACAGCGACTTATAACAGATGGATTACAATAGATTACAATGGTTACAAACACTTCAGAGCATAAAAGTAGATGGGTTATAATATATACAAGCAGTTGAAGAAGTTGAATCATATGTCGATATTATAAGGCACAAAGATCAAGTCCCAGATTCATCAGTTTGTCAATTAAACGGACTATCTTTTTGACTTGATGCCGTTGCTTAATCAAAAAACGACTAAAGGCAGTCCTATCCGTTGGTGGAAAAGGAATATAGAATTCAGTAGTAAGTGGACAATCGATTAGATAGTGTTCTGGATTGCCCAGTTGTCCACAACTACAGAGTGCTGAGGAAGAGAGTCCATGTCTCTCGAAATATAAGGGAAAAGGCCCGTGGCCCGTAATGTAGAAGATCAGCTGTGGTGGCATGATTAATCGGTCTAAATCTACTTTAGGGACATGGGCAAATGCTCGGCGACCAGTTTCCTCAGAACTCCATGCATTTTGCCACAAGGAGATGGCTGTGAGAAGTAAGTGACGCTTTAGATTAGATACTGGGCGTGAGACCGTCAAGGTCTGTGTTATCTCGTGATTCTGTGCTGCTTCTTTAGCAAGCCTATCGACAGTTTCATTACCGTAGTTCCCCACATGAGCTTTTGTCCATTCTAAACAAATGTGTAGATTTTTATGTCGAGACAAGCTAGTTTGAATGTCCACAATAATGGGGGATGAATGCAGAGGATTTAAAATGGCATACAATGTGGAGAGACTATCGGTAAGAACATAGGAATGTGAATATCGATGATTAATGATTGTTTGTATGGCTTGTCGAATAGCAATAGCCTCACTCTGGAAGACGCTGTTAAAAGATGACAGATGACATTTCCACTGGTGAACAGTTGTCTGATCTTGCAGTATGGCTATATATGCACAGCCAACCTGATCTTCCAATTTAGAGCCATCAGTATAAAAGACCAGATCAGCATGAGAAACTTGATGACTCGGTTTGAGATTAACTTTAACTCCCGTACCATAGAGGGAGGGGTGTTGATCTTCTCTGTTTATTGCTGCTTCGTAATCATGGGAGGAGAAAGAGTGATCTCCAAACTGAACTGAACAGCCAAGTTGTCTAATCAACTGATAAGCTGCGTCCTTTTTAACCGCAATAGGTAAAGGCAAGACTCCAGCTGCAACTGCGAGGGCTTATGGGCAGCAGCACGACCATGAAAACCAAGCAGATGTGCTTCCTGATAACATTCATTTAAACAATACTCCCGGATGCCTGTTGAAACTACTCGCGGATGAGGGCCATCGGTTGGGTGCGGTTCTTTTGAATTTCTCTGGACAGCACTCGTCGGTCTCTATCTTCCAGTTTCGTTGGTCTGCCGACTCGAGGCACATTCCGACAATCACCGCTCACCTTCCACTTCTCAATCACATAGGCCACTGTCGATTTTGGGTACTTCAGATCGCTAGATATGTCCCTTAAAGATCGGCCACATTTGTGATACCCGATAATTATACCTTTCTCGAAATCAGAGAACTACGAACTGCGAGGCATCTTGCATGCGACTAAAGCCGATGCTGTTTCCTACACGATATATACTCGCCGAATCCATGGCGTACCTTAGGACCGCAGATATCGTCATTTTCATAGGTGTCCAAATACTTATTGGTAGTCAGTGTATTATATAATCATCATACATGCTAAATTACTAAGTAGTTTTTCCTAATTACTACAAGAGATGCCAACCCAGACTAAAATTTTAATACATGGTAAATAATAGTAAAATAATTTGCTTCTGATAAAGAGGGACCAGGACGGTTTGTATTTCGAAATGAGCAACAAGTAAAAATTATATTTTCCGAAGCTCTAAAATTTGCTCAGGTACTTCGGAGACTTGTTAAAGCATCCTGTCAGCTTAGGTAAACGCGCAAGAAGATAAATGATGCCGTAAATATCCGCGCATATTTGTTTTTATTTGTTTGCGTATTGTAGTGTAAATGTTTTAATAATTTTTCTGTTACATTATACATATTTTAAATATTGTTATTATTAAAAAATAAATACAAATTCATTAAAGACTGCATCTTATTTGAAATTACGAGGTAGTATTCTAAAATATAATGACAGATATGACCGGAAAAAAAATTTAATTTTCCTCAATAGCATTAAGTTTCACAACAAATTTTTTAAAAAGCTTTCAAAACTTTATCTGTTTAAATGAAGCATAAAATTATTAGTGCTTTCTAAAAGGGCAAAAATTAAAGACCACAAAGCAAGAGGAAGAATCTTATCAGAAGACTTCTAGTAAAGAAAAAAACTTAGGTTTTATACGAACTTTTATGAATTTGGCTTGAAGTTAGTGCCTACTTTAATCTAATTTGTCAATTTGTTTCCCACAGCACCCCAGGAATTTGAGAAAAAACACATAATCATACCTGGAAAGGGGAATTGTGTTGACACATTTATAGAAAATTTAGATTTTAAAGCAGTTAACCTAACAGTTATTTAAGTTATACCTAACAGGTTCGCAAAATTTATAAAAAGAGAGTGAGACCGATCTCCGAAGAATATAACCTTTAGTTTTGCAAATTCAAGTAAGGTTTAATAAGAAGCCATTTTTCAATTTTAGCGAGAAAATCTACTCTTAATATTTCAAATGTCATTATCATTGACAATAATAGAACTCAAGTTAATAATTCCATGTCTTTTTACAAACGATAATGAAAATCAAGATATAAATCATCCCATCAGTATCCAGCTCTAGTGGCCGAGTGGTTTTAAGACCGCTGAATGCTGGGAGTTCGGTCCGAGGTTCGAATCCCGCGAACGGGCTGGCTGTATGGGTGTTTTCGTGGTTTTCCCCATGTGTAACGTGTATACGAGCCAGTTTCCCTTAGAAGGTTCTCCACGAAGGCATCCCTCCCCTTAGGCAGATAGCCTTAGTGTGCTTTGCCATAATTAAATACACACACACTTCCACTATAGCCGGGTTCGAATCTTGGCGAATGGGTTGGTGCATAGACGTTTTCTTAATTTTCCCC
Source organism: Stegodyphus dumicola (assembly GCF_044657685.1). Lineage (NCBI taxonomy): Eukaryota > Metazoa > Arthropoda > Arachnida > Araneae > Eresidae > Stegodyphus > Stegodyphus dumicola. The sequence goes on along the minus strand of NC_140769.1, from coordinate 265,618,472 downwards.
TCGTGTAATGTGAAAACGAATCAAATTTCTTTAGAAAGTCCTCTACGAAGGCATCCTTACTCTTAGGCAATTAACCTTAATATGCTTTGCCGTAACCTAAAAAGTATAATACAATACAAAGGATAAACTAGAAAAAAGTAAACACATTATCGGAGAATGTTATGAAGGCAAGATTAATTTGTAGGCAAAATAACACAAAAAATACACTCCTAAATTAGCTAAAACAAACATACCAATAAAGACCATTTCATACGTTAACAATACATAGAATATTACGCCTACCAGCGGCCGAGCGGTAAAATCGCTGAACAGTGGTAGTTCGGTCCGAGGTTCGAATCCCGCGAACGGGCTGGCTGCATGGGCGTTTTCGTGGTTTTCCCCATGTGTAACGTGTATACGAGCCAGTTTCCCTTAGAAAGTCCTCCACGAAGGCATCCCTTCTCTTAGGCAGATAGCCCTCGAGGCTTTGCCATAATCACACACACACATAGACTATTACTTCTATTTTTTTAAATTTAACTTTCTGGAATTTCTTGAGAATAGAATTTAATTTTATTCTTAAGTCTAGCGTAAAAATACGTTTAGCGTAAAAAATGTTTTATTATGCAGAATAGTTTGCAATAGCTTAAATGAGAAGTATTTTAATTTAGTTTTCAGCAAAAAAGCATGGAAAAATAGATATATGAAAAATTTTCAAAGAATTTTTATCCGCGTGTAAACCTGCAGAAAATATTAATAGCTACTTTGATTTTTAGTCTTTCCAGAATCAAGTATAATACCGGCGCTTGCGAATTATAAATGTAGACAAAATAACACGAAAAATAGACTCCTAAATTAGCTAAAACCAAACATACAAATAAAGAGCATTTTATACGTTAAACATACGTAGAACGTTACTTCCATTTTTATGAATTTAACTCGCTGGAATTTCTTGAGAATATAATTTAATTTTTATTCTCACTTATCAATTATTTTTACGCTAGACTTGAGAATAAAATTTAATTTTTATTCTCACTTATCAATTATTTTTACGCTAGACTTGAGAATAAAATTTAATTTTTATTCTCACTTATCAATTATTTTTACGCTAGACTTGAGAATAAAATTTAATTTTGTTCTCAAGTCTAGCGTAAAAATACGTCTAGCGTAAAACATGTTTGATTATGCAGAATAGCTTGCAATGGCTGAAATGAGAAGAATTATTTTAATCTACTTTTGAGCAAAAAAGCATGGAAAAATAGATATATCAACTGATTTTCAAAGAATTTTTATCCGCGTGTAAACCTGCAGAAATATTAATAGCTACTTTGATTTTTAATCTTTCAGCATCATTGCGAATTATAAATTCCCATTAAAGAAAGATAAATTGTCCAAGCATCAAGTACAATACCGGCGGCTTTAATGGGAATTTTAAATTTTCATTAAAGAAAGATAAATTGTCCAATCAATACTGGCTGAAAGCTTTTACGATGACAACCCTGTGAACTAATGCCAAAGAAGCTCTACAAACTTTTGAGATGTGACACGGGTGTTAGCGTTTCGTAATGACCTTGTTTAACCATAATACATCATATCATTTACGAAGTTCCTAAAGTGCGATAACAGGTACACGCGTAACAGTTAAAAAGTAATCAGCGGATGTTTAAATAACATCCTCAAAAAAGCGGTTTTGATATTCGCTTAGAGCTATGTATTATATTCTTTTTTGTCCGGTGTCACTGTTGATGGAATTGTGGGCTATAGTAGAAATGCAGTTACCTAGAGTATGTGGGACTACACAAACCATTCATAAAATCTGAAATCCTGATAATTTTCTCTTTTTTCTTTAATAAATCTTTCCTGCAGTGTAAAGGAAAAATATTTATATTAATTTGTTCTGTTTTTCAATAAAAAGGATTATACAGTTAAAGAATATTTAAATTTTTATTAAGCAGAATGTAAAATATTTACATCTATTTAAGTAAAATTAAACAATGAAATTATTTTTCGTTTCACTAATTCTGCAGCCATTTTTTTTTCATCAAATATAAAATATCTGATGTGGATGCCACATGACTTCCTTCTACGCCCTGTTAAATTATACGCCATTTTTTTGCTGCACATCATTTAAACTTATTTCCTCGAATATCGTTAGACATCAATTTCTAATTCAATCAATTCAGTTCTCACTTCGCGGTAAGGCAAAATGCAATAAAACTTAAAACGCCTTCTTCAAAAAATTGTAAAATATAAAAATCTTAAATCACCTAATGCAGTTAAAAGCACTTAAAAAGTTTTACAATTAAAATTAGAGTTTGTAACAGAACTATTTTATTCAACACCATGAACTCATGAACTGTAACCGAACTATTATTTATTTAAACGCCGTCTCGTGGCGATATGAAAAAAAAGGTCAGTCGACCTCCAGCCGCCATGATGATAGTTTACTATGTTATTCAAATGTTTTATGTTCCATTTAGTATATGTTTCATTTTTATGTATATTTCTTTTGTTTGTAACCGTTCCTGTGTGTTGTTTGTAACCGTTTCTTTTGTTTGTAACCTTCCTTCGTGGTGTAATCAGTTTAAAAGAACCGTAAAAGTTTATATATAGAAACAAGCAATTCGGCCAGCAGACAGGATAAGAGATATTTCAGTGCATAAAATGAAAAGTTTACTTTTGGTTCTACTCGGCAAAAAGGCACATAGGCATACATAGGCATAATCCAGTTTTTATTTTTACTGTGTTCAGATATAGTATAATATTGTTTTTATTTGGGTTGTGATACTTCTTTGGCGATATGAAGCAACTCCAATGATGGAACACAGCAATAACTTTTATTTAACACTCAAAAAAAAAAAAAAAAAAAAAAAAAAAAAAAAAAAATGGCGACATACAAACAAGAAAAGAAAACATATTCTAACATTTAAAAATAAATTACATTCTTCGTGCAAGAGTCGCACGAGGCACTCGAGTCTGGTTTTAAATATTGCCATTCACAAATACCTTAATGTTCATCTATTTAAATTATTTAAACTACAAGATTTTAATATTATTTAAAGCTGTTACAGGGTGAACCAAAAATCGTAAGCTATTTCGATTTAACTAAAACTAAATTCGGGTGATTTTTTAATCAGCATATAACAATAAAATAAAAAGTTACATAGCCCCGTATCGCTTTCATAAAGTAGAATTCGAATTTGTTTTGTACTTTTGAAATCGCTTCCGTACAAAATTTATATTAAATCCCTTTAGTCAATTTTAAAATATTACGTTTTGTCTTTCACCATCACTTCCTTTTCGTAATACATTTACTATGCAAAAATATTGCATTTGCATACTTAAAAAATAATATGCAAGAAAGTTATAAAATAGTTATAAAATATTAAATATACACGCATACATACACGCAAACAAAATTGCGATGTGCATGAGAAACTAATAGAAATAACTGTGCACAACCCCCCCCCATATTGTAAAACAAAAATGCCATTTGATGCTTTGATACTTGTCTTTAGTCTGGTGTAAATTGTATCATATTATTATCAGCACCTCAGATAACCACGATTAATGTTAACCTTGCATAATTTATCGCAAATAAAACCGCTTTAGGTTATAAGGTATTTTTCCCCACTTCCCTAGCGTGCCTTCGTGGTGTAACGGTAGCACGCTGGGCCGGTTTCCAGAGGTCCGTGGTTCGATTCCCGGCGAAGGCGGTTGTTAATTTTTCATCTCTTCGGCTTCCAATTAACCTAATGACTCTACAGGTGGCGCCCGAACTAAAAGGGTTGTGGATGATCCCAGGATTTGGCACACCCAGATCCACACCCAGGATTTGGCGACTATATAAAATTGTAAGATTTAGATAAAGCAACGAAGCGTGAAAATGAGAAGTCAGAAACTGTCGTTTCCCCATCGCCAATCACGTGGATCCAAGTACTGATCGCAACAAATGCTGTTTGAAATGATGCATCATCTAAGAGCCTAATCCAGTGAGCCACTCCGTTCAATTTAGCGATGGGACAAAAATGTGTAAGTGCAGAATTAAAACACAGAGGGAATGGCGAAAAAATATCAATGCAGATAATAAAAAGCGAATTCTGTATTAAATGTCATTAGTTAGAATATGAGCAGTTTTAGATTTTTTCCTTCAATAGCGGGGATCAAGGATCAAGGAAGTGCAATTTACGGAGTTCATAGGCAATTACGCCTTTACCTCCACATTTTCAAAGGAAATTAAATCATCAAAAAGAGGGGATTGTCAAATAGGGTAAAAATTTTGAAAAGCCGAATGACTTGGAATAAGTGCCTTCACGCTGAGTCAAAAAAAAGGCAAAAAACTCAGGTCTTAATTTTGCGCCGAAAAAGAGCCAGAATAATTTAGATAGGGGCAGCCATTAAAAATTTTGACCAGAAAAATAAAAGGTGAAGTTTCCTTGAACCTTGATAATCATGTTTTGCATACGTCAGAGATGAAGAACACGCAGGGGGATTTTCCGATGCGCGTTCTTCAGGGGTGGGAGGGAGAGGGGAACCTGTTTACAGGTCGAAAAAGCAGTTCTGCCAGTGATCAGCTGGGAGGGAGAATTTTCGTTTTTGACCGCTATTCAATGCGGTATTTAAAGGCCTAAAATGACGTTGTTAAACTCCTGAGAAAGTTCCTTATTAAAGGAAGAAAAAAAGCAGTATTTAAGAATCTTTTTCATTTTAAATCAAATCAAAAGTTAGAAAATATATTAAATCAGTCCTTTTTGACTGTGATGTTTCTTATTAAAGAAACGTTAAAGGGGGTTCCTCGACTTAATGCTGTGTGCATTAAAGAACTTTAGAGGCGGGGGGGGGTTAAGGAACGAGAGGTAGTTATTCACATGGCTGTCAGTATGCTCATATCTAGCCCGTTTAAATGGGAGAGTTGAATATTCCTGGTTAAGAACCGCTCTGGGTCTTTTCCGGGAAGAAGCAACAGCAGGATCGTATACGGGTAGCATATGAAGCACCGGATTAGCAACATGTTGAATATTTTTGAAAATTTTTTCCGCTGTATATAGCGATTAATGTATATGTTAAGTCGCTGTATCTACCGATTAATGGGATAATTTTGAGGTCATTATGAATCTCTTCGTTCCGTACAAACCACGGAGCCTTTAAAATTTGCCGAAGCATTTTGAATTGAAAAATTTGGACATGTTTTCTGTTAGTCAGTGCAGATGGACCCCAGACGGGACACGCATACGTGAGAACAGGCCTAATCATTGATTTGTAGAGCAAGATTTTGTTATCCATTGACAGGTCGCTATTAATAGCTAAAAGGGGGCGTAGGGCGGTTTTGACAGCTGTCCAATAGCGGGGGTTTGCCTATAACGCCTTTGGCCACTAAGGTAGAAGTGGTGGCCATTTTAATGTGGAGGCACCTAATAGGTGATCACCGCTACTTCCTATGAAGGGACAGACAATTTTACATCCATGTCTTCTTCGGGATTGGAGCCTTTGACTTTCATTATCTCACTCAGGCTCTAGAAGTTGGAGTCACCAGTGGGCAAGCGGTAAAGTCGCTGAATACTGGTAGTTCAGTCCAGGGTTTGAGACCCGGCGAACGCGTTGGCTGCTTGGGCGTTTTCGTTATTTTTCCCATCTGTAACTTGTATACGAGCCAGTTTCCCATAGATGGTGCTCCACGAAGGAATCGCTTCCCTTAGACAGATAGCCCTCTAATGATTTTCCATAATCTAACAAACGAAACCAAACCATATCTAGGAGTTCATTCTTGAAGTTATCTGCATAGTTTACGGTATCCGTGTTAATTACCCCTTTGTATAGAGGCAATTATTGAGCTTACTAATGAAAGATTTCAAGTTTTCGAGTTTTAGGTCTTTGTAAAAGCTCTAATTGCGAATGAACCAGGGAGCTTCCGTGATTTTTCGCAAGAAATTATTTTGGAATGCTTATCTCTACATATAATAAAAGAAAGAGTCTGTCTCTGTGTCTTTCGTTCGCGCTGCGCGTAAGCTAATAGACCCACTGCTACGAAATTTGGTACATAGGTGCATCTAGACAAGGGCCAGTGCACCTCGAAGCGATTTTTTCGAAATTCGAATTCGAATTTTTATATTTTATATTTTGTGACGAAATCGCGTCATTTTGAGACATAATATGGGCTATAGGAAAGCGAGATTTTACTCTACACACTCCATTTTCACATCGTCATGAAACGTAGGCACTTAGCTATTTTACGAACTTAAAATAAATTTCGTGTTTCAATAAATCGATTCAATACGAATTTATTTAACAAAGGGAGCTTAACACCTTTTCAACGGGATATTTTCTAAAAACGTTGATTTTTAAAAATGTACAGTTTATTTTTCTCTGATTTTTGGACACTTTAAACTTTTATCCTTGCGACTGCTTTTACAAAAAGAATTTTGGAAAAATGATAATATTTTGTATTTAAAAAATTTTTTTTAATGAAGCTTCCGAGTACAGTTCTCACATCTCATATCTTTAAAAATGTGATTTTGGCAACAATTTTCCTTTCTTGTTGTTGTTAATAGATTTTTGATGAAATCGCATTATTTTGAATAGTTTCATTCTTTCAGAAATATGGGTTTGGCAACAAATTTTCATCGTATTTCGTATATCACTGTTCTTAAGAGATCGGCATATTTCATTGTCATTTTTTATATATATAATACATTTTATTGATTTTTTTTTTTTGATAAAGTTGTTCTGCAGACTAAAATTCTGCGCGGAATTTTTTGTTTTTTGAGATTCTTTCATGTTATTTTTTGCTTATTTCACTGTTTGTAAGATATTGAAAAGTTTTGCATGATTTTTTTTTCTTCAACGGAAAGTTGGTTAATTTTTTTATATGTAATATATTTTTTTTAAAAATTTGTGTATTTTTTTCGGATGTTTTCTGCAGAGTAAAATTTTGCGCAGTTTTTAAATTTAACGTTTGGTGTTCCCTTCAGGCATTTTTACGGTACATTTAAAAGCCAGACGAAGGCTGGCAGCGTAGCTGCTAGTAATTTAATAAAGTCGGTTTTCGAGGCTCCGCGCCAGACTGATGGGACGTAGGTCAGTATAGGATGAAGATCATTCCTATGCATATTATCAGTTTAGAAAAATGCATTGTTTCGGAATAATTTGTCATTCAAGATTATGGCGACTCTAACAAGTATTCGATTCGAAAATAGGAATTGCTGCGCTTAAATAAGAAAAAAAGTGCCTTTTTTGAATCGAAAAAACAGCTTTAATTAATGTGACTGTAAGGTTTATCCTAAGTTTTTAAACGTTATCTTTAATTAAAGCTACTTTCCTGTCCTTTCTAATTTCAGCTTACAATTTCCTACCAGAATGTGTTTTTAGAATCGCGTTTAATGCAAATGAGTAAGAGCGGTATTTAAGTCGAAGTTCGATTGATCCTGTTAGCTACGCGACGACGCATAGCTGAGCGGGTAAAGTCAAGTCTTACAGATCCTGTCTTCATGAGTTGGGGCTTAGCCCATCTCAGCGTCCGCCATTTTTGGCCTCCGCCAAGAGTGGACACTATGCTGCATTGACTTTTATGCCAGTGTTCTATTCATTACTTATGCTTTTCCTTTTTAGGACAGAAATAGAGTGGTAAAGGCCAGTTAGGTCGTATATCACTTGCACAAGCGATGACCCAGGACTTTTAGAGAGCCAGAGTTTCTGATTACTTGCACGTTCGCCTCTTTTTAAGCTATTACTACGCTCGGCCGTATTTCAGGCCCTGATAGCTTCGCCTCCTTATTCGATATTAAGCTGCGTTCAGAGGAGGGCGTAAAGGGCATAAGTGGTTAGAGCCGAGCTCCGTTGCCAAGGCAACCAGTCTGTGCTACCAAAGAAAATGTATTGTGTTACGTCACAGAATCTGGTTTAGGGCTCATGGCATGGCATAGGGTTCAAAGTTTTCAACTTTACGACGAGTTTGGGATAAGCGTCGACCAATCAGAGCGAAGCTAAAACGAAGCGACGTTCTACAGAAGATTTCGCTGTCTCAAAACAAGCAGAGTGAACGCGGGAAATTAATCGAGCAGGAGAACAGCGGGGGGAAGTTGTAGACACATCCACGCATGCTCAAATTTACCTTATCTCATTGGCCACGGCTTACACTCCGTTCTCGCAGGTGTGAACGGAACTCCCGTATTTTATGCTCTTATGACTATGCCTCTATACCCTTTACGTCACCGTCTGAACGCAGCATTTTTTAGAGGCCAGCTACTTAGAACCTTGATAGCCTCGTCTATATCTTTTTAGTCAAGCCTTAGTTAAGTTTTATTTCTTATTACTTTGAGTTCAAGCCCAAGTGAAGGCTTTAGATAAAAGGGTGGAACCCCACCTGATGATAAATTTTAAAGTATTTTTTTTTCTTTTTTGCGTGACATTTAATCACTTTTATTTCTACCATCCTTTTCCATGTAGGTTTCTTACTAGACATTCTTGGAAACCAGTAGAATTTTCTACACTGTTAAGCAATACGAAAGCCCCAGGAGGAAATGACATTAATTATAAAGAATGCAACCATAATAACAATGTTGGAAGCTTTCCTTTTACAAGGAAATAAAGTAACACGTTCTTTAAGAAAGAGGCAAGATCTCGAAATGTAAAAGCCATAATCAGTCTAAGGTTAAACCTCTCAGGAATTTATATTTCAAATTGTCACAGCTCTCTCTCAGTGCCATATAAACATGTAATAAAAGACAAATTCTGAAATGTGCAGGTAAATAGTTACGAACGTTGCAAATAGTATGTTTACAATATGTGAAGGACTATTTCAAGCGCGTGACGTGACGTCTATTAGTTCTGAGAAGGCAGAAATATATTTAAGTACGAAAGTAAAGGCAGGCGTTCTCTCAATAGAAACGAAGGGCGTTTTCGAAGCTTTCACAAATGGGTGTGTTTGAGAAATCATTGTGTGATTACAGTTCTCTTGCATTTACTTCTTTTGTCAGGCTGTGATGTATTACCTTAATATATTAAACTAATATTATTTGGCAACGGAAGCAAGAGAACAAGTAAACATATAGGTTGGATCTAAATTGGAAAAAAATTATTACTAACTCCCTAAATTCAGTTTACGTCAATCAAAGAAGGTATTTAAGATTCTCTACTGTGTGCTTTACGTTACAGTTGAATGTGAAGAATCTTAAGAACTAGCAAGCGAATAATCACTTGAGACAGTCATTAAACTTGGAAAGGGTTAAAAGACCCTTTATTATTCAAATAAGATTTAACAGAACTCCGTCTTGGAGTTTTACAATAAAGCCGACACTCCGGTTTGAACTTAGGAAACTAAGAATTAAGCTTAACTAATCTTAACTAAACAGATATAGCCGAAGTTATCAAGATTCTAACAAAGTTGGCCCCTTAACGCTAATTGGCTGCGAAGCTATTAAGAGCCTATAGTATGGTCGAGCGTAATAATAGCTTAAGAGAGAGTAGCCTAAAAAGACGGACGCGTGCTAGCCAGAATCTCTGGTTCTCTCTGACTAAGACAGTAGAACTTCGCGGTTATATACCGCTCTTCTTGAATTTGCATTCAAACGTGATTCTAAAACTACGTTCTGGCCAGAAATGGTAAGTTGACATTAAGCAGTGTAAAGAAAGAAAGTTTAACTCAAAATTTAACTATAAATGTATAACTTAATGTAACTTAACCCATTTTATTCCACTGTCCTATTTAAAGGACAGCTGAAAAATAGCATGTAGAAATCAGTATTTGCTTGGTGCGAATATTTTGCCAGGTGGAATATGTAGGGATATATATGTATTAGCATCTGCAAGCGCGAGTTATGTGTCTCGCCCCCTCCTACTTCCTCTGGACATTTTGATTATTCATCGCATTAGTGGGCGTGGTTTGTATCATCTCTTTGTGGTTGCATAATTCGTTTTCAGTTTACTTTGGACACTCGGCTGGACATTTTGTATGTGAAAGTACTCTTTCCTTATCATACTGGTGATTAATGAAAGCTTTATTGTTATTAGGTGAGATTTAGCGCATTGTTTTTTAACTGTCCTCTAAATAGGACAATGAGACGATAAGTATGCAATTGACGCGTTCTTTCCATCTTTATAAATAAGAGTAAAAAAATTCACCCCTGCTGAGTTATGTCAGTGCAAAGGTTTCTGAAGTTAGAGGAAGCATTAGAACTATTCAATAGTTTCAGATGAGAGCGAAGTTGAAATTGCTGTGTTACCACCAGATGCCAGTGAACTAACTGACGAAGATGAAGGGGATGAGAATGAAGTAAATACTGGTGTAAATAAATACAGCACTTTAGAACCATTCTTTGATCTGAAGAGGCGAATGAGAGGACACAAAGATAAAATTAACGAAATGATGCCAAATTTGATTAATTCTTACAACAAACATATGGGCGGTGTGGATCACCACGACTGGTTGGCTGGACTTTTTTCCATTAAAATTCATGGGAAAACGTGGTACTGTCCACTTTTCATGCGTTCGATGGATATGGCTATGGTAAACGCCTGGATAATTCACAAAAATCTGAACAAAAATGAAGCTCTAAACTTGAGTTCCGAAGAGCTGTAACAACAGTTTATCTAAAAGAAACTGTGATAAGAACAAAAGGTAGACCTAGGATCTAGACTGTACCTTTTGACGCAAAAGAAGACATCCGTAAAGATAGTGTTGGCCATTTCTTGGCGAGAAAAACAGCATCGTTGTCAAAGAGAGGGCTGCAAAGGAAAACCAAAAACATACTGTGGCAAATGTGACAAAACACTTTGTCAGGCTTGCTTTGCACCTTTCCACCAAGATCAGAGTGAAATTCATCTGAAAAGTGAACTATCTTGTAAATAAGGAAGTATTAATTAAGACACAATAACACGCCGAATAAATACTAATTCAGAAGTCAAACAACAAAAATCAGCGTTATATTTACAAAATTTTCACAGGACTAGTTTCGATGGTTTTACCGAACCATCATCTTCAGCTGCAAAACCGCACTTTCATTATTTCTGGCGGTTTTCAGCTGCGGTTTTGCAGCTGAAGATGATGGTTCGGTAAAACCATTGAAACTAGTCCTGTGAAAATTTTGTAAATATAACGCTGATTTTTGTTGTTTGACTTCTGAATTAGTAAGGAAGTATTAGTCAAATAAAGTAAAATTTGTTCGCGGAAATCACTTTTCATCATCGAAGAGAACACTAAAAACATTGTAAGTGCAAATTTTATCCCCTTTAATCCCAGTGTCCTATTTAGAGGACGGGCCAGATTTCTTATATAAAATATAAAAACATTTTCTAATTTTGTTATATTTAGTTTGTTTACGTTAGTTAACCTTAGAAAATATCATTCTTTTCAAATTTGAACAAAATAAATAAATTGGGATAAAATGGGTTAATGTATAACTTATTAATTATAACCCGTAATTAAAAATTATAGGGATAATTAAGTTTCATTTTTGATTTTTAATATATTCCTGCTGGTCAAAATCTTAATAAAAAACATGATAGCATACACATGGATACAAAACTGAGATAAAAAAAGAAGGTATAGGTTCAGCGTTGATCTAAAGTAATCGTAATAATACATGAGCCTGCACCTATCTCAAAAAGAAAGAATCTGTTTAGCTCTCACTGGCAAAAGTGTTTTGCACCTGTCTAAAGAAGAAAGAATGTATTCAGCTTTCCATTAAGAGTAATCACATAAGATGCACTTGCACCTCTTTAAACAAGAAGAAACACTCAGTCAAGCTTTCATTCATGAATAATCCCAGGTGCATTTGCATCTGTATAAAAAAGAGAAAGAATGAAGAATTTATCTTATCTTTCGCTCATGAAATAATGAAAGTAATAGTAACTGCCTTTGATGCTGTCTTTTGATATGTATCTTGAGAATCAGCGTGTCAGTACGAGATCGTATCTCTTTTAGCTAACTTACCTCTATCTTAACAAAGAATTGAAAAGAATGCTTTCAAACCAGCAGTTTTTGTGATTACACTATGAGATGGACCTAAGTACATTTTCATTTTAAGTGAGCTTTCCCTTTGTGTGATCTAATCACACCTCACAAAGGAAAGAAGGCGTGACTCCCGAATGACAAATTGGTTGTCAATCACCTCTTTTCATTTTCTTGCATTCTAGGATTTTGGAAAACACAAAGCAACAGGTGTCTTTTGGGGGCTAGCATGCCACGTTTAACTCCCACAATTGTGTAAAGTTTTAACCCCAGACGGCAATTTTGAAATCGATGAGTCTTTCTCTTGGGAAAAGGGATAAGTGCTGAAATAAAAATTTTAGCTAAATACAGACGAATGAAACTTGAGCTGAATACACAAAGAATAAATGAAATGAATATACTTGTATTCAGTTCTAGCGCAGAGTCGGTAAACTCCCCATTCCTCCATGAACATAATTTTTAATCCTAAACGACTTATAAATTAATCATGAAAAATTATTACATCATAAACTGTTATAATAATAAAGGAATTCTGTTATGTCACAGAGTAGAAAAGGAGAAGACTGGTGCTGCCATCTATTGGCGTGGCCAAGACTGGTGCTGCCATCTAAGACTGGTGCTGCCATGTATTGCCATCTATTGGCGTTACTCTCAGTGTGGGCGCCGGTATATATTATATACCGGTTTTAAAATCGTATAAATAATCTTCTGTTAATTATCACTTCTGACTGAAATGAAGTAAATATATAAGATTCAGCATGTGTACGTGATATATTTGCAGATTTTGAATTTTTTCTTTCCCTCCAATAGAATTTATCAATCTTCCAACATGATACCTTGGAACGAGGTATATTAATTTCATAACTATAAAATATTGAGCATTCATAGGGTGATGTTGCCATTTAGAATCGAAAGAAAACACTTGACACTTACGATTATAGCTTTTGGTGTCGAAAAATTAGCATTTTTTCGGAGGTTAAAAAATTGACAAACAACCGGTATATATTATATACCATTGCCCTTCAAAGGGTTAAAAGAATTTTGTACCGATTCAGTAAGGATATTGTTATCGAAACGTATGAATTTAAGCGAAACAAAACAGTTGAGATAGAATTCCGAATAATAGCCAGAGAAATTCAACTCGTATTTCATGTCCTGTACAATGGTGTCGAAATGCAGCATTTTAAGTTTATGATTAGTATGTTAGTTTTATAAAAAGGTTAAAAATATGCAATTTTCATATGAATTTTATACATGCGAAAATTAGGAGAAGAGTGTTAAAATGATTATTATTTCAAAGCCAAAAAGAAAGCTGAGAAAAGCTGATATATTCCCTTTTTGTGAGTAAGACTGTGTTATTCGTAAAACTAATCCAGATATGATAAACTGGTCCGTTTCTCAGGAGAAGATTAAATATTTAAAAATAAGTAAATAAATAAAAAAATCAATAAAAATATTTTTTTAAAAATCTAACTGTAGGAAGAGTACTGACTTTTCATCATTAATCAATGAAATCGAGAAACCACGTGTTAATAGGACAAAATCTGATGTGTACACCACATGACTTCCTTTTACGGAATATTAAATTATACACATTTTTTTCTTGCATTTCATTTAAACTTATTGGATTGAGTTAAATCTACTTCGCCGACAGCGCATAAATCACAATAGAATAAAGGCATTCTTTAAAATTCCCTCTATTTGTTTACCATAGCGACACTCTGGCACTAGGTTCACTTAATAGTGTTATAATTCGTTCATATTGTAACTCAGAATGCACAAAATTTATTTCATTTAAAGAATTATCTAATCGTTGCCTCATGTTCCATTCAAATACTATAATAAAGCTAGAACAATGTATAAAATAAGCAAATAAAACAAAAAAGAAACAATTTTTCACAGACGATTGAGTATTTCTCATTCAATTAATTCAGTTCTCACTTCGCGACAAGGCAAAAATACATAAAAACTCAAAATATCTGTATTAAAAATTACGAAGTAAATCATAAACACTTAATCCTCGAAAAAATTCCAGAAAGAATTAAGCATAATAATAAATGAATTCGCAATAATAAATGAAGGCGTTATCTTTGTTGTTGCGAAGCTAAGTTTCTCTAGATTAACAACAAATCCACTATCCTGCTGTCTGAAAAGTAAACAAGCAATGGCCGCCATAAAAAAAATATTAGGCATTAGCGGCAATTAAACAATTTTAAAATTGTTGATAATTCTAAAAATACTGCATACAGATTTACTAAAGGCATAAAAACCTTAACCGGAAGATAGAAACAACATAATTCAATCATTTTTAAAGCAAAAAATGTACAATTTACAAACATATAAGAGTAAAGAAACTGAGATCACTGAGCCGGGTAACAGAGTGGATATATATATAAATATATTTATATACGTTTGGTGCGGCCGATTGCAACCAAAATACGAGGTGCACATCTACATGTTATAACAGTCCTATATATAAAATTTCAACGTTCTGAGGCTACTCGTTTTTGAGTTGTGCGAGATAAGTACGTACGCACGCACGTACGTACATACGTTCGTACAGACGCCACGAAAAATTCTCTTCAGAATTAATTTTAAAGCAGTTTTATAATTTTTTGAAGGAAAAGAGTCTCTTATTCTGTCCTTACGTACAGATATCGCGCAAAAACATCATTAAATTGCATTCGATAGCGGTCAAAATGGATATTTTCGTTGAAATATGCTGCCTGAAACTTTTTGCGATTACAATACTTCCTTTTTACTTCGTACAAGGAAGTAAAAAGCAGCTAGCTAAATGTTGTGTTTTTAAATTACTGTGAAATATTTGTTTCCAAATAGTAATGTAACTAAATTTTTATAAGGAATATTAATAAACAAATAAAAAATGCTATTCTTGCTTTGGGGTACGATATCCAAGCTGAAAATTTCATGAAAAATTATAGAAAAGTTGTATTGCTGTGCAGCAGTGGTAACAGTTCGGCTTCTTAAACAACGGTTATCTCCATTCAGATACAGATAGGAATATATATATATATATATATTTTATAAATAAGAGGAATGCTTAAAAGCTAATGCTAAATACATTTGACACTATAATTCCTTAGCAAAAATGTAAAATCATGTCACAATTAGAAACAATATTAAAGTAGTAAATGCTATCTCGTAAAAACTAAATGTAAAAATTACAAATCGGGATGACTTCAAAATAAAAAAAGGTGATAAGAAATAAAGAAATTTAACTCACAAAGAATTAAAAAAAATTCTCGTAAAAATTAAACACATTTCAAATACACAGTAAATATGTACAAGAAATTGCAATAAATGGTAAGTAGCTCAGCTCGAGGTTTGAGCCGGATTTATCAAGGGAAAATCAGGCGAAAATTCGAATTAAGTTAATACCTATAGCGCGTTTCGTCAAACGATAATAATTGAGACTATAAACGTAATTTCTCAAACAGAATAATCCAGCTGCTCAGTTATATCGCTCTTTTCCCGACGCACGGTAATTTAAATTGCTAATATAAAACTTACTATTTAACAGAAAAAGGCTTAAGGCCTAGTTAGGAAAATGTACAATTAAAATAACATAGCTGAAATTCTATGGATGCACTGTAATTTAAATTGTAAATGTAAAAAGTTATTATTAATCAAGTAAAAGCTATACAAGAAAGCCTAGTCAGGCAAATGTACAATTAAAGTAAATAGATAAAAAGCTATTAGTCCAAAAATTACACAAAAGATGCCCCTCTAGCCTGAAAATTATAAACTTCTTAAGAAGAACCAAAAGAAATGTAATAAAACGCATCGAAATGGATCTTGCAAAGACCAAAGAAGAATACAAAAAGAAGGACGAAACTTGACCACTAAAAGGTATCTCTCTCTCTCTCTCTCTCTCTCTCTATATATATATATATATATAATTTATTTAGTAATGGATTGTTTAGTATATTAACGTCTTTAATAAAGGTAGTTAGAATTCTAGTGAAACGAAGGAACTTATAAGCATATTTAAAACTGAATCTTGAAAACTTTTTAAAATTTGAACATCAAAAAGGAACCTAGAAAAAGTCGAAATTGGAAACTTTTAAAAAGGTATAATTAAAACTGAAAATGTTAATATGCACTACAAAATTGGGAGGTATTATTCTAAAAGAGAGTTGCATTTTCTTACTTGAGAAAAATGTCCCCGACACCTTCGCCTTTAATCATATTAACTCAAACTTTGTAAAAATTATGAACATAATGCAATATTTGTAAACGCAATTAAACAAGTAAGAAAAGGCGAATAAAACTATATTCAAATAAGACAAAAGGGTATAAAAAGTTATAAGTGCTTCTATTAGTTTAAATCCAAAATAAAAAGTACACATGATAGCCAATTAAGATATTTATAACAATCAAAAAGTCACCTTCACATACACAAACAATTGCAACCAAACAGAAGATTGCACTTTAAAAGTTTCCCACCAACCAATCACGTGTACAGCTCTACGTCCTCATACAAAAATTATTTCCTGGTGAACCTTAAGCGTCACGTTTACCCGTTCGGTTGTATTTTAAGTATTTCACAAATGGCTAACTTAAATGTTAATCAATAAATTTGAAACATAATACTTTTTATGGCCTAAATTTGTATTTAGTTGTATGTTGCCTTTTATAATTTTTCACATTAGTTAAATGTTCAAATTTTTGTGCATAAAATTTTGCTTATATTTTATTGAATTGCTTATTTCATTTGGTATTATTTCCCCCTTTTTCTACACTATTATGAATATCTCACATTATCGCGTCTGGGAAATCAATCATCATTGAATACATATTTAAATTTTAAATAATGTTTATTTGTTTGTTTTGCTGTATAGCAAACGTAATTCATTAGTTTGTATTTCAAGGATCGATTGTAAGGAAACGAGATAATTCCGAAATAATTGTGGATCTGCTAAAGGAAAAATATTTCCCCTTGAAAAGCCAGTTCTTCTTTGGCAAGTAAACAATACTTTAATATTGATTTTTATATTTTGTTTCTACTGTAAAAATGTTTTTTAACATTTGTTTCATTTGTATAATTTTATAATGTATCACACATATGTTCAGGTAAATTTTACAATATTTTTAATGGATATTATTTATCAACCTATTTTGACATTTTCGTACATATTTAAATTAGTTTAGTAGCATATTAATTTAATTTACTTTATATTAAAATATATTGAAATACTGTTCCTAGGAGGTAATAAGTAAATTCTAATATTAAATATATTTGTAATAATAATAAAATTCCATAATCAAGAATACACTTAAAATTCTAACTGTATGTTCTTTTCATTTTTAATGGCGACGGTCTCTTATTTGAAAGTACGTGGAATTAAGACAAGTTGTTTTTCCCGCCTTTTCTACACGTACAGTTTTAGAATGTTCTCTAGATATTTAAAGCGAACTGGATTGGCTGACGAGGCTGAAGTCATTT
Organism: Stegodyphus dumicola; assembly: GCF_044657685.1. Classification (NCBI taxonomy): domain Eukaryota; kingdom Metazoa; phylum Arthropoda; class Arachnida; order Araneae; family Eresidae; genus Stegodyphus; species Stegodyphus dumicola. The sequence goes on along the minus strand of NC_140769.1, from coordinate 265,601,082 downwards.
ATTGGATGCTCCGCCTTTCCAGAGGCTATAAAAGGACTCGCAAAAGAATATTGGGGCTTTTTCTTAAATGTCACGATGCAGTAAACTTCATACAAAAAGTTATTAGTAATTCTTTTTTATTTACTCCGGATATCTGATTTTGTAACTGCTATTTTCTCCTGAAATATAATAAATGGATCCTGTTTTTTAAAACTTATCGTCTGATAATTTAACTTACGAAAGCTGGTACATCATATATATATATATTCCCATGCCTTCACTGTCATAAACAGACTTTCCTGTCGATGGATTCTGCAAGGACAGTTATGCTCTTTTAAAGTCAAATTTAGCCCCCAACCGGTAAAGGGGTTAGCGTCACTGACTGCCGTGTCGAAGGGCCCAGATTTGAACCCCAGAGAAGGCACGGATGTTTGTAAATGTCTAGTGTCTGTGCGGCAAGGGGCACACCAAATATGCGGCGAGCCGAAAGTCCTGTCGAGAGGTTGGAGGTAGGTCAAGAGGGGTGAAAGACCCTCGAAGCTGTGCCCCCCCAGGGTGCTGTCCATCAAACTTTGGCGCGGAACTGAGCTAAATCGCTCTGTCATCTGTAAGGTGTTCAAAGCTGTTGCCAACGATAGTCGTAAACTTGCCAGGAGGAATTTCTTGGACTTGGGCTGACTCTAGCTGAGAAAAATGAGCATTAGCAACAACAACAACATGTCAAACCGTTCTCTTTCCGGTGCTCGAGACATTGACGGATCTCATCTATCTGCTCAGTGACGTCACTTTACTCATAGAAGTTTGGGAAACTTTGTTTTACAGCAGAACGTCGACGTCACGAAGCTGATTGACCTTGGACAAGAAGAGCAAACTTCGTACTATAATAGCCTTGGGAATTTGTAAATCCCACACGGAAAGGGACATTCCCGTCATTCTCCTTGTTACTTGGGATTCGAAGACTGATTCCCCCTGTTTTGACAAACCATTATACAGAACGCGCAGTAACATGAAGTTATTTTCAGTTCATATAATTTTTTATAAAAACTGTTTACTGTTGTTTACCTTTACTAACTGAAACGAAGTCGCTAAATGGCAAAATTTTAAGAATAGAAATTTCTGAATTATGCTAATATGAGGTTACGTTTTTATGTCCTTGAAATAATTAATTAAAAATATTCCAGATTACTGCAAAATACTTATACGTATATTCAGCACATATGCCAAACTTGTCGTATACGTTTCCTATTTCGTACACAGCCTCGTCACCTAATGGCGCTGCCAAGGGTGTATTTCTAAAAAGGATTCTTTCTTCAGCTGTACGAAAAGGAAATAAATATATTATTCAAATTTCATTTCTTGCGAGTATCTGTCTTTTTGTGTTTTACATGCGTTTCTTTCAGAATAACAAATCCGTATTCGTGCAGAGGTTTGTTTTAAAATTAAATTCTCACATCCCGATGCCACTTAGCATTTGCAGGCACTTAACATAAGAAAAACAAATCATGATTTATTTCACAAAATAAATAAATGCTTTTGGTTTTTTATTCATTTAAATGCTGCCCTTTAACTTTTGTTCGTAATATGACGATATTAGTAATGCTTTTCTTGGGATAAAACATTTTGATTCCTGGAAAAGAAACAAAGAAAAAGCGGAGAAGTAAAAAAAAAAAAGGAATTTGAATAAAATTACGAAATTCCATTTATATTTTTTCAGATTTCAGCTTCAATATCGGATACACAGGTGAAGTTCAGTCTTACTAAATAGTATTTATTTTATAGGTAAAAGTTTTGACAAACTTTTACATTTCAGTGAAACAATATCTAACGTATATAAAAATGCTGCAGACGAAATAAATAATACGTGCCTTTAGAAAATAGATTTTAGTTATTCAACTAATAGTACAATTTCTTTTAATTTTATTTGTACACTATGTGATGTTTATCTATTTACGAGTATTTTTAACTAATAGTTAGTTTTTAGTACTTTCCTATCATTCTGTTTCACCCATACATTTCATGCCAGAATGTAAATAAGATAGCGAGCGTTTATTCAGTTTAAGATAGGAAGAAGTGCTGTTTAAGCAAGAGTTTCGGAAGTTAGTTTTTGACCGTGTCTTCCTATTCCAGGTTATGTTGTGCTGTGATTATTAACGGTTTGATTCTGTGGCCTTGAGTACTTCTAGCCATTCGGCTTTGCTTCGCCGGCTCGCTACAAACCAGAGCCTTACATGCGCGTTAGAATCTTCTATGAGCTTCTTGGCTAATCTTTCAGATTTTAAATTGTTCAACGTTACGTGTTTCTGTTAAGCCAGAAGTGCTTGACTAGTGTAAACTCAAGTGCGGTAAATTGTTAATTTTTGTGTACGAATAAAAAAGTCTTATACACCCTTCTTGTAACTTTTGTTTCACAACGCTAAAAGATAATATAATTCTTTAATAATCTTTTCTATAGTGTATGTTGCCAAAGAGAACTAGACTTTACACTGGCCTTCGAACTCAAGGGTGGTGGATGATGATTTTTCATCACAAAGATTTGGCGACTGGAAACCTTAAAATACTCAGTAGCCCTTTATAAGGTATTTTCTATAAGGTATATAAGGTATTTCCCTATAAGGTATTTTCTCCCACCTTTCAGCATGTGTTCGTTGCGTTACGGTAGCACACTCAGCGCGTATTTGAGTGGTCCAGGATCGAGTCCTGGCGAGAGCACTGTTCATGTTTCAAGTATTCTGCTTTAAAAAAATCTAATGACTTTACAAAAAGCTGAAATTTGTTTTCGGACACTTTGTAGAGTCATTAGAAATCGAACCACGGACCTCTGGAATAAGCGCCCAGCGTGCAGACCACCACACCACGAAAGTATGCTAAAGAGGCGGGAGAAATACGTTATATACTCCCCCTTTTAAAGCGCGACTGGGGTATTAGGGGAGCCAATCGCCAAGTACTGGGTGGGGAGAAACATCATCCACCACCCTTTTAGTTCGGGGCCACCGTAGAGACATTAGGTATTTTGCGAAGCAAGAGAAATGAAAAATGAGCAGCGCCTTCGCCGGTAATCGAACCACGGACCTCTGGAATACGCGCCGAGCGTGCAGACCACCACACCACGAAGGCATGCTAGGAAGGCGGGAGAAATACTTGTATTTTTGAAATTTATTTGCTTAAATCTTGTACTAAATATTAAAACGTAAACTTAAATTTTTTCCCTAATTAAACACAATTTTTTCGTCCACTTTAAGCCTTTATATCTGCAAAATAAATGTAATTAAAATATTCCGAGTAATAAATTGATTTCCTCAAAAATGCGTAGAGTCATTAGGTTATATCGATGCAGGCAACTGAAGAAATCAACTCTGACGTCGCAAGGATTCGAAATACTGAATTCTCGAATACGCGTTAAGTGGATTTCAGTTATACCACGAAGACATGTGGAAAGGAAAGAGAAAATACATTATATACTCCCCCTTTTAAAAGGCGACTGGGAATGAGGAGATGCTATCGCTCCATCTTACTGGTGATGAGTAATCGTCATACACCTTTTTAGTTCGGGCATCGCATGGAGAGGCTCGTTTTAGAAGTTTTTCAATGTGAGGAAACTGAAGAAATGCCCTCGCCAGGATTCGAACTCCTGAATACGCTTCGAGCGTGCTTCAAGTTATATCACTTAGTCAGGCAGGTTAAGAAGATACGGATGTTTAAGAGAAGGCACGGATGTTTGTAAATCTATAGTGTCTGTGCGGCAAGGGGCACACTAAATATGCAGCGAACCGAAAGTCCTATTGAGAGGCTAGTGGTAGATCAAGACCCTCTTGACCAACAAGTAGAACAAGCGAAGAAAACAGTGCTTAATAATAAAAGCTAAAAAGAGAAAAAAATATTAGCGCGAGTGATTCATGGAGCAGACTGGCAACTGCGATGTCCAGCGAAAGCATAAACATCCATTGCAAACCATCTGGGGTTAAGTTAAAATCTGAATCCTTTCAGATTTTTTTAAAAATTATTTAATACTTAATTTATTGCATTAATATTTATCAATTTAGCTGCTTGAAAGTGGACTTTATATAATATATTTCACATAAAAGAAAATGCTGCGTTTTCATTTAAATTATATCACACAATTTAGTTTTTGTAATCTTGTATATATATTTTTAAAAAGGTGAAAAAATAGGAATTCCAAGTAAAATGCGTAGTGCGATCTTAGATTAAACCTTTCTCATAAAGATAATCGCTCCATTTTATTTAATTAAAAGAAGGCCGATAGCGATAACGTTCTTTTGAATAACACCTGGGAAATCTCCTTTAATGAATGAGGCGATTTAAAGCTTTCATCCGGATAGTTTTGCTTTAATAAAATATTCAAATAATTTTTTCTAAACTACAATTCAATCATTCTGAAAAGGAAAAGGAAATATGGATAAAAATATTCTACTCTATTAATGTTCTGTGTTTGTGATTCTACTCTTTCCAATCTCCAAATTTAAGTAGTATAAATGTGACTAACATTTATATCATTTTATACAACAGTCTCTTTACAAATAAATCATACAAACGCTTTCTTTCATCATTAAATTTCTTAGCATTAAAAAAGTAGCATGAAATACACTCATGTCCATAAATTAAGGATAATGCAAAATCAGGCAAAGGAAGAGTTAGAAGCAAAACAAATTTGACTTATTTGTAAAGCTTATTTATTAAACAAAAGATAAAGAGCAAAAAAAGATGCTATATGTTTGATATTATTAAAAAAATTAGCGATTTTTTCTCCTGGAGCAAATTACAAAAAAAAAAAAAAAAAAAAAAAAAAAAAAAACCTATTTACAAAAAACCAATATTACATGGTTGGTATGATTGTTAATACATTGTATGTCTCCCAGACGATGCAATACAGTCCGTACAACGCCTAGGCATGCTGAGTATCAAATTATCGATCTGATCTTGGGGGATATTACATCACTCAAAAAGCAATGCTCTCCGAAGTTCTGGTAGACATGTAGGAGGAGGTTGACGGGCTGCAACTCGTCGGCCAAGCATGTCCCACACGTGCTCTACTGGATTCAAGTACGGTGAGAATGCTGGCCAGTCCATACTGGTGATATGCTCCGATTGAAGGCATTCGCTTACGATGTTTGCACGGTGAGGACGGGCGTTGTCATCCATAAACACAAATTGTGCGCCCATGGCTCTCCGAAACAAACGTACATGTTGTTCCAGAATGACATCCCGATAGATTTGGCTTGTCATGGTTCCAATTTGAACATGCAGGTCAGTTCTGGAATCCAGAATAATTCCACCCCAAACGAGCACTCCTGCACCACCGTAACGGTGTCGTTCAATGATGTTTTCGTGGTGGTAACGGGTACCTGGAGCTCTCCATATGAAAGTCCTGCGAGAATCAGACAGCAAGCTAAACCTGGACTCGTCGGGAAACATCACACAAGCCCACTGTTGCGGTGTCCACAATGCATGCTCTCTACTCCAGGTTAACCGCAGGCGAGAGTGAGTTGCAGTAAGTGGAACGCATCTGACAGGTCTACCAGCATATAGACCAATCTGCACTAAGCGTCTGTACACGGTCTGCCTTGAAATTGTCGTACCAGTGGCTGAAGAGAGCTGACGAGACAGGTCTGAGGCTGTGCTCCGCCTGTTTCTTTTGGCAGTAACTCTCAAATACCGGTCCTCCTTCGGCGTTGTAACTCTGGGGCGGCCTGTGCTGTAACGTCTACTCACATTACCATCATCTTGGAATCGTTGCCAAAAGCTGGAGATGACACTCTGGGGAATTCCAAGTTCGTATGATACTTCCAGTTGGGTACGCCCACGGCCGATAATTCTACGACGTAAAAAATCATCCAAATGCGTCCTTTGTGTCATAACTATTCGGTTATTGCACTGAAATGCTTATAAAGCACCTGCGAACAATTTTACTTCTTTGCCTGTATTCCTTATATATCACTCTCTCTTACACTCTCGTCATTGTAACGTACCATTGGTGTCATCTGGTTACTTCCTGAAATTTGCACATGATTCTTGAAGATGTGTGTAGTGATTTTACAGGTGATATATTTATTTTAGAGTTCGATTTCCGCGTGACTCCGAATTATCCTTAATTTATGGACATGAGTGTAGTAATTAAATAACAGTAGCATTAAATCTTAGCATTAATTAATAGCATTCTGTTTTAGGATTAAATAAATGATTGAAAGGTATGTTTTAGAGCAAACTCAGTGTATTTTAAACTTCTGTGTACTTTTCATAGATGGATGAATACACAATTTGACAGTATAAGGGGCGCAAGAGCTTAGAAACTAGAATTAACCCCACCATCTGTTAAAGCCCCATATATAAACAAGATATCATCTGTAAAAAAGTATATTTATTATACGGGCATCCTGAAACGCGGCTCAAATTATAAAGGCCCATTTCCATTATTATGGTGCATATGCGTTTCTCCAATTATCGAACGAAGTGACTTTGAGTGACATCTGTGACGCGTTAACGGAAGACGTTCTATGCTCTATGAAGTCCAGGGTTTGAGTCCCGGCGAAAGTGCACGTTTTTCATGTACTCCTGCTTCAAAAATACATAATGTCTCTACCATTTGTTTATCTTTCTTTTAATTAAAGTAGTTGCTGAATGATTAATTAAACATATTAAGTAACTGCCAATCTGAAAATTTATTTTTTATTTATCTATATATTTGAATAACAAAAGAAAGCTAGCTAAGACATCTTACAGGAGCCAAATTTTAGATTTAAGATAAAAAATAAATATAAATTTGAATTTTTCACTTGTGAGTTTATTATTATTATTGCTTTTGCATGTGTTGATAAATATTTAGTAACGGAAGTTTGAAACTTAAATAAAATATGCTTTATTCTTTTAGCACAATTTTTTTTATTTTGTTACCCCCTTCGAGACGGGTAGCGAGAACGCGCGCTTATCGCGGAGGCCGGCAGTGTTTTCCGCGGGCGTCTCTCCAGGGCCGGGGGCTTTTTTGCTACTAAGCCTAAATCCATGAAATTTCCGAAGTATCAACGCATTGTTTAATAATGCTCTATAGAGTATTTAAACGGCTTATGCTTTATAAACATTTTTATATATATACTTCAATTACCTTATTTCTTGTTTAAATGCATATTTTACACATTTTATTTTAATTACTCACCATTTTATGACTTTTAACATTATACATCTGAAAACTAAATATATTACTTAAAATTCTGTTTTCGTATGAAAAATTTTAAAACAGGGATTTACACACAGTCCTACGTTACATTCCTTGAACTCGTAATAAATCATTTGCCGTCTTGGAGGATTTTTCCGGGAATGTGAACAAACGAAGCATCGTCGTTTCATTTTCTTATCAGTCTCTTCTGAACAAAGTTTTGGAAAATGTCTTTCAGTTAATCTTTCAGAATTAATATCAGAATATCAGAATTAATATCTGAAATATTTCGCATCATTTCTGCTATTTCATGCCCTGTTAAACATTTTCGACGCTTCGACATTGAAACGGTAAAAACAGAAAGAATTCACGTCTAACAAGATCTAATTATTTTCTAAAAACTGAACTGTAAACCGAAATACTCAAAGCTTTAGCGCATATAAAACTTCTACTTACAATAAACAACTACCACGTGCGAATAAAGTGCGATTTAAAGAGACGTCATAAATCACGCCATTCGGAAACATTTAGTTCCCCGTTTGTTTATATAATCAAAAACACGTGTATGCGAGTCATGCTTCTCTCATTTCGAGTAGAAGGTCTAATGTACATGTATCTGAAACCATATGGACATACAGTGCCATCTCATGGCAGAAATTATAGTTTGAAAAACGTTCCAAGGTACTGGCACAAATACGTGACAGTCAATCAATATCAGAATTCATAGTAAACGCAACAATGCTCTGGCACGCCTGCGTGTTGGCCGGTAGATAAGTGTGTTCGTTGCTGGCACGTATACGTGACAGTCGGCGCGAAGGGGTTACAAAACAATCTATCTCACCAGCTATTTTTAAACTGTGCATTCGAGCCTCATGCAATTTGAGTTTAAAACCACTTATATAACTATGATAGACAACGAAAAATAAAAATTCAATCAGAAGTAAATCAAATTTTTGTTAGACTGAAAACGTTTCTTCTATTGCTAGATGTTATTTGTCGTACACTTGGATCATTCGAGAGTTAATCATATTATTAAATCATTACGTTACATTAACAAAACTAATTTTGTTAGCTTCTTTAATACGAGAAGTCAGCAAATTATAGAAAATCAAAAATTTATTTCCATTAGCGCAGCACTTCCTCGAAATGCAGCACTTAAACATACTCTCTAATGATGGCAAAAAAATTTTAAAATCTCAACAAATTAATTTTTTCTATACATTAATTCAAAAATGTCGTTTGCGTATATTTCGGAGACTTAATTAAATAAATTTCCTTTCTTCCCATCTTCTCTGTAAACTGCTACGTTATCTTGTAGCAACCAACAACGAAGCAAATTTTCCTCACCACAATTAGATAACGGAAAAATTAACTGCATAGGTTAATGGGCTGGTACCTTATAATTTAATTAGATGCTATTATCTTTACTCATTTTGGAGCACTTCATTAAAGGACGATTTTTTGGAGGAGGGTTATTTAGTACTTCTGCTAATCTCCTTAAGCAAATCGCCATTGTGTAATACCATTCTCTCCGTAGAACTCCTTCCCGAATTAAGCTTTAGCTTCTTTTGTTGGTCTGTTAATTAACAAACAAAGGCATGTATAATTATTTACATTAACTCTGCAGATCTTTACAATACAGAAGACTTGGTACCAGCGCGTGTAGTAAACAGTCATTCTGTGGAATTTTACTTTTTAGCAAAACCGACTGAAAACTTCAGCTTGAAGTAGAACGTTTGTTAACGTTTACAACAAATATTGTACTTTTTGAAGCTCAACATTCGCACAAAGTATCATAACGTTGCCTTTTTTTGACAAAATACCGTATAATTTTCAACAAAAAAAAGGGGGGGCAAAATCTAAACAGTTTCTAGGAAGTATTTGCAAAATACTGTAGATGATGTTGCACTTGTTAAAGCATATCTCAAAAATTTGGCTTTGTTTATTTGACTGTGGCAAAGCTCTCGAAAGTTATCTACCTAAGGGTATAAGGTATTTCTCCCACTTCTCTAGCGTGCCTTCGTGGTGTAACGGTAGCACGCTGAGCCGGTATTCCAGAGGTCCGTGGTTCGATTCGCGGCGAAGGCGTTGTTAATTTTTCATCTCTCCGGCCTCAAAAAATGTCTCTACAGTGGCATTGCAGCTAAAATTGCAACCACAATGTACAATCTTCAGATTCCACTAGCAGACATCAAAGGGTTTGTCAAAAGCAAAATCCTCAGCAAATGACAGAAGCAATGGGATGACAAAGTATATAACAAGCTGAGAAATATAAAACCCACCATTGGATACTGGCCATGTATGGCTAATAGAAAGGAAGATGTCCTCTTGACTCGACTGAGAATTGGCCATTGTCGCCTGACCCATGAGTATCTTCTGAAGGGAGAAGAGAATCCCAGCTGCCCAAACTGCAATGCAGATCTGACAGTCCATCATATCTTGGTGGAATGCCAGAGTTTTAATTATTTTCGCCAAAAACATTTTAATTGTTCAGAACTGGACTTAAGAAATTTAATTGGAAAAGCACATCATCGTAATTTGTTTCTGTTTTTAAAAGATATTGGCTTTTATAATAGACTTTAACCTGTTTTTTTTTTAAAGATATCAGCTCTTATCATAGATTGTAATCTGTCTCTTCTTACCTAAGCTGGAAGTTTTTACAAAGGACTAATTGCATTGTTACCATTTGTCTGGCGCAGATAACCTTGACAGGTTTTGTGCCAAATTACAATAATCCAATCCAATCCAATCCAATCCATTGTCATCCAAAATAGTGCAGTAGGCATCGGAGTTGAGCTTACCATGAATGGGGACCAAGGGTCCCTGCCCATACCAGGAGAAACACCCCAGACCATAATTCCACCTCCGCCGAACTTGACTGTTGCCACAATGCACTCTGGCAGGAGACGTTCTCCAGTTAGACGCCAGACCGAGACCCTGCCATCCGAACGATAAAGGGTGAACTTTGATTCGTCACTCCAAAAAACCCGTTTCCAGTGATCTACGGTCCAATTTCGATGTGCTTTGCACCACATTAACCGAGCAGCGCGGTTGGACTTTGTGATCAAAGGCTTATGGGTAGCAGCACGACCATGAAAACCAAACAGATGTGCTTCCTTACGGATAATATTCATTGAAACAATACTCCCGGATGCCGGTTGAAACTCCTCGCGGATGAGGGCCATCGGTTGGGTGCGATTCTTCCGAATTTCTCTGGACAGCACTTGTCAGTCTCTATCTCCCAGTTTCGTTGGTCTGCCGACTCGGGGCACATTCCGACAATCACCGCTCACCTTCCACTTCTTAATCACATAGGCCACTGTCGATTTTGGGTACTTTAGATCGCTAGATATGTCCCTTAAGGATCGGCCACATTTGTGATACCCGATAATTACACCTTTCTCGAAATCAGAGAGCTCCGAACTGCGAGGCATCTTGCATGCGACTAAAGCCGATGCTGTTTCCTACACGATATATACCGGCGGAGTCCGTGACAAACCTTAGGACAGCAGATATCGTCATTTGCATAGGTGTCCAAATACTTATTGGTAGTCAGTGTGTAAGACCGCTGAATGCTGGTAGTTCGACCCGAATTCAAATCCATTCGTGCAAGCTGGACTGCGTGAACATTTTCATAATTTTCGTGATGTGTAATGTGAATCTGATCCAATTTTCCATAGAAACATTTCATAGAAAGTTCTGTAAGATGGCCTGCTTGACTAGTTTTAAAGAAATTATTCTTAAAATTGTGTGGTTTCTTTTCCGTCTTAATGAAACTAGCATCTTTTTCATTCCTGGCAGTTTCGCGTTTAGTCAGTCTTCGTTTAAAGCACCTTCTTTTTTCCCCTGCTATTATGTTTGACTGAAATATGCTAAAGGGTGTAAGAGCAGTCAGACGTATTCAGCTGCAGTTAAAAGTAATAATACAAGAGTGACTAAATTAAGAACTTCTGAAACAGTGCCGAGATCAGAAATGCTTAGCCACTAGACTGTGTCGTTTTCAGTAACAGTGTTATATTGGGTTTCGTATTTTTGATTCTACGCGTCTTTGTAGAAAGGATTAAAATAAATTTTAACTACAACAAAGTTCGATATAATTGGAAGAGTTTTACGAAAGTTATACAATATAACAGCTGTTCTGTCTCTCTCTCTCTCTTTTTTTTTTTTTTTTTTTTTTTTCTTTCTAAAGCACCAGAATGCTGTTAGTCTCGAAACTCATTTCTTATCTGAATCACTTTTCAAATTGCTGCCACTAAGTGTTTTCGTGATGTATTATTTAAAAGAAATAAAGAATTAAAAGAATCTGTTCGTATATACAACTTAAAAACTTTTTAATTCCTGTGGAGAATTAACATAGTCTTACCTTGTTTATTTAAGTAACTTAACAGATTATTTCCTGTGCCTCTGAAAATACCAGTTTATTCTTTTAAACATTACAAAACTATAATATAAGTGTAAGAGAAATCCATTTTTACTTTAGCACATACCATATTTTAATTTAATATTTGTTTTGTATACACAATTTTTACAACATCTGATAAACGAAAATAAATGTTTGTAGTTTCAATGAAATATCCCAATAATAAGTATAAATGACTTTTTGCAGCACCCATCATCTTGAGAGAAAAAGCAAAGTCGCGCAGTTTGTGCGTTTTCTTTGTTTTGTTTCAGCCTTTGTATATAGGATGTGAAATGGAAAACCCGGCTATTGCTCGTTGTACAGCAGTTGGCACTTAGATAAGAAAGGGGCCTTCAATTAAATTTCGTACAGTTCGTAAGCTACCTGTTGTTTCTCTTAAGATGAAAGCTAAAGTGAAGCTTGATAATATATTTACATATTTTATTTTTATTCATGCGTTTCATTAAAGTCATGTGTTTAATACAAAGTGCAAAAAATTAATGTTCTGTGTATTACATTGCTCATTCGTATTATTTAAAAAAATTTTGAATGATTTATTTTAACTTGAGTCGAATAGAGATAGATTATGCATTTTGTTTTCGGCCAGTAAAAAGCATTTTCGTTGTCTATTTCTATTACTCGAAACTTAAAAATAAATAAGAAACATAAATAAGTAAAAATATTTTATTTAATATAACCCGTTCAAATAAAAATTAATTTCACCATAATATTTTATTTCAAACCGATAAGGATTGTACGTCTAGCTAATTGAAAAAGTTTCGTGTCTGATTTTGCACATAAAATTTTATTCTGTTTTTAAGAAGTAGTTTATTTTTAAATACACACAGGGTGATTCAAAAAGAGTCTAGGACAAATTTTAAAAGTAGTTCAGGAATATTACATAGAGTTATTTTTACACAAAACCACATAGACGTAAACGCGACCTGAATGTGGTAGAAATCCAAAAAGAATAGTACATGAAATATAGTACAAAAGCGACAACAATTTTCTGTATGTGCCCACTTTAAATTGTGGGCCGTTATTAAGCTGCTTCTGGTGTTCGTATTCTTTATAACTTTGCTCTTGTATTCAAAGTAAGTATTGTCTATAGAAACCTTTTTAAATTATGTTTCTTACCTTGTTTATTAAAGTAACTTAACAGATTATTTCTCTTGTGCCTCTGGAAATAGCAGTTTGGCGCATATAGCTTTCTATAGAAAATTTCTTGATACGTGTTAAGTTTTAAAAATTTATCTTTTAAATTTTTATTTTAGCCAGATCTTTATTTTCTAGTATACATAAAAGTGGTTCCCAAACTTTACTCATCGAGAAACGGATTTTAAGTTTTAAAATATTTAAGGAAAACTGGGTTTTTAATTATAATAAATGAAAACACAGATAGATTAGGTAAGCAATAAAATAAATAAGCATTTATTCCAATTATGTCATATACATAAAAGAAATTTGTTTAATATTATTTTGCAGCGTAAACATTTTGTAAAAGCGTTTGTGGCAGGAAAACCTGTCTCTTACAAAGTTTTGTCACAAAGGGAACTAAAATAGATATAAATTGAAAATAATATAAATAAAGTAAAATAATATAAAATAAAATAATAACTCGACGGCAGAATTAACAGTCAACATTGGAAAGCATACAAACAAGGACCAAAGGTTGAACCACTTTTATTCCTAGCTAATAAAAAACCGAATCAAATTTTAGGCAAAATTCAAAGTCAATTTTACTGACAGAAAAATGCTTCCGAAATAACGAGCGAAATTTGGCTTTTTGTGGTAATCTCCCATCGTTGCGGAAAACTACAATATTCATATTTTGGTACTTAACGTATTATCCCGTCGACCGTGAAAGTTGGTGAAGATCCCGCCGAAACTGCGCTACGGAATTCTGAAGAAAAATCAGTGTGCGACTTACTTCGTAAAAAGGATTTCATCGTTTCCGTAATTTATTTTTTAGGACGTCCGATTTTACCGGAAGCTGTGTGTGGAACACAACGAGTATACAGTTCCCACGGGTACTTGTTCGAATATATTACTGTTTTATCGACAATATCGTGCTCATTAATAAATACTTTTTTGATCGTAGGATCCTTAGAACTTAGAAAATATTATACACATTGTTATTCTGTACAAGACAGGTTCCAAATTTTAATAATTTTTTTTTTAATGTGAAGGAAAGCTTATTATCCTATCACGGTAAATAAGCCTTATTATCCTATCATGGTAGATAGGATAGATAATAAGGGTTAATTTATCGTATCTTCCGGCATATAACGCGCATTTTTAATATAAAAAATAAGTTCGAAATTTAGTGTCCTTTATGCGCCGGATATAAAAATGATACATTTCAAAATAAAAGCATACTGGTATTAGATTTCTAGACATACCTAAATGTTGTTTCTTTAACAGAAGTTACACAACTTATGAACTTAAAAATTTTCATTCTCGGATAACTTTTAGTTATCGGATAATTTCTTTTACGTAAAGCGTATTAATTATTGAGCTTTCGTTCATTCAGAGAAAACATCTGACTCCTAATTTCGCGCATTCATTCATGTCAGAAGTACATTTTTACCCAAAATTGTGTCTCTCTTTTTTTCGAAACTCTATAATAACATTCTTGTGCACAGCTGCATTGAATACCGCCCACTACCTTTGCAGAATTATTTACTCTCAAGCACTTTCCCCACGTACATATTATTCCGCTTATCGCTTTTAATTCAGTATACGATTGTTCCAAAGTCTGGAGAAAATCTTCGAATGAATGACTTTAAAAGATGGAGCATCGCACATGTATCTCTCGGGTTTCTTCTTAACTCTTTCGCATCGAGAGAGGGCAAAATCTCTATTCCCCAAATATCGAAAACGCCCGTATCTAAGAATTTCTCCGGGAATGTTTTTCCTTCCCCCATGACTAATTGAATACTACAGCGCTAACAATAGCCTTACTTAAGTAAAGCGAGAACTTCTTTCTTGGACGCTTTGACACTGTGTGAAGTTCCCCCTTGGGACGGGATTGCAACTTCGGGCATCAAAAGCTAAACACTGACAGTAAGGTGCCATTAAAATAATATAACTACTTTTAGTAGCTTCAAAAAGAATGATTGACATGTCATTTAACAACACCTGAAAGCAATGAGTAATGCAGTAACGTGATGGGGGAATGCACTGGGTAGGAAATTATTCAGGCGTTTCGGGCATCCAGCCGATGTTTGAATGCTGAGGCGTTTGGGGCGACTTCGATGCGAAAGAGTTAAAGAAAAGGGTGCGCGTTATGCGGCGAATATACTACAAATTTTTTAAATATAGTTTGAAATTATAGATGCGAGTTATACACCGGAATATGCGGTATATCCTTGTTCATAGAAACAAAACGCGGCTTATCAAGAATCAGTCACGGTTACATCAAACGAAACTGCAGCTGTTATGCAGTGACTCCACGCTTGTTTATAATTATCATTAAATCGCGCTTCTTGGTGACATTTTCACGGTAGGTAGGATAATATGTAAGTATCTTTATTTTGTAAAACAGTGGTAATTTTAACAATAAATTATTATGCTTAGTAGTTAGTATTATTGCATTTACTTAACAATTTCAAAAAGAAGATAAAATATAAAAAGTAAGACGTTCAAAGAAGACTAACATTTTTTAAATACTTCTTTTACTTATGAACACAGAACAGGAACACCTGCATGTGTTTCGTTGGCAGCGTAAGCTATCTGGTATTGTTTTCCACAACTAAATTGATTAGGCACGCAATTTAAACCACTTTGTTTCCTGCTTAAATTTCTTTTTTAAGAGTTGTTTTAAATTTTGTTAAATGCACTAAAACAGACAATGCTTCGTTACTGTCTAATCTCAGTTTCTTAATTTTTTGAGACACAGTTTATAAAATACCATAGAACATGATAATGAAGACTTTGCGAAACAGCATTCGGAAAACCCTTTCTTTATACATTAGAATGTAAAAATAGGAAAGAGTAAAAAAAAACTTCCGATCCAGTGCTGAAGGTTTATTTTAAAAAGGAGGTAAGAAAGAAAGGGGGAAAAAATTCATTTTCAGTCGTTAGAATGGAATTTTGAAGATCCTATTACATTTCTTCTCTCTAATCTTTTAAGCCAGTTAATCTTTTACGTAGCTGAAGATTGAGACTGGCATAAACGCAAACCGAAACGCTTTTAATGTAGAGCAAATATTATGTATTTAGGTTTATCCCCCCTCCCTTTACATCATGGAGGTAGGAAACTTACTTCCTACCTCCATGCCTTACATATATATAGATATACGCAAGCACATACATGTGTACTTTTTTTTCATTCTCTTACTACGGAAGGGTATTATCTGGTGGAAAGAATTCTTACGGTTATTTTTTCAGTTGTGCCAAGAATAATTTGCTTGGCGAACCTCTTAATATATGACAACCTGTTTTCCTTTCCCTTTTTATATTGCACATGAGCGGTAAAAAAGTCACTTCGTTCCTAATTTCAAATAATTTTAATAAAGTGCCTAAACCACATTTGATGTCATTATCGCTTTCCGAAAATATGCCAAATTTCAAAACGCGCCAATATATAAATTCACGTATATCTTCGGTAATTTTCAATAAAAAACTCTAAGCTTCTGCAGGTAGGCTTAGAAATACATCTACTTTAAGATGATGTTAGAAATTTTATACATTATAATTCAAAATTCGAAAAATAGGCGTTTGAAAGGCAGAACATTGGTGGTTGGGAATTTGATGTGCCATTCTGCTGTTAAGGGGCACTCCGTGACATAATCGTCTGGTGAGCCCAATTTGTCACAGACACACATATCGGTTGTTGCTAGACCCCTTTCTGCAAAGTACGTCGGAAAGGGGCCGTGGCCTGTTATATATCGCGTGAGGTAGGGCGCTGAGATGAGCCGGTCCACCTCTACCTTGGGCAGGAACTCATATGCTCTGCGGCCTTGCGGGATTTGGTCCCATTCATTCTGCCAGTTTCCAATGGCGGACTCCTCTATTTGCCTCTTTAGGCATGACCGGGGCAGGGGCACCTGAATCTGCTCCGTTTCCTCATTTTGGGCAGCCTTCTTGGCAAGAGCGTCTGCTGCTTCATTTCCCTGGATTCCGGCGTGCGCCTTCACCCAGGAAATTTGGATTCTTATTGACTTTTCTTGTAGACGGAGGACTTCTTGCAGGTGCGAGATTAGTGCGGAGCGCTGGAGAGGGTTGTTGATAGCATAAATGCTTGACAGGCTGTCAGTAAATATCGTAGCTCGACTCTGCCGTGTGTCAATTGCCCATTTCACTGCCTTTGTGAGGGCAACTACTTCCGCTTGGAACACTGAGTTCTGTGCGCCCAGACGGCCCTTCCATTCCTTTGCTATGGGCGCGTATTACAGAGGTCCGTGGTTCGATTCCTGACGAGGAAATTGCTCATTTTTCATCTTTCCTGCTTCCAAAAATATACAATGTCTCTAAAGTGGCACCCGAACTAAAAGGGTGGTGGATGATGATTCTCCACACCCAGGATTTGGCGATTGGGTCCCCTCAAAAACCCCAGTCGCTCTTTAAAAGGAAAAGTATATAAGGTATTTCTCCCGCCTTCTTAGCAAGCCTTCGTAGTGTAGTGGTCAACACGCTGGGTGCGTATTCCAGAGGTCCGTGTTTCGATTCTCGGCGAAGGCATTGCTCATTTTCATCTCTCCTGCTTCGAAATAATATAATGTGTCTCTTCACATTGACTCTTTTTTTCCTAGTTGAATATTGTTTTAATAATTAAAGTAGTTTTATGCATTTTAATCGAATGAAATATTTTTCACTAGATGATTCTTTGATGTGTGTTACTGAATGCTATTTTTAGATTCTCTTCAATTCCTTTTACGTCTTGTTGATATGCGTTATTATTTTTTTTTTATTTCTTATTCCTGTTTAATCCTGTTAAGGTAATGACACCCGAAACGTATGTCATGTAGTATTTAATATGAAATATATGCCGTATAATTAAGGTAAACATTTCAGGATACTTTATTTTTATACTTAAATTATAAAAATCACTGTTTTCTAACTGTTAAGGAAGCCAATTCATTAACTGTTTTATGAAAGTCAAATTATTCTGACTTGGGAGCAAAGTAAACTGACCAGACTTTCTTATCCCATATGTTTTTGAGAATATTTTGTCTTTGAATTTGAGGTTTGAGAATGATCTTTTAATCTTAGCCACAGTTAAGAGCATGGTGCATACTGTGCATATATCAGGAAAAATATGAAAGTGTACTGTGATTTATTATCTAAAATTGTGCTAATCCTCCTCTGACACTATCAACTTTTCTAGTTAGATAAATAATTATTCGGTTTGAAAAATTAAATTTTTCAATTTTTAAAGCAAGATCTCCAGCATACAAAATCGATACTTTTTTCCCTCCTTAGGAGCCCCGGAGCCCTGTCTCAATGGTAGTTAACGCCCTAATTTTGAAGTAAAATTCTACAGTAGAAAAAGTATCCTTAAATTCTACAGTAGAAAAAGTATCCTTAAATTCTACAGTAGAAAAAGTATCCTTAAATTCTACAATAGAAAAAGTATCCTTAAATTCTACAGTAGAAAAAGTATCCTTAAATTTTAAAGTAGAAAAGTATCCTTAAATTCTACAGTAGAAAAAGTATCCTTAAATTCTACAGTAGAAAAAGTATCCTTAAATTCTACAGTAGAAAAGGTATCCTTAAATTCTACAGTAGAAAAAGTATCCTTAAATTCTACAGTAGAAAAGTATCCTTAAAGTATTACTTTGGTTCTTAAAACTGGGTCTTGCTTTCCTCTTTTATTTTGCAGTATGCTTGCCTAAATTAATTTGAAGAGAATGCAGTGTTAATAAGTGATAAATTTTGTACTTCTTTCCTGCACTCTAATCTCTTCTTATCACTTCAGATTCATACTAGCATATCTTACCCCACCCCCGTTAAGATCTTTGAATGGTTAAGTTTGCCAGTATCCAGATTCTGTCCCTTATTTGCATGTTATTTATTACCTTATTGCAAATCGTTTGAGCAATTTTCCAATTCTGGATGAGAAATTACACTGTATAGCACAGAGCTCCTTGTAGGGTATGTCACTGGATCAATAGCATCACAGTCAAAGTTTAATTAATTTAACACAATTTTAAACAGTAATTTAGCACGTATTTTTAATTAAGGCACAATAACTGTTGCTCAACATTGTTGGTTCGAAAATCACACTTTCAATTTTTCTGCTGCCATAATTATTCAAAAAACATCTTCCATTGGAGAACTGGATTTTCTAGAGGCATTTCACATTCAAAAAAAATCTTTCTGTTCTTGTTAACGATCCTAATTCCAATCCATCTTTGCCTTTGTCCTTTAAAGAAATTATGTTTTAGTTCTGGTTTCACCAACAGATGGCGCCACTTGCTTATTCTTGTCCAGGCTTTCTTATCTTATCTAATCATTATTTTCTGTCTTGTTCATTTGCGGTTTTGCAGCTGAGGATGGTGGTTCGGTAAAACCATCGAAACTAGTCCTGTGAAAATTTTAAAAATTAACGCTGATTTTTGTTGCTTGACTTCTGAATTAGTACGTATTTTTAGTACTAATTTAATTTAACAATTCAAATATTTATATGAAATTTATATTTCATTAGATGAATCTGCCTTAGATTAATATATTTAGATGAAATAAAGTAATGAAACATTGCAAAATAAAATCTTATGCGGACTTCAGATTCTTGAAAGGGCAGATTTAGTCTCTTTTCATTCTAAAATTAACGCTGATGAACTATGAAAAAGATGCTAAAACGGTTAATAACCAAGTCGAAAAGCGGTCAAAAAGTGTCGACAAATTGCCAAAAATGCAACTCGACAAATATTTTGCGTCTTCGCTACGTTGCAAAGACGTCGTAAAAGTTACCACGATGCAACCTCTAGGACCAGTTTGCAACGTCTTTGCTACGTCATGTGCTACTTGTGTGTGGTCTTCGAAAATTAAATTACTAATTATGCAGGTTCCCGTATTGAATTTTGAAAGATAAAACTGGTTAAAATACACGAGGCAATACGGTCCTTAATTCTGCTTCAAATTATTCCGTGCTAAACTAAATTTATTTAAAATCAGTTTGAGAGTTTTGGTAACGATATAAATCACTCCTTACGATTCTAATCCAAAATCACTCAATGGGTTTCCAACGGAGCACTTTCAGATATTCCTTTTAATACCGAATTTATTCTCAGACAGATTTATCAGCTACTCCTCTTTAGCAATGACAAGCAGACTCGATATTCTATCTAACACGCATGAACTCCGTTATCGATGAAAGGTGTCTGATATCGATTGAAAGTCGCCATAACAATCGAGTGCTATTCATTCTCTGCGTGTTAAAGCAGATCTCAAGTGTAACCGATGAAAGTACATAGATAATATAATGAATCGATTGAGATGGTGTGGGAAGATTTAAGTAAGGGACATAAAGAGTCACTGATTTTGATTTACATAATATATAAGTGTATCTTTAAACCGGTGAACATTTTTACGTATTTCTTCCGTTTTGTGAATTTATATGTATTATGTTAATGCACATTTTCCTTGTATTTTATGTATATGTATGTAATAATAAAATTCCATAGTCAAAATTACACTTCAATTTCTAACTGTATGTTCTTTTTCATTTTTAATGGCCATGGCCTCTTATTTGAATGTACGTGGAATTAAATCCACAGCCCCGTAGTCAAGTTGTTTTTCCCGCCTTTTCTACACGTACAGTTATAGAATGTTCTGGAAGTATTTAAAGCGAACTGGATTGGCTGACGAGGCTGACGTCATTTCTTGGAAGCTCCGCCTTTCCAGAGGCTATAAAAAGACTCGTAAAAGAATATCGAGGCTTTTTCTTTAATGCAACGATGCAGTAAACTTCATACAAAAGGTTATTAGTAATTCTTTTTATTTACTCCGGATATCTGATTTTGTAACTGTTATTTCTCCTGAATAATAATAAATGGATCCTGTTTTTTTTTTTTTTTTAAATTATCGTCAGATAATTTAAGCTACGACTAAAGCTGGTACATCACATGTATATTTAAGGTTATTTGCGAATAATATAAATTATTTTTATACTTACATATATAATTATTAAACATATGCTTACATTATTTCCTCCGAAACACTTATTGTTTCGGAAATGGGATTTGATGTTTTGGGAAAACATCTATTGCAAGCTTCGACTGCTGGTAATACAGTGAAATAAATGCACAGTTAATGCTTTGCATAATTTAGTCTTTTCTTTGCTAAATAGGAAATTACCAGTGGAGAGGTGTTAATACCGATGATTACTGGTAGTTCTACTTAGGTTTTAATCCAAGCGAACAGGATGGCTGCATAGTCGGTTTCCATTGTTTTGTTCCATGTGTATAGTGTTGAGCTATTTCTAATCGCATTCTTATTGGTTAAAAGGAAGTATAGCTTTCTGTCACGTCCGATACATATATTAGCTTTCAGTCAGGTCCAAATTATTCTGAAACTTAATCCCATTCTTTATGTTATTTTTGATTGGTTATTTATTGTGTCTTGTTAAAAAACTATGATCTGTTGTAAAGTTATATATATAACCTCTGTAAAAGTTTTCACTCTCTGCTTGCTTATATTTCTCTGCATTGTAACTCTGCGTATTTCAGTAATAAATATTTGTTTTGCGAACCACGGTATTTTCTATGTTTAACATATGGTGATTACGAGCTAGCCCTCCATGAAGGCATCCATCATCTTAAGCAGTTAGTTCCAGTTTGCTTTGCTATATGCAAATAACCTAATCAATCTTTTGTTAAATATCTGTATAAGTCTGTACATGGGGATAAATACTTGGCACTGCTATTTTTAACAGCCATTTTAAATACATGGCTTGATGTTCTGTATCTCGAATTACTGAGGGATTTAGTCCTGCTGCAAGTTTGCATTTCCTATTTGACAAAGCTTTGAAAATAATCTGAAATGTTTACAACATGACTTCATTGTACGGCTTATTAAGTTACATACATTTTTTGCATCATTTAAACGTATTTGCTGGAGTTATTATAACTCGAATAACCGATCTGTCAAGAAAAGTTAAAAATGACATCAAAAATTGCAAATTTTCGAACTTAAATATCCGGGCCAATTTTTGTCGTACGGTACCTTCTTATAACTTTATTATTTTAATAATGAGCATAAACCTTTCCCAAACATAAGTATAGGAACCGGAAGACTGCATTAAAAGTTAAATTTCGTTATTTGTCGAAGATTAATTCTTTTTTAAATTTAACGTTGCCAAAATAAGAGTATTTTCTTCAATTGAAACAGGTTTGTAAGTAGAAGTCTATGACTACGGCCAAGAATCGCAAAATTAAAGGCCGGGTTAGGCATTTTAGGCCGTGGTAAGGGGTAGTAAGTTTTTGGAATGAAAAGTGCTGATTAAAAAAGTAAGCAGCAGTTTTACGAAATTGAGAATACAAAACTGTGGTTGAAGAGTATGAAACATACGCAGATAGAATTATTGTTCGCAGAGAGAAAATTTCATCAAGAACGTTATTATACAAATATTTTTACAGGAATTTTGGAATGAATTTAAAAATTACGCAAATAGTTCAATTTTAGTACAACTTTAAAAAATTATTTTTGAATGAATTAAAAAATTAGTTCTGAATTATTATTTTATCTGAAAAGTTAAAAACTGATATTACAGTACGTAATATACAAATCGCCTTCTATTTAATTTATCGCATAATAAACTCAAATACTTTTGGAACAAAAGGGATTTTAATAAGCGGCGGGTACTGTATAATCATAGAATTTCCTATAAAATAATTATAATAAAGTTGGAAATGTTAAACTGTGCCTGTAAAAGTTGTTTCTCTGCAGTCCCTTATGTAATGCAGAACAAACACATTAAAGGGTGCAGTAGTTCTTAGATCCGACTTCAATTAATTTGAGAAACTTGTAAATTAAGGATATATTGGAAAACTATATATATATGTATGTACACACACACACACACACACACACACACACACACACACACATGTAATAATAAAATTCCATTGTCAAGAATACACTTGAAATTCTAACTGTATGTTCTTTTCATTTTTAATGGCGACGTTCTCTTATTTGAAAGTACGTGGAAGTAGTTCCACAGCCCCGTAGTCAAGTTGTTTTTCCCGCCTTTT
Source organism: Stegodyphus dumicola (assembly GCF_044657685.1). Lineage (NCBI taxonomy): Eukaryota > Metazoa > Arthropoda > Arachnida > Araneae > Eresidae > Stegodyphus > Stegodyphus dumicola. Next base: position 265,578,341 of record NC_140769.1, on the reverse strand, counting down.
GCACACGTACAGTTATAGAATGTTCTGGAAATATTTAAAGCGAACTGGATTGGCTGACGAGGCTGACGTCATTTCTTGGAAGCTCCGCCTTTCCAAAGGCTATAAAAGGACTCGCAAAAGAATATTCGGGCTTTTTCTTAAATGGCACGATGCAGTAAACTTCATACAAAAAGTTATTAGTAATTCTTTTTATTTACTCCGGATATCTGATTTTGTAACTGCTATTTCTCCTGAAAAATAATAAATGGATCCTGTTTTTTTTTTTTTTTTTTTTTTTTTAAACTTATCGTTTGATAATTTAAGCTACGACTAAAGCTGGTACATCACATATATATATACTTTTATAGTTTACTAACGCTTATAATTCAGTGAAAAAGTCTAATGTTATTCTTTTACTAGATTTGACACTGAATTTTTCTTGCGTCGAGGAAGACTTCAAAATTTTCGAATGAATTTTCGAATTAATGAAAAAAAAAACTTTAGTTCATTAACTAATTATGAATACAGAAACGTAAGGCTTTCATATGGAAGAGGCAATGTGATTGACGTTTATGCACCTTTCGCTTGGTAACCTTACACCAGATTTAATTGAATTCCTTTTCTTTATTTATTTTTCCGGTTTTGATATATATTTTCAGGTTTTAATTTCACAATTCTTTAATTTTTATTTTGTATTTTTGTAGGATATTTTGAAGTTTATTGCTAAGGAAATTTGGGGAGGAGCGGTCTTTCTGAAAAAGGTTCTAAATTTCTTACCTTTGGTCTATACTAATGAATTTTCAGAGTAGCATATTGCGCGAAAATGCTTTGAATAATTATGCTTTTGAATAAAAAACTTTTATGATACCATGACTTATAAGTTACGAAGCTAAGCTTTTCCGCATTTTTAAACTGAAAACATCTGATGTGTACACCACATGACTTCCTTGTACGGAATATTACATTATACGCATTTTTTTCTTGAATTTCATTTAAATTGATTGGATTGAATTAAATCAACTTCGTCAACAGCGCCTAAACCACAATAGAATAAATGCAACTCTTTAAAATTCACTATATTTGTTTACTATAACGACACTCTGAATGCACAAAATTTATATCATTTGAAGAATTATCGTTGCCACATGTTCTATTCAAATACTATAATAGGGCTAAAACGATGTATGGAAGAAATTAAGCAAACAAAACAAAAAAGAAGCAGTTTTTTACAGACAATTTAGTATTTCTCATTCCATTAATTCAGTTCTCACTTCGCGACAAGGCAAAAATACATAAAAACTCAAAATATCTGTATTACAAATTACGAATTAAATCTTAAACACTATTTCCTCGAAAAAATTTCAGAAGGGATTAAGCATGACTTAATTCGCAATAATAAATGAAGGCGTTGTTTTTGTGTTGCGAAGCTTAGTCTCTCTAGATTGGTAACAAATCTACAATTCTGCTGTTTCAAATGTAAACAAATATGTCCGCCATGTTATTTAAAACTTAACCGCACTTATACAGCTTTTAAGTTGTTGATGATTGTACAAATATTGCTTCCAGAATTACGAAAGGCATAAAAACCTTAACAGGAAGATAAAAACAACATAATTCAATCATTTCTAAAGCAAAAAATGTACAATTTACAAACATATAAGAGTAAGGAAACTGAAATCACTGAGCCGGGTAACAGAGTGGATATATATATAAATATATTTATATACGTTTGGCGCGGCCGATTGCAACCAAAATACGAGGTGCACATCTACATATTATAGCAGTTCTATATACAAAATTTCAACGTTCTGAGGCTACTCGTTTTTGAGTTATGCGAGATACGTGCGTACGTATATACGTTCGTACAGACGCCACGAAAAATTCTCTTCAGAAGTAATTTTAAAGCAGTTTTGTACTTTTTTTGGAGGAAAAGAGTCTTTTATTCTGTCCTTACGTACAGATATCACGCAAAAACATCGTTAAATTGCATTCGATAGCGGTAAAAATGGATATTTTCGTTGAAATATGTTGCCTGAAACTTTTCGCGATTACAATACTTCCTTTTTACTTCGTACAAGGAAGTAAAAACGAAATTTAATTACTTAGAGAAGAAGAGTAATTTAATTTTTAATATTAGCTAAGAAAACTTTGCAATTTTGCTTTGGAGGAAATGAATATTATGACACAAAAATAAATAAATAACTATTTTACAATCATGTTTCTTCCCTTAACCATTCTCTTCTTTAAAGCTAAAGAGCCTTCTGAACTGCTGAATTTGTTTCACCTAAATCGTTTTATATTAATCAAAAACCTATAACTTTTAGCTAATGAAATCTATTCTTCCAGTCTCCTTTCGTTCGTACGTTTTAAAGCCTTTGCCTCATAACTGTTTAATCGTTTCTTCCTATTTTGTTTAATAAATGGCTAAATAGTAGCTAATTTTCTTTTTAATTGGCAGTAAAAAGTCTATAAAATATGCTTTTGTTTTCCGCATCACATTCCATTGATTTAGCAACCCAAGCAGTCTGGTGAATTCCAGTTTGAAAGCTGTTGCCATTCTTAGAAGCATAAAATTAGGATAAAAGTTTAACCTGATATTGAAATTGCAACAATAAATTGTCTATCTTTTGCGATATCAGAATTCTTTTAAAACGCTGTTTTTGGTCAGAATATTGTTTTTCCTTGCTGTTTCTTGTTCTAGTAGTTTAGATGGACATTTTGCTTTTCCTAATCTGTTTTCCGAATTCTGTTTCTATGTGTTTTAGAACATGAACTGTAGCTATTTTAATTTTACTTGATACCAACTTTTAAAACCTGAAGCATTATTTTGCTCAAGAAGGCAAGAATAAATGGAATAAATCTCTCCTGTATGTCCCATGCAATGAAAATGAAGCCATGAAATGTCACGGTATGACGTCATGACTTATCATTTCCGCTTCCGTTAGCGGACTGCAGGTTGAATTTGTCTACATTCTAATCGCTGTTGTGTAGATGTTGGCTATTCATTACTGAACGATTCTGAACATCACTGAACGTTAAACTGAACATCACCGAAAATCTCGTATTGTAATTTTAATACTTAAAGTAAATGATTTTCTACTTTGTATATAGAAAAGGGACAATAATTTCAAATAATGGTTTCAAATTTAATAAAATCTAGATACATAAAAATGTATAAATTATAACTATAAGCCAAATGTATACAAGGTAAAAGCTAGAAGACCAGTGGAAGTTCCCAAGGTATTTTACGCAAATTATGCCTAAAGGCACTTTCTGAGCCTTCAGATGTTTATATTTGCTCTCAGAGTCGGTGTAATTTTATTAGTGTACAAAAGAACAGTTTTATAGGGTATAAAAAGTGTAATTTCGTTTAACAATATGCTTCATAGTCTTAACCATATGCTGTAAGGCGACCGTGATAAGTCGTGACGTCACGATATTGACATTTTTTGGCTCCATTTTGTGACGTCATGCTTACTCCATGTATTGTAACTTCTTTGGTTTTGCTAAGAAGTGATCTTTAATGTTTATTTACTGTGAAACTTCTTTATGTACGGCCTACGCTTAAAAGAGCGTTTTTAACGTTTTGTATGTTACCTTTATTTATTAAATATCATGTTCTTCGCATTTAAAACACATAGCATTCAATTGAAAAGCAATATCGCGAAATATATAAAAACAGCAAAACAACATATCTTTAGAATTTCCGATACACTGCACTGGATATAAAAATGTTTTTTTTCCCCGTACAGTATTGCCATTGCTGGCTTTGAAATCGTTGAGTTTTTTAATCAAAAAGTCGTTAAAGGTTTGTAAAATTTGAAATAGATAACAAAAGAAATTTAAAATTCAAAATTCGTTCTTCCAAATGACCATGTTTTGTTGGAAGTCTACGTTATTCAAACGTTGATGGCTCTAGGTACCGTTGTTTTTTCCCAATGCGAGAAACATTCATGTATTCATGCAGATTCTTCATTATTTCGTTTCTTTAAATATAATACGATGAGATAATGTTGGATGGCAACAGTTTAAAAAGTGAATCCACGCAAAATGCCATTTTGAAATTAATAGCCATTCCGAGCTTTAGGTTAAAAACTGCAACCTTGCAGAATAGGTATCATTCAAATATCTGGCAGTGAAAGTATAGTTTTAATAGTGTTTGTTTGCATCTGTACGATTTGTTCTCGAGTGCAAATAATCTGTTATTTATTTCTTTAAGAAGACGTGTTTGAGAGTGGTTTAAACGGGAAATACTTTTGATAGTAAAGGAAAATGGCAATTTTAAGGAATTAATTTACCAGTAATTCACAAAACAACTGAACAACAGTCTTGATTGATGGAGTAGTAACCAATGTTAGTGTAATAAACATATTTTGATAACAAACTAGTCGCTGCATTCGGAGCACCTGCTCAAAAGGATAACGTGGTTTACCAAACGCTGCAATCGTTATTATCAAAGTAGTTCATTTAAGTATAGTTCATCAAAGTAGTTCCAGTCATGCTGAAGAGAATTAATAGAAAAATTGTTTGAATGGAGAATTCAAAATGCACATGAATGTTTTATGGTATAGCATGGTAGATAGCACCCAAAAGATATTTTCATCTGTTCTGAAATTACCTGTGTAATGCAGTAATGGATTTTAGGTTTGTTTGAAAGCGTCAGGAGTGACAGTGTATTTAATTATGGCAAAGCACACGAGGGCTATCTGCCTAAGGGGAGGGATGCCTTCATGGAGGACGTTCTAAGGAAAACTGGCTCGTATACACCTCGGGAGTGATAGATTGTAGGATGACGATTTAGAAGTTTACGATTATTTTTAATGATTATTATAGGATGACGTCGGAAGTAATAGATTTTAGGATTTTTCTCTGCAGTGATTAATTTTAGGGTTGTTTGGAAGCAAGCGTCGGCAGTGGTGAAGTTTAGGATGATGATTTAGAAGTTTACGATTATTTAGGATTACGATTATTTTTTGTCATTATTTAGGATTTGGTCATTATTTAGGATGATGTCGCGAGCGATGGAGGTTAGGATTTTTCTCTGAAGTGATAGATTTTAGGATTGTTTGAAAGCGTCGGCAGTGATGGGTTTTGGGATGATGATTTAGAAGTTTACGATTATTTAGGATTATGATTATTTTTGGTCATTATTTAGGATGATGTCGCCAGCGATGGAGTTTAGTATTTTTCTCGGCAGTGACGGATTTTAGGGTTGTTTGAAAGCGTCGGCAGTGGTGGAGTTTAAGGATAATGATTTAGAAGTTTACGATTATTTAGGATTACGATTATTTTTGGTGATTATTTAGGATGATGTCGCCAGCGATGGAGTTTAGGATTTTTCTCTGCAGTGATGGATTTTAGGGTTGTTTGAAAGCGTCGGCAGTGATGAAGTTTATGATGATGATTTAGAAGTTTACGATTATTTAGGATTACGATTATGTTTGGTCATTATTTAGGATGATGTCGCCAGCGATGGAGGTTAGGATTTTTCTCTGAAGTGATAGATTTTAGGATTGTTTGAAAGCGTCGGCAGTGATGGGTTTTGGGATGATGATTTAGAAGTTTACGATTATTTAGGATTATGATTATTTTTGGTCATTATTTAGGATGATGTCGCCAGCGATGGAGTTTAGTATTTTTCTCTGCAGTGATGGATTTTAGGGTTGTTTGAAAGCGTCGTCAGTGGTGGAGTTTAAGGATGATGATTTATAAGTTTTCGATTATTTAGGATTACGATTATTTTTGGTGATTATTTAGGATGATGTCGCCAGCGATAGAGTTTAGGATTTTTCTCTGCAGTGATGAATTTTAGGGTTGTTTGAAAGCGTCCGCAGTGATGAAGTTTATGATGATGATTTAGAAGTTTACTATTATTTAGGATTACGATTATGTTTGGTCATTATTTATTATGATGTCGCCAGCGATGGAGTTTAGGATTTTTCTCTGAAGTGATGGATTTTAGGGTTGTTTGAAAGCATCGGAAGTGGTGGATAATGATATAGAAGTTTACGATTATTTTAGGGTTACGATTATTATTGATGATTATTTTAGGATGACGATGGTAGATTTTAGGATTTTTCCCTGCAGTGACATATTGTAGGGTTGTTTAAAAGCATCGGCGAAGTTAAGCATAGGAACATTAGAATATTTTGCATTAAGCCGCTATAACAATAAGATAACATCCACATCGTTAATTCTAAATAATATGCGATTGCTACTGCAAAACAATTAATAAATAAAAGCATTTTGAAAAGCAATATAAAAAATTCCGATATGGACACTATATAACAGTCTATTAAATTATACACGTTTTTTTGCCGGACGTAAACTTATTTTCTCGAATTATACTTAACCAATCCCTCAAGGCAAGCTGAAAATGGCATCAAAAATTGCAAATTTTAAAATTAAATATTCTGTCAATTTTTGTCGTACGGGAGTCAAAATTCTTGTAGTTTTATTTTTTCATAGTGAGTATAAGACTTTCACAAATACAAGTATAGGAACCGGGAGATGGCATTAAAAGTTAGATATCGTTATTTGTCGAAAACGTTAATTTTGGTTTTAAATTTGACATGCTTCCATTACTTCCTTAACGCAGTATTCCAAAATTAAACAGCCAAATTAGCACTTTTCTACAAATTCAAAATTACAAACATTAGCGCAATCATCAAGAGAATTCGATTAAATGTAAGCTTCCGAATCGAATCCAATTTACCGATATACTCTCTAACGGCCTAGGAAACTTGGAGAAATTTCTTTTTTTTTCCTACCGTTACCATTACGTATTAAATAAATGATGCAGTCATCAAAAGTTTTCCGGGTTTTTCAAATGAGACAGAGTTCATGTGTTCAGGGAAAGTCAGTTCTTCTGCAATGAAGAGAAACATTTAAAAGACTGCAATTTTGCGTTTCTTTTTACCACAAAATGGGGAGTTAGAGATAATATTAAAGTTCAATTTCTTTTATAGCCAATTTAAAATTTCGTCCTAATTATCTCAGTCAAACGTTACATTTTTAAACGGGAAAAAATTACTCTCGATAATTTTTGTCATTTACATTTTTTACTCAGGAAATTTTGGATTTTAATCTTGAAATATTCGGTTCGATTTCAATAGTTTTGACGTTAGAAAATTTTTGAGAAGAATCTCTAAAGTTTTCGAATCGCTATGTCACGTGACGCTATTCTATATTAATGTATGGTACTCAGAAACTGTTCTCTCGCGAGATTTGGTAATTAGGAAATTTACAGAATATTAGCATTGGATATGGTACTGTAAGCTTTATTTTAATGAACGCTTATTTCTTATGTTGAATCTTTCCTACACGTTCACTGTTTCGTCTACTCCACCAGAAAAAATAAATGAAATAAGGTTCGGCCGTTAAACATTGTTAATGTTTAGTAAATGTTTTTGCGTTTTTATTATCAATTGTGTTTTGGTGCTCTAAGTTAGGATGGAACGAAAGTCCCCCGACTGTCCATTATGACTGTTCAGTTAATTTAAGTTAAAATAGAGTCTAACTTTATAACACGCTAATATTTTTCGTATTCATTTGAAATATGATATATAAATTGAGAGGTTTAAATTATTCTAGAGATGAAAGCGTCATTAGTAGAACCTTTCCCGATAATTTTGGAGTCGTTGCCTAATGTTAACTATCAGCTATTTATCATCGACTTACTCCAACAAGGATTGCCATTGTAAATCACTTTCCACTTATAAGGTATTTTTCCCACTTCTCTAGCGTGCCTGTGTGGTGTAGTGGTTCAGCACGCTAGGCCGGTATTCCAGAGGTCCGTGGTTCGATTCCCGGCGAAGGCCTTTGCTATTTTTCATCTTGTCTGCTTTCAAAAAAATACCCAATGACTCTACAAGTAGCGCCCAAACTAAAAAGGTTGTGGATGATGATTCTTACCACCCAGGATTTGGCGACTAGGTCCCCTAAAATCCTAGTCGCCCTTTAAAAAGAGAGTATATAACGTATTTCTAACACTTCCCTAGCGTGCCTTCGTGGTGTAACGGTAGCATGCAAGGCCGATATTCCAGAGGTCCGTGGTTCGATTCCCGGCGAAGGCGGTTGCATATTTTTCATATTTTCTGCTTCCGATTACCTAATGACTCTGCAAGTGGCGCCCGAACTAAAAGGGTTGTGGATGATGATTCTCCGCACCCAGGATCTCACGGCAAATTACCGAGATGCCCATTTACTCAATGTTAAATGGACTTGCCGCCTCTATTCTTACTTTTCCGGCATAGCTTATCTCTCTAGATTTTTCATGTTGCATTATATAGTAAAATACAACAGTTTCACGTATAATTGTACTAAAATCATCTATCCATGTACAAATGCTGTAACGGTATCAAGATGGATGCAAATTCGTTGACCGCTCCGGGCGGCAAAAGTTCTAGCTACGGTACTGTTTTTTATAAATCAGCCAATAACGTCAGCATTTTGTGTTTATTTTTCGCAGTTTTTCAGAAGTTGTATTTGTTTCAGAAAAGCTTTATTGTTAATTCGAATATATTTCGTTGAAACCGCAAGAAATAAATTTAAACAGTGGCATAAAAGCTACTGATGAAATGTACAGAACATCTATCGAGATAGTAATTGTAATCTGGCCATTCGAGCGGATAAACTTTAGCCTATGCAATCTATGATAATCCAAAAAAAATCCTCCTAATTTGTAGTTGCCATACGAAAAACGTTTCCAGACATATTTCCTTTCTCAACTTCAGTAACAGAATGTTTCAAAATGGAGAATATATTTCACAATTTTATCTCACGCAGAGAATCTAGGAACTTCCCACTCCATTCCTCAGACTTCATTGTCTGCCGCTCAAAGACTTTGTAATGCTTCTCAATCAGTTCGGTCATTGAAACAAATCGTCATTTCGGAAGTAATAGAATTCTACTTCAACTTAGAACAAAAATAATAAAAATATAAGAAAAGGATAAGAGAAATTATTTTCTGTTTTTTGTGTGTGAGAGGGAAGAAGAGTAATTCTTCCAGTCACGCGAAAGAAAGGAATCTCTCGCTTTTATTTCGAAGGGTAAACGCAATGAGATTTGCAGAAAAGTTTATGTTACTTTTACTAATGCTCTAAGCGAGGGAAGAAAGTTTCATTACTTCTGGGAAAGATGAAAAGTGCTTTTAAATTTTATGGGGATTTCGATTTATATTTTAATGGACGCAGAAACTGCAATATGCGTTTAATGTTTGTTATGTTAAATACATAATTTAAATGCTGGAATTTAGAGCTCTTCTTTACTCGGCTTAAAGAAATATTAAATTATTAGATGACTGATAGAATCTACACTATTAAAACCCTCTAAGCGGCAAGGACGTATATATACGGCCTATAATATTTATTGTGATATCTGTAAGAACGTATTTATACGTGCATATTAAAATATGTCAACGAAATTAAGGCAATATATCAAAAGAAAACAAATTCAGGTATGAAATACCAGGAGAGTTTTTGTATTAAAATTAAAAACATAATTTGTTCTCATAGTAGTTTTGGGAAATTTGTGCTTTCTTAGCGAAAAACCTAGCCGCCCAGAGGGTTAAAATCTCTGCCCGTCTGTCTGTTTTTGTTTGTTTGTAACATCGTCTCCTCCGGAACGGTTGGGATGCTGAGTTTCAAGAGAGGTATTCCAAAAATTCCTGCGAAGCCATTCCGACTATTATCGTTTTCGTACGACTTTAATTAGCAGAGATATTAATTAAAAACTCTGAAAACGCTAATTTTTGCACTCATTTTTTCAAATGGCAACATTCATGCGCACTGGAGATAAAAATGCTTTATTTAGAAAAGTGTTGCCACTGCTCGCTTTCAAATTTTAGACTGTGTTATTAAAACATTTGTAAGCTTTACAAAATATGAAATACAATGAGCATTGCCAAATAGTTATTATATTATTATTATATACTGTCATATTTTGACGTGGAACAAATCACGTGATTGCATCTGACGTCACTGCATGTCGAAAATTGTTTGTTAATCTCAGAATTTTAAATAAATAGCTGCTGTTTGCAACGTTTTTGTTTCAGGTGAGGATAACTGACACGATATATTATTGCTACGTTAATTGTTTTATTGATACTGATATAAGTTGTTATCTATATATATAAAAAAGAAAGGTTAGGTGTATTTCTCCTAATAACTCAGTCATTACTATAGCTATCGTCGCCAAACTTCCTACGATTCTTTTCTGGGTCCTAGAAAAGGTCGAAACTGAAATCAGCGATATTAATTAAAAACTCGGGAAAACGAGCCATCATTTTCGCGAGCAGCAAGCAAGCTAGAGATGAAAATCTGCTTTATTTCGAAAGGCGTTGTTACTGCTAGCTTTCTAATCCTAGAGTTTGTTAATAAAAAAATTTCTAAGTTTTACGATGAAATAAAAATAAAATTGCCAAATATTAAATACATTACTTACGTATCTTCAATTCATTTTTAAATCCAAATTCTGTAGTTGCTTAGATAAAATATATATCTTTATTTTATGTTATATAATTAAGCTGTGATTTTCAATGATTAAGAAATTACCAATGAGTACTGATTTCTAAAAAATAATTACATTCCATAAGATCTGATCAGCTGCTTCGAGACCTGTGTCTGCTTAGGAGGATTTTGATATATAGTGAATTGTATATTGCGGTACGTTTATTTAGATATTTAACACTGCATGGTAATGGGGTACAGATTTACTTATCATACATGTATAAAAATGTCCTTTCATAAACAGGCCCACCAGCGCCCGAGTAGTAACATCTCTGACCACTGGTAGTTCAGTTCGGGATTCAAATTCCGGCAAACGGGTTGGCTGCATGAGCGTCTTCGTTATTTTCCCCGTGTGTAACTTATATGCTAATAGGAAGTCCTTCACGAAGGCATCCCTCCCATTATACGGTATTTTCTCCCATTCGAGAAGTCCAGGTCGAGTCCCGGGAAGGACAATGCTAATTTTTCACGTCTTCTGCTTCAAAATAACTTAATGGCTTTACACATTTAGGCAATTAACTCTCAAGTGCTTTGCCATAATCAAATAAACAAACCAAAACAACCTTTTACCAACAGTGAATGACAATAGATTTATCTGGAGAAAACTAATTTCAAGGACAAGTTTGACTTTTATTTTAAATATTTTCCAGAGAAATATGATGCATCATTAACTACTCGTAAGCTGCAATAAATAACCCATAAAACGCTCGAACGGATCACTAGACACCGCCCAAACGAGAGGGCGTAATTCCCACAAAACCCACATCAACACTCTCTAAAGCTTGGCTTATGCATCATCCTTACGTTCTTTAAAGCAGCCATCTGGTGGATAAGCTTGGCAAAAGTTCGATGAGGGCAGAGCCGGTACTTTTGAGCTCTCCTTTTGGCCGATGTCCAAGACAGCAGTCTTGAGCCAACCTATGGGAAATGATATTGGCGCAAAGATGAAAGGTTTTTGCGTCTAAAGCGACAACAAAGCACCGATGTTATGAACCTTTTCTGCATGAGAGGAGTTGATTTGTATTGCTGATAGATCGCAACAATACATGAAGCTTCCACTTATTTATGAGGGCTTACGCGCTGGCAATGAAACTTGCGTATGCCTACTGCTTCTGAATAAATATCAGCAGTTTTTGCCGTCTCTTTGGCAACGTCATTTAAACCAAAAGATATCGTTAAAAGTATTGTCATTTACTACAATGTATTATAAATCGTATTCTGTTCTAAAACCGGTTTTAAAAAGAACAGCTTTAAAGGTTTAAAAGGAATTCGGTTACAAATGAGTAATGAATCGAAGGAAAAATATCGATATTAACAAAGGAAGAGAAAAGAAAAGAGAATGTCTGTAATTACACGAGTCAGGCGATGCAAGCAATCTGCTTTCCCGGAAAAAGACGTTAATGCAAAAATGTTTAAGATTACAAATACTTTTTATAGAAGAATGATTGATCAAACCATTTACTGTGTGGTGTTCTAAATTAAGCGTGTCATTAATGGAAAGCTCTGAAAAAATAGATTAAGGCACATTTCGGAGAGAAATGGAGAAAACAAATATAAAAAATATACTGTTCGTAAGTGTGAGGTGTTAAGCTCTCGAGAAAGACAGGTAATTTATTGCGGCAAAGCATGCAAGGGCTACTTGACAGAAAAGATATATCTCCGTGGGGAAACTTCTGAAGAAATGTTTTCATATATATAAGCTACACATACAAGGAAAGCCACAAATTGATCATGTGGCCAGCCTATTCTCCCCCATGAGTGGAACCCAAGACACATCAATACTCATTTTCTTTCTCCTTTGAGACTACCAATAAATAATTTAGGGAAACAGAATTAGAAAAACTTGGTAAAGTAGATTACGGGAAGAATTATATAAAAAATAAACGGAAACAAACTCCTATTATGTTATTGTTGCGACTAATCTCGTTTGTCTGATATCAGACTAAACCAACGAAATTATTGCGCTTACAATATTACGCCTAGGAAACTACTGCGCCTATAAGATTACGCCTATCGTCGGCAAGAACCTTGGCAACCATAAACGGATCAGCAAGATATTTCCCAGTTCCACCCCAATTTTGAGGTACAGCACCTCGGCGGGGGGATTGAGTCCGAGTTTCTCTCACACTTCTTGCCCTACCACCAATCCACATGGCAGAATTTTCGGCCTGCCATATATTGAGAGTGCCCTCATGCCGCAAAGACAAACATCCATTCCTTGTCCTGAATTCGAACTAGGGCCTTACGGGACGGTAGTCAGCGTCGCTAATCAGAATATATATCTATATATAAATATATAGATATATATATATAAATATATGAATATAAATATATAAATAAATATAAATTTAAACAAATTTAAATTTTAACAAACATGTATATACGTAAATTTAAATTTCATTCCTTGCAGAAATGGCGAAAAGAATTAATTAAATTTGTATTTAAATTAAATAAATTTATTAAAATTCAATTTATTCTTATGAAATAAATAAATAAAAATATATATATATGAATATATATATATATATATAATTATGTCTATAATATGTCTATATATATACATATATTATGTCTATATATATATATATAATTATGCCTATAATTTAATATATATATTGGGTCAGTGCATAAATTCGTGCGCAATTTTTGGTAAATTTTTAAATAATATAAAAAACACAATTTAACATTTTAATCAATTATATTGTTGCGAGCGTACGGGTTCGTTATGAAATGAATGCACAAGTCCGATGAAAAATGAACAAAAATTTATTATTATCACAACAAAAATGCTTAAATTTTCTCAAATTATCATGCAGTATTACAATATCTCACAGTAGTTTTCTTTTAACTACTCAAATGTCAATAGAACGTAATTCAAAACAGCTAAAGAACGCTAATCCGCGAATTCGCTACAATCAACAACAGTAGTTTTCTAAACAACAACAAACTAAGCAACTACTACAAACTGAGATGTTTTCCTCCTTTTATAAGATTTTAAAATCACGCGCTAGAATTTTCCAGTACTTTCTCGAAATCAAAAAGAGATATTTATTTATTTAATGCACGCGCTCTTGTATTTTCAATTTTCCGGCTTAGCTTTCTTTTAATATTCGTCACGCGCTGCACTGCGCGAGAAATAAAACCATTTAATTTCTAATTGAACTAACATTAGCTTTTTAAATACCAAATTCGTAACACTGCCCCCTTCCCAAGGACTGCACGTCCCGGGCAGTACAATCCCTGGAGAGGAAGCAAAACTTACAACTGTGGCATAAATGCATTAATAAGCATTACATTACAATAATAAACAACATGAACAATAAATGCAATACATAAAACAAATCAAATGCTATCAAATACAAATCAAATACACATTTAAAAACAAAAATGGACCATGGTCTTATACTATTTACAATTATTTACATTATGTACTATGGCCATAGTAATGAGCTAACCTGTCGTAATGAACGACTTTAGGTTTAGAGTTCGAAGACTTACGAATCCGAACCACGACGTCATTCAGCCTGTTTAGGACTGTGTACGGCCCATCCCAAGGTGACTGTAATTTCGGACAAAGTCCTTTCCGTCGAGTCGGATTCCACAACCACACCTTGTCTCCTTCGTGGAATTGATGTTCAGTAGCTCTTGTGTCGTATCGGGTCTTCATCTTCTCCGTCGCCAAGTTGACTCGCTCTCGTGCAAAATTGTGCATCACTTCAAACCGGGCCTGGAGATCTTGAATATATTCCTCAGACGATGAAGGAGCATCCGGAGGGCGGCCAAACAATAGATCACAAGGCAGACGAAGGTCAAGACCGAAGAGCATCTGTGATGGAGAATAGCCGGTAGTCTCGTGGACAGCACTGCGGTAAGCCAGTAAAAAGAGTGGTAATTTCTTGTCCCAGTCCTGTTGGTTTCTGGAAACCACTAATGAGAGGTTATTAAGGATGGTTCGATTGAACCTCTCTACCATGCCGTCCGACTGGGGATGCAATGGCGTCGTTTGAGTTTTGTCAATGCCAAGTAGTTTGCAGAGTTCTTTGATTACTGCCGAGGCAAAATTCCTTCCCTGATCGGAATGTAACTGAAGAGGCACTCCGAACCTGGAAATCCAGTGCTGTATCATTACCTCAGCTACTGTGACTGCCTCTTGATCAGGAATAGGATAAGCTTCAGGCCACTTGGTGAAGTAATCAATGACAACGAGTATGTATTTGTTGCCATCAGCAGTTCGTGGCAGAGGTCCCAGGATGTCAAAGGCGATACGTTCAAAAGGCGCACCTACGTTGTAACGTTGCAGTCTGCCTCGGCTGCGTTTCCTCGGTCCTTTCCGACCTGCACAGGCATCGCAAGATCGGCACCACTTTTGCACATCATTCTTTGCATTATTCCAGTAAAAGCGCTCACGAACTCTCTGTAAGGTCTTCATAATTCCAAAGTGACCTCCTGTAGGGCTGTTATGTAGTTCTTTGAGGACATCAGGAATCCGGGATCTCGGAAGTATCAGTTGCCATCGGAACGTCTTCCCATCATCCGACTCGAATTTCCGGTATAAGACGCCGTTTCGAATGTGAAGTGAATCCCAGAGTGCCCAGTATTGTTTTGTTGTAGGACTACAGATAGAAATGTCCTGCCATGTAGGTTTTCTGTTTGATGACTCTATTAAATCAAGTATGGGTTTAATGTCGCGGTCTTCCAGCTGGTCTTTCCTGACTTCATCATCACTCCACGGGTCTCGAGCAGCCGATGTTGATGTTGTAATTTGTCTTGCGACCGGAGTCAGCAGTTCGTATTTCGCTTCCACCCTGGAACAATATCGGCAGTTTTCTTGGCAAGGTCTTCTAGACAGGGCGTCGGCGTTTCCGTGTGATGATCCCTTACGATGACGGATAGTGATGTCATATTCTTGGAGTCTCTGTATCCACCTGGCTATTTGACCCTCAGGATTTTTGAAATTTAAAAGCCACGCCAATGAGGCATGGTCCGTGCGGAGGAGGAATTTTCTCCCGTATAGATAATGATGGAAATGTTCTACAGCTTTGACTATGGCGAGCAACTCTTTCCTTGTGACACAGTAATTCCTCTCCGGTTTAGACAGGCACTTGCTCCAGTAAGCTACTACACGTTCTTGGCCGTCTATTTCTTGGGACAAAACAGCACCGACACTTTCATTGCTCGCGTCGGTGTCGAGAATAAATGGTCTGTCGAGCTGAGGATACGTCAGGATTGGAGCAGATGTTAAACCTTCCTTTAAGTTGTTAAATGCATCCTCGCATTCCTTTGTCCACAAGAATCTTTGCTTGCTCTCTGTCAGCTTGTGAAGTGGTCTTGCGATGGAAGAAAAGTTCTTCACGAATCTCCTATAGTAGGTGCAAAGCCCTAGGAAGCTTCTCAGCTGATGGACATTTTCGGGACGCGTCCAGGATTTAACCGCTGATACCTTTTCAGGATCCGTGCGCACACCTTCTGCAGAGATGACATGTCCCATCATCGTAAGTCACTTCCTTTCGAAACAATTTGCATTTAGCGGGAGTCAGCTTTAGATTGGCCTCTTTCAGTTTCTGAAGCACCTTTCTAAGATTTTCTAGATGCTCTTCAAAACTCTTTCCGACGATGATGATATCGTCCAGGTATATCAGACAGGCTTCGTAAGAAAGGCCTTTCAAAACTGTCTCCATAAGACGTTCGAATGTTGCCGGCGCATTACACAGTCCAAACGGCATCACTTTGAACTGCCAAAGTCCTTGTACCGTAGTAAATGCCGTCTTTTCTCGGTCATCAGGATGGATTTCTACCTGCCAATACCCACTCTTTAAATCAAGTGTTGAGAACCACTTGCTTCCAGAAAGAGTGTCTAGAATGTCATCAATTCTAGGAAGAGGGTAACTGTCTTTCTTCGTAACCTCATTCAACCGGCGATAGTCAACGCAAAATCTTGTTGAGCCGTCTTTCTTTCTGACGAGAACGATGGGAGATGCCCATGGACTCGCTGAAGGCTCGATGACATCGCCTTCTTCCATATCTTTTAACAGTGTTCGCACCTCTTCCTGTTTAGCAAACGGTAGACGTCTTGGATGTTGCTTGATCGGGGGATGATCGCCAGTATCTATTCTATGTTGTGTCAAACTAGTTCGACCCACGTCAGAAGACGAGCGGGAGAAAACAACTTGAAGATCTTTAATGACGCGATCGGCAGCATTTTTCTCTTTATCGTTTAATTGTGCATTCTGCAATAACTCCGATGTAATGCTCTCTGAGGACACGGATTCTGGGATGTTACTCTTTTTTTCAACGCTGGTTACTGGAGTACATGTTGCAACCACTTCACCTTTCTTAATAACTCTCGACTTTTCAGTTACATTGGCGACTCTCACCGGGATAACCGTTCTGGATAGGTCGACGAGTGTTGAGGCTACTAATACTCCTTTTGGGATATTACAGTTATTGGGATATTCTATGATGCCGTAGCGGAAATTTCTATTTTCGGCTATGGATCCAGGAAGTAAAATTTCTGTTCTTGCCGGTATTGTAATATAGTCTTGTGCTATGATTTTATGGACAGATTTAACTTCTTCATCATTAACGAGAAATAACGCTATGTCCTCAGATGTAGAATGCAATTCGTTATTTTTAAAATCCAAGGAAAAATTGTATTTCCTTAGAAAGTCCAATCCGAGTATGCAAGAATCAGTGATTTCTGCTACATATGCCGTGTGATGGTAAGCGGCACTTCCAAACGTGATGTTAACATTTACTTTTCCGTCGATGTCGATCTTCTCACCGGACACAGTCTGGAGGGTAACGCAGGGCGGCGTCCAGATAACAACAACCAGTTTCCTAGTTGTTGAGCCAAATCTTTTCGGATGATGGTGACGTTGGCTCCTGTATCTATAGTCATATTGCACGGAACTCCATTAATATGTCCTATTATGAAAAGTCCATTACTGCCGCCTCTCACTGCAGAAATCTGAAGCGCTTTAAACGGGGGCTTTTCATTATCTGGCAACCTCCGCCCCGCGAGATGGCCACTAATTAGTTTCCCTGCTGCTTGTTAGAAGCGGTCTTAACATCAGTACCCTGGGGTGTTTTGCAGTTTCGTCGTATGTGTCCTTCAGCACCGCAGTTCCAGCACTTAACGGTCGGTTTCTTCTCACCAATATTCCGTCTCAAGGCGTTCAGTTGTCTAGTTAAATCGTCAAGTCGAGCGGTGACTTGATCCCCTGGCTCCTGGACTTGAGCAGCTCTGACTGGGTGGCGGTCTCGACGAGTGGCTTGCTGGGCTGCCTCAAATTTCATGGCGTACACTAGAGCACTTTTTAAATCTTTTACATCCGCCATTCGTAGAGCTTTCTGTATTTCAGTATCTCGGATGCCGTCGATAAAGTATTGCAAGGACAGGATTTCCCTTGTTTCTGTCGGGCATTCCGAAAAGGCGAGATGGGACAGCCTTTCAACATCCGCGGCGAGCTCCTGAAGTGTTTCGGTAGGCTTCTGTTGACGAGATTTTAATTGGAACATGCTGTAGTCTTTTAAACACTTCTCCCCAAAGCGCAACTCCAAGGCGCCGGACAGAGCTTCGAAATCTAACCTTTTGTTTTCGGGAAGAGTCTGAAGGATATCCGCTGCGTCGGCTCTTAGAGAAGCGGCGAGATGACAGGCCTTAGCTTGGGAATCCCATCCATTCGCATCCGCCACGATAGAAAATTGTGTCTTATACACCTGCCAGGAGGTCTTCCCATCATATGTGGATAGCTTCAGAGGTGGACGAGCAGGCATTGGTAAGAATTTAAAATCATCACTCCTGCTCCCTGCCGACGCTACGAATTTGTTTAAAGGATCCATTTCTTTGGCAACTGCAGAAACTCTCTCATCAATTTGTTCTTTTACAGAAGAAACTCTTTCTTCTGTTTCTTCTTTCACCGAAGAAACTCTTTCTTCAATATGTCCAACTTTATTTTCAACTGCGTCAATTCTGCCTTCCATAGCTTCAAATTTATTTTCTATTATGCAAGTAATTTCTCTTTTCATTTCTTCTTGACCAGCTTGAACGGCTTTCATTTCGTCCTTAACGGATTCCTGGCCCAATTTCATTTCTTCCTTAAATGATGCTTGGCCAGCTTCCATCTTTTCTTGGAATGCAGCAAAAGCACTAATGAGCTGTCTCAATTGTTCTTCCATCGCTCTTGTTATTGGCATTCAAATCCCACTTCTGACACCAAAAATTGTTGCGTGCGTACGGGTTCGTTATGAAATGAATGCACAAGTCCGATGAAAAATGAACAAAAATTTATTATTATCACAACAAAAATGCTTAAATTTTCTCAAATTATCATGCAGTATTACAATATCTCACAGTAGTTTTCTTTTAACTACTCAAATGTCAATAGAACGTAATTCAAAACAGCTAAAGAACGCTAATCCGCGAATTCGCTACAATCAACAACAGTAGTTTTCTAAACAACAACAAACTAAGCAACTACTACAAACTGAGATGTTTTCCTCCTTTTATAAGATTTTAAAATCACGCGCTAGAATTTTCCAGTACTTTCTCGAAATCAAAAAGAGATATTTATTTATTTAATGCACGCGCTCTTGTATTTTCAATTTTCCGGCTTAGCTTTCTTTTAATATTCGTCACGCGCTGCACTGCGCGAGAAATAAAACCATTTAATTTCTAATTGAACTAACATTAGCTTTTTAAATACCAAATTCGTAACAATATATTTTCCTCCATTATCTACAATGTCTCGCCATCTTACAGGCAGCTGTTTTTATGCCATTGCTGTAGAAAGTCTCTGGTTTTGATGCAAAAAAAACTCGAAAGTTCATTGTGTACATCCTGTTTAGAATTTAATTTTTTTCCCAGTAAAATGTTTTGTAAGGCACGAAAATCACTTGAAGCGAGAGCACTGCTCGTTTTTCACGTCTATCAGTGTCAAAAAGACTAATGTCTCTACAGTGATGCCTGAACTAAAAAAAGGTGGTGGATGATGATTCTTCATCACCAGAATTTGGTGACTGGTTCACCAAATCCCCAGTCGGCCTTTAAAAGGGGGATTATGTAATTATTCTCTCGGCTTATTAGCATGTCTTCGTGGTCAGCACACTCGGCGTGTATCTAGAAGTTCGAGGTTCGAGTCCAGGCGAAGGCATTCCTCATTTTTCACTCCCTGCTTCGAAATAACCTAATGTTTTCACAGCCTTACCTATGGATGAAACTAATGACTTCCCGATTTTCATTAAAACCTCCTCCTCTTGATAGGAGAACTGGAAAGGCTCTCTTCTAACTCCGACATCAAGAGCAATTAATCAGCTTTGAATTATTTCAATTAGTGAAACTCACTTAATTTCACTTGACATCTTATCATGATTTGGGCGAGTATATTCGTCATATAATTGTTCTATTTTTAGAAAACGCCTAATTTCGTGTCTGTGTTCTTCAGAACATTCCTTGAAATGTCTTGCGATATATATTAATTGAATATATGTCTGAAGGGGAACAGAGCTTTTAAAAAGAAGGTCAAATTATGGAGCGTGTTGAATACTGTTACGAATTTGGTATTTAAAAAGCTAATGTTAGTTCAATTATAAATTAAATGGTTTTATTTCTCGCGCAGTGCAGCGCGTGACGAATATTAAAAGAAAGCTAAGCCGGAAAAATTAAAAATACAAGAACGCGTGCGTTAAATAAATAAATATCTCTTTTTGATTTCGAGAAAGTACTGGAAAATTCTAGCGCGTGATTTTAAAATCTTATAAAAGGAGGAAAACATCTCAGTTTGTAGCAAATTACACTCGCACGTTTGATGATATAATGTTTTGAAATTTAAATTCTAAATAAGGTGTATGGAATTAAAGAATTGTAGTTCAGTATTATTATTTTGCTTTACGAGTGTGATTCTAAAATTTAGGAAGTGAAGGAAATTTATTTATAAATAGTAAGTGTTTTTCGTTGGTCTCTTTCGAGAGGTGTACTTGGAGTAGCTCATCTGGACAAGTTCGTGAGTATATTTTTGATTTCTACGCTTCATTATGGACATTGTCTTGTACATCGATAGGATAGCTTGACTTGGTAAATATGGATGAGATAAATGATTTAGCAATCCTTAATAAGCGCGATATTGTTGAGAATATTCTTAAACATGGCACGATTGAGGATTGTAGGCAGATTATGTCTGAGTTTAACTTAGCGTTTAACACGCTTAGAAATGGCTTACGGAAAATCACCCCAGAAATGGAGCAATGGCTCCAAAAAACCTATGCAGAGCTTGAGAAGTGTGTAGCGATTAAACAAGCTGCAGGAGATTCAGTGCAAAATATCTGCGGTAGCATCCCGTTAGGTAATACTAGCAATGATTCGACATCTAATCAAACTACAAAGCAACCCAAACCAGTTTCAAATGTTATTCAGGAAATAAGCAAAATAAATAATTATAATGAAAAATGGATTACACCCAAAAAATACCACAAACGCACACTTAGTGAAAGCAGCAACGGTTCAATGACGTCAACCAAAAATAAATACGCTTCACTAAAAATAGATGATAAAATGGACACTACAAATGTTAGTTCGCTAAACTCACAAGAAGACAGTACTAATAATGAAGGTGATTTCATCACGCCCAACAAAAAGGCTAACAGAATTCCGCCGATTATCATTTCAGATGTCACGGACTGGAAAGCCCTCAGAGATAATATTAAGCAATTTACCATATCCATGGAATGTGTACAGAAAGGTGGTGATATCCACATTAAAGTTAAATCGGACACTGAGTATCGTGAAGTCACGAGATACCTAGACGAAAAGGAAATTCCTTACCATACCTTTCCTCTCCCTCAGGATAAACCGATAAGAGTTGTAATCAAAAAATTATCTGTTCACACCAAACCCGAGGACATTATGGAAGAACTAATAGACAATAACATCCCGGTTAAAACAGTAAGACAAGTTACCAAGAAAATAGACAATGAAATTGTCAAAATACCCACTTTCATGGCTGAAGTCAAACGCAGCATAGAAGGCAAGAAAATATACAACATAACGCATATTCTAGATTTGGCTGTTAAAATTACTCCCTTCAGACCCACTCCAGGACACAAACAGTGTCACCACTGTCAGAGGTATGGCCACAGTCGTGCTCACTGTAAGCACAAGCCCAGGTGTTTAAAATGCGGGCAAAACCATATTACTACTACATGTACAAAAGACAGAAACTTACCCGGCAAATGTTGCCTCTGCGGAGGCCCCCACATTAGTTCGTACCGTGGTTGCGAAATGCATCCGGATAACTTGAAAAGAAAAATTGCAGAAAAAGAATTCCAAAAAGAAGCGAGAAAAACTTCAAAAAATAGTCCCCCTGATATCAACTTAGAAAATTTCCCACCTCTTCCAAGAAGAAACATAACTCAAAATAGCAGTGAAAATGTTAATGAGCAGAATGCTTCATCTACCAATCAGGACGTAGCTGTCGAAAGTGAGAACTTAGGCTCCGTTTCCGATTTCTTAATTTGGCTGAAGAAATTATTCCTGCAAGGAAAAAATCTCTTCGAGCGGTTCTTAAAATCTAAATCAATATTGGAAAAAATCCAAGTCGGCTGGGAAGCCTTTGAACTTTTATCAAGCATCAATTATGAATTTTAACCACATTAACAGTAATTCAAGAACTCACCTCACTGCCCCCAGCAGTTTAAATCTAGCATTTTTTAACGCCAACGGTATTCGCCACAAGAACGTTGAAGTTGCAAACTTCCTTACTCACCATAATATTGATGTGTTTCTAGTGAATGAAACTTGGCTCAGACCTAATGATAAGTTCAAGATCAATGGTTACAACGCATTCAGGACGGACAGAGACCATAACAGGGGCGGCGGTACTATGATATTAATTAAAAGGCATCTGCACGCCAATGAGTTTAATATTCCCAATAGCAGCAGCATTGAAACCACTGCGATCGTTGTGCATTCGCGCACAAATGAGCCGATTGTCATCATCTCGGCTTATAATCCCCCCAGAAACATTCTCACCAACAATGACTTGCAAATTTTTAACAATATCACTCACCCTGTTATTATAGCAGGGGACCTGAATTCTAAACATCATAGCTGGAATTCTCAAAGAAATAACACAAATGGCAACAAACTTTATAGCTATGCTCTTACGAATGACCTTAGAATTTTTGGACCAACGGAACCTACCAGGTATCATCATACAGGCAGCTCGGATGTTCTCGACATTGTTATTACAAAAAATATCCAGCAAATCCCTTTCCTACAGGTGATTAATCAATTAACCTCTGACCATCTCCCTGTTAAATTTACTTACCATGGCTTTGAGAAGACCTTGCCTTTAAAGAAAATTATAAACTGGCAGAAATTCAATAATTCTCTAGAACAATTACCTGCACACCCGGCTCTTGCCGATATTGTAGACATTGAGTACAATATCACTAAGATCAATAGTAAAATTAAGAAAGCCCTTGATGATTCCACCAAATTCAAAGATTATAAGAAAGATAAGCTCCCCGACCACATCATTGAGAAAATAAAAGACAAAAACCGCACAGCAAAAATCTGGCGAAGAACAGGCGATCCCACTGTTAAAAGAAATCTGAACAGAAAAATTAGGAACATCAAGACCCTCCTCCTAGAGTACAGATCAAATTGTTGGGACGATTTCTTAGACTCCATGGATTTCTCTCCGAATACAGTCTGGCGTATTGGAAATTCCTTAAGGAATACTAATAACAGAAATATTGGTCCTCTCCACACCAGTAGTGGAATTGCTTATTCTGAACATGACATGGCTGAAGCCCTTGCGCAGCATCTAGAAAAGACGTTCACCAATCATGCCTCTAATAATGATGAGACAGATGAAGAAGTCGATAATTTCATTAACCACCTAGCTGACAGAAATTGTAATAATCACTTCAACCCAACTTCTCCAGCAGAAATAAGTAATATAATTAGCAACTTAAAGTCCAGGAAAGCTCCCGGCTACGATAGCATCACCAATACGGTTCTCAAAGCTCTCCCAAGAACCTACATAGTCCTCATTACAAACATAGTCAATGCTTGTATGAGGCTCAATTACTTTCCGCAACAGTGGAAGCACGCGCAGATAATTACGTTTGTCAAGCCGGGGAAAAACCCAAAGGACTTAAACTCCTACCGTCCGATCAGCCTTCTCCCCAGTTTGGGAAAGGTATTTGAGCGTGTCCTCCAAGAGAGATTAACTCAACATCTAGAGGATAAGGAAATTATATGTAAAGAGCAGTTTGGTTTTAGAGCCGGTCATAGTACCGTGCACCAACTACTGAACGTTACAGAATTTATTGCAGACTCCTTCGCAAAAAAGAACACAATCGCCAGCTGCTTTCTAGACCTAGAAAAAGCATTTGACAAGGTGTGGCATGAGGGTCTCCTCTACAAGCTGCACCTTGTTCATCTGCCCATCAGTTTTATTAAGCTCATGAAAAGCTATCTTAAAAACAGGACCTTTCAGGTAAAAATTAATGACTCTCTCTCTTCAAGAAAAAGAATTAAAAGCGGAGTGGCTCAAGGAAGCGTTCTGGGACCGCTTCTGTTTAATATCTACACGAATGATATGCCGGTTCCTTTGAATGCAAAAGTAGTGAAATATGCCGACGACACAGCAATTTTAACCAAGTCGCTAAAACCTCAGCTCGCTGTAGATAAACTTGAAAGCGCAGTAAATATCATAGCACACTATTATGATTCATGGAAATTAAAAGTAAATCCGTCAAAGAGCCAAATTCTCCTTTTCAGACGTCATCGGAAGTTCACTCCTGTAAATGTAAATATAAAAATTAATGATCAAGCCCTAGCAATTGTTTCAAATACCAAGTATCTAGGAGTGGTCTTCGACTCACAGCTGTTATTCAAAGAACACACGGAGTATGCCTTGCGCAAAGCCACCGCTGCTAAAATGTCTCTTTACCCTTTAATAAGAAGAAATGCTAAATTAAATATCAGTCTCAAGAAGAAGATCTATACCAGCTTAATAAGACCCACCCTACTTTATGCAGTGCCTATCTGGGCCACTGTGTACAAGACTTATAGACACAAACTACAGGTCTTTCAGAACAAAATACTCAGACAAATTGTTGACTCCCCATGGTTCGTACGTAACCTGCAGATACATAAAGAACTAAAAATAAGACCCATAGATGATCAAATTCTCACCACGAGCCACAATTTCTATGCTAAAATAGAACTTTCTCAATACGAACATATCCGTAATCTGATAAATTATGATCCTACTATAGAAATTGCAGCAAAGCGCCCAAGAGGCATCTTCCATAACAGCAAATGGTGAAATGTGTATATATTGTACATAGTACTATTATCTTTATTTTATCTTCATTGTGTCATTTTACCAGTGTCTTTGAAACTTTATAGACTTATGGACATGATCCGTGTACCTGGATCTTCAAAGCACTGATCTTATATTTGTCATTTTCGTAATCTTCTTATTGTTATATCAGAGACTTTGTAATATTGTGGACTTATGGACATGATCCGTGTACCTGGATCTTCAAAGCTCTGATTATTTATTGCTAGTGTAAAATGTTTTTCACCATTTGCCACTTCGCTCAAATACCGCCGTCCCTATATGTACATAGTGTATAGTTACAGTAACTCATGTGCCTCAGTGTTGTACAAGAACTTTAGTGTTTAATTTCTCAGACCAAGACTTCACTGAATTGTGATATCTACTATTTCAAGATGCATTGGGCTGTGGACAGTTCACGGGAGGGTGACTACCACTGTCCAACCTGTGTTTTACAGAAAGGATGAATTTGAATATTTTGTTTAGCTAATCTGTTGCACTTAGTTGTGTCATTTGTCTTCATTTAGATCGCGATATTAGTTTAATTATTCCAATCTAGATAACCTGTTTCAAAACTTGATAATTATTAATATTTCCAATATTTCTCATTGTACGCGTAAGCTGGTGACCACCCACGTGACAGGCTCCTGCCAATCATCTCCCTTACTCCATCTACATTTCCCAAAAATTGACAAGTTTCGCCTAGTTGGCGCGGCGTAAATCGCCTTAATTAAAAACTTAAGTACCAACGCCTTAGGGCAATTTACCAACAGAGACGGTTAAAATAGCGGTTGGCTACTAATTGCCGCCTAGCCATTGACTCGATTTCGATTTCGATTTCAGTTTGTAGTAGTTGCTTAGTTTTGGTTGTTGCTTAGAAAACTGCTCTTGTTGATTGTAGCGAATTCGCGGATTAGCGTTCTTTAGCTGTTTTGAATTACGTTCTATTGGACATTTGAGTAGTTTAAAGATAACTACTGTGAGATATTGTAATACTGCATGATAATTTGAGAAAATTTAAGCATTTTTGTTGTGATAATAATAAATTTTTGTTCATTTTTCATCGGACTTGTGCATTCATTTCATAACGAACTCGTACGCACGCAACAATTTTTGGTGTCAGGAGTGGGGTTTGAATGCCAGTAACAAGAGCGATGGAAGAGCAGTTAAGGCAATTGATAACAGCCTTTGCCTCGTTTAAAGAAGAAAGGAAAGAAGAGATGAAATCAAGCCAAGGAAAGATGGAAGGGGCCGTCAACTCCGTTAAGGAAGAAATGAAATTGGGCCAGGAATCCGTTAAGGAAGAGATGAAATCTCTTAAAAATGAGATGAAAGCAGGTCAGGACGAAATGAAAAGAGAAATTACCTGCGTAATAGAAAATAAATTTGAGGCTATGGAAGGCAGAATAGACGCGGTTGAAACTAAAGTTGGACAAATAGAAGAAAGAGTTTCTTCGGTAAAAGAACAAGTAGAAGAAAGAGTTTCTTCTGTAAAAGAACATATAGAAGGGAGGGTTTCTGCTGTGGAGGAACGAATTGAAGGAAGAGTTTGTGCCGTCCAACACCAAATCGAACAACAAATTGATGATAGGGTTTCTGCAGTAGCCAAAGAAGTGGATATTTTAAAGAAATTCGTAGCGACGGCAGGGAACAATAGTGATGGTTTTAAATTTTTACCCATGCCTGCTCGTCCCTCTCTGAAGTTATCCACTTATGATGGGAAGACCTCCTGGCAAGTGTATAAAACACAATTTTCTATAGTAGCGGATGCGAATGGATGGGATTCCCAAACTAAGGCCTGTCATCTCGCCGCTTCGCTGAGAGCAGACGCAGCAGATATCCTGCAGACTCTTCCCGAAAACCAGAGACTAGACTTTGAAGCTTTATCCGGCGCATTGGAGCTGCGCTTTGGAGAGAAGTATTTAAAAGACTACAGCAGGCTTCAACTAAAATCCCGTCAGCAGAAGCCCACCGAAACACTTCAGGAGCTCGCCACGGATGTTGAAAGGCTGTCCCACCTCGCCTTTATGGAGTGCCCGAGAGAAACGAGGGAAATCCTGTCGTTGCAATATTTCATCGATGGCATTCGGGACCCTGAAATACAGAAAACACTGCGAATGGCGGATGTTAAAGATTTGAAAAGCGCTCTGTTGTACGCCATGAAGTTCGAGGCAGCCCAGGAAGCAACTAATAGAGATCGCTACCCAGTTAGAGCTGTGCGAGTCCATGAGCCAGTGGATCAACTGATGGCTCGTTTAGATGATTTAGCCAGACAAGTGGACGCTTTGATACGGAGTAGGAGCGAGAAGAAAGTGGCTCTAAGGTGTTGGAGATGTGGTAGTGAAGGTCACCTAAGACGGAATTGCAGAACACCCCAGGGTACGAAATATAAAGCAGATGATTTTACCAGACAAGTCAGTGGCTTGAGACGGAACAGAAGTGAAAAGAAAGTAGTTCTAAAGTGCTGGAACTGCGGAGTTGAAGGCCACATACGAAGAAACTGCAGAACACCCCGAAGTACGGAAAATAAGACCATTTCCCAGCAACGAAGCAGTAAACAAATTAGTGACCATATCGAGGAACGGAGGTTGCCAGATAATGAAAAACCTTGTTTTAAAGCGCTTAAAATTTATACAGTGAGTGGCAACAGTAATGGACTGTCCATTAATGGGAATATCGATGGAGTTCTTTGCAATATGATCATTGACACAGGAGCTAATGTTACCATCATTAGGAAAGATTTCGCTGAACAGTTTAAAGATAAACTTATTTGGACGCCATCCTGTGTTACCCTTCAGACTGCGTCTGGTGACAAGATCGACATAACTGGGAAGTTAAACGTGAAAATCACATTTGGAAGTGCCGCCTACCATCACACGGCATATGTGGCGGATATTACAGATCCATGCATACTCGGATTGGACTTTTTAAGGAAATACAATTTTTCCTTAGACTTGAAAAACAAAAAACTGCTTTCAGGATCTGAAGACATGACTATCCATCCTAAGAAGGGATCCTCACCTGGAAATGCCGACGCTTTGTCCGAAAGAACCAGCTCAAGAAACAGCCGAAATCATGCTAGGGTCGAAAAGAAACACCAGACTACCAGCTATTCTCCATCTCAGATGCTCTTCGGTCGAGACCTTCGTCTGCCTTGTGACCGCCTGTTTCATCGCCGTACGGATGCGCCTTCATCGCCTGAGGAACACATCCAAGATGTCAAGGCCCGTTTTGAAGTGATGCACCGTTCCGCACGAAAGCGAGTGAACTTGGCGACTGAGAAAGTGAAGACCAGATACAACGCGAGAGCTACTAGACATAGATTCAACAAAAGAGACAAGGTGTGATTGTGGAACCCGATTCGGCGAAAAGGAGTCAGGCCTGAATTACAGTCACCTTCGGATGGTCCATATACAGTCCTGAAGAGACTGAATGACGTCATGATCCGTAAGTGTTCGAACTCTAAACCTAAAGTCGTTCATTACGACATGTTAGCTCACTACAATGGCCATAGTACATAATGTAAATAATTGTAAATAGTATGAGACCATGGTCCATTTTGTTTTTAAATGTGTATTTGATTTGATTTGTATTTAGTATTTGATTTGCATTTAGGATTTGATTTGTATTTAGTATTTGTTTTGTATTTAGTATTTGATAGCATTTGATTTGTTTAAGTTATTGCATTTATTGTTTATATTGTTTGATATTGTAATGTAATGTTTATGCCACAGTTGTAAGTTTAGCTTCCTGTCCAGGGATTGTACTGCCCGGGACGTGCAGTCCTTGGGAAGGGGGCAGTGTTACGAATTTGGTATTTAAAAAGCTAATGTTAGTTCAATTATAAATTAAATGGTTTTATTTCTCGCGCAGTGCAGCGCGTGACGAATATTAAAAGAAAGCTAAGCCGGAAAAATTAAAAATACAAGAGCGCGTGCGTTAAATAAATAAATATCTCTTTTTGATTTCGAGAAAGTACTGGAAAATTCTAGCGTGTGATTTTAAAATCTTATAAAAGGAGGAAAACATCTCAGTTTGTAGTAGTTGCTTAGTTTTTGTTGTTGCTTAGAAAACTGCTCTTGTTGATTGTAGCGAATTCGCGGATTAGCGTTCTTTAGCTGTTTTGAATTACGTTCTATTGGACATTTGAGTAGTTTAAAGATAACTACTGTGAGATATTGTAATACTGCATGATAATTTGAGAAAATTTAAGCATTTTTGTTGTGATAATAATAAATTTTTGTTCATTTTTCATCGGACTTGTGCATTCATTTCATAACGAACTCGTACGCACGCAACAATACGTTACATTCAGTAATAAAGTAGTTCCAGTAAACTCCTGTTACTTCAACGTGAGTAGTAACTTGATGAATAACATGCAACTAAAGTCATAACTGATTTTAAACTATATTCGGGTGAGTGAAGAATGCAATTGAATGTCATGCTTATTTAGAAGATTATAAGGTATTTCTCCCGCTTTCGTGGTGTGGTGGTCTGCATACTAGGCGTGTATTCTCGAGGTACGTGGTTCGATTTCCGACGAAGGCGTTGCATATTTTTCATCTTAGCTGCTTCCAAAAAATCGTAATGTCACTACAGTGGCCCCCGAACAAAAAGGGTGTTGGATGATGATTCTCCTCACCCGGGATTTGGCGATTGGATCCCCTAAAACACCAGTCGCCCTGTAAATGGTGGAGTATATCTCCCGCCTTCTTGGCATGCCTTCGTGGTGTGGTGGTCTGCACACTGGGCGTGTATTCCAGAGGTCTGTGGTTCGATTTCCGACGAAAGCGTTGCATATTTTTCATCTTGCCTGCTTCCAAAAATACCTAATGTCTGTACAAGACTTTTATATATATATTTTCTTTAATATAAGAAAAATATTAAATTGGACATATCAGGAAGTATGACGTGTGCCGATACCAGAATTGTTTTGCAGTTCCTTCTTCTGTCATATCTAGTTAAGAAGTGTTTGCAAATCATTTATGGCTATTGGATTTTTGTTACTTAAATACGGTATTTTACAGAAAAAATTAGGTATTGAGATAAAGACAGTAGAACTTCCAGCATTTCATGAAGAGTTTAATCAAATTTACATATTTTCCCATTCTACAAAGCAGAACCCTAGTTCTGTAAACTAAACAAACGTAAAGCGAAGATATAATTACCA
Organism: Stegodyphus dumicola; assembly: GCF_044657685.1. Taxonomy (NCBI): domain Eukaryota; kingdom Metazoa; phylum Arthropoda; class Arachnida; order Araneae; family Eresidae; genus Stegodyphus; species Stegodyphus dumicola. The sequence continues at coordinate 265,548,333 of NC_140769.1, read as the reverse complement.
TTAATGCACACGAAAAATGCTTTCCAGTTGGTATCTCCAAAACTTAAAGTAAATATCTAATGTGCACACCAAATGACCTCCTTGCGCGGCCTATTAAATTCCAAAAATTTTTGCTGTGCTTCCTTTAAACTTATTTCCTCCAGTTTCATTAGAGGTATACTTTCTCATTCAGTCATTTCAGTTCTCACATCGAGGCAAGGCAAAAATACATAAAATCTCAAAGCAACTTCATTAAAAATTGTTTTATGTTTTTAAAATTGTTTTATATTTTCAGAAAAACATTGTTTTATGTTTTTATAGTTAAAAGAAGTTAAAAAAGCAGTTTTTATAATTAAAACTTGTTTCTTCGCCAGGACCAACTATTCGACGAACGGGCAGGAAAGCAAAGTCTCTGGTACCCAAAACTGAAAGTTAACTTTTGTTTCCACTGAACAAAAGACATACTGAAGTTGGTGTACCAACTAACTTAATTTTTCTGCTATATTGTAAACGAATGGCGGACTCATTAAGTTTAGCGTTAAGCTTAACTTTTAAATTGTTGAAACTTCAACAAGGCACATAAACCGAAACAGGAACGTAAGAAAAAGATAATTCAATTGTTTTTAAAGCAAAGAAAAAAAATACACAGTTTACCAACATATAAGAATAAAATTACTGAGCTCACCAAGCCGGGCAACAGGGTGGGAATATATACTTATGTAAATATATACATTTGGTGTAGCCGATATCAACGAAAAAGGGAGGTGCACAACTAGATGTTACAATAGTCAAATATGCAAAATTTCAACATTCTACGTCTACTCGATTTTGAGTTATGCGAGATAAATTCATAGGTATGTGCGTAGAGGCATCATAGAAAAGTCTCTTCTGCATCCACTTTACAATCGTTTTTAGAAAAAATCTGCTGTGTACACCACATGACTTCCTTGTACGGAATATTAAATTATACGCGTTTTTCTTGCATTTCATTTAAACTTATTGGATTGAATTAAATCTACATCGTCGACAGCGCATAAAACACAATAGAAAAAATGCACTCTTTAAAATTCACTACATTTGTTTACCATAACGACACTCTGGCGCTAGGTTCACTTAACAGCGTTATATTTCGTTCATATTATAACCCAGAATGTACAAAATTTCTATCATTTGAAAAATTATCTAATCGTAGCCACATATTCAAATACTGTAATAAATCTAGAACGATATATAAAAGAAACTAAGCAAACATTATCAGGTTCAATGTTTCTTCTAACCTTCTTCGGAAACATACAATGACCTGACTAGAACAGAGAGCTTACTAAAGCTATGTTCACTAATTGTAGTAAGTAGACAGGATACAGACGAAGGGTATACAAAACCCTTTATTTTTTTCTTTATATACAATGACTTCCGTACTTCGGAATACAATGACCCTCCACTCGGGGTCTAACTTAAAAGATATCAAAATAAAACTAAACTCTAATTTAACTTTAGAATAAGATTGGCCTTATAATAACAGAAAGCGTATGTAGCACAGAGACTGTGAACACTACAATACGTTTAATTTATCAAGAGGATTAAAACCTCTGGCCTGGAAGGCAAAGTAGCAACTGCGTAACTTCTAAGGTAAGCGGCCTGCTTCGAACTCACGGCTTCCTCTCTTCTGCTTGGCAAAAAGGCCACACTTAAATACTTGGCGTTCGCCAGACAACTTTGCATAAACTCCTTCACGCTTATAATTCTGGCCGGAAGTAGAAAATAAGAAGTGATAGTAAAGATTTAAAATAAAATAAACGTTAGTAAAACTTAAGATCCTTACATACTTCCCGCCAGAGTTAATTAGTTTGAAACTGAGGTCTAAAACGACCTTGTTGAAAACTTTTAGCTCTAGAAACTAACGCGAGGCCAAACTTTTACAAACATAACTTAGCTAGAAACTAGAAAATTTTAAAAGAAAGAAATTTGTTACAATAGCAGCTCCCGGAATATACAACAATCTTTTTTCTTTTTCATCTGTACTGCATCAAAACAGGAGCTTTATTCAATTCTGGTTCCTTCCAGAGATCTGGAAGGAAAACTAGTTTAATGAAATGTTACAGAATGACATTGCAAATAACATATAGAATATACTTTTCTTAACATTCTTATTTCATTCATGACTATTTTAATTATCTCTCCCCGTGCTCTCTGACATGTGTTGTAAAAACACCAAACACGAATGTGTTTCTGTCTATGTGTTCAACACTTCCTCCTACAATCAAAACACTAATGTGTTAAAATTCAACATACGAGACCTCTTAACACACCCTAATTTCAACTCTAGACCCTGAGGTACTATTCTGAAAGTGGCTAACTCTAAAGTGTAGCGTCAGAGAGCCTAACTACATCATTCAACCTTTAACACATATTCACCATGATTTAATCTTTACAGTCACACGAATAACAAATTTTTTTAACATTACTTTCACTTTTACCATATCACGGTATTTCTTAACATTCAAAATAACAGTTCACATGTATACAAGAACATATCAAGATGCCGTTAATTTTACACATTTGAAAACATACATTAGTAGTACATTGTTAACTTCTATTCTTTTCAAAGCAAGTGCCAATTCTTTCTACATTGAAATAATACAACATTTCAAAAAGTCTTTCAAACTAAAACTTCTTTCTTGTTAGAATGTTTTAAATAAAATTTATACAATAACTTTTTACAATATTTAAGTCTTTATACAACGCTATTATACATCAACTTTAGTTTTACGCGCGAGTAATTGAAAAACATAATAAGAAAATCGGTCACAACTCATTTCTCGCCCTTTTGGCGATAAAGGTACACCTCGCATGAGGTAAAACTTCTTGCTATCTGCCACTTGCAGTAAGAATGAAAGATTAACTTAAGTTTGTAAAGTAACATAAAATTTTACTTATCTTTGTAATATTCAGACATCCTTTTCTGGGCCCAGTCTTTAAAGGTGCTGCAGACCGTAGCTTGGTTGATCCTCCTTCTTGTACGGGCTCGCCCTTCAGTGCTTTCCTCTGGAAGCTTCCGTTTTTCACCACTACGGCCACCCTTGAACATCTTCCTTCTGTCCTCTGCTTGTGGTCTTGGCCGTTTGAAGGCAGCTGGTCTTGGTGGAACCGGGAAACTTCTGTCGTGATCCTGCTTGGACCTCGTTGTTGGCCGTTCAAATTTTTCTTGTACTTTTTCCTCCGCCGCTGATGGCCCTTCCGCAGTTCGGCGACTTTTGCTGCGGAGAGTTCTGTCGGATGAGTCAATCTTCCGTTTCACAGCCGGGTTATAGTTGCCGTCCTTTCTCCCGGTCTTTTCCACATACGTCGTCCTTCTCCCTTCTTCATTCTGGGGGTGTTCGTGAACTCTGTTTTTTGGACGGTGGAACGGCTTCTTTTTCTTTGTACCTTCAATTTTTCCGCGGGGCAATTTTCTTTTCACTTGCTTCTGTCTCTCATTGGCTTGCCCTTGTACTTGTCGTTTTCCCACCTCTGGAACTTGTACCTGCGGTGTCTGCCGTACCGGATCCTGCAAAAGATCTGAAAAGATTTGCATTTTATTACGGTCATAGAATGGTTTTATCTGGTCAATGTTTGCGGAACAGGTTTCACCATTTCTTGCCTTTAATACTACAACAGCGTGAGTTATTTTTTCTATAACATATGGTCCTTCAAAGCGTGGGAAAAATTTGGCAGTTTTATCTTCTGGTGCTGAAGAAAGTGAATGCTTAATTTTTAGTACTTCATCCCCTACTTTATAAGTTACTCCCCGTCGTTTCAAGTCATAATACAATTTTTGTTTTCTTTGTGCTACTTCTGTATTCTTTTTTGCTTCTTTTATTAGTTTTTCTATATCACCCATTTTAAATTCTGGGGCTCTTTGTTGCACATAAAATAGTTTATCTAACGGTGTTATAATCTTTCTGCCTAGAAATAACTCAGCAGGAGTTTTTCCCGTTGTATCATGTTTTGCGGTCCTAAGGGCGAAAGCAAATTCATTGACATAGTTATCCCAGCTTTTATGAAAATTTTTAACATAACTACGGATAATTTTCACTATATTTCTGTTGACCCGTTCCGCTATATTTGATTGCGGCCGATACGGGACCATTTTTAAATGACGTATGCCCAGTTTTTGGCACATGTCTTCAAATATATTACTTACAAATTGAGGACCATTATCCGATATAACTTTTAGGGGCGCCCCGTATTTTAAAATATATTTATTTAAAATAGAATCGGTAACTAATTTCGCGGAGGCTCGTTTTAAGGGAACAATTTCGGTCCATTTACTAAAATGATCAACTATAACAAGGAGATAGCGACTTTTGTTTAACTGACTTTTTGGGAAAGGGCCCAATAAATCGATACCGATTATTTCATTTGGAAATTCGGATTTAATACTATTTAGAAACCCGGCCGGGCGGAAATTAATATAATTAACGGCTTGACATGTTGGGCAGGACTGGACATACGCCCTTGTTAACTTTTGCAGTTCAGGAAAGTAGACTGCCTCGCGTACGCGTTGAGTAGTTTTTCGAATACCAGCATGAGAAGCTAAAGGGCTGTCATGGAGCTCTTGCAGGATATTTAACCTAAGACTAGCTGGGATAACAGGTCGAAATTCGTTGTTGGAATTCGTAGTTTTTGTATAAAATAATAGACCATCTATTAGTTCGTAATGGGCCGCCCTATTTCTTATCGCCTCAATATCTTGGTGGCTAAAATTTTCAGGATCCTTCAAATACTCATAAATACTTCCAAACTCAGGATCCTTACCCAGTTCGGTTATTACAGTTTCTCGGGAATTTATTGTACACGCTGTCAGCATTGCAACTTTTACGGTATTACCCTGTTCGTCTAATTTAATTCGTGACAGGGCATCTGCTACGATATTTTCCTTTCCGGGGGTATGCTTGATTACCAGATTATATTCTTGCAGCTTGAGTGCCCATCTTATTAACCTTGGGGATAAATTTTTTCCAGAGTACAATCTAGTTACCGCCGCATGATCAGAATATGCTGTTATCGGCGCCTTTCCAAAATAGACTCGGAACTTTTGCACTGCTAACAGAACTGCAAGTGCCTCTCTCTCGGTCGCGGAATAGTTTCTTTGTGTTTGATTTAAAGTTCGGCTAAAAATGCTACTGGCTGCTGATTTTGCGAAAGTACCGCTCCTACCGCATAATCCGAAGCATCCGCTGAAATTTCTAAATTTTCATCCTTTTCAGGAAATTTCAACACAGGGGCTTGCGTTAATGCTTGTTTTAATTTTTCGAAAGCACTATTGGCTTCGGCCGTCCACGAGAATCTTGCCTTTTTCCTTTTTAATTTTAACAATGGCTCAGCGATAGCCGCAAAATCTTTTATAAAGGACCTATAATATGAACAAAGTCCTAGAAAAGAAGAGAGCTTCTTTGCCGTGTTTGGAGTCGGATACTTTTGTACAGCGATTATTTTTGATTCATCTGTCTCGATCCCTTTTTGCGATATTTTGTAACCTAAATATTTTAATTCAGGGGCTGCAAATTTGCATTTTTCGACATTAACTTTTAGACCGGCCTCATTTAATAAAGAAAACACCTGTCTTAAATCCTGTACATGTTGGTCTAGATTATCACTAGTAATAATGATATCGTCTAAATAAATAAATGTGGACTTTCCGAGAACAGGTCTTAACACAATGTCCATGCATCGCTGAAATGTTGCTGGGGCGCCTGAAAGGCCAAACGGCATTCGCAAAAATGCATAAGTGCCAGACTTGGTTATAAAAGCAGTCTTAGGCACGTCCTCAGGCCTGATCCCTATTTGAAAATAACCATTCGTTAAGTCTAAAGTTGTCATAAATTTGGTTGATTTTATGTTCCTTAAAATTTCTTCTATAATCGGTAACGGATATACCGGATATTTCGTTATGGAATTTAATTTACGGTAATCAATAGCGAATCTCCACCTTTTTGGATGCTCCAAAGGATAATCATTATTTTTCTTACATAAAACCACCGGACTAGCATAACTACTTGAGATAGGCGTTACGATCTTTTTACGTAGCATATCGGTAATATGCCATTCTATAATTTTTTCCTTATTCTTATCATACCGGTATGGTTTTTGACGAACCGGCAATGCATCTCCGGTGTCAATACTATGGTTAGTAACCTGGGTAAATCCTGGAATATCACTAAATAAGGAAGCAAATTCACTTACCACTTGTCGGATTCTATCTTGCTCGTCATTAGGCAGGTGGTCGAGATTTACCCTTGGCGGTTCAACCTTTTCTACACGCACTGGTTTCATCGTCAGCTTAAGAGACGCTTCATTAAAATCCAGTGTAGCTTGTGCGTCTGAAAGAAAGTCTATTCCTAGTATTAAGTGTGCTTGCAAATTCTTTACTATAAAAAACATCACCTTTACTTGTTCGTCCTTGATACGGATGTACAAAGGTACTTTACCTACGCACTTACATTGTTCTCCTTGCGCCGCTAATACTGTTGTATTATCCGCATTATATATGCGGTATTTGCGAAAATACTTTCTAAAAAAGACTTCTGCCACACAGGAACACTGCGCGCCGGTATCCAGGAGTGCGGTGGCCGGGATATTATTTACCAAGACTTCAATCTTCGGAAGAGTTAAATTTTTCACCATTACTGTATTTAACTTGTAGGAAGAGGGGTTTTCGTGGCCTTCGGATTTCCGCACCCTCTCGTCAGCAGAAATCCGTTTTAGTTTAAATTATTTTTTCTTTCGGTGCTTTCCTTCTTTCTCCACTGGCCTTGAGACTTTTTTCCTGGGTTGCTATTGAACTGTCGACGTTCGCCGGCTGTTTTTGAATGCTCGGGTTTCCTTGCCCACTGATTCGCTTTTTCTCCGTAGCCATGTGCTTGAGTTTGCTGTAGTCTTGGCGTACCAAATTGGTTTCGCTGTTGATATTGGCGTCTTCTTTCGACGTCCGCCGTTCTTCTACTTTCAAACTGGATTGCTAGCTCAAATAATTTTTCCAGTGTAGTCAGATTTCTCAATTCAATAAAGTCTTGCACTTGGGGTAGTAACCTCGGCAAAATCACTTGAATTATTTCAGGATCCGGACGGTTTCCATACAAGAGCTTGAAAACGTGAATTTTTCTTAAAATAAAGCTCGAGAGGTTTTCGATTCTTTGTTGATATATACTGAAAAGTTCTGTTTCTAATTTCGCACGATCCCTTACAACAGGGAAGGCTTTTAGTAGGGCAGTCTTGAAATTTTCGTAGGTATAGGTGGGACTTCCTGCTTGACCCAAGAGACTTCTGCCGATACATTTGAACAAGTTAAGCGCTTGGCCCCTCAAAGCGCTGGTAGCTAAGGTAACTTTTTGAAACTCGTGCACGGGGTAGAGCATGAAGTGGTCATCCAATTTTTCCAAAAAACTGGTTACCTGTGAGTTTCCATTAAACGTTGCTTCTGGTTTCATCGAAGCGCGCATGGTCTGGACAATATACCCAAATCCTTCCAGGGCGGCAGCTGGCATTTCTGGATTCTGAGCTGTTTCTGCAGGCAGCACAGGTTCTTCTTGAAACTCGGCCATGGTTATTCTTCGTCGGGCGCCACTATCAGGTTCAATGTTTCTTCTAACCTTCTTCGGAAACATACAATGACCTGACTAGAACAGAGAGCTTACTAAAGCTATGTTCACTAATTGTAGTAAGTAGACAGGATACAGACGAAGGGTATACAAAACCCTTTATTTTTTTCTTTATATACAATGACTTTCGTACTTCGGAATACAATGACCCTCCACTCGGGGTCTAACTTAAAAGATATCAAAATAAAACTAAACTCTAATTTAACTTTAGAATAAGATTGGCCTTATAATAACAGAAAGCGTATGTAGCACAGAGACTGTGAACACTACAATACGTTTAATTTATCAAGAGGATTAAAACCTCTGGCCTGGAAGGCAAAGTAGCAACTGTGTAACTTCTAAGGTAAGCGGCCTGCTTCGAACTCACGGCTTCCTCTCTTCTGCTTGGCAAAAAGGCCACACTTAAATACTTGGCGTTCGCCAGACAACTTTGCATAAACTCCTTCACGCTTATAATTCTGGCCGGAAGTAGAAAATAAGAAGTGATAGTAAAGATTTAAAATAAAATAAACGTTAGTAAAACTTAAGATCCTTACAACATAACAAAAAAGAAACAGTTTTTCACAGACGATTCGGTATTTCTCATTCAATTACTTCAGTTCTCACTTCGCTACAACGCAAAAATACATAAAATCTCAAAATATCTGTATTAAAAATTACGAAGTAAATCTTAAACGCTTATTTCATCGAAAAAATTCCAGAAAGGATTAAGCATGATTTAAATAATAAATGAAGGCGTTATCTTTGTTGTTGCGAAGCTAAGTTTCTCTAGATTGGCAACAAATCCGCTATCCTGCTGTTTCAAATGTAAACAAGAGCAGTGGCCACTATCAAAAACATTATTAGGCTTAGCGGCACTTAAACAATTTTAAAATTGTTGATAATTCTAAAATTATTGCATACAGATTTACTAAAGGCATAAAAACCTTAACCAGAAGATAAGAACAACATAATTCAATCATTTTTAAAGCAAAAAATGTACAATTTACAAACATATAAGAGTAAAGAAACTGAGATCACTGAGCCGCGAAACAGAGTGAATATATATATAAATGTATTTATATACGTTTGGTGCGGCCGATTGCAACCAAAATACGAGGTGCACATCTGGATGTTATAGCAGTCCTATATATAAAATTTCAACGTTCTGAGGCAACTCGTTTTTGAGTTATGCGAGATACGTATGTACGCACGTATGTACGTTCGTACAGACGCCACGAAAAATTCTCTTCAGAATTCATTTTAAAGCAGTTTTATAATTTTTTTTGAAGGAAAAGTGTATTTTATTCTGTCCTTACGTACAGATATCACGGAAATACATCGTTAAATTGCATTTGAAAGAGGTTAAAATGGGATATTGTCGTTGAAATATGCTGCCTGAAACTTTTCGCGATTACAATACTTCCTTTTTACTTCGTACAAGGAAGTAAAAAGAGTTCTTTATTCTGTCCGTTCGTAGAGATGTCACACAAAATCTTCGTTGAAATGGGATTCGCAAGCGATCAAAAGGCACATTTTCGCTGAAATATGGTACTGGAAATTTTTGGGGATTACAATACTACCTTTATTCCGTATACCAAACCACTCGAATTAATGCATAAAACCTAAAATATAATTAAAAACTAGACTGATACTAAGAATATACTTCCAAAACAAACCTATGTAATATAGGGTGCAATACTTATAGCTTCTGAATCTGGAAGATACTGACTTAAAATTGATGGCGGGACTTCAAGAAATAGTAGCAGTAATGATCGTGAGTTACCAGTGCGAAAACAACAGATCAAAGTGCAGAAAAAGAAGTGACGCAAAAGATAAAAGTGAAAAAAAAATTGGATGGTTGTTTGTATCCTCAGGGCGTTGCTTTAAAATGCTTTTTGTGTAAATAAAAGTCCCAGAATATCATCGGAAGCTGTAATGATATTCAATGCATTTCAAGAAAACACCAGTAGTATTTTCTGTAGCAAAAGGGAGAAAAGCGAAGAAATAAAAGGATCTGAATTCGATCATTGGATCAACTGAATTTTATTTCGCTTCGATTACTTACATTGTTTTATGTCTGCTATTTGATTTTTAGTGCATGAAAACCTCCTATTGTTTACTCATTGAAGTACTTAAAATTAAATACGGATGAACGTATGTTTACTTCCTTGCATTGTAATTGCGAAATATTTCGGTTTTCAGATTGCAGGGATTTATATTTATTTTAACTAACATTTTAAATTTTAAGTTCAGACTTTTTTACAAGCCTTCATTCCTCTAATTGTCAGTGCCAGAATAGTTAAATGTTGTAACATGCGTGAACTCATGAAAAGTTTTCATTGTTGAAGAAAGTAGTTAAAGTTAAAGTTAGTAAAAGAGTTTCGGTGGAAGAGAGTTGCTGCGTCTCTGCCATAGGTACGTTTACTTATTGCTGGTTCAAGTGGCTTAACTGCATTGCTTTGACGCCACTATCTTAGAAGGGGGTTGAAGTTCGAGATCTCGCTAAGCCCTGTAGGTTAGTTTAGCACTTATTAAACATTTCAACTTTTAATTCTCAATTTAGCTAACTTTCAGTTATCGCCCAAGTAGAGGTGAAATTTTAAAGAGTTAATAAAGGGTTTGAATACTTCTTCTGTGTAGTTTCCTGCTACTATTGTATTCAAATAGAAGTTAACCCATCTGGACTATACAAAATTTCAACTGAAATATCCGTGGCTAACCTTTCGAATACGGTAACAGGTAGTTTGGCGACATTTTGGTAAGGCGATAAAGGTTACTAGCTAGGACTTTAGCAGTGTACACGGATAAAGTCAAGAGTGCGCGCAATGCCATTTTTGTGCAATTCTGGGATGTTTTTTTAAGTGAAAATAGGTCGACGTGTACATGGATAACGTGTATGTGCAATTCTTAAAAACGCGGCAAGCAGTTTGCGATTCTGCACTCTCTCCCAATTTCGCACCTAATCTTCGTCATGATTAAGCACTTTTGTTCCATAAAAGTTCTAGCGTAAGCGTAATTCGGCTAGCAGATTGTTGGAAAACAATGTTGAGAAAAAAAAAAGGCCCTTACTTCGTGAAAACAAAATGGCGTCCAAACAAAAACTAGCAGGTTGCTGTAGCAGGGTTGGTCGCCAAATTTTCGCCAAAAAATCGCCAAGTTACCATAATTCGAAGATTAACCATATCCATTTTTACCTCTCCCGAATCGACTTTGACTGATTTGAGTATACCCGGACAGAATAAAGAACTCTATTTCAAAACGGATTTTAAAATGGAATTAAAATGGATATTTCTTGACGTCTGTAGGTATGTATCTCGCATAACTCAAAAAATAAGTCGTAGAAATTAGTTTATTAATTTTGGACGAACGAGTATGTCATACATTACCTCTGCGTGGGTTTGGATATATATATTTCCTACTTAATGTAGAATGTGAACGTAATGCGGGCATTACACATAACAGATATTTAACAGCACGAACACATTATTAACACACGAACAAAACACATAGTTAACACAAAAAAAAAAAAAAAAAAAAAAAGAAACAGAAACATGTGTATAATTATTATGCTGGTACACAGCGGGTGGCTTTCGTTAGTATCCGTTTCTTCTCTTCTAATGTAAGTCACGCGAGAGAGAGGCGTTGCACGCCGTACGGCTAAACTGCGCATGCGTGGTCATCACGTCATCACGTAATTTATTAATTTTAGACAAACAAGTAAATCTAACTTTTAATGTGGTCTCCCAATTTCTATAGTTATATTTGGGAAAGTATTATATTCGTTATGAAAAATAAAAATACAAAAAGTTTGATTCTCTTACGAGAAAAATTGACCGAGATATTTAATTTCAAAATTCACAATTTTTAAGTCATTTTCAACTTGACTGGATCGGTTCATTAAGTTAGAATAATTCTCGGAAATGGGTGAAAGTGAAGTGCAGCAAAATAACGTATAATTTACTATGCCGTACAAGGAAGTAAGTGTAGTATCAGATTTTGTTACAAAAACTTTTTTTTTTTTCATTATCTTATTTTTTCATGCATAGTGACAGTATTGATTGTTGGTTGCAATATAATTTCTATTTTTATTATATAATTTAATGAAAGACCTTCGCAATAGTTTGATTAAAATCATACATATTCTTTTTACAATGAAAACTGCATTTTTTTCTTTATCTACGTAAAGAAATACTGGAAATCTTTCGTCAGGAAAAATGAAGAAACTATGAGACGCTGATTAAATAGTTGGTGAAATCAAATCACTCAAGGCATAAATACCTAAAGGTGAGGGAAGCTTCATGGATGATATTCTAAGATAGGGGTCTTACACCTTTCCCACAGCCGAGAGCCACATCAGTAAATTCAAAAAGATTCGCGAGCCACAATAAGGTCTGTCAAAAAAATAATACAGTCAGAAAATTTATCTAAAAAAGCGAGGTTTGTTTTGCAAGACTACAATTGATTTTAAGCGAAGAGATAGTGTTACAGATTTGTATATATATATATATATTGGTTCTAAAAAATTAAATGGAAATCGAATTAAAATATTTTAAAACTTTTTTTAACTATGGAAAAAAGTATGAAGATGATTGTACAGAACATTGTTACAAAATGCATTTGCAATAAAAAAAAAAAAAGAAAAAGAAAAAAGAAAAAAAAAAAAAAACTTAACGTTACTATCTGAAGATGGTAGTTACTTTAGTTTTAACGTGAATCTGTTGTAACTCGTAAAGATTCCTCCAAATGTCTGTGTGTCAGCCCGTGTTCTTGTTTTTGATTTTAGGATTTTCATTTTACAAAAAGGCTGTTCACTTATGTAGGTACTGCCAAAGATAGAAGACATGAAGAGCGCATGTTTACGAATTCCTCGATACTTGTCTTCGGTCACGTATTTCGAATAAAAAGAAATTAATATAGGATTTTCAAGAAACTTGCATTTTACTGCAGAGTCACTCTATAAATTCAAATTGAAGTTCAGGTGGAACACATATTACATAAGGTAAAGTGAAATTTTTGAAAAATTCGTTATTTTCAGAAAATTTTATCTCAAATAATATCAGGTATGTCAATAAAATATTTTAAATATCAAGGATAAGAGAAAAAAAAAGTTGTTTTACGATAAAAAGCTGACAAAGCAATTTTTCTTGAAATCAAAAATTCTCAAAATTCTTCAATTTTTCTTCAAATTCAAATGTGGGACCACTAAAATATCTTCAGCGGGCACCCGTGGCCCGACGGGTTGAAGACCCCTACTCTAAGGGAAACTGGCTCATATTCAAGTTACCGCTTTTGAAAAATCCTAAACAACCAGCCCTTTCTCTGGTATTAGAACTCATGTCAAACTACCAGCTTTCAACGACATTAAGCACATAGTCATTGGCTAGCTACTAAGAAGACACGTAACCGTTTCGAGATGGCGCCCCTTAGTTCTGGTTTCGTCAACAGATGGTGCCAGTGGCTTATCTCCTGTCCAGGCTTTCTTATCTTATCTAATCATTATATCTTATGCATTTGCGTTTTTGCAGCTGAGGATGATGGTTCAGTAAAACCATCGAAACTAGTCCCGTGAAAATTTGAAAATATAACTCTGATTTTTGTTGTTTGAGTTCTAAATTAATATAGCTCCATATGTTGCCTTATTTTTTACATTATTTGAACTAATGAAACTAAAGGCATGAATAAATTAACATGAAGCTTAATTTTACTTGGCTTAGAAAGAACAACAATCAGTATGGATTACAGGACTTTGGTTAGTTAGAGTTATAATGTGCTTTAATAGTCCCGTAGGTATTACGGAGACTCAAAGCTGTTGAAAATATGGCTAAGAATATTTCTTGAATTCATTTGTCATTTGAACAGTTTATCAAATATGACCTAATACTTCACTTGATGTTTTCCGCCGAGTCAAAACTCGTTCTATCAAATTTTTATTTGTGGCTTCCTCGAAAATTGAAAATAAACGAGCGTGCATTAGGCTTTTATCATATTTGGCATTTGATGGATGTTTCTTCATCTTTTGTATTTATCCCCGAATGAAAATGCTTTAAAAAGACTTTTATTTGACGTATATTTCAGTTTTTCTTAATCCACAAGAGATTTACTGGCATGAGTTTTGTCGAGTAAAAAAACGGATTTAATATCTGTTACATTATTCAAAGTTAAGAAAGAAAACCCTGCATTTTTTGTCGATGGATCTGCTGAAGTCTTTCATCTCCGATGTCTTCAGCGTTCTTTAAATATTGCTTAATATGTTTACGTCATATTCGTAAAGTGCAACAAAACTATCTGAAGTATTGTCATGAATTATTAATCAACGGAAATTTTCCTCAGTTTTTAAGTACCGAAGAATAAACTCCTTAGCCAACCGGTCAATATTTTACTTCCGTTAAATGGGTACAATAATAGCACTCAAAAGCTTGGTGCAAAATAAAAAGATCGATTAACCATCTTTCGCTGTTAAAGATGGCTGTAGTGTTTTGAAATGTCCAATATTAGATCAAGCGTGGAGATGGGCCTTATTTCTGAATTCAGAGATACAGAGGCTGTTCACACATTTTTTAGACGACGTATATTGTATTCACAAAAAAAAAAAAAAAAAAAAAAAAAAAAAAAAAAAAAACTACATACAATTCTTGTGTTTTAAATGTTCTATTTGACACCCCTTATTCTGAACTATCTTTAGACACCACAATTTCCAGGATAATAACGCCTTTTGAAGTGGCAGAAGAGGTATTCTATTCCATTCCTCCCGAACAGCTTTCCAGAGTCCTGTTAGGGTTTGGGGACAACGTTTGGATAATGCAGTTTTTAAAAGTCCGAAAGCACAAAAATCCATAGGTGACACATCGGGAGGTTGAGTAGGGATATCAGTGAAGGGTATGGCCTTGATACCAGTTTTTTGTTCCATTTCTTTTAAGAAATTTACAGTGGATTTTGATGTGTGATTGCTAGCTTTGTCCTGATGGAGTCTCACAGATCGATGGCACTGTGGGTAAAGCTATGGTATTTCATTCAGAAAATTGGCGATAAAATATGTTCCTGATAGTATTTGGAGTTAATCTTGACATTTCGTTCCACTCTCGTTATTTTTAACTTGCCATTATAAGAAAAACCAGCAACAATCATGAATCCCTTAGAAAAACTTTCTTTCGATTCTTTGAACGTAAATTTTTTTCTCCCTTTTTATGATAATAAATGGCTCTTTTTTTGTTACAATCATTTAAATACACCCATGCTTCACCTATTGTGACAATCGTTTTCCATTTTTCTTTGGATAAGTGTTTCTAATATAGAATTCTGCAGCGTGGCCTACGTTGAGCGATATGCTTTGGAAGAAGACGATGCACATTGCGTTTTTTCGCTTTCTTAAGATTTAAATCAACGTTTATCATTTTGTTTACACTGGACACCAAGTATTATAATGATTTTACAACTGTTCTTTGACTAGAGGGATTTTCTTTTAACATTAAACAACGTACCTTTGCAATAGCCGAAGATGTCCGTTTTTTTCCTTGGATACTTGTTTGGAATTTTTGTCGCACTTGAAGCTCCAATTTGACGTTTTTTTCTTTCTTGTTGATGATATTACCTATCGACGCTTTAGCTATCAGAAAACCATGACTCTCACATCGTTTGGATAACGGAGTATGCATAGTTCTCTTCGGAAAGAGCGTAAATGTAGCCTTCGAACCACTGCTTTGTTAAATTCGCCATTTTGAATAAAAATGAAGCTTTCAAGCTACAGACGATAATTTTGACTTTTAGAAACATAGTACAATTGCAATTACTTCTTTTGCAGGAAACGAGTTTTGAATACCGCTTACCAAAATCGTCTAAAAAATGTGCGAACAGCCTCTGTATTTCAGTTTCGGTGTAATATATGAATACGAAAATCTCAAATATATAAAAGAGAACTGGTATCAGAAATACAAAACAGTGGAGTCTGCTTATCATTGCTAAAGTGGGATGGCTGATATAGCTATTTGAAAATAAGTTAGATATTAAAGAGGCATAGCTGAAAGTGCTCCATTTGAAATCCACTGAGTGATTTCACTTCGCTATATGACTGAATCTCTTTTCTGTTTACCTATTAAGTATCTGCAGTATTCTGAAAGATCTGCTTTAGATCCAATATTAAAGTAGTATTGAGAAGTTTTTTGAATTTCTTGATCTTAATAGTACATCTTAGAAGAAACAGTTAAAATTACGCTCGTTTCATACAGGAATTTATCAAAACGTACATGAGGAGATTGTAAAATTGTCTTTGATTTCGATATTGAACTCTTCTTAGATGAATAAATTTGTGCTCTAAATGTACATACCTTTAATTTAAATTAAGCGTTGGAAACACAAAAAACTGAAGCGTCTCAGAAAGATTTAACGACATTTAACATCAATAAACGCTTGATCACTTTGTGAAGGTATCCCACTCGGCGCGTATTCGAAAGGCCCAAGTCCCACTATGTCACTGCACATTTTCCATCTTCTTCTGCTGTAAAAGAAACTAACACTTTGCAGTAGATCCCCAAGTGAAAAGTGATAGACAATAATCCGTCACCACCAGAATTTTGCGACTGGATCCTCTAATCTCCAGTCTCCCTCTAAAAAAAGGGAGGGTGTTATAAGGTTATTTATTTCCTCCTTCCAACATGCCTTCGTGGTGTAACGGTAGCACCCTTGGAACGTATTCGGGAGGCCCATGTTCAAGTCCCGGCGAGGGCACTGCGCATTTTTCACATCTTCTGCTTCAAAATAACCCAATGACTCTACAACTTTCAGACGATATATTTAAGATTACGCACTGAATGTTTCGATGTTCAGTGCATAGCGGTCTTTGTTTCTTTCTTAATTAGATTCATATCTCCTTTGGTCCTTTATCGCTCCTTCCTAAGAATTGTTAGTCCAAAGGGGCTTTGTCCCGGAAGGACTATTGTTTTCGTTTTGGAAATTTTGCGTTGAATCACTCTCAATGCCCGTTTCACTTTTCAAATTGTTGCCACCAAATGTTAGAGTCCTGCATTCTGTTTCAAGAAATTAAATAATGAAGAGTTTGCATAATAAATGTATGTATATTTCTTGCATTGTGATAAAACAACGGTTCATAGAGCCATCGAATTTTGAATGACGTAATTCTCCTACGAATATGGGCATGTGGAAAACCAAATTTGAAATTTGGAATTTGTTTTATGCTTGATTTCATATTTTGCAAAATTTTCACGAATATTTGAGTAGCAAACTCAACGATTTAAAAGCGAGCAATGGCAACACTCTACGGAGGGGAAAAAACCATTTTATCTCTAGCGCGCGGAACTGTGTATCGGAAATCCTAAAGATATGCTCATTTTAAAATTATTTTATGACATTGCTATTGAACTGAACTTTACGGTTTAAGTGCAAGGAACGTGATATTTAATAAATAAAGGTAACACACAAAACGTTAAAAAAAGCCTCTTTGGATGCAATTTAAAATCAGAAACCCTTCAAAATTAAAAAAAATATATATTATTGTTTCTTATTTATTTATTACGTGCTCTGCTATTAGGCACTAGACAGAAATAGAGGGATGCTACGTGGGGGATTTTGTAAGGAAAACTGGCTCGCATTCGCTTTACACATGGGAAAAACTACGAAAACGCCCATGCCGTCAGACCTGGACTCTAACGCCGGACCAAGCTACCAGTACTCAGCGGTTTTTATCGCTCGTCCGCTGGTGGGCCTAAGAACTGTTACTAGACACAATGTATGTTAAAACTTATAGTCACTGTTCACAATCTACTTGTCATTGTACAATTACCATCACTCACAGTCTGTTTCTATCTTCATTCTCCTAATCTTGATGTCTAATCATCATACTTCACAATTTGTTTGTTTAATAAATATCGACAATTTAGTTTTCATTTTGATGCAATTTGATATAATTAAAACGTTTGTTAGAATAGAAAAATCTGATCTGCACACCACATGACTTCCTTGTCCGGAATATTATATTTTTTTCTTGCATTTCATTTAAACTTATTGGATTGAATTAAATCTACTTCGCCGACAGCGCATAAAACACAATAGAATAGATGCATTCTTTAAAATTCACTCTATTTGTTTACTATAGCGACACTCTGGCGCTATGTTCACTTATTAGAACTTATTAGGTGTTTAGGATATCTCAAGACACTTAACAGTATTATATTTCGTTCATATTATAACTCAGAATGCACAAAATGTATATTATTCAAAGAATGAGATACATTCCGATGACCTCATTGATCACGTGACTTATGTATATCTTTTGTAAACAAACAATGAAGATGACCTCAGAGATCACATGACTTATGTACAGCTAATACAAACAAGCAAGGTCATTCTTCCTCTTCTTCTCTTGCGGAGTGTATCTCATTATCTAATCGTTGCCACATGTACTATTAAAATACTATAATAAAGCTAGAACGATGTATAAAATAAATTAAGAAAACAAAACAAAAAAGAAACAGTTTTTCACAGACGATTGAGTATTTCTCATTCCATTAATTCAGTTCTCACTTCGCGAGAAGGCAAAAATACATAAAAACTCAAAATATCTATATTAAAAATTACGAAGTAAATCTCAAACACTTATTTCCTCGAAAAATTTCCAGAAAGAATTAAGCATGATTTAATTCGCAATAATAAATTAATGCGTTATCTTTGTTGTTGCGAAGTTAAGTTTCTCTAGATTGGCAACAAATCCGCTATCTTTCTGTTTCAAATGTAAACAAGCAATGGCCGCCATAAAAAAAAATATTAGGCTCATTGCACTTAAACAACTTTAAAATTGATGATAATTCTAAACATATTGCACACAGATTTACTAAAGGCATAAAATCCTTAACCGGAAGATAAAAACAACATAATTCAATCATTTTTAAAGCAAAAAATGTACAATTTACAAACATATAAGAGTAAAGAAACTGAGATCACTGAGCCGGATAACAGAGTGGATATATATATAAATATATTTTTATACGTTTGGTGCGGCCGATTGTAACCAAAATACGAGGTGCACGTCTACATGTTATAGCAGTCCTATATACAAAATTTCAACGTTCTGAGGCTACTCGTTTTTGAGTTATGTGAGATACGTATGTACGTACATACTTTCGTACAGACGTTCGTACAGACGCCACGAAAAATTCTCTTCAGAATTCATTTTAAAGCATTTTTATAATTTTTTTGAAGGAAAATAGTATTTTATTCTGTCCTTACGTACAGATATCACGCAAAAACATTTTAAAATTGCATTCGATAGCGGTCAAAATGGATATTTCCGTTGAAATATGCTTCCATAAACTTTTCGCGATTACAATACTTCCTTTTTACTTCGTACAAGGAAGTAAAAATATCTTAATTTCGCAAAATTTAAATCTTTGAAAAACTTAAAAATATTTGAATATGTTAACGTCAGACTAATTGGTGCAGAAACAAAAATAAGAGATCCTGTTAGTTGGTGTTTAGGATATCTCAAGTCTTGATAATTGTATCGTAAGTATATGTTGTCTTGATGAACAAAAGGATATGAAAGAACAGAAAATGATAATTAGGAGAACAAAACTGTTCATCTGATAGCTTCATTTTGTTCTTCTTTGAAAGCCAGTAAACCGTATAGTCTCGGTTAAGCACACGCAAGCAGATTTGCATAAGCGACGTGAATTAATCGCTTGGGAAAACTCAGATTTTCGGCTCTTTCAATAATAATATACCATTATGACTAAAAAGTTGTTTAGATCAGCAATTTCTAAACTTTTTCATTAGCTCTTTTTTAAGAAAGGTTTTATCGATAAAAAAGCAAATTCAGAATGTGTCCAGAAATAAGCTAATTAAAATTTTGGTCACCGATTCATTTATTTAAAATATCCCGTTCATGGATTTAAAGATATTAATTTTTTACACTTTGTACTCATTTTTGTCATAATTATTTTTAAATAAGATATCATATTTGTTTTTAGCTGAGAAGGTTTGGTTTATGTGATTACGACAAAGTTTCGGGGGATATCTATCTAAGGGGAGGAATGTCTTCGTGGAGGACTTTCTAAGGGAAACTGGGTCGTATGCACGTTACATGAGGAAAACCACGAAAACATCCATGCAGCCAGCCCTTTCGCGGGATTCGTACATCGGGCCGAACTACCAGTTTTCAGCGACTTTACCGCTCGGGTGACGGTGAGCCTTTTTAGCTGAGAAAGAGAATTAATATTAAAGAATATTAATTCATAAAAGCACATATTCTCGGAATGAAAACTTATAAAGCAGGGAAATAGCTTTTCTATTAGAGGGGTGTTGATGATGTTTAAAATAAATTTAAGAAAATAGATATGTCTCTATCAAAATATCAATACAGAGTTTTATTATCATACAAATTGGATTTTTATCAGTTTCAGTTATTACAAACGCATTCATCTCACAGAATGAAATATTGAAATAATATTACGGAAGATCAGGCAAAGCTAAGATACTAAAGTAGGCACAACAAATAATTGTATTAATGCAGCATTATTTAAAAGTGCCGAAATTTATATAATTTCGTTCTGAAAATGATGCATATTCTAAAGTTTCTTTACATGGTACATTAACTGCAAGGTTCTCTGCCTAAGTCACGACTGAGACAGCCTTAGTATAACGGTCACATATATTTTCCTCACTCCTTTCTGCATGCCTTGGTGGTGCAACGGTAGCAGACTCAATGCATATTCGAGAGGTCCAGGTTCGAGTCCCGACTAGAGCATTGCTCATTTTTCACATCTCCTGCTCCAAAATATCCTAATGTCTCTACAGTGGCGCCCGAACTAAAAGGTGGTGGATGATGATTCTTCACCACCAGGATTTGGCGATTGTGTCCCCCAATCCCCAGTCGTCCCTTAAGAGGGGAAGTATATAAGGTATTTCTCGCTCCTTTCAGCATGCCTTCGTGGTGTAACAATTCTCACACTCGGCGCTTATTCGAGAGGTCCAGGTTCTAGTACCGACAGGGGCATTGCACATTTTTTACGTTTTCTGTTTAAAATAACTTAATGTCTGTACAGGATTATGAGAAATTTTATTCTGACGACGACGCTAGGCCTGGAACCGACCGGTCTACGTTGTAATCAGATCCCGCTGTAACCTCCAATTTTGTGATGAATTAATTGTAAGCAGAAATTGTTTCACACGTTAGATGACAAAAAAATATCAGTTAACTCTTAAATGTATCGTTCAAACTGTAGAGTCATTAGGTCATTAGGTTTTTTTTGAAGCAGGAAGCATGAAAAATCAGGAATTACCTCGCCATACACGAGACTGGACCTCTCAAATACGTGCCGAGTGTGCTAACTGTTGCACCACGAAGGCATGCAGAAAGGAGGGAGAAAATAGCCTATAAAAGAAATCCATGAGAATTTGACTTCAAGTAATTACAAAGGAAATATTATTGCTAATTTAATTTTTTTTTCTCGTCACAGCTAACTATTCCATTTTACGACTATATATTAACTCTGAAAGATTTCTATTCATTTTCTTTCAAAAGTGTTTAAAAATATTTTATTTATTTTCGAGTAATGAATAATACACAAATTAAAATAATACACAAGTATTCCAGTTTTAAATATTAAAATGTGAAATTATTATCCAATTAAATAAAATTTAAAATTATTTTCGTATCTATATTTAAACGCTTTATATAATCCCAATTCGCTGTGGCAACATTTTATCCCACATACAGACAGACACCTTTAACAATGATAGAAAATTTGAACACCTTGCACAAGATAAATAAAAAAAGCCCAGTAGCTATAAAACTGTCCAAATCCGTATGTCTTAAGCTTTAGTAGATTTCTAAGTCTCCTAATGCAATTGTCGCGAACACTGCTTACAAATTTAATTTCACGGTTGAATAGTTAAGGAAAAAAAATCGAACTTCAGTTATGTGCAAAGCTGTATTTTTTTACCATTCTTTTAGAATTACATCCAGAAACTCTGACCGTAACGAGATTCAGGATGCTGTTATTGGTCTGTTTTTTGTTTGAAGTTAGTTGGTACTGACAGGGTTGATCGAAAAACGTTAACAGATTCGAATTTAAACCTTTCCCTTCCTCCTTTTTGCACTAAAGGTAATTTCAGAGTAAAAATTGTCACCGTATTAAAAAAAACTGATGTGTACACCACATGACTTCCTTGTATTGGAATATTAAATTGGAATATTAAATTATACGCATTTTTTCTTGCATTTTATTTAAACTTATTGGATTGAATTAAATCTACTTCGCCGACAGCGCATAAACCACAATAGAATAAATGCATTCTTTAAAATTCAATCTAGTATTTGTTTACCATAGCGACACTTTGGCGCTAGATTCACTTAACAGTATTAATAATTATATGACAGTTAACTTATATAATAATTATATAACAGAAACTAAGTTAACTGTTTTATAATCCAATAATTATATAACAGTTAACGTATATATTTCGTTCATATTATAACTCATAATGCACAAAATTTATATCATTTAAAGAATAGAATTATCTAATCGTTGCCACATGTTCTATTCAAATACTATAATAAAGCTAGAACGATGTATAAAAGAAATTAAGCAAACGAAACAAAAAAGAAACAGTTTTTCACAGTCGATTGAGTATTTCTCATTGAATTAATTCAGTTCTCACTTCGCGAGAAGGCAAAAATACATAAAAACTCAAAATATCTATATTAAAAATTACGAAGTAAATTTCAAACGCTTATTTTCTCGAAAAAATTCCAGAAAGAATTAAGCCTGATTTAATTGGCAATAAGAAATGAATGCGTTATCTTTGTTGTTGCGAAGCTAAGTTTCTCTAGATTGGCAACAAATCCACTAGTCTCCTGTTTCAAATGTAAACATAAACGACCGCCATTAGAAACAGGCTAAGCGGCAATTAAACAACTTTAAAATTGCTGATAATTCTAAAAATATTGCACACAGATTTACTAAATGCATAAAATCCTTAACCGGGAGATAAAAACAACATACTTCAATCATTTTTAAAGCAAAAAATGTACAATTTACAAACATATAAGAGTAAAGAAACTGAGATCACTGAGCCGGTTAACAGAGTGGATATATATATATATATATATAAATATATTTATATACGTTTGGTGCGGCCGATTTCAACCAAAATACGAGGTGCACATCTACATGTTAAAGCAGTCCTATATACAAAATTTCAACGTTCTGAGGCTACTCGTTTTTGAGTTATGCGAGATACGTACGTACATACGTTCGTAGAGACGCCACGAAAAATTCTCTTCAGAATTAATTTTAAAGCAGTTTTATAATTTTTTTTGAAGGAAAAGTGTATTTTATTCTGTCCTTACGTACAGATATCAAACATCAAACGCAAAAACATCGTTAAATGGCATTCGATAGCGGTCAAAATGGATATTTTCGCTGAAATATGCTGCCTGAAACTTTTCGTGATTACAATACTTCCTTTTTACTTCGTACAAGGAAGTAAAAAGGCACGATAAATTCGTAGACAGTATTAAACGTTTGGCTATTAAACATGTGTGACTTAAAAACGGAAATTTATTCAGAACAAACGACTTTTCTAATTGGAAATAAGAGCTTAGAATGTGATAATTAAGTTAGAAACTAGTAAAAGTAATCGAAAAGGAAACTTCCTTTTAGTATGATTACATGTATGGTATTTTTCTCTCCTTTCCGCATGCCTTTGTGGTGCAACTGGAAACATACTCCACGCGTATTCGAAAGGTATAGATTTCGAGTCCTGCTGAAGGCACTGCATATATTTCCCCTCTCTTATTTCAAAACAACCTAATGACGCTACAGTGGCGCCCGAACAGAAACAAAAATGCTGGGAACGATAATTTGTTACCACCAGGATTTGGCGATTGGGTTTCCTTACCTCAAGTTTCGCTTTAAAAGAGCAATATAGAAAGTATTTTCTCCCTTCTTCCGTATGCCTTCGTGGTGTAATTGAAAGCATACTCAACGCGTACTCGAGAGGTCAGGAGTTCGAGTCCTGGCGAGAGCCCTGCACGTTTTTCACGTCTCCTGTTTAAAATAATCTACTTACTCTACAACATTAAATAAATATATTGCAGTTATTAATACGAGGGAAAATCGTTAGGTAAGATAAAAATTGGTATGGTATATCTGTAAACAGCAAGGAGTAATTCCCATATCTTTATATATATAAGCGGTTAAAGTGTGTGTCGCCGATAGTTTATTGTTGCCACTCGGAAAAATGAACCCGGAAATTAACGTTTCCGCAGTTTTAAATAATATCTCAGCCGATTAAAGTCGTAGGAAGATGAGAATGGTGTCGATGGATTCGGAGAATTTTTTGGAATCCGAGGATACGCGTGTCGAATTTCAACTCGGCGCCGTTTCGTAGATATTCGAGAAAAAAGTATTTGGCACGTAGCCAAATCCCTCTAATAGGGAAAACACAAGAACGAAAGTGAAAAATGTAGGGAAAACGTAGGGGAAAATTAATTTTTGATTAATATTTTGCTTAATTAAAGTCCCAAGAAGACGCAAATGGTCAAAATGGCGTGCCACAAACCAGCGGAATCCAACGGTGTGCTTCGCTAAGCCCGGGAGCCAGCCATTTTGGAGGAGATGATGTTATTTCATCTCATATATATATGCGGCTTAAGTGTCTGTTTTATTGGTTGCTTGCGTAACTGTACTAGCCAATGGAGGAAGTTGCCACTGCACAGGATTGCCGTTTCAATTGAGACGTAGACAATTTCCTGTAAAACTTGCCTTTGCTATGACCATAAGTCTCAGGGTCAAACGCTTAAGCGTGTTGGCATTTTTTTACCTGAGCCTGCATTTGGACACGGTCAACTTTATGTTGCCTGTTCAAGAGTTCGTGAAAGAACGGACGTAAAATTAAAAATAATGGATGGTCCTCTGCAAGGCGAGCTTAAAAATGATGGAAAGATCTACACAAGAAATATTGTGTACAAAGAGATCTTTGAAGTGTGAATTAACATTTTATTATTTAAATAACCCTTATTTAATGAGCTAGCAGTGGCTTTTAAGAAATGTACCGCCAGTGGTTTCCTTCATTGCACTCTACTTTAAGCAATTAAGCAAGTAGAAGGGGGAAACTCCGTGGGGCAGTAAGCAAAGAGGCGTCCTCGCCGCCTGCCCTGGGTAATTCAGTTTGAATTAGACATCTTTGCACAAATCATTTTAATTACAATTTGTAATATCTAGAACAGCGGTCATTTCGTATGACCGCCGGGCTTTCTAATATGTTAATAAGTGGCAGAACGGTTGTAGTTCCTTATACTTGTTTCGTTAGCTATTAAGTACCAATCGCACGATTCTAATTCAATTTGAAAATGCAGTTGGTACTCTATACCTGTATATGAGATGGAGCATGATGTTAGCCATTTTTTGAGGAGCAAAGATACTTCGTACAGAAGATATTCATTGAGGAGTGTTTTGAGTTTGTGAAAAGAAGTGCTTATCACGCAGATCCATGCACAAATGGGTCAAGAAAATTTGTCCAGACCGCTTAAGGGTTTGCAATGAAAACCGAAGTGAACCTTATGCTCCATGTTGAGGCAGACTTCAACAGAGCAGTGGGTGGAGGAATTGATTCGAGAAATGTACTGTACACTATAGCTGTACCTGTTTTATTCCGCTAAAAACATCTTTGAGGCAAACGATTTGTAGATGAAGAGTATGCTCAAGATGAAATCCTTATGTGGTTCAGAAACAACACAAATAAGTGTACGCAGCTATTTGAACACTAATAAAAAGGTAGGATAAGTGCATAAATAGCTATGACTCTAACATTTAGGAGCGGGAAAGTCGCTGAACACTGGTAGTTCTGTGCGAAGTTCGAATCCCGCGAACGGGCTGGCTGCATGGGCGTTTTCGTGGTTTTCCCCATGTGTAACGTGTATACGAGCCAGTTTCCCTTAGAAAGTCCTCCACGAAGGCATCCCCCCCGTTAGGCAGATAGCCCTAGTGTGCTTTGCCATAATTAAATAAACCAAACCAAACTAACATTTAGAAATAAAATTGTCTTCAAGTGCATGTCGCGTTGGGTAAGTTTGTAATTGCCTTTTGTGATCTACTTACTGACTTCCTTTGGTATAAACTCTAATCAAAATATTACATCTTATAAGTATGCTTAAAGAATATAAGTGGCAAAACCGTTGTAGTTCCTTATATTTGTTTCGTTAGCTATTAAGTACCAGTGTTTCGTTAGGTAATAAGTACCAGTTTGTTAGCTATTAAGTACCAGTGTTTCGTTAGGTAATATGTACCAGTTGGTTAGCTATTAAGTACCAGTGTTTCGTTAGCTATTAAGTACCAGTGTTTCTTTAGCTATTAAGTACCAGTGTTTCGTTAGCTATTAAGTACCAGTCGTAAGTACCAGTTCGTTAGCTATTAAGTACCAGCTATTTAGTACCAGTTATTGAGTTAGCATTAAGTAACCAGCTATTAAGTACCTGAAAATACGAGTTAAAAAGTATATACTCGTGTGGAATTTGAATTAATGAATTTAATTTTGAAGTAGCATATGCGTGTAAGCACGATTGTAAATTATTTAATTGTTATTAGACAAAATATCTATTGAGAAAATGGCAACAGCTAATTTCTGGATGTCGTTCTATTTATAATTTAAAAAAAAAAAAGATATTCAGATGACGTATGCTTAAAAATGTTTAACGGTACGATGCACGTTTACGTAAGTACGTTTGTTATGTTATGTACGTTTACGAAAACGTTACGTGTAGGTTATTAAGATTTATCTTTAAATAAATGTTTGTTTGTCTTTTACAACCATTTTATGAGTGATTAATTTAACTACAAAAGGAAGTTAACATGCGTACTATATCGGCTGATATATCAACAACAATCAATCATGTAATATCGAGCAGAATCTACAGCCTAATTCATTTCCAGGATGCTAGATGAAGGTAATTACGTGCATAGCCAGTAACATCTCACAGGGTTATTAAATGGGGAGAATAGACATCGTATTGTACAAGGAATCCTATGTTCACTTTTCAGGAATAATCTGTTGAGGTTACGTACGGTATGCACATGAAGCCATGTATTACTGTTCTGAATATATTGCACTTGATCAAGATATGATTACAGCTTTGGCTGCACTACTCCAACAACTTATCGCCATATATATATGGTACTGCCGATGGCAATAAAAAAGATAGTTGCACAATAATAGATGTTATATCAGTCCCGCATCCAAAATTTTAACATTCTACGGCTAATCGGTTTTAAGTTACATACATTCGTATATACGTACGTACAAACATCTCAGAAAAAGTCCGTTTTGTATCCATTTACAATTCGTTTTGGAATAAAGAATTCTTTATTCTATACATACGTATAGACGTCACAAAAAAGTAATCAAAATGGATATAGATACTTAATATCAATAGTCAAAATAGATATTTCCTTTGAAATATATAACCGAAATGTTTCGTGATTACAATAGTTTTCATTCAAGGAAGTAATAAACCAATTAATTTTCAAAATGCTACGTGTTTTAGGTTTGTAACGTTAATTTTGGACACCAATGTATATTTAGAAATTTACGATATCTACCTCCGTTGTAGAACGAAATATCGTTCCTATTTCTTGAGACGCTGAAGTCCTCGTTTCGTTAGCTGCTTCTTTGTCCCTTCTTTCCTGGGATGCCTTCCTATACAATTTTGCTTATTATATATAAAATATTTAGCTCATTGTTCACGAAAAGTAAACAGCTTATTATTGAAAAAAACAACATCATATGCAAAATTTTATCAAAATTCAACAGCTATACAAATGAAACTTTTGCTAAAATTTCAATTAAAATGTAGAAAACTACCACATTTTTAATCTTCTCAAGAACAGAGAGGTTATGCAATTTTTTAAAGGTTTCTAAATATAATTTTTATTTTTTGAAAAAAACTAATAAAAATGATTTTGAATAATAATTACGTAAAATTGTCGCTTTTATGAAAGAAACAAGTCATTTACAATCATTTAGTTTCAATCCATATGTACTTTGAATATAGATTCCTTAAATATGTACTTTGAATATAGATTCCTTAAACTGTATTAGCAATACTTAAGCGTTACTCCTGTACTGTTTTCATTTATTCTGCGATTTTCAAACTGTTTGGTCTTATCTCTAATACTTTGCATAATTCCAAAATAATAGTTACGAATATTTTTTAAAACGTTTCTTAGAAATATATCTAGAATTTCTGTTTCGCAGAATTCACTTCCTGCAAAAAATTTTCAACGGAGCAGAGTCGGCCACAAATAGTGTTATGTTGATAGCCAAAACCAAATAAAATCTCGAAAAATTTTGCAGAAATAAGCTTGCCCCATTTCAGAATATTTTCCTTGGCTTCTAAGTCCATAAGTAAATAAAAATAAAAATAAACAAACAAGCAAGATTTCCAAAAGAAGCGAATGAAAACGATAAAGAAAATAAACCAAAAATTTTGTTTTCCATTGGTTTCGAGAATCGTTTGATTCTTTTCTGAAGAAGACAGGAAGCAAAATACTTTTTATTTCTTTTCGAATGCGAACAAATTTTATAAATTCTGTCTTTTAAATATGGTTTTCTTTCTAAAATTAGTCGTTTGGAATCTTGCCAAAAGTTCAAAACAAAATTCGAATATGAAATTATTTCTTTGCTTCGTCTCTGTCTTTATTTATTTATTTATTCGGCGATTTCCCAGACTGTTAATGCTCTAAATTTTATTTTTTTAAATATTCCATTTCTTATATCAGTGTCGCATAAATGAATTCTGACAGATTTCGTGATACTTTGGAATTGTGGAAGAGTAGGAAGATGTTTAGTGTTGTATCATTTATCTAATAGGTTGAAATATGTAACCGTTCTGTAACACAGGTACGGTTTTCGTTACTTAGATTGTTATTTCAGAAAAAAAATATAATCTAGTTAAACGTAAGTCAATTTAAGAGCAAAAAAAGGTTTTTCTCATGAAGAATATAGTCCTATATCTGATTGCCCTTGAAATCAATATTCATTCAAGTTCTCAACCATGTAATTTTAAATGCAGCGTATATTTTCTAAGAATTTCAAATGCTACTAAAGAATGAGGCAATTACTAGGGTCATTCTGAAAATTTTGAGATGTAGCTAAACGGTACAAGATATAATGGTAAACTTAGCAAAATCGTAGGTGAGTCCATAATAGTTTCCTCTAATATCAATGCATTTTCATAGGCTGATTTTTCAAAGATTAAATACTTCAAACCATCTAGTTCTTACAATCAATCAAAAATATGCTTTTATAGCTTCAACACTCTCATCTTAAAAATAAAAACGACGGCCACTGATTTTTTTTTTTTCATTAAAAATAGCCAAAGATCACGAATAGCAGAGTCAGAAGAACAGGGTAGATGTTCTAACACTAAGATGTGTTTTTGTTCAAGATATTCTATTGTAAGTTTTCCTGAATTGAACAATGCATCAATATACACTGAATACCAATAAGTATTTGGACACCTGGTGATAGAAAAGAAAAACTAACTTTATTCAAAATCAATAGTTGGTAGAGCCTCCAAGAGAGGTAATTACAGTGTGGACCCTCCGGGGCATACTTTCCACAAGTCTTTGTATGACAGCTAGTCGTATTTTCTTCCCCTCGGCTTGGAGAAGACATACAAGTTCCTTCACCGATTTTGCACGGGTAGTGCACCCCTGAATTCGGCGATGCAACTCGTCCCAGAGGTTCTGGATAGGGTTCAGGTCTGAACTCTTCCATTCGATGAACTCCATTGGCACCATACCAAGCCTTGGTTAACGTCGGAACATGACAACTGGCATTGTCGTCCTGAAAGTAACAGAGTCCAACCCGTAAAACTGCCACAACGTAGGAAGCACATTGTCATCCAAAATAGTGCAGTAGGCATCGGAGTTGAGCTTACCATGAATGGGGACCAAGGGTCCCAGCCCATACCAGGAGAAACACCCCCAGACCATAATTTCACCTCCGCCGAACTTGACTGTTGGTACAATGCATTCTGGCAGGAGACGTTCTCCAGGTAGACGCCAGACCCAGACCTTGCCATCTGAACGGTAAAGGGTGAACCTTGATTCGTCACTCCCGTTTCCACTGATCTACGGTTCAATTTCGATGTGCTTTGCACCACATTAACCGAGCAGCGCGGTCGGACTTTGGGATCAAAGGCTTATGGGCAGCAGCACGACCATGAAAACCAAGCAGATGTGCTTTCGTACGGATGGTATTCATTGAAACAATACTCCCGGATGCCTGTTGAAACTCCTCGCGGATGAGGGCCATCGGTTGGGTGCCGTTCTTCCGAATTTTTCTGGACAGCACTCGTCGGTCTCTATCTCCCAGTTTCGTTGGTCTGCCGACTCGGGGCACATTCCGACGATCACCGCTCACCTTCCACTTCTTAATCACATAGGCCACTATCGATTTTGGGTACTTCAGATTACTAAATATGTCCCTTAAGGATCGGCCACATTTGTGATACACGATAATTATACGTTTCTCGAAATCAGAGAGCTCCGAACTGCAAGGCATCTTGCATACGACTAAAGCCGATGCAACGGAGTCCATGACGTACCTTAGGACATCAGATATCGTCATTTGCATAGGTGTCCAAATACGTATTGGTAGTCAGTGTAGCGAAAGAGTATGCCCCTAATATTCACTTCTTGAAGAATGTCTCGAAGACACTGAGTAAGGTACCAGTAAGATGTATCTGTCTTCTGTCTTTCTAACTCGATCGTTTTGTCTAGTGCTGCAGCTTTTAAAGAAAAAAGTGTACATTATATTTTTCATTTTTCTTTGTCTTTTCACCATTGTTAACTCAGGGTCATTTTCAAAAATCCATATTTTATTTTCTTGATGCGTTGGTACGTAAACAAACGATACGAGTGTTTAATTTCCAGTAAGATTTTCAGAAATTATGCGGTATCCACCAACGTTAAGTAACTTTAATTTAGAGCTTCGTTACTGATTCTGAGACTCTCCGCTTTTGGGTGTTCTGTTAATTTTGGGAATGAACTAATTTTATCAAATTCAGTTCTTCATGAATAACTTCATATATAGCTGGGAATCCAATGTTAAGTTCCTTCTCTATCATTTGCTAAGTACACCGATTATCAAAGAGAAATATTTTTAGATGCATTTTCTTGTATTATAACTAACAAACGATTTCATGTGTATTCTTCTTGCAGAAGAGACTTTCGCTTTCTGTGAGTTCCGTAAATCATCTGAATACAGTGACGCAAGATTGGACTTTGTTTGCTAATTGTAGGTGTTGAAGGCATTCTAACTTCATTTAGCTTCGTTTTAAAAAGCGTCAAATATCATTTTTTCATATGGCTGTCACGTCAGATCAGATATGCTTTCCTTCAAGTTATTCTACTATAGATAAATTGAAATAATTGAAACAAATTGTCGTCTGCTGACATAAAAATTTCAAATTTACATGTCTAACAAATAATCGTTTTTAACGCATATTTTCTGATATTTTCTGACCGTGTCTTAAATAATTTAAATGCTTACCTACATATTGTATAAAAATACAACTGTCGCTCATAGCATAGGTTTTGCTTAAGAAAATCTCAAATCATCTCACCTAAATAGCATTCATTACCTCGTTAAAGTTCTAATAATGTAATTCAATTTTCTTTAATATTCCGGCCCACTAGTGGCCGGGCGGTAAAGTCTCTGAACACTGGTAGTTTCGACATGGGTTCGATTCCTGCGAAACGGGCTGGCTGCATGTGCGTGTTCGTGTTTTTTCCTCATGCGTAACGTGTATACGAGCCAGCCTTTTTTAGAAAGTCCTCCACGAAGGCATATAGCCCAAGTGCGCTTTGTCATATCAATTAAACCGAAATCGAACCGTCTTCAATATTCAGCATTCGCGATATTTCATGTGATGTAATATATAGTCTTATTCAGATAAACTAGTCAAATCAGACGTACTGGCGCATATTAGATTCAAAATTCCTGCTCAAAAATAGTGCAATATTGATCATGCAATGAAAGTTTTCTCACAGCTTGTAACTAAGACGTAAAAAAACTCAAGTGAGATTTTAGAAGAATGTCTAGCCGTCAAATTTTCTGTTTTTTCATGAAAGAGCGAAAGTCTTCTGACATAAACCGTTCCAGTTAGAAATTCCATTTCACACATGGTTACCCAAGTAAAGTATATTGCCAAGAACACTACGGAATTAAATGTTTATTTCTCTGCATTTGAAAGTGCAACAGAATTATAACGGAAGCACTTTCAGTATATAACATTTTATGAATACGGTATGAGGTCTTTTTACCATTCTTCCATGTTAAATAAATTATCTGAAGGGGAAAAGAAAATTGTATGTTTTTTATTACCTATTTTAACATAGCTTGGTGCCTGAAGCATTTTCAAAAGAAAAACACGCTTAACAAACATACAGTCAAAATCAACCCAGCTAATGTTTGTTCAACCATTTTAAAAACTAGGTTTCAAGCTTATAAGGTATTATCTTCCTCCTTTCTGCATACCTTCGTGGTGTAAACGATAGCACACTCGGCGCGTATTCATGTACAGGCGACAAATGAATGCAGGGTCCGGACACCCGGACGGCTTTATATGACAAATAGGGTATCGTCCGGTACCCGCACCTATCTAGAACAACACAACCCTCGCGGCTTCCCGCGAGGGCTGCATCGGGAATTTATTAATGGAGGATATGAGGTTTTGACGTGGCCAAACAAGGGTGTGTTCATATATGCTTCAGCATACATTTAATAAAAATTTCGTAGATAGGTAAATTGGCTGGTATAGGTACAGTGGATACATATGTGTATTGGCCTGAATTGTCCTAAGTGGTTAATAAGATAGGCAAACAATAAGCACTTATACATTAAAAAGAAATGACACACTGATAATGCAACTGGCGCATTAATGCAGAAGATGACAAATAATGATTACACGTAATCGTGTATCATCCTGTATGACTATACATAAACTACTAGAAATGATATACATAAACACTTATACAGTAATAGCAACGAAATTCTGAAAACGACACATGCACAGTAATACGAATGATGACGATAAATGAAAACGCATAATCATGTAATATTCTACTGGGCTATGCACGCATCAATAAAAATGATACATACACACCTATACGTTGACGAAAATGATACACTGAGTATTAAAATTGTGCATCAGTGTGAACGATGACAATTAATGATTACACATAATTCGTGTATTACCTTACATAGCTATATACATATTAATACAAATTATACACTTAAATACGTATACATTAATGGAAATGAAATACTGAAAATGGCACTTGTACATTATACGATAGATGAAGAATAATGGTAACACGTAATCTTGTATCATCCTATGTGGCTATACATACAGTAGCAGAAATGATACACTTAAACATTTATACTAGAAACGATGCACTGAAGATGATACTTGTAGATTAATATGAAAGATGACGATTAATAAAAATAAATGAACATAAGTTATCCTACATGGCTATGTATACATTATTAGAAATGAAACCTTTAACACCTATACATTAATAAAAATGATACACTGAATTGTGCATTAATGCGAAAAAAGACAATTAATGATTATACATAATCGTTATCCTACATGGCAATACAGACATTAGTAGAAATGATACGCTGGAACACTAATGCATTACTACAAATATGCACTAATGCACTGAAAATGGTTCTTGTACAGTAAAACGATATGTGACGATTAGTGATAACACATAATCCTATGTTATTCTACATGGCTTTACATACATAGATAGGGACGTACGATTGGGTACACTTAAACGAATGATGTAGGTGCGTTGGATAAGTGCGTTGACTTAAGTTATTAAGGCTACTCATACACCTTAAAACCCATAAGATCTTCGAATAGGTGACTGTTGCAAGAATTGGGATAGCTTATTTATTTTAAAAGCAATTACTTCCAACTTTTTACAACTGACTACATAATATAGCTGCTTTCTGAAATAGTAATCAGAAAGTTTGTGTTGCCACAAATATTTTTATAAATTAATCCGCTTTGTGGCAAAATGTTTCGTCATGTTTCCACCTTGCGCGCACAGTTTAAAACATTGTGTTGCATAATTTAATTCCATATTTAATATATAGCTTTTTTAACATTTGGAAACTACTGTGAATCTAAAATTCTAAAAATTTCATGTTAAATTTTTATTTTATTTCGAGTTGAGTTTGTAAAATGTATTTTATTAAAAAAATCTTTAATGTTTTCGTCCATAAAGTTTTTTAGTATTAAAATATTCATCAGATTTTTGGTACAGGTAGAAAAGAGTGCCCATATAAAGAATTCCGTCCAATTTCAAGTATGTACCATTAGCCATTTTTAAAATAACATGCGCGCAAAGAGGAAACATGGCGAAATATTTTGTCACAAAGTGGATTAAATTTTAAAAATATTTGTGGCAACACAAACTTTCTGGTTACTAGTTTCCAAAGCAGCTATATTATGTAGTCAGCTGTAAAAGGTTGGAAGTAATTGCATTTAAAATAAATAAAATATCCCAATTCTTGCAACAGTTACATATTCGGATATCATGAAGTGTTTAAGGTGTATAGGCCCCCTTAACTGATTTAGGTAGTTAATAAATTAAGTAATGGTATGCAACGATTGTTGATGATGCACTGGTGATTAATGAAATAATGAATGACAATTAATGACATGGGTAAGAATGAGTGATAATTAATGAAGGCAAATTGTTATCCTACAAGGCTATACATACATGAATAGAAATGAAAAACTTGGTACGGGTAACTTTCAGAGCTTGATACAAGTCCATCGGATACATAAGCACATTCCCCAAAATTCTAATGACTTAACAGTGGCTAATGTACTAAAAATAAGGTGGTGGATTATGATTCTTTACCACTAGGATTTGGCGATTGGGTCTCGTAATTCTCAGTAGCCCTTTAAAAGGGGGAGCATATAAGGTATTTTCTCTCTCCTTTCTGCATGCCTTCATGGTGTAATGGTACTACACTCGGCGCGCGCGTATTCGACAGTTCCAAGTTTGAGTCTCGCCGAGGTCATTGCACATCTACTGTTTCAAAGCCACCTAATGATTCTACAAGCTTTAGTCCGTAAAACTCTTATTTGCTCTGTGTGTATAAGTTCTAGAGGGCACAGCGTCACTCGTACATTATTAATAAAACGTTTCAGTTCTTTGAGAGACTGTGGAGAGAGGGAGGAGGTGTGGCCACAGAGAAGTGTGGTGAAAGAGAGTGTAACGAAATATTAATGTAACTCCAACAATTACGTAGGTATGATGATGATATGAGGGATGTAGCCCGACCCTCCTGGCAGACTTTACGTCGTCCTATGGCCTTTTTGTGGGCTGCGCCAGAACAAGCTAGAAACAACACCTTCATAAAACAGACATAAAGAACATAACTAAAAAACAAAATTAAAATTAAAATCCCTACTGCAAGCTTATCTTGATTAATCTTCTCCATCGCTTCCTGGTAAATTTTTTTCAGTCTTTTAAAATCATTTAAAATATCATATATATTAAAAACATCATTTTTCTTAAACTCATTCCTGATATCAGTAAAATATTTACATGTTTCCACATAAAGGGCCATGACCTGTAATGATTTGGTTAACGTCAGTGTCTGAATAACATAAACCTTTTTTAAGTTTAACAAATTTCATATAACCTTTATTTCGATCAAACCGTTCCCACTCCGCCCTCCATTTATCATAAATATAATTTTTCATAATAGTCACAGCTTTCCTTGTTGATCCCTGTACTTTATTAATAAAACGTTTCAGTTTATATCTATATAATAAAACGTCTATCTATATAATAAAAGTCTATATATATATATAATAAAACGTATCAGTTTCAATATCACGAGCATTAACATCGATAATTGCCTCCTTGGCCAGTGCGTCCGCCCTGTCATTCCCAAAATGTCCAACGTGTGTTTTCACCCAATTTAAACACAATATTTTGATCTTTTCTCAAGTCTTTATATAATTCTCTAATATACAGTCTTTGATTCTTAAAAGAATCAAAGACTGTATATTAGAGAATAAGCATAATCAAATACTCAATTCGTAGAAAATGGTTTTTGAATACTGTGGGCGACTGATTTTGTTCTGCAAATATTTAATTAAAAAAATTGTTTTTGCACCAGTGGCGCTATTTGTTTCAATCCTCAATTATTG
This sequence comes from Stegodyphus dumicola, assembly GCF_044657685.1. Lineage (NCBI taxonomy): Eukaryota > Metazoa > Arthropoda > Arachnida > Araneae > Eresidae > Stegodyphus > Stegodyphus dumicola. The sequence continues at coordinate 265,512,471 of NC_140769.1, read as the reverse complement.
TCCTTATAATTCTTTAAATAGCAGGATTTGATCACTAAACATTATTGCCATGAATTATTTTTTAAATAAATAATATGGAGAATGTAAAATTGTATAATAATATAGCAAATATAAAAAATAAATAAAGACGAAATAATATAAGGAATTAATAGTTTTAAGCGTTCCAAATACGTAAAACTATTGGAAATTCTAAAGACATGCTCTTTTTAAATATTTTGTAATTTTGATGTTGATTGTGGCGTAAGTGACGAGAAAGGTGATATTTAATAAATAAAATTAAAAAGGCAGAAACCTAATAACAAAGAAACCAAAGTGACGCTTCCTGGGCCTGCACTTATTAAGTATTTTTACTGTGTTATTCTGGTTTTCCCCATGTGTAACGTGTATACGAGCCAGTTTCCCTTAGAAAGTCCTCCACGAAGGCATCCCACCCCTTAGGCAGATAGCCCTAGTGTGCTTTGCCATAATTAAATACACACCACCATTATTTAGCTTTACATTCATTAATTTTCTTCATTGCATATGTTCAAGATTTCAGTCTGGTTATTTTTTGACATAATTCGAAGCTTCAAATTGTTCTATAAGGGCTAGTGTCTCGTAGCACAGGTACCCTGATGTCTCTAACACCGTTACATCGGGAGGCGACAGAGACAAAAATAACTTTTTTGCAGTATAAAGCGGTTATTTTAAAGTGATTAGGTTATTTTAAAGCAGAAGGCGTGAAAAATGTACAGTTTCCTCACCGAGACTTGAACCCTGGACCTTTGGAAAACGTATCGAGTGTGCTTCCACCAAAACATACCGGAAGGGGGGAGTATCTTTTATACTCCCTCTTTTAAAGGGTGACTGGGGATGACGGGTCTCAGTCACTAAATCCTGATTGGGACGAATTATCGTCTACCACCTTTTAGTTGGGGGGCCAATTGTAGAGCCATTATATTATCTTGAAGCAGAAGACGTGAAAAATGTACAGTACCCTTACTAGGACTCGAACCCTGGATCTTTCGAATACGCATCGAGTGTGTTAGACCCAGAAGCATGCAGAAAGAATGGAGAAAATGCCTTACAAATCTTAGAGTGGAAAATGACAGTCATGAACTACGTCAACTAAAATTTACTTTGTATTCGAAGAATTCTTTAGGCTATTAATCTCGAAAAGTGATGTAGTGCGAAAAAATTTACTTTGTATTCGAAGAATTCTTTAGACTAATAATCTCGAAAAGTGATGTAGTGCGAAAAAATTTACTTTGTATTCGAAGAACTCTTTAGACTATTAATCTCGAAAAGCGATGTAGTGCGAAAAAATTTACTTTGTATTCGAAGAATTCTTTAGACTAATAATCTCGAAAAGTGATGTAGTGCGAAAAAATTTACTTTGTATTCGAAGAATTCTTTAGACTAATAATCTCGAAAAGTGATGTAGTGCGAAAAAATTTACTTTGTATTCGAAGAATTCTTTAGACTAATAATCTCGAAAAGTGATGTAGTGCGAAAAAATTTACTTTGTATTCGAAGAATTCTTTAGACTATTAATCTCGAAAAGCGATGTAGTGCGAAAAAATTTACTTTGTATTCGAAGAATTCTTTAGACTAATAATCTCGAAAAGTGATGTAGTGCGAAAAAATTTACTTTGTATTCGAAGAATTCTTTAGACTAATAATCTCGAAAAGTGATGTAGTGCGAAAAAATTTACTTTGTATTCGAAGAATTCTTTAGACTAATAATCTCGAAAAGTGATGTAGTGCGAAAAAATTTACTTTGTATTCGAAGAATTCTTTAGACTAATAATCTCGAAAAGTGATGTAGTGCGAAAAAATTTACTTTGTATTCGAAGAATTCTTTAGACTAATAATCTCGAAAAGTGATGTAGTGCGAAAAAATTTACTTTGTATTCGAAGAATTCTTTAGACTATTAATCTCGAAAAGCGATGTAGTGCGAAAAAATTTACTTTGTATTCGAAGAATTCTTTAGACTAATAATCTCGAAAAGTGATGTAGTGCGAAAAAATTTACTTTGTATTCGAAGAATTCTTTAGACTAATAATCTCGAAAAGCGATGTAGTGCGAAAAAATTTACTTTGTATTCGAAGAATTCTTTAGACTAATAATCTCGAAAAGTGATGTAGTGCGAAAAAATTTACTTTGTATTCGAAGAATTCTTTAGACTATTAATCTCGAAAAGTGATGTAGTGCGAAAAAACTTACTTTGTATTCGAAGAATTCTTTAGACTATTAATCTCGAAAAGTGATGTAGTGCGAAAAAATTTACTTTGTATTCGAAGAATTCTTTAGGCTATTAATCTCGAAAAGTGATGCAGTGCGAAAAAATTTACTTTGTATTCGAAGAATTCTTTAGACTATTAATCTCGAAAAGTGATGTAGTGCGAAAAAATTTACTTTGTATTCGAAGAATTCTTTAGACTATTAATCTCGAAAAGTGATGTAGTGCGAAAAAATTTACTTTGTATTCGAAGAATTCTTTAGACTATTAATCTCGAAAAGTGATGTAGTGCGAAAAAATTTACTTTGTATTCGAAGAATTCTTTAGGCTATTAATCTCGAACAGGCCCGAACGAAGTCCAAATTTTGAATTTTGAATTTGTTTTGTTATTCAGCCACTACGTGGATGAATTCATTTTAAAATTTAGCGGAACTCCCTTTCTGAACGTCTTGAAGAAGCTGGAAGTCACATGAATACTTAAAATATCATTATATAAGAAAATTATTTTCAGGTTTGTGGGGGGTTTTAAACAAAATAATCTAATTTAATTTCTTAAAATAACAAAATAAAAACCTCTTGAGTTGTGTTCGTACATCTAAATTAGTTAAAATAACTAATGATTATTAACCTATTCTTAAATTTACTTTTAGATCATATAGGGTTTAAATACTTGTAGCATTATAACTGAGTTGTGAATCCAGTGACTTCTCTTATCACAGACAGGTTTTGAATACACTAGCTTAATTTTAATAAGTATTAATTTTTGGAACACATTAGCAATATGTTATGGTTAACCAGAAACAAAGGAACATAGCAGGAACGACGGTCGATCGTTTTCGCTTAGTACTTATATGCTTATCATTAGCGGAACATCAAAAGTAAGTTTGTTTCGGAATAGTTATATTCCCAAGTCACCAGTAAGTATCCAATAATTGGCAAGTTCCGATGAGGACAATTCGGCGTGAAGCTAATGCACTTCATGCATTTAGCAGGCTGGTCGAAATTACTCCAAATTTTGGACAACGATAAAATTCCATCTGAAAGTCAAAGAAGACTCCTGAAGGGGTCTAGGACTTTTCGCTGTCGCCATTTCACCGTGGCCGTTTCGCCGTCAAGACATATTTCCTTTACTTTAGTGTATTATATCTTGGCGTATTATGCTGGTATTAAATTTATTTAGTTTAATAATTCTGTTTACCTTTTGTATACTTAACAAAGGTTGCTTGTTGTATAGTATATCGTTGTTTACAAGTATAAGATATAAAGAACTTAGACATAATTGAAAATTGTATCTGTATCAAAGAGAACTGGGGCTAAACCTCTGATATAACAGAAGTTATATTATGGATTTTAAAATTATGCGGGTGTAATAGTTACATGATTCGGGAAAATGTCTTGAAATTTTAATCGGCTAAGTTCAGATAAATCACTCATACAAGCAGGAAATTAAAATTTTTATGAAATCTGACTGAGAAACGGAATTACTTTGGAATCTTGTCAGCACATTACTCTCTTAAAATTAATAAGCTATGTGTAAAGATGTACAGAGGCTGTACCGCACATTTTTTAGACGATTTTGGTAAGCGGTAATAAAACATCGTTTGCTGCAAAAGAAGTTATTGCAATTGTACTATGTTTTTAAAAGTCAGAATTATCGTCTGTGGCTTGAAAGTTTTCTTTTTTTTTTTTCTTTTTTTTTTTTTTTTCAAAATGGTGAATTTAACAAAGCAGTGGTTCGAAGGCTACATTTACGTTCTTTCCGAAGAGAAATATGGATACTCCGTTATCCAAAAACGATGTGAGAGTCATGGTTTGTGATATCTAAAGCGTCGATAGGTAATATCATCAACAAGAAAGGAAAAAAACGTCAAATTGGAACCTCAAGAGGGACAAAAATTCCAAACACGTGTCTAAGGAAGAAAGAACATCTTCGACTATTGCAAAGGTACGTTGTTTAATGTTAAAAGAAAATCCCTTCAGTCAAAGGACAGTTGCAAAATCATTAAAATGCTCGGTGTCCACTGTAAACAAAATGATAAACGTTGATTCAAATCTTAAGAAAGCGAAAAAACGCAATGTGCATTGCCTTCTTCCAAAGCATATCGCTCAACGCAAGACACGCTGCTAAATTCTATATGAGAAACACTTATCCAAAGAAAAATGGAAAACAATTGCCACAATAGATGAAGCATGGATGTATTTAAATGATTGTAACAAAAAAAGAGCCCTTTATTATCATAAAAGGGGAGAAAAAATTTAAGTACATGATTCAAAGAATGGAAAGAAAGTTTTTCTAAGGGATTCATGATTGCTGCTGGTTTTTCTTATAATGGCAAGTTAAAAATAAGAGAGTGAAAAGAAATGTCAAGATTAACTCCAAATACTATCAGGAACATATTTTATCGCCAATTTTTCTGAATGAAATACCATCGCTTTGTCCACAGGGCGATCCATCTGTGAGACTCCATCAGGACAAAGCTAGCAGTCACACATCAAAACCCACTGTAAATTTCCTAAAAGAAATGGAACAAAAAACTGGTATCAAGGCCATACCCTTCACTGATATCCCTACTAAACCTCCCGATGTGTCACCTATGGATTTTTGTGCTTTCGGACTTTTAAAAACTGCATTATCCAAACGTTGTCCCCAAACCCTAACAGGACTATGGAAAGCTGTTCGGGAGGAATGGGATAGAATACCTCTTCTGCCACTTCAAAAGGCATTATTATCCTGAAAATTGCGGTGTCAAAAGAGAGTTCAGAATAAGGGATGTCAAATAGAACATTTAAAACACAAGAATTTTATGTAATTTAGTTTTGTGAATACAATATACATCGTCTAAAAAATGGGTGAACAGCCTCTGTATTTGTATGAAATTTTACACAAAACTTCTTATACATTATTTTATATAAAATGTTTATTAAATCAAATTAATAAATTAAACATAATTATTAAACTAAATCAACTTAATATAATATGGAAAGATGTAATACAGCCGGGTAAAGTAAAAATATGTCTTGACGGCGAAACGTCCTGACGGTGAATCGGACCGACAGCGAAACGGCCACAAGAAATAGTCCCATTTCCCTGAGGGTTGCTATCTGTCAGTGTACGTCCATCCTTCGTTCCTTCGGAAAAAAAAATGCCAACTTGACTCAGGAAGGAAAGGTGGGTGATCCCAAAATAAACCGCTTGATCGATTCCTTGGAGTGGCCAAATCTGCAACTCGGCCTCTGCTTAGCTTATGCAATCCTCGATGAAATACGGTTGTTGAAACGGAGCTTTTGGGGGGGGGTCTCTCGTTTTCTTTGTGGCTTCGGCTTCAGCCTTGTCCGTACCTGTTGTCAATCCTCCGTTGAAACGAGTGTGTGTGATGTACTTTTCGCACATTTTCTCTTTCTACGTTCTTCGTTAGTGAAGTAAACATGGCGTTTGCTGTCTTCCGCTTTGTTCTTTCTCATTCAGCTACCCAGCCCAGTGGGCCAATACTTTCTGTGCTGCAGAGGCCTTCTGCTTGTCCGTCCATCTTCTCGCCCTCTCATTGAAACGTGATATATTTTAGGCTCTTACCTCAATATTTAGATTTCTCCGTCAGCTACTACATGACCACTGCTGTCAGTCCACTCCAACACACTTTAGTGATCGAAAATTAATGAGTACCTACGGTTAGGGACCATATACCCCCACAACAAAATGTTAAAGAAGTGAGAATAAAGGGAGAAACACACGAAAGTTAGTAACAGAAGAGAAAAAGAGAAGCCACATGGCTCGGAAAAAGTCGGATAGAAGCAAGAATTAGTAGTATATTCTTAGGTGAAAAGGAGAACAAAACTAAAGAATCTGAAGAATGTTAAACACAGAAATCAGACGAAAGAGAAGAAAATGGAGGCAAATAAGTTCCTTGGAACAAGACGCTAACATCAGAAGAAGGACAGTCGAGATGAGTAGATAAAATTCAAAATGGTGCAAAGCCAAATATATCGCAGGGAGTTGCAGAAAGAGATGGTGAATCGAGCCAGGGTCCTAATCCACAAAGCAGAAATCTAGAGAAATGAGTTTAACCGCTCAGCTAGAATGCTTGTGGCAAGAAACGTAAATTCTTCTTCCTCGGCAAAACTGATGAGAATTTGCAGAGCTTTGAAGCATTAAATGAATTTCTATGTGGTATTTTTAGCTTTCCTGATATTCTGGATTGGCATCATGATGCTTCCTAAGAACTTTGGTAATTTTTATCCGTAAGCAGATGAAACAATTTTAAAAACAGAAATTTCCCTTGTTTGTTGGGGTCTTCTTCTTACTTGTGATCTTAGTGAACACTTTTCGGTAGTGCTCGCAAGCGCAATAGCTGCTGATGTATTCGTCATCGCCAAAGGAGGATGTCAGTTTTTCTTCGGATTTCTCGGGGCAAAATACACTTCTTAACACCGTCTCTCTGAAAGTTGGGTTATTTATTTGTTGTTGGTGGACGTCCTCATAACTAAGTAAGGCAAGGAACCACAGTTATTCTTCTCACGAAAAGAGAGCTTTTCTGTACCATAAAAGGCAATCCAATTCTTCTTCCAGCAGGTTCCGTATTCATTAGATGGGAACAACAAATTCAACATTTTTATAGAATTAAAACATTCAAAATCGTTCTTTTTAATGCTCCCTCGCTTCTAGAATATTCTTCCCTGTTCTTTTCTTTGTTTCCATAGAATTATACTTTTGATTTGCGATTTGTTGTATAAATGCCAAGCGATTTACTTTACAGATTTATATAAGTAGTTACGAGCAAGTTCTTCTAATTCAAAATTTAAATAAAAAAGACATGATAAATTACTATTGTAATCAAACGTAAATACAGAGGCTGTTCATACATTTTTTTAGACGACGTATATTGTATTCACAAAACTATATTACATAAAATTCTTAAATTAATTAAATGTTCTATTTGGCATTCCTTATTCTGAACTATCTTTCGACACCGCAATTTCCAGGATAATAATGCCTTTTGAAGTGGCAGAAGAAATGTTCTATCCCATTCCTCCAGAACAGCTTTCCAGAGTCCCGTTAGGGTTTTGGGACAACGTTTGGATAATGCAGTTTTTAAAAGTCCGAAAGCACAAAAATCCATAGTTGACACATCGAGAGATTTAGTAGGGATATTAGTGAAGGGTATGGCCTTGATACCAGTTTTTTGTTCTATTTCGTTTAGGAAATTTACAGTGGATTTTGATGTGCGACTGCTAGCTTTGTCCTGATGGAGTCTCACAGATGGATGGCACTGTGGGTAAAGCGATGGTATTTTATTCAGAAAAATTGGCGATAAAATATGTTCCTGACGGTATTTGGAGTTAATCTTGACACGTTTTTGCACTCTCTTTATTTTTAACTTGCCATTATAAGAAAAACCAGCAACAATCATGCATCCCTTAGAAAAACGTTCTTTCGATTCTTTGAACCATGTACTTAAATTTTTTTCTCCACTTTTATGATAATAAATGGCTCTTTTTTTGTTACAATCATTTAAATACACCCATTCTTCATCTATTGTGATAATTGTTTTCCATTTTTCTTTCGATAAGTGTTTCTCATATAGAATTCGGCAGCGTGTCCTGCGTTGAGCGATATGTTTTGGAAGAAGACGATGCACATTGCGTTTTTTCGCTTTCTTAAGATTTAAATCAACGTTTATCATTTTGTTTACAGTGGACACCGAGCATTCTAATGATTTTGCTACTGTCCTTAGACTAGGGGGATTTTCTTTTAACATTAAACAACGTACCTTTGCAATAGTCGAAGATGTCTGTTTTTCCTTGGATACTTGTTTGGAATTTTTGTCCCACTTGAGGCTCCAATTTGACGTTTTTTTCCTTTCTTGTTGATGATATTGTTGATGGTTATCGGAGTATGCATATTGGTCTTCGGAAAGAGCGTAAATGTAGCCTTCGAACCACTGCTTTGTTAAATTCGCTATTTTGAATGAAAACAAAACTTTAAAGCCACAGACGATAATTTTGACTTAACATAGTACAATTGCAATTACTTCTTTTGCAGCCAACGTATTTTTATTACCGCTTACCAAAATCGTCTAAAAAACGTGCGAACAGCCTCTGTAAAATGTCACAATGTTGTTTTCAGAGCCTTGTGCTAACCAGCTAGGGAAGAAAAGTATGCGAGTAAACACGGTACACTGCTAAAATTTTATTAATATTCCTACTTTATGCAATTAAATTCATAACGGGCGCACTTATATTTCAGACCTAAATGGATCTTAAAAATCTATGCATTTTATTCTCGGGGTCTAAATGTTGTATCTGTCTTTCCAACGAGTTTCCTTTGCGACACACTGTCGCCTTATCCACCTAGAATGTCTCACCGCTAATGGCTAATAATGGGAATTTTATAGTTCAGTTCTAAACGATTCGAGACTATTAAAATGCTAAAGTTTCCAACGCTGTACACTTCCTAAATTAGAATAATCGATTTCCGTTTCCAGTTTGTTTGCTTAAAGTGATGTATCGAAAATGTTTAATGCAGCTGTTAGTAGCAATTGAACAAATAATTAAGTTAACATAACATAGAGCAACAACGGTGATATTTCGCACTTTGAAAGAAATTTTCTATATTATATTACTGTTCCTAGTTTATCCTATTCACATTCGGAAAATGTACTGCTTCGGAAAGATCAAAAGGTTCTAATCTGCTGCTAGAGATTCAAGTCTTTTTTTTTTTTCTAAGATCCAACACTCAAGAAGGATTTTCTTTTTATTATCAGAAAACGTTTCAATTAAATTAAAATCAAAGTTGGCCCACCAGCGGCCGAGCGGTAAAAAGGTCGTTGAACGCTGGTAATTCCGACCTGGGTTCGATTCCAAGAAAATGGGCTGGCTGCATGGGCGTTTTCGTTGTTTTCCCAATGTGTAACATTCATACGAGCTAGTTTCCCTTATAAAGTCCTCCACGAAGGCATTGCTCCTCTTAGGCAGATAGACCTCGTGTGCTTTGGTATAATTAAATAAACCGAAACCAAACCAAACCAAAATTTAAAGCTAAAAAAAATTGGATGAATCTTCGGATTATGGTAACTTGGCGATTTTTTGGCGAACATTTGGCGACCAACCCTGCTACAGCAACCTGCTAATTTTTTTTTGACGCCATTTTGTTTTCACAAAATGAAGGCTTTTTTTTTTTTTTTTTTTACTCAACATTTTTTACAGCAATCTGCTAGCCAAATTACGCTTATGCTAGAACTTTTATGGAGCAAAAGTGCTTAATCATGACGAAGATTAGGTGCGAAATTGTTAAGTGATTATTAGCTAAAATCACGATTGAAATTTTCCAGAAAGTAGTGAAACAAACGTGCACAGAAATTTGTTTTTACAGGGCAAATTTATCTATGAAACATGTCAATAATTTTTCTCATAAATTAGAAAAATTTGCACGAAAATGCAGAAAATTTTGTGAATCTTTGAAGTCGGTAAAAAGGACATATATGAAATTACCTGATCGCTAAAATGTCCTAGCTAGTAACCTTTATCGCCTTACCAAAATGTCGCCAAACTACCTGTTACCATATTCCAAAGATTAGCCAAAAATTGCTTTTTAACACAGATAGGGCTTTAGTCCCAAATGAGATATTAAGGCATTTTGCATCGAATCACTATAAATGGAGTCTCACTTTTAAATTTAGAGAGATGCGGCCAATACGAAAACGCAAGCTGTCAGAAACTCTGATGCTATCTAGAAGCCACTGGAACTTCGACTTAAATACTACTTCTACGCATTTGCATTAAACGCGATTCTAAAAGCACATTCTGGTAGGAAATTGCAAGCTTAAATTCGGAGAGATAGGAAAGGAGCTTAAAAGTAACTGTTAGAATAAATCTTACAACCGTGAGTCATTTTTTAAAACTCTTCAACTTTACTTGCTGTTTAAAAAGAAAACGATAAGTGCTGCTTTCGTCGAATGACAGCCATTTTATAATACAATATTAATACAAATATTTTAAAGCACTTCTTTGCATCCTTACTGCGTTCCTGAAATAATAAAATAAATTTTTTCTATGCGTTTCTATTTATAAAAATCTTTTATTATTAGCAACAAAACGATTCCGACATTTAATGCAATTATGAGTTATATTTAATGTTCATATGCACTGACCTTCAAACATGTAGACCGCACTGGCTTTGAAAATATTGATTCTTTAATCTTTATGGCACAGTTTAACAACGCGGAACGTATAGAAGAAAAAGCAGTCATTTAAGAATAAGAATTGTCAAAGCAAAATAAAACGATTCGGTCATAAAATACATTTCCGGAAGATCTAAGCATCGCGCATGCATACGATAGGAATATATCTCCTAATTCGTTCCTCCGGAAAAAGTACAAATCTTCAAGTGCACCTAATTTAAATAATTCCTTTCTCTAAATTAAACCTTAGGAGTTTAGTATTAAAAAGAAATACATAATATGTATTTTAATTGGTTTCTGTAATTACTCAGGATACAGCTTATCACATTAAATGGCATATTGGTTAAAAGGAAGCTGCATTAAGAGCGCATCAAGAAAAATGCGCCCTCTGCATCGCTTGGATTGGAGCCAATATTTAGGTGTGGGTAATCTTTTTACTTCCCCCCCCCCATTCCCCGAAAAAGCCGCATTTATACCGGCAATGTTGGTTACGGTTAAACAAAACATAACTACAGAAAAGCGTGGGCGTTTGTTCTTCTTTGAACCGGTGACTGCGGTTTCTTGTTCCCTTTTCCCACCAGATGGCCCTGCAGTTATTGCGATTATGATGATGGTTATGGCCTTAATCGATGAAATTAATCTGAAGAATACTTTCCAGTAAGAGTTGGAGAATAAGCGTACTAAACAAATGGGAATCGAGGAGATATACTGCACATTCCCACTGGAAACTGATGTAATTTCATTTGTTCCATTAGTAAAATGGTTAATAAAAGTACAACTACTGCATAAAACAATGAATCCAAAACGAATATTTAATAAAACTTCGAAAACTGAATTCCTTGTAATGTAAAAGGCCATTTTCGAATTAATAAAACAAAATTCTGCATATATTTCTGAGCAAACATATCTTGAGATATTACGATTTCGGTTCTAGTGAAGATAATACCTCAATAAATAGAATCATCGTGAATATGTTAGGTTCTCAATGCATAAGAAAGCTGTCTTCATGCTAAGCAGTAGCCTTTAAGCAATAAACGTCTTTGGGTTTCTTTTCATTTGCATCGTTTGACGAGAGTGTATTATAATTTCCCTCAATAACATTTCCTGCACATTCATAATAAAATTAATTATTTGATGCAAGTGTTCACGTTTTCGGCCTATCTCAGCTTTCGAAAAGTTGTTCTAAGATTATTAATATTTTTAGTTTTTGGTGGTATGTGAAAGAAGTGAGGTATTTTTCATAACTTTGCAGAGTCCCATTTTCATTGGAAACATAAACTTATTCGAGACTCAAGCTGAAGCTAAGCGACTTATCGCTATGTACAGCGATAATGTATGCCAGTGCCATGTATTTCGTAACTAGTACGGAATAAGTTTTCTTTTCGAAGTGGTATTCTTCAAAATACACAAAGTTGTGGATCATGGGTATTGTTACAATTTATTCTTGTAGAAGATCTTTTAAAAGAACACTGTATGAAAAGAAAGCGTGCACACATGATGAATATGTCCGCAGGATTTTTTTCTGCAATATTCGCTTTTCTTCACTTCTCATGAAACTCTTTCAGAATTCTTATTCGTCACGATTCCTCAAACGTTTCTTTAAACAGATTTATTTTTTATTTATCTAATATCTTATTCATCTATTTTTATTACCTCTTATCTATTACCTATTATTAACTATTATTACTACTAGATTATTTAACTATCTAAGATCTTATTAATTTATTATTATAATCTCTTATCTATAACTTATCTGTTATTTTTACTACATTATTTATTTTACTACATTATTTACCATGGGTATTGTTACAATTTATTCTTGCAGAAGACCTTTCGAAAGGACACTGTATGAAAAGAAAGGGTGCACACATGCTGAATATGTCTGCAGGATTTTTTTTTCTGCAGTATTCGCTTTTCTTCCCTTCGCATGAAACTCTTTCAGAATTCTTACTCGTCACGATTCCTCAAACGTTTCTTTAAACAGATTATTTATTTATCTAACATCTTATTCATCTATTATTATTACTATCTAAGATCTATTATTATCTAAGATCTATTTAGATAGTTAAATCATCTATTATTTAACTATCTAAGATCTTATTTATTTACCTAAGATTATTTATCTATATAAGATTTTATATATCTACTTTCTATTAATTATTATTAAATATTGTTATTACTAGTTTATTTTAATTCCTAAGATCTTTTTTACCTATTATTATTTGCCTAATGACCTGATGGTCAATGGCCGGGCATTTCACAAATAAAATTTATTTCTATTATTATTTATTATTAGTACTAGATTATTTAACTATTTAAGATCTTATTTATCTAATCTTATTTATCTATTATTATTATCTCTTATCTATCGCTTATCTATTATTATATATTTTTCCTACATTATTTATTTATTTAAGATTATTTATCTGTGTGAGATCTTACTTACCTGTTATTATTACCAATTATTATCTATCTACTATCTGTAATCTGTCTGTTATCTATTAATATTACTATATTATATATCTACATAAAATGTTATTTATTTACATAAGATCTTATTTATCTATTACTATTATATATCTATTACCTATTATGTGTTATCAATCTATTATTATTAACAGATTATTTATCTATCTAAATCTATCAGATTATTTATCTATCTGCAAGCAAATTATTTACTAAGATCTTCCAAAACATTTGCTAGACTACAATAGAATGACAGCGAAAATTAAAGTGTAAAATGTTCGCAGAATGCGAGCATTCTCACATGTTTCGTACTTTTCACATTCTCGGTACTTTTTTTTGGTTGTGTGTCACTACTGCGCATTGTACGCGAAGGAAAGAATGGAGAAAATTAATAACGCACTGAATTCCAATGAGATTTGAAATACTTGAGACGTATAAACTCATTGAAAACTTCCAAACTAAGTTTCTCACCATCCATAAGACAGCTAACCCTCTTCTTCTTAAAAAAAAAAAAAAAAAAAAAAAAAAAAAAATCTGTTACAGCCAGAAGTGTTGTGACCAATAGTGACAAGACAGACGAAGACAAATGAGGTTTTCAGCCAATCGATATAGAGATATATAGCTACGTTTAACAGCAGTTTCATTCTTTCTTCTCTCTACCAAACATAATACGTGGGTTGTGAGTTTTATTAACCATTTTTCTTTGGTTATACTTTGTATGAAACGCGAGATGTTAAATTCCATTTAACATTCCGTATTTTAAACTGTCGAGAATATGATAGATGTGTTAATGTATCTGTTCTTTCTGTGCAACTAAATGACATTCTGTAATACAGTAAGACCCCGCTTAACGCGGGGGATATGTTCCATCAAAGTAGAGCGTAATGCGAAACAGCGCTAAACGAGGCTATCTTTACATGTAAATATTGGGGTTAGGGGAAGATGGCTAGGAAATTGGTTAGGTATTAAATTTAAAAAGTATGTTTTTTAATAAAAATAAAACCAAACATTTATTTCTTAAAGCCCAAATTAATAACACATTATTATTTCTTGCAAAAATAAAAACAAAATATAAATAACAAAACGAATATTCTTAAAAAAACAAATAAAATTCTCAGTCAGTCATATTTAGTTAGCCTTCCGCGTTTTCAGTGTTCTGCCTTTTTGTGACAAAAGCATCTAATGTTGTTTGCCTTTTTCTTTTGCGTTGTTCTCTTAAAAGTTCTTCATAAACGGATAGAGCATTTCTAACACCACGCCTTACTTTTGAGCTCCTGTCAAAATTCGGATCATTTTCAATGAATTGATCCATTATTTCAGTTATGGTAGACAAACTCCTCTTTACAAACGCCATCGAAAGTTCTTTTTGCTCTTCTTCTGAATCACTGCTGTCAACATTTTTGTTTTCTTCTTGTTCAGTTAATTCCTTGAGCTCATCATTAGAAAGACTAGCCGCTGCTTCTTGAATTATTTCTTCGACATCTTCCACATTTACCCCTTCAAAATATATCTGTACAATACCGCACCAAACAAGAAATACAAGTACACTCTTTCGGATATGTATTTGAAACCTATCGCTGCATAATATTTCGGGGAATCCCCGTATGCTGCGAGCGATGTCGTGGAATCCCCGGGTCGAAATAAAAGAGCGCTAAACCGAAACAGCGCTAAACAAAACAGCGTTAAGCGGGGTCTTACTGTAGTTTTTTTGTCAAGACGTCAGTTCTAAAATGCAACGAAAGAAAACTACAGCCGAGGTATTGCATTTACTATATAATCATAGAGGCAAAACGGAAGATTTTCAATCTCTCACTCATTCAAGATTTCCAATTTTAAAAATCGTTTATGAGTTTAACAGAGACTCAACTAACTGTCAGAAATAAATATTTGAAATAAAGTATTAACCAGTAATATAACACAGATAAAAGGCTTTTATCTGTGTTAAAAGGATAAAAATTGTTTACGCAGATTGAATCCCTTTTCCGTTAATACTTGAGCCTCCATGGAGTTGATGAACCTGAAATAATTATTGCAGTGTTTTCCCACTTGCTCTTGCGTGCCCCCCCTTTCCAGTGGTGGGCTGTAGCCATTTCTAAGTGTTATATGGCTTTGTTTTAATTTAGGTATTTTGACACAAATTCGGACCTTTTTCTCAAATGACATGTTAATTTTTTCCACGTTTCGATTCTACGACTCAAATTATACCAAACTACCAAGTTTTGTAAAACTCGCACGAGTATTTTTTTAAATTAGCTCTCAAAATTTTAGCTCCTCAATGTTAATTGAATTTGTGTTAACATCTCTTTTTTTTATTAAACTTACTTGATTCTTTCTTTCAGAATTCGAAATTTAGCCTTAATCCAAATATAATTCGCACATTTTTTTATTATTTATTTTAAAAATTTGTATTTTTACAAATTTTTCGAAAACATTTTAGTATTATCACCTATAAAATTTTTAACGTCATCTTAAAGTAAATGTACTTCTAAGCATATCTGCAAAAAAATTAGAGTTTTTTTATTCAAAATTTCCTAAAATATACGTGAATTTACATTTTTGCGCGTTTCGAAATTTGCTGTATTTAATATAAGTGATATGATAAGGTCGCATAGAGGTTCATTGTTTTGGATGAATGATTTCAGAATGCGTTGATCAGTTGCTAAATCCTGTTGCAACAAGGTGCTTTTATTAATAATTCTGGTTGCAGCCTGGGAGGTCACTCTAAGGGACAAAGAGATAAAAGATGTCTTTTCATCAGAATCAGAAACTGGACACTTTTGTTATGTACGAGGGAAGGAATCTCCTGCGTTCTAGAAGTTTAGCGCAGGTAACGATACAAGGAAATATAAAAGGTTTTTCCTGAAAAGAGCAAGAACTTTTCTGTTGGAGCTATGGACATGTTGACCCACTAGAACTATCATTCCTCGTGTTTAATGTTAATAGCGACAGCGCATTTTCCTGTTAACAAAGTTTTAAAATTACGGGACTAAATGTATTCAAGTCCCACACTGTCAAGAATCGCAACTTTTATTGTTTTTATTTATCAAAATCATGTTATTGTTATAACTTCGGTTAGAAGTTCACTTCAACCCTGTATTACAACCATCGTTTGTGTAGCGGTTTCGGATACTATACCACAGTGAAAATACAGAAAATGTAGTTTACGCACTTTGTTAAAAATTATTTGAAAGAATGAACGATGGACCTTTTTTCCTCTCGTGCATCAATGAAAAAAATCTGATGTATGCACCACATGACGTCCTTACACAGAATATTAAATTATACGCATTTTTCTTGCATTTCATTTAAACGTATTGGATTGAATTAAACCTACTTCACCGACAGCGCATAAACCACAATAGAATAAATGCATTCTTTAAAATTCACTTTGTTTACCATAGCGACACTCTGGCGCTAGGTTTACTTAACGGTATTATATTTCGTTCATATTATAGCTCAAAATGCACAAAATTTATATCATTTAAAGAATTATCTAATCGTTGCCACATGTTCTATTCAAATACTATAGTAAAGCTAGAACGATGTATAAAAGAAATTAAGCAAACAAAACAAAAAAAAAACAGTTTTTCACAGACGATTGAGTATTACTCATTCAATTAATTCAGTTTTCACTTCGCAACAAGGCAAAAATACATAAAAACTCAAAATAACTGTATTAAAAATTACGAAGTAAATCTTAAACGCTTATTTCCTCCAAAAAATTCCAGAAAGGATTAAGCATGATTTAAATAATAAATGAAGGCGTTATCTTTGTTGTTGCGAAGCTAAGTTTCTCTAGATTGGCAACAAATCCGCTATCCTGCTGTTTCAAATGTAAACAAGTGCAATGGCCGCCATCAAAAACATTATCAGGCTTACCGACACTTAAACAATTTTAAAATTGTTGATAATTCTAAAAATATTGCATACAGATTTACTAAAGGAATAAAAACCTTAACCGGAAGATAAGAACAACATAATTCAATCATTTTTTAAAGCAAAAAATTTACAATTTACAAACATATAAGATTAAAGCAACTGAGATCACTGAGCCGGGTAACAGACTGGATATATATATAAATATATTTATATACGTTTGGCGCGGCCGATTGCAACCAAAATACGAGGTGCACATCTACATGTTATAGCAGTCCTATATACAAATTATCAACGTTCTGAGGCTACTCGTTTTTGAGTTATGCGAGATACGTACGTACGCACATACGTTCGTACAGAAGCTACGAAAAATTCTCTTCAGAATTCATTTTAAAGCAGTTTTATAGCTCGTAATTTTTTTGGAGGAAAAGAGTGTTTTATTCTGTCCTTATATACAGATATCACGGAAATACATCGTTAAATTGCATTTGAAAGAGGTCAAAATGGGATAGTTTCGTTAAAATATGCTGCCTGAAACTTTTCGCGATTACAATACTTCCTTTTTACTTCGTTCAAGGAAGTAAAAAAGGAATGTAAGCAGGTTACTATAAATTAAAAATTACGCGTTCTTGGCGCAAACTGAAAAAAAAATGTTCCAAGACAAATTTTAAAACTTCTCCATAAATTTCTCACCGAAAATTAAAAAAATTAATATTTAGGCATAATTTGAGTAGTAGAATTGAAATATGAAACATCATCTGCTAAATCACAGCGCGGACGAAAGTGTGTCCGGAGTGATCGTGACAGACGATCATTAAGGGCAATTGGGACGAAAAATAAGAAGACCACAGCTGCAAAAGTTATTGCTGAAATGAATGTTGTGTTACCGAACCCTGTGAGTACCAAAACAATTAGAAGGGAGCTTCATAAACAGGGAATTGCTGGCCGTGCTGCAATTGAGAAGCCACTCATCGGTGATGCTAATGCCCGTAGCAGGAAAAGGTGGTGTTTAAGTCATAAAGCCTGGACTATAGAGCAGTGGAAGCGAGTAATATGGTCTGACGAGTCTTCTTTCACATTGTTTCCCACTTCTGGCCGAGTTTACGTCTGGAGAACGCCATCTCAAGCCTATAATACAGACTGCTTGTTGCCAAGAGTGAAACATGGCGGGGGTTCTGTTATGGTTTGGGCAGCCATATCGTGGTTCTCTGCTAACCCCGTGATAACTGTGTCAGGGCACATGACTGCCAAGACTTATGCGAACATTTTGGCCGATCAAGTTCATCCCATGGTTCAAACTTTGTTCCCCGATGGTGATGGTGTCTTCCAAGACGACAAAGCCCCTGTTCACACAGCTCACATTGTCCAGGACTGGTTTTCTGAGCACGAGGATGAGTTGTCCCATCTCCCCTGGCCACCACAGCAACCAGACCTGAATATTATCGAACCTTTGTGGTCTACATTGGAACGGAAAGTGCGTTCTCGTTATCCACCGCCAACATCGTTATCTGAACTTGCCACCGTTTTGCAGGAAGAATGGTATAATATTCCCTTGGCAAACATACAGGAACTGTATTTATCCATTCCGAGAAGACTGCAAGCTGTTTTGGATGCCAACGGGTTTCCTACACCATATTAAGCAAAGAAACATGTTTTTTTAAAGGTGTTTCCATATTTTTGTCCACCCCTGTATGTTAAAACAATGCTATATATAAATATAATACATATCCTAAATCGCGCTCAATAATAGGTATATCCTAATATAAGTAATAATATGTAATAATAGGCCTAAAAGGTGCTCCACCGTTGCCTTCTATGAAGGGACGAAAAAATTACATCGGTATGGCATTGAAAATTGCTAGCAACTTTTTAGTCTGGGTGGCACTGTTTTTGGGTGTCACTTATAGAATTTTATGTTTACATATGTCAGGAATTTCCAAACGTTATGTCAGTAACAGCCTGATGTTGAAATTCATGGAATTTCTAGAGAAACAACTGGATTTTTCATAACCACAAGTCGATACTTACGTCATTTTAAAAACAGTGGTGAATTTGTAGTGAAACAAGTTTCAAATGGAGAAAAATGTATGATTCTACGCAGTCCTACAGTGATAGTTTACTTTCAGCATGTAAGAATGCGTCGAAGACAACGCGAAGTTTTGTGGTGTTTATTTCATACAACTGCAGTTTGATGTGGGGAAAAGTACTTTTTTTCAGGTTTTAAATGCTCCGATCTTCCGCAATATGTGCTTCTATATGTCGATCTGTCAAGCTTTGTAATGTTTTGTTTGATCATCGAGCTTTGTAATGCTCATGAAACTTCGGATTTGTTTCTTTGAGCCACAACAATTCAACGCAATTTTCTGCTACCTAAAGAATATCCTCTAATTCCGCTGCATGCTCGATCCTCGGCAAGCAAGTCATTTTGTAACATTGTCTTGTAAGCTGTAATGTTATCTGATTTATTAGAAATTCCCAAATTTTCCATTTGCTATAAATATCTCATCAATTCGATGTCGAATCAACATCTAAATTATTTTTAACTTATATCAAATTCTGTATCACATCAAATGTTCCTGATGCATTATATGCGTTTTCTGTTCCACTCACTTCAGACTACCCTATTTTGGGTTCTAAGCCTTTTAATGATTCGGGTAAAGAATCCGCAAACATCCACCCATCCATTCGTAAAGAAAATCTAACATTTAAAGATTTCCTTCATAAAATCTACTGGCAAAATCAGTACATAAATTATTAGTACAAAGGGGCTTTGTCCCTGAAGGACTATTGTTTTCGTTTTGCGATTTTGCGTTGAATCACTATAAATGTCTGTTTCACTTTTCAAACGGTTGCCACCAAATGTTAGAGTCCTGTATTATAGTTGAAGAAATTAAATAATGAAAAATATGCATAAATGGATGAATATTTCTCGCATTGCGATAAAATAACGGTACCTAGAGCCCTCGAATTTTGAATGACGTAATCCTCCTAGGAATATGGGCTTGTGAAAGACCAAATTTGAAATTTGGAATTTGTTTCATTATCGATTTCATATATTGTAATACTTTAACGAATTTTTGAGTAACAAACTCAAGGATTTCAAAGCGAGCAATGGCAACACTCTACGGGGGAAAAAACCTTTTTATTTCTTGCGCGGAACTGTGTATCGAAAATTCTAAAGATAGGCTCATTTTAAAATTATTTTACGACATTCTATTGAACTGAAGTTTATGATTTAAGTGCAATGAACATGATGTTTAATAAATAAAGGTAACACACAAAACGTTAAAAAAACTTCTCTTTGGACGTAATTTAAAATCTGAAACCTTTCAGATTTTATTATTATTATTATTGTTATTATTGTTGCGTTTTTTTTTCTTTTCTGACGCCAGTTGTTACGTTATTTTCTTCCTTCACGTTCGTACGGGGTTTGTATGGATTTGGAGTGAATAATGGCGACACTACTTGATAAAGTATGGAAACACACTTTATTAGCCAGTATTGTCAGGATAGCTCCAAACACGTTTTTGCAGTCGTCGATGAACTACTATAAACATGATGACACGATCAGGTGACAGGTGACGGAGGACGGGGGCAGGTGACGGAGGACGTCCTCCACTATCCAGAGGCAACAACTCCCTGGAGCCCTCATGAGGCCGCCCCGGGAGTTCATCAGGATCTGAAAATAAAGTTAACATGGCCACACAAGGGCTAGACTACATGCAGTACATTGTAAGAACGTGAGACAATTGAAGGTTATGTTTTGACACAGCCTCCAGGTTATCAGGCTATTACGGTGGAGACACCTTTACGGCAAAGCACCATAGTACAGCTCCCGACTCTGCTTGCTCGTTCTCGGAACTCCACGTACTTTCGAGACTCTCCACGCTACAACTCGCGATGCACTCGACGACACACAGAGCACAGCTCCCGACTCTTCGGTTCAGTCGTTCCCGGAGCTCAACACGCTTTCTCGACAATGCACTACGAGACGCTTTCGGTGCACTCGACGACCCCCTGAGCACTCGCCGCGCGGCTGTCAAATCGATCGACTCCGTAGGGATTGACTCGCTAGACGAGACACCAACTCGATACTAACTAACTCGCACTCCAGACGAGGCACTCTGACTCGCCTTCTCGATGAAGCACACACACTGACTGCGAACCAGCAGGATTTACATAGCTTTCGGCTTGTGTTCGAGAACATTCTGCACTAAACCAGTAAGAATTCGTTCCAGAAGATTCTCCATTCATCCAAAATTGGCATATCGCCAATTTTGTCGCCAAATATCTCCAAATGAGCGATTTCTCGCCAAATGTGGCAACCCTGCCTTCCTTGCTATTTTATGGCAACCCTAAATCTGCTTTGCGCGGAAGCTATCTTACCGTACCTGTACATTTCGTAACACTATTTTTATTATTAACGTTTTCGAAAAAAATTTTTTTTTAAGTTTCTTAAGTTGTAGAGACATTAGGTATTTTTTTTAAGCAGACGAGATGAAAAATTAGCAACCGCCTTCGCCGGGAATCGAACCACGGACCTCTGGAATACCGGCCCAGCGTGCAGAACCACTACACCACGAAAACACGCTAGGAAGGCTGAAGAAATACCTTATAAAGTAACAAGAGGTGAAATATAATAATTACGTTTGGACATTGATCAATTTAAGTTTACCGATAATTTGTAAAAAGAAATGAAGTAATTACTTTCGTTTAGGCATTCCGTAATTTTGGTTTACCATATTTTAAATATGTAACTTTGTGATAAGAGCCATAGCTCTCGCCTGCAAAAGCCGCGCTATGACAACCTCGATACATAAATATATTATATTTATCTGGACAGATAATATATAAATTAAAAATTATCTGTTAGGAAATGTGAATTAAAATTTAGATAGTAAAAGTGTACTATTGTGGAAATGAAAAAAGTGTACTATTGTGAAATTGGTAATAAAAAGAGCTAATTAATAAAACTAGGTTTAAATAATTAAAACAAGAAATTCATTGCTGATTTCATAGAAAGATCCCGACTTTCAAGGGGACCTGAAATCTCTCTATGCAGTCACTAACAATTCTTAAGAATCGCGTTTCGTCTTTTCGCTTTTCTGAACAAAATCCCCATTCCAGTTTTAAATTTGCTAATCAGTTTTATTAAGTATCTGAATTTAAATCTTAATTAATTTCAGAAATGGGGCAAATTCCCCGATGTGTTGATTCAAATAAATTTCAAAAATAAACAAAGATAGTAATCATGCAGTACAATGCTTAAACGTAAAAATAAGAATGAATGAAAAAAAGTAAGAATAAATTAATTAAAAATTAAGAAGTAAGTGAAATAAAAGAAAAGAATTGGTAAATAAAATAATAGATAGATAGATAAAAAGACTTCCAATTAACCGGACTGACACTGGATTACGGCAAAATTATCGTAAATTCGAAGTCAATTAAAATGCAGAGAAAAGAGATTACCAATATTGTAATTAATAAAAAAATACTATTCAGAATTTTTCTGTATTTCTAAGCAGTTTACAGAAGCCTAATTTAATTTAGTACTTAAATCAAATCAGTATTCTAAACAAACAAAACAGGATAATAAACATAAACAACATGATATTTATGGTTTATTCTCCTGTTGTTTATATTAATCCTGTTGTTTGAGAAGGGTTTTATTTTAAACGACACGATAATAAATGAATTAGAAATGAAAAATCTAAGCTGTAACTGCATTAAAAAAACAAAATATTTTCAAGGGAACTGTATTAAGTTCAAACTCGCGTAAAAAATGGAATCGATTAGAATGATTTGTTTCTTTACTGAGCTTTATTATCTTATGTTATTTTTCCGTTTTTTTTTAGATCAATGATCTTATCTTGTGAAATGTCATTTTGTCACTCACGTGACAAACTTCAGCAAATTTGCTTTAGCAAATTACTTCCGCGAATTTGATCCGTAAACGTTCTTGAACGATGAAGTTCTTTCTAAGTTTTTCATTTTTCTGATTACACCATTTTGAATAACAGCATTTACAATGTCCTTCCCTAAGGCAAACATTCCTCATGTGCTTTTCACAATCATGTAAATCAAACCAGGCAGAATATCAATCGCACAAGAGGAAAATTTGAGTAATGTGAAGGGACAAAGAGGTGAAAAGCGAATATTGATGACATAAGAAAATGTATACTCATTTATAACTTGACTTAAAACATCGAACTAAACGTTGCCCGAGTTTTCATTGTAATTTTGAGCAGAACTGAATACAAATACGGAGCACGCTTCATTTGATTTCATTAATGTCAATTAATGACTTTTTCTTGGCTGTTACATCCATGGAGGTAAGAAAGGAAGGAGTGGTTAACCGGCACTAGAAGTGAAGCACTGCTTCGAAGCTTCGGTCACCAGATGGGGTGTTCTTTGTTTACATTCAGAAGCTCGCTTGACAGTGTTCTGATAGTATTTCGACACACGACAGTTCCATACAAATCGAAAAAGGGACACTTTCGCATGAAAGAAATATTCATAGTGGGATGGATTTGTATAGTTTAGTGACATTTACGCAAAAATCACATCTTGGTTATTTTTCGATAATTAACAACAGCGATTTTGATTATGAATTTGTTTTATAAAATTCTAAGCTGTTGAACTATCTTTAAAATTGTATACGTCTTTCGATACCCTTGATAGAGTATTCGGTACTTTTATTTTATGTTCCAAATGCCAAAATGTTTTAAATAAAATACATTTTTTTCACATCCATATATTATTGTAACGTGTACCTTTTAAAAATTTTTAGAGGAGAGGCTTTACTGCTGCTCATTTTAAACTCGTCGCTTTAATTTTATATATCTGAAAAATAATCACTTTGGGCTTACACGTTTTACTTATTTGGGTTAATCAAAAATAAAATCCTTATTTTATTCCCTTTCAGAAATGTTCAGAGAAAGTTAAGTACTATTTAAAGTATTTCGCTAATTTCTAATAATTCTCTAATTTAAAATGAACGGAATAGAGCATTAATTATAAATTGACTTATATTTTCCGATTTAAAAGGTGCCTCAGAAGCCAAAAAATCATGTCATATTTAAGAAAGGTTTTTAGGAAGAAGCTCTATAAATAGAAAAGAAATAATGCATGTTTTTAATATTAATGATACAATAAACTTTGATCTTAATTTTTGTACCTTAACCGAATAAAATCGAATTACCTTAAATTTTTTTTCTAATGTAATTAACACGTGTATACGAGCCAGTTTCCATTAGAAAGTCCTCCACGAAAGGCATCCCTCCCTTTAGGCAGATAGCTCTCGTGTGCTTTGCCATAATTAAATACACCACACCTAATGTAATTAAGGAAAACTTGTGAAAATATTTCATTCAAATTAAACCATTCTGAGAAAACTGTTCTGCGAAAAGTATAACATTTAATTCCGTTCAGAATGTTTAAAAATATGTTGTTTTCACATACTTAGGACTCTGAAGTGTTGTAGTAAAAGAAAATATATACATTTATATGCATATTTACGACGTAATTACAAAATATTTACATCCGATCGCGTCAAAACCCATTGAACGTAATGATAAATGACCCAATGTTTTGGTCACCACGTAGGGATCGCCGGTGCTTCAGAGCAGGGTACGGGAGAAACCTGTTTAAGGCTACTCCATCTTACTTCCTACTTCCATAATTACATCAAGTATGAGAATGTCATTGAAGGGTATGCAATTCAAGCACATGTATCTGTAACAAATTTCACCTGTTAGTCGGTTTCTTTGTTCATTTTAGTGTCATTTAAACTAGAGAAAAACGTTCCATAAGCGGAAGAGGAAAATAGTAAATAAAATTACCGCAAGTCGTTTTTTAAGGTTTCCAAAATTTGCTTTTGATTTTCATCCTCCTAGGATGAAATATCCTAGGAATTTTGCTCCTAGGATAACTTGTAAATGAAAGTTGGCGTTCACCCAAAGCGTGTTGTAGTATCAAAGGCTTCGCTATTGCAAGGCCTGTGTCATGTATTCAGCTACTCAGAGAAACCTTATAAGCTCTACTCGCACAAAACAATATCAGATGCAGATGAACATAGCGTTCTTGAAATAGCCAGCTGCAGAGAAACGAATATTATAATTTGGACAAAATGTCTTTTGAGAACTAAAGCCTAAGTAAAAACTTTAAGGCCAGTAAAAAGTTTTGAAAAAATGGAAACATTTAAACCGAGGAATTAAAATCCCATTTGATTGATAATTATTGAGCTAAAATAAAAGTAGAAAAAGTAGACAAATTAATTTGAAAATATTTTATTATTAGAAAATATTACAGAACACACAGATGAATATTTTACCCTGAGTAAAAACTTTAAAGCCAACATATAAAATGACATATAAGAAAAAAAATTACAAATTCTTAGAAGATTATGTAGAAGCCATTTCTTCGAATTACTGCAAATATTCTTGTTTTCATGGATGAAACGAGTTTTTGACAAAGCGGGGGGGGGTCGATTTTATACCATTCATCTTCGATAGTAGATTTCTTTTGTTGATGTAAAATGTCTCCCATTTGCATAACTCTTCTTGCTAAGTCACCCCAAAGGTTCTCCATTGGATCGAGGTCAGGTGATCTAGCTGGCCATTTCACAGTTTCAACATTGTTGACTTGGAACCAATTTTTTGTTCTGTTACTCGAATGGATCGATGCATTGTCTTGCTGATAAATCCAAGTTTCTCCAGCAAGACATTCAGCATTTGGAAAAAGATGATTTGTTAGGACATTTTGGTATCCTTGTGAATTCATTCTACCTGAAACGAATGCAATTGAGCCCACACCATTGTAAGCAAAACAGCCCCAAGTCATGACAGATCCTCCACCTAATTGGCGCTTGGAGAATATTTCTTTTTCATTTCTTATATCATGCCAGTAGAAATTCCAGCCATCTGGTCCATCCAAATTCCATTTTTTTCGTCAGAAAAAACAATTTCTATCCATTGGTTGTCCCAGGTCATGACTTTCTGGCCAAAGTTCAAACGCTTTATTTTGTGTCTCTGCAGTAACTGAGGCTTAGTGAATTTTGCTGTATAAGTAAACCTTCCAGACCTTCTAATTGTGTTTCGTTTTTTGACAAATTTTTAAACCTGTCGTCGGAATCAGTTTCCTGGTTGAGTACTTTCCAGTAGATACAAGTTGGCAAACTCTTCTTTCATCACGCGAGGACAAAGCTTTAGGTCTTCCCCAGTATTCTTTTTACCATAATTGTCTTTCAATTTTAAAAAATTGTTGACTACAGTCTTTGATCTTCCTATCTTTATCGCAATAGCACGAATACTCATTCCTGTTGAAGACAAAGCTTCGATCTCTCCTCTTTCACGATCAGTTAACTTCTTACCCTTCGCCATCTTCACAAAGATCATCAATATTTCGAAGAAACGTATGACAAATATGAAACTTTCAGCGTTGTCACTAGCTAGTAGTTGCAATGGTAATTACACAATTATATTATATTTATTTTTAAAAAATGACTGGTGGCCTTAAAGTTTTTACTCAGGCAGAGATACTAACATTGTAAATAATCACATGTTTCTCATAATTATGTATTTACAAATTATGTTTATAGCATTTATTTCTTATCAATGAACTTTAATAATTAATATTATTTGAATCTCTTTTATTTCATTTTACATTTTCTCAAAAATTTTTATTGGCTTTAAAGTTTTTACTCAGGCTGTAACTGTACGAATATCCATATGTTTGCCAATGATACTTTTAATACTCAGAGGTATCAAAACAGAATTTTCGTGTCGCGCAATCAGTGAAACTTTTTATTTAATGTACGATAGAATACGACCTCAAGAAGCATCTCCATTCAACACCGGTATGGTTATACCCCACACTTTGCCTAATTTGCTTTTAAGTATATTTATTCTCCAATCGAAAGAACTGCTAAAACGAGTTTTGCTTGTAGAAATAAAATGGCGGAAAGCAAAAATAATGTTCACGTATAAATAACGCAATGAATACAAGAAACTGTGGATTTTGATTATAAAAATAAATATATATTTAGGGCAATTGGTAAAGTTCAATTCAGTGTAGACTAATCTAACATTCCAGCCTACAAGGCAAACTTTTGTCTTGATTTTAACTAATAGTAGCGGAACGCTAAATAAATACAATGCCTACCTCTTTTTAATTCGAGCCACATACATATATCGGATACGTTACACGTTCTATAACAAAACAAAAGACCTTATAGTTTACTTGGATAGTTTAATAATCTAAAAATAAAAAATCTGATGTGTACACCACATGACTTCCTTGTACGGAATATTAAATTATACGCATTTTTTCTTGCATTTTATTTGAACTTATTAGATTGGATTAAATCTACTTCGCCGACAGCGCATAAATCACAATAGAATAAATGCATTCTTTAAAATTCACTTTCCCATAGCGACAGTCTGGCGCTAGATTCACTTAACAGTATTAATAATTATATAACAGTTAACTTACATAATAATTATATAACGGAAACTAAGTTAACTGTTATATTATATAATAATTATATAACAGTGAACTTATATATTTCGTTCATATTATAACTCATAATGCACAAAATTTCTATCATTTAAAAAGTAGAATTATCTAATCGTTGCCACATGTTCTATTCAAATACTATAATAAAGCTAGAACTATGTATAAAAGAAATTAAGCAAACAAAACAGAAAAGAAAATTTTTCACAGACGATTGAGTATTTCTCATTTAATTAATTCAGTTCTCACTTCGCGAGAAAGCAAAAATACATTAAAACTCAAAATATCTATATTAAAAATTACAAAGTAAATCTTAAACACTTATTTCCTCGAAAACATTCCAGAAAGAATTAAGCATGATGGTAATTGGAAATAATAAATGAATGCGTTATCTTTGTTGTTGCGAAGCTAAGTTTCTCTAGATTGGCAACAAATTCACTAGTCTCCTGTTTCAAATGTAAACATCAATGGCTGCCATAAAAAAGGCTTAGCGGCACTTAGACAACTTTGAAATTGTTGATAATTCTAAAACTATTGCATACAGATTTACTAAAGGCATAATAACCTTAACCGGAAGATAAGAACAACATAATTCAATCATTTTTAAAGCAAAAAATGTACAATTTACAAACATATAAGAGTAAAGCAATTGAGATCACTGAGCCGGGTAACAAAGTGGATATATATATGTTTATATACGTTTGGTGCGGCCGATTGCAACCAAAGAGAAGCACATCTACATATTATAGCAGTCCTATATACAAAATGTCAACGTTCTGAAACTACTCGTTTTTGAGTTATTCGAGATACGTACGTACATACGTTCGTACAGACGCCACGAAAAATTCTCTTCAGAATTCATTTTAAAGCAGTTTTATAATTTTTTTTGAGGAAAAGAGTGTTTTATTCTGTCCTTACATACAGATATCACGGAAGTACATCGTTAAATTGCATTTGAAAGAGGTCATAAGGGGATATTTTCGTTGAAATATGCTGCCTGAAACTTTTCGCGATTACAATACTTCCTTTTTACCTCGTACAAGGAAGTAAAAAATGGTAATGAGAGATTATCTTTTGTCATTTTAGTGTGCCCTCCATTTTTTAACGCGTGAAATAAGGCTTTAAATTAAAATGACCAATGGACTTAAATTTATCTGTCCAACGTTCAAGCCTTGTTTTCAGTCCATGATATTTTTCGAATAATTTTTTGATGTGTTAATATTTTGTTAACTCTCGTCGAACGCATAGAGAGAATAAATTTTCTTACACTGCTCGATAAACTCTCTCAGATTGTTTTTGATTACTTGCAATTTCGAATTAAATATCTGATGTGAACAACCACATGACTTCCTTGTCCAGACCTATGAAGCAATAAACATTTTTTGCTGCATTTATTTTTCAATCAATCAATTCAGTTTTCCCTTCACGGGAAAAATACATAAAAACTCAAAATAATTTCATTAAAAACTGCCTGAAACTTTTTGCGATTACAGTACTTTTTTTTTACTTCGTACAAAAGGAAGTAAAAAATAAGGTATACCTTTGTATACCTGTTACCCGGAGGCCTGAATTTTATCACTACCGAAGTCTGGCGATCGTGGTCGTCCATTAATTTGTAAAGTACGTGATTAGTAAATCACATTATATCAGTCTCGATTTAAAATTTCTATTACGCTGAGTTAGGATTTTTATGTTAAATAGTTCGAAGATGAGAGCACTTTATGTAGAGCACGTTCACAATAGAGCACTTTTGGTCACGTGACTAAGTAATAACACAGTTTGAGTTTTCGATCTTAAAAGCCGTTAGGTACGAGAACCGACACTTTTATACCATTTAGAACGCCACATAACGGGTCGCCGTTTGCGTTCCCACCATACATTCCATGATGAATATTGCTTGTTTAAACGATGATTTCATACTTTTGTTGGAAAGTAAATTCACTGCAAGCAACACAGAGAGGTTGAGGGTCCATTTCATCTCCATTCCAAGTAAACCCCAAATGAAAAATAACTTTCATTATATTTTCTAGAAACAATTTTTCTTTTCTTTTCAATAATCTTGTCCTAGATTCATCACCTGTGAATCATCACTATTACGCTTATTCAATCCTAGCCATTCTTCCATTTTGAAAATCTAGGTTTGTTTTATTATTTTTTTCACAAATATTTAAATGCACAATACATTACAAATTCTTCAAAAACAAACGGGAGTATTCTCAAATCGCGTAGAAAAGTATAGAATACAAAGCAACAAGAAGACAAAATACCAGCTGTTGCAGTCAGTAAATCGAAGTAAAAAAAATTATTCTAATTGAAAATAGAGCACTTTGAGCCCGGAAATGGTGGCGACATAAAAGTGTAAACATGCTAATAAATCGATCAACTCTAAAAGTATTAATGATTATATGAACTTATTTTTATTTCCTATTTAGTACAACATCCATTTCTATTACTCATTTTAAAAACATCATTTATGACAAATTTTGGTATATCTACATCTAAGAGAATATCTGTGAAAATAAAAACGCGTTACTTGAGTAAAGTCTATGAGCGGTTATTGACCTTGAACAAAGCTCAAAGCGCATAAATTTATGAGTATTAGAGAAAAAACTTAAACAGGATGTTGGGATATTTAAGGTTTGAATTTAAAAGGCAAACGAACTTTATTTCTTTGCATATCACCTATTTTTCTCTCGCGTGCTACTGGTTGAGAAACGCTGCTGGTGGTATAGTATAAATTTAATATTATATCCCAAGTCCTGCTTCCGAGACACAAAAAACGAAAATTGTAACCCCACGGCTCAACGAGCGCCACCTAGCGGTCGCCGGAAAAAACACCGGCACCCAAAGATTATAGCCGTCAGTCGATGTAATGGACTCAAGACACTAAGCATGATGTTCCCCTAGATTTACTTTATAACCTAAATGTGTAATTATAACGCTCTGAATGGTAATGTTTTATCTTAACTGTGTTTTGTTAATTAAAACTATTTAAAAAAGGCCAAATGAGTCTTTCGTTTATAGTAGTTTTGGTTATAAAATTAAATTTCATCCATCGGCCCAGTAGAACGGGAGCTATAGAACTTTTTTATTTGTTCGTGTGCAGAGTGGACGTGTATATCGTTTCATGTTTATGCGGTATATGTGTTTATTAAATCAGAAGTCAAACAACAAAAATTAGCGTAATATTTCCAAACATTTTTTTTACAAGACTAGTTTCGATGGTTTTACCGAACCACCATCCTCAGCTGCAAAACCGCAAATGAACAAGATTTATCTTTTCTAATCATTATTTCCTATCTTGTTCTTTCTTATTTTATCTAATCATTATTTCCTATCTTGTTCATTTGCGGTTTTGCAGCTGAGGATGGTGGTTCGGTAATGCCATCGAAACTAGTCCCGTAAAAAATTTTTTTGAAAATATTACGCTAATTTTTGTTGTTTGACTTCTGATTTAGTATTTATTCGATGTGTTTATTGTTTATAATTTTTTTTAAATTTTATATTTTGCATACTTTTCTTAATTTGAAAAAATATTAATATATACAGGGTATGATTCAAAAGTTTCAAGACTTACATCAGAACTAGAAATTTATTGGACATTTAAGTACAGCCGACTAAAATTCTTCAAAATATGATTCTTCAGCATCATCACAACGCGTCTTTTACTGTTCGTAGCCCTTCTGGAAGGCCTCGGGCGTCATGCTCTCAAGGGCTCTCGTCGAAGCTTGCTGGATCGCGTCGATTGAGTCGAATCGCTTCCCTTTTAGGCCTTTCTTGATTCGGGGGAAGAGGAAAAAGTCACTTGGAGCCAAGTCGGGGCTGTAGGGTGGCTGTGACAGTGTTGTCACGTTGAACTTGACCGATGCCTTCCAGAAGGGCTACGAACAGTGGTAAATGCGCTGGCAGCGCTGTGTTGATGCCGAAGGACCATATTTTGAAGAATTTTAGTCTGCTTTACTTAAATGTCCAATAAATTTCTAGTTCTGAGGTAAGTTTTGAAACTTTTGAATCACACCCTGTATTTTCGCGCAATGTAATAGCAACGTGCTTTGCTACATTCTTTGCTATTTCATTGCAAAACGTTTTAAAGGATTATTCTATAAAGTACGTTTTTTCTAATTACCTCATGCCTTTGGGGCGTAATTGGAAGCAAGTCCGGCTGGCAATCAGGGAGGTCTGGAATTTGTATCCCAGAAACCATTATTGATTCTTCATGTTTCTCACTTTCGAAAAATTCTAAATAATTATATGATGACGCCCGATCTAAAAAACGAAAAAACAAGATGTGGATGATTATTTGTCAACACCAGGATTTGGTGATTGGGTCCCCTCCTTCCTCCTTTAAGTGGGGGAGAATGTAAGGTATTTTACCCTCCTTATAATTTATCTTTGCTGTGTAATTAGAAGCACATACAGCTAGCATTTCGGAGCTCGATTTGGTATTGGAATCCAGGCGAGGCCATTATACAGTTTTTAAATTTAAGAAAGCTTATTTTTTAACAAACAAATTATTGCAATATCATGATTATAAGAAAAGTAGTGCAGCAAAATGAAATAAAGTATTAAAGAATATAAGTATGGTATATGAGAAAAGTAGAAAAAATGGATAAGAGAAAGAATGATGGGTCATTAAATAAATAAATAAATAATATATATATAGAAAGAATATAAGGCTAATCTTTGGAATATGGTAACAGGTAGTTTGGCGACATTTTGGTAAGGCAATAAAGGTTACTAGCTAGGACTTTAGCAGTGTACATGGATAAAGTCAAGAGTGTGCGCAATGCCGTTTTTGTGCAATTCTGGGATGTTTTTTTAAGTGAAAATAGGTCGACGTGTACATGGATACCGTGTATGTGCAACGCGGCAAGCAGTTTGCGATTCTGCACTTTCTCCCAATTTTGCACCTAATCTTCGTCATGATTAAGCACTTTTGTTCCATAAAAGTTCTAGCATAAGCGTAATTCGGCTAGCAGATTGGTGGAAAAAAATGTTGAGTAAAACAAAAACATGCCTTTACTTCGTGAAAACAAAATGGCGTCCAAACAAATACCTGCAGGTTGCTGTAGCAGGGTTGGTCGCCGAAGTTTCGCCAAAAAATCGCCAAGTTACCATAATCCAAAGATTAACCGAATATAATAATAATAATAATATTTATTCTTACCTTGCCTCGCCTCTCATTGGGCACTACAGGTCATTCGTTATTAATTAATTACAAAGCAAATTGCATTTATAAATACAATTTGATGTTGGTTTTTCCAACTTACATTGACTAGTTATATTAATGAAAACAAGTTTGAATAGGAATTTGAATATATGTATGAAAAAGTGAGTTAATTACATATTTATATAAGGCATGCTGTCTTTTACATATCGTCAGGTTTTAACCTGGTATGACTTGTATGATGGTCTTGTTGTCATTGACGAAGCTGACAATCTGTCTTACTTCCTGGAGACCGTAGAAATCCGTTATAATAGAAAGAATATGAATAGAAATAGAAAGAATATGAAAAAACAGAACAATACGCGACAACAGTGACAATTAAATGAAATGATCTGAAAATGATCACAAATAGGGCATTAAATCTTTCGGCACTCGAATACTCTAAGCTCGTAAGAAACTTTCTTAAGCAATTAGCAGGAATTCTTTCAATCAGTTTCGTATGCAGCTCTAGTTCCGGAACACGTCTTCATCTGCTTTTGATGCAAGTGATTGTCGAGGTCAAATCAAGATACATTAAACGACCCTTCTTCGATTCATCGTCTTTTAATGGCGGTAATCCCTTATATTCGAAACGTGTACTTAGTGATTTTAGGCGCATAGGAAAGGGGAAAGAAAAGAAGGGGGGAAAAGAAAACTGTTTGTAAGGCAAGGAAAACGAGTTCCAAAGCTTCCTGGCTGCGCTCCAAGAAGTAGGAGCTCTTCTCCTCAACTCAACTCCTTGGGCACAGGTGGGAAACGGAACGCTTTGGAGCAAAAAAGTAGATATGGTGTTACTTTTCACAGTCATAGATGTATACCTGTGTGGGAAAGAACTGCAGTTAAAAGCAAAACAAAACAAACCAATGCTATAAACGTGCAGTCTAACGATTGGCTGAGCAAGAAGATTGAAAATTACGTCAGTGGGATTTCGAAACAAGATGCTCGCTCATTTTATTCGATTACAGATAAGCGTCTTCAATTATGTATGAGAGAACCTACATCTGAGGTACTTTATTATAATGCGCGAAACTGTACGGAAACTTTTATTGGCTTCGTAAATCTGTTATATGTGTTTTAGCAATGCATCGCATCAAAGTGGGTTCTGACCCTTTTTTTAAAATAATGTGCTAAAGCTCTACAATGCATTATTTCTTGAGAGGCTTATAGTAAACATTTATGCTGCTAGCTTAAAATATCTTAGAAACTCAATTTTCAGAATATTATATTTCCAAAGGGTTTTCCGTAATTCGTTTTTAAAACATTCTGAATCTGAATTCTATCATTTACCACGACATTATACATTATATTACTAAAAGAAAACTATTTTATATAAATACTTCTATTCGTATGTATTCCACTATTGTAAAAAAATCTGATGTGTGCACCACATCACTTCCTTGTACGGAATATTAAATTATACGCGTTTTTTCTTGCATTTCATTTAAACGTATTAGATTAAATTAAACCCAATTCGCCGACAGCGCATAAACCACAATAGAATAAATGCATTCTTTAAAATTCACTTTGTTTACCATAGCGACACTCTGGCGCTAGGTTTACTTAACAGTATTATATTTCGTTCATATTATAACTCAGAATGCACAAAATTTATATCATTTAAAGAATTATCTAATCGTTGCCACATTTTCTATTCAAATACTATAACAAAGCTAGAACGATGTATAAAAGAAATTAAGCAATCAAAACAAAAAAGAAACAGTTTTTCACAGACGATTGAGTATTTCTCATTCAATTAATTCAGTTTTAACTTCGCGACAAGGCAAAAATACATAAAAACTCAAAATATCTGTATTAAAAATTACGAAATAAATCTTAAATGCTTATGTCCTCAAAAAAATTCCAGAAAGGATTGAGCATGATTTAAATTATAAATGAAGGCGTTATCTTTGTTGTTGCGAAGCTACGTTTCTCTAGATTGGCAACAAATCCGCTATCCTGCTGTTTCAAATGTAAACAAGAGCAATGGCCGCCATCAAAAACGTTATTAGGCTTAGCGGCACTTAAACAATTTTAAAATTGTTGATAATTCTAAAAATATTGCATACAGATTTACTAAAGGCATAAAAACATTAACCGGAAGATAAGAACAACATAATTCAATCATTTTTAAAGCATAAAATGTACAATTTACAACATATAAGAGTAAAGCAAGTGAGATCACTGAGCCGGGTAACAGAGTGGATATATATATAAATATACTTATATACGTTTGGTGCTACCGATTGCAACCAAAATACGAGAAGCACATCTACATGTTATAGCAGTCCTATATACAAAATTTCAACGTTCTGATTCTACTCGTTTTTGAGTTATGCGAGATACGTAAGTACGCACGTACGTACATACGTTCGTACAGACGCCACGAAAAATTCTCTTCAGAATTCAGTTTAAAGCAGTTTTATAATTTTTATGGAGGAAAAGAGTGTTTTATTCTGTCCTTACATACAGATATCACGGAAATACATCGTTAAATTGCATTTGAAAGAGGTCAAAATGGGATATTTTCGTTGAAATATGCTGCCTGAAACTTTTCGCGATTACAATACTTTCTTTTTACCTCGTACAAGGAAGTAAAAAATGGTAGTGACAGATTATATTTTGTCATTTTAGTGTGCCCTCGATTTTTTAACGAGTGAAATAAGGCTTAATTAAAATGACCAATGGACTTAAATTTATCTGTCCAACGTTCAAGCCTTGTTTTCAGTCCATGATATTTTTCGAATAATTTTTTGATGTGTTAATATTGTTGTTAACTCTCGTCGAACGCATGGAGAGAATTAATTTTTTTTACACTGCTCGATAAACCCTCTCAGATTGTTTTTGATTACTTTCATTTTCGAATTAAATATCTGATGTGAACAACCACATGACTTCCTTGTCCAAACCTGTGAAGCAATACACATTTTTTGCAGCATTTATTTTTCATTCAATCAATTCAGTTTTCCCTTCACGTCAAGGCAAAAATACATAAAAACTCAAAATAATTTCATTAAAAATTGTAAAATACAGAAAACCATAAAAAAAAACAAATACGTTTAAAACATTTAAAAAATTTTTTAGAATTAAAATTAGAGTTCCTATTAAAAAACAAGCTATTCATCCAGCGGGCAGGAAGATAAAATTTTCGGTGCACGAAATTAAAAGTTACGTTTTGGTCCCACTCTGTAAAATGACACCGAAGTTGGTGCGCCATTAAACTTAATTAACTTGTCTATTAATAGTTTCAAATATAAACAAAATACAGCCTCTTTACACATAGCGCCACTTAAATTTTTAATTTATTGATAATTCTACAACTAATGTTATAAAAAAACAAATCATGCCTTTTATAGGGGACCGGAATGTAATGTCGTTTCTGCGCATGGCGACAACAACATGCTAATGGCAGAAGTGGAAGCAAATCTATGTCAAACACTTGGTCGACCATCCAAGAAAATTTAAAGCAGAATGGAAAAATAAGCAAAGCAGGTGTTTGTGTCCCCCATAATCTGTCCAAAAAGAACAAAGCCAACCTATCCATCACTTGCAACGTATTGCTTCAACGACACCATACAGAACCGTTTTTTGATCGTTTGATTAGTGGAAACAAAAAAATAAGTCCTATATGATAATCCAAACCTCAAAAGGCAGTTTTAATAGGGATTACAAAGGGTTTACATCCCAAAAAGACGCTTCTGTGTGTTTGGTGGAGTATTAGCGGAATTGTTCATTTTGAATGGCTGAAACCTGGACAAATTGTTAATGCAGACCTTTATTGTGAAGAATTGGATGGACTGAACAAATCTTTAATCAAAAAATATCAGTTGTCAACAGAAAAGGCATCATTCTGCAACACGACAATTCAAGACCGCACTGTGCAAAACGAACACTGTAAAAAATGAATGAATTGGGGTGGGAGGTACTGCCATACTCACCCACCATACTCGGCCGATATCGCAGCATTGGATTTCCATTTATTCGGATCCCTACATCATTTTCTTAGAGGCAAAAACTTTTAAATTTGGATAATGTCCAAAATGTCATCTCGAGATATTTTATCCAAAAACCAATTGATTTTTATCGGTCCGGGATTGAAAATCTGCACATTAGATGGCAAAGGGTTCTTGATAACGAGGGTTATTATATTATTGATTAAAAATAAACACTTGTTAAAAATGTATTCGTTTAAATTTAATGTAAGAAAGCGACATTACTTTCCGGTCCTCCTATTATATACACTGGTGTGCAAAAATTAAGGACGAAGTCGAAAAATTAGCATATCAGCTGAACGAAGAGGCAGAGCGGACAGGAAGACCAATCAGGAGATTAAGTAAGGTGATGTACTGTAGCACATGCGCAGATATGCAAGTAGACGTAATGGGGGAGTGTTTGAGTAGTATAAAGCATGTTGTCGGTGTAAGATCAGTATTTCTGCAAAGAGATTGCACGCCGTATAGCAGTTAAAATCACGCCGAGTTGCTGCCTCAGCGAGAAATGGCGAATAATCAATCTGTTAGACGACATCTGGATGCTTTTACCCGAGGTCGAATCATTGGGAAGTTGGAGGAAGGCCGCAGTGTGACAAGTGTGGCTGCAGAGTTCGGAATTGCTCACAGCATCGTTTCACAACTTTGGAGACAATTTCAAACTACAGGAACAGCTATCCGGGGGTTTAGTAGTGGTCGTCCACGAGGAACCACACCCGCAGATGACCGGTATATTGCCTTACAGGCCAGAAGAAACAGGCGGCAGACAGCGGGAGAAATCGCTAGACACACGACACAGGCGACTGGACGACCGATATCGCGTTTTACCGTGGCCAGAAGACTGCACGGTGGTGGTCTGTTTGCACGACGCCCTGTACGGTGTGTACCTCTAACGCCTGCCCATCGGAGAAGGCGTTCTCTGTGGTGCCGGGAACACCGGAATTGGAGAGACAATGAATGGGGACGAGTACTCTTTACAGATGAGAGCAGATTCAGTCTGAGTAGCGATTCTCATCGCATACTCATCTGAAGAGAGCGGGGAAGCCGCAATCATCCCTCGAACATCATTGAAAAGGACAGGTAGGGAGGTGGCGGTGTTCTCGTTTGGGTAGGCATCATGCTTGGTAGTCGTACAGACCTTCCCATCTTCGACGCAGGTTCAGTCAACGGGACCCGTTATTGTAACGAGATTCTTCTTCCATATGTGCGTCTTTTTAGAGGCGCTGTGGGTCCGCAGATCCTTTTCATGGACGACAATGCACCATGCCATCGCACAGTAGCTGCCGAACAGCTCTTAGAGAGTGAGGATATTGAACGTATGGATTGGCAGGCACGATTTCCGGATCTCAATCCCATCGAGCATGTATGGGATTTTCTAGGCAGACGCTTGGCAGCTCGTACCTTACCACCAGTAACGATTCCGGAGCTTCGATTGGCGCTGCAAGACGAATGGGCAGCAATGCCTCAAGAACTCATTGACACCCTCATTCTCAGCATGGGCAGACGCTGTGAAACCTGCCTAGCAGTCAGGGGAGATCATATCCCCTATTAAAGACCGGATGTTTCTTGCTGGACACCCATCACAGGGATGTTTCGGCCTTCAGTCGCATTGCGCTCCATGGTACTTTTTCAATAACTCTTCTTTTTATCCCTCTGATTTCTCTTTTAGTAAGTGTTGCTTACATTACTCATGTCCTTACGTATTGGAGATCTTACGGTATTAAATGTGTTGATTTGGGAAGCTTTTGTACAAAGTTATATTGAAAAAACCGTCTCGTCCTTAATTTTTGCACACCAGTGTAGGTTTCGCGCGGCCGATTGCAACGGAAAAGAGAATTACACAATTATAAGTTAGAGCAGTCTTATATACAAAATTTCAACGCTCTGTGGCGAATCATTTTCGAGTTATGCGAGATACATACATATATACGTACAGACGTCTCCAAAAAAATGTCTTCTGAAACCATTTAAAATTCATTTTACTATCCCTTTTGGTAAATATAGTGCATTATTTTGTCCGTACAAATGTGTCATGCAAAAAATCGTCTAAATGAGTCGACAGCTGTCAAAATGGTTATTTTCGTTGAAATATGAGACCCCGAAATTTTTTGCGTTTAAACTGCTGTGAAAAGTGGGAAACTAATGCTCTGTAAACGTAAACATAGATCAGCTGACTGCTTCGACGCACACATTTGTTTTCTTTTTTCTAATATAAGAAGATAAAAAGCTATGGAAACTGTGTACGCTTTCATGGATATCATAGGTTTATTTGTATACTTAGTATTAGTACTTGCTTCATATTTGACAGCGCAAGGTTTTGATTTATTTCAGCACTCTAGCCATTTATTCTGTGCATTAGAAACTGGAGTTGTAATAAGCCCTTGGGAAGAAAAGGACTTTGATATAAGTTCATCCATAAAATCTACGTTGTTAAATCTCTGATACTGCAGTTCTTGTGCAATGTAACTAGTTCAGCGGTAAAGTAATCTGGATCTCTAAACTTCTTTCCTTATCTTTTGCGAGTGGCTATTTTAAATGCCTCTGTAGACTTGTATTTTCTCCGTTTCTCCTAAGGTGCACTTCTTAGTTTTCTTCCGTTTAATGTATAATATTTTTTGGTGAATAAAAGGCATACAGTGTTCTTTATCCATGAGAGCCGCAGTTTAAAGATCAAATATTCTGTTGTAATATCGAGAGGCCCCACCTTTTTAGGAAGTGTGGTAGTGACTGCTACTAAGTGTGAATTTACACAGATACGTAAGAAGGGTTTAAAGCCCATTTTATTCAACTTTTAAAATAACAGCTGCGTCCACTTGACGCAGCTGTTATTTTATGCTGTTATTTTATGTGATGTAGAAATGAAAAATAATGACTGGATGAATAAAATAGCGAGATCACTATCCACGAGGCTCTGCGATAACCGCGTTCTAACATTACCGCTGAGATTCAGCGACCGCAGAGATTTACTGATTAAGCAGTTGAAAGATCCAGCAAAATCTGCCGAGATAGGCACACAGGCCGACACACGCGGTTCTTAAATTCTACTTAGCAACATTTCCAAGTAATCTTGGACAGCAGGTTACAATCGTGGTAAAATTAATTCAGTTACCTCCGTGTCGGGTTTCTTTCCATATAGCATGTCTGTCAGTTTAACTTTTCGCAGAATAAAGTCCGTCAAATCTTCCATATTACGTTGATAAAAACTATAAAGTTCGGCTTCTAGCTTTGCTTGGTCTTTCACTATGCGGAAGGCCTTTAATAATGATGTTTTAAAATTTTCAAAGGTGTATGCTTGGCCACCGAATTATCCAAATAAAACTTTCCCTATATGCTTCCACCATAGTGAGGCCTGTCCTCTTAGTGTACAACATGGTTTCAAATAACAATACCTGGAGTTCCATTTCGAATGGTTGAACGGATAGCCCGCTAGTCGTTCATACATCGGGAAAGTTTTTTTATTACCACCCTGTATAACAGATACCCGACAAATAAAGTGGGTAATCAATTGAATTAATCAAGAACGAAAGTTAGAGGTTCGAAGGCGATCAGATACCGCCCTAGTTCTGCGCATGTCAGCAACCATGTTGTTTGGCAGTTTTTGTGGTGTGTTTTAAAGTCTTCATTATTTTGTGCATATTGGTTTTGTGGTATTTAAAGCGCATTTTACTCATTTATCTTGTGTTCTGGTTTCTAGAAATGTGCCACTTGTATCAAGATAATGATTATTTTTGAAGAAATGAATGTTTGAGTATTCCATTAACACGGAACGCCCCTTACGCATGCACGGGTAAGTTTATGATGATTACTTGCTAAATATACCTTGCAAATTTATTTTGATTGTTGATTTGTATTCAGTATTGTGATTTTTACTTATATATTTAAAAGCACGATTCCAACTTATATGATTTTTTTGTAATAAATGTTTAAAGTTTTAGAGTGAGCTAAGACTAACGAGGCCGACTTTTGTTTACACTTGAAGATCTAAGTAGTACTTGCATTAACTCATTTGGTGCATAATATGTTTGTCTTTCGGCCCGATGAAAGGAAGTTTTGATACATTTTGGTTCACCAAAATTGAAGTTTCCTTGCCCGTTGGTCAATTTGCTCAATTTTCATGCCAGAACTTTGGTTTTAATTTTAAAAATTAGTTTGGATTATTCTAAGGCCTTCTAACTTATTATTTATGGAAAGGATTGATTATTGAACTATTTATGGATTTTTGATTTATTTTAAAGATTGATGTTTTAGTGTTTTTAATTATTTCCCTTACAGCAGTTTTTATTGGATTTTATTTATTACATTTTACCTCACTAATTAAAGAAAATGAGAGAGACAAAGAAATGTCAGACATAGTTAAGGAAATGTATAGAATAATAGACGAACTTAAAACAAAACGGGTTTCTAAAGATTTGGTTACAGAACTTAACTTACAAGTTGATGCTATTATATAAAATGGGCTCATAAGATGTCTCTCAAGATTATGGAGATGGAAATGGTCAAGAGCAATGAGGAGACACTATTAGAATTTAAAGATGAGATAAAACAAATGATTGCAGATAAACTAGATGGTAAAAGAAATAAAGATAGTGATGAGGTCCTATTGAGTGGTAAAATTAAGGATGTGAAAAATTCAAAAAGCGCTAAAGCGAATGCATTGATTATGAAACCGGTTACCGATGATATTGATGTCTACGATGAGCTAAATACTCAAATCCAACCACACGAAATAGGTGTAAAGAGCTTTAGCTTTTACAGGAGAAAAACGGTGATATGGTTATCAATTTTAAAGATAGATCCGATGTTTCTAAAATTGAAAAAGACATTTTGGATAATGTACAATTTAAAACTTTGGTCCGTACACGTCGCAGTAAATTTATGAAGCCAAAAAGTATTATTTATAATGTTAGTGATTTGGTTGAAGAAAATTTAATAATTATTAAAATGTCATCAACATAACATATAATTTTAGCATTCAAAACATTAAAATCAGTTAGAAGTGGGTTCACTATTAGGGCCCAGAACAATGAAGCAGTACATGATCCCTGAGGCCATCCTATATAAATTTGTTGTTCAACTCTCTGAAATGCCTGTAAAAATAATTTGGTACTATTCCGTTTCGAGGGCCGTAAAAAATCGCCAAACTATTGTTGATGCCAATGCTGTCAAAAATAATTGCGGCAAGAAAGGAAGTATAATAGTAAATAACTATCTAAGATTGATGTTTTAATTTAGATGAATGGTTAATTTCATATAATACTTTTTATTATTATAATTTATATGAAAAAAGCTAAACATGACCGAATGGAAGCATAAGAACTATTTCAGGTTATTATTTATGTAAAAATTGCTAAACATAACTGAATGGATGCCTGCATCGCTGTTTCGCTACCGACTTATCGCTAAAGCATAATTTCATCTCGTTGGTTGTTCAAACGTAATTTTCTATAATGAATGATGCCTTTTCTTTGAAAATATTCAGAATCGGAATTCAAAAGTGCAGAATCGCTCACTTATTTGTTTGCCGCTTTTTACAAGCGTAAAAACAATTGGATTTTTGTCAATTTTCTTTTATTTTTTTAAGTGAAAATAGGTCGATGTGTACATAGATAAAGCCAAGGGTGTGCGCAGTGCCCTTTTTATACAATTCTGGGATTTTTTTTTAAGTGAAAATAGGTCGAT
The DNA here is from genome assembly GCF_044657685.1 of Stegodyphus dumicola. Classification (NCBI taxonomy): domain Eukaryota; kingdom Metazoa; phylum Arthropoda; class Arachnida; order Araneae; family Eresidae; genus Stegodyphus; species Stegodyphus dumicola. The sequence continues at coordinate 265,470,350 of NC_140769.1, read as the reverse complement.
GTGCACATGGATACCGAGTATGTGCTATTCTTAAAAACGCGTCAAACAGTGGGTGATTCTGCACTTTACCCAAAATTCTATTGCCGACTTTTCGTCATGGGCAATTCCCAAATTGTTAAATCCATAGGATATTAAAAAAGGATTTTAAATCAAAAAAAGATTTAAAAATTAAACTAGTATTTCAATGGCGTCTTAAGAAATATAGAACTATATAAACTTACGCAATCTGAAATCAGCGCGTACGCTAGATTTGGCGCGCTGTTAAATGGGCGCGTTTGCTAGATTTGGCGCTTTTACGCACACATTTTCGCTACAATTTTTTACGGTCCTCAAAACGGAATAGTACCAATAAGTTTCCTATTCCTAAAATAATCTTTGATAACCATAATACTGAATTTTCCTATATTATTCAACACGGAAGACCATCTGACAGAGTCAAACGCAGTTTTGACGTCAAACGACACAACAGCGAGATGTTCCACTTTCTTCAAGTCCCGAGCTGTTGTAATCGCATTATATAAGGCAAGATCTGCCGACCTCCCCCTACTGAATCCATATTGGCAATCTGCAAGTAGGTTCTTATTATTAATTACATAGGAAAATCTTTTGACAATTAATTTATCAAAAATTATAGCAAATATCTTTAATATGCAAATAGGACGAAACCTACTTTCATCTTTTGATGATAAAACCAGTCTTCCGACCATCCATGTATCGGCAAAAACATGTAGCCGCAAACATTTATTATAGAGCATAATAAAGAATGAGGGGTACTTTATGAAAAGACACTTAACAAGTTTTGCACCAATTTCATCAAGGCCTGGGGCAGACCCATCTCTAAGCTTCACTATAACTTCATGTATCTCTTCATAAGTGAAAACCGGCTTTTTGTCACAGACTTGGGAAAGATTAATATCTTCAACAATATCTTCTCTATCAATAGTTTCAATATTGAGTGCATCTTTAATAATACGTCTATATTCCTCTTCTATATTTAACGCAATCCTGTTCTCATTATCTCGTATAATAGTAAGATTTTCTAATTTTACCTGTATCCACCTTGAAGAGACCCTCATAGTATTCCTCATTTTGAAGGAAAGTAGAATTATTAAGTCATTTTTAGCCTTCTTAACACACCTTTTATATGAGGCCAGGCATCTCTTATATTCGATCTTTCTTACGATTCTGATTTCTTCCACCAAGCCTTTAAACTGACAGCTTTTTCTTAAAGCACGGATCTTTCTTCTAAACCGATTTAAATCCTGATTCCACCATGGAGATCTTTTTCTCTACTTAATGGTGTTTGATTGGAAAAAATACAAGAAATTTTTGTAAAAGTTGAAAGAAAACTTATGGACTGGAGCGAAATCGAGAATATCCAATTTAATATTGAAAGGACATTCGGACTGTTTTTCCCTAGAGGTGAGGTTAAGACACATGCACCGAAATTGAAATTTAATGGGCATAATATCAAATTTCAAAATAGTATAAAATATCTTGGTGTCATCATAGATGAAAAACTGAATATTATTGAACATTTTAAATGTATACATAGAGATATTGAGAAAAATTTTACAGTTTTATAGATGCAATTTTAATGGTGACATTTTACATAAAAAAGCATGTATATTGAAAAAGATTTTTAACTGTGTAATATTGCGTAAGATTTTATATGGAATGGATGCTTGGGGCGCCATGTCAGGGAAAATGATTAGATTACGGAATAAACTGAATATGTGGCAGAGAGGTTGGATGCTGGCTGTTACAAGAGCCTTTCGTACCATCTCCACTAAAGTTGTCTTCGTACTGGCAGGGGCCCACCAGCGGCCGAGCGGTAAAGTCGCTGAACACTGGTAGTTCGGTTTGAGGTTCGAATCCCGCGAACGGGCTGGCTGCATGGGCGTTTTCGTGGTTTTCCCCATGTGTAACGTGTATACGAGCCAGTTTCCCTTAGAAAGTCCTCCACGAAGGCATCCCTCCCCTTAGGCAGATAGCCCTCGAGGCTTTTCCATAATTACACACACACGTACTGGCAGGCATTCCGCCTCTCTCGTTCTCTTATGAATTCTATTATCAAAAATTTTTATTGTCGAACAACCTCGTCAACGACATACAACTAGAAGGGATTAGCATTCAGAGTGATGCTTTTCAGTGTTTTGATGAAGAAAGTATACACACTAAAGATAAAATTTTCATTACATTTGATTGCAATTATTTGAAATACCAAGAAATAGATGTTTATACTGATGGCTCAGGACTCGAGGGTGGTGTAGGTTGTGCATTTGTGGCTTTCTTCTACGGAACTGATATTTTCAACAATAGGACTAAATTACATAATATGAACTCAGTTTACCAGGCAGAGACTTATGCTATATATGATGCCCTTAAATGGATAGAAAAGACGTTGAAAATTAAGTATAACATTAATTTTTACTCTAAAATTCCATTGGATAAAAGCACACTCAGGACAAAAGGGGAACGAGAGGGCGGATGCCTTAGCAAAATCTGTTGCTCTTGATGAGGAAGTTGTTACAAGCTATATTCCAGACTCTTAAGAGAAAGTCAATTTCTGCTTTACGTGCTAATAAAGAGAAATGGAGACTAGGCTGGGGATCGTACGAGAAAAATCAAGGTCTACTAAAGAATATTAAAATTGGAAAGAATATGGATATTTATAAAGATACTGATGTAAATCAGTTAATGACCGGTCATGGCCTACCTTAACCCGGCCTACCTTAACCGGTTTGGGCTTCAAGAAAATGACTTATCTGTAACAAGAAGGGAGATGCATATCATTTCTTTGAAGACTGTTTACTTACTGGGAGCGCAAGGGGGAATTATAAGAAGAAAGATAACAGTGATTTTAAGGAAAATTATAAGAATATAATGTAACACAGTAAGACTATTATGAAGATTTTAAATACAAATAAACAGGCCTTGGGAATTTTTGTATGAGTGTTAGTATATGTGTTGTTCGATTGAATGTATTATGTGTTTTATGTGCCGTATTTTAATTTATGTTAATAACCTCATTATTTATTATTTTATTATGTTCGTTATTATGAGTGATATAGGTCTAGTGATAATATGAATTTCAATGTTCGTTTTTATTACTTCGTTTAGTTTTCATTATACTAACCTTTTTAGTTACTCGGTTACTGGGGATTTTGGTTTTCCGGAGCTTTAATCTTTTTAAGAGAAGTAAGCCAGCACTTGTTATTTTGTTTTGAACACGACCGGATCGCTGGCTTCGTCGTTTGTTGTTGGACGGGCTAGCTCCCATTACAAGTCATACGACTGAGGTACACTCATTCAGGTGGGCTGGGGGCTGCGCCCCCCTTACTCTTACCCGACAAATAAAGAACCATACAGAGGGGCAAAACGCATGGCTTGTGGGAATCATTCTGTTAAATGGTAAGCTGAGTTCCACAAGGGTCCATTTTGAGTCCCACACTTTGCAACATTTATCCGAATGACATTCCTAGTACTTCCAACACTGCTCTTGCAATGTACGCTGATGACACAGCGCTTCTTGCACAAAGTGCATTACTTAATCCAGTGGCCCAACACTTACAAAACCATATGCATACATGGCTAAAACAATGGAGAATCCAAATCAACGTAGATAAAACTGTAGCGATCATGTTCACAAAAAGGAAAAATATTTGGAAAAATCTTAAATTTTACGGTAGCACCTTGTCCTGGATTAAGCAAGTCTCATATCTTGAGGTGATCCTCACAAAGACACTCACATGCTAACCACATGTATAATCTATTTTCTAGAAGTTACGAGTGCAACTCACATGCTAACCACATGTTGATTACAAAACGTATAACATAAATAGCGGATAACGGTGCGGATAAAATACAGAGACTGCCATTAATATATTTAAAATCCGAAAAGTTAGCAATGTATGTTGAGCATGAAAGCACATTACAGGTTAAATTATTCACGACTGCTTATTATCTAAGAATACAAATTTAAATACGAAACGTTTTTAACGACTTTTGTTACTGCACAAGTCTTCTAGATTACTCGAAACAGTTCTATCCGTAGATAACAAGTTACTCATATATAAAACCATTTTGCGTCCAATGCTTTGTTATGCCCACCCAGTCTGGCCCTATTATTGTAAATCGTATGAAAAAAAATTGCAAACAGCGTAAAACAGCCTGTTCTCCGCCAAATTACTGGTGCATCATGGCATGTTCGTAATGTTTCAATCCATGAGGAACTCAAATGTACAACTTCATAACTTTTATTATCAATTAGAGAAATATTTTCGCATTAAATTTAGGAGCATTTCCAACTCTGAAATTAAAATCTAAAATTATTGTAGTGCAGATAATTATAAAATGCCAATGATAATCCCAGCATTATGGCAGAAGCGTAATTACTGTAATATTTACATTGATTACTATTCATCGTTATTGGTGTATTTTTATTAATTGAATTATGTTATATGTATTAAGCTCTTTATTGGCATCGAGTGATTAGTACTTACTTATGTATTATGTGTACACACTAGCTCTTGCTGCTTTCCATGTGCTAGACGGCATTCTATAGATTCTTTAAATATCGAATTACTTGTTAATTATCTAAATTTAAATTATTTAAAAAATAATAATTAGATCATTCGTTTAAGATAATTTGGAATTTGTTCGAAAGTATAAATTTATTCGATTAGGGGTAGGGTCTCGAACCCAGGCATCCTCGTGTCTAACGCCGTTCCAGCAAAGAAGGCAAACAATGAGCTGCGATAAATTAAATTTTATAGAAGATAAGTTTCTAAAAGTGTAAGGGTTCTGAAGTCTGTTGAAATCCTGAAAGTTCATGTCCATCATGCATTATCATGGAACGAACAGACAATATTCTATCCTTAAATCCAGCTCGCGAAGCTTCTCACGTATCCAGTTACTGAAGAACCAAAAAAGCGCCAGTCAACGGAGCGATCGGCTAAATGGCCAAGTAAACGTGAGATTCGGAATAAAAAAGCTCAGGGGAGGAAGAATGGACTGCTCTTTCCCCCCGGGAACTCAATAAAGAAAAGAAAAAAAAAAGCTCTGGAGTTTCGGTTGTTCCTGTTTTTCCTTAGGGTTAGAAATAAGGATCAATCACTTTTTGGCCACAACTGAAACTGCAAGCGATATTTCCCAGCATCTCTGGAGAGTTGGGTCTTCGCAGAAAAGGAGCGTTATGAGTTGATTACAAAACGTATAACATAAATAGCGGATAACGGTGCGGATAAAATACAGAGACTGCCATTAATATATTTAAAATCCGAAAAGTTAGCAATGTATGTTGAGCATGAAAGCACATTACAGGTTAAATTATTCACGACTGCTTATTATCTAAGAATACAAATTTAAATACGAAACGTTTTTAACGACTTTTGTTACTGCACAACACAAGTCGCAGCAGGAAAATAGCCACCTCGTATAAATGCCACCTAAAATGAAGCCACCTCGTATAGTGGTTAGTGACTCTCTTGTATCAAGACGACATGGATGTTTGTAAATGTATAGTTTGGGTTCAATTGAGAGAAGGACAACATGATTTTCCATGCGGTACGTAATACCAGTATGTCCGGGGAGTATGTCCGGGGAGCACCGCTGGCGTGGGAGAAAATACTGGCGACTAAGCATAAGCAACCCTACACAAGCCTGTTCGTCATGTAGGTCTTATCGACTGTTTACAATTGCAACAGTCTGTTTCATTTACTTACAATAATTTATTCGACCTTTAATTCAGTAATTTAAACTAGATTTAATCCTTAATTTGTTAAAGTATATACGAATGGAACGTATGTTAAGTACTCAATTATTTTTATTCCTCAGAAGTATAATCAGCTAATATATCTTGTAATATTTCCTGTTTTGTAATCCTTTTTAAAAGAAAATTTGGGTAGTTTACAATCGACATTTACATTCTAAGTAATGAAGCAGCTTACAAACTGACACGTTTTAAAACTTCGAACTGTTTACGCCCAAGATAACATAATATTAACCATATACCGTTTTTATTTTCTTTTGAAATTGCGCCAAAGTCCTAACTGCGCCATATTCTTTTTTGGGCATGCGCAGTAAGCGAAATTCGTTTAACATTGATCAACTCAATGTGCGGTTTGCTATTACGTGTCCGAGGACTTTCCCCAGAGCGATTGAGTCACGCGGGCTCTTGTAAATGTATAGTGACTGAGAGGCATGGGGACACTCAAAATATGGGGGCAAGCGGAAAGTCCTCTGTTGGTGGTAGGGGAAAAGAGTCTGGGAGACCATCGGACCCAGCCCCGGGGTGAAAATTGGGGCCGGACTGGAGCCAAGTCATACTGACACAGATATGGTGCTCGAGGCTTTTACCAATAGCAGGTGGAGTCTTGCCTCCTTGCCACTGTGAAATACTGGTATGCTGCTTTTAAACTGTTTTAAATTTTGCTATATGGCTTAAGTGGTAAGATAATGATGCTTACTATAAAGCTAAAAAGACAAAAAATGGGTTAATAGGAGAAAGTGTTACAGCAGACTGGTAGACTGTGAGGTCAGCGAGGTCATAAGAAACCTTAACAAACCCTTTTGGGTTTCCGTTAAAATCTGAAACATGACAGATTGTTTTAATGGTTAATGTTTTATTTTCAATATCAAATTTAATTTAATCACGTACTTGTTTATATAAAATGCCAATTAAAAATTGTTAATTAAAAATAAAAAATTGTTTTAAATTATCTAAGTTTGTGTCACTGGTTAACAAAGTACTGTTACATTTTAAATGAAAAAAATCTGATGTGTACACCACATGACTTCCTTGTACGGAATATTAAATTATACGCATTTTTTCTCGAATTTCATTTAAATTGATTGGATTGAATTAAATCTACTTCGTCCACAGCGCATAAACCACAATAGAATAAATACACTCTTTAAAATTCACTATATTTGTTTACTATAACGACACTCTGAATGCTCAAAATTTATATCATTTGAAGAATTACCGTTGCCACATGTTCTATTCAAATACTGTAATAAAGCTAAAACGATGTATGAAAGAAATTAAGCAAACAAGATAGAAAAGAAACAGTTTTTCACAGACGATTTAGTATTTCTCATTCAATTAATTTAGCTCTCACTTCGCGACAAGGCAAAAATACATAAAACTCAAAATATCTGCATTAAAAATTACGAAGTAAATCTTAAACACTTATTTCCTCGAAAAAATTCCAGAAAGGATTAAGCATGATTTAATTCGCAATAATAAATGAAGGCGTTATTTTTGTGTTGCGAAGCTTAGTCTCTCTAGATTGGCAACAAATCTACAATTCTGCTGTTTCAAATGTAAACAAATATGTTCGCCATGTTATTTAAAACTTAACCGCACTTAAACACCTTTTAAATTGTTGATAATTGTAAAAATATTGCATACAGATTTATTAAAGGCATAAAAACTTTAACCGGAAGATAAAAACAACACAATACAATCATTTTTAAAGCAAAAAATATACAATTTACAAACATATAAGAGTAAAGAAACTGAGATCACTGAGCCGGGTAACAGAGTGGATATATATATAAATATATTTATATACGTTTGGTGCGGTCGATTGCAACCAAAATAAGAGGTGCACATCTACATGGTATAGCAGTCCTATATACAAAATTTCAACGTCCTGAGGCTACTCGTTTTTGAGTTATGCGAGATACGTACGTACGCACGTACGTACATAGGTTCGTACAGACGCCACGAAATATTCTCTTCAGAATTAATTTTAAAGCAGTTTTATAATTTTTTTTAAGGAAAAGTGTATTTTATTCTGTCCTTACGTACAGATATCACGCAAAAACATCGTTAAATTGCATTCGATAGCCGTTAAAATGGATATTTTCGTTAAAATATGTTGGCTGAAACTTTTCGCGATTACAATACTTCCTTTTTACTTCGTACAAGGAAGTAAAAATCTTTAGCAAACCTTTGGTTGGAAATATCTCTTACAGAACAGTTTAATATTTCTGGGATTTATAACTTTCTACGCCGCGAGAATGGTATGGAATGATTCGGCAATATGGTGGAGCTGTGTAACCAGAAAGAATAAAAAATCCAGAAAATTTTTAGCAGCTGAATTCATGTGTTTATTGTTTCCACTAGACGATAGGTATTGTTTTGTAAAATTCTCACACCTTCTGAAAATAAGAAGTTGTTTCATTCTATGTATCGTTCTAGGCCTACTAGCGGTTAAATCGCTGAACACTGGTAGTTCGGTTTGAGGTTCGAATCTCGCGAACCATATTTCCATATTTTTCCACATGTTTAACGTGTATACGGGCCATTTTCTCTTAGAAAGCTGTCCACGAAGACATCCTTCCCTTTAAGAAGAAACCTTCGAATGCTTTGCCATGATCAAATAAACCAAAACCAAACCATTCCATGCATCATTTTTCAATTTGTCTTTCATTAGCTGTTTTACTACCTGGATACTGTAATTAAGAGTCAGGATGAATCCATCGTCTTAACCTCAGTTGGGTGTCACCTAGTCGGTCAGGAAAGCTGACTGCGATGCCGAAGGGCCTGTGTTCGAATCTCGGAGAAGGCATGGTTGTAACTGTCCGTTCCTTCATAGGAAAGGCGATGGTGCCCCACCTATTAGGTGCCTCCATCATAAAGAGACCACCACATCCAGCATTGTAATAGATTAATGGACTGAGTTACATTTGTAATTGTTCACAATCTGCCGTTGAAAAAAAAAACAACTTGAGTTGGGTTTGGTTTATTTGATTATGGCAAAGCACTCAAGGGCTATCTGTATAAAATGACAGCTGCCTTCTTTGAAAATGTTCTAAGAGAAACTTGCTCATATACGTGTTACACATGGGGGAAGCTAATAAAACACATGGGGCAAGCCAATAAAACTCTCATGCCACCAACCCGCTCGCTGGGTTCGAACCCCGGAACGAAATACCAGCGTTCAGTGGCTTTACCGCTCGGCCGCTGGTTGGCTCTAATTAGATTTGGGAAATTAAATTGCAAGAAACTAGGGACTCTGAACTCATATTGCTGACGAGAAATGCTTTTAATTTTTAAAGGTGTTAAAAGTGACATTGTAAGGATCCTAAGTTTTACTAACGTTTATTTTATTTTAAAACTGTACTCACTTCTTATTTTCTACTTCCGGCCAGAATTAAATGCTTTAATTTGTTTATGGAAATTGTCTTGCTAACGCCCAAGTATTTAAGTTGTGGCTTTTTGCCAAGAGAGGGAGAGAGAGAGGAGATTTAGGAAACAATCCGCTTGCCACTGCAGTTTTTACGAGTTTTCACTCAGTTGCTGGTTGCCTTTAAGGCCAGTTGTTTAGCCCTCTTGATATTTGTAAACGTATTGTAGTTTCAGCAGCTCGGCGTACTACATACGTACCCTTTTAAATAAAGGTCAATCTTAGTGCTAGGCATTTGTCAAATATAATTCAAAGTTAGGTTTTAGTTAGAGTTTTAGTTAATAGTTTTATATTGTTACGTTCAGACCACAAGTGGTTGGTCTTTGTATCTCTAAATTCGGGAGTACTTGTAAAAGTATAGAAAATAAAGGGTTTTGCATACCCTTCCTGCTTGTGACGGCTGTTACACACAAATCTTGAACATAGCTTGAGTAAGCTTCCTGTTCCTATTCAGGACACATGATGTTTCCAAAGCAAATCAAGAGAAACACAAGTCCTGAGAACATGTATCAAGAAGAAAAAGGTTCAAAATGCTGAATTTTGAGTTCTATAACTGATACTTACCTAGAGCTTTTATTTAAATTCAAAATGAAATAAAAAATTATTTATATAGAGTAGAAGTCTTATATTCACTTTTTCCTTTTCAGAAAGGCTTTAGTAATCACGAATAATATTTGTTTTTTTTTTTATACTGAAACACATGTATCGTCTTATAAAACAATTTTCTGGTGTATTTATATTTTGCAGTTTCCCTCAACTTTAAATAATTTCATTTTTATAAATCAATTTGGTTTGTTTCAGAGATAATATTCAGAAAAAACTAAAAGAATCTCCTAATCGGCCTATATATAAACGATCTGAAAGACTTAAGCTCATTTCTACAGTTAGAATAGGCGGAATTCCAGTCATTTCGACTTTATTTTGGAAATAAACTTTCTTCGGTTTAAGAAACGCTAGTAAAAGGTAAACTTCAAAGCGCATAATTCGAAATACTGCTAATATTTAGAATATGGTAACAGGTAGTTTGGCGACATTTTGGTAAGGCGATAAAGGTTACTAGCTATACCATGTTCAGCTAACCTTTAGAATATGGTAACAGGTAGATTGGCGACATTTTGGTAAGGCGATAAAGGTTACTAGCTAGGACTTTAGCAATAATATGAGAAGCACACAGTTCGAATCACAGATTATTTTATCTCAGAGAAATGAGAGATCCTGAGACATGTAATGTGACATTTTACGGAAAAATCCGCTCGTGATTTTAGCTAATAAGCACTTAGAAGCAATTTCGCTGCTAAAGTGCAGAATCACCCACTTATTTGTTTGGCGCTTTTTACAACAATAAGAAGAATTGGATTTTTCACTTTTCTTTGACTTTTTAAGTGAAAATAGGCCGATGTGTACATGGATAAAGTCAAGAGTGTGCGCAATGCCATTTTTGTGTAATTCTGGGATTTATTTTAAGTGAAAATAGGTCGACGTGTACATGGATACCGTGTATGTGCAATTCTTAAAAACGCGGCAAGCAGTTTGCGATTCTGCACTTTCTCCCAACTTCGCACCTAATCTTCGTCATGCTTAAGCAGTTTTGTTCCATAAAAGTTCTAGTATAAGCGTAATTCGGCTAGCAGCTTGTTAGAAAAAATGTTGAGTTAAAAAAAAAAAAAATGGCTTTACATCGTGAAAACAAAATGGAGTCCAAAAGAAAACTAGCAGGTTGCTGTAGCAGGGTTGGTCTCCAAATTTTCGCCAAAAAAATCGCCAAGTTACCATAATGTAAAGATTTACCCGAAATACTTCGTAGAGCTTCAGAATTAAATACTAACAAATATTTATTCTTCGGCTTGCCTCCAAACGTTAAAATTTCGATTTCTCAAAATAACTTATTTAAAAACGCAGTTCTGTGAAAGATGTAGCTCTAAACCTTCCATATCCAATAAATGCTTAAAGCTAATGGGTCTTTACTTAATTTTAGAATAATATCCGCCATTTTCTAATTTGTATATAAAATGTACTATGTAACGTATTTCAATTCAAAAAAAGGGGGGAGGGAAGAAAGAAAGAAAATCTTGAAAGGATTCAGATTTTACATTGCATATAGGATTTGTTAAGGATTTCATGTTCCGTTGAGCACCTAAGGTTACCAGACTGTCCCTGAACACACTACCGGTTATACATTTAGGCCGCATAAAATTCAAGAGCAGAATTAAAAAATATTTTAAAACAGCATAGCTTTAGAATTCCCGGTAGAGTGCTAGGGGAGCTATTCGCTTTAATATTTCTTTGAAAACTAGTCACTCCAGCGGCCAGCCGTGTAAAAGAATTATCTTTATGAAAGTACGTAAGGATTTTAATGCTGATGTCATTTCATACAAATATTTAATACTTTTTATTACACACCTAATGATTTAAATGCATTTTTATTTATGTAAATCAAATTAAAAATCAGAAAAAGATATTATTAAGAATTGCATTTATGTGTTTTCAGTCACTTCGGTTTCGACTCGGTAACCGAAAGAATAACTTTAAAAGTTAAATATCGTACGCTCTGCCGAATTGTAACACGCTGGTGCAAGTAGATAGTTAAGTATTTTGTTTGAGGCAGTGACAACACATTGCTTTCCAATAGCCAAATTTGTGGATTAGAACTGAAAGATAAATATCTGAAATTTTGCTGAATGTGAATAGTCTGGGGTGTCGGAGGTGTAAATTTTTTATTGCGAACAATGTTGCCATTTCTTGCTTTAAAACCGGTATGTTTGTCTGTAGGAATTATTTTAATTTTCTAAATTCATTATTTAGTTATTTTTAATTTAAATTAATAATTTTTTTAATTTATAATTTTTTTAGTAATTAAAAAATTATAATGTTTTTAATTATAATTTTAAACAATTAAAAATTAAACAAAAATTAAATAAAATTATAAATTTTTAATTTTATAATGATTAAAAAATTATAATTTTTTAAATAATTTTTTTAATTTAATTTGTTATTTTTAATTTTGAAACCCTTTCATTTAAATTCTTGTTTTCTACCTACAAATCCCTGCCAGAATGAGATTTCAGTTTCGTTTTTTATGTAAATGAAGTAGAAAAACTAGTTCATGGAACGTTCAGTCACTTTCAAATAAAGAGCTTAGAATTTCTCATTAAAGCATGTTCTGCCTTTCGGGCCACATATTTTTTTTCAACCTATCTTACTCCGTTCAGCCGTAGCCTTATGTGCCTGTTAATAATCGCTGATGAGGTTTAATTACGGGTTAATTGGGTTAGTTATTTTTGTATAGCTTCGGCTTACATTTAGCTAGTTAGAATTGGCTTAGTTTCTTATTTTCTATCTTAAATTAAAGCCCAAGTGGAGGCTTTCCTGTAAGCCCCAGAAGGGACCGTCTTTGAGTGTTTATTTGAGGGAATGAAAGGGTATTTTAATCCTTCTTAGGATATATATTTCATAGTTGCAGGAAGACCAGCGAATAGTCGCTGGACACATCACTAGAATTCTAGTAGCCAAGGACATGTAAATTAACTAGAACTTTGTATGTTAAACAAAGATTCATTAAATTAAAACAAAATATGAAATAAATCAAAAACACACTCGAAAGTGAAAATTCGGACTTCGAGTTTCCCATGTTTGGGGGAAAGACTACGTGTATTCAAAATTCGGTGGCTGTGGGTTCCGCCATTTTCTCACAATGCAAGAAACATACGTATATAGAACCAGAATTTTCATCATTAAATTTTATGGTACTTGTACTTTTCGGTTTCGCCGGCGTAAATCTCGCCAAGCAGATTTTGTTAGCGACAACATACTATAGTATACACATAAAAAATGTTAATAAATGTTAGTTCTAAGAATTTGTCTTTTGAAGGCATAAACAATTGAATATGATTAATAAATAAATAAAAAAAGACAATAAATTTGTAAAAAGACATTAATTTAAGAATTTACTATGCTATCATGATTGAACATTCTGATTCGCCGGTTCGTATCACGTGACCCCAAGTGATCTCATCTCACGTAAACTACGCTACAAAAATATAATTCTGTCTGTAATTATCTACATTAATATCAAGTTATATCTTAATTTGGAATACAAGTTTAAATGCAAAAATCATTTCAATTCGTACGAATATCTTACTCAGAAATTATGTAAATCCGCAGTACTTTACTTCGCTAGTGCATTCTCATTAGAATGGATGAATTTAACCCTTGATTTTGCCTTTTCTATAATTTCGCCTTCGGGTGAGCGGTGTGATTGCATCCTAATTGACTTAATTACCGCGAATGGTCTTAGGGCATAAAATTTAATTATCTTTGTAAATATTCTGTGTAATTGTATGCCAGTTTTGAAAGAAACAATCAATCTGTTAAGAAATGGCTGCGACGTGTTTTGAAAATGAGGCGTAAAAGGTTACCAGCGAATATATTCCTTTTGGCATCAGTTGTACCATTATTGGCGACTGTATTGTTTGCGCCGGCAAAAGGGAAAAGTAGCAATTTTATTTAACATAATACACGTGATAACATTTGGTAGCTACCATGTGAAAAGTGATTCGTACACAAAACTGATATGGGAAAAAGTGTGTTTGGAGACTAATGACATTTCTGCTGCTAATGATACATCGTCATTATAACGAACAGAAATTTCAGAAAGCATATCATTGCCTAGGCCACATGTAAAGTGAAAGCATATCATTGCCTAGAATACATGTAAAGTGAAATTATGATTTAGAAATTAGGTAAGACTACATATATAAGCAAAGTAACTTTACCGCACTCATTTGAGGTTCGTTGGCAGTTAAAATACAGAAATAGAACCGATTTTCATATTTAATGCAGGTACACAACGAAACGAGAATGCATAATACATGTTCAAAATGAGCAATACAGACACATTTGTTCAGGCCTTGCAAAAAGGAATTTAAAATTTTATGTTGTTACCAACTGCTATTAAAATGCCAATTTTGAGTTTGTTCTTCAATAACTGTAACGAGTTTTCTCCAAGCAGAAAAGGTATGACACATTAATAAATGGTATATGCTTTCTCGCCATTTCTACAAAAGAACAAAGAAAGAAACGTACTTTGGCATCTTTACAGTTTTTTAAATACTTTATCCTTGACGTACTAAATCTTTAATATACGGTTTTTCGATTGTCAAAACGTCAGAAGTTCTTTTACTTCGCATATGGCAATCATTCGTACTTTTTGGTAACTGTCCAAGTTTCTTGTCTACTTAGAAACGTGAGATAGGAGCTATAAATTTCACAGGCCCTAAGGCGACGCTTTAGTCTTCTATGTTTTCTGCTATTAAGTAATTTAAAATGTGCCTCTCATCGTTCGCATTTAACTTTCATTACTTATTTACGTTTATTTTCTACAGAAAAAAATATTTTTTTCCTTTAGCTAAAAGGTTTGCGACAAATAGCTAAATTTATGATACACTGCGGGGGGGGGCACGTTTGGAGGTTTTTAAGGCTTTCATATTTAAATGCATTTAGACGTCAAACTGAAGCAAATGCGCCAAAATACATGTTTATGTATACCATATGCTTCCATAAAGTAACCGGAAAAATTAAAATATCAAACTATAAAAGATAATCGATCAAACTATAAATTTCAATCCGAATGACTGAAATTGTCATGCGGATACCACGTGACTTCCTCTTATCGCCTGTTAAATTATACAGTAAGACCCCGCTTAACGCTGTTTCGGTTTAGCGCTCTTTTATTTCAACCCGGGGATTCCACGAAATCGCTCGCAGCATACGGGGATTCCCCGAAATATTATGCAGCGATAGGTTTCAAATACATATCCGAAAGAGTGTACTTGTATTTCTTGTTTGGTGCGGTATTGTACAGACATATTTTGAAGGGGTAAATGTGGACGATGTCGAAGAAATAATTCAAGAAGCAGCGGCTAGTCTTTCTAATGATGAGCTCAAGGAATTAACTGAACAAGAAGAAAACAAAAATGTTGACAGCAGTGATTCAGAAGAAGAGCAAAAAGAACTTTCGATGGCGTTTGTAAAAAGGAGTTTGTCTACCATAACTGAAATAATGGATCAATTCATTGAAAATGATCCGAATTTTGACAGGAGCTCAAAAGTAAGGCGTGGTGTTAGAGATGCTCTATCCGTTTATGAAGAACTTTTAAGAGAACAACGCAAAAGAAAAAGGCAAACAACATTAGATGCTTTTGTCACAAAAAGGCAGAACACTGAAAACGCGGAAGGCTAACTAAATATGACTGACTTAGAATTTTATTTGTTTTTTTTAAGAATATTCGTTTTGTTATTTATATTTTGTTTTATTTTTGCAAGAAATAATAATGTGGTATTAATTTGGGCTTTAAGAAATAAATGTTTGGTTTTATTTTTATTAAAAAACATACTTTTTAAATTTAATACCTAACTAATTTCATAGCCATCTTCCCCTAACCCCAATATTTACATGTAAAGATAGCCTCGTTTAGCGCTGTTTCGCATTACGCTCTACTTTGATGGAACGTATCCCCCGCGTTAAGCGGGGTCTTACTGTACACATGTTTGCTGTACTTCACTTAAACTTATTTCATTAGAGATGTACTTCTCATTCAATTAATTTAGTTCTCATTTTGCGGCAAGACAAAAATACATAAAAAGGGAAAGCATCTTCATTAAAAATTGTAAAATATAGAAAAACCTAAAACAACAAACACAATTAAAAAAACAATTTTACAATTAGAGTTCGTTCCTACTCAAAAAGAAGCATTTCGGCCAATGTGAAGAAAGATAAAATTTTTTATGCACAAAAATTTAAACTTGAATTTTTTTTCCAGTGGCCAAAACACACTGAAGTTGGTGCACCAATTGATTTAATTCACTATACTACTAAGGACTTCAAATGCCAAAGAAATTAATGGAGTAAATTCAGATTAGACATAATCAGGGGGTGTTTTATTCTAAAGTTTTTCCTTTTACTAGCATTAGTAGCTGCCAAAAAAGTTTCTGTATTCCTTAATAATCAAACGTAGTACTTCATTTAAGTTTACTTTTGATAACAACTTACTTAACTTACTTAACTTCATTTAAGTTTACTTTCGATAACGTTTGACAATTTTTACATTTCTCATACTATTACAGTTTAAAAATTTGCTTATCTAATTTATCTTGTTTTATTTCTCAAAAAAGTCTTGGTTAACATTAATTTCCTTTGTTTAATTATATTTCTAATGATCACAGCGGCTTTAGTGCTAGATTTTATATTTGAAAGTTCTTTTAATACTTAATTGTATATATATAACTTATTTAATGAATTTTCGTGGAATCATACATAACATGATGACACATAAATGCAAAAGAAAAAATTGAAGATCGCCTCATATGATATAAAATTGTAGCATGAAACAATAAAAATGGTAATAAAGTGTGACAAAGAGAGTTAAGAAATAAAGGAATGATTCAGAAAAAGAATTAAGTCTTACGAATTTAATATGGAATATGATCTCCCCTGACTTGTACACACATATCACAACGTGTTTTAAGGCTGGAAATAACGTTGTTAACCACAGTTTGGGGAATTAATCTCCACTCTTCCAGAAATGCCGTCTTCAGAGCATTTACATCTCTAGGAGGAGGATGTATACGTGCAATTGCTCTTCCAAGGTAGTCCCATAAGTTCTCTATCGGGTTAAGGTCAGGAGAGTTTGATGGCCAAGGTATTCGCTTAATGTCTTCACTTTCAAGGAATTCATCAACGAGGTTTGCTCGATGTGGACGGGCATTATCATCCATAAATTAAAAGTCAGGTCCATATGCACCCCTGAAAAGTCTTACATAAGGATCTAAGACCTCATCCCGATATAATCTGGCCTGTCACAGATCCGCTGCTGAACACGTGTAGGGGCGTACGTCCATTGATCATTATTCCACCCCATACCATCACACCTCAACTACCGAAACTGTCACGTTCCACAATGTTCGAGGGATCATTTCGTATTCCTGACTCCCTCCAGATGTAAACACGTTTAGAATCACCAGTTAAACTAAACCGCGACTCATCAGTAAAGAGAGCATGGGACCATTGATGTTCAGTCCAGTTTTGATGTTCTTTACACCAATTAAAGCGATCCCTCTTTTTCTGTGAAGACAGTAAAACACATACCCTTGGCTTTCTGGCATAAAGGCCTTTTTCATTAAGCCTTCTGTATATTGTTTGCCGTGATGCAACAGTTCCAGTGGCGGCTGCAAGCTCTGAACTCAACTGGCGAGCAGTAGCCTTTCTGTTACGACGAGCAGTTAATGCCAGATACTGATCTTGAGAAGCAGTTGTCATTTGTTTCCGACCTTGTCCAGGCCTCCTTACAACACTTCTATCATTTTGAAACTGTTTCCATAGCTTAGAGACTGTCTGTCTTGAAATATTCAGACATGTGGCTGTTTCCATGATTGACTACCCTGCTTCTAAACGGCCGATAATTCGCCACTTTACAGATTCTTCCAAATGATACTTCGAAGTCTTAACAAACCGCTTTGAGTCCCTACACACTGAAATCAAACGCTATGTTGCAGAAATTTACTCAAATATTCAGTTTGCGCAAAGCGCTTGATTCACCTTTGGATGACGTAACGCCTAGATTTGCATATCACAAACCGTTTGATTACTTTTGATTGGATAATGCTACCCGATATCGTATACTCGGATTTCCATTTATTCCGATCCCTACAACATTTTCGTAGTGCCAGAAAATTTTAAAATTTGAATGATGTCCAAAATGCCATCTTGAGATATTTTACTCAAAAACCAATTGATTTATATCGGTCTGGGGATTGAAAATCTGCACCCTAGATGGAAAAGGATTGTTGATAACATTTTTGATTCAAAATAGAAACGTGTTAAAAATTTATTAGTGGGAATGGGAATTTAATGTAAGAAAGCGACATTACTTTCCGGTCCCCCTATTATATAGATAGGGAAACTTTAAAATTAATGAATTTAAAAATTTATCTAAAAGGTTAACTTAAAACCCTGAACTATTCCCGCAAAGATAAAATTTAATTTTATAGAGAATAAGTAAATGAAAAATTATATCCTATGCAATGTGAAGCGAAATTAGATAGTAAATGGTCCCACTTGTGAAAATTAAATATTGAAATTGTAAATAATTAAACAAAATAACTTGTTTATTAGACTTTTACTGGTAGATTACTTTCAATTTATTTATATTTTGATTTTTATTATAATTTTTCACATATTTTTCCTTTTTCCTCATTTCTCGTTTAAGTATTGTTCTAAAAGAATACTATATCTATTTTTGAAATTAATAGTAATTAATTTTCTATCAGCTCGTGGGGGGAATTATTTCACATATATGAAATTTTTTAAGATTTAAATTCGGATTTCTAAAATTGGAACGAAATTAAATATTGGAATAGAAATTTTGTTCGGATGTGCGAAAGGGCGAAACGCTGTTCTCATGGATTGTTGGTGGCTGTGTAGAGTCATTAGAATATTGAAGTAGGAAACACGAAAATGCGCAATGCCCTCACCAGGACTCGAATCTGAACCCCTCGAATAAGCGCCGAGTGTGCTACCGTTACATCATGAAGGCACGCAGAAAGAAGGAAGAAAATACCTTATATATACTTCCTAGAGCACTTGTGGCCCGTTACAGTCATAGGACAGTCCTTGTGACGGTTAGATGGACTGGACTTTGCATGATACTGGTAATCATGGAGAGTCATTAGGATTTTTTTTTGAAGTCAGAGAGATGAAAAATTAACAACCGCCTTCGCCGGGAATCGAACCACGGACCTCTGGAATACCGGCCCAGCGTGCTACCGTTACACCACGAAGGCACGCTAGGGAAGTGGGAGAAATACCTTATAATCATACATACCCCTCCTTTTAAAGGGCGACAGGGAATTATGGGATCAATCGCCAAATCCTGGTGACGAAAGATCATCATTCACCACCTTTTAGTTCGGGTGCCATTGCAAAGTCATTAGGAATTTCGAAGAAGAGAACACGAAAAATGAGCAATGCCCTCGCTGGGACTCGAACTTGGATCTCGCGAATACGCTCCCAGTGTGCTACTGTTATACCCCTAAGGCATGCAGAAAGGAGGAAGAGAATACCTTATAATTGTATGGAGAGGCTCCAATTCTCCCTGATAAGTCGGGATCTTCCTAAATAATCAGCAATAATTCTACTGCTTTCCGTCTTTATTTTCGCATTATTTTTAGGCTTTATTTTGTAATATTATTAACATATAATTTGCATTTTAATATATCTGTAGAAAATAAGACTAAGAATAGAAAATAATATCTAATTTTATATGCACATAATATATAATATATATATATGTGTAAAATATAAAAAATAAATACGATGGCTTTGCTCTACGCTAGCAGACAACCACTAATTAACTTTCCGCAATTTCAGGATCTTCCCCCTAGACCAGTACTTTCGAGAACATTCTGGCATGTTATGTAACCGCTACTATAAACTTAGAGTTCGCGCCATTTTTAGTCAGACTGCTTTTCTCCTCCTGTCGCTATCAGACCTTTGCTGCCGTTCTTCCCATCTGCCTCCCTTTGTTCGAACAGTATGACGCAGTAAATTAAAGTTAATCCTATTTTGTTTAAATTATTATTGCGTATGTAATTTTGGAAAAGGTAATCTAAAAGAACAATGATCTGCCATTTGCATTAAATAAAGATATGGGAGCTATAAAATTATTCTTCTTTGTCATCATTTGGATGCCTAACTTCACTCCTGTGTCTGACTGCCAAAATATGACATATATTTATATTGTTACGAAATGTACAAGCGCGGTAAGATAGCTTCCCAGCAAAGCAGTTTTAGGGTTGCCATAAAATGGTAAGAGGAAAGCAAGGTTGCCATGTTTGGCGAGAAATCGCCCATTTGGCGACAAAATTGGTGATATACCATGGACGATTGGAGAACCTTCTGGAACGAATTCTTACCAGTTTAGCCCAGAATGTTCTCGAACACCAGTCAAAAGCTGTATAAACCCTGCTGGTCCGCAGTCAGTGAGTGCGTCTCTCATTGAGTGAGTGTGTCTCGTCTAGCGAGTCAGTCCCTACGGAGGCAATCGCGTGGCCAGCGAGTGCGGAGTGGGTCGTCGAGTGCACCGAAAGAGTCTCGTAGAGTATCGCGGTTAGTTCATCGTCGAGAGAGCGTGTTGAGCTCCGGAAACGGCTGAACCGAAGAGTCGGGAGCTGTGCTCTGTGTGTCGTCGAGTGCATCGCGAGTTGTAGCGGGGAGAGTCTCGAGAGTACGTGGAGTTCCGAGAACGACCAAACAGAGTCGGGAGCTGTACTCCGGAAAGCAGAGTCGGGTGTCCACCGTGATAACCTGATAACCTGAAGGCTGTGTCGCTGATCGTGTCAGCGTGTTTATAGTAGTTCATCGACGACTGTAAAACGTGTTTTGGAGCTGTCTAATTGAGTATTGTTTAAATAAAGTGTGTTTAGATACTTCATCAAGTGTCGTCGTTATTCACTCTAAATGTACGAACCCCGTACGAACGTGAAGGAAGCAAATAATAACGCAACAGCTGGTGTCAGAAGAAAAGAAAAGGTAAAACGTAACATTTGGTGTCAGAAGTGGGATAAGAACGTAACAATATATATATATATATATGTGATGTATCAGCTTTAGTCGTAGCTTAAATAATCAGACGATAAGTTTAAAAAACAGTTAATAAGTTTAAAAAACAGCTATTATTATTCAGGAGAAATAGCAATTACAAAAATCTGATCTCCGGAGTAAATAAAAAAGAACTACTAATAATATTTTGTATGAAGTTTACTGCATCGTGTCATTTAAGAAAAAGCCCCGATATTCCTTTTGCGAGTCCTTTTATAGCCTCTGGAAAGGCGGAGTTTCCAAGAAAGCCTCGTCAGCCAATCCAGTTCGCTTTAAATGTCTCCAGAACATTCTAAAACTGGACGTGTAAAAAAGGCGGGAAAAGCAACTTGACTACGGGGCTGTGCATTTAATTCGACGTACTTTCAAATAAGAGAACGTCGCCATTAAAAAAATGAAAAGAACATACAGTTACAATTTTTAGTGTATTCCAGACTATGGAATTATATTATTACATATATATTGATTTATGTCATATATATATATACATGTAAAATTATCGCCATATGGAGATTTAATAGCTGAATAAAGAAATTGCTTCATTATTCAAGACGTTACTGTACATTTATTTGAGTGGATCGCGAAACTTGTAAGAAATATTTCTCTAAAGCGTTAATACTGCATTAAGCGGATTTGTGACTAAGCCAAATCCGCTTACTGGAAACAATAACCTTCTATTAAGATTTTTCTTCCATGTGTTTAAAAAGAATAATTATTTGACTCTTTAATATCTAACTTAACACTGAAAGGTTATAATGAACTAGGTATATATACCTAGTTCATTATAACCAAGTATACTTGCAAGGAAACTATACTAGTTCATTATAACCAAGTGTACTTGCCAAGGAAAAAAGGGCAAATCTACCGAAGAGAAGGAATTATATTGTTTTATATTCATAATTGCAGAAAGATCATGCTCTTAGGTTTTTCACTACAGATATTGCCATATTTCACGCAACATTTTATGAGGTTGCCATGTTTTACTCAACATTCTGAAGATTTTCTGAAAGAAGTGTGATTATAATTTGCATTTTGAATTATTAAAATTTCTTAACTCATGCTCCTCGCTCTTTCTGATTTCCTCATATGTTATCGGATTATTTAACTTGGATTTGCCAATAATTTCAGCAATTTCCCAACTTTGAGAAACTTCTTGTATAAATTAAATATTTTTAAGGGTAACTAGATTGTGAAGAATTTGAGATTTACGTTTTGTGTTTTTTTTTAATCATATAAGCAAAACTTAAGCCATTAAACATGATCACCGCAATTTCCTGAATACATTTTAATGTAAAGAGGTGTTAAAAAACTTTTGCAACGCTCAGTAATAAAGTAACTCTAAAATATGTTTGAAACTATCGATTAAATGCATAGAAATTGAAGCGCGTGGTTTCTACTTGATTGAAAATATCAGTGCTTTAAAGATTGCTAAGCTCAATAAAAATTTACACGAACTGAATTTACACGAACGATTGTCACTCAAAAAATTGAGCTACTAGTAAAAGAAGTAAAACGAGCTTGATCTTAAGAAGTATATGTCTTCTGCGATAATCACGCTTTTATGTCCTGAAGTTATTTAAATTTAGTCAAAAATGTAACTTAGTTCAAAGTATACTTTTAATGGCACTCTATCGATTTTGAGTGCGATCGGGTATAAGTCCTTCTTTCATAGTGGCAAAATACTGTTTCGGAAAAAAATTTCTGCTGTCTCGTTTTTTATCGCTTTTTACCACTACATAATGGAAATTCTTAATACACGTTTATAACAATACTAAAACGTCCGGCGGTCATACAAAACGACCGCTGTTCTAAATATTATAAATTGTAATTAAAATGATTTCTGCAAAGGTGTCTGCTAATTTAAACTGGAAAACCCAGGGCAGGCCGCGAGGACGACCCTTTGCTTACTGCCCCACGGTGTTTCCTCCATCTACTTGCTTAATTGCTTAAAGTAGAGTGCAATGAAGGAAAACAGTACATTTCTTAAGAACCACTGCTAGCTCAATCAATAAAGGTGATTTAAATAATGACATGTTAATTCACATGTCAAAGATCTCTTTGTACACAACATTTCTTGTGTAGATCTTTCCATCAATTTTAAGCTCGCCTTGCAGAGGACTATCCATTATTTTTAATTTTACGTCCGTTCTTTCACGAACTCTTGAACAGGCAACATAAAGTTGACCGTGTCCAAATGCAGACTCAGGTAAAAAAATGCCAACACGCTTAAGCGTTTGGCCTGAGACTTATGGATGATCATAGCAAAGGCACGTTTTACAGGAAATTGTCTACGTCTCGACTGAAACGGCAACTCTGTGCCGTAGCAACTTCACCCCATTGGCTAGTACAGTTACGCAAGCAACCAATAAACTATCGGCGACAAACAGACACTTAAGCCGCATATATATATATGGGGTGAAGAAACATCATCTCCTCCGAAACGGCTGGCTTCCGAGCTTAGTGAAGCACACCGTTGGATTCCGCAGGTCCGTGGCACGCCATTTTCACCATTCGCGTCTTTTGGGTACTTACATTAGCCGAGATATTAATTAAAAACCAATTTTCCCCTACGTTTTCCCTACATTCTCCACTTTCTTTCTTGGGTTTTCCTTATTAGAGGGATTTTGCTACGTGTCAAATTCTTTTTTCTCGAATATATACGGAACGGCGCCGAATTGAAATTCGAGACGCGTATTCTCGGATTCCAAAAAATTCTCCGAATCCATCGATACTGTTCTCATCATCGTACGAATTTAATCGGCTGAGATATTAATTAAAAACTGCGGAAACTTTAATTTCCGCGCTCATTTTTCTGAGTGGCAACAATAAACTATCGGCGACACACACTTTAGCTGCTTATATATATAAAGATATTTTATCGCTGTTAAAGGAGACTGTTAATATCGTCATACTAATGCATTTACACTAAATAATTTCAAAAACCTCGTTTAAAATATCCATTTGAGTTTTATTTGACCTATGCAGCTTTTCTAGTTCTTCCACATTTCGAACCATATAACCGCAGAGGAATTATTTTAACATATGCAAGCACTGGGTATGCGAAAATACGTAGTTACTTTTAGTTTAATCCACATTACTTCTAGTTTATTACTTCGGCAATGAATGTGCGATAAACCTGATCTACCTTTTGTATGCTAAGCGCAGAAAACTCATTATTTTTATCGCTGGGTAATCTAGACCTCAGAAAAAGCTACCAGGGCAAAAGTATGCTACAACCAAAAAAGTAAAGAAGAATGCGAAAACTCAATCTCTTCTAGTTACTGCTGCAAATCTCTTCTATTCTGTGATAGTTTTGATTATTTATGACCTTAAATGATGTTTTGTGCATTTAATCATACTTTGAAAGATATGTTTTGGATTCTTAGGTTATTTAAAACTATCCATTCTTAAGTTCGATGATCGGAAATAAAGGGATCACCGGAAGGAAATTTGTGGCTAATTTTCTAATTCTTATCGAATTATTTTCATACTTGATTTATACCATTCCAATACTATTCATAAGAAAAATTGTGAAAAATTTAATAAATAATTTATTTTTCAATGATGTTTCATCCTATTTTAAAATGCATGCCCAGTTTTATTTATCATTTGATATAGATTCCTTAGGAAAATTATTGTAGGTTTCTGATTAATTTTTATGAGCAAGGGGCTATATGAATACAAGTATAAAAACGTAAAAATACATAAAATTATTTTACTTTTTTTTTTGAAACATTTTACCTCTATCATTAGATATTGTCGATAAATAATTTTTTCCCCTTGCATCTTGATAATTAAGTCGTTCATATGTCAAAGCTCATCAGGGAATAATGTTAAGTTCACGACAGTTAAATTGTTCATATGTCAAAGATTGGTGAATAATGTTAGTCCACGACAATCAAGTTGTTCATATGTCAAAGAAGATCAGTGAATAATGCTAAATCCAAAAACCATGCTGTATCTTTCAACATTTCATACCCATAATACACTGTTTTTCAAGGAAGAATGACAGTCTCGTCTAATCACACATTCTCCACTAAGCCATCTTACTTTTGTATAATGCAGCACATCACAGTGTTCAGATTACATGGACTGAAAAAATTTTCGAAACTGGCTGCAAGCTACATATTATTCCATATGCATATTATATGTATATTTTGAATTTTTGTTGGATATATAGTATATTGATTTGAAATTTCAATGATTAGCAAAAAGTTGGTGATATGATAACTATCAAAACCACATGCTGTGCAGCATTTTCTGGGCTCGTGAAATTGTAAGAACTATAACTTTGCCATGTTCACTAGTGTTACGGAATTTGCCTTGTTTGCTGCAGGTATACCTTATAATCTTCAATCGCTGCAAGGCAATCACCACATGGGCAACCTGCAGTCAACATATGTGGTAAAAGCTGCTGACAATCCGCAATGGCTTCTTGACATCTTTTGGAGAGAAGGAGTATATTTTTTGCTGCATGTAAAAAACCGGATAACTTTCAAATAGGGCCAAAGGGAGGGTACCTTCAGTTCAGTTATGGCAAAGCACACGAGGGCTATCTGCCTAAAAGGAGGGATGCCTTTTGTGGAGGACTTTCTAAGGGAAACTGGCTCGTATACACGTTACACATGGGGAAAACCACGAAAACGCCCATGCAGCCAGCCCGTTCGCGGGATTCGAACCTCAGACCGAACTACCAGTGTTCAGCGTCTTTACCGCTCGGCCGCTGGTGGGCCCGGAGGGTACCTTCACATGAACACAGAGGAGCCTTGCGATAATTAGCGTTTGCTTTGGTTTGAAGGTATTACACGCCATTGACTCATTTCTTTTGGAAAAAGTTGTGCAACAAATGATTGGAAAATGTGCTCCGTAACAGCGAAGTGCGATCTGAAATTGCTACGCGGAAATGGGGTACATGACTGAGGTACCCCATTTCCGCGTTCCTGGTAGCATTCCAAAATTCATACATCATACAAACTATCATGTTTATGCAATTATGCTGCACTTCTTTGTATAACATTCCCTATTTTTTCATTTCTACTATTTTTATTCCTACTACTCCTGTGTTAGTAGGAGTGAGTTTAACAGCATTTTGGTAGATTGCGAGCTCTAACAAACCCTTTTGGAGGACCGTTAAAATCTGAAACCTTTCAGATTTTATTATTATTATTGTTTAATATGGTATTGCATAAAAATATGAATTTTATTCGCTGGTTGCCGGTCCGATCGAAAACGTTTTCAAGAAACCGGCGCTGGTACAGCCTTATCAATCAGCTTTCACATGAAGAAGATTGTCAGTTTGTAGGGTTTATATTTATTTTAACTAACATTTATTTTAAGTTTAAACTATCTTTCCTGTCAAGCCTTACTTTCCCCTGGAACTGCCAATGCCAGAGTACGTAAACTTTAGTAGAACGCGCAAGGATTCAAATTATCAGCGGAAGTATTCTGAGTTAAATAGAAAGGAAACGAGTTCGAGGGCTGCTGTTCTTACTTCACGAGCACGGAGGTAGTTAGCCAGAAATTGAAGAAACCCGCGTTTCGGCCTGTGTGCTTGCCTGGAAGAATTGTTAATCGTTCAAGTGATCTTCAAGTTTGCTGAATTAGCAGCGGTATTGTAAAACGCGGTGAGGTTAGTTACTTTTAGAGAGCCTCGTAGTTAGAGTCTTGTCTTAGTTTCTTTTCAGGTTATTATTTTTATTTGACTGCCGAGTTGGCGCAGTTTGTGAGCGTCAAGAGCACGCACTTGTAATTTATTACGTTGAATAAAAAGGGACTTAAACCCTTAACAAGACTCTGTCTTTTATCCAGTTTTCACAGTCACCTCTTGGTTGCGTGCAAGTTGGAGGCGCGCAACGCTACAAGTTATTAACTAGGATATCGTTCACATGAAGAAGATTGTCAGTTATTAACTAGGATATAACTGGAGTTCGTGTGATATATCCGTGTCCTCGACCGTAACATAAGTAGGTTGTGTAATTCATGTGATTTCTTCGATCGTAATTAATTAAAACTTGTACAAAGTTGTACGACTTGGAAATTTTCTCAATCTAATTAGGATTTTGTGAGTTGAGGTTGGATAATGTTGCTCTCGGCTTCTGAAGCATCATTCAAAATAAAGTAGATATAGAGATTTTGAAAATATTTGCCTCATCTTGCTAAAACCGAAACTGATTTTGAATTCACAGGACATGTTACGAATCTAATCTCATTTATACGTCGCTATAAGGAATTTTTATTATAAAAATAGAAAGTGACACAATTTCTAAAAACTAATTTAGATGTAGGCACACATACTTATTTTTGTTCATAGTTTTTCATTTTGATAAGCCTAAAATAAAAGTATTAAAATTATAATTAGTTTAAAAATATTTTTAAGGAATTTTCTTTTTACACACAAAGTATTTTTAGGTGTGTTATTTCCTAACTGCTTATTTAAAAAAAAAGGGCAACGGGAGAGAGAGAAGGAAGGGAAAAAAAAGAAAGGGAGAAACTAGTAAAACGATGCAAACATAAATCTAAGATCTGGAAAACATTTCTGTAAGCGACACAATAGGGTTAAGATTCATAATCAATCTCGGAAAAGGGTTACTAAAAAATATCATTGTGACGTGAACTGAACACATGGGCATCCAAGTTTAATGGACTCGTCTGCGTTCGAAAAAGTAACCTCTCAAAAATATAAATTACATTTCACTCTCAGGAATTCGCGCAGTGGGGACTTACTCCCGGCACCTTTCTTTGCACCGCAGCTTCTGAAGCTTTTAGCACGTGCTTTGGGACAATTTCAGCCCCCCTCCCCCAGCGAACGTGATCGGGGTTTATGTTCTTTCGCCGACGCCTTACCAACATCATATCTCATGAATACTTCGGGATATTTTTCCGAAAAATGTCGACGTAACAGGTTCTATATTGTGAACTAAGACAGATGGCGCTGTTCGCACGTTGACTCAACTACTTGTCTTTATCTAAGCAGGACAAGGACTTGGAAATGTCGCACGGAAAATGTTTGCCCCCAAGCAGAGATGATATTTTTCAAAAACAGGACCTGTAATTCATATCATATATGCACCAATAAATTTTTAGCCTCTCAAACATTATACGATGCCTCGAAACAAGAATATTTTATACTGACCTGCTAGTAAACATTGCATAAATCTGGCATGCTTGTGAGCGTAGTGAAGATATAAAACTAAATGAAATAATGCAATGTTATAATATATTTGAAACATAACTAAAAGAAAAAAGTCTGATGTGATCACCAGATGACTTGCTTGTATGGTCTATTAAATTATCCACATTTTTGCTGCAGTTCATTTAAACTTATTCCCTGGAACCTATTTCGAGTTAAAAAAATTCAGTTCTCACTTCGCAGCAACGGAAAAGTTTTCTCGATTATAACGCAGTACAAGGTTGCAAAAAGCGGGAAGTTTTCTTTTTACAAGGAATTACTTCTTTCGTACAAGGAAGTAAAAATTATAATAAGTCTGAACGGTTTCAGATTTTAAATTACGTCAAAAGAGGCGTTTTTTAACATTTTGTCTCATCTTTATCCCGTTCTTCGTAATTAAACCATAAAATTTAGTTCAAGAGCAATATCGCAAAATAGTTTTAAATTGAGCATATCTTTAGAATTTCCGATACAGAATCTCGCGCACTGGAGATAAAAATGTTTTTTCTATACAACGTTGCCATTGCTCGCTTTGAAATCCTTGAGTTTGTTCATCGAAAATTAGTTAAAGGTTTACAAAATATGAAATCGATCATAAAACAAATTCCAAATTTCAAATTTGGGCTTGCACATGGCCATAGTGGCAGTAGGATTACGTCATTCAAAATTCGATGGCTCTAGGTACCGTTGTTTTATCCCAATGCGAGAAATACACATACATTTGTGCAGATTTTTCATTATTTAATTTCTTCAAATATAATGCAGAACTCTAACATTGGCTGGCAACAGTTTGAAAAGTGAAACGGACATTTATAGTGAACCAACGCAAAATCGCAATTCGAAAACAATAGTCCTTCAGGGACAATTATTATCTATTTCATATTTTGTAAAACTTTAATGAATTTTTGATTAATTTCAACGATTTAAAAGCGAGGAATGGCAACACTGTAAGGGTAAAAAGAAAAAGCCTTTTTATCTCCAAGCGCCCGGAACTGTGTATGGGAAATTTTAAAGATATGCTCATTTTAAAATTAATTTGCGATATTGCTATTGAACTGAATTTTATGGTTTAAGTGCGAAAAACATCATATTTAATAAATAAAAGTAACACACAAAACGTTAAAAAAAAACGCGCCTTTGGACGTAATTTAAAATCTGAAACCTCTCAGATTTTTTTTTTGTTATTTGATTAATTTTTATTATTCTACCGATATATTTGTAATAATTGATTTAATTGAGTTTTATCTCTTTTCTGATATACTGAAGTTTAATTAGACCTCGCTTTAGTAGCAAAGGTGATAATGATAACAGCAAATGAAGATTGACGGCCAATCAAATAGCTAATGAAATTACGCCTTGCTACTCTATATTAAGCAATGAGCGCCAGTGGTTCTCTCCTATGTATGCTACAACATATCTTAATATCCGCCTTATATCAGTACATCAAACGTTAAGACACTCATTAATAGTATAACAGATGTATATACTAGGAAGGCGTTATTTAAACGTGAAGATTAAACATTGGCGTACGCAGAATAGCGATGCCGTTTACTGGGACGTTCAGAGAAATTAACTACGAATTGGAAAATGGTAATGTCCTGATGCCTAATGTAGCTCGGCTTCCATGGCTTCAGACATACACGGATCACAGAGATTAACCTGAGAAAGAAAGCGCCAAATGTGTAACGATTGATCGGCCAGTGCGAAATGTTAAATTATACGCATTGTTTCTTGCATTTAATTTAAACTTATTGGATTTAATTAAATCTATTTCGCCGATAGCGCATAAACCACAATAGAATAAATGCATCCTTTAAAATTCACTCTATTTGATACCATAGCGACACGTTGGCGCTAGGTTCACTAAACAGTATTATATTTCGTTCATAACTCAGAATGCACAAAATTTATATCATTTAAAGAATTATAGGATCGTTGCAACGTGTTCTATTCAAATACTATAATAAAGCTAAAACGATGTATAAAAGAAATTAAGCAAACAAAACAAAAAAGAAAGTTTTCACAAACGATTGAGTATTTCTCATTCAATTAACTCAGTTCTCACTTCGCGACAAGGCAAAAATAAATAAAAACTCCAAATATCTGTATTAAAAATTACGAAGTAAATCTTAAACCCTTATTTCCTGGAAAAAATTCCACAAAGGATTAAGCATGATTTAATTCGCAATAATAAATGAAGGCGTTATCTTTGTTTTGCGAAGCTACGTTTCTCTAGATTGGGAACAAATCCACTGTCGTTCTGTTTCAATAGGCTTAGCGGCACTTAAACAACTTTAAAATTGTTGATAATTCAAAAATATTGCATACAGATTTACTAAAGGCATAAAAACCTTAACCGAAAGATAAGAACAACATAATTCAATCATTTTGAAAGCAAAAAATGTACACTTTGCAAACATATAAGAGTAAAGAAACCGAGATATCTGAGCAGGGTAACAGAGTGGATATATATATAAATATATTTACATACGTTTGGTGCGGCCGATTGCAAACAAAATACGAGATGCACATCTACGTGTTATAGCAGTCCTATATACAAAATTTCAACGTTCTGAGGCTACTCGTTTTTGAGTTATGGCAGATACGTACTTACGTTGGTACAGACGCCACGAAAATTTCTCTTCAGAATTCGTTTTAAAGCTGTCTTATATTTTTTTTGGAGGAAAAGAGTATTTTATTCTGTCCTTACGTACAGATATCACGCAAAAACATCGTTAAATTGCATTCGATAGCGGTCAAAATGGATATTTTCGTTGAAATATGCTGCCTGAATCTTTTCGCGATTACAATACTTCCTTTTTACTTCGTACAAGGAAGTAAAAATCATCAATTCCTAATTTAATACATTTTTATGAGGTTTGTCTGATTTGAAAAAGTAGAACAGTTCTGATAAGTTTCTAGCGCATTGTGGCTTTTTCCAGGCTATGAGCCATAAATTTCCCCATGCATCCATTCTAATGTTATTCTGCAGCACGATAGTACTAAGTCACATACTTCAAAAACGATTTGACAATACCTTAGTAATAGGAAATGTTCATCCGTTCGTTTAGAGTCAGGTATTGCACCCTCAGATTAGTACTCACATAAGGCGATAGAATTTTCTTGTTAATATCATCTTCCTCAACGCACAAGAGGTAGAAAGTGTTGTAAATGAGGTTAATTTAGCGGCAAAACCAAAATATGTCCTTGAGAAAATAATTCTGTTTTCACAACTTACTGGATGGCTTACTTGCTATTATGCTTCAAGCCCTTATGTCCAGCCAGTTGGAAGTTATCTACTACTCAGCCAACTACAGCCCAAAGGCAGATTCGGTAGGCAGGTCAATGGGGAATTTGTTTGTGTGTATTAGTAGAATTACAATAATAGTTTACAGATGCAATTCCGCATACATTACGTGGAAAGGAAAATTATAGACTTCCGAATTTCACAAATATTGAAATTGGAATTTTACAGGCCTTTGCAATGATGTTTTAACATGTGTAGTACCAGAAGACAGAGCATCATCAATAGAGCTACCGCACCATCATTTAAACTTTCGGCTTGTATGCTCTATGGATGGTTGCTATCCACCATCAGCAGCTCAGCAGCATTTATTGGAACAATTTAGTGTACATCTTACGTTACAATAGGTTAATGTACAAAACAGAAGTAATTAGAAATGTTGAATACATAATATAACTTTCAACATAGATAACTTTAAAAATAAAAATTAAAATAAAACATAAATATAAAATCTATGTAGAAGTCAACATATAAATATATGTAAAAGTCTTTTTTTTTAGAAGTCCATATCTTGTAGAATGTAGAAGAATGTTCATATGTAGAATATCCATTTGTATAATGTTTATATGTAGTAAAATAAATATATAAAGTCTATGTAGAAGTCCATATAATTATATGTAGAAGTCCATAAAATTATGTCCATGTTACCGTGAAAGACCGAAATTGGAGAATGTCGACTTTCACCGGAGAATGTCAACATTCACCAAATACGTTGGTGAAAGATCGAATATTTCTTTACATTTTTGTACATTCGGACCCTCACCGGTGTATGTCGACAATCACAGATATGCTCTGGTGTAGGTCGAAAAGAGAGGAGCATATGTACACGCTGCCATTACAAAAGGAAGTGTTCCACAAATAAATGCAGTTGTAAAAGCAAGGGCCTCTTGTGCAATTCAAAGTGTCATAATAGTTTAAGTTGTTGCAATAAATAATATTTGAATCACATAATTTGGTAAGTTTATAACTTCTATTATTTTCCTTTCTCATTTTGAATGTACTGTGTGTTTTAAGTTCTTATGTTCTTAAGTTCTTATTCTGAGTCTCAAGTGCGTTTTTTCGCGAATGAATTACGGAGAAGGAAATATAATATTCTTATATGTTCAACATTCACCATTAGTACATGGTGAATGTCGACATTCACCGGTGTAAGTCAGAAATAAGAGTATTTGGAAAATATTTCGGACATACACCAAGCGACTATGTGAATGTTGACATTCACCGGTGAAAGACGACATTCTCCAGATTTCGGTGTTTTACCGTAACATCCATATATGTAGAAGTCCATATAATGTAGAAGTCCATGTCTTGCAGAGGGTGAAAGAATGTCCATATGTAGAAGTCCATATCTTGTAGAAGTCCATGTATGTAGAAGTCCATAGTTTAACAATATTGTTAAGTAGATCAGAATCCTCTTGCTCAATCATTTTTATGGAGCTTTTAAATTTCTACAGTTGATGGATAAATGGTTTATGTGTAATACCAGAAGACAAAAGTTAGAGCAGTGTCTTTACACTTGAATTTTGAATACAGCTCGGGATTGTATTGTTAGGCATTGGAGGATTAAAAAGCTACCTGAATGATGGGAATATATAGAATATGATGGATACTGTATTAATTAATAAGCATCTGCAACAATATTTTTCCATTTAAAGTTGTGCATTTGAATCTTACATTATTTCACACTTAACAGGATATGAAAATAATCTAATCCAACGCGTTTATAGCATTGATTGAAAACCATGTACCTGGCTAGCACCGTTAAAGTATGTTGAATTTGCTAACACGTGAAACGAATGCTGCCTATGTTAGCTTTGATAAACTGCCTATAAAGATTGAAAATCGAATGAGTCAGAAACCAGATAAAAACTTTAACCCTTTTCGTAAATAAAATATGATAGAAGCAGAAGGATGATTTTGTTTTTGCTTTCCATAAGTTTAATGACTCTTTATAAACATATTACTTCAGAGAAAGAAATAAAATGGATTTCGTCACATTTACTACTTAATTCTGTTACATGAAAAAACAGAAAAGCCACTCTAGAGAATTAATATTTTCTCGCTTGAGTGTGCGTGCTTCTGTGTTGCTACAGGAACACTCTTTTAAACCTAATGTTAGCAAATAGTCATGCATTTCTATTAAAAATAACCATTACAGTCGTGACGCTTGTTTTTATGTAAGAGCATGGCAATATGTTTCTTCCAGGATGGCGAGACTATCACACGATCACGCTAATAAAATGAGCTCTTTTTTGCTTCAAAGAAAAAAAGGTAAAATAAAATGAATGAAGTTTTATTTCTCCTTAAAAGAAGCTAAAAGCCTGGGAATGAATCCCTTCGAATTCATTGCTTAAGAAGTTTCAAAATAGATCCTGTGTTTTGATGGATTAATAATTTAAAAATTGTCCAACAAAAGAAGAAACCTAGCTTTCAGCTTTTGATAAATAACTTATCTGTAGTGAAAACAAGGTTCCGTTTCTCAAATAAAAGAATAAGGCCAGCTGCAAAC
The DNA here is from genome assembly GCF_044657685.1 of Stegodyphus dumicola. Lineage (NCBI taxonomy): Eukaryota > Metazoa > Arthropoda > Arachnida > Araneae > Eresidae > Stegodyphus > Stegodyphus dumicola. Next base: position 265,436,516 of record NC_140769.1, on the reverse strand, counting down.
CAGAAAACTCTAAATATAACTTTCTTTCGGATAAAAGTTGCGTTTCAAAACTATCGAGGACATTCACTCATGCTTAGCCTTTACATCGCTCTTCTCTGTTCTCTTACAATGTCCACCTTTTGATAAAAGGCCATTATCTGTTTCAAAACTGGGTTAATCGTCTTCAGAAGGAAAGATCAGAGCACTACTAAGACGTTTCTATATTTGCTGCTACGTTATATAAAGGAATACTCATTTTTCCAGCATTTCTACCCTTCTACGACATGAAAGTGTTAAAACTCCCATAACTACGACAAATCCACAAAGATTTCTTTCGATTAGAATTTACCAATTTCTTCAGATCAGCTTCAATGATGATTCGAAAGCCATCCGCTTTAACCTTTTAACTGTCATGCCCGAGATAATCTCGGGCACAGCACTGGTGTTCGAAAATGTCACACCCGAGTATTACTCGGGGTATTTTTTTTTTTTTTTTTTTTTTTTTGAGTGCATCGTATTGTTATACCCGAATATATATCGGGAGACGTTTATTTCGGCTTCATCTCTTTGTCAAACCCGACTGTATCTCGGGAAAAGTTAATGTGCGCTCAATTCAATAGATGACAGCACTTTACTGAAGATTTCAAAGGTTAGAGGTTATAAGTTCTTCGGTTCAAAGTGCACGGGATCTTTTTGTTGTAAAATGGCGTCCACTTCTTTGAAACATTATATAGATGATTTAGATTTTTCAACCGAAGATGAAGGATGTGTGTCTGATGAGCAGTATTCATGATACTTCCATGGTCAGCCTCAAAAATAAAAAAATGAAGATATGCTCAAGCCGAAGATTGTTTCGGACTACAGTCTAACTATGGGGGTTGTAGATCGCTGTGATCAGGAAATATGCTTCCATCCAACAATCCGAAAACGTCAGAAAAAATATTATAAAAAGATATTTTTACATTTACTAGACAAAGTACTCTGGAACTCATATTTACTCTATAAAAACGTAATTGGGAAACGTATTACATTTTTAGAATTTCGAATCCAAGTTGTAGAAGAGCTTTTACATAAATATGATGATGCAGCTTCTGGACAAAAGAATATTGGCAGAGCACCTACAATAGATAACCCTGCCCGTCTTACTGAACGACATTTTATTTCCTATACTCCTCCTACTCCTGTGAAACGTGAGCCTACAAGACAGTGCAAAGTGTGTTGTTGGAAAAAGGATAAAAATGGGAAAAAGGTAAGGAAGGAAACACGATTCTGGTGTAGTGATTGTGGAGTTGGTTTGTGCTTGGAAAAGTGTTTCCAATTGTACCACACAAGACTGAATTACTGAACTACTAATAGGTATTCACTTATATTTATTTATGTTTTAGAAAATAATTAATTTTTTTCATTTTTAGAAAATAATGCTCCACTAGAAGCGAACTTTGCAACTGCCATGTTGAGTGGCAGCCGCCTCAAAGCAAATATGCAGTGGCTACAAAACTTTAAAAATTTTACCCATGTACGCAAAATATCAATTTTTAACTACTTAAGTATATTTTATTTTGTACTAAACATTTGGTTTTTGCAATAAAAAAAATTTGACAATTTGTGTACCCAAATCATCAAAATAACTTGACAGTTAAAGGGTTAAAAGTCTCATAACTCCGCCAAATCCATAAAGATTTCTTTCGATTAGAATTTAACAATTTCTTCAGATCAGCGTGAATGATGATTCGAAAGCCATCCGCTTTAAGAATCACATTTCCATACTCGATTCGAACAAATTATTCTAGCACAATCCATATTTCAGTCTATTCATCAGCTTTAGAACCATAATATTTTGGCCTATTGTGGCAAATTGATGCCCAGCCTAAATATATAAAGCACAATAAGGAGAAAGGTTCCGTGTCTCCTTTTTAAAAACTTTGCTTTAGCAACCGAGAGGAATCTGAAAGTTTCAGCGAGCATAGCGTAATAAGACTTGTCCACGACATTCCAATCCCCAAAGCGGCGAAAGATTTAATGGCGACCCATTATTGTTAGATGATTGGTACCGTGGTATAAGTTAAGCTTGCGTATTTTCTCCCTCGTTTCTGCATACCCTCGTGGTGTAGCTGTTAGCACACTCGGCGCGTTTTCGAGAGGTCCAGGTTCGAGTCCCGGCGAGATCATTGCACATTTTCCTGCTTCAAAATAGACTACAACCCTGTTGATTCTATGAATTTTTTATCTTATACAAACAAACTTCAATGTCTCATTGCTAATTTTATTATTGTCGATGCAAGAGAAATGCGAAATATACAGACATATTTTTTCCTTCATGTAGAGAAAATGACAACTTTACAGCCAGTTTTATTTTAAAGGAGAAACGTCTGACGTAGACGCAAAACAAGTACCCTCTGCAGCCTATTAAAGGATACACATTTTTCCTGCATTTCATTTAAACTTATTTCATCTATTATTCTAACTTAATTAACCAATCCTTCGAAGCAAGTTGAAAATGACACCAAAAACTGCAAAATTTGAAGCTAAACATCCCCGTCAATTTTTATCGTACGAATCGAGTCAAACTTCATAATTTTACTTTTTCATAACGAAAATAAAGCTTTCCCAAATATAAATACAGAAGCTGTGAGACCGGATTAAAACTCGGATTTTGTTATTTGTCCGAGGGTTTTTTTTTTTTTTTTTTTATCTAACATTGTCAAAAAATGAATTTTCCATCATTTAAAACACGTTTGTAATTTGAAGGTATATGAACATGACAAATATAAACTTGTGAAAGTACAGGCTGAGTAAGGGAGTCGTTTTCTCTCTGTATATACACTGGTGTGCAAAAATTAAGGACGAAGTCGAAAAATTAGCATATCAGCTGAACGAAGAGGCAGAGCGGACAGAAAGACCAATCAGGAGATTAAGTAAGGTGATGTATGGTAGCACATGCGCAGATATGCAGGTAGACGTAATGGGGGAGTGTCTGAGTAGTATAAAGCATGTTGTCGGTGTAAGATCAGTATTTCTGGCAAAGAGATTGCACGCCGTATAGCAGTTAAAATCACACCGAGTTGCTGCCTCAGCGAGAAATGGCGAATAATCAATCTGTTAGACGACATCTGGATGCTTTTACCCGAGGTCGAATCATTGGGAAGTTGGAGGAAGGCCGCAGTGTGACAAGTGTGGCTGCAGAGTTCGGAATTGCTCACAGCATCGTTTCGCGACAATTCGACAATTTCAAACTGCAGGAACAGCTATCCGGGGGTTTAGTAGTGGTCGTCCACGAGAACCACACCCGCAGATGTCCGGTATATTGCCTTACAGGCCAGAAGAAACAGGCGGCAGACAGCGGGTGAAATCGCTAGACACACGACACAGGCGACTGGACGACCGATACCGCGTTTTACCGTCGCCAGAAGACTGCACGGTGGTGGTCTGTTTGCACGACGCCCTGTACGGTGTGTACCTCTAACGCCTGCCCATCGGAGAAGGCGTTCTCTGTGGTGCCGGGAACACCGGAATTAGAGAGACAATGAATGGGGACAAGTACTCTTTACAGATGAGAGCAGATTCAGTCTGAGTAGCGATTCTCATCGCATACTCATCTGGAGAGAGCGGGGAAGCCGCAATCATCCCTCGAACATCATTGAAAGGGACAGGTATGGAGATGGCGGTGTTCTCGTTTGGGGAGGCATCATGCTTGGTAGTCGTACAGACCTTCACATCTTCGACGCAGGTTCAGTCAACGGGACCCGTTATTGTAACGAGATTCTTCTTCCATATGTGCGTCTTTTTAGAGGCGCTATGGGTCCGCAGTTCCTTTTCATGTACGACAATGCATCATGTCATCGCACAGTAGCTGCCGAACAGCTCTTAGAGAGTGAGGATATTGAACGTATGAATTGGCCTGCACGATCTCCGGATCTCAATCCCATCGAGCATGTATAGGATTTTCTAGGCAGACGCTTGGCAGCTCGTACCTTACCACTAGTAACGATTCCGGAGCTTCGATTGGCGCTGCAAGACGAATGGGCAGCAATGCCTCAACAACTCATTGACACCCTCATTCTCAGCATGGGCAGACGCTGTGAAACCTGCCTAGCAGTCAGGGGAGATCATATCCCCTATTAAAGACCGGATGTTTCTTGCTGGACACCCATCACAGGGATATTTCGGCCTTCAGTCGCATTGCGCTCCATGCTACTTTTTCGATAAAGCTTCTTTTTATCCCTCTGATTTCTCTTTTAGTAAGTGTTGCTTACATTACTCATGTCCTTACGTATTGGGGATTTTACGGTATTAAATGTGTTGATTTGGAAAGCTTTTGTACAAAGTTATATTGAAAAAACCGTCTCGTCCTTAATTTTTGCACACCAGTGTATATGTACACACACACACACACACCTATGTGCGTATATATATATATATACCTTCGTTCATTTCATTACAAAAATTGCACAACTACACGTTATAGCTGTCCTATATACTATCTTGTATATCAGAAGTCGCGCTTCTGAGACAAGAAAAACGCAATTTAAATTTTTTGAATCGGCCCAGTAGAACAAGAGATTTAGCACTGTCCAATTTTTCTTTTGCGCAATGTAAGTGTTTGTCTATCATTAGAAAAGCTCTCGCCAGTTAGTCTGCAGCTGTCTGTTGCCGTAGAAACGAGCCTTGACCCATTTTCCTTAGGGGTGCCTTGAAGATTTAATTTTCTGTTTGCCATCTTGCAGCATTTAAAAATGAATTGGCAACCTTTGCTTTGCCCCTATTTGAAATATACTAGCTCTGTTGTTATAGTGACCGTCACCCTCCAGACATTGTGACGGAGCTGTTCTTCTCGTAGACGGACAGTTTTCAGGGATAAATAATGTGCTTGTAGGCACATCGGATCATAGAAATATGAACAGTATATATGCATATTACTGAAACACAAATATTTTTAAAAGAAAACTTTATATTGCTTCTAAGAATTATATATATATTGCTTCTAAGGTATTTTTTTATTAATTTTATATATATATATATATACATATATACAAATTAACTAACATCTTCCTAGAACTACATGTATCAGACATAAATACAATTCAACTAAATAGTTATTGTCACTGCTTATATAACTTACAAACTAAAATAAACAGTTAACAGAAAGTTGTCCATCGATACTGGCAGAATCTGAACACAGATGTAATTGCTATTCAATCCTTAGTTTCCGAATGGAAGCATTAACATTCAGCGCTTTGATAAATTCACTCGCCAAACTGTACCAGCATGGCAAGCAGATAACCACAACTTCACGAGCTAGTTAAAATGACTGCCTTAACTCTTTGAAATCCAGATCCTTCGCTCAGCTGTATCCTCAAAATACCCGAACCGCCCGAAATGCTTTTCCAGTTTCACAGCAATTTCCTCCCCTCCCCGTCCATTGACGCAGAAAATAGGTGTGAAGATGTCCAATGACATCTTTTGTACTTTCTAACAAAGATGCCATTAGCCTTTGACCCCTTTCTTTATAAAACTATTCTGAAGGTCAGATCAACAAGCTTTTCCGACTTTGTTATGATCACGACTGAGATTTTGTTTATTTCCGTTATTTTTATAGGAAGGAAAAAATTGTTTAAAAAAAAAAAAAAATCTGAAATGTTTCAGATTTTAAATTACGTCCAAAGGGGCGTTTTTTAACATTTTGTGTGTTACCTTTCTTTATTAAATGTCATGTTCCTCGCACTTAAACCATAAGATCCAGTGCAACAGCAATATCGCAAAATAGTTTTAAAACGAGCATATCTTTAGAATTTCCGATACAGAGACTCACGCGCTGGAGATAAAAATGTTTTTTCTGCACAACGTTGCCATTGCTCGCTTTGAAATCCTTGAGTTTGTTAATCAAAAATTCGTCAAAGTTTTAAAAAATACGAAATCGATCATAAAACAAATTTCAAATTTCAAATTTGGTCTTCCACATGCTCATATTCGTTGGAGGATTACGTTATTCAAAATTCGATGACTCTATGTACCGTTGTTTTATCACAATACGAGAAATATACATACATTTATGCAGATTTTTCATTATTTAATTTCTTGAAATATAATGCAGGACTCTAACATTTTGTGGCAACAGTTTGAAAAGTGAACCGACATTTATGAGTCCGACGCAAAATGCCAAAACGAAACTAATAGTCCTTCGGGATTCAAATCCCTTTGGACTAAAAAAAAAAAAAAGTTCCAAAAGTCACCGCTAGGGGAATATTTGGTGCTGTGTAATAGAAAATAGAGTGTTCACAAATGCAAATCAATACGGAAATTACCTTTTATTTTGCATTCAAATGAGGTTCAATGTGTCTGCCGTTGTTGTGGACCACACATTGCATTCTGTGTACAGTATGCACAACAGCAGAAAGTAACATGTCTGCAGGAATCTCCCGTACAGTCCGTGATATGTTATCCTTCAACGTAGCCAGGTCCTGGACCACTCAGATTTTATCCGGATTAAGGAAATTATCATAAAGTGGAATATTTTTAAAAAGATAAAGTGAAAAAAGTAATATATCTATCCTAAAATTCTTTTTACTATGTTAATTGGCCATATGAATACAAAGGCTATCAGGACTGGTATTCCTCTTTATTTGCTTTGGAAACATTAACTGTCCTGATTCGGAACAGGGAGCTTACTGAAGCTATGTTCAATAAATTGTGATGTAGACAATACACACAGGAAGGGTATACGAAACGCTTTATTTTTATCTCTCTTTACAATGATTTCCGGACTTCGGAATACAGAGACCAACCACTTGTGGTCTGAACGTAAGAATATAAAAATATTAACTAAAACTCTAATTAAACTAACTTTGGATTAATAAACAAGTGCTCCAAGATTGGTCGTAAATTAACAAAAAGCCGTATGTAGTACAGAGAGCTACTAAAACTACGATACGTTTAAAATTATCAAGAGGATTAAACCTCTGGCCTTGAAGGCAACCAGCAACCGAGTAAAACTACTATGGCAAGCGGCCTGCTTCTAATAACTCCTTCCTCTCTCTTGCTTGGCAAAAAGCCACAACTTAAGTACTTGGCGTTAGCAAGACAAATTTGCATAAATAAGTTAAAAGCTTTTAATTCTGGCCGGAAGTAGAAAATAAGAAGTGATAGTAAAGATTTAAAATAAAATAAACATTAGTAAAACTTAGGATCCTTACAAGGCCTCCCTCTTCATTGAAATCTTTAGGAAAAATACACATACACGAAAATATTGAATTTCCCACATAGTAAATCATTCGCCTCCGAAAGAAATTCTAAAATAAGCTTTTAAACACTCGTGTGCTATCATGGAAAATTCATACATTAAATATTTTCGAGACATTCTCTCAACTTCACCGTATGCGAGAATTTTTCCTCCTGCGTGCACACAGTAACGCTTTCTAATTCGATCATTAACGAGGCTTTTGGTTTAATGAGAGAGAAATAGTTTCCAGGAGGAATTAACGAAAGTGGAAATATCTTAAAGTAAGTCTTCAGTGCTGCGAGCGCCCCCTAGTAACACGGTAACTAAGTGAGGCATCATAAATCGTTCTTTTAGCTTTTGCTGCAAATGGTAGCATTGCAGCTTGGACGTCATGTCAAGCAAGCTGTTCACGTAAGTTACGTACAGAATGAGTTAATAAGTAACGAGGTAATGATGTAAAAGAAAATATAAACATGGTTTGACATTTGCAGCTCAAGGAATACTTAATACATTATTAACGCAAGCATTATGCGATATGATACCGAAGCGTTAAAAATACATTGTATAAAATACGCTGTAAATTATTTCCTAATCAACTGATTTTTACTTCCTTGTACGAAGTAAAAAGGAAATATTGTAATCGCGAAAATTTTCAGGCATCATATTTTAACAAAAATATTCATTTTGATCGCTATCGAATGCAATTTAACGATGTTTTTGCGCGACATCTCTACGTAAGGACAGAATAAAAGACTCTTTTCCACCCCAAAAATTATAAAACTGATTTAAAATGAATTCTAAAGAGAATTGTCGTACGTATGTACGTACGTATCTCGCATAACTCAAAAACGAGTAGCCTCGGAACGTTGAAATTTTGTATGTAGGATTGCTATAACATGTAGATGTGCACTTCGTATTTTGGTTGCAATCGGCCGCACCAAACGTATATAAATATATTTATATATATATATCCACTCTGTTAACCGGCTCAGTAATCTCAGTTTCTTTACTCTTATATATTTGTAAGTTGTGCATTTTGTGCTTTAAAAATGTTTGAATTATGTTTTTTTATCTTCTGGTTAAGGTTTGTATGTCTTTAGTTAATCTGCATGCAATATTTGGAGTTATCAACAATTTAAAACTTGTTTTAGTGCAACTACGCCTGAAATTTTTGCGATGGCGGACATGTTTGTTTACATTTTAAACTTGCCAAAATAGCGGATTTGTTGCCAATCTAGAGAAACTAAGCTTTGCAAAACAAAGATAAAGCCTTCATTTATTATTGCAAATTAAATTATGTTTAATAAATTCTGGAATTAATCCAAGGAAATAAGTGTCTAAGATTTACTTCGTAATTTTTAATATAGAGATTTTGAGTTTTTATGTATTTTTACCTTGTCGCGAAGTGAGAACTGAATTAACTGAATGAGAAATACTGAATCGTCTGTAAAAAACTCTTCCTTTTTTGTTTTGTTTGCTTAATTTCTTTTATACATCGTTTTAGATCTATTATAATAATTAAATAGAACATGTGGCAACGATTTGATAATTCTTCAAATGATGTACATTTTGTGCATTCTGGGTTATAATATTAACGAAATATAACGCTGTTAAGTGAATCTAGCGCCAGAGTGTAGCTATGGTAAACAAATATAGTGAATGTTAGATTGCATTTATTCTAATTGTGGTTAATGCGCTATCTACGAAGTAGATTTAATTCAATCCAATAAAGTTTAAATGAAATGCAAGAAAAAATGAATACAATTTAATATTCCATACAAGGGAGTCATATGGTGTACACATCAGATTTTTATTCATTGGAATTATATATCTTTTTCCATATTCGAAGGAAAATGTTGAAGAATATTGCAAAAAAAGTATGATTTAAGCAAAAATACATCAGTTATGCCGCCCAACCAGTATAGTGAATAGCGTTGATGACTGCCGTGGCGAAGGGACCAAGTTTGAATCGCGGAGAAGGCATGGATAATTATAAATGTATTTATAAATGTGTCTCTGCGCCATGGAAGCGCTTTAAATATGCGGCTAGCGGGATGTCGTCTGGAGAGCTTAGTGGTAGGGAAAGAGGGGTGGGAGACGCTCGAATCGATGCCCTCAGGGTGGTCTTCGTAAAAATTGGGAGCTTAACAGAGCTAAATTGCACTGTCACCTGTAAGATGCTCAAGGCAGTGTCCAACGGCAGGCATAATTTTACGCTCCTTGCCACGAGGAATTTAGTGGGCTATAGGTCAGACATGTGAGCATAAGTCAACAACGTCAGTTAGGCAAAAATGTCTTAATCTGCTTCTTAAGTACATTTAACATTTCTTTTGAATGGTAGAACGTATAACGAGATATCTCGTTTATGTCACTGGAGGTGTCAGTGGCGAACCATGGTGCAACGACTAACCTTGCATGAACATGCTCAACTGGCACTCTGGGACGAAGTATGAATGTCCGTGGTACAAGTGTACAGATTCTGGCGAGATGTGAAAAGACTTCGTGCTTTGGCAGATGCAAAAACCATAAGAAATTGCTTCTCGAAGGTAATGGACACAGGTTCTGTATTAGCTGTTAGAAAACCCTGACGCTCCTCAGCTTCCTGTAAGGAGGAAAAGGTGCAAGTAGTCTACGAACCGTTCATTGTATTCCTCGGAAATCACACGATACAGGTTCTGTATTAGATGTTAGAAGACGCTGACGCTCCTCAGCTTCCTGTAAGGAGGAAAAGGTGCAAGTAGTCCACGAACCGTTCATCGAATTCCTCAGAAATCACAGGACGCGGGTTCTGTATTAGATGTTAGAAGACGCTGACGCTCCTCAGCTTCCTGTGAGGAGGAAAAGGTGCAAGTAGTCCACGAACCGTTCATCGAATTCCTCAGAAATCACAGGACACAGGTTCTGTATTAGACGTTAGAAGACGGTGACGCTCCTCAGCTTCCTGTAAGGAGGAAAAGGTGCAAGTAGTCTACGAACCGTTCATTGTATTCCTCGGAAATCACACGACACAGGTTCTGTATTAGATGTTAGAAGACGCTGACGCTCCTCAGCTTCCTGTAAGGAGGAAAAGGTGCAAGTAGTCTACGAACCGTTCATTGTATTCCTCGGAAATCACACGACACAGGTTCTGTATTAGATGTTAGAAGACGCTGACGCTCCTCAGCTTCCTGTAAGGAGGAAAAGGTGCAAGTAGTCTACGAACCGTTCATTGTATTCCTCGGAAATCACACGACACAGGTTCTGTATTAGATGTTAGAAGACGCTGACGCTCCTCAGCTTCCTGTAAGGAGGAAAAGGTGCAAGTAGTCCACGAACCGTTCATCGAATTCCTCAGAAATCACAGGACGCAGGTTCTGTATTAGATGTTAGAAGCCGTTGACGCTCCTCAGCTTCCTGTAAGGAGGAAAAGGTGCAAGTAGTCCACGAACCGTTCATGGAATTCCTCAGAAATCACAGGACACAGGTTCTGTATTAGATGTTAGAAGACGCTGACGCTCTTCAACTTCCTGTAAGGAGGAAAAGGTGCAAGTAGTCCACGAACCGTTCATGGAATTCCTCAGAAATCACACGACACAGGTTCTGTATTAGATGTTAGAAGACGCTGACGCTCCTCAGCTTCCTGTAAGGAGGAAAAGGTTCAAGTAGTCCACGAATCGTTCATCGAATTCCTCAGAAATCACAGGACACAGGTTCTGTATTAGATGTTAGAAGACGCTGACGCTCCTCAGCTTCCTGTAAGGAGGAAAGGTGCAAGTAGTCCACGAACCGTTCATCGAATTCCTCAGAAATCACAGGACACAGGTTCTGTATTAGATGTTAGAAGACGCTGACGCTTCTCAGCTTCCTGTAAGGAGGAAAAGGTGCAAGTAGTCCACGAACCGTTCATCGAATTCCTCAGAAATCACAAAGACAGGCGTCTGGAGAAAGTGGTTTAATCGAACACCCAAACGGAACTGTGATGGCACCGAGATGCCAGTTGAGATCACTCACTCAAGTTTAGACGCAGCGCGATGGTCCGCCAATGATGCCTGCAATGACATAGATGAGATGTTACGTAATATATTCTATCATTGTAAGGAATAATTTTTTTTTGTTTCATGGAAATACGTTTGTTATTTAAAAAGTATTTATATTCGGTTAATTTGTATATATTAAGAGTGAATGATGTCGCTATGAGCATGGGAAAAACAGGGGGGGGGGACTTGTAAATACACTTTTAAAATAAACTGTTATAAAACAACAGTGCAAATGACAACAATGAAAAAATAAACTTTTTTAAGCAAATTAAAAAAGAAAAAGACATTTTAGGAAGAACAGAGGTTTTTCTAAAAATTACATACTACGTCAAAGTTTTCGTAGATTAACTAATGCCAATGAAATTAAACTTTTGCATTGAAGACAAATGATGAAACACACAAATAATACGTTTAGAGATCTGGAAAGAGAAACTTTATTACTTTTTTAAACCACGGAATGTAATCACTTCAAACAGGAAACGCGCCCCTACTCAATGATGATGCATTTATGATACTAAGCAAAACTGCGCACGCAAATATTCCATTTTCGAAGCTTGGTTGGTTATTAACTAAAAACTGCATTTAGTTCAAATATTGTGCTTTTAACGAAGCATAATGAAAAGCTAATGAAAGGAACAACTCGGTAAAATCTCACTCCCTGAGCATAACAATTTTCTTCTTGTTAACAGGTAACTTATATTTGACTGTTAATAATCATCAATGCTTTTCTCATTAGTATCTGATAATGGAAGTTAGTTTCAAAGATATCATGATGCAAAATTCAGGAAAAATGCTTTCCACAGCAGTTTAACACACAGGCTAATCATTGCAGTTGAATAAAATTATACTTAAATCAGGGGAGAAGAAACAATTTTGCAATTAACATGAACTTTTAAACTATTCTCAAGTAAAACTCGTTATAAGTTGTAGAGGCATTAGGTTAATTGGAAACAGGAGAGATGTAAAATGAGGAACCGCCTTCGCCGGGAATCGAACCGCGGACCTCTGGAATACGCGTGCAGACCACCAGCGTGCAGACCACTACACCACGAAGGCATGCCAAGAAGATGGGAGAAATACCTTATAAAGTAAACTGAATATCTTTAATTTTAAAATGAACACCATCATTATCGTTAGGTTCTGAAGTTGAGACAAAAAAGATAATATGCAATTATTTGAGAATAGTTACCTACCTCTTTGACCACGATTTCTGGTATAGCAATGTCATAAAGATAAAAACTGAAACAAAGAAATTAGGTAAATAAAACAGCCCAACAATTTTTTGCGTAGAGTTGATTTTGATATTTAAACTGTTTATATGTGTTTAATTTTCTTCATCCTGCTCTGTTATGTGTGCGTTGCATCCTAATGTGCTTGCTCTTCCAATGCATTTACCAAAATTCTGTTTATTTGAAAGAACTGATCTTCGTAATACTGCCATTAAGAGCAAAGTAAGATATTCTTATTTTTGTAAAAATATCGAGCTGATATTAATATTAACCTTCATTTGAACAGTCACTAACTTTCATTAAATATACGAAATTTTATAAGATGGAAATTCGCAAGCCATAGCATTTACATCAGATGTCAGATATAGCAGTTCCGACGACTGATCAATGAATTCGAATAAAGAAGTGCAGAGAATTGCAGTAATATCTCATGTTCTTTTTTAATTCCTTAAGATGCGATATAAATCTCTTTTATATGACCAACGTCAGCAGACGAACACGGATAGGCTCTTCGTAACGCTGAGGTCTCTCCTATTAAGTGAACAAGTGGGAGAAATCGAGGTCAGACGACAGACTAGGTCTTTCGAGGTTAAAACGTTTCTTCCCGACACTCAAGACAGTGTCGTCACTGCTTCAATGACGTCACTGCGTCAATGACGTCGTCACGTATGCAACTTATTGGGACATCGCTAATAGAAACAACCGCGAGGAAACGGAACTTCACGAGTCAAGATCGGCGACGTCACCACACTGTTTTAACTTGGTGGAAAAGAGAAAACCTTGTAGTATAACCTTGGAGAACACGATGAAGCGAAGGGAGTAACTGCTTTTGAGCAGACTCAGTGACGCCACACATGAGCAAACCTTATAGTTTAATAAATAACCTGAGGTCTGAGTTCCACTCTTAAATGAAAAAGAAATAGTAACAATAATGACGACGAGGCGAACCATTACTAGGTCAGAATCATTCCCGCCATTCTCTCATGTTTTTCCTTTCTGATTTGGATTCATTTCAAACAGCCGTTTCACAATTAATGCATAATTCAAATAAACTGGTTTAATACACCTTTCAGCAATTTTCCATATACATTTCCCTCCAAACGTTAAGGAACAGCATATTTTTTGTATCTAATTTGGGAATAAAGTAACAGAGAAATCAATTCTCAAAGATTCCATTTCTGACTTTAATTCTTGGAGAATTTGTAGCATATCGTGCCAGTGTAGTTTGAGATATATCGGCTAAACTCAAAGAGCATCGAAGTTTCATATCAAGGAACATGAATGTTATGTCCGAAAAGCAAAATTAACAAGTATTCGATAGCTAATCATAGTTGGAAGTTTAATTCTAATTTTGACTTTGAGTCTACAAAAATTATCCGAAAGCCTTCTTTTGTTGGTGAATTTAAACTTTTTTTGTAATTTTCTCATTCACAAAGATTTACCTTGTTTAGTTAGTGACTTTAACTCCAATCCAGTCCTTCTTAAAGCTTTTAAAACTCGATTAACTTAATGTTTCAATTGTTTCTTATTTCTACCGACAGATGGCGCCACCTTCTCATCCGCTTTATTTCCAACGAGATATATACGGTTATATGAAGTCGTTGTTTATTTCAGTAAGGTATAAATGGGACCGTTAACGCCTGCTGCTTTACAGTCTTGCAATTTCTTTGCTCCTCATGAAGAGGGACCTGTTTGCCCTCGAAGCCGATTGAGTGTTTCGTCTAAATCTTCTCCAAGTACAAAGTTGTTTCTTTATTAATTTTAAGCAATACGTTACAAGAAAATTATGAGATAAAGAAAAATAACTGAACATCATTCAGAGATTGAAGAAATCGCTTCGAATATTCAGTTTCAGAAGCTGGATGTAATAACAATGCCAATTAACGGGCATTTTACTTGAAGCTAAAATGAAAAAACGAATACCGATAGTAAAATTCTGATGTGTATAATTTGTTCGTCAAAAAAGGTGTGTGCGAAAAATCATTTAAATATCAAATAAAAAAGAGCAAATCGAATTTTGAAAGAAATCATTTTACCATTATAGCATTGTCATCTACCAGAAATCTATGTACAAAATTTAAGTTCAATAGATTATCAGGAAATATTTCGAAAATCGATGACAAAATTTCACTCACTGTGAAACATCATGTGCGAACTAAACTAGCGTGGCACAAAAATCACTGAAGTATCAAATGAGACACAATGTAAATCAAATTTTGAAAACCGTATTTTACCATGATTGAATTCTCATCTACCAACAACCCATGCACAAAATTTAAGTTCGATAGGTTATCAGGAAGTAGGTTACAAATCGATGAAAAAATTCCACCAGAGTGAAACACCACGTGCGAACTAAATTAGCGTAGAAGAAAAATCATTTAAATATAAAATGAAAAAAATCTGATGTGTACACCACATGAATTCCTTGTACGAATATTAAATTATGCCTATTTTTTCTTGCATTTTATTTACACTTATTGGATTGAATTAAATCTACTTCGTCGATAGCACATAAACCACAATAGAATAAATGCACTCTTTAAATTTCACACTATTTGTTTACCATAGCGGCACTCTGGCGCTAGGTTCACTTAACAGCGTTATATTTCGTTCGTCTTATAACTCAGAATGCACAAAATTTATATCATTTGAAGAATTATGTAATCGTTGCGATATGTTCTATTCAAATACTATAATAAATCTAGAACGATGTATAAAAGAAATTAAGCAAGCAAAACAAAAAAGAAACAGTTTTTCACAGACGATTCAGTATTTCTCATTCAATTAATTCAGTTCTCAATTCGCGAAAAGGCTCAAAATATCTATATTAAAAATTACGAAGTAAATCTTAACACTTATTTCCTCCAGTAAATTCCAAAATGGATTAAGCATGATTTAATTTGCAATAATAAAAGAAGGCATTATCTTTGCTATTGCGAAGCTTACTTTCTCTAGATTGGCAACAAATCTACTATTCTGCTGTTTTAAATGTAAACAAGCAATGGCCGCCATGGAAAAAATTATTAGGCTTAGCGGCACTTAAACAACTCCTAAATTGTTCATAATTCTAAAAATATTGCATACAGATTTGCCAAAGGCATAAAAACCTTAACCGGAAGATTAGAACAACATAATTCAATCATTTTGAAAGCAAAAAATCTACAATTTGCAAACATATAAGAGTAAAGAAACCGAGATATCTGAGCAGGGTAACAGAGTGGATATATATATACACATATTTATATACTTTCGGTGCGGCCGATTGCAACCAAAATACGAAATTCACATCTACATATTATAGCAGTTCTATATACAAAATTTCAACGTTCTGAGGCTACTCATTTTTTGAGTTATGCGAGATACGTACGTACGAACAGTCGCCAGGAAAAATTCTCTTCAGAATTCCTTTTAAACCAGTTTTATAATTTTTGTGTGGAAAAGAGTCTTTTATCCTGTTCTTACGTACATATGTCACGCAATAACATCGTTAAATTGCATTCGAATAGCGGTGAAAATGGATATTTGCGTTCAAATAAGATGCTTGAAACTTTTCCAGATTACAATACCTCCTTTTTACTTTGTACCAGGATGTAAAATCGTAAATCGAATTTTGAGAACCTCCTTTTACGATGACTGCATTGTCATCTACCAACAATCTATACACAAATTTAAGCTCAATAGGTTATGAAATCGACAAATCGATAAAAAAATTCCACTCGCAGTTAAACATCATGTGTGAACTAAATTAGCATAAGAGATATTTCTATATAATTCTTTATTGCGTTTTCAGTGAACCCAATTAATTATATCGAAATAGTTTAGTTTCTGCCGAACCCAAACATGCTTTTAAAAGCTTTTAAGATTTATTAATTATCTATTTCGATTTCTAATTTAGAAGAAAATTTTCAAATACATTTTTAAAGCTAAATCTCGAAGAAGTTATTTTATCTAAGGAATGTTATCCGATCTTTAAACTAAGTACATATAACTAATTGAAACCGTATAAAGCAATTCTGTAAATGACAACAGTTGAGTTAATTTCCTGTCATTGATTACCCTTTCTATAATGCTATGTGTACTTAATTGACTCATTTACTCCCGTCTTTTATGGCCGCTTTAGAAGATCAAGTATCGCGTAATTGCTTTGGAAGATAATTGGTATTTTAAAAAGGTATTGTAGCAATTTCTTATTGTTCAGTTATAGCAACACAAATGAAGTTTAATGCTTAACTTTCTTTCACAGTTGATTGGCTAAGGGAATAAATGCCCGGCTCATCAATAATTTTGCTTAGCTTCCTAATTACTGCTCAAAGTACATATGAATAAATTTATTTCCCTTCACAGAGGTAATTTATTCAATTGATTAAAGAGAATTATTTTGAATTTTATATATTTATTTCATAAGAATTGTCTTGTTTTTGTTGTTCATAGAAAGGAATGATTAATTAACTTTGCTTTACAAAATTTTGGCCTTCATTTGAAGAATTTTGCATAAAGAAAATAAAAGTAAACTTAATTAAATAAAAGCATTTATATTCTGATTTTTAAAACTTCAGATTGACATATCTTCAGACTGACTTCTGATTCCCTCACATAAACTTAAAATTCTACAATTATTGGATGCAGATTACCTAAAGGCATAAAAACCTTAACCGGAACATAAGAACAACATAATTCAACCCCCTTTAAAGCAAAAAATGCCCAATTTACCAACATATAAAAATAAGAAAACTGGACTCATCGAAGCAACTAATGGAGTGGCAATATAGTATGTATACGTATATCTATATACGTTTCGTGCATACGATTGCAGTGACAAAAAGAGGTACGCAGCTAAATATTATAGCAGTCCTATATACAAAATTTCAAAGTTTTACAGCTGTTCATTTTTGAGTTATGCAAGATAGATACGTACGCACATACGTCACGAAAGGAAAGAAAACATTTTCAATCCGTTTTGTAAAAAGATTCTTTATTTTGTTTATTATACAAATGTGGTACAGAAACCTCATTCAAATGGATTCGAGAGCGGTGAAAATGGATTATTATCTTTGAAATATGATACCCTAAATTATTCGCGATTACAAAACTTCCCTTACTTTGCACTAGGAAGTAAAAAATCTTGCGTTCTGGTCATTGAACTTCAGATTGAACATCTGGAATTATCAGGAACTGATATCGTTACAATGTGAATAACTTGAAAACAAAGAAACAAAAGTTATGAGAGAAGTATTAGAATATATGAATATATGTGAATTAGTGAACAGAAAAATATTAAAGACTACAAATTCTGTAAACCGAATAAACATAAGAATTTATATACATCGTATTATAATTATCTAAATTTTCAGCTTTATATTTTCATGTATGAAACCTGCAATGTATGAAATCTGTAATGTATGAAAGTCCTGCAATGTATGAAACCTTCAATGTATGAAAGTCCGCATTGTGTAGAAATAAATATGTTATTTAGACAAAGCAGGAAAAAGGTGATGATAAGGCTATTATTCAAAATAGGTTCATCCCTCAAAAATAAAAATGTTATTGTGAAAATTGATGAAAGAGTGACATTAAAATCTTTTATTGAAAATATGTAAAGAAAATTGAAACAAAACAGTGCATAAAATGCATTCAATCGTGAAATTAATGCATGAAATATACGCAGTTATGGAATGCATGTATTAAATGTAGGGATTTTGAATAAATGCATTAAATGTATGGATATTCAAATCGATTCGGAGATGTGTTTCATACATTGCCGTTTTATTACGTAGCATTCTATACAATGCCTAAGAAATATGTAAATTGCTAATCGTTTTATACATTGCCGGAAAAATTTGGGCATTCTGTAAAATACCTTAACCTCAATATACCTCAAAACCTCAGAATGCCGGCTTTCATACATACATGAATACAAATACACACATATCAAAATTGATACCACCTTCTTGGTTTCCGCCGAAAACATCGCGTTGAGAACATTACCGACGAAAACATCGTTAAAGAAATTACGTAAGTGTAAAACATCGTCGTACAAAACATCATGGGAGAAAAGAAAGCAAGTAGAAAACATCATACAAGAGAAAACAAACAGTGCAAAACTTCTCAATTTAAAAAAAAATGTCGTACAAAATATCATGATAAAAAGTTAGAGCACGTACGAACCATTGCATGATAAAATTATAGACATATGTTTTCTGACTAAATTCAAAATATTGAGCGAGTTTTTGCTTAACTATTTGTCAGCACAAGAAGACGTAAGTAAGACTTATTTATGCATTTCATAATATTGTACTAATTAATAATTTTTACTAAAAAAGCAAGAATAAAAATTTGATCATTCAAAATCTGGAAATTAGTAAAAATTAATACTACCTATAGGAGTTGACAGAATTTAGCGATTTACGTATCTTGCTCTTTATAATCTTTTTTATTTTATATTTTTTCATGAAAATATACTAATATGTCATTTTAGAAGAGATTAATTAATAATTTTTAATAGTTCAGGTTTAAAATTCTATTCATTGATGTATATTACAATTTTTACTAATTTTTCAATTTTATTTCAATCAATATATTTCAATTTTTACTAATTTCCAGATTTAGAATGACTAAAGTTTTCTACTTGCGTTTTCAGTAAGCATTTATCTTTTTCTTGCGATTACAAGTAATTACGCGAAAAGTTCACTTCGTTATGTCTGTTTATATGTATGCATGTATTATATATTTCGCATAACTCTCAAACGTTGAAATCTGTTTACGGATTGCTATGACACTAATTTGTGAGCAGTACCAAAAGTATGCGTATATATACATATATATCCATACACGTTTACGCATTTTCCAATATATCCTTCATTTACAAGTTACTGTCGAAGTCAAGTTATATTTGACAACTTAAAACTCTTCTCTTCCCTGCTTATTTGGACGATCTTAGGACAACTCTGTACAGTAATGTGTTTCTTCTGCATTACAGGGGCAACTACGGAGAAACAACTTTTACAGGCATGGTTTAACTGATTTTTAAGCCTTTTATTAATAATTATTCTGTAGGCAATGTATAATTATATAGCACCTGCCGCTTATTAAAATCACTTCCGTTGAGAAAGTATTTGAGTTTATAGACTGTGATTTGTATATGACGTACTTTAACATCAATTTTAAACTTTTCAAGTAAATAATAAAAAACTAAGTACTAATGTATTAATTAATGCAAAAATAATGGTGAATCTTCAAATTATGGTAACTTGGCGAATTTTTGGCGAAAATTTGGCGACCAACCATGCTACAGCAACCTGATAGTTTTTTTTTTTTTATTTTTTTTTCTCATACTCAACATTTTTCCAACAATCTGCTAGCCGAATTACGCTTATGCTAGAACTTTTATGAAACAAAAGTGCTTAATCATGACGAAGATTAGGTGCGAAATTGGGAGAAAGTGCAGAATCGCCCACTGCTTCGCGCGTTTTTAAGAATTGCACATACGCGGTATCCATGTACACGTCGACCTGTTTTCACTTAAAAAAAATCCCAGAATTGCACAAAAATAGCATTGCGCACACGCTTGACTTTATCCATGTACACATCGACCTATTTTCACTTAAAAAGTCAAAGAAAATTAACAAAAATCCAATTCTTCTTACTCTTGTAAAAAGCGTCAAACAAATAAGTGGGCGATTCTGCACTTTAGCAGCGAAATTGTTTCTAAGTGCTTATTAGCTAAAATCACGATCGGAATTTTCCGGAAAATGTCACATGACACGTCTCGTGATCTCTCATTTCTCCGAAACAAAATAATCTGTGATTCGAACTGTGTACTCTTCAGATTATTGCTAAAGACCTAGCTAGTAACCTTTATCGCCTTACCAAAATGTCGCCAAACCACCTGTTACCATATTCCAAAGATTAGCCAAAATAATTATGAAAAGTTGTACTAAAACTGAACTATTTGAGTGTTTTTTAAGTTCTTTTGAAAACATTTCACAAAAATATTTGTATAATTACATTCTTGATGAAATTTTCTGTCTTACAAACAATTATTCTATCTGTTTTTGTTTCGTATTGTTCAACAATAGTTTTACATTTGTATTCTCAACTTCGTAAACTGCTGATTGTTTCTTTAATCGCCAACTTTCAAAAACTTAACTAAAAGGTTATAGCCGAAGCTGTCTAAATTCGGTACTTTTCCGTTTCGCCGGCGCAAATTTCGCCAAGCAGACTTTATTGGCGACACGATGCAGTATACACATAAGAAATGTTAACAAATGAATTTTTTATTTTGAAGGCATAAACACTGTAATATCGTTTAAAATTTTATAAAAAGCCAATAAATAAAGACAATAAATTTGTAAAAAGACATTAATTTAAGAATTTACTATGTTTTCATGGTTCAACATCCTGATTCGCCGGCTCATATCACGTGACCCCAAGTGATCTCATCTCACGTAAACTACGCTACAAAAATCTAATTCTCTCAGGGATTATCTACATTCATTTCAAGTTAAATCTTAATTTGGAATACAAGTTTAAAATGCAAGAATTATTTCAATTCGTACGAATAGCTTACTTAGAAAGTATGTAAAAACGCAGTGCTTTACTTAGCTAGTGTATTCTCAGTAGAATTGATGAATTTAACCCTAGAATTTGCGTCTTCTGTATTTTCGCCTAGCGGTGTGATTGCATCCTAATTGACTTTAGGGAATAAAATTGAGCTACCTGGTAAAACTTCGATGTAATGTTATGTACATAGAACTATTAGAAAAGTACCTGTTATTCTATTTTCGTTTTTTACATACAAATTTTGCCAGAATTAAGAAATCCTTAATTTGCTTCAGATATCAGAATGATCATTTCAATGTGCACATAATGTTTACTTTTATGGATGATCTTATCAAAGAATTTATTTATTATCACATAAAATCTAAAAATGACGCATTTAGGATATTTGTTTTATGTTATTATTCATGCTCCTTAGATAAAAGCGGTACTTTTTCCTTTTGCCGGTGCGAATGGCTTTAGGGCATAAAATTGAGCTATCTGATAAAAATTCTATGTAATTTTATGCCAGTTTTGAAAGAAGCAATCAATCTATTAAGAAATGGCTGCGATTTGTTTTGAAAATGAGGTGTAAAAGGTTACCAGAGAGTATATTCCTTTTGGCATCAGTCGTACCAATATTGGCGACTTTATCGCCTGCGCTGGCAAAACGGATAAGTACCCAAAATTCTAATTAGTTGACCCTTAAATATTGAAAAAGATGGGGAATCTATCAAGGGCCTGATACATGTCCAAGCGTAATGATAGCTTAGAAAGAGAGTATTCAAAAGGCAAACGCGCTCTAGTCAGAATCTCTGGCTCTCTAACGAAATGAGTGGAACTTCGACTTAAATGCCGCTCTTACTCATTTACATTAACCGCGATTCTAAAACCACATTCTGGTAGGAAATTGTAAGCTAAAATTAGGACGGACAGGAAAGTAGATTTAACTAAAGATAACTGTGAGAAACTTAGGATAAACCTTACAAAGGAATAACGTGCTAATAACGTGCACAAAAATTTAAACTTGAATTTTTTTTCCCACTGGGCCAAAACACACTGAAGTTGGTGTACCAATTGAATTCCTGGATGTAAAATGAAAGTTTTCAAAGTGGATAAAATTATAAAAGTTTAAATATTCAAATGATACACCAGTGTCCGTTAAAAATGTAAATTATAATATTGTGAAGTCAACTATAAATAAAACCAGAAATAAAAGTTTCGAGAAAGAATGTGCAATCATTATTTACAAGTAAAGTAGAAGAGCTCGTTACACTTCCCTAATAAAAAGCAATTAAAAGTTTCAAAGTTAATTAAATATTTAAAGAAGAGCATTCAAAAGTGCAGTGAGCTTTTATCAACATAATGAGCTTTTATCACCTTATTTTGTCGCATTCACGTGCTAAAAGATTTCTCCCTGTTTACAAAGATAAAAGTATGTCATGACAAAAGAGGAAATGAGACAGAACTATAATTAAGTACAGTATTAGGAATGTTGGTTAATTAAAATTCGCCGGCTAAACAATGGACTATTTCCATTTATTATACTCGAAAGTCATGTCTGCTTTGTTTTCATTTCGGCAGAATAAATGGTTTCAAGAGAGAAGATATTATCATCTAATATTAAAATACTCTTCAAAGTATTTTAATATTACTTTTACTTACAAAGTATTTTAATATCACTTACACACGGCTATAAAGAATGTTTATACATCCGTTTCTGATACCTTCGTAGGAAAGGAAAACATTTAGTCTCATTAAAAATGCAAATATGTTTTCTTCCGTCTGAAATTAAAACGGGGTTTTATTTGAGACAAATGCAGATGCTTGAACAACAGCGATGACGTTTCGAGAAGTACCATACACTTAAGACTTCTACCGACTCTATGTCACGTGACAAGAAAGTATACACTCCTTTTTGACAACAGAACATAAGAATTTATTTAGAAGAGAAATGTAAGTTAATTTTCATAGTATTGCAGGTTTGTAAGAATTTCGATTTTCCAAAAGTGCTTACTCAAATAAGCACACTGTTGCCATTCCTCTCTAACTAAATACTGAGGTTAAAAGAGGTGCGGCTTATCCACACTAAATACTGGCATGAAAGGATGTCCAGCATTCTCTCACCTTAGTTAACCTAAGGTGAGTCTCATTAAATTTGGGTCAAAGAATCATTAAATTTGGGTCAAAGAAATCAACTTAATATACAAGGTGTTTATGAAGTCCTGGACCTATTTTGATGTTTAATAACTCATAAAATAATAAAGATAGATTAAAATTAATAACGTAAATGATAGACTCAAAAAAGTTTCAAAAAGAAATTCGATTGTTAGATAATTGCAAGGTTTTTGCACTACAAATTTTGCTCTTCCGGACAAGGAATGTGACGTCACTGACTCTATCTGTCTAAATTAATGTGTTTAATGCAGGTTTTTCCCCTGCTCTCTTTGAGTCTTCATTTCTCCCGCTTCTGTCAGTGACGTCACTGCTGACCAGACGGAAAAGTGGTTGGTGACTCTGACTGCTGTACGAAAGGGCCTGCGTCTGAAACGCGGAAAATGCATGGATGTAAATTTTCTGTCTTCTTATAGGAGGTAATGGTGGTTCACGTATTAGGTGCCTCCATAACAAAGTGACCACCACTTCCGGCGTTAGTGGTGGCCAATCCTACAATGTCTATTGCCCGCAATTGGGAAAAAAAATACGAGACGTCTTTTAACTCCAAGCCTTGGAAAGAGCGTAACCTTATTTGTCCGTTAACGTTGGATCCTTAGACTAACACCGTAACATTACACTACAAAAGCACATAGGAAGAGCGTGTCTTGTTTATTATACATTTATTCCCTTTTAACAATTATGGAAAAGCTGAGAAAGGTATTTCTCCCACCTTCTTAAAAGGCATACTAAGAATGTGGGAGAAATACCTTATATACTCCTCCTCCTGAAAGGCAACTGGGGATTAGGGGACCCAATTGCCAGAACCCGGTGGTGGAGAATGATCATCCACCGCCTTTCTTTTTGGACGCCTTTTGCAGAGACATTAAGATTTCTTGGAAACAGGAAAGATTAAAAAATAAGCAAAGCCCTCGCCTGAACTCGAGCCACGGACATCTCGAATACGCGCCGAGCGTGCTGACCACTACACCACGAAGGCATGCTAAGAAGACCGGAGAAATATCTTATATATTCCTCCTTTTAAAGGGCGACTGTGGACTAGGGGACCCTATCGCCAAATCCTGGTGGGGAAGAATCATCATCCACCGCCTTTTGGCGCCAGTGTAGAGACATCATGTATTTTGGAAACAGGAAAGATCAAACATGAGCAATGCTCTCGCCTTGACTCGCACCATAGGACTCGCCGGGACCTCTCGAATATGCGCCAAGCGTGCTGAACACTACACCACGAAGGCATGATAAGAAGGCGAGAGGAATACTTTAAAATGTCGCAGAAGTTTGTAGAATCGTTAGGGTTTTTTGGAAGGAGGAAATGTAAAAAATGTGTAAACCCCCCACGTAACTCGAACGTGGACTTGGCGAAGTACGTGCTAACATTACACCACGAAGTATTCAGAAAGGCGGGAGAAAACAGTTGATGGTCAGGCTAAATTGTAGAAAAGAGAACTGTATTATATCTACGTAATTAGTAGCAAAGTTCTATCCTATCTAGATCCTTTCTAGATGGAAATCAAAAATAAATATATCATATTCACTATACTTTTGTTATGTGTTTATTCTAAGTTATGAGCAGCTCAAGAGGCACAGAGACCTTGTACACCTCTAGAAAACCCAGAACCTGATGTCTCTTTCATTTCCCGAGTAGAAACTTTGACGTATTAGCTATCTATATGTTATATAATTCATAATGTGCAGTAATTTTATGTAATTCATAATGTATGGTTTCTGTGAAGGAAACTTTTTTGGTAATGGCTGTGAAGTATCCCTTTTAAAATATATCCTTCTTTTATCCTATAATAAAAAATCTGATGTGTACACCACATGACTTCCTTGTATGGAATATTAAATTATACACATTTTTTCTTGAATTTCATTTAAATTGATTGGATTGAGTTAAATCTACTTCGTCGACAGCGCATAAACTACAATAAAATAAATGCACTCTTTAAAATTCACTATCTATGTTTACTATAACGACACTCTGAATGCACAAAATTTATATCATTTCAAGAATTATCGTTGCCACATGTTCTATTCAAATACTATAATAAAGCTAAAAGGATGTATGAAAGAAATTAATCAAGCAAAACAAAAAAGAAACAGTTTTTCACAGACGATTAAGTATTTCTCATTCAATTCATTCAGTTTTCACTTCGCGACAGGGCAAAAATACATAAAATCTCAAAGTATCTGCATTAAAAATTACGAAGTAAATCTTAAACACTTATTTCCTCGAAAAAATTCCGGAAAGGATTAAGCATGATTTAATTCGCAATAAAAAATGAAGGCGTTTTTTTTTTTTTTTGTGTTGCGAAGCTTAGTCTCTGTAAATTGGCAACAAATCTGCAATTCTGCTGTTTCAAATGTAAACAAATATGTCCGCCATGTTATTTAAAACTTAACCGCACTTAAACAGCTTTTAAATTGTTTTTATTAATTGTACAAATATTGCTTCCAGAATTACGAAAGGCATAAAAACCTTAACCGGAAAATAAGAACAACATAATTCAATCATTTTTAAAGCAAAAAATTTACAATTTACAAGCATATAAGAGTAAAGATACTGAGATCACTCAGCCGGGTAACAGAGTGGATATATATATATAAATATATTTATATACGTTTGGTGCGGCCGATTGCAACCAAAATACGAGGTGCACATCTGCATGTTATAACAGTTCTATATACAAAATTTCAACGTTCTGAGGCTACTCGTCTTTGAGTTATGCGAGATACGTACGTACGTACATACGTTCGTACAGACGCCACGAAAAATTCTCTTCAGAAGTAATTTTAAAGCAGTTTTATACTTTTTTTGGAGGAAAAGAGTCTTTTATTCTGTCCTTACGTACAGATATCACGCAAAAACATCGTTAAATTGCATTCGATAGCGGTCAAAATGGATATTTTCGTTGAGATATGTTGACTGAAACTTTTCGCGATTACAATACTTCCTTTTTACTTCGTACAAGGAAGTAAAAACACTTTTCCAATTTAATCTGAAAGAGAGATGATGCTTCATCCATTACATCCATTGAAGAGTTAATATCGCGATGCATTCAGTTTTGGCTGAAGCAAATGTTATAAATAAGTTCTTCATATTACCTTCACGTTCGTATCAAAATAAGCCCCACATTTCATCTCAGAACTTCCAAATATGTGCCTCAGTGACACTTTAACACGCTTACAAAGATACGAGGCTGATGCCCATTGCCTTCAAAACGGCTGTCACCGTTTGGGTCTCGGAACAATTTGTCACAGAAAAGGCACCGGCACCTACCGGAGAGTTGAGCAAATCAATTTTCTGGAAGTTGTTGAATACGAAATGAGTTTGAAAGCGCAAATGTTTAGACTAAGTTGACACTGAATACCTCTTATTGTACTGTTCTAACCCCGCAGTTAATGTTAAACTACTGCAGCATAACGCTATATAGTCATAGTATACAATTAGCATACAATCACGCTTCATTATTTTAATCGAATGCAATTATAATGGAAAATAATATTAATGGCATTAATTTGCTGTGCGTTATGTAATTTGAGTTAATACATAATTAAATTATATGACTGATATGCAATGAGTAAAGGAAAGGTATATATTACTTATCAGCGTTATTTACCATCAATTATTAGGATTATAAACAATAAATAAAGCATCATTTTCAAAGTATAAAGAAATAGCTAGATAAAATTGTAAATAATATTTATTTAACGGTCGACAGGGATCAGAATGTAGTTCGATATTAAATTTAAGAGTTATGACAGCTTAATTAAAGGTATCAAAGCGAGATTAACTGATATGCTGTCAGCTATTATATTACTGACTGCAAAACTCAGATTTTCATTGCGGAACAATATGCGATTATCACTTCGATCTCGACAGAATGGCGTAAACATAAGATTTTATTTCCTTAATATTGGTATCTGCATTCTTATTTCTTGACGTAACTCATAACCGAAATTAATTCAAAGTAACTGTTTGAAGTAAAAGTAATACATTTAGATAGAAATCTCATAAAATAATTTAATGCACTTTTTGAGCGATAAAAGGAACGGTTTTTTAAGAGTTAAATAGTATATGCAAATATAATAAATTAATAAATAAATTTTTTAAAAAATCTGAATGGTTTCAGATTTTAAATTACGTCTAAAGGTGCGTTTTTTAACATTTTGTGTGCTAGTTTTATTTATTAAATATCATGTTCTTCGCATTTAAACCATAAAACTCAGTTCAAGAGCAATATCGCAAAATAATTTTAAATTGAGTATATGTTTAGAATTTCTGATATACAGTGTCAAGCGCTGGAGATAAAATTGTTTTTTTCTGTAAGCGTTGCCATTACTTGCTTTGAAATCCTTGAGTTTGTTAATCGGAAACTCTTTAAAGTTTTACAAAATATGAAATCAATAACAAAACAAATTTCAAATTTCAAATTTGAGCTTCCACAGGCCCATATTTGCAGTAGAGTTTCGTCATTTAAAATTGGATGGCTCTATGAACCGTTGTTTTATCACAATGCGAGAAACATACATACGTCTATGCAGATTCTTCATTAGTTAATTTCTTTAAATATAGTACAGGGCAATAATATTGGGTGGCAACAGTTTGAAAAGTGGAACCACGCTTGTAGTGAATCAACGCAAAATGCCGAAACGAAATTAATAGGCCTTCCGGGCAAATTAGCTCTTTGGGCTAAAAATAATTAAAATAAAATCGTTAATTAAAATATTAATAACTAATTAAAATTAATAAACCGTCTATTCTTCAGTAGACAGCTCTCTTATGCTTTAATTTAACTGATTAAACGAACCAGACGTACATAATTCTTTGTATTTTAACTAATTGAATCCTCTTTTATTTTTGCGCAAAGAAATTTTCTTATTTTTTGCATATCCAGGACGAATTTGAAAAGCCAATTTTCCCATCAGTCGCCGAACCGAACTGAAAGTATTAAGTCAGCTTAATACTCTCAGTTCGCCGCCCAGAGGGTATACTGGTTACGGTACCTTTCTACTGTACCGAAGGGCCCGGGCACGAATCCTGAAGAAGGCATGGCTGTAATTATCCGTCTCTTCAAAGGAGGTAATGTTCACCCACCTGTCAGTTGCTTCTACAGTAAAGTGGCCACCAGTTTTGGCCTTAACAGTGGCCATTAGTTCTGACCTTAACAGTGGCCACAAGTTCTGGCCTTAACAATGGCCATTAGTTCTGGCCTTAACAGTGACTATTAGTTCTGGCCTTAACAGTGGCCACCATTTCTGGCCTTAACAGTGGCCACCAGTTCTGGCCTTAACAGTGGCCACCAGTTCTGGCCTTAGCAGAGGCCACCAGTTCTGGCCTTAGCAGTGGCCACCACTTCTGGCCTTAACAGTGGCCACCAGTTCTGGCCTTAACAGTAGCCACCATTTCTGGCCTTAGCAGTGGCCACCATTTCTGGCCTTAGCAGTGGCCACCACTTCTGGCCTTAACAGTGGCCACCAGTTCTGGCCTTAGCAGTGGCCACCAGTTCTGGCCTTAGCAGTGGCCACCAGTTCTGGCCTTAGCAGTGGCCACTAGTTCTGGCCTTAGCAGTGGCCACCAGTTCTGGCCTTAGCAGTGGCCACCAGTTCTGGCCTTAACAGTGGCCACCAGTTCTGGCTTTAACAGTGGCCAAGTGCTAAGTGTCGGCTAAGTGCCCACCAATGGAAAAAACATTTGGAAGTTCGATTTGGGTTGGAATTCAAAATAACAGACTAGCTGTATGGTTGGCTTTTGTGATTTTTACCAAGCGCTATATGACTACGAACCAGTTTGCATTAGAAAGTCCTTACTCGGATAGCCTTCTTATGTTTTGCTATATTCAAATACCCTAATCTTGTAGAGTCTTCTTGTATGTTTCGGGATCGGCTAAGTGGTTTGTTTAGTTTCGGGTGGACCCTACGGAAAGACTCTGTAGCGAATTCTCGCTAGGTCTAGAAAGAACAGATGATTGCAGAAGACGGTTATAATAACTTTTTTATTTTAACTAAACTGAACAAAGACCCACTTATTGGGTGCTCATTATTTAACCATCGCTTGTAGCTAAGTAACTTGAAAAGAAAATAGGATGTACAATCACAATCAGATGAAGATTGCCTGCACGATTGGCTCCTACATTAACGAAACTGCTAATCGACTGCACGCAGCAAAGCAAAGCCTAGAATATCAATATAATCTAACGAAAGAAGCTAACAACCAAGTACTTACTAATAGAGCTACTTCAAACTCGCGGCATTAAATTTTGAACTAACTCTCCTACCGCGAACTCTTACAACTGCTGCTTAAGTACTGCTTACAACTCACTTAGATTTACGTACATGTCATTAAATTTACATACTGGCAGGAAACTGAAATCAGAAGGGAAAGGAAAGTTTCTTTTAATTATAAATGGTTGGTTAGAACAGAATAATATTTTTGCAACCTAACCTAACCTTGTAAGCCCATTTAAAACTGTGAATACAACGTACAGGGCAACGATGCTGCTTGCTCCAGAAAAAATGAGTTTCTGTAACGATCGCATTTTGTCTGTTCTTCTCAACTCGGGTAATAATTACTTTCCACAAAACTTAGGAAGACTATTTTGACGTCTATAAAAATCTCATTAAATGCTTATAC
The DNA here is from genome assembly GCF_044657685.1 of Stegodyphus dumicola. Lineage (NCBI taxonomy): Eukaryota > Metazoa > Arthropoda > Arachnida > Araneae > Eresidae > Stegodyphus > Stegodyphus dumicola. Next base: position 265,406,732 of record NC_140769.1, on the reverse strand, counting down.
AATATATATATATATATACTAGAAAGCTCTGCGATCATACGAAATGACCGCCGTTCTAGCTATTATAAATTGTAATTAAAATGATTTGTGCAAAGGTGTCTGCTAATTCAAACTGAATTACCCACGGCAGGCGGCGAGAACGCCCCTTTGCTTACTGCCCCACGGTGTTTCCCCCTTCTACTTGCTTAATTGCTTAGAGTGTAATGAAGGAAACCACTTGCGGTATATTTCTTAACAGCCCCGCTAGCTCAATAAATAAAGGTGATTTAAATAATAAAATGTTAATTCGCATGTCAAAGATCTCTTTGTACGCAACATTTCTTGTGTAGATCTTTCCATCATTTATAAGCTCGCCTTGCAGAGGACCATCCATTATTTTTAATTTAACGTCCGTTCTTTCAAGAACTCTTGAACAGGCAACATAAAGATGATCGTGTCCAAATGCAGGCTCCGGAAAAAATGCCAACACGCTTAAGCGTTTGGCCCTGAGACTTATGGATGGTCATAGCAAAGGCAAGTTTTACTGGAAATTGTCTACGTCTCAGTTGAAACGGCAAACCTGTGCCGTGGCAACTTCACCCCATTGGCTAGTACTGTTACGCAAGCAACCCATAAACTATCGGCGACAAACAGGCACTTAAGCCGCATATAATAAATATATTTATTTATTTCATTTTATTTGTTTTTTCATCGTTGCCGGTTGCATATTTCCGAATTCTATTATATATAGATGTTAAATTTATTTATTAAATGTTAAATGCACGTACTCTTGTATTTTTAATTTTTCCTGCTTAGCTTTCTAATAATATTCGTCACGCGCTGCACTGCACGGGGATTAAAACAATTTCAGTTATGCAAGCAACCAATAAATTATCTGCGTCAAACAACTTAAATCGCATATATATAAGATATATCAGCACGTGCACTCAGTTTGAATCGAGGAAAGCAAATATTTATCGCACATTTAAGTAGAATAACTCATTAATTGTTTTTATAACAAGATCAGACTAAATGAAATCACTAAATCTTTAGCTAATGAGAACATCTAATATTAATATAAGTACTTTATAATGAAACAAATACAGCGGTTTTGGTCGAGAAAAATATTTTCTCCTTTTTGTTTTATCCATCGAATATTGCGTCGGAGTTTTGTACTATTTTGACATTTTCTAGAGCACTTTCCGTGTCATACTTGCCTCCTTTTCCGCGATACGATTTCTTGGCCTTAATTTAATTCGATGACGTAAAATATTCAAAATAAAAATTATTACCTTGGGCTATTTAAGAGTTTAAACTAGAGCAGCGGTTTCCAATATTTTCTCTCTCGAGTACCCCGACTTTCCCTTTCAGAAGTAGGGTTTCCTTCCTCAACCCCCATAGAGTAAATAAATTTCCTACTGTACTATGTTTAATGCTATACAAAATATAATTAATAGACATAAAATTAAAATACTGTCCTCCCAGACGATAAAGTGGTTAGTGAATATGACTGCAGTACCAAAGGCCCCAATAGGTGTAATAATCTCCCTTTATAGGAGGCAATACCGAATAAATGCCTCTATAATAAAGTGATCACCACTTCAGACATTAGTAGTGGTCGACGTCTATAATGGTTAGTGCGCATCATGAGAGGAAAAAATCAATTAAAATTAATGGAATTTTTATTTTACTCTATTATTGTGATGTTCTGTATTGTTTTATTAGTCCAAAGGGGCTTTGTCCCTGAAGGACAATTGTTTTCGCTTTGCGATTATGCGTTGAATCACTATAAATGTCCGTTTCCTTTTTCAAACTGTTGCCACCAAATGTTAGAGTCCTGCATTATGTTTGAAGAAATTAAATAATGAAAAATCTGCATAAATGTATGTCTATTTCTCGCATTGTGATAAAACAACGGTCTACAGAGCCATCAAATTTTGAATGACGTAATCCTCCTACAAATATAGGCATGTGGAAGACCAAATTTGAAATTTGGAATTTGTTTTATGATCGATTTCATATTTTGTAAAACTTTAACGAATTTTTGAGTAACAAACTCAACGATTTAAAAGCGAGCCATGGCAACACTCTGCGGGGAAAAAAGACCTTTTTATCTCCAGCGCGCGGAACTGTGTATCGGGAATTCTAAAAACAGGCTCATTTTAAAATTATCTTGCGACATTGCTATTGAACTGAATTTTATGGTTGGAGTGCAAAGAGAATGATATTTAATAAATAGATGTAACACGCAAAACGTTAAAAAACGCCCCTTTGGACGTAATTTAAAATCTGAAAATTTTCAGACTTTTTTATTATTATTATTTTCTATAATATTCTGTTGGATTGGCAAGAAATGAACTTTAATCAATCAAATGTCTTTCATTCTGTGCGATGACATTTTGCCATCATTCTAATAATTTAAATATTCCACGGTACTAGAACGTCTTGCCTTTATCAGCAAAAACCTCAACAAAGTGGCATTTGAGGTCATCGTTATTACCTATTTTTTTTTTCCATTTAAGAAGTTTGCGACGACTCCCATATATTTAGCAACACGTAAGAATTTTTATAGCTTGGTTGGGAAGTGATGTCGCATCCTCCATATAGCCCCGACCTTGCACTATCGGATTATCATTTATTTCGGAATTTAGAGAACGTTTTAAATATTAAAAATTTAGGTAGGTTTTTGTCGTGGTGGAACACGATTCCTTTACCTTTGACAATTCTGTCCTTTTCTCTTTGATTGCCTTCTCCAGTTTCTTAAGTTGTTAGCAGTAAACATCTAAGTTGATAATTTGATTTTTTGACGTGCTCAGAATACTCATCACCTTTGTAATCCCACCAGACTGACAGCATAATCCTTTTCTGATGCAGTTTAGCTTTCGATATTATTAGTGCTGATTTATCATACTTGGACTATGATCTTTTTTCGATTAATGTTATTTCAGACTACCCGTTTTTCATCACCAGTGATAGTTCGTTTTAAAAAAGGGTCGAGTGCATTACGATTGAAATGCATATCCCAAATATTGATTCATTGTGATAAGAGAATATCTTTCATGCAGAACCCAAATATCGAGCTTCTTAACGATTCCAAGACATCTTATGATATCAAAAAGATTGTGTGCATTTTGAGAGATACAGATGTGAGGTCAAATTTCATCAAGGTACAAAATATTCAAATATATGTCCTTCTTCTAGAACTAGAATCTGCCTAGAGTTGAAATGTTTTTATTGGATTAGATATTATAACGTGATTTGAAGTAATTAAGAGATTTCCTCGAAGACGATACACGTTTTTTATCTCTGGTTATTCTATATAAGAAGTTATATATATATATATATATATATATATATATATATTTATATATATATATATATATGTATATGTGTGTGTGTGTGTGTGTGTGTAATGTACCAGCTTTTGTCCGGAATAAATAGATTGGTGAAGAATCATAGATGTAATCGTAGCTTAAATTATCAGATGATAAGTTTAAAAAACAGGAACCATTTATTATTGGTCAGGAGAAATAGCAGTTACAAAATCAGATATTCGGAGTAAATAAAGAAGAACTACTAATAACTTTTTGTATGAAGTTTACTGCATCGTTACATTAAAGAAAAAGCCCCCGATATTCCTTTGCGAGTCCTTTTATAGCCTCTGGAAAGGCGAGCTTCCAAGAAATGACGTCAGCCTCGTCAGTCAATCCTGTTCGCTTTAAATATTTCCAGAACATTCTATAACTGTACGTGTTGAAAAGGCGGGAAAAACAATTTGACTACGGGGTTGTAGATTTAACTCCACGTACTTTCAAATAAGAGAACGTCGCCATTAAAAAATGAAAAGAACATACAGTTAGAATTTTAAGTATATTCTTGACTATAAAATTTTATTATTACAATATATATATATATATAACTTATATAAAATATATATATATATATATATATATATAAAACTTAGATACTCTTAGTTATATATATAAAACTATATATATATATATAACTTTATATATATATATATATATATAACTTTATATATATATATATATATAACTTTTAATCTTCCATATATATATAACTTTTAATCTTTCACATATATATATATATATATATATGGAAGATAAAAGGCTTAATATTAATGGAACTTTGTATGTGCCTTTATATTAAAATAATTTTTAATTAAAAATTTATGTACAACCTCTTAAAGACCTATAAAATAACCTAACTTGTATAATTTTCATAGATTTAATTAACAATTTAATATTAATCGGATATATTAATTCATAGAAACGCAACAGTCATGTTAATATCACTAGATTTATCAAGTTCTAACATTAGAATTGACAGTAATACGTAATGCTTTAACTGTTTGGTTCAGTTACGGTCATAAATAAAATAATTTGCCAGTCCAAAAACATAAATAAATATATATCCAATTTATGAAGTTTGCCAAAACGTATATATATATATACTATATATATATATTTAAGATAAACAATATGTAAATCAAAATTGCAATTTAAATTAGCAGTAGCCTCTTAAATTTAATTCTTTATTTTAATTCCGATATTTCCCCTCTTTGTTATATAAGTAGCAATACTTCTTTTCTGGACTGGGTCATTTCTAGATTAATCAATATCAGTGATTTTACAAAACGATGATGACGTAGATAGTGCGGAACTTCAAATTTCCGGAACCAAAAGCTTCTCTTTTAACAAACTGGCATATTGAATAACTGTGCACTTTGCCTGTACCTCTGTTGCCGCTGAGAAACTGTCTCATTGCTTTCTTCCACTCGCAAGATTCACAGAAATGTAAATTTTCTGTCTAACACCACGAATGCATGCAGAAAAGAGGGAGAAAATACATTGTACGTTAAAAAATTGTAGAGACATTAGATTAATTGCAAAAGCCGGAGGGATGAAAAATTAGCCACCGCCCTCGCTGGGAATTGAACCACGGACCTCTGGAATACCGGTCCAGCGTTCAGAATCACTACACCACGAAGGCACGCTAGGAAAGCGGGAGAAATACCTTATAAGATGTGTACGACATTATGATGATGAATGAACGTTTTTTTTTTTTTTATTTTTCTTTATTGCTACACATTTCCTGTAAATATTCATATTTCGGACTTCTATATTCATAGTATGTAAAAATCGTTACTAATTCCCATTAAATGCTTAAGTTGAAATGCCAATTAAACTAGTGTTATTTCCCTCTGGACTTTAGAGTTTCAGCCATTTGATGAAATATCTTCTCAGACGTCAAAGTAAAATAAATGCCACACATTATTACATAATATTATATGTTTATTATTAGTCCAGAAGGGTTCTGTCCCTGAAGGACTATTGTTTTCGTTTTGCGATTTTGCGTTGAAAACTTTAAAAGGCTGAATCACTTTTCAAACCGTTGCCACCAAGTACTATCGCCCTGTATTATATTTAAAAAAATTAAATAATAAAGAATTTGCATAAATGTATGTATGTTTCTCGCAATGTGATAAAACAACGGTACCTAGAGCCATCCAATTTTGAATGACGTAATCTTAGTGCGAATATGGGCATCTGGAAGTCCAAATTTGAAGTATGGAATTTGTTTTATGATCGATTTCATATTTTGTAATACGTTAACGAATTTTTGATTAACAATCTCAAGGATTTCAAAGCGAGTATGGCAGCGTTGTGCGTTGTACAGAAAAAACAAACATTTTAACTCCAGCGCGTGAGACTGTGTATCGGAATTTTAAAGATATGCTCAATTTAAAATTATTTTGCGATATTGCTGTTGAACTGAATTTTATGGTTTAAGTGCGAATAACGTGATATTTATAAATAAAGGTAACACACAAAATGTTAAAAAACGCCCCTTAGGACGTAATTTAAAATCTGAAACCTTTCAGATTTTCTTTTATTTGTTTTATATATATTTATTATAACTATATTATTATATAACATAATTAAAATTAACTGTAACCGATCTATCATTATAAATTATTTCTAAGAAAATTTATTTAAGAATCATCTTTGTTTATATTTGATAAGATCAAACTAAGAAAATCATAAAGGACTGTCCTTTTCATAAAATCGAAAATTGGCAGAAATATGTTTAAAAGCAATTTCTTAAAAGGTTGGATTCTTTCAGAAACTTTCAACTTTTGAATCTCATTTCTTTTCAGTCTTTTATTCTTTCAGACGAGCAATATTGATTGTTCTTATATTTATCGGGGTAGACAAAAAGACATTTACTAAAGTAGAAAGTACTCTCATAAAATACTTTCGACAATGTTCACTTCATCGCTGCTGTTCTTTGTGGCATAAAGAACGAATAATAAATGAAAACGTAGTGAACCCATATATTATATAAGAAAAAGGGTTATATGCCTTAAAAACGAAAATGTCACTTGCTGTACTTCATAACACAACTGTCTTACACTTTAAAATTACTTTCGTTTTCACAATGCAGTCCTTTTGTTTCATGACATGTTTATTGCAAAATCCAACAAATGAGACTTCTTATAATGAAAGATCATGATTTTACGCAATATTTTGTAGTGATAAACAAGTAGAATAAATGTGATTTCTTCAGCGGAATATTCTTTGCCATTTATAAAGGGAATATGCTGTTTTTGTGTTGGAATGTAACATGTTAAATCTTCAAATTTTCTAATTTATGTCATATTTAAAAAAATTAATCTGATAAGTTTAAAGTTATAATATTGTTTGCATTCTTGAAATATTCTGACATAATATATTATTGTAGCGTGCGTATCGATACGCAACATATTGAATACACGCAGATCCGATGATAGCCTGATGAAATTCATTTTACCGAAGGAAACAGTTCTGGAACTTTCCACAAAAATACTCGTTCAACTCGTCCTAGTATCCCAGAGCGCAATCAGTATTTACACTTCAAACTACTAGAAGTGTTAAACACAATGCAATGCAAAGCGCATCTAAAAGGCGAAGCTCTCACGGACTCTCAACACTCCGCTTTCAGCTCTGAACTAACAACTGAGAAACTGATACTCTCTGCGGTCTTATATAGTTCCCCCCCCCCCCGTGTTGCTGAGAAATATCTAGTACCTTCAACTTCTCAAAATTACTGGAAAGCATATGAGGGCCGTATAGGGTTACAGTTACATATAGGATTCAATTATGCTTAATTAGTCACAATACGAATTAAATTTTTACTGGGACCGGCACAAATCGCCTAGTTTGGCGACTTTTGGCGATTTTTTGCTAATTTGACTAGATAGCCATTTATTTAATATTACGCAGATTTGGCTTCTGTAATCTTATTTTTCCAGCAGGACGTATGGATTATTGTGCCTCTGGTCTTTTGAAAGAGCTCTTTCGAAGTGCAAACGCACCACGATTGATGGACTCTGCAAAACAGTCGAAGAAAAATGCAAATCAGTATCTCTGGAAATTTCAAGGAAAGCTTTTTCTGTCATGTAAATCAAGATGTTAAAGTATATTAAATAAAATAGACTATCAAACAGAGCATTTATAAAAGACTTTACATTTTAAACATTAATTAAACGGCAGCGAATACTTTCTAAAAATGCTTAAATATCTTCTGTATTTCAGTGCGTATGTATGTATAATTTCGCAAAGACGTAACAAAAAATATTCTAGATCCTATATATACAAATTCGAAATTCAGAGGGTTTTCTTTTTTCTTGCTTTCATATCTGCTGCGCAGATACTATCTATAAGTCGCCAGCTTCCGTTACGTTACCGTTAATAAATCCGTTGCGTATCCGTTATTAACGTTAAATCCATTATAAAAGTTAAATCCGTTATCCGTTTCGTTATTAAATCTGTTATCCGTCATTAAATTCGTTATCAGTAATACGTTATTAAATCAGTAATCCGTTAAATTACAGGTTACGTTTGAATTCCAAGCAAATCATGCGTCGTTCCGACGGTATAGTGGTTAGGGGAGTAAACCGCTGAGTAGGCTTCCGACCCAGGTATAGATATATCCATGCAGAATTGGTTACCAACTCAGTGAGAGTCAACCGCTAGCTGCTAGGCCGCAGCCCTGGGCAGCCCTGGCTGAGCAGACGACATTTATAAAATGCAAAAACGAAATATGCATGTGCATACAAGGCACTTGAAGAAGAATACAACAATGTACAAAGAAATATATGCATGCGCATACAAGGAACTTGAAGAAGAGTACAACTATGTACAAAGAAATATATACATGTTCATACAAGGCACTTGAAGAGTACAATCAAAATATATGTGTATACATATAAATACAAACTCATATACAGATATATACACACTTACATACATAGATATTCCGCAACAAATAAAAGTACACATACTCTCACTCATATTAATATATACACCCATACATATACGTTATCATGATAGTTAAAGTTTACAAGAAGCATGCCATTGAGGTACTCGAGTATAAATTAAGAACCATAAATAAAAGATATAAACATGCACAGATACATTACAGCATTCAGATACAGTACAACTTTATGTATGAGAACCTGGCACAGCATGAGACTGCTACAGTATCAAAGGACTCGGGTTCGAATCCCGGAGAAGACATGGATGTTTGTAAATGTATAGTGTCGCTACGGCATGAGGGCACTCTAACTATGCGGCGAGCCAAAAGTCCTCTCGTGTAGATTGGCGGAAGGGAAGAGGGGTGGAAGACCCGGATCCCCCTCCGCTGCTCTCCCACAAAACTGGGGGGGGATAGACGACCAACCTCTCTTCGGAGTAGGTTCTGGCAACCATTGTTCTATATAATATGTACAAGACAACAACAACAAGCAAATTATGTGGCTGCACATCTGTATCTTATTTATTCGAACAAAACTTAAATTCGAACAAAACAATTCGAACAAACAAACACTAAGATTAAAGACGTAAAAAAATAAAAGGAGGTTGTACATGCAAATAGCTATAGCCGAAGGAAAACACCCATTGGACTCCCCGGTAACACAATAGCGCCTATTGCCTAAGTTCAAATATCGATGACGAGAACCATGTTGAAAAGTTAGATGTTATCCTGCTCATAGTTTTTAAGCTGTTTTCATAGAATATCTACTTTTGAAACAGTAGGTTTGTTTATCCTCCAAATACTAAATCAAGATTAATTCGAGAAATTGACTACCAAGAATTTGTGTAAAATAAACTCGCAAAAACAAAATCCACAGTTATGAATCTGTATAGCGGAGATGAAATGGACAGCATTTGAGATACACTTTCAAACTCGTGATAGTTTCAGACACCAAGTCCTTCAAAGCGCTTTATCCTTCCATATATTGTAATGCTGAACCTCAATTCCTTTTTCCATTTCGAATTAGGGAAACAACTCACCATGAAACGAAGTCCAGACACTTGAAGAGAAAATACTGGACATCAAAAAATCCCCTGAGAACTATCCTTTCGGACTTGGCAAATCGGAACTCGTGACAGTGTAAAAGATGAAAGCTGCAATGGGTCTCCGGGTTGATTTTTTTTTTTTTTTTTTTTTTTTACTTCACGTTTCTCCTTCTTTCTAGTTTATAGCTTCGTGTTGACAACTGCACATTACTCCTGTGAAGTGGTTTTGTGGCGGAAATGCATTGTGTAAGGGGGGGAAACGCAGGGGTGGGGCGAGACAAAATCCGCTACCTTAAAACCTGTCATATTATTTACAATAAACTGGAATAATTAACATTTAAAAAAAAAGTACAAATCGATTTTATTTTTACTTCTGTTGACTAATGCTAACTTGTCTGACCTATAGTCAGCCCTAGCCCACGAAACTACCCCTGGTAAGGAGCGCAAGCCTGACGTTGGCAACACACTTGAGCACCTTACAGGTGACAGTGCTGTTTAACTCAGTTCCTGCCCCAATTTTGATAGAGGGCACTTCGGAGGGGGGAACGGTTCCGAGGGACTCCCACCCCGCTTCCCCTACCTTCTACTTACCTACCTTCTCGATTACAAATTTAAGTACTTTAAGTATAGGCGAGGATAATTAAAATATACTACTGTGAATTCGTGCGGGGAAAACCCATTCCATTAATAAATAAATCTCTCCACAGAAGCAGTTCGAAGTAAATTCTAGGAAGTTTGATACAAGTTAAGTTTTTTTTACATCCATATTGTGGCTTATTTGAGAAAAACCATAACAACACTTAAATCGAAAATAAATTATTTGATGTTAGTAAAATCTTTTAAACTGTGTGTGTGTTGTGTCTGTGCGTGGGATTTATTTCACATGTTTAACGGTAGAGCGTGCTCTACCGTTAGACAAGTCAATCTCTACCTTTAGACAGGTGGTGAAGGACGGGGACGCCTGGTGCCTAACATAGGTAAGCAGGCTTGTGTCCCGCGTCCTCCCTTATTTAGAAGCAACGACTCCCTGGAGGCATAGAAGGCTCCACCGGGAGTTTATAATGATTTGAAACATAGAGGTTACAGTGTCATACTGGAGCGGTTTCAGCTTTACATTGGTGATAGAATAACATAATGCTGTGATTGTACATAGAGGCATATAAATATAAATAAACATAGGAGAGTAACAGAGAGAGAAGGCAGGAGAAAGAATGACAATAACAAAAGTGAGTAAGAGTAGAGGAGATGTGAAGAAAAAGCATGTGGACATACACTAGCAATAGCATTTACGCATTCATTAACACACAGCATTAACACGATAATGCTCATAAACAGTACATTCTGATTTGGGAAACATGCCCTTGATATCTAAATATGTGAACAGTGTAATATGTTTAAAAAAAAGGAAAAAGAAAATCGTGCACTACACCGATGCGGTACTTACAGTACTTACAAATGCACAAACTGAAGCAGATACACGATATTTACAGATACGTTGATGCTAGTTATTACAAGTACACAATTCTTACAATAGCAAATACGTAATACAATCGTTTCTACCGTTAGACAATCAGACGCTCTACCATTAGAGAATCAGAGAGCACGCTCTCGAAATTCATCGCGGCAAGGAGTGCAAGATTGTGCCTGTCATTGCCAAGAGTCTTAAGCGCCATACAGGTGACTATAAGATATTTCTCAGTTCCGCCGCCAATTTTGGTGGATAGCACATCGGGGGTACGGATAGGAGAGTCTACCACCCTTCTTTCCCTACCACAACCTCTCGAGAGGACTTTCGGCTCGCCGCATATTTAGAGTGCCCCCATGTCGCACGGCCAATATGCATTTACAAACGTCCATTCCTGCTCCGGGATTTGAACCTGTGTTCTCCTCTAGTAGGTTTCCCTAACCACTACACCGTCTGGGAGGCATGCGTTTGCTTTTCCAGTCTAAGTTGAATTTTATAAGGCGAATTTTCCGAGCCTTCGTCACTGCAATCAGCTACACTAACCACTAAATCGGTTGAGTGGCATTGGTCTTTTAATAAAAAAATATGTTTTCTCACAAATGATATGAAAACAAAATAATAATGAGTTCTAACAAGCAAAATCTGAGAAAATATGCACCCAAAGGAAACTTGAAGTATAACTTGGATAGGTACACCTTTGCACAAAAAAGAGACAGTTAAAGTGTCACCTACACCTTTCCACAAAAAAAGAGACAGTGTCACTTACACCTTTCCACAAAAAAAGAGACAAAGTGTCACTTACACCTTTCCACAAAAAAGGCAGTTAAAGTGTCACCTATACCTTTCCACAAAAAAGAGACAGTTAAAGTGTCACCTATACCTTTCCACAAAAAAGAGACAGTTAAAGTGTCACCTACACCTTTCCGCAAAAAAGAGACAGTTAAAGTGTCACCTACACCTTTCCATAAAGAGAGACAGTTAAAGTGTCACCTACACCTTTCCACAAAAAAAAGACAGCTAAAGTGTCACCTACACCTTTCCACAAAAACGAGACAGGTAAAGTGTCTCCTACACCTTTCCACAATAAAGAGACAAAGTGTCACCTACACCTTTCAGCAAAAAGGAGACAGTTAAAATGTCACCTATACCTTTCCACAAAAAAAGAGACAGTTAAAGTGTCACCTACACCTTTCCGAAAAAAAGAGACAGTTAAAGTGTCACCTACACTTTTCCACAAAAAAGAGACAGTTAAAGTGTCACCTACACTTTTCCACAAAAAAGAGACAGTTAAAGTGTCAGCTACACTTTTCCACAAAAAAGGGACAGTTAAAGTGTCACCTACACATTTCCACAAAAAAGAGACAGTTAAAGTGTCACCTATACCTTTCCACAAAAAAGAGACAGTTAAAGTGTCACCTACACCTTTCCATAAAGAGACAGTTAAAGTGTCACCTACACCTTTCCACAAAAAAAAGACAGCTAAAGTGTCACCTACACCTTTCCACAAAAACGAGACAGGTAAAGTGTCTCCTACACCTTTCCACAAAAAAGAGACAGTTAAAGTGTCACTGACGCACAAAAAAGGGGACTATATTTCCCGTTTTATTGGGCGACTGATGAAATTTAACTTATATTTTTCGTGTCTAGAAACCGCGATTTAGGATGCATATTAGATTTATATACAACACAGTTTTAAGGTAGATATTTTAACACAAAATTGGACTTTCACATAAACGACATAGTTATCTGTTTTCCATATTTTTATTCTATGCCTCAGATTATGCCTAGATATTAAATTTTGTAAAATTTCGTCGGAAACTTACTGATGTATTAAAAATTTAACTAGGCGCACCTTTTTTTCAGTTTGCGCCAAGAATAATTCAGTTGGCGAAACTTTTACGCTTTTCCTTTCTCTTTTTTTTTACTGTGCACGAGCGGAGAAAAACGGGCATCTTTCATTCTTTCAAATAATTCTAACAAAGTGTGCCAAGCACATCTGGCGTTATTATCGCTTAGCCAATATGCGAAATTGCAAAAACTTCTTTTGCTGGTATGCATAGAAATACATCTGCTTTAAAGTAATAGTAAAACTTTTGTAAGTTTATAAGGTATTTTATCCCTCTTTTAATCATGCCTTCGTGATGTAACGAGTAGCACACTTGGCGCGTATTCGAGAGGTATACATCTGCTTTAAAGTAATAGTAAAACTTTTGTAAGTTTATAAGGTATTTTATCCCTCTTTTAATCATGCCTTCGTGATGTAACGAGTAGCACACTTGGCGCGTATTCGAGAGGTATACATCTGCTTTAAAGTAATAGTAAAACTTTTGTAAGTTTATAAGGTATTTTATCCCTCTTTTAAGCATGCCTTCGTGATGTAACGAGTAGCACACTTGGCGCGTATTCGAGAGGTTCAAGTTCGAGTTCCGATGAGGACATTGCTCATTTTTCACATCTCCTGCATCAAATAAATAAATAAATAAATAAAAATTAAAACAAAACAAAAAAAAAAAAACCCTAATGTTTCTACAGTAGCACTCAGTTAAAGTGTCACCTTTCAAGCATGCCTTCGTGGTGCAACAGTAGCACACTCGGCGCTTATTCGAGAGCTCCAGGTTCGAGTCCCGGTGAAGTCATTGCTCGTGTTTCACATCTTCTGCTTCAAAAGAAACGTAATGTTCTCTACAAATAGTAATTCAAAAAGGTTTTCTAAAATTCATAAAAATTACTAAAAATAAAAATTTAAAAATTAATCAGAAAAAATCTGCGATTTTAATTGGATATAACCTAAATATGGAAATGTAAGAAAAGAAATAAAGTAAGTTTAATAAAAAAAAAAAGAGATATTATTAAATACCACCAAATTTCAACTAACATTGAGAAGGTAAACTTTTCAGAGCAAATTTAAAAAACTGCTCGTGCGATTTTCATGAAACTTATTACTTTGGCATAATTTGAGTTACAGAATCTAAATATGGAAAAAATTCGTTATGTCATTTCAGAAAAATTCCCATTTTGTGTCAGAATAATTTAGGTTTGAACAATACTGTATATAAATCTAATACGTATTTTAAATCGAGCTTTCAAGAAATGAAAAAAGCAAGTTAAATTTCCTCCTTCAACTCAGTAGAACAAAAGATATAGAATTGCCCTTTTCTTTTCTTTTTCTTAAATGAAAATAATGCTAATCTTTTCTATTTCTAATGCTGTAATATTTAAATTAAATTTTAAAAAAGAAACATGCAAATTGTTCAGTTCCTTAGATCGTAACAGAGTTATTTTTTAAAAATTTTCTGCAGCAGTGCAGCAAAGGCAAATACACATTTGCAAGAGCATAAAACACACTGAAACGTTCGTTTTAAAGAAATAACCCGGGAATGACACTACTCACAATAAATAGAGTATTAGAAAGCAGTTTACCTCAATAGAGCATTTTTATCTCCAAAGCCCGAGACTGTTGCCACTCGTAAAATGAGTGCGAAAATTAGCGCTTTCAGAATTTTAATTAATATTTCGGTAGAAATTGTTTATTAACAAACTCTAACAAACTCTAGGATTTGAAAGCGAGCAGTGGCAACAACTTCCGAAATAAAGAAGATTTTCATCTCCAGCTTGCGAGACTGTTGCCACTTGAAACATAAGGGCGAAAACGATCTTTTTTTTTTTTTTTTTTTTTTTTTTTTTTTTTTTTTTTTTTTTTAAAGTAGACGTCGACTTTTTCCAGGGACCCAGAAAAGAATTGTAGAATGTTTGGCATAGCTTTAGTAATGAGTTATTAACGAACAAACACACAGACGTTCTAGTACGGACTTTCTATACGTAGAGATAATACAATAAAGCGGGTGACAACTTTCTATGCACCCAAGGAAAACAAGTATTCAATGTTTTCCAGAAATACGCCTTAGGAAATCGCGATTCCATTAATACCGTAAAAATATTCTTCTACTTAAATAAAAAATATTTACACTTTTAGTGTCTCTTTTTTTTCTTAATCTGTCATTTGCTTAAGCCACGAAATAAAATACGCATATTATATCATTAACTTATATTTTTCTGATAGAAAACAGAAGTAGAAAACAAAACAAATAATCTGAAATTTTATTCGTAGTTTCAGACGTATTATTTTTTATTTATCTGTACCATTTAAGGAGAGAAAAATCCTTTTAAAATTAATTACGAAAATCCAGTTTCAAAATACAATTACAAAATAGTAATTTAAGCTTCTGGATAAGAGAAAATAATCACAATTAAAATAAAAATGAAAATTTGGTACACAAATGGAATATCGCTGTACTTCAGAGAAAGCCTTGGAAAATGTTGTCTCAATAAATGTTGTCAATAGCCTGTCGAGACCACTTACGACTATCTCATTATATGGTTTCCAATTAGTCTTCGGAGAACACTTGGTCTGTTCAGAAATTCTTAGACATAAAGAGGACCCACAGGAATCTACTCGTTAATCAATACTCGTATATCGTGATCACCAATCATAAAATGTAGCTGCTGGAATTATTGTTATATATAGCTGCGTTTTTAAGTTGATCAATAATTAACAGATTAAGTTATTTTAAACAGTGAAGAAGGAGTTATGAATGAAGAAGTACATAAACAAAGAAGTAAAGGAGATTCAAAACACAAATTTCAGAATCATTCTAATTAAACATTTAGTGTTCTGTACCTTCCTAAAGAAGTAATTCGTCTTCGACAACTACATCGCAGCTGTCGAGACATTCACAAATGCATCTTCGTTAAAATCTGGTGAAGTTTATTCCGTACAAATGGAACAGGAAATGTCTAATATATTATAAAAAATTTTGACATGCGAAATTTTAAACCTATTACCATGTGACGAAAATCTGTATGAGATTTCGGTAAGATTTAAAAAAGGTAGCTCATATTATTGTATTGTATAATGGTTGAAGCTTTCTAATTGGCCATATCATTTGTTTTATGATAAAAGCTTTATAATTGGCCATACCATTTGTTTTATGATAAAAGCTTTCTAATTGGCCATATCATTTGTTTTATGATGAAAGCTTTATAATTGGCCATACCATTTGTTTTATGATAAAAGCTTTCTAATTGGCCATACCATTTGTTTTATGATAAAAGCTTTCTAATTGGCCATACCATTTGTTTTATGATAAAAGCTTTCTAATTGGCCATACCATTTGTTTTATGATAAAAGCTTTCTAATTGGCCATACCATTTGTTTTATGATAAAAGCTTTCTAATTGGCCATATAATTTGTTTTATGATAAAAGCTTTCTAATTGACCATACCATTTGTTTTATGATAAAAGCTTTCTAATTGGCCATATCATTTGTTTTATGATAAAAGCTTTCTAATTGGTCATACCATTTGTTTTATGATAAAAGCTTTCTGTTTGGTCGATGTTGCTGCCGTTGTTTAACATATACGATTAGTTTGGTTAAACAGGATAAACATACGCTAGAATTGCTTTATAGGGAAGATATCTTTAGGTCTGCAGTCGTTTGCATAAAAGAAAAATCCCGATTATGTTTTTCAAAAACTCAATCTTGAAATTTAAAAAAAATTTAAAAACTTTATAAGGTATTTCTCCCACTTCCCTAGCGTGCCTTCGTGGTGTAACGGTAGCACGCTGGGCCGGTATTCCAGAGGTCAGTGGTTCGATTCCCGGCGAAGGCGATTGCTAATTTTTCATCTTTCGCGAGTGGGTCCCCTAAAATCCCCAGTCATCCTTTAAAAGGGGAGGTATGTAAGGTATTTCTCCCGCCTTCGTCGTGTAGTGGTTCTGCACGCTGGGCCGGTGTTCCAGAGGTCCGTGGTTCGATTCCCGGCGGGGGCGGTTGGCTATGTTTCATTTCTCTAGCTTCCAAAAATTCCTAATGTCTCTACAAGTGGCGCCCGAACTAAAAGGGTTGTGGATGATGATTCTCCGCACCCAGGATTTGGCGACTAGGTCCCCTAAAACCCTAGTCGCCCTTTAAAAAGGGGAGTATATAAGGTATTTCTCCCACTTCCCTAGCGTGCCTTCGTAGTGTAACGGTAGCACGCTGGGCCGGTATTCCAGAGGTCCGTGGTTCGATTCCCGGCGAATGCGGTTGCTAATTTATCATCTTGCCAGCCTACAAAATATACCTAATGACTCTAGAATTTATATTTCGTAGTTTTTAGAGACTGACCCTTTGTTATTCAATTATCATTATTTAGTAAATTTACAAACTTGACATATCGTGTTTTTTCCAAATATCGAATGACAAATGTTTCAAAATGTTTTTTATTAGCTTGGCTAAAAAGCAAGTAATAGAAATCTCTAGAGATATTTATTCTTGGCTGTCTGGAAGACTTCCTCGATTATGATGTAAAGTCAGAGCAGCGGAAAATAGGTACGAAATATTATTAATTTTTTGTATGTAATATTATGAATATTTTTGAAGAGCCTAAGACATTCTTTGATATATTTACTGCTTGGAAGAATAAGAAAGAATGAAATAACAAAAGCAACACAGATAAATATCTCTGAGGAGAGTGTTTGACGATTTGAAAGCAAAAGCGGTTTTGAATTGAAAATCGAAGTAAACTACTAATCTAAAAGTCGATAATTTTCGAAGAAATAACAGACTGTTTCTTTGAACCTGCATGTATAGATAAGAGGAAGCTGTGAAAAAAAGTAATTAACCTTCTGACATTGATCTATAATTTCGTCATTCATCAATTTTAATATCATCTGATGTTCTGTGAATTGTTAGGTTCACCAACAAACGAGCAGTAATGTCGCTGAACACTGGTAATTCGGTCCGAGGTTCGAATTCCGCGAACGGGCTGACTGCATGGACGTTTTCATGGTTTTCTCCATGTGCAACCTGTATACGAGCCACCCTTAAAACGTCCTCCACGAAGGCATCCGTCTCTTCATACAGAGAGCCCTCAAGTACGAACCATTATCGAATAAAGCAAACTAAATCAATAGAAATTATTAGAAGTTTATTAACGGATGAGCGATAGCTGACTGATTTCAGGAAACAAAGTTCTGGATTGTTCTCGTAACTGGAGGCCAGGTTACTACACGTTATAAACTCAAATAAAATAAGATAGATAGCCACGAATGTAAAGTCACTTAGAGGTTATCAAAAAACGAAATAAGAAATTGCAACTAGGAAAGTGGATGGAATAAAGTAAAAAAATTCACAAGAAAGGTGAGAATGACTAAAAGGGAAATTTTCAGAAACTGAAGGAGATAGAAACATGCGGAAACTACACGAAAGATATAAAAAACTCGAAGACCAGCTAAGTTAGTGAAAAACCCGAGACAGGAAGAAAACCTGAAACATAAAAGTGCAGAGAAAAGTCAAAGCATAAATCAATAAAAGGGAGAAAGCTTAGAGGACAGGATGGTGGGTTTTGCATCCGGCACGCATCCAAAGACCTTGGTCTTCGTATGATTCCCGAGATATATTTGACAAAAACGGACGGATTTTTTTTAAGTCTCGTTGCACTAAGTATCAGTGTTCTTAAATCCTAACACTAATGCCAAAAACGATTTGGCCACAGAGCTACACTTTTGATCTGCTACGCACAAAAGTATTCGTGGTAATGTTGTCAACTGTCGGAATATTAAATGCATCAACAAACTCTTTTATTTAAAGGAAATAATGTGAAATGTGTTTAGATATCAGACCTATTTCCAATAAATGCTTTTAATTGTTATATAATATTGAATTGTAATGCACTTGAAAGCGCTAAATTTGTGACATGTCTGAAAAAAGCGTCCGTTTGAAAGACGTTTTATAAGATAAATTCTTTATAAAGAGTTATTAAATGCAGAATGTTCCTTATACTGTTCTTTAATAAATAGGTTTGGTTGGTTTGGTTTATTAAATTATGACGAAGCACTTCTATCTGCCTAAGAGGAGGGACGCCTTCGTGGAGGATGTTTTAAGGGAAACTGGCTCGTATACACATTACATATGGAAAAACGCCCATACAGCCAGCCCGCTCGCCGGGATTCGCTGATAATTCTGTCAAGGGATAAGCGCATTGCCGTACTTCAAGAATCAATTAAAGGACTTTATGAGCTTTATGCATACTAAGATCTATAGCTGCCCAATTTAGTGATTGATTTCATTCATGTTTCACAGGAAATCTTGAACATTAACATCTGTTCGAAACTTTGGGACACGATTTTCCCTGAGATCATTCATATGTCTTCCCGTCTAACAAAAAATCAAAGATGCCAAAAAAAACTTGCACGATGAAAGGTCTTTACTACCAAAGGTTGTTTTCAGCATTTATTAAAAAAAAACTAAAGGCTTTACTAGCATAGGATTTTGAAATGCTATGTGAAACTTAACCACTACGTTTCGTTCTGTTTTCGAAAACCACGAAGCTGATGCAAAATACTGTTCTACTTCGAAATGTGTAATTAATTCATTCAGTATTGCGCTAGAAACTAACATCGGTTTTACTATACATTAACTACTTGTCACACCATGTAATTATACATATTGTTACGAAACGTACAGGCGAGGTAAGATGGCTTCCCCGCAAAGCAGTTTTAGGGTTGCCATAAAATGGCAAGGGAAGGCAGGGTTGCCACATTTGGCGAGAAATCTCCCATTTGGCGACAAAATTGGCGATATACCATGAGCGGATGGAGAACCTTCTGGAACGAATTCTTACCGGTTTAGCCCAAAATGTTCTCCAACACAAGTGCCTCGTCTAGCGAGCTGATAGTCGGTCATTGAGAGTGTGCTTCATCGAAAGGGCGAGTCAGAGTGCCTCGTTTGGAGTGAGTTAGTTAATATCGAGTTGGTGTCTCGTCTAGCGAGTCAATCCCTGCGGAGTCGATCGAGTTGAAAGCCGGGCAGCGAGTGCCGAGTGGGTCGTCGAGTGCACCGAAGAGTCGGGAGCTGTGTTCTGTGTGTCGTCGAGTGCATCGCGAGGATGGAGAGTCTCGAGAGTACGTGGAGTTCTGAGAACAACCAAGCAGTGTCGGGAGCTGTACTTTAGTACTTTGCCGTGAAGCTGTCTCCACTGTAATAGCCCGATAACCAGGAAGCTGTGTCACTGATTGTTCCAGCAAGTGTATAGTAGATCTTCGACGACTGTAAAACGTGACTTTGGAGCTGTCCTGATTAATATTGCTAAATAAAGTGTGTTTCAATACTTCGTCAAGTGTCGTCGTTATTCACTCCAAATCCACGCGATCCCTGTAAGAACGTGAAGGAAGAAAATAACGTAACAGCTGGTGTCAGAAAAGAAAAACGTAACAATATAATAAGGCCAGATGGTAGCATTTATTACAATGCTGTGTTGAAAAATCCCGCAAACGATTTTTTTGTATTGCGCTTATATTCTTAGGGAAAAAAGTATAGTTTTGTTTACGATGTAGAAGTGCGAAAGAATCACAGATGACTGACTTCTGGGTTTGTTTTGAAAGAAATGATTACTTTGTAAATTCTTGAATTACTGGCTTTTATTTGTATCATATGTAATGATAAACTCTTTCTTCGAGAAGTAAACTAAATATTTTTTATAGCATGTATTGTTACAGTGTTTTCCAGACTTAATAATATTTACGCTAGTAACATTTCCTTATAATCTTGTTTAATTCAAGCATTAGTAGGTATAGTTATTAGGTATATTCTTTCTCCTTTCCGCATGACTTTGTAATAGGAAGCATACTTACCACGTAATTCGAGACGTCCAGAGCTCGATTCCCGGCAAGGGTTACTGCACATTTTTCATGTCTCCTGTTTCCAAAAATCTTAATGACTTTACAAGTGGCGCCCGAAATAAAAAGTGGTGGACGATAATTCTTCATATCGAAAGGGATTCGCCCTTTAAAAGGAGGAGTATATAAGGTATTTTCCCCTTCATTTTAACATGTTTTCGTAGTGTAATTGGAAGCCTACTCAATGCGTATTGGAGAGGTCCAGGGTTCGAATTCCGGCGGGAGCGATGCACATTTTTCTTGTCTCCAGCACCAAAATCTCTAATGTCTCCATTCAGTATGTGGTTTTAAAGTTACTAAAGCATAGTCTGCATTTATTATTAATGAGGTGCTTTATTATATCATTGTTTAATATCGCAATGTTTAGAAAAAGAATACATATTCCATTAATATGTTTAAAATTTTTAACGTACTGTTATTATGCTTATTATTACTTTTAATTTACTTTATTTAACCGAAGACTAAATGAACTTTATTACAAAAAATGGTGAGCAATGCAATTTTTCATTTTGATTGTTTTTAGTGAAATCCTAGTCCTGTTTATAGACATTAAATCGTCCGTATTTTCCGAAAATCGGAACTGACATAATCCTTGTGTATCAACAAGAGCAATTTATTCTATCTTTACAGATCCTATTTCCCTCTACTTCGGGTGTTTGTTAAAGTAACTCACAAACATCAATCAAGCAATGTCTGGATCTTGTTTTTATTTGAGAACATGCATTTATTTCTTAGAAAACGACTGGAAAAATAAAATCTACGGCTAGTTACAGCATTCCCTGGAAATATACTTGAGAGGAATTGCGGATTATTTTTAAATAAGCCTACTTAAATTTTTTTGTTCCGTTAGTGGCAACATGTTGAAAGGATTTTATGTATTTATTTCTCCTAACAGGAAAGAGAAATTTTGTTTATAAAAGCCCACAATTTTTCACGAAAAATACTCTCAGATGCACAACGTCGAATATCACATATACTAATACAAAGTCTCTGCTTTACTTTTGTATATCCCTATGTTAAGCACACTGATAAAAACAGAAGTTCTATGATACTTATATTGAGCTTTAAACATATCAAATGCCGTTATGTGTAAGCATTTTTTAAATCGCATTACATTGTTTATAAAGGATTGCTAGGCCTAAATGTGTTTTAGGTGTTTGTTCGTAGACCTATAGTTTAAATTAAGAAATTAAACAAATATTAGGTTTTTAGAGGGTTTTTGTCTTTCTGCCCGTTGGTCGAATGGCTTCTTTTTGTGCCGAAACTTTAATTTTTGTTGTAAAAAACATTTTAACTGTTTTTAACTGTATTTGATGTTTTAGGTTTTCTGTGTTTTACAATTTTTAATGGAAGTATTTTGAGTATTACGCATTTTTGCCTTGTCGCGAAGTGAGAACTGAATTAATTGAATTTCTCTCATGAAATTCGAGGAAATAAATTGAAATGAAACGCAGAAAAAAATGTGTGTAATGGCCGTACAAGGATGTCATGTGATGTCAACAACAGATGTTTATGTTTAAAGCTTACAGCGTATTGTGATTATTTTCTCAATTTAATATTCAGTAATATTAA
Source organism: Stegodyphus dumicola (assembly GCF_044657685.1). Lineage (NCBI taxonomy): Eukaryota > Metazoa > Arthropoda > Arachnida > Araneae > Eresidae > Stegodyphus > Stegodyphus dumicola. Next base: position 265,384,633 of record NC_140769.1, on the reverse strand, counting down.
TATTCAATAAAATTTATCTTATTATTCACCAAACAAAAACTGTTCTAAAATTAAAATATCCCGAAAAGTCTGCTTAATACGCACATCTTGGCTGATTTTTTGATCTGGTATAAGATGACCATTTAAATTGATCTCTTCTAAGGAATTTATATAGCTGTTAGTAGTAAACACATTTCCACATACGAAACCTAATTTTGTATGACTAGTAGCAAAGAACTCTGATTCCATGCGTAGTTAATCTACTCTAGCGGTGAACCTTCTCATGTATTTGAATTTCAGTTAGTATCCGGTATATTTAAGTTGCCTTTTCAATAAAATTAAAACATTGGTTATGACTTCCTAAAATATCTTAATGTTTAATTTTGTTAGTACTAGAAACAAATTTCGAATATTTGCTGTTTTCTTAGGTTTTTTTATCTCTTATGTTCTCGATTAATAACTCGGTTTTAAAAGTCAATAAATATTCAAAAATGCTTGTGTTCATTTATGTTTGAGCGTAATGAAAAAGCAACTGCAATTTTGAATCCTAAGTTTATAGACAGCAATAAAGGGCTTACGACAAACGTGAAATAAAAAACAATGAGCTCACGGAGGCGAGAAATAGAACGGGAATGGTGAATTTATTTTCATGGTTTGGTTGTGCATTTGATTTACTTATGCCATCTGAATTTAAATGATATTGTAGATTAGTTTGACAATTAAATCTTTTATATGTTTGCACATTTTTTAATTATTTTAACTTTAAATTTGCTTTTTACGTACTACATGTTTGTTAAAATTTAAATTTCATTCCTTGCAGCAATGGCGCAAAGAATTAATTAAATTTGTATTTCAATTCAATTTATTCTTTTGAAACAATTTTGATTGTACTTAGCAGCTTTAGCGCTAATTACCTGGTTTGTCTCTCGTTTTTTATTAGGGGAGGTTTCTGTAGACAAGGGTTTCTAAAATGCACTGGTTTCTAAATTAATTTTTCTGAAAAATTTAATTAAAAAAAATTTTTTTAATTAAATTTAATACTAGACTTTACATTGCTTAATTCTCAAAATAGTTCATTACTGGTATTTTACTTTTAGACCTTTATTTTAATCAATAATTTCTCAAGGTACCACTTTATTGGTATTTCTTTTTGGACTTTCTTCACTATGTACTATTTACTTTCGGTTTTGACTTTTACCCATGCCTGCATGAATGACGAAACACGAATTGAACGATTGTAGAGTTAGGTTTGAAGGCAACTTCCCCTTGATAAGTCTGTCTCCTGCCTGCTCAGCAGTCATTCACTTATGCATTTAAAAAAAAATAGATTAATTTTAATTTGCTAAATTGGTAAATTTATTTTCATGGTTTGGTTTTGCACTTTATTTACTTATGCTATCTGGATTTAAATGATATTGTAGATTAGTTCGAAAATTAAATCTTTTATATGTTTGCGCATTTTTTAATTATTTTAACTTTAAAGTTGCTTTTTACGTACTACATGTTTGTTAAAATTTATATATATATATATATATATATATATATATATATTTATATCTTTTGGTGCGTTCGGACTGCAACCAAAAAGGGAGCTGCACAACTACGGGTTACAGCAGTCGCACATACAAAATTTCAATGTTCTGAGGATATTCGAGACACGTACGTACGTATGTACAGACTTCATGAAAAAGCTCTTCTGAATCCATTTTAAATCCATTTTTTTACTACGCTTTGGAGAAAAAATTCTTTTATTCTCTGTGTACGTACAGATGTCACGCAAAAACATCATTTAAATGAATTTGCCAGCGGTCAAAACGGTACCCAAAATGTTTTCCGCACAACCGTAACAACCGTCATATCGCCTTTCAGCAACTTCGAGAAGCAGAAACTACTAGAAATATCTCGGCAGCCGTGTGAAAACTATATAAGGCCTGGAGAGAGAGCATATGCTTTCAGTTGTTAATTCAGCATGAGATCGGAGTACTGACATAATTACGGCTTAGCTTTCTCTTTAGATACCCTTTGCATTGCGTTGTGTTTAACGATCTTGATGGTTTTTAAAAGTGTAACTATTGATTGCACTGTGTGATATTAGGAAGTATTGTATAACTGGAAATTGAAGAAAATTACAGAACTTAAATGTTTTCTTTGATATATATACATACTATATATATATAAATTTTTTTAAAACTATCATCGATCCTGTATGCATTCAATCTATTACGAGCCCGTACGCACACAATGAACAATTAAACAATATAAAACATATGCACGCACAATATGAAACAATTAAAAATAGGCTCTTCAAATTTTATTATATTTTATCTCGGCTATAAAATTATCCTGACTCTTTTGCACATCATCTAGAAGTATATATATATATACAGTGTCTCACAAAAATGATGGGACACTTGTGCTTTACAAAAGGAAACTGTAGTAAAATAAATTAAGAAAACATGTAAAAATTTTTTGTGGGTGTGTTTCATATTTAAATTTAGTAACAATTATAACATAACATACATTTTCTCAAAATATTAAAATATTAATTTAATAAAAATATAATTGTTTAGAACGGTGCAAAAAATGGCTCACATAAGTGATGGGACACTTCCTTTTCCATCAAATATTTATCCAAAAATTTTATTTTTTAAAAGGTTTTAATATTTTTTTGGATTTCCTTTTACATTTAAAACATGATTTAATCTTCTTGCAATGGATTCGACTAAATTTTTTTTGTGATATTACCACATTCTTCTTGAAGCACCGATTTTAATTGTTGTTTTGAAGAAATGGTGTGTTTGGGAATTCTTGATTCCAATTCTTGCTAAATATTCACTATGGGATTTAAGTCTGGAGATTGTGGTGGTGTTTTTTTTTTATTTCAGGATAGTTATACAGCAGCCAGATTCTAACGTTTAAAGCAATGTGCTTGTGGTCATTGTCCTGGTAGAATTTATAATCGTTATGAAGGTTCAATTTTCGTGCTGAAGATTTCAAATTTTGATTTAAAATGTCAATATACTTGTACCAATCCATTATACTGTCAATAAAAACAAGATTACCAACTGCAGCGGACGACATACACTGCCCTACCATACTCCTCCTCCACCATGTTTTACTGTTGGCACCAAGTTCTGTTTACGAAATTCTTCCCTGGGTTTTCTCCGCACCAATATTCTACCGTCAGAACCAAATATATTAAATTTACTCTCATCAGCAAATATAACTTCATTCCAGTAATCAGAATTCTCATTTATGTTGGATTTTTCGAAAGCCAGTCTGAGTTTTCTATTCTTTTCACTTACGAAGAATTTTCCCCCGGCTGCTCCACCGTGATATCCAGCAGATCGAATTAGTCTTCTAATAGTCTCATGATTAACAATTAGTCCATATAATGCTTGTAAATCAGCAGAAACTTTAGGAGCACTCATTCTTGGATTTTGTTTTTTAATATTTCGAACGATAATTCGCTTTATTCCATTGGATAGCTTTGATGGTCGGCCAGGTCTTCTTTTATCCTGAATCATATGATTCTTTTCATATAGTTTAATAATCTTGAAAACTGTTGAATGACTCAAGTTAACTGTTTCAGCAGCTTTTCTTATAGATTTTCCACGTTCAATATGCAAATTAATAACTAATTTTCGAACTTCAGGCAAAGTTTCTTTTCGTTTAGCATTCATGGCTGCACAGAGCTACAAAACACAAAAATTCCAAAACAGACTGGAGAGAAATACTGCAGACGATTTTATAAATTATTGCCAATTGCTTTTGAGTAAAAATAAAAACCCCAAAAAATATTTTTATTGTAGTACGTAGTAGTATCTCATGGTGTCCCATCACTTATGCGAGCCATTTTTTGCTCCGTTCTAAACAATTGTATTTTTATTAAATTAATATTTTAATATTTTGAGAAAATGTATGTTATGTAATAATTGTTACTAAATTTAAGTATGAAACACACCCACAAAAAATGTTTACATGGTTTTTTAATTAATTTTATTACAGTTTTCGTTTGTAAAGCACAATTGTCCCATCACTTTTGTGAGACACTATATATAGGAAATTCGGAGAAACTCTTTGTAATAACTTGGCGTGGTAGATGGATGCGTGGACGTGGAACTTAAAGACGTGGCGGAATCCAGTTGTTTTCTTTTTTTCATGGATTTATAATAAGCTATGATTACATCAAACAGTTTACATTTCGGATCACATTTCAAGAATGTTTATATCATGCGAATTAAATTTCGAATACATAACATATTAATATTCGGAAGCTGGCTTAATCGCATTCCAAGATTAATTGCGCAACAGAGATCAGATAATGGATCACATTTCTGAATTACAGGAAGTAGAATATACCATTTGAAAAGTTGTTGCTTTACTAATTTTTAGAATGAAGAGAGGAGAATGGTGAAATTTAAAAGATTAGTTAAATGGCTATTGTTAATTTATTATTTGAAAGGTAGATATTTTATATTGTACATATATCTCGGATTAAATCTCGAAGAATAACTATTTTCATACATTGATTCGCGCAAGAGGTTTTAATTTGTACGAACTCTATTGGTTTTAAGTCTGAGAACAATTTAAATAAAATTTTATCGTTTGAAAAATCTTCTTTTCAAAGTAAAATTACTATTGATGTAGTTTTGGAATCCATTTGTTCGAAGGGTTTTAGTTTTCTGTGCTCTTTTTAACTTCTAATAGAAAATAAATCATCCAGGAAATGACATATATCGTCTGCAACTTGATCCATAAAATCAAATATTTCCGTACTGATTTAAGTAGTTTGTAATTCGTCGTAAACTTTGATAAAAATATAACGACTTTCTGTTCATTTGCTATTAAGTTACAATCTACAAAATACGAGAGTTGTTACAAGACGATAAAAGTGGTGATAAAAATTAAAATACGAGTGTTCATTCGAGCGGAAACATTTCCCTTATCTCAAACTTCTTTTTTATGCCTTATGGCAAATACAGTTGAAAACAGAAATTGATTTGAAATCCTTTTACTGTCAAAATAAAGTGAAATATTGGATACTAGCTTTTCCCGTTATGGATCGTTATGCTTTTATTTCAAAAGTTTTAACTTCTTTGCTGAAATTAAACTTCGCATGTGATAATATTTGTTTTAAAGCGAAATTTATTCGCAAATGTTGTTAAGAATTAGTTTGAGAATTCCGGAAAACTAACTGGAAATATTTCCTGTTACAACAGAATGTTGATATTTATGCTATTCTGTTGTTGGGAAAGTAATTTTGCTTTTTCCCAACAGAGGACTTAGTTATAATGTTTCACAGCCAGCTTCACATATAAGCGTGTAATCATTATATATTTTGACAGCTAATACAGCAAGGTTTGTTTATGAAAACATTCGACTGAATCTACACGGTAGTTTTTGGTTGGTGTCCTTTCAAACATGGAAAGTGAGAAGCAGTATTTTATGCATATTTTACACTATCGAAAAGGTAAAAATGCTGTTCAAACAAGAAAAAAAAAATTATCTCGTGTGTATGGAGAAGATGTATTGGCAGAACGCCAGTGGCAAAACTGGTTTGCAAACTTTTAATCTTGAAGATGCACCACGTTCTTAAAGAAGGCCACTTGAAGCTAAAGAAAAGTTTAAGGTAACAGCGGACTTTAAAATAGCTAAAAATCAACCAAAATATTGAATTTGATTTTTTACTCCCATAATATTCCATATACGTAACTACATCGTATGCATAAAACTGAATTCAAACATTCTAATTTTTAAAGAAGTTACAAGCATTTAAAATGTGTAAACAATGTAAACTTTGCGCTTTAAATTGTGGAGAAAATGTAAAAAAAATGTATTTCAACAGTTATAATTTATATATTTGCCCCAAAAATGTGTTTGTTTTAAAAAAAAGGGTAGACATGTCAGTATTGATAAATGTTAATGAATTTAACTTAAACTTTAACTTTAACTAACTGGTTATGTAAATGTTATACGCGTTAGAGCAGGGGGAAACAAACTCGTTTTCCCTATTCGTTGCAAAAAAGCGGGATAAACGTCGCTTGAACCAAAGCAAAAAGGGAACTTTACCTCCTTGGAAAGAAACAGAAATGGTAAAAAATATTGTAAAGCTTTAAAAAATAATGTAAATGGGACAAATGAAGGTAAAACATAGGATGCAGGGGAATTTTAAAAGTTTCTTTGGATATAATGCATAAATTGTTCCTCCTTATAAACTTTGAATCACATACTAATTTGCGATATGTTTACGTTTGTCATATTTAATATTATGAGATTAAAATAGTTAAATGATACGAAAATGTTATCTAGGGTTTACAAATTCATATTTAAATTTGCTATTTCTCATGATCATGTATTAAGGGTAAGAAGAAAATCTTTAAATTCGGTTTTCACAAAACAAATGTTTTCGCAGTTCGTATATCTTGAAAATGCTCCTTGCGACTTATTTTTAGTTCAAAATGAATGATATTTGGAAGAAACTATCTTGTTATATGTTACAGTAGAACTGTGTATACATTTTTGGATACAAGGTTATTAAGAAGTTTAAACTTGTGGTAATATTTAACAAAAAGTGATGTTTTTCCGAAAACTAGGTTTAAGAGGACTCATACACCTTAAAACCCATAAGATGTTCGAATAGGTGACTGTTGCAAGAATTGGGATAACTTATTTATTTTAAAAGCAATTACTTCCAACTTTTTACAGATGACTACATAATATAGCTGCTTTCTTAAGTAGTGATCAGAAAGTTTGTGTTGCCACAAATATTTTTATAATTTAATCCGCTTTGAGACAGCATTTTTCGTCATGTTCCAACTTGCGCGTACCGTTTAAAACATTCTGTTTCGTAATTTAATTCCATATTTAATATATAGCTTTTATAACATTTGGAAACTGCTATGAACCTAAAATTCTAAAAATTTTATGTTAAATTTTTATTTTATTTGGAGTTGTGTTTATGAAATGTATTTTATTAAAAAAATTTGTAATGTTTTCGTCCTTAAAATTTTTCAATATTAAAATATTCATCAGATTGTTGGTTCAGTTAGAAAATAGTGCCCATATAAAGAATTCCATCCAATTTCAAGTATGTACCATTAGCCATTTTTAAAATATCATGCGCGCAAGGTGGAAACATGGCAAAATATTTTACCACAAAGAGGATTAAATTACAAAACTATTTGTGGCAACACAAACTTTCTGGTTACTAGTTTCTAAAGCAGTTATATTATGTAGTCAGCTGTAAAAAGTTGGAAGTAATTGTTTTTAAAATAAATAAAATATTCCTATTCCTGCAACAGTCACATATTCGAAGATCATGAGGTGTTTAAGGTGTATGAGTCCCCTTAAATTCACAAAAGTCCTTTTTAAAAATTTTTGATTCATCATATTCAATAACGGATATACAAAAACCTTTGTCAAGTCTTTATAACTAACTAAAAGGAAAAATTAGGAAAAAGTATTGAAAATTAGCGCGCAAGGAACATTTTAAATCTTTAATTGAAATAATTAATTATTTATTTTTAAAATTTTTTATTTAAAATAAAATGAAATTTTGATCATATATTTTATAAACAGATGTTATAATATGTATATGTGTAAAATTTCTTGTTGAAAACACAAAAACTTAAAAAACTAATTTTTAAAGTTCACCGTGTTTGCATCGATTAATGTCTTTATTGTGTCTGCATCACCTTCAACTGGCTTTCCAGGATGTGGTGCATCTTCAAGATCAAATTGCCGGATCGAAATTTTTCAAACCAGTTTTGGCACTGTCGTTCTGGCAATAAAAGTTTTCTTGCTTGAATAGCATTTTTCCCCTTTTCGATAGTAAACAAGGAAAATATGCCTAAAATGCTGCTTTTCACTTTCCATATTTGAAAGGGTACCAACCAAAAACTACTGCGTAGAATTAATCGCACTTTTTTATAAACAAGCTTTGCTATATCAGCTGTCAAAATATATATGCGCCTTAGGTGTGAAGTTGGCTGTGAAAAAAATATAATTAATCCCTCTATCGGAAAAAAAAAGAAATTACTTTCCGAAGAACCCAATATTTAATTCCGACTACAACTCAAGACAGCAACTACTGCAGTTAAGTACCTCGGCTATCTTTTCTCATTTAGTTGCTATGGCTGTCTTTTCATCTAAAAGAATGGTAAAAAGTTTTAGAAGTCAAAATTTAAAGTGCATAGTTTTGGGCAGAGTATAAAATGAATATATAGAATTTCAGAAGTTATGCAAGGCAAATTTCATGAGATATTTAAAAAAAGTTTTAATTAATTTCAGCAAATAACCAAATGTCCTCACTTTCTCAAAGAAATTACTCATCTGGATTCCATCAGCTCTGTTACTCTAATATCTAACAGATAGTTCCTGTAAATTATTGTATTAAATGAGGCGAATTTGTTTTTTCCATAGCGTAATACTTTGAAAGACATGTCGAGAATTTAGCCGTCACGTTACAAAGAATATCCAAGGTGCCCAACAAGGTCGACCGAAAGTGAACCCGCAAGACAGGAGGAGCTCCATCTTAATTTTGATGGAGATCATCCCGTGTTATACATCAGAAATTCTTTCTCAGTCATCAAACTCTCGAAAAAATTGTGGATTTATTTTTATTTTAAGGGGGCTCATACACCTTAAACCCCTTATGATCTTCGAATATGTGACTGTTGCAAGAACTGGGATATTTTATTTATTTTAAAAGCAATTACTTCCAACTTTTTATAGCTGACTACATAATATAGCCTTGGGAACTAATAACCAGAAAGTTTGCTTTGCCGCAAATATTTTTGTAATTTAATCCGCTTTGTGTCAAAAGTTTTCGACATGATATTTTAAAAATGGCTAATGGTACATACTTGAAATTTGACGGAATTCTTTATGTGGGCACTATTTTCTAACTGAACCAAAAATCTGATGAATATTTTATTATTAAAAAATTTTATGCACGAAAACATTACAAAATTTTTTAATAAAATACATTTTATAAATTCAACTCCAAATAAAATAAAAATTTGGCATGAAATTCTTACAATTTTTCGTTCACAGTAGTTTTGCAAATGTTATAAAAGCTATATATTAAATATGGAATTAAATTATGCAACAGAATGTTTTTAAACTGTGCGCGCAAGGTGGAAACATGACGAAACATTTTGTCCCAAAGGGATTAAGTTATAAAAATAGTTGTGGCTACACAAACTTTCTGATCACTATTTCAGAAAACCGTTATACTATGTAGTCATCTGTAAAAAGTTGGAAGTAATTGCTTTTAAAATAAATAAGTTATCCTAATTCTTGCAACAGTCACATATTCTAAAATATTATGGGGTTTAAGGTGTACGAGTCCCCTTAAATAACAAGGTTCCAGTGCTTCTTTTGTGAAAATAAAACACAGTTGTTTCAGCGGACAAATGTTATTATAAAAATAAGTATACCTTTAAAATTGATTATAACTTCCGAATTCATGCCTGTCTTTCTCTGGGCAACAAACACTTTGACGGAAGTAAGGCTTTTAAGGAAGGAAAAGTCTCCATCTGCATCTGCATGTTACATATTCTCCTAGTAGTGCAATAAATTTAAGAAAGCGGGTAAAATATTTTGTACCGGAAAGTATTAACAGTGGTTACCTTGGTCTACAACGTCCAGTGCTAGTGACCTCTCACAGCACAGCACCTGCAAACTTGAACTACGGGAGTCAAAACTGTCACTTTAAGCAGGCCTTAATTTGCTCTCATGTTGTCATCGTATCGATTTCGGGGGGGGGGGAAATGTTTCTGCACAGTCGTATCTTGTTTGACAGCCGGAATTATATTGGCAGGGCATCGAGGACAGAAAGCGTTGGTCTCTTCGCTGCTTATTTTCGAAGCTACAACTCTCCATTAAAAGTTCTTTCTATATTCTCGTATTGTTTCTAGCGTTCTCCCTATTTTCGTTAGTGACGGTTTAATCGTTTTACTTTTTTTTCCACTGATGGGCTGGAAAACGTATAATTCTCCCCTTACCCCCCATTGAAATAGTATGCCTTATTGTATATTTAGGGTCTAATTCAGCGTTAAAACAAGATACCGAATTTCACTCTGCATAGCAGGATTTCTAGAATTGACTCTAACAAATGAATAAGATAAAATAAAGCCATTCTCCGTAGCAGGAAAAGGACATGATCTCACTTTTAATATGCTGCCTTTTTATCTTTAATATGTTGCAGAAAGCAGCTATGTTATGTAGTCGGCTGTAAAGGGTTGGAAGTCATTGCTTTTAAAATAAATAAGTTATCCCAATTCTTGCAACAGTCACATATTCAAAAGATCTTGTGGATTTTAAGGTGTGTGAGTCCCCTTAAGTGTTCCCATGCCACAGAAACGCTATGCATTTGCCATGCCTTTTCCGGGATTTGAACCCGAATCCAAGGTTATGGCAGGTACAGGTAGAAGCTAGATCAGTACAGCTATAGTATCACCACAAGGGATTGAGGTATTGGTGTACTTAGTTAACTGTTTAGTTTCCCCACCGGGGGGAGCAGTTCGATGGTCTCCCACTCTTCTTTCGTTTTCACCAACCTCTCGTGAGGTTTCCTGCTCGCCATATATTTGAGGGCTCCTTAACCGCACAGATACTATATGCATACAAATATCTATGCCCTCTCCGGGACTCGAACCTGCCCCTCTCGGTGCGGCCATCAGTGCCACTAATAGCTTTCCTGTCTTGGTGGCACAAGGTTATGGCAGCTGTTCGTTCTGTCAACGGTGAACCGTGCGAAAAGGGAAGCTAAAACAAATTTTATGTATTAAAACACAATAACACGCCAAATAAACACAAATTCACAAGTTAAACAACAAAAATTAGCGTTATATTTACAAAATTTTCAGGCAGGACTAGTTTCGATGATTATCGAACCACCATCCTCAGCTGCAAAACCGCAAATGAACAAGATAGGAAATAATGATTGGATAAGATAAGAAAGCCTGGACAAGAATTCTGGTTTCACCAACAGATGGCGCCACTTGCTTATTCTTGTCCAGGCTTTCTTATCTTATCTAATCATTATTTCCTATCTTGTTCATTTGCGGTTTTGCAGCTGAGGATGGTGGTTCGGTAAAACCATCGAAACTAGTCCTATGAAAATTTTGTAAATATAACGCTGATTTTTGTTGTTTAACTTGTGAATTAAATTTTATGTATATTTACGGTGGCTGATCCGAGCCACGCGCGCTAGAATAATTTGTTCCCCAAAAACCCACATTTTGTCGCCAGCTTTGCCTAAAGCAACAATAATTCTTATTTTAAAATAAAATTAAACTGAAAATTAAATTCCAGCTTACGTGCATTTCATGAGCTTCATCAAAAGAGTCCAGGCTTAGGTAGTCAATTTCTCGCATTCGCTCATTCGGTTCGTTGGTGAATCGAGGGCTACCAGCTCAGAAAAACATGCTTAGTACATAATTCTACAACATTTGGATCTCAGGCAAAATGCTCAATTAAGCTGAAAGCTCTACGCTAATGGTGTCGGCTGCATTTAACAGATTAATTCAATTTGTCGAGACGAGAGAAACGTCAATTTTGATCTCTGCTATTAGCCAAATTATCTCACAGGGTGTACTCAATGTATTGAAGATCGCGAAATTTACTCAGCTTGTCACTGCTAACTACGAACTTTTATACGTTTCTATCTCTAACAAGTTCATTCATCATCATCAAACATCTATTCTATTTCAAACAAGTGTTACATACTTGTAGAGTCATTAGGTTATTTTGAAGCTGCTGGCGTAAAAGGTATTTCTCCCACTTTCCTAGCGTCCTCCGTGGTGTAGTGGTTCTGCACGCTGCGCTGGTATTCCAGAGGTCCGTGGTTCGATTCCCGGCGAAGGCGTTTGCTATTTTTCATCTTTTCGGCCTCTAAAAAAGTCCTAATGACTCTACAAGTGGCGCCCGAACTAAAAGGTTTGTGGATGATGATTCTCCGCACCCAGGATTTGGCGACTAGGTCCCCTAAAACCTTAGTCGCCCTTTAAAAAGGGGAGTATATAAAGTATTTCTCCCACTTTCCTAGCGTCCTTCGTGGTGTAGTGGTTCTGCACGCTGGGCCGGTATTCCAGAGGTCCGTGGTTCGATTCCCGGTGAAGGCGTTTGCTATTTTTCATCTTTTTGGCCTCTAAAAAGTCCTAATGACTCTACAGGCGTTAAAAATGTCCCGTCGGGACTCGAAACTGGACCTCTCGAATACTCGTCAACTGTGCTACCAACTGAGCTACGAAGGCTTGCTGGAACTAGCGAGAAATTACCTCACATACGTCCCCTTTTAAAGGGCGACTGAGGGAGGTCCCCTAATCCTGGTGGTGACGAATTATTCCTCACTACCTTTCAGTTTGGGCGCCATTTGTAGAGTCATTAGGTTATTTTGATGCAGGAAACTGTAAAATGTTTAGTGCCCTTGCCGGGACTCGAACCCTGGACTTCTCGAATACGCGCCGAGTGTGCTACCGTTAACACCATTAAGGCGTGCTGGAAGGAGGAGGATACCTAAACATACTTCTGGAGTAGTCAGCTGGAACAGGGCGAAAATAATAGCAGAAACAGGTTATTTAGTTAAACACCTTATGCTACAGAGTCGTACCGTCTTTGGTAAGATACTAAACTAAGTGAGAATTCTGGAAGACATAATTATCGGTATTTCTTGGAAACTACGAAAGAGACGTGGAAACAAACATGAAACACCTTTTTGAAAACGCGGAAAATTTAACGGAATTTAACAGAATTCATAGCTTATCCTTACGAAGTCAAGAATTTAAACTGTAAGTGAACTGCAATTTAGTTCAAGGACGACTACACAGAGAGAACACGCGCAAGTTGGTTCAAACCAAATATCGGCGTAATACGCCTAACGGCGAGAACAACGCAACGCAGCAGACAGATTTCTATCTAAGAGATTGAACTGGTAACGTGGCCTTCAACAGGCGGAACACGCTCTGGTTAAAAGATCTGAATTATAACTTAAAATACTATCACTTTCTTCTTTATTTGAATATGGGATAGCTAAAAACTAGCATTCTGGCAGAAAGCGAGAAAGACAGTAGAGGTAATTAGCACAAAATAACTGGTCAGTTGAAAATAAATAATTCTTTATTATACAAGTAACAATTCCAGCCGGGATTGTCGTTAGTGACTCTGACTGGATAGACGCAGATTCGAATCTCGGAGAAGGCATGGATTTTTGTAAATGTATAGTGTCTGTGCGGCAGAAGGCACTTTAAATATGCATCTAAACCAAAGTGGTGGAACTGAGCAAAGCAATACTGTCTCCTGTACGGTGCCCATGGATTTTATCAACGACAGGTCCAGTCTTGCCTCCTTGCCAGGCTGAATTTCGTTGGCTTGCTGTTATATCAGACAATCGAAATTAGTCACAAGAACAACATCAAGCAACAAAATATTTTCAAAAGGGAAAAATAAACACTTTCAAGTATTGTATACCTTTATTTCAAAATGGATAAGAGTACGCATAATTAACATCTTATTTATATATTTGTAATAATAAAATTCCATAGTCAAGAATACACTTACAATTCTAACTGTATGTTCTTTTCCTTTTTTAATGACGACGTTCTCTTATTTGAAAGTACGTGGAATAAATCCACAGCCCCGTAGTCAAGTTGTTTTTCCCGCCTTTTCTACACGTACAGTTATAGAATGTTTTGGAAATATGTAAAGCGAACTGGATTGGCTGACGAGGATGACGTCATTTCTTGGAAGCTCCGCCTTTCCAGAGGCTATAAAAAGACTCGCAAAAGAATATCGGGGCTTTTTCTTAAATGTCACGATGCAGTAAACTTCATACAAAAAGTTATTAGTATTTATTTTTATTTATTCCGGATATCTTGTTTATGTAACTGCTATTTCTCCTGAATAATAATAAATGGATCCTGTTTTTTAAAACTTATCGTCTGATAATTTAAGCTACGACTAAAGCTGGTACATCACATATATATATATAAATATGTCGTATGTTTCAAATAATTTTCTCTTTTGAAGCTTGGAAGATTAATTGCAGCTTGTAAAGTACACTCTGATAAAACAAAATGGGACAGTTCTATATCTTCCGTTTCACTTGGCCAATTGGTCAAATTTTACTTGCGTTTTTCATGTCTTGCAAGCTCGAGTTAAGATATACGTTGGATTTATTTATATACAGCATTGTCCTAAGGTAGCTGTTTTGACACAAAATTGGACGTTATCTGAAATCTGTACCTTTTTTTTTTTCCATATTTCGGATCTGACATTCAGAAATTTCCTAAATATTAAATTTTGTCAAATTCGAAGAGAAAATTAACGAGAAGTTTAAAACTTTATCTCTGTGCCTTTTCTTTTTCCCTTTGCGCCAAAACTAATTTACTTGGCGAAATTCTGAATTTATAGTAATCTATTTTCCTTTCTCTTTCATTGTGCAGGGTTGGAAAAAAAAAGTTAATCTTTCATTCTAATTTTAACAAAGTGCGTAAGCCATATTTGTCGTTAATATCCTTTAAATAATTCTGATTTTTTGCAGGTATGGCAAGAAATATGTCTATTTTAATTTGATGGTAACAGATTTATAAATTTTAATTCAAAACTTTTTTCCAAAAGTTAAAAAAATTACTAAAAAAATGAATCTGAAAGGTTTCAGATTTTGAATTACATCTAAAAGGGCTTTTTTAACGACTTGTGTGTTACCTTTATTTATTAAATATCATGTTCCTCGCACTTAAACCATAAGATCCAGTGCAACAGCAATATCGCAAAATAATTTTATATTGAGCATATCTTTAGAATTTTCGATACACAGTCTCATGCACTGGAGATATAGATGTTTTTTCTGTACAACGTTGCCATTCCTCGCTTTGAAATCCTTGAGTTTATTAATCAAAAATTCGTTAAAGCTTTACAAAATAGAAAATCGATAATAAATTTCAAATTTGGGCTTCCAGAGGGCAATATTCGCAGGAGGATTACGTTTTTCAAAATTGGATGGCTCTAGGTAGCATTGTTTGGTCACAATGCGAGAAACATATATACATTTATGCTGATTCTTCATTATTTAATTTCTATAAATATAATAAAGGGCGATAATATTTGGTGGCAACAATCAGAAACGTGAAACATCACTTGTAGTGAATCAACGCAAAACACCAAAACGAAATTAATAATCCTTCTGGGAAAATTTCCACTTTGGACCGAAAATACAAATTAAAAATAATAATCAGAAAGTATCTGTGAATTATATTAACCCTAAATTTCGAGTTGTAAAAGAAAGAATAGAGCAAGTTTAATTAAAAAAAATCTGATGTGTACACCACATGACCTCCTTGTACGGAATATTAAATTATACGCATTTTTTCTTGCATTTTATTTAAACTTATTAGATTAAATTAAACCTACTTCGCCGACAGCGCATAAATCACAATAGAATAAATGCATTCTTTAAAATTCACTTTGTTTACCATAGCGACACTCTGGCGCTAGGTTTACTTGACAGTATTATATTTCCTTCATATTATAACTCGGAATACACAAAATGCATATCATTTAAAGAATTATCTAATCGTTGCCACCTGTTCTATTCAAATACTATAATAAAGCTAGAATTATGTATAAAAGAAATTAAGCAAACAAAAAGGAAACAGTTTTTCACAGACGATTGAGTATTTCTCATTTAATTAATTCAGTTCTCACTTCGCGAGAAGGCAAAAATACATAAAAACTCAAAATATCTATATTAAAAATTACGAAGTAAATTTCAAACGCTTATTTCCTCGGAAAAATTCCAGAAAGAATTAAGCATGATTTAATTGGCAATAATAAATGAATGCGTTATCTTTGTTGTTGCGAAGCTAAGTTTCTCTAGATTGGCAAAAAATCCACTAGTCTCCTGTTTCAAATGTGAACATCAATGGCCGAAATTAAAAACAGGGTTAGCGGCAATTAAACAACTTTAAAATTGCTGATAATTCTAAAAATATTGCACAAAGATTTACTAAAGGCATAAAATCCTTAACCGGAAGATAGAAACAACATAATTAAATCATTTTTAAAGCAAAAAATGTACAATTTACAAACATATAAGAGTAAAGAAACTGAGATCACTGAGCCGGGTAATAGAGTGGATATACGTATATATAAATATATTTATATACGTTTGGTGCGGCCGATTGCAACCAAAATACGAGGTGCACATCTACATGTTATAGCAGTCCTATATACAAAATTTCAACGTTCTGAGGCTACTCGTTTTTGAGTTATGCGAGATACGTACGTACGCCACGAAAAATTCTCTTCAGAATTAATTTTAAAGCAGTTTTATAATTTTTTTGAAGGAAAAGAGTATTTGATTGTCCTTACGTACAGATATCACCCAAAAACATCGTTAAATTGCATTCGATAGCGGTCAAAATGGATATTTTCGTTGAAATATGCTGCCTTAAACTTTTCGCGATTACAATACTTCCTTTTTACTTCGTACAAGGAAGTAAAAAAGCGATATTAATAAGTATATACCAAACTGAATTAGCATTGAGGGGCTCAAATTTTGAGGACTAATCTTTTTAAAACTAATCGCACGATTTTTACAAAACTTAGCATTTTGTCATAATTTGACTCGTAGAATAGGAATATGGAAATATATGTCATTTAAAAAAAGTTCTGATTTTGTTTTAAATTACCTATGTCTACCTAAAACATGTCTGTTTATGATGTTCAGTACCAATATTTCTTTGCATTCTCAAAAATAGCGGTCATTTTCATAAATGGCGAAATATCAGCATGTTATATGTAGATGGGAGACACAATGAGTTTGCGTGTTATCTGAACACAGCTAACTATCGATAAACAAAGAACGCAACAATATTAAAAATTGCTGCCTTCTTAGAGGTAATCCAAACATTGCAGAAAAACACAGTTAAAGTTGATGCATTTTATTTACAAACTATGAGCGAAAAAAAAATAGAATTCGAAAAAAAGCAGTACAGTCAAATGTCGTTAATCCGGACTCGTCGGGATTTCGGCGATTCCGGATTATCGATTTTTCCGGATTATAGATCATCAGTTTAAATCTCGTAAGACGGCATGCAGAAATTCTAAAATTAAAAATATGAAACCGTAATTTATGAAATAAAGAACAATTATGATCTAAAGGGTATCAAAATTTACAAAAAAAAAGCTTAATATTTATTTGTTTACTTTATTAAACATTTCTTTCAATGTAAGTTGTTTAAGTTGCTTCGTTTCATGTGATAATACTTTCTCCTTAATTCTATTAAACAGACATAATTTCTTGTTTAGTTACAAAGTTCCGATGTTCAAGTCCCGTTAATTGCTGTGCCGAGAATACCGACTAACTTGTCAATCGAAATTTTTTCGTTTTCACTAACCTCTCTGTCACATTCTTTATGTCTTTATCCATTTTTTGCAGGAATTCCACTTTTTGTTTGATGGACATCGAAACATACTTTCGTTTTGTACGATCCTTTGGGAGCTCCAGAATCGGAAATTCTATTTGACATAATCGAAAGTTCAAGTTTACTTTTATAAAATTGCTCTTACAGTCTACAAAAAATAATGAGCGGGATCCAATTCGAAGATTAAGGAACAACGCAATCATTAACTGAAATAGATAATTAGATAATTTTAGCTTACACCGTCCGTTATATATTAAACGCGCACGCGTAAAACGCCTGTGCGCATCTGCCAACGCGGCGCGTGCGCAGAAAGTTTTTAGCTTTGAGGTCCGGATTATAGATCATTCCGGATTATGGGTGTCCGAATTAACGACTTTTGACTGTAATAACATTTTTTCAGTCTCCATCTGGAAAGCACGACTCATTATATATAAGCTGATATGAACACTGCATGACTTCGTACGCTTTGTTAAATTATGCACATTTTGATGTTGCACTTCATTTAAACTTTTTTCCTGGAATTATTCTAACTTAAATAACGGACCCCTCAAGACAATTGCAAATGACATAAAAAATTGTAATTTTTTAAATAAATATCGCGGTTAGTTTTTGTCTTACGGCAGTCAAACTTCTTGTATTTTTATTTTTTGTTAATGAGTGTAAAACTTTCCCAAGTACAAGCATAGGAAACGGGAGTCCGCATTAAATTCCTTATTTGACCAAAATTATTTTTTTAATCTGACATTTAAAAAATAGGAATATGTTCGTCATTTAAAGCACATCTGTAACTGGGAGTATATGACTGCGACCTACGAGCGCGAAAAGGCCTGTGTATATGTATATACTTTTGATACTACCGATTGCTATAAAAAAGGGAGGTGCACAAACAGATGTTACAGCAGTCCCATATGCAAACCTTCAACATTCTACAGCTAATTGTTTTTGAGTTCCGCGAGAGGTATGAGGGCAGATCAAAAAGTAAGTTGTTTATCCAAGTTATGACCATTTATTAAATTGTCGATACAAAAGCAACACGACTATGAGAACATACACTGAAGTGACAAAAGTCATGGGATACCTCCTAAGTGCAGCAACTCGACGTGGCATGGACTCAACAAGTCGTTGGAAGTCCCCTGCAGGAATAGTGAGCCATGCTGCTTCTATAGACGTCCATAATTGTGAAAGTGTTGACGGTGCAGAGTTTTGGGCACGAACTGACCTCTCCATGATGTCCCATAAGTGTTCGATGGGATTCATGTCAGGCGATCTAGGTGGCCAGATCTTTCGCTGGAATTGTCCAGAATGTTCTTCTACAAATCGCGAACAATTATGGCCCGGTGACATGGCGCATTGTCATCCATAAAAATCCCATCGTTGTTTGAGTACGTGAAGTCCATGAATGGCTGTAAGTTATCTCCAAGTAGCTGAAGGTATCCATTTCCAGTCAATGATCGGTTAAGTTGCACCAGAGGACCGAGTCCATGCCATGTAAAAACAGCCCAGACCATTCTGGAACCACCACCGGCTTGAATAGTGCCTTGTTAACAACTTGGGTCCATGGCATCGTGGGGTCTGCGCCACACTCGAACCCTACCATCAGCTCTTACCAACTGAAATCGTTACTCATCTGACCAAGCCACGGTTTTCCATTCGTTATGCTCACGAGAGTCGCTGCAGGCGAGACACTCGAGTCGGTCTTCTGCTGGCATAGCCCAAGGAAGACAAATTTCGCCGCACTGTCCTATCGGACACGTCCCTAGTACATCCCACATTGATTTCTGCGGTTATTTGACGCAGTGTTGCTTGTCTGTGAACATTGACAACTCTACGCAGACGTCGCTGGTCTCGGTCGTTAAGTGCAGGTGGTCGGCGACTGCGCTGTCCATGGTGGGATGTTATGCCTGAAATTAGATACTCTCGGCACACTCCTGACACTGTGGATCTCGGAATGTTGAATTCCCTAACGATATCCGAAATGGAATGACCCATGCGTCTAGCTCCAACTACCATTCCGCGTTCAAAGTCTGTTAATTTTCGTCGTGCGGCCACAATCACGTCAAAGCCTCTTCACATGAATAACTTGAACACAAATGAAAGCCCTGCCAAAGCACTTCGCATTTATACATTTTCCACGCAATACTACTGCCATCTGTATATTTGCATATTGCTATCCCATGACTTTTGTCACTTCAGTGTACAATGTAAGTTCCTTTTTCCACATAGTTCCAAAGACACTCTAAACATTTCTCGAACGGACAACCAACTTTTCGATTCCGGATGCATAGAAATCTCTTCCAGCGCTATGGAACCACACGGAGACAGATCCTTTAAACCTCCTCATCATTTCGAAATCGTTGTCTACCGAGGTGCTTTTTAAGCTTACCGAAAACATGAACGCAACACCTCACAAGGCTCGCCAAATGTGCGACCTGCTGCAGCGATTCAAGTGGGAAGTACGGCAACATCCTCCATACAGTCCCGATTTAGCGCCATGTCACTTTCATGTTTTCGGTAAGCTTAACACGTTGAGCTCCACGCGTATTTCCTAGGCAATCCCGTTCAGGCCACGCGCGCCGCTTAAAAGCGCTGGTATTGTAGGGTCAGAAGTAATGGCCAGAAACAAGACTAAGAGAGTTGTTACATTTTGTAATAGCAGTAATGGAGAACCGTTTTTATATTTACCGTGTTTCAATGAAATCCATTAGTCCTGTAATGAATCAAAATTAAGTAAATTTTAAATAAATTTTCTGTAATTCCATAAAACAGTGTAATTTTATATTTATATATCATAATACACGCTGTCAGCCAGCGGCGGTCGACGCGGCCTAAACAGAAAGTCTAGTGTCGGCCACAGATGGCTGACGCGTCCTAACGGAAAGTCTAGTGTCAGCCACAGATGGCTGACGCGGCCTAAACGGAAAGTCTAGAGTCAGCCACAGATGACTGACGTGGCCTAAACGGAAAGTGTAGTGTCAGCCACAGATGGCTGACGTGGCCTAAACGGAAAGTCTAGTGTCAGCCACAGATGGCTGACGCGGCCTAAACGGAAATTCTAGTGTCAGCCACAGATAGCTGACCCGATCTAAACTGAAAGTCTAGTGTCAGCCACAGATGGCTGACGCGGCATAAACGGAAATTCAAGTGTCAGCCACAGATGGCTGACGCGGCTTAAACGGAAATTCTAGTGTCAGCCACAGATAGCTGACCCGGTCTAAACTGAAAGTCTAGTGTCAGCCACAGATGGCTGACGCGGCATAAACGGAAATTCTAGTGTCAGCCACAGATAGCTGACCCGGTCTAAACTGAAAGTCTAGTGTCAGCCACAGATGGCTGACCCGGCATAAACGGAAATTCAAGTGTCAGCCACAGATGGCTGACGCGGCCTAAACGGAAATTCTAGTGTCAGCCACAGATAGCTGACCCGGTCTAAACTGAAAGTCTAGTGTCAGCCACAGATGGCTGACGCGGCCTAAACGGAAATTCTAGTGTCAGCCACAGATAGCTGACCCGGTCTAAACTGAAAGTCTAGTGTCAGCCACAGATGGCTGACGCGGCATAAATGGAAATTCAAGTGTCAGCCACAGATGGCTGACGCGGCCTAAACGGAAATTCTAGTGTCAGCCACAGATAGCTGACCCGGTCTAAACTGAAAGTCTAGTGTCAGCCACAGATGGCTGACGCGGCATAAACGGAAATTCTAGTGTCAGCCACAGATAGCTGACCCGGTCTAAACTGAAAGTCTAGTGTCAGCCACAGATGGCTGACGCGGCATAAACGGAAATTCTAGTGTCAGCCACAGATGGCTGACGCGGCCTAAACGGAAATTCTAGTGTCAGCCACAGATAGCTGACCCGGTCTAAACTGAAATTCTAGTGTCAGCCACAGATGGCTGACGCGGCATAAACGGAAATTTTAGTGTCAGCCACAGATAGCTGACTCGGTCTAAACTGAAAGTCTAGTGTCAGCCACAGATAGCTGACCCGGTCTAAACTGAAAGTCTAGTGTCAGCCACAGATGGCTGACGCGGCCTAAACGGAAATTCTAGTGTCAGCCACAGATAGCTGACCCGGTCTAAACTGAAAGTCTAGTGTCAGCCACAGATGGCTGACGCGGCATAAACGGAAATTCAAGTGTCAGCCACAGATGGCTGACGCGGCCTAAACGGAAATTCTAGTGTCAGCCACAGATAGCTGACCCGGTCTAAACTGAAAGTCTAGTGTCATCCACAGATGGCTGACGCGGCATAAACGGAAATTCTAGTGTCAGCCACAGATAGCTGACCCGGTCTAAACTGAAAGTCTAGTGTCAGCCACAGATGGCTGACGCGGCATAAACGGAAATTCTAGAGTCAGCCACAGATAGCTGACCCGGTCTAAACTGAAAGTCTAGTGTCAGCCACAGATGGCTGACGCGGCCTAAACGGAAATTATAGTGTCAGCCACAGATAGCTGACCCGGTCTAAACTGAAAGTCTAGTGTCAGCCACAGAGGGCTGACGCGGCATAAACGGAAATTCAAGTGTCAGCCACAGATGGCTGACGCGGCCTAAACGGAAATTCTAGTGTCAGCCACAGATAGCTGACCCGGTCTAAACTGAAAGTCTAGTGTCAGCCACAGATGGCTGACGCGGCATAAACGGAAATTCTAGTGTCAGCCACAGATAGCTGACCCGGTCTAAACTGAAAGTCTAGTGTCAGCCACAGATGGCTGACGCGGCATAAACGGAAATTCTAGTGTCAGCCACAGATAGCTGACCCGGTCTAAACTGAAAGTCTAGTGTCAGCCACAGATGGCTGACGCGGCATAAACGGAAATTCTAGTGTCAGCCACAGATAGCTGACCCGGTCTAAACTGAAAGTCTAGTGTCAGCCACAGATGGCTGACGCGGCATAAACGGAAATTCTAGTGTCAGCCACAGATAGCTGACCCGGTCTAAACTGAAAGTCTAGTGTCAGCCACAGATGGCTGACGCGGCATAAACGGAAATTCTAGTGTCAGCCACAGATGGCTGACGTGGCGCTCAGCGTGTTAAAAAGCATCTCGGGGGACAACGATTTCGAAATGATGAGGTTGTGAAAGCAGGTGTCACCCTGTGGTTACATAGCGCTGGAGGAGATTCCTGTGCATCCGGAATCGAAAAGATGGTTGTCCGTTCCGAGAAATAGTTAGAGTGTCTTGAGAACTAACTATATGGAAAAGGGAACTTACATTGCATGTTGTCATAGCCGTGTTGCTTTTTTATTGACAATTTAATAAATGGTCATTACTTGGAAGTGTAATTTACTTTTGATCTGCCCTCGGATATGCAGGTATGTACGTGCAGACATGACGGAAAAAAATCCATTTTTAATCTATTTCAAATCATGCGCTTTTTGAATAAAGCGTCCTTTATTCTGTCCTTATATACAGACGTTACACACACAGAAAAAAATCATTAAAATGGATTCGGAAAAGGTAGTGGATATTTCCGTCGAAATCTCATAACCGTAGTTTTTTGCGATTCTAATACTTCTTTTATTTCCTACAAGGAAGCGAAAAAGAGCTTTTGATATTTTGCTGTTCGGAATGTTCGAAAAATTTCAATTCCATTTTTAACTGTCAGAGTGATGAATGTAAAGGATGCACAAACTCTCGCTTTTCATTTCGACCAACAATTCAACATTATATAGGACAGGTTGCAGAAATGTGACAATTTTAAATTTTAGACCATATTAAGTTATACTTATTACACTCATGTCCATAAATTAAGGATAATGCAAAATCAAGCAAAGGAAGAGTTAGAAGCAAAACAAATTTGACTTATTTGTAAAGCTTATTTATTAAACAAAAGGTAAAGAGCAAAAAACGATGCTATATGTTTGATATTATTAAAAAAAATTAGCGATTTTGTCTCCCTGGAGCAAATTACAAAAAAAAAAAAAAAAAAAAAAACCTATTTACAAAAAACCAATATTACATGGTTGGTATGATTGTTAATACATTGTATGTTCCCAGAAGATGCAATACAGTCCATATAACGCCTAGGCATGCTGAGTATCAAATTATCGATCTGATCTTGGGGAATATTACACTACTCAAAAAGCAATGCTGTCCGAAGTTCCGGTAGACAGGAGGTTGACGGGCTGCAACTCGTCGGCTAAGCATATCCCACACGTGCTCTACTGGATTCAAGTTCGGTGAGAATGCTGGCCAGTCCATACCGGTGATATCCTCCGATTGAAGGCATTCGCTTACGCTGTTTGCACGGTGAGGACGGGCGTTGTCATCCATAAACACAAATTGGGCGCCCATGGCGCCCCGAAACAAACGTACATGTTGTTCCAGAATGACGTCTCGATAGATTTGGCTTGTCATGGTTCAAATTTGAACATGCAGGTCAGTTCTGGAACCCAGAATAATTCCACTCCAAACGAGCACTCCTGCACCACCGTAACGGTTTCGTTCAATGATGTTGGAGCTCTCTATATGAAAGTCCGGCGAGAATCAGACTGCAAGCTAAACCTGGACTCGTCGGAAAACATCACACAAGCCCACAATGCATGCTCTCTACTCCAGGCTAACCGCAGGCGACAGTGAGTTGCAGTATGTGGAAGGCATCTGACTGGTTTACGAGCATATAGACCAATCTGCCCTAAGCGTCTGTACACGGTCTGCTTTGAAATTGTCGTACCACTGGCTGAAGAGAGCTGACGAGACAGGTCCGAGGCTGTGCTCCGCCTGTTTCTTTTGGCAGTAACTGCCCAATACCGGTCCTCATTCGGCGTTGTAACTCTGGGGCCACCTGTGCTGTAACGTCTACTCACATTACCATCATCTTGGAATCGTTGCCAAAGCCTGGAGATGACACTCTGGGCAATTCCAAGTTCGTCTGATACTTCCAGTTGGGTATGCCCACATTCCAGACGGCCGATAATTCTACCACGTATAAAATCATCCAAATGCGTCCTTTGTGTCATAACTATTCGGATATTGCACTGAAATTCTTATAAAGCGCCTGCGAACAATTTTACTTCTTTGCCTGTATTCCTTATATATCACTCTCTTACACTCTCGTCATTGTGCCGTACCATCGGTGTTATCTGGTTACTTCCTGAAATTTGCATATGATTCTTGAAGATGTGTGTAGTGATTTTACAGGTGATATATTTATTTTAGAGTTCGATTTCCGCGTGACTCCGAATAATCCTTAATTTATGGACATGAGTGTAATTTTACAAACTGTCATAATATGCAATACTCTCTAATGTAACGGTAATTCTTATTAAAGATTTTTTAATAATATATTTTTCAAATGTGCTCTGAGAATTTTATAATTAAAGATTTTTAGTAGTATATATATATTAGCAATATTGAGATCTAGAATTTTTTTAAGTTCCAGAAAAATAGGTGAAAATGTGTATTACTATCTGTTTATATCGCCAACGACGTCTAATATGGTATAGATCCAAAAATCTGGAACGGAATTATAACGTATACCTAGGTGACATTATGTTTTGCTGAACATAAAAACTTTATCATAATTTGATTCAAATACTAGTTCTGTGTCCGATTCACACGGGAGTAATAAGTATTTTTCATGTTCGTAGGATTTCTGAAAATAGCCCAAATATATTAACTTTGCTTCATTATCATACAAATATTCTTACCTGTCGAGAAATATCCTAAGTTTTTAATTTAAGCCATAAGACATTTTAATTAAAATATTCTCCTTTACCTTTTATACTTTTACGTTGTCAGTGTCAGAAAATAACAAGAGATGTTGTAACTTAACAAATCAAGCTGGTCATTCGATTCAATTTACTTTTATTGTCCCTTCCAGAGTTTTATTTAACCCATTTTTGTATCCGATAGTTGTGCGAATCGATGTTTTGCTGGTGGATTTATTTCTAAGTTTGTTGGGAAAGTAGACAATAGCTATAATCAATTCTATGGCGCCTCTGTTGTTTTATTCTCTGCATATAAACGGTTTTAAAAGATTGGAAAGAAGGTAAAAGTAAACAAACATAGTTACCAAATATAGTAAGAACAGATATTTGACCTTTTTATTTATTTAAAATTCGTTTGGTTTTACCAAAAAAATTCTGAATGTTTCTCTTGTTTGATTAGCATATTATGTGCAACCATCTTGTATGATAATATGAAAAAATTCGAGAACATAAAAAGTATTTTAAAGCAATTATTTTTAACATAGTATGAGGTTTCTAAACACGTTTTTCAATCAGCATATCTTTAGAATTTCGAATACACACTTCCGTGCTCCCCCCGTAGAGTTTTGCCATTCCTCGCTTTGAAATTCTTGAGTTTGTTAATCAAAAATTCGTTAAAGTTCTACAAAATAAGAAATCGATCACAAAACAAATTCCAAATTTCAAATTTGGTCTTCCACATGCCCATATTCGTAGGAGGATTACGTCATTCAGAGTTTACATTATTTAATTTCTCCAAATATAATGCACGACTCTAACATTTGGTGGCAACAGTTTGAAAAGTGGAACGGTGATAGTGATTCAATGCAAATTCGTCTTTGAATTCTGACATGTTTCGTGGGACTGATGTGTATATCTTATATTTCAGCCAAACCCAGAAACCTAAATCCATTGGAGGGAAATCGTATGATCGCGATGGCCACGAAACTACAGCGTTGTGAGAAATGACTCTATCTTGAAACTTTGTACCCGTTGAAAACTTATGAGTTCAAATGAAAGTTTCCTCCTCTCCTCTCTTGTGTTGTCATTGGACTTTTACAATGCTCTTCTTTTCAAATGTTTTATGCTAAAAATATTTGTCATGCATGTATCGCACAGATCACTTTTCTCCGAAGAGAATGGGTGTTGCCGTTCAAAAACTTCGAAATGTTTCACTGTAACCGTTACCGTCGTACATTGTAATACATTGGGGATAAAGTCACACCCTCCGGGCCACGAAATGGCCTCATGGTCAAAAAAGAAAGAGTGACCCCAAAATAACATCAGATACGAAATAAATAATACATGATACACAATATAAATAAGATATAAATAATACTCAAATATAAAACAAAAATAGGGAAAAACATATAACAAGCACTCACGAACATACAAACAAAAATTAACACAAAGGACAACATCAGATCAGAATTCTAATTACACCTCGATTTTCATTAACCCTTTCCGGCACGCTATCTTTTAAAATCGGAATTTTGATATATATATATATATATATATATATATATATAAAAAAAAGACAGGCAGTCTAATTAGGCCTAGAGGAGTACACAAGTAAAATTTTTTGAAGATAGCACTTATCGTTTTAATTCTGTGGGTGTGCCCAAAGTGGCACACTGATTGAATAGAGCTTCGAAAAGAGTGCTGAAATGAGCATTGTTGTCAATGAGCTAACCGATGAGAAGATGCAGAGAAACAAAGAGTACAGATTCTCCAGTTGTCCTAGATTATCGGTGAGCCCGGTCTGGGCACACCTAGGGTTTGATTTAGGCAAGATTTCAAGGTAAAAATTTAAAACTAATATAGAATAAGGAGATTAGTATGCAGCCAAAAAATAACATAGAAATTTCTTTTCAAACAATTCCTTTTATACCCTAACAAAAATCTAGAAGATTTCTTTGAAAACTGAGGTCTTGAAAAACTAAGCATGGTTAAAATATATGGGCTGGTTTGTGTTCAGCGTCCATCTACTATAAATAAAGAAGGTTCATAGTAACCTATAGTAACCTTCAAATCCTTTTTCATTCAATTTTTCTGCGCGTACAGAAGGAAGTGTTTAGGTGTGTCCAGACCGGATACACTGTGTCGCAAACGGTTAATAAATTTAAGGTCATCTTGTGCAAAAGATATAAAATCCTTGATATCAAAATTATCATTATATATATCATTACCAATTTTGCAAAGCTTCCTCTTATCGGCGAAAACCGTTACCGTGTTGTTTTAAATCATTACAATCGCTAGTGCACAGCTTCAAATATCTGAAATTTCATTTCGATTGATTTAGCGGAAAAGTCGCTAGTGGTTTATGTCTCCGGGAAGTGTTTTTATGACCACCCTGCATGTATGTGTTTTAAGCATGGAATAATAACGCAAATGCATACTTTAGTATCGAAATACACCTTTAAATATTTAATCTTTCTTACTGCTTTACGTAATGCGTTATTTTAAAAGAAGAATGACCGCCTTCTGTGCTTTTTATGATTATTTATTTACCTGCACTAAAACTTTCACAATTTTCTTAAAGAATATACGGTTTTGAATTTCCAATCCATAAGCATCCAGACACTGAGATTTCTAAGAAACGTTCAGAAAGCTTTACCATAAAACAACTGGAAACAAGCTTTTATAAGAATATTCAGAAACTGGGATCTCATATACAGTACTTAATTAAATGAGAGGATATAGTTCTTCTGGTCGTTTCTGAAACTTTACAAATCTGCCTATGATTTACTTCTCAAGAAAAACAAACCTTAGAAGCTAAAACCTCCTCTTCTTGTGGGTAAATTTAGCACGTAATCATTAGCAGTGCACGGAAACTAGATCTATGCCGGTGGTTTTATGTCTCTTCAAGAAGAATGGAAAAACCTTTGGTCTAAAGCATCGAGGCAATAATCTTTGTAAAGAGTAAACTTTATCACTTCAAAATCATGTTTTCTCTTTCACTGCTAGGAAGTTTGCTAATCTTTCCAGGGCTAGAATTGAATATTCTGTTATGTTTAGTGTAGGAAGCGTAGAGTTTAAGTCACGCGTCGACAATCTCTTTTTTCGCTGAGGGACAAAATCAGCCAAAATTACTTTTGGTGAATAATAAGATAAAATTTATTGAGAAAAAAATAATCTGAAATGTTTCATATTAAATTACATCCAAAGGGGCGTTTTGTTAACTTTTTAACATTTTGCGTGTTATCTTTTATTATTAAATATCACGTTCTTTGAACTTAAACCATAAAATTTAGTTCAATAGCAATGTCGCAAAATAATTTTAAAATGAGCCAATCTTTAGATTTTCCGATACACAGTTCCGCGCGCTGGAGATAAAAAGGTTTTTTTCCCCCGTAGCGTATTGCAATTGCTCGCTTTTACACAGTTGAGTTTGTTACCCGAAAATTCTTTAAAGTTTTACAAAATATGAAATCGAATTCCAACTTTCAAATGCCCATATTCGCAGTAGGATTACGTCATTCAAATTTGGATGGTTCTAGATACCGTTGTTTTATCACAATGCGAGAAATATACATACATTTATGCAGATTTTTCATTACTTAATTTCTTCAAATATAATGCAGGACTCTAACATTTGGTGGCAACAGTTTGAAAAGTGAACCGACATTTATACTATTCTGACGCAAAATGCCAAAACAAAAGTAATAGCTTTTCGGGACTCAAATCCCTTTGGACTAACAATTACAATACGTTTTGTATTTAAAACATAAAAATGTTTTAAATTATAATTATAGTTATTATAGAATTGAGAGTACTTTATTTTCCTCTTCGACATCAATAGCTTCGCTGATGCTGAATTTCTGACGTCAGTTTAGTCAGGTCTTGTTTAAAATTAGTTAAGACAAATACAAACATCTGAATTTTCGGTATTTAAGCTGATTCTGCTTTTATCTAAAATAAATTTCCTGAGTGAAAATATTTGTTGGCATTTATAAGTTGAATCGAATGCGGAAAAAATAGGGAAGCCTTTTTTTTTTTTTTTTTTTTTTTTTTTTTTTGAATTTACGGACCGACATTGCCAAGTTTATCGATTTCTCTTTAAAACTAACTTACTGTTTTTAAAACTACATGTTCGTTACTGCAGCTATGTAATCAAGCAAAAATGTTATTGCTATTATTTATTTTCAGTTTTCTTTTTATGTATTCTTCAAGTGCTCGTTCCATGATTATGTTCTATAATTTATTTTTATATATTTATTATAGGAGCTCTCAAGTGGGTCATATGAAATTATGAAATGGGTCATTCGGTGATCCGCGGGTCATAGGTTGCCGAGCCCTGTCTTATACCCATCTGACAAGAAAGGGAGTGTAAAAAGCTTTTACATGAAAAACAAGTGCAAAAGCCAAATTGTAAGTGCATTTCTTTTCCTATCATCCCAAGGGTACTAAACACTAAATTTATATTAAATCTCTTCAAAACAAATGGTCAAATATTTGCGATACTAAAACAACAAGAATCAGCATATTGTCTATAAATTTGACGAACCAGTCTTGGAGTTTGAATACAGAACCCTCTACATCAGTTTTAGGCGTGAAAACAATTAAGAAGAAGCTTATGCTCATGCGATATAAATACACTCGAAACTTCGAGAAAGCTACTGGCGCTTCGAGATTAAGCTATCAGCTCCACATGTTAATAAAAAATGAAAGCTACTACTTTTTAAAACTGAGGGTAAACTGATTTGAATGTGGATCATTAATTAGAACTGGAAGTTTTTATGAACGTAAAAGGCCTTTAGAAAATCTGATTCGAGAATGGAAGATGTTTTTTAATAATTTTGGCGGCAGAAAAATGGAAATGATGATTCTTTGACCAACAGTGTTGAATAACAGAAGATTTATTTGTTTTTTTCCCCTTAATATATGCCTCATGTTCCTTTGATAGAAAATTTACAGTTGTTTTAGTTTGACCACTGGTTGGTTAAATGACTGCAGAATCGTTTAACCAGCTAAATTAAAAAGATATTAATCATTTATCCATTGCAGATTGCAAACCATTGATTTAATTATTGCAGAATAAAAAATATCCAAGATCTATCCCGTTGAAAAATAAAAAACCTGCAGGACAAAGAGTTCATTAAGAAAAAGTAGTATTCATGCTAAATAAAAAGACCACGCATTCTCGCGAAAGAAAATTTTTAAATGATTTTCCTTTTTACTCAACGCCTATCAGCGGCCGAGCGGTAAAGTCGCTGAACACTGGTAGTTCGGTCTGAGGTTCGAATCCGGCGAACGGGCTGGCTGCATGGGCGTTTTCGTGGTTTTCCTCATGTGTAACGTGTATACGAGCCAGTTTTCCTTAGAAATTCCTCCACAACGGCATCCCTCCCCTTATACAGATAGTCCTCGAGGCTTTGCCGTAATTAAATAACCTAACGTAACCTTTTTACTGAACAATTAGCCCTACTACCCTGCTGCATATCTTTACAGTATGTGAAGCTCTGTGTTTACGAATGTTGTAAATTTGTAATGCAAGAATGTTTGTTTGCGCCCATTGCGATGCATGATTGGAAGGCGAGCTGAGTTCGCTCGTGGCCTCCAATGGGTTAAAATGGGTTCAGTTAAAGATCGGTCTCTTTTAAAGCACCTTTAGTTGCCTTTAAAATACGTTTCCTTTAAAACAAATTTAGTTAAATATAGTTACTTTAAAATGCGTCAGTTAGTTATCTTTTGTAGAGTCATTATGTACTCCAGTATCTATGTATCACAGTATTTATGCATTTTTCTGCATGTACTCATATCCCAGAATAATTTGATTATTAATTTAGAGTTACTAATTCAGAATTCAAACAACAAAAATCAGCGTTAATTTACAAAATTTTCACAGGACTAGTTTCGATGGTTTTACCGAACCATCATCTTCAGCTGCAAAACCGCAAATGAACAAGATAGGAAATAATGTTTAGATGAGATAAGAAAGCCTGGACAAGAATAAGCAAGTGGCGCCAGCTGTTGGCGAAACCAGAACTAAAACATAATTTCTCTAAAAGCCAAAGGCAAATTTGGATTGGAATTAGGATCGTTAACTAGAACAGAAAGATTTTTATGAACATGAAATGCCTCTAGAAAATCCAGTTCTCCAATGGAAGATGTTTTTTGAATAATTTTGGCAGCAGAAAAATTGAAAGTGTGATTTTCGGACCAACAATGTTCAGCAACAGAAGACTTCTGTGTTTCCTTTTTTCTAACATATGCCTCATGTTCTTTGACGCGAAATTTTAAGGCTCTCTTAGTTTGGTCAATGTAAATTAAACCGCACTGGCAAGGAATCCTATAAATACCCCAGGAATTCATATCCGGAATGGGGTCCTTGAGTATAGAAGTTGGAATTTTATTGATGGGAGAGTAAACAACCCAAAAGTTAAATTTCTGCAAAATATGTGCAACTTTATAGCTAATTGATGGAAAGAAGGGAATGACAACAGAATTTTTATAATCTCCTAAAATAAGAGTGTGGCTTTTAGTGTGTTGAGATGAGAATTTTTTAACTGCTTGATTAATAATGTTGGGTGAAAAGCCCCTGTCAATAGCTATTGCTTTTAAATAATTTAGTTCTTCATCAAGGGCTAGTTTGGAGGAGCAAACTTGAAGAGCACGGAAAACATAGGAATAAAATGAAGCTAACTTTTGTTTAGTCGGATGACATGATTTAAAGTGTGGTGGAAGGCAAACCTATGAAGGTTTACGGTAAACTGTAGTACTGAAGTTGGATGTGTTACGTGTGACCAGAATGTCGAGAAACGGAAGAGAATTGCAAGTCTCAAGTTCAAAAGTGAACTGAATAGCAGGATCAATAGAATTCATTGTTGAAAGAACTCTATTTAAATCATCTTTATTACCTTCAAACAGGGTAAAAGTATCGTCTACGTAGCGGAACCATGCCGGGAAGTTTAAAGTTTCAAACAATTTTGATTCATAATAATGCATGTAGATATCAGCCAGGATGGGACTGAGGGGGCTTCCCATGGCTAATCCCTCAGTTTGCTTGTAATATTTATTTTGGAAAACAAAATGTGTTTGTTTCAAACAGAGTTGAGTGAGAGAAATTAGCTCATCAATTTCGATGCAAGAGAAATGAAATTCGCGAAGTCTGGTTTCTAGACATCTTAATGCACCCTCCACTGGTGCAGGCTTTCTTATCTCATCTAAACATTATTTCCTATCTTGTTCATTTGCGGTTTTGCAGCTGAATATGATGGTTCGGTAAAACCATCGAAACTAGTCCTGTGAAAATTTTGTAAATTAACGCTGATTTTTGTTGTTTGAATTCTGAATTAGTATTTATTCGGCGTGTTATTGTGTCTTAATTATAGAAACCCCAAACAGGCTTACATTTTGCTTTCTTTTTTGCACGTGGTGTGGCCGCCATTTTGTGATTGTAGGAGTTTCGGTGAGTACATTTTTGCAATTTTCAAGTTATGTTTATGTTTTGTACATTTGGATATTGTGCTTTGCTTGCCTGATTTCATGAATTTTGCTTACAAACATTTTGTTTTCTATTCGTTTCAGTGAGGGATTTTTCTGCTATTTTGTGTGTACTTTATTATTGCTCAGTTAATTTAGTTTGATTTTCTGCATTGTTTATCATGCCTTCATCCGTTAATCGTTTCACTAAATTACGCCTGAAACGGCAAAAATTCCTGAATCATCTTGACTTTTTACTTAAATGTAAATGTAAAAAATTGATCCCCAATTTTATTCAAATCAAATCTAATCAAAAACCTTCGAGTCGCGTTTCAAGAATTCTGTTAAATTGCAAACTTGCCTTACTTCGGTCCGTGATAAGGGATACACGTCAACAATTGTCCAAAATTGAACATGAACTCTATAAGCTTCATCTGGAACTCGCTAAAACATATCCAAAATTCACTGCCCTTGAACAAAAGTCTTGGTCTAGAACGGAGAATGCACTTAACCGTCATAAAAACACCCTTGCAGTTAAATTCGAAAAACTTCTTTTACAGTCTTCCAGTCCAAGTAGTTCAAAAAATCTTCCCATTGTAAACATCAAGCCAATAGTTAATATTTCTAATGTTAGTCTTTCAGAAGAACAAGAGAGAATTCTAAAATATAATTTTAACTTCTCACAAACCTGTAAACCCTCGATTCCAAAGATTTTGGCTCCTATCGAAAAAGCTTTCATGTTCAGTAAAGTTTCAGATTCACAGAAAGAAATGATTAGGCATCTTATCGCTCATAATGTGAAATTCAATAATAAACCTTTGAAACCAAATCTAACTGCGAGAGAAAGAGCTACAGTGCGCGAGATTCATTCTAACCCGGATATTGTCATTTCAAAGGCCGACAAAGGTGGCCAGATAGTCGTCATGGATAAGAACACTTACATCGATGGTGTCACTAAACTCTTAAACGAAGGACCATATAATCCGATCCCTAAAGATCCTTCACCTTCGGACTTATCCAAAATAAAAACTGCGATCAAATCTTCGCAAATCATTTCAAGCAACTTAAAACATTCGCTTATCCCATCTGTTGCGAATTGTGCCAGATTATATGCTCTTCCCAAAATTCATAAAAGTGGTATTCCTTTCCGCCCTATTGTATCAAATTTAGGTACTGCCTCGTATCCATTAGCTAAATATTTAGTTTCTAGATTTTCCACTCTATTAGACAATAACATTTACACCATAAAAAATTCAATAGAGTTTGTAAAAAAGGTTAAAAACATTTCTCCTCGTAATTTACTCATGGTTTCTTTTGATGTAAAATCATTATTCACCAATGTTCCAGTGGAGGGTGCATTAAGATGTCTAGAAACCAGACTTCGCGAATTTCATTTCTCTTGCATCGAAATTGATGAGCTAATTTCTCTCACTCAACTCTGTTTGAAACAAACACATTTTGTTTTCCAAAATAAATATTACAAGCAAACTGAGGGATTAGCCATGGGAAGCCCCCTCAGTCCCATCCTGGCTGATATCTACATGCATTATTATGAATCAAAATTGTTTGAAACTTTAAACTTCCCGGCATGGTTCCGCTACGTAGACGATACTTTTACCCTGTTTGAAGGTAATAAAGATGATTTAAATAGAGTTCTTTCAACAATGAATTCTATTGATCCTGCTATTCAGTTCACTTTTGAACTTGAGACTTGCAATTCTCTTCCGTTTCTCGACATTCTGGTCACACGTAACACATCCAACTTCAGTACTACAGTTTACCGTAAACCTTCATCGGTTTGCCTTCCACCACACTTTAAATCATGTCATCCGACTAAACAAAAGTTAGCTTCATTTTATTCCTATGTTTTTCGTGCTCTTCAAGTTTGCTCCTCCAAACTAGCCCTTGATGAAGAACTAAATTATTTAAAAGCAATAGCTATTGACAGGGGCTTTTCACCCAACATTATTAATCAAGCAGTTAAAAAATTCTCATCTCAGCACACCAAATGGCACACTCTTATTTTAGGAGATTATAAAAATTCTGTTGTCATTCCCTTCTTTCCATCAATTAGCTATAAAGTTGCACATATTTTGCAGAAATTTAACTTTTGGGTTGTTTACTCTCCCATCAATAAAATTCCAACTTCTATACTCAAGGACCCCATTCCGGATATGAATTCCTGGGGTATTTATAGGATTCCTTGCCAGTGCGGTTTAATTTACATTGACCAAACTAAGAGAGCCTTAAAATTTCGCGTCAAAGAACATGAGGCATATGTTAGAAAAAAGGAAACACAGAAGTCTTCTGTTGCTGAACATTGTTGGTCCGAAAATCACACTTTCAATTTTTCTGCTGCCAAAATTATTCAAAAAACATCTTCCATTGGAGAACTGGATTTTCTAGAGGCATTTCATGTTCATAAAAATCTTTCTGTTCTAGTTAACGATCCTAATTCCAATCCAAATTTGCCTTCGGCTTTTAGAGAAATTATGTTTTAGTTCTGGTTTCGCCAACAGATGGCGCCACTTGCTTATTCTTGTCCAGGCTTTCTTATCTCATCTAAACATTATTTCCTATCTTGTTCATTTGCGGTTTTGCAGCTGAAGATGATGGTTCGGTAAAACCATCGAAACTAGTCCTGTGAAAATTTTGTAAATTAACGCTGATTTTTGTTGTTTGAATTCTGAATTAGTATTTATTCGGCGTGTTATTGTGTCTTAATTAATTTAGAGTTATTTTAATGTATTGTTTGAATGTAAAAGTAGCATGTTACAAACGACCCTGTATGGCCATGTACTTATATTTTTCTTTGATATCAATAAATACTGGAGCCCGGGTAGTTGGATGGCAGCGAACCCCGTCGTCGGCTCTGGGTAATAGTGGACGTGGTGCTGTCCTGATTAACCATTAAGATAAAGGGACAGTGCCCACGTCCTCCGTCACTTGTCACTTTTAGTGTCATTATGATTTTTTGAAGCAGAAGAGGGGAAATACGCACAGTGCCCTCGGCGGGACTCGAACCCTGGACGTCTCGAGTATGCGTCGAGTATGCTTCCAATTGCACCACGAAGGCATACGGAAAGGAGTAAGAAAACGCCTTATACAACCCCCCCCTTTAAAAAGGCGACTGGTGATTGGGGAACACAATCGCCAAATTCTGTTGGTCACGAATTATCGTCCACCGCCTTATAGTTCTCGCGCCATTTGTAGATTCAATAGAATTTTTTTATGCTGGATACAAGAAAAATGTACAGTGAGACTCGAGAATTCCATATGCATCGAGTCATTCCGAATTCTATCATTCCGAATATGCGTTGAATGTGATTCCAGTTACACCCTGAAGGCATACGGAAAGGAGGTAGAAAATAACTCATACATTTACAACGCGTTTATTTTCTTTTAAAATGCATTTCTCATTGAAATTAACCGAAATGATTAATTAAATTTTACCATTTACCAAATTTTAAATTAAAAATAGCACTGTCAGGAAAACATTAGAAAAATGTTTTAGTCCGGCTGTCATTGAAAGTTAATAAATTCACGAAGAAAACATTCCTATAATAAGAGGAAAACATGACAGAAGGGAAAAAAACTGCTCTTGGAATAAAAGGAAAAATATTAAATTTCAAAATGAAAGAAAAATAAGACATGTACTCAATATGCTATTTCTGCGTTTTTGTGCTGTTTGAGTTTTTTCTCACTTCAAAATATTATTTTTATTGCTTCCAGACACGCTAGACCTAATTGACTCGGTAACGCAATAAGAATAAGAGCAGTTACACAAGAAGCTCAACCCCCCGAATCGAGGTTTCTTAATTTTTTTCGTCTGTGTGTGCGATATATATTTGCTTAAATCCTATCTTTTATTAGTCCAAAGGGATTTGAATCCCGAAGGACTATTAGTGTCGTTTTGGCATTTTGCGTCGGACGGATAAATGTCGGTTCACTTTTCAAACTGTTGCCACAAAATGTTAGAGTCCTGCATTATATTTGAAGAAATTAAATAATGAAAAATCTGCATAAATGTATGTATATTTCTCGTATTGTGATAAAACAACGGTACATAGAGTCATCGAATTTTGAATAACGTAATCCTCCAACGAATATGAGCATGTGGAAGACCAAATTTGAAATTTGTTTTATGATCGATTTCCTATTTTTTAAAACTTTGACGAATTTTTGATTAACAAACTCAAGGATTTCAAAGCGAGCAATGGCAACGTTGTGCAGAAAAAACATTTTTATCTCCAGCGCGTGAGTCTCTGTATCGGAAATTCTAAAGATATGCTCGTTTTAAAACTATTTTGCGATATTGCTGTTGCACTGGATCTTATGGTTTAAGTGCGAGGAACATGATATTTAATAAAGAAAGGTAACACACAAAATGTTAAAAAACGCCCCTTTGGACGTAATTTAAAATCTGAAACATTTCAGATTTTTTTAAATTTGTTTTCTTGCTGTATTTACACACGAATTCATTAATGTTTTAGTTAAGAGAAAGGAAACAAATTTTATTCATCCATTAATATGTTCTTAATATTATTATAATATGCTCGTTGCTGAACCTCGATTGTACGGATGCAACAAGCACCTAAGTTAATAAAATTATGAAAAAAAAAAAAAAAAAAAAAAAAAAAAACGGATTCTGGATGTCGCAAAAATTGTTGATCTAAAGATCTCATTGAGAATAGCAATGCTTTCAAAACTGATCTTAAATTCGTGAAAACTAGAGTCCACACAGCTGCTTAAGATTGATGAAAAACTGACTTTTCAAATTTAGATCTACAGTGTCTCACAAAAGTGATGGGACACTTGTGCTTTACAAAAGGAAACTGTAATAAAATAAAGTAAAAAAGATGTAAACATTTTTTGTGGGTGTGTTTCATACTTAAATTTAGTAACAATTATTACATAACATACATTTTCTCAAAATATTAAAATATTAATTTAATAAAAATACAATTGTTTAGAACGGAGCAAAAAATGGCTCACATAAGTGATGGGACACCATTAGATACTACTACATACTACAATAAAAATATTTTTGGGAGTTTTTATTTTTACTCAAAAGCAATTGGCAATAATTTATAAAATTGTCTGTAGTATTTCTCTCCAGTTTGTTTTGGAATTTTTGTGTTTTTTAGCTCTGTGCAGCCATTATGCTAAACGAAATGAATGCTAAACGAAAAGAAACTTTGCCCGAAATTTGAGGATTAGTTATTAATTTGCATATTGAACGTGGAAAATCTATTAGAGAAACTGATGAAACAGTTAATTTGAGTCATTCAACAGTTTTCAATATCATTAAACGATATAAAAATAATCATATGATTCAGGATAAAAGAAGATCTGGCCGACCATCAAAGCTATCCAATGGAAGAAAGGGAATTATCGTTCGAAATATTAAAAAAAAATCCAAGAATGAGTGCTCCTAATGTTTCTGCTGATTTACAAGCATTATATGGAGTAATTGTTAATCCTGAGACTATTAGAAGAGTAATTCGATCTGCTGGATATCACGGTGGAGCAGCCGGGAAAAATTCTTCGTAAGTGAAAAGAATAGAAAACTCAGACTGGCTTTCGCAAAATCCAACGTAAATAAGAATTCTGATTACTGGAATGAAGTTATATTTGCTGATGAGAGTAAATTTAATATATTTGGTTCTGGCGGTAGAATCTTGGTGTGGAGAAAACCCAGGGAAGAATTTCGCAAACAGAACTTGGTGCCAACAGTAAAACATGGTGGAGGAGGAGTTATGGTATGAGGGTGTATGTCGTCCGCTGGAGTTGGTAATTTTGTTTTTATTGACAGTATAATGGATCAGTACAAGTATATTGACATTTTAAAATCAAAATTTGAAATCTTCAGAGCAAATTTTAAACCTTCATAACGATTATAAATTCTACCAGGACAATGACCACAAGCACATTGCTTTAAACGTTAGAATCTGGCTGCTGTATAACTGTCCTGAAATAATAAAAACACCACCACAATCTCCAGACTTAAATCCGATAGATAATATTTGGCAGGAATTAGAATCAAGAATTCGCAAACACACCATTTCTTCAAAGCAACAATTAAAATCGGTGCTTCAAAAAGAATGGGGTAAAATCACTCCAGAAATCACAAAAAAATTAGTCGAATCCATCGCAAGAAGACTAAATCATGTTTTAAAAGTAAAAGGAAATCCAACAAAATATTAAAACCTTTTAAAAAGTAAAATTTTTGGATAAATATTTGATGGAAAAGGAAGTGTCCCATCACTTATGTGAGCCATTTTTTGCTCCGTTTTAAACAATTGTATTTTTTTTTAAATTAATATTTTAACGTTTTGAGAAAATGTATGTTTTGTAATAATTGTTACTAAATTTAAGTATGAAACACACTCACAAAAAATTTTTACATGTTTTTTTAATTTAGTTTACTACAGTTTCCTTTTGTGAAGCACAAGTGTCCCATCACTTTTGTGACACACTGTAGAAACATTACATTAA
Source organism: Stegodyphus dumicola (assembly GCF_044657685.1). Lineage (NCBI taxonomy): Eukaryota > Metazoa > Arthropoda > Arachnida > Araneae > Eresidae > Stegodyphus > Stegodyphus dumicola. Next base: position 265,345,615 of record NC_140769.1, on the reverse strand, counting down.
GTAGAATTCTTCTAATTTAATGTTGAAGCGATTTTTCGTACATATTTTAATTTAAAGATCAAACTAAAAGTCTCAAAATTTTACTATTTGCACCATCGGATAGAGCGAAAAGAAATCTTTTAAAGGAAGTTTACAAGAGGTTTTTAACGCAACTGCTGATACTTCTGATATTTTCGGAAAACTCCCTGGATGTTCCCGATCATAACAGAAATGTTGCAAGTAAGACTCATTGTTCATTTGTGGGGCTCGACCCTTTTATATAGTAACTAAATGTGGAGGAACTAAGCGAATAATCGCTTTAGTTCAGGAACTGAGACTTAAACTAGAGAATTGTTAATTGCCCTTTATTTCTCAAAATAAGATTTAACAGTAGGATCCTCTCTCAGGGCGTACTGCAAAGCCTCCACTTGGGTTTGAACTCAAAGTAATAAGAAATGAGACTTAACTAAAACGATATAGCCAAAGCTATCAGAATTTCTAGGTAGTTCGCTCTTAAATATCGAATGAGCTAGCGAAGCATCAAGGGCCTGTAATCATGGACCTTATAAGAAATAGACACCCAAACGGGTTTTCTCCCTCGTCTGAGGCGCTGCCAGCTGTCACCTTGATCACATCCCGAGGAGTAGGGACGACTTGCAGAAATTTAACATTGGTTGCCTATTGCAGCGTGTATAATTGTCAAGAAAAAGCTGGTTGTAGGGCCTCATTTCACAAATTAGAATTTCTACATATTTTTATTTTTGAAATTGAGATTGATTTTTAAAAATTTAGCATATTTATCAAGCATAGTTAACGTTCCAAATATTATAAAACCATTCCATGCTTTCAGGGCTGGATATTTTTTTAGCTTTCCCTATTCTGTAAGGAAATTTGTAACTACTTCTTTTAGAAAATAATATTTTAAATCTGAACTAATAGAAAAATTCAAACAATCAATTTTCTCTTGCAATTTTTATGCTTTTTATTGGTGTAAGTAAGTAAAAAATACTAAAATATTTAAAAAGAATTTTTGAAAGTTTTGTTTAAAATTCTAAATTGTGCTGCTTTTTTAAAATTATAGATGAGTATTATAGCACAATTTCTATAAAGGAATTTTATTTCAATTATATTTCATAATACATCATTGTGGTAAACACTTTTGACTCCTGAAAAATGTTTATACGTTTAATTCTAATCTTAAAATTGTATTTAACCGTAATAATTAATTTTGCTTGTATTTTAGAGTGATTATTTTTTGAATTTATTTTTAGTTCTGCATAAGATTTTTCTTATTTACTGTTAATTTAATTTATTAGCCCAAAAGGGCGGTAGCCTAGAAAGGCTTTAATTTCGAAGCGGCATTTTGCGCTGTTTTACTATAAATGTCCGTGTCTCCTTGCAAATTGTTGTTACGAAGTATTATCGCCCTGTAGTATATGTAAGGAATTTAAGTAATGAAAAATCTGCATCAATACATGTATGTTTCTCGCACTGTGACAAAAACGACAGTATCTAGAACCATCAAATTTTGAATAATGTAATCCTCCACCCGAACTTGGGCATCTGGACGGCCGAATTTCGAATTTTTTTTAATCTATTTCATATTTGGTAAAACTTTAACGCCTTTTTGATTAACAATCTCAACGAGTTCAGATCGAGCACTGTACAGAAAACAACAGTTTTATCTCCAGTGCGGAAATTCTTAAGATATGCTGTTTTCAAATGTATGTGGTTTACGGGCGAAGAACATGATATTCAATAAATATAGGTAACACACAAAACTTTAAATAAAGAGTGCGTCTAGATTTTATTTTATCTTTTTTTTTTCCTTCATTACGCTCAGAAAATTTTATGCTCCGAATTTTATGAATTATTAAAATAACTAATACACTTTAATGTTAATAATTTAATGATAAAATAAATATGATCGTTTTGTAATGTTATTATAGTTTGGAAAATTACTGTCTGAAAATGTTCATTAATTTTTTTTTAAAAAATTATCAGATCTTGTTTAATTTTACCTTATTTATTTCAAAGCATCACGTACTATTAATCTTATTTAATTTTACTTTATTTTTACGCAAAATTAAGTTCATAAATTTTGTGCTTAGAGTTTTACCGTTTTACCAAAGTAAAGATGTTTGTACAAGAATTACGCGTGAAAGAAATGCTCGAAATGCTGTAAAAAGTGCTTTTATGAGATATATTAAATCCTATTTGGAAAAAACTGTGACTTTCATAATCTCATCACTATACAACGGATCACATTTAATAATTAAAAAGAGTTACGTGATACAAACGCCGTACGTTTCAGTGTTAAAGTAAAGAAGATCGTTCCTACTCTTTCTTGCAGACATGTCTGTGACGCGGGCCCCGGCAATGGGTTAGTCTATCTCTTATAAGGTCTATGCCTGTAATACTGCCGAGCGTAGTAAAAGCTTAGAGAAATTTAACCAAAACTCTGACGCTTTCTCCCAAAGTTAGTGGACTTCGACGAATAAACTCACTCTAAAATACAAGCAAAATTAATTATTACGGTTAAATACAATTTTAATATTAGAACTCTTACTCATTTGCATTAAACGCGACTCTAAAAACAGTTTCTGGTAGGAAATTGTAAGCTGATAATAGGAAGGACAGGCAAGTATCTTTAACTAAACATAACTGATAAAAACTTATGATAAACCATACATATAGTTGAAAATTGAGTTTACAATTTAATTACGTTATTGGTAACCTGTCACTGAGACTAAGAAAACAAAAATTTAAAAAATTTTATGCTCTGATTAAATAAGCTTATACTTAAAACTTCCGTACGGAATGACTTCCTTGTACGGAATATTAAATTATGCACATTTTTTCTTGCATTTCATTTAAACTTATTGGATTGAATTAAATCTACTTCGCCGACAGCGCATAAACCACAATAGAATATATGCATTCTTTAAAATTCACTTTGTTTACCATAGCGACACTCTGGCGCTAGATTCACTTAACAGTATTATATTTCGTTCGTATTATAACTCAAAATGCACAAAATTTATATCATTTAAAGAATAGAATTATCTAATCGTTGCCACATGTTCTACTCAAATACTATAATAAAGCTAGAATGATGTATAAAAGAAATTAAGCAAACAAAACAAACAAACAAAAAAAAAACAGTTTTTTACAGACGATTGAGTATTTCCCATTCAATTAATTCAGTTCTCACTTCGCGAGAAGGCAAAAATACATAAAAACTCAAAATATCTATATTAAAAATTACGAAGTAAATCTTAAACACTTATTTCCTCGAAAAAATTCCAGAAAGGATTAAGCATGATTTAATTGGCAATAATAAATGAAGGCATTATCTTTGTTGTTGCGAAGCTAAGCTTCTCTAGATTGGCAACAAATCCACTAGTCTGCTGTTTCAAATGTAACAAAGAAATGGCCGCCATCAAAGGTATTATTAGGCTTAGCGGCAGTTAAACAACTTTAAAATTGTTGATAATTCTAAAAATATTGCATACGGATTTACTTATAATATAAGTATAATATAAATATAATAATATATAAGTATTATTATATATATAGTATATATATAGTATAAGTATTATTATATTATAGTATAATATAAGTATAATATAAGTATAATAATATATAAGGCATAAAATCTTAAGCGGAAGATAAGAACAACATAATTCAATCATTTTTAAGCAAAAAATGTACAGTTTACAAACATATAAGAGTAAAGAAACTGAGATCATTGAGCCGGGTAGCAGAGTGGATATATATATAAATATATTTATATACGTTTGGCGCGGCCGATTGCAACCAAAATACGAGGTGCACATGTACATAATATAGCAGTCCTATATACAAAATTTCAAAGCTCTGAGGCTACTTGTTTTTGAGTTATGAGAGATACGCACGTACGTACGTACATACACCAGGAAAAATTCTCTTCAGAATTTATTTTAAAGCAGTTTTATAATTTTTTTGGAGGAAAAGAGTCTTTTATTCTGTTCTTACGTACAGATATCACGAAAAACATCGTAAAAATGCATTCGATAGCGGTCAAAATGGATATTTTCTTTGAAATATGCTGCCTGAAACTTTTCGTGATTTTCAATACTTCCCTTTTACTTCGTACAAGGAAGTAAAAACAATGTATTATAAAGTTATCAGACGTTTTAAGCTTGTTGCCAACGCAGAGCAATGAAATAATAAATACTGATATCATCCTACTTTCGTGTGATAATAGCGAACACACATATTTAAAAGTTATTTTGTATTACTGTAAACATCACGTATAGATAAAAAGTATGATATTGATAAAAATTGTATTGTTTTCATTCAAACAGAAATTAAGATTTCTAATTGAATTACTTTAAGCTAGAAAATATCTGATTAGATTAGTAAGCTAAAATTTCTGAGTAAGCGGGTAATTACAGTTGCACATTTCTTAAAATCGATTAATTATAGACTCTAGAGAGAGAGAAAACACGTGGTTCATTGATTTTCTGGAAGCGGAAAAATTCATTTAAACATTTGACAGTGATATGCAGATACATAAATAATGAATTAAATTATGAGCTTATGAATAAATGGAGAAAGGTAAACTTCTTTTTCAGTTTGCTAAATATTGCATACTGATGCTTAGACTTCCATCTCGAGATTTGCTTTTGAGAACAGTTCTTAGCTAATTTAGAGAGGAAATTTGTTTTTGCTTTGTTCAAATACTGAATTGGTTAAAGGCAAATTGGCTATAGGAATGTAAACTGCGAGCGAAGGTGCTCTACAAACGTTTACCTTATCAATATTTATCTTTTCAAACACTTTGCTTGTGTAGATGAGTTGATCAGTTTGCTCCATAATAATTCATTTACATTATTGCTTTGAATTATTGTCATGAAATAAATTTATTAATTTTCAAATTTTTTTTTAGGGAATCGTAGCAATAATGGTCCCGAAACTTATAGTACTTTATGCGTTAATAATATCCATCAAGTATTCTGGCTTGTAAAACTTATATACTGTAATAAAAGCACAGTTTCGTTTTTTTTTTTTACACAACTAAGTTATAGCACTAACAAAATAAATAAATAATAACACTGCAAATGGGTAAAAATTATTAAAAACATTAATAAATAAAAATAATAAAATAATAAATAATGTTGCGTTCTACGGGTTTGTGCTTTTGGAGTGATTGGCGACAACACTTGATGAAAAATCAAAATGCAATTTATTCGCCAGTATTATATAGGACTGTTCCAGAGACACTTTTGCAGCTGTCGAAAAACTACGATAAATACGCAAAACAATCAGCAACACAGCCCTGAGGCTAGTACAACTCCCGATTCGGTTTAGTCGTTTTCAAGCTAATTTCTGAACACAAAACACTATTACTAAACTCAACATACTACACTAAACTTAAAATACTCTCATGATACACTGTTAAAGACAGGGTTTACGCAGCTTTTGACCTGCCTTTCAGAACATTCTAAGGAAAACCGGTAAGAATTAGTTCCAGAAGGTTCTCCATCCGTCCATGGTATATCGCCAATTTTCGACAAATGGGCTATTTCTCGCCAAATATGGCAACCCTGCTTTCCCTTGCCATTTTATGGCAACCCTAAAACTGCTTTGAGGGGAAGCCATCTTACCGCGTTTGTACATTTCGTAACAGTATGATACGAATGATAAACTAAAATAGAAAAGAGATGACTCCAGTAAATTATAAAATTATTTGGAAAGCTGAATGAATTTCTGTTCTGTAAAATAAAACTGCTATTTTATATATATTAAGTAAAACCTCTGTAGACTTGCATACTATATTCGTTGATCCATTGAATCCAACCACGATTTGCTGAAATAAGGCTCACGCCATATAAGAACAGGCCATGACAATGTTTCAGTGGGAATCATTACTCCAGAATACAGTCTTCCTATACATCAAGAATCAACAACGATATTCCTTAGCTGTTGCAAAGTATTGTTTGCTGAATTGGAATCATCGTATGCATATTCTGTATTCTTACTCCGCAGAATTCCAAGCGTTGCAAAGCATTTCAAACGCTATGTATGCAAAATTTTAAAGGTTGTGATACAGTCAAAAGTCGTTAAACCGGACTCGTCGGGACTTCGGCGATTCCGGATTATCGATTTTTCCGGATTATAGATCATCACTTTAAATCTCGTAAGATGGCATGCAGAAATTCTAAAATTAAAAATATGAAACCGTAATTTATGAAATAAAGAACAATTATGATCTAAAGGGTATCAAAATTTACAAAAAAAAAAAAAAAAAAAAAAAAAAAAAAAAGCTTAATATTTATTTGTTTACTTTATTAAACATTTCTTTCAATGTAAGTTGCTTCGTTTTATGTGATGATACTTTCTCTTTAATTCTATAAACAGACATAATTTCTTGTTCAGATACAAAGTTCCACTGTTCGAGTCCCGTTAATTGCTGTGCCGAGAATACCGACTAACTTGTCAATCGAAATTTTTTCGTTTTCACTAAACTCTCTGTCACATTTTTCATGTCTTTATCCATTTTTTGCAGCAATTCTACTTTTTGTTTAATGAACATCGAAACATACTTTCGTTTTGTACGATCCTTTGGGAGCTCCAGAATCGGAAATTCTATTTGACATAATCGAAAGTTCAAGATTACTTTTATAGTATTGCTCTTACAGTCTGCAAAAAATAATAAGCCGGATCCAATTCGAAGATTAAGGAACAATGCAATCATCAACATTAACTGAAATAGATAATTAGCTAATTTTAGCTTATACCGTCGGTTATACATAAAACGCGCACGCGAAAATGTATTCTGCGCTTGCGCACACTCATATTCGCAGTCGCAAAGGTCTTACGCGCACGCGTAAACGCCTATGCGCATGTGTTAACGCGGCGCATGCGCAGAAAGTTTTTAGCTTTGAGGTCCGGATTATAGATCATTCCGGATTATGGGTGTCCGAATTAACGACTTTTGACTGTATTAAGGTCCTTGAAACTATGTGAATATTAAGGTCCTTGATTAGATATCGTTTGGGATAATCTACCTTTATGTCTAGAATCAACTACGTATGGCTAATTGAGTTCTACTACTGGATGTCGTCGTCATCGTTAATTCAGACTTCATGTAACCATGCGATAACAGACCGCGCGGTGTTTTAATATGTAGTATTTTAGATGCTTCGAAATGTATGATGTTTATAGAATATACTCGGAAATACAAAAAATTATGAGTAATCGAAACTTCGTATCATTACTTTACAGTACTCTAATGATATTGTTTATTTTTTATCTATTTTTTTGAAAATTATTGAGCTTTGAGAACAATTAAACAAAAATAGGAAAATATTTCAGTCTTGAATATCTATAGCAAGAAACATATGACAGTGAAGTTATTTATTGTTCATCTTATGAATTCTGAATACTTAATAACTGCGAAATTTCAATAAGCCATACCTGAAAAACTCTTCTTTTTTTTACTGTCCATCGTTTTATTGATCGTATTTAGATATTATTTCTCGTATTTTAAGATGTCTATAAAGAGTGTGTGTGTGTGTGATTATGGCAAAGCCTCGAGGGCTATCTGCCTAAGGGGAGGGATGCCTTCGTGGAGGACTTTCTAAGGGAAACTGGCTCGTATACACGTTACACATGGGGAAAACCACGAAAACGCCCATGCAGCCAGCCCGTTCGCGGGATTCGAACCTCGGACTGAACTACCAGTGTTCAGCGACTTTACCGCTCGGCCGCTGGTGGGGTCTATAAAGAGTAAAATGCAAATTAATGACTTTTATAGTCAATCAACTTCGCCTTATTACATTTTGGGCAGTATAAAATTAGTGATTTGAGAAAAAAATAGTAATTAAATGATTCAAAGGCAAATATTAAAATATCTGATATGAATACCACATGAGTTCTCTGTAAGGCCTCTTAAATTATATATAGATGTTTTCCGCTTTCAATTTAAACTTATTTCCTATAATTTCATTAGACATATATTTCTCATTCAATACATTTAGATCTCTCTTCGCGGCAAGGCAAAAAAGTATGTAAAAACTCAAAACATTTTCATTAAAAATTGTAAAACACAAAAAAATCTACAACATCAAATACAGTTAAAAGCGTTTAAAGAAAAACTATTTTTGGATTTAAAATTAGAGCTTCTAAGCAAAAACAAACAATTTGCCAACGGGCAGAAAGGTCACATTTTCGGTGCACATTCATTTAAACTTAACTTCTGGTCACACTGGGCATAAAGACAATGAAATTGGTGAAACCAACTGACTTAAATCACTGCACTACTAGGAGCTTCAAATGTAAACAATAGCCGCCTTATTGTGCCTAGCGATACTTGATTTTGGATAATTCTAAAACTATTTCATGCATTTACGAAAGGCATAAAATCCTTAAAGGGAACATAAGACATAACAACTCATTTCGGAGTTATGCGAGTTACATTCATACTTACGTAAATCTGATGTAAATTCATTTTAAATAGTTTGTTTTGTAAAAATGAGTCCTTTATTCTGTTCATACGTCCAGATCTCAAGGAAAAAAATCGTTCAAATGGATTCCGAAGCGGTCAAACTGGGTATTTTAGTTTAAATACAATACCCGGAATTTTTCGCGATTACAATACAAGGAAGAAAAAAGGATCTTTATTTGTATTTAAAAATTATTCTCCAGTTTTTTTGCTATTAAAATACATTTTTAACATCGTTATTTTTAATTAATTTTGCAAATCTGTTAAATCTTTTACGAATTTTTTCTAGAACTTTCAAGTAAAAATTCATTATTTTCAGTAATAGGCTAATTATGTAACTTCTATTTATATATGAAGTATTTATATGTGTAGTATGCACTACTTTTCAAAGGACATTACTTTTAACAAACTCGAAAGACTGTTATGATTCGAAAAGTATATTGACTCGAAAGACTGTTATGATTCGAAAAGACTGTGACTCGAAAATTTTGTTAAACTCGAAAATATAGAAAAAAAAAAAAAAAAAAAAAAAAATTCATACCTTTAATTAACACTTACTATCTTTTATATAACAAAACACGAGACTTATATAAAAGTCATCGAAAATTAATGTGGAAGGTTTAGTTACGTAGTCCGTAAGTCGCTAAAATACACAATTATATTATAAATGCGACCTAAAACTAAAACCAAAACTATTATTTACAGTCAACCTCTCTAAATCAAAACATATTACATTTTCTTTTTCTTTCATGAGCCCACCAGCGGCCGAGCGGTAAAGACGCTGAACACTGGTAGTTCGGTCTGAGGTTCGAATCCCGCGAACGGGCTGGCTGCATGGGCGTTTTCGTGGTTTTCCCCATGTGTAACGTGTATACGAGCCAGTTTCCCTTAGAAAGTCCTCCACGAAAGGCATCCCTCCCTTTAGGCAGATAGCCCTCGTGTGCTTTGCCATAATTAAATACACACCAACACACACACACCTTTTTCTTTTATAAAATATATTTAATTTCTATTTTTCGTAACCAAATAGAATACCAACAGTTATATATGTCATTTAATATTATAACTTATATATTAAAATGTCATATGTAATATAAAGCGTTATGTTTTTTAATTTAAATTAAATTAACTCTTGCTTTGAAAAAGATGAAATTAAAATTGTCTTCTTTTTCTGTTAGACAGTAATTCATGCAATTTTAAAAATTTCACTTCTAGTTTCAGAAAACTTAAACAAACTTTACGAAACTTAAACTTCAAGGGCAATCAGATAATTATCAAAATGAGGAATAAAATGTACAAATTCAGATTAAGATATTTATAAGAAAAGATATAGCGTAAAGAAGAGGAAGAGATTAATTGTTAACATTAAAAAAGAACGATGATTTTTCTCAAATTTTATGTTGATGTGTAAAATAGTGCCCTTTAACGAAGAAAAATTTAAATAATATCGTGATAATTTAAATAATATCGTGATAGGATTGAGAACAATTCACCCTTTTTTCCCGTAAAAGATATTTTAAATTGATAAAAAGCAGCGTGTTTTAAAACCAAAAATTTATTTCCCAAAATGTGCAACTTTTCCAAACAATTTGAAAATAGACTTAGTAAAGAAATTCCTAAAATATAAGAAGATTCTGCAGAAGACTTAGAATTTAAGAACTTTTTTAAATTGCTGGTATTTAAGAAAGAATTTAGTAGGTTACAGTTTTCAGTTCTTTAATGCTTTATATACTTCTGCATACAAATTTACTTTTCAAGTATATTAATACAAAAAATAAATTTGAAAACTAGGTAAGCCATGGACTGAAAAAACAATCTTATATCAATTTGAAATCTGAAAAATCAATCTGAAAATTGGAAATCTGAAAATCATCTGAAACCTGAAAATCATCTGAAATCTGGATCTGAAATCAATGTGAAATCTGAAAAATCAATCTGAATCAATCTGAAAACTTATCTTATAAAAACAGTCCCTAGCCAAAGGCGATTTTACTAACGCAGAATATATAACAAGGATAGTTTTAAATACTAATCTTGCTACTACGGATATATCATCAATACAATGCATAATGAAAAGGAACCAACACATCGTCCTTTGATATGCGGAAATGGTTTAATTTCCATTATCAAGGTCAACTCGATAGCTGTCTTAATGCATTAAGGTACAAAAGTATCAGAAAACAGACTTGATAATTATTTTAATATAAAAATGATAGTTTAAACAAATTAAAGTTCTTTCCAACACTAGATAAGAAACTAGAGTTTAATGAGAAAATATTAAATATCAACTTAAAAGATTTAAATTCAGTTTCAGTAAATATTTTCAATTATTATGTCACTTTTAAATCAATCCCATGAGGTAGGTACTTACTAGTTTGAATATAAATTAATCTTCTAACTAGATTTTAGTATCATAAAAAAGGTAAAACATTTTAAATTGTAACAGTAACTAATTTCGCTAGATTAATAATAAAGACTTAATAAGTAGATGACGCAAAGTGATGTAAGTTTATCAGCTTTAAAACTGTTTGCAAAGTTAAAATATTAAAACAAACTTCACAAGAACGAGGTAAGTTAACTTTTATTACCTTTAAGTTAAACATTACTGTTCATTCAAAAGTATTATTTTTATTATTAACAAATTAAACACCTCAGAAGTTTGCATTATAATGCTAACATATTAAAATGATTGATATTTTGAACTCTTCCAAATCAGATGGGATTGTTTAAAAACAACTTCAAATAATTTTTATTTTCTACTAATAGAAAATCAAGAGTCTTATCTTAATAAAATAATTTTATTTAAAACAACCAGTCCCCTCCCCCGCAAAAAAATAAAGGAAAAAAAAAACGATACTTTTTATATTACAAGTAGTTTAAAGTTTAAATTTTAGCAGTATTCCTTACAAATAAAATAAAATATTCTGTATTGTAAACGAGCTCTGAAATTTATTATTTTCAAAATCGCATAATTCATAAAATCTAGCAACAGAAGCAAAAATACATCTCTGAAAAGTAAAAAGATAAAAGTAATAAGATAAAAAGTAATAAGAGAAAAGTAAAATGATAAAAAGACAAAAGTAAAAAGATAAAACTAAATTACTTTAGTAAAGAGCAATTGCGTCATATATTTTCATATTATCATTATTGCGCATGCGCTATAACAATCAAAATTTTAGAGCAATATGTGCTGTAATGAGCAGTAATCTAAGAATCATATTCACCTGCTTGTTGCATTTTCCCTTAATAATACTTAAATCTTTGAATTCTAAAGAAAACACCATCACATTACTCAATTCTTTAAATGACCTCTCATTAGAATATCTATAGCTTTTACGCAAAAAAGTTCGTAAACAAAGTACGAAATTTCTTGAGACTGTTCAAGAGTACTATTTAAACGCGACTATATTACTGATAAATTATCTTAAAAAAATGTAAGATGCTCACAGAAAGTGACATTTTTAGTAAAAAATAATTTTCGTTCTTAATTCGCACATTCTTAATAATTATAATTATTCTTAAACGATGGTTAAATAAAAGTTTAAGTCATGATAGATGCAAATGATCTCTTTGTATGAAATTTCTTGCCCAGAAAATAATGTCAAAATTCAAAGCATGTCATTCCCGAAACATTTGATGCATCACTAACATTCATAAAAATATAATTTTCTGTGAAGCAATAATAAATAATGTCCTCTATAAGCAATTCGACAAGAAAAAAGTTGTCTCATACTTTATCTCCAAACGATTTACTTTTACACAACGTAAATACTAAATAAACGGAAGTTTATACTTCACGTTGTTCTAAAAGACGATAAAATGATACTTTCCCGCCAAGTGTTTAAAATAGTTATCAATAAGAACATTTATACATATCTACAAAGTACAAATGTGTAAGATTTTAGTAAAAACATTCATCTCCTACAATTTTCCTTAATAAGAAATAGCGTCCATATTACTAAAACATTTGTAAAGCATAAAATACCTGTCCGAATAACAGCATTTTTAAGTGCTTTAGTGGTAACAAAATTTCCTCTCATATTACAGCAATTAAAGAATGATATAAAGTATTATACTTTATTTTCCGTCAAGAGAGAACACTGTAAAATAGTCTTCTTCTCGGAAGTGCAGTGTCAATCAAGCATATAACTGAATCCAGTATTTTTTATCATGATTCGCGGTAAATAGTAGCTTACTCCTCATAAGACTCCAGAAATTATTTTAGACGCAATAAAATATCTTTCATAATACAATACGTACGTAAGAATGCAAAGTGTAAAAGAATTCAATTCAGAGTCCAAATTATAGTCATGTGATGAAATTCCAATTTAATAAGAGTAGAAAAGAAAACGTTAGGAAACTCCTCTAGAGGTGAATGCTTATATTGTATTGTGAAAATTAAGCCATTATATGTCAATATTCGTCTCGAGAATACGCTTGAAAAATCTAGAATACATTAGCACATAAAATATTATTGTATTATAAAAATTTTATCGTATTAAATTGTATTATAAAATTTTAGATTTTAAAACTTAATAATCAAAACATGTTACAAATTACCTATGCTATAGTTGCACCATAATCAGAGATTTTTCAGAAACCGAAATAATTATTATAATGGTTTAATATTTAAATCAGATTAATAGGTTATTTAAATCAAATAGATTAAAAGACTATGAACATGGAGCACATTTATTGCTACGTTCGTACGCTAGAAAGACAGTGATCAATTAAAAAAAAACCGACCCCACTCACGAAATATAAAAATGAAAGTGGGAGCTGATTTAAAATATTCACCTTGTTTTATAAACGGTTTTAATCTTGAAAGTGTTACGTATTTTTCTTTCTTGTACTTAAATGTTTCTAGAATTTATTTGATAACGTTCCTGTCATTCCAGTTTATCATTATTGAATTAAATTTCTATCATCATTATTGTAATTCGTTCAATTATTTGTATTTCAAAATGTTTTCACTATCTTGGACTTGGTGCGAAATCTCTCATTTCTTCGTGTTTCAAGAAAAAGTGGCATAATTTTCAGTGACCTCTGAACCTGGCGGTAGGTTCTCCACTCTGTTTAAAGCATAGTGAGAAAAATTAATTACTCACCATGTCATCGTCGAGGCCGGTTGTTTCCCCATCCGCTTTCTGACCGCCGTCTGCCTTCTTGTACCGGGTCGTGGACCCCGCACCGCCTCCTGATCCACCCCTACCAGAGTTCACACCTCCGGAATAATTCATGCTGAAGCTTCACACGAGAAATTTCTTCCTCAAGGAAACGGTAAAGTGAAAAAAAGGAAATTAACACCAAACGACACGACGGGAACACGCCGAGCTATGTGAGAGGCAAAGTCCAAAATCACAGACGATTGGGGCGAATCTGAGGCTGCTGTTGATTTTCTCTTCCTCGTGTTGAAGGCGCGTGGTGCAGGGGCGGCGGCGTACAGACGGACAACATAGAAGATACACACAGACACGCACACACACACACGGACGAGAAGTGAAAGAGGCGCGGGGGGTTTGGAAGAGGTTACGTGCTTGTCGTCTGCTCCGCACTGCACTGCAGAAGCTCTCGTTCGGGTCTTCTGGAGGGATGGGAGGGATCAGGGATCGGTGCATCCCTTGCGCAGGCCGGTCCGCGCATGTCGACCCAATACAAAAGCACGTGACAACTCAAGGCAGGGGTGTGACGAGGACCAGGGTGTTTATTTTTCTTTTTCTTTGCCCCCCCTCACGGAGCGGAACCTTCGGATAGGGGTAGAGGAGATTCCTCCTCCCGGATTAACATCTTGGAATTCAGGGAGAAACCTGGATCTCTTCATTGATCTTCACGTTAGGAATTCTTTAACTCCTTTTGATCTGAGAGCTTATTCGAATTGAAAAGCTTTTTCTTTTTTAACGTATTAATGTCTTTCACAGCTGTTTAAAGCACAAATTTACGTACCCATTGTTTTACCTGAGAAAGATTTGGATATAAGAAGTAATTCAAAAGCACCGTAATGGGAAAGAAATTTTTTTTTTAGTTTGTGCTTAATATAGCCCTTCAAGGATTAAACGTTTGAACTGATTTTCACATGTGTGCACATGCGAGATTGGACACTTCATCGGAAAACGAGGTTAGTTTTTAAACTTGTCTAAGGTTTACCAGATGGATAAGACTGCCAGATTCTGGTCGTTCTTCTCGGTTTATGATCCTGATAACCGGGTAAATTGCGTACACTTTTACATTTTCCGACGTCGAAAAAATTAAAATACACGAGCACGCGCAATTAACATTTTAATAAATACATATCTCATAATTGTACTCTTCTACCATCCAGAAAAAACAGATAATACACAAGAATGCGCTCGTTCCTATTTAAAAAGCTTATAAAAGCTGGAGAAAAACATCTCAATTCAGTTGTTTACTTACTGCTGTGATTAATTGTAGTAAATTCGCGGTGAGATCGAATTATCTTTCTCAGTATTTTGAATTGAGTGTTATCGAACGTTTTTATAGTTTAAAATATAATGACTGTGAGATATTGCGATATTTTACGAATATCTTTAAGGAAATTTAAGCAATTGGCATTTATTCTTGTAATAATAATAAATTCTGTTCACTTTTTATTGGACATGTGTAATCAATTTATTACGAACCAGTACGCACGCAACAATATTTACTGTAAATAATAATATTTTAGTTTAGTTTCATTTGAAGAGAAATAGTTTATGCTTTACAAGATAAAAGTGGCTCAAATTTATGAAAATAAAATAATTTTTTGTTTAATTCTAGTACAACTTACTTCAAAGCAAAACTATGCGTTTAGAATGCAAGTAATTAAAAATCAGCTATTTAAAAAAAACACCATGAACTGATCTTAAGGCAAATACAAAAACGATTTCATTATTCGGTTTTAACGGGAAAATATTTTTAAAAAATCTGATGTGTACACCACAGGACTTCCTTGTGCGGAATATAAAATTATACGCATTTTTTCTTGCATTTCATTTAAACTTATTGGATTGAATTAAATCTACTTCGCCGACAGCGCATAACCCACAATAGAATAAATGCATTTTTTAAAATTCACTCTAGTATTTGTATACCATAGCGACACTCTGGCGCTAGATTCACTTAACAGTGTTATATTTCGTTCATATTATAACTCAGAATGCACAAAATTTACATCATTTAAAATATAGAATTATCTAATTGTTGCCACATGTTCTATTCAAATACTATAATAAAGCTAGAACGATGTATAAATGAAATTAAGCAAACCAAACAAAATAGAAACAGTTTTCACAGACGCTTGAGTATTTCTCATTCACTTAATTCAATTCTCACTTCGCGACAAGGCAAAAATACATAAAACCTCAAAATATCTGTATTAAAATTACGAAGTTAATCTTAAACACTTATTTTCTCGAAAAAATTCCAGAAAGGATTAAGCATGATTTAATTGGCAGTAATAAATGAATGCGTTATCTTTGTTGTTGCGAAGCTAAGTTTCTCTAGATTGGCAACAAATCCACTATTCTGCTGTTTCAAATGTAAACAATCAATGGCCGCCATAAAAAAGGCTTAGCGGCACTTAAACAACTCTAAAATTGTTGATAATTCTAAACATATTGCACACGGATTTACTAAAGGCATAAAAACCTTTACCGGAAGATAAGAACAACATAATTCAATCATTTTTAAAGCAAAAAATGTACAATTTACAAACATATAAGAGTAAAGAAACTGAGATTAGTGAGCCAGGTGACAGAGTGGATATATATAAAACTATATTTATATACCTTTGGTGCTGTCGATTGCAACCAAAATACGAGGTGCACATCTAGATGTTATAGCAGTCCTGGATACAAAATTTCAACGTCCTGAGGCTACTCGTTTTTGAGTTATGCGAGATACCTACGTACGTACGCACAGACGCCACGAAAAATTGTCTTCAGAATTCATTTTAAAGCAGTTTTATAATTTTTTTGGAGGAAACGAGTCTTTTATTCTGTCCTTACGTACAGATATCACGCAAAAACATCGTTAAATTGCATTCGATATCGGTCAAAATGGATATTTTCGTTAAAATATACTTCCTGAAACTTTTCGCGATCACAATACATCCTTTTTACTTCGTACAAGGAAGTAAAAAGTTTAACTGCGTCTTAAAGCAAATACAAAAGCGATTTTATTATTCAGTTTTAACGGGAAAATGCTTTTGTATTTCTTTTACAGGATTAGAAGTATTTTCCTTTAACTAACTCTCACTTGAAGATGTTTATTGAAATAATTTAACACTATGAATTAATAAGAAAATAATCTTTATTATAGGAAATATAGATTTGGTAATCAGAACACATATAACTCAATTCTCTGGATTTTTTATTTCTCCGAAATATTCCAAATGATCCAGATAGTTGGAGTTGTATGCATATTTATAAAATTTAGCAAGTTTCTTTTGAAACGTTGATAATAATATGACTGCAGACGTATCTTTTAATCAATCTAAACTATGTCTGTACGATTGTAATTATGACTGTGAATTAAAAGAGAATTTTTAATAAACTTAAAGGAAAGAAAACGCTAGTTTAGTATTTTTGAAGGGTATTAAGGATCCACTTCCTTAAAATTTAATTAAATTAAAAAAACAAAATATCAGGCTACAATAGTAGAAAAAAGTAGATAGGGAAGGAGAGAGGTATCCTGAAACAAAAATCTTGTTTTAGAAGAGTTCTGATATCGAAAATGGTTTAATTGATTTTTAAATTTAAATTACTCTCTTCCTTCTAAGTAAATAAGTTTCGTTTTTTTGGCTCTGAAAATTTCGGAAAAAATTCACTTCGTAAGCCTGTAACTATTCACCACTTTTCCAATAAATCCTTTATTTAAAAGTTAATTAAATTGATTGCTCAGATCAGGCTATTTTTGGCAGCAAAAAACTCTCTTCCACCCTGCTTGTTTGGACGGCCTTCACCGTGTGTTCTCTGCAGTACACAGAGGGCTGCAGAGAAACAACTTTTACAGGCTTGGTTTAATCAATTTTTTAAGCTTTTTACTAAAATTATTCTGCAGGTAAAATATAATTATACATTATTACAATCACTTCCATTCCAAGAGTATATGACTTAGTTTAATGGACATCGATTTATGTACTGCGTACCGCCATATGACTTCAAAATTTTCAAATAACTTTTCAGGTAAAATAATAGATAAAATCTAATTAATTAATACAAAAGTAATAATAAAAAATTATACTAAAAATAAAATCTCTGTGTAATTTTGAAATTTATTTCAGATTTTTTTATAAAAATATTTTTATGATTACATTCTTGATAAAATTTGTTTGCGAGACCACCTCTACAGAATTGGATTGGTGCATTTCTCAAACTGTGTTTTGTGCGACTACTCTAATCAGCCAATAATTTGCGAACATTTAAATAATTGTATTGCACTTTCTCGGTATGAAGACATTGCTAAAAAGTACTGGATGGCTCTTGAACTGATGGTTTAAGCGCTAGTCTTTGGCATTTGTTAAAATAAATAAATAAATGTTATAAGAATGATAAACTTCATTAAACAAAAGACAGACACAATAACACGCCGAATAAATATTAATTCAGATGTCAAACAACAAAAATCAGCGTTATTTACAAAATTTTTACAGGACTAGTTTCGATGGTTTTACCGAACCACCATCCTCAGCTGCAAAACCGCAAATGAACAAGATAGGAAATAATGATTAGATAAGATAAGAAAGCCTGGACAAGAATAAGCAAGTGGCGCCATCTGTTGGTGAAACCAGAACTAAAACATAATTTCTTTAAAGGCCGAAGGCAAAGTTGGAATGGAATTAAGATCGTTAACTAGAACAGAAAGATTTTTATGAATGTGAAATGCCTCCAGAAAATCCAGTTCCAATCCAACTTTGCCTTCAGCCTTTAAAGAAATTATGTTTTAGTTCTGGTTTCTCCAACAGATGGCGCCACTTGCTTATTCTTGTCCAGGCTTTCTTATCTTATCATCGAAACTAGTCCTGTGAAAGCATCGAAACTAGTCCTGTGAAAATTTTGTAAATAACGCTGATTTTTGTTGTTTGTCTTCTGAATTAAAACTAAAGACTCTTCACGTCAGAATTTTCAAAATCCTCTACGAAAACATGGACAAAGAGTACACAAATGCGTTGTTATACACTGAAATCTGGTGGCTTAATTAGAGGCAGTGTTCTCAAAAGAAATGCATTAACATTTGCAACAAGGGGCAAAATAAGATTCTATTAAACTCTTTGAGGATCAAAAGTGGATGCAGATGGTAGCTTATTTAGCAGATATGTTTCATCACTTGTATCAACTGAATAAGTTATTACCAATGGAGCAAATATACTAACTCCAAATGACAAGCTTCTTGGACTTAAAATTAAACTTATGGAAAGAAAGCTTATGGCAGAAGGGAATCTTGATATACTTGAAGTACTGGCGGGGCTAAAAAGTAAAGACGAAGAACTTATTGCAGAAGGGAATCTTGATATACTTGAAGTACTGGCGGGGATAAAAAGTAAAGACGAAGAACTTATTGCAGAAGGGAATCTTGATATACTTGAAGTACTGGCGGGGCTAAAAAGTAAAGACGTTCTCTCGCTCTTCCGTTCATCCTCAGAGTCTAACTTTAGAAGTAGAACTTTGGGACTTACAATCAGGTGGTTTATTGAGAGTGACATTTAATGACTTGGTTTTGACAAATTCTGGATTTCCGTTAAAAGTGAGTATCCAATAATTCACAGGAAAGTAGTCAATATATTGCTGGAGGTTTCAACGTTCTACATGTGTGAACAAGCTTTTTCATGTTTATACAAATATTAAGAGTTAGTACAAAAATCATCTCCTTTTTGTGGAAGATGAAATTCGCGTATGTATATCGAATTTCAAACCCCGAGTTCAACATTTATTTTCCAAACAATAGATTTCACATAAATTGATATACTAAAGAATGTCTTATTAATCTATGCCTCATTATATTTAGAATTGTATGAAATTGCATTTTTTTGTTTTGGAATAAACGACTAAAACGGTAGTCATTTTTTATCTCTATTAATGATCATTAAAATTATTATTATGAAACAATGTTGTTATATGGACTCTGCGGTTTCCTTGAAAATTGTCGCAAGGGTTCAATAAGAATGAAGAGGTTGGGAAACGTTGACGTATGGTAATGTTCAGAAGCATTTACTGAACTTTCTTCATAAATCTGTGTTAACACAACGTGCCTGTCCCAAAGGGAAGATTCTGAATAATGCGGAAACCTTAAAAGATGGGGTACGGAAGTTGCATTACCACTTTCTTGCTGATATTCGAGGAGAAGCCTTCACTCGTTTACAATGCTTTTTGAGCAATGTCTTTTGAATCTTCCTAAAGTGTATGTCTCATTGCCTATTGCTCCTAATAAAAATTTACGGATCCCTTTATGCCAGTTTAAAGACTATCCTCGTCAGGCGGTGGCCGCCATCGTTATTCTTTGAACTTCTGGGACTGAATGCAGTACAAAAATGGTTGTCCAGCTGTTCAGAAAAATTAATGATCGATCTTCTCCTATCGAATGTCTTTTCTCGGGTTTCAAGGAGATACTATTACTTGTATCCACTAAGAACCCAAACCCTTCCAAAGGGTTTACTGAAGTCTGTGGGTTCTGCAAGGTTGGTGGAGCCAGCGAGAAGGTGAACGTATCTTGGGTCATTGGTCCGGATTTATTTGGACGCCGAATGTAGGATCTAGTTTTCTTTGCTGAACAGGCATTGTAACTAGGTCTACATAAAAGTCCTGGTTGCGACTTTTCGCAAAACCCGAAGACGAATACAACAAGGGAATGGTGTCAAACACAAAGACCCTTTTATTGAACACAATAGACCAGCTGGCATGGTCTTACGTCCTTAGACAGTCACCAACCAGTTGTGGTGAGGAACTGAAAGATAATCCAACAAACTATATTTAAAGGTAAATAATAGTGTAAGACTACACAATTCAAGCTGAACATAGAAGCTTGACACAGAGATTTTCTCCTATCTAATGTCATTGCTCGGGTTTCATGGAGACCCTACTTGTATCCACTAAGAATCCAAACCCTTCCAAAGGGTTTACTGAAGCCTGTGGGTTCTGCAAGGTTGCAGCGAAGAACTAGAGCCAGCGAAGAAGGTGAACTGATCTTGGGTCATTGGTCGGATTTATTTGGACGCCGAATAAAGGATCTAGTTTTCTTTGCTGAACAGGCACTGTAACTAGGTCTACATAAAAGTCCTGGTTGCGACTTTTTGCAAAGACCCGAAGGCGAATACAACAAGGGAATGGTATCAAAGACCCTTTTATTGAACACAATAGACCAGCTGGCATGGTCTGACGTTCTTAGACTGTCACCAACCAGTTGTGGTGAGAAACTGAAAGATAATCCAACAAACTATATTTAAAGGTAAATAATAGTGTAAGACTACACAATTCGAACTGCACTTAGCAGGTTGACATAGAGACCGAGAATGGCGTGCTACTTAGTTCAGCGCCGAGAATGAAAAGCCCAATTTAATAGCTGGTAGAACTAACAACGTGCTCTCTCCATAGCGAAGCAACGCTCTGACTAGCCTCTTCGCTAATTCAGTCTGAATACTCTGTCGTTAACACTAACTAATTTACATCCTGGTGAGAAAATGCGAGAAAAATCAGAAGGAACAGGAAAGGCTAACAAATCAAAATAACTGTTTAGCAAAACTAATATACCTCAGAACGTTAGATGAACAAAACTAAAGCCTAAATTGTAAATGTCTCACAATTTTATCAACCAAAACGCGTTATTAGAAGTTATTAATAGTGTAATGAAATCAAATATGTATTTCGTAATTCTTTTAGTGAACCACAAACACATTTGTGATACTCGTACCTAGAAAAGTTCACATATTTTAAGAATTATTATTAACTGAATTCACAGTCATTATTTATTTATTCATGATAAATGCAATGTCATATTTAGTCTCTCCTTTATCTATAAAATATCTCGGTGACATACATTTTACACCATTTTTCTTTTAAAATGCATTATGCTATTTTATTTCCTTTGCCTTTATATTTTTTTCGGTGAAAACTGTTGAACTTTTATTCAAAGTGTTCAATTTTTGTTCAGTGATATTGAAAATTCCTTTCCTCGTCCTCTATGCCTCCGTTGTTTGGAAGTTAAAGATATTTTTGCATATTTTAAGAAAAGACTTTTTACGTATCAGCTTCATTAAATATTGGAACTGGCTTCTCTCATGTATTCGCAGAAAAGTCCGGGAAATATTTAAGTGAACGGAAGAAATGAATAAAGGGAAATGTTTAACTTTTCCTTGCAGCAAGAAAACAAACTATTTTAATTTATCTTTTAAAACTCTGTCAAGAGCGCTGACTGTATGGTTCCTGAAACCTGTTTCTGTTGTTAGCAAAAATGAAATATATTCATTTCCTGTTTCTTTAAATCCTCTATATTTTAATAACATAAAATATAAGAGAATAAACTTACATTTATTAATTTTAGAACCACTTATAATTAATGTGCATTTATTTCCTAAGAGACGGAACATTTTGACAGCCGCCCAACCAACACAGTGGTTGGCGACGCTGACTTTCGCAAAGAAAGGCCCGAGTTCGAATCCCACAGAGGGCATGGGTGCTTGTAAATGTATAGTGTCTGTGCGGCATCGGGCTATCTAAATATGCGTCCAGACGAAAGTCCTCTTGAGAGGCTGGAGGGAAAGAGGGATGGAAGGCCCTCGAACCCTTCCTCCTGGGGTGATCTGCAATGACACAAGAAATCCCATTATTGTCGGAGCTCATTTTATGCTACTTTTTTTTTTACGGATTTCCGAAAGGACGATGTTAGTACTGTTATAATAAATGGTGTGTTGAATTAAAGGATTAGCAAATGTAAATCAAATGAATTGCTTACTTAGTAAATCACGTTGTGTAGCAATAACCCATAAATACTTACTCACGTGCAGATCAAAATGTGTGATCTAGAAGGAAATATGAAATCAAAGTACTTACCCCAAAGTATGACAACTGTATGTTACCAAATCAATTACATTTTATTCTTCATCTTTGATATTGGAATAAGCATTAATATAAATTATTTTATCAACCATACAGACGAATAAATTTGAACATCAAGCACGAGTAATGCGCATCACCAGAATCAACGTTGCATTCAGAATAAAGTCAATCTTTCACCATCCGCTCGGAACAAAGTCTTGGCGTAAAAGGAATAATTAAATTTTGATAGCAGTCATTAAGCGTACTTAATTAATCGTGGTATTTCTGCATTTTCTTCTTTAAATCAGGAAGTTTCAGATATCACAAATACGTGCGCGCGAAGAGTTCTCGAAAGGAGGAAGAAGCTGGACAAAAATTATTTTCTCCAATGATGTACTGGAAACACGAGTAATTATTTTCTTGAATCTTCATGTAAAAATCTCACTAAACGGATTTTCATGTATGGCAGACAGCATCGAAAGAACAGCAAAGAAAAACAGGAAAATGGCCCATCGCATCGGCCAGGGAGAGGACAGACCGAAGCCCGTCCTACACCCTCGAACGCCAGCAGCAGAAGAGCGAGAAACCGGTTGTTGCAATCTTTTTCTTTGTTGTCCTTGAGCGGTTGCGGATAGCACACCTGACGCTGAATAATGTGGAGGCTTGCCTGCACAAGTACCTGTCCTTGTAAAGCAGCAGAAACCCAGAGAAATCTCTTGACCTTCCCAATAAAATAACGGAAGAAAAACAAAAATAGCATTCATCTTTTGTATAATGATGTCAGAAGAGTAAACATTGCTTGAAAGTTGAAAAATAAGGTTAAAAATGTTCGGTTAATTTTTATGTTCTTCTGAAATGTTTATTCGTAAAGCTTATATCATCTCTTGACTAACAAAAATATTAACTCAGTTTTTGAGGCATTGTAAGATATCAAAATGTTAATTTAATTATCTTTTGTTTCGAAGCTGTAAATGGCAACAGTTTGTAATGGCAACAGTTTAAAATGGAACCCTGAGTTATAAAATCTTTACTTTAGAAAACAGGTAAGATATTTTATATATATTTAAAACTGGGAATTTTAAGATTCCAATAATACAATCAGTGAGGTGAGTAGAATGTTATAAGCCTTGTTATTATGATCTAATATTACGATTTGCGTTCTGCGAACTATTTTGAAGGTATTTTTAAAGGGGCTCATACACCTTAAACCCCTTATGATCTTCCAATATGTGACTGTTGCAAGAATTGGGATAACTCATTTATTTTAAAAGCAAGTACTTCCAACTTTTTATGGCTGACTACATAATATAGCTGCTTTTTGAAATCGTAATTAGAAAGTTTGTGTTGCCACAAATATTTTTATAATTTAATCCGCTTTCTGACAAAAAGTTTCGTCATGTTTTCACCTTGCGCGCACAGTTTAAATTTATCTGTTGCATTATTTCATTTCATAGTTTATATATAGCTTTTATAAAATTTGGAAACTACTGTAAAGCAAAAATTGTAAGAATTTCAATGGCCCAACAGCGGCCGAGCGGTAAAATGGCTGAACACTGGTAGTTCGCTCCGAGGTTCGAATCCCGCGAACGGGCTGGCTGCATGGGCGTTTTCGTGGTTTTCCCCATGTGTAACGTGTATACGAGCCAGTTTACCTTAGAAAGTCCTCCACGAAGGCATCCCTCCCCTTAGGCAGATAGCCCTAGTGTGCTTTGCCGTTTACTCAATACGCTAATACACCTATTGATGATTGATGGCAGATGGCGAAATGTCATGAAACTGCAAACTACCAAAAGTAAAACCTGTTCCTCTGTATTTGCACTAGATGTGGAATTCCTCAATTATCTAGAAATATCTTTGCACGCTCCGCTACATAGTTTGGGAAATCTATTTGATCTTCTCACCATTTTAAATATGTCTTTCAGCGTATGTTCGATTTCGGTTTTTCTTTCTCAGTTTGCAAATTTTTGAGTCATTAGGATGTTTTTCGATACCAGACAAGATGAAACATCAGCAACCGCCTTCGCCGGGAATCGAACCGCGGACCTTTGGAATACCAGCCCAGCGTGCAGAACCACTGCACCACGAAGGCACGCTAGGAAAGTGGGAGAAATACCTTATAGATTCATTAGATTTTTTTGTGAAGCAGGAGAGGTGAAAAATGTGCAATACCCTCGCTAGGACTCGAACCTGGATCTGTCGAATACGCTCCGAGTGTGCTAACATTACACCACGAAGGCATGCTGGGAAAACGGATAAAGTACTTCATAAATTTTGCTTTTTGATTTCACTTAAAATTTTAAAATTCAGCAACTATTAACAGATATAAATATTTTTATTGCTTTATTTTCATAAAACATTCGAATTAAAATCTCAAATGTCATATTTACATATTTTATTTAATTAAATCCTGAGATGAGGATTATGACGTTAAAACGTGTACTTATCACGTACATGACAATAATTTGAATTTTGCATTATGATAAGAAATAAAAAGTGTTTGAAAGAAGCGGACAAGAGTTTTGAGTTTCCTGACCCTTGAATTTAAAGTCGCATGAAAATTAAATCAAAAGTTTCAAGATATTTTGAAAGGCAAGTGATTGCCCTCAATCAAAGCAGATACTTCAAATTGTTTCTCTTATTCATTCCTCCAAATAACAACTCGTTAAGTGCTCTCTTGTTATTTGAATTCCTTTTCAATGAACTACTCGAATAAGAATTCTTAACATTCTTTATACCAGTAATTACGAGCCGTAGGAATTCCACTCATCCCTCGATAGAGTGTTAGGTATTGTAATACCTTTTTTGCATCTGCAATATTATTTCTTTGAAAATTAGCCTCTCGAGTTAACATAAAAATCTGATGTGGACACCACATGACTTCCTTGTACGGAATATTAAATTATACGCATTTTTTTCTTCAATTTCATTTAAATTGATTGGATTGAATTAAATCTACTTCGTCGACAGCGCATAAACCACAATAGAATAAATGAAACTCTTTAAAATTCACTATATTTGTTTACTATAACGACACTCTGAATGCACAAAATTTATATCATTTGAAGAATTATCTTATCGTTGCCACATATTCTATTCAAATACTATAATAAAGCTAGAACGATGTATGAAAGAAATTAAGCAAGCAAAATAGAAAAGAAACAGTTTTTCACAGACGATTTGGTATTTCTCATTCAATTAATTCAGTTCTCACTTCGCGACAAGGCAAAAATACATAAAAACTCAAAATATCCGTATTAAAAATTACGAAGTAAATCTTAAACACTTATTTCCTCGAAAAAATTCCAGAAAGGATTAAGCATGATTTAATTCGCAATAATAAATGAAGGCGTTATTTTTGTTCTTGCGAAGCTTAGTCTCTCTAGGTTGGCAACAAATCTGCAATTCTGCTGTTTCAAATGTAAACGAATATGTCCGCCATGTTATTTAAAACTTAACCGCACTTAAACAGCTTTTAAATTGTTGATAATTGTACAAATATTGCTTCCAGAATTAAGAAAGGCATAAAACCCTTAACCGGAAGATAAGAACAACATAATTCAATCATTTTTAAAGCAAAACATGTACAATTTACAAACATAGTAAAGAAACTGAGATCACTGTGCCGAGTAACAGAGTGGATATATATATAAATATAGTATTTATATACGTTTGGTGCGGCCGATTGCAACCAAAATACGAGGTGCACATGTTATAGCAGTCCTATATACAAAATTTCAACGTTCTGAGGCTACTCGTTTTCGAGTTATGCGAGATACGTTCGTACAGATGCCACGAAAAATTATCTTCAGAATTAATTTTAAAGCAGTTTTATAATTTGTTTTTTGAGGAAACGAGTCTTTTATTCTGTTCTTACGTACAGATATCACGCAAAAACATCGTTAAATTGCATTCGATAGCGGTCAAAATCGATAATTTCGTTGAAATATGCTGCCTGAAACTTTTCGCGATTACAATACTTCCTTTTTACTTCGTACAAGGAAGTGAAGTAAAAAGGAAGAAATATATTTAACGATTTTAGTATGTCCAGCTAGTATAATGTCGTAAAAATATTTAATATTTTTAATTAGACAACTCGGGATTTAAATTCGTGCTTTTTAATTCAATCAGATTAAAAATTGGAAAAAAAATATTTTAATGCCCGTTTGTGGCTTTTCAATCACTTCGACAAAGAGAAACATTCACTTTGAAAGTTAAATATCTTACGCTTTACTGAATGACAACATGCTGGTGGGTAAACATAATAAGTATTCTGTTTCAGGAAGTGGCAACAACACATTGCTTTCTAATAGCCGAATTTATGGAATCAAGTCGAAGAAACAATACTCGTACTTTACATTTTACCTAATGAGAGCAGTCTGCCCAACTGGACATGAAAAAGTTTTATTTGGAACAGTGCTGCCAATTCTCGCTATCAAATCGCTGAGTTTGTTAAATTAAATTCCTCAGATTTGTACTAAATATGAAGTAAATTAAAAACAAATTGATGTTTAAAATTCCCGTTTCGAAGAGTCCAGGTGACCTTCCCGAATTTTTTTAAGATTACGTGTATTAAGAATTCGATAGCCCTAGGTGCCGGTTCTCCACATACATGCATACATACATATTTTTTTATAATTTAACCTTTTAAATAATGTAATATGATCAAATTTCGTGGCAACAATTTGAAACATTATAGTCAAAAATTGAGTTTCGAGACTACTAGCATCTCAAGTACTAAAAAGGAAAGAAAGAAAAAATATTAAGAAAGAAAGCGAAAATGAAATGAAAGAAAAAAGAAAGGAAGTTTTCTGTTGCTGTAATTGTAATGCGGGCGAATTAGCTTCCGTTTCGCAGTAAAATGAATTAGTACTGCAGGTGACATCAGGAATTTCGGAATTAATGTATTTAAAAGCTAAGATAAAAAAGGAATATTCATATGAAATTTTAAACCATGAAAAAGATTTATTTACTATTTATTGTACATTCAGTTTATAATTGTACATATTAATGTAGAAATTAGTTTGGTTTAGAATTATTGTTTTAAAAGTATTGTTGCTTGCGTTCGGATTCGTAATAAAATGATTGCACTGGAAAGCCTATGATGGCCGGATACGGTTATAGTTCCGTAAGTATATTAATTATAGTTATTCAGTTGCAATACTCTTACAGTTATACTATATCACCAAGTTTGTATGCATGTATGTGGTCCAAAATATCACCAAGTTTGGCGACTTTCCGCGATCTCTAGCCAATTTTTTTGCTGCAAACATTAGTCGCCGAAATCATTGCCAGATATCTCGCCAAATTAGCGAGATAACCCATTTACTCAGGTTATACAGGAACCGGTCCAAAATATCACCAAGTTTGGCGACTTTCCGCGATCTCTCGCCAAATTTTTTCCTGCAAAAATTAGTCGCCGAAATCATCGCCAGATATCTCGCCAAATTAGCGAGATAACCCATTTACTCGATGTTAAGCAGACTTGTCCCTGTATTCTTACTTTTCCCGGCAAAAGCTTCGTTTCTTTAGATTTTTCATGTTACATTTATAAGGTATTTCTCCCGCCGTCTTAGCGTGCCTTCGTGGTGTAGTGGTCTGCACGCTGGGTGCGTATTCCAGAGGTTCGTGGTTCGATTCCCAGTGAAGGCGTTCCTCATTTTTCACAACTCCTGCTTCCAAAAAATACCTAATGTCTCTACAGTGGCGACCGAACTAAAAGAGTGGTGGATGATGATTCTCCCCACCCAGGATTTGGCGATTGTGTCCTATAAAAACCCCAGTCGCTGTTTAAGAAGGGGAGTATATAAGGTATTTCTCCCGCTTTCGTGGTGTAATAGTCTGCATGCTGGGCACGTATTCCAAAAGTCCGTGTTCGATTCCCGGCTAGGGCGTTCCTCATTTTTCATAACTCCTGCTTCCGAAAATACCTAATCTCTCTGCACATTATACAAGAAGAAATACTACAGTTTCACATATAATTTCTCTAAAATCATTTATATATGCGAAAAATTAATAGCAATGCATTACGATAAAATTTTGTGGCAACAATATGAAAAGTGATACGATCAAAAAGTGAGTTTCGAGATTACTAGTGCCTCTCGTGCTAAAAGAGGGAAAAAAGAAAATTAAGAAAGAAAAGGAAAAGAAAAAAAAAGAAAGTTTCTGTTTCTATAATTTTAATGGGGAAATGACTTCCGTTTCACAATAAAATGAATTAATAAATTAAAAGATTTCAGAATTTTGCAATTAACATTAATTTAATTCTGGAATTAAATTAAGAATTCCTGAAAACATTTATAATTACATGAAAATGAGAGATAAATACAGTATTTAAAATCTAAGATAAAAAAGAAATGTTTATATGAATTTCTAAAATATAAATCATGAAACAGAGTTATTTACGATTTGTTGAGCATTTAGTATTGTAAATAATAACGTAGAAATTAGTTAGATTTTAGTAATAATGTTTCAGAAACTACATAATCATAGATGTAAAAAACGTGATCTAGAATATTTTTTAATATCTCAGCATCAGAATGAAAGCATATTATTTTACTGCGATCAGAAAAGAGAATATTTACTACGCTTTCTTTATAAATATGGAAACCGGATACCTAACACGGGTTTTATTACTATCGCTTCACTGAATCCGGTAGTAAAGACCGCTTTTAAGAAAAATTCTTTTGAAGGTAAAGTATTTCCAACGACAGCTTGTGGATTAACATTTCATGAGTAAAATACTTTTCGTTCAAAAACCCGAAAAAAATCTTTCGCTTTATGATTTTTTCCCCCGAAGCTATTTTTAAACGTCGCTGTCTGCGCTGTGCATAATGCAGACGATATTTTACAGGTTAATTTTTCGAATCTTTTATAAAACTTTAAGGAATAAATATTTCCCCGCCAAGTATTATACTGCCTCACCAGAAGTCTTCTTATCACGTCACGTGATCTTTTGATGATGCCATAAACCTTCGGTTACGGGTTGTAAAATACAACAACAAATTCTTTTTACTTCCTGGACAATTTTTATTTTCTCTTTTCCGAACGGAACTGAAATGGATGGAAATCTCGGGGAGAAAATCAGGAATGAAAGAAAATGTTTCCGTACGATACCTCTTATATAGAAGCACTGGGTATTTCTGACAGCGTGAAACGAAAATTTAGAAGGCTTTTATAGTTAAAAAAATCTGATGTGTACACCACATGACTCCCTCGTATGGAATATACGCATTTTTTTCTTGCATTTCGTTTAAACTTATTGGATTGAATTAAATCTACTTCGCCGACAGCGCATAAACCACAATAGAATAAATGCATTCTTTAAAATTCACTCTATTTGTTTACCATAGACACACACTGGCGCTAGGTTCACTTAACAGTATAACTCAGAATGCATAAAATTTATATCATTTAAAGAATTATCTAATCATTGCTACATGTTCTATTCAATTACTATAATAAAGCTAGAACGACGTATAAAAGAATTTCAGCAAACAAAACAAAAAAGAAACAGTTTTTCACAGACGATTGAGTATTTCTCATTCAATTAATTCAGTTCTCACTTCGCGACAAAGCAAAAATACATAAAAACTCATATCTGTATTAAAAATTACGAAGTAAATCTTAAACACTTATTTCCTCGAAAAAATTCCAGATAGGATTAAACATGATTTAATTCGCAATGATAAATAAAGGCGTTATTTTTGTTGTTGCGAAGCTATGTTTCACTAGATTGGCAACAAATCCATTACTCTGGTGTTTCAAATGTAAACAAGCAATGGCCGCCATCAAAAAAAAATTATTAGGCTTAGCGGCACTTAAACAACTTTAAAATTGATGATAATTCTAAAAATATTGCACACAGATTTACTAAAGGCATAAAAACCTTAACCGGAAGATAAAAACAACATAATTCAATCATTTTTAAAGCAAAAAATGTACAATTAACAAACATATAAGAGTAAAGAAACTGAGATCACCGAGCCGGGTAACAGAGTGGATATATATATATAAATATATTTATCTACGTTTGGTGCGGCCGATTGCAACCAAAATACGAGGTGCACATCTACATGTTATAGCAGTCCTATATACAAAATTTCAACGTTCTGAGGCTACTCGTTTTTGACTTATGCGAGATACGTACGCACGTACGTACATGCGTTCGTACAGACGCCACGAAAAAGTCTCTTCAGAATTAATTTTAAAGCAGTTTTATAATTTTTTTGGAGGAAACGAGTCTTTTATTCTGTTCTTACGTACAGATATCACTCAAAAGCATCGTTAAATTGCATTCGATTGCGGTCAAAATGGATATTTTCGTTGAAATATGCTGCCTGAAACTTTTCGCGATTACAGTACTTGGTTTTTACTTCGTACAAGGAAGTAAAAAGTAAGGTATACCTTTGTATAATACATGAAGTATAGAATAATACATAATGTGTCATTTAATAAAATTTTGAATTTTTCAAATTTGGAATAAAATGCTAAAACCTAGAATATATCATAGCAAATTTAAAATAATATTTAAAATAAAGAAAATAAAATATAAAATAATACATAAAGTTTAGAGTAATGCATAAAATATCGTATAATAAAATTTAGAATTTAGAATAAAATGCTAAAACATAGGATAATACATGATGTATCATATAATAAAATTTATAAAATAGAAGTATAAAATGTAAACTGAATAATATTAGAGTTCATGATCACAAATAGTTTTTAGTATTCATTGGGCAGAGGTTCTGAGTCATTAAAGCGTCATATAAAAAAACTTCATGGTTTAAGTTCATGTATTTTACATGACACATACAATATTCGTGGCTCATTTTTATCACGACACAGCAATCAACATCATGGCTCACACCTTTTCAATTTGCTGTCATGACACAGTTTTTATATTTCATTTTGTTTATTATGAATTTGTAAGTCTTTTTTGTTTACGATCAATACAAGTAGTACAAAGATCGATAATCGACCTTTAAAATTCTAAAAGGTTGAAAGTTAAATATTTTGTTTATTGTAGATGGGTTACTCTGCATAGATATAATCCAATTGTGCTAAAATTTCGTGAATTTGTTTCATATTAGAATGAAGATGCTGAAGCTTGATGATCATTCTTAGGCACACTCTTAGGCAGATATCCCTCACGTACACATCATTTAAACTTTCAGGCTATATTGCAGGAAAATTCTGAAATTCAGCAAAGCGGTATAAAACCTGACCACACACAAATTTGCCTGAGGTTGACAGCTTTGTACTCCGGTGACGGACGTTGCAGTTAGTTACGTTACGCAAAAACCCTGAATTCCACTTTCATTTAACTAATCAAGCTGTTATATCGAATTTCGATTTCGAAAAATTTGCAATACTCCTTTCCACATAGTTTTTCTGCAATAAATAATATGATGTTTAAACTTTGACTATTTAAATATACTGTTGCGTTTTTCTTTCTTCTGACACCCTTTGTTACATTATTTTCTTCCTTCACGTTCGTACGGGGTTCGTAGATTTGGAGTGAATAACGACGACACTGGATGAAGTATCGAAACACACTTTGTTTATCAATATTAATCAGGACAGCTCCAAAACACTTCGTCGAAGATCTACTATAAACACGCTGGAACAATCAGCGACACAGCCTTCACACTGTCAGGCAATAACGGTGGAGACAGCTTTCTGCAAAGCACCCGACACTGCTTTCTGGAGTAGAGCTCCCGACTTTGCTTGGTCGTTCTAGAAACTCCACGTACTCTCGAGACTCTCCACGCGACAATTCGCGATGCACTCGACGGCACACGAGCACAGCTCCCGACTCTTCGGTTCATTCGTTTCCGGACCTCAACACGCTCTCTCGACGATGTACTAAGCGCGATACACTAACAGACTCTTTCGGTGCACTCGACGACCCACTCGGCATTCTCTGCCCGGCTGTCAACTCGATCGACTCCGCAGGGATTGACCTCGCTAGACGAGACACACTAACTGACTGCGGACCAGCAGGGTTTATATAGCTTTCGGCTTGTGTTCGAGAACATTCTGGGCTAAACCGGTAAGAATTCGTTCCAGAAAGCTCTCCAACCGTCCATGGTATATCGCCAATTTTGTCGCCAAACGGGCGTTTTTCCGCCAAATGTGGCAACCCTGCCTTCCCTTGCCCATTTTATGGCAACCCTAAAACTGCTTTGCGGGGAAGCCATCTTACCGCGCCTTGACATTTCGTAACAAAATAAATAGGCCCAGGCGTCAGATTTATAATAAAAATACTTTCATTTACAGAAGCAATTTAAAAAAAAAATTCAAAATGTTAATATTTCGTACTGGAAGCTTATTTAATTTAAAATGATGTGCTTAAATTCGTTGACAAGATAGCCACGCACCTTCAGAAAGACGGTATAATCAGCAAATGTAAGTTGCCTCGCCCCCTTCTAACTGACTAATGTTATTGGTGTCGTTTCGATTGATACTGTTTTAGTTTTACAAGTAAAAAGGGATGATAACATCTGGCCTCTAGTAGTGACTGATCCAATTCATTTTACTGGCTCTGGTTACTTTATCCGTAATTAACTTCATCTGGAGAATCGCCAAGTCCAGAATCCTATGGTCCAGGAGTGAGCAACTGAAGAATTTTTTTTTTTTTTTTAATTTTTTTATTTGTGGATCGTTGAATGGCAATGTGAATCGGACAATGGTTGATGCAGCTTATTCAAGCAAAAATGGTTTGAGGAAACAGGATGTAACATTAAAATAATCTTTTAAATGCAAGAGCGAAGATGGACGTGGGCATGAAAGGATTTTATTATACTAGATAGAGTTTGTTTTATTGTACGGAAGTGCAAGAAAAAAAGCTTATACATACTTTACTTTGAAAAGGATGAAAAAAAAATTAAGTTGTTAGTCTTTTTGACTCTTAACGTATTAAATATCACCAATATACGAAATATCTTTATCTCATGAGATGTAAAATTAACGCAGAAATAAAAAATTTTTATTTCAGTTTATTTGTTGATTCCATTTATGTTTAGGTTTTGAGAAACTAACGCGTAAAACTGTCCTTTAGATATATTTGAAGGTCATTAAAGTGTTATTTCACGTAGGCCATTACTTTATTTTTAAATTTTATGAACTGTTATAAGTTAAGGAGACTCATACACCTTAAAACCCATAAGATGTTCGAATAGGTGACTGTTGCAAGAATTGGGATAACTTATTTATTTTAAAAGCAACTACTACCAACTTTTTACAGCTGACTACATAATATAGCTGCTTTCTGAAATAGTCATCA
The DNA here is from genome assembly GCF_044657685.1 of Stegodyphus dumicola. Classification (NCBI taxonomy): domain Eukaryota; kingdom Metazoa; phylum Arthropoda; class Arachnida; order Araneae; family Eresidae; genus Stegodyphus; species Stegodyphus dumicola. The sequence goes on along the minus strand of NC_140769.1, from coordinate 265,311,834 downwards.
GAAAGTTTGTGTTGCCACAAATATTTTTATAATTTAATCCGCTTTGTGACAACATTTTTCGTCCTGTTTCCAACTTGCGCGCACAGTTTAAAACATTCTGTTTCATAATTTAATTCCATATTTAATATATAGCTTTTATAAAGTTTGGAAACTACTGTGAACCTAAAATTCTAAAAATTCCATGTTAAATTTTAATTTTATTTTGAGTTGAGTTTATAAAATGTATTTTATTAACAAAATTTGTAATGTTTTCGTCGATATAATTTTTCAGTATTAAAATATTCATCAGATTGTTGGTTCAGTTAGAAAATAGTGCCCATATAAAGAATTCCATCGAATTTCAAGTATGTACCATTAGCCATTTTTAAAATGCCATGCGCGCAAGGTGGAAACATGGCAAAATATTTTGTCACAAAGCGGATTAAATTATAAAAATATTTGTGGCAACACAAGCTTTCTGATCACTATTTCAGAAAGCAGATATACTATGTAGTCAGCTGTAATAAGTTGGAAGTAATTGCTTTTAAAATTAATAAAATATCTCAATTCTTCCAACAGTCACATATTCGAAGATCGTGAGAGGTTTAAGGTGTATGAGTCCCCTTAAATCAAAATTCTATATTAAACAGATACATATTGACTTTAATCTAAATTAAACTTCAGCTTGAAGTTACTCAATAAAAGAGTTATGCGAGCTTCCTGGAAATCTGAATCATGTTCGCCGTCTTGAAATTAGAAAAATATTTTGGAGCATTTTGCCAAAAATGACTGTCACTACAGAAGGTTGTAACCGGGTTGCTAATATGTAGCTGATAGCATTCCAGCAATTCAGAGACAGGAGACACGTTAAACTGGTAACCAATGCAGACGGGTTGGTGTTGATGGCTGCGGAAGGAGATCCTGCAGAGAAGAGCACAAACATATCTAGACATACTTGTCTAATGGATCAGAGAACATAACTATAGATCTTGGCTCAGAAAACACAGGAGGTGATGATAGATCAAAAGGGAATATTAAGACGAAGTTCCAACCTAAGCCCTTTGCGCTTTCCTTTTAAATTGATCCACGATTCAAAAACCTCGGTTGCGTTATTGAAACCCTTTATCATGGATGTCCCATTTACACTATTTAAAACATAAAATTTACCATTATCATATAGATTACCAATGCACACGGTCATTACAATGTGTAGCATTCTGTGCCTAGTGCTGAGGACATGATATCAAGTAGTTACAGAGTGAATGCAGTCTCCTCTTGGAGATTTAAACTGACGTCACATATGAGCAGAAATCGGCTTGCCATGTAACGACAGCACCGTTCAGAGCACATCGCACTACCCCAACAGCTGCCCTTTAAGTCAGCGTTGCTATCTCTCCTACTTGATGATCTGATGTTAGAGCAAGAGGCCACGGCGGGGAAACAGCAAGATGTTGATTGTATTGTACAATTTGTGTGGGAAAACACATTTTATCACTCTGACTATGGAAAGCCTAATCCTGAAATTGTTTGCTAACCGATCAAATGCAACTTACAGCAGAATATTTTCTTTGCTTAAATGACGCGTTTCTAATAAGGTATCTTCCTATACAACAATGGCTCTAAGACGCAATCAGGTACAGGCTACGGATTTTGTCACCTGGACGGAGATTAGATTGTATATTTTTAGAATTAGAAACTCAGACTCAACAGTTCACTGTACCAAGCAGATTTAATAGTTCAATATCCCCACATGATACTATAATGATTTAACATTTATGTGTACCAAGCAGAGCGGACATTTAGTATTCCCCACATGATACTATGGCGATATACAGAGACTCGGTTTCTAGCTTAGTAGCAATCTCAGCAGGGAAAAGTCATAGTCTTTTAGCTATTCCTGTACGGAGGTGTATGCTAGTTACTACAACTTACACTTTCCGAAAATTGGTGCCTTAAGAAACTGCCTAGGTAGCCTACGCTTACAGCCAATCCTTTTTGCTTTGTAAGTGTCCAATGTTTACTAATTTTTATCATCTGTCAAGAAATTAGAAGAGTAAACAATAGCAGTACTTAAAGAATAGCAACGAAATGTCAAGTTTGATATATATTACAAATTATCGTTCTGCAGGCGTAGTTAGCAATGTACTACTGTTTAGTACCAGTGCCAGTCAATTTGTAGTCCCGCTTAGCATGTAGAGTCATTATGTTTTTTAACGCCGAAGACTTAAAAAAATGAGCAATTTCCGTGCTGGGACTCTAACCTGGACCGCTCGAATACGCTCTGAGCATGCTAACCATTACACCACGAAGGCATGCTGGAAGGAGGGAGGCAATACCTCATGTACTCCCCCTTTTAAAGGGTGACTGGGGATTAGATAACCCCGGTGGATCCCTGGTGAATCCTCATCTAAGACCTTTTTAGATCGGACGCCACTGTAGAGCCATTTAGAATATTTTTTATGTCAGGAAACTGAAGAAAGGAGCAATGCCTTCGCCGGGACTCGAGCCTGGACCTGTCGAATACGCGCCGAGTGTGCTAACCGATATACCACGAAGGCATGCAGAAAGGAGGGAGGAAATACCTTGTAAGCATAATGCTCTACCAAAGGTCGAGGGGCTCCGATCACTTTATATTAATTGTTCTAGCTGATTTGCGTTAGATCCCAGGCAAGCGAGCTGGCTTTCGTGGTTTGTGCTATGAATACGAGCCAGTTGCGCTCAAAACGTCCTCCGTAAAGGCGTCCCTCCTCTAAGGCAAAAAGCCATCGTGGCTTTGCCATATTAAAATAACTTAACTTAACCTAGCCTGCTAACAATCTAAAAGTTTCCTCTCAACATTCCTACTCAAGAATTCAAACTTTTTCATTTCACATCAATATGATCAAGAATGTTATCTGGCTGATACATTATGTTTAGCATGTATATTTTTTAACTGCGTAAGCTCAAAGGTATATCTCTTTTTAGTTCCTAACGCAAATGATGTTTAGCAACAAGTGGGGATATTTGTCATTGTGGAGTTCTATTTTTACCCTTGTTTTCTTCGCTGCATTGTAACTTTGGGAGTTATTATTGATATTTCTAGCTATAAAATATCCAGCAAGATTTTTAATAACGTGCTGCCATCTGTCGTCGTTTGAGGTAGCTATTTTATCGTCGAGTACTTCTGCGACTGCAGTTAAATAGTTATTGTTATATCTAAAACTACATTTCAGTACAATGACAATATCTAAAACTACATTTCAGTACAATGACAGGAAACATTTCTCGTATACTTTTTAATCATTATATTTTACAATTTTGAGTGAAAATTATGATGTATAATCAATGATATATATATATATATACAGAATTTTTTTTCTTTGTTCCTGAATGAATATTTTTATTTAGAAAAAAGAACAGATGTAAAAATATTTTTTTTATAAGAATGCTGTTTTACATTTCCTCTTAAGTCATAGATTAACCTCTGTTTGATCGCAGAAAGTTGGATACAAATATTAAATAATACTACTTTATGATTTAAATTTTTAGTACCTACTTATTAACGCAATCACCTTGGATCAATTTGGCGATTTTTACTGATGAAAAATTTTTTTACCGATGATATAATATAAAAATACATTTATAAGTTAAAAGGTAAAGCTTACTTACCGAATACAAGTTGTCCTTTAGGGTATGACAACCAAGCAACCAACCACACAGGTTGTGTTTTAGAGAACTTTTGTTTGAAAGATTTTTTAAACATTTCGTTTCAAAGATCCCCAAACTATCGATATTTACGTAAGTCGGCAAATTTACGCATTAACGCAGCCACCTTGGCGCAATTTGGCGATTTTTTTACAAATAAAAAGGTAAATGCAAGAAACGAATGCAAGTTAATCAACTTTCCAAACTATGGAAATTTAACGTAAGTCGGCGAACATTATCAACTTGTGGAAAGTCAACATACCACAGGAATTTAAAATACAAATTTTAATTATTAAATGATGATTACATGATATGTTACAAAAAATTAATAACACTTTACATTCGTCTCTAAACCTTTCTATAATTTTTTTGCTTGGTTCTTCTCCCCAGGTATCTATCTCTGTTTTCGCCAAAAATCATATCAGAACCCGGGCACAGCGTAAACCTCGGCAACACCGCCTATCTACCAAATGCATCTCCTCGTTATTCCCTTAAGAGATTTTATGGCAAAATTCTGTATTCCAGTAGGAATTTTAGCTAAGTTTCTTCTTTTCTAGCACGAATGCATATTTTTTAATTAAATTTAAAACAATAAACACCACGGTTTGCTTTTAAAAACCGTTGAAACTTGAAATACAACAAAAAGAACGCATACGAAAATATCGATGTTGGTTGATTTAAAAAAGGACTGTTATAAGCATAGTTGCCTGAAGAATGGTTACGCGCAAAGTTGCTAGAGTTCGACAGATTCTGGAAATTTGCCGACTTATGCTAAGGTAGCCGCGATAATACGTAAATATCAAATTTTTAAATGATTCCGAAAATAAATCACCTACTCTTTGCGGATGAGTTTCGATTTAACATCCAGAATGATTCCCGAAGGCAATGATGTGGTGATAACATAACATAACATTAGTGGAGTTTCCTTTTTATGAAAACAAGGAAAAGAGCTTAGGTAATATTGCCCATTGCTCTTCCGTCATTTGATCATTTAAATCAAAGGATTTAAATGGTAACTCCCGTGAAAGATAAATAATAAATAAATAGATAAGATCCCAAACTGACACCAAATATATAGTATCAGCAAAAGATCCCATCTCTAAATTCAGGATGTCGTGAACACTTCCCAATTGGATGAAGAGCCGATTCAATCCCTCCTAAACCACCAAACGCAAACTCTTGACCAAACAAGGGTGCGATGGCGAATCTTAAAAAAAAAAAAAAAAAAAAAAAAAAAAAAAAAAAAAAGTTAATTAATTAATTAAATAGGGAGGGCAGAGGTGCTTTCTCAAGCCAAGTGGTCAGATGGTGTATAAAGATTTGATATCTATTTCCAAATTAGATTCCAAAACACAGAGAGGGAAATCCCTGCATAGTTTCGTTTACAAAGAAAAAAAAAAGAACTTACAGGGCGTCTCAATGCTTGTTTCTTGTGGTTTCAAATTTCCGTTACCTGTAGGTGTTTAGTATACATCAGAAACCCTATTATGCTAGAGAGCCCTTTGTATAGAAGGGCTTGATCAAAGTTAATATAGGGAAACCCAAGGAATTTGTTTCTAGGGCCAGAAAACACCAGACATAAAACCCAGAAAGTGAAAAGGTGTTTCCTCTTCTTCTCCACAAGCTGGGCAGAGAGGAGATTCGACAAAACCACATTTGTGGAGCAACTTGAATTACCTGGCGTAAGTTAGTTCTACTGAGGTGTATGAGTTTACCTGATAAGTTAAGTGTACTGAGCACCAATTTAGAATGAGCACAGTCTGGTAGTTTAGACCATATATCATCATGTTTGTTACTTCTTTTTTAACAGTTTGATATGAAACTGGGTAGAATGGTTCTGGGCCAGACATGGGTAGTTGCGAAGCATCTTTAGCTACTTTATCAGCAAGTTCATTTCCAGCAAAATCACAATGACCTGGAACCCAGACTAAACTAATGGTATTATGGGCCTGAGTCAGAGAATTGAGATCTTGAGTACAGTTCAAAACACAGTTTTGTAACTTGACATGATTAGCCAGGGCAAGGCTGGCTGATTGGCTGTCAGAAAGAATATATATATTCTTATCAACTGTAATTTTAGCTAAGAGCTCCCTGGCGACCATATTGATCGCCAGAACCTCGGCTTGGAAAACAGTTGTTAATTTACCAAGGTATAGATGCCATCTAATGAAATCTTCTCCAGATCCCTTGGTTCTTATAATAGCTCCAGCTCCAGTGAAGTTGGATTTTGATCCATCTGTGTAACATTCAATTGATCCTGTTGGAATTAGGTCAATTAGAGATTCTAACTCATTCCTTTTTGGTATATAAGTTGAGAATAGTTTATCTGGAACTATTGTTTTAGTAGTTGCATCTTTGGGCATATAGATTATAGAGATCTCATTGCCCAAGTCCAGGCATATGTCAATGTGGCTTTTCAGGTGGCTTTTATGACCAAAACCTGTCCTTTGGCACCATGTGCCATTTTTATTCAACCTATACATGGCTTTAATTGCTTCTCCGCTCAAGAGTAATTTCAAGGGTGGAATTTGCAATAAAAATTCTAATGCAACAGTAGGGGTACTATTTAAAGCTCCACTAATGCATAGGCAAGCAATTCTTTGCACCTTTTGTAAAATGTTTAAATATGTGCTTTTGTTAATAACATTGATCCAGACCACGCATCCGTAAAAAAGCATTGGCCGGACTATGGCAGTATAAATCCATAGAGTAGATTTTGGGTTAAGGCCCCATTGTTTACCAAGGATTCGCCTGCAAAGTACTAGTACATTTGTGGCTGTTTGTGCCTTTTCTTTTATATGGGTGATCCATGTGAGTTTACTGTCCATGTAGCATCCTAGTTATTTAACGCATTCCTTACGTCTGATAATCTGGTTACCTAGATATAAATCTGCCAGTTTCCATTTTCTTCTCCACGTGAAAATTTTGACCTCAGATTTTTCAGCAGAGAAAGATAGGCCATTTGTTTCACCCCAGTGTGAAACTTTATTCAAGATCTGCTGAGCTTGATTGTGTAGGGTTCCGATATCGAAACCCTGTAATAACACAATAAGGTCATCTGCATAAGCCTGTGACATGCCAGGTTCCTCCCGTAGAAGTACTAAGAGTGAATCGAATACCAGGTTCCACAGGAACGGAGAAAGAATACCACCCTGTGGACACCCTTTCGTAATATCTCTCTTTACTTCACAGTCAGTGAGACTAATGCAGATATTCCTGTTTTTAATCATAAAGATGACCCATCTAGTTATCATAGGGTGAATATGACTTCCAATAAGGGCCTTATGTATTTTCTCGAAACCGATGTTATCAAAGGCTCCTACAATATCCAGTAGAATCCCAATGGCAAAGTGTCCATCTATAATTGTTTTTTCTATTCTCCACACGAGTTGGTGTAGGGCCGACTCAGTGGCGAAGCCAGGCCTAAAACCGTGTTGGTCTAAGCCAAAGTGGTTCAAATTATTATCTGACTGGAAGTGCCAGAAAATCAATCGCTCCAACAGCTTGAGCTGGAAGGATGTTGGCGTAATCATTCTAAATGAGTTTGGTTTCTCATATGTATCTTTTCCTGGTTTGGGAAGAAACACACCTCGTGAAGTTCTCCACACCTTAGGAACATATCCTAAAACCAAACTGGATTCGAATATGTCCACGAGAATGTGGCCAAAAATATCCCAGCCTTTCTGAAGCAGAATTGGGTAAATGCCATCGTTCCCTGGAGAGTTAAAGGGAAGAAATACATCTAGGGCCGCTTTAGCCTTTTCAAAGTTCACTATTGTCTTAGCAAAATCCAAATCTAATGGATTATGAAATAGTTCCAATGGATTTTCCTGGGGGTCAGAGGTGACACTTCTGTCCCCAGATGAAAATTCAACATGGTCGAAAGTGTATCCAAAGGGTTTATAGTATAACTGCCATCTGGTCGGATAACCGATGAGAGTTGAGACTCCTGATATCTTTTGTACTGTGGCAGTCTCATGGTAGGACAGAATGTCTGTGCAGAAGGATCTCCATGAGTTGTATTTAGTTCTCCTGATTTCACTTTTAAATTTCCTTTGTAGAATTTTAAAGTTAGACCAGTTAACTTCAGATTTATTTCTGACTGCTTTCCTGTGAGCTCTCCGAACCTCTAGGCGGAAGCTTTCAAACTGCTTGGTCCACCGAACTCTCTTGCTAGGAGAGTACTTCGTTTGATAGGGCATGATGCATGATAAGATTCAATAGTGATATCTGTCAGATTGTTTGCTTGAGTATCAAGGTCCTCGACTATACAATTATTGTCTAAAACCTGAAGATTAATGACATTAGAAACCAGTGAGTCCTTATAAAGGTCCCAATTTGTGCTTTTAATGTTTCTCAAATATTCAACTGTAATTTCATCTCTAATACAAAATTGTATAAGGCAATGGTCTAAAAAAGAAGGATTGTCACTTACATGCCAATTCTTAATAAGGTTATAAATATCAGAAGTTAATGTGAGGTCAATGACTTCTTCTCTTCTTCTGTTGACAAAGATGAGGCGATTTCCCCTGTTTACCCAACTTAGGTTGGTATTCATTATAAATTCCATGAGTTTTTCTCCTCTAGGATTGGTATCAGAACTGCCCCATGATAGGTGGTGAGCGTTTAACATCACCACCAATAACCATAGGAATATTGTTTATTTCACAGAAACTCACAAGATCTATAAATTCTTGCGGAATGTTAATGTCATAAGCCATGTAAACCGAGCAAAAACAAATGTTTCCTCTTAGTGAACTGTTTATGTCCATAGTTAAAATAGCAGTTAAATCCTCTGATGTAAATTGAGATAATTTCATAGCCTTTATATTTTTAGAAATGTAAATGCTAGTTCTAGGTCTTTTATTAGTTTCCTCTAACGAAACGAAGTGTGCGTTCATGGGCCTACCAAGGATTTTACCCTTGTACACCCAAGGTTCTTGAATTAAGACAACAAAAGTGCCTTGCTTACCTAATTGAGCAGCTAAATTGTATGAAGCTGCTCTGCTATGTTGCAGGTTTAGCTGACATAACTTAACCATTAAAACAGATTAAATGAGAGATAGAAACTTACCCTGAAGAATTTTAGGAGAAACTTAGTTAAAAGTCACATCCTTAACCCACTACTTCAAAGGAAGTAGTGACAGGGGAAAATTATTCAGATGTCTTCCCCCCGAGCCTCCAAAGAAAGCTCTGGTTCCGACTCCTTTTCGGTCTTCCCTTCTTCCGTCAACTGTTTCTTCGGAGGATTCTTGGGCGGAGGAATTGATTTCTCCTGTTGTCTTGGTTCTTTCAGCTGTACAGAGCCACGGGCACCACAAAAAATTTGAAATTCTGGGCCTCCAGATAATCCATGAGCTCAGGTTCCACTCCCAGCACCAGAGTGTTATCTCCGTCTCCAGGGATAACTGCCTTGATGGCGATCTTCTTAACATCCAGGCCCTTGTTACAGGCATCAAGGAGCTTAATGTTATCTTTTGGTGACCTGTTACCAGGAAACCAAGCGAAAAACCTCTTCATGGGGTGTCTGTCCCCGGGAGCCATGGCGTGATAACCGGGATGGTTTTCTTCAGGGCCAGGTAGATCACTGATTAAAGTCTTTAGGACGTCCACAGTCTCCTGGTCCTCACATGCAATGTTGAGGCCATTCGGCTGCGGGACTGTCTTGTGAACCCTGCAGGTGGTGATGGAGCCGTCGATAATTCGGTCATCAATTATAGAAGTGATGAAGTCCGAATCCGCCGATGTTATGTCTCTGGAGTCCTCCTTGCAGACGACCCGCAGAGTAATTGCCTTCCTCATAGCTTGACTATAAAGCCGTCGTTTCTTGAGGGCCATTTCCGGAGTGTTACCAGCAATACGTTCTCTCTTACGAGACTCTTCATTGCTTGGATGGCTCTCCCTCACCAGTTTGGAGGTCGCTCCAGAGGTCCCAGCTTTATCTGTTTTCTCCTTCGCTCTCTTCTCCCCAGAGATCGAGATCCCTTCCATGGCCCTCTCCAGCTGTTTCCGCTCCTTCTGGCGTTGTCTCTTTTCTCTTCTTTTATTTACAACCTCCGTCATTGGTGACTGGTCATCCGCTTGCGCATCTGGCACAGCATTTCTTACAGAGGGGTAAGTATCCATCCCCACTGGGTTCAAGGCGTCCGTGTCCGAAGGCACATTCACCCCTTCACCAGCGGTTCTGGTTTCTGTACTCCTGAAGAGAAGAGCGTCCGCACCCAAGGGCGCATTCACTCCCTTAGGAGCTACAGTGGTTAAAGTGGGGATTTCAGAGAATGCGTTTTTATCTGATTCTATATTGCCAACATCCATTTTGGTATTTTATTGAAAAAGAGGGAGAAAAATTCCTTCTGATTTTCTAAGAGCCAGTTTGGAGGGGCTAGCCCCAGATTCAGGAGCCAGCAGTGACCTTGGAAGAGCCCCCCGCTCTGCCATGCAAGACCCCACCCAGACACCATCTGGAACTACGAGACAGGCGAGATTATACACCAGCTGATAGAGCAGCCATGATGGGGTGATAGCCAGACACATGCTATTACGCGCCAAGAATCGTCGCCAAGCTCAAAGAGACCTTTGCAGAGAGGAGGCTTACTTGTATAGGCTAGGATAGTAACGAACAGCCGCACCGACCTCTGCGTGATTTCTATTGGCTCCTTCACAGCCATCCGATATCGCGGCGAAATTTTACACCCCCCTGTGCTTACTTTTATTGCTGCAATGTGTATCGACGCGATATTTATGGACGATAACGCCTCTCCCTTCGCATAGAGCTCGAGTGGTGCGGAATTATCTGAAGAGTGTTGTAGCTTGCGCATTTATCTCGATTATAGCTTGGGCATCTCGACTGTAGCTTGCGCATTTATCTCGACTGTAGCTTGCGCATCTCGACTGCAGCTTGCGCGACTGTAGCTTACGCATTTATCTCGACTGTAGCTAGCGCATGGATTGCGTAATGTTGTTGCAAACCACATTGCGCAATCCCTGCGCCACTTTGCATTTGTATTTAGTATGTTTTGTGGTTTGAAGCTTTTCGGTTGTTCAAATTCTACTTACAGTAAATTTTGAAAGCCTTCAATATGGTTTCACGTGAAAATAAAGATATATAGGCAGACGATTTGATGGACATTGAAGAGCCACAACCTGGTGCATCGAACTCGGCACCACGGACTCCACGATCTAAAATTGATCCGCCTGGACGTCTTTCGCTAGACATCAAAAAGCACAAATTAATTCGGCTAGAAAATAAAGGCAAAAAGCTATATGCCCAACGAAACTGCGTAGTTTGTGCGGAACATATAAAAAGAAAGTTGATTTGCTTCAAATGCGAGTTTTGCAATGCACCTCTTCACCGTGGCGAGTGTTATCAACATTATCACACTCATAAAAACTACTAGATTCTTCTCATAAATATGTACTTTAAAACATTTTTTTTGTAATTAGTGTTTAGTTCTTTTTTAATATTTCTTGTAGTTTTAAGAGTTTAAATAAACTTTTTTAAGACTAAATTTTTTTATGATTACACAAAATATCGCCCGCTCTAGGACGAAGAACGAGGCGAAGCGGCCACCGCATTGCCCAGCATACTTTCGTCAAGATCCCCCGCCTTTATTGTGTTAAAATAGACCTAGCCGAAGCTAGACACTAATATCTAAGGTAGTTGGTCCTTAATTTAAACCAGCCGGCGATAATCAACGAGCATGTACAACACAGCCGAACGTCATAGATTCAAGAAAGAAAAAGCCATAAGGCAAAGGCCCCGCCTAAGGTCTCCTAATCACTCTCTCTCTCCCCAAGTAAGTAAGTGGAACTTCCTTTAAATACTGCTCCTAACTCATTTGCATTCAAAGCGATTCTAAAAACTCATTCTGGTAGGGAGTTGTAAATTCGAAACAAGAACTGACAGGAAAGGGCTTCATAATTAAAAATAACTGTCATAAAATAAAAATACACTTTACAAGAGTGGTAGAAATAAAATTCCTTATTTATATTTATACGTGAGTATACAAATTCCATTAAAAGAACATTAAATTCTATGTTTACTTACTTCAAACTTGTCTTTTCGTTAAAATCCATTTCATCACTTTAAAAAAAATGGGTGCTACTTTGGTAGACGGTTGCACGGATTTTGGCGATTTTTTGGCGATATTTTTTGGCGAGCGATACGACTTATGGTAAACCCATTGCTGGACAACTTATTTATGGTAACCGATACTTTGTTGTCATTTTATTTAAAAAATAATGCGTTTTATTATGCATAAATTCCGTGTTTTAAATATTATTTATGACTTCAAAAAAAATAAAAATGAATTTAATTTTGCATTTTTATTTGAAATAAAAATTTTATTGTTTATGATATTTTATGGAATTTTATGTTGTGAATGATGCAATGAATGACATCACATTATTTTAAAAGTAATTGGTTTTAATATCTATAAATTTAATCTAATGTTTTAAACATTACTTATGGCTGTTAAATATTAAAATACAATTTAATTTTGTAATTTTTTAAATATGATTTTATTATGAATGATTATTTAAATAATTTTATTTCTATGCGTGATGTAATCATCTCCCTGATTGGTTACTGAATATTTGTGCATTTTCGCGCCATTTTAAAATTTTATTATTCATCTCTTCGAATTCCTCAGATTTCAAATCGAATGGATGTCTCCGTTTCGAAGATAAATGTTGTTATTGGTAATTAGCAAGAATTATTGGTATCGGCATAAAAAAATTGCCGTTTGAGACTTTATTTTGGACAACCTGGATTTCCTACTCAAAGATTTATTTATTGTTACAAGGTTCAGAAGAAATTTATTAAAAATTTTTTGAGGAAACCTCGCTAATTGTTTCTTCAATAAAGTGCGAGAGATGGGGATAACAGATGAAAATCGTTTTTTTTTCTGGTACTTATCAATATACTTAAGGTAAAATGCTTAAAAAAATGTAAGTACATATTTTTCTTTTACTTTATTATTGTATAGTTAAATTTTTATTAAAAAATTAATACACTTTTTTCAAAAATTCCTGAGATATTTATTGCCACATATGTTTTAATGTTAAATAATTATATCTTATAAAACTTATTTTAAAGGATTTGAATTTAAGTAATTGAAAAATTTAATTCTTTTAAACGTTGGTTAATGTTTTTAATTCAATATTCAATTAAAGTAATATTTTACTCCAATAAAATGTTGGCGCAATGTTTTTATAGCGGTGTTCTTATTCTATTATATGAAAGTAATAATTTAACCTTACTTTAGCATTTTATACACTTAGTAAATCTCTTTATTTACATTTGCCAGCCATCTTAAAAAAACAACATTTTCAACAAAAAATTAATCCATTATTTTTAACGATATTTATTTTTTTAAAGTTTCGAATACTTTACTATGCGTGGAATACGTAAAAACAGCATTTTTCAAGATGGCTGACGACTGTAAAAACCGCGCCAACAATTGCGCCAGTGTAAATCGCCAAAAATCCGTGCAACCGTCTACCAAAGTAGTACCAAAAAATGTTTAAAAGGAAACTGAGGCGCCTGGAAAATCTACATTCGGTTGTTAAAATTTCCTGAATCTGGTGTAATCGTAAAAGAATAATAACGGAAGCAAGCAAATATGCCTAAAATCTTTTAATCGAAACCAAAGTATGCATTAAACTGATTTATTAGCACAAAGCAACGAGGATTTATCTGCTTTCATGACGAATTTGCTAAGAGAAAATAGCTGGTATTCATATCACGCATAGGTAAGGACTATAAAACTAGTGCAGTCGTTCCATTTTGCCAGGTAATACAAAAGAAGTACTAAGTATACGAACTTTATCGTTTTCGGAAGGATTTAGTATCAATAAAGTTATACATTAACGTGTTCTGGAATGAATCCAGTAAGATTTTCCCTATCTACTGAACTAGGAAAAAGTTATTTATTTCATATGTTAAATCTATATTCGCATATTGATGTCATTTTATAAAAATCATTCTGGTTATCTAGTATTTTCCTGTTAACCTCAATTGTATAAATTCCGATTATGCTGTACTGTTCCTTGCACGAAGTAAATGAGGTATTTTAATTTCAAGTATTATATTTCAGCTCTTTGATCTCTCTCAAATCTATTTAAACGATGCTTTTGCGTGACATCTGTACGTACGGACAGACAAAAGGACTCTCTTTTCTACTGTGAAATGGATTTAAAATGGGTGCAGAAGAGATTTTTTTCATGGCGTCTATAAGTATGTACATTCGTGTGTATCTCACAAAACTCAAAAACGAATAGCCGTAGAATGTTGAAATTTTGTATAGAGAACTGTTATAACATGTAATCGTGCAACTTCCGTTTTCGTTGCAATCGGCCGCCTCACACGTATATTTAAAAAAATTTATTTAAGAACAAAAAAAATTTTATTTAAGAACATAATTAGTTAAAGTACTTTCGCGCAATATGATGCTGAAAATTGATCAGTAAAGACAAAAAATAAGAAATTTAGAACCTATTTTTCAAAGAGATTCCTCCCCCCCAAAAAAAGAAAGTGAAATACGTTACCAGTAAGTTTTAAATATTCTATAAAAATACAAAATAAGAATTAAAGAAATGTAAAATTAAAACCTAATAACCTCAAAATGTATTCCAAAACCAGAAAAATAAGTAAAGAAGGAGAATTCAAAATTAAATCTGATGTAACGTTATCAAAAGGAGGATACAACAGAACTCAATCACAATTCTCCTTCCATTTCAGGGGCCCACCAGCGGCCGAGAGGTAAAGTCGCTGAACACTGGTAGTTCGGTCCGAGGTTCGAATCCCGCGAACGGGCTGTCTGCATGGGTGCCTTCCCCCATGTGTAACGTGTATACGAGCCAGTTTCCCTTAGAAAGTCCTCCACGAAGGCATCCCTCCCCTTAGGTAGATAGCCCTAGTGTGCCTTGCCATAATTAAATACACCACACCACCTTCCATTGTAAAACCTTTGCGTTTCTGTACTCAAAATTAGTTGATGATCTAAAGATTTTAATTAATAGAAGTTCACCCAAAAATTCTGAAGTCGTCCGGCGAGAAATGAAAGTCCGGCGAGAATCAGACTGCAAGCTAAACCTGGACTCGTCGGAAAACATCACACAAGCCCACTGTTGCGTTGTCCACAATGCATGCTCTCTACTCCAGGCTAACCGCAGGCGACAGTTGCAGTAAGTGGAACGCATCTGACAGGTCTACGAGCATATAGACCAATCTGCTCTAAGCGTCTGTACCCGGTCTGCCTTGAAATTGTCGTACCAGTGGCTGAAGAGAGCTGACGAGACAGGTCTGAGGCTGTGCTCCGCCTGTTTCTTTTGGCAGTAACTGCCAAATACCGGTCCTCATTCGGCGTTGTAACTCTGGGGCGGCCTGTGCTGTAACGTCTAATCACATTACCATCATCTTGGAATCGTTGCCAAAGCCTGGAGATGACACTCTGGGCAATTCCAAGTTCGTCTGATACTTCCAGTTGGGTACGCCCCCATTCCAGACGTCCGATAATTCTACCACGTAAAAAGTCATCCAAATGCGTCTTTTGTGTCATAACTATCCGGTTATTGCACTGAAATGCTTATAAAGCGCCTGCGAACAATTTTACTTCTTTGCCTGTATTCCTTATATATCACTCTCTTACACTCTCGTCATTGTGACGTACCATCGGTGTCATCTGGTTACTTCCTGAAATTTGCATATGATTCTTGAAGATGTGTGTAGTGATTTTACAGGTGATATATTTATTTTAGAGTTCGATTTCCGCGTGACTCCGAATTATCCTTAATTTATGGACATGAGTGTAAAAATAACCTCTACAGATTTTACGAACGATTTTTTGCGATTCTGCAAGTTTCTAAAATCGAGTATCCCTCGAGTATCGAGTAATGCTAAACTAAAGTGAAATTAGAAGCTGTACAAAATTATCTGACATAGTTAATTATGAATTTACCGGCGAAATTAACCCTTAATTAAATTAACCGGCGAATATGAGCAGTCACATACAAACATGGCGCAGCGTAGTTAGCATTAAACAAGAAAGTAGCCTCACGGCAAACACGCGCCATTAAAGAATCCTAATCTCTTCTGCTTACGTAAGCGAAACCTTCCTTTAAATACTCTTTCTACCTCATTTACATGCAACGACATATTGGAAACGCATTCTGGTATGGGAAATTAGATGGAAAACGAAACTCGCTCAAATATTAAAATAACTGTTAGAATCTAAAAATAACCTCTTCATATTTTACAAACGATTTTCTGCGATTGTGCAAGTTTCTAAAATTCTATAAAAATCATTCAGTGCCAAATCAAATAAAAGAATAAAATAAGACATTTTCACTTAATTTAAAACTGAAATAAAAATTAAAAGAGAAAGGTTGTAGATTTTAAATTGCGTCCAAAGAGGCGTTTTTTTAACGTTCTGTGTGTTACCTTTATTTATTAAATATCACGTTCTTCGCACTTGAGCCGTAAAATTCAATTCAATAGCAATGTCGCAAAATAATTTTAAAATGAGCCTATCTTTAGATTTTCCGATACACAGTTCCGCGCGCTGGAGATGAAAAGGTCTTTTTTTCCCCGTAGAGTGTTGCCATGGTTTGCTTTGAAATCGTTGAGTTTGTTACTCAAAAATTCGTTAAAGTTTTACAAACTATGAAATCGATAATAAAACAAATTCCAAATTTCAAATTTGGTCTTCCACATGCCCATATTCGTAGGAGGATTACGTCATTCAAAATTCGATGGCTCTACGTACCGTTGTTTTATCACAATGCGAGAAATAGACATACATTTATGCAGAATTTTCCTTATTTAATTTCTTCAAATATAATGCAAGACTCTAAGATTTGGTGGCAACAGTTTGAAAAGTAAAACGGACATTTATAGTGAACCAAAGTAAACTCGCAAAACGAAAACAATAGTCCTTCAGAGATAAAGCCCCTTTGTACCAATAAATTGAGAACATAAATTTAAAACTTACTCAGAGGATCAAGTTAATTTTGTATTCGAATTTTTAATTCAGTTCAAAAGTCTGATTTTGTTCTTTAACTTAATTTGACACTGAAATTTTTCTTGCGTCGAGGAGGACTTCAGATTTTCTGGTGATATTCTGATCAACTTTTATGATTAAAAAACTGTAGAACAGTTCACCAGTTGACTCTGAATACAGAAACGCAAGGGTTTTCAAGTGGAAGCGAGATTGCAATTAAGTCTCATGTATGTATGTCTCTTGAAAACTTGACGTCAGATTTGATTAAATTCCTCTTCTTTATTTATTTTTGTGGTGCTGATATAATTTTTCAGATTTTTATTATTTTTATGTTTTAATTTCGTATATCTTTTTTTCTTATTTTGTATATTTATGGTGTATTTTGAAATTAATTAATTTATAGTGTATTTTATTATTATTAACTTTTTTTAAGTCTTTATGCAGAATTTTCATTATTTAATTTCTTCAAATATAATGCAGGACTCTAACATTTGGTGGCAACAGTTTGAAAAATGAAACGGACATTTATAGTGAACCAACGCAAAATTCTAATAGGTTCTAAATTTCTTACTTTTTGTATACCCAATTTCAACGCACCAAACATAATAAGACAAAACGAACGTGTTTATATATATATATATATATATACTTTGATACCTGGACCAATAAGCTCAGTTTTTTTAATTCTTATATGTTAATGAATTGTGCATTTTTTGCTAAAATTGATTGAATTATATTGGTTTTATGTTTCGGTTAAAGTTTTTATGTCTTTAGTTAATCTACATGCAATAGTTTTAAAATTATCAACATTTTAGAAGTTTAAGTGCGCTAAGCCTAAAGAGGCTTCCATTTGTTTACATTTGAAAGTCTTAGTAGAAGAGTGAATTAAGTCAGTTTATTGCACCAACGTCACTGCCTTTGCAGAGTGTCACCAAACCTTGAACGTTCAGTTTTGAGCACCGAAAATATTGTCCTCTTGCCCGCTGGCCGAATTGCCTTTTTTTGCGTAGAAACTCAAATTTCTATTGCAAAAATTACTTTTTTTAACTATTTTAACTGTATTTATTGCTTTAAGATTTTCTGGATTTTACAATTTTTTAATGAAATTTGAATTTTTGTGTAGTTTTGTCTTGCCGCGAAATGAGAATTGAGTTTATTGAATGAGAAATATATCTCTAGCAAAATTCAAGGAAATAAGTTTAAAAGAAATGCAGCAGCAAAATGTGTGTAATTTAATAGGCCGTAGAAGGAAGTCATGTGGGTATCCACATCAGATATTGTACGTTAGACAAGCATATTGTTTTAAATAGATTATCTAGTACAAACACAGAGCAAACGGAAAGCAGAGTGTTTTTAAATTGCTGATTGTCTCCTTGTATTTCTGAAAACAGGAACATTTCAAAGTAAACATTTTAAATTTTGAATGCGTTTTAAAAAGTAACTAGAGTCAAAAGTCGTTAATTCGGACACCCATAATTCGGAATGATCTATAATCCGGACCTCAAAGCTAAAAACTTTCTGCGCATGCGCCGCGTAGACAAATGCGCATAGGCGTTTACGCGTGCGCGTAAGACCTTTTACGACTGCGCATATGAGTGTGCGCAAGCGCAGAATACATTTTCGCGTGCGCGTTTTATGTATAACCGACGGTATAAGCTAAAATTAGCTAATTATCTATTTCAGTTAATGTTGATGATTGCATTGTTCCTTAATCTTCGAATTGGATCCGGCTTATTATTTTTTGCAGACTGTAAGAGCAATACTATAAAAGTAATCTTGAACTTTCGATTATGTCAAATAGAATTTCCGATTCTGGAGCTCCCAAAGGATCGTACAAAACGAAAGTATGTTTCGATGTTCATTAAACAAAAAGTAGAATTGCTGCAAAAAATGGATAAAGACATGAAAAATGTGACAGAGAGTTTAGTGAAAACGAAAAAATTTCGATTGACAAGTTAGTCGGTATTCTCGGCACAGCAATTAACGGGACTCGAACAGTGGAACTTTGTATCTGAACAAGAAATTATGTCTGTTTATAGAATTAAAGAGAAAGTATCATCACATAAAACGAAGCAACTTACATTGAAAGAAATGTTTAATAAAGTAAATAAATAAATAATAAGCTTTTTTTTTTTTTTTTTTTTTTTTTTTTGTAAATTTTGATACCCTTTAGATTATAATTGATCTTTATTTCATAAATTACGGTTTCATATTTTTAATTTTAGAATTTTTGCATGCCATCTTACGAGATTTAAACTGATGATCTATAATCCGGAAAACTCGATAATCCGGAATCGCCGAAGTCCCGACGAGTCCGGATTAACGTGTTTTAACTGTATTTTTAAATTTTGTTTTGCACTAAATAAAAACGGAATTGCATAATTATTGGCATCGTGGTCAAGTGGAAACAGGAAGCCTTTTTTTTTTTTTTTTTTTTTTTTTTTTTTTTTGTGTGTGTGTGTGTGTGTGTGTGTGTGTGTGAATTACAGCTCAACCCTTACTTAAATATAATTAGAACATTTTTAGCAACGCAATTTTTATCCCAAAAGAGGATTAACCAGAATGGACTGTTCGTTTCAAAACGGAATTTTGCTCCGACGACTATAAATGACGAATCACTTTTCAGATTGTTGCCACAAAATACTATCGCTCTCTATTATCTTGAAAGAAAATTAAATAATGAAGAGTCTGCATGTATGAGTGATTTTTCCTCGCATCGTAAAAAAACGACGGTACCAAGGGCCGTCAAATTTTGAATAACGTAGGCGCTCACCCATCTTTAATTTGGAATTTCGGATTTTATATTTCATAGTTTGTAAAACTTCAATTAATTTTTGGCTAACAAACTCAAGGATTTCAAAGCGAGCTATGGCAACACTTTACGGTAAAAAACATTTTTTTTCCAGATCGCGAGACTGTGTATTGGAAATTCTAAAGATATGCTCTTTTTAAATTATTTTGAGGTACTGCTGTTGAATTTTATGTGTTCTAAGTGCGAAGAACATGATATTTAATAAATAAAGCTAACACACAAAACGTTAAAAAACCTTCTTTTGGGCGTAATATACAATCTGAAAGCTTTCAGCATTTTTTTTAGCTAAATCTGTAGGTTTTCTTTTTATTTTGGTATCTTGTGAATATAGTCGTTAGATATATCGAATGTTGCCATTCTATTGCTACCATGTAAAACTACTTTTGTCATTCTAGCGGTATCACGTTTTCATGAATTTAATTAGAATATCATTCTGTTAGAATCAAGTTAAAGCAGTCATTAATATTTTTCATGGAAAATCATTCTGTTAGTATTATCTGACAGTAGGTTTTGAGTCCATTAGTTGGTGAAAAAAAGTTAGTGTGTGACAACATATGTTAATGGAAGTATTTCAAATCTTGTCCATTCCAATGAAAATCGTCATTGTTGTAAGTGTAAATACGAAATATAAGCATTCTTATTTGAATATCTATTAATTATCAGGCTTTAGAAATCTCACCAGATATAGTTATCAGAAACTACGAAGTAGAATAGAATGTTACAGAGAGTATATTGCCTAAAGTTCATCACCCACAAATTAACATCCATTTACTTTCCAGATACTCTGCGTTATATAATTTTTACAGTTCAAGTAATTCACCCACGCGAGTAATTCATGCAGAGTTAAAGATCAGCAAAACAGTACTAGCTGCACTGGAATTACCAAGTCCGAAGTATACGTAAGAAATAATTTGTTTTATAAAAGATTCCATCAAACCGTCTTTTCCATAAGACAAGTAAACCTAACATTTAATTATCTATCTGTCATACTTAGATATAATCATAGTTTACTATAAACTCTACAAATTCTTCTGATAAAATATTTTTTCTTAAACTCTACATGCTTTCTTTTCCCATAACTAAGACCCAAGCAATCTTTTACATTCAACAACTGCAAAAATAGAGTCACTGTGATATGTTTTACGAGCTATGACGTTGTTCCAAAAAATACTTATGGTTCTTTTTAACATTTTCTACTTTTGATCTGTAATTTTTAATTGTAACTACTTTCTCTATACTTATCTTAGTAAAACCTTTTTAAGTATGTAAATAAAAGGTCCAGAGAAGGGTTAAACTCACCCTTCATTATATCAAACTAAGAACACAGATGGTCCCTTTCTCGGGCTTACAGAAAAGCCTCCACTTGGGCTTTAACTCAAGATAAGAAAATAGGAAACTTATAGAGAATAGTAGATGGAAAACGAAACTAGAGAGCATGTTCAAATATTAAAATAACTATTAGAAACTACACTCATGTCCATAAATTAAGGATAATGCAAAATCAGGGAAAGGAAGAGTTAGAAGCAAAACAAATTTGACTTATTTGTAAAGTTTATTTATTAAACAAAAGGTAAAGAGCAGAAATAGATGCTATATGTTTGATATTATTAAAACATTAGCGATTTTTTCTCCCTGGAGCAAATTACAAAAAACCCTATTTACAAAAAACCAATATTACATGGTTGGTATGATTATTAATACATTGTCTCCCAGACGATGCAATACAGTCCGTACAACGCCTAGGCATGCTGAGTATAAAATTATCGATCTGATCTTGGGGGATATTACACCACTCAAAAAGCAATGCACTCCGAAGTTCCGGTAGATATGTAGGAGAAGGTTGACGGGCTGCAACTCGTCGGCCAAGCATGTCCCACACGTGCTGTACTGGATTCAAGTCCGGTGAGAATGCTGGCCAGTCCATACGAGTGATATCCTCCGATTGAAGGCATTCGCTTACGATGTTTGCACGGTGAGGACGGGCGTTGTCATCCGTAAACACAAATTGTGCGCCCGTGGCTCCTCGAAACAAATGTACATGTTGTTCCAGAATGACGTCCTGATAGATTTGGCTTCTCATTGTTCCAATTTGAACATGCAGGTCAGTTCTGGAACCCAGCATAATTCCACCCCAAACGAGCACTCCTGCACCACCGTAACGGTGTCGTTCAATGATGTTTTCTTGGTGGTAACGGGTACCAGGAGCTCTCTATATGAAAGTCCGGCGAGAATCAGACTGCAAGCTAAACCTGGACTCGTCGGAAAACATCACACAAGCCCACTGTTGCGTTGTCCACAATGCATGCTCTCTACTCCAGGCTAACCGCAGGCGACAGTTGCAGTAAGTGGAACGCATCTGACAGGTCTACGAGCATATAGACCAATCTGCTCTAAGCGTCTGTACCCGGTCTGCCTTGAAATTGTCGTACCAGTGGCTGAAGAGAGCTGACGAGACAGGTCTGAGGCTGTGCTCCGCCTGTTTCTTTTGGCAGTAACTGCCAAATACCGGTCCTCATTCGGCGTTGTAACTCTGGGGCGGCCTGTGCTGTAACGTCTAATCACATTACCATCATCTTGGAATCGTTGCCAAAGCCTGGAGATGACACTCTGGGCAATTCCAAGTTCGTCTGATACTTCCAGTTGGGTACGCCCCCATTCCAGACGTCCGATAATTCTACCACGTAAAAAGTCATCCAAATGCGTCTTTTGTGTCATAACTATCCGGTTATTGCACTGAAATGCTTATAAAGCGCCTGCGAACAATTTTACTTCTTTGCCTGTATTCCTTATATATCACTCTCTTACACTCTCGTCATTGTGACGTACCATCGGTGTCATCTGGTTACTTCCTGAAATTTGCATATGATTCTTGAAGATGTGTGTAGTGATTTTACAGGTGATATATTTATTTTAGAGTTCGATTTCCGCGTGACTCCGAATTATCCTTAATTTATGGACATGAGTGTAAAAATAACCTCTACAGATTTTACGAACGATTTTTTGCGATTCTGCAAGTTTCTAAAATCGAGTATCCCTCGAGTATCGAGTAATGCTAAACTAAAGTGAAATTAGAAGCTGTACAAAATTATCTGACATAGTTAATTATGAATTTACCGGCGAAATTAACCCTTAATTAAATTAACCGGCGAATATGAGCAGTCACATACAAACATGGCGCAGCGTAGTTAGCATTAAACAAGAAAGTAGCCTCACGGCAAACACGCGCCATTAAAGAATCCTAAGCTCTTCTGCTTACGTAAGCGAAACCTTCCTTTAAATACTCTTTCTACCTCATTTACATGCAACGACATATTGGAAACGCATTCTGGTATGGGAAATTAGATGGAAAACGAAACTCGCTCAAATATTAAAATAACTGTTAGAATCTAAAAATAACCTCTTCATATTTTACAAACGATTTTCTGCGATTGTGCAAGTTTCTAAAATTGAGTATCCCTGTATCAGAGAAATAAAAATTGCATTCTTTATGCCAACATCAGTTCAGTAAACGCTCCTACGAGAAACAAAATTGTCCTGAAAATTGGTGATAAAGAATACACACTTACCATTCCAAAGAACAGGCCATCTGCTTGAGGAGGTGACTTGAATACTTTTACCTGCGTGAAGTGACGACGCATTGTTGAAATAAGTATTGTATTTAACAATTGCAGTATCCTCTTCCGCAATATATATACTAAAATCTTCCTCGATGTCCCAGGTTTCCTTTCTTCTTGTTGCAGATTCTTTTGGCTGTTTGAGCAAAAATTTGTTTCAATTTATTCAAGTGGGATTTTATATCCGAATTGCCAATTTCCAGTTCGAGTTCTTTGATAACTTCCCGGATGCAAGTGCAGCAGGACACTGCAGTTTTGAAATTCGAAGCTTTATTTTTATATAGCTAAAGTTATTGTATTACTTCGACATTAAACCAATTAATTTCTTAACCTATTTAAATTCGGTACGCATACTGGGCGTTTCCCTAACATTGAAGTTCGAAGAGCTTATCGTTTGTTGCGTACGAGAATTGAATTACCAATACCATTTTCGCAAGCAACTTAACATTTTCTGCCATTTGGGATTTGCTCCAGTTAAGCAAATCGAAACACTTCAAAGCATTTTTGCTCTAGCTTGCTCTTATACGACGTGATTTTCGACACATTTACCAATATGTAAATGTAGCCCTGAAGACACATTACCTATTTCATTTCATACGCTAGCTATAATCATTTTCCTTTTTAGTTTTTAACAACGCATAAAAGAACGAAAGTTCGTTTGGATCTAAAATTTGTAATAATTTAATTAGATTTTTTTATTAGCTATTAAAATATTAAGCTTTATCTGCCTTCAACAAATCATTGTTTTAAGAAAAGTTTAAAAGTTCAAATTTAAAACTAAACAGCTTAAATTTATTTATTTTAAAACTCTCTATAAATTTAATATTATTTATTCTATTAATTACAATGCATCGGATGAATTTAGAAAAGATTTCGAAGATTCTGACCTGAAACTGAAATTTTAACATATAGCCAATTACACAAAATTATTTGTAAACGCCCAGTGAGGTGCAGAGGCCAGCGCAAAACTCTATCCTGATTAGTCCCTAAATTTCGATATAGTTAGTTTAGTTAAGGAAAGTCCACGACTCAGCAAGACCCCCATCTTCAGGTAATACATAAAATTCAGTACAATTAATAAAATCTCAAAAAGAGGTAAACTATATATCTAAAAATCTAGATGGAACGGAAGGTTATTTATTTATAGTGTAGAGCCATTGGGTTAGCTGGAAAAGCCATAGAGATGAAAAATTAGCAACTGCCTTCGCCGGGAATCGAACCACGGACCTCTGGATACCGGCCCAGTGTGCTGACCACTACACCACGAAGGCACTCTAGGAAGGGGAGAAATACCTTATATACCCTTTTAAAAGTCGAGTGGGGTTTTTCAGGGAGTCCAATCGCCAAATCCTGGGTGGGGAGAAACCTCATCCAACACCCTTTTAGTTCGGGCGCCACTGTAGAGTCATTAGGTTAATTGAAAGCAAGAGGGATTGAAAAATTAGCAATTGCATTCGCCGGGAATCGAGCCACGGGCATCTGGACACCGGCCCATTGTGCTGACCACTACACCACGAAGACACTCTAGGAAGATGGGAGAAATACGTTATAATGCATAGAGCCTGTATTCAGAGGAATCGCATTAAACTTCACATGTATGCTGGTAATGTATGCATATGTTCGATGATATGTATGTATAATGAGAAATCTATATATTCCTAACTTATAATTTATAATTAGGATCGACACCACTTTGATTCAGGTTAGGCAGTTACCTTTAGAAGCAACTAGCAGCTTCGCTGCCAGCCTTCGTCTGGCTTTTAAATGTATCGGAAAAATGGCTGAAGGAATACCAAACGTTAAATTAAAAAACTGCGTAGAATTTTACTCTGCAGAACAACTTCATAAAAAAAAAATCTTACGTATAACAAAGTTACAACGAAATGAGCAATATCCCTTTATACAAATATTAATTATCCTAATAAATAAATTAACCCCAACTTCCCTTTGCAAACTCTTAAGAACTCAAATGGTATAAATAAGGTTAAGAACTTTGTTTCCTAACAAAATCACTCAAAACTTTTCAATATCTTAAAAACAGTGAAATGAGCAATGAATATCATAAACGAATACAAAAAACAAAAAATTCTGAAAAGCAAAGTATAATTAATGATATTTTAACTTATATTTTCAAAAGAAAAAAAATTACAATGAAATAAGCTATATCCCTTAATACAAATATTAATTATCCTAATGAAAAATTAATAAACTTTCCGTTGAACAAAAACAAATCATGCAAAACTTTTCAATAGCTTACAAACAGTGAAATAAGCAAAAAAGTAACATAAAAGCAACTCAAAAAACATAAAATTCCGCGCACAATTTTACTCTGCAGAACAACTTTATCAAAAAAAATCAATAAAAATGTATTATATATATATATATATATAAATGACAATGAAATATGCCAATCTCCTAAAAACAGTGACATAAGAAATACGATGGAAAATTGTTGCCAAACCCATATTTCTAAAAGAATGAAACTATTCAAACTGATGCGATTTCATCAAAAATCTATCAACAACAATAAGACAGGAAAATTGTTGCCAAAATCACATTTTTAAAGATGTGAGAAGTGTACACGGAAGCTTCATTTAAAAAAATTTAAAAAAATACAAAATATGATCATTTTTTCAAAATTCTTTTTGTAAAAGCAGTCGCAAGGATGAAAGTTTAACGTGTCCGAAAATCAAAGAAAAATAAACTGTACATTTTTAAAAATAAACCTTTTTAGAAAAAATCCCGTTGAAAAGGTGTTAAGCTCCATTTGTTAAATAAATTCGTATTTAATCGATTTATTGAAACGCGAAATTTATTTTAAGTTCGTAAAATAGCTAAGTGCCTATGTTTCATGACGATGTGAAAATGGAATGTGTAGAGTAAAATCTGGCTTTCCAATAGCTCATTATGTCTCAAAATGACGCGATTTCGTCACAAAACATAAAATTAAAAAAATCTAATTCGAATTTCGAAAAAATTGCTTCGAGATGCACAGGTTCCTGTCTAGATGCACCTATGTACCAAATTTCGTAGCCGTGGGTCTATTAGCTTACTCTCAGCGCGAACGAAAGTCACACACACAGACAGACTCTTTCTTTTATTATATTGTTGCGTGCGTACGGGTTCGTTATGAAATGAATGCACAAGTCCGATGAACAATGAACAAAAATTTATTATTATCACAACAAAAATGCTTAAATTTTCTCAAATTATCATGCAGTATTACAATATCTCACAGTAGTTATCTTTTAACTACTCAAATGTCCAATAGAACGTAATTCAAAACAGCTAAAGAACGCTAATCCGCGAATTCGCTACAATCAACAACAGTAGTTTTCTAAACAACAACAAACTAAACAACAACTACAAACTGAGATGTTTTCCTCCTTTTATAAGATTTTAAAATCACGCGCTAGAATTTTCCAGCACTTTCTCGAAATCAAAAAGAGATATTTATTTATTTAACGCACGCGCTCTTGTATTTTTAATTTTTCCGGTTTAGCTTTCTTTTAATATTCGTCACGCGCTGCACTGCGCGAGAAATAAAACCATTTAATTTATAATTGAACTAACATTAGCTTTTTAAATACCAAATTCGTAACACTGCCCCCTTCCCAAGGACTGCACGTCCCGGGCAGTACAATCCCTGGACAGGAAGCTAAACTTACAACTGTGGCATAAATGCAACTGAGGCATAAACATTACATTACATTACAATATCAAACAATATAAACAATAAATGCAATAACTAACTTAAACAAATCAAATGCTATCAAATACTAAATACAAAACAAATACTAAATACAAATCAAATACTGAATGCAAATCAAATACTAAATAGAAATCAAATCAAATACACATTTATAAACAAAAAGGACCATGGTCTGATACTATTTACAATTATTTACATTACGTACTATGGCCATAGTAATGAGCTAACCTGTCGTAATGAACGACTTTAGGTTTAGAGTTCGAAGACTTACGAATCCGAACCACGACGTCATTCAGCCTTTTTAGGACTGTATACGGGCCATCCCAAGGTGACTGTAATTTCGGACAAAGTCCTTTCCGTCGAGTCGGATTCCACAACCACACCTTGTCTCCTTCGTGGAACTGATGTTCAGTAGCTCTTGTGTCGTAGCGGACCTTCATCTTCTCCGTCGCCAAGTTGACTCGCTCTCGTGCAAAGTTGTGCATCACTTCAAACCGGGCCTGGAGATCTTGAATATATTCCTCAGACGATGAAGGAGCATCTGGAGGGCGACCAAACAATAGATCACAAGGCAGACGAAGGTCACGACCAAATAGCATCTGTGATGGAGAATAGCCGGTAGTCTCGTGGACAGCACTGCGGTAAGCCAGTAAAAACAGCGATAATTTCTTGTCCCAGTCCTGCTGGTTTCTGGAAACCACTAATGAGAGGTTATTAAGGATGGTTCGATTGAACCTCTCTACCATGCCGTCCGACTGGGGATGTAATGGCGTCGTTTGGGTCTTGTCAATGCCGAGTAGTTTGCATAGTTCTTTGATTACTACCGAGGTAAAATTCCTTCCCTGATCGGAATGTAACTGAAGAGGCACTCCGAACCTGGAAATCCAGTGCTGTATCATTACCTCAGCTACTGTGACAGCCTCTTGATCAGGAATAGGATAAGTTTCAGGCCACTTGGTGAAGTAATCAACGACAACGAGTATGTATTTGTTGCCATCAGCAGTTCGTGGCAGAGGTCTCAGGATGTCAAAGGCGATTCGTTCAAAAGGCGCCCCTACGTTGTAACGTTGCAGCTTGCCTCGGCTGCGTCTCTTAGGTCCTTTCCTACCTGCACAGGCATCGCAAGATCGGCATCACTTTTGCACGTCATCCTTTGCATTATTCCAGTAAAAGCGCTCACGAACTCTCTGTAAGGTCTTCATTATTCCAAAGTGACCTCCCGTAGGGCTGTTATGTAGTTCTTTAAGGACATCAGGAATGCGGGATCTTGGAAGTATCAGCTGCCATCGGAACGTCTTCCCATCATCCGATTCGAATTTCCGGTATAAGACGCCGTTTCGAATGTGAAGTGAATCCCAGAGTGCCCAATATTGTTTGGTTGTAGGACTACAGATAGAAATGTCCTGCCAGGTAGGTTTTCTGTTTGACGACTGCATTAGATCAATTATGGGTTTAATGTCGCGGTCTTCCAGCTGGTCTTTCCTGACTTCATCATCACTCCACGGTTCTCGATCAGCAGATGTTGATGTTGTAATTTGTCTTGCGACCGGAGTCAGCAGCTCGTATTTCGCTTCCACCCTGGAACAATATCGACAGTTTTCTTGGCAAGGTCTTCTAGACAGGGCGTCGGCGTTTCCGTGTGATGATCCCTTACGATGACGGATAGTGATGTCATATTCTTGGAGTCTCTGTATCCACCTGGCTATTTGACCCTCAGGATTCTTGAAATTTAAAAGCCAGGTCAATGATGCATGATCGGTGCGGAGCAGGAATTTTCTGCCGTATAGATAGTGATGGAACTGTTCTACAGCTTTGACTATGGCGAGCAACTCTTTCCTGGTGACACAATAATTCCTCTCCGGTTTAGACAGGCACTTGCTCCAGTAAGCCACTACACGTTCTTGGCCGTCTATTTCTTGGGACAAAACAGCACCAACACTTTCAATGAAATTAAATTCGCGTTGGTGTCGAGAATAAATGGTCGGTCAAGCTGAGGATACGTCAGGATTGGAGCAGATGTTAAAGCCACCTTTAAGTTGTTAAATGCATTTCGCATTCTTTTGTCCACAAGAACTTTTGGTTGCTCTCTGTCAGCTTGTGTAGGGGTCTTGCGATGAAAGAAAAGTCCTTCACGAATTTCCTATAGTAGGTGCAAAGCCCTAGGAAGCTTCTCAGCTGATGGACATTTTCGGGACGTTTCCAGGATTTAACGGCTGATACCTTTTCAGGATCCGTGCGCACACCTTCTGCAGAAATGACATGTCCCAGGTAAGTCACTTCCTTTCGGAACAATTTGCATTTAGCGGGACTCAGCTTCAGATTGGCTTCTTTCAGTTTCTGAAGCACCTTCCTAAGATTTTCTAAATGTTCTTCAAAACTCTTTCCGACGATGATGATGTCGTCCAGGTATATGAGGCAGGCTTCGTAAGAAAGGCCTTTCAAAACAGTTTCCATAAGACGTTCGAATGTTGCCGGCGCATTACACAGTCCAAACGGCATCACCTTGAATTGCCAAAGCCCTTGTCCCGTAGTAAATGCCGTCTTTTCTCGGTCTTCAGGCTGTATTTCTACCTGCCAATACCCACTCTTTAAATCAAGTGTTGAGAACCACTTGCTGCCAGAAAGAGTGTCTAGAATGTCGTCAATTCTAGGAAGAGGGTAACTGTCTTTCTTCGTAACCTCATTCAACCGGCGATAGTCGACGCAAAATCTTGTTGAGCCGTCTTTCTTTCTGACTAGGACGATGGGAGATGCCCATGGACTTACTGAAGGCTCGATGACATCGCTTTCTTCCATATCTTTTAAAAGTGTTCTCACCTCTTCCTGTTTAGCAAACGGTAGACGTCTTGGATGTTGCTTGATCGGGGGATGATCGCCGGTATCTATTCTATGTTGTGTCAAACTAGTTCGACCCACGTCAGAAGATGAGCGGGAGAAAACAACTTGAAGATCTTTAATGACGCGATCGGCAGCATTCCTCTCTTTATCGTTTAATTGCGCATTCTGCAATAACTCCGATGTAATTCTCTCTGAGGACACGGATTCTTGGATGTTACACTTTCTTTCAACGCTGGTTACTGGAGTACATGCTGCAACCACTTCACCTTTCTTAATAATTCTCCCCTTCTCAGTTACATTGGCGACTCTCACCGGGATATCCGTTCTGGATAGGTCGACGAGTCTTGAGGCTACTAGTACTCCTTTTGGGCTATTACAGTTATTGGGATATTCTATGATGCCGTAGCGGAAATTTCTGTTTTCGGCTATGGATCCAGGAAGTAAAATTTCTGTTCTTGCCGGTATTGTGATATTATCTTGTGCTATGATTTTATGGACAGATTTAACTTCATCATTGACTCCAAATAACGCTATGTCCTCAGATGTAGAATGCAATTCGTTATTTTTAAAGTCCAAGGAAAAATTGTATTTCCTTAGAAAGTCCAATCCGAGTATGCAAGAATCAGTGATCTCTGCTACATATGCCGTGTGATGGTAAGCGGCACTTCCAAACGTGATGTTAACATTTACTTTTCCATCGATGTTGATCTTCTCACCGGACACAGTCTGTAGGGTAACGCAGGGCGGCGTCCAGATAAGTTTGCTTCCCAGTTGTTGAGCCAAATCTTTTCGGATGATGGTAACGTTGGCTCCTGTATCTATCGTCATATTGCAGGGAACTCCATTAATATGTCCTATTATGAAAAGTCCATTACTGCCGCCTTTCACTGCAGAAATCTGAAGCGCTTTAAACTGGGGCTTTTCATGATCTGGCAACCTCCGCCCCGCGAGATGGCCACTAATTAGTTTCCCTGCTGTTTGTTAGGAGCGGTCTTAGCATCCGTGCCCTGGGGTGTTCTGCAGTTTCGTCGGATGTGTCCTTCAGCACCGCAGTTCCAGCACTTTACGGTCGGTTTCTTGTCACCAATATTCTGTCTCAAGGCGTTCAGTTGTCTAGTTAAATCGTCTAGACGAGCAGTGACTTGATCCCCTGGCTCCTGGACTTGAGCAGCTCTGACTGGATGGCGGTCTCGACGTGTGGCTTGCTGGGCTGCCTCAAATTTCATGGCATACACTAAAGCGCTTTTCAGATCTTTAACATCCGCCATTCGCAGTGCTTTCTGTATTTCAGGGTCCCGGATGCCATCGATGAAATATTGCAGGGACAGGATTTCCCTTGTTTCTGTCGGGCACTCCGAAAAGGCGTGATGTGACAGCCTTTCAACATCCGTGGCGAGCTCCTGAAGCGTTTCGGTGAGCTTCTGTTGACGAGATTTTAATTGGAGCCTGCTGTAGTCTTTTAAACATTTCTCGCCGAAGCGCAGCTCCAAAGCGCCGGATAGAGCTTCGAAATCTAGCCTTTGATTTTCGGGAAGCGTCTGCAGGATATCCGCTGCGTCTGCTCTCAGAGAAGCGGCGAGATGACAGGCCTTAGCTTGGGAATCCCATCCATTCGCATCCGCAACGACAGAAAATTGTGTCCTATACACCTGCCAGGAGGTCTTCCCATCATATGTAGATAGTTTCAGAACGGAACGAGCAGGCATCGATAAAAATTTAAAACCTTCAGAATTGTTTCCTACCGTCGCTATGCACTTCTTTAGGCTGTCAACTTCTTTGGCGACAGCAGCAGAAACCCTATCATCAATTTGTTGTTCGACGGCAGAAACTCTCTCTTCTATATGTTCTTTTACAGAAGAAATTCTTTCTTCTACTTGTTCTTTTACCGAAGAAACTCTTTCTTCTATTTGTCCAACTTTAGTTTCAACCGCGTCTATTCTGCCTTCCATAGCCTCAAATTTATTTTCTATTACGCAGGTAATTTCTCTTTTCATTTCGTCCTGACCTGCTTTCATCTCGTCTTTAAGGGATTTCATCTCTTCCTTAACGCATTCCTGGCCCAATTTCATTTCTTCCTTAACGGATATTTGACCAGTATCCATTTTCTCTTGTACAGCTTTTATATCTTCCTTAACGGAGTTGACGGCTCCTTCCATCTTTTCTTGGAAAGCAGCAAATGCAGTCATCATTTGCCTGAATTGTTCTTCCATCGCTCTTGTTATTGGCATTCAAATCCCACTTCTGACACCAAAAATTGTTGCGTGCGTACGGGTTCGTTATGAAATGAATGCACAAGTCCGATGAACAATGAACAAAAATTTATTATTATCACAACAAAAATGCTTAAATTTTCTCAAATTATCATGCAGTATTACAATATCTCACAGTAGTTATCTTTTAACTACTCAAATGTCCAATAGAACGTAATTCAAAACAGCTAAAGAACGCTAATCCGCGAATTCGCTACAATCAACAACAGTAGTTTTCTAAACAACAACAAACTAAACAACAACTACAAACTGAGATGTTTTCCTCCTTTTATAAGATTTTAAAATCACGCGCTAGAATTTTCCAGCACTTTCTCGAAATCAAAAAGAGATATTTATTTATTTAACGCACGCGCTCTTGTATTTTTAATTTTTCCGGCTTAGCTTTCTTTTAATATTCGTCACGCGCTGCACTGCGCGAGAAATAAAACCATTTAATCTATAATTGAACTAACATTAACTTTTTAAATACCAAATTCGTAACAATATGTAGAGATTATTGATTTTAAAGCAGATTTACCGAATTCCTTAAAGTCCTATTTGACAGTTTTTAAACATTCTTGCATCATTATTTATGCTGCACTCAAGCCTTCAGACTCATCTAAAATGACGCTGGCCAGAATGCATTTTGTCTGTTTTTTCATGTACCACATTGCAATTAACAACGATTTTCCTACGTGAATATTTCAAGCCACTGATCTCCGAAAATAATATTCCTTTGCTCAGAGACAAAGATTTTTGAAAGTATGTTTTCCTTGCTGGAAGAATAGGAATACCACAGGTGTTTGAGCCTAGATCCCGAAACGGATGAACGGACTCACAGCATGGCAATTTTAGTGGTTTTTTTCCTCATGTGTAAGGTGCATATGAGACAGTTTTACTTACAAAGTCTTCCACGGGAACATCTGTACCATTAGGCATATAATCCTCATATGCTTGGCATATTCAAAGTAATTTACTGCTAAATATTGTGAATCCCTTTGTGATGATCACCTCTCTGAGTACTGAAAGCGATTTATTTAGTTCTTACTGTGGCTAATAGATGGCAGCACCATGCAATAACAGAGTTTCTCTTTCTTGTAGCTGCACTTCCGAAATTTTAACGAAATTTTCTTCATTTTATCTATGGCATTTGAAAAAATACATGCACATTATAGAATTAGTAACATATTTTCATAAGCTTAACATGCATTTTGGAACCCCTAAACATTGTTTACAAAACCCTATGTTAGATATAGTGGTGTAGCCAGAAATTTTGTGCCTTCAGCAAAATATAAGCGTAAATATATATACGGGTATACGCTATCAATACATCCGCAATAATAAATACATAATGAAAGAGCGGTCTTTTGCACACTTTTGAAGCAAAAGAATTTACTATATTTTTAGGTCATTTTATTTACATTTCAGTTGGATGGCAAGAAGATAATTTCATCTTTTTTTTTTTTTTTTTTTTTTTTTTTTTTAATCAAAATGAGCCTTGTCCATGAAGGATAATTGTTTTCGTTTTGCGATTTTGCGTCGAATCACTCTGAATGTCCGTTTCACTTTTCAAATTTCTGGCACCAAATATTATCGCCCTGTATTATATTTTAAAGAAATTAAATAATGAAGAATCGGCATCAATGTATGTATGTTTCTCGCATTGTAATAAAACAACGATACATAGAGCCATCGAATTTTGAACGACGTAATCCTACTGCGAATATGGGCATCTGGGAGCCCATATTTGAAATCTGGAATTTGTTTTATTGTCGATTTCATGTTTTGCAAAACTTGTAACTTTGCAACGAATTTCTGATTCACAAAATCAAGGATTTCAAAGCGAACCTTGTACAGAAAAATAATTTTTTTATCTTCAGCGCGTGAGACTGTGTATCGGAAATTCTAAAGATATGGTCAATTTAAAAATATTTTGCGATATTGCTTTTGAACTGAATTTTATGGTTTAAGTGCGAAGAATATGATATTTAATAAATAAAGGTAGCACACAGAATGCTAAAAAAAAACACGTTTCAGATTTTTTTTTCCTTTACAAGACATATTTATGCTATAATCTTTGACGATTTTCAGCTTTGAAAACTATCTTTGTACAGTAGCAACAATTACAGGATTTGTTAAAAAAAATAAACAAATGAGTGCGTTTCGCAGATATAACTGTTCAGTGAAAGGTATTTTAAAGCATTAAGGGTACTCACACACCTTAAAACCCATAAGATCTTCGAATATTTGACTGTTGCAAGGATTGGGATAACTTATTACTTCCTTGTACGAAGTGAAAAGGAAGTATTGTAATCGCGAAAATTTTCAGGCAGCATTTTTCAACGAAATTATCCATTTTGACCGCTATCGAATGCAATTTAACGATGTTTTTGCGTCATATCTGTACGTAAGGACAGAATAAAATACTCTTTTCCTTCAAAAAAATTATAAAACTGCTGTAAAATTAATTCTGAAGAGAATTTTTCGTGGCGTCTGTACCAACGTATGTACGTACGTATCTCGCATAACTCAAAAACGAGTAGCCTCTAAACGTTGAAATTTTGTATATAGGATTGCTATAACATGTAGATGTGCACCTCGTATTTTGGTTGGAATCGGCAGCACCAAACGTATATAAATATATTTATATATATATCCACTCTATTACCGGGCTCAGTGATCTCAGTTTCTTTACTCTTATATGTTTGTAAATTGTACATTTGTTTCTTTAAAAATGATTGAATTATGTTGTTTTTATCTTCCCGTTAAGGATTTTATGCCTTTAGTAAATCTGTGTGCAATATTTTTAGAATTATCAGCAATTTTAAAGTTGTTTAATTGCCGCTAAGCCAGTTTTTAATGGCGGCCATTGGTGTTTACATTTGAAACAGGAGACTAGTGGATTTGTTGCCAATCTAGAGAAACTTAGCTTTGCAACAACAAAGATAACGCATTCATTTATTATTGCCAATTAAATCATGCTTAATTCTTTCTGGAATTTTTCGAGCGTTTATAAGCGTTTGAAATTTACTTCGTAATTTTTAATATAGATATTTTGACTTTTTATGTATTTTTGCCTTCTTGCGAAGTGAGAACTGAATTAATTAAATGAGAAATACTCAATCGTCTGTGAAAAACTGTTTCTATTTTGTTTGCTTAATTTCTTTTATACATAGTTCTAGCTTTAGTATTTGAATAGAACATGTGGCAACGATTAGATAATTCTTTAAATGATATACATTTTGTGCATTCTGAGTTATAATATGAATGAAATATAATATTGTTAAGTAAACCTAGCGCCAGAGTGTCGCTATGGTAAGAAAAGTGAATTTTAAAGAATGCATTTATTCTATTGTGGTTTATGCGCTGTCGGCGAAGTAGGTTTAATTCAATCTAATAAGTTTAAATAAAATGCAAGAAAAAATGCGTATAATTTAATATTCTGTACAAGGAAGTCATGTGGTGTACACATCAGATTTTTTATTTTAAAAGCAATGACTTTCAACTTTTAAAAGCTGACTACATAATATAGCTGCTTTCTGAAATAGTAATCAGAAAGTTCGTGTTGCCACAAATATTTGTATAATTTAATCCGCTTTGCGACAAAATGTTTTGTCATGTTTCAACCTTACGCGCACAGTTTAAAACATTCTTCTGCATACTTTAATTCCATATTTAATATATAGCTTTTATAATATTTGGAAACTACTGTGAACCAAAAATTTTAAGAATTTCATGTTAATTTTTTATTTTATTTGGAGTCGAGTTTGTAAAATGCATTTTATTAAAAAAATCTGTAATGTTTTCGTGCTTAAAAGTTTTTTAATATTAAAATATTCATCAGATTTTGGGTTCAGTTAGATAATACTTTCCATGTAAAGAATTCCATCCAATTTTAAAGTATGTACCATTAGCCATTTTTAAAATATCATGCGCGCAAGGCGGAAACACGACGAAAACTTTTGTCACAAAGCAGATTAGATTACAAAAATATTTGTGGCAACACAAACTTTCTGATTACTAGTTTCCAAAGCAGCTATACTGTGTAGTCAGCTGTAAAAAGTTGGAAATAATTGCTTTTAAAATAAATAAAATATCCCAGTTCTTGCAAAAGTCACATATTCGAAGGGATTCAGGGTGTATGAGACCCCTTAAGTTCCCAAAGTCCTGAGATCAGGGCTTTATTTCTAAAATTACAAGTACCGGAGTCCTATAGAAGACTGTGAGGAACGAAATAAAAAATAAATAAATAAAATACCTTAAAAATTAAAATAAAGATAAATGTAAAGAGAAATCTAATAAACTATTAAATTAATTTTAAATGGTTAAATAGAAAAAAGATATCGGACATTATTTTATTTGAGGCATCGGCCGGAATCAAAATTCCACTTAGAAGCTAAGAAGCAGCTCAGTTGATCTCCGTCTGAGTTTAAGCCTTAATTACACGTATAATGTACTATTCCAAGGAATGGCAGGTACATTCTTTTTTTTTTCCCAGCACATAAAGGGAAAAAGACAAAATGATTAAGGCTCCACAAAGGAGAATAATGAAAATTCTAGAAACATTATGAGAAAATGAAAGGAATTTTAACGGAAACGTGTAGCTTTGAAACTGAAGAGGGAAGAATTCAAGACTTTCTGATCGCAATGCCCTGTCGATATAATTCTAGCCGTCAAGCAGTGCCCCCCCCTCGTTTGGTTACATCTTTCAGAAAGTCTACAGGAGAGTTCTGCAATAGAAAGTCACTACCGTGGAACGTGCACGACCAGGGTATGACTTTAAGTACTTTGAGGAACACAAAATTTGGTCGCTCTCATGAATTCATTGCACCTCCTTTAAAATAAGCCTTTGACATATGATTGGAGGGTTTTCTTTCCTTAAAAGTCTCAACTTCTGTGCAAGGCTTGAATGCGAGGGAAAGACAGGCCTGCATTCAGAAGTTAGATTTGATTTTTTAAGGCATGTTTACTATTAAAACAAAATTTATCTATTAAAATATAGGTTCACTTACATAAAAGGTGCCGAAGCCTTTTTATTTAGGGCTCCGATGCGCTCTGGCTGAAATTATAATTTATCTCGAAAACTGAGAAGTACCAGAGCCTGGCTCCGGCTAGCTAAATTGAACAAACTGAACGAAGATCTTCGGGGAAAAGATAAAAACCTTTTTTCAATTGACTAGGACTGCAACTGCTTTTCAGATAAAGTTAAATTTGTCGATAAATCAGATGGAAGAAAAACATTTCGCCTATTTTCAAAATTTATCAAGCCATATTAATAACCACAAGGCAATTGAAAGAGGGAAATACTCGGAAAACCTAAATGCACTGAAAAATAATTTTGAACTCCGTTTCTATGATTTCCATGAAGTTCACCCATTTGCCGAAATTAATATTTCAGATGTATCACGTAAGACTGGAAATATGTTTAACAAAAATGCTGATGTTTTGGAAATGTGCTCGCTATAGACCAAACTGTGCTCCCGAGTGGCCATAGGTTGGGCACCGCACCCCTGCTCTAAGCTATTACTACGCTCGGCCATATTTTAGACCCTTGATAACTTCGCCAGTTAGTTAACATTTATGGGCCAACTCCTTAGAATTTTGATAGCTTCGGCTATATCTTTTTAGTTAAGCATTATTTAAGTTTGATTTCTTTGTACTCTTGAGTTCAAGCTCAAGTGAAGGCTTTTCTGTACACTCTAAGACAGGAGTTAACTGTAAATTCTTATTTTACCCCTGCTCTAAGCTATTACTACGCTCGGCCATATTTTAGGCCTTTGATAACTTCGCCAGTTAGTTAACATTTATGGGCCAACTCCTTAGAATTTTGATAGCTTCGGCTATATCTTTTTAGTTAAGCATTATTTAAGTTTGATTTCTTTGTACTCTCGAGTTCAAGCTCAAGTGAAGGCTTTTCTGTACACTCTAAGACAGGAGTTAACTGTAAATTCTTATTTTGAGAAATGAAGGGTAATTAACCCAGCTTAAGTTTACGTTTCTGTTCCTTGACCTAAAGCAATTATTCACTTACCAGTTCACGAGGTTCCATACACCTAGCTGTAAGAGAAAAAGTTTGGAATCCCACGATATGTGACTGATATATTTATGATACAACAAAATCCAAATCTCTAACTAGTGATAAAGTATCATTAAAAATTTCCTGAACGGGAGTAAGTTCGCTACAGAACTTCTTTCTTTAAACTTTCGAATATGTTCCTCTATCTTCAACTTAGTTATGTCAGGAATGTAGATATTATTTTATTCCTTGCGATATGTTATCTTCAAAATTCATCAGTAAAATTTCACTGCAGTAAGCTTCTCGGCAAATCCAATGTTTATTTCTATTTTTTTTTTTTTTTTTTTAATTTCTTTTTACCATTTATGATCTTTTTTTCAAATACTAGCACTGGGTGGTTATATTTTGTTTAATAAATGCAGATTTCATGAGTTCACAATTAAATTTTAAACACATGTGCATGAAAATACGAAAAGGCAAGTTTATGATAATCACATAGGGTTCAAAACAGAATTGCATTCCTTACCTATGCATAGTTTTTCCATAGTTAAAAAAATTACTTCCCACAGCAGTTAGCATGGTGTGGTGTATTTAATTACGGCAAAGCACACTAGGGCTATCTGCCTAAGGGGAGGGATGCCTTCGTGGAGGACTTTCTAAGGGAAACTGGCTCGTATATACGTTACACATGGGGAAAACCACGAAAACACCCATGCAGCCAGCCCGTTCGCGGGATTCGAACCTCGGACCGAACTACCAGTGTTCAGCGATTTTACCGCTCAGCCGCTGGTGGGCCAGCAGTTAACATATTGGCTAGTTTATTAAGCCAATGAACATTTATCATCTAATGCTCCCTGTTTGACAAATGACTCTCAATAACTTTTCAAAAAGGGAATGGGGAGAGATTTTGCTTTCCGTTAGTAGGGCCCATTGATTAGTAGGGACCATTAGGGGGTAGGGTAATAGTGGATGAATTGGGAAAGATTCTGTCAATATGGGTTACTTATGAGAGGGATTAGAGGATAGCAATGGATGAATCGACACAATTAATGCCACAGGATGAAAATAGGAAATCTCCAGAAAGACTAGGCTAATTCTTAACATTTTATTCATTAACACTTTGAAGTATATTTTTGCCTAACATTCAAAAGCATTAAAAGGAATATCATTTTACTTTTGAAGAGGTCTCCGGTAAGGTTTCTCGAATAAAAGAGTTTGGCTTTATTTGATTATGATATACCACTCACCAATCTTCTTAAAGGGGATGATGCTTTTGTGGAGGCCTTTCGAATGAAAACTGATTCATATACACATTTCTCATAGGGAAAGTCATGAAAACACCCATGCAACTAGCTCATTTGCCAGAATTCGAACCTTAGGCCGAACTACCAGTGTTCAGTGAGCGCGTTAAAGTGAGTAGCTCAAATTGCATAGGTTCCGTGCTGGGAAAGACTTTCAGGTTCTAACCTGTTCTCATGGCTGAAGCAAACATATTATTAATTACTGGTATCAGATCATAAAAAAGCATGAAACATTATACTCGTCATTCATAAGTGGAATATTATATAAAAATTCAAAAGTGGATTATTATATAAAAAATAATAAAACTAAGCAATAATATGTTTTGCTTTACTTTTTTCTC
Organism: Stegodyphus dumicola; assembly: GCF_044657685.1. Taxonomy (NCBI): domain Eukaryota; kingdom Metazoa; phylum Arthropoda; class Arachnida; order Araneae; family Eresidae; genus Stegodyphus; species Stegodyphus dumicola. Next base: position 265,272,287 of record NC_140769.1, on the reverse strand, counting down.
TTTTTTAAATAAAATGTGAACTAATTAATTTGTTATGACATCCAACAGATGAAACAAGTTATTTATTTATTATAATGTGATCACTTTAATTTTCTCTCTTTATCCAGTTTTCAGACATTTATCAGAGCATATTAACCATAACTGTATTTATTAGTCTTTATATCCAAAATAAACAAACCCTGTCGTGACAACCACTTCTAGATGACCATTTTTGAATGTGACCTGTGACCTGTATTTCCAAGAACATAAATAAATACAAATCCTGAATTTCACCTCTCTAATATAACTGCCGCCACAATTTCATGCAGTCGTCTTTTAGAGAGGATTATATTTTTTCTTAATATGAAGTCTTCGATAAATACCACAGTGCATTAATGCATTATCACAGTTATGTATTCATTAAAAATATAAGCAATAATTGCAGAGCAAAAATTGTCGCAGTATGTAGAACTATTATAATTGAATATTTTTTCAATTAGTAATCACTGATTCTGAAAAGTCTGGGTTGTCATTACACTTCAGTAGCATGTAAAGATAAGGCTAACTTCCCTAATGACACACCTACATCTTTGACTTACTGTGCATTACAATTACCAGCTTCTCATTCAAATCTACTCTAGGTATTCTCTCACTAGTTTATCTCATTTATCTCTGTGATGATGCGTTTATTTGTTATTGGAATTATGTGCTACTGATATCGCTGTGTCCTGCTATGCCTCTCTGTTGGTCTCGTGTTAATACAATGCACTTGTAGAGAAGTCTTAGATAACGAAAAGATCCAAAAGATGGCAGCCACTACTAGCTTTTCCCACTGGTTCAGGGGAGGTGAATTTTTGACTGAACAGGGCAGCCATGGATGAAACATCAAATTGATCTTGCTCATGTCACCTGTTACTGGCTGATTTTCGAACTATCACACTTGCTAACACTGTGGAATTCTGCTTATGATCCTTCTTTTTTTGTGTTGAATGACATACATGTGAAGTCTAGCTTCGTTCTTTTTGCACACAAGCTAAGCTAATACATTTTTCTAATCTAATTAAGCAATAGATGTAAAAACAAGATATATAATCTTCATCCTTATATTAACACATCTGTGTGGAATGGTTACTGTAATCTCGACTAAGGTAAGAAGTGACATACTCAATGTGTAATAAAAATGTTACTCATGTATTAAAACATTATTTTAAATCATTAAATATTAATAAACAACAAACGTGAAATAAATTTCATTTAATCCAGTTCTCGCCAGTAGTGAATTCCCCCCACACCAATCCAAAGGAGAAATTGTTTGAATAAAAATTAAGGTATCTTTCTGCACCTGTGAAAGAGAAATCAAACTCATGGCCGAGCTCAATTATAGCACCATCTAGAGACAAACTCTTTATGCATGTACATACAAATGTTTGGCAATTACATGATGGAAGTTCACATACACAGTTACATGAATAATGGCAAAGTACCAGATTAATAGTTTCAGTAATCAATAGAAATTTAGGCAATTAAGTTACAGTTTCTGTAAAAATACAAAATTGTCCACTGTAATATTATTAAAAATGATGGCATTTTCTTAATATACTGATATAAATTTATAAGTTATATTATTGCGTTTTTTTTATCCTTTACGTTCGTACGTACGGAGTCGTGGATTTGGAGTGATTAACGACGATATCACTTGATAGAATATCGAAACACACTTTATTTGCCGGTATTATTAGGACAGCTCCAAAACACGTATTTTCAGTCTTCGAAGATCTACTAAAAACTCTCTGAAACAATCAACGACACAGCCTTCAGGTAATCAGGCTATAACGGTGAAGGTAGCTTCACTGCAAAGCACCAGAGTACAGCTCCCGACTCTGCTCGGTCGTTCTCCGAACTCCACGTACTCTCGAGACTCTCCACGCTACAACTCGCGATGCACTCGACGACACGCAGAGCACAGCTCTCGACTCTTCGGTTCAGTCGTTCCCGGAGCTCAACACACTCTCTCGACCATGCACTAACCCCGATACACTAAGAGACTTCTTCGGTGCGCTCAACGACCCACTCGGCGCTTGCTGCCCGGCTGTCAACTCGATCGACTCCGCACGGACTAACTCCAGACACACTGACTCGCACTCTTTTCCCGCGTACCAGCAAGGTTTGTTTAGTTTTTCGCTTGTGTTCGAGAACATTCTGAGCTAAACCGTAAGAATTCGTTCCAGAAGTTTCTCCATTCGTCCATGGCATATCGCCACTTTTGTTGCCAAATGGGTGATTTCTCGCTGACTGTGGCAACCCTGCCGTCCCTTTCCATTTTATGGCAACCCTAAATCTGCTTTGCGGTGAAGCTATCTTATCGCGCCTTCGTAATGATATGTAATTAAAATTTAATAATTTTTCATGAACCATAATTCTGCCACATTCTGCATTGATTTTTACTTCTATTTATGTACACCGAGCCTGCTTTTCAAAATTCGTTTATATATAATTTGACTAAAATGATAGGTAAAATCCTAGTATACGGTGCAGCCTTGGCGCGAAAATTATTGCCAACACCAAAAATGATCCGAAGAACGTCTATATATATATATACTATATACATAGTACGAGTATATACTATGTTTAACTATATATTTTCTTTGAATGACCCCGTTAACTACTCATCGTATATGTCTCGTTTTTACTGCTCATCATAAAGTCGCCAAAAGTAGCCAAATTCCGTGTGCACCGGATACTAGGATTAAACCAAATAATATTCATATACAGCAACTGGATAGATGAATATCCAACTTTAATTAAAGCTGAATATTGTTATCTCACCAATTTAATATTTGTTGCATCTCTTAATTCCTACACGAAATCAAGAAATTTTTAGAATTTCATAAGTAATACATTATTACACACTACTATTATATGATCATTCATATGTTTTAAAAATTTATGAAACAGCGTAACTTTTTCAACGTTTCAAGCTTCTTACTCAGGCTTCTGGAACGTGACAAAGTTTGGTGGAATAGCAAAATGTCTTTAGTTGCCAATCTTATGATACATCGCCAATTCTGTAAAACGGGCGCCAACCAATAACGCCAAAGAAGCTTGTGCATGCGTGCAGCATAAAACATGCTAGGATAAGACGCTACTTAATGTATTAAAGAACTTTGATTCCGACCAGTCCAGTATCAGTCAGGTGCATTTTTCAGTACGTGTACGCGAACTGAGAGTGTCATGGCAACATCAAGCGGATTTATTCAATATCTTACACGGCGAAAGAGAGACGTAAGTACCAATTCTGAAGCCTATCATGGTAAAGAAAATAAATTCTTTGGATTGTAAAAACATTGCTGGGTAAAATCCTAATATACCGTGCAGCCTTGGCTCGATTTTGAAAATTATCGCCAACACCAAAAATGATTCAAAGAACGTCTATATATATATATACTATACAATATGTATACACTATATATATAGTATATACTATGTATATACACTATATATATAGTATATACTATGTATAACCATATATATTCTTTGAATGACCTGTTTACTACTCATCGTATATGTCGCGTTTTTACTGCTCATCATAAAGTCGCCAAAAGTAGCCAAATCTCGTGTGCACCGGATACTAGGATTAAACCCACTGCTGACTCATTTCAGTATTGTTTTAAATTTGCCCAAAAGCGTAAATTATACTTAAATGATTTATATATTAATAAATATACAAATAATGAAACTGTCTTAAGTATGACTAAGTACTTTTAATTTATAAATACATTTATAGAGTAATGTATTTGAGTTTTGCACATTTAAAATGCCATACTCACCTAACACGGTGAAAAAGGAAGTCAAAAGGGAGGAATGTAGCAGTATAGCTTTGAAAACCGCCGCTCTGGACAATTCAGTCATATTAATTATAATAATCTGAAGTTTGTTAGGGAGATCTACAAAGTTGAAATTTATTATATGTTTAAAATTTCTGAGTTCCAATCTATTCCAATCAGTTAGATACATTTCTCGGTACGTGCTTACGAACTGTGTGTGCCAAGGAAGAGCCAATCAGATTTCTTCAATATGTTACAATGCGATGAAGACAGGTAAGTACCATTTCTGCAGCATATCATGATAAAGAAAATAAATTCTTTCGATTGTAAAAATATTGCTGACCTCATTTCAGAATTGTTTTCAGATAGCCCAAAAGCGTACATTATATTTGAATGATTTATATATTAATAAATATACAAATAATGCATATGTAATAAGTGCGATAAACTTTTAATTTATAAATACACTTATAGTGTAATGTATCCGAGTTTTATGTATTTGAAATGCCATACTCACCTGATACGTGGTGAAAAAGCAGGAATGGGTGAATCTTCGGATTATGATAACTTGGCGATTCTTTGGCGAAAATTTGGCTACCAACCCTGCTACAGAAATCTGCTAATTTTTTTTTGGGGGGGAACGCCATTTTGCTTTCACGAAGAACTTTTATGGAACAAAATTGCTTAATCATGACGAAGATTAGGTGCGAAATTGGGAGAAAGTGCAGAATTGCCCACTGCTTGTCGCGTTTTTAAGAATTGCACATACACGGTATCTATGTACACGTCGATCTATTTTCACTTAAAAAAAAAATCCAGAATTGCACAAAAATGACATTGCGGACACTCTTGATTTTATCCATGTACACATCGACCTATTTTCACTTAAAAAGGTCAAAGAAAATTGACAAAAATCCAATTCTTCTTACTCTTGTAAAAAGCGCCAAACAAATAAGTGGGCGATTCTGCATTTTAGTAGCGAAATTGTTTCTAAGCGCTTATTAGCTAAAAATCACGATCGGAATTTTCCGGAAAATGTCACATGACACGTCTGATGATGTCTCATTTCTCTGAGACAAAATAATCTGTGATTCGAACTGTGTACTTCTCAGATTATTGCTTAAGTCCTAGCTAGTAACCTTTATCGCCTTATCAAAATTTCGCCAAACTACCATATTCTAAAGATTAGCCAAGAATATAACAGTATAGCTTTAGAAACCACCGCTCTGAACAATTCTGTCATATTATCTATAATATTGTGAAATTTTTTAGCTAGACCTACAAGGCTGAAATTTAATATATGCTTAAAATTTGTGGGATTTCTCCCTCCCCCAATGATGGGCAGTTGCCTATAACGACATTGGCCACTCCAAAGGCCAGCTGTGGTGGCCATTTTATTGTGGAGGCACTTAATAAGCGGTCACCGTTATCTCCTATGAAGGGACAGACAATTTTACATCTATCTGTGGGTCAGAGCTTCATGGGACGCTGTGAAAAGAGAGACAGGTACTTTTCCGTTTCGCCGGCGTAAATCTCGCCAAGCAGACTTTGTTGGCGACAGCATACACTATACACATAAAAAATGTTAACAAATGTTATAAAACTTTAATTTACTAACTAAAATAAAATTAAACTAAGAATTAATTTAATTAATTAAATTAAACTAAGAATTTTTTATTTTGATATGGTTTGATTTTAATATGGTTTAAAATTTTGCAAAAAGCCAAAAAATAAAGACAATAAATTTGTAAAAAGACATTAAGAATTTACTATGCTTTCATGGTTCAACATCCTGATTCACTGGTTTGTATCACGTGATCCCAAAGAATTTCATCTCACGTAAACAACGATACAAAATTCTAATTCTCTCAGTAATTATCTACATTAATTTCAAATTAAATCTTAATAAGGAATACAAGTTTAAATGCAAGAATTATTTCAATTCGTACGAATAGCTTACTCATAAATTATGTAAAACCGCGGTGCTTCACTTCGCTAGTGCATTCTCATTAGATTTAATGAATTTAACCCTTGATTTTGCCTTTTCTATATTTTCACCTTTGGGTGAGCGGTGTGATTGCATCCTAATTGACTTAATTACCGCGAAGGGTCTTAGGGTATAAAATTTGGTAAAATCCTAGTATACGGTGCAGCCTTGGCGCGATTTTGAAAATTATCGCCAACACCAAAAATGATCCAAAGAACGTCTATATACTATACACTATGTGTGTAAATACATGGTAAAAGTTTACAATTGGGTGCCCCTTGTTTTTTGGAGATTCTTTTTTGACGGCAAGATCGGCGTAAGGAAGACACAATTTCAAGATGGCCGCTACACAAAACCAAAATAAAAAGTCAAAGAATTGCATAAACTGTGTGTCCATGTACACATCGATTTGTTTTCACTTAAAAAAACATCCCAGAATTGCACAAACTAGGCATTGCGCACTGTTTAAATTTGTCCATGTACACATCAATCTGTTTTTATTTTAAAAAAATCAGGATGCTAAAGCAAAGTTACACTATCATGGTAACCAGAAATACGATTTCATCGCCAAAATTTTACAAAAAATTGTCGCTAATCGAAGGGGCACCCAATTCTACACTAGAGCCAAATACATAATATATACTATATATAACTATATATATTTTTTGAATGAACCGTTTACTACTCATCGTTTATGTCCCGTTTTTACTGCTCATCATAAAGTCGCCAAAAGCAGCCAAATCCCGTGTGCAACGGATGCTAGGATTAAACCTAAAATTTTAATTAACCCTTTATAGAAATCCTTTTCTATAAAGGATTAAACCTTTATAGAAATTCTATGTAATTGTATGCCAGTATTGAAAAAAAAAACAATCAATCTGATAAGAAAGGGCTGTGACTTGTTTTGAAAATGAAGCGTAAAAAATTACCAGCGAAGATATTCCGTTTGGTATCAGTTGTACTATTATTGGCGACGTTATCGTTTGCGCTGGCAAAACGGAAAAGTGCCGAGAGACTGTGGTTAAATCATTTAAAAAGTGTGCCATTAGTAATGCACTGAATGGTACAGAGGACAATTTGCTGTATGAGGATTCAGATGCTGATTTAGAAAATGTTTCAAGTGACTCTTCATTTATCATTCAAAAATGTGTATAAAAAAGGGGTGCGTCTTGTACGCCGGCAAGTAGGGTAAATTTCGCATCCAGCAACAAGGCAGATAAATTTTTTGCTTCAAAGCAAGCTCAATATTTGACATCTAACTAATTTAGTATTTAGTGACTCCTCAGTTTACGGTAACTTGGCAACCAAGCCAACGGCTTCAACCACTCTTTTTATCGCGTATGTTTAAGTTCTCAAATCCGTTTCAGCTTACGACAATGCTTCATTTCTAAAACAGGAAAGAAAAGTACATGCTAAAATGTTTTAAATCATTTATGATTTGAACTAGAAATTGAAATTTGTCTCTCAAATGACGTAACAAGTAACCATCCACAGATTTTTGCTTGTTTAAATTCTCAAATGACGTTTTCGATAGTATTTTCAAGCGCTGCTTCCATGTATTTCAGCTCAATCAAAATGGCTTTACCTCTGAAATAGGGTGGAAAGATGCATTTCAAAATTGCTTCAACATGTGAATAAGTTGAATTCTCAATCGAAATTTTCTGAAATGGCGGATCAATGTTATGTAGAGAAATTATCTGATAGCGTTATAAAAAATTAGGTGAATGATTTTATGATTTATGGAAATTTAAATTTTATTTTGATTCTTAATTATTTAATTTAAGGCTTTAATTTTGGGGAAAAACAGATGCTTCTGGAAATATTATTTAGTTTAAAAGAGTATTATTTATTTTCCTCTATTTGTAAATCTTGTACAAACTTTTATTCATTGTGAAAGAAGCAGGGAAAGGGAGGCAATTTTCGCCAAGTCATGATTTCGCGCGCTTTAGAATGTTCGAGAAAGAATTTTCATTGTTAGTTGACCTTAAGAGAGAAAAGTACGTGACGGAAAGGTCAAAGGTTGCTACTTGTCTTTCAATGTAAGTCATTCAGGTTTTTGGCGATTGAGGGTCCGGTTGTTGGCTAAGTGAAGAAGGGCGCGCATGCGCGATCACCCTTATTTCCGCATTCTGGAGTTGAAAACGAAGATTTTGCCATAATTAAGGGGGCGATAAGTGAAGCCATAGTGGGAGCCCGTTTTTGTGAAGGAGACGAAGGAAATTCGAGTTGGACAGACTTACTCTGGACTCGCTTAGGCACTCTCTGACTGACTCGCTGATTTTCGGGCTTGCTGGACAAAATGTAATTACGAAGCGGGATGTTTTCCGGCCGCGTTTGGTTAAGAGGCGAGACTCACTTACTCTTGACTCGCTTAGGCACTCACTGCTTGGATTCGCTGACTTTCGGGCTTGACGGACTTGTTGACGGAGACTGAGAAAAAACTTGTGGGTGTTGCGAAGGAGAAAGGAAAAGATTTAGTCGGCATCGAGCAGTGCTTCCGGCGGGGAGCGGCAATTATGCTCCCCGGCCGCGGGTTTTCTCAAAAATGCGAAGAAAAAAAAACTGTTGAGCGAATAACAAAAAAATTAACAGAGACTTGGGTCTCTATCTGTATCGGCAAAAGTCAGGACGATGTCCTCTGAACTCCGACTTGAAAACAGAAGGAATTATGTCACCTTAGACAACTGGAAGCCTGCGTTAGCCGTTCTCTAAAATGCCTAGCTTAATTGTCTACGTTTTCCTTGGTGGAGCTGAGAGTCTAGGCAGACAGCCGTGCGGTGTAAGCTGTTCTCTTGCTTCCAGTGGGAATAATTTTCTTCTATGGAAACCAGTAGCAGGCGTAAGATTTGACGGTATAGCTGATGTAATTTATTGTTGTGCCGTTCGAGTCTCTGTCTTGCGGATTTGCCAAGTGACGTAAGGATAGAGCTAAGATATGAGCTCTCCTCCACTTCAAGATGTCCACTCAAGATAAGTATTATTTTTTTTGGTGTGTTGGAACTTTAGGCAAGTTTTTCCAAAACGTCCTTAGCAGTAAAAACAACGTCGAATCTAAAATTTAACTCTCAGGCCATAAATTGTTTCCCTTCCCTTTCTTTTAAATCACCAGACAAACCTTAAGTTTTTTTTATGAATTTAAATGAACAGACTCTCAGATGAGGTTAAGATTTTTCTTATTGTGTTGTAATTGAATAAAACTGATATTTAATCTGGAACCTCTTACAGTATGTTTTCTTTATATATTTAATATGAATTTTTCCTTTATATCTTGTATATGTTTTATGTTTTCGATCCTCTCACGGCGCGGTCCCGGGATGCATTTTTTTTCACAACGCAATAAAATGCTGTACACGTTTCACTATACGATCACTCCCTTTAACGGCAAGTAGTTTCATATTTAACATTTTTATATGAATTTAAGATATAACATTGGTGCCGTGAAGTAAGATTCATAACATTATTTCCCATTATTATTAACATCAGCTATGGACAGAAATTTCTTTTCCTACATAAATTTATACGAATGAACTTTAACTAAGCATTGACACTATTAAAAGAATTCCGGACAAATATGCAATTAAATTAAATAATCATTGAAATTAGAGACGAAACATGAATGAAAAATTCTTAACAATAAAAGACATACATTGGTAGAATTCCAGTATATGGTACGGTCTTGGCGTGATTTTGAAAATTCTTTTCAACATCAAAATGCCGCATTTACTGCTCATAATGTCGCCAAATCCTGTTAGTGCTATATACTAGGATTAAACCCATATGGTTATTCTATGCATTTTTATTCCTTTTCATTCCTGTATTCTTTTCATTCTGGAAACATAACGTATCACCAATTCAAAAACGAGAGAGGGGGGGGGAAAGATCCTTCTGCATTTCCGATTCTAGTTGGCTGATCTAGAAGTTTCAAATTGCGCTTTTTCTACCTCGAAAGCGCGACTTTGAATATGCATTGAATTTACATGTTGAGATGTTCTAGCATAGTTTTATATTTTAGCAGATTTTTAAATTTAATTATTTTTATTATAAGCAATAATAACGCCAAATGAGGTTTATGACCTCTTCTACAATCTTCAATGAAATGCTATTCTTATTTTTAAATTTTAATTTTGAAATAAATTTTAACTTGGAAAATTGCGCATGGAATTTATTTTCATTTTGAATTTTATTTATGATTTTATTCGCAATTTTTTAAGTTACCAGATCTGTTATTAAAATTTTTAATGTGTGCATTTTATATTTGTGAAAGTAAATTTTTACTTTTTCCATTCTGTCGTCCACTCTTGTTACTTTAACTTCATTTAAATTGAATTTTCTAAAACTTCTATTGGAAACAATGTTTAAAAAATATAATTGATTAAAAAATTGATTCATTATTTTAAAACTTAAAGACTTGCTTTATCGAAAGCATACTAAGCAAAATTTTAGCATTTTATGAACTAAAGTTATAGATATTAATAATAACTGAAGAAAACCTCTCGTTATATAATTTGTTTCATAATTAAAAAAATACCATTAGAAAATTGGTGCTGATAAGGTTGGTATTTATATGTGCTATATTTGTATTTATAGTTGGTTAATACATACGCTAATCGTATTCAAATCTAAAATATATTAGAAATCCAACCTTTCCTTTCATTAAGCAATTGAAGTTCATCTGCTTTTATACTAAATTAAATTTTTCAAAATTTATGCTTCTGTCTCCTTTTCCAAAATCGTGTATTATCTTCAATTATTAAATGTGACAAAGCACAAAAGAGCTATCTAACTAACAATGTGACAAAGCACAAAAGACCTATCTAACTAAACTAAATACATTTAATTTTCATAATGCTTAATGTGAATATAAACAACTTTCTCTCGGAAAATCCTCCTCAAAAGTATCCCTTCCGTCAGGAAATGGCATTATGAAACTAAAACGTATTTAGTCTTCGAGATGAACTATTATTATTCAAGTCTTTCACGGATTGGCCAGTGGCGAAGTCCGCATAAATTAAGAGCTAGGTTGTTAATCTCTAATTTACTATTTGATTTGCAATCATTTAAATTTCTCGTTATTATATTCCCTTGGTGTACTTGAGAACTAAGCTAAAGACGAAACGATAATTCCCGGCGCTGTGTGAAGATTAAAGAGGAGTTATATTTTTATACTGGCGCGTTTAGTTTTATGTTACAATATAAAATGTCTAAACAGTTATACACTTTTAAACATTTGGCTGTGTAACTGACTTAGCTGAATGGCTGACAGTTAAGTAGACAATTTTTTATCTTACGTTATTAAGTGCGAAGCTATAGTAGCAAATGCACTGTTTTGGATATGTATATTTTATCACCAGTCAATTTCCATTTCGTGGAGCTGTTTCCGCCCAACAAGTAGTTTCCATAGTTGGTTATTCCGCTTAATCTTCAGATTTGTCTCCCTGCGATTATTTATTATTATTTTTATATGAAACGATGAAAGAATGCGACGTCTGCTTTTTAAAGCCGTGCTAAAAACATACCTATACAAGCCTTCTTTTTAATTACTTGTCGCATTTGTGTGCGCTGAATAAATTTCTTCTTCTTTTAGTATACTTTGATTACATAATTGCTGTACTTTAAATACATGCTAAGACTTTGATTACTTGAAACTCCAGTAAATTGAAACAGGTTTGCCCACGCTACCTGGAAAACCGGAAAAATTCAGGAAATTTGAAAAATGGCCAAATAAATTCAGGAAAAATTCTGCGATTTTAAATATTTTAGTCAAAATTGGAAAAGTCGAGGAATTTCATACGGCGGTGCCAAAACAAAGCGAGTTTTATGCCGACATTGGAAGCGAACACTTTTTTCACGAATTATGTATCGCATGAGCGTCATTCGGCCAGCTGGCATAGAGCCAAATTTTGCAGCAACTTTTGGTTTCCAGTAATCTCGATAATCGAGGGACTGGCATTTGCAGTGCATGTTGGACTAAAGAAAATACGTATTCTCGTATAAAACAAAATCTGTTTAATCCTAGCATACGGTACCATGTATTCTATTCGAACCTCCATGTTCGGTACACACGGGATTTGGCGACATTATGAAGAGGGTCATTTTAGTGTTGGCGACAATTTTCAAAATCATGCCAAGGCCGAAGTGTATGCTAGGATTTTACTGCAAAATCTTTTTTTTTTAAATACAGTGGGTACAAAAAGTATTTGCACACATACATTTTTGTTCACAATTTATAAGAAAATGCATTAAGAAATACAAAAATTGGCATTTAAAATATAGAATAGCTTATTAATTTTAAATTAATTACATAAAATTACAATAACATTAATAAAAAACATTTTTTGCAACAATACTAAAATAGCTTATGTTAAAAAAGTATTTGTACACTCAACTCGACATTAGCAAATTTGCATTTTTATGCTATTATTTGACAGTCATCCCGCAGTAAATAACATACGTAAGACTCGAAACGTTATCAGTTGATTGTCGATTTCAAATTGTAATGGCACCTAAGAAATCTGAATTGCCAATTTCGTTGCGAGAAAAAATTGTTTCTCTACGTGAAAATGGCCTAAGTTATCGAAAAATAGGTAAAAAAGTAAATGTTTGCTTCTGTACTGTTTGGTGTGTTATAAAACGTCATAAAGGAAGAGGATCTACATCAAATAACTTGCGCTCTGGACGCCCAAAGAAACTTTCACTGCGAATGAAGCGAAAAATCATAAGAAAATCATCGAAAAATCCATTTGTTAGTGCAGTTACTTTAGCCAATGATGTCGCTTCAACATCTGGAGTTCAAATCTGTGCCCAAAGTGTTCGAAATGTCCTGCACGATGCACACTTTTATGGGAGATCTCCAAGGAAAAAAATCTCGCATAACTGAACGAAATGGACTGAAAAGACTTGAATTCGCTAAGGAATATATCAATAAGCCAATTGATTTCTGGAAAAATGTCATATTATCCGACGAGAGTAAGTTCAATATCTTTAAATCAGATGGCAGGAAATTAGTTTGGAGAAAACCTTGAACTGCTTTTCATACCAAAAATGTGTTACCTACAGTTAAACATGGAGGAGGTTCTGTTATCATTTGGGGGTGCATGGCTAGCAAAGGAGTTGGTAATTTGTGTTTTATTGATGGGAATATGACAGCTCGAACCTATATTGATGTGTTGCGAGATAACTTGCCACAAAGTGCAATAAAATTGGGTATCAGTAATTCGTACTATTTTCAGCAAGACAATGATCCCAAGCACACTGCCGGTATAACACGTATGTGGTTGCTTTATAATGTACCCAGAAAACTTGCCACTTCACCACAATCACCAGACTTAAATCCTTTCGAAAATTTGTGGAATTCTTTGGATTTAAAAATAAGAAAAAGGAAGATTTCAAGCAAATCTGCCCTTAAACAAGCCCTTATTGAAGAGTGGTCCAATACTGACCCTACTGTTACATAAAATTTAATTAAATCAATGCCAGCAAGATTACAAGCAGTAATAGATGCTAAAGGAATGCATACTAAATATTAGTTATTTGAAATTTGCTTATATATTTTATTTCTTTTGTATTCATACAGGTGTGCAAATACTTTTTTGATACGAGATATTTTAATTTTGTTACAAAAAAGCATTGTTATTTATATTATTGCAATTTTTCTGTTTGTTTTGGATGATTAAACTTATTCTGATTTGGCAATATAATTTTTTTATTTCTCAATCTTTCTTTTTATGAATTGCAAACAAAAATGTAGCTGTGCAAATACGTTTTTTACCCACAGTATGTTTAGCAATTTTTACACAGATTATAATAATGATCTGAGATAGTTATTTACTCTTTTGCTTCCATTCAGTCATGTTTAGCCTTTTTGATATAAATTATAATAATAAAAAAGTATTACATGAAATTAAACTTTCATCTAAATTAAAACATCAATCTTAGATAGTTATTTACTATTATACTTCCTTTCTTGCGTTAGGGTTGCCGCAATTATTTTTAGCAGCACTGGCATCAACAATAGTTTGGCGATTTTTTACGGTCCTCAAAACGGAATAGTACCTAAAAGACCTGGATTTATTTTAAAATATCATTAAATATATTTCTTTCATTTAGTTGCAAAATGTCTGCAAAAAAAAAGGGGGGGGGAATTTTTAATCCAGATTGGGCAGATTCTAATATCAATCTTCACTGGAGAAAACAGTTCATATTACAGTTATAATAATGCTTTGGAGATTATGTATTATATATATGTAATTGGCAAGTTTCTGTGTTTCCATAATTAATTTATATCTCAGCACAGCCAACGTGCATCACGCGAATACACTGGAATTTTCTTACAGAGCACACAGACTGTCTATCAGATGTCTTTGCTACTCACATGCGGTCACGAACGCTCACGGAACTTTAACGTCACAAAAATTTCGCTATTTTTGACGCTTTACTTTGCGTATACCTTTGATGTCCAATTTTTAAATTTTTTATATTTGTTATTGTGCTCTTTCATCCATCTAATAACGTACTATTAAGATTGTTTTATAACATTTGTGGTTTCTAAGAGATAGGTATTCGCACACACCTCAAATAGTCTCTTAATTTTTGCTTTCTCATCAGACCACTATGGAGCAACGGTATCCTACGTTAAAAAGCAAATAATTTTTGCCAAAATTTAAAATACTGAACATCTGTGTTACAAATTTCTGCAAAAAAAAAAAACTACGGACTGAATTTAAAGAATGATTAGCACAACAGTTGTATTTAGATCAGCGGTCGTCTACCCTTAGAACTTCACCGACCACTAGATACTATATAATTTTGTATTTGGTGGACCGCTAATATGAATTAAAAATATAAATCAGACCTTAAATTGTAACTGTATTTTTTTATATTTATAATATTTATCGCTAATATGATAACAACAAAACATAATTATTTAACTTTTTTTAATCTGGTACACAAAATAATGTGTTTTAGTATGATATATTTTGATGGACCTTTGAAAGGTTTATCTTTATACGAAAAGAGTATTGTATTCCCTTGTGAAAGAACAATTTAGTTTTAATTCTATTTTGTATAAAGAACAAGTATTATTTCATTCCATATGTTATTTAAATTTAACGCGGAATTTTTAAAATTAGGTAATCAAATTTAAAAAAAGGGTGGACGATCAATAAAAATAAGAATATTAATTCGTTCTAACGAATCGCTAGATGCACTCACAAAGCACGAGCCAGAAAGGGTGTGTGTGTGTGTGTATATATTTAATTATGGCAAAGCTCGCTAGGGCTATCTGCCTAAAGGGAGGGATGCCTTCGTGGAGGACTTTCTAAGGGAAACTGGCTCGTATACACGTTACACATGGGGAAAACCACGAAAACACCCATACAGCCAGCCCGTTCGCGGGATTCGAACCTCGGACCGAACTACCAGTGTTTAGCGACTTTACCGTTCGGCCGCTGGTGGGCCCGAGCCAGAAAGGATGTAGCGTAATTTCTTCTCTCCCTCCCTCATCGCTTCTTTCAAGTACCATGCCTACAAATCTTGGACTCTTTCAGCAAACAAAAGCAGCCGTTCCGTGTTTCAGCGCCTTCTAGTTCGGTCCGAGTTTCGAATTGCCACGCAGCCTGGCGTTTCCGTGGTTTTGCCATTGTTTAACATGCATATGAGTCAGTCCTTTAGAAAGTCTTCCATGAATGCAACCCTTCCCACAGGCAGATATCCTCGAGTGCTTTGGAATAATCAAATAAACCAAAACGTTATACGTTTTTGAGAAAATTTAAATTGTAGATAATAATTAAATTGTAGATAATAATTAAATTGTAAATAATTGCAGTGTAATTGTAAATAATTGCAATGTAAATAATTTTTTCTTAAATAAATAAGAGAAAGAATACACATGTTTGCCTGTAAATAACTGCAAACTTCTTTATTGCTTACAACAGTCTAACACTCGTTAACTTTTCCATCCTGTTAAACTTTTCTAGCCCTTGCAGAGAAATCATTAGAATTATCTTCATCACGGATTGCAGATATTTGTCGGTCAGTCGGATTCTTTTCTTGTTAATTTTAACTGCCGAAAAATGCCAATTGGTTATCCTTGATGCACAAATTTGCAATTTAGCCTTTTTTTTTTTTTTTTTTTTTTTTTTTTGGGATAGGTACGAATAAAAGTTTACCAAAGCTATATCTTCAAATCTTTGAGTAAAATTTATATCACATCGAAAATTAATTAGATCCATGCATTACTCATGTTTGTTTTAAATGGAAATGAAAATAATATAAAATCAGACTTGAAATACTAAAACTTTGAATTCTTTGCAATGAACAAATAATTAGAATGTCTTCTTTGGTCGCATAGAAGTTCTCCGGGGTCAGCGTGCAACCCAACAGTTTGAGACTGCTGTGCTAGACACTGCGACCGACTTCTCACGTCGGTGCAATCAGTAAATTTAGTGCGCCAGTCGACAATTGGAGGTGCATCAGTATTCTGATGTTTCTGGTAGAGTCGCTACTTCTGATGTATATTGGTTTTATTACTAATCTCACGTGCCTGATATAATCAGAACATGCCAATGAATTAATATTCTGGCAAGGAGTAAAAGATTGCGTCTGTCGTTGGTCAGAGCCTTGAGTCCATAGAAATTACGGTCCGACTTTATGCTCCGTTCCACCCCAGTTTTGCGGCCCACCAGCGGCCGAGCGGTAAAGTCGCTGAACACTGGTAGTTCGGTCCGAGGTTCGAATCCCGCGAACGGGCTGGCTGCATGGGAGTTTTCGTGGTTTTCCCCATGTGTAACGTGTATACAAGCCAGTTCCTCTTAGAAAGTCCTCCACGAAGGCATCCCTCCCTTACGCAGATAGCCCTCGTCTGCTTTGCCATAACTCAACACACCAACACCACCCCAGTTTTGAAGAACTGCACCTCGGGGGACGGATCCGAGTGCCTCGCAACTCTCTTTCCCTGCCATGAACCTCTCGAGAGGACTTTCAGCTCAACGTGTATTTTGCGCGCCTCCATGCCGCACAGACACATAAATTTACAAACATCCATGGCTTCACCGGGACTCGAACCCGAGAATTTCGGTAAGGCAGTCAGAGTCATCAACCAGTCTCGGTGCCACTTCTGATGTGTAATTTTCTCAGGTCAATTTGATTGGGTGGATGCACAGTTACGCAGTTTATGTTGCTATACAGGTACAAGCAAGTAAACAATATTTCATAAAACGTCTTTATTTACAATATAAACTATGTTTCATAAAACGTCTTAAAAAGTATCTTAAACAATATTTTATAAAACGCTTTTATTTGTGCTTATTATGAGAACAACTTTACATCAATACCTATGTTTGAAATTGAGCATAACTTTTGGTTGTGGCTGTTGAAAGAATTTAAAATACAGTCAACGGGAACTTCTTGCTGGCACCAGCCTTTAGATGTAAGGTAGAAAAATTTGGTAAATCTTTACATTATGGTAACTTGGCGATTTTTTGGCGAAACTTTGGCGACCAACCCTGCTACAGCAATCTGCTAGTTTTGTTTTGGACGCCATTTTGTTTTCACAAAGTAAAGGCTTTTTTTTTTTTTTTTTTTTGCTCAACATTTTTTCCAACAGTCTGCTAGCCGAATTACGCTTATGCTAGAACTTTTATGGAACAAAAGTGCTTAATCATGACGAAGATTAGGTGCGAAATTGGGAGAAAGTGCAGAATCGCCCACTGCTTGCCGCATTTTTAAGAATTGCACATACACGGTATCATCCATGTACACGTCGACCTATTTTCACTTAATAAAACATCCCAGAATTGCACAAAAATAGCATTGCGCACACTCTTGACTTTATCTATGAACACATCGACCTATTTTCACTTAAAAAGTCAAAGAAAATTGACAAAAATCCAGTTCTTCTTACTCTTGTAAAAAGCGCCAAACAAATAAGTGGACGATTCTGCACTTTAGCAGCGAAATTGTCTCTAAGTGCTTATTAGCTAAAATCACGATCGGAAATTTCCGGAAAATATCACATGACCTGTCTCATGATCTCTGATACCTTTGAGACAAAATAATCTGCGATTTGAACTGTGTACTTCTCAGATTATTGCTAAGGTCCTAGCTAGTAACCTTTATCACCTTACCAAAATGTCGCCAAACTACCTGTTACCATATTCTAAAGACTAGCAAAAAATTTTACAAATTTGAATTTTCCTCATGTTTTAAGGGGACTTATACACCTTAAAAACCATAAGATCTTCGAATATGTGACTGTTGCAAGAATTGGAATAACTAATTTATTTTAAAAGAAATTACTTCCAACGTTTTACAGCTGACTTTATACTATAGCTGCTTTCTGAAATAGTAATCAGAAAGTTTGTGTTGCCACAAATATTTTTATAATTTAATTCTCTTTGGGACAAAATTGTTCACCATGTTTACACCTTGCGCCGCGCACAGTGTAAAACATTGTGTTGCATAATTTAATTCCATATTTAATATGTAGCTTTTATTTCATTTGGAAACAACTGTGAACCAAAAATTCTAAGAATTTCATGTTAAATTTTTATTTTATTTGAAGTTGTAGCTCAATGTACGGCTTAATTCGTATAATATGTATTTTATTAAGAAAATTTGTAATGTTTTCATGCATAAACTTTTTTAATATTACAGTGGATGGACAAAAATATGGAAACACCTTGTGAAATGCATGTTTGAAAAGAAAGATTGATTTTAATGAAATATGTAGGTGGCGCTGGCGTTTTTGACTACTGACGCTACCTATATAACTTCGTAAATGTGCTAAACAGTTCAGTTGTTGTCGGAGTACTGTTATGTGAGGTTGTCATTGCATTATGTCAAAGTTAACAGACTTCGAACGTGGGCAAATTGTTGGAGCACGTATGGTAGATGCTTCCGTAAGCAAGGTAGCCGAGGTGTTTAGTGTTTCAAGAGGTACTCTATCGAAGATTTATTCCGCATATTTGAAAAGCGGAAAAACATCATCTGCTAAATCACAGCGCGGACGAAAGTGTGTCCTGAGTCATAATGACAGACGATAATTAAGAGCAATTGTGACGAAAAATAAGAAGACCACAGCTGCAAAAGTTACTGCTGAAATGAATGTTGTGTTACCGAACCCTGTGAGTACCAAAACAATTAGAAGGGAGCTTCATAAACAGGGAATTGCTGGCCGTGCTGCAATCGAGAAGCCACAAATCAGTGATGCTAATGCCCGTAACAGGGAAAGGTGGTGTTTAAGTCACAAAGCCTGGACTATAGAGCAGTGGAAGCGAGTAATATGGTCTGACGAGTCTTCTTTCACATTGTTTCCCACTTGTGGCCGAGTTTACGTCTGGAGAACGCCATCTCAAGCCTATAATACAGACTGCTTATTGCCAAGAGTGAAACATGGCGGGGGTTCTGTTATGGTTTGGGCAGACATATCGTGGTATTCTGCTAACCCCATGATAACTGTGTCAGGGCACATGACTGCCAAGACTTATGTGAACATTTTGGCCGATCAAGTTCATCCCATGGTACAAACTTTGTTTCCCGATGGTGATGGTGTCTTCCAAGACAACAAAGCCCCTGTTCACACAGCTCACATTGTCCAGGACTGGTTTTCTGAGCACGGGGATGAGTTGTCCCATCTCCCCTAGCCACCACAGTCACCAGACCTGAATATTATCGAACCTTTGTGGTCTACATTGGAAAGGAAAGTGCGTTCTCGTTATCTGAACTTGCCACCGTTTTGCAGGAAGAATGGTATAATATTCCCTTGGCAAACATACAGGAACCGTATTTATCCATTCCGAGAAGACTGCAAGCTGTTTTGGATGCCAACGGGTTTCCTATACCATATTAAGCAAAGAAACATGTTTTTTTTAAAGGTGTTTCCATATTTTTGTCCAACCCCTGTAAAATATCATTATATTTTTCGTTCCGTTAGAAAATAGTGCCCATATAAAGAATTCCATCCAATTTCAAGTATGTACCATTAACCATTTTTAAAATATCATGCGACCAAGATAGAAACATGATGAAAAATTTTGTCCCAAAGCGGATTAAATTACAAAAATATTTGTGGCAACACGAACTTTCTGGTTACTAGTTCCCCAAATTAGCTATATTATGTAGTTAGCTGTAAAAAGTTGGAAGTAATTGCTTTTAAAATAAATATCCCAATTTTTGCTGCAGTCACATATTCGAAGATCATGAGGGGTTTAATGTGTATGAGTCCCCTTAATTCAATTAGTATCATTTATATATTTTTGATAAAAATTAGTGAGCGAAATTTAAAATTAAATTTAAAATATTTTTGTTATTCTGGTGGAAATAGCAATTTTTATTTTGCTAAAAAAATTCAGGCCCGTCAGATGCTATCAGATAGTGCATTCGGTCTACATATGTTTGCGTTATGGCAAACCGCACGTTGAGTTGATTAATGTTAACGAATTTCGCTGACTGCGCATGCTCAATGATGTACCGTTGGCGTGGGAGAAAATACTGGCGACAATTTGCCCAATACTACGGAAATTTAGTGTGCTTATTGCATGTGCTTGCGTTTCATTTCATTTAGGTTTATTTTGTTCATAAATATTACATTTAATATCAGTTATTTGACTTTAATTCAGTAATTTAAATTGGATTTGTTCCTTAATTTGTGAAAGTATATAGGAATGGAACGTATGATAAATACATAATTGCTTTCATTCTTCAGAAGTATAATCAATAAGCATTCATTTAATATATCTTGTAAGATTTCCTGTTTTGTAATCCTTCTTAAACGAAAATTTGCGCAGTTTACAATCGATATTTACGCTCTAAGTAATGAAGCAACTTCCAAGCTAACAAGTTTTAAATCCCCGAACTGTTTACGCCCAGATAATGCAATATCTACCGTATTTATCTTCTTTTAAAATTGCGCCAAAGTCTATTCTGCGCATGCGTTGTAAGCGAAATTCATTTCACATTGATCAGCTCAATGTACGGTTTGCCATTAAGCCATATGTTTTGAGTTTGAGACCACTATTCTACCCAGTTCCCCTAGCGTGGTTTTCTGTAATAAAGTTAGCTTCCTACTATTAAAAAATGGATCAAAGCAAAACAACTCTTAAGTAGAAAAATATCTTTTATTTTACATTCTCGAGCACAATATATTTTAGATTTTATATCTTTCTGGCGTCCTCCCTGTTCAGTGTGATGGCACGATTTGCAATTTTTTGTTCTTCCTGGCTCTCCCAACGGCCGTATGGAAGTGTTTATCTTATTGCCTTTAGCTTTCATATTACTTCCTTTCTTTCATGTTTCTCGCCATTCGTTTTTTCTTTGGAACAATAATTTTGGCAGTTTTAAAGCCTTCCCTTCTATGTCATAGTCAATAATCTGTTGTTATTTTCCCCATGGTTTAAATTCTGCCATTTTCTATTGATGAAGAACAATTTACCATTTTAATCATTTTTTGCTCTTTTGAAACTAATTCTTGATGATGTTAGACTACAACATAGTCTACATACATTCTGCTTTTCTTATCTTCTTGCCGAGGAGTTTTCTTCTGACTTCCCCCCAAGCTGCTTTTTTTATCCTTTTGCATCTTCTTTGGCGGCTTCCAGATCGTGGCTTATGTTCAATTTTCCTGGTACCTTGCATATTGCGACGTTTCGATAGTGGGCACGACTTGATATCTTTTCGGCTTTAAGAACTTTTCCGTCAAAAATTTGAATGCCTTTCATTCTTGGTGCAGGTTTATAATCTGTTATCCTTATCCTTCTGGTGATTTCCTTTCTCCGACTTCCCGATGGTGAACACGACTTGCCATTTTTTGTTCTTTTGGAGCTTCTCCGTCGGCAGCTTGAAGGTATTCCGTTCTTGGTCATGGTCTACGTGAAATGTAAGAGCATTGCGTGATCTCCTGCCCGACTTGCCCGCCTTTAGTCGTTTTAAAGTCTGCGTCCTTAGGGCTTTGTAGCCAGCCGGTTGGGTCGAAGATCTCCTTTTCCCTCCACTATAGCTGGACCTTCCACTCATGATGAGCAGCCTGGGATCGAATTGGGCCATCTCCTTCTCGCTCAGAAAGTGGACATTGGCGAAACACTCGACGGCTGAGCGTATTCTCCGACCGTCCCAGAATTTGTGGGGTTGGATGTTGCAGCGACATCGCACCGCTTGCTGGAGCAGAGGCAATTTAAACGAAGTGTAGTCTGTGGAGAAAAGGCTGCTGTTGCTCATTTTAGAAGTCGTACGAGGAGTCATAGAGTCCTCTTTCCTCAGCCTCGTTTCCTTTTTGAGCGAGGTCTTAATATCCGGAAGTTCACTGCTTCCGATGTCAGCATTTTTCAATGGCCGCTCTTTCAGTTGGGACAGGAGGATAGTTGGCAGCTTTAGCTTTTCGGCGCTCTCTGAAAATAGAAAACAAAAATTGTTTGGCGATGAAAAAAAAGAAAAAATAAAGAATGTATTATAATAAAAGTAATCAACATAAAAAGAAATAAATAGAATTTAAATAAAGAATGGGGAGAAAAATTATCAGTAGGTTTTGACGATATCTGAGGGAATTTTTCCTGACTGTAGTTGATTTAACATATTTGTCAATATTAAGATCTTTCAAACAAGAATATTTTTTCCGAAATTTAAATATGAATAATAATAAATAAAGTAATAAAAATAAATAAAATGATAGGTGTGGGTGTATTTAATTATGGCAAAAGCACATGAGGGCTATCTGCCTAAGGGAAGGGATGCCTTCGTGGAAGACTTTCTAAGGGAAACTGTGTCCTATACACGTTACACATGGGGAAAACCACGAAAACGCCCATGCAGCCAGCCCGTTCGCTGGATTCGAACCTCGGACCGAACTACCAGTGTTCAGCAACTTTACCACTCGGCCGCTGGTGGGCCCTAAATAAAATGATAAATTAAATAACTATAATTTATGACCATATAATTATTATAACTAATTAAGGGTAAAATTTTTTTTCAGTGTGTATCAAAGTGTTTTCAATGTGTATAGTATTTTAGCTGAAAAATTAAAAAAAGACATAGTAATTATTAATAGCGATATAATTATAGTAATTATGAATTATTGCAAAGCTATTATAATCAATTATGATAATTATCATATTAGGATTTATCTTAATGATAATACAATAATGTACAAGACTATAATAAAATATAATAATTAAATAATTACAATAACTATACAGTAATAGTTATTCATTACAGTTTATTACATAGTTAGTTTCTACAGTTTATTACATATTTACAATCATTATGTTTTTTCTTTTTTATAATAACTATTTGAGGAGTCCGAAAGATTTCTTAATCCAGGGTTTCATAATCTTTTTCTTACATCAACCCCTTTTAAAGGAATTATTTTCATCTAATTCCCTACATTTTTCTATAATATACAGCACACAGCATATTTATAATACAAATAATTTCGCACAAATGTTATAAAGACAATAATTAGATTAAGAATTTGAACAAAAGCTTTGCAAAAAAGTTTTTAGAAACAAAATCATCGATTCTAATCGCACAAAAGTTCGATTTTAATGATTCTAATTGCACAAAGTTCGATTTTAATGATTCTAATTGCACAAAAGTTCGATTTTAATGATTCTAATTGCACAAAAGTTCGATTTTAATGAATGTAACGATGACACTTGATGTATTGATGCAACTTTTTTAATATTTGTAATAACATTAATTTAATTCTTAACCTCTCTGAAAATTATTCAACCGATTCTTTGTTTTCCATTCTAGTTTCGCATTTTTTCGCATATTTGTTATAGTGATTTCTTTTGTTCATACGTTTTACTTTTTTATATTGCATTTATAACTTAAAAAATGTATATATTAAAAATAGTATTGATTTTTAAAATACATTAAATGAATTTAGAAATGAGAAAAAAGTTTTCTCATATATTTATTTTACACGATTTATTTCTAGTTACATGATACAGCATTATTCCAGTTATCACTTTTAGTAACACAATTAGTTTTATTATACAATTAGTTACCACTTTTATTAATAATTTTTTGTAATGAATAAGATCTTGATTATACTCATCAGTTGCCGGTGCATATTCAGCTATCGATCCTCAATCAATCACTTAATCATCATTGATAACGATTAAAATTCCATCGAACTCCACGTGGTTTTCCCCATGTATAACGTGTATACGAACCAGTTTTCCTTAAAGTCCTCCACGAAGGCATCTCTTGGGCAGATAGCCCTCGTGTGCTTTGCCATAATTAAATACACCAACACCAATACACACATCGAACTCCACGATGTGAATACCCATCACGTTGTCAACCCGTGGTCTCATCAAATAACATTTTAAATCCGTACTTATCGTCTCAAAGGATAGCTTTTTAAATTCGTTGGTGATACATCGCAAATAAAAATTTACAAATTATTAACTGGTTTTCAACCTGGTAATTGGAATTTCTGCTCTGAGTGAAGTCACGTGAAGATTTATATATGACACCAAACCAAGCTCATTTTCAAATTATTTGTGCATAATTTATTCAATCTGTCCAACATACCGTTTTCGAGTATTTTTCCAGTATATTTTTAATAATTTATATTGTCCGAAAATCGAGGGGAGACAATTACGCAAATAACTTGATTCTGAATGGCGCGGTCACAGTGAGAATATAGCAAAGGGAAAGGGGTCATGGATAAACTACAGGGAACTATCACAATATTATTTCTCACATTCCAGTAAAAACAGATGACAGTATTAACATTATAATATCTAATAAGATATCTTCATTTCTATTTTTCTATGACTGGAATCTCGCCCGTTCTTATTGTTGTCTTTGCTACTCTTTATTTTTGATGCCTCCAGTCCTTCATAAATAATTATAGACAGTGAATGCGCAGCCAACTCAGCGAAACTGTAGATTTAATATTGGTTGTTCTTTGCTTCGCCGTGATGGTTCTGTTCTTGTATGAAGCTGGCATTAAATTCGACATTAAGAAGGAAAAGGTTCGGCGTGGACTTCGCAGATAGCTTGTGAAAGTTTGTCTTTATTATTAAGATGCAAATAATCATTACGCGGGCAAATCCAGTATTTAGGGGAGTTCGTTCTCTGAACGCATTGAGGAAGGAGAAAATTATGCAAGCATTTTAAAAATTTTCAGAACCCGACGCCGAAAATCTAGGGGAATAATACACAAGGAAATAGGCACTTGTGCCAATACAATCTATTTTTTAAAGTCACTTTCCTTTTGTAGTCAAACATATCTTTCTTCGAAACAAATTGCTTACCTGATACGCTTTCCGAATCGCTGTTTCTTAAATCTGTGGGTGTCAAAGATGATTCCTGAATGCTCGACATCTTCCTTTCACGAGACGTCACTCTGAGAGAACCCTGGGAAATGGAACATATGTTATTTGATTTTCAAAGAAACATTCATAACATTTTTAAGGATACTACATTTGAAAAACAGGGTAATAGTGGCCATCGTACGATAAAAACTGACCCAGATATTTCATTTTAACATTTTGGATTTTTGATGTCATTTACACTTTGCATTCAAGTATAAGTTGAACAATAAATTAGGATAACTCGAGACTAATGTTTTCCTAGTGAATAGCGTTGAATGATATGCTTCTGTGAATTACCAGTGAATAACATTATTTATTTATTCATTTCACATTTGCTACACCAAAAGTACTTTCACAGAGGTAATTCAGAAATTTTCAAAAGGAGAGAATACGTTATTAATGTACTCATCAAGTTTTAGTACAGGGTTGTTATAATTAAAATGACCCTAGTCAGACCACACTAGAACCCGTTCTACTTACTGAATTTTGACGAAATTTGGTATATATGTTATATGGACCATGGGGAATTCATTCCCCATAGTCTTCTAATGATTCTATGCAGAATGATTCTAATGATTCTATGCAAATAATTCTATGCAGAAATGGACTATGGGGAATTCATTCCCCATAGTCCATTTCTGCATAGAATTATATGGACCGTGCACCATTTCTGCAATAAAAAAATAGTTCAAATTTTGATCACCAGGGGGAGTTGTAACACATAAAGAAGGACAAAAAAATCTGTCAGAAATCATTAAAATTTATTCAGTTACAGAATGTGCCCAATATGTGCTCCATTGACATCAATTACGTGTTGAAAGCCCATTGTAGCGTATTCAATGGTAGTGCGAAGTAACTCTCGAGGGATTTCAGCAAGATGGCGTATAATGCTGGCTTTCAACTCAAGTCATAATTTCCCCTCCATAAACACGGACTTTAAGGAATCATCACAAGCAGAAATCACAGGGATTTAAGTCGGGTGAACGAGGAGGCCCAGGCATCCGGAAAAGCCCTGAATATTACATGATTCTCGCCAAAGTTAGCACGAAGCGGTTCTTTGACTTGACGCCCTAGTGTGGGGAGTTGCTCCATCTTCCATGAAGACAGTGGTCTTATAAAACAGATTTACCAGTAAAGTTCAATCTTTCTTCTGTAAGGGCATGATTAACGATGGCAAAGGCATGAAGAATGATTTTTTGGCTCTGGCTGCAAGTCTATAGGTTTGACTGATTTCAATAAGGAAGTTTTAAAAATTGCCATCTGGTGGTCAAAATTTGAACTAATCTTTTATTGCAGAAATCTTTTCTCCATAGTTCATATAACGTATGTACCACGTTTCATCAAAATCCGATAGGTAGAAGGGTTCTACAGGGGTCTGAATAAGGTCACTTTAATTATAACCACCCTGTACTTTTGAATCATATTCTACTAATCACACAGAATTTCATTTAAATGGTAATATTGTTCATTTTTAACCTTGGGGGTGTTCGAACACCAGTTGGCTGTGTTCCAACACCCCCAAGGGATCGACTGAGAGCAATCCCGGTGTTCCTGGCTAAGTTGGTATCTAGACAGACTCGACTTCTGAGGAAAAATTAACAGTCTTCATAGCGACTACAGCCAAAGAATCTGAACTCCCAATTCAAATTCTTTGATAATCATCATTTATTCAGTGCTAGGTTAAGGATCTGAAGGGACCATGTGGTACTGTCTTGTCTGCACCTTGGTTGGGAGGACGCCACATGGTTAGATTTCGGAAGTGGTCCTTGGGGTTTTGGCTTCGCTTGCTCAACACTGAGGAACGGCCGATGTCTAATATGTGCTCTAAGTTTTCTCGATGAATTCGTTATTACAGTCCATCATTGTTCTAAACGTTACAAAACCTAGACTTAGTGAAACTGAACATGTCCCCTCGGGTTCACAGGGGGGGGACGTCTATGCCTCCTTAGACCGTCTCTAGAGTTTGGGGCGATTTACCGTGTAAGGCAGCCTCCAGCAAGCCAAGTCTATGTACCCCTTCCTTCTAGTACGATGTGTTCCAACATCGTAGCTTACCAGTCTTTTATACAGAATATTGATTTTATCAGTTTCTGTGATTGAGATCTTCTTTAGAAGAAACTATACTGTTCAATATTTTTCACGGTAATCTGCATTGCAATATTCGTCATTTAACCCATTTACATGAATTTTTTCTATCCTCTCTGTCATTTTAGTTATGTGCGAATATAAAATTTCTCTTTTTAATTTGCGCATGACCTCTGGATATAATCTCAAACTTTAAATTAAACATCAAATTTTTTTTTTTTTTAGTCCAAAGGTCTATTGTCCCTGAAGAACTATTGTTTTCGTTTTGCGATGGTTCACTGCAAATGTCTGTTTCACTTTTCAAACTGTTGCCACCAAATGTTAGAGTCCTGCATTATATTTGAAGAAATTAAATAATAAAAAATGTGCATAAATGTATTATATTTCTCACATTGGCATAAAACAACGGGACATAGAGCCATCGAATTTTGAATGAGTAATCCTCCTACGAAGATGGGTATGTGAATTTGAAATTTGGAATTTGTTTTATTATCGATTCCATATTTTCTAAACGTTTACGAATTTTTGATTAACAAACTCAAGTATTTCAAAGCGAACAATGGCAACACTCTACGGAGGGGAGGGAACTTTTTATCTCCAGCGCGCGGAAATGTGTTTTGGAAATTCTAAAGGATAAGCTCATTTTAAAATTATTTTGTTCCATTGCTATTGCACTGAATTTTATGGTTTAAGTGCAGAGAACATGATATTTAATAAATAAAACTAACACACAAAATGTTAAAAAAACGCCCCTTTGGACGTAATTTAAAATCTGAAACTTTTCAGATTTTTTTTGGGGGGAGGGGCTATACGGGAGACAAAAGTTTTTAATTTATTTTTTAAAAAAGCGTAAATATTTACTAAAATAAATATATAAATCGACGAACCGTATAAAATATTACACAACGTAATTTTAATAAAATTTATTTGTTAAATTAAAAATTATCATAACATAAATATTTGCATCATTGAAAACTTTTTGTCAGTGAAAATATTCATCTATGGCCAATGTTTGCAACTTTAGCAATTTAAAATAACTTCTGATAGGCTGGCAACTTATTCATATGTACATACAGAGATATTTATTACGAAAACAACATGAAAATTCTCCGCTTAGATACATAATTAAATAATTTTTTATTTATAATCCCTTATTTTAAGAAGCAAGCATACAGAAAAAGTAATTTGACCAAATTATAGTTTTAGTAAAACTCTGTTACTAGTAATTAATATTTTGTAATGCATTCCATTTACTTTTCTCTGCTGAAAATATTTCAGGTCTTTTGGAGAATTAAATTAATTTAATTAATTTCTTTCAGTTATGTATTCTTTAAGGTTAAGATATATGACCTCCAAAATGTTAATGTTCGTTCTTCACCAAAAAATTCCAAAAATGTTGTCATTATTTTATGGCACCATTCATGATGAATAATTTGTGCGATCTTATAGAATGTAACATATTGGAATATATATAAAACCGTAAAGATACATACCGATTCTTCGTTAATGGAGGGTGTACTGTAGGACAGTTCTAAATGAAAAAAAAAAAAAAAAAACAGAAGCATGTAAGCATTAAAGTTGTGTCACTTGAATGAAAAACGAATATATATTGAAAATGTTATCAATGACAAATGAAATTCAAGTAGCAATAAAATTCAAGTTAGGTATACATGATGGACATAACGGAAATCATATTTTCCCGAGATTAGTAAGATATTTAATCAAATATTATTGCTTTTCATATCAAAATTTAATTTGATAATTGCTACGAATGTAACATATTTATCCCAAATAAAGTACGAAAAAACGCTGAGAATCAGTATTGTAAGTTGTACTGTCAAAAGCTCTGGATTTAATATGTCCAATAAAAGGCTTTACTTTCAGAGAATGGAGTTTTTTTAACATGCTCACACAGACAAGTTTTTCAATTTAAGAATGAAAACTAATGCACGCCATATATTCTCTATCATTCAATATACACTCATGTTCATAAATTAAGGATAATACAAAATCAGGCAAAGGAAGAGTTAAATGCAAAACAAAGTTGACTTATTTGTAAAGCTTGTTTATTAAACAAAAGGTAAAGAGCAAAATAAGATGCTATATGTTTGATATTATTAAAAAAATTAGCGATTTTTTCTCCCTGGAGAAAATTACAAAAAAAAAAAAAACTATTTACAAAAAACCAATATTACATGGTTGGTATGATTGTTAATACATTGTGTGTCTCTCAGATGATGCAATACAGGCCGTACAACGCCTCGGCATGCTGAGTATAAAATTATCGATCTGATCTTGGGGGATATTACACCACTCAAAAAGCAATGCTCTCCGAAGTTCCGGTACACATGTAAGAGAAGGTTGACGGGCTGCAATTCGTCGGCCAAGCATATCCCACACGTGCTCTACTGGATTCAAGTCCGGTGAGAATGCTGGCCAGTCCATACGGGTGATATCCTCCGATTGAAGACATTCGCTTAGGATGTTTACACGGTGAGAACGGGCGTTGTCATCTATAAACACAAATTGTGCGCCCATGGCGGCCCGAAACAAACGTACATGTTGTTCCAGAATGACGTCCCGATAGATTTGGCTTGTCATGGTTCCAATTTGAGCATGCAAGTCAGTTCTGGGACCCAGAATAATTCCACCCTAAACGAGCACTCCTGCACCACCGTAACGGTGTTGTTCAATGATGTTTTCTTGGTGGTAACGGGTACCTGGAACTCTCCATGACAGTCCGGCGAGAATCAGACTGCAAGTTAAACCTGGACTCGTCGAAAAACATCACACAAGCCTACTGTTGCGGTGTCCACAATGCATGCTCTCTACTCCAGGCTAACCGCAGGCGACAGTGAGTTGCAGTAAGTGGAACGCATCTGACAGGTCTACGAGCATATAGACCAATCTGCCCTAAGCGTCTGTACACGGTCTGCCTTGAAATTGTCGTACCAGGGGCTGAAGAGATCTGACGAGACAGGTCTGAGGCTGTGTTCCGCCTGTTTCTTTTCGCAGTAACTGCCAAATACCGGTCCTCATTCAGCGTTGTAACTCTGGGGTGACCTGTGCTGTAACGTCTACTCACATTACCATCATCTTGGAATCTTTGCCAAAGCCTGGAGATGACACTCTGGGCAATTCCAAGTTCGTCTGATACTTCCAGTTCGGTACGCCCACATTCCAGACGGCCGATAATTTTACCACGTAAAAAAATTATCCAAATGCATCCTTTGTGTCATAACTATTCGGTTATTGCACTGAAATGCTTATAAAGCGCCAACGAACAATTTTACTTCTTTGCCTGTATTCCTTATATATCACTCTTTTACACTCTCGTCATTGTAACGTACCATCGGTGTCATCTGGTTACTTCCTGAAATTTGCATATGATTCTTGAAGATGTGTGTAGTGATTTTACAGGTGATATATTTATTTTAGAGTTCGATTTCCGCGTGACTCCGAATTATCCTTAATTTATGGACATGAGTGTACTCTACGATAGGGATGGACAAACGTTTTCGGTGCCAAAAATCGAAAACAAAAGGTTTGGCACGCCAAGATAAATTTTTCTAAAATTTTAAAAACAATATACAAGTATTACAATTTAAATATGTTAATGAGATGAATGAAATTACGATTTCATTTTTAAACTTTTCTTATATTGAGTTTCGAAGTGCTGATTCTAATGAACGAGGCTAAATGCTCATCAGCCAGTCTACTTCTGAAATAATTCTAAGTTTCATGGCTGAAGACACTTATTCCCATATGTAAGATGAAGCAAACATAGCAGTGATTTTCTAGACGTAAGATTTTAAATTTGGGAAACTTACTTTCGGTAATGATTTATAAAACTCTAACTTTGGCACATTTAGAAAAAAACTGCTTGAGATGATTGTTAGATTGCAACTCAATTAATTCAAGCTGCAAATCTGACTTCAGTGCTTCACAGTTTACGTTGAAAGGCATGGTACAAATATCCAATTCTATTTGAATGGCACTGAAATCTTGAAATCTTCCTTCGAACTTAAAATGCAGTTTTTTAAACCATCTTTATAATTCTTAAGCTTCTCTTCATTTACTGAGGGTATTTAATTTAACCTCGGGAAATGAGACAAGTCGTTTTTTGCTAGCTGCCCAGCAAACAGATTTTTTCTTATTAAGTTTTAAGATATGATAAAGTTTTTTCGGTACTATTCGGTTTTGAGGGCCGTAAAAAACCGCCAAAGTACTGTTGATGCCAGTGCTGCCAAAAATAATTGCGGCAACCCAAATGCAAGAAAGGAAGTATAGTTGTAAATAACTATCTAAGATTTATGTTTTAATTTAGATGAAAGGTTAGCTTCATATAATACTTTTTTATTATTATAATTTATATGAAAAAGGCTAAGCATGACTGAATGGAAGCATAAGAGTAAATAACTATTTCAGATCATTATTATAATTTATATCAAAGTTCTTAAAAATAACTGAATGGATACCTGCATCGCTGTTTCGAATAAATGATGCTTCCTTCCTTGATATTTTCGCAATTTTTTTCCATCAGGGTAACGGCGCTTCTGTTAGGTACAGTAACCAAAAAAGTCTCTTTCTTTTCTCGGCAAATTCCGCCAAAAACCCATTGCTGTGGTAGTACACGCCGAGTGTTTTATTTTTTCTCTTTACAAATAAATTCTTTTTACAAAACTACGTATAACACGTAGGGTTGCCGTAAGTAGGGTCGCCAAATTTGGCGATTTATGCGAATTTTGGCCTGGTTGCGTTAATACGTAAGTACCGTAATAATTTAAACCTACTTTAGCATTTTATACTCTTAGTAAATGTATTTATTTACATTTGCCTGCCATCTTAAACAACGTTTTCAACAAAAAATTAATCCATTATATTTTTAACGATATTTTTTTTTTTAAGTTTCGAATACTTTATTATATGCGAAAAATACGTAAAAAAAGCATTTTTGAAGATGGCTGACGACTGTGAAAACCGCGCCAACAATTGCGCCAATGTAAATCGCCAAAAATCCGTGCAACCGTCTACCAAAGTAGCACCCTTTCCGCAGACGAAATAGAACTTGCATTATTCAAATTCCAACAATTTGAAACTTTGTTACTCGATTCTTAAAGCGGCTACTGTTCTCGTTCCCAACTTTATCAAAGTTAATTTTTTGATCTGTACGGCGAAAATTTCAAATGGCGCTGAAAGCTTATGAAGTGTTCGCTTATGAAAGAATAACAAAAATTCTATAATTAAAAACTTTAGACTTTATACAAACCAGATAATTTGAAAATTTCGATAACTAAAATTAATTTTTTTCCACAGCCGAAATATAATTTGATCATGATATTTTTAAAAGTTCTACAGCTAAAACTGGATGTTTTCCTTAGCCAAAATAGAACTTAGATTACTCAGATTTCGATAATTTGTATATTTCCCTAACTAAAACTAAATGCTTTTCACAACCAAAATAGCACCTGCGTTTTTCAAACTTCGATAGTTTGAAAATTTCTATACCTAAAACTGAATGTGTTCCATAGCCAAAATAGCACTTCGAGTACACAAACTTCAATAATTTGAAAATTTCTCTAACTGGAACTGAGTGTTTTCCATAGCCAAAATAGCACTTGGAGTACTCAAACTTCGATGGTTTGAAAGTTTCTCTAACTAAAACTGAATGTTTTCCATAACTAAAACTGAATGTTTTCCATAGCCAAAATAGCACTTGGAGAACTCAAACTTCGATAGTTTAAAAATTTCTATAAGTGAAAGTTTTCCACTGAATTTCTCAGACTTCGATAATTTGAAACGTTCTATAATTAT
Source organism: Stegodyphus dumicola (assembly GCF_044657685.1). NCBI lineage: Eukaryota > Metazoa > Arthropoda > Arachnida > Araneae > Eresidae > Stegodyphus > Stegodyphus dumicola. Next base: position 265,239,279 of record NC_140769.1, on the reverse strand, counting down.
ATTCTTCGATAATTAAAAATCAAGTCAATTCAGAATTTTTTTTAACTCGAAATATTCGCTAAGTCTTACTTGGCATTCTCGGGGAAGGCTTCTCAGCGTCGAGATGTCCGTCCGAGTGAGCTCTGTAGATAGGAATACCGGATCGACGACCAGAAATCTTGTTTCGGCCACTGCCTTGCGCAATCTGCCTGAGAAAAAGAGTTATTAATCTTTAGCTGGTGGGAACTTGAAACGCAGTAAGCAGCGCATCTGATGAGCTTTGGGACTGGCGGAATAAAACATGTAAATATACCATAAGCCAGGGGTCTTAGAGTGAAATTACATGCGGCCGTACGCATAATCTGAAAACAACTGATGGGCAATGACTTTGTTAGAGAGCCAGAGATTCTAACTAGCGCCAGAGATTCTGACTGAATGTTAAAAAAAAAACGCCCCTTTGGACGTAATTTATAATCTGAAACCTTTCAGAATTCCCTCCCTTCTAATTGAAATATATTGGCAACCAGATATTAAATTCTTGGATTGACATTTCCTGCAGATAATTCTAACTCGTTTAATTACTCATTAACCACTTTACTTTAATTTAAACTAAAAATAAACAAATTGTAAAAAATTTAGTGTCCGCCAAAAAACATCGCAGAAAGAAACGCCGCGGAGAAAATAACGAAGGTTGAAAAACGTCGTCATAGAAAAGTCCTGAGGGAAAAGAAAACAAAGAGAAAACGTCGGAGTTTTGAAGCGTCGGGGTTACAAAACCATCATCGTCGAAAATAAAGTGGTTAAAAAATTTCGCAGTTTAAAAACATCATCGTCAAAAATATCGTCGTAAAAAATAAAGTATCTGCAAATCATTGCATGACGAAATCGCGAGCATATGTTTTCACTAAAGCAAGAAAACTTTTGCGACACATAGCCAAATCCCTCTGCTAGGGAAAACCCAAGAAAGAAAGTGGAAAATGTAGGGGAAACGTAGGGGAAAATTAGTTTTTAATTAACATCTCGGCTAATTAAAGTCCCACGAAGACGCGAATGGTCAAAATGGCGTGTCACGGACCTGCGGAATCCAACGGTGTGCTTCGCTAAGCCTTTCGGAGGAGATGTTACTTCGCCCCATATATATATAGTATATATATATAAGATTTAATTCTCGAACTAGTCTACAATATCATTTAAATTCAGAAGCATAAGCAAATCAAGTGCAAAATCAATACATGAAAATAAATTCACTAATTTAGCAAATTAAAATTAAACTAAATAATTTTTTTAAAAATGCATAAGTGAATAACCGTTGAGTAGGCAGGAGACAGACTTATCAAGGGGAAGTTGCCTCCAAACCTAACTCTCCAATCATTCAATTCGTGTTTCGTCATTCATGCAGGCAAGGGTAAAAGTCAAAACCAAAAGTAATACCGATAAAGTGCTACCCTTAGAAATTAACATTTAAGAAATAAATTTAAGAATAAAGTTCTAAAAGGAAAATACTAATGAAGTCTTTTGAGAAACAAGTAAAGTCAAGAATTAAATGAAACTTTTTTTAAAAAATTAATTCTTGATAAAAAAAAAACTAAAAACCAATGTATTTTAGAAACCCTTGTATACAGAAACCTATGTTTTATATGTTTGCACATTTTTTAAAATTTTTTTTAAAAATTATTTTAGCTTTTTTTAGGATTTAAATTTGCTTTTTTACTTTTATACGTGTTTGTTAAAAATTAAATTTTAATTTGTTTATATATATATATATATATATGTATGTATATATATGCGGCTTACGTGTCTGTTTGTCGTCGATAGTTTATTGGTTGTTTGCGTAACTGTACTAGCCAATGGGATGAAGTTGCCGTTTCAATCGAGACGTAGACAATTTCCTGTAAATCTTGCCTTTGCTATGATCATCAATAAGTCTCAGGGCCAAACGCTAAAGCGTGCTGGCATTTTTTTACCTGAGCCTTTATGTTGCTTGGTCAAGAATTCGTGAAAGAACGGAAGTAAAATTAAAAATAATGGATGGTCCTCTGCAAGGCGAGCTTATAAATGATGGAAAGATCTACACAAGAAATGTTGCGTACAAAGAGATCTTTAACATGTGAATTAACATTTTATTATTTAAACCACCTTTATTTATTGAGCTAGCGGTGGCTGTTAAGAAATATACCACCAGTGGTTTCCTTCATTGCACTCTACTTTAAACAATTAAGCAAGCAGAACGGGGAAATCCCGTGGCAGTAAGCAAAGTGGTGTCCTCGCCGCATGCCCTGGGTAATTCAGTTTGAATTAGCAGACACCTTTGCACAAATCATTTTAATTACAATTTATAATATCAAGAAAAGCGGTCATTTCGAATGGCCGCCGGGCTTTCTAGTAATAAGCATAAGCAAGCACAAATTTATAGCTTATAAGGACTTTGTAGAACCTTATCAAAAGCTTCGCTGTTGCCGTGCTGTATAGGGTAGAAGTTATAGTGCTTAATCGAGATGATAGAGGTGGAGTTAGAAACAAATTTTTTCAAGTTTCCGACAGAGACGGTGGGGAAGCTGTGTCACTGACGAGATTCCTATGTACGAAAATACCAGAAGCTTCTAAGAAATCCAAATTGAGAGAAAAGCCGTAATTTTATATTAGGATGTTTCAGAGAGATTTAGAACCTAAATATGGTGGTATCTCGATATGCATCCGCTTTGGAATAAGTGGTGCTAAATTCGAAAAACTAAGATATTTAATTTTTATTTCAAATCCATTGCTATTAATGAACAAGCTAAGTGGCTTAAAGCAACCAATGCTGATTCATTTCAATTACGATTAATCAGTAGCTGTCCATGAGAAATTAAGTTAATTCGGTTAACTAAAATCATTATGTACACTTTCTTCTTTTGTAATAAATATTTAGGCGGCTAGCCGCTCAGGAAGCTAGTATTTATTAAAGTTCTTTAACTGAAAAATTGAAATTATTCACCATACATATATATATATATGGTGAACCTTCTCATGATAACCCCTTACCTAAGGTGGCCACGTCTGGAAGTCACTAGTAATTATTATATTGTAAGTATTGGACATCCCTCCTCCAAAGCAACTATTTACACAAAAATTCAAAATCATCTGGAATTTCAGAGATTTGTCTCTTGGAGAATTCAAATATTTTAGAAAAGAAATAAATCCAATTATCCGAGTATGATAATTTCGGATATTTAGTGATCACCCCTGTAATAGGAAAGAAATAGAAAATGTGAAGAATAAAATGAATTCTCCGTAAGACATCACCCACGATACTAGGGGTTTTGTTTCTCTGTGATCATGTGTTTCCTCGTGTGTTTATGTTCTGAAGAATATTGCATTCTTTCAAAGAAGGTTATCTTCAGAAGGTTTGCTCTTTTCTTTCTGGATCTCTCAATTCTTACAAATTCAAAACAAATGTCTCTTACCTTTGAAAGTTTTTAGTGAGAGTTTCCTTGTCTGGTGTGAACCTGGCAATTAGACTGTGCCTTCTCTGGGGGCTCTGGCTGTAAAGTAATTTCTCATTTTCCTCTTTAACTTCCGTTACCAACTCCCCCGCTGGCAAGGCTTCACCTGTGGGCATCCTACTGTAATCCAAGAACACCAACGAATTTGACCGCTGTCGGTGAGAATTTAAAATGGGAAGTTTGCTGGTCAAGACTTTTTGGGAATGCTTGGGAGATTTTTGATCGGTATTCCTATCCTGACTTTCGGCTTTGCCTGCTTGAAGCTGATCGCCGATGCGGGGTAGTGCATTCTCTGCGTCCAGCTTATTGAGCTCTTGGGTTTGGATGAGTTTGGTTGAATTCACCGCTGAGTGAGTGCCTCCTTTCATGCCAGTGTTGATCTTGGCAGTTGTGTGGCCTAAGTCTATGGTTATAGACCTACGATGTCTGTGGATTGACTCGGATGTGCTGATGTAACCCGAGTCCTCAGTGGTGGAGGCTTCCTTGTTTTTCTCTTTGTTTTTCTTCGTCATGCTGATTTTGATGCTCATCTCGGGGTCCTCCTTCCGTTCGATCTCCAATCGAACATCGCCTTCATCAAGGGAGGAGGATTTGGCTGTTTCTGTGAGTCTCGGAATAGATTTCTTATGATCGTCTTTTCCTCCTTTTTCATCTGAATCGTTTGCTTTGCCGCTTTTGCTTTGCCTAGAATCAGCTGAATGCGTTTTATCTTGTTCATGTTTCTGGGAATCCGTGGTCATTTTTTTAGAACTTTTTCGAGCACTTGATTCTTTCGTAGTCCTAGGGGCAGTTGTCCGAGGGCTTTTTGCATGATCGGTGGGTCTTTCATTGTCAGGTTTCCTGCTAGTTTGTAATTGGTCATAGGTTTGGTGATCTGGCTTATGCATTCGTTCAGATTCGTTTTTGGAACTAGTTTTTTGTTTATTCTTATCACCTTTGGATATTTCTTTCTGAGCATTGACTTCAGAATTGATTGTTGTTGTGGATCCATCCTTGCCTTTAATATTCTCATGCTTGGTTAAAGGAAGTTTCGATTTTCCTGAGGTTGCTTTTGAAGAATTATCGTTCTTTTGTTTATCCCGTCTAGGGAGCTGAGTTTTCGTTTTTTTCTCAGTCAGGACTTTTGAACTCACGTTCAAAGCGGAATCTGTCTTTAAATTTGAGTCCTTGCCACCCGAAGCTTTCGTGAATCTCTTGGTGGAAGATTTAGTAATCTGTTCGTCGATTGCTTTATTTTGTTTATTCCTGATGAAAGTCCCGCTTCTTTCCTGTGTTTTCTGATTTGGAGCCTTTAAAGCGGAATTTTTGGAAACTTTTTTTCCAAGTTTGGGTTCCGCTTCTGCGTTTTCGTTTTTCTGCGCTGGTGACAGTTTTGTTATCTGATCCCGCTTGATTTTCTGACTTGTTAAACTCGGTTTCTTTTTAATACTAACGGGGCTGCTTCCAGATCCAAAATGGACCCACAAGAAACCAGGCTTTTCTAAGTTAGAGTATTCCCCTCTATGTCTATACGGCATCTTAGAAGAATTTTCCAACAGCGTCGTCGATGTGAGCAACTGGGTATCCGATGCCGCAGTTTTAAGACTGCTGTTGAAGACAGTCAGCTCCCCATTAGCGGTAAGTTTCCGATACGCTGAATTTGCAATGGCAACCGCTTTCTCCGACTCCAGAGATCTGTCACGTGCAGTAGAGCGTAACGTCTTTCCTCCTCTTTCTATCGAATGCTTATACCTTCGATTTCGAGAACTAGCGTGGAAAATTTTGCTGTTATCCATTGCTTGGGATTCTTCGGATCCAGGAACGAGAGGAGCGGTATAAAACACAGAACCTGGATTTTGTTTATCAGGTGCAGTTTTTTGTTTTTGCCTATTTGAGTCTTCGGTTGGAACGCTGTAGAAAACAGCGCTAGGATTTTGTCTTTCTGGTGATCTTTTATTTGGGCTTAGATGGATTTTGTTCTCCATCTCCCTGACATGAGAATTTTGCATTTCAGATGCCTTGCATTCTTCTCCCATCGATACCTCAAAAGCTTTTTCTAGTTTCTTATCTTCTTCTAGCTCTTCATTTCCTGTTCTCTTCTTTTCTTCCAGTTCTTTTTGCATTTCTTTATTTCCTTCTGTTTCAACATTTTCCGTTTCTTTAGTTTCTTCTAGTTCTTTCTTTTGAATTTCCTTAATTTTTTCCAGTTCTTTCTTTTCTACCATTTTATATTGCTTTGGTTCAGGAGAAGTTTCGGTTTGTATAGATATATCTTTCTGAGATACATTTACGTCCTCTTTAATATGCTTCCTCGTATCTAGTAGGTCATTCGTATATGGTATGTTGTCTACCGTTTGAACAGAAATAGATCTGTTTATTTCGTTCACTTCAAACATTTTTTGTGCATGTCCAGTATCATGAGGTTTCGTGTCATTATACTGGTCAGAGGGTAGGTTTGACTCGTCCGCCATTTCTGTGCTGGCTTGCCTTTTTGATGCCTGGCTTGTCACACTAAACCGTTTCTTTCCATTTGCTTTATGCTCGACAGGTACATTAGGCACTTCAGCTGAAATTTCCTCTACCGTGTCACGAACTAACGATTCTTTGCCTATTCCCATTCCAGTCACTAAATTTTTAGTAACAGTTTCGTAATCTATGGGCTCTTCTCTTAATTCCAACTGATTATTGGCTGATTCTCGGGTTTCGTCTTCAACATATGTCCTATCACCTGGAATCTTTACCTTCCTTTTGGTATCTGTGTCTATATTACATTCTTTAGTCAAATGGTGTTCCACATTTTCAGCCGATGCTTTTTCACCTGGAATGTCTGGTGTCTGCCCATATTTCTGAGTAATTTCATCAGAAATGGAACGAGCTTTACTGTTCTCAAAATTAGTTTGAGAAACATCAGGTTGAGCTCCGTTCACATTCTGGCCATCTTTGTCTTCCAGCTCCGACAGTAACACAGTTATATCAGGTTCAGGTTGTATATCATCGCTGTCAGTCTCGAATTTAGTTTCAGCTTCAGACATGGAGTCACTGTCTGACGCATGATTTGCATTTGAAACGATAAACTGTGGGTTTTCTTCATGTGGCTGCTGATTTGCAGTTTCCGATGCCTCGGCATAAACAGTAGTTCGACATTCCAGAGCTTGGTGATCGTCAGTCGAAATTACGATGCCTCGATCGTTCTCTTCCTCTAACATTTTCTGTATTTCTGATTCCGTAGTTCCGAATATATTTCGCATCTCTTGTTTTGCGGCTTCTACTAGCTGCATCGCGTAACCATCATGAGTTATGTCGAGACCAGTATGACTAGGTCTTACTTCATGTTCACGTTCTTCACTTTCTTTGGTCTGAAATTTGTCACTCTTTGACATTACTTTACCACCAACAACGACAGATTCATGAGCCGTTTCAATCTGAGCTTCCAACTTCAGCTCTTCTGGTTTCGAGTCTTGATTTAAATCGCCTAAACTTTCTTTCGTGGGGCTTACAGTATTTTGACGTCTATGTTTATAAGATTTAACAACTTGCTTTTGCGTTTGAACACCGATCCGTTCATTGTCGCCTTTTGGATACCTTATGTCACTCTGAAAATGTTCAGATGTTGCGACTTCATCAGAACCTCTTTCTTCTTCTGCTTCTTCGACCTGATTTAAATTGCATTCCAATTTTTGAGAGGATTCTAAATTAATATCATCGATATCCTTTTCTGACACTTTCGTTAAAGTAACATTTCCGTTGGAGATTTCATTCTTCAGAGAATCTGAAGCAGGAAGTGTATTTGATACCTGCTTTAAGTAACTATGATCATCTTCCTTTTTAGACAATTTGTTTTCGGCAGATATATTTTCTTGAGGAAGACCTCCATCACTGACATGTGTTGTCACTTGTTCCTTTCCAATTAATTCTTCAACACTTATCTCCTCCATTTTCGTCTCAGTTTGACTCTCTTCTGTTATGGGAGCATTTTCAACATCTTTGTAACAGACACTTTCGTCGTGAGTAGAGGACTCTCTTTGAATCAGACCATTTTGAGTATCTTTTGAAGACACAGTTTCGTCCTGAGCCGAAAACTGACTCTCAATTGGGCCATTTTCCAAACCTACTGAAGAGACGCTTTCTTCATAAGCAGATGATAATCTATGAGTGTTGGTATCAAACACATTTTCATTTAACTCCTGGTGACATGTCTCATCACCTTTAGAGACTTGTTCATTTTGAAAATGGGATGAATTTTCTTCATGCTGAATCACTGATTCTATGTTATGCACTTTGTCTTCACTTACATTTTGCTCTTTCTCTTTTGAAATGGTTTCGTGTAGATAGCTTTTCTCATTCGATAATTCCTCCTTTCTTGCTTGATCTGTTACTGAAGCCTCAGTGGCTGTGCCGTCATTTGGATGTTGCTGGAACACATCCTCTGTCCTTTCATCTAAATCATCTTGGGAATAGTTTTTAGTTTTACTGCTACGGCTTTCACCTGTTTTATTCACTTCTTCTTCATTGGACGGCTGCTGAGGATCACCGAATAAAAGATCGGTACTGCCTCCTTCTACGGAAAAGAGTTTAATTTTCGGCAATTTTGTACTCTTCTCTATTCTTGCAGATTTACTCTTTTCTTTGAGACTTTCAGATTTTGATTTGTGGGATGGAATTTCTATCAAGCTTTGTGTCGACTTGAGAAGTGGTTTTCTTGGCTTCTTTTTTTCGCGTTTCGAACTGGATACCTTTGGAAGAGATGCTTTGCTGGAATAAATATTATCTTCTTTAACAATTCTAGATTGATGAGAGTTACGTCTTAAATCTCTGATGTTCAATTCTTCACCATTAATATCGATTTCCTCCTTCCCATCTAAATCCATTGCTGAAACTTTGTTTTCCTCGTAATAATATTGCTGATCTGAGGAGTCTTGAAGCTTGCTTGCAGCATCATGGTGTTTGGATTCCTGCAAATTGCTTTCATCAGCTAAGTCTAAGCTGTCATTCGTTTCGCGTCTTTCAGTTTCAACTAGTTCGTAACTCCCATTTTCCCTCTCTGTTTGAGAATTCTCTTCAGGAACTGGCGTCTTGATTGGAACGTCTTCGAGAGATTTTACAGGCAAACCAGACATCTCACTTTTGGAGCGTTTGTCTTCAGTGCTGGAATACATCCTTTCCTCGTTCGGGTGATATTCGCCATCCGATAAAATTTGACGCTCCGAAACATCAGCATACCGCTCCTTTTCACGTAAACGCAAGCGCTTTCTATGATAATGTCTTTTATGTTTACGATGGTGTGCTGAGGTGTAACTGCTTTCCAAGATGCTGGATTCTTTCTCGTCCGATGGCCGATGATAATGATGGTGGTGGAAATGATGGTGATGATGGTGGCGATGGAAATGTTGCTCTTCTGGATCCTCTGCCAAGTATCCTGACCTTTCTTCGCTGCCACTACTATCGATACTTTTAGCTAAAGGTACTTCTAAAAATTGCCTAGAGGTTCTTCGAGTCATCTCTGGTACTTGATGATCTCTGTAGTCTGACCTTTCTGGTGATTCTTCGTTGTAACTACTGCTTAATATAGACGTTTCAGCATGTCTGTGCTTTGTTTCTCTCTTGCCACTATCCGTCTTTTCATGAGCTTTCATGCAGTCGCAGGATATGTTTTTAAAATTTTGGTGGCCTTCCTGCGAATGCCTTCTGTGCGACTTATGATGGTGTGCGCCTTTTTCGAGATGTGTTTTAGAGGCCATTTTCGAACTTTTTCTACGTGTTTTGCTGGGAGTGTCAGTCTTGATGCTTCTTTCTTCGCCATGGAGACACTCTTGATTGTATTTTGTCGTTCTTTCTCTGCTTTTCAGGGACTTCTTGCGCTGTGGTACCATTTCGGTTTCTTTGTCTTCATCGAGAAAAACTTCCCCAGGATCGTGCTCGGAGCTGGAATCCCTCCTTCTTTGCTTGTGGTAACTGGAATCTTGCAGATATCGAATATCCTCTTCATAGGCTTCGTCATCACGCTGTGAAGTGTGTTGCCGCACGCGATCGGTATATTTGTCTTCTATCCTATCATGGAAATTTTTGTACACGGCTTCATCTCTGGGGTGTCCGTGAGCGTCGGAGATGTATTTCCTCATCTCTGCAGCTCTGGCCTGTCGCTGGAAGTACCTTTTCAAATAAGGATTGGCACCTCTCTGTTCTGGCCTGTGTCCGCTGCTGGTTTCGCTTTCTTCCACCTCTTTGGCCCAGGTCCTCCCTTCTGATCTCTTTTTGCGAAGTCGTGTGACCTTGACGCCAGTTAGGGCGCTTCTGTGTTCTGTATCACTACCAACGCTGTCGGAAAGTTCATCTTCGCCTTGTTGTTGACGGTCTATGTCCATACCACTAATCTGGCTGGATTCTGTCATTCTCTCCTCCCAGTCGTGGTTCGCAGCACTCTCCACCTGAAAGAATTTTTTTATTTAATCACTTTATATAAAATATAAGAATGAAAATTTATTTCCTCCTTGTCGACATTTTAATTTGCAGAATTTAATGTATAAAACGAGTCTGCACCTCAATTTCCATTGTTCAATATTAGAAATAGCTTAGTAATAAATGAAGTATTTTGAAATTACAAAAAATAAAGTAATATGATAAAAATTGCTTTGAAATTGATAAAAAATAAAAATGGTATAATGAAAATAAAAATTTGTTTGAAATTTGAAAAGACAAAATAATGTTACGAAATTTGAAAAGATAAAATAATGTTATGAAATTAAGTTGTTTTGAAATGAGTAAAAATGAAAACTGTTTTGAAATTAGAAAATAAATGCAATGTAATGAAAATGAAAGTTGTTCCAAAATTGGCAAAATGGAAATTAATTTGAAATACGTCAAAATGAAAATAAAATGGTAGAATGAAAACTTATTTGAAACTGGTATACATGATATGGTAAAACTAAGAGGAAAACTGTTTAAAATATAATGAAAATGAAAGTGTCACAGTAAACATGAAAACTATTTTGAAATTATTAAATTAAATGCAGTGCACTAAAACGAATTTTCTGAAATTGAAGATAATAAGAATGGCTTTGAAATAGTGACAAATGGTGCAGAAGGAACGGAAATTGTTTTGAAAATTGGGAAAATGAGAATGTATAAACTAAAAGTTACAGTTATTTTGAAAGTTTTGAAAACTAAAATTATTTTGGAATTGAAAATGGGAAGTGAAAGAGTGGAAAATTAAAAGGAAAAAATAATTTCTTTATTTGCATTGTCAAATAAGATACGTAAAATCTGCATGTGTAGTATACCAGTCTAAAATCATAGTTATATCAGTGTTGCTTCAAATAAGAATTTTAGTTGAAACCGCTTTTGGAAATTTGACCGTAATGGGCGTGGTCTTTAAAAAGCTAAAAATTGCTCTTCCTGACGGATTTGCATTTTAAAGTACGCTTTCCCAGTTCAGTTGCAGAAACTTTTCCGTGTAATTTGTTTCTCATGTAGATAAAAATTGTTTCCCCTGATGGGTTTGAAAATGGGCTGTTCTTCTTAAACTGGTCACTTTTTCCCCAGTATGTTGCCTCTTCCCAAGGAGGGTGAGGCACGCATACAGCATCTTGAATCACTGTCGGTTTTACCAATTTCTAAATAAAACATTGGATCATTAAAGGGATTTCTGATAATATTATAGCCTAATTGTGTCCCCAAAGAGCTGCAGTTCAGCTTATTTGAATCCAGTACATTCAGGCTGAACTTAAGACTCCATTCAAAAACTCAGAAGCACCAGAACCGAATTCCGACGGGCTCTGCTCTCTTTATGCTCTGGTTAGTGATTAGAATCAAATCCATACTGTGCGCTAACAGTATGGGCTTGACCAGTATCTCTCCTTTAGTTGTAATACAAAATATATGTTTAAAACTAGAAACCACAAACTCACCTCGGAAACCTTGGACAAAGATCTCTTGTGGTTGTCTCTTGACACGTTGGTCTTCCGCGACGAATCATTGGCTCTTCGTCTTTCCCCGCTGTCTTCAGTTCTTTCCAGAATGGACTCACCAGCGATCAGGTCCCGTGCCCTCGAGTTGGAGGTTCGTAAGTACACGTTCGTTAGGATGGGCTTCAGCTGACGCACCTCCGATGAAGAAGAGGTCTTTCGAACCTTTTGCCTCTGACTCTCCTCTGAGATTTCCGAGCCTTCCCTGTCTTCCGAAACCTCCGATGTGAGTTCCTGCATGAGGGATTCCCACAAGGACCACAAGTCGTCCTTGCTGAGGTGGATGTGAACGGAGGCGTCTGTGATGTCACCCGAAGCGACGTTCGTTAGTTGCGACTCCACTGGTGCCGCTGGCGGAGGCAGAGGTGGTTGCTGAGCAGCACGGATGGTCCTGGTCTGCGTATCTCGTAGGTCTGCAGCACCCACATTTGCGGGAGCGGCATGCCGAGGACGGTCGTAGCTGGTTGCTGAAGCTATGTCGTCATCTGAGCGTTCCTTCTGGTGGTATGCATAATTTCCAAGAGAAAACAGCAAATTCCTGTTTTGGTGGAAAAGAAGTACCTTCATATTTCAATACGTATACAGAGAACACAGATGATAAAATAACCCCTACGAAGTTGAAGGGTGTTTGTTCTGTATAACTTAGATATTGTTTACGTTGAAAATCCTGCATAACTTTGCAAGGTATTCTAAGTTAATTAACCATTTATTATTACTTAAATCTTTACTATAACTTATGCTTTTTGTATTCCTCACTAGAATGCAAAATATTTTTTGTGTGTTTAAACTGAGAGTTTTGAATCATTAGTTTAGAGCTTCTGGCAGCCGCGTCTTGCTTGTAGTCTCGTCTTCTGTGCTTAAAACTTACATTGCAGCTCTGCCATGTTACTAGCAAATGTTTTAAAATACGTGGCAATCTAGGCTAGGATACATTTAAACTTTTTCTAGACTACATTATTAGCGTTTGAATTTAGTTGTCTGTTATGTTTAACTTAAATATCGAAAAATAGCAAAGTTTCGTCTGGAGCATAAGCTGTGAATATTCTGTTAGAGTAGGACTAAATAAAGTGGTAATTTTAACCTTCTCCAGTATTTTGTAAGATGTTTAAGACGTAGCGAGAACTCGCTATTTGTCCAGTAGGGTCTGCAAGACTTCATCTTTCAGTTACAGTAGAAACCCTGCAACGTGCAAGCTCTGAGAAGTGAGTTACAGTGTAGACGCTAATTGTAAACGCGGTTTATGTTATCATTCGGATATTGTTATTAATATGCCGAAGTCCCACCCGTTTGCATACGGTAAATACATCTCTTATTGTGATCCAAAATTCGGTTAATTTGACCAAAATACCGAAGAATAATTTTTAAACTGAAATAAATTGCCACATAAGTTTAACCCTTTGCGGCACAGTGTGTCCGGTCTGGACAAACCTAAAAATTTCCTTCTGTATGCACCGAAAAATTGAATGAAAAAGGATTTATAGGTTACTCTGAACTTTCTTTATTTATAGTAGAGGGCAGCTCAACACAAACCAGTTCATATATTTTAGCCATGTTTAGTTTTTAAGACCCTCATTTTTCAAAGAAACCTTCCAGATTTTTTTAGGGTATAAAAGGAATTGTTTGAAAACAAATTTCTATGTTATTATTTTGGCTGTATGCTAATTTCCTTATTCTATATCAGTTTTAAATTTTTACCTTGAAATCTTGCCTAAAATCAAACGGCGAACCCTAGGTGTGCCCATACCGGGCTCACCGATCATCTAGAACAACTGAAAGTCTGTATTCTTTGTTTCTACTCATCTCATCGGTCAGTTCATTGACAACAATGCTCGTTTCAGCACTCTTTTCGAAGCTCTATTCAATCAGTGTGCCATTTTGGACCCACCCACAGAATTAAAACGATAAGTGCTATCTTTACAAAATTTTACTTGTGTACTCCTCTAGGCCTAATTAGACTGCCTACTTTTTTTAATGAAAACTCCGACTTTAAAAGTTAGCGTGCCGGAAAGGCTTAAAATGCAATATACGAGGGTAAGTCGAAAAATAAATTTTCCCTGTCGCCTCTGGTCAGAATTGTGTTTGAAAGTCAAAAAATAGAATGAGACATTAAAGATATGACATTCCTTTATTTTTCCACATAGGTACCAAGTACATTGAGACATTTGTCATATAGCTTCTAAAAGCCCTCCAGGAAAAAATTAGGGCTTTGCATATGGAAGAAGCGTTGAACGGCTTGTTTTACTTCAGTATTGCTTCCAAAGCGCCTTCCGCCGAGATTTTTCTTCAAAGCCGGAAACAGATGGAAGTCGCTTGGTGCGAGATCAGGACTGTATGGCGGATGGTGTAGGCGCTCCCAACCAAGAGTTGCAATATAGTTTTGCGTTGCCGTCGCCGAATGTGGTCTGGCATTGTCATCCAACAGCAGAACGCCAGATGTGAGAAGGCCAGGCCACTTTCTCCGAATCGCCTTTTTCAATTTCAACGCTTCTTCCATATGCAAAGCGTGAATTTTTCTTGGAGGACTTTTTGAATCTTATCAAGCGATATGACAAATGTCTCAACGTACTCGTACGAGAATAATAAAATAAAGGTATGTCATATCTTTAATGTCTCATTCAATTTTTTGACTTTCATACACAACTCTGACCACAGTCGACAGGGGAAACTTATTTTTCAACTTACCCTCGTAGAAATTGCCAAGTTGCAAAGAAATGTCGCCAAGTAAGGAATTAAACCGCCAAACATCTTGAATTCAGTTATAGTCAACAATTAAAAATTAGGCGTTAAAACAACCTTAGTTTGATTTAGATTTTCAATAATTTTATCGATTTTGTGGGAGCCATTTGCAAACATAGAGCTTCTTCTACAGGAGCAAAAAAAATTCTGCATCTGCTCCAAACTAAAATTACTTTTCAGCCTAATTTTACGTTTTTCATTGGCAAATTCTTTTCCAATGAGGGACAATTTCCGTCTATTAAGATTAATACTACAGCATCAGTCTGTAAGGATTTTTGTTAATTTTATTAACAGTTAAATTTCCTTTCCTATCGATCCTTAACTTCAACTTACCACTTCCGGCCAGAACGTAGTTTTAGAATCACGTCTGAATACATAATGAGGAAGAGCGGTATGTAACCGCGAAGTTCTTCGGTCTTAGTGAGAGAGTTACCAGGTATTCTGTCTGCACGCGTCCGCCTTTTTAGGCTTCTCTCGCGTAAGCTATTCCCCGCTCGACCGTACTTAGGCCCTTGGTAGCTTCGCAGTCAATTAGCGTTAAGGGGTCAACTCAGTTGGAATCTTGATAGCTTCGGCTATATCTCTTTAGATTAGTTTCAGTTTACTTTTTAGTCCTTTAACTTCAAGCCCAAGTGTCGGCTTTTATTGTACACTCCAAGACGGAGTTCTATTAAATAATATTTGAATAATAAAGGGTTATTTACCATTCCATCTTGTTGTTTCTTGTCACACGAACTCAAGCGATTGTTCGCTTATCAGTTCTTAAGGGGTATCAGAAACCCCTATACCGACAATGTTAAATTGGCCATTTTCGATGCACCTTTTCTCAAAATCTGCTGTAGATACAAGCTTGAAATTTTCTCTGTAATTAAAGTGTACCTATCTGATTATACTGCAATGAGCTTTTGAAAGATTTTGAATTTTAGAGTAAATTACAGGATATTTTGTTAGGCATAGTAAAATTTAGCACTTTTCTCACACAAAAAAAAAAAATTAATTTTTTTTTTCCTAAGTTTATTACAAAACGCTCATTTCAGTAAATATAAGGGAACCTCATAAATAAGCCATAAAAAGTTTAGATACCTGCGAGCAGTAGTTCCTGAGAAAAGGTACATCGAGTATAAAAAAATCATGTTTGGAGAAAAACGCGTTTTTATGTCAAAATCCTCATTGATCAAAGCAGTGGATGACAAATTAAAACTAGATTTTTTTACAGTTCTAATTTTCATAGAGATTAAAGAATGGTATTTTTAGAAAGATAAAAGTGTAGAGAATTTGAAAATGCAAAAATCCGAAATCACAATTTTTTGAAGATTTTGGGATTCCAACACACCTTAAGGTTCTTCACGTTCAACAGTAATTTAGCATTTACAAAGTGAGGAACTGTACAAGTCATATAACTACTTGAAGAAACGCTGTGAATAATTTATAAGCAAACTTTTGCATCTTTCTTATGCAAATTATGTGAAAGTAAGTATTTGCATGTAATTTAATGGTTAGACTTTATACTAAATTTATTTACATTATGTTTAGTTTTATTTGTATTAAATTAATTAAATTTCATTGAAATTTTTCCGAAGCTATTATTTCTCAGTTTTCTTAATATATGCAAATCTAAGAATATTTTTTCTCATCGCTTAATGTTACCATCCGGTCAATTTTATCAAAATGCCCATGGACAAACGTGATCATATTATGGGTTGCGGAGTGTAAGTTCTCTCTTCATATGGGAACGGCACTTTTTAACGAGAAAAATATCTATTTATTGAAGGAGGAGATTTTTATATTTAAATTATTTTATGGTGAACTCAGTTACAAATTTTTTTAAGACAGACCGATTTAAATATTATTCAAGTATCAGAAAATATAGCATTCACATAAAAAAAAAATAGAAATTTTTTTAAAAAAAGTCTTATAAAAAGGGTTTTATTTAATAAATTAATGAGATAAAAGTAGAAAAATAATTGATCATATAGTTTCATGGGAAAAAATATATTAGGAAACATAATTATCGCTACACAATTCATCTGCTGTTTTATATCACGAATTATAAAAGGATCGGGCGCCTTTGATAAATTTATATAGTTAGTGGCTTACATTTTTGACAATGAAATTCAATTATTGAGTTTCTTTATTTAGGTGACCACGATTTTATTACTTGTGATATAAAATTGTGCAGGAATTGTGTAACGATAATTATTTAATCCCTTTGTTCCCATTAAATTCGATGATAAATTGTATTACCATTTTAGCTCATTAATTAAAAGCTTAGAAACTTAAATTTTAAAAAATTCATCTTTTTAGGCTTAAAGACATTTTATCAATTTATGCAAATTAAAAATCATATATAACAATAAATAATCACTCTTTTACTGCCACAAATTCTGGTATATTTTTTGTTTTCATGTTTCCTAAGCCATACAAAGAGAACTATTTTCCATTGAAATTTTTGCTGTGAAACTCATGGGTATTCTGCATAATTTAGACCTCTTAATATGGAAATAATTTTTAAAAATGCTATATCACTTTACCATTTTTAAGAAATAAGTTCTTTCATTGTGACAGAGTTTCACTTTTAATCAAAAGAAGTACCCATTCTTGAATTAAAAATTTTCCCTGAATTTCAAAATTTCCATCATAGCAGTAGCCTTGAATAAAGTTCTGAGTGATATCTCAGTAGAAAAACATAAACGGAATCATAAATCTCATTTACTTTCAGCAGTCACGTGCACCATATGGTATCCTAAGGTAAGACTATTGTTTCCTCGTTCTCTTGAATTGGGTTTAGCAATGTCTTGCAGAGCCTTTGCTTAAAACAGGGATATCTAACCTTTTTCTTGCATTGATCCCTTTTACAGGAATGGTTTTCTTTCTCAATCCCTTTACATTTTTCTTTATAATGTAAATTATACAACAAAACATAATACGAATTTCAAACAAATAATTTTAAAATAACAATTAAGAATGTGAACAAATGTTTGGAAAAAAAAATGATTTACTAGATTTATGTTAATTACTGTGTATTATCATTAATTTTGATTTTACGAATATAAGCAAGTTTCAGGAACAAAATCACCGATTCTAATTACACGGAAGTTCCATTGTAATAAATGGGCTTGATGTATGATGAATTTTGTTTTCGGGGAAGGCGATATTCGGCGTAAAATTGCTTGATTTAAATCTATTCGCTCAAAAACATTCTACCTGTTTCTTGTTTTCAAGTATTGTATTCTTCGTAGTTTTTTCTTGCGCGAGTTCTTAAACTTGAATTGATTTTTATACTTTTTTGTAACGCATTTATCGCAAAAAAAAATTGTATATTTTAAAAAATATTAGTAGTTTTTGAAATAGATTGAATAATTTTAGTGTTTTCCCCTGATAATTAATTTTACAGATTTTTTTCATTTAATTCATGATATAGCTTTACATCAATAAACAATTATTATGCCCTTTAATTGCAGGTGCATATTCGGTTACCGACTTCTTCAGTCGACTCCTTGATCGTCACTAGTCCTCTTTCAAGTTTCATTGATCCCCAGTCAATATCGACACCATTGGGAACAAGTAGGGACGAAGATAAAAGAAAAGTAAAATTTTTTTTCATTTGCGAACAGAAGACTGGTTCTACCGAGGATGATATTAAAGGTTAGTAACTTTTTGTTAAAATTTGTAAATATTTTGGGGAGAAATATGGCAAATACAAGGAAAGTTTCAATCCAAAATATCCATATAGTTCAGGTTAAAATAACACTCCGAACAACGATAAATTTAGAAGTCAAACAACAAAAATTAGCGCTATATTTTCAAATTTTCCATGACTAGTTTCAATGGTTTGACCACCGAACCATCTTGCTCAACTGCCAAAGTGCAAAATGTAACTAGTCCAAAACCAGTCTTTCCTGGACTAGTCGAAACTAGTTCTGGAAACTTTGATAATATATCTCTGATTATTGTTGTTTTGTAGAGACATTAGGATTTTTGGAAGCAGGTTAGATGAAAAATAGCAACTGCCTTTGCCGGGAATCGAACCACGGACCTCTGTAATACCGGCTCCGTGTGCTGACCACTACACCACGAAGGCACTCTAGGAGAGTGGAAGAAATAATCCATATAGTTCGTTATATCCGATTTTCATACCTTCGGAAATTCGTTCCAGCGATATAAAGTAAACTTTAGTGTAAAAGAAATTGGACGAGAATACAAGGTTCGTTCATTATGTCTGGGCCTTTATCACCAGCGATGTTCGTTATAGCGGGATTCAATTGTATATAAAATTCTATTGCAAAAGATATCTTTAATATGCCATAAAAACTTTCAGACCTGTTAATTTCGTTGTTTTCGAGGACTTTCGTGGCAGGAACGGCACCGTGCAATTGCAAATACTTAGCACAACGCTGATTTCCTTGATATACGGACACATCCAGGGGACTCATCAGGAAGCCCTGAAAAAAGAAATAAAACAAAATTACGAAGAAATGGAAAAAATTTCATTTATTGCTATGGCTTTATTACCTAACTACTACTTCATCCGCTTTCTAAAAATCATTGTCTTCAGAGGGTCTCAACGGACTGTTATTTCTTTACCACAGAAAAGCTGAATTTCAAGGAAATCCTCGACTCATAATACTGCAGCTCATCTGAGATTTAACGAATCTAAGGATTTAAATTGCAACGCATGAAAATCGGATGTGTTGTATTATATATATATACAGTGGATGGACAAAAATATGGAAACACCTTGTGAAATGCATGTTTGAAAAGAAAGATTGATTTTAATGAAATATGTAGGTGGCGCTGGCGTTTTCCACTATTGACGCCACCTATACAACTTCGTAAATGTGCTAAACAGTTCAGTTGTTGTCGGAGTACTGTTATGTGAGGTTGTCATTGCATTATGTCAGAGTTAACAGACTTCGAACGTGGGCAAATTGTTGGAGCACGTATGGTAGGTGCTACCGTAAGCAAGGTAGCCAAGGTGTTTAGTGTTTCAAGAGGTACTGTATCGAAGATTTATTCCGCATATTTGAAAAGCGGAAATACATCATCTGCTAAATCACAGCGCGAACGAAAGTGTGTCCTGAGTGATCGTGACAGACGATTATTAAGGGCAATTGTGACGAAAAATAAGAAGACCACAGCTGCAAAAGTTACTGCTGAAATGAATGTTGTGTTACCGAACCCTATGAGTACCAAAACAATTAGAAGGGAGCTTCATAAACAGGGAATTGTTGGCCGTGCTGCAATTGAGAAGCCACTCATCAGTGATGCTAATGCCCGTAACAGGAAAAGGTGGTGTTTAAGTCATAAAGCCTGGACTATAGAGCAGTGGAAGTGAGTAATATGGTCTGACGAGTCTTCTTTCACATTGTTTCCCACTTCTAGCCGAGTTTACGTCTGGAGAACGCCATCTCAAGCCTATAATACAGACTGCTTGTTGCCAAGAGTGAAACATGGCGAGGGTTCTGTTATGGTTTGGGCAGCCATATCGTGGTTCTCTGCTAGCCCCATGATAACTGTGTCAGGGCACATGACTGCCAAGACTTATGTGAACATTTTGGCCGATCAAGTTCATCCCATGGTACAAACTTTGTTTCCCGATAGTGATGGTGTCTTCCAAGACGACAAAGCCCCTGTTCACACAGCTCACATTGTCCAGGACTGGTTTTCTGAGCATGAGGATGAGTTGTCCCATCTTCCTTGGCCACCACAGTCACCAGACCTGAATATTATCGAACCTTTGTGGTCTACATTGGAACGGAAAGTGCGCTCTCGTTATCCACCGCCAACATCGTTATCTGAACTTGCCACCGTTTTGCAGGAAGAATGGTATAATATTCCCTTGGCAAACATACAGGAACTGTATTTATCCATTCCAAGAAGACTGCAAGCTGTTTTGGATGCCAACGGGTTTCCTACACCATATTAAGCAAAGAAACATGTTTTTTTGAAGGTGTTTCCATATTTTTGTCCAACCCCTGTATATATATTATAATTGAATTTAATAATAGAATATTATTGTAAAATAGAATATTTTTAGTAGTGTTGGAAGTGTCTGGATCTTCTGATATTCACATCAATGTATCTCTATTTATGTTGCATATAATTAAATTATTTATTAAGTTGTAAATTTATAGTATTGAATTGTAATAGTTGTGTAGTATGTATTGAATAGTTGCATGTATTGATTTGTACTAGTATAGGTAATTCTGATTATATTATTACTTTGTTATTTCGTATCAGGCAAAATAGTACAGTTATAGATCTGAAAAGTAAGCTTCATTTAAGTTCATGTAGTCTTAAAGTCTTCTGTTACTAAAGACATTGATATAGCAATATATTTTTCATAGATCATTTATGTACTTACGACTAATTCTACACCTTCATAACTCTATATGTTTTAAATATGCTATATATTATAAAAATTGTACCGTGAAAATATTGTACCAAGTAAATATTATACCATTTAAATATTGTACTACTAGAAAGCCCTGCGCTCATACGAAACGACCGCTGTTCTAGATATTTTAAATTGTAATTAAAATGACTTGTGCAAAGGTGTCTGCTAATTCAAACTGAATTACCCAGAGCAGGCGGCGAGACGCCTCTTTGCAGTGCGCCCCACGGGGTTTCCCTCTTCTACTTGCTTAATTGCTTAAAGTAGAGTGCAATGAAGGAAACCACTGGCGGTACATTTCTTAACAGCCACCGCTAGCTCAATAAATAAAGGTGGTTTAAATAATAAAATGTTAATTCACATGTCAAAGATCTCTTTGTACGCAACATTTCTTGTGTAGATCTTTCCATCATTTATAAGCTCGCCTTGCAGAGGACCATACATTATTTTTAATTTTACGTCCGTTCTTTCTCGAACTCTTGAACAGGCAACATAAAGATGATCGTGTCCAAATGTAGGCTCAGGAAAAAAATGCCAACACTCTTAAGCGTTTGGCCCTGAGACATATAGCAAAGGCAAGTTTTACAGGAAATTGTCTACGTCTCAATTGAAACGGCAACCCTGTGTCGTGATAACTTCACCCCATTGTCTAGTACAGTTACGCAAGCAACCAATAAACTATCGGCGACAAAGAAACACTTAAGCCTCATATATATATGAAGTGAAGAAACATCATCTCCTCCGAAACGGCTGGCTCCCAGGCTTAGTGAAGCACACCGTTGGATTCCGCAGGTCCGTGGTACGCTATTTTGACCATTCGCGTCTTCGTGGGACTTATATATATTAATTAAAATTATTATTAATATAGCCGATATATTAATTAAAAACTAATTTTCCCCTGCATTTTCCACTTTCTTTCTTGGGTTTTCCCTAGTAGAGGGATTTGGCTATGTGTCGCAAAAGTTTTCTTGCTTTAGTGAAAACATATGCTCGCGATACTATCGTCATGCGATGATTTGCAGATGCTTTATTTTTTACGGCGATATTTTTGACGATGATGTTTTTAAACTGCGAAATTTTTTAACCACTTTATTTGCGACGATGATGGTTTTGTAACCCTTTTCCCTACTGGAGGGATTTGGCTACGTGTCGAATTATTTTCTCTCGAATATCTACGGAACGGCTCCGAGTTGAAATTCGAGACGCGTATCCTCAGATTCCAAAAAATTCTCCGAATCCATCGATACCGTTCTAATCTCCGTACGATTTTAATCGGTTGAGATATTAATTAAAAACTGCGGAAGCGTTAATTTCTGCGCTCATTTTTCCGAGCGGCAACAATAAACTATCGGCGACACACACTTTAGCAGCTTATATATATAAATGATGTAAATATTGTACCAAGTTAAAACCTCTATACAATGCTGCCATTGTTGCCCGTGTAAACTTTTCTCTTGACTGTAATAAATGTCGTTTGCAGTAGATAGCTTATGGACACAAGGGCATATTCCATGTGACGTGAACCTTGAGTTCACCAGGTAAGGGTGCCCTTGTTCTCTGGTATATAAAAAAAATTTTGATGTGGCCAGCACATGACCTCCCATCTCCATTCCATGTTTTAAGTAAGAACGAGCTTAAGTATTAAATGATAATTTTACTTTAGTTAAACTTCGTTTCTATTGAAAATATATAATTGGTTGATGGTCCGTAAATAAAATCTTAATGGCTC
Source organism: Stegodyphus dumicola (assembly GCF_044657685.1). NCBI lineage: Eukaryota > Metazoa > Arthropoda > Arachnida > Araneae > Eresidae > Stegodyphus > Stegodyphus dumicola. The sequence continues at coordinate 265,217,019 of NC_140769.1, read as the reverse complement.
AGTGTTAATTATAAACACCACATGAACTCTTCTGTTTAGTTCTTTATATCCTTGTACGAAGTAAAGACAGTACCGTAATCGTGAAAAATTTCGTGTATTACATTTCAGCAAAAATACCAAATTTGACGCTCAGGAATCCATCTGAACGATTTTTTACTTCCTTGTACGAACTAAAAAGGAAGTATTGTAATCGCGAAAAGTTTCAGGCAACATATTTCAACGAAAATATCCATTTTGACCGCTATCGAATGCAATTTAACGATGTTTTTGCGTGATATCTGTACGTAAGGACAGAATAAAATACTCGTTTCCTCAAAAAAAAAATGATAAAACTGCTTTAAAATTAATTCTGAAGAGCATTTTTCGTGGCGTCTGTACGAACGTATGTACGTACATGCGTACGTACGTACGTACGTATCTCGCATAACTCAAAAACGAGTAGCCTCAGAACGTTGAAATTTTGTATATAGGACTGCTATAACATGTAGATGTGCACCTCGTATTTTGGTCGCCATCGGCCGCGTCAAACGTATATAAATATATTTATATATATATATATATCCACTCTGTTACCCGGCTCAGTGATCTCAGTTTCTTTACTCTTATATGTTTGTAAATTGTACATTTTTTGCTTTAAAAATGATTGAATTATGTTGTTTTTATCTTCCGGTTAAGGCCTTTCGTAATTCTGGAAGCAGTATTTGTACAATTATCAACAATTTAAACGCTGTTTAAGTGCGGTTAAGTTTTAAATAACATGGCGGACATATTTGTTTACATTTGAAACAGCAGAATTGTAGATTTGTTGCCAATCTAGAGAGACTAAGCTTCGCAACACAAAAATAACGCCTTCATTTATTATTGCGAATTAAATCATGCTTAATCCTTTCTGGAATTTTTTCGAGGAAATAAGTGTTTAAGATTTACTTCGTAATTTTTAATGCAGGTATTTTGAGTTTTTATGTATTTTTGCCTTGTCGCGAAGTGAGAACTGAATTAATTGAATGAGAAATACTCAATCGTCTGTGAAAAACTGTTTTTTTTCTGATTTGTTTGCTTAATTTCTTTCATACATCGTTTTAGCTTTATTATAGTATTTGAATAGAACATGTGGCAATGATAATTCTTCAAATGATATAAATTTTGTGCATTCAGAGTGTCGTTATAGTAAACAAATATAGTGAATTTTAAAGAGTGCATTTATTCTATTGTGGTTTATGCGCTGTCGACGAAGTAGATTTAATTCAATCCAATCAATTTAAATGAAATTCAAGAAAAATATGCGTATAATTTAATATTCCGTACAAGGAAGTCATGTGGTGTACACATCAGATTTTTTTATGTGGCATCTGTACGGACACAGAAGTGAGGGTAGAAAGTAATAACACCACTTGTGCTAAATAAAGTGAAGAAACAGAGAAATTAATCTATATAAAATCACGTAAATCTTTCTAAGGAATTTTGTTTTTTGGTTGCGTATCTTTGTCGTGTAACCGGTCGCACGTCCGGTTATACGTAAGATTAGCAGATAGATAACCAGGAAGGACACTGCTAATTTTTCATGTTTGCTGTTCTGAAATGAAATCCTAATGACTCTGTTTGAATGGTGCTGGAACTAAAATGTGATGAATGGTAAGTCATCTCTACCGTCTTCTATCGCCCTTTAAAGGGGGGAGAATATAAGGAGTTTTTTGTTTTATTTCTGTGTGCCATCGTGTAGTAGCGGCAAGAACATCCCGATAATAAGTAGTCGAGAAGTTCGAAGTTTGATTCTCTGCGAATAGGTGAAAACTGTGCAGCTTAAGTTATTGAAAATATCTTTCTGTAGTTTAATAGTAAATAATTGAGCGAAACAATTAGAAAAGATAAGAAAAAATTGCCGCTGATTTTAGTTTCGTTCGAGCTTTGTCTGAATTGTTCCAAGCCTCAACTTCTCTTCTTTCACTTAAACACAAGAATTTCCACATCGAGCATGACAACTTCTACTGCGTTCACTATCGTAACAACAACGCTTTAATAACGCTGGATTGAACTCCAATAAAATGGTAATCACAGATAAATTTCGTGTTGTATATACTAATAATTTCATTTAACTTCTTTATTTGTTTACTGTTAAACTGATTTCTTATATAAAGGAGAATAAATATCAGAATCATTCACTACTTAAAATTACGTAATGACGCCCTGGAGGCCTAAACACTATACCATTTGGAAGCCAGTCCCCTTTGCAAGCAAACACATAGCAAGACACAGATTTACTCTACCTTGGCATTGACCATCAGGGGGTTGATGTAAGCTCCATAGTCGATGAGGATCTCGCAGAGCTCCACGTTGTTCCTCTGGGCGGCGATATGCAGAGGAGTTCGGCCGCTGATGTTGGTGGCGTTCACCGCGCGGGGGCACTGCGTTAGCAGCCACTGGATCAGGTCTGAAAGATAAAATATGGTTCTCTTAAACCCTTCCAGTTAATTATGGGCATCCTGAATAAGTAAGGAAAATGTGCGGATTGTACTCGGCTTACGGATAAGATATCTTTCTGAGGACGTCTTGCGGACGTCTCTAGGTGCATGGAGACAAAGATGTTTCTGAGGATGTCTTTCGGAGGTTCCTAAGACGTGTGGAGGAAATATGTTTCTGAGTACTTCCTAGAAATCCATCTCGCCAATCTCTCAGAATCACTGAAGAACGATAAATTTACCAAAACTGTACACATTCTTATGGAAAAAGAGAACGCCTTTTAAATTTGCAGAAGGAATTTCGGTTTCGTTCTGGATAATCCACAAAGCACCATCGCATAGGTAGCGGGGCGGGGCCGGTCCGCCCCAGAAGGCATTTCCACGTGAAACATCAATTTATAAAGGATAGCCATACGTAACTGAGAAATACTTAACTGAAAAATACTTTTTTTGTCCAGATTCTGCTCTCAACTCAACTCAACTCCAAATAAAGTATTCAAAGAAATCGTCTTGAGATTTCAGAAGCTATATACTCGTGTTATACCTGTAAGATGAAACTCTACTAGATCCTACTAAGGAACCTGGCAACTGCTTGCACAGGCGTAAGAAAACCAGCACAGAAGAAGGATAAAAATGATCCTTTGGTATTGCTCAAACTCTGAACAGAAAGGCACGTTCTTCATGCTTACAATAACACCGATAACTTGCGGTGGAACTTAAGAATCGTTATACAATAAGCTCAAAACTGAAGAGTAGTGCTGGCCTGATATTTTGGATTAAGGCGAACTAGGTTGGCCCGACACCCTACCTGGCGTGATGCTTATTTAAATGGCCAAAAAGGCGTATCAGCAACTCCGCGTAACAGCAAGAACAGATTGGTATCGTGCGCTGGCTAGCGAAAACGCGTTTTGAATAAACTGTTTATACTCAATAATAACTGTTATAATAAACATAATAAACTCTGAATAAACATATATAAACATAATATACTATAATAAACATAATATACTCTGAATAAACTGTTTATAATGTTAAGATTCACCTGTTTATACTCAATTCATTCTGGCAAAGAATTTGTCCCGTGCAATGAAAATGAAGCCATGCAACGTCACCACTTATCATGGCCGCTACCATAAGCAGATTTCTGGTTGGTTTTGTTTACATTCTAATCGGCGTTGCCTACCTACATGTTAACTATTCATCAGTAAACTTTTATAGGTCTAACGTTCTAATTTTAATACTTCATAAAGATTTTCTGTTTAGCATATGGAAAAATCATAAGGATTGCAAATAACTCTTTCAAATTTAATAAAATCTAGGTAACTAGAATGCGTAAATGGTAACTATAACACAAGTGTATACATGGTAAACCCTAAAAGATCATTGGAAGTTTCAATGATATTTTATGTAGATTATGCCTAAAAACGCTTTTCTGAGATTGTGGAGATTGATATTTGCTTTCAAACTCAGTTTAATTATATTTAACAATATGTTTTGTAGTCTTACCCACCCGCTGTATGGCGGCCATGATAAGACTTGACGTCACGTTGCTGACATTTTCATGATAAGACTTGACGTCACGTTGCTGACATTTTCATGATAAGACTTGACGTCACGTTGCTGACATTTTCATGATAAGACTTGACGTCACGTTGCTGACATTTTCATGATAAGACTTGACGTCACGTTGCTGACATTTTCATGATAAGACTTGACGTCACGTTGCTGACATTTTCATGATAAGACTTGACGTCACGTTGCTGACATTTTCATGATAAGACTAGACGTCACGTTGCAGACATTTTCATGATAAGACTTGACGTCACGTTGCTGACGTGGCTTCACTTTTGTGTTATCAGGTTTATTTTATGACATCATCATCTGTCTATTCTAACCTTTTCGGTTAGTAACATGTTTTTATTTCTATTGCCATACAATGGTTAATATTCATTATATTTATTCATTAAAAATTAATATGTGTATTCATTAAAAATAACACGTAGGGATACCACTAGTCGTAATATGTTTTTATTTCTGTTTTCATAGATTTTTTTTAATATTTGTTGCATTATTTCTTTGAAAGTAATAATCGGGGATAAAATTTGCTGCCAATATTTGAAAAGTGATTTCAACAAAAAAGTGGGCTTTGATAGCAACATTAGTGCTAAGAAAAAAAGGAGGAAAAAAATGAAGGGAAAGAAAAAAACTGATGTGGACAACATATAACTTCCTTTATGGCCTATTAAATTACACCGATTTTTTGCTCCAATTCATTTAAATTTATTGCTTCGAATTATTCTAACTTAATTAATCTATCCCTCTGGGTAAGTTGACAATGATATCAAAAATTGCAAATTTTGAAATTAAGTATCCCAGTCAAACTTCTTAGAATTTTACTTTTTCATAACGGTGTGTAAGAATTATATTAAATTTATTAACAGTTAAAGTTTGAGTTAAACTTCCTTTCCTATCGATTCTTAATTTAAACTTACCACTTCCGGCCAGAAGGTAGTTTTAGAATCACGTCTCAATGCTACTGATGAAGAGCGGTATTTAACCGCGAAGTTCTACAGTCTTAGTGAGAAAGATACCAGATATTCTGGCTGTACGCGTTTGCCTTTTTAGGCCTCTCTCTCTCTTAAGCTATTATTACGCTCGGCTGTACTTTAGGCCCTTGATAGCTTCGTAGTCAATTAGCGTTAAGGGGCTAACTCTGTTAGAATTTTGATAGCTTCGGCTATATCTCTTTATTTAAGATTAGTTTAGTTTGATACTTAGTCTTTTAAGCTCAAGCCTAAGTGTCGGCTTTATTGTACAACTCCAAGACGGAGTTTTGTTAAGCTTTAGTTGGATTAATAAAGAGTTATTTCACTCTTCTTAGTTGATGTTTTCTGTCTCACGAACTGAAGCGATTATTCACTTACTAGTTCTTAAGATTCTTCACTTTCAACTTTAACTTAGAAGCACACAGTGGAGAATCCTACAAGTGTAAAACTTTCCCAAATATAGGTACAGGAACCGGGAGAGCACATTAAAAGTTATATTACGTTATTTGTCCAAAATTATTTTTTTTAAATTTATGATAATTATATGATTCGAAAAATAAAGGTTGAGTAAAGACTTAAAGCCGAATAAGAGGATGGAAAGTAGTACAAAACAAAATTTATGCCTTCCTTATTAAAGAAGAAATAATGCATGAAAATGTATAATGCATTATTTCTTCTTTAATAAGGATGAAATGCATGAAAATGTATAAGAAATAATGGAAGAAATGTAATAAATGTATGGATTATGTATGAATACATTAAATGCATGAATATTCGAAACAAATGAGAGCTGTATTAAGCTTGTAATAATTTAAGCTTTTCTTAGTAAGTAATTTAAGCTTTTCTTTAAAGAAATTATGTTTTAGTTCTCGCTTCATCAACAGATGGCGCCAGTAGCTCAACTCCTGTCCCGCCATTCTTATCTTATCTAATCACTATATCTCATTTCGTTCACTTGCGCTTTGGCAGCTGAGGATGATAGTTCGGTAAGGTAAAACCATCAAAACTAGTCCTGTGAAAATTTGAAAATATAACGCTGATTTCTGTTGTTTGTTTTCTAAATTAATACTTGTTTAGCGTGTTATTGTATAACTAAATAGCAGCTGTATTTCCTGCTTTTTACCAGTTTGTCATTTGGCATTTTGCTCATGTCAAACATTGCGGGCCAGCTTTCGTCATTCTCTAAAATGTCTAGGCATTTAGAATGCTTGTGTTTCATGCATTGTCGGTAACATATATAAAGCATATAAGATTTTATATATCGGATCCCTAGAAACTCAGTCTAAATTTGATAAGTCTCTATGCATAATTCCATAGAAACTGTATATAAAGCTTTAAAAAATTCTACAGAAGGTCTCTGACCTAATTCATAGGAAACAGGGCAGTAATTCCAAAGACGTTTATTACTGGACTCTTTTCGGGGAGGGGAGGGGGAACTCTATAAAACATTTTCTCAAAGGAATGTTCAGCATTCTTACTGTTGGGACATTGCTGGGCCTTATTTCGAGATTGACAGTTCAGTGTATGTGTGCGCGGTGTTTTTGTTATTTTAAGTTTCATTAATTTTAAGCAGTTAGCATTAGATTAGGAAGCTTTCAGAACGAAAACATGTTTTCTTCTCAGTTAGAGTGTGTGGGAACTGTCGTGGTGCAGAAAAATTATGGCGAAGCATACGAGGGCTACCTGCTTAAGGGGATGGTTGCCTTCGTGGAAGACTTACTAAAAAACTTGATAACGTTCACGTTATGTATGGGGAAAAATCACTAAAATGTTCATGCAGCCAGCCCATTCGACCGAAATGGAATCCAGGTTTAAGTTCAAGGTCTTTACCGCTCAATCACTGGTGGCAGCAATTAGATGGAGTGAGTGTGAATGGAATATTGGGACTTTGAACAAAAAAAAAAAAAAGGTATTTTAAAAGTGTACCTTTTCTACCCGACTGCACCGCTTCATGGAGAGGCAGGTTTCCTCTGCTGTTGCGGATCCACAAGTCAGCGCCATTACTGTCCAGGATTCGAACGATTTCCAAACGACCTTTAGCTGCAGCGCAGTGCGCAGGGCTATGTTAGGAGAAAGAGAAAAAAAGGCAAAGTTGAAATGACTTTATTCTGAAAGGGTAAAATTCTAACAAATATTTTTAAATTTTACTATAAGTAAAACCAAATTTAACACAGTCCTAATGCTTCTTTCTAATCATATAATAGGGGGATCGGAAAGTAATGTCGTTTCTGCGCATGTCGACAACAACATTCTAAGGGCAGAAGTGGAAACAAATCCATGTCAAACACTGTTAACCAACCTAGGTCGACCATCCAAGAACGTTTAAAGCAGAACGGAAAAATAAGCAAAGCAGGTGTTTGAGTCCCCAGTAATCTGTCCGAAGAGAACAAAGCCAACCGATCCATCACATGCAACATATTGCTTCAACGGCACCATACAGAACCGTTTTATGATCATTTGATTACTGGAGACGAAAAATTGGTCGTATATGATAATCCAAAACGCAAAAGGCAGTTTTAATAGGGGTTGCAAAGGGTTTACATCCCAAAAAGGCGCTTCTGTGTGTTTGGTGGAGTATTAGCGGAATTGTTCGTTTTGAATTGCTGAAACCTGTACAAACTGTTAATGTAGATCTTTATTGTGAACAATTGGATCGAGTGAACCAATCTTTAATCGAAAAATATCCGGCGATTGTCAATAGAAAAGGCATCATTCTGCAACACGACAATGCAAGACTGCACTGTGCAAGACGGACACTGGAAAAAATGAATGAATTGGGATGGGAGGTGCTGCATCTCCCACCATACTCGCCCGATATCGTACGCTCGGATTTCCATTTATTCCGATCCCTACAACATTTTCTTAGTGCCAAAAAATTTCAAAATCTGAATGATGTCCAAAATGCCCATCTTGAGATATTTTACTCAAAACCCAATTGACTTATATCGGTCTGGGGATCTAAAATCTGCACACTAGATGGAAAAAGGTTGTTGATAACGAGGGTGATTACATTAATGATTAAAAATAAAAACGTGTTAAAAATTTATTCGTGTGAATTTAATGTAAGAAAACGATATTACGTTCCGGTCCCCCTATTATATTCGCTCGGAACAGAAGATTATGCAAATTAAGAGCATGCGAAAGAAAATGGCTAACTGTAACCCATGAAACAAACGAGTGCAACTTCACATAACATTAAATTCATTACGATATATATATATATATATATATATATATATATATATATAGTGTGTGTTTTTACTCAAGGTAACTCAGACTTTCTTGGATAGGCAAAAGAAGTGCCATTTTTTTCTACCACTTCCTTGTACGTATTCCTGAATATGTACACATACTGAATGGATGTGGAATATATAGAATGTGCACTGAATATACAGTATATACACTGAAAATACTAAATACGCATAATATACACTGGAGACTGAGATACAAAATATACACTGAAAATACTGAGTATGCAGTATATACATTGGATACTGAATATACACTGAAAATACTGAATATTCAGAAGGATTACTCTGCTCGAAAATTACGGAAATACACGCATATTTTTTTATATTCAAGGGCCACTCTGATATTTTGGAGATGCATATCTCATTGAAGTACTAAAATAACACTTCCCCAGTCTACTGTTTTAGTCGCTTGCATGATAAACTAAAACTGTATTTAGGGCTGGCTTAACCATTGAGCCCGTGCTTAGGTCATCAGAGGAAAACAGTGAACCTTTATAGATTCGTGGATCACAGTTTAAGAATAACTTCGCCAGAATAATCAACAATGCTTACGTTCTTCCTTTATCGTCTTGAAGATTAGGGTCCGCTCCGTACTTGAGTAGCACCTGGACGCAGTCGGCGTGACCTTGAGCAGCCGCGTAGAACAAAGGGGAGCAGCCAATATTGTCGCCAGCGTTGACCCGCGCTCCACATAGCGTCACAAGCGTCTCTACACAAGAAGTGTGTCCCCTGCTTGCCGCGCAGTGCAAGGCTGGAAAGAGCAATAGTATGAGGGATTTAGAAAACCATTACGACTATTTAATTGTAATAATAATAGTAAGACATTTAAAAATAGTTGAAACTTGGAAAAAATATCAGATTACGATTGGGAAACTTTTCTGTAGAGGTTAACAAAACTCTTTAGGAATTTCTATTGGACAGTGTCGTCAAATTCAAATTTCATGCGACCCGATTAATGCAAAGGAAAAAAAAATATTAATTTATGTTTATTTTTAGTTTGAAAGGGCTGGTTGATATATGTAAGAAATCTGAAGTTTAGACTTTGGAATTCAAACTTATTGATAGCAAAATATTAAACTCTTAGACTGTTTTATTAAAATAATTCTAATGTAATGAATTGCAAGGATTGTTTTAATTTTAAAATAGTTTTTTTTTTTTAATTTTGAAACACTTTCCTTTAAATTTTTGTTTTTACCTACAACTCCCTGCCAGAATGAGATTTCAGTATCGCTTTATGTAAATGAAGCAGAACCAGTATTTAATTGGAAGTTCAGTCACGTTGGTAGAAAAGCTCAGAAATCAAATTCTTTTATCATTGAGCAGCATTAGTTTTTGCAATGTCAGGTAGCGTTTGTCACTGCAAATAGCATTTACCATTGCATACAACATTTGTTTATGAGAATAACGTTTTTTTGGCCTTGCATATAACATTTGTCATTGCACGCACTTTGATTTTGCAATTGTAAATATCATACATTTCTCCGTAAATATCATTCACCATTCATTTCATTTTTTTATATAGTATTTGACATTGCTCTTTTTCACTATCGAATAGCATTGCCAAAAATGATATTTTTAAATTCTGTGGTGAAGTTTTGGAATGTTACCTGAATACCTTTGTAAATCCTCCTTTTTGGTTGGTTTGACACTTTGATATGTCTGTATTAATGGAAGCGGGAAATGGTAATGGCTTTCATCGCAAAAGCTGTTAAGTGAGAATTTTTTTTTTAATGCGGGGAGGAAGTCATAGCAAATAGGTGGTTGAATTAAACGACAGCTGTTATTGTTATATCATTCCTCGTCTACTGGCCTGATGAATTCGCATTCAGGCTTAAAAATTACGGACTTACCTGTAAGGCCGTCTTTATCTGTAGCTGAAACGTTGGCACCAGCTGCAAAAAGCACCAACACAGCTTCACTGCTACCTAAAAAAAATTTAAATATCACGTCACAAGGTCTATGGTACAAAGAAAGTATATGCAGGAGTATGTTCAATTTGACTAACATGAGAATGATAGGTGAAGATTCATTTTCATGAGAACAGTCTTTTGCAACGGATTCACCGTTCTGTTTTAAAGGGAACGATTTTGTGGAAATCTTTAAGGAATGCGGCTATAGGTTACGGTTTGTGATTCATTTTAATGAGCATGTAAATTTTTATAAATGCGTAAATCATGATTTCAGATTCATTTTATAGAGTACTTGAAAACATACCGTATTTTCTTTCATATTCTGCCCCCTCCCAGCTTTTTAAGGACAGATTCTAAAAATTTTTTAAAAATCCGCGTCCATTTTCCTCTTCCTCATTGCATTCAGAGAACAAAATCCCTTAAATTTTTAAATGAATTGGTGTACGTAGTGATTGGTTTCGTTTCACCTTGTATACCACCTGCAAAGATCATGCGAAACATCTAAGTTTAGAAGTTTATTCCAATCTAAAGGAAGAACCGACCCTTCTCGGCTAAACAAATGCGAAACGACATTCAGGTTACGATTTCACTGAGTCGGCTGCACGTTCACCTTAGTTGAACTGTTGAAGTCGGATGCACGTTCACACCACACTCACGTTGTTCAGTGATTTACGGGTGATTCCAGGCTTAAGGAATGGCCATAGGTAACAATATTGTTGTTGTTGTTACCAGTCTCACTTGTCTGACAAAGGTCAGGACAAGTACACGAGATTCATCGTGGCAAGTAGTCATATGGGCCTGTCGTTGGCAAGAGCCTTGAACACCATATAGGTGACAGACCGACTTTAAGCTCAATTCTGCTCCCACTTTACGCAGAGAGCACCCCCGGAGGAGGACAAGCCCCCACGCCTCTTCGCATACTACCAAGCTCTCGAGAAGACCTTCGGCATGCCGCATATTTAGAGTGTCCCATGCCGCACACGCAGTATACATTTACAAACATCCATGCTTTCTTCGGGATTCTAACCCGGATCCTTCGGTACGACAATATGAGTCACTAACCACCGTACCGGTTGGGCAACAGAAATGATTAAAGTGAAATAGAAATTAAATAAGACATTTTATTTGGTATTTTGATGTTAATGTTACTATGCATTCTTTTGCGTACCATGTGTTCTGTATTGTGATGTTAAAAATATTACCAGACATTATTCTATTATGTATTCCGTATTGTGATGTTAATATTACTATGTATTCTGTATTGTGATGTTAATATTACTATGTATTCTGTATTGTGATGTTAAGGGGACTCATACACCTTAAAACCCATAACATCTTCGAATAGGTAACTGTTGCAACAATTGGGATAACTTATTTATTTTAAAAGCAATTACTTCCAACTTTTTAAAGCTGACTACATAATATAGTTGCTTTCTGAAATAGTCATGAGAAAGTTTGTGTTACCACAAATATTTTTATAATTTAATCCACTTTGTGACAACATTTTTCGTCATGTTTCCATCTTGCGCGCACATTTTAAAATATTCTGTTGCATAATTTAATTCCATATTTAATATATATTTATAACATTTGGAAACTACTGTGAACCTAAAATTCTAAAAATTTCATGTTAAACTTTTATTTTATTTGGAGTCGAGTTTATAAAATGTATTTTATTAAAAAAATTGTAATGTTTTCGTCCATAAAATTTTTCAATATTAAAATATTTATCATATTTTTGGTTCAGTTAGAAAATAGTGCCCATATAAATAATTCCATCTAATTTCAAGTATGTACCATCAGCCATTTTTAAAATATCATGCGCGCAAGGTGGAAACATGGCGAAATATTTTGTCACAAAGAGGATTGAATTACAAAAATACTCGTATTTGTTGCAACACAAACTTTCTGGTTACTAGTTTCCAAAGCAGCTATATTATGCAGTCAGTTGTAAAAGGGTGGAAGTAATTGCTTTTAAAATAAATAAAATATCCCAATTCTTGCAACAGTCACATTTTCGAAGATCATGAGGGGTTTAAGGTGTATGAGGCCCCTTAAAATTACTATGTATTCTGTATTGTTATGTTAACATTATTATGTATTCTTTTGCATTTCTTTTTACTAAATATTGTGACATAATCTTACTACGTATTTCTGATGTTAATATTACTGTGTATTCAGAATAATATTTCTATGAATTCGTAATAATATTATTATTATGTATCCTTTTTAGGGTGTAGATTTCTTTTAAAGAAATAATATTGTAACACTTTCCTGTACTTTATCCACGACTACTTTGGATTTTTTATGTTCTTACTGTAATCGCTTTTTTCGGAAATTAAATGATTCGTACAATTTTCCCCTCTTGATTTCCGAGCCATGAAATTAGTAAAAAAAAACAGGGGGAAAATTCAGCTACGTGGTTATACAGTTGAACTATCAGCACGAACGAGCCTCCAGTGACACTCACCTGTGCTGGCAGCCCAAAGCATGGGCTCTCGTCCATCGCGATCCCTGCACTGTACGGGGGCTCCTTTTTGAACCAGTTTCTTGAGTGTGCTGATGCCTGTCTCCGGGTCCTTGCCGTTGAGGGAATGCGCCCCGCACATCTGAGCCGCGTAATGGATAGGATACGCCCCCAGGATGTCAGGGGAAGAAGGATTAGCGCCGTGGTTCAGCAGCATTTCCAAACTTTCGACGTCCCCACACACTGGAAAGAAACAGATGCAGTAAAAACAGTGAGCAGCTTTGAAAGTGCCCGCCCATATTGACAGCATGAACCTAGTGTAACACTAGATTCGTGTGTTCAACCTAGTGTAACACTAGGTTCATGCTAGGCTATATGTTTGTTGTTTGACTTCTAAACTAATATAGTGGAACACTGTTAAAGTGTCCAGAAATATTAACTAAATAAACGATACAGTTATTTCACAGTCTGAATCTGTCCTTTGTTGTGACATTGTGCATCGTTTTGCATAATTTTCGACCTTGGGTAAAAGTCTTAGGGTTAATTTTATGTATAATTGAATTTGTCGCCCCGTGTTTTCTGTGTAAATGTTTATTTCGTACATAGAATTGTAGATCTTCCAATCCTAATTCCAATGACTTTTAAACTGTTGAAATAACTCAAATAAAATGCGAGGTATAGATGAAAATGCTCCTCATTAGGTCTTTATAACAAACAATATGTGTTGCCAGGTTGGTAATATTTAGCGATTTCTCGTTGACTGGGGACATTCTAAAAATTTCAAGAAACGCCTAGAATTCCCAGAGCTCTAGGGAGATTTATTGTAAGCCTTTCAGAAGCCCGTGCAACCCCTAGAAATCCGGTTTCCAGAGCCAGGATGAACCAGATGCTAGTTACGCGTTATTTACACGTTGTAGATATTAATGGATGTAACATGGTCATGATTAAGCATTGGAGGATAGTGATGGTTTATAATTTCTTTTTTGGACATAAAAATATACCTGCAATTGCAAATGGTAACAAACGTAAAAGATCAAATGATGATTATGATTCTAGTAAAGCTGGGTGACTGTAGTACTCGTATAATCAAGTAAATGTTTAAACGTCTGTTTGAAACATTTTCAGTGAGCTATTGCCCAATTGCTTTCCAATGTTCCCTTACTGTCGCTGGACAAATAACGAAAATCGCCCACTCCTTGCCACTCAGTGGGCGATGGTGCCACGTTAAGAATCTATGGTATACAGCTTAGCACAAAAATCATGTAGCAGTTCTGACCACTGGCATTTTTCAGGATTCCTTTAGTAATGCGGTGCCATAAGAGGTCCACAAATCATTTGTAATTTCTCGTAAATCTGTAGCTAGGAATTCGGACATTGAAGGCCAGGAAGTTGAGGAACTGAGTTATTGAGATGGCATTGAAGGCAAGGGATTTGAGTGGCAGCGAGGAATTTGAGCATTAAAGGCAAAGAATTTGGGAAAATGAGTAATTGTGCCAGCAAGGAAATAGACCTTTGGGTAACAAAAACACTTGGCTTTGGAAAACCATGAATAATACCCTCTTGGACTCAATTGTTTAATTGGACACTGGAGGAAAGAAAGCTCACCTGATGCCCAGTGTACAGTGGAATGTCTCTCTTTGTCCATTTTGTCCGGATCGGCTCCGTGCTTGAGGAAGAGCTTCGCTACACCCCTGTTTCCGGCTATGACCGCCAGATGGAGGGGCGTGAATCCGTCGTTGTCGTGGAGGTCGAGTAGCGTGGCGTCTGCGTTCACGACCAGCTGGGCGCAGGGAACGCTACCGGACTCAGCGCAGTAGTGCAGCGCCGTCTTCCCGTTGCGGTCGCGACTAGCGACGGAAAGAGGCTGAAAAGAAAGAGGAAAAACACTTGAACAATAAATAAGTAGTAATTACACTAATTTATTAATAAGAGACTTATTACGCTTTTGAGGCCGGGGCTTTGATAGCAGTAAAAGCTAGCAAAGGACGGGGAATCTTGAAACGAATGTTTTCTCCCCTTTAAGAAATCACCTCCTATTTGCAACAAAGATTCTTGTGCGTAGTTTAATGGATTCTCAGAGGGGTGCATCTATATCGCAAAAGGAAGACCTTTGAAAGGGATAAGTCCTTAAAACCCCAGGGATGTCAAATTTGACATTTCATCCCACTTTGCAGCCTGGAAAATGGGGGAAAAAGACATGGCCACTAAAGTGGACAACCCCGCCATTTCAAAGAGAGGAATCTATGGCCACTATAACGGCCATCCCGTCTTCAAAAGGTTAATAAGAGAGGTTCTGATTTTTTTTTTTAATTTTGTACACTTCCGGAGCTTAAATTGTGCCGGAGCCGGGCTCCCGTACTTCTCAGTTTCTCAGGTAAATTGTAATTCCAGCGGGAGCGCAACGCTTCCTTAAGGGGGCTCATACACATTAGACCCCTTAACACCCTTCGAATATGTGACTGTTGCAAAAATTGGGATATTTTATTTATTTTAAAATCAATTACTTCCAACTTTTTACAGCTGGCTACATAATATAGCTGCTTTCTCAAATAGTGATCAGAAAGTTTGTGCTGCCCCAAATATTTTTGTAATTTAATCCGCTTTGTGACAAAATGTTTCGTCATGTTTCCACCTTGCGCGCATGATATTTTAAAAACGGCTAATGGTACAAACTTGAAATTTAATGGAATTATTTATATGAGCCCTATCTTTTAACTGAACCTAAAATCTGATGAATATTTTAATATTGAAAAATTTTATGGACGAAAACATTACAGATTTTTTTTAAATAAAATACATTTATAAACTCGACTCCAAACAAAATAAAAATTTAACATGAAATTCTTAGAATTTTTTGGTTCACAGTAGTTTCCAAATGTTATAGAAGCTGTATATTAAATATAGAATTAATTTATGCGACAGAATGTTTTAAACTATGCGCGCAAAGTGAAAACATGACGAAAAATGTTGTCAAAAAGCGGATTAAATTATAAAAAAATTTTTGGCAACACAAACTTTCTGTTCACTATTTCAGAAAATATTCAGAAAAAAAATTTCAGAAAAATCCGTTATACTATGTAGTCATCTGTAAAAAGTTGGAAGTAATTGCTTTTAAAATAAATAAGTTATCCTAATTCTTGCAACAGTCACATATTCTAAAATATTATGGGTTTTAAGGTGTACGAGTCCCCTTAAATAACAAGGTTCCAGTGCTTCTTTTGTGAAAATAAAACACAGTTGTTTCAGCGGACAAATGTTATTTTAAAAATAATTATACCTTTAAAATTGATTACAACTTCCGAATTCATGCCTGTCTTTCTCTGGGCAACAAACACTTTGACGGAAGTAAGGCTTTTAAGGAAGGAAAAGTCTCCATCTGCATCTGCATGTTACATATTCTCCTAGTAGTGCAATAAATTTAAGAAATCGGGTAAAATATTTTGTACCGGAAAGTATTAACAGTGGTTACCTTGGTCTACAACGTCCAGTGCTAGTGACCTCTCACAGCACAGCTCCTGCAAACTTGAACTACGGGAGTCAAAACTGTCACTTTAAGCAGGCCTTAATTTGCTCTCATGTTGTCATCGTATCGATTTCGGGGGGGGGGGGGAATGTTTCTGCACAGTCGTATCTTGTTTGACAGCCGGAATTATATTGGCAGGGAATCGAGGACAGAAAGCGTTGGACTCTTCGCTGCTTATTTCCGAGGCTACAACTCTCCATTAAAAGTTCTTTCCATATGCTCGTATTGTTTCTAGTGTTCTCCCTATTTTCGTTAGTGACGGTTTAATCGTTTTACATTTTTTCCACTGATGGGCTGGAAAACGAATAATTCTCCCCTTCCCCCCCCATTGAAATAGTATGCCATATTGTATATTTAGGGTCTAATTTAGCCTTAAAATAAGATACCGAATTTCACTCTGCATAGCAGGATTTATAGAATTGACTCCAACAAATTAATAAGATAAAATAAAGCCATTCTCCGTAGCAGGAAAAGGACATGATCTCACTTTTAATATGCTGCTTTTTTTTATTTTTAATATGTTGCAGACTGATTATTGCTATCGAAAACAAAAACTAAATCCGAAAGAGTGAAGAAAGAACCTGTGTAGGAAGAAAGCGAGATGAAATGATGAATCGTACCTTCTTCTGCAGGATTATCTTGACTTCGAGAGTTCTTCCTTGCTCGCAGGCGACCATGAGGTTCGTCTTGCCGGCGGGGCGATGTCGCTGGTCGTGGGTCCCCATCGTCAACGGCGGCAAGCGAAGGACACCCCCCCTGCCCTTCGTCCGATCCAGCTCCTAAGGCACAGCCTGATCCACTACGACTACATCACGGGAGTACGATCGTGACCCGACCATTCTAGAAGAGTTAGAAAATAGCATTAGCAGTCTGCTGCCAAAAATAATTGCGGCAACCCTAATAATTTCGGCAAGAAAGGAAGTATAATAGTAAATAACTATCTAAGATTGATGTTTTAATTTAGATGAAAGGTTAATTTCATATAATACATTTTATTATTATAATTTATATGAAAAAGGCTAAACATGACTGAATGGAAGCAAAAGAGTAAATAACTATTTCGGATCATTCGCTAAAGCATAAGTCATCTCGTTGGTTGTTCAAACGTAATTTTCTATAATGAATGATGCCTTTTCTTTGAAAATATTCTCGGTAAAGTGCAGAATCGCTCACATATATCTGTTTGCCGCTTTTTACAAGGGTAAAAACAATTGGATTTTTGTCAATTTTCTTTTACTTTTTAAGTGCAGATAGGTCGATGTGTACATAGATAAAGCCAAGGGTGTGAGCAGTGCCATTTTTGTGCAATTCTGGGATTTTTTTTAAAGTGAAAATAGGTCGATGTGCACATGGATACCGAGTATGTGCAGTTCTTCAAAACGCGTCAAACAGTGGGTGATTCTGCCCTTTACCCAAAATTCTATTGCCGACTTTTCGTCATGGGCAATTCCCAAATTGTTAAATCCATAGGATATTAAAAAAGGATTTAAAATCAAAAAGGATTTTAATATTAAACTAGTATTTCTATGGCGTATTAAGAAATATAGAACTATATAAACTTACGCAATCTGAAATCAGCGCGTACGCTAGATTTGGCGCGCTGTTAAATAGGCGCGTTTGCTAGATTTGGCGTTTTTGTGAATATATTTTCGCTGCAATTTTTTACGGTCCTCAAAACGGAACAGTACCGGAAAATCTGATCATGTAACATAATCAAGGGGGAATACAGATTAAATAGCACCATCAAGGAAACAAAACAAACCATATAAAATAATCAAAGAAATAAAACGAATCATATAAAATAACCAAGGAAATAAAACAAACAGTGTAAAATAATCATGGAAATAAACTGAGTAACACTATGAAGGAAACGAAACAAACCATGTAACATAACCAAGGAAATTAAACAAACCGTATAAATAATCAAGGAAATAAAGGAACCTCTAACGTAATCAAGGAAATAAAAGAAACCGAGTAAAATAATCAAGGAAACAAAACAAACCATGTAACACTATCAACGAAACAAAACAAACCGTGTAAAATAATCAAAGAAATATAACAAATCGGGTAGCATAATCAAAAGAGTTGTAAATTAACATAATCAAAAAATTGATATATTGAGCCCCTAACTGCTCGCAAATTCCATATTTTAAATTTCAAAGGGCTTTAAGTAAAGTATTACTGCCGATTGATTATTGGTAAACAAAACCTAATTGATTCTTTTAATCAATAGAAAGGCTCTTTCATATGCAAATTTGGATTCTATTTTATTAGGTTTCATTGTCCATACGTAAAATGTGATTTTTCTTAATCTGCCGCTTGCTTCTTAATCTGCCGCTAGTTTTGTATTTATTGGACAGTTGAATAGAGCGTCTTTTAATTGGTTTTTAAGGAAAGAAACTTAAATTTTTATAATATACTAGCAGCTTCGCTGCCAGCCTTCGTCTGGCTTTTAAAGTACCGGAAAAATGGCTGAAGGGAACACAAAACGTTAAATTTAAAAACTGCGTAGAATTTTACTCTGCAGAACAACTTCATAAAAAATATTATGTATAACAAAATTACAATGAAATAAGCAATATCCCGTAATACAATGATTATTATACTAATAAATAAATTAACCAACTTCCCTTCGCAAAATCTTAAGACCTCAAATGGTATAAAGTAGGTTAAGAACTATGTTTCCTAAAAAAATCACTAAAACTTTTCAATATCTTAAAAACAGTGAAATGAGCAATAAATAACATAAAAGAATACAAAAAACAAAAAATTCTGAAAATCAAAGTATAATTAATGATATTTTGTCTTATATTTTCAAGAGAAAAGAATTATAATGAAATAAGCTATATCCCTTAATACAAATATTAATTAGCCTAATGAAAAAATTAATCAACTTTCTGTTGAAGGAAAAAAATCATGCAAAACTTTTCAATATCTTACAGACAGTGAAATAAGCAAAAAATAACATGAAAGAAACTCAAAAAACAAAAAATTCCGCGCACAATTTTACTCTGCAGAACAACTTTATCAAAAAAAATCAATAAAAATGTATTATATATATATATATATATCTAAATGACAATGAAAGATGCCAATCTCTTAAAAACAGTGACATAAGAAATACGATGAAAAATTGTTGCCAAACCCATATTTCTAAAAGAATGAACTTATTCAAAATGATGCGATTTCATCAAAATCTATCAACAACAATAAGACAGGAAAATTGTTGCCAAAATCACATTTTTAAAGATGTGAGATGTGTGCTCGGAAGCTTCATTTAAAACATTTTTTAAAAATACAAAATATTATCATTTTGCAAAAAGCAGTCGCAAGGATGAAAGTTTAACGTGTCCAAAAATCAAAGAAAAATAAACTGGACCTTTTTAAAAATAAACGTTTTTAGAAAAAATTCCTCTGAAAAGGTGTTAAGTTCACTTTGTTAAATACATTCGTATTGAATCGATTTATTGAAACACGAAATTTATTTTAAGTTCGTAAAATAGCTAAGTACCTACGTTTCATGACGATGTGAAAATGGTGTGTGTAGAGTAAAATCTCGCTTTACTATAGCCCATTATGTCTCAAAATGGCGCGATTTCGTCACAAAACATAAAATAAAAAATATTCGAATTCGAATTTTGAAAAAATCGTTTCGAGGTGCACTGGCTCTTGTCTAGATGCCCCTATGTACCAAATTTCATAGCCGTGGGTCTATTAGCTTACGCGCTGCGCGAACGAAACACACACACACGCACAGACTCTTTCTTTTATTATATGTAGAGATTTAAAATAAATGTTTTGAACCGAATGCCGTCATTTAATTTTCTCCTGTGTAATTTCTTAACTAATCTAAACTCATTTTAATCTACACTTATGTCCCCTCGATTTTTAGATGTCTATAAACAGAGCTTGTTAGTTTTTCGAATGGCAGCTAAATAGTGACTACGGTGCGTTCAGTGAGAAATAGTTTGGTTTGGTTTATGTGATTCCGGCAAAGCCTCGAGGGCTATCTGCATAAGAGGAGGGATACCTTCGTGGAGGACTTTCTAAGGGAAACTGGCTCGTATACGCGTTACATATGGGGGAAAACACGAAAATACCCATGCAGCCAGCCCGTTCGCGGAATTCGAAACGTAGACCGAACTATCAGTGTTCAAAGACTTCACCGCTCGGCCGCTAGTGAGGCCTTCAGAGATATGTGTAAGGTAAAGCAATACGTGTTTTCGAATTTCCTGTCAGATCATGTGTATCGTCGTTATCAACAGTGCAAGAGAATACCAAGTGTATGCTTTGATAGCATATCTGCATTACTAGAGTTTTGAAATTCTTCAGATGAAACGCTGTTAATAAAATCAGTCTCTTCTACGCCTGACGTAAATAAATATCCTGTCTAGATATAATACAAATGGCTTCAATAAGCGATCCTTTATTTTAGATTATACAGTTACTATAGTGATTCCATATCCCCGCCCCCGAAAATCTGAAGAGAGTTTCTAGCAAAGTACCATTTCCAGTTTATCATATGCAGGGTGTCTCAAAAGGTCTTTGCCAAAGTTAAAAGCTGGTCTGTCATACGATGACAAACAAGATTTACACAGAAACGTGTGTCCGAAAATGCGAACCGCTGGACGGCAGTGTTCGCAAGTGTAGAGGAAAGAAAGGATGTCGAAAGACGTGTTAATATGACTTTTATTAAAGAACATGATTAAGTACCAGAAGATGTTCAAAATTCCTTCCATTTGCCACCAATACATTGCTTCAAAATATAGACGCAAGGATTCCGTTCAAAATGCGCAGGTGTGTCAGGGACACGTGCCGTCGCTTCCACAAACCTGGCGACGAGATCCATGTTCCTGTCGTCTCGTTCACCATAGACTTCATGTATCCCCTCGAGTAGAAATCCAGGCGAGTCAGCTCGGAAGATTTCGGTGGCGATGCAACTGGTCCGCTTTTGCCAATCCAGCGATCAGAATATGTCCTATTGAGCTGTTCCAGCACAGTGCTGCTAAAATGTGCAAGCGCTCCATCATGGTGAAACCAGATGTTTCGACATGTAGCTGCTGGACCACAGAGCCGGCAACCACATTTTTTAACAAAATGTTCATAAAGAACTGAGTTAGTCAACCTATTCATGTTTCTCCAACAACGTCCTCGACTGAAGTGATCACACGTCCCACACTTCTATAAGTCTGCAAACACTGCCCGCTAGCTGTCGCAGTTCGCATTTTCGAGCACAAGCTCCTACATAAATCTTCTTTGTCATGGTATGACAAACCAGCATGTTAAGTTTGGCAAAGACCTTTTCAGACACCTTGTATAGTTAGAATCTAATATATTGTTCTCTATTCTAATTGCACATAAATAAAAGTTTTTGGTATTGAGTAACTAACCAAATGTTGTGGCATCACTGCGTGAGTCATTCTCAGGAAAGAGTTCAGACTCACGTCGTGATGAAGGCAAAGCAAGAATTATTTTACAGGTGAGAGGTCAACTTGGGTAACGTTTCTCGACGTTTGATTTCTTATGCGATGGCAGCTGTAGCCGACATATTAATTATAAAGATCTGTCAAATAAAGAAATGTGTTTCTTTAATATGGAAGAGTTTTATGCCGAAGCGAAAGTTACCTGGACATTCCAACGAGTTTTAAATACCAAATTTGAGAAATTTTGGATTATAACATTGTTAAGTGATACGTGTTCGTAATGGTCTGAATGCACACAGAACAGATGATAGCTTGATAAAATTGGTTTTCCCAAAAGAAGCACCTATACAGTTCTGGAACTTTCCACATAAAGAAACACATGAAACATGAATTGTAAAGACGCAGTACAGAACGTTTTTATAAACAGTATCTATTTTTAGAACAGGAAGAGGAGATAGGAATAGGCTTATTATAAATATAATTATAAAGATCTGTCAAATAAAGAAATGTGTTTCTTTAATATGGAAGAGTTTTATGCCGAAGCGAATTATAACATTCCAACGAGTTTTAAATACCAAATTTGAGAAATTTTGGATTATAACATTGTTAAGTGATACGTGTTCGTAATGGTCTGAATGCACACAGAACAGATGATAGCTTGATAAAATTGGTTTTCCCAAAAGAAGCACCTATACAGTTCTGGAACTTTCCACATAAAGAAACACATGAAACATGAATTGTAAAGACGCAGTACAGAACGTTTTTATAAACAGTATCTATTTTTAGAACAGGAAGAGGAGATAGGAATAGGCTTATTATAAATATAATTATAAAGATCTGTCAAATAAAGAAATGTGTTTCTTTAATATGGAAGAGTTTTATGCCGAAGCGAATTATAACATTCCAACGAGTTTTAAATACCAAATTTGAGAAATTTTGGATTATAACATTGTTAAGTGATACGTTTTCGTAATGGTCTGAATGCACACAGAACAGATGATAGCTTGATAAAATTGGTTTTCCCAAAAGAAGCACCTATACAGTTCTGGAACTTTCCACATAAAGAAACACATGAAACATGAATTGTAAAGACGCAGTACAGAACGTTTTTATAAACAATATCTATTTTTAGAACAGGAAGAGAAGATAGGAATAGGCTTATTATTTTTAAAACATTTGATTTGTTTATCAACTATAGTTATAATTTCAAACCTAAGTTCTATCTTAGCTCTAAATAATGATAGATAACCTGGTAACTTAGCGTAAGTAAGAATTGTAAATACTCACAACATCTCGTCACAACATCTCGTACACTTTGAAAAGAATTTAGCGTGAATGTCCTTCGGTTATACCGAGATGAAAAATTAAGGCATCTGAAGGATATTTTAAGGGACTGTTGTAGGAACTTCAGAGAATGTAACAAGCAAGACTTATCCTATGCATATACTAGAAAGTGGAACTAAGCAATCAGAATGTCGTATTAAGAGACTATTTTAGGACGTCCTAAGGTTGTGGCAAGTAAGTTTTTCAAATTTACCATTCATACCATGTACTGTGAAAAGGACTCAGAGAGGATATTCTGGGGATGTATTGTGCAATGGTAGCTCGCAAGGAAGTGTATTTCAGAAATTAATGGGTAGTTCAGTTTATCTTGAGGATATGTGCTAATCCCAAGGATAACGTCTTCAGGATAGCCACAAGGACTTCAGTATAGTTACTTCTTCTGTTAAAATCGGAAATCCCGGAATTTATTGGCCTGGTTTGGCTTATTTGGTTACGGCAAAGCAATCGGACTAAGGGAAGGGATGCCTTCGTGGAGGACTTTCCAAATGAAACTGGGTTCGTAGCACATTACACATGGGGAAAATGACAAAAACGCCGAATTCGTTTGCCAAGATTCCAACCTCGGACCGAACTATCAGTGTTCAGCGATTTTACCGCTCGACCGCTGGTGGAGCGGAATTTATTAGATGTCTTAATGCCGGAATTTGTTGGGACTTATACATATGTGAAACAAATCAAATATTATGAACAACAGAATAATCGATTGTAATGGATATGAAAGAAAATGGCATACCTTTTTGCAAAAAAAAAAAAAAAAAAAAAAAAAAAAAATTGTCGGGGAAAGGAAAGTACTTTCTTAGATAAATTATAAGTTTATCTTTAACTGTTAGGTTGCGTGAAACTGAAATTCCTTTTGTAGACAGATGAAAAATGGGTCATTTCGCGCCCTGCTTTATAATGAAGTTCTACGTGTCGCACATTCTAACTAATATTACCTAATGTAAATTATCATTATAAGTTTTCAAGTTAGTTTTTTTTTCCGTTCTTTTCGTATTTACAATCCCTCAGGACCCATTTAAATATTTTCGGAAACTGTCAGTGTTAAGAACTGCTTTTTTAACTTCATTTTAACATGATGGTAAGAATGTAGGAAATTTCTTCCTTGTAATATAATTACAAATTCTTCTAAAATGCACAAGGTTTATTTGTAAGGAATTGTGATATACTTTAATAAGTTATAAAGTCGCCGAACTCCCGAGATGGAAGATATTACAACAGGTGGTCTTTTTAGATCTGTTTTAAAAATTAGTGAATTCTAGGTTATAACAAGGTTTGAGTTAGCATACAAAACAACGCTACAGTAATATTTTTAAACAAAGGAATGTCAAAAGCTTCCCTGACGCAAGACTCGTCTCACTTCAACGGCATCTCTCAAAAGACTCCTCATTCTTCTTTCGCTATAACCATGAACACAGACACATCGTAGAGGTGAAGTCCAGAAATTTCCTTCGATTAGTTTCATTTGGCTTCGCCTAGACCTATCCAGAAACATCAGGGATTTTTCCCATGAAAAAAGGAAACTCGCTAATAGTGGTCAGACGTTATTTGTCACAACTTGCTTTTGGGGTGTAAATGGTAATACCATCATCGCTATCTATCTAAGAGAAAGTAATAATTCTGCACTCACTAAATGTACACAGACATATAATTTCCCTTTTTACTTCCTTGTAACGAAGTAAAAAGGAAGTATTGTAATCGCGAAAAGTTTCAGGCAGCATATTTCAACGAAAATATCCATTTTGACAGCTATCGAATGAAATTTAACGATGTTTTTGCGTGATATCTGTACGTAAGAACAGAATAAAAGACTCTTTTCCTCCAAAAAAATTATAAAACTGCTTTAAAACGAATTCTGACGAGAATTTTTCGTGGCGTCTGTACGTACGAATGTACGACGTACATACGTACGTATCTCGCATAACTCAAAAACGAGTAGCCTCCGAACATTGAAATTTTGTATATAGGACTGCTATAACATGTAGATGTGCAACTCGTATTTTGGTTGCAATCGGCCGCACCAAACGTATATAAATATATTTATATATATATCCACACTGTTACCCGGCTCAGTGATCTCAGTTTCTTTACTCTTATATGTTTGTAGATTGTACATATTTTGCTTTAAAAATGATTGAATTATGTTGTTTTTATCTTCTGGTTAAGGTTTTTATACCTTTAGTAAATCTGTATGCAATATTTTTAGAATTATCAACAATTTTAAAGTTGTTTAAGTGCCGCTAAGCCTAATAATGTTTTTGATGGCGGCCATTGCTTGTTTACATTTGAATCAGCAGATTAGTGGATTTGTTGCCAATCTAGAGACACTTAGCTTCGCAACTACAAAGACAACGACTTTATTTATTTTTGCCAATTAAATAATGCTTAATCCTATCTGGAAGGTTTTCGAGGAAATAAGTGTTTAAGATTTACTTCGTAATTTCTAATACAGATATTTTGAGTTTTTATGTATTTTTGCCTTGTCGCGAAGTGAGAACTGAATTAATTGAATGAAGTAATCAATCGTCTGGGAAAAACTGTTTCTTTTTTGTTTTGTTTACTTAATTTTTTTATGCATCGTTCTAGCTTTATTATAGTATTTGAATAGAACATGTGGCAACGATTAGATAATTCTTTAAATGGTATAAATTTTGTGCATTATGAGTTATAATATGAACGATATATAATACTGTTAAGTGAACCTAGCGTCAGAGTGTCGCTATGGTAAACAAAGTGAATTTTAAAGAATGCATTTATTCTATTGCGGTTTATGCACTGTCGGCGACGTAGACTTAATTCAATCCAATAAGTTTAAATGATATGCAAGAAAAAATGAGTATAATTTAATATTCCGTACAAGGAAGTCATGTGGTGTGCACATCAGATTTTTTTAATATGTATTATGAGGAATGATGTGGCTTCATTTAGGGAGATGGGGGATAGTTTTATCCGAATCTTAGGTAGACAGTGATTTTCCTCTTTCTTCTGTTCAAGGCGAATTGTACAAAGTTTACTAAGCTAGAATAAAGCTGTACAACAGGCATGTGGAACTAATAGGCTTAATCTAACAGTTTTAGTTACAACTAGGTACTTACTTTCTAACCGGTTATTCTTTTTTTTTTTTTTCGGAAATGAACTTCCTGAA
The DNA here is from genome assembly GCF_044657685.1 of Stegodyphus dumicola. Classification (NCBI taxonomy): domain Eukaryota; kingdom Metazoa; phylum Arthropoda; class Arachnida; order Araneae; family Eresidae; genus Stegodyphus; species Stegodyphus dumicola. Next base: position 265,190,957 of record NC_140769.1, on the reverse strand, counting down.
AACCATCATCCACTTTGACCGATTTCTTTACCGTTTCCGGAATATTCAAGAGAAACGTATTTAGTGAGCAAGCACATAAATTCTGCTTTAAAAGCTCGACAGTTTTCTGGAAAGTTCTAAACTGCTATAAAGAATAAACGACCGTGGCTCCATCTAGCGATTTTAATAAGAAATCACAGCTGAAACGCAACGACGCCAACGTGACACTGATCATCAGATTTGATTGATATCATTACCGATACACTTTTAACAAAATTTTGTTTTCTAGGTTTAATATTTAATCTAATAATATAATCATTTCACATACCACTCCCGATTAAATTGAGGCAATATTAATAACCTTATAAGGTATTTCTCCCGCCTTCCTAGCGTGCCTTCGTGGTGTAGTGGTTCTGAACACTGGGCCGGTATTACAGAGGTCCGTGGTTCGATTCCCGGTGAAGACGTTCTTAATTTTTCATCTCTCCGGCTTTCAAAAACGTCCTAAAGTCTCTACATTGGCGCCCGAACTAAAAGGGTGTTGGATTGAGGCTTCTCCACACCCAGGATTTGGCGAATGGGTCCCCTAAAAATTCTAGGCCCCTTTAAAAGGGGGAGTATATAAGGTATTTCTCGCGGCTTCCTAGCGTGCCTTCGTGGTGTAGTGGTTCTGCATCCTGGGTCGGTATTCCAGAGGTCCGTGGTTCGATTCCCGGCGAAGGCGTTGTTAATTTTTCATCTCTCCGGCTTTCAAAAAAATCCTAATGTCTCTACAACCTAAACAATTTTTTCTATCATGCCATAATCTTTTAATGAAATTTTTAAAAATAATTTCTTATAATATTTCCACAAAAATTCAACCTCTGTATCACAAGCTCAGACATTAATTAATTAATTATTATATTTCATATTTATTCTTTATACTACACACACGCACACACACACACATATATATATGTATATTTAGATATACTAGATATACACTGGTTTCCAAAAATTAAGGAAAAACCACAAAGATAGTGATAACTCGTTCAAATATAAGCCAATCCGTATGAAATTTGAATATGTTGTCAAGTTACTGAGTAAAACTTCAGTATACAAATTAGTGGGGCTGCTGTCGAAATCCGTCATCTTCGGGGAGCATAAAATTACATGTTTCGAAGCAAATCTGCAAATTTTGCTGTGATACTGAAATACGAAATCTGGAATAGTACTTGAAACACATTGTAACAATGACCTCCAGGCATCATTTGACCGAAGAACTGTAATGGAGAGCTATTCAGAGACCAGAGGCAGGACAAAGTCAGAATGAAGTGGTCAGATGGCTATGTGAGTCCTATAGTTCACAGATTTTTGGCAATAATTTCTAACCACAGATTCAGCATCCATGAGGTTCAGCCAAAGACAATCAACAGCTACGACAGCGCTGGTAACCGATCTTTGTTGTTATGCGCTAGAAGGAATACAACCTCAACTCAGATCCTCCCTTGCTGCAGTAATTGGAGGGTTGGTCGCAACATCAACCGTACGTAAAGACTTCATGAAGGTCTTTGTCTGTACATGACCAGTCATTTGTCTGTACGTGAGGCGACCAGCCATTTGCGTACCGCTCACGTCATATAAGGGAACGTTTGAGGTGGGCACGTCAACATGTCCACTGGACAGCTGATCAATTGGAGGGCTCTTTATGGATGTGTCCAGCTTAAGCTTCCAAAGCGACAGTAGGCGTTATTTGATTTGGAGAGAACCTGGAACCCCTTATTATCAACCCATCAATTTTTCATCTATGAAAAAGCTTGCTAGCTTTATACGGAGGAGACAGTTCCTGTGTTTAGGGTGGTATCATTTTGAGTGGACGCACAGACCTCCATGTCTTTCCACGTAGAACTATGAATGCTCAGGCCTATGGCGATGGCATCTTTGATCCTTATGCCGAAGCAATATAATTTCATGATACCGGATGGCAACAGCAAAACATTTAGCGCATGAGTGACCACCGAACCTGAATCCTATAGAGTATGCTTAGGATGCTTTAGGAAGAAATATAAGCAGCTGTCAATCCTCCTCTTCAGATCCTTGCCGCGCTTACAACTGCTTTGAAAGAACAATGGCTCTCACTTTCTACGGAACTGATAGATTGCACAATTGACAGCATCGCACATCTGTACATGTGTTGTATTGCTTTTAGCGGAGATTATACTCATATTACATATTGCATATGGAAGGTAATTTTCCTGCACCAAACTAACACACCCGATTTGTTCATTTTATGCATATGCTAATTTTTATAACACCATAACCGTATGTTAATTTCTTTTTCAGGTTGTTTTATACCTTACTATATGTTGTATACTGTGGATCAATTTCCTTAAATTGTACACGCACCTTTTTGAGTAATAGGCATTTGTGTGATTTTTCCTTAATAATCAATGAAAACCAGTGTAGATACGCATAGAGTATGAGTGAGTATGTGTACACATATGTGTATATGTATACACGTAGTTCTCTTCCCTGGCTTAAAAGTCCTTACCCGGTCTTTATTTCCACAATCTTTGTTGTAGTTCTATGACACTAACTACAGAAATGTTTAAAGACGAATTTAGCAATGTTAAATTTAAAAAAAAAATTAATTTTGGAGAAATAAAAAATTTAACTCTCTCTGGGCGGCCAGGGCTTTCGTTAAGAAAGCACAAATTTCCCACAACTACTATGAGAACAAATTATTATTTTTTTTATATTAATGCAAAACTCTCCTGGTATTTCATATCTGGATTTGTTTTCTTTTGATATATTGCCTTAATTTCGTTGACATATTTTAATATGCACGTATATATACGTTCTTACAGGTATCACAATAAATATTCTAGGCCGTATATATACGGCCTTGCCGCTTAAAGGGTTAATGCGGTCTCCAGGTTTCTATACGCATATTTGGGAACTCTTTATGCTAGCTATGAAAAATGAAAATACAAGAACTGTGTATTCTGTACAACTGGATGCCATTTTCAACTTGCTTCCAAGAATCGGATAATTAAATTAGAATAATTTGAGGAAATACGTTTAAATGAAGTGCAGCAAAAAATGAGTAGTATTTAAAAAGCCTTAAGTCATGTAGTATGCAATTCAGATTATTTTGTTTCCCTACGTTATTTGTTTCAAAATAAAACAGCGAAAACTTTGCCGAAATAGTTCTAAAATGATAAAATTCCACATCGCTGTTTTCTAAATACTGGGGTATTTGGGTTATAACCCTTTCTGGCACGCAACTTTTTAAAGTTGGAATATCGATAAAAAAAAGGTAGGCAGTTTAATTAGGCCTAGAGGAGTACATAAGTAAAATTTTGTAAAGAGAGTACTTATCGTTTTAATTCTGTGGGTGTGCCCGAAGTGGGCACACTGATTGAAATAGAGCTTCGAAAAGTGTGCTGAAACGAGCATTTCTGGGACCTGTAAAAGAGTAATAGATTTGGCCTACGATTAAAAAGCACTAGATTCTGAATACCATAGCAGATTTAGCATTACCCAGGTTGTGCTACGGGGAGAGCTGTTACCCTACAGCCCAACCTAAACATTCTTTTTTGGTTATATGATGATTGCATGCCTATGATTGGAAAAATTTAAGTTGGGTATATGATATTTATATTTCATATTTACACTTTAGTCTATTTTTTTCATCGTGGTACCTTTCGAAGAAAGTGACAACACCTTTGAAAAAGCACAACCCAGTATTGCATGTTTTGCAAATGTGCTGGGATCCGTTTCAGATTCACTATCTGAAAGCAATTCGTGTAGCACTTTCAGTGCTTCAATAATGGTCAGCCCTCTCCGATCCGTTTGGAAAGTAATTAAAAAATAAAAAAAAATTAATTTAAATAAATAAATAAACTAGTATGGTATCTGCAATTCGAAATTATAAACTATAAAATAAAAAATATAAATGTCTACAACTCAAAACTATTAAACGTAGCGCTAAGAAAACTTCTTTGAAGCAAAGCGAAAAAGAGAACTTCTCTAGTGAAAACTCAAACAGCTAACTTATCCCTCACCTTCAGAAAATCACCCCAACAATTTCTTAGTTGATAACCAAACCTCCCCTCACCCCCCCCACCAAAAAAAAGAAAAGAAGGAAGAGAAAAACATGAAATGAAACACAGATTTGGACTCCCCTTTCTATGTTAATGAGCTGACCGATGAGCTGCAGAGAAACAAAGATACAGCTGCCTGTCAGTGACCTAGACTCGCAGTGAGCCCAATCTGGGAACACCTCAGTTCGCCGTTCGATTTTAGGCAAGATTTCAAGGTAAAAATTTAAAACTAATATAGAATAAGGAGAATAGCATACAGCCAAAAATATAACATAGAAATTTCTTTTCAAACAATTCTTTTATACCCTAAAAAAATCTGGAAGATTTCTTTGAAAAACGAGGGTTTTAAAAAACTAAACATGGCTAAAATATATAGACTGGTTTGTGTTGAGCTGCCATCTACTTTAAATAAAGTAGGTTCAGAGTAACCTATAAGTAACCTTCAAATCCTTTCTCATTCAAATTTTCTGTGCGTACAGAAGGAAATTTTTAGGTATGCCCACAGGTGGCACACCGTGCCGCAAAGGGTTAAAGTAAATATGCAACGTAGATTGGAATAGGTTTTCATCTTTATTGAGCATTAGCCGAATACACGACGTTGCCAGTTTTTACGCCAATTAAAAAGGCTTCATCGGAAAGTTTGTTTTTGAAATCTCAGGCAGACAGTGATTTTCCTCCTAGTTTGGTTTAGGCTGAATGGTACAAAATTTTAGCAAGCTCGCATAAATTATAGAACTGTATAGAACTAAGAAGACGCCACGTAACGGTTTTAGTAAGAACTGATGTTTTCTTATTTATCCATTATTTCTTTTCTCAGAAATTAATTTTTCAAACTGATCATCCAGTTTGGTCGATTTCTTTAGCGATTTCGAGATATTCGTAAAAAACTGTCAGAGAAGGCAGTTAAATTCTGCTTCGAACGTTTTAATATTTTCTAAAGAGTGAACGAACATGGCGCCAATTACTGGTGTGTGTTAGTAAGAATTGTTAGCGGTAATGTAACAATGTCGACGTGAAACGAAAATGGGTGACGTGATTTCAAAATTAAAATTGTGTAAAAATATTAATATTTATTAGTCCAAAGGAGCTTTGTACCTGAAGGACTATTGTTTTTGTTTTGAGATTTTGCGTTGAATCACTATAAATGTCTGTTTTACTTTTCAAACTGTTGCCACCAAATGTTAGAGTCCTTCATTATATTTGAAGAAATTAAATAATGAAAAATCTGCATAAATGTATGTATATTTCTCGCATTGTGATAAAACGACGATACATAGAGCCATCGAATTTCGAATGACGTAATCCTCCTACGAATATGGGCATGTGGAAGACCAAATTTGAAATTTGGAATTTGTTTTATGATCGATGTCATATTTCGTAAAACTTTAACGAATTTTTGATTAACAAACTCAAGGATTTCAAAACGAGCAATGGCAACACTCTACCGGGGGGGGGAACCTTTTTATCTCCAGCTCGCGGACTGTGTATCAGAAATTCTAAAGATAGGCTCATTTTAAAATTATTTTGCGACATTGCTCTTGAATTGAATTTTATGGTTTAAGTGCAATGAACATGATGTTTAATAAATAAAGGTAACACACAAAAAGTTAAAAAACGCCCCTTTGGACGTAATTTAAAACCTGAAACCTTTCAGATTTTTTTTTCTCTTTTATTTATTTAATTTTGTAAAAGGAAATTATGAATTCTTTATTAGCACTAATGAATTCCACAGAAAGTAGGAACACAACAACGCCGACGGCAACCTAAGATGGATGTCGTGTGCACAGTGTTAAATATAAAGACTCAGAGCATTGACCCCTAGCATGATCTATCTGAATATTATGCAGACAATGAACATTTTTTGTTCTGAAGTGCAAGTGTGAGAAATTTCACCAAGATCTGAAAACATCTGCAGATTTCGGTGAATTACACACACATACACACGCGCAAACAATGGACACACTTTTATGTACATAAATATATAGATGATTTCAATAAACACGGGCATGTAATTTAACGATTCCAGCTAGTAATTGGTGATAATTATACCGAATTTGCGATTATTGCTTTTAAATTTCTGAGCTGGTTAATTAATAGCAGAATAAATTTGAAGAAAAAATGCTTGTGTTTGTTCATGTCATACTGGGTGCATGCTTACTTTCGTTTAAAAAAAATCGTAATAGGATTGAGAAGTTTACCGAATGATAGGGGGAAAAATCGTTACATTTCTTCAGAAATATGACGTTTTGTCCTACAGTATAGAATGCAAAATATCGCTTTTCATTAAATTGTACTTCATAAACGATCGAGTTTTATGGATTAATTTTTGTGTGACAGTGCCGAATTCGTGAAATTCTGTGATGTATTTTTAAAGCGAAAGCAAATCTCTGTGTACATGGTAAAACAACAGCATGCGCAATGTCCAATTTTATGCTATTCTGAGATTTGTTTAAAGAAGAAACAGATAGCCGTGCAAATAAAGAGAATGATATTGTGTTCCGTGGATTTATGCGCGATGCGGAGTTTTCTGCAATTTTCTCGTACTTTAGATTGCATGCCGGCATTTAAGGTAATGAGGAAGCCGACAGGCTAGCAAAAGAAGCAGCTTACAATATCGACGCTCAAGAGTGTTATTACCTAACTCCCGTGACCTCGCCTTAAGGTATCTGCTTACGTTCGGAGCACTTTTTTTAAAAAACATAGAACTCTGACGAAATATATATTTATTTAGTCAAAATATGATATCAAATCATGAAAATAGGTAAATTTTTAGGAATATTTTCATAAATTTTTGAAATATATGCAATTTTATGCACATTTTTAGGAGAATTTAACACTTACGTTAAATGCTGTATATTTTTTCCCCACAGCATATATTTCAATTTTATTTATACTGTATACTACTACAACACTCATCTGTGTTATGAACTAAAATGTTTATGATGTTTCTAAAATTTACTAAAATATGTGTAATTACATGAAAAAACACAGTTTTTTGTAAAATATTTCTTATCGTTTTATATAGAAATACTTATAAAACAATCAAATTAATAAATATAACTTAGATTGTAGCTTAAAACCTAGTAAATCATATAGAGAACACTTTAGTGAAATTTAATAGAGATACCTTTAGAACATTTTGAGTAATTACATTTCTCGTATGTAAAAACACTAGAAAAATTAGTTTTCCAGAAAACGCATTTAAAGATTTCACATTAACAGAAAAACTGTTCTGTTGTATTTACACACTTAAAATTCTCCACATTTGTACATCACACCCTCCATATCTTTATACTTAAGTAATTTTGATTTCCTATTTCATTTTAATTTTTTTCTGCCTATTTTCGAAATGAGCGACGAATGACGTTTCGAGTTCTTTACTCTTTCGTTATCAATTCCAAAGTAATTTTTAATCATTTCTTGTTCAATTGATATGCCTAAATGTTTAAACACAGGAAGTAATCCAAGATACCCTGAATTAAAAATTAAAACGGCTATATATGCACCCAGCAACATAGTCTTTATACCTAATCGCAATGTTGCCAGACCCAGTTCAAAAAACCGCAATGTTGCCAGTCCCAGTTCAAAAAATTAAGGCAAATAATTATTTCCAGAAACAAAAAAAAAAAGTACCCAGAATTAAAATGAAATGTTTTAGCACAATCTTACACACAAACAGGTAAAAAAAAAAAAAAAAAAAAAAAAAAAACACGGATAACAACATTGTGTATCTTTAAGTTGAGCCTTTTAAATGGCACTTCCGGTCTTTCTGTTTTCACTCCCTGTGCAGTTAATTGGCTATATCTTCTCTTCTAATTATCACAAACGTAAAAATGAACCATTTTCGGAATCCTACAAAACTGACCTTTCAAATTGGGCAATTAAAAAAATCGAATTTTTTCGCCGAAATCGTTTTTTTAACGTAGGCAGATAAACCTAGTAAATAATAAAAAAAATCGTAATAGGATTGAGAACAATCCAGTACAGCAATCGTAATAGATTGCTGTACTGGTCACTTAAAAAAGTGACCAGTACAGCAGCTCAGCACCAGTGGCAATGGGAATGGGACACTACCGAACAAAGCAACAACAACAAGGTTCTTGGCTGCCCCCGGCCTCGTGAACTAAATCACATTACGAATCTGATTCTCCTTTGGGCACTTCGTGGAGGTTCAACTTCCACTATTACCCTTCCAGGGGAGCAGCGCATCACCTGGATACGACACCAGGCAGCACTGGTCGTCAATTCCTCCTGCCAGTCGCATGGGCGAGCCCGTCTCAGTGGGCCGTTACCCAGCAAACCGAGGGGAACTAGCCCTCCGGCTACGGTTCCACACCGCTTAGAGCATGTCAGACCCCCGAGGCCGGCCAAACTGAACAAAGCAGAAGGACCTATGAATACTACCATAAAGTTTCGCTCGATCGTCTTGAGTCATCCCCACAAATAACGAGATTTGTGACGGGGCACGGACCTTTTCAATCCTATTACTATGAGCGAGGAATTGCAAATACCGAAAGTTGTGTCTGTGGAGCCATTGGTAAACCAGCCCATTACTTGAACCAATGCCCTTTAACCGTACAGTGGCATGTGCAGCTTCCGGAACAGGCAGTTTCTCATAAGGTTATCTGATCAAACAGCCAGCATTTCGAAGCAAAATATACAAGATAGTGCAGAAACTGGAGGCATTGGGAACAGATTTGTGCAGTGTGGAATAGGTCCCAGTCAATCTCTCTTCTCTCTCTCTGTCTCTCCTAATTGTATGTATTATGAAACATGTATGTATTATGGCCAATGAAACTTATTATGAACTATGTATGTATTGTGCAACAGGCTCAATATATTATATCGTTTTTAATTTTGTCAGTTGTTTTCTGCTCTTAGTGTGCTGCAATTTTTGAAAATGTCGATTGCATTTTGCCTCTTAGCTTGGCGAAGGTTGTCGACGTTCCGGAAAGAGGGTGCGGATAATCAGAAAGTATCCTAGAATGTTCTCGATATAGCTTCCTCAGGGCACCTTCGCATATCCCGAGAGAGCGACTTAAACAAGACAGCTTCAGGATATTAAAATACGAAACTCTCAGAACATATAAAAGTGAAAACCCTTACTACGTCCCAAGACATTGAGGCTCAAACAGGACATCTTGAAAATATTCTGAGTTATTTAAGTCGAAGTAATTCTTCATTTACATTCAACAAAAGGAAAGTAATCTAAATAAAAAATAGCCTTTTTGTGACTGCTCAGAATGTTCTTAGTGACATTCATCTGTTCAATTCTTTGTCTCAGTTTTGGAAATCTCTAATCAGCTTTTGGATCATTCTATGTTTGAAAAGACGTCAACTTCCAAAATAAGTGTCATTAAGAATAATCCCCAATTTGTGTTGACTTGTTGAGTTTAATGCTCTACATAATCCAAAATATTCATGTAATGCATACTGAACTCCGTCTGCGATCAGGCATAAGCCCATCTTCTTAGGAAGCAAACAAATATTTTGCTTGAAAAGTATTTTATACCCAAATAGGCACTTAAAAAAAGATTCTTCAGTTTGTCAGAGGATCTTCCTTGAAGATTTTCATATTCACAAAAATTTACCTTCTTTATTTTACGATATGATATTAATTACAATATAGCTGTTTAATGCTTTAAAATTTCTAACAGTTGAAAGCTTCTCCGTCTTTACTGCAATTTCCTCGAGCGATGACGTCTCACTCGTTTTACTTTTACTTTTTGTCCGTTAATTGATTTCCATGTAGAAAGGTCGTCGTTTCTTCCGCTTTTGAAAAACAATTTGGCAAAAATGTTTTTGCTCTTGAAAAAGGAGGACACATGCCTAATTGCCATAGAAATCGTTGGACATTTATTCAAAAATCTATGCCAAGCGAAGGTTGCTTTTTTTGGATAATTTTACAGCTTCAATAAATTTCTACATCATTATCCAAATTTAAACTGATTATCTCGCGACGTTTACGTCCGTAACATGTCATCTTCTCGGATTCCTGCTACACTATAAAACTTTCCCCCTGAGCACAAAAATATCCCCAAGACATCCTGGAGATGTTATTTATGGGATCAGCGTATATCCTGAAAACATCCTGGAACATTTCTTAATTTCTCAAACATTCTTTACATATGTGTGGAATGTTGCGAAGGTTTTCCATTTCAACATCCTGTCAATTTTCAGTGTGTCCCCAGGACATCCTTGCTAAGTCTTCTTCACAGTGTGTGCGATGTTGTAAAGATTGAAAATACTGCTAACTACATCCTCTATCCAGGATGGCTCGTAATCCGTATCCAGGATGGCTCGTAATCCGCATCCAGGACGTCTCGTATTCGCCCTAAAAGATTTTCCATAGTTCTTAATGTTACATCTCAATATCTATCTACGACATTTTCTAAACAATTCGAAAATTCTAAATCGCTGGAAGAACAGAGAACAAACATCCTCACATTGACAGACGACCAAATTCTGCCAACAAGTGCAGTAAGATGGACCTCAAAATACTAAATGGAGAAAGGCCTTCTAATAATTAACTTTTTCAGAACATCTTTGCATATCTCCAGACGGGGGCATAAAACAAGACATAAACAGGATGTTAAGTTACGAAGTCTTCGCAACATATAAGAATAATGATCCTTTAGATAGTCTCAATATGTTTCGGAACGTTGCGCGTTTCATAGGACATCCTCAGGATATTCTGTGTTGTAAGAGATGGAGTGTTAATTTAATTTCAACAAAACAAAAAATGGGCTTATTTGTGATTTTTATCCGCTTAAAATGTACTTAGTTACGTCACAATTTTTGAAATCCTTAACAGTTTTCGGATCGTTCTATATTTTATAAATATCAGCTTCCTAAATGAGGGCCATTAATTTAAACAAAAAAATCTTTAGTTTGTCTTGACTGGTTGAGGTTAATGCTCTACATAACACATAATCTTCCTGTAATTCATACTAAATTCCGTTTTGCTTTTACAGGAACTGTACATGTGATTAAACGATAAACTTAAACAAGCCTGCGTATACTCAGAATAATTTCTTCACCATTTCACTTCCTATAATAGTGATGTGTCCACAGTCGCCTCACGTTCCTGGTTAGCTTCCTATGTGAGAACCTCACGCGAATAAAGAAGCATTAACTGTATGAGCACGTCTCGGGTAAACTAGCGAGGTTTCTCCCGAAAGCGTCTCCAGGACAACGGATTTGCGACCGTCTTTGCAACGTCTTCTGCGCTGAGATCCTTCTGCTGAGTATCGACCACACTTCGGAGCCATTGTTCCGTTCGAATGACCCAAATGAATCAGAACAGAATAAAAACAGATGTTCTCTGGGTGCAGAAATTTCTGATCGACAATCGAAAGGAGCAAGTTGTCGTTCGATCGTGGCCTATTCTAAAGTGATTGACCCAGAAGTTTTTTATGGGAATCTGTAATATAAAAGAGGCTGCCAACAGGATATTAAACAAGCTGACAAACCGTGGAGAGTGGACATTTAGTAGCGATTTAGGCCTTGTTGACCCAAAACCCTAATTAGATCGTAGTCATAAAAGCTAGTTGCTAAGTTTTATCGGCTCGCTTTATGATTTTTAAACTACCAGCTGCCTAATATAGTTATTTTAAAACAAAATGTGTGCAATAATTTTAATAAGTCCTGCTAATATCATTTTACGGGTTCAGCTAGTAATAACAATAGAAATGAATATCTGTGTTTATTGCTTTTAAATCGCTTAATAGTAGAATAAATTTGAAAGAAAAATTTAATACTATCTTGACGCTGAAGCCACAGCAGACTGCGACGAAGGAGATAAAAACATTTTAATTTGGGCAGTGGCAAAACATTTCTTTCAGATCGCTGAGTTTGCCGATTAAATTCGAAAGATAAGCATTTTGCTTTTTGACGAGTGGCAACACACTTACATGTCTCTGACTTTTCTGATTAAATCTGAGACATAAATGCCTTAACCTTTGAAACGTGGCAACACACTGCTTTCATATCGCTTAATTAAGCAATTGTTCTTTAAATTCGCGCAAAATATGAAATAAATAAAAAATAAATCTAAATTCGGATTTCGTGATGCTCATGTTCAGGTGTGTGTTCAAAATTTGGTAGTTCTAGATGACGCCGTTTTCCAGAATAAGGGTGATAATACAAATTAATAATTAAACTGAGAATAATTATACAAACATGCAAATTCCACATTTTTAAACAGTAGATATTTACCAGTATTTTCAGTTACACGTATTTTAGTAAAATTGCCAATAAAACCCGATTTACCAGAAATTTACTGGAATTTATTCTTTCGAAAAGAATATATTTAAAATGTGTTATTAAATACTATAAAAGACATAATGTTTCCTTCAAAAAATAAAAAGAACTAATAAATGAGATTAAATATATTCTTATAAATATAAACAATCTCTCCCGTAGCATACATGTAAAGAAATACACGAAAATAATTATATTCTCAATATGAATAGCATATACATACCATATTTCCTTACACCTATTTAGCTCTTTTTTATTACTCGTATTTTTATTGTCTAAAAATTGAGAACGGAATATTATGCGAGGGTTTTAATTTTCTAAAGACGCGGTTACAGTCAGAGCATAGCAAATGAAATATAGTCATGGATGAATTACAGGTAAAATTCACAATATTATTCTCTTTCACGGGTCCGTAACACTTAGCAGTAAACCACTTAGCCGACGGGACACTTAACCGACACCAGTTAGCCTACAGAACATTTAGCCGACACGGACACTTAGGTCATTTAGCCGACACGGACAGTTAGCCGACAAGGACACTTAGCCGACAGGACATTTAGCCGACACGGACAGTTAGCCGACAGGATATTTAGCCGACATGGACAGTTAGCCGACAGGACATTTAGCCGACACGGACAGTTAGCCGACAGGATATTTAGCCGACATGGACAGTTAGCCGACAGGACATTTAGCCGACATGGACAGTTAGCCGACAGGACATTTAGCCTACAAGGACACTTAGCCGACAGGACATTTAGCAGACACGGACAGTTAGCCGACAGGACATTTGGCCGACACAGAGAGTTAGCTGTCAGGACATTTAGAGCTACGGGACACTTACCTGTCAAGACATTTAGTCAACAGATTACTAAGCCGACAGTGACGTTTAACTGACACGTACCCAAAAATTATTTAAACTATGAATTACAAAATTTCTCGACTACTCCACAAGTTCAATATATAAGTCATTTTTTTCACCTATCAGTAAAATTCATTTTTCGATTCTTAAAGATCTCATATTTGCTATTAATTTATTGTGTTAATTTAGCATTGTTTGATATGTATCGTGCTGTTTGGTGAGCATTGACCAAATAGAAAAAGCGCTGAAATTTCTCGAAAATGAATAAAACAAATAAAGAATATTTTACTTCTAAATTAAACATTATGCACTAGTTTAGGGCTATAAACATTCACCTAAGTAAGTATTTTAAGCAAGAGGCGTGGTTAATAAAATGTTACAGAATTTTTATCTCAAGAATGGTGGCATGAACTGCAAATTATAGAGGTCACAAATAATTTATACCTTTGCTTGTCTTAAAAATTCACTTTTTTATAAATTGTTTTTAATAACAAAATAAAATATATTTTCTAAACTAACCCTCACCACTACATGTTTCCATAAAAATTATAATTCAAGGATAACAATAATTTTTATTGCACTGCATTTTGCGCATTTTTTTCAAGCGTAATTCTTGTATAAATTTCTTTACTTTAGTAAAACGGTAAAAATTCCAAACGCAAAACTTATGAACTTATTTTTGTGTACAAATAAAGTAAAATTAAATAATACTGATAGGATATGATGCTTTGAAACAAATAAGGTAAAATTAAACAAGATCTCATAACTTTCTTTGATTTTATGAGCATTTTCAAGCAGTATTTTTTAAAATTATTATAACATAACAAGACGATCATTTATTTGATTATATGATCATTAATTATTAACATTACAAGATGACTATTTATTTTAGCAATTCATAAAATTCGGAGCATAAACGTTTTTGAGTGTAATGAAGAAAAAAAAAGATAAACTCTGGAAGCACTCAGCAATATAATTTTGTATTACACCCAAAGGAGCGTTTTTGTAACGTTTTGCGTGTTACCTTTATTTATTAAACATCATGTTCTTCGCAAGTAAACCACATAAAATTCAATTCAAGAACAATATCACAAAATATTTGAAAATGACATATCTTTAGAATTTCCGCGTTGGAGATAAAAATGTTATTTTCTGTACAGGGTTGCCTTTGCTTGCTTTGAACTCATTGAGTTTGTTAATCAAAACTTCGTTAAAGTTACAACATATGAAATGGATTAAAACAAATTCGAAATTAGGCCTTGCAAGTGCCCATGTTCGGGTATAGGATTACGTTATTCAAAATTTTATGGTTCTAAATTCTGTTGTTTTTTTCACAGTTGGAGAGAATCATACATGCATTCATGCAGATTCTTCATTATTTAATTTCGATAATATTTGGTGGCAACAGTTTCCAAAGAGAAACGGACATTTATAGTGAAACAAAGCAAAATGCCGTTTTGAAACTAATAGCTTTTCTGAGCTGCCGCCTATGGGCTGATAAAATAAATTAGCAATAAATAAGAAAACTTATGCAGAACTAGACATAAATTTAAAAAAATAATCACTATAAAATACTAGCACAATTAATTATTACAGTCAAATACAATTATTAACTTTATCATAAATGCATAAAAATTATTAAATTGTTAAAAGTGTTAATCACTATAATGTATTATGAAATATTATTGAAATAAAACTTCTTTGTAGAATATTATGCTTTAATATTGAGATATAGTGTTAAAAAATCTGATGTGTACACCACATGACTTCCTTGTACGGAATATTAAGTTATACGCATTTTTTTTTTTGCATTTTATTTAAACTTATTAGATTGAATTAAACCTACTTCGCCGACAGCGCATAAACCACAATAGAATAGATGCATTCTTTAAAATTCACTTTGTTTACCATAGCGACACTCTGGCGCTAGGTTCACTTAACAGCGTCACATTTCGTTCATATTATAACTCAGAATGCACAAAATTTGTATCATTTGAAGAATTATATAATCATTGCCACATGTTCTATTCAAATATTATAATAAAGCTAGAACGGTGTATAAAAGAAATTAAGCAAACAAAACAAAAACGAAACAGTTTTTCACAGACGATTGAGTATTTCTCATTTAATTAATTCAGTTCTTACTTCGCGAGAAGGCAAAAATACATAAAAATTCGAAATATCTATATTAAAAATTACGAAGTAAATTTCAAACGCTTATTTCCTCGAAAAAATTCCAGAAAGAATTAAGCATGATTTAATTGGCAATAATAAATGAATGCGTTATCTTTGTTGTTGCGAAGCTAAGTTTCTCTAGATTGGCAACAAATCCACTAGTCTCCTGTTTCAAATGTAAACATCAATGGCCGCCATTAAAACAGGCTTAGCGGCAATTAAACAACTTTAAAATTGCTGATAATTCTAAACATATTGCACACAGATTTACTAAAGGCATAAAATTCTTAACCGGAAGATAAAAACAATATAATTCAATCATTTTTAAAGAAAAAAATGTACAATTTACAAACATATAAGAGTAAAGAAACCGAGATCACTGAGCCGGGTAAGAGAGTGAATATATATATACTAAATATATTTATATACGTTTGGTGCGGCCGATTGCAACCAAAATACGAAGTGCACATCTACATGTTATAGCAGTCCTATATACAAAATTTGAACGTTCTGAGGCTACTCCTTTTTGAGTTATGCGAGATACGTACGTACGCACGTACGTACATACGTTCGTACAGACGCCACGAAACATTCTCTTCAGAATTAATTTTAAAGCAGTTTTATAATTTTTTTGAAGGAAAAGAGTATTTTATTCTGTCCTTAACGTACAAATATCAAGCAAAAACATCGTTAAATTGCATTCGATAGCGGTCAAAATGGATATTTTCGGTGAAATATGCTGCCTGAAACTTTTCGCGATTACAATACTTCCTTTTTACTTCGTACAAGGAAGTAAAAAGCAGTACAATAAGAATTATAATCAAAACCTTTCAAAAATCCCTTTTTTCAATTTTAGTATTTTTTACTTATTTATACCAATAAAAGCATAAAAATTGTAAGAGAAAATTTTTTGCTTGAATTTTTCTATTAGTTCAGATTTAAAATATTACTTTTAAAAGAAAGAGATACAAATTTCCTTACAACATAGGAAAAGCTACAAAAATATCCAGACCTGAAAGCATGCAACAACTTTATAATTATTTAGAACATCAATTATGCTTGATAAACATGCTAAAGTTTTAAAAATCAATCTCAGTTTCAAAAAAAAAAAATATCTAAAAATTCTAATTTGTGAAATGAGGTGCTATCACCAGCTTTTTCTTGAAAATTATACGCGCTGCATACTCCTCCGGGTATGGGCAAGGTGACAGCCGGCAATACGCCAAGGCAAGGGAGAAAACCCATTTGGGTTGGTCTATCTCTTATAAGGTCCATGGATACATATCAAACAATGCTAAATTAACACAGTAATTAAAAGTATACATGAGAACTTTAAGAATCGAAAAATGAATTTTACTGATAGTGAAAAAATAACTTAAATATTGAACTTATGGAGAAGTCGAGATATTTTGTAATTGATGGTAAGTTTGAATAATTATTGGGTGCGAGTCAGCTAAACGTTACTGTCGGCTTTGTGTCCTGTGGATTAAATGTGTTGACAGTTAAGTGTCCCGTAGCTAAATGTCTTGACGGCTAACTCTCTGTTTCAGCAAAATGTCCTGTCGGCTAAATGTCCTGTCGGCTAACTGTCCGTGTCGGCTAAATGTCCTGTCGGCTAAGTGTACTTGTCGGCTAAGTGTCTTGTCGGCTAACTGTCCGTGTCGGCTAAATGACCTGTCGGCTAAGTGTCCGTGTCGGTTAAATGTCCTGTCGGCTAAATGTCCTGTCGGGTAAGTGTTCCTGTCGGCTAAATGTCCTGTCAGCTAAGTGTCCTTGTCGGCTAAATGTCCTGTCGACTAACTGTCCGTGTCGGCTAACTGTCCTGTCGGCTAAGTGTCCTTGTCGGTAACTGTCCGTGTCGGCTAAATGTTCTGTAGGCTAACTGGTGTCGGTTAAGTGTCCCGTCGGCTAAGTGGTTTACGGATAAATGTTACTTTTTACCGTTTTGCTAAAGTAAAGAAATTTATACAAGAATTACGCTTGAAAAAAATGCGCAAAATGCAGTGCAATAAAAATTATTGTTATCCTTGAATTATAATTTTTATGGAAACATATAGTGGTGAGGGTTAGTTTAGAAAATACATTTTATTTTGTTATTAAAAACAATTTATAAAAAAGTGAATTTTTAAGACAAGAAAAAGGTATAAATTATTTGTGACCTCTATAATTTGCAGTTCATGCCACCATTCTTGAGATAAAAATTCTGTAACATTTTATTAACCACGCCTCTTGTTTAAAATACTTACTTAGGTGAATATTTATAGCCCTAAACTAGTGCATAATGTTTAATTTAGAAGTAAAATATTCTTTAAGGTTTATTTTTATTCAGTTTCGAGAAATTTAAGCGCTTTTTCAATTTGGTCAATGCTCACCAAACAGCATGATACATATCAAACAATGCTAAATTAACACAATAAATTAATAGCACATATGAGATCTTTAAGAATCGAAAAATGAATTATACTGATAGGTGAAAAAATGACTTATATATTGAACTTGTGGAGTAGTCGAGAAATTTTGTAATTCATAGTTTAAATAATTTTGGGGTACGTGTCAGTTAAACTCACTGACCTGTTGACTAAATGTCTTGACAGGTAAGTGTCCCGTAGCTCTAAATGTCCTGACAGCTAACTCTCTGTGTCGGCCAAATGTCCTATCGGCTAACTGTCCGTGTCTGCTAAATGTCTTGTCGGTTAAGTGTCCTGTCGGCTAAGTGGTTGTCGGCTAAGTGTCCGCGACCGCTCTTTCACAATATTATTTTTTAACACAAATATATATTCTAATACAAACAGCTAGTAATATTAGCATCACAATATTTAATCAGACATTTTAATTCTACTTTACTGTGACATGAATCTCGCCCTTTCTTATTTATCTGTCTGCTACTCCTTAGGCCTCAAGTCATTCATTAATAATTAGAGAAAGTGAATGCGCAGCTAAGTCTACGAAACCGTAGATGGAATGTCGGTTCGCGTTTGTTTCGCTTTAGTGATTGTATTCTTTTCATACGGTTAGTTTACAACTAGAAGGGAAATGTCCGGCGTGGACTTCGCAGGTCATTTGCGAGGGATTATTTTTGTTAGACAGACGAAAACAATTGCTACATGGACGAATTGATTTTAAAATTTAGGCGAGCTCGTTCTTTGAAGGAAGAAGAAAATTACTCGAATATTTCATAAATTTTCAGAACCTGGCACGGAAAAGCTAGATGGAAAACATTCACTTATGCGGTATAACACTTTTCAAATATCCATCGACGCTGCCGAAAATACAATTATATGAAATGTTTGCTTTTAGGACGTTAATATATTTTACTTATAACGAGTATACCTCGGTGGGGGGGGGGAGAAGATATTTCTATATCTCCCGTTCTACTGGGTCGATTGACGAAATTCAAATTACGTTTTTCATGTCTCGAAAGCGCGATTTAGGCTATATATTAGATTTATATATAGCATTGTTCTATAATATGTATTTTGACACGAAATGGGACTTTTTCTGAAATGACATGCCAATCTTTTCCGTTCAGATTTAAAATTTAAGATTTAAAAATAATCTTAAAAAAAAGAATCAAAGTAATTTCGGTTCAGAAACGTGTTATTTTATTTACTTATTTATTACGCTGGACCACTACCCTAACGACGATATACCGAGAGACCTAAATTCCATTTTCATTTTTGGTTTTGACATATTTTGCCCCTATTTCTTGCAATTTGCCATAGTATTTACTAATTTTTACACGTGGTTTATTCCGAACTGAATATGGAACGAATGTTAAATGCATGCTTTATTTTATTTTGCGTTATTATCACCACTTACTGCTGCCATCAGCGCGGAAATGGATTAGGTTTGTTTAGGTTGACATAAATAACGTTGTACAAATTCTTTGAAGATGATGTGTCTAAATTAAAATCAAGAATTAAAAGGCTATTGTCAAATTAATTAGCAGTTTGTAAGTAATTTTCTTTCACGTTTTATATCTTAAATATATATGCGTCTTAATCCAATACAGAGCAGCTTCTTTTAGAAGTTTCTCACGCCGCCATTTTGGGTTGGCGATCACCCCTCTTCGTCAGTAATAATTTTACATACCACACCCGACTATTGACACCCCCGCACACAATATATAAAAGGGTAGGACATTTTTAAACACGTGTTAAAATACTTCGATCAACTATTGGACAGTTTGAACCTTGTCGTATTCTTTTCCCAAGAACTACAAAATTTCGGCTTCTCCAGAACAGATTGAATTCTAGTTTCTTTAGAAAGAATACCGTTTGGTCATCTTTAGAACGCAGTTAGATCCCGCATAGAAGTTCGTGTTGAGATTTCAGTAAGTTTGCGTTTTCAAATTTTTCAATTATTGTTTCAAATAGGTTTTCAGTCTTTAGCTGTTTAAGTTCAGATTTAACTTTTTTATTTATAGAAATCTCTAAGTACATTTTTAAATTTTCTTGATATTAAAAGTTTAGTTTAGCATAACCGGGGACCTCCCAATTTTTTAGTTTCTGTAAATGACTATTTTTTTTCATCTTTACTTATACTTGATTTTGAATTGCAGATTAGCATATACTGGTTTTAGACCAATTTGTTTATTTGAATTTAAATGTACATAATGTAAAATTTTATGTTTTTTTAATTCTCATTTTGGCACTATGTAATGTTTTATTCTTTTTTTCCAAGTATTTTGAAAGTATGTAGGGAAACTTCTGGTACATCTGAGATTCGAGTTTTCAGTTTTTTAAGAAATTTAAAGTCTTTAATAAAAATTTGATGAAATCTCTTTACGGTTTTTGATCTCAAATGAGCCAGGAGAATGAACCATATAAATCGACTTTTATGAAGTTTTAATTCATTTTCCCCTGATAAGTTCTGAATTGGAGATTCTGATCGGAATCATAAAAGGAGATTAATTTTCATTTGTATAATTTTGTATATTTTCCCTTTCGCATTTTTATTTTTCGAGATTGTTCTACTATGATTTCTCTCCTTATTTGGATTAGTTTTGATATTGTGTTAAACCTATATACACGTTTGCAATTATTATATTATAGAGGATTTGTCTTGCTTTTATTCCAATTTACTAATTAATTTAGATGCTATAAGTTTATATATATATATTATAATTATATATATATATATATATATATATATATTCTAATTATTTTTTATAAACTTTCTAAAATTGGACTGAAATTTCAGTAGACCTCTAAATTTTGCATGAATTGGCCAAAAATCTTATATTCAAAATTTAGATCAAAATTTCATGTTGTTTTACTAACTCTCTGATCATTTTTTTTTCCTAAAAAGGCTTTTCTATCACTAAACCTTTTCCTCTTTGAATGAGAAAAAATGTAAAATAAAAAACTATGAAGCTCAAAATTACTAACTTTAATTTATCCTTATAATTCCCAGTTTTAATTTGGTTGTCTCCCCTTTCTGTTCTAAATTGTTTGTAATAGTTTTTCTGGACTGCATCATTCAAAATTGTTCCGTTTACGTAATCAGGCTGTAATTCGGTAAGTTCTCAGACAATCAGGTTAAAGAAATGCTTTATTATAAATACCACTCCTAGTATTGAGCAGCACTTTTTTCCTCTGCTCCGCTTGCTGCTGGTAACGTGCGCATCATGCTAGGCTTTATTAATTGTTTCAAAATATATAAGATGCATGCAATTGTCAGGTGCATCATCGTCCAGAATTATGTGTGATAAAGAATGTGTAACGGAGAGTTGTCTAGAAATAAATTATCTTGTTATTTTCTGCAACGACTCTGGTTTACTTCCGTTATGTATTTCAGATAACTTGCAGTAAAGCCTTCCTCAAGTTATTATAACCAAAAGAACCAACGCCAATCCATTGCAGCTATTCTCAAAATCATCCCCATCACACACACACACACATACATATATATACTAGTACTTACAGGCAAGGCCATCAGACAGAGAAAACTCTTGACATGTTTGTGGGTACCCCGAGCAGTACCGTTTAGGCCAATTCAGTTGCTTGACCTGATGCATATGCGTTTTTATAGCACAGTTTTCGTATGTGTGGAAAATGCAAGAACAGTCATTTTCCTTCTATGGAAAAAAGAACTGAAAACTTCAGAATTTATTCAAAGGAGTATTCTTTTCCTATATTTTAAAAGACCTTTACGGGTTGTTCGATTTGAGAGTCATATTGTTCAAACAAAGGAAGACAGATGGGAAGAGCGGCAGCAAAGATCTTACAGCAATAGAAAGAGAAAGCTGTCTGACTAAAAACGGCATGAACGCTGCATTTATAGTAGCGGCTACATGACGTGTCCAGAATGTTCTCGAAAGTATTGGTCTAGGGGGAGGATCCTGAAATTGCGGAAAGTTAATTAGAGGTTGCCTGTTCGCGTACAGCAAAGCCATCGTAATTTTTACTTCCTTGTACGAAGTAAAAAGGAAGTATTGTAATCGCGCAAAGATTCAGGCAGCATATTTCAATGAAAATATCCATTTTAACCGCTATCAAATGCAGTTTAACGATGTTTTTGCGTGATATTTGTACGTAAGGACAGAATAAAATACTCTTTTCTCCAAAAAAATTAGGAAACGACTTTAAAATAAATTCTAAAGAGAATTTTTCGTGGCATCTATACTAACGTATGTACTTACGTACGTGCGTATCTTGCATAACTCAAAAACGAGTAGCCTCAGAACGTTGAAATTTTGTATATAGGACTGCTATAACATGTAGATGTGCACCTCGTATTTTGGTTACAATCGGCAGCACCAAAAGTATATAAATATATTTATATATATATCCACTCTGTTACCCGGCTCAGTGATCTCAGTTTCTTTACTCTTATATGTTTGTAAATTGTGCATTTTTTGCATTAAAAATGATTGAATTTTGTTATTCTTATCTTCGTGTTAAAACTTTTATGCCTTTAGAAGCCTAATTTTTTAATAACATGGCGGACATATTTGTTTACATTTGAAACAGCAGAATAGTAGATTTATTGCCAATCTAGAGAGACTAAGCTTCGCAACAACAAAGATTACGCCTTTATTTATTATTGCGAATTAAATCATGCTTAATCCTTTCTGGAATTTTTTCGAGGAAATAAGCATTTAAGATTTACTTCGTAATTTTTAATACAGATATTTTGAGTTTTTATGTATTTTTGCCTTGTCGCGAAGGTAGAACTGAATTAATTGAATGAGAACTACTCAATCGTCTGTGAAAAACTGTTTCGTTTTTGTTTTGTTTGCTTAATTTCTTTTATACACCGTTCTAGCTCTATTATAGTATTTGAATAGAACATGTGGCAACGATTAGATAATTCTTTAAATGATATAAATTTTGTGCATTCTGAGTTATAATATGAACGAAATATAATACTGTTAAGTAAACTTAGCACCAGACTGTCGCTATGGTAAACAAATAGAGTGAATTTTAAAGAATGCATTTATTCTATTGTGGTTTATGCGCTGTTGGCGAAGTAGATTTAATTCAATCGAATAAGTTTAAATGAAATGCAATAAAAATGCGTATAATTTAATATTCCGTACAAAGAAGTCATGTGGTGTACACATCAAATTTTATATTATATATATATATATATATATATATATAAGTTTAGATTGTTTGGCTGAGGTGTGTATTATTCATTTACTCAGATATAAATTAATAGATACAAAATAAAATTCAGTTCTAAACCTAATCTAATTTCACTCTGAAAGCATCAACAAGTGGGGGTAATAATGCAAAATTAATTACAATAGATTAAAAATATAGTTAAAATCCATCCCATATTCAATTAGGAATAAACCACATAAAAAACAAACGAAAAGACTAGAAACACGTTGGCAAACTAAATGATAGGCGCAAAATGTGCCAAAACGAAAATGGAAAAAAGGAATTTTCCTTTTTTGGTGCAACGAGAAAAATGAATACATCAGTCTGTTTCTGAACGAACAGAGACAGAAATTAAAGTTTAATGTTTAAATTAGTATGAGAAAATCAGTCAAACTAATCCATGTTCCCAGCCCAACCTTTACAGGCCATAGTAAGTAGTGCAATAATTTGCACAATTATAGCATCAAAAGAAGAAACAAGATTAAAGAAAGCTTAAAAACCTAAAACATTTTTCTTTTATGATCATTCCAAGTTCAAAAATTAGAATATGTAAGCAATCCAAAGCATGAAAAATAATAATATGTGAAAGTTTGTAAAACCGACGCAGTCAAAATTGCAAAATTATGGCATTAGAATCATGAACAAGCTTAAAATAAGCTTAAAGCTTAAAAACCTAATGAAAATTATTTTCTATTTAAGTAGGATGTATCAAAAAAAAATAAATAAATAAATGCTTTACTTGACGTAAGCAGAAGTAATGCAACATATGAAAAACTAGTAACAAATGAAAAGTTAATCACAAAACATAAAATAATAATAACAAAATCTGATGTGTACACCACATGACTTCTTTGTACGGAATATTAAATTATACGCATTTTTATTGCATTTCATTTAAACTTATTCGATTGAATTAAATCTACTTCGCCAACAGCGCATAAACCGCAATAGAATAAATGCATTCTTTAAAATTCACTCTATTTGTTTACCATAGCGACAGTCTGGTGCTAAGTTTACTTAACAGTATTATATTTCGTTCATATTATAACTCAGAATGCACAAAATTTATATCATTTAAAGAATTATCTAATCGTTGCCACATGTTCTATTCAAATACGATAATAGAGCTAGAACGGTGTATAAAAGAAATTAAGCAAACAAAACAAAAACGAAACAGTTTTTCACAGACGATTGAGTAGTTCTCATTCAATTAATTCAGTTCTACCTTCGCGACAAGGCAAAAATACATAAAAACTCAAAATATCTGTATTAAAAATTACGAAGTAAATCTTAAACACTTATTTCCTCGAAAAAATTCCAGAAAGGATTAAGCATGATTTAATTCGTAATAATAAATGAAGGCGTTATCTTTGTTATTGCGAAGCTAAGTTTCTCTAGATTGGCAACAAATCAACTATTCTGCTATTTCAAATGGAAACAAGCAATGGCCGCCATCAAAAAAATTATTAGCCTTAGCGGCACTTACAAATTTAAAATTGTTGATAATTCTAAAAATATTGCACACAGATTTACTAAAGGCATAAAAACCTTAAACGGAAGATAAGAACAATATAATTCAATCATTTTCAAACAAAAAATGTACAATTTACAAACTTATAAGTGTAAAGAAACTGAGATTGCTGATCCGGGTAACAGAGTGGATATATATATAAATATATTTACATACGTTTTGTGCGGCCGATTGCCACCAAAATACGAGGTGCACATCTACATGTTATAGCAGTCGTACGTACAAAATTTCAACGTTCTGAGGCTACTCGCTTTTGAGTTATGCGAGATACGTACACACGTTCGTACAGACGCCACGAAAAATTCTCTTCTGAATTCATTTATAGCAGTTTTATAATTTTTTTTTGGAGGAAAAGAGTATTTTATTCTCTCCTTACGTACAGATATCACGCAAAAACATCGTTAAATTGCATTCGATAGCGGTCAAAATGGATATTTTCGTTGAAATATGATGTCTGAAACTTTTCGCGATTACAATACTTCCTTTTTACTTCGTACAAGGAAGTAAAAATGGAAAAAAAATGTAATGTTTGTTCTTAAAATTTGCAACATTAGAGTAACAAAGGTTTTGAAATAAAGAAGTATTAATTCGACATGCCCAAAAAAACTGCAGTTAAGCCTAACATGTGCTAAGTAATAAAATTAGATTAACTATGAATTATAAAAATGATTGATAATAATAAAAATAATTAGAAAAAAGTCTAATGTAATATTAGCATATACATATCGCACATTAGAAGGCGGCTTTGGTGAGACTTTAAGAAATGAAACCTTTTTCAGATTAATTTACCAAAATGTTATTGTTTCTTTTTGTTACATTAACATTTAGTTCTTCCTTTAATAGTCCGAGGAGTTACAAAACCACAAACAAAAGATACAGGAGCGTGTAAGTGATTCAGTCGTTCTATTTACAAAGGGCGTGGGCAGCGACACAACAGCTCACTTTTGTCTTGAGGCAAAAAGTTGTGTTTCCTGCAAAACGAAATGGGGCACGCTCATGTTCAGCCCTCAATTTGTAGTACAATTTTAGGATGAAAAGAAGGTCACAGCGTCTTCTGAACTCTCCTAAGTGATCGCTAAATTTTCGCTGACCTAGTTTCCACCCCAGTAGCGTGACTCCTCAGACGACATCTCCTGAATATCAATTGCTCACTCAAAGCGGGCGTGGTCGAGAAGGTTTTGGAGTTTTCAGAAAAAGTTGCTTTTTTGGAAAAAGGAAACATATAAACACCCTCTCCCTTTCAGCCGTTGTCTGTTCTATGACCAAAGATTGGTGGTTTTGTTGGTGTACTGCATCCTGTGAATGCGACTCTTTCAAAATACACCGTAGTCATAAAAATCTTCGATATAATCTTCGATATCTCCCTTTCAGCCGTTGTCTGTTCTAGGACCAAAGATTGGTGGTTTTGTTGGTGTACTGCATCCTGCGAATGCGACTCTTTCAAAATACACCGTAGTCATAAAAATCTTCGATATTCGAACCCTAGTGCCTTACTGCTCAACCAGCCTAACAGAAATTGTTATTGGATTCGTCGAACTGAGCTCTTGCAGTTACGGTTACTGTGAAAAAGTTTTAAATTTTCGATTGACAGCACTCAAGTATTTCCTGAGCAAATTGATCAACGTTTTGAGAAATCATAATATGCGTTGGAATACCCGTTTGACGAAAACTGCCGAAGTAAAACATTGACAAAGAAGCGCATTATAAAAGACAAATCACAGCACAAGGGACAAGTGGGGAAACAACGTTTATTGAAATTACAAGTTTTCAATGTGCCGACCTTCGGAAATAACGCATTGCATGCGAGGTATTGTTGACAACAATGACGAACGTAACCTCGCAGAAGGAATGTGCATAATTTCACATTTTATTGCATATTTCATTTCTAACACATCTCGTGGATTTCGCGTGTGCAGCTTAGCTTTCAGACAAATTACGGATCGGAGATTCGTCGAATTGAGGTCTAGATGACTTTATCTTGAATGACTCTGCACGTTGAAAATTTGTAATTCCAATAAATTTTTCCCCCTCTCCTCTTTTGTGTTATTATTGCCTCTTTACAACGCCCTGCTTCGCAAATGTTTTAAGCTGGCAGTTTTGATCTTACGCTTATCGTTCCAACGTTATTTATGGTTTCTCAATGCATTAATAAATTTGCGTAGGAAGAAAAAAGTAAGTGTTGTCTTTCGAAAATATCAAAATGTTTTTACTGTAGCCATAACCATGAGACATTTATTGTTTTAGATCGCCACAGTCTTGAGCACAAACGTAAAATAACAATATCTGAAACTGCATCCGAATGGGTGAGCGCATAGGCCACTATGGCTCCATATATTGGAAAGGTTTTTTTATGACCACCCTGCATAAGCAAATGTACCTCAGAAACGACGTCACCGATTGCCTTAAAATCGTATTTAATCCAAAGGCAAAAACAATAGTCAGAAAATAAAAGTAACCAATTTTATAATTAACAAAAAATGCTATTAACATTACCCGTATATTTAGCATCAGACGGGCAATTAGTCCCAAACCACATTTTTGCGTTGTTCTCGCTTTAAAGATGTACCACTTTTCAAAGCGAAAATATGTTATATACATATGCATATATTATATATATATATATATATGTGTGTGTGTGTGTGTGTGATGTACCAGCTTTTGTCGAGAATAAATAGATTGGTGAAGAATCATAGATGTAGTCCTAGCTTAAATTATCAGACGATGAGTTTAAAAAACAGGATCCATTTATTATTGGTCAGAAGAAATAGCAGTTACAAAAATCATATTTCCGGAGTAAATAAAAAAGAATTACTAATAACTTTTTGTATGAAGTTTATTGCATAGTTACATTAAAGAAAAGACCCCGATATTCGTTTGCGAGTCCTTTTATAACCTCTGGAAAGGCGGAGCTTCCAAGAAATGACGTCAACCTCGTCAGCCATTCCAGTTCGCTTAAATATTGCCAGAACATTCTATAACTGTACGTGTAGAAAAGGCGGGAAAAACAACTTGACTACGGGGCTGTGGATTTAATTCCACGTACTTTCAAATAAGAGACCGTCGCCATTAAAAACGAAAAGAACATAAGTTAGAATTTTAAGTGTATTCTTGACTATGGAATTTTATTATTACATATATATATATATATATATATATATATATATATATATATATACTGGTTATCATTAATTAAGAAAAAACTACAAAAATAACGATTACTCAAAAAGTTACATGTAAAAGTTAACGAAACTGAACCATAGCATACAACACATAGTAAAGTATACAATTACATAAAATAAATTACCAGACAATTATGGTGTCATAGAAATGAGCATATGTATAAAATGAACAAATAGGATGTTTCGGTTTGGTTAAGGAAAATTACCTTGAGTATGGAATATGATCTTCTCTAGAAGCAATACAACACATACAGAGATGTGCGATGCTGTCAATTATGCAGTCTATAAGTTCCTTACGAAATGAGAGCCCTTGGTCTTGCAAAGCAGTTGCAAGTGGCAAGGCTCTGAAGAGGAGGAGTGAGAGAATGCTATACGTCTTGCTAAAGCATCGCAAACATGCTCGGTAGGATTCTGGTCCGATGATCGAGCTAGCCACTCCATGCGCTGAATTGTTTCGCTGCTGAAGCTAATCCTCCACGATGCGGCCCTTTGCAAGCTACATCCACGATGCGAGCCTTTTGCGACAAAGCCCTAGCTTTGTCGTCCCGTGGCAGGAAATTATCACCTATGCCCCGGCATAAGGAAGCACCTAAGCATCAAGAATGTCACCTCTACAGGCCTGAGCATTCACGGTTCCTAATGGAAAGTCTGTGCATCCAGCCAAAGAGATACCCCTTAAACACAGTCACTGCCTCCTCCGTTTGCAGTCTGATGGATGATAACGGGTTCTATGTCCTATGTAATCAAATAACGCCTGCTATCGCTTTGGAGGCTAAACCTGGCCTCATGCGTAAAGAGGACAAACCTCCACTGATCAGCCGTGTAGTGGATATGTTGGTGTGCTCACCCAAACGTTCCTTTCTATGATGTGATATGAAAGGCACGCTAATAGCTGGTCATCTCGCGTGCAGATCTCTTTCGTGAAGTCTTCTACGCACAGTTGACGTTAACAGCAATCTTCTGGTGACTGCAGAAATGGAGGATCTGAGTTGAGTCGGAGATGCGATTCCATTTCTTTGTCAAATATCGGTCATCGATGACCTTTGTCAAATATCGGTCATCGGTGACCTTTGTCAAATATCGATTATTATATCAAATATCGGTAACAAAAAACATCAGTCATCGGCACTAATCGTATCGGAGACCATCCTTGTCTGAACCTCTTGGATGCCGAACGTATGGTTAGAAACTCTTGTCAAAGTCTACAAACCACAGAAGGATTGATATTTAGCCATCTGGCTATATTCTTCTGCCGCTATTCTTCCAATAATTCTCCATTGCAGTCCTTCGTGGAAGAGATGCCTGGAGGTCGTTATTACGAATTGGCTATACAAATTTCTTATCTCTGTATTACAGCGAAATTCACAGGCTTTCTTTCAAACATACGTCTTTATGCTCCTCGCAGATGACTCATTCCGATCGTAGCTCAACTAATTTTCATAGTGAAGTTTTACTCAACAACTCTTATTTGAAAACAGATTCAAATTTTGTACGGAGTGGCTTATGCTTTTAGGTGTTATCGATATTTTTGTGATCTTTCCTGAATTTTTGGTTACAAAACGTATTTTCTCGCATATCCCTCCTTTTTATTTACTAATCTTATCGCCGGAAATTCGAAAGTGGAAGATTTTAAGGTCTGTGTTAATTAGTGTATTATTATAATTTGAACCTTCACTCCGACTTCGTCTTTCAGTAGTCCTCACTGGAATGCAAATTAGCTTTTACTTGCTTGTACGAAGTAAAAAGGAAGTATTGTAATTGCGAAAAGTTTCAGGCAGCATATTTCAACGAAGATATCCATTTTCCCCGCTTTCGAATGCAATTAACAATGTTTTTGCGTGATATTTGTGCGTTAAGGTACAGAATAAAATACTCTTTTCCTTCAAAACAATTATAAAACTGCTTTAAAATTAATTCTGAAGAGAATTTTTCGTGGCGTCTGTACGAACGTATGTTCGTACGTACGTACGTATCTCGCACAACTAGAAAAGGAGTAGCCTCAGAACGTTGAAATTTTGTATATAGGACTGCTGTAACATGTAGATGTGCACCTCGTATTTTGGTTGCAATCGGCCGCACCAAACGTATATAAATATATTTATATATATATCCACACTGTTACCCGGCTCAGTGATCTCAGTTTCTTTACTCTTATATGTTTGTAAATTGTACATATTTTTCTTTAAAAAATGATTGAATTATATTGTTTTTATCTTCCGGTTAAGGATTTTATGCCTTTAGTAAATCTGTGTGCAATATTTTTAGAATTATCAGCAATTTTAAAGTTGTTTAAGTGCCCCTAAGTCTGTTTTTAATGGCGGCCATTGATGTTTACATTTGAACCAGGAGACTAGTGGATTTCTTGCCAATCTAGAGAAACGTAGCAACAACAAAGATAACGCCTTTATTTATTATTGCGAATTAATCATGCTTAATCCTTTCTGGAATTTTTTCGAGGAAATAAGCGTTTGAGATTTACTTCGTAATTTTTAATATAGATATTTTGAGTTTTTATGTATTTTTGCCTTCTCGCGAAGTAAGAACTGAATTAATTGAATGAGAAATACTCAATCGTCTGTGAAAAACTGTTTCTTTTTTGTTTTATTTGCTTAATTTCTTTTATACATCGTTCTAGCTTTGTTATAATATTTGAATAGAACATGTTGCAACGATTAGATAATTCTTTAAATGATATACATTTTGTGCATTCTGAGTTATAATATGAAGGAAATATAATACTGTTAAGTAAACCTAGCGCCAGTGTGTCGCTATGGTACACAAAATGAATTTTAAAGAATGCATTTATTCTATTGTGGTTTATGCGCTGTCGGTGAAGTAGGTTTAATTCAATCTAATAAGTTTAAATAAAATGCAAGAAAAAATGCGTATAATTTAATATTCCGTACAAGGAAGTCATGTGGTGTACACATCAGATTTTTTTTTTTTTTTTTACTGTCGACAACGTATACCGTTTATAGCGCATTTAACGCTTATAATATATCCTAATTTTTGCACAGATGCTTTTAACGCTTATAATGCACGGATGCTTATGATGCTAAAATTATGCTGTAAAACGCTTGCTTTTCAGGTGACATCATATACCGCTTAGAACACATATAACGCGTATAAATAATCATCATTTTCACGTTGTATGTAACCTACTTTTTTATAGAGCTTATAAAAGTTGTTGCCATGTTAAACTTGTAAATGTTGCTTCCCTGCTGTGATACGATATTTGCACTAAACGCAGCCTCGCAGGGGCAGCTAGGAAATTATCCGAATCCTGAACCTTCGAATTTCTGCAGAGTTTTTAGCAGCATTTGCAGTTCAGTATCCCTCGAGAATTTTGCTGTAATTTTGGATAGAGTTCATACCTGAAATCTGTTTAGAAAAAATTATTGAATTCTTTATGACCTTTTCTTTAAAACAAGAAAATTTCTAAGAAAATAAATATATGAATTTCAAAAATAAATAAAATAAATAATTTGTAGAGACATTAGGTCTTTTTAGAAGCAGGCAAGATGAAAAATAAGCAAACGCTTCACCGAGAACCGAACCACGGACCTCTGGAATACGCACCCAGTCTGCAGAACCATTACACCACGAAGGCATGCTAGGATGGCGGGAGAAATACCTTATAAAGTAAACTCCTCTTTCGACAAGTTACAACTGTCCAAATCTTAACAACAACAAAAAAACTCGATTTCTGATGCATTTTCAGTTTGTATTGAGGGGAGGATTTATAAGAAAAAAAATTATAATCATTCAAGTATATTTTTCTCACCTTCAATATCATTCGACGTAATTTATAATTCAGTTGCATTTGGTACGTCAAAGGAATTTTCCCCCGATTAATTCATACTTTTCAAAGTGCAAAAACATATTATTGATGTTTTCATGAAATTTTATCAGTCTAGAGTTATAATCTGACGTTCGAAAAAAATTCATCAAACCACAAATATTTTCTTTTTTAATTAATACAAATAATATTTCAGGTCGGCTATTTGCCAATACCTAAGCGTGCAAGTACAAGAACTCCATAAGATTCTGAGAACAAAATCTTGTTTGGTTTAGTTTACTTGATTTTGGGAAAGCACTTGAGGGATATCTTCCTAAGATTGCTGATGCCTTTGTGGATAATTTTCTGAGAGAAACTGGCTCGTATCCACGTTAAAGATGAGGAAAACCACAGAAACGCCTATGCAGCGAGCTAGTTCTTCGGAATTTCAAACCCCGGACCGAGCAACCAGAGCTCAGCAACTTTACCGCTCCCTTTACTGGTGGGTTCTCATATATATATTTTGAAAAATATATATTTGATCAAATATTTATTTTGAATTTTATTTATAATAATAGATATTTGATCAAATATATATTTTGAAAAATATATTTTTGAATTTTATTTATAATAATATATTTTTGATCAAATATCTATTTTGAATTTTATTTATAATAATATATATTTGATTTGATCAATACGTTTCACAATCATTTACGCAGAAATGCCCTTCTCGTAATCTCGTAACATCATAAATAGTTTTCTAAACGGATATATTTTTTATTAATTGCGTACAAATGTAATCACTTCGCTCTTCATTATCTCTGATTTTAATATGAAATATCTCGGTTCATTTTTTCTGTACGAGAGTCAAAGTTTTGCGCTTTACAATGAGATTATTTATGACGAGAGTAAGTTTTCTTTAATGTAAATATAGAGACCGCCAAAGCATATAAGAAATTGTTTTTGTAATTTTTACAAAACTGCCTTTTGTTAAACTTAAAAGTTAATCTTCGCTGAAAATAATTTTGTGCGTGGAAGCATATTTTTACCACTAACTGTCGCGCAAATAAATGCCGGATAAGGACTTTGGTGCAAACAGTGTAAACTGTTGTGCAAAACTTAACCAACAATGTAAATATTTAGCAGATAGCCATGGAATTGCAGAAAAGGAGGTCTGGAGATCAGTACAATGAACACGTAAGTCAGTAGAAACGTCATGCGTATGCAAATATCAGGAACGAAACGTCATAGGCGACGTGAGCGTACACAAAACGCGTAAATAAAACGCGAAACAGTAGAATAAAAGGAAGGACGGAGACGCAATTCAGCATATTCGCTGCAAGTGCCAGTGAGTCAGTTCGTGAAATATGGCTAGAAGAAATCACCTGGACGACTTCTCACGTGGTAGAATGATCGGAAAGCTGGAGGAGGGGCGTACTGTCACAGCTGCAGAGTTCGGAATCAACAAAAGTGTCGTTTCGCGCGCTTGGAAAGCGTTTCAAACCACAGGTACAGCTGTTAAAAAGGTTGGTGGTGGCCGCCCGAGGACGACAACTGCAGGGGATGGCCGATATATCGTCCTGCAGGCGAAAAGAGGCCGACAGCAGTCAGCAAGCGCCATTGCTCAGCAACTCTGTACAGCAACGGGGCAACAAGTGTCGCGGTTTACTGTGGCCAGACGCCTTCGCAAAGGGAGCCTATTCGCCCGCCGTTCTGAACGCTGCCTCTCGTTGAAAGTTGGCCACCGACGCCACCGTTTACAGTGGTACAGAGAGCACAAAAACTGGACAACTGATCAATGGAGTCGTGTCCTCTTTACAGATGAGAGTCGGTTCAGTACCAGAAGCGATTCTCAACGCGTTTTGATTTGGAGAGAGGTCGGAACCCGGTTTTATCCCAATAACATCAAGGAAAGACACCGTAACGGTGGTCCTGGAGTTCTTGTCTGGGGAGGCATTGTGCTGAACGGACGAACTGAGCTCCACGTTTTCGACAGAGGGTTTTGTAACCGGGGATCGCTACTGTGAGGAGGTACTCCTTCCCATGTGCGTCTGTTCCGAGGTGCCATTGGCCCAGACTTAATTTTTATGGATGACAATGCACGGCCACATCGGACTCTTGCTGTTGAGGAGCTACTGGAAAGTGAAGATATCACTCGAATGCATTGGCCAGCGTACTCTCCAGATTTAAATCCCATCGAACATGTGTGGGATGCTTTGGGGAGACGCATTGCAGCCCGCTTAATCCTCCGAAGAACACCCAACGACTCAAACAGATGCTGATTGAGGATTGGGCACTCCTACCGCAGGAAATGTTGCACCAGCTGGTTCTGAGTATGCGGAGACGGTGCGAAGCAACCATTGCAGTGAGGGGAGGGCATATCCCATATTAAGGAACATCTGCTTGTTGTTCTTCCTCTTGGATAGACAATCATGAGTCACGATACTATGCGTTCAATAAAGCTTGTTTTAGTTTGATTCCATACCGTATGCATTGTATTCCTTTTTCAGCTCCGATGCTTTCGTCATCCTTTACGTACATAATACTCTCCTTCATTTCTGCATTTCATGTCTCTCAGTTAATTTCTCGTGGAATTATAGCAAAAAACTCTGCTTTTGCTTAAGGTTTGCACACCAGTGTATGTTAGTACTTCATCCTTTTACATTTTCTCAAACTATGATCGATGTTCATATATTTTTAACACGTGATCCGCTACGAACAAAATGCCATTTTTAACGCAAGACAATTACCCTTTGTCATCAGTTTCACTGAGTTTTACTTTTTGAATCAAAAATCAGTCATATACATATGTAATAAAAAAAGATAAAAAATGGCGTAGCAGTGTTTGTCTGGCGTAGAACGTAGATCCATATCGAAGAGGGAGAAATTTGATTGCGTAGAATGCTGATTCATAATGAATAGAAAACTTGGCAATCGAAGAAGATTAAATTCCATTCTTATTTAAATTGATATTTGGGGTCACAACTCACTTGGAGCTCTAATCGTGCCTATTTGCACCACATTTACATTTTTGATATTGCGATAGGAAGAGAGCATAGCGAAATAGCCTCCAAACGCCATCAAATTTCATCCTCTTGAGGGTAGATCTACGTTCTACGTCAAACAACATTGTGACGTCCTTTTTCATTTCTTTACTACATTTTTATTTGAAGTGATATTTCTGGCCACAATTCCCCTGGCACTCTAATCATGCCTATCTTCAGAACATTTACATTTTTTATATTATTGCGATGCGAAGAGTGCATGGCGAAATAGCCTCCGAGCTGCAACAGAGGTTGAAGCGAAGTGCGCATTTATCCAATTTGGCAGTCTGTTAAGAGAAAGGTTTGGGTTTAGGTTAGAAAGATTCAGGATCTCAGAGTTTAGGTTCCGAATTAACTACGTCATCGACGTTACGCAAGTAATGCGATGTAGATCGATCTAGAAATGACGCAGTCCAGAAATGTTATTAATTTTTTTAGAATAAAGAGGAAATAATTAAATTTTAAAAAAGGAATTATGAGGTTACTACTAAATTAAATTATAAAACTGATTTGCGTATTTTTAATCTTACATATATATGTAGATTTATAGAGTATGAAATATGAGAACTATTTTATATTTTTTCTGAATTATTTTATATTTTTATCTTACATATATATATAGATTTATAAAGTATGAAATATGAGAATTATTTTATATTTTTTCTGAATTATTTTATATTTTTTATCTTGCATATATATATAGATTTATAAAGTATGAAATATGAGAATTATTTTATACTTTTCCTGAATTATTTTATATTTTTTATCTTACATATACATAGATTTATAAAGTATGAAATATGAATTATTTTATATTTTTCTAAATTATTTTATATTTTTTATCTTACATATATATAGATTTATAAAGTATGAAATATGAGAATTATTTTATATTTTTTCTGTGTAGTCTATAGAACGAAAAATGCTATTTAAGCAAAGTAGGTCACGAAAAGTTTATCATTTTAAAGGCTTGCATTCCTCAACAATATATATGTCTTTCTGAAAAAAATAATGAAAGAGTGCCATTTAAAAACGTTTATTCAAAATGTGTAAAGAAAAGGTTATACAAAACAATTTTTATGAATTTCTTATTAAAGAAAACAATGCACGAAATGTATGGAGATATGAAAACGTATCGGTCATGTAGAGAATATGGACCAATGT
The DNA here is from genome assembly GCF_044657685.1 of Stegodyphus dumicola. Lineage (NCBI taxonomy): Eukaryota > Metazoa > Arthropoda > Arachnida > Araneae > Eresidae > Stegodyphus > Stegodyphus dumicola. The sequence continues at coordinate 265,155,288 of NC_140769.1, read as the reverse complement.
ATTAAATGTATGGATATTCGAAACGAATAAGAGATGTATTTCATACTTCGTCGGTTTATCATTCAACATTCTACAGAATGCTTTGGAAATATAAGAAATGTTAATCGCTTCATGCATAACCGGCGAGGTTTCGGCATTCTATAAAATGCACAGATAGTTTAAGGAATGCCAGCTTTTATTCCTTGCGGTGCATTTTCATTAAATTATTAAATTTTATTCAGATAATTATTGAAATTGCGTCATTCCTTTTAATACTTTGTCCGACGGGCCACCCACAGCCGTAAACGGTCGCAGTTAAGCCTTTAAGCGGGCAATCCTCCCGATGCATGGAAATTTGTCAATTTAGTGTCCAAACGACTTTCTACAGAACGAAACCCGCATTCTCTTTTTGTGTGTTGTGTGTCATTTTCGGAATTCCCCCGATGCCACCGCAACGAGATAAAACAGTCGTAACGTCGAAAATCATATGTTGTACCTCGGTCCATTAGTGTCGTAATTCTCCGCGAGGGGGGGTCACAGTAGCTGCAATCTTGCATCGCGATTCAAGTGTCCGTAGTAATAATGAATTCCCGAGGTAGCGGACGTAACGGTGGTAGGTATGACAACAACGGACTCGTTCCGCCAAAAATCACCTCGCCGTGAACGGAGACCACTTCCCCCCCCCCCGAAACGGTGGCTGTGACCTCAGTTTCCAAGGAAATATCCAATCGTAGTTATTACTCTAATGGGGTCCTCTGATTCGCATTCATGGGGCGAGACAAGACAATGCAACTGCGTCTTATAATGATGCTGCACTTTTGGAAAACCCGCTCAGCGCGGTGCTTGGGCTCTGATCTTATATTCAGCTGTTGCCGAGGTATTGGAATGGAATTTAAAAATTAATTTGATAATTTGAAATTTGAATAAACATTTAAAAAACGATAAAAATACTTGATAATTTGATGTATCATAAGACCAGTTCGAGGGTCTGCCATACCTCTTCCCTTGCCATCAACCTCTCGAGAGGACTTTCGGCTCGTCGCATATTTGGAGTGCCTCCATACCCGGCAATAATACATTTACAAACATATATGCCTGTCTCTGGGATTCGAACCCAAGCTCTTCAGCCAGGCAGTCAGCGACGCTAACCATTGTTCCGGTTGGGCGGCACATAACACATGAAAAGTAGTAAGTGATAAGTGACGGAGGACGTGGGCACTGTCCCTTTACCTTAATGGTTAATCAGTAAAGCACCACGTCCGCCATTATCCAGAGCCGCCACATGAAAAGTAGTAATGGAAAAACTAAAGTTAACTATCACAATATTGTTTCTTTCAGCTCTTCCTTGTCGACGTCTTGAGAACGAATTTCTTCCGTGTGCCGATGACCTTTGAACTCTAAAGGTCACTGCATGTATTTTGCTATTAAGCCTAACATGCGAAAATAATTCCTATTTAACTTGCTTTTTATGTAAACATTCGGATTGTTGCTCATGTTATTTCTTCTTACATAAAAAACCCTAACGCTTAAAATTAAAATAAAAATCCAGAATGAATAGTTTAATTGTAATATTACTAATAATGATCATATTCCTAAATTTAAATTATTTTTATACAATAATAGAGTAAAAAACTTATTAATTTAAATATCAGAGCTTATTTCATCTTGTTAGCATGTTTACCTACAAAACTTTTAAACCTTTTTCACTGCGTGAGACAAGGAGATTAGAATAGATGCCTGACGTCACAAAGGTAAGGCCGAAAAAATATCAGTAACGTGACGTCACGACTTATCATGACCTCTATATAGCGTTAGCTTTCGGATAAGACTACAAAATATTTGTTAAATAAAATTACACTAACTTCGAGAGCAAATGTCAAAGTGTGCAGACACAGAAAAGTGTCTTTAGTCAAAATTTGCATAAAAGAACACCGAAACTTCCTTCGATCTTTCAGGTTTTCGATGTATACACCTCCGTTATATTTACAATTAACACATTTTCCTGTACCTATATTTTATGAAGTTTGAAACAATTATTCGCAATCCTTGTCATTTTTCTATATACTGGGTAGAAAATATTTTATGTTAAGTATTGAAATTAGAGTGGAAGGTTTACAAACATTTCAATGATGAACAGCTAATGTGTAGAAAACATCGATTAGAATGTAAAGAAAACCAACCAGAAGTCCGCCTATGGCAGCGGCCATGAGAAGTCGTGATGTCATACAGTGACGATTCATGACTTCATTTTCATTGCACGGGACATGCGAGGGAGGCTTACTTCATTTGTTCTAAGCTCCTTGGCGTGAAATGTTTCTAAATTATGAACACGCATTGTTAGCGTCGCGCATTTCACTTTCATAGAATAAAATAATAAACAATACTCATCACAACAATGCTAACACTCTACAGTCTATTCAGTAAATTTTTGCAGCATTCTGATGTAATCTAAATTAAATTTGAAATAAAAATTAAAAAATTTAAATTTGAAATAAACGTTCAATTTCAGGGTATCAAATACTATGATACGGTGGGTCGCCAGAGACACTTCGTTCCTATGATACGCAGGAAACCTGGGAGCGAAGAGGTTAAAAGAATCCTATATTAAAATAAGAGTACATAGTAATATTAACATTACCAGTATGTAATAAGGTAGCTTCACTTTCAGTTCTCTGTAACTTCAATCTCGGTTGTTTATTGTTGTTCAGTGCTAGTTCCTACGCCTCAAATTATTCATTGATGTTGGAACTATTTTGTTTGTGCTGTTTGGCAATAGCCGTTGAATCGTCGTGATTGTCGTCGTCTTTTTCACAGTTGAATCTGGCTTCCTGTGCAACCATCTTCAGAACCATAAAGAACATCAGTTTTCTTGAAGCTCTTCACTATTATTACTGCATTATTAAGCATCCATGCATCCAAAATCTACAAGCAACTAGATTAGTAAAACGGAAGCAATCGCTATAAGGACGTATCCAATTTAAAATTTAGGGCAGGTCGCACTTTGAACAGCTGGAGGAAGGGAGAAAATCACGTGAGTATATCTTAACGCCAATAAACTGGAGCATGCAAGATAAAAGTGTTTAATTTCGAGCAGTGTCAGCACGTTGCTTTTAAATCGCTAAGTTTTTTTACGCACAATTCATTAAACTTGCAGAAAATCAGATATAAATAAACAACAATTTAGAAATTCAAAATGTCTTCGTTTCTGGTTTCTTTAGATTTGCTTATTGTTGTCTCTGCTACTTCTTAGCCTCAAATCATCCGTAAATAATAAGAAAACATTTGTGTGCAGCCGCCTCGACGAAATGGTAGATTGAATTCGGTTCGTATTAGCATAACCGTGATGGGTCGGTTCTTAGTTTTTAAAAAGCTTACTGTTTAGAAGAGAAAGGTTAGGATTGACCTTCGCAGTGAGTTTGGCAGAGTTTATATTTTTCAGTATTATGAAAAGCAATCATTATGTGGACAAATTCATTTTAAAATTTATAGAAGTTCATTCATTGAGCGCATGGAGGAAGCGGGAAGTGATATCTATTTTTTACATAAAATATTTGAATATTATTTATATTAAACGAAATTTTTCTGAACGTACAATAAATGAAACGTACGCAGGAGGAAAACCGAGCGAGGAAATGGTATATTTATGTTCATTCAGAGGAATTTTATTGGGTTCAGATGCATGTGTAACTTAACGATTTTAAGCGGTTTTAAATGCTAAATGAAAAGTACGCAGGAGGAAAACCGAGCGAAGAAATGGGATATTTATGTTCATTCGGAGGACTTTTAAAGTTAAGATGCGTGTGTAACTTAACGATTTTTAGTGGTTTAAAATGCATTTGCAGCGCTTTACGTTACAGCACTCGTAACGTACATTTTTAATGCACATGTAAGGTAGCATGTATTAAATCGGTTTTTAGATGCATTTGTAATTATAAATATGTAGGATTTTGTTTCAAGCAAATAAAAAAATAATTTCTTTATGTATAAATTCTGATATCAAAACATTAAGCAACAAACAGAAAAATTAATAATATGGCGGTATTTTGACGCGTCAAAATTTTTTAAAAAGATAAAAATAATGCTTGTTTTATGCACAGTCTGCATATCTGCATTACGGGCTAAAAAAGGAAAATCTAAATAGCTAAAATTTGAGACATACAGGGTGATTCGCTACCAGACAGACAAACTTGCAGGGCGTATAGGGGGTTCGCAGACGACTCGGAAGCATATAGGAATGCTGGGTCGCAAATGCCTTACAGCTATAGTGCAAAGAAGCAGACAACACATTAATGGGACAAAAAATATTTTATTGAATGATTGTACTACAACAGGTGTTCGAAATTACGACTACAAGTCGTCTGGGAGTCCTGAAAACGTCGTTGAATGGTCTTACTTACGTTCTGGAAGATTCCTGACTTGTCACGTATCCTCGCGGCAGGTACAGATATTCGAGCGACGAGGTCTTCAACTGAAGGAACGGGCGTCTCGTACACCAAACTGTTCATATGACACCAGAGGATGAAGTCCATGGATGTTATGTCCCGTGGTCTGGCAAGCCAATAAACCGGGCCACTACGACCTATCCAATGTTGTCCAGGGGTACGTAGAGGTGTCGGTGGACGTCAGTCATATAATGTGAGGTGTCCAGTCATGCTGGTACAACATGTAGCGGCCCTACCGTCCAAAAGACTAGGTAGAAGGTACGATCCAACGAGGAAGTTTCCAGGAATTCTGGCCTAAACATTGACGGAGAAACGCTGTTCAGCTACAGGTGGTTGCGTAGGATGAGGATTCTCCAAAGCGCATGCATTGGCGTTATGCTGATTGGCTCCCTCACGTGTAAAGTATACTTCACCCGTAAACAATACGAACGCAGCAAATGCTCTGTCTGTAGCACTCTGCTGCAGGAACCATGTAGCAAACGTCTTTCGGAGTGTTTAATCCTCAGGGTCTAACAATTGGATGCGAGAAGATGGTATGCGCTTATTTGGTTTGCTGCGAGTATTTTCCAGACAACGGATTGAAATAAACCCACTTGTTGGGCGATCGCTCGAGTGATCGTACTTGAATTGTCTTCTGCCAGACGTAAGACCGCCTCCTCATCGCCAGGTGTCCTTGTCGTTCGCTATAAATTCATTATAGCTGCGCTCGTTAAATAACCAGTCTCACTTAACCTTCTATTAAACACTTGCGAAGATCGTGTGATGTAGAACAGACCTGTTTGGGTCACGTTCATGGCACAGCCGTCGAGTGGCGTGCCTGTTATAGTCCTCAGCTTCATTCACGATCAGCATGTCGACCAGTTCATCGTTTGAATACGCGTTCATCCTACTATTTCGCGAAGCGGGTCGCAAATGACGACTTCCAGCAGAATCACGCAACCTTCCGCTCAGCACCATCTACCGCAAGACTGCGAGGAGAAATCTTCCAGAACGTGAGGAATTCCATGCAGCGTCGCTGTCAGGCCTGCTTGATGACTTCTGGTCGTAATTTCGAATATCTGTTGTAGTACAGCCTTTCAATAAAATTTTCTGTCCTGTTAATGTGTTACTGTTTCTGTTCTTTTTCTCTGCTTCTTTGCGCCATAGATCGCAACTACGGCATTTGCGACCCTGCATTCCGATGTGATTCCAAGTCGTCTCTGTACCCTCTACACATGCTGCAAATTTGTCGACATTTTTAGCGCATCACCCTGTAGATCTAGACAACATCATCTGCATTACACTAAATCACGGAATGCAAGAGGATATCAAGAAAAGGGCTAACAGCAACTGGAAAACCTACTTCAGTGCTCAGATTAATTGGAACAAGGTGAATCGGAACAACTTTTATCACGTTTCGATTATACGATTCAAGTGATGCCAAACTAACGAGTTTTGTAAAAATCGCACGAGTAGTTTTTTTTTAGCTCTCAAAATTTAGATTTGCGTTGTTAATTTAATTTGCTATACATTTATTAAAATTTCTTTTTTGTTAAACTTAATTGATTCCTTCTCTCACGATTCGAAATTTATGTTCAGTCCAGATAAATTTCGCAGATATTTTCTGATTTGTTTTTAATTTTGTATTTTTTAGTAATTATTATTTGTTTTACGAAAAACATTTGAATTACGACCTATTACATTTTTGCCATCAACTTAAATTAGATGCATTTCCGGGCATACCTACAAGAAATTAAAGATTTTTGTTCAAAACTTCCCATGATAAACATGAATTTATATATCGGCGCTTTTTGAAATTTCTCATATTTACAACAAGCGATAATAATGCCAAATGCGGTTTATGCACTTCGTATAAAATTATTTGAAAGATTGGGAACGATGCACCTTTTTTTCCCTCTCGTGGCACAACAAAAGAGGAAAGAAAATAGGTTCCTATAAATGAAGAATTTCGCCAAATAAATTATTCTTGGAGCAAACTGAAAAAGTGTGCTAAGATAAATTTTTAACTTTCTCGGTAAGATTCTCACCAAATTTTATAAAATTTAATATTTAGGCATCGTAGAATCGAACTATGGGAAAACATTGGTATGTCCTTTCAGGACAAGTCCGATTTCGTGACAAAATACCCATGTTAGAACAATACTGTATATAAACCTTACATATATACCGAGTAGTACTTTTAAGGCATGAAAAACGCAAATTAAATTTCATCAGTCGGCCCAGTAGAAAAGAAGATATATAGCAGTGCCTTTTCTGTGTGTGCGTGCAAAGCGTACATATATATATATATATATACAGTGATAACAATAAAATAAATAAAACATATATCCTCCTTTAGCACAAATAACATCTATAATGCTCTTAGTCATTGACGCTACTTTATTCTTGAACATAAATATGCTTTACTTCTTTGTCATGGAACCCCACTTTTACAGCATTCTCAATCATGCACTTTTTTATCGTACAATTCATTTAGCTACGATGTTCCTTGAGAATGTTCCACAAGATTTCAATCGGATTTAAGTCTGAATATGCGGAAAAATTTTGTTTACCAACGCGAACAATCTGAGAGATTTTGAATTCTGGCACGGAGGCAAGTCATGATGTAATGTCCCTGCAAGGTTTTCGAGAATGGCACAACTCTATGTTTCAAAATGTCTACATACTTAGATGAATTCATCATTCCGTTAATAGGAACTCAATTGAAGAAATGTTTAAACACGTTTGCAGTTTTCAAAAATTAAGCATTTTTGTAGTGTTTAACGCATCCTTTAATCTTTTTAAACCTGGAAAATTTCTTTAAAAAAACCGATGATATCTTTGACAGGAAACAGCACGAGTTTTCCAGTGTGCAAGAAGATATGAGGGTTTCAAAAACATATCGGAGGTTAGGTTATTTAATATGACAAAGCGTTCGAGGGCTATTGGTCAGAGGAAAGGGATATCTTCGTGGAGGAAATTCTAAGTGAAGCTTGCTCACATTTATGTTACACAAGAGTAAAACCACAAAAACTACCCATGAAGCCACCCACTTCCCTGATGTCAAACGCGGGTCGAAGTACTTACTGCCTTTGAGTGGTTTTAAGAGGATTACTAACTAAAGGGAGGCTCGTAATCATGTTGCACAAGGGAATACCATGAACATGAACTATGCATTCAGCCCGTTCGTCTGCGATCGATTCCATATCGAATTACCATCATTCGGCGGGTTTAACTACAGGGCCGTTGAAGTTGCGGCATATGGGATGATTGCCTCTAATTCGGCAAAATATTAGTAAAGATTAGGAACTTTAAGAAATAAACATATAACTAGTCTGCCGAAAATTTGACAGCTTCGGAAGATTTTGAAACAATAGAAAATTTTATAAACGAATGGAAAAAGAACTTTCTTGAACCATGTGGAGCACGAAACGACTACATGAAGTAGGGACCTTTATGCCATATTTACTTGAAAGAAACTATCGATTAATATCGATTGTGGCATTTAAAAAAAGTACTTACAACTGATATCGATTCTTAAATGGAAGAATTGACAGCAATAATATTAAGAGCAACCAAAAGGTAGAAAAAGATAAACCCTTTCTGTTGTAAGCTCAACGTAAAGAAACAGATGACGAATTTTGCATTTTTCATTAAACGTAAATCATTTTGATTTATTTTTATGCCATAAATGTCTCTTTTTTATTTTTATCGAACAGAGATCTCCCCCCCCCCGAATAAAGTGAAGATGTTCTTAAGATTCCTAGAACTCCCTTAGGACATCCAGAGATATTCTACTAACTTCTCAGACACATCCGCCTAGGTGCTTAATGTCCCGTCATAGTAGTAGTACTAACGGAGGACGTGGGGCATCAAAGTAGTATGTCCCCAAAACATTCTAAGTTCTCACAATATTGCTTAGGATGGTACGTGAATTTAAAGTCATACCAACCACATTCTCGAGATAATCAACACTATCTCCCTGATACATCCTCTCCCGATCTTAATGCTATCTCATTTTATCCCCCAAACGTCCTAGTTAAGTCTTCTCGACACTGTACACACTTTATTATCGAAGAAGGAAACGCAAAAACGTAGCAACGTTTCTCAGGATTCAAAAATTCAGAATCATTAGAAGAAAACCTGTGAGAATTTAGTTTTAGTTTAACTAACATGTTTTTCGCATCTTTCTCTTCTTTCGCTCTTCGCCCACAGGTGGCCGAACTGTAATGTGGCTCATTTGGGTTCGATTCTTCGAGAACAGAATGGCTGCTTGGACATCAGTCATCAACTTCCCGGCTACTTATGGTTCACTGTCAACAGCAACTTCCGGTCCACGGCGTAGAACAAGAACAGCCATAACTCTATTTTTAATCACCAGAAAGGGAAAGTTAAAGTAGTTTTCGAAGCAGAATGCATAACCTTTTTTAAAAAAAGTAATAAAAAAAAAGGAAAAATTTCACCAGAATTGATGTGGTCGGATGGACTTGGGATGTCATCGTTTTGAAAAATTTGAATTCGACAGCAATAATACATGATTTCTCGTTCTTGTTTTTCTTATTAGTCCAAAGGGATTTGAATCCCGAAGGACTATTAGTTTCGTTTTGGCATTTTGCGTCGGACTCATAAATGTCGGTTCACTTTTCAAACTGTTGCCACAAAATGTTAGAGTCCTGCATTATATTTGAAGAAATTAAATAATGAAAAATCTGCATAAATGTATGTATATTTCTCGTATTGTGATAAAACAACGGTACATAGAGTCATCGAATTTTGAATAACGTAATTCTCCAACGAATATGAGCATGTGGAAGACCAAATTTGAAATTTGTTTTATGATCGATTTCCTATTTTTTAAAACTTTGACGAATTTTTGATTAACAAACTCAAGGATTTCAAAGCGAGCAATGGCAACGTTGTGCAGACAAAACATTTTTATCTCCAGCGCGTGAGTCTCTGTATCGGAAATTCTAAAGATATGCTCGTTTTAAAACTATTTTGCGATATTGCTGTTGCACTGGATCTTATGGTTTAAGTGCGAGGAACATGATATTTAATAAAGAAAGGTAACACACAAAATGTTAAAAAACGCCCCTTTGGACGTAATTTAAAATCTAAAACATTTCAGATTTTTTTTTTTTTTTTTTTTTTTTTTTTTAATAACTGTACTTATTTTTACCTCACTTTCTGCATCTTACTTTTCCAATTCAGTCCAGATTAATGTAAAAGAATCCAGGAACTTTACTTAACTTTTATAAATTTGTTGAATTTCAACGTTTTAGTTTATTTTTTGCGTGTTTGGTTTTAATTTATCTTAATTACATAATTATTTGATGTGTCAGTTTTAGCAACTATTGCGCAGAATATTGTTTTGAAAGTTCTCTTACAACGCTTTTTCATTAGTTTATAGTTTATATATATATTGGTAGATGACCCCAGACAGGTTGTACCAAATGCCTAAGCAGCGATCACGTAAAGTCGAGATATTCAACCATGGTGGTGTTTGAGTTCTGAGCTGCCGCTCAATGACATCCCAAATGTGCTCTATCGGGTTAAGATCCCGCGAGTGAGGTGGCCAGGTCATTAATTGGAATTCATCCTTAAGCTGCTCGAATCACTTCAACACCAGCCTTGTGACATGGGGCGTTGTCCTGGTGAAATTTTCCACTTCCAGCTGGGAAGACAGACGCCATGTAAGGGTACAACTGATCCTAGTCAGCAGATTTCATGGTTTGTTCTACCACAACTAAGCGTCCCAGAGCCGTCGATGAGAATGTCCCTTAAGGCATAATACCTCCACCATCCGCTTGTGCATGACCTGCTGTACCGGGCAGGGGGTGCAACTGTTCGCCTGGAAGTCGGCGTAACATGACATAACCTCGGAGGTAATGAATGGAAAATTGTGATTCATCCGACCAGGCGACTGTCTTTCACTTATCCACACTCTCCATTCCATTGAACGCGTAGTTGATAACGACGCTTGGTCAACAGAGCCACACGAGTTAGACGTCTGCTACGCATTCCCATATCCACCATATCGGAACTGTGTGTTCCGAAACACTTGCACTTGGGCCTGCTTTGTATTGGGCAATCAGCTGAGCCACTGTCTGTCGCCGATTTTGCTATACCAAGCAAGAGAATCTCCGACGTCCTTTTCCTTTGGTAAGGTGGGGACGTCCAACACCTTGGCATATGATGCTGGTTTCACTATCATTTATCTACTTTACATAAATATTAACAACGGCAGATTGTGAACAACGTAACGTTCAGTTCGAAGGCATTCGTTCCGAGTCTTAGAGCCATTACAATCTGCCCTCTATCAAATTCGCTTAGATCGCTTAGATCACTAGCTGAGAATTAACCATGAAAGCCAAAGGCCAGGAGAGCCAGCAAGATGTAGAGTGTCTGAAATATATTGTTCATGATGGGTAGGTGGGAAAAAAATACATGAAATAAGCAAACACAATTTTATTTCAAAATAAATAGAATACAACATAAAGGAATATATGAAATATATATACATACATACATAAATACGAAGAATTTCAAAGTACAAAGTCCATGTGAATGTATTATTTAAAACTACGCCCAGATAGGTAGCCTTTTTTACTACCGGCACTTCCACATTAAAAATTTTCAGTTTGTTTTCAAAAGGACTTCTAGAATGTTTTTTCCCTACAATAATTAACTGAGATTTTTGTGCATTGATGGCAATACGCCATTTCGTACACCAGTGCTCGATTTCTGGTATTTTCTCTTGAAGTTTGGAAATGGCAAGTTCTTGGTGTGTGACTTATATGCAAGAGCCGTGTCATCGGCGTAGCATCCTAAATAAAAATTTCAGTCTATGCAGATTTTTGGAAAGTCCGCCACAAAAAATAAATATAAGATGGGCCCTAAAATTGATCCCTGTGCTACTCCAGCGTTAAGTCTTCTTGGATCAGAGTTATAATTTCTTATATTAACAAAACATTTTCTGTTTTTGATGAACGAATATATCAACAAAATCAAATCTCTGTCGAAGTCCAGGGAATCATTCCTTACCAACAGCAGTTAAATACCATTTCCACTTAATCACGTGCCCTCCACGTCATCCAGACAAGTTCATAGAAAAATGTGGGGATGGATATAATGTTTTGGCTCGTCGGTGTGCACAATAATTTATTATATGCAATATAATATATATATTAATACATATTTAATATACAATTTAATTTTCACAGATTTCGTACATTTAATGTACACTGACCTTTTACACATTTTTTTATTTAATTCAAATTTAAAATTTTGAGATGAAAATTCGCACTATGTAACACCACTACGAGTTTTAGTCTTCAACGGCATCAGAGAAATTTCTTGAGTTTCTTAGTAACTATTAAAATTTTAAGTAGTAATAGTTATTAAGAAATGCAAGAAAAGAAACCCAGGCCGAAGGGGGCCTGGTTCGAATCCCGGAGAAGTCATGGTTGTAACTAACTGTCCGTCCCTTCATAGGAGGCGATGGTGGCCCACCTATTAGGTGCCTCCATAATAAAGAGACCACCACATCTGTCCTTGTATAGATTAATGGACTATGTTACACTGTAATTGTTCAGAATCTGACATTGGGAGGGGAAAATAAAATTTTAAGTTTTTCTTCTAAGAATCGGAATTTTAGTATTCACAAACGTGCTTTTTGCTGGTTTTGCCAGCATTTAAATTCAAGAAATAAGAAAATATGAAATAAATTTTTTAGTAATTATTTTTGACCTATTGTATATTTCTTTGTAAAACTTGACGTGATAAACATTAATCTAGACTTCTTAATTTTCTGACCTTTAATGCAGGAAATGTTATTTTTTTTCTCTCTTTTTAATTCAAATCTACAGTTCAGTTTTTCGAGGTCTGAATTCAACTTGGGATATATTCTTGATTCTTTGAGAATGGAGTGTCAAATTATGTTATATACATAATTTCAAATTCTTTATAAGTATTTATTTAATTGTCCCAGACAGTCAAAAACGACAAAACGCATTTTTAGAACTCTTTAATTATTCGATTTTAATTTTTGAGATAAATACTGCCTTATGAGTCCATCTCCAACATTAAATTATGAATAATAAAAATATAACTTTTTATAAAATATTATGGAAAGATTTTTTTAATTGTTTTAATTTACAAAAAATTTGAAAAGTTTCAATTTATTTCATTTTCTTTCGTTTAATTTTAATATTTAATTTGTTTTCTCGATTAGTTTACTAGTTACAATAATCCTTTAGACAAGCACATTATAGTTTACCCAATAGTATATTAATCAATTTTTTGAAGTATCTGTATATATATAGAGAGAGAAAGAGAAACTTTTTTTTTTTTTTTTTTTTTTTTTTTTTTTTTTTTTGAATCGTCAATTTGCATAATGTAAAGTTTTATGGTTTTCTGAGTAGTCAATTTGGCACAATGTAATGTTTTATTCTTTTTCCCCAGGTGTTTCGAAAGCGTGCAGGGAAAATTCTGGATGCATTTGAGAATCAAATTCTCAGTTTTATATCAATTTTAATGTCTTAAATGAAAATTTAATTGAATCTTTTTCCGGTTTTCGATCGCAAATGAACCAGGAGAAAGAAACATATTTTAGAAACCTATTAATCGACTTCTATGAAAACTTTAATTCATTTTATGCTGATGAGTTATGCTGATGAGTTCTGAATTGGAGTTTCAGTGAAAGGAGATTAATTTATATATTTTTATAATTTTGTATATTTTTCTTTTTGCATTTTTATTTTTCGAGTTTGTTCTGCTCATTAATTCCTTCTTTAATCTTGATATGTTTATATATTCTGTTAAACCTCTTATACACGGAATGCACGAAATATCATTTCGATAGTTCAGCTAATCATTAATAATAATTGAAAGAATTTACGTTGGTTGATTTTAAATAGCTTAGTTTGTTAATTAACAGCAGAATAAATCTGAAAAAAAAATTAAATGCTACCTTAAACTTAGCTGAATGATAACAGACTGCCACGTGGGAGATAAAAATATTTTTATTCGAGCAGTGACAACATATTTCTTTTGGACCGCTATGTCTCTTGATATGAGAAACTAATGTTACGTTTCCCGAGCTTCAAACACACTTGTTTCATATTATAGGGTTTTGTGATTAAATTTGAAACACAAATATTTCTCTTTGCCTTCTCTTTGCGGGTTGCAACACGTAGTACTCGTCCGGATAGCACGTGGGAGGTCAAAAAATCGAATTGTGATGGCATTACTGATTTTTTTCACAGTTTTCTGCTCCGAAAAAACTTAAAGACTCTACATTGCAAGAAATAATGGATTAAAGGAGACTGCTCTGTTTGTAATACTACAGCAATTAATTTTTGCATAATTACTCACACTTTTAAAAAGAGTTACTAGTAGTTTAAACAGCTAAATTTAATTTTCAGCTTGTAAATTTAAATTAGTTTACTAAAATCAAAGAGGGGGAGAAAATCTTAAAATATGGTTCAAATAATCTAAAACAAAACATTTTTTCAAAGGGATTTATGATTGATGCTGGTTTTTCGTATAACGGCAGATTAAGGGGGGGGCTCATACACCTTACCCCTTATGATCTTCGAATATGTGACTGTTGCATGAATTTGGATATTTTACTTATTTTAAAAGCAATTACTTCCAACATTTTACAGCTGACTACATAACATAGCTGCTTTAGGAACTAGTAACCAGAAAGTTTGTGTTGCCAAAAATATTTTTGTAATTTAATCCGCTTTGTGACAAAATTTTACGTCATGTTTCCACCTTGCGCGCATGACATTTTAAAAATGGCTAACAGTACATACTTGAAATTTGTTGGAATTCTTTATATGGGCACTATTTTCTAACTGAACCCAAAATCTGATTAATAATATTTTAGCATTAAAAAATTTTATGCACGAAAACATTACAGATTTTTTAATAAAATACATTTTATAAACTCCAAATAACAATTTAACATGAAATTCTTAGAATGTTTGGTGCACAGTAGTTTCCAAATGTTATAAAAGCTATATATTAAATATGGAATTAAATTATGCGACAGAATGTTTTAAACTGTGCGCGCAAGGTGGAAACATGACGAAAACTTTTGTCACAAAGCGGATTAAATTATAAAATTATTTATGGCAACACAAACTTTCTGATTACTTTTTCATAAAGCAGCTATATTATGTAGTCAGCTTTTAAAAGTTGGAAGTAATTGCTTTTAAAATAAGTAAGTTATCCCAATTTTTGCAACAATATTCGAAGATCTTGTGCGTTTTAAGGTGTATGAGTCCCCTTAAAAATAAAAAGTGTTAAGACCTATAAAGACCTTCTTGGACTTTGTAAAGCTGTTCAAGAGAAAATACCTCTTCCGATAAATTTTTCCATGATTACTAATATTATTTTTATTATAGACTATGCCTTCGTTAACACAAATGATTAATTTTGAAAATCAATTCATAAAATATTCCTAAAACTAGAACGAACTATTTATAATTATATATCTAACTTATCTATTATTGAGTTAAATTATCTATTATTGAGTTAATTACAATGTTATCTGATTAAAACAGAACTAAAATTGACCTGGAATTCCAAATTAATTGTTAATTCTCTTTTAACTAAAAGTAAAAATTTCTTTCCTGCTGGAATTCTAAGTAATGAATTCGTGCACACAACCTGGCAACCAGAGTAGAATTAAGTGTCTGGCGATCTTTAGGTTCGTGGAATTTTTTTAGTTTTGCTATAAAATATATGGGGGGCGTGTCGAACCTACCCACATGGCTACCTCGCAGTGGTCTTCTTCCCTGTATCGATTCTTTTCCTTGACCTAGTGCCGAGATGAGCACGGAATTAAAAAAAAAATAATATAATAATCATAATCGTCTTTATTTATAACCTCACGCGATTCATTTCATTTTCAGCAAAGTGCTGCCACGGTGAATCTTTATGGCTGCTCGCGGAAGTTCTTTCTTCGTTAGAAGAAAATGACGTTTTCTTTATTCACGAAAAGGCGGAAAGATTTTTGCATTGGAAAGCTGGATTAAGTAAAAACTAATCTAAATAACTTCTCTGTTGGTATATCTTTCGTGACAATTAATTTTACGTTTTACTAGTAGTTGAATGAATTAAGAAATATAATTAAGAAAATGTTAAAAAATCAATAAATTAATGTAAAAAAAAAAGAAAAGAAAGAAAATCGAAAAGGATTCATATTGTAATAGACGCATCAGATGATCTTTTAACGTTTTATATATTCTCACTGAATTTTGCAAGTAACTAATCTATTAGTGGACTCATTCCCCGCTGACACAATGATTTATTTCTAGATTTATTATTTAAACATCTCTTTTTTTCGCACGACTTCAAAAGCAAACTCAGAGAAAATTTTTAAAGGCAGCACAGTAGCATATGTTTAGAATTTCCGATGTAAAGTTAAGGTTTGGCATATATTTTTCTATATTTTTCAGTTTTTCTCAGTTCATCCCATCTGCGTTAGTTTTAATAATGGTTTTAAGGATTCAGCTAGTATCATTTTATAAAACGTAAAGACTCTACATTGCCCAATATTTCCCATTAAATATATATATATATATTTATTTATTTAATGTATTTCTTTTAGATAAATTAGCTTAACCCACATTGGACGACTGTCCTAAATATAGGACGGCCCAATTACGTTTCATTAAACGAAAAAGAAAAGTAAATAAGTAGATAAAGTTTTTCCTAACTCCTTAAACTAAAGTCACAAATTAAAGTTTGGAGCTTGAAATATGCTTAAAATAGGATCAAGGAAAGAGGGAATAAGTCCTTCCAGGGAATAAGCAGCGCAAAAAAATTATAAAATTATACCATTAAAAACATAAAACAAAATTAAAATAAGCACAAAAATATTAATTTGAGTTGACAGTTGACTGATTCCAAAAAGAAAAACTGCAAATAAAAGTAATCCAACAGATGAAAAAAAAAAAAGTAAATTCTGTAACCCGACAGGCCAGTTTAATTTTTTTTTAATTATTTCATCAAAATCGTAAACAAGAAAAAAAGCTGAAAAATCTAATAGCAATTTTCAGTTTAAGCGGACGGAATCCAAAAACATGTAACACAAAAGCAATCCAGTGTATGGAAAAAGATAAATATTTGATCAAATAAATACATACATAGAAAGAGGAATTAGTTTTTAAAATCAGCAACATTAGAGCAACAAAATTTTAGAAATGAATAAATAAATTTGACCTGTTTAGTAACTAAGTCTGAAAATGTGCTAAGAAGGAATCTGAGAAAAAAAAATGATGCAAAAAATTTAAATTAGGAACATAAAAGAAGAAGTGGTGCAATAGTCTTCGCGTTAGAAATTCGAATGTACAATGACCTTCAACTACAAAATATTTAAAAACATGAATCAATCAAATCAAATCGTTTCTTCTGTTTATTTCTGCCTAATGAAAGCACAAATTTTGGATCGCCACTTGTCCATTTCGGTGACCCTGAGAGGCTGAGAGCCCCGCCCACTAAACGACCTGTTTGAGAACGTGAAGGGGGCGGAGGGGCAGCTTTCGAATAAGTTCCAATGACGACCATTTAATAAGGGGGCCACTTATCTGGACATTGATTCTCGAGCGAGTCCCGAAATAAAGTGAGAATTTTTGGATCGATGCGGCCGTAGCGGCGCGGTTAACAGTTAGTTCCAAGGTCGCAGTAAAAGAGGGGGTTTCTCTTTCAGAACATGGGATGGCCAAATGGTTTAATAGTTACTTGCCCATGTAAATGAATTTTTAGCAGGTGTCATTAAATCTTTTATGCTGCATTCCGAATGGGTTTTTATCCATCATTTCAAGAGGCGTTGCCGCCTTCTTGTGGAATTCATATTAAGTACCTTTTTGATTGGCTACTAAGGCGATGACATTTTGCTGTTTTATAGGAAACGTCAAGTTGAGTACTTCACTACTGCCAGTAGAGAAAATACAAATACATAAAATGAAACGTTAGAGCTAGTGACACGTTTCACAAGCAAGCATCTCATTTAAAGTTTTAAACTAACCCTTTCCCTCCCCAGGTGGCGCCGAGAAAATATAAGAGGGCATTTTCGATTCCACGTAGCCAAGGACATTAAAAAACGTGCAAAATAAGAAAATACTAGAGAAGTATGGTTACCTAAGCACCTTTGAAACATGTATTTAAGCATTCACTTGAGTGCATAAGTTGTGTACTCTAGATTATCCGGTTAATAGTTGGGAAGAATATCACGGATAATTGAAAATGCGGATAATCTAAACCAGGGTTTCCCAGGGGGTGGGTATGAACCCTCTGGAGGCTGATGAAACTTTAAAGGAGTGATGATCAGAGGGTCGATTGGGGTTAATAACCCAATATGCACCGGTAATTAATCTGCATAATTCCGGTTCCATTGAGTATAAAAAGAAATTTATTAATAAAAATATATAATTGATTCTTTATTGGCGTAAACTTGTAGCACGTAGTAAGAAAGAAACCATATAAAATAAATACAAGCGAAAATACAATAAAATGACTTATTTTCTAAAATAATAAATCACATTATTTTTAAAACTATACATTTTTTATGCAATATGTGCAATTTAAAAAAGCAAAAACACACAACAACAACAAAAAAAAAAAAAAAAAAAAAAAGTCTAAAGCGGCATTTATTAACGTTTTGTGTGTTACCTTTATTTATTAAATATCATGTTCTTTGCACTTAAACCATAAAATTCAGTTCAATAGCAATGTCGCAAAATAATTTTAAAATGAGCCTACCTTTAGAATTTCCAATACACAGTTCCGCGCGTTGGAGATAAAGAGGTTTTTTTTTTCCACCGTAGAGTGTTGCCATTGCTCGCTTTGAAATCCTTGAGTTTGTTAATCAAAAATTCGTTAAAGTTTTACAAAATATGAAATCGATAATAAAACAAATTCCAAATTTCAAATTTGGTCTTCCACATGCCCATCTTCGGAGGAGGATTACGTCATTCAAAATTCGATGGCTCTATGTACCGTTGTTTTATCACAATGCAAGAAATATACATACATTTATGCAGATTTTGCATTATTTAATTTCTTCAAATATAATGCAGGACTCTAACATTTGGTGGCAACAATTTGAAAAGTGAAACGGACATTTATAGTGATTCAACGCAAAATCGCAAAACGAAAACAATAGTCCTTCAGGGACAAAGCCCCTTTGGACTAAAAAACACGAGGAATGGAAATTGGAACCCAAATGAGAAATAGGCTGAATATTTTTGAACGAGGTGATTTAAAAATTAAATTCATAAATTGTGTGTCACATAGTAAAAATATTGCATTAAGACATCGAGTACAGTCATCACATTAATTAAAACGGATGTGCAATTAGAATTTGTAATATTTGTTTATATTTTTAAAACAGAAAATAATAATATTGCAAAAAAATAATTAATCATAAATCCAATAATCATTTTTTGAAAATATTTGTTTGTATTCTTAAACTACCTGCTATTTTTAAGTTATTTATGTGTTATTTTTAAATTATTTAATTTTCATGTTATTTTTATTACATTGTATTACAGAGAAAAAAGGTAAAGCGGCCGATGAATTTTCAATTTCCATTGGGGAGTCGGTTAATAAATAAATTAGAACAATTCCAGTTTGACTTTTTTTTCCCCTTTAAATGTCATTTTTAATGGTATTATTTTGTGTCTTAGTAGTGTTTTAATTTCTAATATTGTTTACATTGGATAGGCGGAGATAAATATCACAGTCATAATCAGGTAATCGAATTAAATATTCATTTAAAGTTCAAATATTTTTCATTTTTAATGAATACAAATAATGGTATGAGTCAGCTGCATTCGATAGCGAAGCCTATCAGAGTTTTCTATAACACGAATGTTATAAAGCTTCTGTAAATAATATCTTCATTTAAAAAAATAAAATTATGTTAATCAATACTTTGCATAAAAGTATTGATTAACATAATTTTATTTTTATTATGCAATAATCTACGTACAAATGCTCCTCATGGAAAATCTCAACCTCGGAAACTTTTTTTTTATGAAATTTTATTTGTGTTACGCAACAATGCAAAGAAGTTTAGCTTGTATTTGTGTACGACCACTGAATACGATTCTCGATTTCAATATCTTTTATCTAGTTCAAACTTTGTCGTCTGGAAGTCTAACTTTTTGTGTATTATTTTTTATAAAGAGCAAAAATATTCCTAAATGTAAGTTTAGGGACTAGAGAAGGGTATAAAAATTACATTTCGTATTACGGTAGACATTAACCGGCTTAAATGGGACCGGAGTTAAGCCGGTTAAGAGATATTTCGGTCAAAGCGCAGATTAAAAAAGAATTATTCAATTAATGGAAATGCAGTTTTTATACTAGTTAAAATAAGCTTTTTTTTTAAATATGTCAATTTATTAGAAAAGTTTTACGTACCATTAGTGGAACTGCTTAAAAAAATTCAGTCATTTGTTTCTGCTGACCGCTGAAAAATCGTTGACCATTTTTTAAAAGCATCACATCAATGGATGAAGACGATGCCGTTGTTCCATATAGCATAAAGCCATTTCCCATACTTTTGCTCCATTTGTATGCGACGTAACGGACGTCGCATTGCCATCCTAGTCAAACCTTTCCCACCCATACCCTGGGAGCCTTTTATTTTTGAATTAAAAGGAGTGTGGGATAACGTTAATGAACAAAGTGTTTCTTCTTTTAAACTTCATACATTTTCCATTTCGTATTTAAAATACAGGGTGATCTTTTTTAAAGTGACAGTGTTTGGAGCGTCCTGTAGCACGATCTAATAACCGAAATGACACCAAACTTGGTATTTAGACTAATCAAGACATGGAATTTCAAAACATACAATCGTACAGTTATTAAATTATTAATGTTTATTTACTACATTAACTTCCCCGGTGAGGAATTAGACCACATTCAATGTGAGCACCGTTCTCAGAAATAACACCGTGCATTCTATGCACAACGTTCTCCACAGCCGTATGTAACATATCACGAAGAATATTCTGCAATGTCTTTGTTATGCTCTCGTTTAGAATAGACAAATTTGATACTCCACCAACATAAACTTGAGATTTCAAATAACCCCAGAGTTAAAAATCCGAGGCGGTCATGCAACTGGAAAACTGCGACTTATGACTCTATCATCAGTGACGTTTTGGCGCAACAGCTGCTTTACCTTATTACTAATGTGTGGCAGACCACCATCCTGCGTAAAGATTGTCTGTTGGAGACGGTTTCTTTGCTGAAGTTGTGGAATAACAAACGTTTGCAGCATTTTGTGGTACCTTTCTGCATTTATGGTGCACGTTTGAGGTCCTGTGCAATTTAAAAAAGTGACACTTTGAGTGATGGTCTCAAAAATGAATGGCCCAATTACGAATTCGGCTGTGAAACCACACCAAACAGTGACCAAACAGTGACACGAATGCAAACGTTTGCAGCATTTCGTGGTACCTTTCTGCATTTATGGTGCACATTTGAGGTCCTGTGAAATTTAAAAAAGTGACACTTTGAGTGATGGTCTCAAAAATGAATGGCCCAATTACGAATTCGGCTGTGAAACCACACCAAACAGTGACTTTTGGACAAACGTTTGCAGCATTTCGTGGTACCTTTTTGCATTTATGGTGCACATTTGAGGTCCTGTGCAATTTAAAAAAGTGACACTTTGAGTGATGGTCTCAAAAATGAATGGCCCAATTACGAATTCGGCTGTGAAACCACAGTGACTTTTGGACAAACGTTTGCAGCATTTCGTGGTACCTTTCTGCATTTATGGTGCACATTTGAGGTCCTGTGCAATTTAAAAAAGTGACACTTTGAGTGATGGTCTCAAAAATGAATGGCCCAATTACGAATTCGGCTGTGAAACCACACCAAACAGTGACTTTTGGACAAACGTTTGCAGCATTTCGTGGTACCTTTCTGCATTTATGGTGCACATTTGAGGTCCTGTGCAATTTAAAAAAGTGACACTTTGAGTGATGGTCTCAAAAATGAATGGCCCAATTACGAATTCGGCTGTGAAACCACAGCAAACAGTGACTTTTAGGGAATTTGAAAGGATTTCGTGCACGCTGTGGGGCTACTCAGATGCCCAAATTCGGCTATTTTGTGTGTTTTCGGACCCATTGAGATAAAAATGGCACTCATCTCCCCACAGAATGTGCCATGGGAAAGCATCATCAATTTCTACCCTGGCAAAAAATGATAGAACGAATGTCTCTCGCTTATCATATTCATCTGGTTTCAGTTCGTGCAAGCGGCTGATTTTGTAGGGGTAAAACAATAACGCGCCTCAAAACTCTCCATACCGTGGAATAATTCATGTCCAATTGTCAAGCTACACCCCGGGCGCTGCTAGTACAGCAATGGTTCCCTGCGATCCTTTGACAATTGCAGTTGCCACATCAGTTATTACATCTTCTGGTATGTCCTCTCCCAGCGCGAATGGTCAGTGATCCCCGTTTCCTCGAACTTCTTAACCATTTTCTTAAGACCATTCAGCGATAAAGGCCCCTTTCGTAATTTTTTTCTGGTTCGAAATTCCCGAAGAGCTGCGGATGCATGACATTGATTCATGTAATACAGCTTCACCGGTAACGCACGTTCCGGTAACGTGAGAGGTATGTCAACCGGAGCTCGTTTACTTCAGCTGAGATTATTTGTCGGAGCTCTCTACTACTTGCTTTTATAGCCCCTATTACTGGCGCTGTCATCGCACAACATTTGCATTTTTCTTTGATACCCGTGTTTTATGCTAATTCTTCTTATTGTAAGCTACAGCAGCGCCACAAAATGCCCTAGCGGCGATTTTTGGAACTGATTTTTTTTTTTTTCATTGTATCCTTTTTCCCGTGTCTTGATTAGTCTAAATACCAAGTTTGGTGCCATTTCGGCTAATAGATCTTGCTACAGGGCTCTCCAGACACTGTCACTTTAAAAAAGATCACCCTGTACATAATTAAGGAATTTTTAATTTTTGTAATGTTTTTGCTTATTTTTTAATTTTTGTACTTAAATTAACTACCGCCGGTTAAAGCGGAGATCAAGTGAAACCGAAACCGGTTAAGAAAGAGTTTACTGCATTTACAAAATTGATTTTCTTAAATTTAAAGATACAAAAACGGGAATCTTTGTGTCATTTCAAACAATCTCGGTAGCATGCGTCTTCGTGGAACAGTTGCAATAATAAAGGCCGGGTAAAGACTCTTGTGGATACGTGTATCTTTCTAGAGAAAATTGTTTGGCACGTGTTGTTTTACAACAGAAAAAGCCTACAATATATCTCCGATGTAAATTACATTTCTTTAAAAGCTCGTCATTTTCAAATATTCAGCCATTAATTTTCGTTTGCTCAAACAAAATGTACCGCAGTTATCGCCATTACCTCTTCTGCTTGGATAGTAAATAATTAATAAAGTATAAAATTAGTACAAATGTTCTAGAAAATTTGGACTCGTTGCAGAAATACGTACTGTTAATTCCAAGTTATATAGAAGTTGGCAACAGACGGCCAATAAATTATACCTCGCCTTCTTTTTCTTTGGAAGGAATGCATCAGGATTAATACTCTCGCTTAAAAATTAATCTCCTTTCCCGCCTAAATGTCACGTGCTTTATTCCACGCTTGGATCGCTCCGATGCGCATGCGACACGGCAAGTCCTGTAAATTTAGTTCGTTTGGCGCAAGCTAATTTACCGCCATTATTTATGCAAGAATAAACGTCCTTCTCCAAATGCAATCTTGGCCGCCCTAGTTTTGAAGTGTCTGCCATTTAGAGAGGGGATACCGCCCCCTTGTACGTTTGGATATATACGAAGGCTTGGCATTTTCCCTTCCTAATAAAGAATATCACAATTATATTCCCGCCAATGGGCCTATTAATGGTTCGTCAGAAGAGTTCGTGCATTTATAATTGGTCTCTTCATTTATTACTCGTAGCTTTTCAGTTGGCAGCAATTACAGGGCAACGGAAACAGGAAAACCGTTGGTTGGATCCATATTTTATCCATAAATGGAATTAGGAGGGAAGGTGCTATTAAGCATTTGTTAGCATTTGTAGTTGTTATCATGAAAGACCAAAAATGGGAGAATGTCGACATTCTCTGATGAATGTATCAAATACGTCGATGAAAGACCGAATGTTTAGTTATATTCTTATACATTCGGACCATCACCTGTGTATGTCGACAAACATAGACATGTTCTAGAAGAGACTGAAATGAGAAGTCGAAGCTAACAAGAAAGAAATTTTCCTCGATTAAATGCAATTGTGAAAGCAAGGGACTCTTGTGCAATTCAAAGTGACGTAGCAGTTTAAGTTCTTGCAATGAATGAGATTGTATAACGTCAGTCACATAATTAAGAAAGCTTATTATTGGTCTTAGTATTTTCTTTCCTCGTTTAGATTGTACTGATCGTTTTAAATTCAACAGTTGATTTACGTGTGCTGCTACGTAAGCTTTCTTCTATTTTGGCACATACCATATGTTTTAATTATAAACTTTGATTTAAAAATGTAAAAAAATATTTTTATTCAACATCTGCCATCAGTATATGATAAATGTCAACATTTGCCGGTGTCGATCGAGTTGACAGTCGGTCAGCGAGTGCCGAGTGGGTCGTCGAGTGCACCGAAAGAGTCTCTTAGTGTATCGCGGTAAGTGCATCGTCGAGGGAGTGTGTTGAGCTCCGGAAACGACTGAACCGAGGAGTCGGGAGCTGTGTATCGCCGAGTGCATCGCGAGTTGTAGCGTGGAGAGTCTCGAGAGTACGTGGAGTTCCGAGAACCGAGCAGAGTCGGGAGCTGTACTCTGGTAGTTTGCAGTGAAGCTGTCTCTAACGTTATAGCCAGATATCGTGGAGGCTGTGTCGCTGATTGTGTCAGCGTGTTTATAGTAGTTCTTCTACGACTGTAAACGTGACTTTGGAGCTGTCCTGATTAATATTGGCTAAATGAGGTGTGTTTCGATAGTAGTGTCGCCGTTATTCACTCCAAATACGCACGAACCCCGTAACGAAAGTACTAAAAGAGAGAAAATAACGCAACAATACTGATGGAAAGGAAAAAAATTCCAATTTGTATTTATTTCCTGTTCTAAATATTGCAAAGGTCTAACGTTTGGTATATATAAGAAACTTCTTTTGATTAAACTTTGTAATACAAGCGTAATGAGAGCTAAATATTAAATTCTTCAGACTGAAAGTTGTTTAAAATAATTGTAATATGTTGAACTAACTAGTAAATAATTTACTTTAATTAATAGTAAAAAAATAACAAAGTTATTTTAAAGAGTGAAACAAATACTGAGAATAAATAATAACAACCTATTTTCATTCTTCTATTTACTAACTGTTTCTCTGACGCATAAAGAGAAATGCGTAAATTTTTAAGTAAATAAATATAACTTCTTTATTTTTATAGCAACTTGAAGCTACAACACCTCATGGAGTTTCAAGTTTGATAATATTTATAACCCTAGAGGAAAATTACTACAAATTATCTTGATCACGAATGATAAATTCTCATCCGTCAATCCGGTTTTTTCTTACACTTATTAATTTTCAACTGAGAGTAAATCTCTCCCCATAGAAATGTATTCCAATTACATTACATACGTTATTCCCAATACATTACGTTAATCGAAAACAAATTATTGTACGTTACATTACAATACGTTATTACAAAGCAAAGCGATTATTCTTATTTAAAATTCATAATAAAATCGTAAAATATTCGTAAAAATTAATTAGATTTGTGTCTTCAAATCTTAGAGTAAGTTTAATATTACAAAGTAAGTTTAATTATTTAATATTACAGTTAAGTAAATACATTTTTATCTCTTACCACAGCTTTCAGCTACAACAGCTCACGATTTTCGATTTGATGAAGTTTGTAATAGTGAAAAATGACTAGAAACTATATTCACTATGAAATGAAGATGCTTTATCGATTAATATGGTTTCTTACACTAATTAATTTACGTTTACGGAAAAAAATGTGTTCACAAGCAAATAGGAAAGACGATTATTCTTATTGCAAAAATTCGTAACTGACGGTATTTATCTTTCGACAGATAATGAAAAAAAGCAAAGTTCAGGGAATTTGTATCTTCAAATCTTTAGGTAATATTTATCTCACAGTGTAAATTAATTAGCTTTATTTGTAGATTTTCTGGAGCGTTATCCAAGTTCGTTTCCTATTATTTACGAATTTTTTACCTATTATTTACGAATTATCTCGACAGACATTGTATTGAAATTAAGCTAAGGGCAATGCTGTAGTTTACTAATTTTTTGCAATAAATAATATATATATTTATTGCAAAATAATATAGAAATTATAAAGTAAATGCATGGATTTTATGTTTCCTTGAAATTAAGCTGTGTGTAAAACAACAACGGGTGAATGTTTTGCGGCATATATACTATGTATAGGGAATTTCAAAATTGATTGTATTCATGTGCATTGCATTAAAACTAAGCTACGAAAAGCTGTAGTTTGCGAATTTTTGACGACAATTTTAAGATTTTTTACAGTAAATTAGTTGGACGCATATTTCACTGAAATTAAGGTCTGGAAAAAACTACAATTTACGAATTTTTTCCAGCATGTATAAGTGGTTTCAAAATAAATTACCTCGACGCATATTACAATGAAATTTAGCTTTGTTAAAACTGCATGTAAATATACATAGATACATGTAAATACACATATTTTTTCTACTTTGATTTTGATTTTTATTTTACATCGCTCGGAATCATAATAGCCTTTGACACCTTAATGTGTTTTTCAGCAGACGCGTCGGGAAAAAGAGACAGAGCAGTGGAGCTACTAAAAAGGATTTGTTCCAAAAGAATTTTTTCGGAAATACTAATATACTCTTGTAAAAAGTTTTCTTCGCATTAAACAAGAGCTTCAATGGTCTGTTTCGGCGAAACGCGTAATGGTATTTAGCCTATTTCGTAGAACAGTTTTTTTCCCTTGAAAAGCCAACTGAGAGTGCGAGTGGGCTAATATACCATTTTTCCGCTATATTTTTTAATTTTGATTTTAATTTTTTTGATGCTTTTTGTGTCTTTATTAATTTTGATTTTAATTTTTATGTATTGGCATATTATATATTGGCAATTTTAAATTTTTTATGTATAGGCTTTTTATATATTGACATTTATAATCCATGTTTTTTGTAACTTTCTAATATATATATTTATTTTTTCCGTCCATCTTTTTTTCATGTGAGTTAACTTTTCACATTACACAACGGTCAGATTAATTAAATTTTTTTTTGAGCAATAGCAAGTCTTCCAGCACTAAAATTTAGCAGTTTTATCGCGCTTATACCGTTTTTCTAGTTTTACCAGGCAAATTTCTTATTGTTTATGTAGTACTATGTTACAACATTTCGTGGAGCTACAACTCCTGGTAACTTTTGAGCAAGGTTGCTGCAATGTTCCTACCTACTACTATTCTTTCAAATCTTTTTGCAGCATTATGCGCAAAAGTTTTTGAGACCAGATAGGTCTTTTGTCTAATTACCAGTTCGCTTTACATTTTCTTATTCAATTAAATATACATCGAGATATACTGAGTGATATATCAAAAGATGAATATATATAAAGATATATATATATATGTTCATCTTTTGATTATATATATATGTTACGGTGAAACACCGAAATCTGGAGAATGTCGACTTTCACCGGTGAATGTCAACATTCACATAGTCTCTTGGTGTATGTCCGAAATATTTTCCAAATACTCTTATTTCTGACTTACACCGGTCAATGTCGACATTCACCATGTACTAATGGTGAATGTTGAACATTTAACAATATTATATTTTCTTCTCCGTAATTCAGTTGCGAATAAACGCACTCGAGACTTGAAATAAGAACTCAAGAACATGAGAACCTAAAACACACAATATATTCAAAATGAGAAGGGAAAATAATAGAAGTTAAAAACTTACTTACAGTACGTTCTAAATGAGAAAATAAAATAACAGTCATAAAAAAAACTTACTAAATTATGTGATTCAAATCTTGTTTATTGCAACAACTTAAACTATTATGGCACTTTATGATCTCCCTTTACGACTTTTACCAGAGCATATCTGTGATTGTCGACATACACCGGTGAGGGTCCGAATATGCAAGAATGTAGTGAAATATTCGGTCTTTCAACCGACGTATTTGGTGAATGTTGATATTCTCCGGTGAAAGTCGACATTCTCCAATTTCGGTCTTTCACGGTAACATATGTATTTAATAACAAGTTTGAAAGTAAATTACCTCGACGCACATTCATTGAAAAGTCTTAAAAAATGCTAAAATAGAATCTTACCGTTCATGTTTTGGTCACGTGACTCACAACATGCGTGCAGTTCATGCGGTGGCAAAAGGTTCCAGAAACCCGACCGCCGCCGGAAAGTGCTGGGGCGCAGCAGAGACAGAAACTCACACAGAGTAGAAGGAGCTAGGGGATGCGGGCGGTGTCGTCGCTGGACGAGTTGTGTGTGGCGGTTGCGGTTAACACCCGCGCCTCGCGTCCGCCGGGTTGCCATGGTGAAGCCGCCAAATTTCCGAGAATGATGGTCCCGTATCTGGCAACGCGTCTCGTTCCGTTGATCTCGGGCTCGTATTGATTGTGTGTGCACCTGTGACGAGGATTTGAATGAGCTGTCGTTGACGTGAATCATATAAGCGTCATTCCTTAACTAAGCTCTCAATTGTCCTTAACTAAGCTAATTAACCGATCTTAATTATTTTACGTTAATAAATAGCAAAATTAACGGACGCGGTTGCTGCAAGTTGCGTAGTACAAGACGTTAAAAATACTCCTTTTATTAATTCCAGCTTTGCATTCGGTATTTACCAGACGGATATATTAAATGTATTTTTAACTGACGTCAATATATGCATAAAAATAAATTTCAATTAAAAAATAAATAAATATATAAAAAGCGAAAGAAATTCCGAAATGATTCTGATTTCAGCGTTGCTGAGCATCGCAAGTTACCAGTCTGTTCTTGGACTCACTCCTGTTTACAGAATTTTTTAGCCTTTTTAGCTCTATTATTGAACATCTTTCCACCACACTCATGGCACCAAAAATTCAAGAAAAAATTACAAATTAGGTTAAAACAGCATACCTTTAAACCTACCGGAAGGAATGTTATAAAATTTTTATACATTCCCTCTATTATCTCTTTTAAAACTACCCCCCCCCTCCCGGTTTGCGAACCTTTCGATTGACGAACGACTTTGAGGTTTTGTTTGGAAAAGCCTCGAAAGTTATCTGCTTAACCTTCGAGGGGGTGCGGCGCCGAATTTGCTGTCATTTCCGTTCAGCCGGCAGCGAGCTAAGCCGTATGTTTGTTTAGAATGTTTCAATACATTTCATTAAAACTAAATTTGATCACATTTCATTGAGACTATATTTATTTTTTAACTTTAATACTGTCGGTCTCGCGGACCGACGCCAGCCAAACGAAAATTCCAGTGCCGGCCACACGAAACGTTCACTGCCGCGCTCAACGTGTAAAGGGAAGGGATGCCTTCGTGGAGGACTCTTTAAGGGAATCTGGCTCCTATGCACATGGGAATGGTGAGCCGACCATTAGGAATGAATTCAGTTCCTGAGTGCAGGTTTCATTGTAATTTTTTCATTCATTTTAAATATTTTTATTATAGCCATGTGTTATTTAAAGAAAATTAAATGATGAAGAATGTTTATTTGTATATTAATCTCTTTCGTATTGTGGCAAAACGACGGCACCTACAGCCACCAAAACTTTAATACACTTATTCCTTTACCCAAACATGGACATTTCGGAGATCGAATTTTTAATTTCGGAATTGCTTTTAACTTAATCTCATATTTTGTAAACGTTTAACAGATTTTTGTTTAACAAACTGCGCGATTTGTAAGTCATAAATGGCAACACTGTTCGAAATAAAACATTTTCAACTGAAACAGGTTGCCATTCGTCAAAATGTAAGATACTTATCTTTCAATTTTAATCCATAAATCCGGCTGTTTGAAAGAAATGTTGCCACTGCCTCAAATATAATATTTAATATCTAAACGCAACAGCCTGTTGCCGTTCAGTAACATATGACACATTTAACTTTCATATTTAACCTTTCTGTTACTGAGTAGTAAACCAAGAGATTAAAAAGCAATAAACTCAGTTCTTAAAAGTATAATTTTTATTTTTCAATGTAATTTGTTTAAATAATAATGCATTTAAAGCACGAAATATTAAACATTTTTGTTAAATCACACTAGCTGGACGCATTAAAATCATTATATACTTTTTTATAACTCATTTTAGGGTAAACTCATTTGCTATGTAGTGCTTCAATAAAATTTGGTTTACCGAAAATCTTTTACCCCAGGTCCCTGTAAGAAACTGTGCTTAAAGTTCTTTGACTTCTCTGAACTTCTTTAAAGTTAACAAAAACAATTCTACTTTGACAATGCAAATAAATGCAGAGTTTCGTTTCGAATAACAGCTGGCTGGAGGTTGAAGCACAATTTCTGTGTCGAATCTATTAATGTTTCTACATTCAAAATCTCCCCTTTGGAACAGGCACATTATGTTCACAAACAGTTATCAAAAAGAGTTTATGAAATGCTTCTTAGCATTACCATACATTAAGTACCTTTAACGGGAAAGGAAGTAGAAATTATAGGCTGAAAAAATTACAAGGAAAGTATTGGTCAACATGCAACCGGTAACTAGTACATACAATTAAGCATTGTCAGTAATCACGAAATGGCAGATTGACTAAACAGGCAAAAGATTATCTTTCTACTGCTTAGAAACGTAAGTCATTAAATTTGAATAAATCACTGGAAAAAGCACTTTTAAAATTTGTTATGTGGTTAACTTATAACATGTCGAAAATTCGAAGCGAAAAGACATAAGGGTTATTGAAAAGGATAAATTATTAAACGACCTTAGTGTTCTTGGAAACAGTCAGTTATCAAAAAGATAAGAAGACGAAGATAATCCCTCTGGTCTGAATCAAATCACATCCATAGTTCATTCACCTTCTTGACTTTCAGCCCCAAATTACGTCTCTTCAGAATGTCTACACGCACCATAGGAACATAACTAAGTAGATGTTATGCAGTGGCTTCATGTTTCTTGCACTTGGTACAAGTTGAGAATGTTTTAGTACCACAGTAAAAGCTGAGCATCTTTAAATGTCTTAAATTGACAATTGCATAGCAACCCCTGACCGGAAACGTGGAAACGTCAGGGGTCAGTGAAGCCCCAAAAGAATGATTTATTTGAAGTATTTATTGGACATCATGAGAAGAAATTGTGTACATATGAATACAGGTCTAATGTTTGCACTATCAGACGCTAAACATGCCTGATACCGACCCGAACACCGACTGCCGGACATGGTCGAACACATCAGGAATTAATTTGATTATAGCAGCAATGCAGACGAGTCTTGCCACGAGATCCATTTCAGACTCTGTAGGATCATGATACACGATACCTTTGAGGGCTCTTTACAGAAAGAAATAAAGGCTCTGTAATCAGGTGAGCGTAGGAGCCAGGGAACCGGTTCACCTAGCCCAGTCCATCGGTACGGGAATGTTCAGTTGAAATGCCTTCGAACAACCAGTCCAAAATGAGCAGGCGCCCTATCATGCTGGAACCAATTGTCTCGCCTCATATTTGCTGGAACATTGTCAAGTCAATCAGGAAGAACGTCTCCATAAAGGTGCGATAATTGACGGCGGTCATGTGGGATAGTAAAAGGTATCGCGCAACCAAGCAGTCGCCAACCAAACCTGCCCAAACATTTACTGGGAAGCGACGTCACCTCATGGTGGTTCTCTTGAGCCCAAAAATACGCACCGTGCTGATTGAATGCATCATCTCTGTTGAATGTAGCCTCATCAGTAACATAACAACACATAAGCTGGGAAATTCAGATCTCGGGCACTTTGCTGCAAATACCACTGTGCGAAACGCACACGTGCCGGGTTATAATCGAGGAGCAGTAACTGAACCATATGAAGATGAAAAGCGTGTAAGGACTCGGCGTTCAAAACACTACAATAAGCACTTGTAAGGCAGACCAACGGAGCGTTTATGCTGGTATTGGGGTTAGTCTCCACAGTATCCAACACACTTTCTTCCACAACAAACAAAAGCATTGACCGTGGCCCTCCTGTTCTTTTTACTCTTAATGACCCTTACTACCACAAATTTCGATGCACACAGGCAGATACACTATGATGCAGTTGTATATCTAGGAAGCGTTCTCCATAAATTCGTTCAGTGGCCCGTCCCTCAGCTATTCCATACACTAAGTGCACGTACGTATACCAACACCAATATTCAACTACCTCTGCTTTACCGTGCGAAACACGATATCAACAATTCAACTGAAATACTGCTTTTTTCCGGTGCATGACTTTGCTAGAACCCTAACAAGGTAAAGATCCTTGAAGGCGTAGGCAAGGAGGGGGACAAGGAAGGGGATAACCTTTCGTTACTAGCAGAATACTTACTGCAAGGTGGTACTGCTAGCAGTCATTCTTGAATGAAGGTGTACGAGAAGGCTATGTCTGGAGTGTGCAAGGTATTAAGTCACTTGATAGGTGCGCCAATAGGGACTTCGAGCGCAGAGAGCTTATTCATTGGCTTCTTGTGGATCCCAGTGCAGTCTTGTGGATGAAGTTGAGAGTGGTCTTTGAGACTTTGAGAGCCAGTCCTTAAGCTTTGCTGAAGGAGCTTAGCTATTGTGTCTGGTAGGTCATGTGATTAGCTACATCGATATTTATCTTTCGAAACCAGCATGAAGCGGGATTGGTAAAGTCCATACAGTACAGATGCGATAAATTAAAATAGGAAAGTACGTAAACACTATATATAATATGTGCAGTTGCATCTGAGTTACTGAAAGTCCATTGTCACTTCAGTGGCATAAAACAGTTTAGGTACAGGTTCCACTATATGCCATGATTATTGTGTATATTTGCACAACTCGTTCAAGCTTGCTGAGGTGGTGTCCGAAAGGATGCATGACAGTAAAGGCAGATGACTGATATAGGCTGAAGGCAGAGACATGAACGGAGGTAAAGAGAGATGATTTTTGTCATAGAAGCAGCAGCCAGCATCTTGATACAATTAGCGCAAAAGCAGAGCAAGAAATTTGAAGTGCAAACCATGAAGTTCTAGCTTCTGTTGAAGTGTCCAATCAGATGTGATATTGAGAAGTCACGTCAATGAAACAGTGCTTGCTTCAGTCTTCACATTTGAGAAAATGTACTTTCCAGGCGATTACTTATTTAATTCCATGCATACATTTTTATAGCAAAATGTTCAGAAAAATACGCACAATATTTCTAAACTGCAGTAGAATATTACCAAAGAATTAATTTGAAGTAGTAACTTTAGCTGTATCGTCCATTCAGATGAGAAAGAGAGGTTACGCGGATAGGACGATTCTTTCACCAGTATTCGCACTTGAAAATATGCTTTCAGGGATTTATTTGTACTTTCGAAATGGTTCAAAATATGCATGTTGTATATCAAAATGCTCAGAATAATGTATACAAGTTCGACAAAAATAGCATTTGGAATAAAAGGGATAGTCAAGTAAAAATGCAACGCAAGTTAAAGTGTCCAATCAGATGGGAACGAGCGGTCACATGAGTTGAATCAGTTCTTATAATAAAATTATCACTTCTAACTTTGGTGTATCTGAGAATTACACATTCAAATTCATCCAAAAGTAGGCATTTGATATTCAGAACACTCAAAAAAATATATGCAATATTATGAAATTGAAAGTCAGCACCCAGGAATATTTTACAATCCACCAGATGATAATAGAGGGAAGTTAGTCTTGAATTAAAGGCAGTCAAGTCCTGATTGGGTGTCAGGGTCTTTAGGCTGCTCAGTGCAGTAAAGTAAAGTGGGAAACTTATCATCCATCATGAAAGCGGCAAATGGACGCGAGTATCGATCATCTTCCAGAATTTCATAGTGGACGGTGCCAAAATACTTCACTGTCGTTCATTCCTTGGAATTTTTAAAGAAACATTAATTTGCTTTCCAGGGGCTCAACTTTTAAGTCACTGTCCATAAGCTTGTTTCTTACATAATAGCGGGCGTTGGTCATGACTCTCAAGAACTTTTGATTGTACGGTTTGACGTTTATAAATGTCATTTTTTGTAGCAACCGCCCATGCCGGATATGTATAAGTGAGAATGGACTTGGTTGCTGAGAGATAGATTAATATTTTCTTGGTTAGGTGGAGTTTAACACATCTTCCTACTATGGGAATCAGGAAGTGCATGACATATAGAGCTTTGTGTCTGACAAAATTAACATGGTCGGTCCAGGTGAGGCGGTCGTTAATGTAGAATCCCAAATATTTTGGCTTTTTTCACAATCGCAACAAGTTCGTTGAACAGAAGCAGGTTCTTGGTCCCTACTGTATTTTCTAATTATTAGTAGATGGGACTTTTGGGCGTTAATGACTACTTTCCAACGTCTACACCATTCTTCGATGGCAGGGTTGTTATCCTGAAGCTTGCGTACGGCATGATTGCCATTTGCCAATTTAACGGCTAATGCCGTGTCATCAGCATAGCATGCCAATAGAGAACAGTGACTGGAAAGTAGTTTCGGGAAGTCAGAGACGAAGTACAGATATAAAATGGCCCCGATAATGGATTCTAGGTACTGCAAGTTCACCGTTCTTATACCGTTACCTGCTCTTTCCCTGGAATGAGCGAAGAGGGAACTGGAGGGAAACGTGAGGGTTGGCTATCGCTCGAATGAGGAAATCCTGACTTTCCCACCCCCCCCCAGCACTCTCGTACAGAGCACCACTTAGCGGCATACAATGGCATTTCCGATCATGGTCTGCTATGGAATTTTCAATCCTTATGAAGTGTCCTACCTACCAACCCTAAAAGTTTGTAGCTATATTTTTGAGACACCCTCTGCATTTGCGTCTTCAAGAAAATATTACTGCGTTGAAATCCGTTCTTGTTATTTTTGCTTAATTTTAATGCATTTACCGTAATTCTAAAAATATCGCGATTCATAATTATGTAAAAATAAGGTACGGAAGCTGATTAATAAGAATTCATAATTACGAATAAATCTGTTTTGATCTTCCTGTTGCTAAACTGCATAATTCTGCTATTGTAACCCCACGGCTCAATGAGCGCCACCTAGCGGCTGCCGGAAGAAACACCGGCCAAAAAAAAGACTCTAGCTTTCAAGTCGATGTATGGGAGTCATGAACTAAGCATGCTGTTTCCCCGAGATGTTGTTCCCCGAGATTTACTTTGTAACTTAAAAGTGGAATTATAACGTCCTTAATTGTAATGTTTTATCTTAATTGTGTTTTGTTAATTAAAACTATTTAAAAAGGCCAAGTGAAGGCCTTTTGTTTATGGTAGCTTTGGTTATAGTTGGCGCCCAACGTGGGACCCCACTTTGTGAGGGCGCCGTTTTAGATAGGATCATAGAAGAGTCCTGTATAGTGTAACAAGTATTTATTAAAAGGTTTAAGTTACACACGAACATTACATTTAACTTTAAGAAAATTACAGACCAAGAGTCTGATACAACCTGTCAAGTTAGACACTTGGCTAAGTCCTTCTCTGGCTACTCACCAGAGGGTATCCTTCTGTCACCATTTAGTCCAACAGTTTAAATAAATAATTACGAATAAATCTGTTTTGATCTTCCTGTTGCTAAACTGCATAATTCTGCTATTGTAACCCCATGCTATTGTAACATCATGCTAAATTAAAGGATTGGTTACACTATTATAAACAATTATTACCGCAGTTTTTAGATATACATATTCAGAATTTTACTGTTAATTTTCCAGAAGTGTATAAAAGATTAATCATAGAATAAATTTAAATTAGACATAATATTCCGCGGCGATTTCTGCAGCAAAATTAAGTTCGAAGACCCTTTCATACTTTTGAGAAATGACGCTGCAGCACAAAATTCTGTGTCATGAATTTCAAGAGTGGCCAAGAAGCGCTTAAAAACGATTTATTCTCTCGGACAAATAAACCCCAATTCTCTTGCAACCTATCTTGTATTAATTAACTAGTTAGCATGTTTTAAATGTTTGCTATAATTTCTTCTATCTATATTCCTCAGCAGAATACAAATTAGCTTTGAGAGTATTTAAGCTGAGGGTTTTGAAGCTTAGTGACAGGGATCTTTTGGTACTCTCTTCGCCCTGTTAGAATTTCTCGCCAGGTCCACCTGAAAGTGATATTCCGGCTTTGGCATTCTTTCAGATGCCAAAACCGGAATATAACGAACTGGTAAAACACGAGATTAAAAACTTACAAGCTGGTAAAACACTGATCCAGCTTATAGATTATTTTGTTGAATGTGTAATCTCATACTACGTTACCTGTGCTTGAATTAAACTTATTTTATTGCTTAATTTGCATCGCCAACAGTGGTGGTTTGTTTGTAGCACGAGTCGTGCCTTTTATGTTCAAATTCAAACTAAATAAAAAGGTTATTTAAACTTCCTCAAGACCTAGTCAGAATATTTCACACGTAACGGTAATAACTCTTCAACTTGTCTAGTAGATTCTGCATTATTTAACTTCAGATTTCACACCAATAGCAACCCAACATTCTAACTAATCTGTAGCTTCAATAAGTAAAATTTTTTGACTGTTCAGTGATCCTCTCTCAGATTGTTTTGATTACTGTCATTTTTGAAAAACTATTTCTAAACTTAAACATTGATGAGATGAGTGCGTTTACGCCACATCCTATTTTTACTTCGTTGTACTAAGTAAAAAGGAAGTATTGTAATCGCGAAAAGTTTCAGGCAGCATACTTCAACGAAAAAATGAAAATCCATTTTGACTGCTATAGAATGTAATTTAACGATGTTTTTGCGTGATATCTGTACGTATAGACAGAATAAAATACTCTTTTCCTTCAAAAAAATTATAAAACTGCTTTAAAATTAATTCTGAAGAGAATTTTTTGTGGCGTCTGTACGAACGTATGTACGTATGTATCTCGCATAACTCAAAAACGAGTAGCCTCAGAACTTTGAAATTTTGTATATAGGACTGCTATAACATGTAGATGTGCACCTCGTATTTTGGTTGCAATCGGCCGCACCAAACATATATCAATATATTTATATATATATCCACTCTGTTACCCGGCTCAGTGATCTCAATTTCTTTACTCTATGATTGTAAATTGTACATTTTTTGCTTTAAATATGATTGAATTATGTTCTTATCTTCCGGTTAAGGTTTTTATGCCTTTAGTAAATCTCTATGCACTACTTTTGGAATTATCAACAATTTTAAAGTTGTTTAAGTGCCGCTAAGCCTAATAATGTTCTTGATGGCGGCCATTGCTTGTTTACATTTTGAAACAGCAGGATAGTGGATTTGTTGCCAATGTAGAGAAACTTAGCTTCGCAAGAACAAAGATAGCGCCTTCATTTATTATTGCGGATTAAATCATGCTTAATCCTTTCTGGAATTTTTTCGAGGAAATAAAGTGTTTAAAATTTACTTCGTAATTTTTAATACAGATATTTTAAATTTTTATGTATTTTTGCCTTGTCGCGAAGTGAGAACTGAATTATTGGAATGAGAAATACTCAATCGTCTGTGAAAAACTGTTTCTTTTTTGTTTTGTTTGCTTAATTTCTTTTATACATCGTTCTAGCTTTATTATAGTATTTGAATAGAACATGTGGGACGATTAGATAATTCTTTAAATAATGTAAATTTTGTGCATTCTGAGTTATAATATGAATGAAATATAATGCTGTTAAGTGAACCTAGCGCCAGAATGTCGCTATGGTAAACAAATAGAATGAATTTTAAATAATACATTTATTCTACTGTGGTTTATGCGCTGTCGGCGAAGTAGATTTAATTCAATCCAATACGTTTGAATGAAATGCAAGAAAAAATGCGTGTAATTTAATATTCCGTACAGTCATGTGGTGTACACATCAGATTTTTTTCTTTTCGAACATTCTTAGTCTTTGCCATTTTTTATCTAACCCTATCTCAATCATACTAACCAAGGTACTGTCACTGGTAACGCTGGAAATGATTAACTAAAGCAACAATGAATGATAATAAAAATCATAAAAATTCATTATAATTTAGCTATTGATTTTAAATTGATTTTAAATGATGATAAATTTTTAAAATTCACAGTTTTAAATACATTAGACTAATATCTTATCCTTTCTCCAAAATAAAAGTATTAAGACACGATTCTATTTTGAATTGCTTTCCGAATTGTAACAAAGAATAATTAAATTAAACATTTTGATTTTTTCCACTGTTATTAAATCTTCCGCCCAGACGGTATAGTGGTTAGAGGAGACCACTGCTATGCCAAAGGGCTCGGGTTCGAAACCTGGAGTAGGCATGGATGTAAACTGTCAGTCACCTCATCGGAGTAAACGACAGCCACATGTTAGGTACCTCCGTAATAAATGGCCACCACTTCTGGTGAGTAAACGTATTGGAGAAGAAAAAAAAGGAATCAAAATGTCTGAACTTGTTTTACAACTCCAAGCCGCGTAAATTTTTACAGTTGAAGATATCCGAAGCAAATCCCGGTATCTTCATTAACTTAAATTCTAAATGTAAAGAATATTATAGTAAACATAAAATACAGTATGGCAACACTTAAGTGGCCTAAAATATAATGATTTTAATGATTCCAGCTAGTGTTATTGTGTGGATAAATCTAGTAATTAATAATTATATAAATAAGAACTACGTTGATTTCTTAGTTTTTTGATTCATTACAGACAGATTTAGCTTGGAAGAAATACTGAATATTTTAAGCTTATTAATGGAAAAATACTGACGCGTAAAAGACCGGGGAGGGAACAGATATTTGCACTGACGCGTAAAATATGCATTATTTCGGGAACACCATTTTTTTTTTTTTTTTTTTTTAATAGCTGAGTTTTCTGATTAAATTAGAAGCATAGGTACCTTACGCTTTTGCCGCCACAAATCGTTTAAGTCGCTGAGTTTTCTGATTAAATTTGACGAATTTGCTTTGAAATGGTAGAATTTGTTAACCGAAGTAAGTGTCATTAAATTGGCAGCAAATATGAAATAAGTATTTTAAAAAAATTTCAAAATTTGAGCTTTAAAATTAATTTGATCTTATGTTTGGGTAGAGGATTTACATATGTTTGGCGGCCTCTTTCCGTCAGTGTAAGAGGGAAAAACATACATATAGATACAGATTCTTCATTATTAGTCCCAGCGATTATACTAATAATTGAAACAAAGCTTCTTAAATAGGGATAAAAACAGAAATTGACCATTCTGAGTACTTCGCAATGATCCTAGTCATTAAAAATGCCGCAGAAGTAACCACTGAATAAAACAGACAAATTCTTCACTGAATTTGACCTCACCGGGATGCACTCGAGCTGGAGTCAAAGTCGGTCGAATTTATATATTTCAATTAAAAAAAAAAAAAAAATAAGGAAAAAAATTAAGAAGTTTCCAACACTACTTGGCTTTGAACATTCGGTAAGCAATAGTGTTCGTGCTGTCATCTATTGGCCATTTAGAAAACTAGGTATTTTTGTAATTTGCTCGTGCTGCCATCTGTTGAGTGTAAACTGAAACGTAGTGAAATATTCTAGAGGCATTGATTATAAAATAAAACGAGTTACTGGGAACGAAATTACATAGGTATTTCAACTGACATCAGAAGTAGGAATTTTCATATTTGTTGCCTTTTACTGCAAAGCGGAAATCGATATTCTTTATTTGAATTAAGTACTCATGCTTTACATTTCGACTTCTACGTCTGTACTTACATTTTTCTTCAGTAGATGTCGCCAGTTAATAACATGTAATACGCCCCATACATTTGTTACATCTGTTTTAAATCTACTATAGAATTATTTAAACTGCCGACTATTGTTTAAGCGGCATCAGAAGCAACTGGAAAACATTATCCGGGAGAATTTCTTTCACTCAAAAAACCCTTTCCTAATACAAAATAATGATTCTTTTTTTTGCCATTTCTTATGTTGTCAGTTATTGCAAATGAAAAGCCTTGGTAGATTTGTTGAAAACTTTTAAAATACACCTAAGCTTGACTTAAGACTTCATTATTAATAAACATTTTAAAAGATGGTGAACGGATTGCTTGCTCGAATGGCTTAGGCAAGAAGACCTATTTACAATATCGGAATGTTTTGTTTTCCCTAGAGAAAAGAATAAAATTTTGAAAGATAGTGTATGCTAAAGGAATCGTTTACTCAGATGACTAATACTTCAGTCCAATCCAATTGCTTTCGCTCGCACTTGGTTTCAACTACACAGAGTTATTACCAAAAGTTCAGAGTTGCCGAAGGCTAATCACGGTAGTAAAATAAAAGAGATGTACTTTAGGTACATCTGTCACCCGGAGGCGAAAAAAAACTTTCAGAGCTTGGGACTGGCATTCCTGGTCGTGGTGGCAAATGTTGCATTCAAAAATAACAAAAGTCGTAATTATAAAACATAGAAAAAAGCTGAAAACTATTTACATAAATACAACTACCAAGACGGGTTGTGATGTATGGTGCGGGGTCTTTTGACCACATATTCAACAGTAGGGTCATAATCGCACAGGCTTCTAATAGAAGCGTAGGAAGAGGTTCTAAGGCTTTCAAAGAAATTATGTGAAGTGATCAAAATTTGTTCATGCATGGCCTTCATATTCAGATCCTCCTGAATTTGAGAGTTCCTCACAAACCACGGTGAGTTCACAATCGCTCTAAGTATTTTATTTTGTATTATGTCTAGTTTAGCACGCTCAGTCTTGTTGGCTGTCGCCCATGCTGGCACTGCGTATAACATAATCGGTCTGATTAAGGACAGATACAGTGATCTTTTGATTTTTATCGATAAGTTAGACTTCCTTCCAATCAAGCTGTAAAGGGCAAAGAACGCAGCACTCGCTTTTTCCGCTACGGCTGTAACATGGTATTTAAAGGTAAGCTTGCTATCTACAATAACTCCTAAATACTAATAGGAGTCAGCCATCGGAACTGTATTGTTTTTAATTTTGATATCCGTATTAACAATTACATTCTGCCTGTAGCGTCTGTAAAGCACAACACAGCATTTACTAGAATTTAAATTGATTTTCCAATCTTCGCAGCATTTCGTAACGATATTTACTTTGAATTACAGTTTTTCCATTGCAAGAGGCGGGCTGACAGAATCCGTAAGTACGACAGTGTCGTCAGCGTATTTTAGAATCTCGGAATCCAAGGGATTTGGGAGGTCATTTATAAATATATTGAAAAGACAGGAAGCGAGGACTGCTCCTTGCGGGACACCACTGTAAATTATCTTTTTCATAGAAATTGCATTTCCACACTTACTTGGAATGTTTTACGGTAAAGATATGAGATCATAAGTTGAATAAAGCTGACCGGGAGCAGGAAATTGCTGAGCTTATGGGTAAGTCCTTGAGTGCTACACTCGATCGAATGCCTTTTCGAAATCGAGGAAGCACGCAGCGACTGCCTTCTTTTTTTGAAAGTTGCCTGCAATATATTCAACCAGATTTAAAATTTGATGCGTAGTGGAATGACCGCTTCGAAATAATTGCGAACTGTCGATGAGGTCAAGTCTCTCAAGGTGATTGGTAAGTCTGATTTTTAGAACTTTTTCAAAAACCTTTCCTAAAGCAGGAAGCAGACTAATCGGCCTGTAACTAGTTATTAATTTCGGGTCTTTACCCGGTATACTTCCGTACCATATGACGCAGTTAAATATCTGAATATGTGATTCTCTACCGAGAATAAACGGAATCAATATTGTCGTGAATATCTGCAAATATTTAAATTCTATCATGATGCTTAATAACGCTTATAAAACATATATGGCTTAGAATTATTTTTATAAGGCTTTTAATGCATGGACGCTTGTAATGCCCAAAATATATTGTCGAATATATTTTGGGCATTACAAATATATCAGACGATAGTGTACTGCTTATTCTCACTTTTGCGGTGTATCACTTTTAGAAGGCTTATAACGCATATAATGTTATTAATTTATCCTGATTTTTCCGTCGTATCACATTTCGACGTGTAACTTATTTTAGCGGCCCTGTTAACAGATAATAACATACGTACACCTAAACATAGAGCATTAGTACTTTTCAAAACGTTCTCAGCTCGGTTTATAAAGTACGTTCTATAAGATGTACTAAAGTCACGCGTGTTACAACCTTATTCTTCGCATGTACGTTTCAACGTACAACATCGATGCTTTTCGAAACGTTTACAGTATGTGCTCCAAAGGAGATTCTACTCGAAGGGGTAAAGTTGGGCATCTTACAACCGTGCTCTTAGGACGTACATTTCAACGTACAGCACTGGTACTTTTGGAAATGTTTTGTGCATGTGCCATAAAAGTGCATGCTATTCACGTTGTATTTAGAACAAATACCTACTTTTAGACATCCATTGCCCTAGCAGTAGGTGAGTGGTTAGCTGAATACAGGTAGTTTAGCCTGCGTTTGAGCCCAGTGATAACGGTACGAGCCAGGCTCCCCTTCACTCAGGCACATAACCCTTTTGTACTCTGCCGTACTAAAGCAAACAGCAAATTATTCATTTTAGAAACATGTCTTAGGCGATCATTTTTATATCGCTGCCGTATTGCTTAAAGGAAACATATTTATTAAACATCTGTCATTTGTTCGTATAAAATACTTAGCAAAAAGGTATTTGTTTCAAGAATAATGTAAATGTTACTTTTCAAATAATGCGTGAACAATTACAAAGTTAAAAAATGTTTTGTTTTTAAATGTTTGCTTTTAGGACGGTAACATAAATTGCTTTCTATATGTGTGTGTGTATACGATAAAAAGTAGGTAAATTTAATACAATTTAATTACTTGTAAATTTAATACAGTTTAATTCTTTTAATTTAATAATAGCCTCTTAATTTATTTTTAATTTGGCTACTTCCCCTTTATTCTAAAAATAATAATAGCATTTCTTCATTGCGTCATTCCTAGATTAATCTGGGGCGCAAAGTTTTCGTAACGCTAGTGACTTAGTTATTTTGGAACCTAAACCCTTGAGAACTGAAACCTTTGTAAACAAAAACCTTCCTCTTTTGGTTAACTACTATATTGGATAAATTGGCTTGTATTTCTGTTGCTGCTTGGACGCCATTTTATTTCGCTGTGTCCACTACCCATCGCCAATAGTATTTAGAAATGTCAATGTTCTGAAAATAGGCATGGTTAGTGCTAAAAGAATTGTGGCTATAAATGTGAGTTTAAATAAAAATGGATTTAAATCTGCCTCGAGTGTCAAATTTCTTATTCATTGTGGATCAGCATTTCGGCACATGCATAATTAGATGTTATAGCAATCTAGTATGCAAAATTTCAACGTTCTACTGCTCATCATTTTTTATTTCTGTGAGATACATACCTACAGACGTAACGAAACACTCCATTTTAATTCCATTTTAGAAAAAAATACTCCTTTATTCTGCTCATACGTGCAGATGTCATGCAAAAAATTGTAAAAATGGATTTGAGAACGCTCAGAATGGAAATTTCTGTTAAAATCTAAGTACTGAAATTTTTCGCATTACAGCACTTTCGTACAAAGAAGTTAAAAAAGCTGTAAAACGTAATTGGGTACCTATTAAAAACTGCATGTGCTATGTGCTAGGACGCGCGTAATCCAAACTATCAATTTTAATTCATATTGTATGTGTTCTAAAAAAATTCAGTAATTTTTTCAGAAAGCTTAAATATTTGTCCCATGAGAAATTTTATTGACATAAAAGAATCGGCATGTGTTAACGAAAGAGGTAGAGATTAATTTCAGCTAATGTTTTTATTAGAGAAAAAACATACATTAAAAAATAATCAGTACGAAATGCAACTCTGTGATTTAAATTAAATTATTCGACGTTCGATTTCTTCCCCGGTACAGATCCTTCAGTCGTTCCGAGAAAGCCTTTAA
Organism: Stegodyphus dumicola; assembly: GCF_044657685.1. Taxonomy (NCBI): domain Eukaryota; kingdom Metazoa; phylum Arthropoda; class Arachnida; order Araneae; family Eresidae; genus Stegodyphus; species Stegodyphus dumicola. The sequence goes on along the minus strand of NC_140769.1, from coordinate 265,111,796 downwards.
TAGTGTCTTCTCCATAAGTCTCTTCAAAGGACCTTTCATAATCGCATTATAAACTTCTTCTGGCAAATTTTCCAACAAATCGGAAAACGCGCCGTCACTGTAGTAGCTATAAACATTTTGCTGCTCAATAACAACGTTCTCTATTTTGTATCCTCCATCCCTAAAAGAAAAAACGATTAAGATTATAATTTGAGATACGATAATAGACTCTTAATTTGATAATTTGAGATATATAAATTTGAGATTTTTTTAATAACTTGAGATACGATAATTATCTCTTAATACGATGGTAACAGATAAACATCTTTCTTCATAACTGAAAACCTACACAAAGACGCCGCCGGTTAATGTGACCGTGGATAATGTTATTATTCGGACATTGGCATCGAGTTGCCAACTCTCTTCTTCAGCGTTCTGTATTTATTATTTCGTGAATCTGTTAAGTTGATGTACAGGTGTGTATATCACACACATGGTCATTATGGCTTTATTTGTCAATGAGCCGGATGCATTGGGTAAAACCAGCAATATCCCGGCAATACTTCCATTGATTGATTGATTGATTGATTGATACTAAGGCAAAGGCAGTCTGAAATACAAAGTTTTTGAGTTCTTCGAGAGATAAATTCTTATGTACACTACGGGAGAAGGAAAAAAAAAAAAAAAAAAAGACAGTTCTATATTTTCTCGTTTTTACTGGGCCAACTGACGAAATTCAAATTGCGTTTTTCATATCTCGAAAGCACGACTTAGGATATATATACTAAATTTATATATAGTTTTGTTCTGATATAGGTATTTTAACACAAAATCGCACTTTTCTGAAATAACATGCCATTTTTTTCCTATGTTTCGATTCTACGACTCAAATTATGCCTAAATATTAAATTTTGTAAAATTTCGTGCGAAATTAACGGAGAAATATAAAAATTTATCTTGGCGTATATTTTTTGCAGTTTGCGCCAAGAATAATAACACTTAGCGAACTTCTTAATTTATGGTAACCTATTTTCTTTTCCCTTTTTACATTGTGCATGAGGGGGGAAAATGTCACTTCGTTCCTACTTTCAAATAATTTTAACAAAATGCGTAAACCACATTAGATGTTATTATCGCTTTCAACAAATATGCCAAATTTCAAAAGGCGGTAATATATAAATTCACGTGTATCTTCGGAAATTTTGAATAGAAAGCTCTAATTTTTTGCAGGTATGCTTAGAAATACATCTACTCTAAGATGATGGTAAACATTTTATAGGTTATAGTTCAAAATATTCTCGCTCCCTCTCTCTCTATATATATATATATGTAATAATAAAATTCCATAGTCAAGAATACACGTAAAATTCTAACTGCATGTTCTTTTTCATTTTTTAATGGCGACGGTCTCTTATTTGAAAGTACGTGGAATTAAATCCACAGCCCCGTAGTCAAGTTGTTTTTCCCGCCTTTTCTACACGTACAGTTTTAGAATCGTCTGGAAATATTTAAAGCAAACTGGAATGGCTGACGAGGCTGACGTCATTTCTTGGAAGCTCCGCCTTTCCAGAGGCTATAAAAAGACTCGCAAAAGAATATCGGAAGCGTTTTCTTAAATGTCACGATGCAGTAAACTTCATACAAAAAGTTATTAGTAATTCTTTTTATTTACTCCGGATATCTGATTTTGTAACTGATATTTCTCCTGACCAATAATAAATGGATCCTGTTTTTTAAACTTATCGTCTGATAATTTAAGCGACGACTACATTTATGATTCTTCAACAATCTATTTATTCCTGACAAAAGCTGGTACATCACATATATATATACTAGATATATATCTATATATATATATAGAGAGAGAGAGAGAGAGAGAAATTTTTAATTTACTTTATATTTTATTTTATTTTGATTTATCTCCTGGGAAATGAATAGTATAAACTATTGTAAACTAAATACTAAAAATTAATTCAGAAGATGAAATGAAACAATTGAAAAACCATTCAGCAGTCCTAGCAGCAGGGAAGTTCTCGATACGAATTCATTAAGCTACTACAAATACATTTCTTTCACAATCTTTCATAGCACAATTAAATATTTTAAAATCAGATTTAAGACTAAATAGATTATTCCAAGCTTCACCAACAGTCTCTTCCACTCCTACTCAAACCTCTACTACTGATGAAGCTACAGGCTCTTATCTAACATAACATAACAGCAAGCTGCTATGCAGCTTACAAATTGAAAAAAGTTTCAATTAAAAATTAACCCACCTCTTGGACAGAGGATCTTCACATGCTCAAGAAAAGGCTTAATGCATGCAGGCGTCGCTGCCAGGCCAATCGTGATAAAGAATACGAGAGCTCTGCTGCATACTTCTCAAACGAAACATGACAAAGCATAAGTTGGCAATACTAGATGCCAAGAAACGGGCCTGGCAGACCTTCTACACTAATACAACAGCGAAATTTGGTATAGCTTTCAAATTGGTAAATAACGCAATCTACAAAAGCACTGCTTTTAATGCAAGCACATACTCGCTTGCAAGTCTAGTGTGTGCAGTCTAGTGTCAAGGTAGTGCGAAATATATCATTAGAATCTGTTCTCAAGACACATCATCTGTATAGATTTGCCTTGTCATACAGCAGTTAGTAAATTAGAAACATTACATCTAGCCAATGTACTTCAAAAGCAAATCTTTTTCTTATTCGGAATTGACCATTCTAATAAAAAAAAAAGCTAAATCAAAATAAGGCTCCAGGACCAGATGGACTGGACAACATAATCATAACAGAAATGCTTCGAGCAGTTCCTAAACTTATGGTCTGCTGCCTCAATATTTGCTGTAAAATGGAATATTTTACAACCTCCTTAAAGGACGATGATGAGTCCTATTACTAACTGCTGTATGATATGTTAAGTGACAAGACCACTTAACGACACTCGCTCCTCCTACAGGCCGATCTGTCTCTTAGTGTCCTTAGGTAAGCTTCTTGAGAGACGTAACGTAGGATGACTGTTCTCAGCAAAACTATCTTCAGTTTGGTTCAAAGAAGGACTTTCAGTGGATCATGTGCTGTACAACCTCAAAATAATCACAGACAGCAGTCTTGCCAACAGGCAAGTAAACAGTGATAATCCCGTTTGATATCAAAGAGCCTTTTGACGCCCCTTGGTGACCAGATATGCTCGACTCACTGGACCGCCTGGGATTTAGAAATGATGTCATTCTAGCAATCAGCAGCTATTTGTCACACAGAACATTAAGAGTCACTACAGATAGAGGCATCTTCACAAGAGACACAAACTAAGGTCCTACATGGATCATGCCTTGGTTCGACCTTGTGAAACTTCGTAGTGGATAGAGCATTTAATCTACTGAACAAATCTCAGTCGGAATACACATGCACAAGCATATGTAAATGACTCTTGATAATAGTAGGGGCTTGATAATAGTAGGGACTCTTCATAATAGTAAGTAACAGAAGAAGATTAGAGACCAGGGCAAATCAAACGTTAGACTGTTTCGTGAACTGATGCTCACAGCATAAGCTTACTCTTTAACACGAAAACAAAGCTTGCCACAGTAACTGGAAATCCGAAACCCTAATTAGGACCCCAGTTTTCAAAATTGAAGAGCACTCAGTCAAGATAAACAAAACGTTAAAATACCTTAGCATTATTATAAATAAATTCAAATGGATTCCGCATAGAGAACACTTGAAAGATAAAGCATATCGACAGTACAGAAGTCTGCTCCAGATGACAGGTCACAGGCCACCGCACAGTGAACAATTCTGCCGCCATTGTGACGACCATGAACTGTTTGCTCACTGTGCAGAAAAATCTGACGCATTTCCTCAGCACTTCTAAAAATGTGATACCATACGGTAACAGTGCCAACACTCGGTCAAGGAGCATCCGCTGAAAATAAGTTAGAAAACTGCTCAGTCTGCAAAGCCGGACAGTTCGCTTAATCAGCAGAGCACACAGCACTGCGACAAATGCAATAATCAGTTTTGTAGACCTCAAACAGCTATGCCTGGTGGCAAAAGAAGTCTGCTCCAGATGACAGGTCACAGGCCACCGCACAGTGAGCAATTCTTCCGCCATTGTGTGTTTAACTGTTTGCTCACTGTGCAGAAAAATCTGGCGCATTTCCTCAGCACTTCTAAAAATGTGGTATCATACAGTACCAGTGCCAACACTCTGTCAAGGAGCATCCGCTGAATATAAGTTAGAAAACGTCTCAGTCTGCAAAGCCGGACAGTTCGCTTAATCAGCAGAGCACACAGCACTGCGACAAATGCAATAATCAGTTTTGTAGACCTCAAACAGCTATGTCTGGTAGCGAAAGAACGGGGCATAACGGTAAAAATCAAACGATTAAGAGTAGACATCATCACACATGATGCCATCTACCTGAATACGTAATATGAAAAGACAGTACAATTGGCAAAAACCTATCCTGCATAATATAACTATGAGGCACTTATGAGTGACATAGCAGAAGGGACAGCGGAACTTGAAATATATGCCGATGGCTCAAAAACTAAGGACGGTACAGCCAATACCTTCTGCACGATGGTTACTATATTTTTCAATGGTCACGTAGATTAAAAGAAATACTAATTCTGCCTTTCAGGTAGAATTATTTGAAATTTTCAAAGCAGTAAAGTGAGCTCTCGGTAAGCACTTTAAAACAGTTATACACAGATGCAGCATATCTATTACTGAAGCCATAAGTAGTGGCGCCTGTAATAGTAGATTGGTATATGCTTATTAGGAAACTTCTCTGTAGCAGCTATGGTCTAATCACCCTGGAATGGATCCAAAGTCCACGTAGGGCACAAGGAAAACGGGAAGGTGGACATATTGGCACAATATACATGTTCCCGGTTACGGGACACATTTCCAATCCGGAGTCAACATTGAAGAGAAAACTCAGATGACAACAACTCGCAAAGGCAATGGGGTATAGAAACAATGGGTCATATCACTCGTGACGCTTTTCTACTAGTCTCGTCCACCAGTACTCAGTCTCACATAACGTTTGACCTGCATTGTGCATATTTTCTTCACCATTATATTGTAAATTGTATGCAAATATTTCTATGAATTCCTATTTTGATACTTGCATATATTCCGTAAAGTTCCTATAATATCTGGTACAATATATGATTCAATGAAATTGATGTAAATAATCCTATAAGTAATGCAGTGCAATTTTTAAGCTTATGATATACTGTTCAGTTTTAGCAACAAACGATTCCAAAATATTTCTTTCAAGAACCGCGAATGGACATGGGTGGTGTGGGTAATATCATCTCGGGACTTTGGCTGTGTTGCACCGATAGTACTTTTTCGCCCTTCGCAGAACACTCAACAACAAGTTAACCCTTTGCGGCACAGTGTGTCCAGTCTGGACACATCTAAAACTTTCCTTCTGTACGCACAGAAAAATTGAATGAAAAAGGATTTATAGTTACTATAGGTTACTCTGAACCTTCTTTATTTATAGTAGATGGCATAACAACACAAACCAGTCCATATATTTTAGCCATGTTTAGTTTTTTAAGACCCTCATTTTTCAAAGAAATCTTCCAGATTTTTTTAAAGTATAAAAGGAATTGTTTGAAAAGAAATTTCGGTACTTTTCCGTTTCGCCGGCGCAAATCTCGCCAAGCAGACTTTGTTGGCGACAACATACAGTATACACATAAAAAATGTTAATTCTAAGAATTTTTTTTTTTTTATTTTGAAGGCATAAACATTTTAATATGGTTTAAAATTTTGTAAAAAGCCAATAAATAAAGACAATAAATTTGTAAAAAGACATTAATTTAAGAATTTACTATGATTTCATGGTTCAAAATCCTGATTCGCCGGTTCGTATCACGTGACCCCAAGTGATCTCATCTCACGTAAACTACGCTACTAAAATCTAATTCTCTCAGTAATTATCTACATTAATTTCAAGTTAAATCTTAATTTGGAATACAAGTTTAAATGCAAGAATTATTTCAATTCGTACGAATAGCTTAATCAGAAATTATGTAAAACCGCAGTGCTTTACTTCGCTAGTTCATTCTCATTAGAATTGATGAATTTAACACTTGATTTCGCCTTCGGATGAGCGGTGTAATTGCGTTCTAATTGACTTAATTACCGTGAATTGTCTTAGGGGATAAAATTTAAATATCGTGTAAAAATTCTATATTATTGTATGCCAGTATTGAAAGAAACAATCTGATAAGAAATGGCTTCAACTTGTTTTGAAACTGAAGCGTAAAAGGTTACCAGCGAAGATATTCATTCCGTCTGGCATCAGTGAAACCATTATTGGCGACTTTATCGTTTGCGCCGGCAAAACGGAAAAGTACCGAAATTTCTATGTTATTTTTTTGGCTGTATGCTAATCTCCTTATTCTATATTAGTTTTAAATTTTTACTTTGAAATCTTGCCTAAAATCAAACGGCGAAACCGATAATCTAGCACAACTGAAAGTCTGCATTTTTTGTTTCTTCGCATCTCATCGGTCAGTTCATTGACAACAATGCTCGTTTCAGCACTCTTTTCGAAGCTCTATTCAATCAGTGTGCCACTTTGGGCATACCCACAGAATTAAAACGATAAGTGCTATATTCACAAAATTTTATTTGTGTAGTCCTCTAGTCCTAATTAGACTGCCTACCTTTTTTTAAAATTTTTTTTTTTATTAAAACTCCGACTTTAAAAGATAGCGTGCCGGAAAGGGTTAAGCATAATAGTTGTAGGCCTCTTGTCCTCATGACGCAGTCATTAGAGTAGAGCATATGTTTATATACATGTAGATTTGCACATTTTAAATTTGAACAACGTTGATTTTTTTCACTGAATTCAGTTTTAGGTTTTGTTTAATTGAATTACTTATTTTATCGTATCGAATCCTGATGGAAACGTGGAATTTGCGCTCTTTTATGTTTATGATATTGTAATGGACGTTGAAGTTTAAATTGTTCTCAGGCTATCGTTAGGGTGGTCTGTCAGGATTGAAGAGATTGTGCTGTTCTCCGATATTATGGTGCGCGAACATATCAAAAATAATATTTTGAATTTTACCACTTCAGCGGTTGCGAGATTAAGATATTGTTACAATTTTTGTATTTATTTAGCTATTTTTATATTTTATGTAATTAAAACTGTTTTATATTCCTATGCAATGCAGCACGAGACTTATTTAAAGAGAAAGCTGCTCCGGAGAAAATAAAATACAGGAGCACGCGCATTTAACAAATAGATATCTCGTAATTGTACTCGCTTGCTTTCCAGAAAACTTAAAAAGCTTATAAAAGCCGGAATAAAATATCTGAATTCAGCTGTTGTTTGGATAACTGTTGTTGTTTACTGTAGCGAATCCGCTTTAAATTTTATTCACTTTTTATCACTTACAATTCATTACGAACCCGTACGCACACAACAATATTCTTTCTTCCCAAATACGCACGATATCTGTGAGTCGTAAAACGCGAGTATTTTCGTTTGCGCCCACAGCGGTTACGTAACTGCAATGCCAGCTAAACTCGTCGATGATTTTTAAAAGGTTAAAATCATTTCAGCATTCTGTATTGTTTATGTAAAACGTAACAGGAAAAAAACTTACCTATAATCAAGTAAGTACATTTTCATGTCTAGGAATTCAGTAGAAATCGTTATACTTCCTTGCAGTTTCAGGTTATCGGAGGCAATCTCCCAGCTGTATGATAAATCTATTGCAGATGCCAGATTATAAGTGACGTAGATTTTATCCTTTAGCTCATACAACAGGCAAACACAATCATCATCACTTTCAGAAAAAGATTGCGATAAACTGCCATTGTAGAATTTCAGCGTATCCCACCTAGAGTCTGGCAAGTTCAACGTAGTATTAATGCTGCTCTCAAGTCTCCACAGGAGATCCATGTATAACTCTACGTCGCGTCCATAAAAAGTACAATTTTCATCATTTATTGAGCATTCATCTAGTTCGGAAGAAAAAAACAACAAAAAAAAATTATAAGTCATTTGCGATAACAAGATCTTGGATTAACAGTATATAAACAACATTATATACTTCTCTTTAAAAACCGTATTTCCTTGCATATTTTTCCCCATTTTACTTCCTTGTACGAAGTAAAGAGGAAGGATTGTAACAGCGAAAAGTTTCAGGCAGCATATTTCAACGAAAATATCCATTTTGACCGCTATCGAATGCAATTTAACGATGTTTTTGCGTGACATCTGTACACAAGGAAAGAATAAAATACTCTTTTACTCCAAAAAAATTATACAGCTGCTTTAAAATGAATTCTGAAGCGAATTTTTCGTGGTGTCTGTACGAACGTATGTGTGTATGTGTATCTAGCATAAGTCAAAAACGAGTAGCCTCAGAACTTTGAAATTTTATATATAGGACCGCTATAACATGTAGATGTGCACCTCGTATTCTGGTTGCAATCGGCCGCACCAAACGTATATAAATATATTTACATATATATATCCACTCTGTTACCCGGCTCAGTGATCTCCATTTTTTTACTCTTATATGTTTGTAAATTGCGCACTTTTTGCTTCAAAAATGATTGAAGTATATTGTTCTTATCATCCGGTTAAGGTTTTTTTATGCCTTCAGGAAATCTGCCCGCAATATTTGTAGAATTATCAACTATTTAAAAGCTGTTTAAGTAAGCCTAATTTTTGAATAACATGACGGACATATTTGTTTACATTTGAAACAGAATAGTAAATTTGTTGCCAATCTAGAGAGACTAAGCTTCGCTATAACAAAGATAACGCCTTCATTTATTATTGCGAATTAAATCATGCTTAATCCTTTTTGGAATTTTTTCGAGGAAATAAGTGTTTAAAATTTACTTTGTAATTTTCAATATAGATATTTTGAGTTTTTATGTTTTTATGCCTTGTCGCGAAGTGAGAACTGAAATTACTGAATGAGAAATACTGAATTGTGTGTGAAAAATTGTATCTTTTTTGTTTTGTTTGCTTAATTTCATTTATACATCGTTCTAGATTTATTATAGTATTTGAATAGAATATATGGCAACGATTAGATAATTTTTCACATGATATAAATTTTATGCATTCTGAGTTATAATATCAACGAAATATAACATTGTTAAGTGAACCTAGTGCCAGAGTGTCGCTATGGTAAACAAATATAGTGAATTTTAAAAGAGTGAATTTATTCTATTGTGGTGTATGCGCTATCGACGAAGTAGATTTAATTCAATCCAATAAGTTTAAATGAAATGCAAGAAAAAATGCGTATAATTTAATATTCCGTACAAGGAAGTCATGTGGTGTACTCATCAGATTTTTTAAACTAATTTCATCGTCCAAAAATTGAGAGAGGAAAATTATGGGAATAATTTAATTTCCGAAGAATGTGTTTGCATTAAGAACATAAAAAATGAAAAGTAATCACGGATAAAATACTGGTAGCTGTCACAATATTATTTCTTTGAAAGAAACCTACGTACCAACATGAATGCGTAGTAATATTGTAGAGACATTAGTATTTTTTGGAAGCAAGAGGGATTGTAAAATATGCAAACAATGCCTTCGCCGGGAATGGAACTGTGGACCTCTGGAATGCGTGCCCAGCGTGCAGACCACCACACCACGAAGGCATGCCAAGAAGGCAGGAGAAATACCTTATAATATTAACATTACAATATCTGAAAAATACTGAGCCGTTAATGACGGTAATTCAGCCGGACACGTCGCGCTCTAGCTCAGTTACTTTGTAAAGTCTCAGGGGCACCCCCAATGAATAAGTTTATGACAGAGTTTCCAAGAGGGACATCGGACGTTTTTTTTTTTTTTTTTTTCTTATATCATATAAAGTAAAATCACATGAGAATCTGCACAAAATACGTTTCAAATAATAAATGCAACGGAAAATGAAATGGGTGAAATGGTAATACAAAAATGCAACTACAAATTGAATCCCCTGAATAAAAACACAAATAATCTAAGGGATATAATTGGCCACAGTATAGGATGGGGGAAATTATGCGAATATATATATTTTTTTTTATTTTCCGAAACTATCGTTAAAATGGCGGGGGGGGGATACGGAAGGAAATACGGTGAAAGATACCCACTTTTATAAATATACATGCATAACAAATATTTAATCATTAACAACGAGATTCACAGACTGAAGATTTCTTATTTGCACTTTGGTTGCAAAATTCATACGAACTTTGAATTTTATACCTTTCATTTATTATACAGTACTCTTGAAAGCGAAGTCCTTAAGTTCTCTTATGCGAGATTATATAGACTTGTACTACAGACGTCACGAAAAAAATCCATTTTGAATGCATTTTACAATCGGTTTCGGTATAAAGAGTCTTTTATTCTGCCCGTACGTACAGATGTCACGCAAAATATTAGTCAAAAGGGATTTGGGAAATATCAAAATTGATGTTTCGATTGAGGTATGATAATCGAAATTTTTCGTGATTAAAATGCTTACTAAAAATAATGTTATATTAAGCGTTGCGGTATGGTCATCTGAATATAACCGACAAAACTGCCGGAAATGTGTATTCACAGGGTACTAAACAGAGTTTTTGGTAAAATCCGAGTGCCTAACATCACATTGTTAGGCACTGTTAGCCACTCCGAATAGTAGAAATTTGGAGAAAGCCTTTTTAGGGGGCGCAAAAACGAAGTAGCTCAAATACTCATTTGTTTCCGACATAAAAGGTGTCAGTTCCTTCCGAAATCGGCAGGAAAAATTGGCGCAACTCCGGCAAGATCTCAGCAATTTTGGTGGCTCGATCGGAGACAATTTTCACGGTCGATGGAACAATACTAAGTTTCCTTTATTAGTCCAAAGGGGCTTTGTCGCTGAAGGAGTATTGTTTCCGTTTGGCGATTTTGCGTTGGTTCACTATAAATGTCCGTTTCACTTTTCAAACTGCTGCCACCCAATATTAGAGTCCTGCATTATATTTGAAGAAATTAAATAATGAAAAATCTGCATATATGTATAAAGTGGCTCCCAAAAGTGTTCGTACATATAGGATTTTCATTCAAATAGGGTTCTATCCATTAATTAAAAGTAAATTTTCTGAATAAGATTTTAATAATAAGATCTATAATCTACTCGTAACAAAATTACATGAAATATTTTTAAATATAGCGAAACTTTACTTTTAAGAAATTAATTATAAAAAATGACAAGCGAAACTTTATTATTAAGAAATTAATAATCAAAAAATGACAAACATTTTATCTCACAAAAGTCTTCGTACACTGAAATACTTTTAGATAAAAGCAAAATTAGAATTATCGTTTCTCTCTTTTTTTAAATTTTTGCATTGTGGTGGCATTTAAAAAATCGTTTGCTTTAATTTTTTATTGTTTACCTCATAATATTGTATTTATTATTGAAAATGGGTCGCAGTCGTAAAGAAATTACAAACAGCATTCGAAAATTGATAATTTTTCACCATAGTAGCGATAAATCGATTCGAAATATCGCTAAATTAGTTAATTTATTCCATTGTTCAGTGCAGTATGCGATAAAACGCTTTAAAGAAGAAAATCGGATTAAAAAACAAGGTAAGAAAAAGGTCGACCGAGAAAGTTAACTAAACGTGATGAGAGATTTATTATTAGAAAATTTGTGAAAAACCCACGTTTGAGTGCTGTAAAAGTTTCTGCAGAATTTAATGCAAAGTTTTCTACTTCAATTTCACCCGAAACTGTTCGACGAGTTCTCAGAGAAGCTGAATTACATGGGCGTTCTGCCCGTAAAACATTTTTTGTTAGTGAGAAAAACAGAAAGCTTAGGCTTTCATTCGCAAAATCAATGATAAATACACCCGAAACGTACTGGAATAATGTCCTATTTGCTGACGAAAGCAAATTTAATATTTTTGGCTTTGATGATCGAATAACTGTATGGAGAAGAAAAAATGAGGAACTTCATCCTAACAACCTGGTTGGAACAGCTAAGCATGGCGGTAGAGGTGTTTTTGTGTGGGGGTGCATGGTAGCATCAGGACTAGGTAATTTGGTATTTATTGATGGAATAATGAATTATTCTCTTCATTTAAGTATTTTAAGAGGCAACTTAAAGTTATCAGCCAAAATTTAGGTATTAGAAACAACTTTAAGCATGATAACGATCCTAAGCATACGGCTCTCAACGTTCGCCTGTGGTGTCTCTATAATTGTTCACAGGTTTTGAAAATACCACCTCAGTCGCCAGATTTAAATCCCATAGAACACATTTGGAAAGAATTGGAGGTTAGAAAACGAAAACACGACATCAAAACGAAAAGCGAACTCAAAACAGTCATGATGGAAGAATGGATGAACATTGATACAGAAATTACAAAAAAAAAAAAAAAAAAAAAAACTAGTAAAATTCCAAACTTTTAAAAGCTGTTGTGGATGCTAAAGAATATCCTACTAAATATTAATTTAACGAAAAATGAAAGTATTTACTAATATGTCAAGATTTTTTTAAGTGTACGAAGACTTGTGTGAGATAAAATTTTGTCATTTTTTGATTATTAATTTCTTAAAAATAAAGTTTCGCTATATTTTAAAAATATTTCATGTAAATTTGTTACAAATAGATTATAGATCTTATTATTAAAATCTCATTCAGAAAGTTTACTTTCAATTAATGGATAGAGCCCTATTTCAATGAAAATCATAAGTGTACGAACACTTTTGGGAGCCAATGTATATACTATTTCTCGCATTTTGATAAAACTACGGTTCAACAGAGAGCTATCGAATTTTAAATGACGTAACTTTGCGAATATGGGCATGTGGAAACCCAAATTTGGAATTTGTTTTATTACGGATTTCATATTTTGTAAAATTTTAACGAATTTTTGATTAACAAGCTCAAAGATTTCAAAGCGAGCAATGGCAGCATTGTACAGAAAAACTTTTTTTATCTCCAGCATCACGAGACTGCATATTCGAAATTCTTAAGATAGGCTCAATTTAAAACTATTTTGCGATATTGCTCTTGAACTGAATTTTATAGGTTTAAGTGCGAAGAACGTGATATTTAATAAATGAAGGTTACAGACAAAATAAGTGCCCCTTTGGACGTACTTTAAAATCTGAAACCTTTCAGAATTTTTTCATTTTTATTTTCCATTTTTATTTATTTATTTATGTTTATTATTAGCATATTCGAATTTACATTCCAGATCCATTTCAAGGATAAACAAAATGTTTTGCACTTCTGCGTACTTGATAATTTACATAGGACATCTAACATAAATCGGAGAAATAGTGTTCCCGTAAAATTTGAGAGTCCAACTGCTTAAACTGACGCCCAAATTTAAGTAGTACAAAATTTGCTTACACCATATTGATCTTTCTGCTTTTCAAGCTTGGAGTAGCTGGTGAGTTCTTGTATAACATGGTACGTAATTAACGTTTAAATGCCAATTAATTAAATGCTAAGTAGTATATCTGCACACATTCTCCAAGAAAAAAATTCTCAAAAGCAAAATGATACAGTAAATAGAAACCTGATACTTACTAAATTGTGCACCAACAACAAACAACAAAACTGGGGTTAGATAAACGTAGGGAAGTAACTGGAATTTCATCTTTCGTCACTAGTGAAAGAAATTCAGTGATTACTACGACAGACGGATAATTCCTAAAAATGCGAAGAAAAAACATTAAAACTACTTTGAATTAATACTAAAAATTCTATATATATGATATGAACAATTATTTCTTCTTACAAAATAATCTGTGCGTCGTGTGAGAAGTAAATTACATTAAAAAGATTTTAAAAATAACTTCTCTCAATGTTTCCTTCACGTAATGATTTGCTGAAAGATTTATACAGAATAAATCATAAAAAGTAGAAGCTACTTAATTGTCATCACACTTGTCCACGACTATTTTGATAAAATAATATCCTTTAAAAGAGCAATGGAATTTAATTAATAAATACAATAATAAGTATATAACTAATAAATACAACAATTAAAGATATAAATAATATATTTATCCTTTAAAATCGTGATGTAATTTAACTGATTAATACAACAATAAATATGTAACTAATAAATAAAACATTAAACATATAAATAATATGTTTAAACAGAAATGGAATTTAACTAATAAATACGTGTGTGTGTGTGTGATTATGGTAAAGCCTCGAGGGCTATCTGCCTAAAGGGAGGGATGCCTTTCGTGGAGGACTTTCTAAGGGAAACTGGCTCGTATACACGTTACACATGGGAAAAACCACGAAAACGCCCATGCAGCCAGCCCGTTCGCGGGATTCGAACCTCGGACCGAGCTACCAGTGTTCAGCGACTTTACCGCTCGGCCGCTGGTGGGCCAACTAATAAATACGAAAATAAAGATATACAAACACTACAATAAACATATAAATAATATGTTTAATCCCTTAAAACATAAATGGAGTTTATCTAAAAAAATGCAAAAATAAACATACAATTAATAAATACAGTAATAAACCTATAAAATAACCTCTTTAAAATAGCAATAGAATTTAACTAATTAATTCAACAATAAGTATTTAAATGTGCTTAATACTTTAAAACAGCAATAGAATTTTACTAATAAATACAACAAAAAACATAAAATCAATAAATACAATAATAAGCATACAATTAAAAAATACAATAATAAACATACAAATAATGTTTAAAATAGCAACAAAATTTAACTAAAAAATACAGCAATAAAAATATGACCAATAAATTTAACAATTAACAAATCCCTTAAAACAAGGAATAGAATTTAACTAATAAATGCAACAATAAACATATAAATAGATAACTTCACAGAACTTGAGTGAGGAAAAAATAAAAATTTGTTCATAATGTCTTCAGCGCAATAGTTCATTTATAAATTGTTCATAACATATCTGAAGATTATTTGACCGATGCAATAACCCTAACCTTAGCACTCGCAGCCTACCACTTATTCACTTGAAGACAACACGTAAATGTAAAATTAAAAATCTGATGTGTACATCACATGACTTCCTTGCACGGAATATTAAATTATGCACATTTTTTCTTGCATTTCATTTAAACTTATTGAATTAAATTTACTTTGCCGATAGCGCATAAACCACAATAGAATAAATGCACTCTTTAAAACTCACTATATTTGTTTAGCATAGCGACACTGACGCTAGGTTCACTTAAAAGCGTTACATTTCGTCCATATTATAACTCAGAATGCACAAAATGTGTATCATTTAAAGAATTATCTAATCGCTGCCACATGTTCTATTCAAATACTATAATAAAGCTAGAACGATGTATAACAGAAATTAAGTGAACAAAACAAAAAAGAAACAGTTTTTCACAGACGATTGAGTATTTCTCATTCAATTAATTCAGTTCTTACTTCCCGACAAGACAAAAATACATAAAAACTCAAAATATCTATATTAAAAATTACGAAGTAAATTTGAAACACTTTATTTCCTCGAATAAATTCCAGAATGGATTAAGCATGATTTAATTCGCGATAATAAAAGAAGGCGTTATCTTTATTGTTGCGAATCTTAGTTTCTCTAGATTGGCAACAAATCCGCTATTTTGCCAAGTTTAAAATGAAAAATAAACATATACGCCAACGCAAAATTCATTAGGCTTAGTTGCACTGAAACAACTTTTAAATTGTTGATAACTCCACAAATATTGCATGTAGATTTACTAAAGGTATAGAAAACCTTAGCCGGAAGATAAGAACAACATAAGTCAATCATTTTTAAAGCAAAAAATGCACAAATTACAAATATATAAGAATAAAGAAACTCAGCTCACTCAGCCGAGTAACAGAGTGTATATATATGTGTACATACAGTGGATGGACAAAAATATGGAAACACTTTGTGAAATGCATCTTTGAAAAGAAAGATTGATTTTAATGAAATATGTAGGTGGCGCTGGCGTTTTTGACTACTGACGCCACCTATACAACTTCGTAAATGTGCTAAACAGTTCAGTTGTTGTCGGAGTACTGTTATGTGAGGTTGTCATTGCATTATGTCAGCGTTAACAGACTTCGAACGTGGGCAAATTGTTGGAGCACGTATGGTAGGTGCTTCCGTAAGCAAGGTAGTCGAGGTATTTAGTGTTTCAAGAGGTACTGTATCGAAGATTTATTCCGCATATTTGAAAAGCGGAAAAACATCATCTGCTAAATCACAGCGCGGACGAAAGTGTGTTCTGAGTGATCGTGACAGACGATCATTAAGGGCAATTGTGACGAAAAATAAGAAGACCACAGCTGCAAAAGTTACTGCTGAAATGAATGTTGTGTTACCGAACCCTGTGAGTACCAAAACAATTAGAAGGGAGCTTCATAAACAGGGAATTGCTGGCCGTGCTGCAATTGAGAAGCCACTCATCAGTGACGCTAATGCCCGTAACAGGAAAAGGTGGTGTTTAAGTCATAAAGCCTGGACTATAGAGCAGTGGAAGCGAGTAATATGGTCTGACGAGTCTTCTTTCACATTGTTTCCCACTTCTGGCCGAGTTTACGTCTGGAGAACGCCATCTCAAGCCTATAATACAGACTGCTTGTTGCCAAGAGTGAAACATGGCGGGGGTTCTGTTATGGTTTGGGCAGCCATATCGTGGTTCTCTGCTAGCCCCATGATAACTGTGATAACTGCGTCAGGGCACATGACTGCCAAGACTTATGTGAACATTTTGGCCGATCAAGTTCATCCCATGGTACAAACTTTGTTCCCCGATGGTGATGGTGTCTTCCAAGACGACAAAGCTCCTGTTCACACAGCTCACATTGTCCAGGACTGGTTTTCTGAGCAGGAGAATGAGTTGTCCCATCTCCCCTGGCCACCACAGTCACCAGACCTGAATATTATCGAACCTTTGTGGTCTACATTGGAACGGAAAGTGCGTTCTCGTTATCCACCGCCAACATCGTTATCTGAACTTGCCACCGTTTTGCAGGAAGAATGGTATAATATTCCCTTGGCAAACATAAAGGAACTGTATTTATCCATTCCGAGAAGACTGCAAGCTGTTTTGGATGCCAACGGGTTTCCTACACCATATTAAGCAAGGAAACATGTTTTTTTAAAGGTGTTTCCATATTTTTGTCCAACCCCTGTATATTTATATGCTTTTGGTGCGGCCGATTGCAACCAAAATACGAGGTGCACGTCTAGATGTTATAACAGTCCTACATGCAAAATTTCAACGTTCTGAGGCTTTTTTGAATTACGTGAGAAGTAGTTGTACTCACAGACGAAACGAAAAATTCTTTTCAGAATTCATTTTAAACCAGTTTTATAATTTTTTTTTGGGGGGGGGAGATGTGTCCTTTATTCTGTTCTTACGTACAGATGTCATACAAAAGCATCGTTAAATTGCATTCGATAGCTGTCAAAATGGGTATTTTGCTTGAAATAGGATGCCTGAAAATTTTTGCGATTACAATACTTCCTTTTTACTTCGTGCAAGGAAGTAAAAATTAGCCAAAAAAGCTCTTCTGTTTTGGAGTAGATGCTTTCAGGGCCCTTTTTTTCAGCCCAAAAGGCACTATTAAACTCAAAATGGAATTTTGCGTTGACAAACGGACGTATCAGTTTTCAAACTGTTGCCAGAAATATTATTACCCTGTATTATTTATAAAAATAAATAATGAAGATTCTGCATGAATGTATACATCTTTCTCGCACTGTGAAAAAACAACAGCAACTAGACCCATCAAATTCTGAATAACGTTGTCCTCTACCCGAACATGGGCACCTAGAAGCAGTAATTTGTTTTATTATTTATTTAATATTTTGCAAAGTTTTAATTAGTTTTGATTAACAAACTGAAGTATTTGAAATCGAACAGCGGCGGCAGTGTTCAAAAATAAATATTTTTCCTCCAGCGCGTGAGAATGCTGTTATTGCAATAAATGTAAGATATTTATCTTTCAGTTTTAATTAACAAACTCGGCTTTATGAAAACAATGTGCTGTCACGGCCGGAAATAAAATAGTTTTATCTTCCACGCGTCATCGTTCATTAAAGCTTAAGATATTTTCAAACTTAATCTGGAAGGTTACCGAGTAATAAACTAGGCAGTTTAAAAGAAGTTCCTAAGAATTCTACTTTTTAATGTGATTGATTTAAATAGACATGTATTGAAATCATGAAAGGTCTAATTAGAAATATTCAATATTTTTCTGAAATTACACTAGCTGGACTCGTTGAAATTCTTATGTCCATTTTTATGATAATTATTTCGTCGGTCTGGCCGCTCGCTGTTTTTAAATATTTTGTGATTATGCTTAAATTGAATTTTATGTGGCGTAAGTGGATTTTGTGATGATGCTTAAATTGAATTTTATGTGGCGTAAGTGAGAACAACGTGATATTTAATAAATAATGTTAATGCATTAAGCCTTAATAATAAAAAAATATTTTTTTCTGTTAGCCATCTTACGACGAAAACTGAAAAATGAACTGAAAAAAATACAAACATGTATGCCAAAACACTCGAAATTTCTAAACATATACTGCTATTCAGCTTTTAAAAATTTTGTGATTTTTCTTGTTGTACTGTATGTGGCGTAAGTGAAAAGAAAAGGATACTTAATAATAAAGCTAAAAACACTAAAAATATGGGTTGGCAGCAGTGAATGCAGAAGCAGTCGTAGATTGCGAGCTCAGCGAGAGAGTAAAAAAAACCTTAACAAAGACTTTTGGATGATAATTAGAATAAGAAACATTTCAATTAATTTTTTTTTTTTTTTTTTTTTTTTTTTTTTAGTCCAAAGGGGCTTTGTCCCTGGAGGACTATTGTTTTCGTTTTGCGATTTTGCGTTTGTTCACTATAAATGTCCGTTTCACTTTTCAAACTGTTGCCACCAAATGTTAGAGTCCTGCATTATATTTGAAGAAATTAAATAATGAAAAATCTGCATAAATGTATGTCTATTTCTCGCATTGTGATAAAACAACGGTCCAAAAAGCCGTCGAGTTTTGAATGACGTCATCCTACTGCGATTGTGGGCATCTGAAATCCCCAATTTTATTATGGATTTCATATTTTGTAAAACTTTAACGAATTTTCAATTAACAAATTCAAGGATTTCAAAGCGAGCCATGGCAGCGTTGTACAGAAAAAACATTTTTATCTCCAGCGCGCGAGACTCTGTATCGGAAATTCTAAAGACGTGCTCACTTTAAAACTATTTTGCGATATTGCTCTTGAACTGAATTTTATGGTTTAAGTGCGAAGAACGTGATATTCAATAAATAAAGGTAACAGACAAAATGTTAAAAAAACGCTCCTTTGAACGTAATTTAAAATCTGAAACCTTTCAGATATATAAAGATAAAAATCTGAAAGGTTTTATCTTTATATATATAAAGATATATCATATATATATGTGTGTGTGTGTAAGATAAAAAATATAAAAGCAAATTTCAAAATTTAATTCACTATAACCTCTTTACTTTCTATTTCATTTGGAAACTTCATCTATATGTCCTAAAAATAGCGCTGTAAGTCCAAATTCTTCGCTACTCATCTATTACGCCCGCGCCAAGCTCCAAATTATTCATTTCATATCATGACATATATTTTTTTTTAATATTTATTTCATATTTTGTAAACATTTTACGAATTTTTATTTAACAAACTTTCAGTTTTAATCCATGAATTGTAATCTATGGATTAAAATTGAAAGGTTACATATATATATATAATTATATTTTAATTGCGTAACCAATCCTTTAACATAAACTGTTGAACTAACTGTGACAACAAGGCTGCCCTCTGGTGAGTAGCCAGAGAAGTACTTCAGTAAAAGCCAAGCGTCCCACTTTCTAGGTTGTATCAGACTCTTACACTCTAATTTTCTTAAAGTTAAATGTAATGTCCGTGTGTAACTTACACCGGTTAATAAATACTTGTTACACTACACAGGACTCTTCTATGACCTTATCTAAAACGACCCCCAAACAAAGTGCCGCCCAACGTTAATGTTTAGCACAATTGTTAATATATGATTATATTTTAATCCATAAATTGTCAGCCATTTGAAAGTAATGAGTTGCCACTGCCTCAAATAGAATATTTATTAACTCCGCGCACCAGCGAGCTCTTATTGCGTAAAATGTAAGATATTTAATCTTTCAGTTACTAAATAGGAAGTCGAAAAGGAAGAAAAGTTCTTAAAAATACTTTTTTCTACTTCGCAATCTGATTGATTAAAATAAAAATGCATTTAAATCCTGAGACATCTAATTAGAAATACTAAATATTTTTATGAAATGACACAAACTGGACTCAATAACTCATTCAGGCCACTAGCCGCTCGAGTGGCTAGTTTACAAAGAAATAATACAGTCAGTATATAAGAAATTATTAGTAAACTCTAAACAATTGGTAACCTCGGTGAGCTCAGTTTCGTTTATTCTTATATGCTGGTAAATTGTACATTTTTTGGTTTAAAAAGGGTTGAATTATGTTGCTCTTATGTTCCGGTTAAGGTTTTTAGCCTTTAGGTAATCTGCATCCAATAATTATAATTTTACATAAAGAATAATAAAATTGTGGTCGCTTAAATAAGGAATCCTGTTAATCAAATTGCATTGTCAAAATGTTTCAGGCCTTATGTTCATGAATTTTTCAACAGTGCTCTTCGCTTTTATTATTCCTGATATAAAATTCTATGTGATTTTTGCACACAAAATTACTTAATCTCGTTCTCATATGATAAAACATTTTTGTCATTAATTTTATGAATTTTAAATAAAAACTTTTTGAAAACTTTTTAAATGTCTATAAAGTCTATAATCAATGGAATTTAAAATTGACAGCTTAAAATAGTTTCTCGTGATTAATAAATTAATAATTATATAAAAACTAAAACTTACTTACAACACAAAACCAGCTAAGCACCTTCCAAAACTTTTGAAATAATTCAACGGACGTGACCACACTCGGGCAAGGCTAGATGGTAATATAACCTCGTTCGGACAAAAGAGAGAAAATTCAAATATCTCGCCAATTTTCGCCAAGCCTACGGCAAAGAATATGAATTGTACATAGACGTTCTTTGTCTACGGTCGTCTGGTTTAGAAGAGGCGGGGCATTCTGTCGGTCAAAGCCCATGTTAAAAATTCAGAAATTTCAAAAGCCGCAATTAAATTCTCGAAAAGCTAAAATCTGATATTCTAAAAGGTATAGAAGGTAAAACCAGATATTTAAACTTATAATATTAGTTTATTAAAATAAACTTAAAAAGTTTAGCCGAATAGTGAATTAATGTCAGTTTCTGTACCATCAGTGGAACCAAAAGTAAACTTTCAGTTTTGTGCACCGAAAACTATGTCTTTTCGCCCGTTGGCCGAATTGCTTCTTTTTGAGTAGAAACTCTAAATTTAATTCTAAAAATTGTTTTTTTTTATTTGTTTTATCTGTATTTGGTGTTTTATGTTTTTCTATATTGTTCAATTTTTAATGAAGATGTTTTCAGGTTTCATGTATTTTTTGCCTTCCACGAAGTGTGGACTGAATTAATTGAATGAGAAATGTACCTCTAATGAAATTATTTGAGGAAATGAGTTTAAATGAAATTTAGCAAAAAATGTTGATAATTTAATAGGCCATACAAAAAAATCATGTGGTCTCCACATCAGATATTTTAATATGAGCGTTTTCGTAAGCTTTTATTTAACTCGCTCCTACTGCTTCCCAGTGTCTCGTATAGCTCAAAACCTATTAGTACAGCTTTGAAATTTTATATATCGAACGGCATCTAGTCTTTTTATTACAATCGGCAGTGCCAAACATATATACATATACCTACAGCCTTACCCTGCTTAAAAGCCAATGTCTAGTTGGACAATGTCCGATCTAAACAAGGAAAACCATATTGTATGAAAGAAAGTTTCTTAATATTTTATAACTGCCGGAATCCTTGAGTACCACATAGGCGAATAGATATTTTTGCAGATTATTATTAATCTTCTTTTTTTGTTTTATAAATTTCTCCTGCAATCAAAAGCACACGCCCAAATAGGAACACTAAGTGAAGCCAAAAATATAACGATTATCTTTAAAACTGCTGGAACCAGAATACAACAGCAAAAACGCATACGAAAATAAACTAGAAAAAAAAAAAAAGTCTGAAAGGTTTTAGATTTTAAATTACGTCCAAAGGAGCGTTTTTTTTTTTAACATTTTGTGTGTTACCTTTATTTATTAAATATCATGTTCTTCGCACTTAAACCATAAAATTCAGTTCAACAGGAAGAGCGCAAAATAATGTTTAAATGAGCATATCTTTAGAATTTTCGATGCGCAGTCTCACGCAGATAAAACTGTTTTTTCTCTACAACGTTGCCATGCCTCGCTTTGAAATCCTTGAGCTTGTTAATCAGAAAGTCGTTGAAGTGTTACGAAATATGAAATCGATAATAAAACAAATTTCAAATTCAAATTAGGGCTTCCACATCTACACATTCTATGGAAGATTACGTTATTCAAATTTTGATGGCTCCAGGTACCGTTGTTTTATCACAATGCGAGAATACATTTATGCAGATTCTTCATTATTTAATTTCTTCAAATATAATACAGGGCGAAAGTATTTGGTGGCAACGATTTGAAAAGTGATACAGCATTTTAAAGGTTTCAACGCAAAATCGCAAAACGAAAACAATAGCCCTTCACGGCAATCTGCCCCTTTGGACTAATAACACTAATTAAAGTGAAATAATATAAGATTAGAATGTAATAACAGTAACTACAATAACAGAGTAAAATAAAATTACACATTACTAGAATACAGTTGCAAACTACAAGAACACAAGACTAGAATACAATAGCACTAACTATAACACAACTGCACAAGATTCAAGTATACAATAATTCTGACTAGAATATAATTTAACAAGAACGCATACGAAAATGGGGCAAGACTAGAATACAATACCACAAGACTAGAATACAGTAATACTAAGTTAAATACAATAGTACCAACTAAAATAAAACTAACCGGAATACAATTATATAAGACTAGAATACAATACCACAGGACCAGAATACAGTAATACTAAGTAGAGTACAATAGTACTAGCTAAAATAACACTAACCGGAATACAATTATATAAGACTAGAATACAATAACACTAACTAGAATACAACAGCACAAGATTAGATTAAATTAATTAGAAGAACATAATAAAACTAACTAGAATATAATATCAAGAACTCACATGAGAACACTAACTAGAATACTGTAACACAAGCCTAGAACAGGCACACCATCGGCCGTGCGGTACAGAAGTCACTGAACACTGGTAGTTCGGTCCGAGGTTCGAATACCGTGAACGGGCTGGCTGCATGGGCATTTTCGTGGTTTTCCCATATGTAATGTGTATATGAGCAAGTTTCCCTTAGAAAGTCTTCCACGAAGGCATCCCTCACCTTACGCAAATAGCCCTTGAGAATTTGCTGTAATCAAATAAACCAAACCAAGACTAGAATGCGATAACACTAACTAGAATACAATTGTACAAGATTCAAATACAATAACCCTACATAGAATATAATAACAAGAACGCATACGAAAATGGAACTAGACTAGAATATAATACCACTAACTAGACTACCATAACAACAAGACTTACAATAGCTACAATAACATTAAATTGAAAGACTAGAATACAATAATACTAGCTAAATAACACTAATTAGAATACAATAACACATGATTAGAATATAATAAGAACGCACACGAGAACGGAACAAGACTAGAAAATAATAATATTAACTACAATAAAAAAAATTTCACACATTTTGAAAATTTGGAGATTTTTTCTAAAGTAATTGCGATAATAGGTAAGTACAAAATAAACATACTCATTTTTGAACAATTCTATACTTCCTTCAATTCATGGAAAAATTCATATGAAAAATATACTGATAATTCAAGGTGCAAATACACAGGGTCTGAAAGAAAATGAAATATAAAATTTAGTGTAGTTAGTCATTGCGTTAGAATATGAATATATCATAAATTATTTATTCTCAAGGAATTTAATAAAAAATTAAATAACATTTTAAGTCCGGTAAACAAATAAACAAACATAAAAAAAAATAAATAAAAATAAAATAAAAATAAAAAAAAATCTGAAATGTTTCACATTTTAAATTACGTCCAAAGGGGCGTTTTTTAACATTTTGTATGTTACCTTTCTTTATTAAATATCATGTTCCTCGCACTTAAACCATAAGATCCAGTGCAACAGCAATATCGCAAAATAGTTTTAAAACGAGCATATTTTTAGAATTTCCGATACAGAGACTCACGCGCTGGAGATAAAAATGTTTTTTCTGCACAACGCTGCCATTGCTCGCTTTGAAATCCTTGAGTTTGTTAATCAAAAATTCGTCAAAGTTTTAAAAAGTAGGAAATCGATCATAAAACAAATTTCAAATTTCAAATTTGGTCTTCCACATGCTCATATTCGTTGGAGGATTACGTTATTCAAAATTCGATGACTCTATGTACCGTTGTTTTATCACAATACGAGAAATATACATACATTTATGCAGATTTTTCATTATTTAATTTCTTCAAATATAATGCAGGACTCTAACATTTTGTGGCAACAGTTTGAAAAGTGAACCGACATTTATGAGTCCGACGCAAAATGCCAAAACGAAACTAATAGTCCTTCGGGATTCAAATCCCTTTGGACTAATAAACCTACCAGCACCGAGCAGTAAAGTCACTGAACACTGGTAGTTAGATCTGAATCAGATTTCAGATAACGGGATAGCCACGTAGACGCTTTCATTGGTTTATTGTTTTTCCTATATGTGATGCGGATAGAAGCCAATTTCCCTTAAAATTTCTTCCACGAAGGCATTTCTCCTCTTAGGCAGATAACCCTCTTATGCTTTGTCCCATTTGTGCAGATTCTTCATGAAACTATCTGGACGTGCAGATTTTTTCATAGTTAAGAAACTTTCTGGACATATGATTTCATCTTGTTGCTCTAATTTCATTTTAACTTATTGTAGCCATATCCACTTCTGACGTGTTCGATCCTTCGAAATCCGAATTTTGTTGTTCTTGGTTCCTCTTATGTTGCTCTTGGAATCTATAGTCAAGACTTATTTATGTGAGGGATCCCTGGGGTTCTGCAAGGTTACTGAGCCCGACAGGTGACGTGTTACTGTCATATATCGACCAAGTTATCGGGTCAGTTACTGTCATATAGCGACTGAAATCCATCAGATATTGTAATGTTAATATTACCATATATTCTTATTGGAATGTAGATTTCTTTTATATTGTGTCAGTTACCAGTATTTCATCCACGACTACTTTTCATTCGTTATGTTCTTATTTTAACCGCTTTCTTCGAAAATTAAGTGAATCTCATTAATTTCACATAATAACAATAACAAAAGGTAATTTTTATTCAACGCACATTTTTATTGAGTTAAAATTGCATTATGCATACGCAGGCGTTGTTATTTAACGCACATTTTTATTGACTTAAAATTGCATTATGCATGCGCAGACGTTTTTATTTAACACACATTTTTATTGAGTTAAAATTGCATTATGCATGCGCAGACGTTTTTATTTAACGCACATTTTTATAGAGTTAAAATTGCATTATGCGTGCGTAGACGTTTTTATTTAACGCACATTTTTATTGAGTTAAAATTGCATTATGCATGCGCAGACTTTAATAATGTATCATAGCTCTGATGGTAATTTCAAATACCGAATAAATTTATTTGTTGATTATAGATAAAGATTAAACATAAAAATTTCGGCGGTTAAAATTTTAAAACTTTTTTTGGCATCAGAATTCAAAAATAAGGCATATACAGGCATTGCTTATGAAGAAATGTAATTCCAGCTTTAAATATGTATTAACCCGTGAGCATTGATGCGTGAATGAAGTTTTAAAGCAGTACTAAAATCACTACTTGTGTCATAACTCGCCAAATATGGAGCTCTTTCTTAACCTTGCTTTTCGAAAGGGAAATCCCCATTTCGCGGACCAAAATAGTAGCACGGTTTTAAAAGTTTTAGTTTGCAGTCACTGCTTTCGGTTGCAGTACCCACAGCACAAGCGCCTAGACTTTGGATTCTCATCTGACCCGTAGGCTCGCAATGCTCATTTCCTGTCCTTGGGAGGGAACTTCAAATGATAGATAGAACGGATTTTTTCGCGATGCGTTTTTTATACTCCAAAGGTCTCAAACTAGTGAACGGTGCGCCGCATACATTTCTGTTACATATTTGTTGCAATGATTTCAAGATTTGAAGTTCGAGTTTATATTATTCTCATTATCATTAAAAATGACCATGAATAACTCACTAGAAAATCTGTAAATGGAACTTATTAATTTACAATGTGATACAAATCTTATTCAAATATTTGAACAAAAAGTTTCTGTTAACCAGTCAAAAAATAAATGAGTACAGTTACTAATTTTTGCGCTAAGAAGAATCGGTTTGTTTGGAATGCATTTATATGTGAACAAATTCTTTTTTCACATTTAAAATTTATAAAAAAATTCCGACGAGCGTTTCCGATGAGTTTCTGTAGTTCTTAAAAAAAAAAAAAAAGAAAAAGAAAAAAAAGTCAAGAGATTTTGACCCCATTTGTGTGGGGTCTCTCCTGACCGTAATTGATTTTAAAGTGACATTTAACCAATACTGTGATCTTTTATGAAGGAATTATTTTCATTCCTTTTTACTTCCTTGTACGAAGTAAAAAGGAATTATTGTTATCGCGAAAAGTTTCAGGCAGCATATTTCAACGAAAATATCCATTTTGACCGCTATCGAATGCAATTTAATGATGTTTTTGCGTGATATCTGTACGTAAGGACAGAATAAAAGACTCGTTTCCTCCAAAAAAATTATAAAACTGCTTTAAAATTAATTCTGAAGAGAATTTTTCGTGGCGTCTGTACGAACGTATGTACGTACGTACGTATCTCGCATACCTCAAAAACATTAGCCTCAGAACGTTGAAATTTTGTACATAGGACTGCTATAACATGTAGATGTGCACCTCGTATTTTGGCTGCAATCGGCCGCACCAAACGTATATAAATACTATATTTATATATATATCCACTCTGTTACCCGGCTCAGTGATCTCAGTTTCTTTACTCTTTTATGTTTGTAAATTGTACTATTTTTGCATTAAAAATGATTGAATTATGTTGTTTTTATCTTCCGGTTAAGGTTTTTATGCCTTTAGTAAATCTGTGTGCAATATGTTTAGAATTATCAACAATTTTAAAGTTGTTTAAGTGCTTAAGTGCAGCTAAGCCTTTTTTTTTTTTTTTTTTTTTGACGGTGGCCATTGATTGTTTACATTTGAAATAGCAGACTAGTGGATTTGTTTCCAATCTAGAGAAACAACAAAGATAACGCCTTCATTTATTATTGCCAATTAAATCGTGCTTAATGTTTCTGGAATTTTTTCGAGGAAATAAGTGTTTAAGATTTACTTCGTAATTTTTAATATAGATATTTTGAGTATTTATGTATTTTTGCCTTCTTGCGAAGTGAGAACTGAATTAATTGAATGAGAAATACTCAATCGTCTGTGAAAAACTGTTTCTTTTTTGTTTTGTTTGCTTAATATCTTTTATACGTCATTCTAGCTTTATTATAGTATTTGAATAGAACATGTGGCAACGATTAGATAATTCTATTCTTTAAATGATATAAATTTTGTGCATTATGAGTTATAATATGAACGAAATATAATACTGTTAAGTGAATCCTGATCAGAGTGTCGCTATGATAAACAAATACTAGAGTGAATTTTAAAGAATGCATTTATTCTATTGTGGATTATGCGCTGTTGGCGAAGTAGATTTAATTCAATCCAATAAGTTTAAATGAAATGCAAGAAAAATGCGTATAATTTAATATTCCGTACAAGGAAGTCATGTGGTGTACACATCAGATTTTTTCCTAAAATAAAGTTGTTCCCAAGCCCACTTCAGCTTTGTTTAATAATGTGGCCCACAAAATTTCTAATTTCAGCTCAAAAAATTAAAAGAAATCATAATTATTATATTTAATTAAATAACTAGAATAATAATTTTGTATCGTATAATTATTATAACTAATTATTAAGAAATATCCTTTTTTTAGCGTATAAATGTACATATATTTTAGTTCAAATTCAAAAATGATATATAATAATTATTAATTATAGTACTTTAATAATTATTTATTATCGCAAAATAATTACAATCAATTATAATAATTGTTACACTAGAATTCACTGTAATGAAAACTGTACAGTAAAATATAATATTTAAATAATTATGATGATAATTATTTTATTACATTTTATAGCAAACTTATGCTTTGAAATCACTAATATTTTTACCAATATATAAATATATAAATGTTCAAAATTAAACATAATGTAATCAAGTAGTTCATTACAAATATGGTCAGCATATTATCTTAGATAACTTAAAAGTAATTTTCTGTGAAAATTAACAGGTACAAGTAGAAGCTAGCCAGCACCTCCATAGTACCCCAGCTAATTCAGGTATTACTGAACGTAGTTAACTACTAAGCTTCCGCCTCACTTTTGAGGGAGAACTTCTCGTGGTGTAAAAATATACAGGGAGAAAGTGACAACGGGGGGCGGGGGGAACTGTTACTACATGATTCATGTTACATCCACCTATTTCGTAAATAAATCGGTCCAAATGGCGCATGCGTGTTTGTGTTCATGATCGCGGCCAGCGCTGTTAAACTATAGGATATGAACCTTTGGATTTATTTCAAAAGTATGAAGTCTGAAAATATTCATGTTTTTTAAAGTGTAGTTTTTTAGAAGTTTGCAGTTTTGTAAAACACAATGAAATCAAAAGGCCATTTTTTAAAAAGTTGTACATACATTATACAATTTAAAAATATCTCCAAAAGAATAAGTAAAAATCTGTTATGTGAATGTGGCATCAACGAATATTGTCATTTAAATAAGCACCTGATGTAAAAAATAAATATATCAGATGTAGAAAAGAGACATAAATTGCCAAATATGGTTTCAAGAAAAGAGACATAAATTGCCAAATATGGTTTCAAGAAAAGAGACATAAATTGCCAAACATGGTTTCAAGAATAGAGACATAAATTGCCAAATATGGTACTGATTATTACTCGAACAAAAGTGAATTGTCATTAATCTTAAATACGCAGGTTTTTGCGATATTAAAGGTGCCTGTACACTGAGCCAAAAAAAAAAAAAAAAAAGAGTGGGAGAGTTCTATATCTCCCGTTCTACTGGGCCGATGGACGAAATTCAACTTGCGTTTTTCATGTCTCGAAAGCGAAACTTAGGATATGTATTAGATTTATATATAGCATTGTTCTAATATAGGTATTTTGACACAAAATTGGATTTTTCTGAAATGACATGCCAGTTATACATTGCCTAATGCAATTATCTAGTCTAGAAATGTTGTTTAACTTAATATCAAACTGAATTTTAAATCCATTTGAATAAAGAAGAGTGTATGTTCGTTTAATCGTTCATACAAATCCACATTTTTATCCTGATCTTGATGAAATTTTGCACACTTGACGTTCAAAACAAGAGGAAGGTCGCTATGAACATGATGATTTCTCAAAAATCACCCCACAGGATCCGCACTTTCTCTCTATATATAGCTTTTATTTAATTTAACGAACGTTTCAGTAAAAACTCCAAGAAAGTTAGAATAAAGGGAGTAAACCATGAAAAATCACAATATGACGTCACGACTTATGACGGCCGCTCTTATAAGCAGACTTCTGTTTGGTTTTGTTTACATTCTAATTGGTTAAGACACAAATTTTGTTACATTCTAATTGGTTAAGACAAATTTTGTAAATATAACGCTGATTTTTGTTGTTTGACTTCTGAATTAGTATTCTAATTGGTGTTGTCTATATGTTAGCTTTCATCATTGAACGCATATAAGTCTCCCGTTCTAATTTCAATGCTTAACATAAATGTTTTCAACTTAGTACACAGAAAAATCACAAGGACTGCAAATAAATTCAATAAATTCTAGGTACATTAAAATGTGAAAATTATAACTACACTCATGTCCATAAATTAAGGATAATGCAAAATCAGGCAAAGGAAGAGTTAGAAGCAAAACAAATTTGACTTATTTGTAAAGCTTATTTATTAAACAAAACGTAAAGAGCAAAAAAAGATGCTATATATTTGATATTATTAAAAAAATTAGCGATTTTTTCTCCCTGGAGCAAATTACAAAAAACCAAATTACATGGTTGGTATGATTGTTAATACATTGTATGTCTCCCAGACGATGAAATACAGTCCGTACAACGCCTAGGCATGCTGAGTATCAAATTATCGATCTGATCTTGGGGGATATTACACCACTCAAAAAGCAATGCTCTCCGAAGTTCCGGTAGACATGTAGGAGGAGGTTGACGGACTGCAACTCGTCGGCTAAGCATGTCCCACACGTGCTCTATTGGATTCAAGTCCGGTGAGAATGTTGGCCAGTCCATATGGGTGATATCCTCCGATTGAAGGCATTCGCTTACGATGTTTACACGGTGAGGACGAGCGTTGTCATCCATAAATACAAATTGTGAGCCCATGGCGCCCCGAAACAAACGTACATGTTGTTCCAGAATGACGTCCCGATAGATTTTCCTTCTCATGGTTCCAATTTGAACATGCAGGTCAGTTCTGGAACCCAGAATAATTCCACCCCAAACGAGCACTCCTGCACCACCGTAACGGTGTCGTTTAATGATGTTTTCTTGGTGATAACGGGTTCCTGGAGTTCTCCATATGAAAGTCCGGCGAGAATCAGACTGCAAGCTAAACCTGGACTCGTCGGAAAACATCACACAAGCCCACTGTTGCGGTGTCCACAATGCATGCTCTCTACTCCAGGCTAACCGCAGGCTATAGTGAGTTGCAGTAAGTGGAACGCATCTGACAGGTCTACGAGCATATAGACCAATCTGTCTTAAGCGTCTGTACACGGTCTGGCTTGAAATTGTCGTACCAGTGGCTGAACAGAGCTGGCGAGACAGGTCTGAGGCTGTGCTCCGCCTGGTTCTTTTGGCAGTAACTGCCAAATACCGGTCCTCATTCGGCGTTGTAACTCTGGGGCGACCTATCCTGTAACGTCTACTCACATTACCTTCATCTTGGAATCGTTGCCAAAGCCTGGAGATGACACTCTGGGCAATTCTAAGTTCGTCTGCTACTTCCAGTTGGGTACGCCCACATTCCAGACGCCCCATAATTCTACCACGTAAAAAATCATCCAAATGCTTCCTTTGTGTCATAACTATTCGGTTATTGCACTGAAATGCTTATAAAGCGCCTGCGAACAATTTTACTTCTTTGCCTGTATTCCTTATATATATATATATCACTCTCTTACACTCTCGTCATTGTGACGTACCATCGGTATCATCTGGTTACTTCCTGAAATTTGCATATGATTCTTGAAAATTTGTGTAGTGATTTTACAGGTGATATATTTATTTTAGAGTTCGATTTCCGCGTAACTCCGAATTATCCTTAATTTATGGACATGAGTGTATTTGACACGAGATCCTAGAAGGCCAATGGAAATTCCAGATGTTTTTTATGCAAATTATGTCAGATAGTTTTCTAACCTTTCGGACGTTGTTATTTGCTCTCGATTTTTTTTTATTATTTTTTTAACAGAATGTTTCGTAGTCTTATACACGCGCTGTATGACGGCCAGGGTAAGTCGTTTAGTCTCGTTGTTGACTTCATTTTCTTGACGTCATGTTTATTCCATTTATTCTAACCTCATTGAAAAACTTAGTGATTTAAAAGTTTTGTATCGTCGCTGCGCGAAGCCTAGGATATTTATGTTTCAAACTTAAGCAGAAAGTTCATCGAAATAAAATAAACATGTTGCCACTCTGGAAAACGCAATATATTTATTTCTGTCTTTCCAATTTAATAAACAAACTCAGTGATTTAAAATAATTGAGTTGCCATTTACCGAATTCAAATATTTTTAATCTTTCAATGCAGCAGTGCCCTGTCGTCCAGCAAAGCGTAAACTAATTAATATTACCCTGTTATTATTATTATTATCTAAATTTATTCTGTTATTAATTAAGGGGACTCATACACCTTACAACCCATAAGATGTTCGAATAGGTGACTGTTGCAAGAATTGGGATAACTTATTTATTTTAAAAGCAATTACTACCAACTTTTTACAGCTGACTACAAAATATAGCTGCTTTCTGAAATAGTCATCAGAAAGTTTGTGTTGCCACAAATATTTTTATAATTTAATCCTCTTTGTGACAACATTTTTCTTCATGTTTCCAACTTGCGCGCACAGTTTAAAACATTCTGTTTCATAATTTAATTCCATATTTAAAATATAACTTTTATAACATTTGGAAACTACTGTGAACCTAAAATTCTAAAACTTTCATGTTAAATTTTTATTTTATTTTGAGTCGAGTTTATAAAATGTATTTTATTAACAAAATTTGTAATGTTTTCGTCCATAAAATTTTTCAGTATTACAATATTCATCAGATTGTTGGTTCAGTTAGAAAATAGTGCCCGTATAAAGAATTCCATCCAATTTCAAGTATGTACCATTAGCCATTTTTAAAATATCATGCGCGCAAGGTGGAAACACGGCGAAATATTTTGTCACAAAGAGGATTAAATTACAAAAATATTTGTGGCAACACAAACTTTCTGGTTACTAGTTTGCAAAGCAGCTATATTATGTAGTCAGTTATAAAAAGTTGGAAATAATTGGTTTTAAAATAAATAAAATATCATAATTCTTGCAACAGTCGCATATTCGAAGATCATGAGGGGTTTAAGGTGTATGAGTCCCCTTAATGGGTTTAGCGATTTAAAAGCAATAAACGCAGATTCATTTATGCTATTATTAATTACTAGCTGGAAGCATGAAATTACATTAGCTGCATTCATTAAAATCATGTGTGCGCGGAAAGAAGAGGGCACATGTTTTTGTTTGCATGTGTAATTAATGACGTACATTCCGATGACCTCAGAAATCACGTGAGTTTCGTTTAGTTAACGTTAAAAAACAAGTAGATGACCATATAAATCACGTGACTTATATATAGCTAATATAAGCAAATAAGGTCATTCCTCCTTCTCTTCTCTTTCGTAATGTGTCTCATTTGTGCAAATCTACAATTTTATTCGGATCTTCATGCAATTTTGCACAGTTGACCTTTAAAGCAAGGAGAAGGTGACTCTCTACATAATATTTTGGTAAAACTACCCCATGGATCCACATTCGGGGTATTTATATTAGACAGCTGCGTTCACGACGCCCATCTGAGATTCGTGTCGTCACTGAAGAGTTGTGCGGCTTATTAAATTATATACACTTTTTTTTTGCACTTCATTTAAACTTATTTCCTAAAATTAGTTTAACTTAAATCGATCCCTCAAGGGAAGTTCATAATGACATACAAAACTGCAAATTTTGAAATTAAATATCCCGGTTAATTTTTGTGGTAAGGAAACTAAATTTCTTGAATTTTTATTTTTTGATGACGAGTATAAAACTTTTCCTAACAGTTAAGTATAGGAACTTGGAAGCGGCAATAAAAGTTAAATCTTGTTATCCGTCCAAATTTTAATTTTTACTTAAAATCTGACATTACTAAATTCTTCATTTAAAACACAACTGTAATTGTACTAGATGACTACCACCAATGTTTGCGAAAATAAAGGCCGGGTAAACATTTCTTGAACCGAAAACCGGTATCCTGGGTAAACATGAATTACTTTACCTAGGAGCCACCTTAAAGGTGGTAAGTTACCATCTTTCACCAGCATTAAGTCATTGGCGTTTAAGTTTTGATTGTTCTTTAGCCATTTTGCACGTCCTTGCAATTGGGAGAGATAGTCGGATGATCAGCGTTTCCAAAAGTGCTGAAAATGCTCCTGAATTAGTTTCCAACGTTCAGCAGGAGTTACCTTATTACCAATCACATTTGGCTCAGGAATGGTTGTTAGCGCGGTTCCAATAAGGAAGTGAGCAGGTGTTAAAGTACTTAAGGGGTCTCATACACCTTAAACCCCTTGACACCCCTCGAATATGTGACTGTTGCAGGAATTGAGATATTTTATTTATTTTAAAATGAATTACTTCCAAATTTTTACAGCTGACTACATAAAATAGCTGCTTTGGAAACTAGTAACCAGAAATTTTGTGTTGCCACAGATATTTTTGTAATTTAATCCGCTTTGTGACAAAAGTTTTCGTCACGTTTCCACCTTGCGCGCACGATATTTTAAAAATGGCCAATGGTACATACTTGAAATTTGATTGAATTCTTTACATGAGCCCTATTTCTTAACTGAACCTAAAATCCGATGAATATTTTAACATTAAAAAATTTTATGGACGAAAACATTACAGATTTTTTTAATAAATTACATTTTATAAACTCGACTCCAATTAAAATAAAACTTTAACATGAAACTCTTAGAATTTTTGGTTCACAGTAGTTTACAAATGTTATAAGAGCTATATATTAAATATGGAATTAAATTATGCGACAGAATGTTTTAAACTGTGCGCGCAAGGTGGAAACATGACGAAAATTATTGTCAAAAATCGGATTAAATTATAAAAATATTTTTGGCAACAGAAACTTTCTGATCACTATTTTGGAAAGCAGCTATATTATGTAGTCAGCTGTAAAAGGTTGGAAGTAATTGCTCTTAAAATAAATAAGTTATCCCAATTCTTGCAAAAGTCACATATTCGAAGATCTTGTGGGTTTTAAGGTGTACGAGTCCCCTTAAGTCGTTGGGATCATTGGAAATCGTCACTATAGGTCTGGAATTTAGGCAAACTTTAGTTTGATTTAACAAGGTGAGAAGTTCTTCAGATGTGAGAAGTAGAGCGCCTATTGTTCGTTTTAAGGGATTTTTCATTTGCTTAATGCCATTCTTCCAAAGACGCCCGAAATGAGAGGCGGAGGGAGCACTGAATTTCCAAAGAATGTTTTCTTGTGTTAACTGGTTTTGGAACTCTTCTGATGATAAAATGGATGTCATAATTCTTTTTAATTGACGATTTGCACCAACAAAGTTAGTCCATTGATCAGAAAACATCTCTTGCGATTTGTCCCGATGGGCTACGAATCTCCTTAATGCTGCTCAAAAAGGTTCTGAAGAGAGATCACTCACAACCTCCAAGTGTACTTCTTTCGTGGCAAAACATATGAACAGGTAGCACTTGATTGGCTTCACTCCTCTTCCCTTGCGGGGTTTCACAAGGAATAGCCCTGCATAATCAAGGCTTAACTTTAGAAAAAACTCTACTTGGCACAACTCGAGGTGCCGGAATATCGGCCATTATTTGCGATGCAGTATTTGCGCGATTTCTGAAGCATTTCATGCAGTTTCTAATAACTTTGCGTACAGTTAATTATCCAACATTTCTGTCGGATAGCCAAAATTGTAAGTGAAGTTCCTCCATGAAGATGAGTTTCATGAAAATGCTTAATTATTAATTCAGTCACATGATGCTCCTTAGGAAGAACTGCCTGGTGCTTTTGATTTTCAGGTATGTTTGCATTCCTTAGCCTTCCTCCAACGCGAAAAATATATTTTCGTTATCCAAGACGGGATTTAAGGAGATAGTTTTACCGTTAGAGCTGATGTTTTTCCTTTAATGCCGAGATTTTGGCTTTAACCCGCGAGCACACGCGGCGGGTATGTCATACCCGTGTGCACTTTTCTTTTTGTATATTTCTCGCCCATTCTTTCATAAAAGGATGAAACTTGGTGTAGCTGAGTTCAAGGTCACATACTTAAATGGGGGAAATTCCTGAGGTGGCAAGTGCAACGGTATTTTAGGACCAGCATTGTTCGGGCATGTCATACCCGCGCGTGTACTGGCGTTTCTCAGTGAGTCACTTCGCACTTCTCGTTTTCAAGCTTTTAGTATAAGTTTTTCTTGAGTTGTAAGCATGGGGCCGTATATTCCTTACGATGAAGAGATGAAAAGATTGAGAAATCTCCTTGAAACAGTTATTTCTGATGAGGATTCATTTAGTGAAGAAGAGGAAGATGTTGATGACGAAGAATATAATTAGTAATCATGATTCATCCATATAGAGTAGTAATTCAGATACAAAAACAGAAAATGAAACTCTGGAATGTAGCAATGAGTTTTATGTTGGAAAAAATGGAGTAAAAGAGAAAAAAAATAAATTCTCGACTAGTGTTAGAATTGGGGCCAAAAATATTATAACTAAACTCCCTGGAAATACAAAGTATTCTAAAGACGTCTCAACACCTCTAGAGTCCTTGTCATTGCTTATCGATGAAGATATGTTAAAACACGTAGTTGATAATACAAATATTTATATTGATTCAATACGAGAAAATTTAACTCGTGAAAGGGATGAGTACTTTTCTCAAAGCCTTAGGGATGCAACTAATAGAAAATGTTCAAAATGAACGATGACGAGCATCTGTGATTCCTGATTCTGGACGAACACTGACCACCGATGAACATGTTAACAATGGACCGCCCTCCAAAAAACCTGAAAAGACTTACAAGAGGTGTACAGAGCGCTCCAAGAAAAACGATAGAAAGACTAGATTCATTTGTGAAAATTGTAGCAAAAATATATATATGGAACATATGACCCCATTTTGTAAAAAATGTTCAAAAAATTGTAAGTAAGTAATTTTTCCTATCCTTATTGTTTCCTATTTTATCTAAAATGAAGTATTAACTTGGTTTTACATTTTAATTTCTTTAAAAAAACGATTAATTTTTTTCGGTAAATTTTTATTTACAAATTTTTTATTCGGGTATGACATACCCGGCGCGTGTTCTCGTGTTCGTTGGATCGGTGCGTGTGCTCGCGAGTTAAGTTCACTTTCTTGGACTAAGCGCACAATAATGTCTGAAGCTCTATTGAGTTCAGGAACAATTAAAACTCCTTTAACTTTTAATGTTGAAGAACTGGCATTTTTCACAAATCTAATACACCACGCTACTATACGTTTGAGCTTATTACAGGAGGAAAATTTAGTAAGAAGGTCGAATTCATTTTGATTATTGGATGCATCGCACACCACAGTTTTCTGCTGCTCTTCAAGAGAAAGTTCCTTAAGTTCAGGATCTAAAATAGGTTCAACCCTTTGTTTACTGAAGTTACCTTGCCTTAGCCAAGGTGGACCGTGAAACCAAAATTGATTACCTATTAGATCTATCAACTTTGCCCCTCGTGATACATCTGCGGGATTTACAGATCACTTGCAAAACTGCTATTAAGAAGGAACGATTAAATTCTGTACCTAACACGATTTGCTATGAAAGGTTTCCAATTATTGGCAGAGCCCTTTATCCAATGAAGTACTATAGTGCAAAGGATGGCTCCAAAGTGGGATTTTGAAGACGCGCTTTACTACCATACCCTTTGATACTGGTATCGGCGAAAACAATTAGATAATATTTTCTGCATTAATTGCTGAACCACACGAAAATATCTTCTAGGAGTATTAAAGTTAACAAGTTCCTCGATTTCAGAATACCATGTCAAAAACTTCCTTCTTAGCTCATCGGTTACAGCCGAAAACATCGCGGCAAAAACATCGCAGACGAAAATGTCGCGGAGAAAACAACGCAAGGCGAAAACGTCGTGCTACAAAACATCGTGGGAGAAAACATCGCAAAGAGAAAACATCACATTTCTAAAACATCGGGGTACAAAACATCGTCGTCGAAAATGAAGCGGTTCAAAAACATCGCAGTTTAAAAACATCGTAGTTAAAAATATCGTGGTAAAAAATAAAGTATCTACAAATCATCGCATGACGATAACATCGCAGACATGCTTTTTTCAGGCATGCTTTAATAAGTGTAAATGGATATTCCCATAATGATTTGTGAGCGCAAGATGGAAAGAAGGATAATTTTTACTTTCATATTTTTTATTAATTAATAAATTTTTACTGAGAAAATAAAAAGGAAACTTAAGCATAAAAATTAATGCAACTTATAGCACTTAATAGAATTTTAAACCGACATAGTTAACTAACAAAGGCCATTAATAAATCATTTTTATAAAGTTTTTACTGGTAAAATTTCATGAAAAGTATAATCTATAAGTTACATTTAATTTTCTATGCTTGAGTTTCCTTCTTACGTTTTCAGCAAACATTTATTAGTTAATAAAATATGTGAAAGTAAAATTTATCCTTCTTTACACCTTGCGCTCACAAATCATTATGGGAATATCCATTTACAATTATTAAAACCTGAAAAAAGCATGTCTGCGATGTTATCGTCATGCGATGATTTGTAGATACTTTATTTTTTACCACGATATTTTCGACGACGATGTTTTTAAACTGCGATATTTTTGAACCGCTTTATTTTCTACGACGATGTTTTGTACCCCGATGTTTTAGAACTGCGATGTTTTCTCTTTGCGATGTTTTCTCCCACGATGTTTTGTAGCACGACATTTTCGCCTTGCGTTGTTTTCTCCGCGACGTTTTCGTCCACGATGTTTTTGCCGCGATGTTATTGGCGGACACCTAGCTCATCAGGTACCTCGGAATTCCAATGACAACCAAATTCGCATAATTCTTGAATTATAAACTTAGCTCTAATTACATATGCAGAAATTAGTCCAATTGGATCATAAAGTTCGGCTACAGTTTGCAAGATAAGTCTTTTAATTACCGTTTCTTCATCAAGCGATTCCCTGAACTGTGCTACATCTAAACTTAAACTGTCTTGATGTGTATTCCACATCAAGCCTAGAACATTTGACGAGTTTTTATTTAAATGATTTTCCTCAATATCAATTCCAATTTTGACCCATAGTTCTCGTAGAACTATAGAATTGATTTTCATTTTACGAAGATGCATGTTTGCATCTTTCAGAATACTCACCGCAGTAGTTGACCAGATAAAATGCTTTATCATCATTTTCGGCCCCACGCAAAAGGTCGTCTACATACAAGAATTTGTCTAACTTTTCTACAACATCACTATGGTCCTCTTCATATGATATTTAATAGCTGCCGCTAGTGTGAAAGTTGGTAGACAAGTACCAAAAGGCAATCGCGACATTTTGTATATTTGAAATGGCGAATTTTCATCATTCCCGAACCAAGTAAATTTTAAATAATTTTTCGAATCTTCGTCAAGCAAAATAGAATGAAACGCACCTTTTATATCTGCTCCAAAGGCTATCTTGTGTAACCTGAATTTTAAAATGATATCTAATAAATTGCTATACAAGTTGGGTCCTTGGATTAGACACTCGTTCAAAGATTTTGCACCTTTGTGTTTAGACGAACAGTCATAGGCAATACGCACAGCGGTAGTAGTCTTGTCAAAGCGAATTACAGAATTATGAGGGACAAAATAGATGTCCCTCTCAAGTTCGCAATTAACAGCATTAGAACATTTTTCAATTATTCCTGTCTCTAACTGTTTATTAATTAATTTCTTTTATTCACTAAATAACTACTCATTATGTCTCAATTTGTTTTCTAGCTTCAAAAACCTCTGTTCAACAATTAGGAAATTACTTTTAAGCTCTGATTTTCTTTCGTTAAATAATAATCTAACGGTATATTTTTCATTTTCGCAACGTAAATTCTTATTAAACAGATCAATAACATTTAAATCTTCCTGCGATAACGAATCTCTCATAAAGAATTTCTCTAGATGCTAAAACGACTGAATGTCGAACAGAATTGCTGAGTATCTACTTCTTTAACGTACGCATAACAAGTATTAACATTTGAAACGTGTTGATATAATGAAGATTTTTTTGTCCACAGAATGGTTTCCCCAAGCAATGTTGGAATTAGAAATAATTCATCCGATATTTTACTTTTTAAGCCTGTTTATACAGACCAGAAATATATCATGTCGATTAAAACGCTTATTTTATTTCACAGGATCATCTGCTAGTTGACGCCTTTGCTTTCTCATAAATTCTACCACGAACGGTGACAGTTGACTTTGAATTAAGCTCGAATAATGCGATATTTTATCCGTTATGTAAACCTCAATAAATATTCTTTTTGAAGGATCGGTTCTACATTTTAGATTTATTGAGCTAACCGGAAATTCCTTTCCTTCGCAGTTATTTCCAAAGGAATAAACTTCAATTTTTTTTTTCTTTTTATAGGCAAAATTAAATTGTTTGCCAAATCTTTAGAGCAATAGCTTAATTCGGAACCTGAATCAATTAACACTCGACAAATCGTTTTCTTTTGTTTATGTTGCCCGTTACTTCGTACAAGAAAGTAAAAATGTACTGTAACGTATATAAAACCGAATGTTATTTGCCATATATTATTTTCAAAGGAATAATGCAGCAAAGATAAAGGGTGGTACACTTAACAACAATTTCTAAAGATTTTTTAATATTTTCTGATTTTGCATTGAATTTTTATCTATCGTAAGTGGGAAGGAATTATATTTAGTAAATAATGTTAAAAGACAAATCGTTAACAGTAAAAAGGAGAAAGAAAGTTGTGTAAATCGTTTTATTAGGAAAACTGAACATCTATATTATAAGCTGAGAAAAGCTTGGTTGGGGGGGGGGAGAATAGAAAAGTGTTCAGCAACACTTAACACACTATGGTCAATATGTAAAAATATGCAGCTTTTAAAAATTATGTGAACTTACTAATGAATCTTATGTGTCGCGAGTGCGAAGAATGGAAAATTTAATAATAAAGTTAAAATGACAAAAAAAGTTGCAGTAGTAGCCCAAAAGCAGATTGGTAAACTGTGAGCTCGGAGAGAGTGTGAGGAAACGTTATCAAAATAAGATGTTAAATTATTAATCCTTTCAGTTATTATTTTTGTCTATAATTATTTCTAAAGTATGTAACATGAACACGAGCCAATTTACCCCAGAAAGAAGGCAAGGTTCCATAGTACTTTATCATATAGCCTTCTTGCTGTTTGCCTTATTCGAATAACTATAAACATTCTTTACGTAAGCAGTTGAATTAATTCTGCATATTGTACCGCTTAGAATTGTTAACAGTATTTTTTATTAACTATATAAGTTATTTCTCATTTCTCAGTGTCTTTTATCTGATGGATGTCAGAGTTTTCGTTTGTAACCCCTCCCCTCATATTTAAATATTATGTTTTCTAAACCGTAATTGTTACATAAGTACCAAATAAGTACTTTTTTCTGTGTTAGTCAACATACAACTCCATTGTAAGGTATTGACTCTTTCTATGTTTTGATTATGTATTCAATACTAGATGGCAGCACCATTAAATATGACTCCACTTTGAAAAATTCAGTGAAATCTTCGAGGACATTTACTGCATTGTTTTTCTATCTTTTTAATCATTTATTCTTGAAAGAACTCTTGAAGAGGTATTTATATACTGCAGAGCTGCTGTTATTATTAGTAATAGTAATTGCACTGTGAGAACGAATACTTTTATGGTTCTGCGAGTTGTTTTGATTTTTTTCCAAGTTTACCTTAGACATACAACACTAGATGGCAGCACTGTCAAATCTGACATTAATTGGCACACAATAACGCCTGTGGACAACATTTATTGTATCTCTATCTTACTGTTAAAGAAGGAGCCTTGAAAAAATATTCATGTATTGCATGACTTATTATATATGATTAGTAATAATAATTATTCTGTTGCAAAGTGAAATCGAATACTTTCATGGTTCTGCGTGTTGCTTTCCCTTTTCGGCTGGGTAGCAAAAACAGTTCTTTCGTTTTTGCTCAATTTTCGGTGCTTACGTGTTATTGCAACCACCTTAGTAGAAGTCGCAAAATTTTCAGAATATTCCAAACATTCTTCCGAAAACCATGCTTATAACAATACTTCAGTGAAGCAACCGGCCATTTTCGCATGCGCTCTTTCTAGTTGTATTCCAAGTTCCAAAGGTTTTCAAAAACAAATCGGGATTTTTTTTTTTTTTTTTCTTAAATTTTAACTTTTAAAATATGCGTTTTTGAAATTTGCCATCGACAGAAACTGCGATAAAATTTCTGCAGGAATACGAAATTTGAAAAAATACCTGTAGAGTCAGTCCGCTACCGTAATTCTTATTATATAGTTTCAGCTTCATGTGCAGGTGAC
Organism: Stegodyphus dumicola; assembly: GCF_044657685.1. Lineage (NCBI taxonomy): Eukaryota > Metazoa > Arthropoda > Arachnida > Araneae > Eresidae > Stegodyphus > Stegodyphus dumicola. The sequence continues at coordinate 265,069,571 of NC_140769.1, read as the reverse complement.
AGGTGAATTCAGGGCCGGTCACCCGGACGGCTTTGTACGACAAATTGGGTGTCGTTCGGTACCCGCACCTATCTAGAGCAATATCACCCTTGCATCTGGAATTTATAATTGCAGAATATGAGATTTTTGGCGTGTCCAAACACGAGCGTTTGCATGTATGCTTCAAGATACAATTAACAAAAATTTACGTGCATAGGTACATTGTCATAGGTACAATGTGAAAAAAATAATGGGACAGTTCTATATCTCCCGATTGACGAAATTCAACTTGCACTTTTCATGTCTCGCGCGACTTAGGATATCTATTAGATTTATATACAGCATTGTTCTAAAATAGGTATTTTGACACAAAATCAGACTTTTTCTGAAATAACATGTCAATGGTTTTTCCATCTGTCAATTCTACGACTCAAATTACGCCAAACTGGCAAGTTTTGTAAAAATTGCAAAAATTAAAAAATTAGCTCTCAAAATTTTAGCTCCTCATTGTTTATTGAGTTTGGCATATTTTTATTAATATTTTAATTAAACTTATTTGATTCTCTCTTTCATATTTCGAAATTCAGGTTCATCCCAAATAATATTCACCCATTTTTTAGGATTTATTTTTAAAATTTGCATTTTTAAATAATTTTTATAAATTTTTCAAAAACATTTTAAATTATAATCTATAAAATTTTTACCGTCACCTTAAAGTAGGCGTATTTCGAAGCATATCTGCAAAAAATGACAGTTTTTTGTTAAAAATTTCCGAAGATGTACTTGAATTTATATTTTGGCGCGTTTTGAAATTTGGCATATTTGTTGAAAGCGATAAAACATCAAAAGTGGTTTAGGCACTTTGCTAAAATTATTTGAAAATAGGAACGATGTGACTTTTTTCCTGCTCATGCACAATATAAAAAGGTAGGAACGAGGTACCTTTTTTTTCGCTCCGACATAATGGAAGGAAAAGGAAAATTGGTTACCATATATTAAGAAGTGAGTTATTTTTGGCACAAACCGGAAAAAAATTGCGCCTAGATAAATTTTTGAATTTCAACGTAAATTTCGCACCAAATTTTACAAAATTTAATATCTAGGCGTAATTTGAGTCGTAGAATCGAAGCATGGAAAAAAACTTGGTATGTTATATCACAAAAAGTCCAATTTTGTGTCAAAATACCTATGTTAGAAAAATGCTAACATTGGTATTTTGACACCTAGGTAGTTATTTATATTATATTGTAAATCTAATATATATATATGTCCTAAGTCGCGCTTTCGAGACATGAAGAACGTAATTTGAATTTCATCAATCGGCCTGGTAAAATGGGAAATATCTGGTCCCCCCCCCTCTTTTTTTTAGTCCAAAGGGATTTGAATCCCGAAGGACTATTAGTTTCGTTTTGGCATTTTGCGTCGGACTCATAAATGTCGGTTCACTTTTCAAACTGTTGCCACAAAATGTTAGAGTCCTGCATTATATTTGAAGAAATTAAATAATGAAAAATCTGCATAAATGTATGTATATTTCTCGTATTGTGATAAAACAACGGTACATAGAGTCATCGAATTTTGAATAACGTAATCCTCCAACGAATATGAGCATGTGGAAGACCAAATTTGAAATTTGAAATTTGTTTTATGATCGATTTCCTATTTTTTAAAACTTTGACGAATTTTTGATTAACAAACTCAAGGATTTCAAAGCGAGCAATGGCAACGTTGTGCAGAAAAAACATTTTTATCTCCAGCGCGTGAGTCTCTGTATCGGAAATTCTAAAGATATGCTCGTTTTAAAACTATTTTGCGATATTGCTGTTGCACTGGATCTTATGGTTTAAGTGCGAGGAAAATGATATTTAATAAAGAAAGGTAACACACAAAATGTTAAAAAACGCCCCTTTGGACGTAATTTAAAATCTGAAACATTTCAGATTTTTTTTTTCACTCTATCTTGGATATGTTTATACATTGGCCTAAGTAGTTAATGAGATAGGCAAACAATAAACACTTATATATTAATAGAAATGATACACGGGCATTAATTCAGAAGATGACAAATAATGTTTAGGTAAACAATAAACATTTATACATTAATAGAAATTATACACCAATGTTACTTGTGTATTATGAATGCATAAAATGATAAATAATGTTTACACATAATCGTCTGTCATCCTGTATGGCTATTCATAAACTTCTAGAAATGATATTCATAAACACTTTTACATTAATATCAATGATATTCTGACAATGACACTTTCACAGTAATGCGAATGATAATGATAAATGAAAACACTTAATAACGTATCATTCTACTTGGCTACGCATGTATCGATAGGACTGAAACATTCAAATGCATAAACGTTGATAGAAGTGACACGCTGATACTTGTGCATTATTGCGAAAAATGACGATTAATGGTTACACATAATCGTGTATAATCCTACGTGTCTAAACATACAGTAGTAGACGTGGTACACTTAAACACTTATACATTAATAGAAATGTTACATTGATGATGATGCTTGCAGATTAATACCGAAGATGACAACTAATGATAACGCAGAATCGTACATTATCCTACATGGCTATGCATACACTAATAGGTATGAAACATCTACACACCCAGACATTAATAGAAATGATACACTAACAATGATACTTGCTCATTAATATGATAGATGACGATTATTGATAACACATACATAATCATGTATTATTCTACTGGTCTATGCACACATCAATAGAAATGATACATTTGGACACCTATACGTTGATAGAAATGATCCACTGAGAATGATAATTGTGCATCAGTGTGAAAGTTGACAATTAATGATTACACATAATTGTGTAACGTCCTAATTCAGTGCTAATTATTAGAATGCAAAATAAAGGAAGAGAGTCAATTTCAGCCGAATCAATCGAATTTGAGCAAAAGTTGCTCCTATAGAAGAGGGAATCTCTCCTATCGTCCTCGAAATGGGTAGAATTTTATTTAAAATCTACGCTTGTCTAGAACTGGGCCCTTTTGTTTTCTGGTTGGCCTAGTTTTAAATTTTACAGTGGCAGATTTCTCGTCCAAATGAAGTTTTTATATATTTTAAATTTTAAATGCAAACGACGTTTTTTCTTTCTAGGTCTTAGACTTCAAATGGAATTTTTCAGATTACAGTTTTTTTTTTCCTCTAATTTATTATGATCATCATTAGTAATGTAATTTAATCATGAATGAATTCTGTTTAACAAAAGTCACAGTGGCGATCTTCACTGCAACCGTCACGGGTGAGAGGTCAGGGCCCGTGATGGCCTTATTAGTGGTGATTCGGCCTTTTGTAATTAAATGAAGAATGCGTCATCCCGGAAGTTTATTTGACTGGGATATATACGTCCCTTGCGGCGGGATGGAGGAAAGGGGCTGACACGTGAGCCCCTGCAGGTCACTCGCCAGTCACGGAATGAAATGAAAGCGAGAGTCTTTTATTGACTCTGCTCATTTTCACATTTTCTTTTTACTCTCGGGATTAGTTCCTGAGACTTCTCGATTTAGTTAGCTTTCGCGGAAAAATATTTAATTCTGCCTTTTCTCGAGAAATTTAGTGGCTACAGACAGCTCCTGTTTTATCGGGGGTTGGGGTTTGTAGAGCTGCTACACTAACTAAATCTTGTCCAAACAATTTAGCTTTCTTTTCAAAAAATTTAGCTTCCATTTAGCTTTCTTTTAGAATGATTGAAGAAAATACTATCGCAAGCAATCAGCGTCAGAACTGTTTATGGAAGTTAAGAAAAATAGTTGAAATAAAAGTTGGAAAACACAAAAAGTAAATGAAAAATGAGTTTAATGAGTCCAAAGATGCATTTTCGTGCTGCACAATTAGTCGAAGAACACAGAAATGAATAGAAAAATGAGTTTCGTGCTAAATAACATGTATTTTCGAGCTACACAAGTAGTCCAAAACTACGTGGAATAATAATGCGTGGCAAAGACAAAAAGGAAAAAAAATTGCATGCAGTAGCAATAGGGAGAATAAATGATGTTTTAGTATTTAGCAGTGGTTTTTATACAAAAGAGTAGTACGATTGAATTTCCATTGTTAGTAATCCGAAAACAGAAACATTCTACAACAGAAACAAATTTAAAATATCTACCAGATTATTTAATCCCAGTTTGAAATCAGTGATATTAACCAGGCTGTGTTGCAAATATTGTTTGTTCTTTAAGACCATTTATAATATAGCTGCTTCATTTCTAATCAACTGTCTACCTAAAACTTGTGCGTTTTTTGCTTTCAAATCGCTTATTTTTTATTTATTTATATTTTGGTTTTGTTTCTGTGAATACCAGAGATTAAATCTGGAGTAAAAATGAAGCATTTTACGGCACGTAGGACCAAGGATCGAGGCACTTTAGTTTACGGAGCAGCTTTATATTATTATAAGATATTTCTCCCACCTTCCTAGCGTGCCTTCGTGGTGTAGTGATTCTGCACGCTGGGCCTGTATTCCGTGTTCAATTCCGGGCTAAGGCGATTGCTCATTTATCTCTTGCCTGCTTCCAAACAAAATACCTAATGTCTCTACAGTGGCGCCCGAACTAAAAGGGTGTTGGATGATGATTCTCCTCACCCAGGATTTGGCGATTGGATTCCCTAAAAACCCCAGTCACCCTTTAAAAAGGAGGGTATATATGGTATTTCCCCCCCTTCCTAGCGTGTCTTCGTGGTGTAGTGGTTCTACACGCTGGGCCGGTATTCCAGAGGTCCGTGGTTCGATTCCCGGCGAAGGCGGGTGCTAATTTTTTATATCTCTGTCTTCCCCCCCAAAAAAAAGTCCTAATGTCTCTACATTATAATTACAATTACCTCCACATCATCGAAATAAGAATTTGAAATAACTGAGCATTCGCTGAGGAGACGCCGTTACAAGTTTAAAAGAAAAGTTAGGTAAGAAGTATTGGCACTTAGGAGCCACAAAAGTATTTTATTTTGGACATTGGCAACACTTTCGATGCACGCGGGCCTGGAGAAGTGCTTCTTTCTCTTTTCGCCAGTCCTGAAAGGGTTAAACCACTTCATTCAAAAATATACATTTAATATTTTTACCACCCGTAGTAAATTGCTGATAGGATAAAAGCTTGTTTCTGCTACTTAAAAAGAGGGAATGTGTTGAGGAATAATTTTGCTCGGAAGCCACTTTTATTTCGGGATATTTCTCTGGGATGACTTTTCAATTTCAAACTTAGTGTAGCCATGTGTTTTGAATAAGACTCTCTCTTCTTCTATAGAATCTTCTATGAATAACATCTTCATAACATCAAGATAGGATATATCACATTTCGGAGATTCTCTGAGCCATGTTGACACGTTGAAATTTTCAATCGCTTGCAAGCGAACATTTAAATTTTCTTTTAAATTTCACAAGAAACTTGAATATAAGAATAAAACTTCCTTGCATTCTTCCTATTCTTTATTTTTTTTCGGGAGGAGCGGGACGGTTGAGTTTTCTTCAGCCCCTGGCCTTAACTTTTTTCCCATGGCTCTTATAGTGCTTGGTCCTCAAAAACTGTAATCCCTAGCTAGGTCGGAAAAAGAGGTAAGATGTAGACTGGCTTTTGAGGGAGAGGTCCAATGTTCAGAATGCTCAGTATGGTAATTTTATAAATCTTTATAATTCTATTGATTGACATATTTCTATTTGTACAAAGTGTATATAATCTACGTTGTGTGTTGTGTAAATAAGAAGGTCAATATGAGTTAATTAATTGCGTACAAGACTTCAACACCGGCCACGGCTGGATCCTACAGCACTCATAGGCATAAATACTTTTTTTTATATTTAAAATAAATATACATCATTTATTTTTTCTTCCTTGTAAGAAATAAAAAAAATCTGATGTGTACACCACATGACTTCCTTGTACGGAATATTAAATTATACGCACTTTTTCTTGCATTTCATTTAAACTTATTGATTGAATTAAATCTACTGTTTATGCGTCGATAGCGCATAAACCACAATAAAATAAATGGACTCTTTAAAATCACTATATTTGTTTACCATAGCGACACTCTGGCGCTAGGTTCACTTAGCAGCGTTCGTTATATTTCGTTCATCTTATAACTCAGAACGTACAAAATTTATATCATTTGAAGAATTATCTAATTAATCGCTGCCACATGTTCTATTCAAATACAATAATAAATCTAGAACAGTTCTCATTCAATTAATTAAGTTCTCGCTTCGCGACAAGGCAGAAATACATAAAAACTCAAAACATCTATATTAAAAATTACGAAGTAAATCCTAAATACTTATTTCTTCTAAAAAATTCCAGAAAGGATTAAGCATGATTTTATTCGCAATAATAAATGAAGGCGTTATCTTTGTTGTTTCAAAGTTTAGTCTCTCTAGATTGGCAACAAATCTACTATTCTGCTGTTTCAAATGTAAACAAATATGTCCGCCATGTTATTTAAAAATTAGGCTTAATCGCACTTAAACAGCTTTTAAATTGTTGATAATCGTACAAATATTGCTTGCAGATTTACTAAAGGCATAAACACCTAAACTGGAACATAAGAACAACATAATTCAATCATTTTTAAAGCAAAAAATGCACAGTTTACAAGAGTAAAGAAACTGAGATCACTGAACCGGGTAACAGAGTGGATATATATATATAATTATATTTATATAAGTTTCATGCGTCCGATTGCAACTAAAATACGAGGTGCACATCTACATGTTATAGCAGTCCTATATACAAAATTTCAACGTTCTGAGGCTACTTGTTTTTTTTTGAGAATTATGCGAGATACTTACGTACATACGTGCAAAAAAATTCTCTTCAGAATTCATTTTAAATCAGTTTTATATATTTTTGGGTAAAAAAGAGTCTTTTATTCTGTCCTTACGTACAGATGTCACGCAAAAACATCGTTAAATTGCATCATTCGATAGCGATCAAAATGGATATTTTCGTTGAATACTGCCTGAAACTTTTCGCGATTACAATATTTCCTTTTTATTTCGTATAAGGAAGTAAAAAAGTATTGTAATCGCGAAAAGTTTCGGGTGTCATATTTTATCGGAAATATTCATTTTGACCGTTAGCGAATCCATTTGGCTTATTTCTTTTTGCGTGATGTCTATACGTACGGACAGATTCAAGAAACTTTTCTTCCAAATGAATTGTAGCATGGAATTAAAATAGAGTCAAAAGGGATTTTTTTTTTTCGTAACAACTGTGCGAACATACATATATGTGTGTATGTATCTCGTATAATTCAAAAAATGATTAACTGTAGAACGTTGAATATTTGTGTTTGTGACTGCTATAACATCTAGTTACGCACCGCCCCTTTCTTATTCTAATATATATATATATATATATATAATGTTGTATGATCTTAAATTCACTTAGTGCGAAATCGAGTTATTCTACTACTTGCGCAATTACTGCAAAGTAAGTTAATAATAATTTATTTACTAAAGAAATATTGATTATATTATCTCCTGAGATTAATTTTAGTAGAATTATCTTAAAAGAGTGAATCCATGCTTAGTAAGTTCAATTTCGAAAATTGTTTTAAAGTAACTTGAATGTAAATTGTTAAAAATGTTTAACGGGGACTTGAATTAAATCATGAATAACAAAATTTCAATTGTAAAAAGAAATAAATTAAAAGCAAGTAATTCCCAGATTTCAAAATCTAAACAAAGGAAGCAGTCTTTAAATACTGCTGCTACTATTGCGCAGCTCTTTTTTCCTTGTTTCGCCTTACTAATAGGCACGGAGAGTTTACTTTCCGCTTCGTCCATTGTCTAAGAAGTTGTAAGCTGTAAAAATTGTGGGTTTGCTTGACGCACCCATAAATGATACTTGTGAATCAGTTTATGTGTATTAAGGCTTGTTGTATTACGAAAATAAAATTATATGTTCAAATGAGCGGCCACGTCTTGAAAGCATTTCTTTCCCGTTCTCTCATCTTAAGTAACCACTCAACTGTTTTTCAAATCCTTAAGTTACCTATCGAAATCATTACATATAAACAGTTATCTATAGCAATCATAACATATAAACAGTTATCTATCGAAATCATTACATATAAACAGTTATCTATCGAAATCATTACCTATAAACAGTTATCTATCGAAATCATTACCTATAAGCAGTTATCTATCGAAATCATTACTATCTATCGAAATCATTACATATAAACAGTTATCTATCGAAATCATTACATATAAACATCTACCTAACTCCCTTACTCGGTTTAAAAGTTCTTACCCGGACTTTATTTTCCTAGTCGTTGGTCGTAGTTATAGACTTCAAATTACAGAAGTGTTTTAAATCACGAAAATATTGATGTTTTGACAATATCAAATTAAAAAAAAACAAAAGTAAAAATACTGAAAGATTTCACATTTTATATTACGCCAAAATGGGCGTTTTATTGAACGTTTTGTCTGTTACCTTAATTTATTAAATATCATGTTCTTCGCATTTAAACCATAAAATTATATTCAACAGCAAAATCAGAAAATATTTAAAAAGAGCATATCTTTAGAATTTCCGATACACTGTCTCGCGCGCTGGAGATAAAAATGTTTTTCTTCTCCGTATAGTGTTACCATTGATCGCTTTGAATTCTTTGAGTTTCTTAATCGAAAATTCCTTAAATTTTTACAAAATATGAAATAGAGATGAAAATAAATTCCAAATTTGGACTTCCAGATGCCCATATTTGTGTGGAGGATTACGTTATTCAAAATTGATCGGCTGTAGGTACCATTGTTTTATCACAGTACGAGAAATATACGTACGTTCATGCAGCTTCTTCATTATTTAATTTCTTTAAATATAATGCAGGGATCTAATATTTGATGGCAACAATTTGAAAAGTGAAACGCCGTTTTATAGTGGACGACGCAAAATACCAAAAGGATATTAATAGCCCTTCTGGGCAAATTTCCCCTTTGGGCTAAAAATGCCAAAACGAAATTAATAGCCTTACTGAATAAACTGCTCCTTTGGGCTAAAAAATCGACAAAAGCGAAATCTAATTTTAAATGGGATCATCCAGTTGGTATATTTATATTCTGGAAAGTTTTACGCTCGTTATAAAAAACTAAAATTATAAGAAGTTTCACCCCCCCCGTACGATAAAAATCTTGAATTATTTGCAACACCGTAATACCACTACTGGAAATAATTCAATCCAATCCCTTTCTAGTTGTTTAAAAAGACAGACAGAGAGGCAGGCAAAGTAGACAGATATCTTGTTTTGCACCCGCTAAGACTTTCTGCGCCGATGGACGAAAAATCAAGCTTAATTAAAAAAGACAGACAGACAGACAGACAAAGTAGACAGATGTCTTTTGTTGCACCCGCTAAGTCTTTCTGCACCGATGGGCGAAAAATTAAGCACAGGTGCGAAGGAAAGGTATATAGAAAAGGGGGCAATTTCGTATTTCAGAGGAGAGTAAAAAGGAACTTCGTATATTTTATACGAGTTCGAAAGACCAGGAAGAAAAGATGGGACAAAATAAAGTAAAAAATAAATGGCCCAAAAGTAATGGAGAGGAGGAAAAAAAAAATTATTTATAATTAAAAAAAAAAAAAAAAAGGGCCTATAGAAAGAAAAGGTAAGGAAGTAAGAGAATTTTGTTAAAAAAAACCCACGATTGTGTTCATGAGTGTAGTCAAAGTTGTTATCATTTACATTAAATAGAGTCTTCCAGGTGTGTGTAATGAGTGTGTTTCGTAAAGCTGAATAGATGTAAAGATGGGGGAAAATTAATAATAAAAAAAAAAAAAAAAAAAAAATCTGAAATGTTTCAGATTTTAAATTACGTCCAAAGGGGCGTATTTTAACATTTTGTGTGTTACCTTTCTTTATTAAATATCATGTTCCTCGCACTTAAACCATAAGATCCAGTGCAACAGCAATATCGCAAAATAGTTTTAAAACGAGCCTATCTTTAGAATTTCCGATACAGAGACTCACGCGCTGGAGATAAAAATGTTTTTTCTGCACAACGTTGCCATTGCTCGCTTTGAAATCCTTGAGTTTGTTAATCAAAAATTCGTCAAAGTTTTAAAAAATAGGAAATCGATCATAAAACAAATTTCAAATTTCAAATTTGGTCTTCCACATGCTCATATTCGTTGGAGGATTACGTTATTCAAAATTCGATGACTCTACGTACCGTTGTTTTATGACAATGTGAGAAATATAAATACGTTTACGCAGATTTTCGTTATTTAATTTCTTCAAATATAATGCAGGACTCTAACATTTTGTGGCAACAGTTTGAAAAGGGAACCGACATTTATGAGTCCGACGCAAAATGCCAAAACGAAACTAATAGTCCTTCGGGATTCAAATCCCTTTGGATTAATAATAAATATTGGGGGTCCAGTCACATAACAGTATAAGTCAAGTTTAGAAACTAACTTTTGCTATAATAGGGAAACTAAAATTTAAAAATTTTTAAATTTAAACTTTTATTTTTTTAACATGGAAACCAATATTAGCCTCTACCTTGAGACACAGTAACTGAAGACACATAAGATCATAAACTTTGGAAACACCGGCATAGGATAAGTTCCCAGTTAAACGGGGTATTTGGAGTATGACATATACGTTTGTCACAGAAACAAATGGCTATGTGCATAACCCCCTGCGACTACATATTCATCTCTTTCACGTGTATGCAAAATATATATATATATATATATTCGACGGCACGAAAACCGTGTTACCTAACAGCTCAGAAAAAAATTACTTCTGGTTTTCGCTCGAAGGAACAGGAAAACTCTCAACTATAGCTACCCAATTAATAGTCCGCCTTCTGTAGCGGTGCAAAAAGAGAGAAGAAAGACGGGTCGCGTGCGGTGGGGGGGGAGGAGAGGTCGCGTAATTGATATGCAACGTGACAAATTGCCCGTGAGTGTAATCTTTTATCTTTCCTTATCAGCGGCGTTCACACAAGCGGACAGATAGATAACAGTGAGCGACCTTGGAGTGCCTTGACGAAGAAGTGAGGACGCGTAAACGTAGCCGTGGCATAAGTCCGCCATTAAAATTACCAATTTTGTTACCAATTAGGGCTTTAATGGTGGACTTCCGATTATGCACTTTGAAAATAAACAACATAATTTATTTGATTCATTTCTCCACCTGTTATACATATATCTGTTAACTAATTTTGCAGGCTGAAAGTTTGGAGGGGGTGGGGAGGAAATTACACGGCATGTAGCATTTACGGGGGAAGACGGTGACAAAAGAAGGCTTAAAGCGAACCTGAATTTACAGTCAACCCGCAATTAATTGGGAGAGATTAATCGATAAGGTAAGAATTGGAGGCTCCCTTGAGCCCACCTGGACACGAGTGTTTACATAGCTCAAAAGAAGGGACCCCTGTCTCTCCACAAACAAGGGCAGCCAGCAACACAGCCACCCCTAAACAAAAATACTAAATTAAAAATAAGTAGGCAGATCTAACACAAAATTGCAAACAAACAAACCACAAACAGGCATTCACAACATAGAACACCACAGATATCTAAAACCCATATAAATACAGAATTCAGTTTTAACAGAAGATTCCTACAAGCGCCCTATTTTCATTGATGAACGTCATTAGAGCAATGGTATATGATTTATTAATGGCACTTACATTAAAATCAGTAATGTTAAAAATCTGTCTAATAGGGGCTGTTAAACTACAATCCACCACAAAATGCCTAGCATCACCACCAACCTAACAACTATTACATAGTTTACTTTCCTGCTGATTAAATCGGTTGAAATGGAACGGACACCTACCATGTCCAGTTAAAACCTGATTAACGTCAATATTGTTCGTACATTTCATTTTATTCGTGGTTTTAATTAGTTCCATAAATCCTTTGATTTTAGGTGAAGAGAACCACTGTATTTTCCATTTGTTAACGCAAAACTCTTTCATTCTTCGAATAGCAATTTTCTGCGAACCTGATACTTCTATATCCATTGCATTTATAAGGTATTTCTCCCACTTCCCTAGCGTGCCTTCGTGGTGTAACAGTAGCACGCTGGGCCGGTATTCCAGAGGTCCGTGGTTCGATTTCCGGCGAAGACGGTAATTTTCATCTCTCCAGCTTCCAAAAAATCCTAATGACTCTACACACTGACATTTGAGACCCCCTGCTTGGCTAGATTGTCGGCCTTCTCACCACCAATAAAGCCTACATGGGCTTTAACCAATGTAGCTTAGTACTTAAATATGAACTCAAAGTTTCTAAATGACTCTTAATTTCGACAATTAATGGATTAAAATTGTCTGGGCGGGAGAGCGCATGGAGAAGTAAATATTTACATAAGTGGTTAATCCATGAAGTATCTTCTCCCTCCTTCCAGCATGCCTTCGTGGTGTAACTGTTAGCAAACTCGGCGCGTATTCGCGAGGTCCAGGTTCGAGTCCAGGCGAGAGTATTGCTCATTTTTGATGAATCAAGCATTGAAAATGACCTAATGTTTCTACAGTCTGCTACGGGAGTAACCAAACCATGTACTACCCCCCCCAAAAGAAAAACTGAAAAGTTTCAGATTTTAACTTCATTTATTTATTTGTGGTTTTGTATGCTTTCGTTTAGATTGCAGTTCATCAAATTCCTCTTGGACTCACTCCTGCTAACACAATCTTTTTTTCAGGCTAAAAGACTATTACTCTCAAAATGCGATTTTGCGTGTACATGCGTTGTTCACTTTTCATTTAAGTCTGTTGCCAGTCGGCAAAATATAATATATTTATCTTTCAAACTGAATCTATCTACTGTAGGTTAACAAACTAAGCTATGTGAATGCAATGGATGATGTTCTTGAGAATATTCGTTTCTTGCTTTTGATTCATATTGATTTAAATAATCAAAATGTATTTAACTCGTGATCCATCTAATTAAAAATATTCATGATTTTCATAGAATGACATTATTAGTCCAAAGGGGCTTTGTCCCTGAAGGACTATTGTTTTCGTTTTGCGATTTCGCGTTGAATAACCATAAATGTCCATTTCACTTTTCAAATTGTTGCCACCAAATGTTAGAGTCCTGCATTATATTTAAAGAAATTAAATAATGAAGAATCTGCATAAATGTACGCATGTTTCTCGCATTGTGATGATCAAACAACGGTAACTAGAGCTATCAAATTTTGAATGACGTAATCCTTCAGCGAATATGGGCATGTGGAAGCCCAAATTTGAAATTTAAAATTATTATTTGGAATTTATTATCGATTTCATATTTTGTAAACCTTTAATGAATTTTTGATTAGCAGACTCAAGGATTTCAAAGCGAGCAATGGCAACGTGTACAGAAAAAGCATTTTTATCTCCAGCTCGCGAAACTGTGTATCGGAAATTCTAGAGATATGCTCTTTTTTTTTTTTAAACTATTTTACGTTATTGCTTTTGAACTGTATTTTATGGTTTAAGTGCGAAGAACATGATTCTTAATAAATGAAGGTAACACAGAGAATGTTAAAAAAACGCCTGTTGGACGTAATTTAAAATCTGAACCTTTTTAGAATTTTTTTTTCTATATTCTTTTATTATTTATTTCCTATTTCGTAAAACTTTAATGAAATTTTCAGTAACAAATTCAACGATTTGAAAGCGAGCAGCTGCGACGCTGTACAGAACCAAACATTTTTATCTCCGGCGCACGAAACTGTCCGTCGGAATTATGTTTTTAAATAATTCGTGATTTTGCTGTCGAATTGAATTTTATGTGGATTAAATGCGAAGAACGTGATAATTAATACATAGAGGTAACCTACAAAACAATAATAATAAAAAGACATTGTGTTTTGTAATAATAAGTTTTGACAAATAAGTAAATAAATAAATAATAAAATAAAATACAAGCCCCCCTCTCAAAAAAATCTGAAAGGTCTCAGATTTTAAATTACGTCCACGGGCGTTTTTTGAACGTTTTGTGTGTTACCTTTATTTATTAAATATCACGTTCTTTGCACTTAAACCATAAAATTCAGTTCAGTAGCAATGCTGCAAAATAATTTTAAAATGAGCCTATCTTTAGAATTTCCGATACAGTTCCGTGCCCACTGGAGATAAAAAGGTTCCCCCCCCCCGCCGTAGAGTGTTGCCATTGCTCGCTTTTAAATCGTTGAATTTGTTACTTACAAATTCGTTAAAGTTTTGCAAAATATGAAATCGATCATAAAACTAATTCCAAATTTCAATTTTGGGCTTCCACATGCCCATATTCGCAGAAGGATCATGTCATTCAAAATTCGATGGCTCTATGTACCGTTGTTTTATCCCAATGCGAGAAATATACCTACATTTATGCAGATTCTTCATTATTCAATTTCTTCAAATATAATGCAGGACTCTACTATTGGGTGGCAACAGTTTGAAAAGTGAAACGGACATTTATAGTGATTCAACGCAAAATCGCAAAATGAAAACAATAGTCCTTCAGGGACAAAGCCCCTTTGGACTAAAAATAAAATATAATGTTAGCATAAGTGAGATCATTAGCAGACTGGCAGATTACGAGCTGAGAGAGAGCGTAAAATACCTTAACAAATCTTTCGAGTGACCGTTAAAATCTGAAATCTTTCAGATTTGTTTAAATGTTATTATTGTTCCGTTCCTTTATGCAATGAAAATTTATAACTATACGTGCTCATGTACAGATCTGTTCTCATGCTTTGCGAAAGTGAACTATTAAATAAAATAGAATATGAGTGTATGTATGTATTACGTATGTTTTTCACATTTTAGGAAAACAATGTCTCTTTGAATACATTTGAATTAGTATTCAAATAGTTCTCCATTTGAATGCATGCAGTACGGCGATTTTGAATACATATATTCTTCCACCTGAATACATTTAGTCCTCCACTTGAATACACATAGCAATGCGACTTTGAATACATATAGCCCCTCCCTTGAATACGTATAATACGCGACTCTGAATGCACTTAAACCTCCATTTGAATACGCATAATACAACGACTCTTAATACAGGCAGATATCCACCCAAAATGCGCTCTTCGAAGCCCGAATTTTAAATTTCGAACGTGTTCTTAATTGATTTCCTATTTTGTGTTAATTTCAAGAAGCTTTTGATTACACTCGAAGTTTATAATCAATATCTTGCCACTCGGCGAAGTGTAAAATATTTATCATTCAAATTTATCCAGTAAACTCGCAATTTAAAAGAAATATGTTGCCGTTGCACAGTATAAAATATTTTTATCTTCCGCATGCCAGTTTGTTGCCATTTGACAAAGCGTGAGATACAGTAAGACCCCGCTTAACGCTGTTTCGTTTAGCTCTGTTTCGGCTTAGCGCTCTTTTATTTCAACCCGGGGATTCTCCGAAATTGCGCGCAGCGCTAGGTTTCCAAATAACATATCCGAAACAGTGTAGTTGTGTTTCTTGCTTTTTATCATTTGAAACAACATTTGTTGACATTATTGTAAGTTTAAATTTAATATATAATACTATAACGATTAATAATACAGTGACAAATATTATGATCTTTAGTTTTTATCATGGGTGATAATACGAGTAAAACACAAGAAAAGAAAGCAACCAGAAAAAGGCATTTCACTGGAAACTCAAATGCAAGTGATTAGAAGATCAGATTCCGGTGAACGTCAATCTCAAATTAGCGCTGCATTGATTTTGGAAACTTCAACAATAAGGACAATTCTTAAGAATAAAAAAAAAATACCGTCATCGGCAACTGCAACTACGTCAAGCTCTGCAACTAGAATTACCCGTTCTAGAAATAACATTATAGAGGAAATGGAAAAACGGCTGTCTATATGGATTGACGACGAAATCGAACGCAATATGCCATTAAGCCAATCTATCATAATGCCTTCTTGACAAAAAGGCAGAAAATTGGAAACCCAGAATAGACTGAATGATCTGACTGAGAATTTTATTTGTTTTTAAAAGTATATGCGTTTATATTGTTTTTATTTTTGTAAGAAATAAATGTTTGATTTTATTTTTATTAAAAAAACATTATTAAATTTAATGCCTAACCATTTTTTATCCGTCTTCCCCTAACCCCATTATTTACATGTTAAGATAGTCTGGCTTAGCGCTGTTTTGCATTACGCTCTACTTCGATCGAACGTATCCCCCGCGTTAAGCGGGGTCTTACTGTACATCTTTTTTATTTAA
The DNA here is from genome assembly GCF_044657685.1 of Stegodyphus dumicola. NCBI lineage: Eukaryota > Metazoa > Arthropoda > Arachnida > Araneae > Eresidae > Stegodyphus > Stegodyphus dumicola. Next base: position 265,053,368 of record NC_140769.1, on the reverse strand, counting down.
AATTTAATCTGGCTGTTAGTTACTAGCTGAAGCCGTGAATTGACACTAGCTGGATTTATTAAAAACATTAGACATTTTCAGTTTTTTACGATAACTATTTTAGGCGGCTGATAGCGCTCATTATCACCTGTTTTAGGGACAACTAAAATAGGTTTCACAACGCAAAACTAAAGCTTGAGACTAACAGCCCTGTGCCACCCAGCTAGTGCAGTGTCGCTGAATGCCGTGCCGAAGGTTGCAGGTTCGAATCTCGAAGAAGGCAGTAAATGTGTAATGTCCGTACGGCATGGCAGCTGTCTAAATATGCGGCGAGGCGGAAGTTTGCGGTTTGAGGCAAGGGGGTGCTACATCAAAACTGGAGGCGGAACTGAGTCATGAGGATTTGCGTGCTGGGGTAAAAAAGAAAATCAGAAAGGTTTCAGATTTTAACATAGCACCAGAGAGTTATTTAACGTTCTTTATGCAATCACTGAACCGGTAAATTCCTACTAACATAATTTTTACAGCGCTTTTTTTTTTCCTCACTGACTCTAGATAAGAAATAAAAAAATGTTTAAAAGCACAAAATTAAAATAAGCAGCAAGAGCAGAAAATTTTTAAAAGCTGACTGTCATTAGAATTCCCGATAGAGTGTTAGTTTTTTCATTATGTTTCCTGATCAACACACTGTAGAGGCATTAGTTTATTTTATAGCATGAGATGTGAAAAATGAGCAACGCCTTTGTCAGGACTCGAACCAGGACCTCTCGAATACACGCCAAGTATGCTACCTGTTACACCACGAAGGCATGCAGAAAGGAGGGAGAAAATTCATAGAAGATTAGAATCGATGTCAAGCAACATATGCAAATTTTCGTTTCTGAAATCTTCGAATTAAAATTTGAACGTGTTGCTGTAACAGCTGCGGGTTTTATCGGAATTCACTGAGATTTCGAAACTCGTTGGTTCATCTTGCAAAGGCGTCTTGCAGCTCATTTAAAATTCAAAACTTGTCGCTCCCGTGATAAATCTTACACTGTAAACGCGGAACTCTAAACTCTCGAGTTAAAGTCAAGGTCATGTCAGTTATACTACGCAACTTAAGACTTTCACTTTTTATTTATTTAGTTGATTAGTTTAATCTGGAAAATTAAAATTTTTTCTTTAACTAGTAAAGGGAGAAGAGGGGTTTTTTCAGGCAGATCTCAGTTAAATATTTTTCGAAAAGAATATTATTAATAATGGTATTATTATTATTATTCGAATTAATTACTGACTTCCTTTAGATCGGAATAAAATTCTACTGAAAGTATGTTGCGATGCTTCGTTTCTAAAGAATTCTGGGCTTGCTTGTGAACTATGGTCCTGTAAGTGGTTAGTATATTCTACTAAAGTCTACTTCATTAAAACAGGCACTTCAAGGGGTAGCGAATCTCCCTCATTTATGACCGTAATATGTGTGGTCGTCAGTTCACTAAAACAACCTAGAGGCATCTCGCAGATATTGCTCACGGGAGTAAACGCAATCCTCAGCATATCGTGAAATATCCCTTTTAATTTCGAAACAGCGTACAGAATTCTTAAAGTCAGATTATAATAAATTCTGAATACATCCTCTCTAAGTCCCCAGCACAGTCTGCGGGATATTGAGAAGACCTGACAGCTTCTCTAAGTCCCCTGATCAGTCTGTGGTATATTGTGAGGATCTGATATTCTCGCTAAGCTGCCGCCCCCCTGGACAGTCTGAGGGATATTGCTAGGACTTGACATCCTCGCTATGTCCGCTGGACAGTTTGGAGGATATTGCAAGGACTTGACATCTTCGCTATGTCCGCTAGACAGTTTGTAGGATATTGCAAGGACTTGATATCATCGCTATGTCCGCTGGACAGTTTAGAGGATATTGCAAGGACTCGACATCCTCGTTATGTCCGCTGGACAGTTTGGAGGATATTGCAAGGACTTGACATCCTCGCTATGTCCACTGGACAGTTTGGAAGATACTGCAAGGACTTGATATCTTTGCTATGCCCGCTGGGCAGTTTGGAGAATATTGCAAGAACTTGACATCGTCGCTATGTTCGCTAAACAGTTTGGAGGGTATTGAAAGGACTTGACATCGGTGTTGTGTTCGCTGGACAGTTTGGAGGATTATGCAAGGACTTGACATCCTCGCTATGTCCGCTGAACATTTTGGAGGGTATTGCAGGCACTTGACATCCTCGCTTTGTCCGCTGGACAGTTTGGAGGATATTTGCAAGGATATGACGTCCTCGCTATGTCCGCTGGACAGTTTGGAGGATATTGCAAGGACCTTGACATCGTCGCTATGTCCACTGGACAGTTTGGAGGATATTGCAAAGACTTAACAATGCTAAGTCTCTGGACAGTCGGCGGAGTATTGCGAGGACAAGGGTCTAATTTGCTACGTCCTCGTCACTTCCCGTATGCTCCTTTCCGGGTGTTTCGTGTCACATCCTGGTATATCTCCGAATATCTTCGAACTACTTCGATAAACCAAAATGGCTGGAAGAACTAAGAATGCACAGTGACCTTTTGCCGAGTGACGATTTAGGGAATACGATTTTGCATGATGTGTTTTCTTAATTGTTTTCATTTAATTCATCCAAAGTTAGGTTTCCTTCACACGCGGTTCAACGCTCATTCGTCAACACTGAATGCTTACTGGCGTCAGCTGTGGCCAAGAACTTATCAACAGTTTTGAAGGATTCCATCGACTGAAAGTGAAGCCGAAGAAATCTCGCAGAATGCGAGAGCAATTGATTGAGAATGCTTTTCACATACGGAAGAAGCAGAATTCTAAGAATTCATCGAAAAATAAGCAATGAAGAATTGGAGGATCTTTCAACACTAGCTGACAGTGACAACAACGACAGTAAAGAAAGTGAAGATCCTTTACCTTCCAAGAAATTGAAAGCATTGTTAGAAAAGGTGTAGGAACTGCCTGATTTTTATATGGGGATTGACTCATAGGAAGAAAAAAGAGAACACTTTATGACAGACACCTAAAAAACTTACGCTTCTAATCGCGAAACCGTTAAAGGGATGCCACATTCTTTGTCCCGAGAAAAAAGGCCACTACATTGTTAATAATAATAATAATAAATATATCATGTTATTGCTAAGCAGCAATCAAAATCCTTTCCATTAAAATGTGTTTCTTGTTACTTTTTACTTCCTTGTACGACGTAAAAAGGAAGTATTGTAATCGCGAAAGTTTCAGGCATCATATTTCAACGCAAATTTCCATTTTCACCGCTATCGAATGCAATTTAACGATGTTTTTGCGTGACATCTGTACGTAAGTACAGGATAAAGGACCTTTTTCCCCCAAAAAAATTGTAAAACTAATTTAAAATGAATTCTGAAGAGAATTTTTCGTGGCGTCTGTGCGTACGTACGTATGTATCTCGCATAAGAACTCAGAACTTGGAAATTTTGTGTATGGGACTGCTATAACATGTAGGCTTGCACCTCGTATTTTGGTTGCAGTCGGCCGCACCAAAAAAGTATATAAATATATGTATATATATATTCACTCTGTTACTCGGCTCAGTGATCTCAGTTTCTTTACTTTTATATGTTTGTATATTGTAAATTTTTTGCTTTAAAAATGATTGAATTATGTTGGTCTTATCTTCCGGTTAAGGTTTTTATGCCTTTAGTAAATCCGTATGCAATATTTTTAGAATTATCAACAATTTTAAAGTTGTTTAATTCCCGCTAATCCTAATAATTTTTTTGATGGCGGCCATTGCTTCTTTACATTTGAAACAACAGGATAGTGGATTTGTTGCCAATCTAGAGAAACTTAGCTTCGCAACAACAAAGATAACGCATTCATTTATTATTGCGAATTAAATCATGCTCCTTTCTGAAATTTTTTAAAGGAAATAAAAGTTTTAAGATTTACTTAGTAATTTTTAATACAGATATTTTGAGTTTTTATATATTTTTGCCTTGTCGCGAAGTGAGAACTGAATTAATTGAATGAGAAATATTGAATCGTCTGTGAAAAACTGTTTCTTTTCCGTTTTGGTTGCTTAACTTCTTTTATACATTGTTCTAGCTTTATTATAGTATTTGAATAGAACATGTGGCAACGATTAGATAATTCTTTAAATGATATACATTTTGTGCATTCTGAGTTATAATATGAACGAAAAATAATACTGTTAAGTGAACCTAGCGCCAGAGTGTCGCTATGGTAAACAAATAGAGTGAATTTTAAAGAGTGTATTTATTCTATTGTGGTTTATGCACTGTCGACGAAGTAGATTTAATTTAGTTCAACAAGTTTAAATGAAATGCAATAAAAAATGCATAATTTAATATTCCGTACAAGGAAGTCATGTGGTGTACACATCAGATTTTTTCCATATAAATTTAGCTTTGCGCAGCGGGATTTTGTGGTTCGCGTAATGTATTTATGATGTACCTCCTGCGTTCGGCAATGATTTACTGTACTTCCTGAAAATGTTTGACAGGGAAAGTTTTTTCAGAAAATATAGTACGAATAATTAACTAACTCATTACATTAAATGATGAATTTTATCTTCTAAATCTTGTGTGCATGTTTGGACATAGTTAAAAAAGACATCCTCTACATGTTAAAACACAAAATCCTTCAAACTTAGGAAAGACTCAATATTTTTAGACATTTTCGCTTATTTCGCGATATAATGACTTAAGCAAGACAGTCTATGAGTGTTAAATTATAAATTTCCTCAAAACATCAGAAGAATAAAAAAAACCTTAGAGTATCCACAATGTGTCTCGGGAAATTACGATTTAAACAGGACGTTTCGAAGATTTGTGTTATGGGAAATATCACAATGTAACAATGCTGCCCCCCTTTTATCAACCAGGCAAAAACGTAAAGTAGTGTTGACCTGCAGAAACTATATTTCTTAATATCGAATGGAAGTTCAAAAAGGAAAACTTGCTCAACTAAATCTTGAACTATTCCAAATAGTATACCGATTTATGATGCTGTTTATGTTGGCTGAAGCCGTAAGCTACGAATGCATCTGGAATAACGAATGAGTGTAAGACGGCCTCTAATCCATTCGTTTCCATTCATCACCCATCACGGTTTCTGTGAGTCCCATCCGCACGAGAGGGGGGGGACTATGCGGGGTTAAGTGATTAACTCTCCAGATTGAAAATGAGATTGTTATCGGAGTTAATAGAGACGGAACAAGACATGAGAAAGGTCCTGACCGCTACCTTCACAGCTGCAAGCTATATGTTGCATTTTTTAGCGGTTTCGTTTCGCTACGCAGGCAAAAGACGGAGTTAAAACGTTCCATACATAGCTGTGTTGTTGATTGGACATTAATGCGCAGTTGTTATCCTACATAGGGAAAAATAATTTCCTCGACATAGCTGGAAAATCTTACTCACCAGATTATAGAGTTATTAGGATTTTTGAAGCAGGAAGACGTGAAAATGGGCAATGCCTTCGCCAGGATTCGAACCTGGACCTCTCGAATGCACGCGTAGAATGCACAAAGGCGTGCGGAAAAGAGGGAGAAAATACCTAATAGGATCAGCGTCATTTTCAGGACATCCCGGACTATCAATCTAAAGTCCCGAAACATCCTCCTTAGTGCTTGAAGTCACATCCCAGTATATCCCCATATCTTCAAGACATCCTTGTTAGATCCTCTTGATAGCTACCAGATGTCGTGTATCCCTTCTTGCCATACCCTTAGAACATCCCAGAACATCCCTTAACACACTCATCCGAGTGTATGATGTCGCATCCCAGTACATCACCAGGACATCTTTTTTGGAGACTCTTGACTTGATGTCGTGAAGGTTCTACTTATTACATTCTCAGGCCATACCGTAATATCCCCTAATGCAGACTCTCGAGAGAGTAATGACATCTCAGTATAACTTCAGAACGTTCATATATTGAAAGTCTACGGGATGCTGTAAGGATTTAAGATTCTTCTTACTTAATTTTACTTCCTTGTACGAAGTAAAAAGGAAGTATTGTAATCGCGAAAAGTTTCAGGCAGCATATTTCAACGAAAATATCCAGTTTGATCGCTATCGAATGCAATTTAACGATGTTTTTGCGTGATATCGGTACGTATAGACGGAAAAAAAGACTCTTTTCCTCCAAAAAAAATTATAAAACTGCTTTGAAATGAATTCTGAAGAGAATTTTTCGTGACGTCTGTACGAACGTATGTACGTACGTATCTCGCATAAATCAAAAACGAGTAGCCTCAGAACGTTGAAATTTTGTATATAGGACTGCTATAACATGTAGATGTGCACCTCGTATTTAGGTTGCAATCGGCCGCGCCAAACGTATATAAATATATTTATATATATATCCACTCTGTTACTTGGCTCAGTAATCTCAGTTTCTTTACTCTTATATGTTTGTAAATTGTACATTTTTTGCTTTGAAAATGATTGAATTATGTTGTTCTTATCTTTTGGTTACGGTTTTTATGCCTTTAATAAATCTGTATGCAATAATTTTAGAATTATCAACAATTTTAAAGTTGTGTAAGTGCGGCTAAGCCTAATAATTTTTTTTGATGGCGGCCATTACTTGTCTACATTTGAAACTGCAGAGTAGTGGATTTGCTGCCAATCGAGAGAAACGTAGATTCGCAACAACAAAGGTAACGCCTTCATTTATTATTGCGAATTAAATCATCCTCAATCCTTTCTGGAATGTTTTTCGAGGAAATAAGTGTTTAAGATTTACTTCGTAATTTTTAATACAGATATTTTGAGTGTTTATGTATTTTTGCCTTGTCGCGAAGTGAGAACCGAATTAATTGAATGAGAAATACTCAATCGTCTGTGGAAAACTGTTTCGTTTTTGTTTTGTTTGCTGAATTTCTTTTATACATCGTTCTAGCTTTATTGTAGTATTTGAATAGAACATGTGGCAACGATTAGATAATTCTTTAAATGATATAAATTTTCTGCATTCTGAGTTATAATATGAACGAAATATAATACTGTTAAGTAAGCCTAGCGCCAGAGTGTCGCTATGGTAAACAAAGTGAATTTTAAAGAATGCATTTATTCTATTGTGATTTATGCGCTGTCGGCGAAGTAGATTTAATTCATTCCAATAAGTTTAAACGAAATGCAACAAAAAAAGCGTATAATTTAATATTCCGTACAAGAAAGTCATGTGGTGTACACATCAGATTTTTATATTTAGTGTCTCAGTTATACGTATCTAAGGCTCATAATATGCTGCAAGTCTCTTTCAATCGTAAGTTTGGTTTATCAAATGATGCCTTTCCCTCGCTTTCCCTTGAGTTCTGGCCTAATTACTGTACATTTTTGACTTTTCAACCTCCCTGTGCAATTTTGCTTAAAGAAAATGGCATTATCTTCCGTTCCGTCTTCCGTAAAGCAAGTTATATGCCTACTTACTTTATGACATAAATATTTCTAAACGTCACAGTTTCATTACCAGACTCGCCGCTAGAAAACTTTTATGGTCTCTAACACGGAAAAGCAAAGGTGAGCGGTGAAAGCCATAAACACCTACTATCGGGTAATGAATCTTTGTTTGAACAATGGGTCTTCGTCGCATCGGCTACACGAAAGGCCATAATTTTCCCCTTCCAAATCCGTTAACGCTCAATTGCTAAGCTCGAAATGAGCGTTTTTTGGTTCTTAGAATTTTTCATTTCACTTTCCTGTAAAGCACGGACGCAATTAAAGTATTAAGATATAAATGTGAGCTTTCGAAATGGCGCTTTATTTTTGCAATTTACGGAATTTCGATTTTCCTCCTTTGTCTGGTTTCCTGTACAGTCAGTGCAGCTGCATTTTTGATATAAAGGCTGTAATACAATCGAACCGCGTAATAAAGAAACCCCGGGTATTACGAGCGAATATTTTGGTCCTTTCCATTTTCCTATATACTTTAATATATTTCCTATATATTTACGTACTTGCAAAGTTTTGAAAATCAGAAATAATGTGTGTATGTGTGTGTGTATTTAATTATGACAAAGCACATTAGGGCTATCTGCCTAAGGGGAGGGATGCCTTCGTGGAGGACTTTCTAAGGGAAACTGGCTCGTATACACGTTACACATGGGGAAAACCACGAAAACACCAGCTCGTGCGCGGGATTCGAACCTCGGACCGAACTACCAGTGTTCAGTGACTTGTGTACCGCACGACCGCTGGTGGGTCTATTCTGGGCTTGTGTTATAGTATTCTAGTTAGTATTCTCATGTGCGTTCTTGATGTTATATTCTAGTTGGTATTATTATGTTCTTCTAATTAATTTAATATAATTTTGTGCTGTTGTATTCTAGTTAGTGTTTTTAGTTAGTGTTATTGTATTATAGTCTTATATAATTGTATTTCGGTTAGTGTTATTTTAGCTAGTACTATTGTATTCTACTTAGTATTACTGTATTCTGGTCCTGTGGTATTGTATTCTAGTCTTGCCCCATTTTCGTATGCGTTCTTGTTAAATTATATTCTAGTTAGGGTTATTGTATACTTGAATCTTGTAGAGTTGTGTTATAGATAGTGTTACTGTATCCTAGTCGGCCGCTGGTGGGCCTCATAAATAATGAGCTATATGGATATCTTCGAGTGAAAATGATTTATATTTCGTCCAGAATTTCTGCAAGTTTTAGCGAAAAAAATTACTCACCTTTAAAATCATCCACGTTTAAAATTTTAAGATCTATATTCTATTTGTAAAATAAAATACCTTTGCATTGATTTGCAGTTATGTTCAACTTCACTTTTCTTTAAGTTCGAAGTAAACATAACGAGAAATGGGTGTGACACCCAGTCTAGGAGAGCGAGGACACAGTAAGCAAATCTTAGGACAGTATGGGGGGGGATGTTCTGTGTATATGATGTATGTGACAATTAAACCAAAGAACGTAACTGGTTTTTTTTTTTAATCCATTCAAATTCTTTACCTGAATTATCAGATACAGCTGCATTTGATATTAATACTGTGATTGAAATTTTACAATTTTATCTGTTTAGTGAAAAATGAAGTATTGAATCTCATAATTCTTAAGTTTGAGTTAAAAGGTAAATTCGTATTTAGAAGGGAAAAAACTGTGTTATTCTTTATTTTCGCAACTGTTGAACATAAATTTATGTTCAACGGTTGAAGTTAAATATAAATTTGTTTTTAATGTTGAATATAAATTTATGTTTTTAACGTTGAATATAAATTTATGTTTTTAATTGGAAGACAGTGACTTCCAATTAAAATTTTTTTTAATGTCGTAAATATTTATGCTTTGGCATTTTTAAATTAAAAAAGTTCAGTATTGTAAAAGAGCCGAGTTGTTGAACGCTAGTAGTTAGACATGAGTTCGACTTCAGGCAAATGGGCGCATTTTATGTTACACTCAGGAACACTGCAAATAGCGCAGTAAGAAAGAAGAAAGGTACATGTCATTTCATCAGAGATGGACTCCGGTCCTGGAAAATGACATTTAAGGATGTCTTGGAATCTGACCTTCCGAAGACTATACAATCGCGCGCAGCCCCCGCAGTGCCCTCCGGGCTTTATACAATTGGACGGAAAAATAACGCTCGGACAAGAAAATGTATTAAGCCACCTTTGCAACCGAGCACAACCAGTCGCAATGATAAAATTCGATGTGGTGTTCTATCCGTTGAAGTAAGTCCCCTAGCAAAGGACCGAATGGAACTAAACCACCAAGGATTGTCTGTGATTATCAACCATATAGCTCCACCGCAGCCAAAGGAACGGACAAGACATTACCAGTAATGTCCCTGCCGAGCTCGAACCTAACATCGAATAAACGATGGTTCTAGTCACTGTGAAAGGTAATTATATACCCCCGTGGTTGAAGCTGCCAAAGTACCGATCCTAGCCAGTACTTCCCAGGAATTCTCCTGAGTCAAACCCCAGGGGGAAGCCGAAAGATACAATCGTGAAAATTTGCAAATACCAAATACGTATACTGCGAACAAAATATGGGACAGTTCTATAGCTACCGTTTTACTCGGTAACTTTACTTACTAATTTTCCCTTACGTTTTCCTTACATTTTCTCCTTTCTTTCTTGGGTTTTCCCTATTAGAGGGATTTGGCTACGTGCCAAATTCTTTTTTCTCGAATATCTACGGAACGGCGCCGAATTGAAATTCGAGACGCGTGTCCTCAGATTCCAAAAAATTCTCCGAATCCATCGATACTGTTCTCATCTTTGTACGACTTTAATCGGCCGAGATATTAATTAAAAACTGCGGAAACATTTATTTCCGCCTTCCCTTTTTCCGAGTGGCAACAATAAACTATCGGCGACACACACTTTAGCCGCTTATATATATAAAGATTTACTAATATCTCTTATTTTACTAAACTTTTCTTACTCTTCCTTCCATATTTCGAAATTTAGGCTCATTCAAATAAAAGTCACCAATTTTTTATGATTTATTTTTAAATAAATTTTTATAAATTTTTCGAAAGAAATTTGAAATTATAATCTATAGCATTTTTTGCCATCATCTTAAAGTAGATGCTCTTCTAAGCATGCCTGCAAAAAATTAAAGGTTTTTATTCAAAATTTCATAAGATATACGTGAATTTACATTTTGGCGCGTTTTGAAATTTGGCATATTTATTAAAAGCGATAATAAAGAAAATGTGGTATACGCACTTTTTTAATATTATTTGAATGTATGAGCGATGACATTTTTTCCCGTTTGTGCACAAAGAAAAAAGGCTAAGGAAAACAGTTTGCTATAAATTAAGAAGTTCGCCAAGTGAATTATTCTTAGCGCAAACTGAAAAGAATTTACCAAGATAAATTTTTTAATTTTATACATAAATTTCTCACCAAAAATTACAAAATTTAATATCTAGTCATAATTTGAATCGTAAAACTCAAATATGGGGAAAAAGTGTTATTTTTTTTTCAGAAAAATTGCGATTTTGTATCAAAATACCTATGTTAGATATGTTCTATATATAAATCTAATACATATCCTAAGTCAGGCTTTCCAAATATGGAAAACACAATTTGAATTTCGTCAATCGGCCGAGTAAAACGGGAGACATATAACTGTCCCCCCCCCTTTTTTTTAAGTCCAAAGGGATCCAAAAGTTCCTGAAGCACTATTGTTACTGTTTTCGATTTGCGATTTTGCGTTGAATCACTATAAATGTCCGTTTCACTTTTCAAACTGTTGCCATCAAATGTTAGTGTCCTGCATTATATTTGAAGAAATTAAATAATGAAGAATCTGCATAAATGTATGTCTATTTCTCGCATTGTGATAAAACAACGGTACATAGAGCCATCGAATTTTGAATGACGTCATCCTCCTACGAATATGGGCATGTGGAAGACCAAATTTGAAATTTGGAATTTGTTTTATGATCGATTTCATATTTTGTAAAACTTTAACGAATTTTTGATTAACAAACTCAAGGATTTCAAAGCGAGCAATGGCAACACTCGACGGGGAAAAAAGAACCTTTTTATCTCCAGCACGCAGAACTGTGTATCGGAAATTCTAAAGATAGGCTCATTTTAAAATTATTTTGCGGCATTGCTATAGAACTGAATTTTATGGTTTAAGTGCAAAAAACATGATATTTAATAAAATAAATAAAGGTAATACAAAAAATGTTAAAAAAAATCGCCCCTTTGAACGTAATTAAAAATCTGAAACTTTTCGGTTTTTTTTTTTTTTTTTTTTTTTTTTTTTTTTTTTTCTGTGTACAGTGGGATCCGATATGCAAATGAACCAAATTTGGTGCCAGTACGCATGGCCAGGCACCCTGTAGTGACACTGGAATCAGGAGGTGAGCCCTATGGTTCTAGGAAAAGAACTCGTAAGAAAAAAGCCCACAAGAAAAATGCTCACAGAATAATGCTCACAGGTATAAATGCTTACAGGAAAAAAGCCTACACAGAAATATGCCCACATAGAAAAAAGCTCAGATGACAAAATGCTCACTTAGAAATATGCTCACACGGAAAAAAGCTCACATGGATATATGCTCACATGGATGATTAAAAAGTTACATGATGGCGTTCTCCAATCTTCTGTAGTACCAGCGGTACAATATTTGGATACCCTTATTAGCGTTATGCTTCGGTTATAACGTCCTAAGTGCTATATCGAATATCATCCATATTAATCGATTATTGTGTTCATATTGAAAAGTTGGTTCTCAGAATTAATTCATATAAAACCAAAAATTACATACAACGGTAAAGCGCTTTCTGGTTTTGCTGACAATGCAAAATCAACAACAATTCAAGCTGTTATGGTACGTTCATTATTTTCAAAATACAAAGAAATTATTGGACTGGTACCAGTACTTAATATGACTACCAAAGATGAATTAGATATATGTAATAGCAAGAAGCAATACATTAAAATTAATAATAATTCACATTCTATAGTATGTGTCTTTTGTATAGTATGCAGAAAAGGTTCATGATTTTACACAGTGTATGAAATGCATGATCGAAAAAAATAGTGTTAAGGAAACATTAGCATTTCTATGAAATATTGTACTCTCTAATTATGTGATATTTAATTGTGTAATATTAAAAAACACTAAATATTTTTTTATTAATTGCAAATTGCAGTTTTATTACTTTTCGTTTTGTATCTATTCTTTCAAACACTATGTCATTTACGATTTTACTTCCTTGTACGAAGTAAAAAGGAAATATTGTAATCGCGAAAAGCTTCAAGCAGCTTATTTCAACGAAAATATCCACTTTGACCGCTTTCGAATGCAATTTCACGATGTTTTTGCGTGATATCTGTACGTAAGGACAGAATAAAAGACTCTTTTCCTCCAAAAAAACTGCTTTAAAATGAATTCTGAAGAGAATTTTTCGGGGCGTCTGTACGAACGTACGTACGTACGTGCGTATCTCGCATAACTCAAAAACGAGTAGCCTCAGAACGTTGAAATTTTGTATATAAGACTACTGTAACATGTAGATATGCACCTCGTAGTTTGGTTTCAATCGGCCGCGCCAAACGTATATAAATATATTTATAAATATATCCACTCTGTTACCCGGCTCAGTGATCTCAGTTTCTTTACTCTTATACATTTGTAAATTGTACATTTTTTGCTTTAAAAATGATTGAATTGTGTTGTTTCTATCTTCCGGTTAATGGTTTTATGCCTTTAGTAAATCTGTGTGCAATATTTTTAGAATTATCAACAATTTTAAAATTGTTTAAGTGCCGCTAAGCCTAATTTGATGGCGGCCATTGCTCTTGTTTACATTTGAAACAGCTGAGTAGCGGATTTTTGTCAATCTAGAGAAACTTAGCTTCGCAACAACAAAGATAACGCATTCATTTATTATTTCCAATTAAATCATGCTTAATTCTTTCTGGAATTTTTTCGAGGAAATAAGCGTTTGAGATTTACTTCGAAATTTTTAATACAGATATTTTGAGTTTTTATGTATTTTTGCCTTGTCGCGAAGTGAAAACTGAATTAATTGAATGAGAAATACTCAATCGTCTGTAAAAAACTGTTTCTTTTTTGTTTTGTTTGCTGAATTTCTTTTATACATCGTTCTAGCTTTATTATAGTATTTGAATAGAACATGTGGCAACGATTAGATAATTCTTTAAATGATACAAATTTTGTGCATTCTGAGTTATAATATGAACGAAATATAATACTGTTAAGTAAACCTAGCGCCAGAGTGTCGCTATGGTAAACAAAGTGAATTTTAAACAATGCATTTATTCTATTGTGGTTTATGCGCTGTCGGCGAAGTAGGTTTAATTCAATCTACTAAGTTTAAATAAAATGCAAGAAAAAATGCGTATAATTTTATATTCCGTACAAGGAAGTCATGTGGTGTACACATCAGATTTTTTTAAACATCGCCGTTATGTATGTTTATTAGATTATCTAAATAAATGAATGCTGGAAATTAGGTTTTATTTTGTATTAAATTTAAGTATTTTCTGTTGCTTTAATGTATGTTATCTCAATAAATGAATGTTGGAAATTAGGTTTAATTTTTTATTAAATTTAAGAATATTCTATTTTCTTTGCTTACTTTTTATGCGCTTGTGATAACAAAGAACTTCATAATAAATAGAAACAAAAAGTTTCATCGTGTGCTATTTAACGAAGAGTGTACTTAGCTTACTATTGTCTACTATATTTTTAAAATTATTTCTGTACAGTAACAAAAGGAAAGTTATTGATTATGAAAAGTGCATGAAATAATCATTGTAATCTACCACTATTCTAAAATGTAGAAACTAAAAATAAGTAAATACGTTAACATATAATCGAAAGAAATAGTGTTAAGAAACATCAGCATTACTAATAAATACTGCAATCCATAATTATTGCACTTTTAATTGCTTACTACACTGCTTGCCACCCAAATTGCAACACCAATCCTCCTTAATTAAGGGGTTCGATGTGAGACAAGAGACAAAGACAAGAGATATCACAACAAAATTTATTTAGTAGATAGCATGTTGACCAAGTATCAAATGATTAAATTTATAGACTTCTCTGAAGTGTGGTTCCGGTGAATCTTTACATTATGGTAACTTGGCGATTTTCTGGCGAAAATTTGGCGACCAACCCTGCTACAGCAACCTGCTAGTTTTGTTTTGGACGCCATTTTGTTTTCACGAAGTAAAGGCATGTTTTTTTTTTTTTTTTTTTTTACTCAACATTTTTTCCAACAATCTGCTAGCCGAATTACGCATATACTAGAACTTTTATGGAAAAAAAATGCTTAATTACGACGAAGATTAGGTGCGAAATTGAGAGTGCCTGCTTGCCGCGTTTTTAAGAATTGCACATACACGGTATCCATGTACAGGTCGACCTATTTTCTCTTAAAAAAACATCCGAGAATTGCACAAAAATGGCATTGCGCACACGCTTGACTTTATCTATGTACATATCGACCTATTTTCACTTAAAAAGTCAAAGAAAATTGACAAAATCCAATTCTTCTTACTCTTGTAAAAAGCGCCAAACAAATAAGTGGGCGATTCTGCATTTTAGCAGCGAAATTGTTTCTAAGTGCTTATTAGCTAAAATCACGATCAGAATTTTCCGGAAAATGTCACATTACATGTCTCAATCTCTCATTTCTCTGAGACAAAATAATCTGTGATTCGAACTGTGTACTTCTCAGATTATTGCTAAAGTCCTAGCTAGTAACCTTTATCGCCTTACCAAAATGTCGCCAAACTACCTGTTACCATATTCTAAAGATTAGCCGTGCCCAAGCAGCACATGACGTAGCAAAGACGTTACCACGATCACTTTGCAACCTCTCGGACCAGTTTGCAACGTCTTTGCTACGTCATGTGCTACTTGGGTGGTTCCTTCCAGAATCAGTAGCCAGAGTAGCCACCATTGTTGAAGATCACCGCTGCCACATGCCTCGGCATTGATTCAAAGAGACTTTGGATGTGTTTTTGGTATATTGCAGACAAAGCAGCTTCCACACGTTGCCAAAGTTTATCTTGGTGTGGCAGCTTAGGATGTAATCTGGGTCAATCGTTCAGCAACCATGGACCACATGTTTTCTATCGGCGAAAAATCCTGAGAGCGAGTCGGCCAGGGAAGTAATTCAATCTGGCGATTGACGAAGAACCCTTGGACAATGCGTGCCACTCGTTGTCGCGCATTATCCTGTTGAAATATGGCTGTGGGCAAGCCCTGAAGGTAAGAAAGGACAACTGCCTCCAATACCTCGGAGATGTAGCGCTGGCTGTTTAAAGTACCGGTAATGCGTATTAGAGGAGTGCAAGAGTGATATCCAATACCGCCCTATACCTGAGTTCTGCGCATGTTTGCATCCATGTTGGTTGATGGTTGTGTGAGCTCCTGGAAAAATCATTACATTTCAGTGAATGATGAATTTATTTTTGTGAAAGTGCATTATTTAGCTTCAGAGTGTCTTCCGGTTTGATTATCTATGCATTTTGTTGAAGGATGTGTCTTATTTTTGAAGATTGAAGCATTTTTAAATCTTGAAGCTGGTCGATTGCCTCATTTGCATACGCAAGTAAGTTTTTATGCTTGTTTTGCTAATAAAAGACAGTAAAAATAACTCTTGAGTATGTGCTTTTGATGTATGCATTTATCTTCATACTTGTGCTTAATTTTAAGCTTCAGAGATTGATATTTTTCAAGTTGTGAACATTTTTAACTCTCAGTATTACGTTTAAGCTTAGTGTGGCGGCCAAATGTTTACCTTTTACGCTTTGAGTTTTGCACCGGGACTTTTAGTCTAAGTGATAAAATGTTCTTATTGTAGTTTAATTATTTCCAGAAGCAACTACTCGATACTTGGGTGCTCTGACAAGTTGATTTTTCGGCCCGTTGGTCGAATTAGTGAATTTTACGTAGATTTTTCAGAATTCTGTGTTTGAGAGTTTTTATTGTATTTTAAAGTGTTTTAAGTGATTTTTAGTATTTTTCATGATTTTAGAAGATTGTTTATTGAAGAATTATAATTATAATTTGAGTGTAACTGTCTTGAATATAATGAGTGCTATGGAACAAATTACGATTGTGTACGCGATGCCTTGCCCGGTATTCAAGGAATAAGTAAGATACCTTAAAGAACATCTTCATATATGATTTGCATATTTTTAATATATGTTTGCACTACGATGGGGACTTTTAATTTTGTTATTATTCTTTTGCTTGGATTATATACTATCTTTTTCTCAAGATTCATCTGTGTTACTTCTCTCCCGGTTGAGTGTAAGTATACAAAGGAAGAAAAATTGGGTACTATTCGGTTTTGAGGGCCGTAAAAAATCGCCAAACTATTGTTGATGCCAGTGCTGCCAAAAATAATTGCAGCAACCCTAACGCAAGGAGGGAAGTGTAATAGTAAATAATTAAGATTGTTTTAATTTAGATGGAAGGTTAATTTCATATAATACTTTTTTATTATTATAATTTATATAAAAAAGGCTAAACGTGACTGAATGGAAGCATAAGAGTAAATAACTATTTCAGATCATTATTATAATTTATGTAAAAATTGCTAAACATAACTGAATGGATGCCTGCATCGCTATTTCGCTATTTAGTTATCGCTAAAGCATAGTTTCATCTCGTTGGCTGTTCAAACATAATTTTCTATAATGAATAATGCCTTTTCTTTGAAAAAATTCTCGGTAAAGTTCAGAATCGCCCACTTATTTGTTTGCCGCTTTTTACAATTGTAAAAACAATTGGATTTTTGTCAATTTTCTTTTACTTTTTAAGTGAAAGTAGGTCGATGTGTACATAGATAAATTCAAGGGTGTGCGCAGTGATATTTTTGTGCAATTCTGGGATTTTTTTTTAAGTGAAAATGGGTCGATATGTAGACACCGAGTGTGTGCAATTCTTAAAAACGCGTCACGCGGTGGGTGATTCTGCACTTTACCCAACATTCTATTGCAGACTTTTCGTCATGGGCAGTTCCCAAATTATCCATAGGATATCAAAAAAGGATTTAAAAATTAAACTAGTATTTCAATGGCATCTTAAAAAATATAGAACTATATAAACTTACGCAATCTGAAATCAGCGCGTACGCTAGATTTGGCGCGCTGTTAAATGGGTGCGTTTGCTAGATTTGGCGCTTTTGCACATACATTTTCGATGCAATTTTTTTTAACGGTCTTCAAAACCGAATAGTACCGAAAAGGGAAATTGTTTTTAATCTTGTAAATATTTATTTTAATTGAATATAGATATTTTATCTGCACATAGAAATTTTACTTGATATTTTATTTAATGAATTTTATTATAATTAATTTTGATATATATTGCTTATAACTTGGATTTTAATATGAAGGTTTTAAGGTTAATCTGTAGATTATGGTAACTCGGCGATTTTTTGGCGAAAATTTGGCGACGAACCCTGCTACAGCAACCTGCTAGTTTTTGTTTGGACGCCATTTTGTTTTCACGAAGTAAAGACATGTTTTTTTTTTAATTCTTTTTTTTTAACTCAAAACTTTTTCCCAACAATCTGCCAGCCGAATTACGCTTATGCTAGAACTTTTATGAAACAAAAGTGCTTAATCATGACGAAGATTAGGGGGCCAAATTGGGAGAAAGTGCAGAATCGCAAACTGCTTGCCGCGTTTTTAAGAATTGCACATACACGGTATCCATGTAAACGTCGACCTATTTTCACTTAAAAAAACATCCCAGAATTGCACAAAAATGGCATTGCGCACACTTTTGACTTTATCCATGTACACTGCTAAAGTCCTAGCTAGTAACCTTTATCGCCTTACCAAAATGTCGCCAAACTACCTTTTACCATATTCCAAAGATTAGCCGATTTTAAACATAAATTTGTGCTGCTGCATCATGCCAACTCTCGCGCTTGAATAGAGTTATTCAATCTGTACCTGATATTTGACCCTGCAGGAGCCTTATTATATTGAGGATAACCTGGCATATCAAAAAAAGGAATGGCGGGCTGTTAACACTAAAAATAGAAGTACTGACATTATCATTACCAATAAGAAGATTCATTTTTATGTTAAATATGTCTCCGATATAATCACATGCATTAGCTGCACTAAACATGATGAAATTCTTTCTATTATATCTGTTTATTTTTCTCCTGCGGAGAGTATTGAAAATCATCTTGTACATTTAGAAAATGTTTTAAGGGATTTATCAAATGATTTTATTATTCTGGGGGATTTTAATTCTCAACATTTTAACTGGGATTCACCTATAATTGACCAGCGTGGAATTTTAACTATGGAATATATTTTACAACTGGATCTGATCCTTTTTAATGAAAATGACTCTAAGCCTACCTTTGCGTCATCTGTTGGCACTGGTTGGACGGACTTGGTCCCAGGCTCTACCGGTATGCGAACAGAGAATGTTAAGATGGATATTCTAGAGAGCGAGTCTTTAAGTGACCACCATTACATTGTTGTGGAATTTGATAGTGAATATGAATTGGCACAGAGCACTTGAAGTGGTGCACTGAGGCGGAGGCGATCGAACACGTCTGTCCGTCGTACCCTCCTGCATCCAACGGTCACATATCCGCATTACAGTTGTTTGGTTTTGTCCAACACGACTACCGATTTCCCTGAAAGATAATCCACACTTTCAGTAGGCCACTGTACTTCCTCTGTCGAACTCGGATACTTATTAAACGATGATCGTTGTTTACTACAAGGCATAATTTATCTTTTTTTTTTTTTTTTTTTGTTAATCTTTGGATTATGGTAACTTGGCGATTTTTTGGCGAAAATTTGGCGACCAACCCTGCTACAGCAACCTGCTAGTTTTTGTTTGACGCCATTTTGTTTTCACAAAGTACAGGCATTTTTTTTTTTTAACCACAAGAAAAACACAATTGCCGAACTTTAAATCGTCGAAAACACCAAGTTTTAATTAGCGTTTTGAAGTGGCCCCACAGACGAGCGTCATGTGCGTCTGCGCTGAAATTGTAATCTTTTGCATATCTCACCTCCGCTAATGCATGTTGCAAATTTCATGTTATTTGCGTGCTTCCTTCAGAGTGTTGCATTTACGGTATCCAGCAGTGTATTTAAAAGACACAACTAATTTTTTATTAATTGCAAATTTTATTTCTGTTACCTTCCTTCTGCTATTTATACTTACTTTCAAGCACTACTTCATGTTTTTTCTTAAATAGTGCTGTCATGTATGTTGTTTGTTAGTTATTATTTCATTTTAGATATATGTGAAGTGTTTTGGGGTTATTAAATTTAGGTATATTTATGTATGAAATATTTTTGATCACATTTATTAACTACTTTATACAGTCTTTCATTTGAATATCTTGGAGGTATAGAAGTTAATGGTTATATTTTTTAGGTACTATTCGGTTTTGAGGGCCGTAAAAAATTGCCAAACTATTGTTGATACCAGTGCTGCCAAAAATAATTGCGGTGACTCTAACGCAAGAAAGGAAGTATAATAGTAAATAACTATGTAAGATTGACGTTTTACTTTAAATGAAGGATTAATTTCATATAATATTTTTTATTATTATAATTTATATAAAAAAAGGCTAAACATGACTGAGTGGGAGCATAAGAGTAAACAACTATTTCAGGTCATTATTATAATTTATATAAAAATTGCTAAACATAACTGAATGGATGCCTGCATCGCTGTTTCGCTACCGAGTTATCGCTAAAGCATAGTTTCATCTCGTTGGTTGTTCAAACGTAATTTTCTATAATGAATGATGCCTTTTCTTTGAAAAATTTCTCCGTAGAGTGCAGAATCGCCCACTTATTTGTTTGCCGCTTTTTACAAATGTAAAAACAATTGGATTTTTGTCAATTTTCTTTTACTTTTTAAGTGAAAGTAGGTCGATGTGTACATAGATAAAGTCAAGGGTGTGCGCAGTGCCATTTTTGTGCAGTTCAGAGATATTTTTTTTTGAAGTGAAAATAGACCGATGTATACATGTATACCGAGTATGTGCATAGATACCGAATATGTGCAGTTCTTAAAAACGCATCAAGCAGTGGGTGATTCTGCACTTTACCCGAAATTCTATTGCAGACTTTTCATCATGGGTAATTCCCAAATTGTAAAATCCATAGGATATAAAAAAGGACTTAAAATCAAGGAAGGATTTTAAATTAAAGTAGTATTTCAATGGCGTCTTAATATAGAACTATATAAACTTGCGCAATCTGAAATCAGCGCGTATGCTAGATTTGGCGCTTTTGCGCATACATTTTCGCTGCAATTTTTTCACGGTCCTCAAATCGGAATAGTACCATTTTTTACTCCAATTCCAATTGCTTTCGCTCGCACTTGGTTTCAACTACACAGAGTTATTACCAAAAGTTCAGAGTTGCCAAAGGCTAATCACGGTAGTAAAATAGAAGAGATTTACTTTATACTACTTTAGGTACATCTGTCACCCGGAGGCGAAAAAAAACTTTCAAAGCTTGGGACTGGCATTCCTGGTCGTGGTGGCAAATGTTGCATTCAAAAATAACAAAAGTACCATTTTTTACTATGAAACGCGAATAAATTTATACTTGAGTTCAGGTAAAATACTGATTATGTTATCTTAAGAACCGCTTCCTCATTTATTATGACAGGGGCAATTTTCAATGTCTCTGAGATTTAACAGAAATAAATGTGATAATGCTGTTATTAGAAACGCTCTTTTTTTACCCACATATATATCTTTACTTTTATTTATGTCTGATTGAGTTTTATATACTTAAAACCTACTATTAATGTTATACATTTATAATAACCCCTTTCATAATTACTCTCACTTAAGGAAAAAATTGATGAAATCTTAAATCATCGTAACTTAGAATTTAAGTTATTTAAAAATATAGTTTCATGTACTGAAAATAATTGAGGCTATTATTAACTATGCGGGGCTCACCAGCGGCCGAGCGGTAAAGTCACTGAACACTGGTAGTTCTGTCCGAGGTTCGAATCCCGCGAACGGGCTGGCTGCATGGGCGTTTTCGTGGTTTTCCCCATGTGTAACGCGTATACGAGCCAGTTTTCCTTAGAAAGTCCTCCACGAAGGCATCCCTCCCCTTAGGCAGATAGCCCTCGAGGCTTTGCCATAATCACACACATTATTAGCTATGCATATTTAGTCTAAAGAGAAATTTAAAAACTATATTTTAAATTACTGAAAATAATTAGGGTTATTATTAATTTTGCACATTTAGCCTAAAGAGAAAAATTATCTTCTTCTGGTTTTCAGGAGAACGTTTTCAGGATGTATTATCTTCTGGTTTTCAGGAAATGATAAAATATTTAAACTTTAGAAAAATACAAGGAATACAAAATTTTAAAAAAGAAAAAAAATATATTAATTATTAAGCTTATTTTTCTGCGTAAAATCAATATGTAAATCAATATGTATACAAGGACATAATAACGATATTTTCACAACTGTCGCAAAAAGGTGGAATTTTGCGAACATTTAGGCGTCGGTAAAACGTCGTTATACGATGCTTTCACAACCAAAATATCATCTGAAAAAGACGCAATAACGACGTTTATGCGACAAAAACCTCATCTGCAAAGACGTAATAAAGACGTCTTTGCAACGGTTGCAAAACAGTGGAGTTTCACGGACATCTGGGCGTCTTAAAGAAGACATATTGCAACGTTTTTACAACATGACTCGCGACCCGTTTGCAATGTCGTTACGACGTTGCGGTCCTACTTGTGTATGTTGTATCTGACCATTAAACTAGAGAACGTAACTTGGTTGTTCGATTCCATTCAAAATTTTTAACTAAGTTGCCAGAAAGAAATGTATTCGAGATTGAGATTATGACAGAAATTTTAACCTTTTAAGGAAAGAGGGAGTAATGTAGTGTAATATATAAGTATGCTGCATCCCTCCTGGCTGATAATAGGCCTCGTATTTAACGCAGGACATCTAACACAGATTAAAATAAAAATACAGTTAAAAACATCAAGCCGAAATACCCAATATTGTTCTTTTGCCATTTATAAAGTTCATCAAACCATAAACCATCATATGTTTCACCATATTTAAAGCCAGTAAAGCCCAGCCATATGTGAGCCAGTTTCTTCTTAGAAAGTTCTCCACGAAGTTATCCCTCCTCTTAGGCAGATGGCTGTAGTGTGCTTTGCCATAATAAACTAAACCAATAAGCTCAAACATCCAACTGCTTCTGTTCTCACTTTGATGATTGTTTTCTGCCCTTGTTTTCTCTTCATCAGCAATCAGTAAGACAACTAGTACAAATTTTGTATAATATGGGTGTTGATGAAAATTCATTCTCACTTCTGTGTCATACGAACGGTTGTAAAACTGCTTACAGAGTTAGTTTTGTTTATGTCATCTATGAGGATGGTGTTGAAACTGGACACCACCAGTTTCGTGTTAGAGATGAATTACTATTCATATTTCTACCTTCTCTGTATTTGTTTAAGAATTAAATAGATATATATATATCTTTGACAGATATGTTTCCAGTTACGTAATCTGAAGCGATTCTCTCCCTTTTCTGGAACTAAAAAAAAACCATTAATCTTGATATAAACATTCCAAAATCGTAAATTTAAAAAAAGTATTCAAAGCTAAAATGATTGAACAATGGAACTATGATTATATCACTTCTGAATACGGGGGATATTACAAAAATGTTTTTTCCAAATGTCTTTGAAAGACTGAGAAATGAGAACTTATTGCTCAACTTTTATCTGGGCGTGTAGAGTTTTTGTTTACCTTGAACGGGTTAAGCTGATGTCTTCCAACTTGTGGTACTGTTATCTCGGTGTTCAGCGAAGTGTTTTTTTACTTGCATTTTGATTGTCCTCTGCTTAATTACACAACAAAGTCATTATAATGTAAACTGAACTTAATTGAATTAATTGGCCACCGAAATGTCATGAATTTGTTTCGCTACCTTCGGCCTTCCTTACTTTCTAGAATTTTGCTGTTTTATTGACTCTTAATTTAAATACTGTAAATGATTTTCTTTGTTTTTTAGCTTTCTGGTTTTTAAAAAATCATACATGTTTGATTTATTATTATTATTTAAAGTTAATTTTTTTTTCCATTGCTTACATTTTGTAAGCCTCGTGTGACACTTTGTGTTGCACGAGGAGAGGTTTCACTCCCTTGTACGAAATAAAGAAAGAATTGTAATCTCAAGAAATTTCGGGCATCCTATTTCAGCGGAAATATTCAGTTTGCCGGTTGTAGTGTCGTTAGGTATTTTTGATATGGCAGACGTAAAAAGTGAGCAAGGCATTTGCCCAGACTCGAAACTGCACCTCTCGAATACGTGCCGAGTGTGCTACCGTTACACCACGATGGTATGCAGAAAGGAGGAAGAAAGTACCTTATATGGTTCCCGAACTCATTTAGACGATTTTTATTTGCATGAAATCTATACGTACAGACAGAATAAAAAAATTGTTTTTTTCAAAATGGGTTACAAATGGATTTAAGGTCAATTCAAAAGAGACACATTTTCGAGACATCTATATGTACGTACATACGTATGTGTATATGTATCTCGCATGAATCGAAAACGGTTAGCCATAGAAGGTTGAAATTTTGTATATGTGAGACTACTATAACATTTAGATCCTTTCCTGGCTTTTATTTCACAATCTTTGGTGGTAGTCATATATTTCCAACCACAGAAGTACTTTAAATGGCGAAAATATTTATGTCTTGGCAGTGGCAAATTTAAAAAAATTAATTTTCGACAAATAACGAAATTTAACTGCATATATAACAATAGTTACATATGCAGTTATATATATAGCATGTATATATGTAGTTTAACAACAAATATCTAACAATATTTAATATCAGTTTATTGTTGTTCTATATAGAATATTTAATAGGTCTACAAAGGAACTCGTGGTGCCCAGATCAATCTTTTTTAAATAAATGTACTGTCTTTTTTAAATTAAAAAAAAGCCTAAATAAACAATAACCTGTAGTCCAGTCATAAATTAATTTATTTTATATTAATTCCTATGGGAAAAATGTTTTCAGTTAACGAATAACTTTCAAAAGAGAATTTAATTCCTGGTTTCACGGTTCTGTAAATCTATGACAGTTAGACATAATTTAAAAGTACAGTATTTATCTTAAACTGTGAACTTATCTGAGAATAAGATAAGATTAGATTTAATAGGTCTACAAAGGAAGTCGTGGTGCCCAGATCAATCTTTTTTAAATAAATGTACTGGTCTTTTTTAAAAAGCCTAAATAAACAATAACCTGTAGTCCAGTCATAAATTAATTTATTTTATATTAATTCCTATGGGAAAAATGTTTTCAGTTAACGAATAACTTTCAAAAGAGAATTCAATTCCTGGTTTCACGGTTCTGTAAATCTATGACAGTTAGACATAATTTAAAAGTACAGTATTTATCTTAAACTGTGAACTTATCTGAGAATAAGATAAGATTAGATTTAATAGGTGTACAAAGGAAGTCGTGGTGCCCAGATCAATCTTTTTTAAATAAATGTACTGGTCTTTTTTAAATTAAAAAAAGCCTAAATAAACAATACCCTGTAGTCCAGTCATGAATTAATTTATTTTATATTAATTCCTATGGGAAAAATGTTTTCAGTTAACGAATAACTTTCAAAAGAGAATTTAATTCCTGGTTTCACGGTTCTGTAAATCTATGACAGTTAGACATAATTTAAAAGTACAGTATTTATCTTAAACTGTGAACTTATCTGAGAATAAGATAAGATTAGATTTAATAGGTCTACAAAGGAAGTCGTGGTGCCCAGATCAATCTTTTTTAAATAAATGTACTGTCTTTTTTAAATTAAAAAAAGCCTAAATAAACAATAACCTGTAGTGTTCTTTGGTGGTAGTCATATATTTCCAACCACAGAAGTACTTTAAATGGCGAAAATATTCATGTCTTGGCAGTGGCAAATTTTAAAAAATTAATTTTCGACAAATAAAGAAATTTAACTGCATATATAATAATAGTTACATATGCAGTTATATATATAGCATGTATATATGTAGTTTAACAACAAATATCTAACAATATTTAATATCAGTTTATTGTTGTTCTATATAGAATATTTAATAGGTCTACAAAGGAACTCGTGGTGCCCAGATCAATCTTTTTTAAATAAATGTACTGGTCTTTTTTAAATTAAAAAAAGCCTAAATAAACAATAACCTGTAGTCCAGTCATGATTAATTTATTTTATATTAATTCCTATGGGAAAAATGTTTTCAGTTAACGAATAACTTTCAAATGTTTAGGAATTTTATGTTTGTAGGAATTTCAAAAGAGAATTTAATTCCTGGTTTCACTGTTCTGTAAATCTATGACAGTTAGACATAATTTAAAAGTACAATATTTATCTTAAACTGTGAGTTTATCTGAGAATAAGATAAGAGATACTCATGCTTTTGTCACATGACCTGCGTAAATCGCCTATGGTATTCACAAAAGAGATACTCAGGTTTAAGAAATTGTTTTATAAGAAAGTTTTATCTTTTTCACTGTCAGCTGTCGTGGTAAGTGGTAGCACATCCAGGTAACATAAGAACATCTTGGGACGGTGACGAAGATGAATCTTGATTGCTGATATCACATTTCCAGTTTCAAACAAATATATAAATAAACCTAATAGTTTTAAAATTTAAGAATTTAGTTCGAAAAGAGCTGACCTAGGTGTTGTTTCTTTGCGATTTAAGATATATTATACTAAATATCCGGAAGCTTTTCATCAAAGCAAGTCACTTGCATTTGTAAGTTTTGCAAAGGAAAATCATTTTAGTTTACAGTATTATGTTGTTTTGTAAAACTCAAGTGTAATAATTAAATGATTTATATGGTTCTAACAGTCGGTTGATCTTTACAATATGGTAACTGGTAGTTTGGCGACATTTTGGAGGCGATAAAGGTTACTACCTGGGACTTTGGTAATAATGTGAGCAGTACTCAGTTCCGATTACGCATTATTTTGTGTGAGGGAAATGAGAGATCATGGGATATGTCATGTGATATTAATGGACGAATTACGGTTCTTTAATCGGAAAAGGGGGAAATCGGGAAAAAATCTGGAAATTTTGTATTTGGTTTATTCTGTGTTGTGTGAAACAGTGTTCGTGAATTTTTGGATCCCATGGCCGTAACTAAAGAAAGGTTTATCGGACACGTAATCAAGATTCTGAAGAAGATTAGGTAAGTTAGTATTTTTAATTATTTGAGGATATTATTTTTATGCATTGTTCTAAATGTAAGGTGGAAGTAAAGGAATTTGGTATTATTGGGAAAATTGTTATTAGCAATGATTTAGTTTAAAGTAATTAGGATTGTAAGGTAATTTTTATTAATTTAATGTATGTGCTCATTTATATTGTAAGTAGTGTTTTTGAATGTAATAAAATTTAATTAAATGATAGCTATTTTGTGAATTTTATGTTTGTAGGAATTTGGTATACGTTTAAGTTGAAGTAAACGTGCATGGAAATAATTTAAATATTTGATACTAAGTATTTGTAATGCTTGCGGTATGAATTCGTTGGTGACGTGTATAATGTAATAGGTGATTTAGAGGTAAAAGTTTTTGGATATTTTATTTATTTTATATGTGGAAATGTTCATATTTGGAAAGGGTAAATACTTTTTCGCGATCAGGTAATTTCATATATGTTCTTTTTACCGGGTTTAAAGATTGAGAAAATTGTCATGTATTTTCGTGAAATTTTTCTAATTTATGAGAAAAAAGCAGTGTACATGGATATAGTGAAGAGTGTGCGCAATGCCATTTTTGTGCAATTCTGGGATGTTTTTTTAAGTAAAAATAAGTCGGCGTGTACATGGTTTATGTGTATGTGTTATTTTGAAAAACGCGTAAGGAGTATGGTATTGTGCACTTTTTCCCAATTTTGCAGTGAATATTTGTCATGATTAAGCAGTTTTGTTAGACAAAATTTCTAGCATAAGTGTAATTCGGCTAGTAGATTGTTGGAAGAAGTGTTCAGTAGATAAAAAGAAAAGAAACATGTCTTTACTTCGTGAAGACAAAATGGCGGCGGGAAAAAAAAAATAGAGGGTTGCTGTAAGAGAGTTGGTCGCCAAATTTTCGCCAAAAAAACGCCAAGTTACCATAATGTAAAGATCAACCAAACAGTCAATCAATTTAACATTAGTAAGTTTTGTAAGCGTAAATCATTTTATGTCGTGACGTCGCTTTATAAAATCCATCAAATGTGGCTGGTAAAGTTTTGATTTGATTTTGCAGCTCTGTATCGTGTAACAATTAAGCAATTGGATATTATGTTAGTAGTTAAACAATTTAATTTTTGTACATTTTGGAAAGGAAGAACATTTTACTTATGTTATCTTGCAAAATCCACCAATAGTGTGCAATAAAGTTCTGATTTGATTTTACACTCTAATATTATGTGACATTTAAACAGTTCCATATAGTTTTAATAATTAAATAATTTAATATTTATCAAACTTTGTAAGGGAAGAGTATTTCAGTAATGCCGTTTTATAAAATCCACCATCAGTAGTGGCTAATAAAGTCCTGATTTGATTTTACCCTTGTAATTTGTGTCATAGCTAAACAGTTTTATATTGTACTAATAATTAATTGATTTGGCAGCTGTAAATTTTGTTAGAGAAGAGCTTTTTATTTTATTATATCGCTTTGTAAAATCCATCAATAATGGATTATAAAATTATGGCTCGATTTTGTATTCATATATTACGTAAGAGTTAAACTTTTTTGATAATAATTAAGCAGTATCACCTGTGTTCAAGAAGATTCCGTAGATAACTGTTATGTGATAAGGTTAAATTATTTCACATCAGAGAAGCCATAAATCAAAGATGAAAGAAATACGATGAATCCAAAAATTCTTTCAAAAATGCTTGCTTTATTTATCACAAAAATATTACATATACAACGCTTTATACTACAAGATATAATGTATATATACATAGGGGCTTCCAGGAAATAGACTATCGCGACCTTATACAGAAGAACACACCCGCACCCGGAAGCGAGGAAAACGACCGTTTCCTCTTTTGCCACCATCCGACCCGGAACCATTCGACGAGGGGTGACCGCTCCCACTCGCTGGAGGGAGTAGGTCCCCCGAAGAAAAAGTGAGGTTCGTTCTAGCATGTTGGGATGCTTCCCACAAGAAATGAAAGAGTTAGTTAATAACAAAGTTTAGTTCAACAAACCGCCCCATCTTTCAAAAAGCTGTTAGAACACATATTTGGCATAGACTAGGATTGGCTGCGCATGAGACAGAGAACTTTTAAGTTTCCCACAAACACCTCAAGGGAAAATATGATATGTAAACCAAACAAGAGACTCAACCAACTGCAAGAAAAAGGTCTACCAAGAAGTACTGAGTAGGTTATCGATGGGACATGCATTGTGTGTGCGTATCACTGGATTTGCTTGTTCAAGCATAAATAACACGAACACGAACATAGAAAGAAGACTCAAAAATGCCCAAAAGAGCCCAGGGTGAGGGAAATATTTTCCAAATATCCACATAGGATTCGTACTGGCAACGATTCCTCCAGTACGCCCGTGGATGAACAAAGCACCAGCTTGCCCAGAAGAAGGTATTGTTGAGAAGGTCCTTTGCGAAAACCTATATCCGTATGTTAACGACACTTGTAAGAAGAGGGGGGAAGACAACACTCGCGTAAAGTCTCTGACGAGGAGGGATGGTCTCTCCTCTCGAGATCTTCGAGGAATAATGTCAGACCGTCACCATGTTGTTGTTGTTTGTTGCAGCCACGTTGTTCAGAGAATTGCTCGATCGGAAACGTTGTCCGTGGCAGTTTCCTATTTCTTGCCTTGGATCAGTTGTTGTGCCCTGGCGACGTCTTCGTCCCTCAAGAAGAGAGCGTCCTCAATGCCGATGTTGTCGTTAACGTAGTAGAAGTCCCGGGCGTTCTGGCAGGGCACTGCGTCTTCGGGGAAAGCACAAGTGAGCGTGAGCTGGTTGAAGACAGTCTGGTTGCCGCAGAAGAAGCTATAGTGGAGGGTTTCTTGGTTGCCATCGGCATGGGTGACGGGGTTGCAAACGTGGAAGATCTGGCAGTTGTTGTCCACGTCGGCGTAGTATCCGTGGCGGAGGCCGTCGCAGTTGAAGTTGGTGTTAATGGGACCGACGATCAGTTCTACACCGTCAGGGAGGAAGAAAGCTTGGCGTTTCATCTGGAAGAAGAGAAGATAAATTATTAACAATTTGGTTTGCAAAGTTCATTAGGCATTTGAAAGAAAGAAATTCAAAGAAACATGGAAAACAGCAATGCCTTCCCCGAAATTCCAACTCTTCACCTCCCGACTGTTAGCCAGTAAGAAGGTAAAAAATTCATTAGATTCTCCCTACTAAAAGAGGGATTTTAGAAGGAAGAGTAGGAGCCTCCAAATTAATGCGCTCACAATTATCTTTCACCATATGTTACTTCGGGACCACTTGTAGAATCTTCTGCAGCAGGAAAGGTGCGACATCAGCAATGCCTTCGCTGGGATTTGAACCCTGGCACGTCAGCTGCAAGTGCTTTCCATGAAGGCACGCAAGGGAAAGAAAATTCCTTATAAAGGGAGGAAGGAATTTTCAAACGTTATTTGCATATAAAAGGGAGGAAAATGCATGCAACGTGGCTGGATTTTACAATTATCCAGATGGAGTTCAGTCCAAATAAAAGCGGATTTTTGGAGTTCTGCACTACTATGGTAAACTCTCAGTTAACCGGAATAATATCAGATACAATGTACGCGGTTAATCCAACAGCAATTAGGAAATCATAAGGAATAACTTATATCATAATTAACAGACAAATGCTATTACCTGTAATTTGAAGGAGTTTAACATCTCAAGAATAATTTAATTTTATTATGCCAATGAAATCAGTATGCGAAACAGAAACAAGGCGGTAGGAAAAAATTAAACATCATTTTGTAGGGTTCCTATTGCATCTGGAAGTTAAGTCCTGCAGATCCTACTGAACTAATAGCGAGATATCGCTACATCTGTCGAAAAATACAGAAGAAGATTAAAATAATCTTTTTATTTTAGTTTTAAACTGAACACAAAGACACAACTTCTGCTACAAACGAAATTTACAACGCTTGTTGATATTTGACTTAACAATAACGGACGGTTAAATTTAAACGCTGAATATGCAGTCTAAGACTACACATTAAACATAATAATCTGGCTCAGATATTTTACCGGTGCGGATGTAAAACGTCGGCTAGAGAGAATGGCTAAAGCCGGAGTATCACTTTTAAGGAAAGTTGGCGAAAATGTCAATATCAAGACGCCATTTCCAGATGTTTCAATCTAAAGATTCAAAGCTCTCAACTTAAATAAACACAAAACTAATTTGAATTCGGGTGAGGAGTACAGAACGGGAAATTTATAGTAGAATTAAATCATAATAAATGGTTAATTAACATAATATACTTTACAATTTATAAAGGAAAAAATGTAAATTAGTGACATTAAAGAACAATGTTTGCAAGAATTGCTTGAGAAGTGCGGATGACAATTTTGCGATATTAACGTTTCCGTCGTTGAGTAATAAAAAAAAATTTAAGACAGGAACTCGGTTAATACGCTTTCGCTCAACCGAGAACTAGGTGTTCTCCTTTTGTAGAAGCCTGTGCGAAACAACGCAACGCCGATCTGACGTCAAACGTCGTCATCGTACATGCTAAGCAGGAAGCATATAATAAGAAAATTCCGTTGGCCAATCATTGCGTCAATCATCTTTGAACAAAAATGTACCCGCACTGTTACATAACCCTCCTCCCCCTCGCCGCATCATGTTTACAAGGCGATAAAAACTTTCGTTTGTTTCACGACTTTCCTTTTAACCGGTTGAACACGGAAACCTTATTCAGCCTTGAAGAGCAACCCCAGCGAACTCTTCCAAAAATTACTCCCGACCTTTGACTCTTGAATCCGAAGCTGGCTAATGTGGTATTTTACGCTCACCAATAACACATCGTAACCATTCATCAAAGGAAGGGAATGTTTTTTTCCTGATCTCTGCAGGCAACGATTGAAGCTTTGATGTTTGTGGAAGAGTTCCCGCGAAAATAATTTCCGCTATGAGATCGTAAACACGACTTGGGGCAGGGAAGATGTAGGTTAACTCGTTTGGGACTGTATGTATGCGTGTTAAAGGATAAATGTTTGAAATAGGAAGCCGTTTGGGGCTCGTTTTCGAACGGAACCTCATTGGGCCATAACATATAATAGCCTCTGAATATTATGTTTAAATCCCAACGTTCCTGAATGTACTCAGAATATTCTCCAATCTTGATTCTCAAATGACCTGAGGACGTCTTGTTATTCCAAAAGGATTTGAGTCCCGAAGGAGTATTACTTTCGTTTTGGCATTTTGCGTCGGACTCCTCGGTTCACTTTTCAAACTGTTGCCACAAAATGCTAGAGTCCTGCATTATATTTGAAGAAATTAAAGAATGAAAAATCTGCATAAATGTATGTCTATTTTTCGCATTGTGATAAAACAATGGTATCTAGAGCCATCCAACTTTGGATAAAGTAATCCTCATGCGAATATGGGCATCTGAAATCCCAAATTTGAAATTTGGAATTTGTTTTATTATCGATTTCATATTTTGTAAAACTTTTAACGAAATTTTGATTGAAAAACTCAAGGATTTCAAAGCGAGCCGTGGCAACGTTGTAAGCTGGAAGCATACATTTAGCATTTTTATCTCTAGCGCGCGAGTCTCTGTATGTAAAATTCTAGAGCTATGCTCATTTTAAAATTATTTTGCGATGTAGATCTCTTGAGAGATAGATCGGCTCCACTGCCAGACGAGAGGCAAGAACATAAAAACAACTTCACAGGTTAAGTTCCAGTCACCTCTGAAACTCGATTTCCCTCTCCGACCTTTCTAAATTTAGGGTCCTACCCGCCTTTGGCTGACCCTTTCCGTCGTGCAAAGCGAAGGTGTTTATATCTGGCATTTTCGTTTGGTCAAACGGGAAAAGCTCTGAATCGAAACAGGTGTAAGTGTTTCTATTTTAAAATGTGTTTTCTGTTTAGAGAAAAACAGTATATTTTTATCCAAGAAATTGATTTTGTTTTTATTGTTTTTGTAGCAGACCAATTTGTCAAAAACTATTGAAATATTTTACGTTTAATATTTTTAAATTGGCATTTTCTGTCAAAAACTAACAAATAATTTTTATTATAGTTTTTAAGGAACAGCCATTTGTCAAGGAAACAACTGAAAAATTTATATTTATTGCATTTAACTACCATTTGTAGAAAAAGGACTCCCAAAGAACTTAAATTTATTATTTTTAAAGAATCATATTTCTTCAAAAAACTAACGAAAGGTTTTTAGATTTAGAGTTTTAAAGAAACCACTGCTGCCAAGAAAGGGTCGAAAGATTCAAATACTTTTAAGAAACCTCTGCTTGTTATTAAAAATATTGAAGGATTTTTGGTTTATCCTCTTAAGGAACCGCCATTTGTTAAAAAGGAAAAAAAATCTACCTAAAGATTTTATATATATCATTTAAAGGATATTTATAAGATATATTATTTTTACTTATCAGAAACTCTCAAATAATTTTTATTATAAGTTTAATGAATCGCCACTTGTCAAAAACAACTGAAAAATGTAAGTTATCATTTTTAAGAAATCACATTTTGTCAAAATCTAAAGAAAAATTTTAAATTATAGTTTTTAAAAAATCACCATTGTATAGAAAAAGCAAAAGGATTTATTATTTTTGATTCGAAAAACTACTGAAAAAATTTAGATTTATTATTTGAAAGGAACGATATTTTCATAAAAAGTAAGGAAAGGTTTTATATTTGTTATTTTTAAGAAACCAGCTTTTAAAAAAGAAAAAAAAGTTACCGAAAGGTTTTACATTTCATATTTTTAAAAGAGACCGTTTATCAAAGAGCTATGGTAGGACCTTTAGATTTGAATTTTAAAAATCCTCCTTTTGTGAAACATTTTCCCAAGGTTATTTATTATATTCATTAGTTTTATTAAACCATTGTTTTTTTAAAGAAATTTAGGTTCATTTTCACAACAGAGCAAGAAATATCCTGACACAGTGTCACAAAACAATACGGGAATATTCTAAAAATACAGATAATTGGACAGTGTCTTTTACTGTGAATCAAATACATGTTTATTGCATTACAAAGACGTACAAAACAGGAAGGATATTGTTATTTGGTTTGTGTAATTTTATTTTGTTTTTACTGTTCAGAGTCTATAATAGTAGATAATAAACAGTTGTTGTAACAAGTCGCGAGGGTTTCACTTTTTTTGTGATTCAGTGGCGACAACGAAACGATGTTTTATTTTTAAGATTTTAAATCAAGGAGCCAGTTTTATTTTTGGATGGAATATTTGCGATGGAACGTTGTATGACGATGCTTCAATAAATGTTCTTGTTTTGTACACTTAATTTATTACCAGTATTGGGGCCATTTGCAAGATAAATCAAACTATAGAACAGCGCTTGCCAACAGGTATCGGAATTGGCATTCATCAAGCTGCATTTAAGAACTGCATGAGCATAGAGTAAAAATTAATTATGAAAGTTGGCATGGGACAGAATCTACAAAATACACACATTTAGATCTTCTAGAACCAAAACTTCTAAATAGGTAAATATGAAAAACTTCACTTACTCTTGGCAATGCCACAGCGACTCCCAAAACGACGAGAGCTGTAAGATAAAAGCATGTTTTACTTACCGACAAAAAAACCAATTTGTTTATAAATTTGCTTTCATTTTATAATTAATGCATAGAAAAACTCAATTTTTTATTTTCTTGCTTTCAATTTATAAGAAATTCACCGAAAACTAGGATATCTACCGCTTTGCTTTTAATTCTATCATTAAATAATGAAGAATCAGCATGTATGTACGTATGTAGGAAGGTTGGTTCCTCGCATTGTGGAAAAACGACACTTTAGAGCACCAACGTTTGAACACACATAGGTCTCCCTCCGAAACATGTGCAACTCGAATTCGTTTATTATTATGTTTCGTATTTTGGGCGAGTTTGAAGAACTATTGATAAAAATCTCAGCCATTTAAAAGCTTTGTGTTGCCACTCTGTAAAGCGAAATTATTTATGTGTCAAACTCAATTAGGAAACTCTGCGATATAAAAGAAATTTGTTGCCATTTAGGAAATAAATATATTTATTTTTCGAATTTCACTGCAAAAAAAAAAAAAAAAAAAAAGTCGCGAATCTGTTTTTTTACTTATTTAGTATTTTCTTCGAATTTAATGAAATTTTAAATAAAGGATCAGAGATATAAAACTCTGCAAAGCGTAAGATTATAAGCGTATATTTCAAATTTAATCCGAAACATTTTGTGACTTTATAACATACGAATGTGCTTTGCTTGTATTTTTAAATACCCCTTCAGCTTTTATATTTTCTCTCTATTGAACTTTAGCTTTCTTAATCCTGATTATTTTTTTTTCAGTTTTTAAAATCGATTTTAGATTTTCAGACGAGTTTTAAATCAATTTTAGATTTTCAGACAATTTTTAAATCGATTTTAGATATTCCGGTGCTGCGTGGAAGTGGACTCGTCAGATTTTTGAAATTTTAACTTATTTAAAAATTCTAAAACTTTTCATATTTTCGGCAGCACTTTGGCGAAGTGACAAATATAATTCATGCAGTTAAGTAAATTATGGAACCGGTACCATTCGTAAACCAATACACGGTTTTAATTTGGAGATAAATTATTGCAATCGCAAAATTAAATAATGAATAAACAAATGCAAATACAAAATAATAAAACAAATACATGCGATACTAATAAAATGGAAACACAGACAGTAGAATAATAAAATATGCGAATAAAGAAATACTAGGGCAAAATAATAAGTAAAGAAATACAAGGGTAAAATAATAAAATAAATAAATATAATGGAGAAAATAAATAAAATAAATCATGACGGATAAATAAAAAATTTCAATTCTCGTGAATTGATAATACGTGGACAAATTGTCAAGCCACACAAGGAGGACAAATGCAGTAGCAGTATAATGCAAAGTTATGGAAAGATAAAACTACACACTTTTCTAATGTCAAGAAGTTGTTGAAAAATTAACATTGTAATTTTAATTATTTATAGTTTACTAGTGCTTTTATTTTAAGCTCTTGTTTGAATTAGTAGGGATAATTTACAGAAAAAAAATTCTTTCGCATAGAAGTTGGCAACATGGAAATGGAACGATACTTACCAATTACTGAAATGTATTTCATTGTGTAGGATGAGGATAGGAACTACAGGAGACCTGCATGAAAATAAAACAATTCTAGTTTAAGATAATATTTAATTTGCCTTTAACATGCACAAATGCCAGAAATAAATAAAATTATGATTATATAGTCGATGGTATAATATGTTTAAAATCGGATTTTATAATTTAAAAGGTGTGAAAATTTTTCTGCCTAAGGTTTGGCAACGGTCTTAAAATATACAATTAAAATAAGTGAAAAAAATTATATTTTGTAGTAGAGTGTGCAACTATCTGCCCAAGAACTGTTTTTTTAAGGAACAATATTTTTTAGTAAAGTAATGAAGAATTTTAGATTTATAGAAGGAACCATCTTTTTTTTAAAAAAACTGCAGAAGTATTTTAGATTTGTTATTTTTAAGGAATCACTATTTGTTGAACAGCCGAAAGATTTTAGAATTTTTTTGGAACCAGGAGCAGAATGAAGTAATTGTGTCTTTGCCGGGATTCGAACCACGGACCTTCCAGTTACTAGCGGAACATGCTTACGTCTTACACCACGACAGTAGGCACAAAGGAATCGGGTAATTCCTTAAAAGTCTTTGCATACTTTGGCTTTATCAAATAACCATCAGCTGTAACTTAACAACCCAAGCTCAACCTGATTTTACACTTTTTATTTGATATTTGGTTCCTAATTCTATCAAATTGAATTACCTATTCGTCAACAACGAAAGTAATTTCAATCTTTTGATTTTTCTCTATTTGGTTTCTAATTCTACAGCTTGGTTTTTAATTCTAAAATTACCGATTTGCAGCCTACGAAAGTTAGCTATTCTTACATTTTTTATTAGACATTCCTTATTTAAAATTATAAATCCTTGTTTTTATTCGATATCTCGTGCCCAATTCTAAGACGTTGACATTACCAATTTCTTTCATAAAATTTTACATTGCCGAAAGCAAGCTAATATAAGCTATTCTTTTATTATTTTGCTTTCGAAATACAAAATTTTAAAATAGAAACCCATAGTTATATTCACATAGTACAAAAATCTGTAACATAAACATTTTGCGTTATTTTTGTATTACATAGTGTGTAATTCATATACAAAATTTGTCTTAATACAAAAGAGAGACTGTATATTTATTTGTTCAACAAATATACAGTCTTCTCTGCAACCATTAAGACGCTGATTTCTCAAATTCTGAAAGATTCTGCGCGAGATTTGTGATAATTATATTTTGTAATAATTGCAACAGAAACGTCTTTAGTTAATTGCAATAATACCTCAAATATTTGTTAAAATTACCTTTCGAGTATGTCATGAATTAAATGCATTTGAAACAGCAGTCAGATATATTTTCTAAAAATAATTAAATACTTTAATTATTAAAAAAATTCATTTATTTTTAATAGTTTCTAATAGTCTTTAATAGCCTTCGTTAAATATTCCAAATTTGAAAAATAAATGAAATAATATGCATCATGTCGAATGGCAACACGCTAGTAGTTTGTCTGCAGGAAAGAGATATTAAAGATAGTATGCTTTATGCAACGGTAACATTTAAGATTCACATCGAAAATAAATGGCATGATAGAATAACGTAACAAAATTTCAAAATTTTACGAGATTCAGGTGATAATAATGTTAAGAATGCAAACTTAACTCATACTTTTGTAATGGTTTTAATAGCTGCATTTTTGACAATTTTATTAATTTCTCTTTTAAAGATAGTTACGGAAAAATTTATATAATCACACTATGTGCACAAAATGGTGTCACTAAATCACTAATCATCTGTTTCTTATTAAATTTAAATAAAAAGAAAAAAAAAGAAATATTAAAATACCGAATCAAGTACCGAAATGAAATAGACATCAGAATATATGTATAGCAAATAAGTTATTACCTAAATCTGTACACTATGATTAAAATTAAATCTTCATAACTTTATTCGATTATCATTTAAAAAATGCTCTAAACATGGTTATTTAAAATACTATTTATTTAAATAAGAAATTCGCGACTGAAAATTTCTTTGGATTCTATGTTAAAAAAAACCAGTAAAATGTATTTTAAACAA
The DNA here is from genome assembly GCF_044657685.1 of Stegodyphus dumicola. Classification (NCBI taxonomy): domain Eukaryota; kingdom Metazoa; phylum Arthropoda; class Arachnida; order Araneae; family Eresidae; genus Stegodyphus; species Stegodyphus dumicola. The sequence continues at coordinate 265,015,480 of NC_140769.1, read as the reverse complement.
GCTGCTATATCTTTAATAACTAATTATTTTTTTACGTTATAATGTAACGATTAAATTTACTTTTTTAAAGCAAATCTTACATCGTATTTTCATTTTCTCCTACAGCTTTCATAAGGTATAATTTAATCTAATCACAAACATTTGAGAACAGTTCATCGTGATTTGAATTTTAAATTATTTTATTAAAAATAATTACATCGCATAATTAGATGAACAAAATTTCACTGCATACGCACATATGTTACGAAAAATTACAAATGTTCCATAGAAGTTTACAACACACCTTTATTAAATTTTCGGGTTTGCTTTGGCTTAGTTTATTATGGCAAAGCACACTTGGACAAAGGGAAGGAATGTCTTCATGGAGGACTTTATAAGGGAAACTGTCTCGTATGCACGCTGCACGTGGGGAAACTCACGAAAATACCCATGCAGCTAGCTCGTTTGCCTGAATTCGAACCCACGACAGAACTACCACTGTTCAGCGATTTTGCCTCTCGGGGGCGCTATCAGCAAATAAAACCTATTTCTTTTGAATGGTTATTTGACAGTATAAAAGGTTCTTATATAAAAATTATTATTAAATTAAAATTGTTTTGAAATAAAGCTAAATGAATATATTCTTATGATTCTGTAATACTACATACTAAAAACAAATGCATAAAAGACCATTTCCTTGAAATTATTTTCCCAAAACATTTAAAGATTTAGAATATAATTACTTTAATGATTCTATTGTTAATATTAAAGCTATTCCCTTTAAATGATTCTGCAATAAAAATAAAGTTTCGGTATTTCAAAACCGTTTCTTTCAGATCTGCAGTAATAATAAAAAATGAATGTAAAATCGTTTTCCTTTGAATGGTTTTTATTTTTTCAATATTTTTAAAGCGTCAATATGTTAAATTGTTCTCACAAAAAATATTCTAATAATATTAAAGCCGCTTGCAAACATTTCCTTGAAATTATTCTGTAACAATATTAAAGCTTAAGCATGTAAACGCTATTTGAACAGCGTTAAGTACGAAGAAAATAATGCTTAATAATAAACCTAAAAAGACAATACAAATGGATTAGTTAAAAGTGCGTGTAACAGCAAACTTGGTCACTGCGAAGTCGACAATAGCATAAAAAACCTTAACAAACCCTTTTGGGGAACAGTTAAAATCTGAAACCCTCTAGCGTATAAAACCCATTGGTTTTAAATGATTCTCCTGTTGTAATAAAGTTGCGGATTGTAAAAGCAATATCTTTTATACAAATCTATAATAATATTAAGCCCTAAACGTATCAAGATAATTTCCTTGAAATTCTCCAACAGTGTTTAAGATTCGGCATGTAAAAAACTATTTTCGTAAATGATTGTGCAATAATATTCAAGCATATAATAAATAACCAGTATCAAAATACGAGTATATAAGCAGTTTTTCTTAAATTTTCAGCATACAAAAACAATTATAAATCTGACCTCGTACAGTTTTGAATAGAATGGTTTAAATATAAAATAAAACATTAATTAAACAAAAAAAAAGTATCCCTATAAAATTAATCAAATATTCAACAAACAGAACTTCAAAAATGCTAAGAAAATTCCTTAGAAATAAATCCAGGATTGCTTTTTAGAATATTACATCAACTTCATAAATGTTTTTCTTCTACATGAATTTAATCTCTTGAAACGTTTTCAGTCACGAGAAATTAGCTGTTAATTTTTTGTTGCCAACATATTGGTCAATATTTTAAAATCTTTTATAAATAAATTATACTGATGTCGGAGTACAATACACATATTAAAAATGATTCTGCATATGGAAGTTGTTGCTTGTAAATGGTTCTCCAAAACTGTTGAAGCGTAAATATACAAAAATTATTTCCTCGGAATTATTCTTCTATTGTAATTAAGCTTTGGCATCTCAAAATTATTTCCTTTACATTTTCTAACCATGTTCGAATTTAAGTGTATAAAATCTATTTCCTTTAGAACTTATTTATTTCTCTACAGAAAACTATTAAATTCTAAAGAACCTACTGGAGCAGAATTTCATAAACTAAGTAACAAAATTACTTTCACAAAACCTTTTATTGGAGAATTTCATAAACTTATTAACAAAATTACTTTTACAAAATCTCTTACGGCAGAATTTTATAAACTAAGCCGCAAAATTGCTTTCACAAAACCTATTACTGGAGAATTTCATAAACTTATTTAGAAAATTTAATAAGTTATAAACTTATTAAAAATTTCTACGGAAGAATTTTAGAAATTGCTTTTATAAAACCTTCTAATGGCAGATTTTTTACGGCAGAATTTTATAAACTTATTGGGAAATTTGCTTTCACAAAAATTTCTACAGCAGAATTTTAAAAATTACTTTTACAAAACCTACTAGAATTTTATAACCTAAGTATAACCGAGGATAATGAACACGGAGTATATACATAAAGATAAATCAAAAAAGAAAAACCGAAGCGTTTTACGGACAAAAAGAGTTTTTCGTGGCAGTCATCGCTGAGATTCCGTAAAAATCCCTTTTCCGTGCCGTCGCAGTTTTGTAATCCAGAAGGGAAAACAATAAATCCATAGAACGAAGAGCTTATACATATCCGAACACCTATTATACGTATCCGAACACCTACCTGTGTTTGGCTTTCCGAGGAAGAAAGTTGGTAAAAACCGACTTGGAATACGATGCGGATGAAACCTGATGAAGATTTGCTCTCTTCACCATCTTTATATACCCAGGGATTTCATCTTCCGGCGGGCATGCGCACTCCGTCGCGGGGTCAGACCTGTTAGAGAAAGGAAGGGTGGAAAAAAAAAATAACAAAACAAAGCAAGATCCCTCTTGGAAGAAGCATCATCCGTACAAGTGTGTCACGAGGAAAGTTAAGTTTCTATCTTTTTGTTTTCATTTTTCTTCTTGTTTGTTAATTTCATACGCAGCGAAGAATCCCCATGCGAGAGGGGGGAACGCGGTGAGTAGCGGGGTGGATAGAAGATAATGCATTCAGGTGGTGTGTGGAGGAGGCGAGCGCGCGAGCGGAAGGGGGGACGTGAGAAAGCTGCGAAGTGCCCCGACGGGTTTTGTTGGGGACCTAGTTCTCGTTTGGCGTTGCTGATAGTGAGTGCCCCGTGACATCCAGGATGACCCCTGATCGTCTGGATGGAGTCACTCTTTCTGGATTTCCCTTTCGGTTGCGATTTTTTTCTTTAATGTTTCCTTGCGATTTTTTGCAGGGGGGGGGTGATTGGAGGTTGTTTGAGATATAGTGCGAGGTGGTTATTTCGGGGCCGAAGGCGGCTGACCTCGCAAGGTGGTCCAGATGACTGGATGTGAAGCATTTTCAGATCCGTCCGTTAAGCGCGGAAGTCGAAGTTTTTTTACTCTCATCAGTCGATACCCCCCCCCCAAGCCGTGCTTTCTCGATGATGGTTTTCCCGGGATCCCATTTTCCAGGCATTCCTGTATTCCTTATTAGCACCAGGAATACTATTAGTCTCAAACTTCACTTTTTTGTTTGTATCCAAATGCATCCCTGAAAGACATCGCCATGCATTATTTTTGAAGAACTAATTCAGCGAATATAAAAAAAAACTGATGTGGACAACACTGCATAACTTTTTTGTACGGCTTACTAAAATATAATAATTTTTTGCTGCACTTCATTTAAATTTCTATCCTCGAATTATTTATTCTAATTTAATTAACTGATTTGTCAAGACAAGTCGAAAATGACATCAAAGATTGCAAATTTTGAAAATATTTGTCATACGAGAGTCAAATTTCTCCTAATTTTGTTTTTTCATAACAACTGTTAAAACTTTCCCAAATATAAATACAGGAAGCGGGAGACCGTATTAAAACTTAGATTTCGTTTTTCGTCCAAAATTATTTTTTCATTAAATTTGACATATGGCAGCACAGATAAGAATGGCAACACAAATAAAAGGATATTGCCAACCAGTATGATTGCCATGTCTTATTTTATAAAGTAGTTTCCCCATCTTTACCGCGTGTCTTCGTGGTGGAATTGGAAGCATGTCCGGTTAACAAACGGGGAGGGGGGGGCATGTTCGATTCCAGCGAATCCTCGCGAAGTTTTTACACGTTTTTTACGACTCCTGCATCGATAAATCTAATAAAAGGTTGCTGTCACTCAGTGTTGTCGCTAGTGTAATTACTGAAAAATAAGCAATATATAATAAATTCATAGCATTTGACATATAGCATTTGCAGTATAACATTTGACAGGGAATTCTAAAGACACTCGATATAAAATATTTATTGACAAGTATGATGATCATAAAAGTATTTACATTATAATCGTATTTATTTAATTAATATAATTAAATAATTAATTAATTTTAAATCGTATTAAATTTTAATCTAATTAATTTTAAATCGTATTTATTAATTTAATTTTAATTATTAATTAATTGATTTAATCATATTTACATTACAATCGTAGTTACATTACAGATTGCCCAAAGGCGATCTGTAATGTGACTACGCCCTAATGGCAGCCATTATTAGTTGCCTTGTTTGCCTTTATTACTTATGTCTATTCTCAAAGTGTCAAGGTTTATGAAACTTCAAATTTTTTTGGACTTAAGGACTTACCACGATGCGTATTTTTTTTTAACTGACATGATTCAAAAGGTATTCGACGGGAATAGGCTGCGTGTACAAGCACCTAGGTGACTGCACCATTCCAATCCGGAGTCGATATAGAATACTTTTAACTTACACGCATCATTCTGTTGCTATCTGGCAAAGCGCAAGATATTTAAAATTTTAAAAGTTCATTTTTTTCTATTATTGATGAACAAACTAAGCGATTTAAAAGCAGTAAACGCAGTTCTTTATCTATGTTATTAATTAAGAAAACCCACGAAATAATATAAACTGGACATATTAAAAGCATTACAAATTTTTTTATAGTATTCGTTTTAGGTGGTTACTTGAGCCAGTGGCTAATTATTTGAAAAGTGAAACGGAAAACAAAAGTCATTCGACGACAAAGTATGTTTCGAGATTTAAAAGCCCTTCTGACCAAAAAAGTTTACAGCAACACTAAAGTTGTAGAGGGAACTCTAAAGATGAGCTATGGCATTAAAAAATTTCTTCCGCCTTTCCGAAAGCTACGAAGCATGCCTTCGTAGTGTAGGGATGAGCATGCTGGGCGCGTATTCCAGAGGTCCGCGGTTCGATTCCCGGCGAAGGCGTTGCTTATTTTTTACTTCTCCTACTTCCAAAAAATACCTAATATATCTACAAACTCTAAAGCCACGGTAAAATGTGAATCCTTTCAAACATTTTTAAATTTTTTTTTTATCTACTTTTCTATTTTTTATTCCTGCCAAGATCTGGCTTCCACAAGGGTAAACATTTGCCAAGCATTAAAATATTCGAATAATTTTCTCCTTCCTCTATTATCCATCTCTGAGTTTAAAAAGTATTATTCCTGCCTTCTTATCATGCCTTCGTGGTGTAGTGGTCAGCACGCTAGACGCGTATTCGAGTGGTCCTTGGTTCGAATCCCGGCGAGAGCATTGCTCATTTTTCATCTCTCCTGCTTCGAAATAACCTAATGTAATGTTTCTACATCTAGAGTAACCAAACTACATTTTTAGATACATTTCTCCATTTTTCTGATAGAAAACTTTTGTGCAAATGCACACGTGGTAGAACTCAGAATCCAAATGAGGGTTTTAACCATTGTTTATGGCAACGCTTACCTAAAACTGTTTTTGTCTCAATAACTACTTTGATAATAGCTTGTTTAGACGCTGCAATTTGTTTTCACGATGGAGCTTACAACTGCACAAACATTCTAAAATGTTTGGGACTTAAACCGGGCCATAATATGAAACATTCATTGAAAAAAATTATAAGAGCCGAGTTCGAGCAGTATCCTTAAGCTTCTAAAATTAAAATCTCTCTAAATCAGCCAGAGGGAAAATTAAAATGATAAAACAGATAAAAATTGATACAAAAATGTTAAAACAAAATGATTATGGTGCTGGAAGGTTTTAAAATAGTACATTTTAAGCATTTTGGGTATGCATGCAGTTTTTTGCCTTTTTCTGTAAACGTGTTTTTTTAATACGTCGGTGTATTTTTCTAAAAATCTATTTAAGGTAGAGTATTTAAACTTTCCCAAGTTGTACAACTAACCTGTTTCTTTAAAAAATACCTAACGTTTTAGATCTGAATGGAAAAATTTGAAAATAATGAAAAACAAATTCTTACAATTTTTAGATTTTTCCGAGTTTTTTAACAAAATTAATTTAATTTTTTTAACCAAAATAAAAATTGCTTCTTATTATTTTCAAATATTATATTTTCTGTTGCCATACCAAATTTTAAGGCGATAAACTTAATTGGTTATCGCCTTAAAATTTGATAATTAATTGGTTGATAATTAGTTGGTTTTTAGAAATCGAACAGACATATTATTTAAAACATTTCATGTAGCTAGATAAAGTTAATTAGCTCTTGAAAACTAATTTATGCAGATAATTAAATTCGTTTTATTGAAATATAAGCTGAAATATGTATATTTACTGTAAAAAAAATTCAGTTATATCTGCATTTTTAAATAAAATACATTTTGTTGAATCTTTTGCAAAAACTGCTTCATTTCTCCTGTGGAGATGTTCCATGTACCCTTAAGGAAGTTTCGAATGTCAAAATAAAAATAAAAATCTGAATTACATCCTTTACTGGCTTCTCTTTGCACATTTTTCCCTCTGGCATTTATATTTTTGTCATTTTTCATGATCACTTATTTATGATTTAGTATCTTCTTATTTACGCTAGTTGATAATTAGTTGCGTAGGAATGAAAAAATAAACAGTATTGGAAACTGTGACTGTTACTGATTTCTTTTCGTATACGGAATACACTAATATTAGTACATTTACTCACAAACATATTCTATCCAACCAAATTCGTTAACATTTCCTTTCAGAAGCTGTATGCACTTATAATTTTCGGCTGTGGATTTTCACGAAATACAGAACGAGATACGTGATAATAAGAAGTGCCTTTATTTCTTTTAAATTGCGCAGTTTATTAAGCAATGCAGTTAAGATTTGAAGCATAACAGCATAGGAGCTCTATAGACTAATGGCACGTTGAATGACAACAATTTACTGGCACTTGCGCAAAAGTCGAAAAGCACTGACACTTGCTCACAGTAGTTCAGTGAAAGTTCCGAAAAAAAAAAAAAAAAAAAAAACACGTTTTCTTGATTATCTTTCAATAACTTGAAACGACTTGGATCATTAATTTGCGGCCCACCAGCGGCCAAGCGGTAAAGTCGTTGAACTCTGGTAGTTCGGTCCGATATTCGAATCTCGCGAACGGGCTGGCTGCATAGGCGTTTTCGTGGTTTTCCCCATGTGTAACGTGTACACGAGCCAGTTTCCCTTAGAAAGTTCTCCACGAAGGCATCCCTCCTCTTAGGCAGATAGTCTTTGAGGCTTTGCCATAATCACACACACATTAATTTGCTTTACAAAATGTTAAGCAACTAGAAGGCCCAAATATGGACTTTAACAAAATATTCATATTACGTATGTGTTAACTTGCAAGGTAAGGAATCAGGTACCTTTAATATATCAAAATATCCTCAAAATGCAATGCATTTTAAAGCTCACTGTCTTTATAACTGGCTTATGAATATGAAATTTTGTGTATTTATCTCGTGTACTTATTTTATATACTTATTTTATTAATAACGTATTTGCCATTTTTATTTTATGTCCCAAATATTAAAAATATTTTAAATAAATTACCTTTTTGTCATCTCTATAATACTGTAATATGTACTGCGCATAGCATTTTATAAATAAACCTGTATTTTTATATGATTTTTTTCACGTAAAAAAATAATGTAAAGTTAAAAAAAATTACCTATGTTAAAAATAATAGAATTGCATTTTTTTTTAATGTAACATTTCATTTGTTTTATTTTGCGCATGTGCGTGACCATTCTCGCTTTTCTGAAATCAGAGCAAGCCCACGAAATTAATCGAGGCAAGGAGTGAAGATTGACCCGGTCGTTGGCAAGAGCCTTGGACACTGTCCCATACAGTACGACTTTGCTCAGTTCCACCCCCAGTTTTGGGGAGACGGGTCCTAGTGTCTCTCAACCCTCTTTAATATAAAATCCTATACATATTTCAATTTTTAAGGAGGGATTTAATTTGGAAAGGTTAGTCCAATTGTAATCTATTTAATCAGTTACTTTGCGTTACGAATCTGTGCTGTTACGTCTCTCTTTTCGTATTCCTACCAGAATGCAAATTTAGCTCGAGTGTACTTAATGGAAGCTTTGAGTTCAAAGCGTGTTCCGCCTGCTGAAAGCCACGTTACTAGTTGTATTCTACGATCAGCATTCATGTCTACGGCATTGCTTTATTCTTGCAGATTGTGCTGTCATGCCGGTGTATGTTAGAAGCCATGCTGCGCTATTAAACATATCTGCGTAGCCTTTGTCTAAATATAATCAGGATTTAATTTTAATTTAAAATACTACTTTTATGTTCACGGCATAAATAAATAAAAAGAAACATGTTTGTATGTAGATAATTATCAACTATTCTTATTAACGAAATTTGTTTTGACACGTACATAAAAATACACACGTTTGCATGTAGATAATTATAGTCTTCTCTTATTTATGAAATAAAACATTTCATAAATAAGAGAAGTCTAAAATGAACATATAAATAATTATTCTATTCTATAATTAACACAGACTTTATAACTTTCTATAATTCTTATTCTTTAATTAACACAGACTTTATAACTTTCTATAATTCTTATTCTATAATTAATACATAAATAAAAATGCACATATTTATATGTAGATAACAATAAATTACTCTTGTTTATGAAATTTGTTTTGACACATCAATAAAAATACAAATGTTTGTATGCAGATAATTATAAATTTTTTCTTATGAATTTTTTTGACACGTAAATAAAAATACACATGTTTGTATGTAGATAATTAAAATTCTCTTATTTGTGAATTGTTTTTTAAACATAAATAAAAATACACATGTTTGTATGTAGATAATTATAAACTCCTTTTATATATAAAATTTTTCTTTGACACATAAATAAAGATAGATATGTTTGTCTGTAGATAATTATAAACTTCTTTATTTCTTACTAAAGCTTGGCACTTGATGGCGCTTTGATTCCGAAAAAGTTTGTAGCCTTAAAGAGGAAAGTACAAGAAATTATTTTCGTTGTACATTGTAGACACTTACTCTCTAATTTTCTCGTTAATTTTTACTATTAAAAATGTCCATTCACGCACAAACTTTCTTCCAAACAAAGAGATTATTCTTAAGTCAAACATTAGTAATGCTGGCTGATTCTTAAGTGCTGGTAATCCCTTCTGTTCTATTTATTGTGTTTTTAATAAACGGGTTTCTTACACCCTTAGCACGTCTCTATTATATCTTCCAAGTCTTAGAGGTACGTCACGGAAATTCTTAGTAAAGAGTCTTGACTTAGTGAATGTTACCAAAGAAGCGAGACTCAGTATTTAGATTAAACAGAAAGTAATAATCCTATGGATATTATACGTTTCTGGAGAAGTGCTTCTCTACCTTATTTGCCCCATTCAGCCCTGTTTCAATTTCTAAACCATCATTTCTTCAACCTACTTCCCAAAATCGGAAAAATACACATTTTTTAAAATTTAGGTTATTTTTTAATGCATTTTATAGATTGAACATAAAAAAGCTTAGAAAATATCAGAACATACCAGAACTTCAACAAAAGTAGTTTTTTTTTTTTTTTTTTTTTTTTTTTTTTTTTTTTGTCCAAAGGGACTTGAGTCCCGAAGGACTATTGCTTTCGTTTTGGCATTTTGCGTCGGACGGATAAATGTCGGTTCACTTTTCAAACTGTTGTCATAAAGTCCTGCATTATATTTGAAGAAATTAAATAATGAATATATGCGTAAATGTATGTATATTTCTCACATTGTCATAAAATAACGGTACATAGAGTCATCGAATTTTGAATAACGTAATCCTCCAACGAATATGAGCATGTGGAAGGCCAAATTTGAAATTTGTTTTATGATCGATTTCCTATTTTTTAAAACTTTGACGAATTTTTGATTAACAAACTCAAGGATTTCAAAGCGAGCAATGGCAACGTTGTGCAGAAAAAACATTTTTATCTCCAGCGCGTGAGTCTCTGTATCGGAAATTCTAAAGATATGCTCGTTTTAAAACTATTTTGCGATATTGCTGTTGCACTGGATCTTATGGTTTAAGTGCGAGGAACATGATATTTAATAAAGAAAGGTAACACACAAAATGTTAAAAAACGCCCCTTTGAACGTAATTTAAAATCTGAAACATTTCAAATTTTTTCCCGCCTTTCTTTTTTTTTTTTTTTTTTTTTTTTTAATATTTATAAACTAAATACTTTACACAGCGATCTCAAACTAAAAGTGGATGTGGTCACACGCAGTGTCTGGAAACAGCTGACCGGTCTATGCCATTTTTAACTTAAATATTATTATAAAAATATTAAGTATTTATAAAAACTCCCCTTATTCCAACTCCCCTTAAGTATTTTAAAATACTTAAGAGGAGTTGGAACCCCAAAATCTTCAAAAAATTGTGATTTCGGATTTTTGCATTTTCAAATTCTCTACACTTTTATCTTTCTAAAAATACCATTCTTTAATTTCTATAAAAATTAGAACTGTAAAAAAATTAATTTTAATTTGTCATCGACTGCTTTGATCAATGAGGATTTTTACATAAAAACGCGTTTTTCTCCAAACGTGATTTTTTTATACTCGATGTACCTTTTCTCGGGAACTACTGCTCACAGGTATCTAAACTTTTTATGGCTTATTTATTAGGTTCCCTAATATGTAATGAAATGAGCTTTTTGTAATAAACTTAGAAAAAAAATTTTTTTTAATTTTTGTGTGAGAAAAGTGCTAAATTTTACTATGCCTAACAAAATATCCTGTAATGTACTCTAAAATTCAAAATGTTTCAAAAGCTCATTTCAGTATAATCAGGTAGGTATACTTTAATTACAGAAAAAATTTCAAGCTTGAATCTACAGCAGATTTTGAGAAAAGGTACATCGAAAATGGGCAATTTAACATTGTCGGTATAGGGGGTTCTGATACCCCTTAAAAATATATATATATATATATAAATCTGAAAGTTTTCAGATTTTATATTACGCTCAAACTGATTTTTTTTAGCGTTTTATGTTTTGCCTTTATCTATTAAATATGTTCTTCGCACTTAAACCATAAAATTCAATTCAACAGCAATATTGCAAAATCATTTTAAAACAGCATATCTTTAAAATTTCCGATATACAGTCTTGCGCGCTGGAGATAAAAATGTTTTTTCTACCTACAGTGTTGCCATTGATCGCTTTGAAATTGTTGACATTGTTAATCAAAAATTCGTTGAAGTGTTACAAAATATAAAATCGATAATAAAACGAATTTCAAATTCCAAATTAGGGCTTTTAGATGCCCATATTCGGTGGAGGATTATGTTATTCAAAATTGGATGGCTCTAGGTACCGCTGTTTTATCACAATGCAAGAAACATATATACATTTATGCAGATTCTTCATTATTTAATTCCTTTAACTATAACACAGGGCGATAATATTTGGTGGCAATAACTTGAAAAGTGAATCAACGTTTATAGTGAATAAATGCAAAATGCAAAACGCCAGAACGAAGTTAATAGTCCTTCTTGGAAAATTTCCCCTTTGGACTAATAAATTTTAACTATATATTAAGCTTATCAGTTATTTATCAAAATATAAATAAACTATACTAATAATATTGCATAAGAAAAAATTCAAATTTATATTGATTTTTCTATTTGGTATCTGCAACACACTTTTGTTGGTTACACTTTGTAATTAAAATATATTGACTGCTAAATATTAAATACTTAAACTGATATTTCTTTCAAGTCATTTTTACATGTTTGATTAATAATTAAGTATTAATCAAACATGTAAAAATGACTATTTTCATTTAAACTAAAAATAAATAAATTATAACACTTTTTATGTTTTCAGAGAAAATTTATTAAGCGAGGCAAAACTTCAGAATAAATAAGGACAACCTCTTTCTCTTATTTATGAAATTGTTCTTTGATACATAAAAATACATATGTTTGTATGTAGATAATTATAAACTTGACACGTAAATAAAAATACATATTCTTGCATGTAGATAATTATAAACTTTTCTTTCTTAGGAAATTGTTTTGACACATAAATTAAAATACACGTGTTCGTATATAGATAAATATAAACTTCTCTTATTTATGAAATTTTTCTTTGACACATAAATAAAAATACATACATTTCTATGCAGATAATTATAAACTTCTCTTATTTATAAAACTTTTCTTTCACATATAAATAAATGTTTGTGTGTAGATAATTATAAACTTCTTTATTTCTTACTAAAGCTTGACACTTTATGGCGTCTTGATTCCGATAAATTTTGTAGCGTTGAAGAAAAAGTACAAAAAATTATTTTCGTCTCGGATTCTAGATGCTCACTCTCTACTTTTCTCGTTAGTTTGTTTGCTCTTAAAAAACACTCATTCGTGTATAAATTTATTTCCGAATAAAGAGATTATTTTGAAGTCGAAAATTAATAACGGAGCTGATTTATTTTTTGACAAGTACGAATAGAAGATAATGAAATCTATATCTTCAAATATTTGAATACGATTTATTAGCACATTGTAAATTAATTAGCTCCATTTTTAGGTATTCTAATGTGTTGCTCCATTTCGTTTTGATGCAAAATGAGGCAAACTCGGACTTTAGATAACTAAAATTTTGAAATGTATGGAACTGACTCCCTATTTGCAACATGAAACTGTTCCTTGCGATTGTTCACCCTAGTTGAGAAGCATTCTTCTAGAATGAGTAAATCTAGGAAGGTTAACTCAGCTTTTAGATTAAGTGTAATTGATGTATAACAGTGTAGATATTATAAAATTCTGTAGAAGCTAATTTAGGAACGTTAACTTAATTTTTAGACTAGGTGGAATTAATAATTATTTAATTAACATTCCATGCATAATATGAGCTTCTAGAGTGAATTAATCTATTAAAGTCAGCTCCGTTTTTAAGTTAAATGGAATTGCGATGTTAAAATAAAATGCTGCATCATGTCCACTCCAGTAGACAAAAGTTTAAATTTGTTTATTCTTCTGTAAATGCCTTAACAAATTCCATTCCTATGTTTATTCATTCTATATTATTAGAACTTTCAACTGTCGATCATAGATGGCTGTATAGCATCACTAAATAAAGCAGTGCTATTTGGAAAATGGCTGCTACTTCTGTTTCCAAGTTAGTACAATTTCTCATAGTAAACATTATAATAATATTGCTTACATTTTCTTATACTGCCATTTTTTATTCATAATTAGTCATTTTAGACATTTTATTTTAAATGTCAGTTTGAGAAAATTGTGGAGTGGGTAGATAAAGATCGACCGGAAAGAAGGAATTGAAACCCAAATGTACCGCTTATCAAGCCAAAACACCACTGGAAATGCTTATGTTTGGCAAGGAATTTCTAGAACATATGACATTTGAATCCAATAAATACAGGTTACAAAATCGTAGCAAAGTGAATTCAATCACAATCTACGAAATGAAGGTATTTTGGGGGATCTGTATGTACATGTCAATTGCAGATTTACCACTTAGAAGATGGTAATGATCACTGCAAACAAGGCAGAAAATATCAAATGCAATGACCGTAAATCGTTGGGAAGAGATTTGTATGCATGTACGTATGTGCATGCTGTCCACTGTAGTGAACAAACCGTAGAAGTTATTTAAGACGAAGTTTGAATAAAATTATTTTTTATTATTATTACTAAGGTTATTTTACTTAGAAAAAATACAAACATTTTCGTTTAACTTCTCTAGATTATTTGTATGCAACAAAGGGTTAACTTTATACATATTATAAACTTCTAGAGTGAGTGAATCTAAAAAGATTAATGCTGCGTTTAGGTTAAGTGGAATTAGATATAGATAATTAAACTCAATAGGCATTCTAAATTTCTAGCGTAAGTTACCTAGGAAGGTTAACTCAGGGTTTATGTTAAGAGTGTTTAGGGAGTCAAGCCTATTAAGTAAAGGGCAAAAAAATTTAAAAAATCTTTTCTAAAAACATCAATAATATGAAGATTTTTCACCTAACAAGGCCTCGATAAATTTTTCTATGAATTTCAAGCACGAAGTTAAGAAATCCTGTCACAATTCATGTATTCACAAATACCATCTACGAGGAATCCGTTACGAAATTCCTCCTAGCAAGAAATGCGAACGAAAAAACTGCATTATTATTCCAATGGAAATTCCCGACGAGGCCTTCGGAAAGAAATTCGACACCATAAATCACATGTATGGTTGCAGACGGTATGAACTCATCATAGATCCTCGATTCGTTTCCCTTCGGGCGGAATCCATTACCGGGATCTTTGCGATATCTGCCACTTTCTTCCTTTTGCTTTTTTTTTTATTGCTTTTTCCACGACCGTCATCGTCGTCACGTCTTCTCTGGAGTTAACAAAGTGCCTCCGACTCTGTGATTGTCAGGCGAGAGGAAAGGTCGCGTGTGGGAGAGGCCCCTTCGCCAGTTCCCTACCTGTCCGTAACACTTCTTTAACCCACCGTTCGCCATTAATCATGCTTGCACTCTTCAACCCACTTGCAACATTCGGAGGTTTTGACAGCGGTGAAGAACTTGTCATGTTTGCCGTAAACAATTGTAGCCGCAGTTGGATCTCGACATCCCTTTTCCTCTCTCAGCCTGACCCTGCTTTTCCACAAACTTTGGAAGATGCGATTAAACTCATTGATATTCCCGCACGTCATGTTGCTGATACCCATATAATTTTCACTGCTTAAATTGAGTACTGTTTCATTACACAGTTGCGAGCAGTATGTAACCTCTTTATTACTATAAGTAATAAATTGCTGTTACTGAAGAGAGAGAGACAGTGCTTAAACTGAACGCTGCTTGGTTTTGTAACAGGAGCATATGTGTAACGAAACAGAACTTAAACTGATTACGCTTCTTTTAATATTACTATATAATTAAACGATGCTTAAACTGATTAAGCTTCTGTTACTATATAATTAAGCAATGCTTAAACTGAGCACTGCTTAATTACGTAGGTACTAGAAACGATAACAAAGTAGTGCTTAAACTGATTATTTTTTTTTTTATATATTTAAGCAATGCTTAAACTGATTGAGCTTCTATTACTATATAATTAAACAGTGCATAAACTGAGCGTTGCTTAATTTTGTAGGTACGAAAAACGTATAACAAAACAGTTCTATTAATTATGCTTCTTTTACTATATATTTAAGCAATGCTTAAACTGATTGAGCTTCTATTACTATATAATTAAGCAATGTGCTTAAACTGAGCGTTGCTTAACTTTGTAGGTACGAAAAAGTATAACAAAACAGTTCTATTAATTATGCTTCTTTTACTATATATTTAAGCAATGCTTAAACTGATTGAGCTTCTATTACTATATAATTAAACAGTGCATAAACTGAGCGTTGCTTAATTTTGTAGGTACGAAAAACGTATTACAAAAACAGTTCTATTAATTATGTTTCTTTTACTATATGTTTAAGCAATGCTTAAACTGATTGAGCTTCTATTACTATATAATTAAACAGTGCATAAACTGAGCGTTGTTTAATTTTGTAGGTACGAAAAACGTATTACAAAAACAGTTCTATTAATTATGTTTCTTTTACTATATGTTTAAGCAATGCTTAAACTGATTGAGCTTCTATTACTATATAATTAAACAGTGCATAAACTGAGCGTTGTTTAATTTTGTAGGTACGAAAATTGTATTACAAAAACAGTTCTATTAATTATGCTTCTTTTACTATATGTTTAAGCAATGCTTAAACTGATTGAGCTTCTATTACTATATAATTAAACAGTGCATAAACTGAGCGTTGTTTAATTTTGTAGGTACGAAAAACGTATTACAAAAACAGTTCTATTAATTATGCTTCTTTTACTATACGTTTAAGCAATGCTTAAACTGATTGAGCTTCTATTACTATATAATTAAACAGTGCATAAACTGAGCGTTGTTTAATTTTGTAGGTACGAAAAACGTATTACAAAAACAGTTCTATTAATTATGCTTCTTTTACTATACGTTTAAGCAATGCTTAAACTGATTGAGCTTCTATTACTATATAATTAAACATTGCTTTACTATACGTTTAAGCAATGCTTAAACTGATTGAGCTTCTATTACTATATAATTAAACATTGCATAAACTGAGCGTTGTTTAATTTTGTAGGTACGAAAAACGTATTACAAAAACAGTTCTATTAATTATGTTTCTTTTACTATATGTTTAAGCAATGCTTAAACTGATTGAGCTTCTATTACTATATAATTAAACAGTGCATAAACTGAGCGTTGTTTAATTTTGTAGGTACGAAAAACGTATTACAAAAACAGTTCTATTAATTATGTTTCTTTTACTATATGTTTAAGCAATGCTTAAACTGATTGAACTTCTATTACTATATAATTAAACAGTACATAAACTGAGCATTGCTTAATTTTGTAGGTACGAAAAAGTATAACAAAACAGTTCTATTAATTATGCTTCTTTTACTATACATTTAAGCAATGCTTAAACTGATTGAGCTTCTATTACTATATAATTAAGCAGTGCTTAAACTGAGCGTTGCTTAATTTTGTAGGTACGAAAAACGTATAACAAAACAGTTCTATCATTTATGCTTCTTTTACTATTACTATGTAGTTAAGCGGTGCTTAAACTGATTAAGCTCCTGTTTCAATATAATTAAGCAGTGATTAAAATTAACGTTGCGTAATTATGTAGGTATAATTAGACCGTCTCATCCGCGACCATGAGTGCAAACACGCATGCGCCATTCGGACCGAGTTATTTTGAAAATAGGGTGAAAGGATGGGGATTTTCTTTCTCTTGAGCATATCAATTCTCTCTTTCCGGTGGTGTTCACGTGACCTTTCATGTCGCTGCAAGTAATAACGACCCTTTTGGACGAGTCTATGTGTTTTGGCAGAATGCCAGCCAAGGTTGCGTTTGAGACGGTCGAACTATAGTAACATTATGTAGCTAAACAGTGATTAAACTAATTTTTAAGCGTTCAGCTACTAAATTTTGCTTAGACCAAAGTGTGCCGTAATCATATAGTTACTCAGTTTGTGGGGTTCCAACTTTATCTAACGGCTAAGTGTATAAGAAGCTCGTGAACAGGTAAGCGAATATTTGCTTTAGTTCAGAAACAGATACATAAACTCAAGAAGGTTAATTACCCTTTATTTCTCAGAATAAAAATTTAACAGTCGGCTCCTTTCTCAGAGCGTACAACAAAGCCTCCACGTGGGCTTGAACTCAAATAATAAGAAATAAAACTTAACTAATGCTTAACTAAAAAGATAAAGCCGAAGCTATCAAAATTCTAAGTAGTTGGCCCTAAATATTACCTAGCCTGGCGAAGCTCTCAAGGGCCTGAAATACAGCCGAGCGTAATAACAGCGTAGAGAGAGTATAGCCACAAGGAACCGGAATTCTAAAACTACATTCTGGTGGGGAATTGTAAGCTTAAATTAGGAGAGATAGGAAAGTAGCTTTAACTAAAGATAATTATTAAAAGCTTAGGATAAGCCTTACAAGTTTATAAACTGAGCATTATATACTTATGTAGCAAGAGCAGTGCATATTTCAACAGTGCTTTAACTAATCTAGTACCTGTTTCGATATGTTACCGGTAAACTATGAAATCCCGCATTCTATAGAATACATAGGAATGTCTGACATTTTTAGGGAAAGCATGAAATACGAGAACTGTTATATACAGAGTGTTTCATGCTGATTGGGACAGAAAGAAAGCAAACCCGTGAGCGCTATAATTACTTTATTTTGATAAATCAAATTTACAGTGAAATGGTTGTCGGGTTTCTAGCATGCTGTTATTATAGAGCCAAGAATGCTTAAACTAAATGCTACTTAATTATGCAGGTACGGGAAAACGTATAACTCAGCAGAGTTTAAACTGATTGTTTCTTTTCCTACGTGGTTAAGTGATACTTAACTCGGTTAAGCTTCCTTTACTATATAATTAAGCAGTGCTTAAACTGAGAACTGTTTAATTATACAGGTAGCAGCAATAGCAGCTCTATAGTGCTTAAACTGATTAAGAATCAATATAACTAAGCTTTGCTTAAACTGAATTTTACAATTAAGCAATTGTACAAGTCAGTTTACTTAAACTGAATTGTGCTTCTACTGTATAATTAAGCAATGCTTAAACTGAATACTGCTCAACTATATATTATTAAGGGGTATCAGAAACCCCTATACCGGCAATGTTAAATTGGTCATTTTCGATGTACCTTTTCTCAAAATCTGCTGTAGATACAAGCTTGAAATTTTTTCTGTAATTAAAGTATACCTATCTGATTATACTGAAATGAGCTTTTGAAACATTTTAAATTTTAGAGTAAATTACAGGATATTTTGTAAGGCATAGTAAAATTTAGCACTTTTCTCACACAAGTTTATTTCTAAGTTTATTACAAAAAGCTCATTTCAGTAAATATTAGGGAACCTAATAAATAAGCCATAAAAAGTTTAGATACCTGTGAGTAGTAGTTCCTGAGAAAAGTACATCGAGTATAAAAAAAATCACGTTTGAAGGAAAACACGTTTTTATGTAAAAATCCTCATTTATCAAAGCAGTAGATGACAAATTAAAACTAGATTTTTTTACAGTTCTAATTTTCATAGAGATTAAAGAGTGGTATTTTTAGAAAGATAAAAGTGTAGAGAATTTGAAAATGCAAAAAACCGAAATCACAATTTTTTGAAGTTTTTGGGGTTCCAACTGCCCTTAAGCTGTGTTTAAGCTGAGTACTACTCATTTATGAAAGTACGAGCAAGGCATAATTAAGCAGTACTTAAACTGATTAAGCATCTGTTATTACACAGTGGAATCTCAGATTACGAATATTTCGGCTTACGAATACAAATAAATTTACGAACAAATTATCTGAACGCGAAGCATCTCGGGGGAGAACCGTTTCTCGAGTTGCGAGCACTGAAATAATATTTAAACGCATTTTTGAGGTAAATTCTGATACAGGCAAGATACTCGGGACTTCCGCAAGCGTCACTTTAATATTTTTCATTACTTATGTCTCAGAAACGAAGCCTGGTAATAAGTGACTTGCAGGACCATAAATTCGCAGTGAAGGAAATTATGGCCAGATTTGATTGCAAGCAGAAACATTAAGAGACTGGACGTAGAGGACTTTTCTTCTATGTTTTGCTATTTATGATGTCGTATGTCTAGGCTACATCGTGTGCTTAGAATATAACAAAGAAAACGTGCAGGAGTTATAAGAGAATCATAAAACTGATAAAAACCTATAGAAGCAACAACAAAATGCCATTGTAGTGGAAACGTCTTCAGAGGAAGAAGGAGGAAGAGAAGATGAACAGAGTTCATATCGGTCGAAATTGTGTAAAATTATGCAATTTTATGGAACTTTGCTGCATTTGGTAAAAGATGACTCTAACATACTTTGGAAGTAAATTTTTTAGCTTATATTCATTTCATTGTTTTATAAGAGTAACATGGACCTTGGAGCACTGAATGCATTGGGCTATTCCAAAAGTTCTCCGGTTTTTGAAATCGAAACGCGTCTTTTTCTGACTATTTTTACTGCTGATAAGGAGTGACTTGATTGAGCAGACGTTTAAATGTGGTATTTTCTGCTCGCGTTGCGAAATTCTAGCAAGTGTTGTGGCACGATTTTTGTTTCCTTGCGATGCTAAAGAATGGAGAACCCGCAAGTTCATTTTCCTCATATTATGTTCTTTCATTTTAAAAGAGATAAAAATACTAGTCGGAATGCTCGTAAAATTTGTACTATATATGGGTATGGCGCTGTTTCAGGTGACACAGTTAAAAGATATTTCGAGAAATTTAAGCCTGGGCATTTTGGCCTACATTCCCGCTCTGGACGACCATCCTTTGTGAAAAAAAGGACCTATTAAAAGAATCTGTGGACGAAACTCTAAAGTTGAAAACTATTAGCAAGGCTGAATAATCCAAAAGGTACAGTACATAATAATTTGAAGAATTTTAACCACGTAAGTCGCTACAAAAGCCCGATGGCGCAGTGGATAGCGCGTTGCGCAACAGGGCCACGGGTCCGGGGTTCGATCCCCGGGCTGAGCAAGGTTGACTCAGCCTTTCATCTGTTGAGTGGGTCGATAAAATGAGTACCAAGTTCGTTTGGAGACTAAATACCGACCACTTGACCTAGGCATCCCGAGGGCCACGGTCAAGAAAGAAGATTTCGGGGCACTGCAGGCCTTGGCTCTCTAGGGCTGTTGCGTCACTGAGTTTAGAATTTAAGTCGCTACAACGTATGAGTTGCTACATAGTTTAATCGAGCATTTTTGAGCAAGTTTCGTGGTGAGTTTCTTTGCGGAAGAACAAAAAGCACAAAAAGTGATTGCAATACTGTGTATTGTTAATTGGAAAAGCAGGAGAGATGAAAAATGAGCAATTGCCTTCGCCGGGAATCGAACCACAGACCTCTGGAATACCGGCCCAGCGTGCAGAACCACTACACCACGCTAGGAAGGCGGGAGAAATACCTTATAAATGAACCAAAAATACATTATGATATCATGTATTTTTTAAACGTTGTACAGGAATACTGTTATTAATGCCAGTATTAGGAGTTTTTCAAAAAAAAAAAAAAAAAAAAAAGCTACAAAGTACAGTTATTTTTTGTCATAATTATTAGTTTTACACAGAAAATGCATAAACTATAAAAATAGGAACGATTTTATTATATACAAGCATAAAATAAATGATACTTAGGTATTACAGGAGCCACCTTAGTAGAAATCGTCAAAGCTTAAGAATACACCAAACTCTGGTGCCCATGCGCATAATAATTATTCAGGCGACTATGTATACATGACAAATATTCGGTTTCCAACTGCGCCATTTTCGAATGCGTTCTTTTTATTTTATTCCAAGTTTCAACTGTTTTATAAAAAAAAAAAAAAAAAAAAAAAAAAAAAAATCATGATTACTTTTTGTGTTAAACTTGATTTTAAAATTTGTAATTTTCCTATAATAAATTCTTGAACGAATACATTATTTTGTCGCAAAGTCTATAAAGAAAGAGTGATTCGAAGTCTTTCTCAGAGCCATCGCTATGAAATTTTCTACCGTAACAAAAACGAAAATTCGTTTGTAACTACGTTTACTGATTGTCTTTTGAAACGAATATACAATTGAAACGTAGATTATGTATGTAGTAATATGCATGTTTGTGTGTAATATGTAATTTTTTAACATAATTTTTTTCTTCAGTAAAATTTGCCAAACAGTGCCAAGATGGTTGTGGTAATACATTAAGGACCAAATAAAGGAACAAATGTCATAATCAAATATTATTAATAGGAGCAGTAAAATAACAATTAAAAAATAAAATAACGGAAAAATATCTAAAATATTTCAGTCTTATATTACGCCCAAAGGGTCGCTTTTTTCATTTACACATACATATATGTTTCGAGAGAGTATTTGGGCTAATGTCCCTTTAGGCTAAAAATATTTAAAAAGAGCATATTCGTAGAACTTCCGGTAGACAATCTCACGCACTGGAGATAAAAATATTGTACAGTGTTGCCATTGCTTGCTTTGAAATCGTTGAGTTTATGACTCATTAACACGCCGAACAAATTCTAATTCAGAAGTCAAACAACAAAAATCAGCGTTGTAGTTTCAAAATTTGTTAATCAAAAATCCTTTAAAGTTTTATAAAATATGGTGCTTATATATACCGGTGGAGAATTACGTTATTCAAGTTTTGATGTCTCTACTTACCGTTGTTTTTTCACAATGCGAGAAACATGCACACATTCACGCAGATTCTTCGTTATTCAATCTTTAAATATAATACAAGGCAATAATATTTGGTGGTAACAATTTGAAAAGTATTCAGCGCTTTTAGTGATTCGACGCAAAGTGAAGTTTCGAGACGAATAGCCCTTCTGGGCTAACCCCCTTTAGGCCAATAACTTTACAAACATAAAATATAATATAAAAAATAAACCATCACAATGTTAGAACTCAGTAAGAAAAAAAAAAAAAAATCTGAAATGTTTCAGATTTTAAATTACGTCCAAAGGGGCGATTTTAACATTTTGTGTGTTACATTTATTTATTAAATATCACGTTCTTCGCACTTAAACCGTAAAATTCAGTTCAACAGCAATATCGCAAAATAGTTTTAAAATGAGCATAGCTTTAGAATTTCCGATACACAGTCTCACGCGCTGGAGGTAAAAATGTTTTTTCTGTACAACGTTGCCATTGCTCGATTTGAAATCCTTGAGTTTGTTAATCAAAAATTCGTTTAAGTTTTACAAAATATGAAATTGATGATAAAACAAATTCCAAATTTCAAATTTGGGGTTTCAGATGCCCATATTCGCAGGGGGATTACGTTATTCAAAATTGGATGGCTCTATGTGGCGTTGTTTTATCGCAATGCGAGGAACATACATACATTCATGCAAATGCTTAGTTATTTAATTTCTTTAAATGTAATACAGGGCGATAATATTTGGTGTCAACAATTTGAAAAGTGAAACAACGCTTGTAGTGAATCAGCGCAAAATGCCGAAACGAAATTAATAGTCTTTCTGGGAAAATTGCCCCTTTGAACTAATAATAGAAAAAAATAATAAAACCAAAAATCTACTAAACCACTTTTTCCTCCAAAGTTTTACTCATTTTCTTAGTCTAGCTATTAAGTTATTATTTTCATTATGACTATGTTTTATGCTGTACGTTATAAAGGAAAGTATAAGGAGTGGATGAAGAAAACCATTGTTTTAAAAAGGATACATGCAAGAAAAGGAATCGGAATCCACGTTTTAAACTAATCTGTCAAATGAAAGATGATTAGCTGATATAATTATAAATTAATGTTACAAATAAATAATTAAGTAGAACAAGTTCCTAGGAATTTTTTATGTATTGCTAGAGAGGTTTTCCATGCTCCGAAAATTTGCATAACGGGCAACAAAATAGAACACAAAAGTCGTTTTCGGCCTCCCCACCTTTCCCTATGAAACGAGGGTGAACCCATCTGTAAGCGGGATTCGAAAAGTTGGCCATTATGGTTCTCCCGTTACAGAAACCAAGCTCTTAAGGTCTGTCTGCAACAGTGTTGCCGAATTGTCATCCACACAATGTACGACGCCGTGGATTGTCACGATTTGGGTCGTCCGAAAACAGCGAAGGTGAAACAATGATACGCTACTGCCTCAAACGACAATGACGCTGCCCCATTAACATTGGAATTGTTTCCGAAGCAGCAGCTGGAGGAAGGGGTGGATGGAAGACATTTCACGCTCCTGAAAAGAGTCGTGTGATTGGGACGCCCTTCTCACGTGCTGGCTTGAAAGAATAATTCGTCAAATACTAACAGAGCTGAACTGAAGCGCACAAAGCGTTTTGGAGAAAATGATAAATTATAATGCACAAAACGTTTTGTGGAAAAATAAATAGACGACAAAAACATTTGCGCTCTGAGCATTTAAGATTGCAGGTTAACACTTTAGTACAGACCTTTACTGTTATATAAATAAAAGTTATATTTGTAGCTGTTGCTAGTTGATGGAAAAACTTTACCAATTTTTTCTTCCATCGAGAACGTCCTCAAAATATCCTGCAAAGTCCCGACGTTCATAACTGCAGATGCACTGAAGACTTTGTCATCTGACGTTTTGTTTATGCTTTGTTGAAGTTGCCAGGTCCCGAAATCTGCATCTGACATGCCAAGAACTTCTTCATTTAAAATTCTAGAGACGTCTTGTTTTTAAGTCGAAACACTTGAGAGTGGGACATTCTGAGGATATCTTCAGGATATTGATTTTCCAATTGCGACGAAGATTTAAATATGTTTTAAGTTGCTTTCTTGTAATATGCGAAGTTGTTCCGAAGATGCTGGTCCTAAGATGTTCATTATTTTAGCATTCTGAAGATGTCTTCTTTAAGTCGCAATGCCTGAAACTTATTTAGGATATCTTTAGGATCTTTATTTTCCAAATGCATTGAAGACTTCGTATTCAACATTTTGAGGATGTCTTGTTAAAGTCTCAGAGTATGTAAAGATTTTATGAAGATACTGGTTCTGATTGATATATCTCGAGGACTTCATTATTTAATATCCTGAAGGACGCCTATATTGAAGCTAATATCTTGAAGACTCCTTGAAGCAGCTTTCTCGGAGTATGTGAAGTTAGTTCTGAAGATGTTGATTCTCAGATGGTCTCGACATCCTGAAGATGCCTTATTTAAGTTAGTACGTCTTGGACAAACTGAGGATATCTTCCAAATCTGATCTCTGGATCTGAATTTCCAAATGTACTGAAGACTTCGTATTTAACGGTTTGACGATGTCCTGTTAAAATTCCAATATCTCGGGACAGGTGAGGATTTTCTGAAGATGTTAATTCTGACATGCGTTCAGGACTTCGTTCTTTAACTTCTTAAGGATGCTCATGTTGCATTTTCTGAAGGTACCCAGAAAAAATGTTGAAAAGAATATTAAACATGTATTTTCTAAACAAACAAACAAAAAAAAAGTGCTGAGAAAAACAACACACTTTTATACTTTTTCTCGAGCTACTGTACAACAAGAAGAATGCACTAAGTGTGCATCGGTAAAATATATGCGCTGGATTCAGAAAATAAACAATTTTTAATAGAATTAAATGAATAGAAACTAGATTATCATTTGGGATTCTTTGCTGCAGAATTTTGCTGCATTGTTATGTTTCTTGCTGTAATTGTCAACGTATGTGAACTTCCGTAGCTAAGAATATACCAACTTAAATAATCGATCCCCTAAATCAAGTTGAACGTGACATCAGAAACTGCAAAAATCGAAATTAATATTTCGATCAGTTTTTTTAAGTACGGGAGTCAAACTTCTTATAATTTTAATTTTTCATAACGAGTATAAAACTTCCCCCCAAATATACAATTGAAAACCGGGAGATCGCATTAAAAGTTAGATTGCGCTATTAGTCCAAAATTAATTTTTGAAAATTTGACATTTCCAAAACAAGAAAGGTGCATAACTAGTTGTTATAGCAGTTCCATATACAAAATTTTAACCTTCTACGGCTAATCGTTATTGATTATGCGAGATACATGAATGCATACGTACGTACATACGTAGAAATATCACGAAAACTCCTTTTTTAAATCCATTTTACTATCCGTCTTTGGAAAATGAGTGACGTAAAAAATCGTCCAAAATTGTTCAAAAGATGGTCTAAATTAATATTTCAGTTGAATTATAATAGCCAATTTTTTTTTTTTCCGTTTGTGTAAGGAAATAAAAAAACGAATTACCACTCGACAAACCGTGAAATATTTTCCTTTCCAAATTTCATAAAAGAATTTAGCAATTTAAAAGAAATGTGTTATTACTTGCTGATGCAAAATATTTTAATCCTTCATGCGGCAGTTTGCTACCATTCGACAAAGCTTAAAATATTTAATTTTTCTTTCAAATTCAGTCTGTCTGCTATTGATTAAAAACAATCAGCCTAGTTGTTTATCCCTATTATTTTTACCAAAAAGAAATGAGCATTTCCCATTTACGATCTATTGGAATGGAAGCTATTGGGGTTCGCTATCCTCAAAATGAGTGGTTCCGTGTTTATACTGACGGTTCTATATTAGAGACAGCGCAAGGTGCTGGAGCAGGTATCCACAGCGAGTTCTTTAGTTTCTAGCACTTACCAATGGCCCTCTTAATACCGCCGTTCAATGGGGAAATTGAAGCCACTGTTGTGGCTATTCAACAACAACTGTCGATTCGTAGCCACTGTTTTTAAAGGTTTTTAATATTGTTAGGTTCCAAAAACGCGCTTCAAGCCCTTCTGAATAATCAAAATAGTTCCAAAAAATCTTAGACAGTAGGCCTTTGCTTAACGCAACGGTGCACAGAGTTTCTTGCCAATAAATTCCAGCTCACTGTGGAATTAAGGGCAACGAAAAAGGCTGATGCATTCGTTGGCTAAGAAAGGAACTCTGATAATGCAAAGCATTAATCGATGGCTTTCGTTACATATGGCTAGATTGTTCGCTGAGAAAATTCTCAAGCAGGATATGATTCAACGTGCTTGTGGATAAGAGATGGAGGATTCTGGGGGACAAAACAACTTTCATTCCCAGTTTTCCAAGAAAGACAGAGGTAGCGTTGTTTAGACGTCTGGATCGGACATGACTGTTTGCGAGACCACCTCTACAGAACTGGGGTGGTGGATTCCTCAAACTGTGTTTTGTGCGACTCCAATCAGCTTATGATTTTTGAACATTTGAATAATTCCAGTGCACTTTCCCGATATGAGGACATTGTTAAAAAGCACTGGAAAGCCCATGAGCTAATGGCTTACGCACTAATGTTTGGGTTTTCTAAAATAAAATTTCTAGCCGGATACATGCAATGACACTCGCTAGACTTATTAAAGCACTTGATATTTTTACTTCTTTGTACGAAGAGAACAAGCAATCTTTCTTTCTTTGTATTTCAAAGAAAATTTTCATTGTCACTGCTCTCGAACCCATTTAAAAGAATGTTTTTGCATGACATCTGTAGGTACCGACAGAATAAAGGACATTTTTTTTTTTTTCCAAAACGGATCGGGAAATGGATTTAAAAGGGTTTCAGAAGAGATTATTCTCGTGACGCACGTACATACATAAATATCTCTCATACTCAAAAATGAGTAGCCGTAGAACATTGAACTTTTGTATATGGTACTTTTATAACATGTTGTCATGCACATCCATAAGATATATTGCCACTATGTTACCCGTCTCGGCGAGTTCAGGTTTTTTTTTTTTTTTTTTTTTTTCTTTTCTTATATGTTGGTAAATGTAATGCTTTAAAAGTTATTGAATTATGTGTTCTTATGTTCTAGTTAACGTGTTTATGCTTTAATTTGCGTGCAATAGCTGTAGAATTATCGACAGTTTAAAAGTTTAAGTGCTGCTAGGCCTAATGAGGACGCCATTTGTTTGGATTTGAAACTCTTAGTGGAGTAGTGCGTTAAGTCAGTTGCTGCACCAACTTCAGTGTCTTTCTGCCGAGTGGGACCAAAAATTAACTTTTAATTTTTGTGCACCGAAAATTTCGTTTTCCTGCCCACCGGCCAAACGCTTGGGTTTTGCATAGAAAGTCTAATTTTAATTGTAAAAAAAAAATTAACTGATTTTAACTGTATTTGGTGTTTTAGGGTTTTTTTTTTTTTTTTTTTTTTTTTTTTTTCATTTTACAGTTTTTAATAAAGATATTTTGATTTTTTATGCATCTTTGCTTTGCCGCGAAGTGAGGACTGAAGAGAAATATATCTCTAGTGAAATTCGAGGAAATAAGTTCAAATGTAATGCAGCAAATATGTATATAATTTAATAGGCCATATAAGGATGTCATCGTGTATTCACATCAGATATTTCATTTTTATAGTAATTATTTAAAAGGGGTCAGTTTATTTTCTTTTAAATACGGTATATTAATATATGTCCCTATTGATTTATCAGGAAAACAATGAATTATTGTTTTGGATTATTTAGATTTCTGGAATGCCTTCCTGGAAGAAGTTTTAAGGGAAAATGTCTGATATTTTTGTTACTAATATTGAAAAGGATAGATTCGCCTCTGCTAACATAACGCTCAACCTTTTTACACTTCACCGGTTTTCAACACGGTTATCAATATCAGACTTATCACGTACACTTTCTGAAAATTTAAAATCCCAAGTTTCTTCTGTTCAAGAAATAAAGTTATATTTTCTTCGTTTCTGCAATAATGCGATGAATCTTGAGCTGGTTCGATTTCACGCTTGCGGTTTAAGGTTAAATATGCAAGTAATACTTCGTGTAACTTTCATAATAACGGTTCATTAATATCCTCATATCTAGAAATTAAATCTGAAACTGGTTCCGGTAATCAAGATGTCTGCGTTGATCCTAAGTGGGCGGAATTGTGCGGAAATAATTCGCAAAAACCCGTTAAAAACGAAGATTTCGACTTCTCGCTGCTGACTCGGTTGATCATCGAGCCCGGGAGGTGATGGCGTCATCGCGGTTGGGGTGATGAATGAGATGAGCAGGTCGGAAAATTCTTCAAGTGGCGAAGGTCTTGACTCATCACCCCGTTTAAATAATTCGATTTTCACACTTCTGGGAACTCGACGGGAAATACCGCCGCTTGGTGGCTAATTCGGCAATGGCATTTCTCAATCGGGTTGCTATTCTATGATTATTTTAGATATTTAAGATTTTTTTAGAAACATTAAAACATTTTCCAAAACACATTCGAAATATTCGAAAAGTATGACAATATGCTTAGTTTTAAATGATGTCGAAATTAAAATGATCGATCCGGATAACTGAAGTTTTGCATAATTGTTGTCCGGATAACAAAATTATTAATAAACTTTATTAAAAAAGTTATCTATGATTATTTTAGATATTTAAGATTTTTTAGAAACATTAAAACGTTTTCCAACGTCGAAAAGTGCTTAGTTTTAAACGATGTCGAAATTAAAATGAGCGGTCCGGATAACTGAAGTTTTGCATAATTGTTGCCCGGATAACAAAACTATTAATAAACTTTATTTAAAAAAGTTACCTATGATTATTTTAGATATTTAAGATTTTTTAGAAACATTAAAACATTTTCCAAAGCACATTCGAAAAGTATGACAATATGTTTAGTTTTAAACGATGTCGAAATTAAAATGAGCGGTACGGATAACTGAAGTTTAGCATAATTGTTGTCCGGATAACGAAACTATTAATAAACTTTATTAAAAAAAGTTATCTATGATTATTTTAGATATTTAAGATTTTTTAGAAACATTAAAACATTTTCCAACCTCGAGAAGTGTGACAATATGCTTAGTTTTAAACAATGTCGAAATTAAAATGAGCGGTCCGGATAACGGAAGTTTAGCATAATTGTTGTCCGGATAACAAAACTATTAATAAACTTTATTTAAAAATGTTATGTATGATTATTTTAGATATTTAAGATTTTTTAGAAACATTAAAACATTTTCCAACCTCGAAAAGTGTGACAATATGCTTAGTTTTAAACAATGTCGAAATTAAAATGAGCGGTCCGGATAACTGAAGTTTAGCATAATTGTTGTCCGGATAACAAAACTATTAATAAACTTTATTTAAAAAAGTTATCTATGATTATTTTAGATATTTAAGATTTTTTAGAAACGTTAAAACATTTCCCAACGTCGAAAAGTGTGACAATATGCTTAGTTTTAAACGATGTCGAAATTAAAATGAGCGGTCCGGATAACGGAAGTTTAGCATAATTGTTGTCCGGATAACAAAACTATTAATAAACTTTATTTAAAAATGTTATGTATGATTATTTTAGATATTTAAGATTTTTTAGAAACATTAAAACATTTTCCAACGTCGAAAGGTGTGACAATATGCTTAGTTTTAAACGATGTCGAAATTAAAATGAGCGGTCCGGATAACTGAAGTTTAGCACAATTGTTGTCCGGGTAACAAAACTGTTAATAAACATTATTAAAAAAATTATCTATGATTATTTTAGATATTTAAGATTTTTTAGAAACATTAAAACATTTTCCAAAGCATATTCGAAAAGTATGGTGTTGGTGTTGGTGTATTTAATTATGGCAAAGCACACGAGGGCTATCTGCCTAAAGGGAGGGATGCCTTCGTGGAGGACTTTCTAAGGGAAACTGGCTCGTATACACGTTACACATGGGGAAAACCACGAAAACGCCATGCAGCCAGCCTCGAAAATTATGACAATATGCTTAGTTTTAAACGATGTCGAAATTAAAATGAGCGGTCCGGATAACTAAAGTTTAGCATAATTGTTGTCCGGATAACAAAACTATTAATAAACTTTATTAAAAAAAAGTTATCTATGATTGTTTTAGATATTTAAGATTTTTTAGAAACATTAAAATATTTTCCAACGTCGAAACGTGACAATATGCTTAGTTTTAAACGATGTCGAAATTAAAATGAGCGGTCCGGATAACTGAAGTTTTGCATAATTGTTGTCCGGATAACAAAACTATTAATAAACTTTATTAAAAAAAGTTATCTATGATTATTTTAGATATTTAAGATTTTTTAGAAACATTAAAACATTTTCCAACGTCGAAAGGTGTGACAATATGCTTAGTTTTAAACAATGTCTAAATTAAAATGAGCGGTCCGGATAACTGAAGTTTTGCATAATTGTTGTCCGGATAACAAAACTATTAATAAAATTTATTAAAAAAAGTTATTTTTTTACCAATTTGTTGTTTAACAACGCCGAAACTAAAATAAATGTAACAAAATAAATAACGAAATAAATATAACAAAAAACTCAATTTTAAATGACGTCAGTAGAAGAAAATCTTTAAGGATGGTAGGTGTCCAGATAATAGAATCTTTAGTAAACTTTAAAAAAAAAAAAAAAAAAAAAAAAAAAAAAAAAAATTTTTTTTAGTCGTTTTGGCATTTTGTAAAATCAAAGCGTATAACAATAGGTTTATATTTAAAGAAAAAAAAAAAACTTCTAATTAGCTGGAGTGTTCGATAACTGCTGTCTTTATGTGTGAATCACTAAATCTTTAAAAGATAATGCAAGCTTATTATTACGCAAGTTTATTTTTTACTTTCCGTCAGCCGAAAACTTGCTAACAGACTTAGTCTTAAGAAAAACGAGTCCGAATGAAGGATATACGGGTAATATAATCAACTAAACTTTAGCAGTATTCTTTTAAATCGTTTTGGCGTTTCGTAACATAGAAACATGTATCAACAAGCTTAATTTTAAAGAAAAAAAATGTCCTTATAACTAGCTGGAGTTTTGGATAGCTGGTGTCCGGATAAGGAAATTATTAAATCTTTAAATGATAATGCTTTTTTACGCAAGCTTAATTTTTACGTTTTCTCAGCCAAAGCTTGCTATTATCAGGCTCAGTTTTAAATAACATACGAAAAAAAAAAAAAAATAGTTCGGATAATGAGTATACGGATAGTGGAATTATTATTGAACTTTAAAAGAGAGATTTTTGTTAACTTTTTTGGCATTTTCTAACGTCAAAACATGCAAGAGCAAACTTAGTTTTAAATAACATGAAAAGGAAAAAAAATCCGGATAACTAAAGTTTCGGCAACCCTTCTGGCCGACAATAATCGGCTTCATGGTTAACGCAGAACACCTGACGCAGACAAACAAACAAAAACAAATAAATAAATAAATAAAAGATTAAAATATTTAATGTCCTATTCCTATGATAGTCTTGTTTTCATTCACAATCCTCATAATTTCTGTTGCATAGCTATTCAAGAATTTTCTTTTTTTCAATTACATTCTGTTCATTTATTTTTGCAAATCTCGTCCTCACACTCTAGGTCAGTTTACATTCTTCCATAAAATGAGCTGCATTTTCGTACTTCCCACAAGCCAAGCATTGATCATTGCCCTGGAGATTAAAACGTTTTAAACAGGCCGGGAATCTACCATGATCCGTGATAACTTGAATAGTAACTATATTATTAAATAGATCCATTTTTCTTTTTATGGTCAAAATCCTCAAGTAACCCTTATTTTTGTTTGAACCATTCCATTAATGAGCCCATTTCTCAATTATACTTGCTTTCATTTTTTTCAAGGTAATTCTTCTGGAATCATTAATAGCGTCATAAATATCACCCTCTCCCAGGGCAGCCTCTTTAGCTAGCATATCCGCCCTTTCATTCCCGATAACACCTACATGTGCCTTGACCCAATAAAAATATTTACCTTTTTTTCTCTTATTTGTTATAAATGTTTTTTTTATATCCAAAAGAAGTCTATTGCTTGATTCCGGATTCGCCAAGCCTTGTAGGGCCGAGAGAGCATCAGAATAAATATGTATTGTAAAGTACTGTTTTAAGTTTTTATAACTCCACCGCAGTGCTTCTCTAATTGCAACCGCTTCAGCTTGATACACTCATTTATTTCCTTCTAATCGTATTTTTCTATTATAGATTTCGACTCCGCAATAAAAAATAACAAAAGCGCAACCAGTTTCACCTTCGTATCCGGAGCCATCAGTGTATATATCAATCATGCTAGTATTCATATAATCTTTATCGTACGGTATATCCTTGAAATCTTTTGTATGTATATTAATAAAATCTTTTCCTGTCAAGGCGTTACCATTCAAAACAGCACCATTTTCACATGTTAAAATCTTTTTTAAAACCATAGCTGAGTAAAAATTATTCATAATAAAAGTTATAACAAATTGAGAGTGGCGGAATACCAGCAAGTGAGCAAATAACTTCTGTAGAAACAGTACGGAAAGCTCTTGTGATTGCAAGCAGCCAGCTCCTTTGCAATGAATCCAGTTTTGTTCTCAGTTTAATCAATTCAATTGATCAGTCTAATCAATAATTGTGGGGCTGCCAAGTCCGGCAGCCCCCCCATGCCAATACCATATAAAATTTTTGGCCTAATAACATTTAAATAAATATCTCTAAGGGTAGTGCTTTTTAACTTTACAGTTTGTGAATCAAAGGTACCTCTAGAATTCAGAAGTCAAACAACAAAAATCAGCGTTATATTTACAAAATTTTCACAGGACTAGTTTTGATGGTTTTACCGAACCATCATCTTCAGCTGCAAAACCGCAAATGAACAAGATAGGAAATAATGTTTAGATAAGATAAGAAAGCCTGGACAAGAATAAGCAAGTGGCGCCATCTGTTGGCGAAACCAGAACTAAAACATAATTTCCCTAAAAGCCGAAGGCAAATTTGGATTGGAATTAGAATCGTTAACTAGAAAAGAAAGATTTTTATGAATGTGAAATGCCTCTAGAAAATCCAGTTCTCCAATGGAAGATGTTTTTTGAATAATTTTGGCAGCAGAAAAATTGAAAGTGTGATTTTCAGACCAACAATGTTGAGCAACAGAAGACTTCTGTGTTTCCTTTTTTCTAACATATGCCTCATGTTCTTTGACGCGAAATTTTAAGGCTCTCTTAGTTTGGCCAATGTAAATTAAACCACACTGGCAAGGAATCCTATAAATACCCCAGGAATTCATATCCGGAATGGGGTCCTTGAGTATAGAAGTTGGAATTTTATTGATGGGAGAGTAAACAACCCGAAAGTTAAATTTCTGCAAAATATGTGCAACTTTATAGCTAATTGAAGGAAAGAAGGGAATGACAACAGAATTTTTATAATCTCCTAAAATAAGAGTGTGGCTTTTAGTGTGTTGAGATGAGAATTTTTTAACTGCTTGATTAATAATGTTGGGTGAAAAGCCCCTGTCAATAGCTATTGCTTTTAAATAATTTAGTTCTTCATCAAGGGATAGTTTGGAGGAGCAAACTTGAAGAGCACGGAAAACATAGGAATAAAATGAAGCTAACTTTTGTTTAGTCGGATGACATGATTTAAAGTGTGGTGGAAGGCAAACCGATGAAGGTTTACGGTAAACTGTAGTACTGAAGTTGGATGTGTTACGTGTGACCAGAATGTCGAGAAACGGAAGAAAATTGCAAGTTTCAAGTTCAAAAGTGAACTGAATAGCAGGATCAATAGAATTCATTGTTGAAAGAACTTTATTTAAATCATCTTTATTACCTTCAAACAGGGTAAAAGTATCGTCTACGTAGCGGAACCATGCCGGGAAGTTTAAAGTTTCAAATAATTTTGATTCATAATAATGCATGTAGATATCAGCCAGGATGGGACTGAGGGGGCTTCCCATGGCTAATCCCTCAGTTTGCTTGTAATATTTATTTTGGAAAACAAAATGTGTTTGTTTCAAACAGAGTTGAGTGAGAGAAATTAGTTCATCAATTTCGATGCAAGAGAAATGAAATTCGCGAAGTCTG
The DNA here is from genome assembly GCF_044657685.1 of Stegodyphus dumicola. Lineage (NCBI taxonomy): Eukaryota > Metazoa > Arthropoda > Arachnida > Araneae > Eresidae > Stegodyphus > Stegodyphus dumicola. The sequence goes on along the minus strand of NC_140769.1, from coordinate 264,981,347 downwards.
GTTTCTAGACATCTTAATGCACCCTCCACAACATCTAACATTATTTCCTATCTTGTTCCCTATCTAAACATTATTTCCTATCTTGTTCATTTGCGGTTTTGCAGCTGAAGATGATGGTTCGGTAAAACCATCGAAACTAGTCCTGTGAAAATTTTGTAAATATAACGCTGATTTTTGTTGTTTGACTTCTGAATTAGTATTTATTCGGCGTGTTATTGTGTCTTAACCTCTATAATATTTTAAAATTTTCTCTATATCTCTGTGAATCGCCTTAAAATGTTCAATAAAAGTTAGCTTTTCGTCAATAATCACTCCAAGATATTTAAAGTGACTTTGAAAATTAATCTTTATACCATTAAATTTCAACTTTGGTCTTCTAGTAGCCTTACCACCCCTAGGAAAGAAAATGACATTTATTTTTTCATTGTTAAACTCTATATTTTCTTCTCTACTTCAGTTCATAAAATTTTCCTCTAAACTCTTAACAATTTTTTCGAGTTTCTGTAAAGAGTCATCATAGACAATAGCCAAAATATCATCTGCAAAGCAGAATAATTCAACACCAGTCATGTTAATAAAAATTTTATTGACGATGAGGCTCCAGAACAGGGGTGCGCTATATATCAGTAAGTATAATATATATTAGTGTGTACAATAGGGGTGCTATTATATATCAGTGTGTATAATAGCAAGCTTAAATTTAAAGGACCTCGAAAGAAAATAAACCTTCCGGATAACTGAGGTTTAGGATAACTAGCGTCCAAATAACGGAACCATGAATAAACATGAAAAAAAAAAGCCATTTAATTCCCTCTTGACGTTTCGTAACGCCGAAAGTTCTAAATAACCTCAGAAGAAGAAAAACGTTCCACATATTCCAAGTTCCGAATAAATGTTGTTCAGATAAACAGAACCATTGCAAACCTTCGAAAGAGAAAGCTACTTCAGTAGCCCACTGCGCGGGAGTTGCCAGCAATTTAGATCATTCGCGGTGTCTGCGGCAAAGACAAAGAAACAAGGGTATGATTCTGTGGAGATAAACGCATTCCATCCTATCGTTTGGTAGAAATCAATTCGAATATCGAGCGATCTGTAGAATTATCCCAAGAAGATTAGAAATCTTGACCTCTCCAACGGCAGGAAAGAATAGAGAACAAAATGGCTGACGAAGAATTCTTCCAGAACGGCAAACAAAATAATAAGAAACATTATTCGAAACCTATACGTCGGGAAACAAAATGCTTCTCCGGAATCGCTTTCGCGTGGGTTTTTCTATGATGAGAATGGAACTGAGGGAAGAGGGTCGAGATAAGCCATCGTTCTTTTAGAAGAACAACAATGAAAGTGACGTGGGATCTCTCGTGCGCGAGGTTGACACACATACCGAAGAATCGCTCCTGGAACCTAGCGTAATCGCTTTAAGAAAAGTTTGGCAATTTCTTATTTATTCTGTGCATGAGGGACGAGGTGACGTCACGCATCTCTTTCCCGAGTAGGTGTGCTGACGAGATTACAAAATTGTTACGTTACTACAATATATGTTCTGAATTTAGTCACACGATTTTAGCTATCATGTAATCCGAAGTTTTTGTTTTCCTGAGATTAGACGCACACGCCGAATTAAATTACATTATTTTCTTCATCATGTAATCAGTTTTGTTTTTCCTTCCCGAGTTTCAGAATTCCTGAATTAGTAATTAATTACAACAAACGAGGAATTTCGTTGTATGACTTGGCTATCATGCTATCGAAATGTTTTCGTTCTCGAGTTTATGCAGCCTTGAATTAAATAATAAATGGTAAAGGTATTACAAAATGTATTGAATTTATTCCCACGACTTTTAGTTTTCATTTTACCCGAATTTTTTTTTTCCTGAGTTCCAAATTACTCAATTAGTGATTAATTTCAAAATGTTTACCGTTTTGCAATATATTTAGAGTTTAGTCGAAAGATTTTATTAGCTATCGTGTAATCAAATTTTTTTCCCCTCGAGTTCAGAAATTTTTTAATAATAAAGTGATTGTAAAATAAAATTTTTAATCAATTTAAATAAGTGATTGTAAAGCTGTTGTCGAGTTACAATATATATATTATATTAGGTATCATGTAATACGAATTTAATCTATCATTTAAGTCAAGGAGTTTTTGAATTAGTAATTTACTACAGATTATTACCAAATTACAATATACATCAAATTTGCTTGCTCGATATTAAATATCATATAACACGAAGCTTTCGCTTTTCGCATTTAGAAATTCTTATATTAGTTATAATTTGAAAATTTTTCCTATACTATCTTCACTACATATAATAAAAGAAAGAGTCTGTCTGTGTGTGTGTCTTTTGTTCGCGTTGCGCGTAAGCTAATAGACCCACGGCTACGAAATTTTGTACATAGATTCAGCTAGACAAGAGCCAGTGCACCTCGAAGCGAGTTTTTCGAAATTCGAATTAGAATTTTTTTTTATTTTATATTTTGTGACGAAATCGCGTCATTTTGAGACATAATGGGCTATAGGAAAGTGAGATTTTACTCTATACACTCCATGAAACGTAGGCACTTAGCTATTTTACGAACTTAAAAAAAAATTTCGTGTTTCAATAAACCGATTAAATACGAATTTATTTAACAAAGTGAGCTTAACACCTTTTCAACGGGATTTTTTCTAAACAATTTTATTTTTAAAAATGTACAGTTTATTTTTCTTTGATTTTTGGACACGTTAAACTTTCCTCCTTGCGACTGCTTTACAAAAAGAATTTTGGAAAAATGATAATATTTTGTATTTTTAAAAAATCTTTTAAATGAAGCTTCCGAGTACACTTCTCACATCTCACATCTTTAAAAATGTGATTTTGGCAACAATTTTCCTTTCTTATTATTGTTGATAGATTTTTGATGAAATCGCATCATTTTGAATAGTTTCATGCTTTTAGAAATATGGGTTTGGCAACGATTTTCCATCGTATTTCTAATGTCATTGTTTTAAGAGATTGGCATATTTCATTGTCATTCTTTATATATATAATAGATTTTTTTTTTTGATAAAGTTGTTCTGCAGAGTAAAATTCTGCGCGGAATTTTTTGTTTTTTCAGTTTCTTTCATGTTATTTTTTGCTTATTTTCAGTGTTTGTAAGATATTGAAAAGTTATGAATGATTTTTTTCTTCAATGGAAAGTTGGTTAATTTTTTTATATGTAATATATTTTTTTTAAATTTGTGTTTTTTTCCGGAAGTTTTCTGCAGAGTAAAATTCTGCGTAGTTTTTAAATTTAACGTTTGGTGTTCCCTTCAGGCATTTTTACAGTACATTTAAAAGCCAGACGAAGGCTGGCAGCGTAGCTGCTAGTGCAATATATTCCGAATTAAACTGACGAATTACTTATCATGTTGCCTAATTTTCTTTTCTAATTTACGAATTCCTGAATTAAAAATTAATTACGAAACTAATATTAGGGAAATACATAATATACCAAATTTAGTCACATAATTGTAGCTCTCATGTTACCGGAATGTTTTATTTATGAAGTTTAGACATTCCTAAATTAATAGTTAATTACAAAGCTATTACGAAACTACAAAATATCTTTTATTTATTCGCACGATTTTAGCTAGCATGTAATCCGAAACTTTTGTTTCTCGAGTTTAGAAATTCCTGAATTACTAATTAATTTCAAAATTTTTACTGTTTTACGATATATTCCGAATTTAGTCAAGAATTTTAACCATCAGGTAATCTAATCTTTTCTTGCTCGAGTTTAGAGATTTTGGAATTAATAATTACCACATACAAAGCTGTTGCGAACTTACAACATATACCGAATTTGCTCCTACAAGTATAGCTATCATGTAACCTGAATTTACGCTATGAAGTTAGCAGAATTTTTATCTTTTTCAGTTAACTCTTCAACTACGAATTTAAAAAAAAAAATTTACCCCATTTTCTAACCAAGTGAGCAAAATATGTCATCTATAAGGTAAATTTAGCATTGGGGACTCATACACCTTAAACCCCTTATGAGCTTCGAATTATGTGACTGTTGCAAGAATTGCGATATTTTCTTTATTTTAAAAGTAATAATCTCCAACGTTTTTATAAAATATAGCTGCTTTGAAAACTAGTAACCAGAAAGTTTGTGTTGCCACATATATTTTTGTAATTTAATCAGCTTTGTGACAAAATATTTCGTCATTTTTCCACCTTGCGCGCATGATATTTTAAAAATGGCTAATGGTACATACTTGAAATTGGATGGAATTCTTTATATGGGCACTATTTTCTAACTGAACCAAAAATATGATGAATATTTTAATATTAAAAAATTTTATGCACGAAAATATTACAGATATTTTTAATAAAATACGTTTTATAAACTCAACTCCAAATAAAATAAAAATTTAACATGAAATTCTAAGTTTTTTTGGTTTACAGTAGTTTCCAAATGTTATAGAAGCTATATATAAACTATGGAATTAAATAATGCAACAGATAATTTTAAACTGTGCACGCAAGGTGGAAACATGACGAAACTTTTTGTCACAAAGCGGATTAAATTATAAAAATATTTGTGGCAACACAAACTTTCTGATTAAGATTTCAGAAAGCAGCTATATTATGTAGTGAGTCATAAAAAGTTAGAAGTAATTGCTTTTAAAATAAATAAGTTATCTCAATTCTTGCAACAGTCACGTATTCGAAGATCATAAGGGGTTTAAGGTGTATGAGCCCCCTTAACAAACTGTTTTCAAGCCAAAGGCTAGTTTCTGCCGTAGTTAATGGTGGGATACATATATCCAACACGCAGCGATTGACTTACTATAAACACACCTATTATTTTGGAAACCTTTATTACATGAAATGGATTTACATGCTATGGTACAGGGTAAAAATCATTCTTTTGCATAACCCAACATTATATATTGGGAAACTCGTATTTTTTTTCATTTCTCTGTGTTCATGTATGTAGAACGACATAGCGGCGTCTTGATTTTCCGATTATTGGACGAAATTCCCCAACATTCAGGAGATTCTAAGTACTTTTTAACCCAGTAGTAATATTTAGACTTATAGAGGGACCTATATGTCCATTTAGTAGTCAAATGGTTAAGAAATTTGTTGAGTCATAAGGATTTTTGAAACAATAGACCTGGGAAGGGAGCTTTGCCTCCAAACGAGTTTTATATATATACATATGTAAATATGTTATGTATATAATATATGTATGTAAGTATATTCTTGAAACGAGCAAGTACTAAGTGTAATTAGGGAAATATCCTGAATTGTAAAGCTTTTAAAGGAGAATTTCAACTCTTTGTATTGGCTAGTTCAAAACTCTAAGTTTTTGTTATACTATGTTATTAGTATAATCGTTAACGTCTGCTTACTTCATATTACAGTATCACAATTATTTTATTTTAAAACGAAATGTTCCAATACCATTTCCACGCAAATGCTGCTGAAACAGTATTGGGATAATTTGTTTTAAAATACAAAAATTATGATACTGTAATGTATGTAAATGCATATATCATTTATATCGGAAACTCTTTTATAATACATAAATTGTATAATACATAAATAATTATTTAAAATTAATTTGTATTATTTAAAATTATTAATAAGTACTTTATTTGATATTTCATTAGAAACAACTTTTATAAATAATTCAAAGATTCAAATATTGGCTAGAGCACGTTTAGATGATTAATTCGACTGTACGTTTTTCTCCTCTGAGACATAATTTATTTTTTCCAGCAGAATTCTTTACATGAAAACAAAATTATATGAAACATCTTACATTTATCGCAAAACCCTTTGTTCACTACGCAGGGAAGTAAACGTAAGTTGAGGAAATGCACGAAATATCTAAGAAGTAGCACATGATATTATTCCACAGTCAAACGATATCAGATCAGATCCATGCCTTATGTATACAGGCTAAGCTTGATGAAGATTTTGAAGGAATTCAATAGCACTCAACCGAAGAAATACGGTGGAGATGATAGCGATGACATGAGTAGCTTTCGCGCTAATCATTTAACCGCGTGAAATGGTCGAAAGCGTTCTCCTCCCCCCGCCCGACCTCAGCCCCTAAATATGTCCCACTTCCGGTGGCTTTTGTGCGCCCCTGGAAGAGGAAGTGTTTGAGGTCTAGGACAATACGAAGGGAGTTAACGAGGGTTGTTAGTTTTTCATTGTTGAGAAACAAAAGCGTAAGAAAGTTCCTTGTCCACGCCTTTTCGAGGATAAACACTACCTAAAATTGTATAATACCGCTATAATGCTCCACCATTTCGTCACAAAACCGTCACAAATAAAAAATGTTACAGCGCGAGAAACATATTTGACTGAATTCCTCAAAAATATGCGTACATTAATAAATTAGTAACTCAAAATATTAAGAATTTTGAAACTAATTTTCTTGTGAGCAGGGCTCGTGCCCCGAGTGTCCACCAATTAAGGGTTACCCTGAGAGTTAACTACTAATTACCAAAATTAGTTGCCACAGAATCAAGATCATTTCGTAACAGCTACTTTGTGGAGTTCCTCACTTTGTAATTCTAAATCACTGTTGGAAGTGAGGAATCTTACGAACTGATAAGCGAATAATCGTTTGAGTTCGTGTGACAGGAAACAACAAGATAGAAGGGTAAACTAACCCTTTATTATTCCAACTAAAGTTTAACAAAACTCCGTCTTAGAGTGTACAATAAAGCCGATACTTCGGCTTTGAACTTAAGACACTAAAAATTAACTAAACTAATCTTAACTAAAGAGATATAGCCGAAGCTATCAAAATTCTAACATAGTTTTTCCTTAACTTTAAAAGACCGCGAAGCTATCAGGGCCTAAAGTACGACCGAGCGTGATAATAGCTTACGAGAGAGTAGCCTAAAAAGGCGGACGCGTGCAGCCAGAATACCTGGTATCTCTCTCCCTAAGACCGCAGAACTTCGCGGTTAAATACTGTTCTTCCTCATTATGTGTTCAGACGTGATTCTAAAACTACGTTCTAGCCGGAAGTTGAAGTTAAGAATAGGAAAGGAACTTTAACTCAAAGTTTAAAAAAAGTTTGAACCGAGCGGTAAAGTCGCTGAACACTGGTAGTTCGGTCCGAGGTTAGAATCCCACGAACAGTCTGACTGCATGTGCGGTTTCGTGTTTTTTTCCCCACGTGTAATGTGCATGCGAGCCAGTTTTCCTCAGAAAGTCCTCCACGAAGGCATCCATCCCTGTAGGTAGATAGCTCTCGAGTGCTTTGCCATAATCGAATATTGTGTTTTCGTTACCTCGTTTTCCACCACTCCGTATACACGTCAAGGTTGCTAAACCAAACCTTTACGTGTATAGGAGATGGTTGAAAACGAGGGCTAATAACGAAAGGATGGTCAAATAGCTATTTCGGCTTCGGCCTAAATCAGGAATCAGTTGTCTTTCAAGATAAGACTGTTTTGGTTCATCCCCATAAAAACAGTTTTTCTATGCCTTTTCGTATTAACCGCCGATTTCCGTATTGCGAATTATACATATTTTAAAAATGTATTACTGACTGACTAAGATAAAGGATGCCTTCGTGGAAGATTTTCTAAGTAAAATTGGCTTGTATCCGCATCACACATGCCGAAAGCCACAGAAACGCCTTTACATGCAAGCTCGTTCCCTTGCAATCGAACGCAGGACAAACTACCTGTATTCAGCGGGGGCAATGCGCATGACAGCGTCATGTTGGTTGGTGGTTTCTTGTGCTCCGATTAAAAAGTCTGTATTTTGGTAATTATTGTGAAGTTCTTTGTGTAAGTGCATTATCATGAATGTATGGATATTCCGATGTGAATATTTCTACTTGGAATTGGAATACAAGCCGTATTTTTGAAGAAAAAGCGATTCTTAAAGTTGATGCACACGGAATGGCTCATTAGCATATCCTAAGTGAGTTTTCTGCTTTTATCTATTTACATCGACTATGTATATTGGATTTCACTATTAAATAGGATTGCTTATTTGTTTTTCTATCTCCATATAAAATTTTAGCGTTGTACTATATGTACTATATTTTTAGAGATATTTGAAATTTAGTTTTCGAATAGACATTAGGATTTACGTGGCGGACAATTGTTTACAATTGAAACGGTCGTATTTTGCACCTTATCTTTTAGACTTTCAGCCCTACTGTCAAAATTCTTAAAACGTTTTATCATCTACCAGGAAGGAGTAATTGATATTTTGGTGCACGTAATTCACAAGTCTTTCTGCCCGTCTGTCGATTTATTTGTTTATGCGTAGTTTATGCGTTTTAGTTTGTATTTGAATGATTTTAACTGTTTTATGCGAGTAATTGCTGATTTTAAGTGTTTTTAAGAATTTTTAACGACTTCAAGTCTGTTTTATATCATTTAAAGACCTTTTTGAAATTTTGTAGTATTTTTTAAAGTAAGAAAATTTTGAAAACTAGGATTTTTGGAAAGTAGATTTTTATAGAAATTATATTATTTTTACACTGATGATAAGAAGAAATTTAATTGATTTAATCATAAAGAGTTACTGCGGTCACAGTGCAACTTCCTCTTATGGCACCTATTGGACCTGCCCCTGGCACTGCAACAGCTTCGGGAAATTCAGATATCTTAGAGTCAGACTCAAGCAAGGTAGCCTCCTCGTTACACAGCGTCCCAATCTTAGCAGGCACTACGCCAAACGGCGGTCCTAGTACATCAGTAGTTCAGAGCTGCCTAAGCATACAAAGGTTATAGAGTTCAACTCTAACCCACACCATAGTGCTAGAGTGCAATTTCTAAATCTGAAAGTTGCTAATATACTCAAATTTGTAGACGGTCTCAGGGGCAGACATAAGGTCACGATAGCTGACACGGCCTTCTTTAGTGAAAGCCTAGAGTGATCCTGAATGTGCAAGAAGCTATCATAGCTCACAAGGAAGGAGATTTTAATACCCCACAACTAAGGACTGCTATTACACAGATCAGGCTAACGAGGGGACAAGAACTCCTCATTAGGTGCAGAGAGGGTTTAAGTTTATTAGATTACGGCAAAGCACTCGAGGGCTATCTGCCTTAAGGGAGGGATGCCTTCGTGGAAGACTTTTTAAGGATGGCTTGTATACACGTTACACATGAGGAAAACCACGAAAACACCCATGCAGCCAGCCCGTTCGCGGGATTCGAACTTCGGACCGAACTACTAGTGTTCATCGACATTACCGCTCGGCCGTTGGTGGGCCCCATTAGGTGCAGAGAAAAAGAGCAATTAGACCAACTCAAGAGGTCTATAGAAGAAAGGCCTCATTTGAAAGATTCTCTTGTTTTCCGTGTCTTTACGTCTTCTGGTGCAGTGCGACCAAAAGGACAGCATAAATAACTCATGTAAATATATATCAGATTTATTATCCATAAAATTTATTCTGTATGTAGTTCCGGGTGAATTGGCTACTCGATTATCCGGTGGAATGAATTTTTCTCCTGTGTTGTGAATTACATGTTTATTAAATACATTAACTGAATTATTACTCATAAAAGTTACTTTGTCGGGAGTTTCGAATTAACCGGCGATTCGATTATCCGGTGGAAGAAATATTTATCCCATATTTTGAATTAACCTAAATATTTACCTAATTTATTACCCACAAAAGCTAAATTTATATATTTTCCGAAAAAGCAGTCATTCGATTAAACGACAGAATTAATTTTCGTGCCGTACTCTGAAGTGCATGCATTATGTAAATATATTAGCAGTAGTTTTATTACCAGTAAAATGTATTTCGCAGGAATTTTCTAATTAACCGACCAGCCGATTATCCGACAGAATTAACTTTTCACCCTGTACTCTGAATTTCATGCATTTCTTAAATATATTAGCTGTCTTATTACCAGTAAAACGTATTTCGTACGCATTTTCAAGTTAACCGGCCACTCTATTTTCCGACAGAATTAATTTTCCCCCTGTCCTCTGAACAGTATGCATTATGTAAATATATTATCTGTTTCATTACCAGTAAAATATATTTCGTATGCATTTTCTAATCAACCGGCCAGTCAATTATCCGATAGAATTAATTTCCCCCCAATACTCTGAACTGTATGGATTATGTAAATATATTATCTGTCTTATTACCAGTAAAATATATTTTGTATGCATTTTCTAATTAACCGGCCAGTCGATTATCGGACCGAAGATTCTGTTCCATGGAGGGCGGAAAATCAAAAGTATTCCCTTTTATGAGATGAAACATCCACAAACTTGATTTTGCTTTGTCGGAAAGGTAATTTATCACAAAAAAAGAAGAAAAAAAAGCTTTTAAAAAACAGAGAAGGCAATATAAGAACGAGGTTTAGCGACTGAACATTTTTACCGGAAGAAGAAGAAGAAGAAGCATATTATGAAAGCCTCCAATTTGGGGGGGGGGTGGCTCATAATAAAAGCCTTTTTCAACAAACGAGGACTTACTTTACATCAACGGCTCCATAGCCCGGAGTTTTTATCCACAACAAAGGCGTATCAGATCCATTAAAAGGTGAAGTCGGTCAGCAAGCTGTGTGACCCCGTGACTTATGACCGCAGCCTTCTATCGCGCGGACGAACGGATGAGAAAGTGGAATTTGTGCACGCTTACGAGAAAAACGCGTTTTCCCGATGCCGCTACGAATCTTCGAAAGTAAATTTTAGGTAATCGTATTTCGTGACTATACAATTAAAACTAATTCTATTCTGTTTATATATAGAGAGAGAACAGAACATTCATCAGTTCATAGAAATTCTTAAAAAATAATAGCCTCTCTAATATAAGACACTTTGGGATAAATTTTAAGAAATTACATTTGATGAGAGCTGGTTTGAGTTAGAATTTATTTGTTTCACATTAGATAGACAGGCAATCCTAATTAATTGTAATATTTTACCCTAATATAGAAAAACAAATAACAATATTTTACCTTAGTTGCGAAAGAAAAGTTAACAATATTTTACTAGAGTGTAGAGTGAAAAATTTACAATATTTTACAGTAGTATAGAAAAATATTTAACGTAATTTTACCATATTGTAGCAAAATAAAATAAAATAAAATAAAATAAACGGCGTACAAAAAGAAAAATTAACAATATTTTACCATGATATATAAAGAAAAACTAACAGTATTTTACTAAGATACAGAAAGAAAAATTTACAATATTTTACCAATAATATAAAAGGAAAGACCAACAGTACTTTACCACAGTACAGGAAGGAAAATAACTATACTTGACTATGGTATAGAAAGAAAAGTTAGCAATATTTTACCACTGTACAGAAAGAAAAATTTTAAAAATTTTGCCATGGTATAGAAACACAGACAATATTTTAGGAAGAAAAATTATAAATATTTAGTCATTGAAACGGAATAAAAATTTTATTCATAGCATAGTAAGAAAAACTAATATTTTACCATGGTGCAGAAAAAAAATTAACGATATTTTACCATGATATAGAAAAAAACCAATAGTATTTTATTACAGTACAGAAAGAAAAATTACAATATTTTACCATGGTACAGAAGGAAAGACCAACAGTATTTTACCACGGTACAGGAAGAAAAAATAACTATACTTCATCATTGTAAAGAAGAAAAATTAACAATATTTTACCATGGTACAAAAGGAAAAATTAACAGTATTTTACCATGTGTACTTTGCTTTAAATAAAAGAGCCTCACTATTATGCAGTAAGTTTTATTGTCAAAATAATTGAGTTATAACAATGGAAATTTTCACATTGTTTTGCTGTTGAAAAGGTCTTTTAAAGCTTTTGATTGAGACTTAGTCTCAGTTAAAGTCAGAGCTCTATTGAGACTTATCAGGTTCAACTGAGACTTATCAGCGCTGCTTAAGGGAAGCCTCTTCAGCGCTTTCCAATTATCTCAATTTATCCCTTAAACTGGAATCCAAAAATTCAAGAAATCCTTAAATAAGCCCCCAATAGAAGGTTAGAAAATTGAAAGATAAAGTTAGGCGCTTTGACCTCCGTAATTTGCAGAATCTTTAGACTGTGTAAAAGAGAGCTGATTCTAAGAAATTAGGTTGGCTTCCTTACTTGATTAAGAAAAAGGCAGCAGACTAAGCCGGCTTCGAAGCTGGAGTCCTAGTAAGGACGACGTGGCATTAAGAAAACGTTTAAATCCAAGCTTGCAGATAAGTCCAGAAAGAAGGCAATTGTCATCCAAAGCTTGGAAATTAAGATACCAACTAATTCGAAAGCTCTCTTAGCCATATTTCTATAAGATACAAGTTTCCAGAAAATTTAGGAAAGACTTAAGCTATTTTCACATTCTGAACGTTGGCATTCTCAGATCAACAAATATACAATTCCATATAAGAAAAAAGCACAAACATATAAAAAATAAATGTGGGTAAAAGTAGGTATTAAAAAGAATTTAACTATTTACAGGTACATCCACACAGCATAAAGATGCAACATCGCTCCCTCCTTGAGGACTGCTCATCCCGGGCTGTGCAACCATTAGCACTAGGGACAACAAACCCTGTTACCGTAATAAGATGAAAGTTTATTGTACTACACTTCTTAGGCTTAGTATCCGCAAGATTACGAAGATACTCAAGGTACTCGCAGTATATCCCAGGATATTCTCGGACCGTTCAAATACAAACATCTTCAAGCTGTTCTCAGCGTTTCTCAGACATTCTCGGGATATTAAATTACGAATGTTCTCAAGCTATTCTCAGGAAATCCCAGGGCATTTTGGGGCCGGTACATTACGAAGATCCTCAACTATTCTCAGCCTGACCCAGGACATTCTCGGGTTGTTAAATTGCGAAAATTCCCAAGCTATTCCCAACATATACTGGGACATTGTCGGCATTTAAATCATGAAGTATTGGGAATGTCCTCATCGTCTCCCGGGACAGGACACTGCTGGTTAGACAAAGCGCCCTTACGACTCCCTTGTTATGAGGGTTGACCCTGGAAAGAAATTAATAAGCCGTCAGACGATACGATGTTCATTTTTACTGTTCATTTTGTGTGGACGGCAAGACACGGAACAGATGAAAAGGTAAGCAGATGCGTAAGTCGATTGTCTACGCTTTCACAAAAGATTGAAAAGGGGAACTTGATGACCCAGATGATTTCGCTTTTATTGGAAAGCAAATACCGATCACCGAACAAGCGATACTTCGATATCGGAAGCAGACGAGGGAAAATTGACAGCGTAACCGGAAGTTGAGTTCTCGTTGATGCTAAATAGATTTTCGAAAGGGTTAAGAAAGCGAAAAAGAACGCTGTGAAAGCAAATCAGACTCGCTTGCTGAACATAATAGCATTATTAAAAAGTAGATCTGTTTGTGATACTAAAATGCTTGTTCTGAATGCTTGTTCGTCGTTTGGTCTGTAAAAAAATAATAATAGACTTATTGCGGATTTGGAGTTACGCGTTTTAAATATAATTTAAATTATATATTTTCTGTTTCATGAGAAACAAAATTATAAAAATATTTCTTTCCCCCCATGGGTTAAATAGTACTTATAGCAAGACGTTATTTGTTTATATTTATCATTAAAACAAGGGAAATAATAGTCAAAATGTTATTTTATGTATATAATATTTATATACTTATTAGTTCAAAGGGGGCTTTGTACCTGAAGGACTATTGTTTTCGTTTTGCGATTTTGCGTTGAATCACTAGAAATGTCCGTTTCACTTTTCAAACTGTTGCCACCAATGTTAAAGTCCTGCATTATATTTGAAGAAATTAAATAATGAAAAATATGCATCAATGTATGTCTATTTCTCGCATTGCGATAAAACAATGGTACATAGAGCCATCGAATTTTGAATGACGTAATCCTCCTACGAATATGGGCATGTGGAAGACCAAATTGGAAATTTGGAATTAGTTTTATGATCGATTTCATATTTTGTAAAACTTTAACGAATTTTTGATTAACAAACTCGACGATTTAAAAGCGAGCTATGGCAACATTCTACGGGAAAAAAAAACCTTTTTATTTCCAGCGAGCGGAACTGTGTATCGGAAATTCTAAAGACAGACTCATTTTAAAATTATTTTGCGACATTGCTATTGAATTCAATTTTATGGTTTAAGTGCAAACATGATATTTAATAAATAAAGGTAACACACAAAACGTTGAAAAAAGTCGCTCATTCAAAATCTGAAACCCTTCAGATTTCTTTATAATATATTTTATTTATTATTTATTTAAATAATATGCAAATACTGAGGCTAGAAACGCTTAGAGTTCCTTAATTATTGTACGTGGAAATGAAAATGTGTTAACGCCTCCTAATGAGTCAACTCAATTTCATTTAATCATCAATAATTAATTTTATAGCTTTGTAAATTTGTTTGCAGTTTTTAATTACTGGTACAATTCTTTTAGCTATTATTTTCTTACATTATAATCGAAATTTCACATAAATTTTTACTTTTAATTTTAAAACACATTAATCCGGATTTAAAAATTAAATATTTTGATACATTATTTATATGCAAATGTAATATATGCTGTACATTATTTTTATGTGCATTTTATTTATGTGTGTATATTTTATATACGATTTTATTCATGAGCATTTATTGTATTTATTTCATATACATATTATATTATTTTTTATTTTAATTATTAAACAATATTTTTTATTTATTATATATCTGTAATACATTTAGAGGCAAATTATTATTTTATATTTTGTCTAATCTGATTTATTATTATATTTAGTAGGCACTTGCGCAGCAATCGCGTAAAATGTACTTAAGTTAAAAAAGTGGTTTCTCAAAAATAATAAATTAAATAAAATAGAAGAAGAATAAAAACATTTTAGAGCAATAAATTTAGAATCCTTTAAAGTTTTTTTTTTCGCAAACGGTATTTTTTTAAAAAAATGATAAACCTAAAGTGGTTTTTTTTTTTTTAACAAACGATTTGGTTTCTTAAAAATAACTCATATAAAATCTTTCATTACTTTTTCCGACAAAAAATGACTCTTTAAAAGTAATAAATGTAAAATACTTCCCTATATTTCTGACTAACAGCAATTCCTTAAAAGAATGAATCCTATACTTTTTTTTTTTTTTTTTTAACAAATGCTGACGTTTTTAAAGCATTAAATCTAAAATCATTCTGTTGTTCTTTAAGAAACGGTGGATCCTTAAAAACAGTAAATTGTAATTGCTTCAGCACTTTTTTTTAACAAACAGTAGTTTCAGAAAAGTATTTAATCTGAAAAATTCTTCAGCAGTTTTTTTAACAAACGAGGGCTTTTTGGGAGTAATAAATATTGAAAAATCCTTTTTGACAAATGGTGGTTTCTTACAGTAATAAACCTAAATTCTTTCGGCTTTCTTTTTTTACAAACTGTAACTACTTAACTATACTTAATTTAAGATTGTTGGGTTGTCTCCTCCCCCCCCCCACGATGAGTGTGATGGTTTAGCAAAAGTAATAAATTCAAAATCCTCGGTCGCAAGCACAAAATCCTTCGACTTTTTTTTTTTTTTTTTTTGGCGGCAAAAGATGATTCCTCAAGGATAATAAGAATCAAGAATATATAATCTTTCGGTACGGTCGGTAAGAATATATATTTCGGTACGGTTAATCCTGACAGATATTTTAACAAAGAATCTTGGCACAAATATAGAAAATAAATTAATTTATTAGGTCTTAAACTTTTACCAATTATTATTATGATTTACGTGTTCCGCGCTAAGGCACTACGCGCAAGGGAGGGATGCTTTCGTGGAGTAATTTTTAAGGGAAACTGGCTCGTAACCATCTTACACTTGGGGAAGCCCCACTTTGTTGACATAGCGCATCAGTTTCCATCAGTCATGCTAATCACCTGTTACCCACCTTATGTTTTCTCCTGGCATGTCCTAGGCTCCTCATCTGTTTTGTAAACCGAAATTACTAATTAAAACTTATGTTTCGCTTATACCAAGTACGCTCCTTTGATAAGCAGTCACGTTTTCTACTACGTAGCAAAAAATCTAAAATCCTTCTTAATTTTTTTTTTTTTTTGAAATGATAGCTTCTTAAAAACAGCAAATAAAAAAATAATAGATATTTTTTGATAAACTGTATTTTCTTAGAAATAAAAATTAATGCATCTTTCGATAGGTTTTTTTGGCAAACGCTCTTTCTTTAAAAGAATTAAACCTAAAATTCTACATGTTTTTTTTTCCCTTGACAAACGGTGGCTTTTCAAGAATAACAAATCTAAAATTATTTTCAGTTTTATGGCAAAACGATGATTCCTTAAAAATAATAAATAACTAAAATTCTCAAGTAGTTTTTTACAAATGCTGGTTCCTTAAAAATAAAAAATTTAGAAGCCTTCGACTGTTTTAATACACAGTGGTTCCATAAAAATAATAAGTCTAGAACCTTTCAGTAATTTTTTAGAAATTTTTTGGCTTCCTAAAAATGACAAGTTTTAAAAAATTCGATAAAAAGTTTTCTCCTTAAAAATTCGATATTTTTTTTATAAGTGGTGGTTACTTAAAAATAATGAATCAATAGAATATTTAATCCTTCAATAGAATATTTAACAAATGATGGCTCTTTAAAAATAACAAATCTGGAATCATTCGATAATTTTTGATAAATGGTGGTTACTTAAAAATTATAAATCTGAAATCCTTTGATAGAATTTTTAACAAATGACTGCTCTTAGAAATAATAAATCTGGAATCATTCGATATTTTTTGATTAATGAATAGATGGTGATTGATTTGATTACTTAAAAATAATCTAAAATCCTTCGATAGAATTTTTAACAAATGATGCCTCTTTAAAAATAACAAATCTGGAATCATTCGATATTTTTTGATAAATGGTGGTTACTTAAAAATTATAAATCTGAAATCCTTCGATAGAATTTTTAACAAATGACTGCTCTTCAAAAATAACAAACCTGGAATCATTCGATATTTTTTGATAAATGAATAGATGGTGATTGATTTGATTACTTAAAAATAATCTAAAATCCTTCGATAGAATTTTTAACAAATGATGGCTCTTTAAAAATAACAAATCTGGTATCATTCGATATTTTTTGATAAACGATGGTTACTTAGAAATAATAAATCTAAAATCCTTCGATAGAATTTTTAACAAATGATGGCTCTTTAAAAATAGCAAATCTGGTATCATTCGATATTTTTTTATAAACGATGGTTACTTAGAAATAATAAATCTAAAATACTTCGATGGAAGTTTTAACAAATGATGGCTCTTTAACAAAAACAAATCCGAAATCATTCGATATTTTTTGATAAATGAGTAGATGATGATTGGTTTGATTACTTAAAGATAATAAATCTAAAATCCTTCGATAGAACTTTTAAGGTATGATGGCACTTAAAAAATAACAAGTCTGGAATCATTGGATAATTTTTGATAAATGGTGATTGCTTAAAAATAATAAATCTAAAATCTTACGGTGGCATTTTTTAGAAATAACGGCTCTTCAAAAACAACAAATATAAAATCATTCGATATTTTTTGATAAATGATGGTTACTTAAAAGTAATAAATTTAAAATCCTTTAGTAGCTTTTTGTCAAAGATGTTCCTTTAGATATAATAAATCTAAAGTCCTTAAATATTTTTCTGTTTTTTTTTTATTATAATTTTATTTCATTACTTAAATCAGATTTTTATAAGTAGAGAAATTTTGTGCTGAAATTTTTAATCCGGCTTCCACGATGTTTAGTAATTTACCATTCGTTTCTAAGTTATCATAATCTGCATACCGCAACCAAGCACAAATCCGTGTTTACCACCCAAGCAAAATCTGGTTCCTACCGTTCCAGAATCCGACAGTTGCTTAACAGTGCATATTTTGCAACCGAATTATTCTTCATTTGCGAATGTCCTTCATTGTTTCGAAACTTCACACTTCTGTTCCATTCCATTCTTTTATGGCTTTTAGCAAATCCTTCCGTCCACACTCCTGCTCATATGACGCATTCATTAGCGGCGAATTAATTTTCCCCCTGACCTCAAAGGGACGAAGTAATTTCGAGCTTTTATGAGCAAAGTATCCTTGGCGGCCAAGGGGATTGGGGGCGGCTGCGGTTGCAGTTGGTTTTCAGAGTCCCTCACTTTACATTTTTTTTGTGTGTGTGCTCATCATCTCAAGCGACCCATATAGATCTGGTCGAGTTGAGAGATGGGTTGGCCTGCGTGGTGAACTTTTGACATAACGTCACTCACGAGAAAAGGGAACGGAATAAAAGAAATTTTGGGGAGTGAAGTTTAGATGTTAGAAGTCTTGCGGGAGGAAGGAAAGGTAAGCGTCAAGAATAAAACTTCCGGAAAAAGTGAAAGTTTAACGTGCAGGGGGGGGGGGGAGAAAGAGTCTCTGCGGTAAAGAAAAGTGTTTGAAAGGGCGGTGCTGATAAAACATTCTAGAAATAAACGTTTCGTGATCAAGTGTTTATTGTAAAATGTTTTCTGCCTTCTTCTAAAAAATGATTAAATAAATAAGTATCTAAACACATAAATAATTTCCAAACTATTCAGTTACTAAGCTATGAAAACATTCAGTTACATTTTCTATCAGTTGAAAGTTGATTTATATAATTTCTAATTCAAAGTAAATTAATATAATTTGTGATTGACAGAAAGTTAAGCCTTTGTGGCTCAGTGTTCCACTACACGGAACACCCAAATTGAATCGCTTCTGAAACCTTTAAATTCAACCGTAAATAGATAAAAATGCCTTTATAATATACTTTGAACTTTTCTTTTTAAACAGTAGATAGCAGCATATCACAAGGAGACACAGAATTTTCATTGATAATGTGTTATTAAAAATCCACTTTTTTTCAAGTAATTTTCTGTATTTTTTTTAATGATATAAAAAATTTTATTTGGAAAAAAAATTAGGCATAATTTTACTCGCTGTACTCCAAATTATTTGTTCTATATTTTTTTAAATCTTTCATACAAAAACCATACGCAGAATCATTGAATAAAACGGGGTGTTCCATTAGCGGGAACTCTGCGTCTTTAGCGGTCTCATGCTGTTACGAATCAGAACATCCGTCGTTTCTGTTTCCGTTTTTTTTTTTTTTTTTTTTTTTTTTTTTTTGGGGGGGGGGGGGTGAATGAATTCAAACATAGCAGTATTGAAAGGTGAGGTGTGTTTTGTGTTATGAAAGCCCTAATATTGGCATCTCGAATTTTTTGGGAGTAAGTTTTTAGGCGGGAATTTTATTAGTAGCTTGACTCATCTTTACTTAGACCTGCGCGAATTTTTTGCTGTCGCTTTTTAGTCTCATTCCCATTTATTTTCAATAATTGTGTAGATATTTTTCGTGTATGTATATATTATAGGCTTATTTTTCCTTTATTGTTAATATTAATCGTAGTTAATTTTTTTATTATTAATTTTCCATAAATGGCGCGGAGAGGTCTAACTCTTTCCGAAAATTTGTCAATATTTGTGTATATACGACTTTTGTATATAGATATTTATCTCATTTATCCGTATATATTCAAGAATATTGTGTATATCCAGGAAACCATGTATACAGCCATAATACAGAGTTTTTCATTCTTATACAAACGCTTCTACTCATTTTCGTGCTTCACTGCAATGCTCGCTTAGTCGCACTTTTAAAAGCTCTGGCGGCGCAGTGTTCCACCTCATGGAACACCCACAGAATTAAAACGGTAAGTGCATCTTTTACAAAATTTTAACTGTATACTCCTTTAGGTCTAAATAGACTGCATACAACATTTTTTTGTTGAAATTCCAACATTAACGTATAGTGCGCCGCAAAGGGTTAACGTAATTTGTAGCTGAAAGTGGTTGAATGTAGATAAATGTAAGCTGAATGGAATGTTGAAAGTAGATTGAATGTAGATAAATGTAAGCTGAATGGAATGTTGAAAGTAGATTGAATGTAGATTAATGTAATTTGTAATTAAAAGTAAATTAATGCAATGCTTTACTGATACGAAATAAATATAATTTATAATTGAGGCAGATTAAAATAATTTGTAACTGAAAGTAGATAAATATAATTTGTAGTTGAAATTATATAAATGTATTTAAAAGTAGACATTCAGATAAATTAATGTTTAATGAATCAGTTCTGTAACCGCCTTCTTCTCGCTCAGTGAAAGAAAAAATTCAGACGATAATCAAAAAGACCATGCTTTACATCAATCGAGGTCGGATGAGTTTTGCGTTCGAAATTCCGCCTAGTACACGTGTACATTGAACTTTCGAACCCCCCAGCCCCATTATAAGTATAGTCGTGTTTCAATTCTGTTTAGCATTGTTGGGGTTATGGTGTTGCGGTGCTAGTTTTAGTTTTGTAGAGGAGGAGGTGTAGTTCTATATGATCCCGCTGGAATGCCGCTGGGATGTTCGAAATCCTGAGGTTCTCCTTGACCCGGAATGGAGCATCTTCACTCCCTGGAAGGGGATGGCATTCTTAGAAATGCAGTCAGCACAGAAAACTAGATTTTCCCGAAATTATGAAAGGGGACAGTTTTTCTTGTACACCTCAGGCGACGGCTAATGAAAAGTAGTTGGCCAATTCTGTATGCATTGCGTCCACACCCCACAGAAGTCCTTACTTGAGCTTTATTTTCGCAATTATTCCTCGTACACATAAAACTCTCATTATAAAAATGATTTCAGTGACGCACATATTCCAGTTTTGGCATTTTGAAACTAAGAAGAAAAGTAAAAATTTCAGTTTTCAGCCCCAGAGGGCGTTAGCCCAAATGGGTTATTAGTCTCGAAATGTAATTTGGCGAAATATCATTTTTCAAATTGTTGCCACGAAATGCCTTGTATTGTATTACTTTTAAAGAAATTAAATAATGAAGAATTTACACGAATATCTGTCCTTCACACTTGAAAAAAAAGCGACGGTACCTAGGACCGTCAAATTTTAAATGACGTCATCCACTACCCGTACATGTGCACCTGGAAAACAGAATTTTAAATTTCGAATTATACATTTCATATTTAAAAAAAAACTTTAATGAAATTTTAGTAAATTTGAAAGCCAGCAGTGGCAGCACTGTACGTATTAAAACATTGTTATCTTCAGCGTGTGAGACAGTATTTCGGAAATTCTAAAGATATACTGTTTTTAAATATTTTGTGGTTTTGCTAATCAACTAAATTTTAACTGGCGTGAGTAAGGAGAGCGTGATAATTAGTTAATAAACTCAATGCAAAAAACATTACAAACGTTAATCATAAGAAGGCAAAAAAAGTTCTGCAAGCAATCTCACTAAAGAAAGCCATAAAATAATATGATAAACTGAGAAACGATTGAAAAAAAAATAGAAACAATACAATAACTTCATCGAGAATTCTAAACACATGCTGCTGTTAAGCGTTTGTAATTTTGTTGTTAAATTGTAGATAGTGTAAGGGCGAAAAAAATTATGCTTAATAAGAAAATGATGATGCAAAAAAATTATGCAAAAAAAATCACGATGCTGAATTTTTTGCTAAGAAAGGCAAAAAGAAAACGGGTTATCGAAAGGGAGTGTAACAGCAAACTGGTAGACTTAAAAAAAAAAAAAAAAAAAAAAAAAAAAAAATCTGATGTGGACACCACATGATTTCCTTGTACGGAAAATTAAATTATACGCATTTTTTTTCCTTGACTTTCATTTAAATTGATTGGACTGAATTAAACCTACTTCGTCGACAGCGCATAAACCACAATAGAATAAATGCACTCTTTAAAATTCACTATATTTGTTTACTATAACGACACTCTGAATGCACAAAATTTATATCATTTGAAGAATTATCTTATCGTTGCCACATGTTCTATTCAAATACTATATTAAAGCTAGAACGATGTATAAAAGAAATTAAGCAAACAAAACAGAAAAGAAACAGTTTTTCACAGACGGTTGAGTATTTTTCATTCAATTAATTCAGTTCTCACTTCGCGACAAGGCAGAAATACATAAAAACTCAAAATATCTGTATTAAAAATTACGAAGTAAATCTTAAACACTTATTTCCTCGAAAAAATTCCAGAAGGGATTAAGCATGATTTAATTCGCAATAATAAATGAAAGCACTATTTTTGTTGTTGCGAAGCTTAGTCTCTCTAGATTGGCAACAAATCTACAATTTTGCTGTTTCAAATGTAAACAAATATGTCCGCCATGTTATTTAAAACTTAACCGCACTTAAACAGCTTTTAAATTGTTGATAATTGTACAAATATTGCTTCCAGAATTACGAAAGGCATAAAAACCTTAACCGGAAGATAAGAACAACATAATTCAATCATTTTTAAAGCAAAAAATATACAATTTACAAACATATAAGAGTAAAGATACTGAGATTACCGAGCCGGGTAACAGAGTGGATATATATATAAATATAGTATTTATATATGTTTGGTGCGGCCGATTGCAACCAAAATACGAGGTGCACATCTACATGTTATAGCAGTCCTATATATAAAATTTCAACTTTCTGAGGCTACTCGTTTTCGAGTTATGCGAGATACATTCGTACAGACGCCACGAAAAATTCTCTTCAGAATTAATTTTAAAGCAGTTTTATCATTTTTTTTTTTTGGAGGAAACGAGTATTTTATTCTGTCCTTACGTACAGATATCACGCAAAAACATCGTTAAATTGCATTCGATAGCGGTCAAAATGAATATTTTCGTTGAAATATGCTGCCTGAAACTTTTCGCGATTACAATACTTCCTTTATACTTCGTACAAGGAAGTAAAAACCTTAAAAACCGCTTTGGATGATCCTTCAAATCTGAACCCTTTCAGCTTTTTTTTAATACTATATAAATTATATTTAATTCCTTATACGGTCCCCTTGTTAATACAGTTAATTAGTTAGGTTAGGATTAATCGCTTGCGTGGCTATTTGTCTAAAATAGCTATTATAAAACGGAAAATTTCATTTAATTGTTATTACATATTACTATACGATTCTATCGAATAATATGCAATAAAATTTTATTTTGAGCTAAAAGTGTTCTGTTACCGTAAAGACGAGCAATGCTTAAACTGTACGCTGTTTAATTATGTAAGTACGAGAAACATATATAACAAAAAAGAGCTTAAACTTAATATGCTTCTTTTACTATTACTATATAATGCGATGCATAAACTTATTAAACTTCTGTTACTGTATAATTAAGCAGTGCTCAATTTGAGCGCTGCTTAATTGTGTAGGTACAAGAAACGGATAACAAAACAGAGTTTAAACTGATTGTGTTTCTTTTACAGGGCCGCCGCGTGGGGATGGCGTTCACCGCACAAGAGCGCCTGGGCCAGGGGGGCGACAAAAGTTATTCTTATCACAAGAAATAAAACACAATGCTGACTTTTACCTCTTAGATATGCATACAATATCATACAATATCACGCAGTAGTTACATTTTAAACTACTAAAACATCATTTAAAACTTTTTAATCACGCACCAGAAGGTTCTGGTAATTTCCGTTTTCTCGAGATTTCTGTAAAGCAAAAGATTAGAATTACGGTCACAATGGTCAATTACATTTATTCAGTTAAAATATACTCCTAAATTACCAGATACTACTAAATTACCAGATTACTCCTAAATTACCAGATACTCGAGATTACTCCTAAATTACCAGATACTCCTAAATTATGAAAGAGGACATTTTTTCTTGTACATCTCAGGCCACAGCTAATGAAAAGTAGTTGGCCAATTCTATATGCATTTGCGTGCTCCAGTATTTTTACGTTTTCGGCGTAGCTTCTCTTAAAACTCGTCACGCGCTGTATTACACGGGGAAATAAAACGATTTTAATTACAATTCTACTAAAAATTGCTAACTGAAATACAAAATCCGGAACAATATATTCGTTAAGTATCTCCAGATCTAGGTGTCGTATATTATTGTGTTGTCTTATTCATCTGTAGCTGCTCTTATGTATTGCTGAGGTATTTACTTACTTCTGCGACCTATCTGGTGGAGCAAGTGAGGTTTTGCATATCTTTTCTTCAATAAAAATAACAACAATAAACTAATAATGGTTATAAAAAGTTAAAAGTAGTTGCGTCATGAGGAGTGAGTCCAAGAGCAGACGCATAAAACGCTAGCTCAGCGGCAACAGAAAAAAACCTTAACAAACTCTCTGATGCGAAGTTGCAATCTAAATCCTTTCAGACTTTTTCTTTTTCCTTTTTTTTTTAACAGTACGTTCTTGTTTTGAGTGCTGTGTTATTTTACATAGCCAAATAAACTTGTCTACGAATTAAATTGCTTCAAAGCATAGTTATAAAACATATATTAATTATCAGTTTTTATTTATTATTATAACACATTTTATTCTCCTTTTCTGCAATTTTAACTGCAGTCGCGATAACCGTCAATGGAGTAAACCGCGAGTGTGTTTCGGTAAATCTTCAATTGCTGTAGCTGCTTTTATATTACAAGCCATGATACACATGCCAAACATTTTTGCTTCGAAAACAGCAGGCCATTATGTCCAAGGCGAAAATATTTCAAACACGTGACATCAATTGTCACCAGAAGAATATTCTCTCATAAATTTAAAGTTAAAAAGTATTGAATATAATAAAAAAATAACCTTAAAACCCTCTTCTCCTCTTGTCAGCGGCAAGGGCAGATGCGATATTTATCATATAAATGCGATATTTATCATATAAATATTATCTTTACAACTACAACATTATTATTTACAATGATGGAATGGCAGGCCGCGGGAGGCATGTGGAAAAATAGCTGGTCTCGAATGGCATGCGGGCATCGAAGCAAAATTATTATATAAATGCGAATACGAAACCCCACATGCCATTCGTGAATCCTGCTGCATATCCCCACGGTTATACGAAATATTCCCCACGAAACAATATCTCCTCCTGCTGCTCCTCTCTTGCTGCTCCTCTTCCTGCTGCTCCTTTTCTGCCCCTTCTTCTACTCCTCTTTCTCCGGCTCCTCCTACTGCTGCTCCTCTTCCTGCTGCTCCTCTTCATGCTGCTCCTCTTAATGCTGCTTCTCCTGCTCCTCCTCGTGTTGAGGAGCAGCGGGAGGAGGAGCAGGAGAAAGAGGAGCAGCAGGAAGCGGATGAGCAGGAAGAGGAGCAGCATGAGGAGGAGCAGCAGGAAGAAGAAGGAACAGATAATTCCTCTTCAACAAGGACAGATAATTATAATTGATTAAAATATTCGATAACAAAGATAACATTTATTTTCACGAAACTTATGATAGCAATTAAATATATATAAACCTTGGTTTTATGTTGGCAATGTTTCGTGGTGTAGACTTACTGGGGTATCCCACCACGTTAAATAATGAAGACTCATCCCAATATATACAGTACCTTATGGGTGATGCGGAAATCTGTGTGTGACAGATTCACTGACTCGCACTGTATTTCCTGACTTTAAATTAAAAAAATTTACATTAATCATCAAATCGAAATTTTGCGGTTTCCGATTGACTCAGCTTTTCCATTATACGTGAGTTAAATACCAAACTTAAATACTCAACTTGCATAAAAATGCATCTATGTTTATTATTAGACAGAGATAACTGACTGTGCTGTAATATTAGTAATCCGTATCGGTCCTGCTACACTACTATACTAAACTCGGACTTAGCGAAAAGTGGAAAAGATATAATGCTACCGCACCTTTATGCAAGTCGGTTGCTGTTCGAAAAGACAGGAATCTTCATAAACGTGTCACAGCATAATGAAGCGTGTACAAACATAAGATGAGTTCCTCCCTTGAAAGGAATCGTCGGCATCCTTAAGCCAATCCGTTATTTTTCACAAAAATGCGTGCACTCTGAAAGAAAAATTAAATATATTATGTTTTATCGAATAGCAACTCACTGGCGCGTGGGAGATAAAAATATTTTATTCCAGTAGCGGCAACACATTCGTTTAAATCCCCGCTTTTGTAAATTAAACTTCCGTTAAGTTCGCACAAAGCATACGATAAATTATAAAGCAAATTCCAAATTCTCGATTCGAGGTGCCGATGTTTAGTAGTAATTCTATGCGTGTTCAGCATTGAATGCCTCGAGGTGTCTCCATTTTGCCGCAGTGTAAGAAACATATATACATACAGATTTTTCATTATTTAATAGGAGATTTAATTTATGAAATTAAGTGAACTTAATTTTACGTTTGAAAATGCTGGTAAATTGTTAATGGTATTTTTATTTCTGTTAATTATTTCTGTCCTCTTTTCCGTAGTCTCCTTATCTACCTTTGTATTAACCATCTTTTTGGGGTTAACCGTGGGCGGTGCCCCTTTATTACCACAATAAATCGGGACATCCTGTGTTGCGCATTTTATTGCCACTGCCAACGGTCCTATGACGGACCATTTTACAACTCCAGGTGGTCCAGGTTTTTGTAAGAGGAGTCTCAAAGCATTACACAGGAAACGTTTCTAGGATGTTGCAAAGACGTTGCGAAGATTACAGTCTGCTACAAAATCCATTACATAGCAAAAAACAGATAAGCAAATATAGAGAAGAGAAGGCGGTCATAAAAGGGGGAATTAATAACAAAAGAAAAGGGGAGAGGGAGATTAATTTCATCTCTTTTGGTGGGCAATAGACGAGATTAAGGTCACGGGGTCAACCAAAAGGGAGAAAGAGAGAAGCCACATTCCAACCGACCCTCGACATCGTTTTTGCAAATAAAAGGAATTGAATGCTCTCTTGGAATTAAGGGAATTGTTCTTCAATTGTTTGGAGGAAAAATACACTGCTGACAGTATGGTTACGAAACTTCCCACATAAAACGAGAAGGAAATAATACGACAGACATTTTTACGAATTGTAAACGATATTTTTATCACAATGAAAATATTAAGAACATACAAACTACTTTCGAACGTACAACGATTCCATCATTATCATTAAATAAGAATTTTTATGTGTGTATGAATTTATATATGTATGCTCCTCGCATTTTGGAAAAACTATGGCACCCAGAAGTACCCAATTCTGAACACACGTAACCCTTCACCGGAACGTGGGCAACTCAAAGTTCGAATTTGATTTTTTAATTATTTCATATTTTGTGCTAATTGAATGAATTTTCGATTCATAAACTCGACCATTTCAAAGCAAGCAGCAGCAACACTCTCTCCGGCTCGCCACACTGTTGCCATTCGCCGAAACGTTAAGATTCTGATCTTTCAGTTTTTAATCAACAAAATCGGATATTTCAAAGTAATGTGTTGTAAATGCCTGAAATAAAATACCTTTATCTTTCGCTCACAAATGTGTTGCTCATCAGCAAAGCGTTAATGTGTTTAACTTCCAAATTAATATGTTACTGAGTAAGAATCCGGGCAATTTTAAAGCAATAAAAGCAGTTCTTAAGAATGCTCTTTTGTGCTTTCGAATTTGATTTATTTAAATAAAAGTACATGTGATTCATGAGATGCCGTATTAGAAATACTAAATACTTTTTTTATGAAATGGCATTAGCCGGATTCATTAAAATCATTTCTAATTTCAATGTAAAAGAACAAAATTGCATTTGTGAATGCAAAATACACGGGTAGATTAAAGAAACAGATATTTAACTTATTAGTCCAAAGGGGCTTTGTCCCTGAAGGAATATTGTTTTCGTTTTGCGTTGAATCACTATAAATGTCCGTTTCACTTTTCAAACTGTTGCCACCCAATGTTAGAGTCCTGCATTATATTTGAAGAAATTAAATAATGAAAAATATGCATAAATGTATGTATATTTCTCGCATTGTGATAAAACAACGGTACTTAGACCCATCGAATTTTGAATGAACGTAATCCTCCTACGATGTGGAAGACCAAATTTGAAATTTGGAATTTGTTCTATTATCGATTTCACATTTTGTAAAACTTTAACGAATTTTTGATTAACAAACTCAAGGATTTCAAAACGAGCAATGGCAACACTCTACGGGGAAGGAAAACCTTCTTATCTTATCTCCAGCGGGCGCGGAACTGTGTATCGGAAATTCTAAAGATATGCCCATTTTAAAATTATTTTACGATATTGTTATTGAACTGAATTTTATGGTTTAAGTGCAAAGAACATGATATTTAATAAATAAAGGTAACACACAAAACGTTTAAAAAAAGTCCATTTGGACGTAATTTAAAATCTTAAACCTTTCAGATTTTTTTTTTTTTATTTATTTTATTTATTTATTCGATTATTTCAATTTGAGGAGGTGGGAGAACAGGGGTTTTACGAAAGTGAAAGGACCTTCACGTCGCGAAGCACTTCATCAACCTGTAACCGCAGTGGGGATTGAGACACGCGGTCTGTTACCTGCCTTCCTTCAGGATCTATCCGTACTCAAAGGAATGGGAGCAAAATGGAATATATTCTGTTTGGCCCGAAAACCCCAACTTAATCATAATGGGCGTGATTAATGCATCATTTTGCGGTTGGGTCGAAAGTTTGTCTTGTCTAGGTTTAGAAACAAACCACAAAATACGTGTAAGGAGTTTAAATATTTATGTATGTGATAATATATATTTATACATTTACAGAGTGTCGAGAAATGTCCTTACCGGGCCTTTAATTTCGCAACCGCCGGTCGCAAAAACAGACTTTCAGCTGCAAAAGTCTTTGAAATGACGCAAAGATTCCCGTTTTCGTATTTCTGATTTAAAAATAAAAATTAAATCCTTATAAAATAGGAAAATTTTTATACGTTCCTCTGCTCCTTAAATATATATTTATAAAATTTTGTAATCGTTGTAAAAAATAAAAGACGAAAATTTTAAGATAAAGAAATAAAACCGTTTTTCTTTGTTCTAGTCAAAAAATTATTTTTATACTGTTGTTACAATTTTTTTCGTTGTTTGAGTTATTAAGACATATTTTGCTTTGCATTATGGGAGAAGAACTAAAAATCAGATAGCCCACCAGCGGCCGAGCGGTAAAGTCGCTGAACACTGGTAGTTCGGTCAGAGGTTCGAATCCCGCGAGCGGGCTGGCTGCATGGGCGTTTTCGTGGTTTTCCCTATGTGTAACGTGTAGACGAGCCAGTTTCCCATAGAAAGACCTCCACGAAGGCATCCCTCCCCTTAGGCAGATAGGCCTCGAGGCTTTGCCATAATCACACACACACACTAAAGAACAGATAACTAAGAAACGGATTTTTTTCCCTTTGTACTGTTGCAGGAATCAAACACGTTTTCGTTCGGGACAAAATTGACTTTATATTTTTCGATGTTCAATCACATCGAATAATTTAACTGTTCGATGCACGAACACAATGTGTCTACTTCCCGCAGTAAGATAAGATATATATATATATATATATATATATATATTTTTTTTTTTTTTTTTTTCTTTTAGTACAGTCAGAGAACTAGTTTTTGAACTGTCTGCATTAGAACATTTTTTTAACTGTTGGAAGAATTAAATAGAAAAGTTCTCTCCATTTGTACTGATTGAGGAATTAAAATAGAATATTGTTACCTCTTGTACTGCTTGAAAAATCAGAGGTTTTTTTTTTTTTTTTTTTTTTTTTCCTTTACCATCTTGTACTGTTCGGAGATATAATTTTCCCCCCGTTATACTGTTCGAAAAACTAAAATAGAATAAGTTTTTGTTTTGTACTGTTCGAAAAACTAAATATAGAATTTTCCGGTTTGTACTGTTTGAATAATTAAATATAAAAGTTCTTACCGATTTTACTATTCCAAGATAGAATGTTTTTACCTTTGGAACCGTTACAAGAAATTAAAATAGAATATTTTCCCCCGTTCACACTCCTCGAAGAATCAAAACAGACTATTTTTTCCGTTTGTATAGTTTGAATAATTAAATGTGAAATTTTCTTGTTTTCACTGTCCGAAGACATAAATATAGAATTTTTTACCAATTGTAATATTTGAAAATACAATATTTTTACCGTTTGTACTGCTAGAAGATTTAAAATAGAATATTTTTCCGATTGTATTGTTCGAAGAATTATAAATAGACTTTTCCTGTTTGTACGGTTTGAAAAATTAAATAGAGATTTTTTTACCGTTTGTACTGTTCGAAAATAGAATATTTTTACCTTTCGTACTGTTAGACGAATTAAAATAGAATATTTTTCCGTTTGTAATGTTCGAAGAACTAAAATGGAATACATCCCCGTGTGTACTGTTCCAGTGATTTGTAAACCGTTTATTTCTCTTTTCAATTCATAAGCCTTTTTCATTTTTTAAACTAAAATCTAAATAAAAATTGTACTTTTAAATTTAAAAAAAAAAAATTGCAAAATACGAGATCTAAATTTTGGCATGGTCCTGTTGTACGGGGGTCAGATTTTTTACTTTTTTTTTTTTTTTTTTTTTTTTTTTTTTTTTTTTTTTCAGAATGCGTATAACATTTTTCTAAATAAAAGTATCAAAACCGCAGGGACGTATAAAAAATTGGTACTTTTCCGTTTCGCCGGCGCAAATCTCGCCAAGCAGACATTATTGGCGACAACATACAGTATTCACATAAAATTGTTAGCAAACGTTAGTTCAAAGAATTTTTTTATTTTGAAAGCATAAACATTTTAATAAGGTTTAAAATTTTGTTAAAAACTAATAAATTTGTAAAAGACATTAAGAATTTGCTATGCTATCATGGTTCAACATCCTGATTCGCCGGTTCGTATCACGTGACCCAAAGTGATCTCGTCTCACGTAAACTACGCTACAAAAATCTAATTCTCTCAGTAATTATCTACAGTCATTTCAAGTTAAATCTTAATTTGGAATACAAGTTTAAATGCAAGAATTATTTCAATTCGTACGAATAGCTTACTCAGAAATTATGTAAAACTGCGGTGCTTTACTTCGCTAGTGCATTCTCATTAGAATGGATGAATTTTAACCCTTGATTTTGCCTTTTCTATATTTTCGCCTTCGGGTGAGTGGTGTGATAGCGTTCTAATTGACTTAATTACCGGGAATGGTCTTAGGGCATAAAATTTAATTATCTTTGTGAATATTCTATGTAATTGTATGCCAGTATTGAAAGAAACAATCAATCTGTTAAGAAATGGCTGCGACTTGTTTTGAAAATAAGGCGTAAAAGGTTACCAGCGAAGATATTCCTTTTGGCATCAGTTGTACCATTATTGGCGACTTCATCGTTTGCACCGGCAAAGCGGAAAAGTACCAAAAAATTAAATTTCGTAATTTTTACAAAACTGGTTCCTTCAAACTGAAAAATACAAAAACTTGAATATTTACATCTATTAAAACGTTTTTTTAACTGAATGCACACGTCTACGACTAAACCCACCAGCGGCCGAGCGGTAACGTCGCTGAACACTGGTAGTTCGGTCCGAGGCTCGAATCCCGCGACCGGACTGGCTGCGTGGGTGTTTTCGTGGTTTTCCCCATGTGTAACGTCTATACGAGCCAGTTTCCCTTAAAAAGTCCTCCACGAAGGCATCCCTCCCTTAAAGCAGATAGCTCTCGAGTGCTTTGCCGTAAACTAATAAACCAAACCGTCTGCAACTAAAGTCTGTGAAAATAAAGGCTGGGTAAGGATTTGATTAACTGATTATGACAAAGCACACGAGGGCTATCTGTCTAAGAGGAGGAATACCTTCGTGGAGGACTTTCTGAGGGAAACTGGCTCGTATTCACGTTACACATGAGGGAAAACTACGAAAATCTTCATACAGCTACCTCGTTCGCCGTCATTCGAGCCCTGCTCGAATTACTTGAGTCTGGGAATTTTACTGCTAGGCCACTCTTGGGCAACCCAAGTAAGGACTTTTGTGACCACGGTGTGTATATATTCATCTGTGTGTGTGAAAAACGAATTTTTAGTGAATTAATTATTAGTTAATTAGTGACTTGAAAAACTAATTAAAATTGCTTATTAGTGATTTTTAAGTGATGAAAATTAATTATTAGTTAATTAGTGAAATGAAAAACTAATTAAAATTATTTATTAGTGATTTTTTAAGTGAGGAAAATTAATTATTAGTGAATTTTTTATGATAAAAAAACTAATTATCAATTCTGCAATTTTAATTTGAAAAGTAACTTGCAAATCTTATGCTTCGTCAAGTGGACAATGGGACAAAAACGACTGACCTCACAGAAGGAAATACGAAGCCCTCACGTTTCTCAAAGTGGAGACACTCCATAACTTGCGTGGTTGATCAATGTATGGTAGCGTAACGGACCGGAAATTTTGGAAAGACTTCGCTGACGACGTGTGTAATGTCAAGAAAAATATTTCAGTTTTATATAGTTAATAATTATTGTAACCTTGCATCACGAGATGATAAATCAGCATCGAATAGTAGAATAAAAAATGCAATCCACAAGGTTATCTAACTCTGGAAGAATTGTCTACTATCTTTTCCTTGAAGATGAAAATAAATCTTAGAAAAATAATGGCCAGGGGAAGAAATAGAAATTAAATTAGTCAGAAAAATAATTTAACGAAACAAATTTAAGGATTAGTTCGTAATTATGGGCATGAGAAAGTTGAGTTACTTCATCCTTGAGAATCATTAAATGAAAGTGATGCCATTCGGGTAAGAGGAAAAGTGCTCGCTATGCTTGAACGATTGTTTGTCGTCTGCAAAAATTTAACGTGAGAAGTTCGGCTTGCCTTGAAATTCGCGAGAGTAATTCTGACATTCAAATCCTCGCACTTGCGTAACGCATTGCGCGCTGCAAAGTTTTTTTTCTTATATATATATATATATATATCTTTTCTGCTTTTCTTACAGATAAAAATGTAACTTCATTATGACGCGCAACACAGCAATTATTTTGTAATTTCACTTTTTGACTCTATTTTGAAAGAATAAATTTCATGAACATTTGAAAGAAATAATTTCCATACGTGATTGTTATAACATCTCGAAGGGGTGTTATTGTTAGTTATGCTAGGCTGAATTATTAAAAAAAAAAAAAAAAAAAAAAGGAAGCAAGAAAAAGTAAAAAAGACCTAAGAAGATTTTTGAAGTTGCACTTGCAATTTTTAAATGGTTGATAACTTTCATAACGCTTAATGACAACTTTTATAAGGGTTCATGATAAAAACTTTTATAAAAGTTTATAATAATAACTTCTAACGGTGAATAATAACTTTTATAACGGTTAATAATAGTAACATTTATAATGGTTAATACTAATAACTTTTATAACGCTTAATTTTAATATAAATTTTAGAACGGTTAATAATAATAAATTTTATGACGGTTAATAATAATAACTTTTATGACGGTTGATAATAATAATATTTATAATGGTTAATAATAACTTTTAAAACGATTAATAATAACTTTCATAACGGTTAATAGATAATGATAAATTTTATAATGTTAACTTTTATAGCGGTTAATAATAATAACTTTTATAACGGTTTATAAAAACTTTCATAGCGGTTAATAATAATAACTTTTCTAATATTAATACGAGTAATAACTTACACAATGGTTAATAATAATAATAAAGCGCTTAATGATAAATTTTATAAAATTTAATAATAACTTTCATTACGAATACTTTTATAACGATTAATTATAAGAATTTTTATAAAGGTTTACAATAATAACTTTTATAACGATTAATAATAAAAAATTTTAAAATTGCTAATTTAGGGGCATAGTACTTATGAAGTATAGTTTTGAAAAATGCAGGTAGCGGCATCTTACAACAGTATTATGGAGCTCTAAACAGAGCGAATAATTAAATGTATACATGATAACTCTGATAAGTTTGTAGAGGCATTTGATGCTGGGGAGTGAAAAATATGCAATGCTCTCGCCGGGAATCGAGCCCTGGGACTCTCGAATATGCGTCGAATATGCTTCCAATTACACCCCGAAGGAATGCTAAAAGGAGAGAGAAAATACCTATACACTATCCTTTTAAAGAACGACTGAGAATTAGGGGATCGTAGAGATCGCTAAATCCTGGTGGTGGCAAATTATTATTCACCACCTTTTAGTTCGGGCTCCACTTTTAGATTCATTCTTTTTTTTTTTTTTTTTTTTTTTTTTTTTTTTAAGCAGGAGACATGAAAAATGGGCAGTGCCCTCTCTGGGATTCGAACCTTTAAAATTCCATTTTCAAAATTTGTAAAATTCCGATGTCTGTATTTTCCAATATAGCCTACTAGCGGCTGAGTTGTAAAAGCCTCTGAACTCTGGTAGTTCGTTTCGGGATTCGATTCCCCGAGATTTTACCTCTATCATTATAAAATTGGGTACTTTTCCGTTTCGCCGGCGCAAATCTCGCCAAGCAGACTTTATTGGAGACAACATACAGTATACACATAAAAAATATTTAAAAAAATGTTAGTTTTAAGAATTCTTTTTTTAAAGGCATAAACATTTTAATATCGCTTAAAATTTTATAAAAAACCGATAAATAAAGACAATAAATTTGTAAAAAGACATTAATTTAAGAATTTACTACACTTTCATGGTTCAGCATCCTGATTCGCCGGTTCATATCACGTGACCCCAAGCGATCTCATCTCATGTAAACTACTCTCTACAAAAATCTAATGCTCTCCGTAATTATCTACATTAATTTCAAGTTAAATCTTAATTTGGAACACAAGTTTAAATGCAAGAAATATTTCAATTCGTACGAATAGCTTACTCAGAAATTATGTAAAACTGCAGTGCTTTACTTCGCTAATGCATTCTCATCAGAATTGATGAATTTAACTCTTGACTTTACCTTTTCTATATTTCCGGCTTCGGGTAAGCACTGTGATTGCATCCTAATTGACTTAATTACCGAAAATGGCCTTGGACATAAAACTGAACTATCTGATAAAAATTCTATGTAATAATATGTCAGTATTGAAAGAAACAATCAATCTGATAAGAAAAAGCTGCGACTTGTTTTGAAAATGAGGCGTAAAAGGTTACCAGCGAGAATATTCCGTTTGGCATCGGTTGCACCACTATTAGCGACTTTATCGCTTGCGCCGGCAAAACGGAAAAGTACCTAAAATTGTATATTTAGGTAAATACATGCACAATACGCATAACTGAAAAATATTTTAAAGTTTGAACAAAAAGTAAGAATTTTTCATTTAAACGTCCCGTGTTCCCTTAAAGAATTTACTTTTGACCTCCTAAAATAAATTTTTTTGTGTGCGTATGTGTCTACGTGAGCGCTATTGAAAGTATTAAATTTTGAACTGTCGAAACAGTTTTTCGTTTCTTTGAACAGTTCGAAGAATTAATTTTTAGACCTCCCAGGATATTTTTTTTCTATTGAAAGAATTACATTTTGAACTGCTAAAACAGGATCTTTACTATTTATTTATCTTCTGTTTTAAAAATAAATTTTTTACTACCTGGAATAGAATTTATATTTTCTAGATCAAGCAAGGTGGAAGAACATAACAGCTTGCGTTTTTTCTTCTCTCGGAAATTCTTTAAATTGGGAAGCAGAGTTTATTTGAAACACAAGTGTGAAAAGCGGGTTTCATTTTTTTTTTTTTTTTTATTTTTAGTCCAAAGGGATTTGAATCCCGAAGGACTATTAGTTTCGTTTTGGCATTTTGCGTCGGACGGATAAATGTCGGTTCACTTTTCAAACTGTTGCCATAAAATGTTAGAGTCCTGCATTATATTTGAAGAAATTAAATAATGAAAATCTGCGTAAATGTATGTATATTTCTCCCATTGTCATAAAATAACGGTACATAGAGTCATCGAATTTTGAATAAGGTAATCCTCCAACGAATATGAGCATGTGGAAGACCAAATTTGAAATTTGAAATTTTTTTTATGATCGATTTCCTATTTTTTAAAACTTTGACGAATTTTTGACTAACAAACTCAAGGATTTCAAAGCGAGCAATGGCAACGTTGTGCAGAAAAAACATTTTTATCTCCAATCTCCAGCGCGTGAGTCTCTGTATCGGAAATTCTAAAGATATGCTCGTTTTAAAACTATTTTGCGATATTGCTGTTGCACTGGATCTTATGGTTTAAGTGCGAGGAACATGATATTTAATAAAGAAAAGTAACACAGAAAATGTTAAAAAACGCCCCTTTGGACGTAATTTAAAATCTGAAACATTTCAGATTTTTTTTTTTTTTATTTGCTTATTTATTTTTTTCTTCATTCCATCAACTGTTAGAAAAAATAATTTTTTAACTATCAAAAACAAATATTTTTCCTTTTGAACTCTTCGAAGATTGTTTTTTTCTATTTCCTAAGACAGATTTTTTTGTTTGTTTGTTTGTTTGTTTGTTTGGTACTGTTGAAAGAATTTTGTTTTCAGCTGCCTAAAACAGAATTTATTTTTCTTTAAATTGTTCGAAGAATTAACTTTTAAACCTCGTTAGAACAGATTTCGGTTTTTGGTTCTCTCGAAAGAACTTTTTTGAACAGCTGGAAACAAAATTATTTTTCTCTGAATAGTTCAAAGAATTACTTCTTGAACTTCCAAGGGCAGACTCCCCCCCCCCCGTGCTATTGAAAAAGTTAAATATTGGACTGATGAAACGGAATCATGTTTCTTTGAACTGTTCGAAAAATAATTTCTCAACTGCATGGAATAAAATTTATTTTCTATGGAGCTGGAGAAAAATAATAATAACATTTGTTGTTGTTGTTTCCTTTTCTCAGAAATTCCTATAAATGGAATGGCAACCATGGTTCATTTGAAGCGTAAGTATGGGAATCTGTTATTAGAACAAATAAGTCTGTCAGATCAGATGCTTTGTAACAAAACATATTTAGAATAATCCACAAAAGCATGCAATGGCAGAAAATACTTGAAACCCGCGCCATTTGCGTGCGAACCGAACATAAATGAAAACAACGTCCGAAGAATCTTTATCGTTTTCCCTCTGTTCGGGTAAAGGCTTTCAGATGAATCTCTTTGTTTCTAAAACCCGTCCAACCAGCAGGTCGCACAGAGCTTTTCATTGTTTATAGAAATAATAATAATAAAAAAAAAAACTTCGCATAAAACTATTTACTTAGGGAAAGATGTGCGCATGTAGGAAAGGGGGGGAATTTTTCTACATTCATCCTTGGCAGTCGGATCTAACACCATCCCCTCACAATCATTGCGTAACGGATTATTTCATTATTTTTATTCCCCCCCCCCTGCAACCAACCCTGACCTACGTGATCTTTGGAAAAATTACCCAAAGCGCGTTCTTCCAGAAATGTGTGTTGAGGGTTTTGCACACAAGATAGACAGAAAACAGAACTTTTGGATCTTCCAATCGCAGATGGCCTTGGGAATGACGGGGGAAATCCGACGGAATAATAAGTGATAATGGCGATGCGATTTCAATTAATTGAATTGTCTCAGCCTAATAAGTTGGCGCTATTTTAAAATTCGGGATGCTTACTCTGTATGCTGTTCGAACATAAAATTTATACATGGTAAAATTAATAAATAAATAAATAATAAAAAGATCTGAAAACTTTCATATTTTACATTGCGCCCAAAGGAGCGTTTTTTCTAACGTTTTGTGGGTTACCTTTATTTGTTAAATATTACGGTCCTCGCACTTAAACCATAAAATTCAGTTCAACAGCAATATCGCAAAATAATTTTAAAATGAGGATATCTTTAGAATTTTCTATACACAGTCTCGCGCGCTGGAGATAAAAATGTCTTTTTTTCCGTAAAGTGTTGCCATTGATTGCTTTGAAATCCTTAAGTTTCTTAGTCAGAAACTCATAAATGCTTTACAAAATATGAAATAGATAATAAACAAATTCTAAATTTGGACTTCTGGATGCCCATATTCGGGTGGAAACGTACGTTATTCAAAATTGGATGGCTCTAGGTACCATCGTTTTATCACAATGCAAGAAACATACATACATTTATGCAGAATTTTCATTATTTAATTTCTTTAAATATAATGCAGAGCTGTAATATTTGGTGGCAACAGTTTGAAAACTGAACCGACATTTAAAGTTTTCAAAGCAAAATGGCAAAATGAAATTAATAGCCCTTCTGGGCTAAGGCCCTTAGGGATAAAAATGCGTTGCATGCTTTACAAATGGTGGAATTTTATACGGCATATGGCTCACGAATTTGTTATCTTTGCACGGTGTACAAAGTGGCAGTATTAGCAATTGCTCTACGAATACGTAATCTAAACTCTTTACAAAATGGAAGATTTAGTAGGAGAAGAGTTCATATTTATAATCATCGCCCGCTGCATAAAACGTTAGAGTTTGTACGACAGTTTTGTTTTATGCTGCTGGCTTGTAATGGTTAGCTGAGCGCAGTCAACAAAGAGACAGTTTTGTTTTAAGCTGATGAATTTTGATGGTCAATTTCCTCCGCGTTCAGCACAATAAACAATTTATCAGTTTTGTTTTACGCTAATGGCTTGTGCTTATAAGTTTCTCACCATGTTTAGGGCAATAAACAAATCGACAGTTTTGATTTACGCCGAAAATGGTGGTGGTGGTATTGGATTTTATGGCGCACAACTTATACCATTATAAGTGCCAAACACGTGTTAATTACTTCCACACAAGAACTAGGAATAATAAAAAATTTAAAACAACAGCAGATTTGTAAAATCAAAAGAAGTAATAAAATGATGAAACTACTTATAATTCAGACAATGCTATTAGATGTGAAATAAATGTAAAACCGTAAAATAAGAGATGCATTAAAATACACAGATACAATATCGAACAAAATCAAATTAAATAACAAAACCCACTCTCCTTTAAATACCAAAATAAATTAGCACTGGCCTTCTTCTCGATTATACGGTCAAAAAGCAAGTCAGTGTCATTAAAATTCTTCAACCGAAGTGTGTTAAAATACGAATATTTGACTAAAAAAATGATGCACGTTCAGAACACTATCTCAGTAAAAACAAACAGATTCACTTTTTTACGATTTAGACTGATGGTTAGTTACCTACCATATTCAGCACAATAAAAAAACTGACAGTTTTGTTTTACGCTGATGGCGTAAAACGATATTCACTCCTCAACCGTTTACTCCGTAATAAACAAATTTAATTATTATTTTCTGATAATTATGATTTTCTGATTATTTCTTATTATTTTCTGAAGTCTAATTAATCCAATACTCATTTCGTACGCTCATCTTAATGCGGAGTTAAATTTACGCATGCGCATTTTAGATACACAAATAGCGCTGTGTATCAAAAAATTAATACGCATAATCTGCAACAAGCTACGATGCCGGATTGCGTCATGATGGTTTTGTGTATTCCGACGATGGTTCGGGTTGCGTCAAAAATGTAAAAGCCTTATTGCGCATAAACACTCGGTCACGGAGATTTGTAGAAAACATATTTTTCAAAAAGTTCGAATGTCACTTCGGCAGCGGAACAGCTGCCACGGAAATTAAGTTCATTTGGTTAAACACGGCTTTTGAAAAGAGATGCGATGCGAAAGGTCACGCGCACTTGACGAAAGTTTTTGGTTGTGGAACTGTCAAAACATATTCGAAAGAACGCAGTGGGAAAAAAACGGCCACCATTTCGACGCAGAGCGCGTTGCCAAAAACCTTTCAAGAAATAAGTATTATTTTTTTTTATTTTTTTATCACTATTATATTCCTACCGCAGCTTAACCCCATAAGAACTTTCATCCCATTTTGAGATTCGTTTGCGCAGAATACAAATAATTCTGCATTCTTTTTAGTGACTATCCACTTGCGCAGCCCACCACTTGAAGTAAATAACAAAATAATAAATATAACATGATTTTAATGGATCTGTCTAGTGTTACGTCATAAAAATATTTAATATTTCCAATTATTATTATACATCTCACAATTTAAATGCACTTTATCTTAATCAATCTGATCAAAAACAGAAAACAAAATGGTCTTAAGAACTTCGCTTATTGCTTTTAAATTACTTAGTTTATTAATCAAAAATAGACACATTTAGTTTGAAAGTTAAATACTCATGCTTTAACCGAATTCCAACACGCTAACGCGTCAAAGATAAAGGTATTTTATTTCGGACAGTGGCAATACATTTCTTTTAAATAGCTGAGTTTGTTGAAGGAAATCGAAAGATAAGTAATCGTACATTCTGCCGAATGGCAACGGTCTAGGGCCTGGAGATAAAAATATTTTATTTCGAGCCGTGTCACCACTACTTGCTCTTAAATTACCCAGTTTGTTAATCAAACATGCATTAAACTCATACAAAATATGAAATAAATATAAAAACCAAATCCGAAATTCAAAATTTCGCCCAAGAGGTGCACACATTCGGGTGATAGATTATCCATGTTCATAATTGTGTGCCTGTATATGCCATCATTTTCACATAATGTGAAGACATACATACATACAGCCCACCAGCGGCCGAGCGGTAAAGTCGCTGAACACTGGTAGTTCGGTCCGAGGTTCGAATCCCGCGAACGGGCTGGCTGCATGGGTGTTTTCGTGGTTTTCCCCATGTGTAACGTGTATACGAGCCAGTTTCCCCTAGAAAGTCCTCCACGGAAGGCATCCCTCCTCTTAGGCAGATAGCCCTAGTGTGCTTTGCCATAATTAAATACACCAACACCATACATACATACATACATACATGAAGATCCTTCGTTGTTTACTAAAAATGACGTACTTTCTAATTTAATTACCTATACTTAAGGTTACGTTGTAAATACTTGTAAAATTACAATAATTACAAGAAGGCAAGCACAGTAATTACGTTTAGAATATAATTGCCTTCTTACATTCACAATTATGTTTTAATTATATTTCAATTACACTTGCACTACAATGCACGGATCATAACTGCAATTCCAATGTAATTGAATTAATTGTAATTACAATTACAACATAATTACATGAATTATAATTACAGTTATAATGTAATGTATTGATTTTAAATGCAATTTTTCTGATATTTGTATTATTTGCAGTTATAATTATATTAACTGCAGTTATTGCCATTTCATTTCAACTGAATTGCTTATGTTTGCGATTACATTGCAATTAAAGATTAGAAATGGATATTAAAATTACAATAATTGCAAAATGGGATATGCAATAGTTGAAATTATAATGCAGTTGTCTTCTTGTAACTATAATTACATTGTCATTACACTAAAGAACCAAAATGTTATGACCATCCCCACATTTCTCAGTTATCTCATCTGGATGACGTGCAGGGCACGTGATTAAGTGGGAATGGCATATATCTGCTGCTGGAAAAGGCAAGGAATCATTCTTGCAATTTTTTTTTTTTTTTGTGAGTGATGGTATGCAGCTGATCTCTGCGAACCTAATAGAGGAACGAGTATCTCCGAAACTGTGCGACTGATAGATTGTTCACGATCTGCCGTTGTTAGTATTTACGCAAAGTGATAAATGACGGTAAAACTGGCGGTAGACGGCAAGGTGTTTGACGTTCACTCGTCATCAAAGAAAATGGAAGTTGGAGACTGTATCGCTTTGCACAGCAAACTCGGTGCCTGGCAGTGGCTCAGCTGACTGCCTAATACAATCCAGGTCCAAATGCAAGTGTTTTGAAACAAACACTTCAGCGTATGCTGTTGGATATGGGACTGCGCAGCAGATGTCCCACTCATGTGCCTCTGGTGACCAAGCTTCATCGTCAACTATACCTACAGTGGGCCTGGGAACATCAAGTGTGGACTACAGATAAGTGGAAGTCAGTTTCCTGCTTGGATGAATCGCGATTTCTCATTCATCACGTCAATAGCCGTGTCAGGGTATGCCGTCTTCCAGTCGAACATTCCCCCCCCCGTATAGCAGGTAATACATAGGCTGGTGATAGCGGTATTATGCTTTGGGAGACGATCTTTAGGACCTTTAGTTGTCGTAGAACAGACTATAAAAGCTGCGAATACCTGAACATAACTGAGGATCAGTTGCACTCTTACATGGCGTCAGTCTTCCCAACTGCAAATGGAATTTTCCAGGAGGACAACGCCCTATGTCACAAGCCTCGA
The DNA here is from genome assembly GCF_044657685.1 of Stegodyphus dumicola. NCBI lineage: Eukaryota > Metazoa > Arthropoda > Arachnida > Araneae > Eresidae > Stegodyphus > Stegodyphus dumicola. The sequence continues at coordinate 264,939,383 of NC_140769.1, read as the reverse complement.
ACTGCCTTGGAGTGGTTCGAGGAGCATAATTCCTATTAATGTCCTGGACCGTAACTCGCCGGATCTTAACCCGATACAGCATATTTTGGAGCTGTAGCTCAGAGCTCAAACACCACCATGTCGGAATATCCCGACTTTATGTGACTGCTGCTTATAGACGTTTGGTACAACCTGTCTCCAGTCTCGGCGCAATCTTGTCTTCAGTCCACTAAGAACATCCTTGGTACAACCTGTCTCCGGTCCACTAAGAACATCATTGGTACCACCTGTCTCCAGTCCACTAAGAACATCATTGGTGCAACCTGTCTCCAGTTCACTAAGAACATCATTGGTGCAACCTGTCTCCAGTCTACTGAGAACATCATTGGTACCACATGTCTTCAGTCCACTAAGAACATCATTGATACCACCAGTCTCCAGTCCACTAAGAACATTATTTGTACACCCTGTCTCCAGTCTACTAAGGACATCATTGGTATACCCTGTCTCCAGTCCACTAAAAACATCATTGGTACCACCTGTCTCCAGTCCACTAAGAACATCATTGGTACAACCTGTTACCAGTCCACTGAGAACATCATTGGTACAACCTGTCTCCAGTCAACTAAGAACATCATTGGTACCACCTGTCTCCAGTCCACTAAAAACATCATTGGTACCACCTGTCTCCAGTCCACTAAGAACATCATTGGTACAACCTGTTACCAGTCCACTGAGAACATCATTGGTACAACCTGTCTCCAGTCAACTAAGAACATCATTGGTACCACCTGTCTCCAGTCCACTAAAAACATCATTGGTACAACCTGTCTCTAGTCAACTATGAATTTGTGGCATCCATGCTAAGGCGAGTTGCAGCTGTTTCATAAGCCAAAGGTCACGCAATGCGTTACTGAGCAGGTGGGCATAATGTTTTGGCTCTTCAGTATATAAGTAAAGAAAAGAATAAAATTGAAATAGTTGTAATTACAATTGCATTGTATTTCCCCTTTAATTGTTATCGCAATTACATAACAATTGAATTAGTTATAATATATGCAAAGCAATTAAAATTATAATGTTATTGCAGTCACATTGTAATTGGATAGCTTATATTTGCAATTAGATTACTATTAGCCTGTAAAATTACAATGATTACAAAATAGTAATTACAGAAACTGGAATGTAATTGTCTTCTTATAATTAAGGTGTAATAACATTGCAGGCATAATTATACTGTAGAGCAATTGTAATTGCAATTAGAATACGATTGCATGGGTTTTAATTAAAATTACATTGTAATTGCACTGTTAATGTTAATTAATAGTTAATGCAATTACATGCCAATATAATATACCTACCTACAATAGAATGATTTTAAAAATGGCCAATGAAATTACAATAATTAGAAAATTTATAATACAGTAGTTACAATTACGATAATTATAGTACTATGATATAGCTGTAATAAAACTTTAATTGAATTCATTTTCATCACAATTACATTGTTATCCCGTTAATTGTTACTACAATTATATATCAATGGAATAATAGTACAGATTTTAAGAAACTGAAGTATAATGCAACTGCAGTAGATTGTAATTACAGTTACTTTACAATAAATACTACATTATTATCGAATAAATTATACTTACAGTTACTTGTCAATAAATTGTCTGTAAAATTACAATAATTACAAGAAGACGTTTACAGTAATTACGTTTAAATTGTAATAGCCTTCTTGCCATTATAATTATATTGCAATTATAGTTGCACTATAATGCATGGACTGCCACTGCAATTCCAATGTAAATGAATTAATTTTAGTTACAATTACAACGTAGTTTCATAACTTATAAATACAGTTACATTGTTATTTTATTAATTTTAAATGCTCTGATATAACAGTTGAATTATTTGCAGTTGCATTTAAATTAATATTGCAATTATTATTCTGTAACGGCTTCTACGTTGCCAGTTTTCTTACTTATACGTGCAACAGCAATAAAATATTAGAACTTGCAACAGTTCTAATGTTTAATTGCATTGCATTGCAATTAAATATTAGAACTGGACAGTAAAATTATAATAACTACAAGATGAGGAATACAGTAATTACAATATAAAGTATTTTTTCCCTCCTTTCAGTATGCCTTCGTGGTGTAACGATAGCACACTCGGCGCGTATTAAAGTGGTTCAAGTTCGAGTTCTTGCGAGGGCATTGCTCATTTTTCCTGCTTCAAAAATCTTAATGACTCTACAGTGGCGCCCGAACAAAAAAGTGGTGGATGATGATTCTTCACCACCAGGATTTGGCGATTGGGTCCCCTAATCCCCAGTCTTTATTACTGTACTCGAAAGCACTGACTGCAAATGCAATTACAGGGTAACTGAATTAATTTTAATCACCATGTAATTGCAGGAATTATGATCACAATTACATTGTAAATGCATTAATTATTATTGCAATTTTATACCAATGGAATTATTTGGGATTGAAATTATATGATTTCTGCAGTTACATAAAAATTACCATTAGATTGTAACTGGATTATTTATACTTGCGATTACATTGTAATTACGAATTAGAAATGCGTAGTGAAATTTCAGTTACAAAATGGCAAATACAGTAATGGCAATTTCAATGTAATCCTCTTCTTTTAACCATAATTATAGTGTAACTATATAATTGCAGTTAGAATGTAATTCAATTATTTACATCATAATTCACAATTAATTACCGATATAATTCGGTTATATAATAATAATTCGGTTATTGTTAATCGCAATTACGTAGCAACCGCATTAAATACCATTTGAGTTATACTGTAAATGAGCGGAGCAGTAGTTACATTAAAATTGTATTAATTTAAAATTCAGTGAAATCAAAATTTAATTATTTGCAGTTGAAGTTTTACGATTGTGTTATTTCGTAATTGCCTTAGTTTGCAACAGTATTATTTACGCTTGCTATTACATTGCAATTGAACACCAGGAAATGGATTTAATTACAATTACGAAATGACAAATACAATAATTACAATTATATGCTAGTGTCTTCTTTAATTATAATTAGATAATTAAATTACAGTAATAATTGCACTTAAAAGGCAGTTGAATTAATGGAAATTAGAATTCCTTTAACAGCAATTATGTAGGAATCGAATTAATTCCCGTTTGAGATATACTGTAAATCAATACAGAAGTCTGTACTTGCGATTACATTGCAAAGGAACGTTAGAAATGGATATTAAAATTACAGTTATGAAGTGGCGAATACAATAATTACAATAATAATGTTGTTCCTTCTTGTAATTATAATTACACTGCAGTAATATTTGTAGTTAGAATGTAACTGAATTATTTATAATTACAATTGCATTAGAATTCCGTTAATTTTAATCGCAATCACGTACGAATCGAATTAATTGCTGTTTGAGATATACCGTAAATGAGCAGAGAAATATATATTTGCGATTACACTGCAAATGAACATTAGAAATGGGTAGTAAAATTACGGTTATGAAATGAAAAGTATAATAATTACAATTAAAATGTTGTTGCCTTCTTGAAATTATAATTATAATTGAAGTAATACTCGTAGTTAGAATGTAATTGGATTAATTGTAATTGCAATCACATTTTAATTCAGTCAGTATTCGTAAGTATATAGTAATCGAATTAATTGCCTTTTAAACGACACGGTAAATGCCCATATATGTAATTACACTGGAATTCATTTGATTATTAATTACATTGCAATTGTGAATTACCCAACTGTGATGTGCGTGTCGCAGCATTTCACTTCAAGTGCGATTGCAAACCGTGCTAATGGTTTGATTTATTCTTGTGAAAAACAAACTTCACTGCGACGTTTCGGGAAGTAAAAGTGAATGCGAAAAACGGGAGAGGGGGGGAGGAAGATTTCTCGAAAGCAAAAAATTAACACAGTTTGACAAACCTTTGCAAAGTAAATAGGGAAGAAAACTTTATAATCTTTTGCGCAAATGTGAAAAAAGCAAGAACAATGCCAGAAAACAACTTGTTATAAATAATCTCTTATTTTCGCTTAACAAAAGAGTGACCTACACCCTCCTTCTCTCCCCCTGTCCTTTCCACTTCCTGATTTCACGAACGACTTTCGACCCCTTGCCCTTCCCCGCGAATTCAGCCAGGATGACTGCACCTCAACCCAACTCGTCAGGTTGATTTGCATGTTGGGCATCCACCTGTCAAGTAATCTGAGGAAATATTCCAGTTTTTATTTATTTATTTTAATAATCTAATTTTCGAAGAGAACGTTTATATGAAGCTTGTCCAACGCCTTTTTGCGGGAAGGGCCATTTAAAACGACAGAAGAAAGGTAAGTCAAAGGTTGCCACTCATTCAGTAGAAAATTTACAATAAAATTAGGAAATGATTAGTAATACTAGATAGCAAAATTATGTATTAGAAATTTATAAATAAATTTATGACGTTATTTTTCACAATAAATAACCCATTTCCAGCTGTTTACGTGCAGTTTTGAAACAAAGTCATGTTTTTTTATAAAATTATCTTCCAACATAGAACAGGTACGAGTTACTGTTGTTTCGTGTGCGTTTTCTGCGAACTTGTTTTCATTCATCTTTGGTTTTAGTGTTTTGTGAAATGGCTATTTTTTCGACTTGTTTTACAAGGCTTTCGGGAGTGTTATAAGTATCATAAGCAATTATAGCGTGTGAGACGGACTCTCAACTTAGAATCAGGATGACCAAAAAGAACAAATTACAGCTCGGAAATGATGTTGCACTTACTAAGCCTAATTAGGCTTAGCATCGCGCAGCACAAAAAAAGTTAATTATTTTACCAGTTTCGCTCAAAATCAAAAATACTAAGTCGCACTAGATGAAGTAACACTTAAATTATATGAAACACATAAAGTCACAATTCAAATGGACTTAGAAATACAAAATGAAAGCATAAATTGAAGAGTTCACCAACTTCCAAGTAACATCCAAGTCGCTAGGTAGTGTTTATCATTTATTGACGAAATATCGTAATGAGTTTTGTTTGAACTCGTGGCTTCCGGTATTAACCGCCTAAAATAGCTATCATAAAAAAAGAAAACACATTTAATGATTTTAATGAGTCCATTTAGTGTCATTTTATAAATGCATTTAATATTAATAATTAGATATCTCATTATTTAAATCAATTTATATTTAAATTAGTCAAATTAAAAAGTGCAAGAAATATTCTTGAGAACTTGGTTTATTGCTTGTAAATCATCTGCTTTGTTACTTAATAACAAACAAATTAAATTTGAAAATTAAATATCTTATGGTTTGCCTCATAGCAACACGCTGGTGCGTTGAAGATAAATATAAATTTCTTCGGTTAGTTGGGACACGTTGCTTTCAAATAGTGAAGTTTTATTGATTAAAACAGAAAGATAAACACGGATTCATTTATTTTTAGCACTGTTCAAGGAATAAAATACGAAACTCTTTGTTTCTTTTACTGTTGTAGAATTTTAAACACAAATTTAGTTCTTTGCATTGCTCTATGAATTAATTTCACAACTTTTTGTTGGTACTATTCGAAATCTCTGTACAAAGAATGTTTTTCCTTTGTTTCGTTCCCATTATTTTTTACTTGGAACAGAATATTTTCGTTTGTAGCGTCCGCAAAATTAAGCAGAAAAAGCTGTTTTTGGTACTGTTCAAAAAATTATATGCTGAATTGGTTCTGTCTTTGTTCGGTTCGGAGAATTAAACACATTTTTGAAAGCCTGTATGTTTGATATTTTTTCAAACAATTATCTGCATAATTATCTCCGCTGTTTTGTTCGAAGAATTAAATGCATTTTTGAAAGCCTGTATTTTTGGTATTCTTCAAAGAATTGTTTTCGTTGTTTTGTCCGAAGAATTAAACACATTTTTGAAAGCCTCTGTTTTTAGTATTTGTTCAAAGAATTATCTTCAGAATTATTTTCGTTGTTCTGTTCGAAGAATTAAACGCATTTTTGAAAGCCTCTGTTTTTGGTATTGTTCAAAGAATTACCTGCAGAATTGCTTTGTTTTGTTCGAAGAATTAAAGGCATTTTTGAAAGCCTCTATTTTCGATATTGTTCAAAACATTATCTTTAGAATAATTTTCGTTGTTTTGTTCGAAGAATTAAACAAATTTTTGAAAAGCCTCTGATTTTGATATTCTTCAAAAACTTATATGCAGAACTGTTTTCGTTGTTCTGTTCAAAATATTAATCACATTTTTGAAAGCCTCTGTTTTCGGTACTGTTCAATGAATTATCTGCTGTATTTTTTTTTCTTTGGTCTGTTTAAAGAATTAAACGCATTTTCGAAAGCCTCTGTTTTTGGTATTGTTCAAAGAATTACCTGCAGAATTGCTTTGTTTTGTTCGAAGAATTAAAGGCATTTTTGAAAGCCTCTATTTTCGATATTGTTCAAAACATTATCTTTAGAATAGTTTTCGTTGTTCTGTTCGAAGAATTAAACAAATTTTTGAAAAGCCTCTGTTTTTGATATTCTTCAAAAACTTATATGCAGAACTGTTTTCGTTGTTCTGTTCAAAATATTAATCACATTTTTGAAAGCCTCTGTTTTCGGTACTGTTCAATGAATTATCTGCTGTATTTTTTTTTCTTTGTTCTGTTTAAAGAATTAAACGCATTTTCGAAAGCCTCTGTTTACGGTATTGTTCAAAGAATTATCTGAAGAATTGTTTCGTTGTTTTGTTCAAAACATTAAACGCATTTTTGAAAGCTTCTGTTTTTGGTATTGTTCAGAGAACTGCATGCAGAACTGTTCTCTTTGTGCTGTTCGAAGAATTAAACGCAGTTTTGCCTGGAACCAAATTTGTTTTCTTTTTAAAGTGTTCAAAGAATTAAATAAGGATTAATATTTTATGGTGCTCAGGAAAATTTAACTCAGAATTCCTTCTTTCTTTCTACTATTCAAAAAACTATATACAAAGGTTTTTTTTTTTTTTTTTTTTTTTTTTTTTGTTTTTGTACTTTTAGAAGACCCATTTTTGCCTGAAACAGTCTTTTTTTCCTTCTTTTGGTTACAGTTTATTATATTTATTTATTTATTATTATTTATTTTTTGGCACTGTTTGATAAAATTTAACACAGATTTCTTTCTTTGTTTCGACTTTATTATTTCAAGAATTATGCACAGAATTGTTTTTTTCTTAGTACTTTGTAGTAGCGTAATGACCATTAACTTAAAACCAACAAAAGCTTTCTGTCGAAGAGTTTTCTAATATTTAAAAAAGTCCGGAAAATACGCGAGGGCGATATGGAATTCCATATCAAACTACAGCAATCTTCTTCATCCGCAAAAGCATCTCGTTCTACCAAGAAGAAACCATTCACGATTTCTCAACCACAGTTGGGAAAAAACGTTTAAAGAGGCATTATCTTTTCAGGCTTCATCCTTTTCGGGATCCTTGAATCGGAAAAGGAGGTGGAAATCCTCAAAAAATTACAGTTTAACACTTCATCCATCATAAAACTCCTTTCTCGTATTTCTCATAATGATTTTCGTGATATACGGTGCACGTCAGATTGCTTTCGACGTTCACCTTCGAAATGGATCTTTTTCACTTATTGCCAAATCTTTCCCAACCTTCTCTCAAAAAAATAAAATTAAACTGCGACTGTGGCAGTGGAGGAAGCGCAAATGTATGACCTTCAAAAAAAAGCCATGTTTAACTCTTCGAACTTCTTCTTCTTCCAAAACAGCATTGTTTTAGAAATTAATAGCGTGCAGCGAAATAACAGAAATAATAGAAAAGCTAATAATGTATCCTAATTTGTTTATTTCATTGTTTTTATTTCTTTTTCTTTTTTACTTTAATTCGAATGGCAGCAGGAAAAATTCGAGTTGAGTATTAGAATTTATTCTGATGGATGAGTTAAAAAGATATTTGTTTCACTTTTTTTAATTTTTTACTTCAATTGGATTGGCAACAGGAAAAGATCGAGTGGATGTTTCGATGAGGCGATTTCTGAAATCGGAAGATTGATTTTGCGATCCGTGCGTTTTATTATTATGCGCCTCGTTTTCCTTGAATTGTTTTCTATCAGATTAAACGTGATTATTTCTTTGATATGGAAATTAGAGAATTATTATTCGCTCAAACTTATTTTTCCACCCACTCCGAAATGTCGTATTTATAGACATGCTGTAAGCAATTGATCTTAGCTTCATAAATTCGATCCGCTTGATTTCTTTGCTTCGGGGTTTAATTTCTAAAAGACTACCTTAAAGTCATACAAGTTTCTACGTTTTTCTATCATTTCGTAAGATTAAACATTATATGCGCTTGAAGAATAACACACATTTTTGACGGAAGCAAACTATTTTCTCTGTAGCATGCGAAGAATTAATTGCAAAGCCATTTGCTTTTCGAACTAGTATACGTAAGAATTGCATTCAGAATTGTGGCTTTCTAGTGTTCGGAGCATTAAATAGATTTTCTTCCCTAAACAGAATTTTTTGTCTTTGTAGTCTTCGAAGCATTAAACATGGATCTGTTTGTCTTTGATAGAACAATTTAATAGGAAACTAATTGTTTGTGGCACTGTCCGAAGAATAACGTACAAAATTGTTTCGTTCTTTTAAAACGATTTAACAAAACGTTCGAAGAGTTAAACATGGCTTTTTTTTTTCCTTTTGGATATTATTTAAAAAATCATACACATGATCTCCAGAACACCATAATGAGGTTATAGGCAACAAGAGGACCGACATGCTGCTATAGGTAATGCTGGAAAGAGAAATTGAACATTTCGGAGAAAAAAGAAAGATTATTTGATGAACATCTTAAAATATGAGAATGATATGATATGTCATTTTGATTACAATAAAATAATTACTGGGCACGTGAGCTTCCCGGCGTAACTGAAAAGATTTGATTTGCAAAATAATAATCTTTGTAATTTTTGTAGCGCTGAAAGCAATGTACAACATTTCGTCGAAGACTGCGTATTATTGCGACATTTTAGGGAAAAACAGGGCAGCATAAAGGAATTCTGTTGCCGCGGGAAAGAGTTTAGATTTGAAAAGGATTTCATGTACTTTATAAGTGGCAATAGAACAATATTTGAAGTTTTTATTTCACGTTTTTAACAGTATTTTCGTTTTTAATTTGTGTTAGGTGTGCTGTACTAACCATAAGGCCGATTATTATCGGCCAGGACGGTTAATTATATTACATTAAATTACATTGCACATAACTGCTTCTTTCCTTGTGCTTTCGAAGAACTAAAAATATTTTTGCCTATGAAAGGTGTATATATATATATATATATATATATATATATATATATATGTGTGTGTGTGTGTGTGTAATGAAAGCAGGCATTAGCTGTAATGATGTAGAAATATTGATGGCGTCGAAGCATTGACATTGTAATGTAGAACTACTGAATTTCGTAGATCAATCTACTCATTATAATGAAACAGCCACACGTTGTGGTCACAGAGTGGGCAAAATGGTTGAGTAAATGTACCAATTACTTCTAAGAGTTTCTAAAGACTCAATGGCTTGAATTGCTTTTGTTGAATCTGATCGCATGACAGCATTCTCGAATTTCTCAGATCATCATTATACGACCCTTCTGTGTAAACATGCACTCAGTTATGATTCGGATGTTTAGTATCAACGGTTCCCAGGGCAAGGTATTTCAGGACCTCTATAGATGTTTCATTCTTGGTGACTGAATCACTCAAGTTAAAGTTTATCTCGATTTGGGACATAGTGTAATACTTCTTTGGCGATATGAAGCAACTCCAATGATGGAACACAGCAATAACATTTATTTAACACTCAAAAAAGGCGACATACAAAACAAGAAGAAAAAAGAATATTAACATTTACAAATAAATTACATTCTTCCTGCGAGAGTCGCACGTGGCACTTGAGTCTGGTTTCAAATATTGCCATTCACAAACACCTTAATGTTCATCTATTTAAATTATTTAAACTACAAGATTTTAATGTTATTTAAAGCTGTTACAACCTCTCCCCCAACGGAGAGACTTTTTCCGAAGGGAAAAGTTCTGTAAATTTCGAAAGTTTATAAGCTCGGCTTGCTCAATTGCTTAAAGAGAAAAGATAACTTCTCTCAAGTTTCCAAATTTTCAGGCCGAAAATTTTAAGTTTTAAACAAATATTTTTACACCACATTTAAATAGGAAGAAAAGGGACAGTGTTCAAATTAGTCTTCCTTTTTTTTTTTTTTTTTTTTTTTCTTGACGGCGCCTAGATCTCTTCCATGGCGGACCAGTTCCTCGGCTATATTTCACAGCAAAGCCTTTCCTCAGTTCATCTGTGCCTTTCGGATAATATCATTTGTCATTTGCTTTCGACATTTGTTTTCTTCGTCTACTAGTAGCGGCTTTGATATTAAATCGAAAGCCGAAAGATGATGATAACGTTGCATTGCAAAATGATTCTCAATATTAATTTCTTTATCGTTTTTCAAATTTTCGTAAAAATCTTCCACATTTAATTCCGGTGATTTAACTTCTTTTTCAAAGATATCTTTGGATGCTTTATTTTCTTCCTTCATCGGTTCCAAGATCTTCTCTTCAACTATTTTTCTTTTCCTTTGAGCTCTAGTAGAAACGGCATTAAAATGGTATCACTAAGTTTACGTTCAAGTGATAAACTAATAAAATAAGGCAGTTCAGTTTTAACAGGAAGTAATAACCTGATATCACTAATATTACGTTTAGTGATGAACTAATAAAATAAGGCAATTCAATATTAACAGGAAGTAATAACCTGGTATCACTAATGTTATGTTCAGTGATGAACTAATAAAATAAGACAATTCAATATCAACAGGAAGTAATAATCTGGTATCACTAATATTATGTTCAGTGATGAACTAATAATAGAAAGCAATTCAATATCAACAGGAAGTAATAACCTGGTATCACTAATATTGCGTTCAGTGATGAACTAATAAAATAAAGCAATTCAATGTTAACAGGAAGTAATAATCTGGTATCACTAATATTATGTTCAGTGATGAACTAATAAAATAAGACAATTCAATATCAACAGAAAGTTACGTTCAGTGATGAACTAATAATATAAAGCAATTCAATATTAACAGGAAGTAATAACCTGGTATCACTAATATTGCGTTCAGTGATGAACTAATAAAATAAAGCAATTCAATACTAACAGGAAGTAATAATCTGGTATCACTAATACTATGTTCAGTGATGAACTAATGAAATAAAAGTACGCACGATTATTCGATCTCGGTCGGTGCCTCCAAAATAATTATGACTGTGATACTTCTTTGGCGATATGAAGCAACTCCAATGATGGAACACGGCAATAATTTTTATTTAACACTCAAAAAAGCGACATACAAAACAAGAAGAAAAAAGAATATTAACATTTACAAATAAATTACATTCTTCGTGCGAGAGTCGCACGTGGCACTCGAGTCTGGTTTCAAATATTGCCCATTCACAAATACCTTAATGTTCATCTATTTAAATTATTTAAACTACAAGATTTTAATATTATTTAAAGCTGTTACATGGGACATAGAAAGGGGATTTGTTGGCTTCGGAGTCTCTTGTGTTTCTGGTTATGACCCAATAATTAATCCAGAAAGGATCTCCAATGCGAAGCTACTTTTTGTATAAAACAACAGCTGTCATTTCAATAATTGTTCTTGCGAGCCAGTTTGTTGTTAGCAATAGCATAGTTTCAATAGAAGTAGATTTAACACTTCAGTAATAAGTTTCATTGCTTGATTTTGAAAACTTTCAAATTACTTAAGAATTTGCTTATTTTCTGTTATGAGAAGTTTACAGCGAAGTAACATCAAATGTAATAAGAATATCTTACCAGTAATATTAAGAGTTGTTCTTGTGCTTCCCCATAAGAAGCTAGACAAGCCAATTTCAATGTAGTCAATCTTTGATAAGAGCGTTCTGTAGGTAACTCTACATGTAGTCTCCAAGTCATTAACAAACGTAACGCCTAAGTATTTAAATTTATCAGTATTTACAGTCCAAGGCCAGTGAAAAGGACTGAAGTTTTATCAAAATTTAGTTATGTTATTTTCAGCGCACTAGTTTGAAATCACTGTCATGGATTGATTCAGTCACTTCTCTAACACGAGCTTTGCATCATGCTTTGGTGCCCGAGTCCAGATGACTAAATCTTCAGCAAACAGACACCTGGAATGCTCTTTAGGGCAGCAAGTATAATATTAATACAGATGTTAAAAAGGGTGCTGCTGCCCTGTGGAAGGCCGGTTTGTAACTTATAATATTTAACTTTGCAGATTCGTTGGTCTGTAAAGGACACCTTATCCATTTTAGCATCTTCACATTACTGTCAAGGATTTTTTCATGAAGCTTTTCTCGCCATACCATATCATATGCCTCTTTGAAATCAATATACATTGCTGTTAGGATATTCCTTTCACCAAGGACATCTTTAATAATTTGGCTATACGGTGGCTTGGCAAATGCGGTCAAGAGCAGGAGACTGACGTTAATTACGGAAGGGGAAAGTAAACGGCTGTGTCGGGGATCATAAGGGGAGATATATTTTTTAACAAAAAGTGTTTTTAGGTCTCATTCAGTGTCAGTATATCATTAAAGTAATTAATGAAAGCTATTTGAAACCAAAATAGGATTTGCATTAGTAAATTATAGTTAAGAATAATGGTCCTCATTGTTCTGATTATTACTGGAATAATTTAAAGATTAAATCCGATAGTATCTTAAGATGTTTTTGCAGTTGGAAAAACAAGAATATAACTCATTTTGATTCACCTTTCTTTTCTTTATGAATGACGAATATCTGTTTGCCATACACGTGATCAAGTAGGGAATAAGTGTTTAATCCGTAAGATTATAAGTATTGATTAACATTTCCTATAACTACTTCTAATTGAGGCTTTCTAAGAGCAACCCCCTTAATTTTGACTCGCAGCTTTTAATTTTAATATGAGGATAATTAAAATATAATAAATAAATTAATAATTAATAATAATTAAAATATGATAATTAAAATATGAGGATAGAATCTACCTTTAAGCAATGGGATTTTTTTTAAACACTGTGGCATGAGAGTGCCTAGTAATAATAGTTTTAGCGTCGCTAAGAATCATTTTCTGGATTCTCATATTAATTTTTTTCCAAAAAATATTAAAAGCTTCAATTGACGAGTATGAGCAATGCATAATACATACATATATAACGTAAGCATACCATAAAGAAAAATGAACTCCCAACAAAAGCTGCTATTGAACTGCTATTGAACTCTAAATAGGGGTTTATCAGAGGGAAAATGGTAATTGATTTATTTACTGTATCGACTTATTACTTATTGTAATGGATTGGAATATTTGAATATGAATTAGCTGAATATTTAAGAAAAATATTATGACTGCGAGAATAGGAAAAAAACATTTTTTGAATATTTACTTTCTTATAGAATGCAGATGAATTCATTTTTACTCAACGAAAATCAAAATTTAGTAGCTAATTAATCTGTCGTGTATCGACCACTTTAGTTCAGTGATCCGTATTAATGTGCGCTTTTTTAAAAAAAATTAAATGCTTCAAGAATAATTAGAAAAGGGCATAATTCTCTTCTTACCCTTAAATTCTTCAATAAAAAAACTGCATTTTCTGCTATAACCAAGTGAAATAATTTTCTAAATATAATTCAAAGCATGAAAAATAAGGTACATAAACAGCTTGGAAATGGAACCAGCATTGAGATTCTCTTTAAGAAATATGGTGAAGCTTAACAAAAAGTCTACGAAGTGAAGTAATTCCGTAGAATATTTTCTAACTCTTTATGATTAAATTGCACTCAATTATACTTTATAAACGACATGTAAATACTATTTAATGTATATGTGTGGATGTGTGTGTGGGGAGGGGGGGGGCTCACTAGCGGCTGAGCTGTAAAGTCGTTGAACTCTGGCAGGTCGATCCGGGGTTCGAATCCGGATCGACGGGGATGGCTGTATTGGCGTTTTCGAGGTTTTCCCCACGTGTAACGTGCATAAGAGTCAGTTTTGCTTAGAAAGTTCTCCACGAGGCACCCTTACCCTTAGGCAAATAACCGTCGAATGCTTTGCTATAATCAAACAAACCAGACCAAACAATAGATATATAAATAAGTAGCTTAAAAAAATGCTATATTTTACGTATACTTATCAAGTAGTATTTCAATATATATAATGATTAAAAGAAAGGAAAAGTCCGATCCTAACTGATTGTATATAATGTAATCCCTATGAAGGCCCTAACAATTCTTTCTCACTTAAAGTCGTAACCCAAAAAGAGAACAAATTAAACTTCAGATACGTATACAATACTGAATCTAATACAAAAAATACAAATATAAAAATAAATTATACATGTACGAAGCCTAACTAACTATTTATATTGATATTACGTAAATATACGTATGGTAATAAACATTGTATAATAAAGATATTTTATACCTTGTTCTATATTTGATTCCATTTATATATACCTATACATAGATAGATATAATTTAAGGATTCCATTTAAGGATTATAGTAGTAGTTAATACTACTACATATAAAACACAAAAGTGCATCAATAATGTATTTTTCAGTATTATTTAACTTCATTCTTAAAAATTTTCGGCAGTCTAGTTTGCGTTATTTTATTCATAAGTCTGAAATAAAAACAATTATTGTTTATATGCCATTAGGAAATTAACCAAAAAGCAGCGACCACAATGTAATTGAGAAACAGTCCTTAGCCGTGAAAAGGTTGAAATCTATTCGGTTATGACTATTATCTCACATACTCAGCTACTTCGCATACATGGAACATAGCATTCGAAATGAAAAATTCAATATTTACTACAAATTCATTCGTGTTACAAATATCTGTCTTTCTACACCTATGGCTTTAAAAAAAGATGTTATTTATCTTAGTTTATCGTTAAGTAATACATTTTCATTGTACAAAATTGCATTCACTCGAAGAATTCAATTTGTATTTTTCTCTGTATAAAACTGAATGTAGAGAAGTTAGATGTTTAAACGATCCCCACATTTTCTCAAGACCACGAGTAAGATTATCCCTTCCTTTCTCAGCCCCCCCCCCTGTGAAAAAAGGGGTTCTAAATTTATGACCTTACAGCATATGAGGGTATTTCGGCTATACATGATAACTTGATAGTTGAGCGATTCTTGCGAAATCAAGCCTGTTGTAGTGCCGCTAAGCCACTTTCTTCAAGGTACTAATTCAATCTTTTGATTAAGAGTCCTACCATTCATTGTTTTGCCCAAAACACTTGTAAGAGAGACTGAGCGATAGCTGGATGTTTTCCTTTGTTTAATATTGGTATAATACTGTGACGGTACTAACTCTTTTCCACTGTGACGGTACTAAATACCGTTTCCCAGATTCAGTTGAAGGGGTGTAAGATAGGTCTTTCTGCGATTTCGCTAAAAGATGCCTCAAGAATTCGGCATGTAGGAAATCTTATCTGTGGGAGATTTTTAAATCTTTAACTATTTTAATGTCTGATTTAGTTCCACCTTATTTAAAAGAGACATGGTGAAAAAAGAAAAATATCATGAGTGTTAACGCTGGGTTAATACTTCATCTTTCGATATTTTCTTCATATAACGTGATATTTTTCTAGCATGTGCCCATAGTAACACTCGCGTAATAAAAATTAACATTCGTTACGTAGAAAAGAATAACAACTTTCCTCTCGTAGTAAAAGAATAAAAGCTTTCACGTAATAAAGAATAATAACTTTCCTCGCATTATCAAAGGATTTCGGGTAATAAAGCATAATAGCTTTCGCATAGGAAAGTGTGTAATAAAGCATAACATTCTCTTTCTTATAAATCATCACAACTTTCGCTTAGAAAGCGTAACATTCGCCGTGTCATAAAGGATCATAACTTCCCAAGAATATTGTCTTTTGTAGCAGAATGAAACGCCATTTTCTTTATATGATAAAGCATAATAAATTTCATCACATAGTAAAAAAAATAACTTTCGCGTAATAAAGAATAATAACTTTCCTCGCGTAGTAAAGAATAACAACTTCCATCGTGTAGTAAAGAAATAATAGTTTTCGTCTAATAAAGAGTAATAACTTTCCTCTCGTAGTAAAGAATTACAACTTTCCTCGCGTATTCAAAAAATAATAACTTTCGAAAATAAAGAACAATAACTTTATAAAGCCTAACAACTTTCTAACAAGAAATTGTAATATCTTTATGTAATAAAGCTAATATCTTTCTTCGCATAGCAAGATAATTCTCGAGGAACTTTCGCCGCGTCGTAAAGCCTCATAAATTTCCTCACGCAGTAAAGAATAATAGTTTTGACATTATAAAACATAACTTTCGCAGAATATTAAAACATAATTTTCTCTGTGTAATAAAGCGTAATAACGTACCTCACGTAATAAAGACGTAATAAAGACTCACGTAAAAAAGAATGTAAACTTTCCTCGCGTAGTAAAGAGTAGAAACTTTCTTTGTGTAGTAAAAGAACAATAACTTTCGGGTAACAAAGAATAATAACTTTCCTCGCGTAGTAAAGAATAACGACTTTCCTAGCGTAGTAAAAGAATAATAGCTTTCGCGTAATAAAGCATAAGTTCGCTGCATAATAAAAACTTCGGCATAGGAAAAGTGTGTAATAAAGCATTATAACATTATGTAATGAATCATCATGACATTCGTGTGTCGTTAAGCATCATAACTTGGCCCACATAGTAAAAATAAAAGCTTTCGCATCATCAAACATATCTTTCAGAGCAGAATAAAACACAATTTATTTTCTCCGCGTAATAAGGATATTAACTTTAGTTGCCGAATTTTCCTTGCGTAGTAAAGAATACTAGCTTTATCTTAATAAAGAATATTAACTTTCGCTGCGTTATTATGCAACTTTGGCTTAAGAAATCGTAGTTATTTCAGCGGAATAAAGCATAGCTTTCGCAGAGTATTAAAACATAACTTTTGAGTAATTAAGCACAAAGCATTAGTGAATATCTTGTGAAATATTTAATAGTTTTCTTTTTTGAGTGAATCAAGTATCTAAAGATCCCAAACTGGAAATCTGTCCCCGAAATGTACACAATTGTATTTGATCATTTTTTTCTTTTGTAGTAATTAACTCTTTCCTTTATGATGCTGGACATTCATTCCCCTCTAACTGGGTCTGTAACGGGGATGACCAAATAATGATGGCATGCAAATGGAGTGCATATTTACCGACCTTGACCAATGAGCGCATTACGTACGCTTATCTCAGGTGTAAGTGCAAACGTTCCTTCCTGTCTGGAAAAATGAAATAATAACGTCGGGAATTCCGAGACACTTTCGAACACCCCCTCTCGACCTTGGCATGATTTCCATTCAGACGACGAGGCACATCAAAAATTCCTTTTCTCTTAGCGGGCCTCATTAGAAAGAATCCGCCACCCTCCCAACAGGTGCAGGGTGAAAAAGACGCCAAGACAAGTGTATTTAGTTTGCATTTTGAAGTTGTTGATTTTATTATTTCATTGAATGCAGTTATTTTGCTGTAAAGTTACACTCCCGAGATGTCTGATGCATTCGCAAAACATCACTGAACGTATTTCCAGAGCTCCATTTGGACGACCGGATCGAGACCTGGTACTCAGACACACTCCGACTAGAAAAATACAGTAGAATATCCATTATCCGAGATGACTGGGACCGTAACCACCTCATATAATCGGAAACTTTGTCTTCTTTCTAACCCATTTTCTTACCTGCCTTTAAACATTTCGTATCAAATGCTACGAAATTATTTTCTCGAAACAAAATTGCTCTCTTTCTAGTATTTGTCTTCCCTTCGAAACTAAGCCTGACTTTTTGCCTTCCGGGCAGAAAGACTTAGCGAGTGCAAAACAAGACATCAGTCTACTTCTGTCTGTCAACCTTAACAGACACTAAATACTAAATAACACCAGTTTTTCATTCAGCAAGGTTTTCCGGAAATTGTTTATTTGAAATTCTAAAAGTAAATTCACAAGCTCTACTACCATATTTCTTCGCGCATTTTTTCTAATTTTAACTTTTTTAATAATTTTATCTCCGAAATTCGAGAGGGAAAATGATGCGAATAATTTAATTTCCGAAGGCCGCGGTGACTGTAACCGAACAAATGGAAAGTAGTCATGGATAAGCTGCAGGTGATTGTCACAGTATTATTTAATTCCAATAACAGTGTGTAGTAATATTATCATTACAACATTACAATAAGGTATATTTATTTCTACAACCCTGAATTTAAATAACGCCCGTACTTATTGTTCTCTCTGCTGCTCCATAAGCCTCAAAATATTCATAAATAATTATACAAGGCAAATGGGCTGCCAATTCCTCTAAATCGTAGACTGTCTCTTCAGTCTGATGGTTCAGTTCTTGTATTAAGCTGACATAATATTCAACAGTTGTAAGAGAAACGTTCGGCATGATCTTCGCAAGTAGGTTACGGGGGTTAGTCTTTGACAGTTAGGCAAAACCAAACATTAGATGGACTAATCCATTTTAAATTTTAACAGTGCTCGTTCTCTACACACATTGAAAAAAGGGGATATTAGGTGAGTATTTTTATTTCCTTGTACGAAGTAAAGAAAATTTGTAATCGCGAAAAATTTCGGGTATCATGTTTCAACGAAAATATCCATTTTGACAGCTCTTGAATCCATTCGAACAATTTTTGTTCGTACATTCGGGCAGAATTAAGGATACTGTTTTCCAAACCGTATTGTAAAATGGATTCAAAAGGAATTTTTTTGTGACGTCTGTACGTACGTAAGTACGTACGTGTCTTGCATAACTCAGAAACGATTAAATTTTGTATACCCACCCTTCCTACCAGGCCATTTCTTTCGCAATCCTTGTTCGTATTCATATGCTTCCTATTACAGAAGTGTCTTAAATGAAGAACATATTCATGTTTAAACAAAGACAAATTTAAAACCAAAAATTTGCATAATTTAATAAGCTGTACAAGGATGTCATGTGATGCTCACATATTTTTTAAGATTTCGAAACCTAATGCGAAAAGCTAGGGGGAAATACTCGAATATTTTTAACATTTTCGGGAATTTGTGACAAAAAGCTTCGAAGGAATACGGTGTTAATGTTTTAACAATTCCTTTTATTTCTGTGACAAATTTGCACAAATTGTGAATTTTTGTCAAACTTTTTATATGACTTTTTATTGACTTTTTAGCCACAAGGGTTAGTAATTTCGTTTTGACATTTTTAGTTGATTCCCTTTTCAAACTGTTGCCACTAAATATTACAGCCCTGTAATATATTTAAAGAAATTAAATAATGAAGAATCTGCATAAATGTATGTGATGTACCAGCTTTTGTCAGGAATAAATAGATTGTTGAAGAATCATAAATGTAGTCGTAGCTTAAATTATCAGACGATAAGTTTAAAAAACAGGATCCATTTATTATTGGTCAGGAGAAATAGCAGTTACAAAATCAGATATCCGGAGTAAATAAAAAGAATTACTAATAACTTTTTGTATGAAGTTTACTGCATCGTTACATTTAAAAAAAAAAGCCCCCGATATTCTTTTGCGAGTCCTTTTATAGCCTCTGGAAAGGCGGAGCTTCCAAGAAATGACGTCAGCCTCGTTAGCCAATCCAGTTCGCTTTAAATATTTCCAGAACATTTTATAACTGTACGTGTAGAAAAGGCGGGAAAAACAACTTGGCTACGGCGCTGTGGATTTAATTCCACGTACTTTCAAATAAGAGAACGTCGCCATTAAAAATGAAAAGAACATACAGTTAGAATTTTATTATTACATGTATGTATTTTCCTCGCATTGCGATAAAACAACAGTACCTAGAGCCATCCAATTTTGAATAACATAATCCTCCACCGAATATGGGCATCTGGAAGCCCCTAATTTAGAATCTGGAATTTGATTTATTATGTATTTCATATTTTGTCAGACAATAAAGAACTTTTGATTAAACTCAACGATTTCAAAGCTAGGAGTGGCAGCACTGTACGAAAAAGTCTTCAGCGCGCGAGACTGTGTGTCGGAAATTCTAAAGATAAGCTCATTTTAAAAATGATTTTCCGATATTGCTGTTGAACTAAATTTTATGATTTAAGTACGAAGAACATGATATTTAATAAATAAAGGTAGCACACAAAGCGTTAAAAAAAACACCCCTTTGGGCATAATGTAAAATCTGAAAGCTTTCTTTTTTTTTTTTTTTTTTTTTTTTTGTTGTTGTTGTTGTTGTTGATGTTCTTGTTAACTTATATTAACCTCTCTGTAAATTAGTTATTTGCGCTGCCAGGTGCTTAAAATAGTTACAGCAAAAAGGAAAAAATGTAAATAAAAATAATGATTAAAAATACAAATAATGATTTGAATGAATCTAGCTGATGTCACTTCATGGGTACAGCTAGTGATTCATAATACCTGAAATGAATGCGCGTGGATTGCTTTAAATCACTTAATCAATGAAAAAATAAAATTTAAACAAAAATTAAATGTTTTCTTATGCTTTGTTGGGCGAACAAATTCCCGCATGAAATGTATTTTAATGCGGGCAGTGGCAACACATTTTTTAAATCACTGACTGAGTTTATTAAATTCGAAAGAAAAATAAATACATTGCGTTTCACCGAAGGTTTGTAATCAAAAGTTTCTTAAATTTGCACTAAATATGAAATAAATTTTTAAAAAACTTAAAATTCAAAGTTCGGGCTTCGACAGGCACAGGTGTGAGTGGAGGATTACGTGTCTTCAAAACTGGTTTGCTCTACTGAAAGTTAAAGAATATTAAACTGAAAAGTTAAAGGCTTGAAAGTTAAATAATATCAAACTGTAAAGTTAAAAAATATTAAGTTGAAAATTTAAAGAATATTAAACTAAAAAGTTAAAGAACTGAAAGTTAAAAACGAACGATTTCCAGGTGAACGGTCTGGTTGCATCGTTGGTTTCCAAGATTTCCCCCATGTGAAATGTGAATATGAGCCAGTTTCCTTCAGAAAGTCTTCCACAAAGGCATCTCTCCTCTTAGACTGATAGCCCTAATAGCTTTGCCAAATTCAAATAACCTAACCCCTGACCTAATCTATCCCTTGACTTAGCATTTCCAATCGCTTTCATAATGAGTCTCGCTTTGTTCTCTGAGAAGTTACGATCTTAAGTAGATAATTTCCAACGATTTGCGAACCATCAACCTATGTATATATACATATATATATGTAATAATAAAATTCCATAGTCAAGAATACACTTAAAATTCTAACTGTATGTTCTTTTCATTTTTAATGGCGACGATCTCTTATTTGAAAGTACGTGGAATTAAATCCACAGCGCCGTAGCCAAGTTGTTTTTCCCGCCTTTTCTACACGTACAGTTATAGAATGTTCTGGAAATATTTAAAGCGAACTGGATTGGCTGACGAGGCTGACGTCATTTCTTGGAAGCTCCGCCTTTCCAGAGGCTATAAAAGGACTCGCAAAAGAATATCGGGGGCTTTTTTTTTTAAATGTAACGATGCAGTAAACTTCATACAAAAAGTTATTAGTAATTCTTTTTATTTACTCCGGATATCTGATTTTGTAACTGCTATTTCTCCTGACCAATAATAAATGGATCCTGTTTTTTAAACTTATCGTCTGATAATTTAAACTACGACTACATTTATGATTCTTCAACAATCTATTTATTCCGGACAAAAGCTGGTACATCACATATATATATATATATATATATATATATATAGACACATATATGTAGATGTAATAAAGCTCTTTCACTTGTTAAACTAGAATCTGAATATGATCGTTTTTGTAAATATGAGTCAGTAGGCCATTAGCAAAAACAAAGCGCGATTCGAGAACAGTGTGTTTGGAAACCTTGGACTCAACAAACAGAAAGGAGATTCCAAAGTGAATAGAGTTTAGTTCCATCTGCACTGTTCGAAAAATAAGATACAGAATTTTTTCTCCTTTACTTTGTTTGAAGATAGCATTTTTTCCGAGTATACTGTTCAAAGAATTAAAATAGATGTTTCCCTATTTTCATTGCTCGAAAAATTAAATAGAGATTTTTTTTCCTTTTGTACTGTTCGAGAAATTAAATGGAGATTTTTTTTTCCTTTTGTACTGTTCGAGAAATTATAGATTTTTTTCCCGTTTGTACTGTTCAAAGATAAAATTTTTTCCTCGTTTCTGCTGTTCGAAGAATTAAAAGAACAAGTCCCCATTCGGAATTTTCGAAAAATAAATAAACAAGTTTTTTTTTCCGTTTATATTTTTCGAATAATTAAAAAAATGTACCCCGTTTGCACTGTTCGAAAAATAAATACAGATGTTTTTTTCGTTTGCACTATAAGGTATTTTCTCTCTCCTTTTCCGCCTGCAGCCCACCAGCGCCCGAGCGGTAAAACCGCTGAACACTGGTAGTTCGGTCCGAGGTTCGAATCCCGCGAACGGGCTGGCTGCACGGGCGTTTTCGTGGTTTTTCCTCATGTGTAACGTGTATACGAGCCAGTTTTCCTTAGAAAGTCCTCCACGAAAGATCCCTCCCCTTAGGTAGACAGCCCTAGCGTGCTTTGCCGTATTGTCAATACACCACCACTACACCACCTTTTCCGCATGTGTTTCCGGGGTGTAATTGGAAGCATAATCGAGACGTATTCGAAAGGTCCAGGGTTCTTCTAGTCCCGGCGAGAGCATTGCACATCTTTCACGCCTCCTGCTTCAAAAAAGCCTAGTGACTCTGCAAGTGGCGCCCGAACTAAAGGGTAGTGGAAGATAATTTGTCGTCTCCAGGATTTGGTGTCCCTAATCCCCAGTCGCCCTCTAAAAAAGGGGGTGTATATAAGGTATTTTCTCCCTTCTTTCTGCATACCTTCCTGGTGTAATTGGAAACATACCCGATGAGTATTCGAGAGTTCCAGGGTTTGAGTTCCGGCGAAAGCACTGCACATTTTTCATCTGTCCTGCTTCTGGAAAGTCTAATGACTCTACAGTACTTTCCGAAGTACTAAATACAGAATTTTTTCCTGTGTCTACTATTCGAAGTTTTTAAATTTATATTTTTTTCCCCGCTCGCAGTGTTCGAAGAACTATTTCTAATGCTCGAAGAATTAATAGAATTTGTATTTATTTGAACTATTCGAAGAATTCAATATGGAATTTTTCCTGTGCCGTTTAAAGAATCAGACGTTCCTTACTGACATTCTCTACTACGCTTTCTGAGACATTTTTGGCGCTTTCTAATGAATTTTTGATATATCGTCAGTCGTACAGCCAGTGGCCCACCAGCGGCCGAGCGGTAAAGTCGCTGAACACTGGTAGTTCGGTCTGAGGTTCGAATCCCGCGAACGGGCTGGCTGCATGGGTGTTTTCGTGGTTTTCCCCATGTGTAACGTGTATACGAGCCAGTTTCCCTTAGAAAGTCCTCCACGAAGGCATCCCTCCCCTTAGGCAGATAGCCCTAGTGTGCTTTGCCGTAATTAAATACACCATACACCGTACAGCCAGTGACGGATTGGTCAAGACCGTTGAATACGGGTAATTCGACCTAATTAGGGTTTGACCTCATGTGAATGGTCTTGCTGCATGTACCATTAATATGAGTCAGACGAATATTGTAAACAATGTTGATATAAATCTGGTATTGACTAATCATGGGAGTTTTCCGGCTTATTTTAATCGGTTCCATCTACAGAATAATGATAAGTGCTTAATTTGTGATAAGTTTGGGGACGCCAGGCACTTCGTCGATGAATGTACGCTTACCCGGATTGCAAGAGAGAAATATAAAAAGAATTTTAAGGAAGATTTTAAAAGGAACTATTCAAACTTGAAAGATTTTGCAGAAACAGTAATGAAGATTATAAATACGAACAAAGATAGAATTAGCATTCGGTACTGAGACTCAAATTTTGTAATTTATATGTTTTTCTTATATTTTTTTTTGGGGGGGGGATTCCCTTTTCTTGATCATACGGCTGGCTTGTGCCGGCTAGGTGGATCGGGGCTCTGCCCTCATAATGATAATGAGTCAGATTCTTTCAGAAAGTCCTTAACGAAAGTCTCTCTCCTTTTTGGGCAGAGAGCCCTCCTACGTTTGCCATATGCAAATAACCTATCTCTCAATTCAGCAGCTCCAATCATTTTCATAATGATTTTTGCTTTGTTCTTTCGGAAATAACGATTTTAAGTGGATAATTTCCGATGATTGGTGAACCATCAAATTCATTTCTTTTTCAAGTAATAAACCTCTTTCACCTGCTAAACTAGAATCTGAATAAGCGATCTGACTGTAATTCCTGTTTTTGTAAATTTGAGTTAATAGGCCATTTGCAAAAACAAAATCCGATTCAAGAAGAATATGTTTGGAAACCTTGGACTGAGTAAACAGAAATGGGATTCCGATGTGATTGAATTTCTTCATCGGGTTAAAAGGGGAATTGTCCCTCCCCCCCCTCAGACCCCCGGAAGCACACTTGGAATGGAGGTGATCTCTTACATTTCGGAATGAGCTCTTTCCGGACGATGTTGTATTTTCGGGTGAAGATGATCCGTGTCAAGGATTTCTACACCGTGTTTTGGCAACAACGGAACTGTGACATCATCTATTTCAAGGGGATTTTCTTGAAACATACAACAGCCGTGATATCAAACATGATATCGCAAATTGATAACACACCTTTGAATCCGTGTTGCACCAATCATTTTATGAGATACTCAGTCTTGTTTGGGGAAATAAGGTTATACCCCACGATGGTCAAAAGAAAGACGAGCTTGGCACTTAAACCAACACTGTTTAGGAACCCAGAAAGCTTCAGATCATGTTGTCAGAAATATTCATTATTTTATTATCTTCTCTTTTGGAAACGGGAAAAGGAAGCATTCTCGTTTTTAAAAGTGAAAACTTAATAACGGAGATCACGTTAAAGGGATCTAGAAACGCTGTGCCTGAGATCACATGCTATCATAATCGAACCCCGAGTGAAACTAGGAAAAAAATTTAATTTTTGATTCGGGATAAAAATCGAAAGTAAAAGGATTTATTTTCTAAACCCCAAATCCATTTCCTTTGGATCTGCATTTACGTCAGAAGACATCATGTAAAAATCTGACGTAGACACTACATGATTTCCTTGTGTGGCCTGTTAAGGTTTCTGCATTTTATTTAAACTTATTTCCTAGAATTTCATTCGAGATATTTTTTTCATTCAATTAATTCAGTTCTCACTTCGTGGGAAAGCAAAAATACTTAAAAACCCAAAACATCTTCATTAATAAATGTAAAATACAGAAAAGCATAAAACACCAGATACAATTTAAAAAAAAACAATGTTTACAATTAAAATTAAAGTAGCATTTCGGCTAGTGGGCAAGAAGGCGGAATTTTCGGAGGAAAAGGGAGGTGCACAACTGCATGTTATAGCAGTCCCATATACAAAATTTGAAAGTTCTACGGCTACTCGTTCTTGAGTTATACGAGATACATACATATTTACGTACGTACGTACGTACAGACATCAAGGAAAAAATATCTTCTGAATCAATTTTAAATCCATTTTACAATCCCTTTTTGTCAAAAACAGTCCTTTATTCTGTCCGTACGCACAAATGTCGTGCAAAAAATCTTTGAAATTTTGTCGAGGTCGGTTAAAGTGGATATTTTCGTTGAAATATGATACTAGAAATTTTCGCGATTCCGGTACTTTCTGTACTTCGTACAAGAAAGTAAAACTAAAAACTCAGTGGCGTAACAGCCCTAATGGGCCAAGACCTACAGTGCCCGAAATATGCTTTCTTGACCGTGGGCCCGGGGTAGATACGCATGCCCTGAACAAGTGGTCAGCTTGTCGCAGCACCCCCAGTGCTTAGTCCCCAAGCGAACTTGGTACTCATTTTATCGACCCAAGTGATGGAAATCAAGGCATGAAAGGCTGAGTCGACCTTGCCCAGCCCGGGAATCGAACCCCGGACCTGTGGTGTTGCTGCGCGATGCGCTAGCCACTGCGCCACCGGGACTCCAAGAAAGTAAAAATTTCCTAATTTTTTTAAGGAAAAATTGCCTATTTCTCTGGGGGAAAAAATGTTGCCCACTTTATGTATGTTTTTTTAAAGAAAAATCTTGTATATTTCTGTTAGGGGAAGCAAATGTTAGCAACTCCCTTTAAGAAGAAAAAGAAATATTATATTTAGGGCGGAGGGAAATGCGGTCTGCTTCTTTCAACGGGGTGTTAACTACTGCTCTTAGGGAAGAAGAAACCTTCATTACTTCTTTAAAAAAAAAGCCTGTATGTACGTACAGTAAGACCCCGCTTAACGCTGTTTCGGTTTAGCGCTCTTTTATTTCAACCCGGGGATTCTCCGAAATTGCGCGCAGCGCTAGGTTTCCAAATAACATATCCGAAACAGTGTAGTTGTGTTTCTTGCTTTTTATCATTTGAAACAACATTTGTTGACATTATTGTAAGTTTAAATTTGATATATAATACTATAAAGATTAATAATACAGTGACAAATATTATGATCTTTAGTTTTTATCGTGGGTGATAATACGAGTAAAACACAAGAAAAGAAAGCAACCAGAAAAAGGCATTTCACTGGAAACTCAAATGCAAGTGATTAGAAGATCAGATTCCGGTGAACGTCAATCTCAAATTAGCGCTGCATTGATTTTGGAAACTTCAACAATAAGGACAGTTCTTAAGAATAAAAAAAAAATATCGTCATCGGCAACTGCAACTACGTCCAGCTCTGCAACTAGAATTACCCGTTCTAGAAATAACATTATAGAGGAAATGGAAAAACGACTGTCTATATGGATTGACGACGAAATTGAACGCAATATGCCATTAAGCCAATCTATCATAATGCCTTCTTGACAAAAAGGCAGAAAATTGGAAACCCAGAATAGACTGAATGATCTGACTGAGAATTTTATTTGTTTTTAAAAGTATATGCGTTTATATTGTTTTTATTTTTGTAAGAAATAAATGTTTGATTTTATTTTTATTAAAAAAACATTATTAAATTTAATGCCTAACCATTTTTTATCCGTCTTTCCCTAACCCCATTATTTACATGTTAAGATAGTCTCGCTTAGCGCTGTTTCGCATTACGCTCTACTTCGATGGAACGTATCCCCCGCGTTAAGCGGGGTCTTACTGTACATATGTATGTATCTTCATTTCTATTTTTAAAAAAAGTGCTGTCCACCTTTTGTAGGAAAAAACAATATTATTTAATTATTTTAAGAAAAAATATGTTGCTTACTGTTTTTAAGGATAAAATACTCTTTTGAGAAAAATAAGGTACTCATTTCTTTTACGATCAAAAATGATCCCTGTTTTGTTTAGGAAAAATTTTGAGAATTCCTTTTGAGAGAAAAACATTTCCAACTTTTTTTAAAGCGAAAAAAAAATGTTACCCACTTATTTTAAGCAAAATACTATTGCGTAGTTTTTCAAAGAAAAAAGATTTTGAGTAGTTGTTTCAGAAGAAAAGTGTTGCCAACTTCTTTTAGGAAAAAGAAAAAAGTTGCGAACTCCTTTTGAGGTAAAAAGAAAATCGTACCTGCTTTTTTAAGGGAAAACAAAATGTCTACTTCTTTCAACGGTGTTAACTACTATATACTTTGACGATGAGGGCTGACTAATTCTTTACGTCTTTCAAAAAAAAATGTTGCCAGCTTTTTCTCTTTCATTAATAAAAAAACTATTGCTGACATCTTGCAGAGGGGGGGGGGAAATTTACCTCTTTCTTTTATAAAAAAAATTACTGGCTATTCTTTTTAGCGAAAAAAGAAATTTTGCCTAATTTCTTTAGAAAAACAAATGTTGCATACTTTTCTAAGTTTTTCCCGTTATCATCTGCAAACATTTTACTTTCTTACTATTCAACATATTATTTGCCTTTTATGGAGTCGTTTAATGTTTCTCCTTTTAGATGTCTAGTAGATAAAGAACAGCTTCTTTTGTAAAGGGCAAGTGGATAGAAGGAAAATTAAATTGCTATTGGTTTTACTAAAATGTGTCACAAAGTTGTAACATGTTTAAATTACAATTATATGTTTAGATCTTCGAATATTATAAAGAAAGAACATTAAAGCGAAGGAAACTATTCTATTTAATTTCTTGAACATTCACCCCCCCGCAAAAAAAATGGCTGTTCGGAGTTTAATTTGCCAAATAGTGGAGTGTCACAAAAGTTTTAAAAACTCCACACTTTTATAATTTAAGATATAGCGTTTAAGTATTGTTATACATCTTTGTAGCCCATATAGACTACGTTTCTCGAATCTCACTTTTGTGTCGATTTATTTTTGTTGTGGTGCTTTCATTTTTCAAATAACTAGCCGCTGGCCTGACCAGCCGCCTAAAACTTTCAATAGCGTAAACCTAAACCCAAATATGTGTTTCTGAAAGTCCAAATTTGGAATTTCGAAATATATATTTCTTATTTTGTAAACTTTTAATGAATTTTTGATTAATAAGCTCAATATTTAAAGTGAACAAACAACACTATACGGAATAAAACATTGTTAACTCCAGCTCGCGAGGCTATCTATCGGATAAGATATGCTGTTTTTAAATATTTTATGATTTTTCTTGTTGAATCGAATTTTATGCGGCATAGTGCCAAGAACATGATATTTAATATAGAGAGATAAACACGCGAAACTTTAAACATAAAAGACAAAAAGTTTTGTAAATTCATCTTAGTAAGTAAACTGAGCGTTGATATGGCGAACTGAGAAGAGACCGAAAAATATAGAAACGTATTTTAACAACATTTAACATTGCATCATTAATTCTAAACATATGCTGCTTTTAAAATTTTAAACGTTTTTTCTATTTGATTGTATATGTCGTAATTGCAAAGAAAGTTACGCTTAATAATATAGCTAAAAAGACAAAAAAGAAATGGGTTAGGGTGAGTGAGTGTAACAGCAGGCTGAAGGTCTGCAAACTCAATGACAGAGTAAAAAACCTTAACAAATCCTTTTGAGCGATCATTAAAATCTGAACCCTTTCAGATTTTATTTATTTTATATTCGCTACATCATTTGTTTAATAGTAATGCGTACTTGAACGCTGGGTGAAAATATTAGTGATACGAGCAATAAAAATTGAACTGATAAAACATTGAGGTTTGAGACTGACATCGCCTCTTGTGTTACAAAGTTCCGTATTTCCTTTTTCGAATTCTCGTTGGAGGGTTTTCAAAACCAAATAAGCAATTCTGTGATTAATTTTTCAAACAATACCGAAAACCAACATATCCGTGTTCAATGTTTCGAAAACACTACAAAGACAAAAAAAAAAAAAAAAAAAAAAAAAAAAATCTGTTTAATTTTTCAAACAGTATAAAGAAAGAAATAACTCTCTATATAAACCTTTGAACGGTACCAAGAATAAAAGGCTTCGTGTTTAATTCTTCAAATGATAAAAATAAAAGTGAATTCTGTTCGAGATAGAAGTGCGTTTAATACTTCTAATCATAAAACAAAGAAATATCCGCGTATTTAATTCTTCGTGTAGTAAGAATTGCATTCAGTTCCATGTTTAATTCTTCGAATAAAAAAGCGAACAATACAGCCAGTTCGCTTCCCTGGTACCAAACCCGGGCCAAACTCCCAGTATTCAGCGGCTTAATCACTCTGCTTCTGGTGAGGTTGTCTGTGAGGTTATTTTGTTTTGAGTCTACGGTTTTTTCCCCTTTCCAGTGTACAACTCCATTGTTCCTTAGGAATAAAAGTATACAGTCAATTCCAGTCCTCTTTGTCAAAACTGTTTACCCGCCGATCCCTTTGAAGTGGCCAGGCACCCACGTCCATCCCCACTGCCATCCATACCTTACCCAACATCCATCCCCACTGAACCTTATGCGGCTTCATAGAGAGTTAAACCTATCTGGTTAATATGCTGGTACAATACCTGTTCGATTCTGTAACAGAATCTAATGCCTCATGCTCTTTTACTTGTTTACCTTATACAGAAACTGAAATCCTGTTTGACCATCGTGATAATAGTTCTTCCGTATCCAACTGCGAAGACTTCGTTTTTATAGTTGAAACTGGTGTTACATTTTACATTGCTACGGACTGACTTGACTTCTCGTTCAGAACATCACAAATCTAAAGTAATACCACGTGGAAAGTGAAATAATTTTGAAAATATGTGTGTTAAGCGGACGTGTGGCAAGAAGTTAAGACCAGCAATACCTCAGACACATCTGGCAAATAAATACATAGGTGCTGGTCTAGCTTTTGCCTGTACCTATCCCGGAATGTGCGAAGATGTTCTGAAGACGTCAAGAATATCTTGAGGATTTCGCCATTTGACATTCTGAGGATATTAGTTAAATGTATGTACATTTTCCTGAGAAATTTCGTCTAAAACATTCCAGTGATAGTTATTTTTGAATTATTTTAGAGAATTGTTTCTTTTTTTTCTTTCTTTTTTTTTTTTTAGTCCAAAGGGATTTGAGTCCCGACGGACTATTACTTTCGTTTTGGCATTTTGCGTCGGACTCCTATAAATGTCGGTTCACTTTTCAAACTGTTGCCACAAAATGTTAGAGTCTCGCATTATATTTGAAAAAATTAAATAATGAAAAATCTGCATAAATATATGTATATTTCTCGCATTGTGATAAAATAACGCTACATAGAGCCATCGAATTTTGAATGACGTAATCCTCCAACGAATATGAGCATGTGGAAGACAAAATTTGAAATTTGGAATTTGTTTTATTATCGATTTCCTATTTTGTAAAACTTTAACGAATTTTTGATTAACAAACTCAAGGGTTTCAAAGCGAGCAATGGCAACGGTTGTGCAGAAAAAAAACATTTCTTATCTGCAGCGCGTGAGTCTCTGTATGGGAAATTCTAAAGATATGCTCATTTTAAAACTATTTTGAGATATTGCTGTTGAACTGGATCTTATGGTTTAAGTGCGAAGAATATGATATTTAATAAAGAAAGGTAACACACAAAATGTTAAAATACGCCCCTTTGGACATAATTGCCATAAAATGTTAGAGTCCTGCATTATATTTGAAGAAATTAAATAATGAAAATCTGCGTAAATGTATGTATATTTCTCACATTGTCATAAAATAACGGTACATAGAGTCATCGGATTTTGAATAACGTAATCCTCCAACGAATATGAGCATGTGGAAGACCAAATTTGAAATTTGAAATTTGTTTTATGATCGATTTCCTATTTTTTAAAACTTTCACGAATTTTTGATTAACAAACTCAAGGATTTCAAAGCGAGCAATGGCAACGTTGTGCAGAAAAAACATTTTTATCTCCAGCGCGTGAGTCTCTGTATCGGAAATTCTAAAGATATGCTCGTTTTAAAACTATTTTGCGATATTGCTGTTGCACTGGATCTTATGGTTTAAGTGCGAGGAACATGATATTTAATAAAGGAAGGTAACACACAAAATGTTAAAAAAACGCCCCTTGACGTCCCTGGACGTAATTTAAAATCTGAAACATTTCAGATTTTTTTTCGTGATTTTATTTATTTATTTATTTATTTTTTTTTTCTTTTTTAGAATTTGCTATAGGATAGGTTGAGGATATATTGCATTGCGATATTAAGCAGTCCAGAGGCTCAATGTTAATTATTGAGATATTTCGTGACGTCTTGAGAATATGAGAGGAGTTTGTAGCTGGTAATGCTCGATACAAATATTGTGATATCAAGCCTTCGGGGAGATGTCCTATGGATATTCTCGAGATATGTTAAGTAGAGTTTTAAACTTACAAATCATACCATATACATTTGAGGAGAATAAACGAGAACGTGCTCGGGATGCACTGAAGTGTCATTAACACCCTGATAACGTGTTTCGAAAATCCAGAGTATATTCTTAGATGACTTTAGGACATGCCTTGATCCTGTAAGCAACGTCTTTAGGATATCCGGAGGGTATTTTTATACTCTTTCTGACTATAAAGGTACATTTTTCTCTGATCTTCGTATTCTTTTTCTTTCCTGGGATGCTTTTTCTTTAAATCCTCACATCTCGTACATCTCTCCATGGAACGTCGCGAGAATGTCTTGGGGAGGTACCAGTATATGACATTACGTACGCTAATGAATGTGTATAAGAGGTTGAGGAGGCTATTCCGCGTATAGTAAGTATATAAATCATCGCAACATCTCGTGTTTAGTTGGAGGGTCCTAGGGAGTATGTCTTGGAGAACTAGAACGTAACATCAAGCACCGATAGATTAGGAAGATTCGAGGATGTATTAGGGAATATTGCAGGATATATCGAGAACATTAAATACAGTCAATATTCAATACACTATTCAGAGGAAATTGCCAGGACGTCTTGGGGATATACTGGAAGGTGACGTCAGACATTGAGAAGAAAGTGTTGGGGAAATTTAGAGAATATTCTGAGATGCCTCGAGGATGTGCGCTGAGCCTGTAAGCAATACCTTCAGTATAATCTAAAGGGAATTTTCCTGCTATCTTGTACTGTAAAGTGACACTTCTCTCTATTCTGCGAATTGTTGTGCCTTTCTGGGAATGGATAAAAGGACATTAGGTAATGAAACAAGGAGCCTCGTTCGGGCGGGCGGATCGAGAAAGTTCGCACACCATTTGCACAAAAGACTCGACGATCCTGAACTCCGTTAATCACGAGCCAGTAACCCAGACCGGCCCTTCACGACCGCCCATTTGCATGTTCTTGTTCAAGTGAGGAAGCCAAGGTGAGACAACGCCATCATGAAAACAAGTGTTGACGATGATGAAGTTTCGAGGCGGGATGGATTTGCAGAAATAATTATATATCTGCCACAACCTGTTATTTAAAAAAATAAATTTAATATTACAAGGATAATTAACCTTTGCCGACAAGTTCTGCCAGTAAAGCCTAGATAGCAGGTGTTACTGACATTGGCTTAACTCTTAGCGATAGTGAAATTTATTACTAACATCAAGTCATTCAAATCCTATTTATGATTATTGATACTATTTATGACTATTGATGATTATTCATGACTATTGATGATTATTAATGACTATTAATGATTATATGAGCTGTTTAATATTTATGAGCTATTAAATATTCTGTGAACTACAATTGCATACTGTGACTATTACTGTATGCTGTGTGTTATTAGATCAAAATTATAGACCAAATTGCTACCGCTCGAAGCACTAAAAATACAACATGTCACAAATATAAAAAACACCTAGGGCCTTGTTCCTGCTATTGAATCTTAGTACAGGAAGGGTGATAACTTTTCTTTTACTAAGATTTAATAAATGCCATCGGGATGACTTCAGATTAGTTTCGACTATAAGTCTTCAGGTCCTATGTCATCTCGATGAAGAGTTACAATCATTCATCAAGTCAAAGCTGTCGATGAATAGTCTAAACTCTTATTGCAGAGGCCTAGTTTAACATATATATTTGCCATTTTGTAAGCCTTTTCCGTGAGTCAGATGACTCACTTTAAGTGACAGTTCAACATATGTATTTGCCCTTTTGTAAGCATTTTCAGTGAACCAGATGGCGCACTTTAGGTGACGGTTCAACATTTATATTTGCCATTTTATAAGCTGCCCTTTTGTAAGCATTTTCAGTGAGAAAGGTGACGCACTTTAGATAACGGTTCAAAATATATTTTTGCCATTTTGTAAGCTTTTTTTCAGTGAGCCAGGTAACGCACTTTAGGTAACGGTCCGAAATATATATTTGTCCTTTTATAAGCTTTTTCACTGAATAAGATGACGCACTTTAGGTGACGATTCAACACTTATATTTACCATTTTGTAAGCATTTTCAGTGAACCAGATGACGCACTTTGGATAACGGTTCAAAATATATATTTGGCATTTTGTAAGCTTTTTCAGTGAGCCAGATAACTCACTTTAGGTAAAGGTCCAAAATATATATCTGTTCTTTTGTAAGCATTTTCAGTGAACCAGATGACGCACTTTAGGTGACGGTTCAACACTTATATTTGCCATTTCGTAAGCTGCCATTTTGTAAGCATTTTCAGTGAGCCAGATGACGCACTTCTCGGTTCAAAATATATATTTGGCATTTTGTAAGCTTTTTCAGTGAGTCAGATGACGCACTTTAGTTAACGGTTCAAAATATATATTTACCATTTCGTAAGCTTTTTCAGTGAGCCAGATAACTCACTTTAGGTAAAGGTCCAAAATATATATCTGTTCTTTTGTAAGCATTTTCAGTGAACCAGATGACGCACTTTAGGTGACGGTTCAACACTTATATTTGCCATTTCGTAAGCTGCCATTTTGTAAGCATTTTCAGTGAGCCAGATGACGCACTTCTCGGTTCAAAATATATATTTGCCATTTTGTAAGCTTCTTTAATGAGCCAGATAACGCACTTTAGGTAACGGTTCAAAATATATATTTGCCCTTTTGTAAGCATTTTTAGTGAACCAGATGACGCACTTTAGGTGACGGTTCAACATTTATATTTGCCATTTTGTAAGCATTTTCAGTGAGCCAGGGAACGCACTTTAGATAATGTTCAAAATATATATTTGCCATTTTGTAAGCTTTTTCAGTGAGCCAGATGACGCACTTTAGATAACGATTCAAAATATATATTTGCCATTTTGTAAGATTTTTCAGTGAGCCAGGTGACACACTTTAGGTGACGCTTCAACATATGTATTTGCCATTTTGTAAGAATTATCAGTGAGCTAGGTGAGGCAGTTTAGGTACGCTTTACGTGACTTCTAAAGCTAGTTGACTCACTTTAGAAACACCGGAGACTCATCCAAAATCTTGAATATTATCATCGGAGACTTTCCAAAATCTTGAACGGAGATTACATTCCATTATGTTATGCTACGTTTCATTCATTATCTCCGTTCAATATGCAACAAATGTTGCCTCTAAACTAAGCAGAAGATCTTTAACTTCTATCGATCACGGTGTCATTCACTTTTGCTAGCGCATTGCTGGTTTCATTTCTTTTTCTTTATGAATTTCAGAGCAACAGAAAAAATGCTTAAATCTGGGAGCTTCTTCTGTTAGTACCTATATGACTATGAGTATTATTAAACCCGTCTTTTAGCATGACCCCAGTAAATCAGGTACTGCTATGAAAGTAATGCAATACTGAGACGATTTGTGGTCTTTAGTTAAATAGTCTAACGTATGTAACTTTAAGTCATATTCTTATCATTTTCTTATCGTCGTTGAATAAATAACTGTCCGTGTGATAAAATTTCACTATCTTCTCATCCAATATCACAGACAGTCTGAAATTAGAAAAATAAGGTTATAAATTTAACAAATACCCTTGCCGTGATTCGATTCCAATTACATCGCGAAAACACGTCGTAAAGAGGAAGAAAATATCTTGCAATGTTACCATTTCATAAAGCATAAAATTTTTAATTTGTTGTTACATTTTAGAGCCATTAGGTATTTTTTGGAAGCAGAAAAAATGAAAAATATGCAACGCCTTCGCCGGGAATCGAACCACGGAACTCTGGAATACGCGCCCAGCTTGCAAACCACCACACCACGAAGGTATGCCAAGAAGGCGGGAGAAATACCTTATATACTCCTTCTTTTAAAAGGCGACTGGGGTTTTTTGGGGACCCAGTCGCCAAATCCTGGGTAAGGAGAATCATCATCCAACACCCTTTTTAAATCCAACACCCTTTTTAGTTCGGGCGCCAGTGTAGAGACATTGGGTATTTTTTGGAAACAGATGAAATGAAAAATGAGCAACACCTTCGCCGGGAATCGAACCGCAGACCTGTGGAATACGTGCCCAGCGTGCAGATTACCACACCACGAAGGCATGCTAAGAAGGCGGGAGAAAGACTTTATAACATTTAATCAACTGATTCTTGAAGAAA
The DNA here is from genome assembly GCF_044657685.1 of Stegodyphus dumicola. Classification (NCBI taxonomy): domain Eukaryota; kingdom Metazoa; phylum Arthropoda; class Arachnida; order Araneae; family Eresidae; genus Stegodyphus; species Stegodyphus dumicola. The sequence goes on along the minus strand of NC_140769.1, from coordinate 264,903,432 downwards.
TTGAGTAATTCATTTTCTGCGCTAGATACGCTTTAATTTTATCTTAACCTGCATGGCAATTACCAGCTTTCAGTATGCTGGCAATTATTATGATGTAAGATTCTTAATTTGTCTTTCAAATTTAATTATTTTACACTACTTTTATGAAACTCGGGTATTTAAATCCAACAAATGCACTTTTTAGTAACAAGAATCTCCTTTGTTCTTTTAAACCGTGGTCTAAAACTCAAAATGCATGCTAGCCCGCATGCGTGACCTGAAAGCAGCTGGGACCAGACTTCCTTTTAAATAAAACTTCAGACTAAATTTGAAATAACTAAATAAATTGCAATTTAATTTCAATTTTCACATACGAAATATTTATCAAAGCATTATAATAAATATAAATAAAAATAAAAAAAAACGCAAAGGAATCGTGTTTATTTTTTTATCTATAACAAATTTCTGTTGGGTAGGGCATTTTCTTTTTATTATTATTAATTAAGTTTTCTTATAATTTTTGCCTTTATTGCCAGTTTCACTTTCGTCGGCTGTCACCAGGATGCATATCAGTTTATGTATTTAAAGTAGAATAGTTTTTGAGTTTAAGATAGAGTTTGTGGCAGCGATCGCTGACCGCTTTGTTATTACTTCTTCCAGCTTCTGAATTGCTTGTATTAGACGAAAATAGTTATAAGTAAAGAATTAAAGGCACTAGTTATGATTATTCATAATAGTTACAAATAATAGTTTATGAACAGAGTATAAAATTTGATTATTCATTTTAGCTAGGGATACTAGTTTATGGATAATGGTTATCATTAAATTAATGATTAAGGGTAATAGTTATGGTATGCACGGGTATAAACGGGTAATAATTCTTAAGACTTTTCATGTTACATTATACAAAATTCGTAACAATATTACAAAATTCAGACTTTGAATTGCACGCGCACAAGCAGAGTGCTACTTAGTGTTCAAAACTGGTTGGCTCTGGGTAACGCTTTTATTCCGATATGTGAAAAACACTCATGCATTAACCACTTGCGCTACGACTAAACTTCACGGTTGCGGTGCCGTGCGCTACAATATAAAACCCCTATCACATACGATATTTGTTGCCGGAACAAAAGGTTTGGTGGAACAGTTCTGAGAAACAACAGCCAACTCTATAATGGTCTTGAAGCGTAAAAGTCACGTGATCAAGATGGTCGATGTATTTTTGTGGTAGTGTGTGGTTGTGAACCCGTGGTCGTGGATTTTTTGGATGTATATTTTGCTATTAAGTGATTTTAAATCACTTATGCTAAGGTAAATAATATTTTTATCTATACTTCGTTTTATACTTTTTTAATTTTTAGATTTATTTGGGAAAATTTGTAGCTGTTCTCAATCCTATTCAAGTATTTCGTTTTAACATAACATCGAATACATTAGTTTGGACGTTTCGCGTAGTGTTGTTTTGAATATTTGTTTGAAATAGTAAACTAGGAATTCCTTGTTTTGATTATTTCTTTCTAATAGAATATTTGACAGTCTATCCCAATAAAAGAAACTTTATCACCACAAACATTTCAGGCATTAATAACAATTACAGAAGCATTCATTCAATTGATTCCACATTTGTTTTAAAAGTATGAAGCTGAATACATATTGTTAGGAAAATTTCAAACTGATGCTACGGAATCTCGTTTTGGAATCTATCGGCAAATGTCAGGTTCAAATTATTAAATAAATTACCTACAATTATTAGAAAGTGAGAAGAAGCTTCATTTTAAAAACAATATTATAATTTCAATCAAATATGAATGTCCCTTTTACCATATTATGATAAGGATTCTATCTTTACTTTTGCGAATATTAATTGATTATTCAAATTTACTAATTAATGATTTTTTATAGAAAATGTTTCTTCTGATATTTTAGCAGTGCTAGTTTATGTTTCAGGTTATGATGCCATGAAAAAATTAAGGGTGATAAAATGCAATATTTGACGGGACTGGTTGCAAAGTATTCATTCAGTAGATACAGCAGATGATATTTTTGGTTTTCTTAAAGAATTAGATAAGGGGGAAATTAAAAATTTTCCATCTGAAGTTACTCTATTAAAATCTTCAACTGTATATTTCTTGTTTGGTGAAATTCTTAAAAACATGGAAAATACATTTCTTATGCCAGGAAAGCAAATGGATATTTTATGTAAGTTATCTTGGATACGGTTATTACACCATACAGTTACTTTAATTTAACAGATTCTTGCACTTGTGGAATGACTTTACAAACTCGGTTAGAAAATATGTTTGATAACTTGTAAAATAATGTTAAATAATTATGCAAAATATAAAAATGACAAAATCAATATAAAATGTTCATATAAAAATGTTAAAAAATTTAATTAATTTCAGTTAATAACTCAATTGTTTATTTTGATTTATGCTTTGTTTCTGCATAGATTATGTATAATATGTAGCATGTATGTGTATGGTACAGCTTCAAGTTTTATGAATTTATTTTTAATAGTGGAATAGACCTGTAATTTGGATAAATCACTTAAAAAAAAACCAAGCCTAATCACTTACCTCTTGGATGGTTTGGAAAAAGTGATTTTGATTGGAATTTGATTTAAATTGGAACTAGTACAAATAGATGGCTGTCATTTTTTATGAATGCAATTAGCATTTAGTTCTTTGATATTTGAAAGATTTATTTATAGTACAACATGCATGTAAGTTCATCTTTATATTCAAATTTTCTAGCATTTAAGGAATTTTAATTCATTTCCTTGTTTTGATAAAATTGAGATATGCAGATTTTATTAGTGAATGGAGTGAAGAGAGATGACTATGGGGATGACTATGGGTATTTGTCTTCTAAAAATTTATATAGCTGATGCGATGGTAGCGGCATGGAGTTTTACAAAATAATTCTTCCCTTAATATTTATTTTACTAGTATGAAAATCTAAAATTTACATTCATAAATCTATTGAATTTCCCCCTTATGTGGATTTTATATTATTTTGACAATAAATTTGATTCAGATTACGTAAATGGATTTCATTTTTATCAAAATTACATAAATGAAGTTCGCATGTGGTGATTCTCAATGATATTTTTAGTTACATAAACGAAGTACAAATTGTTTTAAAAATTATTGAAGATATACATTTTTACCGCCTTTAAAAATATTGCAGTATGAAAAATTGGTACTTTTCCGTTTCGCCGGCGCAAATCTCGCCAAGCAGACTTTATTGGCGACAACATACAGTATACACATAAAAAATATTTAAAAAATGTTAGTTCTAAGAATTCTTTTTTTGAAGACATAAACATTTTAATATCGCTTAAAATTTTATAAAAAGCCAATAAATAAAGACAATAAATTTGTGAAAAGATATTAATTTAAGAATTTTACTATACTTTTATGGTTCAACATCCTGATTCGCCGGTTCATATCACGTGACCCCAAGCGATTTCATCTCACGTAAACTACTCTACAAAAATCTAATGCTCTCAGCAATTATCTACATTAATTTCAAGTTAAATCTTAATTTGGAACACAAGTTTAAATGCAAGAAATATTTCAATTCGTACGAATAGCTTACTCAGAAATTATGTAAAACTGCAGTGCTTTACTTCGCTAATGCATTCTCATTAGAACTGATGAATTTAACCCTTGACTTTACCTTTTATATTTTCGGCTTCGGGTAAGCGCTGTGATTGCATCCTAATTGACTTAATTACCGAAAATGGCCTTAGACATAAAACTTAACTATCTGATAAAAATTATGTGTAATTATATGCCAGTATTGAAAGAAACAATCAATCTGGTAAGAAAAACCTGCGACTTGTTTTGAAAATGAGGCGTAAAAGGTTACCAGCGAGAATATTCCGTTTGGCATTGGTTGTACCATTATTGGCGACTTTATCGCTTGCGCCGGCAAAACGGAAAAGTACCGAAAAATTTAATGTAAATCATACGACCTACTCACGTTTATTAATTTATATTTATTTTAAGACAAACTATTATTTTGGTAAACTTTAACTCCGGGATTAGGGTAAAGAGAAAGAGATCGACTATTTCGATCACGTGACCTTCCGAAACTGATTTCGCTTCAAGGCCATGATACAGTCAGCTGTGTGAGAAACGCTCTTTGGCGAAATAGGGTTACCATCTTCACTTCGTAAACAGGCTGAAAGCCAAACAAGAATCAGTTATCGCTCAGATTGGCGAAAGTGACGTCTCCTTTCAAGTGACGTTTGCTCCTTCGTGTTGTTTTGCATCGCTCACACTCTTTACGTTACAAGCGATAAAGTGTCTCATTTACGCCGCTCCGCGTCTGCGAGTGCGATCCAGAGCTGTAACTCGAGAAATAAACTGTCTGAAATTAATCAATTTCTTGACTTATTTAATAACTTCGGACGAATGGTAATTCGCCTTTTTATTATCAACTTATTTATTTAGCTTTCTAAACATTACAAAAAGAATAACATTCCGTGAGTTATGAAGTTTAGAGCAATATATAAAAAACATAACTGTTGCCACAAAAAATCTACATTATAATGAACATATTAAATTATTGTGTATTTACCGAGTTCGTGCACGTTCCTAAGCATAAACAATCTCGTTGTTAGGCGACGTGTGCACTGCGTTATTTTCATTTTTGCGATAAATGCCTATCGACGTGGTGTCCACGTCGCTCGCGGTTTCAGACGAAAGCATCTCGACGTGCGTGGCACGTCTTTTTTAGCGCAAGTGGTTAAGAAACTAAGTGAATCAAAAGCAATCAATGAGCGTAGATTCATTTCATTTATAACCAGCAGCTTCGCTACCAGCCTTCGCCTGGCTTTTAAATGTACCGGAAAAATGGCTGAAGGCAACACCAAACGTTAAATTTAAAAACTGCGTAGAATTTTACTTTAGCGCAAGTGGTTAAGAAACTAAGTGAATCAAAAGCAATCAATGAGCGTAGATTCATTTCATTTATAACCAGCAGCTTCGCTACCAGCCTTCGCCTGGCTTTTAAATGTACCGGAAAAATGGCTGAAGGCAACACCAAACGTTAAATTTAAAAACTGCGTAGAATTTTACTCTGCAGAAGAACTTCATAAAAAAAAGTTATTACGTATAACAAAATTACAATGAAATAAGCAATATCCCTTAATACAAACATTAATTATCCTAATAAAAAAATTAACCAACTTTCCGTTGAAGAAAAAAATCATGCAAAACTTTTCAATATCTTACAAACAGTGAAATAAGCAAAATATAACATGAAAACTCAAAAAACATAAAATTCCTCGCAGAATTATACTCTACAGAACAACTTTATCAAAAAAAATCAATAAAAATGTATTATATATAAATAACAATGAAATATGCCAATCTCTCAAAAACAGTGACATAAGAAATACGATGGAAAATTGTTGCCAAACCCATATTTCTAAAAGAATGAAACTATTCAAAATGATCCGATTTCATCAAAAATCTATCCACAACAATAAGACAAGAAAATTGTTGCCAAAATCACATTTTTAAAGATGTGAGATGGGAGAAATGTACTCGGAAGCTTCATTAAAAATTTTTTTTAAATACAAAATATAATCATTTTTCCAAAATTCTTTTTGTAAAAGCAGTCGCAAGGATGAAAGTTTAACGTGTCCGAAAATCAAAGAAAAATAAACTGTACATTTTTAAAAATGAACCTTTTTAGAAAAAATTCCGTTGAAAAGGTGTTAAGCTCCCTTTGTTAAATAAATTCGTATTGAATCGATATATTGAAACACGAAATTTATTTTAAGTTCGTAAAATAGCTAAGTGCCTACGTTTCATGACGATGTGAAAATGGAGTGCGTAGAGTAAAATCTCGCTTTCCTATACCCCATTATGTCTCAAAATGACGCGATTTCGTCACAAAACATAAAATAAAAAAAATTCTAATTCGAATTTCGAAAAAATCACTTCGAGGTGCACTGGCTCTTGTCTAGATGCACCTATGTACAAAATTTCGTAGCCGTGGTTCTATTAGCTTACGCACAGAGCGAACGAAAGGCACACAGACAGACTCTTTTATTATATGTAGAGATTAATTACTGGCTGGGTACGTGAAATTAAATTAACTGGATTCATTAAAATCTTTTTTTTTTCGCAGCTGACCGTGTAAACGCTTCATCTTTGAAAAAAAGAAAGTTGGTGAAGCGAATCATTCCGCAAAAGAAAGCGAAAGAAAAAGTCATCCCTAAACCACGACGACAGCTTTAAAGAAAACACTTGAAAAATAAGCGCCCGAATAAAAAAAAAAAAAAAAAGAAGGTAAGGAGAGGAAAGCTCTCGAAAAGTGGGAGGCAAGACGGGTCTATTTCCGTCGTTTATTTAAATGTTCGGGTCAAGACGGGTGGGGGCGTGGTAGCTGCTGTCAAGGAAGAGAACGGGTCGGGGGATTGTGGAACATTAAAGAAGATAATTCTCTAAAAACATTTCCACTTCCTCCCTCGGAAGCCTTAAGAAGTAACGAGTTCAGCACGAGCTTATAGTTTTGTTGTTTTTCTGCAGTTCACAATATTTTTCTGGGGAACTGGGCTAGAGATATATTTGAAAGGAACGTACATAACAACATAAAGATAGATAAGAATTGGCAAAAACGTGTCCGAGAAGTGTATATTTTGGGGGCTTGAATAAATTACGTCTCTGCTTGGAAAGATCTAAGTTATCAACGGACATGGGTAAGGGGAGGTAAACCCCTGAGTTGGCTTCCCCTGAGGTATAGATATATCCATGCAGAATTGGTTACCAACTCGGCGGGAGTCAACCACTAGCTACCAGGCCGCAGCCCTGGCTGAGCAGACGACATTTATAAAATGCAAAAAAAGAAATATACATGTGCATACAAGACACTTGAAGAAGAGTACCATCAAAATACATGTATTTACATATAAATACCAACTCATATACAGATATATACACACTTGCATACATAAATATTCCGAAACAAAAGTATACATACTCTCACTCGTATTGATATATACATCCATACAAATACGTTATCATGATAGTTAAAGTTTACGAGAAGCATGCCATTGGGGAACGCGTGATCCTTAGTATAAATTAGGTACCATAAATAATATATATAAACATGTACAGATACATTACAGCATTCAGATACAGTACGAATTTTATGTATGAGAACCTGGCACAGCATAAATACAAAATTATATATTGAACATACAGTGGATGAACAAAAATATGGAAACACCTTGTGAAATGCATGTTTGAAAAGAAAGATTGATTTTAATGAAATATGTAGGTGGCACTGGCGTTTTTGACTACTGACGCCACCTATACAACTTCGTAAATGTGCTAAACAGTTCAGTTGTTGTCGGAGTACTGTTATGTGAGGTTGTCATTGCATTATGTCAGAGTTAACAGACTTCGAACGTGGGCAAATTGTTGGAGCACGTATAGTAGGTGCTTCCGTAAGCAAGGTAGCCGAGGTGTTTAGTGTTTCAAGAGGTACTGTATCGAAGATTTATTCCGCATATTTGAAAAGCGGAAAAACATCATCTGCTAAATCACAGCGCGGACGAAAGTGTGTCCTGAGTGATCGTGACAGACGATCATTAAGGGCAATTGTGACGAAAAATAAGAAGACCACAGCTGCAAAAGTTATTGCTGAAATGAATGTTGTGTTACCGAACCCTGTGAGTACCAAAACAATTAGAAGGGAGCTTCGTAAACAGGGAATTGCTGGCAGTGCTGCAATTAAGAAGCAACTCATCAGTGATGCTAATGCCCGTAACAGGAAAAGGTGGTGTTTAAGTCATAAAGCCTGGACTATAAAGCAGTGGAAGCGAGTAATATGGTCTGACGAGTCTTCTTTCACACTGTTTCCCACTTCTGGCCGAGTTTACGTCTGGAGAACGCCATCTCAAGCCTATAATACAGACTGCTTGTTGCCAAGAGTGAAACATGGTGGGGGTTCTGTTATGGTGTGGGCAGCCATATCGTGGTTCTCTGCTAGCCCCATGATAACTGTGTCAGGGCACATGACTGCCAAGACTTATGTGAACATTTTGGCCGATCAAGTTCATCCCATGGTACAAACTTTGTTCTCCGATGGTGATGGTGTCTTCCAAGACGACAAAGCCCCTGTTCACACAGCTCACATTGTCCAGGACTTGTTTTCTGAGCACGAGGATGAGTTGTCCCATCTCCCCTGGCCACCACAGTCACCAGACCTGAATATTATCGAATCTTTGTGGTCTACATTGGAACGGAAAGTGCGTTCTCGTTATCCACCGCCAACATCGTTATCTGAACTTGCCACCGTTTTGCAGGAAGAATGGTATAATATTCCCTTGGCAAACATACAGGAACTGTATTTATCCATTCCGAGAAGACTGCAAGCTGTTTTGGATGCCAACGGGTTTCCTACACCATATTAAGCAAAGAAACATGTTTTTTTAAAGGTGTTTCCATATTTTTGTCCAACCCCTGTACATATCACATACTCTGTTGGTGACATTTTAAACTAGCTTATATAGACTTTTATGACTACTATATTCCAGCGTCAGAAGAGTAATTGCTAGTACAGTGCTCAATTATTGTTTTCAGTTTCCGCTGGGCAACCCTGTTACTTTGTAGATTCTGGAACCAATTTGGCCAGGATCTGGCTCCTGGGTGCTTGAGGATGCTAAGTGCTGTGTGTGGGCAGGAGAGCACAAAATGGTCTAGATGACCCTCTTCCCCATGTTCACAGTTACCATTCTCTCTCAAGCCAAAGCAGCAGAGGTATGAAGGGAAGGGCCCATGAACAGTGAGGAAATACGTCATGTAATTGCTATTAGTTTGGATTGTTGTCTTGACCTTGGGAATGAGATTGTAAACACGTCTTCCTGTGAAGGCCTGATCCCAACGTTCTTGCCATATTCTTAGGAGCTGCTGGAATGTTCGACTCTTTAGGTCCGAGACTGCCTTAAGAGTCGGGACCTCTCGCAAAGTGGATGAATCCGCTGCTTTCTTTGCGACAACATCTGCTCTCTCATTTCCTTCTATTTCCGTATGAGCAGGCACCCAGATGAGTGAAGGTCTTTGCAAAGCAGGCATGTGGGTTAGAATGTCTCTAATGCTGCTGACGATAGGGGTGCGAGAACGAATTCCAGCTATTGCAGCAAGGCTTGAGCCTGAGTCTGTGTATTGGGCACTGTGGGATTATTCTTCAGGCGGAGAAGAGCTGCTCTGATTGCTATGAGCTCCGCCTGAATGACAGAGTTTTCAGAAGCGAGCCTTCTTTTCCACTCATGCGTTAAAGCTCCTTCAGAAAGTATACAGAATCCGCTTCCCGTGCCCGACGACACAAACTGCACATCATTTCTCCAAAGGATAACTCTTTCGGAAAAGGTATACAGCAGCGGTTCTCAACCGGTGGTACGCATACCATTGGCGGTACACAAGAAAAAAATAGGTGGTACACAAAGAAACAAAGTATTTTTAACTATTAAGTTCGAAACCTTCGTGAAGAAAAAGAACAATTGATAGAAATTTCCTGTGATCGAACTCGAAGTGAAGATTTCAAAAATAACACATTTGTTAACTTTTGACGGAACCGAAAAAAAAAAAAAAAAAAAAAAAAAAAAATTAAAGGCATCTCAAATACAGCTGTTAAATTTTTATCGCCTTCACACAACTAGGTTGTGCAAATAAGGAATTTTTTTTATGTTTTATTTCAAAAATAAATACAGAACAAAATTAAAAGTGGATTCTAATTAACGGTTAAAGCTAAGTGAAATAAGGCCAGACATAAAGAAATGGATCTCTCTTAAACAGACCCAAATTTCGCGCTAAATTGTAGAATTTAAGTATTATAACTTAAATTTTGGTAATTAAAATGGTAACCGATTCTTAATCTAACATTTTTATGTGTGCATATTTAACACAAATGGTCAATAAGTTTTGCAAATTGCAAAAATATGTATATTGTTTTAGTATTTCCATTGAGAATTTCAAAAATAATCACTGTAAAATGTAGTGGTGGTACTAAAGTTTTTCAGTTTTTATTTAGATGGTACACGTTAGTCAAACGGTTGAGAACCGCTGATATAGAGTTTTGCGTGATCAAATATAGTGAGTCTAGAACATTTTATAACTATTAAAATACATATATCTGCAATCAAAATTTTTTGTGTTTGTCGTCGACGATGATCATGATCATAGCTAGATTTTTACAAAGAAGATTCAGTCATACTTGATTAACATATTTCTTTACTTCTTAGAAGATAATGACTACGATGATGATATTTAAATTATGTTATGATGAAATTTTAATCATGATTGATTGGCGCATTTAGATAATCGTCATTATGAAGATGATGGCTAGATATTACTATGATGATGCAGTCATAGTTTTCATTGATACAACATTTATTTCGTAAAAGATGATAATTAGGATGCTGAATAGTGTAATGAAGATATGGTCGTGACTGATTTGCACATTTCCTTATTTCTCGGATGACGGTAGCTGAATATTCTAACGAAGACATAGTCGTAGCTGATTGACAATTGATCTTTGATGATGATGATGAGCATGATAAGGATGAGGAAGACGAGAGTAATGACGATGAGCAGTATGAGTAGGATCTAAATGAAGATAAGGAGTATGAGAGGGATGATGATAAAAAGATGAGGAAGAGAATGAAAACGAGGATAAGTAGAAGCATGAGTGTGACAGGACCCTGATCTGGAGTATGAGGAGGAAGGTGATGAGGACGATGATGAAAAAGAGAATGAGTATAAGAAGAGCATGACCATGAGGAGGATGTGGATCAAGAACACGAGAAGTATGATGACGAGAATGACGACGAGAAGGATGAGGATGACAACAAGGGCTACATTGACAATGCTATGCATATAATGTAGACATAGACAATGTTAAAGATTATGATAGCTAAATATTGGCATGGCTATCTACAAGATGGCTGAATAGGGCCTATCCTGCCCCGCATTCTTATATGAATGTCGATCTTATGCCGCATCAATTGTGCGAATTGTTCATCCTATGTCATATCTACTTATTATCTTTAGTATTTATCCTGTCCAAGGCGATTTTAAGCAGTGTCGATTATACGTATGTCGTATCAATTATAGGCAGTGTCGATGCTAAACAGTATCGATCATGTGTCACGTCCATTTTGCGGAGGGTCGATCTTAAGCTAGATCAGCTATATGCAGTGTTGATGTTGCGCCTTGTCGATTCTGTGCCATGTCCGTTTTACGTACTGTCGATATTATGCTTCATCCATTAAATGCAGTGTAGATTGTATGCCGCATCTAGTTTTGCAGAGTCGGTGCTATGCACTTTCTGTTACATGCTCTCTATCCTGCGCTGTGTCGATTTTACGTGATGTGTGTCCTACGTCGTACGATTTATTATGTGCAGCGTCGATCTCGTGTCGTATCTATTTCACACATGCATTCTAGATCCTATGAAGGTGATTTCCCTGTTACTTGTTCTGTTTCAATTTCATATTAAAATTAAAAACACATCTTCAAGGTACAGTTCGAGAAGTTTTCATACAAACAACTTCGATTTGCAATAATGGACGTATTAACAATAAAACAAAACGTAACTACACCTTTTGTCGAAGCCGAAAGGTCAGTCGATGCGAAAAAGGTCATAATGTTAGCTCTGTTTGCTTAAAGACTTTTCTTTCTTTCAACGATTACCCCCGCAGTGAAACGTGACGCAGGAGTAGTCTCTTCCGATTCACGACACTGCACGCAGACGACCTCCTCGTGAGGACCGCTTCTCAATCCAATTATTCATCAGAGTTTAGTTAACTGTGTTGGCAGTACCAAAGCTGCTCTGTATTTCTATAGGCTAAGGATAATGGCAGATTAATCAATGTATAGCAAATATGAGATGTTCGTATCTTAGAAAACCTATATAATTATTATTATTTTATATTTTGTCAAGTCATTATTTTAGTTACTACCTACTTGCGCCGTCAGCCGCTTAAAGCAGTTGTTCTCCCCCCCCCCAGAAAAAAATATCTGAAAGGATCAAGATTAACATCGCAACAGAGGGTTTGTTAAGGTTTTAAGGTTTAAGCTGAGAATCGCAGGTTACGATTCTGCTCTCGGATTAAAATTCCCCCCTCCATTAGGGGTAACTTAGCCGACTTATGCTTCGCCACTACTAAGGCCGTAAGTGGTGGCCAATTTATTGTAGATGCACCTAATAGGTGGGCCACTGTTATCTTCTAGAGAGGAACGGATAATTGCAGCTATGCCTTCTCCGAGATTTGAATCCGCGACGTTCGGCATCGCAATAGGCTCTTTATTGCCTATAGAGACTGGCGGCCAGAAAATAAAAAAAAAAAAAAAAAAAGGTTAAGTGTTGGCATATATTTTCTATCTTTTTGAGCCCTTTCTCAGTTCATCGTATCAATGACCAGTTTTCTGACCAGTTTCTTTCATCGTATCTGACGAGTTTCTTTGAAAATTAACGAAGTTTTTCTTCATTGACTTCGTTAATCGTATCAATTCATCGTATTCATTGGTACGATGAACGAAGTCTTTCTTCGCACATACGCCACATAAAATTAAACATCAAAATCGCAAAAATATTAAAAGATACCATATCTTCAGAATTATCGATAGTTTTAACGGTTTCCATTCTTTTTATAATAATCGATATATTGTTTCTTTGAAAACTAGTCGCTCGAGCCGCCATCCACCTAAAAGAATTTACATAAAGAAAATGAAAAATGTATATAATAATTTTAATGAGTACAGCTGGCGTCGAGCCTCCGGGTGCCCATTCCCAGGTGGAACACTGTTTTCGGTTGGTATTAGAAATTCCGTGGCTCTAGATGCTTTCGTTTTCCCACATTGTTAGAAACATGCATATATGTCTACTGATTTTTCATTATTTAATTTTTTGTTAAATAGCACATCGCGATAACTCGGGCAACAATTTTAAAAGTGATTCGGACAATTTTCATTATATAATGCATCTATTGGTGCATTTGTCTTTCATACAGATCACAGTTTTATTCCGATCTTGATGAAAATTGAAATACTTGGACTTTAAAACAAGGAAAAGTTTATTTCACATATGGTTTAATTCAGAAGTCAAACAACAAAAATCAGCGTTATATTTTCAAAATTTTCACAGGACTAGTTTCGATGGTTTTAACGAACCACCATCCTCAGCTGCAAAACCGCAAATGAACAAGATAGGAAGTAATGATTAGATAAGAAAGCCTAGACAAGAATAAGCAAGTAGCGCCATCTGTTGATAAAACAAGAACTTAAAACATAATTTCTTTAAAGGCTGAAGGCAAAGATGGATTGGAAATAGGATCGTTAACTAGAACAGAAAGATTTTTTTGAATGTGAAATGCCTCTAGAAAATCCAGTTCTCCAATGGAAGATTTTTTTTGAATAATTTTGGCATCAGAAAAATTGAAAACCTCCAACAGCTTAACCTTCTACAAATATTTATATAAATATAATATTAAACATATATATAATAATAATATTAAACAGTAAAACTTTAAAAAAACAAACACAGTATTTCAAAATTAAATTTTAAAAAAAAATCTGGCTACACTAAATTCGCGCTCTTACAGTTACCGAAATAAAGCTCTAGGTTTGCCACAAGAAAACATGCAGCCGGAAAACACAACCAAATTAAAATCGCGCCAAATAAAAAACTCTCGCCAAGCTTGGCGCTCACCCCGATTATGGAATTTTAACCGATATTGTAATATTGCACGAATATTTTAGGAAATTTAAGCATATTTGTCGTGATAATAACAAACTTTTGTTCACTTTTCATCGGACTTGTGCATTCATTTCGTAACGAACCCGTACGCACGCAACAGTATGCATATCATGTATACATGTGAAAAATTCTGTGAACTGTTATCAACATATTCTATGTTCAAAATAGTAAAATATCGAGTGATGTATATGCAATCATAGACATCAATCTGATCAAGTTTGCTATAGTGTAAACTTAACCATAAAAGTTTCAAAAGTACCGTAAGTCTGGACATAAGACAGGTCAACCTGTGACATCGAGAGCGATAGCAGTGCTTGCGATGTCGCGGTTCCACCGGACAACAATAGCATATTGGCACCATGGGCCCCAGGAAGGCGTTGTTAATCTGAACAGCTAATAGTATACCTCTTTCCGGAGAAAAGAAGACCTTTCACGTCGCAGCAAGTAATACCGCCCTTTTTGGACGAGTCTATGTGTTTTGGCAGAATGCCAACCAGAGTTGCGCTTGAGACGGTCGAACTATACTGAGTGAATTTTTACCGATTCCTGAAAATGGAGTGGTAGCTCATTTTACAGTTAACGGGCAGTTGTTGTTGGAATTGTTGCTATTCCTTTACGAAATGGTTAGTGTAATAATAGCTAGTTCAAAAGCCTTTACCTACTCACTCAGGGTAAATATGCAGCCCCCGCCCTTATACCCAACCTAACCTAACCTATGAGCTTTGATTCTACTCAATTTAATTTTGCCTCTGCTTCGTGCTGTAAGGGTGCGAATGTCACGTACTATTCCATTTTTGCTATTTGTGCCTGTTATTGCCATGATGCTAGAATATCTATCTGAACTGATTATGCTCCATTTAGCTCCGTATTTAATGGCCATAAGCTCCATTTAGCTCCGTGTTTAATGGCCATAAGCTCCATTTAGCTCCGTGTTTAATGGCCATAAGCTCTGACTGAAATACTGACCTAATAGGTCTTAGTTTGGAACCGCATTTCTACAGTGTTTCTTTCCTAATAACAAATATATATATTGAATCGTCACCTAAAGTAGTCCGCCACCTGGCTCACTGAAAAATCTTACAAAATGGCAAATATATATTTTGAACCGTTAACTAAAGTGCGTCATCTGGCTCACTGAAAAAGCTTACAAAATGGCAAATATATATTTTGAACCGTTATCCAAAGTGCGTCATCTGGTTCACTGAAAATGCTTACAAAAGGACAACTATATATTTTGAACCTTTATCTAAAGTGAGTTATCTGGCTCACTGAAAAAGCTTACAAAATGGCAAATATATATTTTCAACCGTCATCTAAAGTGCGTCACCTGGCTCACTGAAAATGCTTACAAAATGGCAGCTTACGAAATGGCAAATATAAGTGTTGAACTGTCACCTAAAGTGCGTCATCTGGTTCACTGAAAATGCTTACAAAAACACAAATATATATTTTAGACCTTTACCTAAAGTGCGTCATGTGGCTCACTGAAAAAGCTTACAAAATGGCAAATATATATATTTTGAACCGTTATCTAAAGTGCGTCATCTGGCTCACTGAAAATGCTTACAAAATGGCAGCTCGTGCAACACAAGACGAGCAATCTGTGTTGTTTCCATTTTAGAGTTAACGGGCAGCTCTTGTTGGGATCGTACCAGGAATATAGATTTGCTATTCGTTCACAAAATGACTCATTTCACTGAACGAGCGAACGCCTGATTGGCGAAAAAAGAACGAAGCTCTTGTTAGAAATGTGTCAGAGAAAAGTTTCTTTTCTATTTTAGGGGAGGAAGAAAATATTTATCCTCCCATGTTAAAAAGAGAGTTTAATATTTTTCATTTACCAACTTTTTGAAAAATTTTTATTCTAAAGTTTTTATAGTTCCGCGTGGAAAGGAGTTTCTAGGGAATTTCAAAACTATAGTTGAAAGGAATTAGTTCGAGGAGTTAGCGTTTGATTCAGTCATTTCTTCCTATTCTAATCCCCGTTCGATCTTTCCACTTATCTCTCTATCCTCGTTACCTGAACTTGATTCATCGGTAGCTGAGAATCTTTTCGATCAAGAAAAATGCTACCTTTCCTATTGATATTGCCTGGGAATAGGTAATGAGCAGTAAGTTTATTCAAACTTTTTCTAAATGTTGAAAAGCAAAATTCCTCTGAAGAGAGCAAAAATTTAGATCATTCTATAATTCGAAAGAACACTGCATAATGGTGAATACAGTTCACAATGTTCTTTCGAAAAATCTATTACTTGAAGTGTGTTACAGCATTGGATAATCACTGGAGCATATGAGAAATAGTGAATGTTAAAAGCTCATGAAATAGTTGAAGATTCAAACTCTATTTGAAAAGGTTTGTGCAAGAACAATGCAATAAATTCCAAATTATAAATTAGTTAAGAAGACTAACTAATGCGCATATTTTTTATAATCAATTATACTTTTAATCATTAAATACAATTATATAATTACCCCATCTATATCTTTTAAAAACATTTTATTTTCATAATGCATGAAAGTATGTTTATGAAATCAGTTCCGAAGCGTTTTAAAATATCATTATGTATTTGATAATTCGGCATTGCTAAATCCAGAGGATACCGAATTATAGGATTTTTACTGTTTATTGGTCCCTTTTATTATTGCCGTAAGTTTCCATCCTCACTTTTCAAATTGTTGCTACCAAAGTTTATCGCCATTTGTTGGCAACACTTAAAATAGCATAAAGAATTCTAAAAATATTCTGCCTTTAAAAATTTTGCAGTTTTACTGCTGAATTTTATATGCTAGAATTACGAAGAAAGCGGTGTTTACTAGTAAAGTTAAAAAGACAAAAAAAGTTGTGTTGGTCATCTTAAAAAAAAAAAAATTTGAACACTTTTTCTCCTCAATGGACGGCCATCAGACGATCCTAGCTTGGCCACTATTAAGGCCGGAAGTGGTGGTCACTTTATGGAAGTACCTAATAGGTGGGACACCTTTGCTTTCTATGAAGGGACGGACAGTTACAGCCAGTTACAGTTACAGGACAGTTCTCCGGGAGTCGAAACCGGGCCCTTTGGTATTGAAGTCAGCTCCCCTAACCAGTATACCGTTGATGGACTGAATTGAGAAAAAAAATGCATGGTAATACTTAACACTCTAGTGGGAATTCTAAAATTATACTGCTTTTTAATTTTTTCTGATTTTATTGCTGAATTTTCTGTGATGTAAATACGAAGAAAGCTATATTTCGTATGCAAAGGATTAGCAAACGAATCTGTTTAAAAGCAATAGATGTAGAATGGGATCGATTTAAATGAAAATGCATTGAATACAGATCTATCTAATTGGATCTATTCAATATTAATTTTTACTCTTACTTTACTTTCAAGTATCCAGGAGGTACTGAACGCTTGCAACTAAGTCTAAATGTGTCTTTCTCTAGGAATCGTATAAAATGTTTCGCTCTTCCACCTAGGGCGTCTCTGTTAACAAGAGTATCCCTATCACCTGGATTATTTTTGTTTTAATCTCATAAGGGGAAAAAAAAGTGAATAATTGGCATCAAAGAAACGTTTAAGAGATATATTTTTGTTTTTGTACACTATCTCTATATTTACCTAACTATGTACACTATTTTTGAAAAAAATAGTCATTTAGCTGTTTGTTAGACCGATCAGATAACTCAAATGCTGTCAAAACCAATGCCATTTGTTGATGCTTAATTGCCAATAATATGCCCGTTTCTAAAGTTTGTTCTGTATTGTTAATATTCTAAAAAAATTCTTGTTTGTTTTCATGGTAACAATTTTTTTTATTTTGCTAGTGATATTAAAATTAAGTATTGTTACGAAATGTAAAGACGCGGTGAGATGGCTTCCCCGCGAAGCAGTTTTAGGGTTGAAATCGCACACTTGGCTACAAAATGGGCGTTATACTATGGATGATTGGGGAACCGCCAAATGTTGCAACCCTGTCTTTCCTTGCCATTTTATGGCAACCCTAAAAAATGCTTTTCGGGGAAGCCATCTCACCGCGCCTTTACATTTCGTAACAGTATGTTGATTCAAAATACAATGAAAATACGAATATGTTCATAAGAGAGTATAATAAGTAAATGTGGAATAATGTTTTCTGGGATTTTAGATACTTCAGCACCTATGAAAGAATGGATTTTACAAAGGGATTCTTCCAGGTTAATGGAATGCCAAATATATCATAACACTAGCCTGAAGTACCAAGGATTCCCGCAGTATGGGGAGGTTTCCATTTAAAGGGATAGTGACGGTTACTTCGAAATCTCAGGTAGATAGTGAACTTCCCCTTATTTTCGCTGAAGGTAAACTACGCAAAATTTTACCAAATTCCAATAAAACTGTACAACTAACAGGATAACATCTAAAGATTTCAGTAAGAACTCACTTTTGCTTTTTTATGGGTTAAAATCATTTCCCAAGGAAATATTTATCCCCTTTGGCCGACTTCTTCACCGGTTTCGAAGTATTCGAGAAAACTTCATAAAGAGAGCACTTAAACAATACAATATTACATTACAATAATAATAATTAAAATACAATATTTACAAATGAACACTCAGCTCAAACTCGCCGGTTATTTAATAAAAATTAAGAGCACAATGTTTATATGATCAGGATTATCTAGATTTAAGTGAATTCCTGTATATGTAATTTATTTATCCGATTAAGTAAGTTATTTTTAACACATGATTTAACAATTTTCCATATTTTATATTATGCACAATTGCATTATATCCTGTTGTGGATAAAAATAATTCCTAAATAGCATACCGTTATATGCTATCATTGGTTAGCCCACGCAATGCTTTTTCATGTTTTCAGCAGGCAATTTAGTTTTATGCTGATAATTTCGGTTATTGATTTTTTCATCCTCCCGCAATAAATGAGCGTTTGTAAGGCAAAGCCTAGTACATCTACAATCCTGCTAATCAATAACTGATTGTAAAAAAAAGGTGAAAGTAAATTATACGAAATAGTAAACAAGTCATTTTTAATTGTATCAGGAATTTTATCCTGAAAATTTCACAGTTTTACTGATAAGCGGTTTTCAGTTACCATTCTTTCATTTCAAGTTCTTTTCCTTCAAATATTTACGAAGAAATATAATTAGCAAATTTTTTTACCGCGCGTTAACCTTTAAACCAAGCAAGAGAGGTAACCACGAATTAGGGTTCTCACAACACATTTTCGCTATTTACACAATGCTCTGCGTTTGCAAAAGTGTGACGATATTTTCGTCCACAATAATTCTTATACCAAACTTCCAAAAATTTCGTTTTTCCGTCTTTAAGCTTGCTACATTCATACAAAGAGTTCATTAGGCTTAAGGTAAAGCTGGTCAACCGAAACAGGTACTTTATGGGAAACTCGTAACAGTTTTGATGCCAATGCCAATAAATTACGGAGTGAATATGGTTCAAAACCATGTACCTCCAAATCAGAAAAATATCTAAGTAGTGAGCAGAACTGAGAAAATTGCATAATTGGTTATCATGATGCACACTAGATAACAGTTTTGAATGAAAAACTATATTAAAATGTAAACTTAATGAAAGACTTTTCAATTTTGGTATTTAAGATTTTTATATCTATGGGAACAAGACTAAAATTGATGAAACAGAAGTGATATTTTACTTGAAGCTCTGAACAGATTTTCGTGACAAAATATTTACGATATAATACAAAACTTCTAGGATATGGTATTTAAACTCGTACATGATTGAGAATATATTGTTTTGACTGTATACTATAAACCAGAAGCGGGACTTTAGTTGGAATTCTTAACAGTTTTTCGTGGAAATATAAACCTCTGTAAGAAAAGTTTGGCAGGCACATTGTTCAAATTTCCCTGTGATTGTTTCTGTTATATTCAGAATTCAAGCGAGGCCACCAATCACATCGAAAATTCTGACATTCATTTCAAACATGGTTTCGAGTTTAAAAAGTGCTGTTGGAAACAATACCCTTAAAATATGCTGTCGACAATTTAATTTTCATTAAATAAAAACTAATTAAAATCTATATTATTCAATTGCCCAATAAAAAACAATTTTTAATAAAACGAAACAAAGATGCACACATTACACCACGTTGGTATAAATTAAAAAAAAAAAAAAAACAGTTTTGACACATGGTTAATTATATCAAATAAAATATAATCCAAAATTACGTATTGCAAATCTTCCTATATATTGAAACAACGAGTTTGATTTTGTTTACAAACGATCAGTCAGAAGTGATGATTTACTTAAAGCTCTTTTCTCTTTAAAAAACGAAATTGGTTGTAGATTATGTGCTGCCCACAACAGATTTTTTCTTTTACAAATAAATCTTCCAATAAGAAAGTAAATTTTATAAAATGTGCATATGCGTGATGAATCAATAACAAAGCGTAAAAAATCTGATATGCACACCACAAAACTACCTTGTACGACTTAATAAATTAAGCACATTTTTTGCCGTACTTTAATAAAACTTATTTTCTTAAATTATTCTAATTTAATTAACTGATTCTGCGAGGCATGTCGAAGATGACATCCAAAATTTCAAATTTTCAAATTAAATATCTCAGACAATTTTTGTCAAATGGGAGTCAAATATCTTCTAATTTTACTTTTTCGTAACGAGTATAAAACTTCCCAAATATACATATAGGAACCGGGACGTTGCATTAAAGGGTAGATTTCGTTATTTGATCCAAAATTATTTTTTAATCCTTAACTGCATGTATTTTTATTTTTAAAGTCAAATATACATTAGCATTGATATAAAATAAAATAGGAAAAATACTAAAACAAAGTCTAAACTAAGTTTTTATTCCAATTTTTGAAAAAAATATTATCTTTTACAGATTAACTTTTAGAAAATATACGATAGGAAAATGTGTAATAATAATTTTACGTAATTATACATACCTCATAAAGTTGTTCAAACAATTTTAAAACTTTGAATACATCAAAGTAACAACAAACAGAAAATCAAAAATTCGCAAACACAAATGATGTCCTCAGCCACATCAACTCACAACAATGACCGTTACACCGTTAGTAGTGCAACCACACTGAAACTTTTAGAACTATATACGTACACCGTTAGTAGTGCAACCACACTGAAACTTTTAGAACTATATACGTACACCGTTAGTAGTGCAACCACACTGAAACTTTTAGAACTATATACGTACACCGTTAGTAGTGCAACCACACTGAAACTTTTAGAACTATATACGTAAACAGTGTGTATCCATTTGATTACACTATGCAGTAAGCTAAAATTTGTGTTTTGATTTACATAACTAAATATGAGAATGTTGTCAAATTTCAATTATATGCATTTAAAGGCTGAATTGCCAAAATATGAAGAACTGCGCCGGTGCTACTTTGGTAGACGGTTGCACGGATTTTTGGCGATTTACTTTGGCGCAATTGTTGGCGCGGTTTTTACAATCGTCAGCCATCTTGAAAAACGCCGTTTTTACGTTATTTTCCGCATAGTAAAGTATTCGAAACTAAAAAAATAATGGATTAATTTTTTTGTTGAAAACGTTGTTTTTTAGGATGGCAAGCAAATGTAAATAAATACGTTTACTACGAGTATAAAATACTAATGAAAGGTTAAATTATTACTTTCATATAGCACAGAAATAGAATAAAAATACCGCTGTAAGAACATTGCGCCAACGTTTAATTGGATTAAAATATTACGTAAATTGAATATGGAATTAAAAACCATCATACCAACGTTTAAAAGAATTAAAATATTACTTAAATTAAATACTTTAAAATAAGTAAATAAGAACGCTTCGTACACTAGAGCTAAAATGACAGCAATTAGTTTATTGTCGGTAAAAAAGGAGGAATGTCTAATACTTTTCTTACCGTTACAGCGATTATTTCTTCCAACAGGACCACAATACCATATACGGCGGTCCTCAGAATCGGCTCTTCTAACGATCTTCATCTGTGATCTACATTTTCGCACTTCATTGAAGAAGCAATTAGCGAGGTTTCCTCCAAAATTTAAAATAAATTTCCTCTGACCCTTGTAAGAATTTATAAATAAATCTTTGATTAGGAAAGCCAGGCTGGCTAAAATAAGGTCTCAAAGGACAATTTTTTTATTCCGATACCAATAATCCTTGGTACTTATCAAAAACAACATTCATCTTTGAAGGAGACATTTTTGAAGGAATTCGAAAATATGAATTAAATTTTAAAATGGCGCGGTAATGCACAAATTTTCAGCAACCTATCAGGGAGTTGATTACAGCTCGTTAATGCACAAATATTCTATAACCAATCAGAGAGCTGATTACATCACGCCTAGAATTAAAATTATCTAAATAATCATACATAATAAAATCATTTTAAAAAAAGAAATGCAAAATTAAATTGTATTTTAATATTTAACAGCCATAAATAATGTTTAAAACATTAGATTAAATTTATAGATATTAAAACCAATTACTTTTAAAGTAAGATGACGTCATTGATTACATCATGCACAGCATAAAATTTCATAAAATATCATAAACAATAAAATTTTTATTTCAAATAAAAATGCAAAATTAAATTGATTTTTAATATTTAGAAGCCATAAATAATATTTAAAACACGGAATTTATGCATAATAACACGCATTATTTTTTAAATAAAATGACAACAAAGTATCGGTTACCATAAATAACTTATCCAGCAATGAGTTTACCATAAGTCGTATTACTCGCCAAAAAATCGCCAAAAATCCGTGCAACCGTCTGCCAAAGTAGTACCACTGCGCCATTTAAAACGTCTCTGTAATTGGATGTATATGGCTACGACCAACCATTGCGAAACTAAAAGACAGTTAAGGACTTTTTGTACTGCCGATTGCAATGAAAAAGAAAGACTCACAGCTGGATGTTACAGCAGTTCTATGTATAAACTTTCATCATTCTACGGTTAATCGTTTTTGCATTACTTGCGTGTTAGATGTCATGAAAAATCTATTTTACAACATATTTTGAAATTAAAAGACCTTTATTATGTGCGTACATACCGACATCACACAAAACAACGGTGGAAATGATTCGAGAATAGTCAAAATGAATATTTCCAATGAATTCTGACAAACAAAATTTATCGCGATTGGTATTCTTTCTTTACACTTGGTACAAGAAAGTAAAAAACTTACTTTTAGAAAATCAGTGACATCTTCATTTTAAATTTCAGACTGTAATATAAAGCAAATCTTAAATGAAAATTTTATTAATCTCGATTCACTTTTATAATTCTTGTTTCACAATTTCACAGTTTCCATACAAACTACTCGCAAGATGTTACGAATTGCCCTCAGAAATTTGCTTAAATTAGGTAACACCACAGCTAAATGTAACAATCAGAATTCTTAATGAAATGCATTCTGTTTTAGTTTATAAAGTTTTCTGCGATGGACGTCAGAACTTCTATAGCTAAAAATGAATGCTCTTTGGTGAATGTCTTCCACTCTTCCGTGTTTTTCATATCACGAAAGTTTAAAAAAATGTAATTGTTTGAGACCTTTTTCAACTCCTCGTCCTGATGCAAATCGGCAAACAGCAGCATCTCAAAAACTGTATAACTGGAGATAGACAAAAGAAGAAATCTTTGGCACAGAGCTTTCAGATCTAACACGGAGTACTTATCCGCTGCACAGTACAGGTCTCTTGCCATGGATAAAGTCATTTCGTGAATGCGGTTTGTATACAGGAAGAATATCAATTCCTCCATGACTCCAACATTCACGTCGGTGATAACCATTTTGTTCTCTATGTTTTCCTTGGTGTCATGCCGGAAAATGCTAGAAAACACTGGAGATCGAGCTGAGAGAATAAACTTATGAGCACGAATTTGCACAGAATTGCACTCGAGCAAGAAGTCCGCTTGCTCGCGTTTTTCATACAGAGTTTGTATATCGCGTGATAGGCTGCAAAAGGCATTAATATCAGAACCAATGTTGCATACTGCATATAATTTATCTGAGTCTCGAGAAGTACGGATTACAATATCGGTTTGCACGGAACTTTCCTTTGAAGCATAGCATTCAACAGAAGCATTGATAAAAAATCTGGTGTATGTAATTATAACGGAGAGGAACTTTTATATAAGAACGACCCCAATTTAAACACTCATCCAGAATTTTTCTGTCGTTTGAACAAATTTCAATAGTGCCCTTTACCTTTATCTTCCCTTTATCGGGTACTCTATAAAGTACTAAATATACACCATCCTTTTCTCCTTGTTTGATTATCATCAGATACCACACTTGATTATCAGGTCCGAAATTACTGCTGAGTAGGACTTCATTCTCAGAATCACAAGATTGATACACAGGCCATTTGTGGTACAAATAATATCGCTCCATATTCACTCAATATCCACTTTTTAAGGTCAGCTGCGATCTGAATCGACAAATTGATTTAAAGCTTTTGAGACGTGATATCTTTCTAATGTGAAAGCGGATATGAAAAAGATAAATAACAAGTTACACGATAAGACACATTTATCAACAGAATCTCTGATAAATATCCGAGATACACCAGTATATATAACCGATACTTCAAACGTTTCGTCGATTATATGTGGCGTCATAACTAGAAGCTGGTATCTGTAACAAGGTAGATAAGTCACGTTGTTATTTTTCTTAGTATTTTAATCGGTTTATTTTTCGAACTTATCTTCAAATCTGCAAATAGGCGAGTTACTTAAAAATGTCAAAAACCAATGCTTGGCATCAATTATCAAGTAATAAAATGTCCTTTCAATCAAAATCCTTAAAATATCATTGAGAATGTTCTTAAGCCCGAAGCCTTTGTTTTACTTTACCCACATGCTACAAAACGGCATGCTAAATACAGAAATATTATTGATTGAGTACAGTTAAAATTACAAAAAAATTTTAAATAACTCAAAGGTGCGTGTTTTTGTACAAAGGATGTTTACACATTTTTAGAACAGGACCGTTTAATTTTTAGTCTGAAGGGTAAATTTGTCTAGAAGGACTAATTTCGTTTTGGCATTTTGCGATGATTCACTTTTCAGATTGTTGCCTCCAAATATCATTGCCCTGTATTATATTTAAAGAAATTAAATAATGAAGAATCTGCATCAATGTATGTATATTTCTCGCATTGTGATAAAACAACGGTATATAGAGCCATCCAGTTTTGAATGACGTAATCCTACTGCGAATATGGGCATCTGGAAGCCCAAATTTGAAATTTGGAATTTATTATCTATTTCATATCTTGTAAAACTTTAACGAATTTTTGATTAGCAAACTCCAGGATTTCAAAGCGAGCAATAGCAATACTGTGCGGTTATATATATATATATATATATATTTAAAAAAAAAAATTATCTCCAGCGCGCGAGACTGTGTAACAGAAATTCTTATTTTGCGATATTGCTGTTGAACTGAATTTTATGGTTTAAGTGCAGAGAACACTTAATAAATAAAGTTATTTAATAAATAAGATATATAACACACAAAATGTTAAAAGAAATGCTCTTTTGGGCGTAATGTAAAATGTGAAAGCTTTCAGATTTTTTTTAATATTAAGTTTAAAATGTAAAAAGTATTTTTAAATGCTCCATCTAATAACATTTGTTCTGAACTATAAGTCTACATCGTGATTTCCATGATAGAAAGGCTTTTCGTAAAACTTTCAGAGAGACTGTTTTCCATTTCTCATCTGCTACTTTCTAGAGTCCATCCATTATGGTGGGTTTGCGCTAAAAAAAGAGCTTTTTTCATGAACATAAACCAGAAGCATAAACGTCAAGGAGCTTCGCAGAAATGCGTTGAAAAAGTGTGTATGCAATACCTGTATCGATTTTCATTCTTTCAAAACCTGCAGTGGTAGCTTTCGAAGTATGACTTGTCTTCATGAAATTTCACTCTTGGAAAGTCATTGGGATAAAGAAATAGAATTTTTTCTGTAAATATCGAACGTAAAATTTGCTGTGGAAAATACGTTAAACTGATTAGAACATTTTTTCCCCCTCTCTTTCTCTCTTTTTTTTTTTTTCTTTTTACTTCCTTGTACGAAGTAAAAAGAGGAAGTATTGTAATCGCGAAAAGTTTCAGGCAGCATATTTCAACGAAAATATCCGTTTTGACCGCTATCGAATGCAATTTAACGACGTTTTTGCGTGATATCTGCACGTAAGGACAGACTAAAAGACTCGTTTCCTCCAAAAAAATTATTAAACTGCTTTAAAATGAATTCTGAAGAGAATTTTTCATGGCGTCTGTACGAACATATGTATGTACGTACGTGCGTACATACGTATCTCGCATAACTCAAAAACGAGTAGCCTTAGAACGTTGAAATTTTGTATATGTGACTGCTATAACATGTAGATGTGCACCTCGTATTTTGTTTGCGATCGGCCGCACCAAACGTATATAAATATATTTATATATACATCCACTCTGTCACCCGGCTCAGTGATCTCAATTTCTTTACTCTTATATGTTTGTAAATTGTACATTTTTTGCTTTAAAAATGATTTAATTATGTTGTTTTTATCTTCCGGTTAAGGTTTTTGTGCCTTTAGTAAATCTGTATGCAGTATTTTTAAAATTATCAACAATTTTATAGTTGTTTAAGTGCCGCTAAGCCCTTTTCTTTTATGGCGGCCATTGATTGTTTACATTTGAAACAGCAGACTGGTGGATTTGTTGCCAATCTAGAGAAATTTAGCTTCGCAACAACAAAAATAACGACTTCATTTATTATTGCTAATTAAATCATGCTTAATCCTTTCTGGAATTTTTTCGAGGAAATAAGTGTTTAAGATTTACTTCGTAATTTTTAATAGAGATATTTTGATATATTATATATCAAAATAGATAGATAGATATTTTGATTAGATATTTTGAGATAGTATTATATATACTATATATATAATAGATATTTTGAGTTTTTATGTATTTTTGCCTTCTCACGAAGTGAGTACTGAATTAATTCAATGAGAAATACTCAATCGTCTGTGAAAAACTGTTTCTTTTTTGTTTTGTTTGCTTAATTTCTTTTATACATCGTTCTAGCTTTATTATAGTATGTGGCAACGATTAGATAATTCTATTCTTTAAATGATATAAATTTTCCTTACGGACTGGAGGAAACAGCGTTCGCCAAAGTCCTCACCTCCTTTCTTCTTGCTCAAAGCAAGATTGCTACAGAATATAAATTTTGTGCATTATGAGTTATAATATGAACGAAATATAATACTGTTAAGTGAATCTAGCTCCAGAGTGTCTCTATGGTAAACAAATACTAGAGTGAATTTTAAAGAATGCATTTATTCTATTGTGGATTATGCGCTGTCGGCGAAGTAAATTTAATTCAATCCAATAAGTTTAAATGAAATGCAAGAAAAAATGCGTGTAATTTAATATTCCGTACAAGGAAGTCATGTGGTGTACACATGAGATTTTTTAAAAAATTTTCCTTTGTAATAATATTCTATAACAATCTTAAAACCCTTTTTGAAACTTTCTTTGCGTCTGCACTTTTTCCCTCTTCGTTTTGAATACAGAAAGAGACTTTTTGTTACAATCATTATGTAAACCCAAGCTAGTTTGACGTCACAATGTATTTTTATTCATTTCCTGCTGGATAGTTTTCATATGCTGTTCTACATATTGTTCTGCGTTGAGCCACTTGTCTCGGCAAAAGATGGTGATCATTATGATCTTAGCTTTTTTTAGTAAACACCTGGGTTTATTATTTTATTTATTATCGCTACTGTTGCAGTTAAAAGCTTTGTAGTTGATTTCTGCATCAGATCACTTTTTTTTTTCCCGACAATTTGACTTCAGAAATGTTAGAAACAGAAACTTTTTCTAGTATTCGTTTGAGGTCTTCTTTTCATGTAAAAGTAATAAATGATGGTTTTTCTCTTTCCGATTAATAATGCTGCTCATTTTGCACTTCAAGAATTATTGAAGAAGAGATATTATTGAAGTTTTAAGAATGAAGAAGTGAAGCTTGATGTATTGAAAACTGAAGACCTGAAAATTGAAGAAGACAATTATTATAAAAGAAAAATTATTGAAGGAGAGAAATTGTTTGATTTTTTCAAGGATTATTTAATTGTTTGAAGAGGATTACTTAATCTCTGGAGGAGAATTATTTTATCTTTGAAGGAGAATTATTTAATCTTCCGAAGAAAATTATTTAATCCTTATATGGATTGAATCATAACAGCACCTGAGCTGTTCAGCTAGGCGTAAAAACAACGAAGCGCAACTTGGATACGAGTAAGTTTCCTGTAGAAATTCCTCCCTGAAGGAATCTATGCCTCTAGATACATAGCTGTGGATTTCTTTGTTTCATTCCACTAAAAAATTAATTAAATTCCACTTTGATTATGCATAAGGTCTATAAACTTAGATGTAAATGTGCACCTCCTATTTTGGTTGCAATTGGCCGCTCCAAAAGTATATACATATATATATCCACTCTGTTACTCAGCTAAGTGATCTCAGTATATTTATTCTTATATGTTTTTAGTTGTGCCTTTTTTGCTTTGAAAATGATTGAATTATGTTGTTCTTATCTTCTGGTTAAGGTTTTTGTGAAATTTGCCTGCAATATTTGTAGAATTATCAACAATTTAAAAGTTTTTAAATGCGGCTAAGCCTAATTATGTTTGTCAAAGCAGCCATATTTGTTTACATTTTTAGCTTAGCAGACTAGTGGATTTGTTGCAAATCAAGAGACTTCAAAATTTGCAACAACAGAGATAAGAATTGTTAGCATTACATTTAGCAAACGTAAACTGCTACAGATTCTTCTTTATACATTCTTAGATAATCGATGCATTTTAGCATGGTTACACAGAACTGGTAGCTTTGCTGTTAAACTTGTAGGGTTTATATTTATTTTAACTAACATTTATTTTAAGTTTAAACTATCTTTCCTGTCAAGCCTTACTTTCCCCTGGAACTGCCAATGCCAGAATATGTAAATTTTAGTAGAACGCGCAAGCATTCAAATTATCAGCGGAAGTATTATGAGTTAAATAGAAAGGAAACAAGTTCGGTGAGTGAGATTCTTACTTCACGAGCGCGGAGGTAGTTAGCGAGAAATTGAAGAACCCCGCGTTTCGGCCTATGTGCTTGGCGGGAAGTAGTGGTAATCGTTCCAGTGAGCTTCAAGTCTGCTGAATTAGCAGCGGTATTGTAAAACGCGGTGAGTTAGTTATTTTAGAGAGCCTCGTAGTTAGAATCTTGTCTTTAGTTTCTTTTCAGGTTATTATTTTTATTTGACCGCCAAGTAGGCGCAGTCTGTGAGCGTCAAGAGCACGCAATTGTAATTTATTACGTTGAATAACCCTTCACAAGATTCTGTATTTTATCCAGTTGTCACAGTCACCTCTTGGTTGCGTGCAAGTTGGAGGCGCGCAACGTTATAAACTGAATACACCAAGACTATGAGAAGAATTATTCCTCAGCTATTAATAATACCTATATTATTCCTCAGCTATTAATATTTTTAAATTCCTCTTTTTCCAGATATTTATTTAAAAAGTTGACTTGTGACATAATGTCTCTGATTAGGTATATTGCCGTTGTGATAAGATAACTTTCATGCGAGATGAAGGCAACTCAGAGTTATTATCTGCAGTACATATCTTGCATTGCTTCAAAGCCTGTTGCACATATATCCTTGAAACAAGTGGGGAGAAAGTCCAATTCCGATAGCGTGGTACATGTGTGAAACGAAACCTTTGAAGAGTCCAAATATTTAACAAAATTTTGTTTTCAGTGCATCAAATTTATTTTCAAATGCTTTTAATTTCTTTTTAAAAAACTGCTTTATAATTTCTATTTGGCATATATATATCATACACATAGGGTGTATCGTAAATGTTGTGACAAACTTCTAGGGGAGGCAAGGCACATCATAAGGATTAAGAACTGCATAGGAACCCATACCCGGAAATGAAAGCCGGTAAGCGGTAGCAGAGGTAGAAGATGGGAAAAGAAGCAAGAGGGATTAATTTGAAACATTTATTGGACATGGATACAAATGGTGCACGACAGCTTGAATGTTACAACAGATGCACCAAGTCTGCACCATCAGACGCCCAAACATGCCTGACACCGATGGACCATTTGAATGCCGGAAAGGCGGACAATTACAGCCATGCTGGGATTCGAACCCGGGCCTTTCAATATCGCAGTAGGCTCCCCTATCCTCTATACCGTCTGGGAGGCAACAAAAATCAGTCTTAAATGCTGGCATATATTTTCAGTGCCTCAGTTTGTCATATCAATGATCATTTTTCAATCTTCTGTACCACTTCTGCAGAAACGGGTTTTCTTCCTCTTCCAGAACGAATAGAAAGCTATCCTGTTTCTTCAAATTTCGTTATTATTTTTTGAAGACTTTTAACATTCATTGGATCTCTTCAACTCCCCTTCAAAATCCAAAATTTTCATGGAGCAGCTACTGATGATTACAAAACAGTTTTTTCTTTTTATTAATAACGTTTTGCTTATTTAACGTTATTTATTAAATATCATGTTTTTCGCAATTAAGCCGCGAAAAATCCAACAGCAAAATATTCAAAGACACCACATCTTGAGAATTATTTTTAGAGTTTTAGGGGTTGCCATAATTTTTTTAATGGTCGCTATATTGTTTCTTTGAAAACATACCAACCAATTCTTCATAATTAATTTTTTAATAATACATCCGGATAACATTGACAACAATTTGAAAGGTGATTCGGATAGTATTAATTATAATGCATCTATCTGTGCATTTGTCTTTCATGTAGATCTACGATTTTATTCCGATCTTGATGAAACTTAGCATACTTGACCTTTAAAACAAGAAAAAGATAACTAACTCTCCACGTACAATTTCTCAAAAGCCGCTCCAGGTGTCCGCACTTTTTATACACATAATATTTGAAGCTAATTTAACGAACTTTTGATTAAATCTCTGATTAATTTAAAATGTTTATGTTACACTCTGCAAGGCGTAAGATATTTATCCCCTATACCGTCTGGGAGACGGTATAGGGAATATACGTCTGGGAATACGGTATAGTCAGGTGACGGAGGACGGGGACGCCTGGTGTTTAACAGAGGTAAACAGGCATATGTCCCGCGCCCTCTCCTATCTACCGGGGGTTTATTGAGATCTTAAAATATTTATTACATTGCCATACAGGGGCAGATGAGAGATACATTGGCTATTTATATTGTATTACAGATTTTAGGTTTGCAAGGTATACGTTACATAACATACTGGTTACACATTGAAGGGGGGAAAAAAAAAAAAAGAAAAAGAAGAAAAAAAAAGTCATCAGAAAATTGTGAAATTTAATGGTGGACTTAATAAAGGGATGGGAATGTCTTTCAGCGAAGAAAAAAAAAATCACTTACAAATATCGCGCCCAGAGGGCACTGTGTTAACAAATTACACATTTAGCCATATCTATACAATAGTTTTATAATTTTACAAATTTTATTGCAACAGAACATGTTCCACATGAGCAGGGCCGTTTCTAGGCCATTGGCTGCCATCGCGTGCTTTGCTTAGATTGCCACCCCCAAATTTAAAAAAAAAAAAAATGTGAAATGATTAACAAAATTTTTATTTCATACTCACTATGTCCTTACATATGACAAATTGTATAAAAAGTACTAACATATGACAAGTACTTACAATGAATTTAATGAATTTAAAATATTTAGGAGTGGTATCGCGAGAGTCCGGCCGCTTCTGATTTTCGCTTCTTCCGTACTTATACGCGCTATATCCCCGCTAGGAACTGCCCTGCACATGATGGCCATCATCTTCAGCTCCCGTCTGAAATCGTAATGCAAATCGACGTGTAATTGGAATTCTGATGTGATGTTGTCCTTTGTGTTAATTTTTGTTTGTATGTTCGTGAGTGCTTGTTATATGTTTTTCCCTATTTTTATTTTATATT
This sequence comes from Stegodyphus dumicola, assembly GCF_044657685.1. NCBI lineage: Eukaryota > Metazoa > Arthropoda > Arachnida > Araneae > Eresidae > Stegodyphus > Stegodyphus dumicola. The sequence goes on along the minus strand of NC_140769.1, from coordinate 264,871,673 downwards.
TGAGTATTATTTGTATCTTATTTATACTTTGTATTATGTATTATTTATTTTGTATCTGGTGTTCTTTCGGGGTCACTCTTTTTTTTTTTTTTTTTTTTTTGACCGTGAGGCCACTTTGTGGCCAGGTGGGTCTGAGTGCACCCCCAATGTATTACAATGTATTGCCGTCTGAAATCGCAAAATGGCATGTTCCACGGTTGGCTGATGTGTGTGCTGGGTAGTGTACCTGGCGTGAAATGCTGGATTTAAGATCAAATAAAGTTCATGAATTGTCAAGACATGCTGCAACATGTTCCATATGCTCTTAAAGTCAAAAATCGCATTCATTGAGGTCTAGGGATCAGGGATGCCCCATTAAGAAAGTTCCACCTGTTGACACGTTCTTCTGTAAAATGACGTTTAAGAACATTCGTAATACATCGTACAGTAAGACCCCGCTTAACGCTGTTTCGTTTAGCGCTGTTTCGGTTTAGCGCTCTTTTATTTCAACCCGGATATTCCACGAAATCGCTCGCAGCATACGGGGATTCCCCGAAATATTATGCAGCGATAGGTTTCAAATACATATCCGAAAGAGTGTACTTGTATTTCTTGTTTGGTGCAGTATTGTACAGACATATTTTGAAGGGGTAAATGTGGAAGATGTCGAAGAAATAATTCAAGAAGCAGCGGCTAGTCTTTCTAATGATGAGCTCAAGGATTTAACTGAACAAGAAGAAAACAAAAATGTTGACAGCAGTGATTCAGAAGAAGAGCAAAAAGAACTTTCGATGGCGTTTGTAAAAAGGAGTTTGTCTACCATAACTGAAATAATGGATCAATTCATTGAAAATGATCCGAATTTTGACAGGAGTTCAAAAGTAAGGCGTGGTGTTAGAGATGCTCTATCCGTTTATGAAGAACTTTTAAGAGAACAACGCAAAAGAAAAAGGCAAACAACATTAGATGCTTTTGTCACAAAAAGGCAGAACACTGAAAACGCGAAAGGCTAACTAAATATGACCGACTTGGAATTTTATTTGTTTTTTTTTAAGAATATTCGTTTTGTTATTTATATTTTGTTTTTATTTTTGCAAGAAATAATAATGTGGTATTATTTTGGGCTTTAAGAAATAAATGTTTGGTTTTATTTTTATTAAAAAACATACTTTTTAAATTTAATACCTAACCAATTTCCTAGCCATCTTCCCCTAACCCCAATATTTACATGTAAAGATAGCCTCGTTTAGCGCTGTTTCGCATTACACTCTACTTTGATGGAACGTATCCCCCGCGTTAAGCGGGGTCTTACTGTACAATGAGTGAAGGAGTTCTATCTTGCATAAAAATTGCATGTGCAAGGCATTCACATGCTTGCAGAATCAGAACAATTTCTTTCTCTAACAGCGATACAGATCGCTGTCCAACGATCAAGCATGCCACTGGATCTGTAGACCTTAACTCCTCGAAGAAGTATGGACTGATAATAAATGATGCAGAAAATCTACGTCATACCGTCACTTTGGATGAATGCAACGAAAACTTTCAGATAGGTCGTTGAATTTCTAGTTACCTAATTCGGAAGTTGTGAGGATTAACCTCACCGTCCAAATGCAAATCCCCTCCGTCTGTCCATAGCATATTCCAAGGCCATTCTGAATCGACCTCAAAGCGAGCAAGAACCTGAAATGAGAACCGGAGTCACGTGTCAAAATCCTGTGGAAGCAACCGCTGCACTGGTGAAAGTTTGTAAGGATAACAACGGAGGATATTCCACAAGATCTTGTGGATAGTTGCCTGGCAGAGACTTTATGGAGACGTGGCCTGTCTCTATAAACTGTTTGCCACACGTCGGCACTAGTGGTATCCTTGAAGTTTAAAGCTGTGTCCTCTGCCACCTGAAGCGCAATCTTCTGTACCATTTCTGCAGAAACGGTTTTCTTCCTCTTCCAGAACGAACAGAAAGCTATCCTGTTTCTTCAAATGTCGTTATTATTTTTTGAAGACTTTTAACATTCATTGGATCTCTTCAACTCCCCTTCAAAGTCCAAAATGTTCGTGGAACAGCTACTGAGGAATTACTGTTTTGGTAAAACAATTTTGCTAACAAAGATCCATCTCGTAAACTTATCGTCATCGTGAGTAGCAAACACACTGAAAACAAAATCTCCGTGAAAGTTTCCAGGTTTCATAACACCTCGTGACGTCGACATAGATTTACTTTTTTACTACAGGTTTTCACAATAATACACCCTTTGGTGAAGCTATTTGCGACTGAAATGTTTTTCCTGTGTAAGACATGTCCACCCCTTCATTAAAAGTGTCCAAAAAAAAAAACGATTTTCTGATGACAGGTTTTGCTAGTAGGCAGTTGTGAAATAGGGTTCTTTAATTGTGGATGCTCTGTATTTATTTACGTTTAGAATTTAATAAACAAACTGGGAGATTTAAGAAATTTAATCTTGCCCGTGCCAAAATTTATATGTTTTTTAAGTTTGTTTTTCAGCAAATCGAAAAATAATTCCAATTTCTTCCAAATTTATTCTGTTATTAATTAAGAAAGTTAGCAATTTGAAAGCAGTAAATTCAAGCTCATTTCAGGTAATATAGATTACTGCCTGGAAGCATGAAATAGAAATCTGCAGTTTTATAAAGAATTTGAAGAAACTTGGCTCACTTAACCTCCAACCAAGAGGAAGGTCACTGCCTACATAAGATTTTTAAAGACACTCAACGATGTCCACACTCAGGGACATCGTTCCAACGATGGAACGGTGGAACTTATATATTGGGACGGTGTACTCAAGACACCCATCTTACGTGTATATTGCACATCTTAGATTCACGTCACCGTTGTTATGTTCACGCTGGCAATTTTTGCTGAAATCTTTCTAAAAGAGAAGAGAACCTTCAAAGCAGAATATAAGTATCTTCATAAGTTTTCGCGAATATTTCAAAAACGCTAAAGAAATCGGCCAGAACGGATGGCGATTTTCCGAAAAAGTAATAACCCATAATGAAGCAAGTATTAGTTCTTACTAACAAAGTTAGATGGCACTGCATTGGTTGTCTCTTGAGAGCAGTGTAGAGTGTAGAACCTTTAAAGCGGAATTTACATTCTCTATCAGCTTTTCGGAATACTTCCGAAAGGGGATTTCGAAAAAACTACCTTCACTACCCTGAATGAAGCCTGTTCATTCTTCGTAAAGCTTAGTCAAAGCCGAGTACTTCAGACAGTAATAACAATAATGGTAATTTATTGTTATTACGCTTTGCGGAATGGTAACGGACTGGCACGTGGGAGTTAAAAAATTTTTTTAGGCAGGGGCAACACATTTAGGCTAATCTTTGGAATATGGTAACAGGTAGTTTGGCGACATTTTGGTAAGGCGATAAAGGTTACTAGCCTGGACTTTAACAGTGCACATGGATAAAGTGAAGAGTGTGCGCAATGCCATTTTTGTGCAATTCTGGGATTTTTTTAAGTGAAAATAGATCGACGTGTACATGGATGATACCGTGTATGTGCAATTCTTAAAAACGCGGCAAGCAGTGGGCGATTCTGCACTTTCTCCCAATTTCGCACCTAATCTTCGTCATGATTAAGCACTTTTGTTCCATAAAAGTTGTAGCATAAGCGTATTTCGGCTAGCAGATTGTTGGAAAAAAAATGTTGAGTAAAAAAAAAAAAAAAAGAAAGAAAGAAAAAAAAACATACCTTTACTTCGTGAAAACAAAATGGCGTCCAAAAAAAAACTAGCAGGTTGCTGTAGCAGGATTAATCGCCAAATTTTCGCCAAAAAATCGCCAAGTTACCATAATTCAAAGATTAACCCACATTTCTTTGAAATCGAGAAGTTTTCTGAGTAAACTTAAAAGTTAAACAGGGTGTTCGCAAAGACCCTGAACAACTTTAATATATTATTTTGTGCATTCTCTATGAGATAGTCCAGTAGTTTCTGAAGTGTTATTATGCTTATAACGAAGTTAGTTTTTCCGTAACAATTTCTTTTGGTGTAATATGTCGATAATGTGAGGATTTGGGGATCCGAAAATCCTCAAGTCACAAGAGAGTTGAAGTGCCCAGACAGAAAGTTAATATTTTGTGTGGGATGCTGCATAACGAGATTTTAAAACCATTTTCTTCAATGAACAAACATTAACAGCCGGAGTTGACATCATTGTATTTCCCCACAGGCAGAGGACTGCCAGAGTTCACTTTTCAGCAGGTTTGCGAGTCACCATTCTCGGTATTGTGTGTCAGCAGTTTTCTTGACAGAATATTTCCCAACAGATAAATTGAGAAAAAGTGTTCCATTCCATATCCATCATGTTCACTTGGCATAACCCCTTTGCACTTTTTTCTCTGGAATGGAATGTGTTAAAGACATCGTTTACCTTTCTAAAAGGATCAAATATTGCAACTTAAAATTAGCAATACCAGTGCAACAATGGATCACGTTTTATATTGCACATCACAGAAACAAAGCTGGAATATCAGAAGCTGGAATTTTGTGCGCATGTCACGTTATCAGGTTCAATGTTCCTTCTTATTTGCTTGGGTAACATTCATGAACCTGACTCGGAACAGGGAGCTTACTAAAGCTATGTTCAATAAATGTGGGAAGTAGACAAGATACACAGGAAGGGTATACAAAACCCTTTATTTTTCACTCTTTACAATAATTTCCGTACTTCGGAATACAGAGACCAACTACTTGTGGTCTGAACGTAAGAATATAAAAATATAACTAAACTCTAACTTAAATTTGGAATAATAAACAAGGGCCTACGTGTAAGATTGGCCGGATATTAACAGGAAGCCGTATGTAGTACAGAGAACTGTTAACACTACAATACGTTTAAAAATTATCACTAGGATTAAACCTCTGGCCTGGAAGGCAACCAGCAACCGAGTAAAACTTCTAAGGCAAGCGGCCTGCTTCGACTAACTCCTTTCTCTCTCTCGCTTGGCAAAAAGCCACAACTTAAGTACTTGGTGCTCGCCAGACAAATTTGCATAACTAAGTTAAAGCTTTTAATTCTGGCCGGAAGTAGAAAATAAGAAGTGATAGTAAAGATTTAAAATAAAAATAAGCGTTAGTAAAACTTAAGATCCTTACATACTTCCCGCCAGAGTTAATTAGTTTGAAACTGAGGTCTAAAACGACCTTGTTGAAAACTTTTAGCTCTAGAATCTAACGCGAGGCCAATCTTTTACAAACATTTCTCACTAGAAACTAGAAATTAAAAAAAAATTTGTTTTCACAATATCAGCTCCATGGACAACCAATTTTTCATCTGTACTGCATCTAAACAGGAGCTTTTATTCAAATCTGGTTCCTTCCAGAGATCTGGAAGGAAACCTAGTTTAATGAAATGTTACACAATGAAATGGCAAGTAACATTAATATTTACATTTCTCTTAACATTCTTATTTCATTCATGACTTTATTTTAATTATCTCTCCCCGTGCTCTCTGACATGTGTTGTAAAAGAACACCAAACACGAATGTGTTTATGTATACGTGTTCAACACTGCCTCCTACAATCAAAACACTAACGTGTTAAAATTCAACATAACCAGACCTCGTAACACACCCTATCTTCAACTCTAAACCCTGAGGTACTATTCTGAAAGTGGCTAACTCTGAAGTGTAGCGTCAGAGAGCCTAACTACATTCATTCAACCTTTAACACATATTCACCATAATTTTCTCTCTTTTTTTTTTTTTTTCAGTCACACGATTAAGTTTAAAATTTTTGGCATTACTTTCACTTTTACCATATCACAGTATATCTTAACGTTTAAAATAACAGTTCACATTGTATATAAGAACATATTAACATGCCGTTAGTTTTACGCATTTTAAAACATACATTAGTAGTACATTGTTAACTTCTATTCTTTTCCAAGCAAGTGCCAATTCTTCTACATTGAAATACTACCTTTCAAATAAAAGTCTTTCAGACTAAAACTTCTTTCTTGCCGGAATGTTTTAAATAAAATTTATACAATAACTTTTACAATATCCAAATATTTACACATTTCTATTATACATCAACTTTAGTTTTACTCGCGAGTAATTGAAAAACATAATACCAAAATAGGTAACAACTCATTTCTCGCCTTTTTTTGGCGATAAAGGTAGACCTCACATGAGGTAAAACTTCTTGAAATCTGCCACTTGCAGTAAGAATGAAAGATTAACTTAAGTTTGCAAAGTAACATAAAATTTTACTTACCTTTGTGATATTCGGACATTCTTCTCTCAGCCCATTCCTGGAAGGTAGCGAAGACTCTAGTTTGATTTATCAATCCTTCATGTGCGGGCTCGTCCTTCCTCTAGAAGCTTTCTTTTTCCTCCAATTCGGTCACCCTTGAATACCTTCTTTTTCGCCTCTGCCTGTGGTCTTGGCCGTTTGATGGCAGCTGGTCTTGGCGGAACCTTGACACTTCTCTCCTGCTTGGACCTCGTTGCTGGCCGTTCAAATTTTCCTTGTATCTTTTCGTCCGCCGCTGGTGGCCCTTCCGCAGTTCGGCGACATTTGCTGCGGAGAGTCCTGTCCGATGAGTAGATCTTCCGTTTGGGAGCCGGGTTATAGTTGCCGTTATTTCTCCTGGCTTTCTTTGCATTCGTCGTACTTCTCCCTTCTTCATTCTGGGGGTTTTCGTGAGCTCTCTTTTCTGGACGGTGGAACGGCTTCTTTTTCTTGTTACCTTCAATTTTCCAGCGGGGAAACTTTCTTTTCAATTGCTCCTGCCTCCTAATGGCTTGCCCTTGTACTGGTCGTTGTTCCACCTCTGGAGCTTGTGCCTGCCGTGCCGGATCCTGCAAAAGATCTTTGAATATTTCCATTTTATTACGATCATAATATGGTTTTATTTGATCAGTGTTTGCGGAGCATGTTTCACCATTCCTGGCTTTTAACACCACTACAGCGTGAGTTATTTTTTCTATGACATATGGTCCTTCAAATCGTGGGAAAAATTTGGCGGTTTTATCTTCTGGTGCTGAAGAAAGTGAATGCTTAATTCTTAATACTTCATCTCCTACTTTATAAGTTACTCCCCGTCGTTTCATGTCATAATAAAGCTTTTGTTTTCTCTGTGCTACTTCACTATTCTTTTTTGCTTCTTTAATTAATTTTTCTACATCACCCATTTTAAATTCTGGGGCTCTTTGTTGCACATAAAATAATTTATCTAACGGCGTTATAATCTTTCTGCCTAAAAATAACTCAGCAGGAGTTTTGCCCGTTGTATCATGTTTTGCGGTCCTAAGGGCGAAAGCAAATTCATTGACATAGTTATCCCAGCTTTTATGAAAATTTTTAACATAACTACGGATAATTTTCACTATATTTCTATTGACCCGTTCCGCTATATTTGATTGCGGCCGATACGGGACCATTTTTAAATGACGTATGCCCAGTTTTTGGCACATGTCTTCAAATATATTACTTACAAATTGAGGACCATTATCCGATATAACTTTTAGGGGCGCCCCGTATTTTAAAATATATTTATTTAAAATAGAATCAGTAACTAATTTCGCGGAGGCTGGTTTTAAGGGAACAATTTCGGTCCACTTACTAAAATGATCAACCATAACAAGGAGATAGCGAATTTTATTTAACTGACTTTTTGGGAAAGGGCCCATTAAATCGATGCCAATTATTTCATTTGGAAATTCGGATTTAATACTATTTAGAAACCCGGCCGGGCGGAAATTAATATAATTAACTGCTTGGCATGTTGGGCAGGACTGGACATACGCCCTTGTTAACTTTTGCAGTTCAGGAAAATAGACTGCCTCACGTACGCGTTGGATAGTTTTTCGAATACCAGCATGAGAAGCTAAAGGGCTGTCATGCAACTCCTGCAGGATATTTAATCTAAGACTAGCTGGGATAACAGGTCGAAATTCGTTGTTGGAATTTGTAGTTTTTGTATAAAATAATATACCATCTATAAGTTCGTAATGGGCCGCCCTATTTCTTATCGCCACAATATCTTGGTGGCTAAAATTTTCAGGATCCTTTAAATACTCATAAATGCTTCCAAACAAAGGATCCTTACCCAGTTCGGTTATTACAGTTTCTCGGGAATTTATTGTACATGCTGTGAGCATTGCCACCTTTACAGTATTACCTTCTTCATCTATTTTAATTCTGGATAGGGCATCTGCTACGATATTTTCCTTTCCGGGGGTATGCTTGATTACCAGATTATATTCTTGTAGCTTGAGTGCCCATCTTATTAACCTTGGGGATAAGTTTTTCCCTGAGTACAATCTAGTTACCGCCGCATGATCAGAATACACTGTTATTGGCGCCTTTCCAAAATAAACTCGGAACAGGGAGCTTACTAAAGCTATGTTCAATAAATGTGGGAAGTAGACAAGATACACAGGAAGGGTATACAAAACCCTTTATTTTTCACTCTTTACAATAATTTCCGTACTTCGGAATACAGAGACCAACTACTTGTAGTCTGAACGTAAGAATATAAAAATATAACTAAACTCTAACTTAAATTTGGAATAATAAACAAGGGCCTACGTGTAAGATTGGCCGGATATTAACAGGAAGCCGTATGTAGTACAGAGAACTGTTAACACTACAATACGTTTAAAAATTATCACGAGGATTAAACCTCTGGCGTGGAAGGCAACCGAATAAAACTTCTAAGGCAAGCGGCCTGCTTCGACTAACTCTTTCCTCTCTCTCGCTTGGCAAAAAGCCACAACTTAAGTACTTGGCGTTCGCCAGACAAATTTGCATAACTAAGTTAAAGCTTTTAATTCTGGCCGGAAGTAGAAAATAAGAAGTGATAGTAAAGATTTAAAATAAAAATAAGCGTTACTAAAACTTAAGATCCTTACAACGTTTGCATCACTTGTCACCAAAACTTTGAACCTTATTTGTGAAACTGTAACTAATGCTAAATGTCGTTTCATTCCCGAACAACAAGCTGTTAAAATTGTTCAGATACTTTGAGGAATATGGGCTCCACTCATTGATCAGTTAATCAACAGTGAAACCTGTAGTATGGTTTTTAAATCTGAAAAATATCACCACTGATTAAAGAAACAGACAGAGTGTTTGTTAAGAATAAAAAGATTTCAGTTGCTTGTTTATTGGGAATTCTTATGATGGCGCTCATAGTACTTGAACAAAGAAGTGTGCAATTTAATAAGAAATTATGTCTCTTTATAAAATTAAGAGCATTAACACATGTAATGGAAATTGTTTAAGCAACTTAAATAGAAAAAAAAAATTACTGAAACAAAACAACTGTTAGCATGAAGTTTTTTTTTTTGGGGGGGGGGGTGTACAAGGTGTGGCTATTAATTTCCAGGACGGCTCTAATAACACCAGAACAGATGATGTGAAAAACGTAACCTTTTAATATATTTCGAAGTAATCCTCATCTGCCTTAATACACTTCTGTGCTCGGTTATATAAGTTGTGGAAACAACTTTTAAAGTCCTCTTTCGGAAGGCTCTTCAATGTCCACGTCACGTTCTTCTTGATGTCTTCAACATCCACAAAGCGTGTTCCTTTGATCACGGTTTTTAGTCTGGGAAACAAAAAAGTCTGTGGGGGCCAAGTCAGAAGAGTATGGCAGATGACGCAACTCCACGACCTCATGCTTGGCCAAAAACCTCTTCACTGGGAACGCAATGTGGGGACGGGCGTTGTCATGCAACGTGATGTCAACATTGATGAGCCTTCCGAAACACATATACTTTTCTGTATATCTTACGCTTTGTCGAGTAGCAACGCATCTCTTTTAAACCACCAAGTTTATCTATAAAAATTCTATCAAGTTCCCGCAAAACATAAAATAAATTGAAAATCGCTGAAATTCAAAATTCGGGCTCCCAGATGCCCAGGTTCGGGTACCGAGTAAAAATGATTATATGTTATAACCGAACAGCATTCCATTCCAAATCATAGTAATGTGTAAAACGTTTTTTACGAAGGTAGTTTTCTATATCTACCGTAGATAGATGTAAATTTTATGTTATTTTTCGAATTACGATGAATTAAATGCAAAAACCATAGGCTACGATTATATTAAAGTGTATACAATTTTCCGTAACATAAGTATAGAAATCTGGGCAACACGTAAATTATTAGATTTTGTAATTTTTGCACCAAAACATAAATCTTTACGTGATTTGAAATATTTTTAATTGGAAGTCTATGTTTACAGCCAAAGACTGCGAACAGAACATAAAGGCCGAATGAGTGTTTTTGAGGACACGGTGTATATTTTTATTACGAATGAAGCAAAATTCAGGTCTTTGGTTTTCTACATTTCTAAGAAATATGAAACATTTTCTTAGATTTTTTTCATTTTCGTTCAGGAATTCACGTTTTCAAATAAAACCAAAAGAATAGAAATAGCTTGGGTGAAAGGAAGGCAGTCCCCAACAGCAAGTTAATTAAGTTGGCACATTATTTCAACACTATTCAAGGAACCTAAATGTCAACTCTTAGCGAGAAAGAGTAAAAAAAATCAAGTAGTAGATGCAAAGAAGCAAAATGTAAAAGGCTACAGGTTAAGCTTCTACAAAGCCAGAGGTGAATTGACTGTGATACGTCATTAACTTCTTGAGTGGATAAAAAGAACAAATCAAATATCCATGCCATACCACTTGATCCAGACAAGTTGGTAATGAACATACTGAACTACCGATCAGCCAGGGGCGTATTAACCGGACTCTTTCTGGTGAACTGTCAATTAACCCGATCCTGTCTAATCGAACTACTGATTAACCAGCAGTGGATTTATCCGGTCACGAATTAACCGAGTCCTTTTGCTCAAGTTGCCGATTACGTAAGGGCGGATCAACCGGGTCCTCTCTATTCAAAATGCTATTAACAAAGGGCAAATTAACCGGCCCCTCTTTGAACTCCGCGGAAATCACACACGACCTAAAGATTGCTTGTGTAAGCGGGATAGGTAACATTTCAGCAGGCTTATTTATTAAAGAATTTTCAAATGATTATATACATACAATTTAGGTTTTACATTCAATTATTAGAAGCTACACTGCGTGCTGTGAATGACTGATAATGATCACAGTAATGAAACTTTACATTGGTTATGTAAGATTCCAACCTTTGAGTTACTACTACAAATGAGGAACCTTAAGAACTGGTAAGCAAATAATTGCTTAGTTCAGTAGACATAGAGCAGAAAAGAAAGGTTAAACACCCTTTATTATTCAAAATAAATTTAACGGTTGACTTCTTCTTGAAGTTTACAGCAAAGCCTCCACTTCGGCTTAAACTCAGGAACGCTAAGAGATAAAACTAACTAAAAAGATATAGCCGAAGTTATCAAGCTTCTACTAGAGCTGGCCCCTTAACGCTAACTAACGGCGAAGCTATCAAGGGCCTAAATTTCGGCCGAGCGTAAAAATAACTTAGAGAGAGAGTAGCCTAAAAGGTGAACGCGCGCTGCTCAGAATCTCTGGCTCTCTAACGAAGTCAGTAGAACTTCAACTTTAAATACTGGTTCTTCCTTCATTTGCATTTAACCGCGCTTCTAAAAACACGTTGTGGCCCGAAATTCTAAGCTGAAATTAAGAAGCGACAGGAAAGTGGCTTAAACTAAACATTTAACTGTTAAAAACATAGGACAAACCTTATAATAAAGTTATAATATATAAACCAGTTATAATAAAGAAATGACACTTAGTTCTTATAATTCGATTACTTTCAATGTAGTTATATTAGTTCAGGCTTGGTAATTTGGGATACAGAAGCTAATTGATTAATAGTAGTTCTCCCGAGTTCGGAGTGGGCCAGCCTGGATTTATGTACGCAATTTGAAAATATTTTATATGGGTATGCAGGGCTATTCTTCACTGAATAGTAGTTGAAACTGCTGCTTAATTATACAAACTGGAACACGGGTAAATAGGGCGCGTACCAAAATATTCGATATCGTGCGCGTCTGTGAAATATTAGTAGCATGATTTTGCTTGCAAATGCTTATGGAAATCACTAATTTGGTAATCGCTATCCTGATGTGAACTAAGTTCTCAGTCCATACTTACCAGCTATGTGGTGTTGGTTTTCCCAGATGATACTCCCTAGTAAAGTCACATTTAACGTAATGTTCTGGCTCTCGGACAATTCCGTAATCGTACATTTCTGTAGTACTGTGGCGAATCTGTGAAGCAATGTCATCAAAGGTCCATTGCCTATGTCATAAAAGGTCCATTGCCAAGTAGCAAGGGGAGAGGGGAGAATTATTCCATCGGTAACTTTTGGTATCAGTCTGAATGTTCGTGTGCCTGTTGCTGCAAATGTCCATCTGTCTTGCCACTGTTGCATTAAGAGTGACCACGTTTTCTTTATGAGGAAGGAAGCCGGCAGGGATAAAGAGCATTTCGCAGTTACGGTTGCCATGGCTGAAACTTTAGCCAGAAGGTCTGCCATTTCCCTTCCATTGATTCCCACATGCGCTGAGACCTAGCATATTGTGGGATGCTGACCAATCAGAAATCAGAGAATTAGAGCCTGCATATCACGTACCAATTGGTGTCTGCAATGCAAATTCTGTATTGCCTCCAAACTGGATGCAGAATCGCTGAAACTGGTTGATGCTGCATTCTCGGAGCAAATCTGAGAGTCTTTCGGATCGCTATAAGCTGCACAAAGTTTTTACAGTAATCTTCGTTTCTATGTGCACACAATGCTATTATTATTGAATACCCAAAGACGACTGTCAGTTCCTGAGTCTATTCTTGAACTGTCAATATAGATAGACAGGGTTATCATATGCTCCGCCTGGTGTAGGAGTATTTGGTATGTCAAGTAATGCTGGATGGCAGACTGACATCAGTTTGTTTCACTCGTATTTCTACAAACAAATGTAGTGGTCTCATAACGTGTAGTGTATCTCCAGGTGCAACACGCTAGTAATTGCTGCCTGTATCTGTACCTATAGAGAGGCAGACCTTCATGACCTTCAGATATGCCGTAGAGATCGTCCTCTAGGCTTTACTAACATGGAAGATATATTGCTGAGACATGCAATATAATGCGTTCTGTGACCACCTTATACAAAAGCCTAAGGTATCTAGGAAGGACCGTTTTGGTTTAGTGTGAACACTTGCTAGATGGAATTAGCGAGACACGCAAATTTTTCTTTGATCTTCTGGAGTGAAGGAGCCATGGAAGTTTATTATTAATGAAAACTCCAAGAAACTGTAAATTCGGTACGAATTTGAATGAAATTTTGGCTAGTTTTAAACACAGGGTGCAATGTAGTGCATGTGCTGTTCCAATGATTGTAACCTTAGTGTTGTTGGAAGCCGAAATTATAATTTTATGTTTTCTTGCCCAGTTTGAGAAAATATCCAAACACATCTGCTCCCTGTTTCAGATGTCCTGTGCCATCCTGTAATCGTACTTAAGAAGACAACTGCACATACAATAATTTTGACTTAAGGGAATTCCATCGAAAGTTTCAAATACTGAATTTACAATAAAATTTCTAAAGACGGGACCAAAGCAAGAATCTTGAGAACTACCTCTAGAGATGTTTCGTTCAGTAACATCTACAGTAATTTAGACCCGACTGTCCCTAAAGTAGCTTTTGTTTCTCGAAGGTCTAGGACAGGCTTTATGTCCATCAGCGGGCTAGAGCAGCCTATGGTAGCCAGAGTGTTCACCACATCTGACCACTACAGCATGTCAAATGCACTCGTATATTCAGTGAGTTGACGATGAGGTAAAATCAACAGAGGCATGCGGAATAAAACTGGACCTAAAAACCTTGCCCGTTGCCGTCTTGAATTCTACCCCAAAGCCGTCTCTTGTGTTTAAGCAGAATTCCCGCCAGAAGGATCTTTTGTCCTTGTTGACAAATCAGGTCATGAATTAACCGAGTGTTTTCATTCATTATGCCGATTAAATAGGAGCGGATAAATTGGACCCTGTTTAGTCAACTACAGATTAACCGGACTCTATCTGCTCAAGTACCCTCGTATTAACTGGGTCCTGTGTACTCGTCGTATATTTGTGCTGTGTGCTGATTAGCCGGGAGCCGATTAATCAGGTCATACATTAACCAAGTCTTTTCGCTCAAAGTGCCGATCACTTAGGGGCAGTTTACCAGACCCCCTATTCAAACCGGTAAACAATAAGCTGCGAAACTATGGAGATAGAAAATAAGAGGAGAGGCCCTAACTTGTTTTTTCCATGCGCTACCTTGAAGCAGTGGCGCACCCCTCGTGGAGACCAAAGCATTTAGTGATTTGCCATTAAAAAATCGAAAGGTTTTGACATGATCGGCGGTAAACATTTTGTAATTACGTCTTAAATATACCTATAAATGTACATATTTTCCTTTTAATGCAATATTTCAGAGTCCTAATTATGTGAAAAGAATACATTTTTAAACATCATTTCATTCTGAATGGAATTAAATGTTATACCTTTTCCAAAGCAATTTAATTTGAATGAAATATTTTCACAAGTTTTCATTTTAGTGACATTAGAAAAAAATATTAAGGTAATTCGATTTTATTTGATTTATGATTACAAAAATTAAGATCAAAGTTCATTGTATTATTAATATTAAATTTATGTATCATTCCTTTTCTATTTACACAGCTTTTTCCTGAAATACTTTCTCAAATATGAAATGAGTTTTTAGCTTCTGAAGCGTCCTGATATCAAATATCAAAGTCGCTTTATAAATAATGTTCTGCTCCGTTCATTAAAAATTAAATCACCTTTTATTTAAAAAAATACCTTAAATACTGCTGCTGATTTCCATGTACTTAGCTTTCCGTGAGTGTTTCTGAAAGGTATAAAAAGAATTTTTTTTTAAATATTATTTAAAACTTGCAGCTGAGTTATTATAAAATGTAAGAAAATAATTCTTTTAATACTTATCATTTTTTTACCCTTGATTTCAACTGTATATATTCTACAAATTCTTCTTTACCACATCCTTAAGTACGCATCTCATAGACTGTACTTTAGAACCCCTTTTAACGGACTGATTTCCAGTACGAATAGTTTTTGTTTAAATAGTTTATAAGGTCTTTTCTCCATCCGTTCTGCATGCCTTCGTGGTGTAATAGTAGCAAACTCGGCGTGTATTCGAGAGGTTCAGGTTCGAATCCCGAAGAGGACACTGCTCATCTGTCATGTTTCCTGCTTTAAAAAAAAACATAATAGTTCTACAATGGCGCCCGAACTAAACGGTGGGGGATTATGATTCTATTAACTACAACTAACTATTCGCTACAAGTTTTATAAATATATTTGTCAATATAAGTTAAGTTTTTTTTACAATCAAAAATTAAGGGTATTATATATTCAGATAATATTTATAATCATTATAAATTTAGATATATTTTATAACTAGATTTCTTCACAGTAACATTCACAGGAGTTTATGAATGAATAAAACTTTCATTTTCAAGTACATTTAGAAATAATTTAATAAACATTTACGTATTTTGTTAAAGGAAAATACCTGCTTTTTAAAAGGACATGAATGAGTACCCATATATATATATTTAAAAATTTTATTTTCACTGAGTGCAAATCATTAATTTCTGTGCATTCACTATCTTTCTCAAGTATTGTAATTTACAATAGTTTAGCATGTATCAGAGTTTTTTACATATGAAATATGTATAAATATAAATTGCATAAAAATTACATAAAAATTACATGCATTATTTTTAATACGCACTCAAGGGTCAACTTTCCTTCCAAATTCTTCCACAAAGGCATCCCAGACAGCCCTCGTGTACCTTACCCTATTTTAAAAAAACTTAACTTTACCAATGTGCTTAATTACAAATATTTTGTAGTACATAATTTTATATTTACATTTTGCCATCAAGTTTCAAACCTTTGAGTTAAAACACATTTTGGGATATATTTATTATCAAAGCGAACTTTCCTATAACTATAAATATATTTTGGCAGAGCATTCAGTACCTTTCTTAGCTATTGTATCCAGTTTAATAGTTGTTTAATAATATTATAAATAAAAACTATGCACTTAATCTTGATTGTTTTACTCTGCATAATATTGCTTCATTTTTTAAGAGTTAAAAACAAGTAATTGAGCTAAATTCACAAATACATACATTATACAAATAATCAAAATACTTAAATATATAAATTATACAAATTTTCACGCTTATACTGCTTAATAATAAGGAAACTGAGGTTGAAAGTGCGTAGTATTTTTGCGATATTTTGACATATGAAAGGTACTTTAAGGCATTTTTAATTCTTTATGCATAGCATAAATATTTTGTTAAAATCCATATTTTTGCAGTTCAGTAGCTTCGAATTTTATAAAACAAATTCATAGTCAAAATCGCTGTTGCTAGTTGTCGGGGGGGGGACCCAAGGTGTGATTTTTGCGTAAATGCCACTAAATTATGTAAATTGTTATTAGCTATCCAACAATGCATGTTTCTTTTATGCGGAAAGTACCCGCGCTTTTCGATTTGTGTGGAACTGTTGTGTGTGGAAGTACAATGAAAGCGCTGTCAAGGATGCTCTGGATTTAAACAGAAAACACCCCCTCTGGAGACCAAAGCTTGGAGCCACTGCGTCAGTAGTAGTGAGGGGTTGGCGCCTCCTTTTATTCTTACCTCCATGTTCTAAACAGCCAAACTCTGTCTAGTACACTACTGATGAACTGGGAATTAACTGGTTTCTGTTTGGTCAATTTCCGATTAACCGGCTCCCGTCTGCTCAAACTTCTGGTTAACAGGAAGCGCATTAATCGGATCACGAATTAACCGAGTCTTTTCACTCAAAGTGTCGGTTTGCTAGAGGAGAGTTAACCGGGTCGGACCCTCCCCCTGGGTGTTCTCCCTTAAAATTGGGGGTGGAAAGTTTAACAGTTAACTAGGTTGAGCAAACCTCAATTACCTGTGGTACTACAGAGGTGCTGACCTTGCTTCTACCTGTACCTTTTAACAGGGGACGAATGAAGTCGGATATTGTCCAGTCAACTGCCAATGAGTCATGGGCAAATTAACCGGACCCTCTCTGGTCAAATACCGATTAACCAAGTGTAGATTGATTACCTGGGCCTCGTATAGTCAACTGCTGATTAACCGGGGTTGGATAGCCACTTTTCGCCTCAAGCTGGAAGGTTCATGGGTTAACGCTTCAAGCCATGTTGTCCAGCCAGTGAAAAGTTATCGCCTACCTAGCCAACTAGACTCCAAGGGCAGGGTTGGCAGGTATATCGGGCATTTACTCTTGTGTATAAGTTCAAATACCTAAAAAAAAGTCTGAAAGTTTCAGATTTTAATTTACGTCCAAAGGGGCGTTTTTTTTTTTTTTTTTTTTTTTTTTTTTTGTTAACATTTTGTGTGTTAGCTTTATTTATTAAATATCACTTTCTTCGCACTTAAACCATAAAATTCAGTTCAACAGCAACATCGCAAAATAATTTTAAATTGAGCTTGTCTTTAGAATTTCCGATACGCAGTCTCGCGCGATGGAGATAATTTTTTTTTTTTTTTTTCTGTGCAACGTTGCCATTACTCGCTTAGAAGACCTTGAGTTTGTTAATCAAAAATTCGTTAAAGTGTTACAAAATAGGAAATCGATAATAAAACAAATTAAAAATTTCAAATTTGGACCTATATTTATGAACCTGTTCGCATGCAGCAATAAGATACTCTAAAAGTGCAATATGTCATGTAACAGAATAATTTATCTAGATGCATTAATTCCCGTATAGTCTTCACCCACCCAAAGACTCGATAAATGCCGTCGAGTTGACGTAGTTCATTTGTTCTATATTGTTACGTTATTTTCTTCTGACGTCAGTTGTTACGTTATTTTCTTCCTTCACGTTCATACGGGGTCGCCAAATCGGCGATTCCTCGCCAAATGTGGCAACCCTGTCTTCCCTTGCCATTTTGCAGGGAAGCTATCTTACCGCGGCTGCACATTTCGTAACAATATCTTCAGAACATCTACAAGACATCTCCCCGAAGGCGTGATATCACATACTTGCATATTTCTATCATATTATTATGCACCGCAAGAGATATGTTATGAGGATTGAAACATTTTCAAGACGTCCCGAAATATCTGAGTGAAAACGACGACACTTGATGAAGCATCGAAACACACTTTATTTATCAATATTAATCAGGATAACTCCAAAACACTTTTACAGTCGTCGAAGATCTACTATAAACACGCTGGAACAATCAGCGACACAGCCTTCACACTGCCAGGCAATAACCATGGAGACAGCTTCACTGCAAAGTACCAGAGTACAGCTCCCGACTCTGCTCGGTCGTTTTCGGAACTCCACGTACTCTCGAGACTCTCCAGGCTACAACTCGTGATGCACTCGACGACGTACTGAGCACAGCTCCCGACTCTTCGGTTCAGTCGTTCCCGGAGCTCAACACGCTCTCTCGACGATGCACTAACTGCGATACACTACGAGACTCTTTCGGTGCACTCGACGACCCACTCGGCACTCCCTGACCGTCTGGCAACTCGTTCGACTCCGCACTGACCATTTCACTAGACGCTAACTAACTCACCGCGTACCAGCACGGTTTATATAGCTTTTGGCTTGTGTTCGAGAACATTCTGGGCTAAACTGGTAAGTATTCGTTCCAGAAGGTTCTCCATCAATCCACAGCATATCGCCAATTTTGTCGCCAAATCGGCGATTCCTCGCCAAATGTGGCAACCTTGTCTTCCCTTGCCATTTTTCAGAGAAGCTATCTTACCGCGGCTGCGCATTTCGTAACAATATCTTCAGAACATCTACAAGACATCTCCACGAAGGCGTGATATCACATACTTGCATATTTCTATCATATTATTATGCATCGCAAGAGATAGGTTATGAGGATTGAAACATTTTCAAGACGTCCCGAAATATCTGAATAACATGGCCTCTGGATTGCTTAATGTCGCAATGCAATATATCCTCAACCTATCCTTTTACAAATCCTAAAAAGAGAAAACAAAGAAAGCAATTCTCTGCAATAATTCAAAATAAATATCACTGGAATGTTTATAGACGAAATTTCTCAGGAAAATGTATGCACGTTTACTAATATCCTCAGAATGTCAAATGGCGAAGTTCTCAAGATACTCTTGTTCGGTTCAGTCGTTCCCGGAGCTCAACACGTTGTCTTGACGATTTGCTAACCGCGATATTCGAAGACACTCTTTCGATGCACTCGAAGACCCACTCGGCACTCGCTGCCCGGCTGTCAACTCGATCGACTCCGCACGGACTGACTCGCTAGACGAGAAACTGACTGCGATCCAGCAGGGTTTATATAGCTTTCGGCTTGTGTTCGAGAACATTCTGGGCTAAAACGGTAAGAATTCGTTCCAGAAGGTTCTCCAATCATCCATGGTACATCGACAGTTTTCTCGCCAAATATCGACGAATTGGCGATTTTCGCCAAATGTGGCAACCCTGCCTTCCCTTGCTATTTTATGGCAACCCTAAACCTGCTTTGCTGGGAAGCCATCTTACCGCTCCTGGACATTTCGTAACAATATAAAGACTTCCTGTCGGATGTTATCTCGATGGAACCTAGAGCAGAGCAAACAAAGTGTGAGGTCTATTTATTTAAGCAGTTATGTTATGTTTGGGATGTTTACTGTCACTTCTCTCTTTCCTTTTTTCCGCCAGAATGCAAATGAATCCGCGCATATTTAGGTGAGGTTTTGAGTTTATTAAATCAGAGCGTGATCTACCTCTTTAATGCCACGTTACTAAGTTTGCTAGCTAAGCGTTTCTGTCATCGACGTAGCATTACTTCTTCCCGATAGTTAAATTCACGAAGCCTGAGCCTACTTAGCGATTAAATTGCTCTCTGTGGCTTTTTGTTATTAGATGTTTAAATTTGGCTTTACATTTGAAAATTAGCATACATTTTCTGTTTTAAGTTTTTCGCCATGATATGTAAGCGCCAGGTGTATCTTCTATTCATCAATTGTAGTTTAAAATAAAGGATATTGCATACTCTTCTTAAGTCTCCATTGTACTTAGACACAGCAATAAGCTTAACACATAGTTTGCTTAATCAGCTGTTATGGCTTGTTATGCCTAATTAGCCTCATATCTCACTAAACTTATTCTTAGATTAATTTTAAGTTTAAATTTTTTCCTGACTTTTTCAAAGAAAAACCAGTTGCCATTAAACATAGTATTTCCCCGCGTATCCCCTCTAGCTCTTTAGAGGCAAGTTCTAAAATTTTTTTTAAATAAATATTGACGTAATTTTTCTCTATGCGTTCAGAAAACGAGCTTCCCTAAATTTTAAAATGGATTCGTCCTTTAAGTGATTGTTTTCGTTTTATTAACAAAAACAAACCCTCGTAAACTTGCTGTGAAGATCATGCCGAACCTTTGCGTTTTAACTCTCAAACCTTATGTCAGCGTAATACAAAAACTGTTTTATCAGCCTACGATTTCACAAAGTTTCCTGCATATTCACCTTCTATAATTATTTATGAATGTTTTGAGGACCAAAGAGTAGCAGAGGGAACGAGGGCGAGATTCCAGTTAAAGGGAAGTAGAAATAAAAAAATATTTTTAGATATTATAATGTTAATATGTCTGTATATTTATTTGAATGTAAGAAAATATATTGTGATAGTTACCTGTAGTTGATCCATGACTACTTTTCAAGTGTTATATTCTTTTACTGTAACCGCATTCTTCGGAAATTTAATGATTGACATAATTTTCCCTTCTAAATTTTTGAATGGTAAAATTAATAAAACAAGGGGCAGGGATGCATATGCGAGGAAATTCGTTGAATTAGTTATTATTGGGGAAATTATTACTAAACCGATTTTAATTGCAATTGTACGGAAATACAGTAAATTACAATCTCTAATTCCGTGCACAGGATTACGAACTTGATTGATACCTCATCCGTAGGCCAAGCGACCGACTGAACCAATAAACATACATCGCATCGCCAGAGGCAGGAGGAAGCACAGAAAAGAAAAACCATACCTGACCCCCCCTTCTCTTTCTGGAGTGACCCGCGAATTTCGGCAGGTTTCCTTCTATCGTATTAGAAGCGCGGACAACGAGTGAAATGAAATCGGCAACGAATAATAATCGAAGGTACTTTTTTTCTCACGGGGTGGAGGGTCAAGGAGATGAGTAGCACTGTCGACCCCGATGCGGTCGTCGGGGTGAGTAGAGCTGGCACGTGAACCCTGGTTCAAGGAAATGTTCAAGACAACAGGTGAGGGAAAGCTCATTCGTGATTTTCGGAAGGGTTCGCTTTAATGAGCGAGAATGATTCAAAGCTTTCATTTGAATCATTCTAAGCTTCATTTTTAGAATTTATTCAGAGCATTTTTAGCCTCATTCATATTACTTACTACAATCACTCTTAGCGTTTATGTAAAACATTCATTTAAAGTTCTCACAGCTTCATTCTTGACAATTTTGATATTTATTCAAAGCATTCTAATCTTCATTTTAAGCATTCATTCAAAATATTCTTAACTGCATTATTAGAATTCCTTACAACATTCCCAGTTTCATTCAAAGCATTCTTAGCTTCATTCTCAGCATTCAATGAAATATTCTCAGCTTCGTTCAGGACTTTTCATTATTTATCATAGTATTCTTATCATCATTCTCAGAAATTATTAGAATAATTCTGAGCACTTTTTCAAAGCACTCATTCAAAACATTCTTAGCTTCATTCTCAGCATTCATTCCAAGTATTCGCAGCTTCCTTCTTAGCATTCAGGGAAACATACTCAGTTTCATTCAAAGTATTTTTAGCATTCATTCAGAACAATGTTGGTTTCATTCTCAGCATTCATTAAACTCATTCTCAGCATTCATTAAACTCATTCTCAGCATTCATTAAAATCATTTTCAGCATTCATTAAAATCATTCTCAGCATTCATTAAAATCATTTTCAGCATTCATTAAACTCATTCTCAACATTCATTAAAATCATTCTCAGCATTCATTAAAATCATTCTCAGCATGTATTCAAAGTATTCTTAGCATTCGATAAAACATTTTTAGTTTGATTCAAAACATTTTTAGCATTCATTCAGAGTAATGTTAGCTTCTTTCTCAGCATTATTAAAATTATTCTCAGCATCCATTCAAAGGAATCTTAGCTTCATTCTTAGCATTCATAAAACGTTCTCCTTTTCATTCAAAACATTTTTAGCGTGCATTCAAAGCGTTCTTAGCTTCATTCTCAGTATTTATTAGAATCATTCTAAGCACCTATGCAAGATGTTCATTCTCTCGGATTATTCTCATCTTCATTCTAAGCATTCATTAGAACACTCTCAGTTTAATTCATAACATTCTTGACATTAGTATAAAACATCCTTAACTTTCATTCAAAACATTCTTAGCTTCATTCACTGCATTCATTAGAAGTATTCTTAACATTCATTTAAAGAAGTCTCAGTTTCGTTCTTAATATTCATTTGAAGCATGAGCAGAACAACTTTTACAAATTACAATTTCATTTGAAGCTTCTGTGCGTTAATTAAACAAACTGAAATAAAGAATTGACCTTTAAGTAAAACCCTGATTTCGCCAGGGACAACCTAGACATGTACCCCCCATCGTTTAGTTTCAAGGGACCTCCTAATCCGTATGGGCCCACCAGCGGCCGAGTGGTAAAGTTGCTGAACACTGGTAGTTCGGTCCGAGGTTCGAATCCAGCGAACGGGCTGGCTGCATGGGCGTTTTCGTGGTTTTCCCCATGTGTAACGTGTATACAAGCCAGTTCCCCTTAGAAAGTCCTCCACGAAGGCATCCCTCCCTTTAGGCAGATAGCCCTCGTGTGCTTTGCCATAATTAAATACACCACACCACTACACCACCCAATCCGTATGTTTTAAAACTATAAAATTAGAAGCAGGAGTAAACTTCCTCATTTTGCTTTTTTATGTTCGTATTTAAAAATCAGAACACAGTACTTTTGAAACTTCAAAGCAATCTGTATAATTTAAAGAACCTCTCTCTCTCTCTCTCTCTCTCTCTCTCTATATATATATATATATATATATATATATTGATTTTAATTAAATAAATTTAATTTAAAAACAAATTTAATAATTCTTTGCGCCATTGCTGAAAGGAATGAAATTTAAAATTTGAACAAATTTAAATTTAAATATAAATTTTAACAAACACGTATAAAAGTAAAAAACAAATTTAAAGCCAAAGTTTTAAAAAAAGCAAATTTAAAGCCAAGATAATTTTTAAAAAATTTTTAAAAATGTGCAAACATATAAAAGATTTAATTCTCGAACTAATCTACAATATCATTTAAATTCAGAAGCATAAGCAAATCAAGTAAAAAACTGGGAATTTAAATGTTATTTCTAATTAATTCACTAAATTAATTAATAAAAAATGAACTATTGTATTAAAGTATTTAAATTAATTAAACTAAATTATTTAGAGAGCGAGTTTAAAATTACATTTAATTAAAACAAAAACAAAACTATTAGAATAAAAAAGTTGTATTTAAAATTTATAATAAAAAGAGAAACAAACCAGGTAATTAGCGCTAAAGCTGCTAAGTACAAACAAAATTGTTTCATAAGAATAAATTGAATTTAATTAAATAACTTTAATATACGTGTCTGTTAAAATTTAAATTTAAATTTGTTTAAATATATATATATTGTTGCGTTCGTACGGGGTTCGTAGACTTGGAGTGAATAACGACTTCAATACGTTGCCAGTATTGTCAGGAAAGCTCCAAAACACGTTTTACAGTCGTCGATGAAGTACTATAAACACGCTGACACGATCAGCGACACAGCCTTCAGGTTATCAGGCTATCACGGTGGAGGCAGCTTCACTGCAAAGCACCAGAGTACAGCTCCCGACTCTGCTTGGTCGTTCTCGGAACTCCACATACTCTCAGACTCTCCACGCTACAACTCGCGATGCACTCGACGCTACACGAACACAGCTCCCGACTCTTCGGTTCAGTCGTTCCCGGAGCTCAACACGCTCTCTCGACGATGCACTAACCGCGATACACTAACAGACTCCTTCGAGGCACTCGACGACCCACTCGGCACTCGCTGCCCGGCTGTCAACTTGATCGTCTCCGCACGGCTCGTTAGACGAGGCACACTCGATACTAGCTCGCACTCCAGACGAGGGACTCTGACTCGCCCTCTCGATGAAGCACACACTCGATGCTAACTGACTGACTGCGGACCAGCAGGGTTTATATAGGTTTCGGCTTGTGTTCGAGAACATTCTGGGCTAAACCGGTAAGAATTCGTTCCAGAAGGTTCTCCATCAGTCCATGGCATATCGCCAAATTGGCGATTTCTCGCCAAATGTGACAACCATGCCTTCCCTTGCCATTTTATGGCTACCCTAAAACTGCTTTGCGGGGAAGCCATCTCACCGCACCTTGACATTTCGTAACAATATATATATATGTATATGTGTGTGTGTATTTGTTCCTCGCACTGCATAAAAACGTGGCAATTAGATCAACCCAGTTTAGAACAAACTTAATCCATCACCCGAACGCGAGCATCTCGGAGCACGAATTTTCAATTTCGAATTTGCTGTTTATTTATTTCATGCTTCGTGCAAACTTAGTAATAATACTCAGTTATACCCTTAGCAAATTTTTATTAACAAACTCCACGGTATGAAAGCAGTGTGTTGCCACTCAGCAAAGTGTAAGATATTTATTTTAAATTTAATCAAAAGACTCAGCCATTTAGAAGAAATGGAATTTCCACTCATAACTAATTTGCCACTCGAAAGACATTTCTCTTTCATCCATAAACTCAACGATTTAAAAGCAATGTGTCACCACTCTGCGAAGAACAAAATATTTTTCCTTGAAACCTTATTAGGTTTATATAATTTACATAACCAGTTAATTTATGTCTGGAGTCTTTACTGTCACTTCTCTCTTTCCCTTTTCCCACCGGAATGCAAATTATTTTGCATGTATTTAAAGGAATTCCCCGTTACTAGTTTAAAGAGTTTGCGTCATCGGCGTTGCTCCTTGCGATCATTAAATTCACGTCGGTAAGCCTCGAGCCAATTTCGCGATTAAATAACTCTGCGTATCTTTTGGCTATTAGTTACTTAAATTTATTTTTGAATTTCTTCTTTGAGTTTCTCGCCATAATTGCTGGCAGATTTGTAAGCACCACGTGTGTGCCTTCCATTCATCTACTTGAGTTTAAAAGAAAAAGGGTCAGTTTCACCTTTATCAAATTATTCCCTCTATGTATTTATTAATTACAGTGTATTAATAAATACATAAAGGGAATTAATATGTATTTATTAATTATTAACTAACTTTAAATTATTCCCTTATTACTGCTTTCTGTATTTAATTTTTTATACAGTACAAAGTCCGTAATACGGAGGTCCATTATCCGGAATGATCTATAATCCGGACCTCAAAGCCACAAACTTTTTTTGTATGCTTTACGCATTCGCGTAAAGATTGCGCGCGCATACATTACGCGCATTACGCGTTCGTGTAATGTATGATTTACGCACGCGCGCGTTAAAAGAAATGTTTAATAAAGTAAACAAATAAATATTAAGCTTTTTTTTGTAAACCCTTTAGATCATAATTGCTCTTTATTTCATAAATTACGGTTTCATATTTTTAATTGTATAATTTCTGCATGCCATCTTAGCAGATTTAAATTTATGATCTATAATCTGGAAAAAAACCCTGATCCGGATTCGCCGAAGTCCCGACGAGTCCGGATTACGGACTTTGTACTGTACTATGCGGTAAATCGTTTAAACGTCTATCAAAAAGTGAGTCACAGTTTCAGTACTGAAAGACTTTAGACCTTAATCAACAAACTCAGCTATTTTAAAGAAAAGTGTTGCCACTGCCAGAAACAAAATATTTTTGTCTTCCACTCGCCAGCATGCTGCCATTTGGAAAGCATAAAACGTGTAATTTTTCTTTCAAATTCAGTCTATTTACTGATCAACAAATGGAGAGATTTCAAAAGCAACGAATCCAGTTTATCAACAGTATTATTATAGACTATCTGGACCCGTCGTGAAATGACACTTTCATTCTCTAAAATCCAATACATATATACATTTTTACAATTCTTCACAGTTAGCAAAACAATTTTTGCATGAGTACCCACATTTTACATTACTAAACGTTTACAGAATGGGTTTGTAAAATAGATCTAACAGATAGCAGCTTAACGCTCAACTTTACTTTATATTGGCGCCCTCTATTTATAAAGTTAGAAGAAACACACTACTTAACATCACTTAGTTTGCCATGCTGCTCCACTCTCCTATACAAATATAGTTGGTAAGTTAAATTACAACTTACTTTTTAACTTGCCTTTTTAGTATTATTTATGTATTTTTTATAAATAGTTTCTAGTTTCTTTTTGATTTATTTGCATAATTCGTGTCGGGGAAGTATTTCGTAGGCAAAAGTTTCTAAATTACTTTAGCTTTCCAAAAAAATTTGGTTTTCTACTCTTTAACTATTCTAGTCTTTACTCGCTAATTTCTCTAAGTTCCCTTTCTTTAAATTTCTTTTTATTCGTTCACAACATTTGGTTTTACTTTTGGTTTTGAATTTTCTTTTTATCCTTGCCTACACGGATGACGAAACACGAATTGAATAATTGAAGAGTTTAGGTTTGGAAGCAACTTCTCTTTGATATATCTGTCCTCCTGCTCAACAGCTATTCACTTATGCATTTTTATAAATTTTTAGGATTAAAATATTTACTGGAATTATATATTATGCATTTATTTTCATAGATTTTGACACTTGATTTACATATGCTCTCAGAATTTAAATGATATTGTAGATTAGTTCGCAGCAATAATTAATCACTTTTTTTTGGTAATTCAATTTCATTTAAAATTTAATTAACTTTAAATTTGCTTTTTACGAATAGGGAATGTTTGTTAAATTCATATATATATGTGTGTGTGTGTAATTATGGCAAAGCCTCGAGGGTTATCTGACTAAGGAGAGGGATGCCTTCGTGGAGGACTTTTTAAGGGAAACTGGCTCGTATACACGTTAAACATCTGGAAAACCACAAAAACGCCCATGCAGCCAGCCCGTTCGCGGGATTCGAACCTCGAACCGAACCATCAGTGTTCAGCCTCTTTACCGCTCATGTATATATATATGATCATATATTATGGGGGAAAAATTACCAAAACTATTTTCATTGTGAATTCTGGATGCTCTTCTGTTAACCTTCTTCTTTTGCTGGACTTATTAATTTAAATTTTTAATTGCGGAAATAGCTGTTCACATTTAAATTAATTAGATCTATTTTCAGATTTTTCTAAAGCGTTACTCTCGTGCGTTTTTTGGTGATGAAAATAATATAAAACTGGACTCTAAATCATTGAAATTTTATTTTTTAGTCCAAAGGGGCTTTTTTCTTGAAGGACAATTGTTTTCGAATTGCGATTTTTCGTCGAATCACCGTAAACGGCGTATCACTTTTCAAATTGTTGCCACCAAATGTTAAGAGTCCTGCATTATATATTTGAAGAAATTAAATAATGAAGAATCTGCATAAGTGTATGTATGTTTGTCGCATTGTGATAAAATCACCGGTATCCAATTTTGAATAAATAAAACACCGGTATCCAATTTTGAATGACGTAATCCTACTGCGAATATGGGCCTGTCGAAGATCAAATTTGAAATTTGGAATTTATTTTATTATCGATTTCACATTTTGTAAAACTTTAACGAATTTTTGATTAACAAGCTCAACGATTTAAAAGCGAGCAATGGCAACACTCTACACGGGGGGGGGGAAGCCTTTTTAACACCAGCGGGAAGAACTGTATAACGGGAAATTCTAAAGATATGCTCTTTTTAAAATGATTTTGCGATATTACTGTTGAACTGAATTTTATTATTTAAGTACAAAGAACATGATATTTAATAAATAAAGGTAACACACAAAACGTTAAGAAAACGCCCCTTTGGACGTAATTTAAAATCTGAATCTTTTCAGATTTTTTTAAAATTTAGGTACCCTCATGATAAATGTGATTAATTTACGGGAAATGTGGTCTTGGTCATGTAAAATTACTTCGAACGAAGTGCACGGCCGGAGGGTTGCCAGTTTGAAACTACTGACATACGGAAATTGCATTTAAATTTGTCATGTTTTAATTCAAAAATTCTAATTCGGCAACCTTGTGTTGATTATGTCTCATAAACTGGTTTCACTTCCGCGTTTTCATTAGTACGGATTTCTGTTCGTTTTGTCTAGAAATCCGAGAACACAAAAGCTAACAGTATGACGCAATTAATAAAAGAAAATATTATTTCTTGTTTTAGCGTAAACAAATGTCAAGGTCGTCGCTACCTTAACAAACTGCGCAGCAATATATCCTGGTAAGACCTTATGGCCCTAGGGGCATATGCGGATGATGCGTCTTATGGTTTCGTAATTACTATCATCCACATTCTTTAGTAATCTTGTTATGATGAGTTTCCGTTTTGTTGATGCATAGAAGACATTCATTCTGAAGTCACGCGTAAAAATTTTTGGTAATGAGAAATGATGGCAGAGTGTGGAGAATTACTAATTTTAATAAACTGAGGTATGGGTTTTTCCTGGACAGGATGTTTATGGGAAAAGCTTGTCAGTCGGAAACATTTTTAATGTGCGTTGAAAAACCAACGATTCTTCGAGAATGAACGCAAAATTCTTTCGGACAACATTCCTAACAAAAAAGATGCGAATTCATTGGCTAAAACTTACGAAACACAATTACAACATATTTTTAAAAAAATTTGCTGAAAATAATTGCATTCCACATTCTAAAATTCACTTAAATAAAAACATGTTGTTAAGAAAATTCTGATCAAAGCAATTTCTTTTTAAAATGTTGTTGAAAAAGTGATAGTATTCATTCTCAAACGAAAAAAAAAAAAAAAAAAAATATTTTGAGTATTATCTCTAAGAAAGGGTGTACTCCAACTGCGCTAAGGAAAATCCCCCCCCGGGTCGAGCTATAGTCCAACTGCGCCAATCAAAAATTCCCCCCCCCCTGCTGCCTACAGGGTTACAATTTAACTTTTAGAAGCCAATTGTAGCCAAGAGGAAAATAAAAATAAAGAAACAGAATTACATATCACAAGAATAACTAAAAAATATCTAACAAGCAGGCTAATTACTTGAATAACAGTAATAAATGCGAGAGGCAACAAAGAAAATAAAAGGTATTGGTAAACATACATTATAAGCATTACAAACATCTTTCATTTATTATAATAATATCATAAATTAAATACAGTAAGACCCCGCTTAACGCGGGGGATACGTTCCATCGAAGTAGAGCGTAATGCGAAACAGCGCTAAGCGAGGCTATCTTAACATGTAAATAATGGAGTTAGGGGAAGACGGATAAAAAATGGTTAGGCATTAAATTTAATAATTTTTTTTAATAAAAATAAAATCAAACATTTATTTCTTACAAAAATAAAAACAATATAAACGCATATACTTTTAAAAACAAATAAAATTCTCAGTCAGATCATTCAGTCTATTCTGGGTTTCCAATTTTCTGCCTTTTTGTCAAGAAGGCATTATGATAGATTGACTTAACGGCATATTGCGTTCAATTTCGTCGTCAATCCATATAGACAGTCGTTTTTCCATTTCCTCTATAATGTTATTTCTAGAACGGGTAATTCTAGTTGCAGAGCTGGACGTAGTTGCAGTTGCCAATGACAGTATTTTTTCTTCATTCTTAAGAATTGTCCTTATTGTTGAAGTTGCCAAAATCAATGCAGCGCTAATTTGAGATTGACGTTCACCGGAATCTGATCTTCTAATCACTTGCATTTGAGTTTCCAGTGAAATACCTTTTTCTGGTTGCTTTCTTTTCTTGTGTTTTACTCGTATTATCACCCATGATAAAAACTAAAGATCATAATATTTGTCACTGTATTATTAATCGTTATAGTATTATATATCAAATTTAAACTTACAATAATGTCAACAAATGTTGTTTCAAATGATAAAAAGCAAGAAACACAACTACACTGTTTCGGATATGTTATTTGGAAACCTAGCGCTGCGCGCAATTTCGGAGAATCCCCGGGTTAATCCCCGGAAATAAAAGATCGCTAAACCGAAACAGCGTTAAGCGGAGTCTTACTGTAGTTATAAAGCATACAAATTATATTTTTAATAAATTGCATCAATAATAGTCAAGATGTCTGACCTAGACTGGAAAATTTAATAGAGTTCACTGGCGTGAAAAAAATTATTCCATATCAAAGTGTGTTAAAGTGTGCTAAAAATATTTTCTGTTAATTAAAGTAATCATGTAAATGTTTGCAGAAATTAAATTTAGTTAAATTTTAAAAAAGCTTAGCATGAAATCTATTATAACAACATTACTATGCATTTGGAACACTGACGTATAAATTGTAAATAAATTTTAAATTATTATGCTAAGAAGTTTTTTTTCTAAAATTTATCTAGAAGAAAGGAATTAGATAAACAATACTCCAAATTAATATAATCAATCAGGCCTCTCAATAAATAAAAGTTTATTTTTTTAACCAAAAATTAAAAATTGGGATGCAAAAGTTTGAGTAACATACTTGGAAATATCTTAACGTATAATTAATTAGAAATGTATAATTAAATTAATAACAAGCTAATTAACAGTAACATTAAGCTTAATTTCATTCAATCTAAAACAAGCAATCGATCAGGAGCTCCGCATAACTGAAGCTTTAATGCTATTTTACGTAGATTTGCATATAAAATAAATATTTGCACTTGTGAAACAAGTGAATAATGTACTGATAGTCAACAGGAATTAAAATACAGTGGATAAAAATATAACTACTTGTCAGAAAGGTATGCAAAGTTGCTATGGCTAGAGAAATTGAATGATTATAAAAAACTCATAAAGTTAAGCGCTACAGTGTGAAAAGAAAATTCTGGAATAAACATGTTAAGAAAATTAGATGGAGAAATAATCCTTAATTTATTGATATCCATATAAACTCTATGCTTTTGGAAAAATGTTACATATAATTTCCACCGAGGTATCAATCACCGAAACCGAGTTAATTTCTTTCCTTTTTCTTCTTATTAAAGGGATTTGTAAAAAGATATGCTAAGGTGAAAATTTTTGCAATATTTTTAAAAAATAAATTAAAAAAGTATTTTTACTTCATGAACTGAAATTTTTACACGGTAAATAAGTACAAAAAAAAAAAAAAAAAAAAAAAAAAAAAAAAGCTGAGGGATCACTGGGACTAGAAACTCGGGTCGGACTACCAATGTTTAGTGACTTTTCCGCTTGATCATAAGACCTTTTAAAATTAGGCTGAACAATATATTAAAGAAAATAGAAGATACAGCACACGTAAGAACAAAAGTGGGCTGAATTAGAGATTTACATGTTTGGTGAATGAGTTAAACTTCCGTGTATGCCATTATGAAATATTAGGAATGTAGCATAAATGCATGAGTGAAGAAGGGGCAATCTAAATCATTGTAATCTAAATGTATAACATTATCAGTATATGCTATTAATTTCAATACTGCTGAAAAAAATTATAAATGAATTATATTATAAATTACATGAACTCGTTGCATTATAAATTACAACAGTTAGAAATATTATTAGCGTGATTTAGCGACCATCTTTGTTAACAAATAATTTCAAGTAATTAATTTTACAAATAATTCAGCCTGAAACTAGGTTAGAAAATAAGCTACATGCTGAAGATTAAGCTTTCCCAAGGTGTTAGAAACATCTTCTGTTAACTAGAGTTGTGATGCAAGAATTTGTAAAAATTATCATTTAAATATAAATTGGCATTAATACAATACAAAGTATATAAATTCTACATACATGAAAACTTGAGTACAGTGCAACAATATGTGAAAAAGGAATGGATTAAAAGGGAACTGAAAATCCCAAGATATGAATATAAGGGAGTTTGATTTTTAGTCCAAAGGGATTTGAGTCCCGAAGGACTATTACTTTCGTTTTGGCATTTTGCGTCGGACTCCAATAAATGTTGGTTCACTTTTCAAACTGTTGCCACAAAATGTTAGAGTCCTGCATTATATTTGAAGAAATTAAATAATGAAAAATCTGCATAATGTATGTATATTTCTCGCATTGTGATAAAACAACGGTATCTAGAACCATCCAATTTTGAATGACGTAATCCTACTGCGAATATGGGCATCTGAAATCCCAAATTCGAAATTTGGAATTTGTTTTATTATCGATTTCATATTTTGTAAAACTTTAACGAATTTTTGAGAAACAAACTCAACGATTTAAAAGCGAGCAATGGCAACACTCTATGGGATAAAAAAACCTTTTTATCTCCAGCGCGTCGAACTGTGTATCGGAAATTCTAAAGATATGCTCATTTTAAAATTATTTTGCGACACTGCTATTGAACTAAATTTTATGGTTTAAGTGCAAAGAGCATGATATTTAATAAATAAAGGTAACACACAAAACGTTAAAAATCCCTTTGGACGTAATTTAAAATTTGAAACATTTCAGATTTTTTTTTTTTTTTTTGGTTTGTTTTTGTTAATTATGAAAATTCTGCTGACGTTCATAATTATTAATTTATTAATTAAATGTGTATTAGAAATTAAATGTATGCCAAAGTACATCAGGTGGAAAACAGAATAAATATTTAAACGTTTCTAGTATTAAAATATGGAATTTGTAACAAAGTTAAATAGCCTTAAAATAACTTCAATGTCTAAAAATGGAAAGCTTAATACGGGAATATATTGCAATAATACTATAGTGAATTTAGAACGACTTAAGAAGTCCAATTTTTAGATTTAATAAAGAGAATTTTTTAAATTAAATTAGAACTGTTTACCTAAAATGGTAAATTTGAAAGTTAAAACGATTCTGCTCTCTAAGAAGATTTGTTAATATTTATCTAGACAAGAAACTTATTTAAGGTGAGCTACAAATCCGATATTTGATAGGTTGATTATGTATCAGTTTTATATATGTCATTACCAATGTTTAGTAATTAATCTATCAATTTTACTATTCAAAACTGATATATATATCAGCGACTAAAATGTACAACTTGGGAAGTTTTTAATTCTTACAGAAAATAAAAAAGATCTGCCTCATCATTCCTTTAAGCATCATAAAACTTTAAAATGAGTGTAAAAGAAATTTATTTTTACTTTAGCACACGCCAGACTTTAAATTAATATTTGTTTAGCATGCACAATTTTTACAATACTGATAAACAAAAATAAATGCTTGCAGTCTCAATAGAATGTCCCATTAATGGCGAGAAATGACTTTTTGTAGCACCCAATCTTCTTGGTAAAGAAATGGGGGACAGGAAACGTCGCGCAGTTCGTGGATTAGATGAGTGGGGGGGGGACAGGGATCTTCGATCAAATTTGGCGCAGTTCGTATCCTACCCTAAAAAAATAAATTATGTTTCACATATTCAATTTTCTCTAAAGAAAGAAAGCTGTTATAACAATTTTTTAACTTTTATTTAACTTATTTTATTCGAGGTTTTGCTGTACAAAAAGTCAAATTTTCGAGTGATCGAATTTTTGAATTAGCTTAGTGTTTTGCCATAATTTGCTAAACAAACAGAAAAATTATTATCTAGATTAGATTGGTAATCAGATCAATAGAATAAACATGCTTCTTAATCCAAAATCGAAGTCTCGGCTAATTCTGTATAGATAAGAGAAAAAGACAATATAAAAAAACTATCGGCCCTGCGTTATTGAAATGAAGATTAAACTGGCACGTCTCGGCAGATGAATTTTAGCCACGTAAAAAAACTGGAATTCGGAGTTCATGGCGCCCTCTATCGGCGTTTTGTTAACAGTAAATTCTTGCGGAACGCCGCTGTTATGTCACTAATACATTGCGTATAAGGTAAAATCACGTCCCGCAAAGTTGACTTTATACAGAACAATATGTAATTTATATAATTCAGATTGAGAAATTAATTGCAACAGCTCTAAGTATCGCTGTTTAAAAGAAAGAAACAAAACTATTAATGGAAAAGATTTCTATTGATGCTTTCTGAAGCATTTTTACATATTCCCTACCAGAATATAAATTACTTGTTTTTGTGCATTTAAGCTGAATGTTTCGATTAGAGCTTGTGGCAGCCGCGTCGCGTCTTGCCGTTCTTTTCTGCCGCCAGCTCTGTCTAAAGTTATATACCGGCTGCTAGGCCATGTTCTAAAATACGCGCCAGTAAATAGCTTAGCCAATTTAAATAATCTATGTTATGTGATATTTCGGACTACATTATTTACATTTGAAATTTAACTTTCTGTTATGTGAATATAAATTCCCGCAGCTTAGCGGAAACTCTGCCTCTTGGTTTAAGTTAAGCATAATTAAAAAGGTTATTTTAACCTTCTTCGCTTTGGAAAACGGTGGACATTTAGTCACATTTTAGAAACTGTTGAAGGACTGTAGAACGTTTAGAAAAGCGGCGAACATTTATAGTCATATTTTAGGAATGCTTAGGACAGGGCACTGTTAAAAAAAGAGAACTTCTCAGCGACAGATAGCCATCTGATATCCTGCCAGATACGAATAATGTAAGGTGATCCGGACAGTGGCGTAGCCATGGAAGTAGGAAGTAAGATGGAGTCGCCCTAAACAAGTTTCTCCCGTACCCTGCTCTGAAGCACCGGCGATCCCTACGTGGTGACCAAAACATTGGGTCATTTACCATTGAGTTCTATGGGATTTGACGCGTTCGGGTGTAAATATTTTGTAATTACGTCGCAAATATACATATAAATGTATATATTTTCTTTTTCTACAACACTTCAGAGTCCTAAGTATGTGAAAACAACATATTTTTAAACAACATTTCATTCTGAACGGAATTAAATGCTATACTTTTCACAGGACAGTTTTCTCAGAATGGTTTAATTTGAATGAAATATTTTCACAGGTTTTCGTTAATTACAATAGAAAAAAAAAAATTAAGGTAATTCGATTTTATTCGGTTAAGGTACAAAAATTAAGATCAAAGTTTATTGTATTATTAATATTAAAATTATGCATTATTTCTTTTCTATTTATAGAGCTTCTTCCTGGAATAATTTCTTAAATATGACATGATTTTTTGTCTTCTGAGGCATCTATTAAATCGAAAAATGTAAGTCAATTTATAATTAATGCTCTATTCGGTTCATTTTAAATTAGAGAATTATTAGGAATTAGCGAAATACTTTAAATAGTACTTGACTTTCTCTGAACATTTCTGAAAGGGAATAAAATAAGTTTTTTTGAAGTATTATTTAAAACTTGTAACTGAGTTATTATAAAATGTAAGGGGAATAATTCTTTTAATTATACTTATCAGATTTTTTTTTTTACCCTTCATTTCAACAATACATATTCCAAAACTCTTTATTACGTTCTTAAGTGCGCATCTCAAAGCATTTGCTTTACAATACCTTTTAACAGATTGCTTTCCAATACGAACAATTCTTGCTTAAATAGTTTTATAACGTATTTGTCAACAGGATTTCAATTTATGTTTACAATTCAATATTAAGGTTATCATATATTTAGATAACATTTATAATCATTATAAATTAGATACAATTAATAATTAGATTTCTTCACAGTACTTTCAAAGTTGTTTATAATTGAATAAATTCTTCATTTCAGATACATTTATAAATAATTTAATGACCTGCGTAAGTTAAGAAGCCAGCATAAAACTCGAATTTCCGAGAAAAAAAAAGACTTGCGTGGGAAACATTTAACAATCCAGAATCAATAAGAGGACCATTCATGATCGGACCTTCTTTGGCAGGATAATACAAATGTTTTCACCTCCGTCGATTACCCTATTTTCAAATTCTGAATAAGCTGTCTTGATGATGTAGAACGTTCGCATGGTCACATCATCTTGACCACACATGGTACTTCCACCAAATGTGTGGTTCCAAATCAAGGGAAAGCTAACTTATTGGCATATCTGTGTGTATATTTATTAATTTTGACGAGGATTGCAGCATTTGATGGTAATTTTATTTTTAATTAACCCAAATAAGTAAAATGTGTAAGCGCAAAGTGATTATTTTTCAGATATATAAAATTAAAACGATGAGTTTAAAATGGGCGGCAGTAAAGCCTCTCCTCTAAAAAATTTTAAAAAGTACATGTTAAATAATATATGGATGTGAAAAAAATTTGTTTTATTTAAAACATTTTGGCGTTTGGAAAATAAAATAAAAGTAGCGAATACTCTATAAAGGGTATCGAAAGACGTATACAATTTTAAATGTACCGTAAGGTGTTTTTCATTCTTTAAGCATAACATTTTTCTTAAAATCTATATTTTTGTAGTGCAACAGCTTAGAATTTTATAAAACAAATTCATAATCAAAATCGCTGTTGTTAGTTATCGAAAAATAACCAAGATGTGATTTTTGCGCAAATGTCAGTAAACTATACAAATGGCTATTATCCATCACACTATGAATGTTTCTTTCATGCGAAAGTGTCCCTTTTTCGAATTTTATGGAACTGTCGCGTGTCGAAATACTATCAGAGCTCTGTCAAGCGAGTTTCTGAATGTAAACAAAGAACACCCCATCTGGTGACCCAAGCTTCAAAGCAATGCTTCACTTCTAGTGTCGATTGGCCCCTCCTTTCTCTCCTACCTCCATGGGCGTAGCGGAAGGGGGGCAAGGGGGTGTATATGGCCCGGGCGCCGCTCGCAGAGGGACGCCAAATGGTCTCCAAACAAGATTTTCCGGAAAATTTCAGTTTTTAGTTTGATTGATTTCTGGAAAATATATTTAAAATTAATAATTTTTAAACTACAATTAATTAGTAATATTATATTCTCAGTAAAATATTATATTCTCTTTAGTAATATTATATTCTCATTGTATATAATATTATTATTAATAAATATATCAACTTATCTATAATACATATAAAACTTTTAATTGTTTAAAATTGTACTTTTTTAAAAACAGTTATATGTAGAATAAATAATAACGTTTACTAATCCTAGATCATAGTATGTCTGCTTTTTTCGCCGCCACAGATATATTTGTAGCGGTTTCCTACATCATTGACAAAAAATTGCCTCTCAAAAATACTCCAAAGTCAATAACGATTCATTAAAGACTCCAAGTTGTTTAATAAAACACATTTAGTAGTCGTAAGCACATCGAAACTCAATATGTGCATCTTTAAATATCACAAAAAAAAAAAAAAAACATTTTCTTCTTATAACTCAAGAACACAGCATAAGAAAATCTGATGTGTACACCACATGACTTCCTTGTATTGGAATATTAAATTGCACGCATTTTTTCTTGCATTTCATTTAAACTTATTGGATTGAATTAAATCTACTTCGCCGACAGCGCATAAACCACAATAGAATAAATGCATTCTTTAAAATTCACTCTAGTATTTGTTTACCATAGCGACACTCTGGCGCTAGATTCACTTAACAGTATTAATAATTATATAACAGTTAACTTATATAATGATTATATAACGGAAACTAAGTTAACTGTTATATAATCGAATAATTATATAACAGTTAACGTATATATTTCGTTCATATTATAACTCATAATGCACAAAATTTATATCATTTAAAGAATAGAATTATCTAATCGTTTCCACATGTTCTATTCAAATACTATAATAAAGCTAGAATGATGTATAAAAGAAATTAAGCAAACAAAGCAAAAAAGAAACAGTTTTTCACAGACGATTGAGTATTTCTCATTCAATTAATTCAGTTCTCACTTCGCGAGAAGGCAAAAATACATAAAAACTCAAAATATCTATATTAAAAATTACGAAGTAAATCTCAAACACTTATTTCCTCGAAAAAATTCCAGAAAGAATTAAGCATGATTTAATTGGCAATAATAAATGAAGGCGTTATCTTTGTTGTTGCGAAGCTAAGTTTCTCTAGATTGGCAACAAATCCACTAGTCTCCTGTTTCAAATGTAAACGTCAATGGCCGCCATTTAAAACTGTGTATACGAGCCAGTTTTCCTTAGAAAGTCCTCCACGAAGTCCTCCTCTTAGGCAGATAGCCCTCGAGGCTTTGCCATAATCACACACACACACACACACATTAAAAACTGCTTAGCGGCAATTATGCAACTGTAAAATTGCTGATAATTCTAAAAATATTGCACACAGATTTACTAAAGGCATAAAATCCTTAACCGGAAGATAAAAAGAAAATGATTCAATCATTTTTAAAGCAAGAAATGTACAATTTACAAAGATATAAAAGTAAGGAAACTGAGATCACTGAGTGGATATATATAAAAATATATTTATATACATTTGGTGCGGCCGATTGCAACCAAAATACGAGGTGCACATCTACATGTTATAGCAGTCCTATATACAAAATTTCAATGTTCTGAGGCTACTCGTTTTTGAGTTATGCGAGATACGTACATACGTTCGTACAGACGGCACGAAAAATTCTCTTCAGAATTAATTTTAAAGCAGTTTTATAATTTTTTTGAAGG
This sequence comes from Stegodyphus dumicola, assembly GCF_044657685.1. Taxonomy (NCBI): domain Eukaryota; kingdom Metazoa; phylum Arthropoda; class Arachnida; order Araneae; family Eresidae; genus Stegodyphus; species Stegodyphus dumicola. The sequence continues at coordinate 264,833,076 of NC_140769.1, read as the reverse complement.
AAAAGAGTATTTTATTCTGTTCTTACGTACAGATATCACGCAAAAACATCGTTAAATTACATTCGATAGCGGTCAAAATGGATATTTTCGTTGAAATATGCTGCCTGAAACTTTTTGCGATTACAATACTTCCTTTTTACTTCGTACAAGGAAGTAAAAATTACTCTTAAAATTAAAAAAGAATAGAACAGACTTAGCAATATTTTGCTGTTGCCAGAACCTAACTACTAAAAAATCGCGCAGTTACAAACACGTCAAAAAATGAAATTCAGCACGCACGCATTATTCAAAGATAAAAATAAAATATAAACAAAATAATAACTTACGTTGATAAGTATTTGAAAGATACAATTTTTTACAATCATAAACATTATTTTTCTGCTGTAAGAATTACTTTACACTACTAATTTTGAAAGAAATACAATTTATTATTCACCTTTTAAAAACGTTCTGGCCCACCAGCGGCCGAGCGGTAAAGACGCTGAACACTGGTAGTTCGGTCTGAGGTTCGAATCCCGCGAACGGGCTGGCTGCATGGGAGTTTTCGTGGTTTTCCCCATGTGTAACGTGTATACGAGCCAGTTTTCCTTAGAAAGTCCTCCACGAAAGGCATCCCTCCCTTTAGGCAGATAGCCCTCGTGTGCTTTGCCATAATTAAATACACCATTAAAAACGTTCTTTTTTAAACGACATCATTCTACTGTTATTTTCGTTTTTTATAGTTGCCCCTCACAGTCTGCATGAAGTTGTACGAAAAAAAGATTATATATGGTTTGTAGAGGTTACACATTTCCCAATCCAACGCTAATGTAGTTAGGTAATGATTATTCTTAATATGTTTTTTTATCTCAGATTCAGCATTTTATTTTTATTTGCATTATTTTCTTATTAACGAAGATATTCTATACAATATATTACTGTAAGTGTTCTTTCTTACTTCCTTGCACGAAGTAAAAAGGAAGTATTGTAATCCCGAAAAGCTTCAGGCAGCATGTTTCAACGAAAATATCCACTTTTACCGCTTTCGAATGCAATTTAACGATGTTTTTGCGTGATATCTGTACGTAAGGACAGAATAAAAGACTCTTTTCCTCTAAAAAAACTAAAAAACTGCTTTAAAATGAATTCTGAAGAGAATTTTTTTGCACGTATGTACGTACGTATCTCGCATAATTCTCAAAAAAACAAGTAGCCTCAGAATGTTGAAATTTTGTATATAGGACTGCTATAACATGTAGATGTTCACCTCGTATTTTAGTTGCAATCGGACGCATGAAACTTATATAAATATATTTATATATATATATATCCACTCTGTTACCCGGTTCAGTGATCTCAGTTTCTTTACTCTGATATGTTTGTAAATTGTACATTTTTTTGCTTTAAAAAGGATTGAATTATGTTGTTTTTATCTTCCGGTTAAGGATTTTATGCCTTTAGTAAATCTGTAAGCAAAATTTTTAGAATTATCAACAATTTTCAAGTTGTTTAAGTGCCGCTAAGCCTAATTTGATGGCGGCCATTGCTCTTGTTTACGTTTGAAACAGCTGAGTAGCGGATTTGTTGCCAATCTAGAGAAACTTAGCTTCGCAACAACAAAGATAACGCCTTCATTCATTATTGCCAATTAAATCATGCTTAATCCTTTCTGGAATTTTTTCAAGGAAATAAGTGTTTAAGATTTACTTCGTAATTTTTAATACAGATATTTTGAGTTTTTATGTATTTTTGCCTTGTCGCGAAGTGAAAACTGAATTAATTGAATGAGAAATACTGAATCGTCTGTGAAAAACTATTTCTTTTTTGTTTTATCTGCTTAATTTCTTTTATACATCGTTCTAGATTTATTATAGTATTTGAATAGAACATGTGGCAACGATTAGATAATTCTTTAAATGATATACATTTTGTGCATTCTGAGTTATAATATAAACGAAATATAATACTTTTTTTTTTTTTTTTTTTTGAGGGGGCGCCAAAAAGGTATTTTGCCTCGGACGCCAGTTATGCTCGCTACGCCACTGCATCCGGATAATTGAATTTCCTCTGTGATCATTTTTGTAGATGGAAGGCAGCATCCCTGACATTGTACCAACCAGCTTTAAGAGACTCATGATGAGAGAAAAAATATCCTATTTAATGGCTATCAAAGTTACGCAACTAAATTACAGTACATGCCGAGATTTGAAACATTTAACCCAGAAACCCATCCAATTTGCGCCTGAGAAGATGCGGAAAGAACCTATATATCTAGCATGTTAATTCAAACTTTCCAACTCAAAGCAAATCTGAATTTTGTCGTTACTTTATTTCCGAATTTTCCTGACATAAGCCGTTCAACTCGATTAACTTTTAAATTTAAAACTGAGCGGTAAAAAGCACTCGGCTAAAGTAGGGCTGAAATATCGTAAATGCGACAACGCCTCCTCACATCATTAATGTTTGAACGGAAGGGGGATATGTAAATATTGCACCACGTAATTGCATGCTGAGGCGATTTCTGTTTGTTGAATTTTTGTATGTTTTATTCATCTTGGTATTACACTTTTTCGATGCTGAGAATTTAATCAAGGCATCGGAATCCTCCTTATGAAATCGATTGATATTTGAAAATGCTACATTACTCATTCCTTCTGATAAATAAATTGCTTTTTCATACCAAAAAAAAAAAAAAAAAAAAAAAAAAAAAAAACATTTATAAACATCAAAAGCAATTGTAACGGATAAGAAATTATCGCATTCTCCCCATGCGTGCCCAAGTGGTGTAAGTACTGTTCATCTTGTATGTTGCTCGGGTGTAAGTTGCTAGCACTTCCAACTAGCAAATGGAAGACTCCGAATGTCAAATCCGTGCAAAAATACAATCGATTTCTTTTATTCTTACTTCATCTGGGTGGGGGGGGGAAACATAGTGTCCTCTACATATAGACATCTTATTTCCCGTTTTATATTTTTACTTCCTTGTACGAAGTAAAGGAAAAGCCTTTAGGACTGCCCCCTGAGATTTTGGTCTTTATAATTGCTATACGTTATCGTACGAAAAGCAAACATTCGACATACAAAATTTGACTTTTTTACTCGTTATAAAAAATAAATCTTAGACAAAGGAAGAGAATTTTTTTCCCCTTTGTTGTACTCAAAAAGCTTATTTTTATACTTCTGTTAGTTTTTTCCCCCTCTGCCTGAGGAATTAAGACAGGATTTGTGTTGCACTAGTTCAAGAATTTAGAACATAATTTTTTCTCTTTGTACTATTGGGAGAATTAAACCTAACTTTGTTTCGAATAGAATTTTTTTATATAGTCCGATGCACAATCACATCGAATAACATTATCGTTCGATTTACGAATACAACTTTTTTACTGCGCTCACGACAGGCATTTTTTTTTTTTTCGGGGGAAAAGGGGCAGGGAAAAAAGAAATTTTAAATTGTCGGGACCATTTTTTTTTTCCCTGTTTAAACGAAACTTTTTCTTCAATTGTACTGCTTGAAGAATTAAATACATATTTTTCCCCCTTCTTTTGTTTGAAGATAGAAGTTTTTCTCCCTTTGAACTCCTCGAAGCATTCAAATAGAATACGTTTCCCGCCTGTACTGTTCGAAGAGATAAATACAGAATTTTTTTACCCTTTGTATTATTCGAAGATAGAATATTTTTACAATTTGTTCTGCTAGAAGAATTAAAATAGAATATTTTTACCGCTTGTACTGTCAGAAGAATTAATATAATACCTTTACTGTTTGTATTGTTTGAAGAATTAAAATGGAATACCTTCTCGTTTGCACTGTTCGAAGAATTAAATACAGAATTTGTTTTCTGTTTGTACTTTTCGGTGATTTGTAAACTATCAAGTTTACTTCTTTTTTAGATAATAAATCTTTTTGATTTGTTAAACTGGAATCGCAACAACTTTTAAATCATACTTTTAAATTTAAGAAAGAATTAATATTCTATAAAGTAGGAAATCTAATTTTTCCCACATTCCTTCGGCCTCTATACTTAAATTTAGGGAACATTTATACTCGTTATAGAAAACAAAACATAAGAAATGTGATTAGCATACGACGAAAACTGACCGAAATATATAAATGTCAGAGATCCTATTCAGAATGCGGAGACAAGTGGAAGAGCGAAATGCTAGTATTTGTACGGAGCTGAAAATGAAATATCAGTTTACAAGAAGTTTCTGATGTTAAGAGATTAAATGAAGAGAATTTCTATAGAGATTATTGAAAAAAATATTGAACAATATAACTCTTGTTATCTTATTCACAGAATTTCGTAGAAATTGTGCTCCAGAAAACACTCGAAGCTTTCAGCATCGGCCCGTAATCAATGCGTTGTATTATTTGAGTTCATTAAAATTGAAAAATATTTGTATTTTAATGAATTTTTTGTACAGGTAGTAGAAAGTATTAAACATCAAAAGAATTTTAGATTTTGGAAGATTTAAAGGACCTGTGCAAAAATTCTTTCGGCATAAGAAAAGTAACAAACTATAAATTAAAGACACGCGTCAATTACGAAAGAGTATTTATTACTCAATAGCATTTTGCGGGGGGGGGAATGAATTTTGAACGATTCTAATTTATTTATTAATCGACCATTTCATGTAAATTCAAAATCCCATCAAAAATCGCAGGTTTTGAAATGAAATATTTCGGTAAGTTGTTACCATACGGAGCTAAAACTTTGCTTCTTTTTTTTTTAACCCAAAAGGGAAGTTAGTCAGGAATGGGATAGTAATCTTGAAACAGCATTTTGCATTGAACCCATGGAAGTAAGCCTTCTGCGCATGCCCCGTGCAATGAAAATGAAGCCATGAAACGTCACAGTATGACGTCACCACTTATCATGACCGCTGCCATAAGCGGACTTCTGATTGGTTTTGTTTACATTGAAATCTACATTGTTTGCATGCTAGCTATTCCCCATTGAACGTTTATAATTCCCCCGTTCTAATTTTAATACTTAACGTGGAAGATTTTTCTGCTTAGTATATTACACTTAGTAGAACAATTTCGCGATAGCTGGCTTTTCGTCAACAGATCGCCTTCAGATAAATGTTTCATGAAGGAATTGAGAGCCCTGAGAATTTAAATGTAGAAAAATCACAAGGATTGCAAGTAACATTTTCAAATTTGTTAACATCTAGATACATAAAAATGTGTAAATGGTAACTAAAAAACAAATGTATACATGGTAAAAATCAAAGGAAGTTTCGATGGTATTTGATTGCAAATTATGCCTGATTCTGAGCCCGTGGACATTGATATTTGCTTTCACAGTTTAATTTTATTTAACAATATTTTTCGTAACCTTACCCGTACGCTGCATGGCGGCCATGATAAGTCTTGACTTCACATTGCCAACATTTCCTTGGCTTCAGTTTTGTGTTGCCAGGCATACTCCAACTATTTTAACCTCCATGGTTGAATCACTATAAACGGCGTATCATTTTTTAAACTGTTGCCACCAAATCGCCCTGTATTATACTTAATAAAATTAAATAATGAAGAATCTGCACGAATGTATGCATGTTTCTTGCGTCGTGAAAAAACAACGATCCCTAGAGCCATCAAATTTTGAATAAAGTAGTCTTTCACCCGAATATGCGCACCTAGAAGCCCGTATTTGAAATTTAGAACTTGTAATAAGGAATAATTATTACCTCAATCCTACAATTATGTACAAAATTACAATGTTCAGTTGACTTAGGTACAAATTCATAAGTATCTCTGGCCCTTAAATTGTACAGAAATGTCTCTAGTTTGACCAGAAGAAGGAACATCTTGATCAGAGATCTCTAAAGTAGGAAATATAACTCTTTCATGCACCTTGGTTATATGATCAACATGTATCACCTGTCTTGTATATGGTTTCATCAACAATTCTATCTTGAAATAAACTTTTCGTAATTTTTCCACAACTCGTTAAGGTCCGTTTTTAAATTTGCATACTTTCTTACTTCATATTTTACAAAATTTTAACGAATTTTTGATTAACAATCTCAACTATTTCAAAGCGAGCAATGGCAACACTGTGTGAAATAAAATATTTTTAACTGCAGAGCGCAAGACTGTCTGTTGGAAATTCTTTAAGATATGCTGCTTTTAAATAATTTTTGATTTTACCGTTGAATCGAATTTTATGGGGCGTGATATTTAATAAGTAAAGTAAACGCACAAAATGTTAATAATAAAAAGACCAAAATATTTTATAAAGCCATCTCAGTAAAGAAACTGATCAATGATGAAAAAGACTGAGAAAAAGACTGAAAAAAATTTGAAAGTATATGCCAACAGTTAACGCTGTGTTGGGAATTCTAAACGTACATTGCTGTATTACTTTTGCAATTTCTGCAATTCTGCCGTTGAATCGTGTTGTGTTACCTTATCTTGTCTGCAGGGCTGTGGAGTCGGAGTCGGGTAAATTTTTGGGTAAAAGGAGTCGGAGTTGGAGTCGCTAAAAAACATCCCGACTCCGACTCCAGTTTTTGTTGCACAGTTTGAATTTGAAATGAAATTAAAGTGAATTGAAAAAATTAATGACAAGCTGAGTTAATATTTTTATTTATGGACTATAGACATTAATAAATAGTTATTTTCTATTTTATTGACATACAGTAAGACCCCGCTTAACGCTGTTTCGTTTAGCGCTGTTTCGGTTTAGCGCTCTTTTATTTCAACCCGGGGATTCTCCGAAATTGTGCGCAGCGCTAGGTTTCCAAATAACATATCCGAAACAGTGTAGTTGTGTTTCTTGCTTTTTAATCATTTGAAACAACATTTGTTGACATTATTGTAAATTTGATATATAATACTATAACGATTAATAATACAGTGACAAATAGTATGTATGATCTTTAGTTCTTATCGTGGGTGATAATACGAGTAAAACACAAGAAAAGAAAGCAACCAGAAAAAGGCATTTCACTGGAAACTCAAATGCAAGTGATTAGAAGATCAGATTCCGGTGAACGTCAATCTCAAATTAGCGCTGCATTGATTTTGGCAACTTCAACAATAAGGACAATTCTTAAGAATAAAAAAAAAAATACTGTCATCGGCAACTGCAACTACGTCAAGCTCTGCAACTAGAATTACCCGTTCTAGAAATAACATTATAGAGGAAATGGAAAAACGACTGTCTATATGGATTGACGACGAAATCGAACGCAATATGCCATTAAGCCAATCTATCATAATGCCTTCTTGACAAAAAGGCAGAAAATTGGAAACCCAGAATAGACTGAATGATCTGACTGAGAATTTTATTTGTTTTTAAAAGTATATGCGTTTATATTGTTTTTATTTTTGTAAGAAATAAATGTTTGATTTTATTTTTATTAAAAAAAATTATTAAATTTAATGCCTAACCATTTTTTATCCGTCTTCCCTAACCCCATTATTTACATGTTAAGATAGCCTCGTTTAGCGCTGTTTTGCATTACGCTCTACTTCGATCGAACGTATCCCCCGCGTTAAGCGGGGTCTTACTGTATTAATAAATAACTATAAGGGAGCAGGAAGGATGTGATATTTGCCATTATTGATTAAACTGATTCATTTAATTACTAATCTCATCGGTGAATTGAGGTAAGAGCAGCAAGAACTTCCAAAATGAATGCCATTCTTAGGAAGCGAGCAGGAAAAGGAGCAACAAATGGAGAAGTACATATTTGATGATAGAGTGGTTGTTAGGATTAAGAACTTTTTCAGAAGATGTAAATAACCCTAATATTTCACTAACAGAAAGACTGTGGAATGATCTTGCAAAATTGGAAACTCTTCTTTCTATACCGTATATAGCCACCAGAAAGCTACAATCTGAAGTATTAAGAGGCAAGACTGGAAGAATGTGATGTTTGTTCTTCCTGAGGGTTTATTGCGGAGGGAATCATTTCTTCAATGAAGAAAAGAGAAACTAGTTTCCTAGACAATAAGATCGCGCTGGGTTCAATCTATGTTGATCCGAAACACTGAATCTTCTTGGATGACGAACAAATTAAAAACGCAAAGAAAACCATCTATGACTTTCATTAAGAATGAAATTATTCTCAGAACGATTATAGAATTCAAATCAGGAGAGTGAAACTGCAGATATAGCAATTGAGTCTCTATCATCTTATTCCACTGATGAATTAGATTTTTAGAAATATTTGGATAATATTGAAAAGCCTAAGGCAAAGCGAATGAAAATGAAGAACCAAGAGCCTTTTGATATAAAAATGAAAAAATACAAACAAGATTTATACACGGCCTTTGAAGAAATAGATAAATATGATTGCTCTTGCAAGACACCTTTTTTAGAACTTATAAAAATCTATCCTGAAAAGTTAAAGGAAGTAGCCGTAACAGTAACAGCTCTTCTTCCTACTCAAGTTAGTGTGGTAAGACTCTTCTCAATTCTGAAGTTTATCAAATCGGATCTATGGTGCTCCAACAGAGAAGATCTTGCCGAAGCTATGCTGTTTCTTAGAAATAACTAATGCCAGTTTTTAGTAAGTCGGAGTCAGTCATTTTCCCTACCAACCCCACAGCCCTGATCGTCGTGTGTTTCTTAGAAATGTCTTATTCTTAAAATTAAGAAGTGATGGGGAAGTACATATTTGATGATATAGAGGTTGTTAGAATTAAGAATCTTGCAGAATTGGGAACTCTTCTTTCTACATCGTATAAAAGCACAAAAAAACTACAATCTGAAGAATTAACATGAGGTGAGAATAGAAGAATGTGATGTTGTTCTTTCTGAAATGGAGAGTTTATTGCTGAAGAAATCATTTTTTTCAGAGAAGAAAAGAGAAACTAATTTGCTAAACAGTGGGTTCTTGCTGGGTTAAATATATGTAGATCCAAAACACAGAATTTTGTTGGATGACAAGCAAATTAAAAAGGCAAAGAAAGCCATCTATAAACTTTCACTAAGAATGATATTATTATCTGAACAACTGGAGTATTCAAATCAAGATAGTTAGACTGCAGACATTGCAGCTGATTCTCTTAACATCATCTTCCATTGATGAATTAGATTTTGAGAAATATTTGGATAATATTGAAAAGGCTAAGGCAAAGTGAATGAAAAATAAAGAAACAGGAGACTTTAGATATAAAAATGAAAAAATACAAACAAGAATTCTAAGCAGCCCTTGAAGAAATAAAGAAATATGAATGCTCTTGCAAGACACCTCTTTAGAACTTATACAAATCTATCCTGAAAAGTTAAAAGAAGTAACCCTAACAGTAACAGCTCTTCTTTCTATTGAAATTTGTGTGGAAAGACTCTTCTCAATTCTGAAGTTTATCAAATTGGATCTATGGTCCTCTAACAAAGATCTTGCCGAAGTTTTACTGTTTCTTAGACATTACTAATGCCAGTTTTTCCATTTCATAATAAGTGCTAATTAACATAAAAAAATTGCTATGCATCACTTTTTATCTGTAGCATCTACTACTTCTTTTATATTAAAAAAAAGCTGTACCCATGTTTATATGTTTACATATATATGAAGGAGTCGGAGTCATTAAAAATTCCAGTAGTCGGGTCAGAGTCGGTCATTTTCCCTACCGACTCCACAGCCCTGCTTGTCTGGCAATAACTTCAATCCAAGGCCCACGAAATTCCTCGTGATAAGGATTGGAAGATAGGTTTGTCGTTGGTGACAGCCTTGAGCACCTTACAGGTGACAGTGCAATTTAGCTTCAATATTTTCTTATTATTTTCAACGTCGTGTGCTCCCATTATTTCGAAAAATTCTCTTTTGGAAACAGTCCCAACCTCGATTGGACGACAACCCTTTCACCTCCTCGACCTCCGACCTCTTTATCCTCTTACAGGAGGGCGGGTGGCAGAAAAGACTTCGAGGAAGTGGATCTGTAATCAGCCGAAAAGCAAAAGCAGAAAACCGTGTATCGGGCGGAGCCGCGAAGAAGATTCTGTCCCACCCGTTTTTTCCACGGACTTTACCGGTGTTGCTGGAACAACTTCGCGATAGCTGGCTTTTCGTTAACAGGTTCGCCTTCTGATGAATGTTTCATGAAGGAGTTAAAAACGCTGCGAACACCGCTCGCCACTCCATAAAGTATACTGTCCATACGCAAAGGAAGATAATCTCTCGATCTTTGCAAAGATCTGCATGGCTATGATGGTGTCTCCATTAAGGAAATTCGTGAGCTTTGGGAACGAAGATTTACGCGTGTAAGTGAAATAAAATAAAATCGAGGGAAGTAAAAGAAGAATTGGTAATTTATTACCATGGTAATTGCGAATGAATATTTTTTAACTCTGCTTAAGTAAAACATTTAGAAGAAAGTCGCGAGTTTGATTGGATATAAAATTGAATTTTTGAGTCGTGCTCGACGCTAGAGCCAGATAATCTGTAACTGCATAATCACGTCAAAGCACAGTTTTCATGTGTTTCCATTGTCTTCTTGCATGTTCTGCTCTTTTTTTGTGTGTTTTTCTTCTCATGTCTTGGATTTCTTGTGTGTGTGTGTGTTTTCTTTCCCGCGTGTTTGTTTTTCTTATCTTTTCTGGTTTATTTTCTTCTCTGCCTCTTATTTCTGATGACGTGGAGAGGATTCATGGTTAGCTCCAAGCAATGGTTGGGTTCGGAGACATTTAAAAAATAGAAAAATATTTAATAATTATTACTTGACCACATCAGTAATATTACCATACAAGTACCATTTAATATTCTTTTTTATTCTCTATTCCTTTCTATTCTATTGTACAGAGGCTGTGCACACATTTTTTAGAGGAGGTATATTGTGTTCACAAAACTAAATTACATAAAATTCTTATGTTTTAAATGTTCTATTTGACATCCCTTATTCTGAACTATCTTTCGACACCGCAATTTCCAGGATAATAATGCCTTTTGAAGTGGCAGAAGAGGTATTCTATCCCATTCCTCCCGAACAGCTTTCCAGAGTCCTGTTAGGGTTTTGGGAGAACGTTTGGATAATGCAGTTTTTAAAAGTTCGAAAGCACAAAAATCCATATATCATCGGGAGATTTAGTAGGGATATCAGTGAAGGGTATGGCCTTGATACCAGTTTTTTGTTCCATTTCTTTTAGGAAATTTACAGTGGATTTTGATGTGTGACTGCTACCTTTGTCCTGATGGAGTCTTACAGATTGGTGGCACTGTGGGTAAAGCGATGGTATTTCATTCAGAAAAATCGGCGATAAAATATGTTCCTGATAGTATTTGGAGTTAAGCTTGACATTTCGTTTTGCACTCTGTTTATTTTTAACTTGCCATTATAAGAAAAACCAGCAACAATCATGAATCCCTTAGAAAAACTTTCTTTCGATTCTTTGAACCATGTACTTAAATTTTTTTCTCCCCTTTTATCATAATAAATGGCTCTTTTTTTTTTTTTTTTTTTTAAATCGTTTAAATATACCCATGCTTCATCTATTTTGACAATTGTTTTCCATTTTTCTTTGGATAAGTGTTTCTCATATAGAATTCTGCAGCGTGTCCTGCGTTGAGCGATATGCTTTGGAGGAAGACGATGCACATTGGATTTTTTCGCTTTCTTAAGATTTAAATCAACGTTTAATAATAATTTAAGGAATTCGAATAATTTAAGGAAATAAGTTAAAATGAAGCGTAGTAAAAAGACGTTTATAACTTAAGTGGCCATACAAGGGAATGTGACGTGCACATCAGAAAAATTAGATCCAATATTTATGAATTTGTGACTAGGTAACCAGAACTGAAGTATGACGACGAGTTTAATACTTTACCATTAGTTTAGCTTTGAATTTTTTAATGGTGCCCCATTAAATCTTTATCTTCCGAAACTTTTGTTTACTTGTTTTCGAAACACTAGAGGTGATATCAATCCCGACTCTCACTTTTCCCTATCACTCTTCAAATAAACTGATACTGCCACCCAAAATTATCGTCATACATTATTTTTTAAAGGAATAATATATCAAGAATTCAAAAATGTATACCAAACGCATAATATTCTATCGAGAATTCTAAAGTAATGTGTTGCCACTCGGTGAAGAGCAAGATATTTGACTTTCTAATTTAATCAAATAACTCAGTTATTTAAAGGAATGCTTGGCGACTTCCCGATATAAAAGACTTTTATTTTCCACCCGCCAGTTTCTTGTCATTTCGCAAAACGGAAGATAGTTATTCATTAACAAACTTGTAAAGACATTAGATTATTTTACTAGTAGGAAACATGAAAAATAAGCAACACCTTCGTCAAGAATCGAACCACGGACTTCTCGAATACGCGTCGAGAGTACTGATCACTACACCATGAAGGCATGCTAAGAAGGTGGAAGAAATACCTTATAAACTAAGCTATTTAAAAGCAAGGAGCCGCCCAGCCTGTATAATGGTTAGTGACCCTAACTGCCGTAGCGGATGACCCGAGCTCGAATCCCAGAGAAGGCATGGTTACAGATGTCTGTCCCTTCATAGCAGGCAACGATGCCCACCTGTTAGGTGCTTCCATAATGAAATGGCCACCACTTCCGACGCTTGTAGTGGCCCAAGGTAATAGCTATTAAATAAAGCGCCCGGCCATTAAAAAAAAAAATAAAAGCAAATGTACGCAGTTCTTTACATGTATTGTTATTAACTACTAGCTAAACACGTGAAATGACACTAGCTAGATTTATTGAAAGGACTGCGTGCTTTTTACTTCCTTGTACGAAGTAAAAAGGAAGTATTGTAATCGCGAAAAGTTTCAGGCAGCATATTTCAACGAAAATATCCATTTTGACCGCTATCGAATGAAATTTAACGATGTTTTTGCGTGATATCTGTACGTAAGGACAATAAAAGACTCGTTTCCTCAAAAAAAAAAAAAAAAAAAAAAAAAAAATTATAAAACTGCTTTAAAATGAATTCTGAAGAGAATTTTTCGCGGCGTCTGTACGAACGTATGTACGTACGTATCTCGCATAACTCAAAAACGAGTAGCCTCATAACGTTGAAATTTTGTATATAGGACTGCTATAACATGTAGATGTGCACCTCGTATTTTGGTTGCAATCGGCCGCACCAAACGTATATAAATATATATATATATCCACTCAGTTACCCGGCTCAGTAATCTCAGTTTCTTTACTCTTATATGTTTGCAAATTGTACATTTTTTGCTGTAAAAATGATTGAATTATGTTGTTTTATCTTCCAGTTAAGGTTTTTATGCCTTTAGTAAACCTCTATGCAATATTTTTAGAATTATTAACAATTTTAAAGTTGTTTAAGTGCCGCTAAGCCTAATTCTTTTCTTGATGGCGGCCATTGTTTGTTTACATTTGAAACAGCAGACTAGTGGATTTGTTGCCAATCTAAAGAAACGTAGCTTCGCAACAACAAAGATAACGCCTTCATTTATTTTTGCCAATTAAATCATGCTTGATTCTTTCTGGAATTTTTTCGAGGAAATAAATGTTTAAGATTTACTTCGTAATTTTTAATATAAATATTTTGAGTTTTTATGTATTCTCGCGAATTTATGCTTTCTCGCGAAGTGAGAACTGAATTAATTGAATGAGAAATACTCAATCGTCTGTGAAAAACTGTTTCTTTTTTGTTTTGTTTGCTTAATTTCTTTTATACATAGTTCTAGCTTTATTATAGTATTTGAAGAGAACATGTGGCAACGATTGGATAATTCTGTTCTTTAAATGATATACATTTTGTGCATTATGAATTATAATATGAACGATATATAATACTGTTAAGTGAATCCTGATCAGAGTGTCGCTATGTAAACAAATACTAGAGTGAATTTTAAAGAATGCATTTATTCTATTGTGGTTTATGCGCTGTTGGCTAAGTAGATTTAATTCAATCCAATAAGTTTAAATGAAATGCAAGAAAAAATGCGTATAATTTAATATTCCGTACAAGGAAGTCATGTGGTGTACACATCAGATTTTTTTCTTTTACACAATAAATATTTCACATGTAAGAGACTACAAATAGTGTACATGATGGACATATATTTTTAGTTCTTACTTATGCTGTACAAAATTTAAAACGTTTAAAAACATCTGTGCTTAAAAATAAATAAATAAGCATTAACAGTGTCACGTGACGGAACGGAATTCGTGGGTGAATAGCAGATCATGGAAGATGAGCTGAGAAAAAGATGGCGGGGGGGAGAGGAAGAAAGAAAGCTAATTGCACATGCCAACGTGAGTCGCATTTTCGATATTCCCTCCTCTGCTATTTCACCGAAAGGAGGAACCGTTTTTCTACGCTGCAGGTTTCAAATGGGACGAGGAGTGTTATCTATTATCTGAAGATGATACAAGTGAAAACACTTCCGGTGTTGAAGAGAAGAAAAGGCGGACTAGCAATTGGAGGGAGAAAAAAAAGAGGTTTCAGGCGATTGTAGCAGATGCTTCTGTGGATTCTATGATTAGAAATGGCAATGGTGCTGTCGAGATAATACGCCAAATAACCAGTGGCATAGCTAGGGTGGGGCAAGGGGGGACATCTGTCCCCAGGCGCAGCATTCAGGGGGCGCCAAATTGATGTTACGAAATTGTAGAATGAAATATTTTCGTTCTTGGCACAGGGAAAGGGGCGCAAAATCTGCAGTTGTCCCCGGTCGTTGAAAACCCTAGCTACGCTTCTACAAATAACGACGCATTTTTTCAACTATTATTATTATTTTTTTTTCCAGTAGGACATATTTATTTCGCTTATTTATTTAAATAAATAATGCATTGTATTCATGATGCATGCAAATAGTCATTTTTACAGGCTCTTTTTTTCATTCCTTTCTCTCCCTCTCCCAGTTTTCAAACATTTTTCTAATACCACATAGCATATACAGTTGAAACCTGCTATTAAAATAATATTCCGCCATGCCGCAGAGACACTACACATTTGTAAACATCCATGCCTTCTCCGGGATTTGAACCCGGGCCTTTCAGTACAGCAGCCAGCATTGTTAACCGCTATCCTGGTTGGATGGCCCCATTACAAAAACGTTAAAGAAGAAAACTATTGTTACGAATTTTCTATATATGTAAATAACTTTAGTGAAAATATATGTTAAACTGCAGTATCTGTTATATGAACTGCAGTTGGGGTGCCAAAGAATTATCGCTTTGTAGAGTTGCGGATTCCGCACGATACCCGAATAGTAAGCCGCCCGAGTGGCGTAATGGCAGACCGCACATTGAGTTGAACAGTGTTAAGAGAATTTCGCTTACTGCGCATGCTTGATGGTGTACCTTTGGCGCGGGGAGAAATATTGGCGACTAAGCAACCCTACGTTAGCTTATTCGTGATCTCCATGGCTGTCGTGTGTGTTCGAGTGATGTTTAAAACTGCAATGTTGTGGAACTTTGCTTATTAGTTATTTTAACGTCCATGCCGATTGCACTTGCTTATTTTTCTAATATATGTTTCATTTTAATTTCTCAATAACAGTGCATTTAATATTTGTTAACATATGTTCGTAATAATTCGTTATTTAAATGTAATTTGTTTACATGTTATAATTCAGTAATTGTAAACTGGAGTATCTCGCTTAGTTTGTTAGCGTACATTCGCGCTTTTATTTTCTCATTTCAAAGAATTTAATAACTTGCAAGCATTTGTTATATTCCTCAGTGTTTCTTTATGTATGTACGAATGGAACGTATGGTAAATCCTGAATTGTTTTTATTGCTTAAAAGTATAATGAATAAATTTTCAACTAATATATCCTAAATTTCAGTCTTTTTCTGAACGAAAATTTGGACAGTTCCAAAGGAATGTGCAGAATTTCATAAGTATTATATTTTACATTTTGAATGCAAACACTGCTTCACATTACTTCGCAATAATTTCAGCTTTCTAGTTGTTTGAGCAGTACAGCAAAAAACAGTATTTTAACACAGTAATTAATTTACATTTACATTATACTCTACGAAGATTTAAACGCCAGATTTGTTTACAATTAGATGGCGATACGTCTACCATATACCGTATTTATCTTCTTTTCAAATCGCGCCAACATAGTAATTACGCCAAATTGTTTTCTGGGCATGCGCAGTATGGAACATTCGTTTAACACTGTTCAACTCAATGTGCGGTCTGCCATTACGCACCCGGGTGTCCGGATCCGTGTCATCTGCAGTCTCTGTTATATAATGTAACACGAAATGCCTCAAGAGAACTAAGCTCAACCGGATAAATAAGATTACAGGAGCAGGTCCATTAAAAACTGGCGATGGTTTTCGCGATTAATTTTTGTCTTCAAACTTCGTGACCACTTGGCGACATTTTAATTCAATTTCTGCATATGTTAATCAGTTAATGTACACGTCATCATCAACTTATATATAAATTAACTGATACTACCTGGAGGACATTTCGATCTACAGTCCTACGACGAAACAGTATTAGGCTTTTGGAACTTGTCAGGACTTGTGTTTCTCTTGATTTGCTTTGGAAACATGATGTGACCTGAATAGGAACAGGGAACTTACTCAAGCTATGTTCAACAATTTGTGCAGTAGACAACACAAGCAGGAAGGGTATACGAAACCCTTTATTTTCAATACTTTACAGGTACTCCCGAACTATACAGAGACCAACCACTTGTGGTCTGAACGTAAGAATATGAAACTACTAACTAAAACTCTAACTAAAAGCTAACTTTGAATTAGTATGCAAATGCTTAGCACAAAGACTGGCCTTTATTTAAAAAGGGTTATATATGTAGTACGCCGAGCTGCTGAAACTACAATACGTTTTCAAATATCAAGAGGGCTAAACCTCTGGCCTTAAAGGCAACCAGCAACTGAGTGAAGACTAGTAGAACTGCAGTGGCAAGCGGCTTGCTTCCTAAATCTCCTTCTCTCTCCCTAACTCTTGGCAAAAAGCCACAACTTAAAAACTTGGGTGTTAGCAAGACAATTTGCATAAACATGTTAAAGCATTTAATTCTGGCCGGAAGTAGAAAATAAGAAGTGACAGTACAGTTTTAAAATAAAATGAACGTTAGTAAAACTTAGGATCCTTACAAACTCACTTCATATTCGAAACCGCGTCTTGCACCTGAAGTTCGAATCGGATGATGAAAAGACATTCCGATGGCAGCAGCTGATACTTCCAACATCCGGGATCCCGAATGTCCTCAAAGAACTAGCCCAATGGGAAGCGACTTCGGAATAATGAATATTTTCCATAGAGTTGAAGAGCGCTTGTACTGGAATGAGTAATGCAAGGGCTAGCGAGGAAAAGTGGTGTCAATCTTGCGATGCTTGTTAAGGGCAGCTCAAACGCTGCAATGCAGGATCGCCATTTGAACGTATCACCTTTGACGTCCTAAGACCTCTTCCAAGAACTGCTGATGGCAACAAACACATTCTCTTTAGCACTGATTACTTCACAAAGGTGGTCTGAAGAGTATCCTATCCTTGATCAAGAGGCTGTCGCGATGGCACAGGTACTGATACAGCATTGGGTTTTCAGGTATGAAGTGCCTCTTCAAGTACATTCCGATCAGGGAAGGAATTTTACGTCTGCAGTAATCAAAGAACTCTGCAAACTACTTGGCATTGACAAAACACAAACGACGCCATTACATGTCCAGTCAAACGGCATGGTAGAAAGGTTTAATCTTACCATCCTTAATAACCTCTCGCTAGTGGTTTCCAGAAACAGGACTGGGACTAGAAGTTACCTCTGTTCTTACTTGGCTATCGCAGTGCTGTCCACGAGACTCTCGGCTGTTCCCCATCCTAGATGTTCTTCGGGCGGAACCTTCGTCTGCCTTATGATCTCTCGTTTGGTCGCCCTCCGGATCCACCATCATCGCCTGAGGAATAAATCCAAGATCTTCAGGAAGGGTTTGAAGTGTTGCATAATTTTTCACCGGAGTGAGTCAAATTCGCGACGGAGAAAATGAAGACCCGGTACTTAACAGAGTTACAGGACATCAGTTCAACGAAGGTAACAACGCGTGGTTATGGAATCCAGTACGACGGAAAGGACTTTCTCCTAAACTATAGTCACCCTAAGATGGTCCTTACGCAGTCCTAAACAGGATTAACAACGTTTTAGTTCAGCTCCGTTAAGTCATCAAATTTTAAGCCTAAAGTCATTCATTACGTCAGGTTATCCCAGTGCTATGGCCATAGTACGTAAGCCCCCCATAATGTTTATAATGTAAATAGTATATTAAGACTATGGTAGTACGTGTGTATAAATCTGTAAATTCATGCATTTATTTATTAATTTAGTATTTGATTTTTTTTTATGTTATTTATTGGAAGTATTGTTTTACTAGTATTTCATTTTTTCCTTAACTGAAAGTATATATTACTATCCAGAGATTGTACTGCCCGGGATGTACACTCCTTGGGAACGGGAAAATACTAAGAATTTTGTATGTATATCAGTAATTTTAGCAAAATTATATCTAAAATTGTAGTATCTCTTATATAATGTAACATAAACTGCTCCAAGAAGACGAATTTTTGCCGGAAAATGAAGATTGCAGAGACAGGTCCATTTAACACAGAGATTAAGCATTAAACTGGCGATGATTTTGGTGACTAATTTTTATTTTCGAATTTGGCGAGAAATGGCCAAACGTCGCCACAATTTAGCGACATTTTTGTCCGATCCATGTATAACTGTAATTGGTCACATATGTAAGTGTTAACTGTATCCGGCTCTTATATGCAACTATAGCATTTTATGCCTTCAAGCAATTTCCAAAAAATGAAGGTACTGGAAATTTCTCGCTTGCAGAGGAAAAGTTCTGTAAGACCAAAGTGAGCATCAATTCTCAGATTTTACTTGAAACTTGACTTCGGAATATTCAGTGATCTCTGTGCGAGCTTCACTCTTTAGATGCGCTTTGTACTGCATTGTATTTACCGTTCTTACCAATTTGAAGTGGTAACTATTGATTGTGTTCGGTGATACTGAGAAGGGTCGTAGGAGTACTTTTGTGGAAAGTTCCAGAACTGTCACGTGTTTCTTTTGGGTAAATAAATTTTTCAAGCCACCACCGGTTCTGTGAGCATTCAATCTATTATGAACACGTTAAGTAAACAGCGCTATAATTCGCTAACTATAATTATTACTGATTAAATTTAGAACTTTTATCGATAAACAGTAACTATTATTGGAGAATGTTACTTTTATTGGTCACTGCTGTCGATGAAGATTCAATATTCCTAGGCACAATTATTAATAAAGAAGAGATCTATTAATCGCGAAGTGTAACTATTGTTGAAAGTATTATTGGCGAATACTTACAACTCTTACTGTTAAAGAAACAACACTATTACTATTACTTTCATTACTATTGTTGTGTGCGTACGGGTTCGTAAGAGATTGAATGCACGCAGGTGCGATGATAGGTTAATAAAATTTATTTTATCAACAGAAACACTTCAAAGTTCTGGAATTTTCCACAGAAATACTCGTGCAGGTGTTCACAGTATCGCAGAATACAATCAGTACTTAGGTTTTAAACTACTAAGAACGTTAAACACAAGGCAATGCAAAGCTCATCTAAAGACAAAACTAACCCGGAAATATCTCCAATTTCATGCTGAACTAACAACTGGCAACAATAATAATAACAGCAACCGAGAGCAGGGGCTCTGTCTCCGGCCGCGTAATAGTTTTCAACCGGCCGTCGTTATATTTCTAGTACTCTCTGCTTCTCGAAATTACTGGAAAGCAATATGAGGGTCGAATTACGGTTGCAGCTAACACAGTGATCAATTACGATCAATAACATTTATTTAATTACAAAACTTGTTAAGGTGATACAGGGACAGAGATGGTATGTGCTTAAGATCTTTACGTTTTTGTTATTAATGAACAAACTAAGTGATTTAAAAGCACCGAGTGCGGACGGATTCCAAGTATTATAAATTACTATCTGAACGCATGAAATGAAACTACTTGGATTTCTTCAAATTACTTAATATATTTGTACTTCCTTGTACGAAGTAAAGGAAGTACTGTAATCGCAAATATTTTTGGGTATCATAGTTGAAAGGAAGTATCCATATTGGCCATTCCGAATACGGAGTGTTTTACGTTATTCTGTAAATATGATATGTAACTAAAGATTCTTTTCTTCCAAAACGGGTATAAAACGGATTTAAAATCGATTCAGAACTGATTTTTAGTGACTTACGTAAATATACATACGTACGTTTAGCATAACTGAAAAACTATTAGCTGCATAAAGATGAAATTTTTTATATGGGACTACTATAAAATCTAGTTGCGTTCACCCCTTTTTAATGTAATGAGAAGTACCAAACACACACACACATATACAGTAAGACCCCGCTTAACGCTGTTTCGTTTAGCGCTGTTTCGGTTTAGCGCTGTTTCGGTTTAGCGCTCTTTTATTTCAACCCGGGGATTCCACGAAATCGCTCGCAGCATACGGGGATTCCCCGAAATATTATGCAGCGATAGGTTTCAAATACATATCCGAAAGAGTGTACTTGTATTTCTTGTTTGGTGCGGTATTGTACAGACATTATTTTGAAGGCGTAAATGTGGAAGATGTCGAAGAAATAATTCAAGAAGCAGCGTCTAGTCTTTCTAATGATGAGCTCAAGGAATTAACTGAACAAGAAGAAAACAAAAATGTTGACAGCAGTGATTCAGAAGAAGAGCAAAAAGAACTTTCGATGGCGTTTGTAAAAAGGAGTTTGTCTACCATAACTGAAATAATGGATCAATTCATTGAAAATGATCCGAATTTTGACAGGAGCTGAAAAGTAAGGCGTGGTGTTAGAGATGCTCTATCCGTTTATGAAGAACTTTTAAAACGCAAAAGAAAAAGGCAAACAACATTAGATGCTTTTGTCACAAAAAGGCAGAACACTGAAAACGCGGAAGGCTAAGTAAATATGACTGACTTAGAATTTTATTTGTTTTTTTTTAAGAATATTCGTTTTGTTATTTATATTTTGTTTTTATTTTTGCAAGAAATAATAATGTGGTATTAATTTGGGCTTTAAGAAATAAATGTTTGGTTTTATTTTTATTAAAAAAACATACTTTTTAAATTTAATACCTAACCAATTTCCTAGCCATCTTCCCCTAACCCCAATATTTACATGTAAAGATAGCCTCGTTTAGCGCTGTTTCTTATTACGCTCTACTTTGATGGAACGTATCCCCCGCGTTAAGCGGGGTTTTACTGTATATATAAGTGTGTGTTACGGTGAAACACCGAAATCTGGAGAATGTCGGCTTTCACCGGTGAATGTCAATATTCATGTAGTCGCTTGGTGTATGTCCGAAATATTTTCCAAATACTCTTATTTCTGACTTACACCGGTGAATGTCGACATTCACCATGTACTAATGGTGAATGTTGAACATATAAGAATATTATAGTTTCTTCTCCGTCATTCAGTCGCGAAATAACGCACTCGAGACTTAAAATAAAAACTTAAGAACATAGAAATTTAAAATACACAGTACATTCAAAACGAGAAAGGAAAATAATAGAAGTTAAAAACTTACTAAATTATGTGATTCAAATCTTATTTATTGCAACAACTTAAACTATTATGACACTTTGAATTGCACAAGAGGCCCTTGCTTTTACAACTGCATTTATTAGTGAAACATTTCCTTTTGCAGTGACAGCGTGTACATACTCGTATATTCCTCTCTTTTTGACTTACACCAGAGCATATCTGTGATTGTCGACATACACCGGTGAGGGTCCGAATGTAGAAGAATGTTAATGAAATATTCGATCTTTCACCGACGTATTTGGTGAATGTTGACATTCTCCGGTGAAAGTCGACATTCTCAAATTTCGGTCTTTCACGGTAACATATGTATAAATAAACCCGTCCTCTTATCCCGCTTTCAGCTTCGCAATCGTTAATTGTAGACATATATTTCCAATTACAAAAGAGCTTTAAACGACTAAAATATTCATGTTTAGGAAATGCCATTTTTTTTTTTTTTTTTTTTTTTTTTTCCAAAAAATTAACTTTCGACAAATAACAAAAAAAATTTTAATCCGGTCTGCCGGTTCTTTTATTTATATTGGTGAAAGTTTTATACTCGTTATGAGAAAATCAAATTATAAGAAGTTTGACTGCTGTAGAGAAAAATTGACCGTGGTATTTAATATCAAAGTTTTAACTTTCGGATGTCATTTTTACTCGTCTTAATTAAGTTAAAATAATTCGAGGAAATAAGTTTAAACGAAATGCATCAAAATATGTGTACAATTTAATAATCCGTACAAGGAAGTCATGTGGTATCCGTATCAGATTTTTCTTTTCTATATCTGCAATAGTCCGCTTAAGATTCTAGTTGGTCAATAGAGTTGGCCATTTCTCACGGAATCAATTAAGGCTTTTTCCATTGTTTGTTTATAGATTCCAAGTGGATATCATTCGCTTTGTTCCGCCTCTTCGAACGTTTGGTTGATTTACAAGAACAAAACGAGACAAAAAAAAAGAAAAAAGAATGCTTTTGATATCGATTGTAATCAGGATACAAATAAATGGCGGATATGAATGACAGGTAACAAGAACTAGACACAACTTGATATTGTAGCGATATTTTTTTTTTTTAATTGGCTTTTGAATCGTCTCCTCTCTGCAAAGTTTAAAACAAGTATTACTTCAATTTTGCTACTAACTTTCCTATATCGAACACGAACCACAGAATTTAAATATTTGCAATTTTATTCTACTACCCACTTCCGCTTCCAGCCGCCTAAAATAATATTAATAATAATAATCCAAAAATTTTCAGATTTTAACGGATCCAAAAAGGGTTTGTTAAGGTCTTTGACACTCTCGATGAGCTCGCAGTCTAACCAGTCTGCTCTTGCATTTACTCACTCCACATTTTTTTTTTGTCTTTTTAGCTTTATTATTAAGCGTCTTTTTTCCACTTATGCCATATGCATTTCAATAGCAAAATCATAAAAGTTTCAAAAGAACATACGTTTAGAATCCCCGATGCAGTGGGAATGATGGCTTACAAAGATTAGATATGAAAAGATGAAAATCTTAGAAATCATCTTAAAAAGATGGCTTACAAAACTCATCATTTTTATAGCTTTACTAGCAGCTTCGCTGTCAGCCTTCTTCTGGCTTTTAAATGTGCCAGAAAAATGGCTGATGGAAACACCAAACGTTATATTTAAAAACTGCGTAGAATTTTACTCTGCAGAACAACTTCATAAAAAAAAGTTATTACGTATAACAAAATTACAATGAAATAAGCAATATCCCTTAATACAAATATTAATTATCCTAATAAATAAATTAACCAACTTCCCTTAGCAAAATCTTAAGAACTCTAATGGTATAAAGGAGGTTAAGAACTTTGTTTCCTAAAAAAAATCACTCAAAACTTTTCAATAGCTTAAAAACAGTGAAATGAGCAATAAATAACATAAAAGAATACAAAAAACAAAAAATTCTGAAAAGCAAAGTATAATTAATGATATTGTACCTTATATTTTCAAGAGAAAAAAATTACAATGATATAAGCTATATCCCTTAATACAAATATTAATTATTCTAATAAAAAGTTAACCAACTGTCCGTTGAAAAAAAAAATATACAAAACTTTTCAATATTTTACAAACAGTGAAATAAGCAAAAACTAACATGAAAGCAACTGTAAAAACATAAAATTCCGCGCAGAATTTTACTCTGCAGAACTACTTTATCAACAACAAAAAAAAAAAAAAAAAAAAAAAAAAAAAAAAAAAAAAAAAAAAAATCAATAAAAATGTATTATATATATATATATATATATATAAATGACAATGAAATATGCCAATCACTTAAAAACAGTGACATACGAAATACGATGAAAAATTGTTGCCACACCCATATTTCTAAAAGAATGAAACTATTCAAAATGACGCGATTTCATCAAAAATCTATCCACAACGATAAGACAGGAAAATTGTTGCCAAAATCACATTTTTAAAGATGTGAGATGTGTACTCGGAAGCTTCATTTAAAAAACTTTTTTTAAAAATACAAAATATTATCATTTTTCCAAAATTCTTTTTGTAAAAGCTGTCGCAAGGATTAAAGTTTAACGTGTCCAAAAGTCAAAGAAAAATAAACTGTACATTTTTAAAAATAAACTTTTTTAGAAAAAATCCCGTTGAAAAGGTGTTGAGCTCCCTTTGTTAAATAAATTCGTATAGATTTATTGAAACACAAAATTTATTTTAAGTTCGTAAAATAACTAAGTGCCTACGTTTCATGAAGATGTGAAAATGGAGTGTGTAGAGTTAACATCTCGCTTTTTTATAGCCAGTTATGTCTCAAAATGGCGCGATTTCGTCACAAAACATAAAATAAAAAAAATTCGAATTTCGAAAAAATCGCTTCGAGGTGCAGAGGCTCTTGTCTAGATGGACCTATGTACCAAATTTCGTAGCCGTGGGTCTATTAGCTTACGCGCAGCGCGAACGAAAGACACGCACACTGACACGCAGACAGACTCTTTCTTTTATTATATGTAGAAAGTAGAGATTACTAAAGTATCGTGTGTTAACTTTATTTATTGAATATCACCTTCTTTGCACTTACACTATAAAAATTCGGTTCAACGGCAGAATCACGAAATATTTAAAAAAGAGCGTATATTTAGAATTTCCGATAGACAGTCTCGTGCGCCGGAGATCAAAATGTTTTGCTCCGTTAAGTGTTGCCACTGCTCGCTTTCGAATGGTTGCATTTTTTAATCAAAACAATTCGTTAAAGTTTTAATAATAAAATATCTGATATGGATACCACATGACTTCCTTGTATGACCTATTAAATTATACACATTTTTGCTGCACTTCATTCAAACTTATTTATTCGAAATTCATTAGAGATACATTTCTCATTCAATCAATTCAGCTGTCAAATCTCGACAAGGCAAAAATACATAAAAACTAAAACTATACGTTTTTTCTCCCACCTTCCTAGCCTGCCTTCGTGGTGAAATGGTCAGCATGCTCGGCGCGTATTCGAGAGGTCCGAGGTTCGATTCCCAGCGAGGACACTGCACATTTTTCATGTCTCCTGCTTCGAAATAACCTATTGTCTCTACAGTGGCGCCCGAACTATAAAAGGTGGTGGATGATGATTTTCCACCACCAGGATTTGGCAACTGTGTCCTCTAATCCCCAGTCACCCTTTAAAAGGGGGAGTATATAAGGTATTTCTTCCGCCTTCTTAGCATGCCTTCGTGGTGTAATGGTCAGCACGCTCGGCGCGTATTCGAGAGGTCCGTGGTTCGAGTTCCGGCGAGGACATTGCATATTTTTCATGTCTCTTGCTTCGAAACAACCTAATGTCTCTACAAAACATCTTCATTAAAATCTGTAAAATACAGAAATACCTAAAATTCCAAATACGGTTAAAAACAAATTAAAAATAATTTTTACAGTTAAAATTAAAATTTGTATCTCAAGTTAAGCAGTATGACCATAGGGCAGGACTACAAAATTTCTGGTGTACAAAACTGAAAGTTAACTTTTTGGTCCCACTGTGGAAAGCAACACTGAAGTTGGTGCACCAACTCACTTAATTCACTGTTTTACGTAAGAGTTTCAAATGTAAACAAATAGCATGGTGGCCTCGTTAAGCCTATCACTATTTAAGCTTTTAAATTGTTGATAATTCTACAACTATTGCATGCAGATTAACTAAAGTCATAAAAAGCTTAACCGGAAATTTGAACGCTCTAAAGTTGCTCGAGTTACACGAGATACATACGTACGTTCAGACATCCCAAAAAAGTCTCTTGTAAATACATTTGAAATCTATTTTACAGCCCGTTTTGTAAAAAGAGTCATTTATTCTGTCCGGTCTGTACAGATATCACGCAAAAACATCGTTCAAATGGATTCAAGAGCAGTAAAAATATATAGTTTCTTTGAAATGCGATACTCGAAATTTTTGGCGATTACAACACTTCCTTTACTTCGTACAAGGAAGCAAAAATTTATACCACGTGACTTCCTTGTACGCCCTATTAACTTACACATATTTTTTGCTACATTTAATTTATTTTGCAAATGTTGAATTTAAATATCCCGGGAAATTTTTGTCATGCATACTATATCAGGGTTTTATCAATATGAGAAAACTTTGCATGTCACCCCACTTTTTTTATATGTTGACTAAAGCACGATCATCCCTTTCCCCCCCCTCTCTTCTTCTGAGGACATTTCTTCCACAATATTCTCTTCTTTATGCTGCTTCTGCAGTTGTAATTCTTTCTTGTTGAGCTCATTTTTATGGTCCTGACTTCCCTAACTCGTGGATTTATCAAGAGAGATATAACAGTACATAACAAAAAAAAACCTCAGAGTCTTTGCCCGTAACACAGTTTTGTCATAATTTTATTCAGGCCGAAGTTACAGCCCTGTGCGTCATTTGGCTGCTATGCTTTGATAATGAGAATTAAACAGTGGAAAATATTAAAAAGGATTTTCCCAGTGTTATGCAGCATATGTTAGCTCAAAACATCTTTGAAAATCATGTATTGTCTACTTGAGTATTCGTAGCTCGAGACACCGTTCGTCATCCGAAGCATTTTGCTTTAGATAATTTTTTTTTTTTAGCCGAAATGTTAGTGAAAATGTTTGTTGCGGTTTTGGTGGTTTAACCGTAACTAGACTTTTGAATTATTACTTATTTTCTAACTATTTATTAAATTGCATTAATTCGTCTTCTTAAAACTGTACCTTTAACTGTGAAGAAAATAAGTATATGTAACTATAACTGTATCTCAATGAGTAGTGTAATTCCACTCACGGTCAAGTGCAGTAGCATGCTTCGCGTAAATTTTTCTTGTTGGATACAAAACTCGTTAATGTAGGGAAGATGACTAATAATTTGATTTTATTTAGCAAATCAGTCTTTGCAATTAATTAGTTCACTACCTTGTAACGACATGTGTAGTGAGCGGTTTTCTAGAACTCTAGAAGGCGCACATGATACAAAGAAAGTTTCCATAAGTTTGGTTTAATTTAATTTATTAAGGAAAAGCACTCAAGGGCTATCTACCTAAGGGAAGGGAAGCCTTCGTGGAAGACTTTCGAAGAGAAACTAACTCGTATAAACGATATATGTGGAGAAAATCACGAAAACGCCCATGCAGCCAGCCCATTCATTGGTATTTGAATAAAGAATCTGCATAAATATATGTATGTTTCTCGCATTGGTAAAAAACAACGGTAGCTAGAGATATCAAATTTAGAACAACGTAATCCTCCCCTCGAATATGGGCATCTGGAATTTGTTCTATTATCTGTTTTATATTTTGTAAAACTTTAAGGAATTTTCGTTGTTGGTACCGCAGCAACGCAAAGACGTTACAATGTCTAACGGTAGTTTGCATCGAATAACTTTGAATGTCTGTATCACTTTTCAAATCCCGTTTTAAATCCCCGGTGAATAAAAAGCCCATTTTGAGCGTAATATTAAAATCTAAAAGCTCTCAGTTGTTTTGTTTTCTTATATGCTGTTCGTACTCAACAAATAAATGATTTACTTTAAAGGTTGGGCTCTGCCAACAATGAGATGATATTCCTCTATCGCTTCCTCACCGGTTCGCAGAGTTAATTTAAACAGGACTGTTGAGGGAAAGCTTCCTTCTGCTGCTGTCACTCAAACGGCTGCCACACCTCGTTTCCCGCTTCCGATCCGAGAAGATGAATGGCAAAGAGAAATAAGTTTGGAGTGCCCGTAAATTGCTGGTTAGGTTAAGAGTTTCGCCGTGAAGACTTCTTTCACTTCGATAAGTGCGTGTAATGTGATAGTTAGCGGGCAGAAAAAGAAGTTCCTACTTCGGTATACTATTTATTTCGCTTTTAGTTCACGAAACTGAGTCGCGATGCTCTGGTATTGTGTGTTGATGTTTTCGAAGATAATCCCAATTTCGTACTTTTTATCACGAACAGATGGCAGCTTGCTGTGCTGCTACCGAAAGTTGCTTTTTCAACAGACTTATGAGTTGTTACAGTGCAGAAGTTTTAAACGAAGTTATGCATCAGTACTTTAAAAACTTCAAATACTTCTTTTTTTCGTTTTTAGGCAACACATTTTTCTTGAACTTTCTCACATTGATATCGCAGTATTGTATTTTTGCTTCCTCTTTTTCCTATTTAGGCAAAAACATTTCTCTTTAAATTCTTGACACACATTTTGCAGTATTGTATTGTTGCGTGCGTACGGGTTCGTTATGAATTGAATGCACAAGTCCGATGAAAAATGAACAAAAATTTATTATTATCACAACAGAAATGCTTAAATTTTCTCAAATTATCATGCAGTATCACAATATCTCACAGTAGTTATCTTTTAACTACTTAAATGTACAATAGAAAGTAATTCAAAACAGCTAAAGAACGCTAATCCGCGAATTCGCTATAATCAACAACGGCAGTTTTCTAAACAACAACAAACTAAGCAACTACCACAAACTGAGATGTTTTCCTCCTTTTATAAGATTTTAAAATCACGCGCTAGAATTTTCCAGTACTTTCTCGAAATCAAAAAGAGATATTTATTTATTTAACGCACGCGCTCTTGTATTTTTAATTTTTCCGGCTTAGCTTTCTTTTAATATTCGTCACGCGCTGCACTGCGCGAGAAATAAAACCATTTAATTTATAATTGAACTAACATTAGCTTTTTAAATACCAAATTCGTAACACTGCCCCCTTCCCAAGGACTGCACGTCCCGGGCAGTACAATCCCTGGACAGGAAGCTAAACTTACAACTGTGGCATAAATGCAACTGAGGCATAAACATTACATTACAATATCAAACAATATAAACAATAAATGCAATAACTAACTTAAACAAATCAAATGCTATCAAATACTAAATACAAAACAAATACTAAATACAAATCAAATACTAAATGCAAATCAAATACTAAATACACATTTATAAACAAAAAGGACCATGGTCTGATACTATTTACAATTATTTACATTACGTACTATAGCCATAGTAATAAGCTAACCTGTCGTAAGAGTTCGAAGACTCACGGATCCGAACCACGACGTCATTCGTGTTCAGCACTGTACATGGATCATCCGAAGGTGACTGTAATTTAGGACTGAGTCCTTTTCGTTGAATCGGGTTCCACAACCACATCTTGTCTCCTTTGTTGGATCTCTGTCTAGTAGCTCTTGTGTGGCATCTGGTCTTCATTTTCTCCGTCGCCAAGTTGACTCGCTTTCGTGCAGAACGGTGATTCCCCTCAAACCGGGCCTGGGCATCTTGGATGTGTTCCTCAGGCGCTGAAGGCGCATCCGTAGGGCGACTAAACAGGCGGTCACAAGGCAGACGACCGAAGAGCTTCTGGGATGGAGAATAGCTGGTAGTCTTGAGTTTCTTTTCGACCCTGGTATGATTTCGGCAGCTTCCCGAGCTCGATCTTTCGGACAAGGCGTCGACATTTCCAGGCGAGGATCCCTTTTGAGGATGGATAGTCATGCCATCAGATGCTGAAAGCAGCTTATCGTTTTTGAAATCTAAGGAAAAATTGTATTTCCTTAAAAAGTCCAATCCGAGTATGCATGGATCTGTAATATCCGCCACATATGCCGTGTGATGGTAGGCGGCACTTCCAAACGTGATGTTTACGTTTAACTTCCCAGTTATGTCCATCTTGTCACCAGACGCAGTCTGAAGGGTAACACAGGATGGCGTCCAAATAAGTTTATCTTTAAACTGTTCAGCTAAATCTTTCCTAATGATGGTAACATTAGCTCCTGTGTCAATGATCATATTGCAAGGAACTCCATCGATATTCCCATTGATGGACAGTCCGTTATTGTTGCCACTCACTATAGAGATCTTAAGCGCTTTAAAACAGGGTTTTTCATTATCTGGCAACCTCCGTTCCTTGATATGGTCATTAATTTGTTTCCTGCGTCGTTGCTCAGAAATTGTCTCAATTTTCGTACCCTGGGGTGTTCTGCAATTCTTTCGTACGTGGCCTTCAGCTCCACAGTTCCAGCACTTTGGTTTCTTGTCAGTCCTTTTCCTTGCCGTGGCATTTAATTGTCTGTTTAAATCGTATGCCTTATTTTCCGTGCTCTGGGGAGTTCTGCAGTTCCTTCGTAGGTGGCCTTCAACACCGCAATTCCAGCACTTTAGGGTCGGTTTTGTTTCACCACTATTCCGTCTTAAAGCATTCACTGGTCTTGTCAACTCATCCGTTTTATTATCCGTGCCCTGGGGTGTTCTGCTATGCCGTCGTAGGTGACCTTCAGAACCACATCTCCAACATCTTACAGAGACTTTGTTCTCACTGCTACTCCGTATCAAAGCATCGACTTGTCTGGATAAATCATCTAAACGAGCCATCAGTTGATCCACTGGCTCATGGACTCGCACAGCTCTAACTGGGTAGCGATCTCTATTAGTTGCTTGCTGGGCTGCCTCGAACTTCATGGCGTACAACAGAGCGCTTTTTATGTCCTTTACATCTGCCATTCGAAGAGCTTTCTGTATTTCAGGATCCTGGATGCCGTCGATGAAATATTGCAGCGACAGGATTTCTCTTGTTTCTGTCGGGCACTCCGAAAAGGCGAGGTGGGACAGCCTTTCAACATCCGTGGCGAGCTCCTGAAGTGTTTCGGTAGGCTTCTGTTGACGATATTTTAATTGGAGCCTGCTGTAGTCTTTTAAACACTTCTCCCCAAAGCGCAGCTCCAAGGCGCCGGACAGAGCTTCGAAATCTAACCTTTTGTTTTCGGGAAGAGTCTGAAGGATATCCGCTGCGTCGGCTCTTAAAGAAGCGGCGAGATGACAGGCCTTAGTTTGGGAATCCCATCCATTCGCATCCGCCACTATAGAAAATTGTGTTTTATACACTTGCCAGGAGGTCTTCCCATCATAGGTGGATAACTTCAGAGAGGGACGAGCAGGCATGGGTAAAAATTTAAAACCATCACTATTGTTCCCTGCCGTCGCTACGAATTTCTTTAAAATATCCACTTCTTTAGCTACTGCAGAAACCCTATCATCAATTTGTTGTTCGACGGCAGAAACTCTCTCTTCTATATGTTCTTTTACAGAAGAAATTCTTTCTTCTACTTGTTCTTTTACCGAAGAAACTCTTTCTTCTATTTGTCCAACTTTAGTTTCAACCGCGTCTATTCTGCCTTCCATAGCCTCAAATTTATTTTCTATTACGCAGGTAATTTCTCTTTTCATTTCGTCCTGACCTGCTTTCAGCTCATTTTTAAGAGATTTCATCTCTTCCTTAACGGATTCCTGGCCCAATTTCATTTCTCCTTTAACGGATTCCTGGCCCAACTTCATTTGTTCCTGTGCCGTTTTCATTTCTTCCTTGATTGATTCCTGGCCCAATTTCATTTCTTCTTTAACGGACCTTTGACCAGCATCCATTTTCTCTTTAATTTCTTCTTTAAAAGATGTTTGGCCAGCTTCCATCTTTTCTTGGAAAGCAGCAAAAGCAGTAATGAGCTGTCTCAATTGTTCTTCCATCCCTCTTGTTATTGGCATTCAAATCCCACTTCTGACACCAAAAAATTTGTTGCGTGCGTACGGGTTCGTTATGAAATGAATGCACAAGTCCGATGAAAAATGAACAAAAATTTATTATTATCACAACAGAAATGCTTAAATTTTCTCAAATTATCATGCAGTATCACAATATCTCACAGTAGTTATCTTTTAACTACTTAAATGTACAATAGAAAGTAATTCAAAACAGCTAAAGAACGCTAATCCGCGAATTCGCTATAATCAACAACGGCAGTTTTCTAAACAACAACAAACTAAGCAACTACCACAAACTGAGATGTTTTCCTCCTTTTATAAGATTTTAAAATCACGCTCTAGAATTTTCCAGTACTTTCTCGAAATCAATAAGAGATATTTATTTATTTAACGCACGCGCTCTTGTATTTTTAATTTTTCCGGCTTAGCTTTCTTTTAATATTCGTCACGCGCTGCACTGCGCGAGAAATAAAACCATTTAATTTATAATTGAACTAACATTAGCTTTTTAAATACCAAATTCGTAACAGTATTTTACTTCCTTTTTTTCTCGCTTATGAAACACATTTTTCTTGGAATTTCTCCTAGATTTCGCTGTATTTTACACTCGTGCGCAAAATTTAAGATAATTTGCAAATTATGTGCATTTTTACGAAAACTATTGTACCAAAGATACAATCCTTGCCACCGAATAATTATGGAAATATTCAGAGTCGAATACATGAGTGCACGCATGCGTGTCTGCGGAGCTGTTATTGTGGAGGGAATATAAGCACACACACAAGGAGTTTTTGATGATTTGTCTGCTCATATTCCTTCACGACTTTCCCTGTGTTTCTCCCAAAAGTTGGATAAATTTTATGAAGTTTCAGATAAAATGAATAGCTACGAACGTATAGATGATAAAGTGTGATGGAGAATTTTCAGTAGATTGGAGGCAGGACAATTACAAGCGAAAGTGTCTACAGAGCTCAGTGTAACGCCTACTGTCGTCTGCAATTTGAATAAAAGGTTTCCAGATACTGGATCCATAATGGAGGAGACCTGACGAGGTCGACCAACATTCACAACGACGAATGAGGATCCTTATGTGGCACCTTCAGCTCGACGACATAAGACACCTACAGCTCTCCGTGAGCATTACGCTGCCACTGGAATCCAAATTTCACGATCTACAGTTGCCCAAAGGTTTTATGAGAAAGAGCTCTTTGGCAGAAATCCCGCTTTGTGTTGAGTCCGCTCACTGCAGCGCAGTTGTGTTGAGTCCGCTCACTGCAGCGCAGTTGTGTTTAATTCCCGTTCACTGCAGCACAAAGAGTACGAGCTTAGCATGGTGAAGACAACAAGCGCCTTCGACCACACTTCAGTGGAGTGGCGCGCTTTCCATAGGTGAGTCTGTATCCAATCTGGATACTGATTCTCCAGGTACCTATATCTGAGGAGAGCCTGTAACACGATAGATACCATTCCTCCCTCATCAAGGCAAAATGATCATTACAGTGGTGGAGGTGTAATGTTCGAGAGACATTATGTTGGAAGGCCGCGCACCCCTGAATGTATCTGACAATTGGTCCTTGAGAGCTACGAGATATACAGAGAAGATCCTAGAGCCCTATGTTGCACTTTTCAGGATCGTAGTTGGTGTTGGTTCCTGTTAATAGACAACAATGCTCGTCCACAGAGGCCTCAACTGGTTCATGATTGCCTGGAAAGATTGGGCTGGTCCATCCCTCATGGATGGGCCAGCCCAATCTTCTTGTCCTTAACTCTATAGAGTA
This sequence comes from Stegodyphus dumicola, assembly GCF_044657685.1. Classification (NCBI taxonomy): domain Eukaryota; kingdom Metazoa; phylum Arthropoda; class Arachnida; order Araneae; family Eresidae; genus Stegodyphus; species Stegodyphus dumicola. Next base: position 264,799,771 of record NC_140769.1, on the reverse strand, counting down.
TGACTGAACGCTACTGGGAGGGTAATTTCCTCTCGCCATTCATCTCCGAGAATTATCCCGGAGTTGAAAACTGACTTGCTGCAGGAGTGGGATTGACTGCCACAGGGACACTTCAAGTACCTCCTGTCAAGTATGCCAACCTGTCTGGCTTTGAGAGAGGGACTGTACCCCCTATTAGACTCATTTTCGATTAGATGTCACAACGTGAATTTTGGACATTTCTGCTGTATGAGCTTTCCTGATAAATCCTGCTTACATAAAATGACTTTTGAATGGTACACCTCTTGCTCTCTTATAAATAAATATTCATACCAAATTTCATTGCAAATTGTTCATTAGTTCTTTAAAAATTCCACATAATGTACAAATGTTCTTAATGTTGATGTTTTAGTAATTTAATTAATTTTGAACAGGAATGTATTTTATTTCCTTTTTTCTTATTTAGGCAACGCATTTTTCTCTTAAATTTCACAATATTCTATTCTACTTCCCTCCTTCTTGTTTAGGCGAGATATTTTATTGGAATTTTTCACTTGAATTTCTGTATAATATATTTTTACTTCCTTTTTTCTAGTTTACGAAGCACATTTTTCTTAAAAGGTTTAATTTGAACTTGAAAATATGGCATTTTACGTCGTTTTTCCTTGTTTTTGTATTCATTTAGAGAACGATAATTGGCAACGGTCTGAAACAGAACACTCTTTCGAATTGCTTTTATGCTGCTGATGAGATCTTAGATTCGTTAGTTTAGGTTATTTTGCTTTTAATGTTTCAGTGAATTTCTTTTAAATCTATACTGAATGTCGATTTTCGGTAGAAGTAAAGTGGAACCACTAACGTGTAGAATTTTAGATTGCAGTTGATAGATTTAATTTTAGAATCTGCACATATACTGCACATATACCTTACTGCTCACTCAAACCCCGAATTTATCAGATTACGGAACTTCTAAAAATTACCTCGAAGTATACGCAAATCCGCACTTCATTCTTTACCCGGTTTGTCATTTGGTATTCTATAGAATGCAATTTGTGAAAAGTTTAATCGGTTCACACATAGGCCGGCCAGTTTTCGTGCACTTTATAAATTACCTAGGTATTCTATAGAATGTCAGATTTCATACTTTTCAGATAACTTTTAAAAAATACTATTCCAAGGAATACGATTATTTTTTAGGTTTCTTATTCATTACATCCGTAAATATTTATAATAAGCAATAAGTCATATTAATAAATACTTAATTAAGAGTAAATTTATTTAAATTCTCTCTACTTGATTTGATAATGAATCAAAAACAGAACTGTTGCTGTTCACGGGTTGTTCTGCTTTAAGAACGAAGATGTCTCTGGAACACAGCTGACTTCTGGATGCGAAACTCAGCAAGAAGTTTTGGATCTATTTTCAAAATACACTCTTTTGCAAAAAAGCGAAGCACCATGAAGGAAGTGCTTGTTTTTGATGAAATTGGATATGTGTACAGCTCATACACAGATAATATAATGATTAAAAAATCAAGGTCGTAGTACATGTTCACGGCCTCACTATCACCCATTCAGTGTTCAAATTAGTAGTTGGTCGAACCGTCCCTGGCAGCAATGCATGCTTGAATTCGTCGAGGCAAAGAGTAGTAGAGTTTCCTAATGTCATCCTGCGACACATTCTGCCAGGCATTCGTCAGTTGTCGTTTCAGATCTGCGATATTTTGTGGTGCCTGAATCTGGCGACCTACCATGCCCAAGATATGATCAATTGGTGAAAGGCTTCCAAAGAAGAGTATCAACCGCACGGAGACAGTCTAGAGACATGCAAGCGGTATGTGGCCTGGCATTATCATATTAGAAAATGGCCCCAGGATGACGTGCCATGAAGGGTAATGCAGCCGGCCGTAGGATGGTATCAACATATCGTTGAGCTGTTAAAAAGATGTGCGGAGGATGTCTAAAGATGACCTGCTGTCGTAAGGAATAGCGTCCCACACCATCACACCAGGGGTTATGGCTGTATGCCTTTGTAAAACAAAGGCTGATTGGGACCGCTGGCCCCGTCCTCTCCAGACACAAACACAGTGATCATCTGCTTCAAGAGTGAAGCGGGATTCATCGCTAAACACTATACTATGTCAGTCTGATGGCAGCCATGATGATCGGCTGCGACACCACTCCAGACGACTTCGCCGATGTTCTGGGGTCCCAGGCAAACGTCTTAAAGGCCTCTGTGAGTGTAGCCCCGCCTCAGACAAGCGCCGTGAGATGGTGGACGATACCACGGGAACTATAGACGTGGCTGTAGGGCTTTGAATAGTCGACAATGATACCGTTGGGGCGGTTTGGGCCTGGCGAACAATCATCCTATCTTGCCTTGCATTTATGCTCCTTGGCCTTCCAGAGCCTTGATTTCGTCAGCAATTTCCTTTTAGCAACCATTGCTGCCAACATCTTTGCACAGCAGTGTCTGTACGCTGCTGGTGGCGGCCTCTTACTCGGTATGACCACCCAACTTCACGCAACCCTACAATGCGACCACGTTCGAAGTCGTTTATTTGTCTGTAAGGTCTTCGATATACCACCCAACTTCACGCAACCCTACAATGCGACCACGTTCGAAGTCGTTGAGTTGTCTGTAAGGTCTTCGATATCGTCGTAATGGCATGTTTAGTTGCTTCTTTACGGAATTACAATGGCAGCAATAAAAAGAGATAAAATTTCCGCCTCTGTTACTGGTTTTTTACTTTGCAAATTGCGCACTAGAAATGCACGCTAGGATCGCAATTCCTGTTACTTTCCCTTGAAACTTTGATCGTTTTCATGTTCGATCAAGATGTTTTCGCATTCCAAATTTCGTCACGATCGCAAAAGTCCTTCATGGTGCTTCGTGTTTTTTTGCAAAAGAGTGTAGGAGCCCTCCTACACCCTGGATAATATAGGTGAGACATTTTGCTTACATATAAGCTTTGAATCATTTCCAATATTTCTTAGTTGTAATTTAGGTGGAATGAAAACACTGTTTTGCTGAGTGTCAACACATTTCTTTTATATCCGCGAGTTTTCTGATTAAATTTGAAACATAAATATCTTACGCTTTGCAAAGTGGCAATTTGCCTATGACTTACCGAACTTAGCCGCGTTATATTATGTACATTGTTCTCTCTGTTATACGCGCTAGTGCCAAAGAAGAAGGTCGCGAGGAATTGAAAAACACAGATAAAGCAAGTTATTAATTTTTCTGCCTGCTGTGTGCGTTAATTTCTTAAAAAATCAGTTATTTTACTCTGTTTTTGCGAACATTTAAATATTTGTTATTTATTTTTGCTGCATATTTTTCGAAGTACTATTTTATCATTGTATCCGAATCTCCTTTCGTCGACAGTCTAGTAGCAGTTTCAGCCCAATCCATACTACTCGGCGAGCGTCATGTCGATTCGCAATGTTTCAAAATTTTCAATTAATGTAAGTTTTTGTTTGTAACGTAACTTTATTGCCTTCAGCACTTGTAGCGTGTTCTTTTTCCTTTTTTATCTCTAAAATTTTAAATCAATTATAAAGGGATAAGAAGAAAATCATGCGCACTTATACGTACAATTATACCTACAATTATACGTACGAAACAAAAATATCCCTGTGATCAACCGGCCTTCGACTATGAACACGCAAAATGAATTGTACGAGGTAATAATTGAAACTTTTTTCCCCCAATGGCGGGCACTTGCCTATAACGGCATTGGCTACTCTAAGGCCAGAAGTGGTGACTATGTTATTGTGGAGGCACCTAACAGGTGGCCACCGTTACCTCCTATGAAGGGGCAGATAATTTTACATTCACGCCTTCTCCGGGATTCGAACACGGGCCCTTCGGTATCGCAGTCAAGAGACCCTAACCAGTATACAGTATGGGCAGCATCATTGAAACTAAACTTAAGGATGCATATCAGCGGGTAACGGATATCGCTGAGTTAACGGATGAGCGGTTATATCGCTGAGTTAACGGATTTCGCGCATAGTGTTGAGTGTGCGTGCGTGGACACTGCCATGAACAGGTAATCCGTATGAAGAGGATAATCGACAGTATACTATATAGGAAACTTTGCTTTCGATATTGACTTCGACTCGGCATTAATTACTTATTAGTCCAAAGGGGCTTTGTCCCTGAAAGACTATTGTTTTCGTTTTGCGATTTTGCGTGGAAACACTATAAACCGCGTATCACTTTTCAAACTGTTGCCACCCAATGTTAGAGTCCTGCATTATATTTGAAGAAATTAAATAATGAAAAATCTGCATAAATGTAGGTATATTTCTCGCACTGTGATAAAACAACGGTACATAGATGCATCGAATTTTGAATGACGTAATCCTCCTACGAATATGGGTATGTGGAAGGCCAAATTTGAAATTTGGAATTTGTTTTCTGATCGATTTCATATTTTGTAAAACTTTAACGAATTTTTGATTAACAGACTCAAGGATTTCAAAGCGAGCAATGGCAACACTCTACGGGGGGGGAACCTTTTTATCTCTAGCGCGCGAAACTGTGTATCGGAAATTCTTAAGATATGCTCATTTTAAAATTATTTTGCGACATTACTGTTGAACTCAATTTTATGGTTTAAGTGCAAAGAACATGATATTTAATAAATAAAGGTAACACACATGAAACGTTAGAAAAACGTCCCTTTGGATGTAATCTGAAACCTTTCAAAAAAATTTTTATGTTTAGTGTTATTATTATTTAATTTAACCTTGGGGAATTATTTATTAAGCTCTTAAAACATAATATTCAAAGAAAAAAAAAGTATTTTTTGAAAAAAAAAAAAAAAAAAAAAAAAATTGGTTATTGCGAGGGGAGGTAGTTTAGTCTTTCCTCCAAGTAGAAGAGTCACGATCAGCCGTGCGAGCATGCACGTGAGGACCGTGCATGCGCAGGATTCGATCAATATGGCGGAAGCATTTTATCTGGATGATGTTCTTCGTCATCATGAAACTGGAATATCTCCGCCCCCATATTAAGTCTATCAAACCCGAGCGAAGATATTTCTAACCGGTTCACCCCTGCAGCCGAACTCCAGTATTCACTTTCCGCATATCCGGTATTCCGGGTATCGGGATCATTTCCTGTTCTTGCTGGCTAATGTAGAATTAAACTTGTTGGTAATTTTTTTTTTTCTGGCTTAAATAAAATCACAAGCATTATGCAACACGGTGTATGTGATAAAAAGTATAACCTAATACTTTTTTTAACATGACTAGCTATTTGCTCGGCCCGCCTCCTAAGAGTTGTTATAAAAAACGAAAAATACATAATGAGCTTAATGAATTTAGCTACTGTCATTTCATGGATCTCGCTAGAAATTTAATAATAATTTAGATGAAGAACTGCGTTGACTGCTTTGAAATCGATTTTAGTTTTTTAAACAAACAAAAAAAAAAAAAAAAAAAAAGAGATTTGATTAAATTTGAAGGAAGAATTAAACATCTTACATTTTGCCATATGGTAATACACTAGCACATGGGGGAAAAATTATTCACAAAAAATTTTACTATTTTATAATTTAATATTTATCTGATATTTGTTAGTAACGCAGAGTTTATTAATTTGATCTGAAAAACGAGTATCTTTCGCTCTAAAGAATGGCAACCCATTTCTTTCACTTCGCTGAAGTTTCTAATTAAATTTGAAACATAAATATTTTAAACTTTTTAAAGTGGAAATAATTTTTTTAATCGCTGAGTTTAACGGATTAAATGTAAAAAACAAGTATCTTACCCTTTGCGAATTGGAATGGCAAAGGTTGGCGCCCGGAAAATTAAAATATTTAATTTCTGGCAGTGGCAACATCTCTCCTTTATGTGCGGAGTTTCGTGATTAAATGTGAAACATAACAGAAATCTTTACAGAGTGGTAATACATTGGTTTCAAAGCTAAGTTTGCTTCTCAAAATTTGATTAAGTTTGCAAAAAACGTAAAATAAATTTTAAAAAATTACATTGAGTTCAAAATTCAGGATTCGAAATGGCCATGTTTGGGTGGAAGATTAACTGTGTTCAAAGTTAGGTGGTTTAAGGTGCCGTCATTTTTCCACATCTAAGCAAAAATTGAAAACCTTTAGTACCACCACTGCAAAGTACTACTACCACCACCACTCAACAAAGCTCAGATTGCATAAATTTATGAGTGTTAGAGAAAAAACTCAGTCCGGATGTTGGGGTTTTCATTTTTGAATTTAATAATTAAAAATACTTTATTTCTTTGTGTACCACCAGTGGTTCTCTTACCACTGGTTGAGAACCCCTGTTCTATATTCAAAATGCCCAATTTAGTTTAAAAAACGAATTTAATTGAATATCAGAAATTCTAATATCTAATCTAACATCTCATCGGCAGCATTCATGCTGCGTCAAAACAAATTTAAAATCCAGTTCTCAAGTTCAGACTGTTGCCAATCCGAGGCATAGAAATGTTTCTGTTCCAATCGAAACAGATATAATGGTCATGACTTCTATAGAACCCTTACGTAAAATGTGAGGGCCGGCATTAAAACCGATACAGATTCATCAGCAGGCAGAATTATATAGTACAGGTTAAATTAATGTGAGATTGGGTGGTAGAGTTTATTAACAGCAAAACTTTAGTGACCTAGCTCAAGCTTCTAAGCGATACCTATGACTAGACACGTAATTGAATTTGAATACCACGCTAAACCCTTCAGGATTTTTAGCAGAACCAAACCCGTCGGCTGACGTAATGGTTACCAGCTCTGGTGGCTGTTGTTCTCATTCAGTGCACTATCTCTTCAATTCAGAACATCTGTAAGTTCGTGAAAGCCTGCTGAGACACTCTGAATGATGAACGAGGAAAGATAACGATTCGGTCGTTCTGTAATAAATCTATTTTCTGACACATATCACCTTTCGCAAGGTGCAAAACTTCAGTTATCATGCAGTGACGCGTGAAAAGGACATCAGTTCTGATTCCGCTGAGGAGCAAGTCCGGAATCCACCGACCCCTCCTCTAAAATTCGCATGCCTTTCGATTTGAATTACCAGACTCGTCACGTACTTCTGAGATAACCCCAGGGAGTGGGGTACTCGAACTTCATTTTTATGGACAACTGAACAGAGCTCTCTGGTGAAAGCGTGCACAGGTGCCATTTCGAGAAGGCACCCTTAAATGTCTTCAAGGTGAAAAAAACCTTTCGTAGGTCGCTTCAGGAAGTGTAAAATTGCAAAATTTCTATGTTACATCATGCATACACCCGAGGTAAGGTAGCTGGCTTATTATGTGTCTTCGCATCTATGGACCTTTAGACCAGGGGTTTTCAACCGGTGGTACACGTACCACTCCAGATGCCAATATGTCCGGCACGTGTACCCAGATCGCATATAGATAGAATAATTTTATTTGGAGTTCCTATTAATGTAACCGAGGCTGTTATCTAAGATGCTTTTAAGGCGCTCTTGCCGGGAGATACTAATTTAAATTTTTGTCACGAGTTTTAAATGCACAGACAATAGCAAAAATTCCATTCTACAAATAGACAAGCAGTCTTTGACATTACTGGGTCATAAGGGTCGCGTTTATGCCGGATTCCATTCTTGTGGTTTTCGTAAATATATTCGAATTTTAAGATGCTATGGTTGCCAGGCTTTCGGCCACCATATTCGAAATTGTACGAATTCTTTATTTTGCTCTCACAGCGCTCATACATACGCATGATAATTTAGTTCCGAAAGGTAAAGAGGGTCCATCTTGTATTAACTGTTTAAGATCAAATTTAGAAACGCACACACAGTACAATATTTGTCCCACTTCTAATTCTTATGCTTGTCCTGTTTTTTTTTTTTTTTTTTTTTTTTTTTTAAAGTTACGTTTCAGTTAAAGGCTATGTCTTAAAATAGCAAACTGAATGTTATTGCTATATTATTTGTATATTATTTGTTTGTTTTTCTTTTCTTAGTTTTTGAGAAAAATTGTATTTCAAATCGGAGTATGTTAATTAGGAGGGCATTTATTCTACAATTAAGATAAATTATTGCCTAGATAAGCAATGATTTAGATAGATTAGAGTCGTTATAAATAGATGATGTTCTTTGAATTAAATTTTACTGCTCTGTTTTTCGTATTAACTATGAATAATGAAATTTGATAATATGTTAATTGTTTATTATTTTTGTGGTTTTTAGATTTGAGAATTTATGAAAAATGAATTTAAATAGTGAGCACATTTTTCATGTAATTAGGATCTAATTGCCTTGACTGGGATTCAGTTGTGTGGCCGTTCCCAACTAGCTAAGAACAAAATAAGATTTGGAAAAAAATATGAATTCAAGACTTCATGATTTCAAGAGGTTTCTAATAACTTTCAAACTTGTATTTTTTTATAAATATGGTTGATGGCAGCAGTTGTAACTGCTTAGCTCTCGTCTGCGAAGTTTGATTATGTAATATATCATTTGCACATATGTCGCACAAAGTGCAAAGATGTCGTTGGTACATATTCTTTAATTTTTGTAACAATTTACTTTGGCTGATACAAAATAAGCGTCGCTGATCTGGCAGTCCACCTAGTTATGGTGGCTGCTTAGTTGTACAAGTAGATTTTATTTCCGCTGATCAGGTATTAATTCCGATTGGTTTCATCTTAGGACGGAAACCTGGTCGGCGACGAACAAACGAACAAGCGCGTACCACTGGTGGTACGCAAGAGAAAGATAGGTGATACGCAAAAGAAGCAAAGTATTTTTAACTATTAAATTCAAAAATTAAATCCAAAACATCCTGATCGAGTTTCTTTCTCTAACACTCGTAAATTTATGCGATTGAGCTTTGTTCAAGAGTGGTGGTGGTAGAAGTACTTTGTAGTAGTGGTACTAAAGGTTTTCAATTTTTGTTAGATAGTGCGCGTTAGTCAAAAGGTTGAGAACCGCTGATATAGAATTATCAGTGAACCACAAGTTGTAGAATTTCAGATGTTGCTTGTCTCAAATAGAATTATCTTAGAACTTCGGAGATACGCAACGCTATTTGTCTATTAGTCTAACGTACGATGTCAATCGAAAGCTTTTCGCACCAACTTAGATCCCACTGCTTCAGAACCGGGGGTTTCACCAAATCCTAGTACTCCTTGAGATATCATTCTGCGCAATTATAAAATGTAAATGTGTGTCACATACGTTGCTTATGTACATGTTCTTCAGTCGATAACTTTTCGTGCCATTTTTAAGGATTCTGTACGAGACTAATCGTATGGAAATGTATGGTTAGTCGCATGTGTCTCTTGTGAATTGGTCATCTGGAACCGAAAATTAGGAGTCTGGAGTCATAGCATTTTGCACATCTGGAGTCATTGCATCTGGAGTCGACAGCATTTTACACAGAGTTAGATATAACGGTTTCTGAGTCAGGATTCCACCGAACTTTAGCACTGAGGATATTATTAAGGTTTCTGCGAGGTCGATCGTACGTAAATGGATGGCCAGTCATACGTATGGCTTATGTATGAGTTCTCCAAAGCCGATGATAGGGGTTCCATACGAGAGGGATCGCGTGCAAATGTATGGTTAGTGGTATATGTATCTTATTTAAAGGCATTCTAGAACTGATGACTCTTACGTCAGTCGATATCTTTTTGCCTCGTGTTAGGTTCACCGTTCCTGCAATTGGGGTTCCACCGACGTACTGGTTCCGCGAGGTAGATCGTATATAAAGTCATTCATATATCTCAATAAATTCTAGTAATTTCTTACCAAGGCTACAAACTTTATCAGAATCGAAACGCCATCAAGATGTAGTAAGAAATAAAGAAGTATAAATTATTTACGTACGAACTTACTATGTCTCAAAGAAAAATGTAATGCTTTAGACTAAACGGACTATTACCTTCAAAATACGATTTTAAGTTGTTTCACTTTTCATTCAAGTTCGTTGCTATTCGGAAAAATGCCAAATATTTACCTTTCCAATTGAATCTCTCTGTTATATATTAACAGCACACGATGCTATTGAAAAATAATGAATGCAGTTCTTAGGAACATTAATCTTTGAAATTAGATGAACTCGAAATCACGATATATCTAAAGCAATGTATTCAGTATTTTTATAGTATGAAGTTCTATATCTTTCAAAGAGACAAAAAATATAGAACGTTCCCATGTTAAACTGAATATCCATTCCCCTAGTATCCTCTAAAATGTTTCGCTATGCCCCATAGACCATCTCTATTGATAATATTAACTGATAAAACCCCATTAAACTTTAAAAAGAGTCCTTTTGAGCAACCGTTAAAATCTGAACCCCTTCAGATTCCTTTTTTTTTTTTTAATTTAATTTCTTTTTCACTTTTTATTTTCCCAAAATGCAAAAGACCTAAAACATAAATTTATAACACTTTACTGCACTTAAACAAAATAGTTATTTGTGATAAGCTTGTTTCCAAAACCTAAGACATTTTTTATGCATGTACGATATGAAAATAGTAAAATTGCAATTAAAGTATTAAATTTTTGCTGTTGCTATTATTAATGAAAGTTTATGATTTCAATGAAATGTATGAGTAAAAATCAAAAGTGTAATGCAAATATGCAAAATAAATTAAAAACAAAGATAACCACAATTTTATATAGCTTGAAAAAATAACCGATTCCTATGAGTGGAGTTCTGTTAATTCCGATAAGGTAACTGGTATCTGAACTATCGTTCGAAATAATATTTTTGATTGAGGTTATAATAAAAAATCCGATGCCGATACCTATGACTCACTTATACGCCTATTAAATTATACATATTTTTCTGCATTTCATTTAAGCTTATTTCCTCGAATTGCTCTAACTTAATTAACCGATTCCTCAAGGGCTCATTTGAGTCCTCGAAAATGACATCAGAAATTGCAAATTTTAAAATTAAATATCCCGGTCAATTTTTTTCGTACAGAAATCAAACTTCTTGTGTTTTTCTTTTTTCATAAGAAAAAAAAATCCCAAATATAAGTATAGGAAGCGGGAGACCGCATTAAAAGTTAGATTTTGTTATTAGTCCAAAGGGCTTCGTCCCTGAAGGACTATTGTTTTCGTTTTGCGATTTTGCGTCGAATCACTATAAACGTACGTTTCATTTTTCAAACTGTTGCCACCAAATGTTAGAGTCCTGCATTATATTTGAAGAAATTAAGTAATGAAAAATATGCATAAATGTATGTATATTTCTCGCATTGTGATAAAACAACGGTCCATAGAGCCATCAAATTTAGAATGACGTAATCCTCCTACGAATATCGGCATGTGGAAGACCAAATTTGAAATTAGAAATTTGTTTTACTATCGATTTCTTATTTTGTAAAACTTTAACGAATTTTTGATTAACAGAATCAAGGATTTCAAAGCGAGCAATGGCAACACTCTACGGGGGGGGGAAACCTTTTTATCTCTTGCGCGCGGAACTGTGTATCGGAAATTCTGAAGATATGCTCATTTTAAAATTATTTTGCGACATTGCTATTGAACTGAATTTTATGGTTCAAGTGCAAAGAACATGATATTTAATAAATAAAGGTAACACACAAAACGTTAAAAAAACGCCCCTTTGGACGTAATTTAAAATCTGAAATCTTTCAGATTTTTTTTAAATTTTATTTTTTGATTATTACAAAGATTTGAAATTTGTGTAATTACTCCATTACAAATTACTAATCGATCCCTAATTTCGAAGAAAGCAAAAAATTCAGATTACATGATAGTTAAAACAGTGTGCGAGTATATTTATTATATATCGTAACTCCGCAGTGGTTTTTTTTATCCATCACTAACTCAGGACTTCCTGATCTAAATAAAAAAGACAAAAAAAGAATTTGGATTACATGATAGTTAAAAATCAGATGACTGTATTTGGTATACATAATAGTTATGTAATAACTTTGAAATTGATTACTAATTCAGGTATTCTTTACCTCGAGGAAACAAAAAATTCGGATTAAATGATGGGTAAAATCGTACTGCTAATTTTGCCATAATTTTATAACGCAATTTTTTAATGAATTACTAATTCAGAAATTCCTACATTTGAGAAGAAAAAAATTTGGATTATATCATAGATAAAACCAGTTCACTAAAATTCAGTACGTACTGCTATTCTGCAATAGTTTGAAAGGAATTAATTTCTACTAATAGTTTGAAAGGAATTAATTTCTACTAATAGTTTGAAAGGAATTACTTACTTTACTTACATAGTTTGAAAGGAATTACTAAAATTCAATACGTACTGCTATTCTGTAATAGTTTGAAAGGAATTAATTTCTACTAATAGTTTGAAAGGAATTACTTACTTTACTTACATAGTTTGAAAGGAATAACTTACTTTACTTACATAGTTTGAAAGGAATTACTTACTTTACTTACATAGTTTGAAAGGAATTACTTACTTTACTTACATAGTTTGAAAGGAATTACTAAAATTCAATACGTACTGCTATTCTGTAATAGTTTCAAAGGAATTTGAATCGCTTACTCCGAGGAAGCGAAGAATTTGGATTACATGATAACAAAAATCGTGCAGTAAACTCAATAATACCTCAAAATATTTGTAATTGATTACTAACTCGGGAATTTGGAATCTCGAAAAAAGCAAAATATTTTAGATTAGATAATAGTTAAAGCTCGAGCGAGAGTTTTTCGCATATATTGTAATTCCGCAAGAGTGCTGTAATTAATTACTAATTCAGGAATTCTTAATCTTGCAAAAAGTGAAAATTTTCGATTGAATGATAGTTAAAACTCGCGTAATTAAAATCGGTATATGTTACAGTTCCCCAAAATATTTATAATTAATTACTAATTCAGTTTTTTTTTTTTTTTTTTTTTTTTTTTTTAGCTAAATACTTTGTGAATTCAAGTTTCGCTTCTTTAAAGCATTTAAAAAAAAAAAAAAAAAAAAAAAAACCTGTCTGAATTTTAACAGTATTACTCGTGTGTGCATACTGATAAGGTAGAATGGTATAACAATGTTACAAATGTAATTTATTTATTTTAAATAATGTAGTCAACACAAATTTATTTCATTAATTTGGTGAATGCAATAACTTTATAATTAAATGCCCTTTAATTATTTAATTTAACACAGAAATTCTCGTGGTGTGCTTTCCTGCTCGATTTTATGTATGAAAAGAAAAGCAGTTTTACAGGCATTCAACCAAGAGACGTGGAAATAAAATGAATAACTTTTATCTGGATATGTAGTTGCAGGCAGTTTTCAGACTCATCTGCAATTTAATTTCGTCACACAAATGCTGCAAGATTCCTATATTTTAATTTATGTGCTAGGGAAAAAAATAAAAAGTTGTTTCTAGTGTAATTAATCGACTGCGATACAGGAAGGAGGTTGACGGGAACGGGCGTGTGAATTGTGTTCATACGGAAAGTGGCCGTACCGTCTCGGGGCACGGGCCCCCAACCGATTCTAATAGAAAAAAGAAGAAAAATTAATTGCTTTTCGTAAGTGCAGAAAATAAAATACCTGTCACTTGTTATCCTTTTTTTAACTTGTTATCATTTATTTTCATTAATTCTGAAGCGTATTATTGTTTTCACGCGTTCATAAATTCCTGCTTTTGTTCCACCTTGCCCTCTATGTTATCGACGGAAGGAACTGCAAAAACAAAGTATGAAATTGCATTTTAATACAGGCTTCGCCAACCATTTTTGGCTGCGGGGCAAAATCGCCCAAAACATGTGTATTAAGAAGCCATTTCCGGTCAGTGGTATTTTCGTTTTAGAGTAATCTTTCTTGGCGAATAGTAATAAGATAAATTTTATTGAGGAAAAATTTAAAGCGTTTACAATACGCTTTAAACATAAATACTAAAATTAGAATTATAATTATTTTAAAAAGAAACATAACTGAATGAACTTTACTTTTCTCTTCCATATCAAATCAAAAACGTCCCTAATGCTGAGCTTATGAAGTCAGTTTAGTCATGTTTGGCTTATAAGTTAGTCGTCTTAACCCTTTGCGGCCCAGTGTGTCCGGTCTGGACACACCAAAAAATTTCCTTCTGTACGCACAGAAAAATTGAATGCAAAAGGATTTATAGGTTACTGTAGGTTACTCTTAACCTTCTTTATTTATAGTAGATGGCAGCTGAACACAAACCAGTCCATATATTTTAGCCATGTTTAGTTTTTTAAGATTCTCATTTTTCAAAGAAATCTTCTAGATTTTTTTTAGGGTATAAAAGGAATTGTTTGAAAAGAAATTTTTATGTTATTTTTTTGGCTGTATGCTAATCTCCTTATTCTATATTAGTTTTAAATTTTTACCTTGAAATCTTGCCTAAAATCAAACGGCGAACCCTAGGTGTGCCCAGACCGGGCTCACCGATAATCTAGGACAACGGGGAGTCTGTATTCTTTGTTTCTCAGAATCTCATCGGTCAGTTCATTGACAACAATGCTCGTTTCAGCACTCTTTTCGAAGCTCTATTCAATCAGTGTGCCCACAGAATTAAAACGATAAGTGCTATCTTCACAAAATTTTACTTGTGTACTCCTCTAGGCCTAGTTAGACTGCCTACATTTTTTTTATCAAAATTCCAACTTCAAAAGGTAGCGTGCCGGAAAGGGTTAAGACGAATACAAGCACTGAATTTTAGGGGATTCAGATGATTCTGTTCTCACTTAAAATAAATTTCATGTGTTAAAATATTTGCTAGCATTTATAAATTAAAACGAATGTGGACGAAATGGCAAAGCCAGTTTTTTAGAATTATGGATGATGGATAGGCATTGACAAACTTATTAATTTCTGATTGAAATTATGTCGCAATTTTTATTTTTGAAAAATAAATGCATGTTCGTAACTAAAATTCTGTACTTAAACAAAAATTCTATTGTTATTACTATGGAACGTTTTCCTCTTCCAGCACCCTTGGCACCGTATGGAAGGTCATATAGTTATCGGAAAAATTGATTTTCTCACTTGCGGCTGGCTCTAAGGAACTCTGTGCATAAAATAATTTTACTTCGTAAATTTTTAACAACAAAATATAAAACTTTCAAAATTTCATCTGTTACTTGTACGTTAAGTGATAGCTTCCCGACGCATTCACAGGCTTTCCCTTGTACGGTTATAATTCCCTTAGTACTATTTTTAAATAACTTTACTTTTCGGTAATAGGAGCTTTGGCTTAAAAAGATTCTTTGTGCCCCAGTGTCTATGAATGCCTCTATGGGTACGTTATTAAGAAAAACTTGTATTACAGGCAATTGCGACTTCCTACCCATAACTATATTTAAATGCATCTTAGAGGGATTTTGTGAATTGCAGGGGGTCTTCTTCAATTTTTCAAGCCTCTCTACTCGTTTAAAGACTCTTTCTTTCCTCCTGTTTTCCTTTGGGTACGTTAACGGTCTTTGTCGAACTTCTTTGTCGCATTTTCGTTTTCATTCTTACTCATTGACAGCTTGCTGAAAAACGTTTTCCTCCGTTAAATTCATTTCTTTCTGCGGACCGGCTGTCGGGATAACTGCTGTTGATATACATCCCTGGGTAGGAAATCTGGTGCTTTCTGCTACCCGCCGGATGAAATATAACTGATACACTACTGATACAAGGCTGATATAATACTAATACAATACTTTACTAAAAACAGTCTTACAATCAGTAAAGTATTGTATCAGTATTATATCAGCCTTGTATCAGTAGTGTATCAGTTATATTTCATCAGTAATGTACAAGTAATGTAACACTAGAACATTGATCTGTGATATTTTAATTCGCACTTTTTTTAAAGTCTCTGTAACGTATAATTTCGTGGATTTATTTACCGACTTGTGCAAAATCATTCCCATTTAATCAGTAATAATATTCAGTGTTATATCAATGTATCAGTAATGTAGCAGTATTAATCAGTATTAATATCAGTACCAGTATTATATCAGCCTTTTATCCGTTCTGCATCTGTCATATTTGCATCAGTAATATACCAGTAATGTAATGTATCTTGAATATTAATCTGTAACTCTATAACATATTATTTTGTATGTCTTGTCGTACACGTTGAATACCTTTCAGGTGGCATCATGTATTTTGAAGGGTTGCTATAGATATTGGTGGACGTGGTGCTATACTAATTAACTGTTTGATAAGGGGATAGTGCCCACGTCTTCCGTTCTCTCTCTCTCTCTACTAATTCGAATAATTCTTGAAGCTTTCGTGGGTTTCTCAGCTCCATGAAATCCCTTACTCCGGGTAACAGTCTTGGTAAAATGATTTCAATGACTTCTGCATTCGGCTTCCTTCCGTATAACAAACATATTGGATTAACTTGACTTTACATAAAATAAATTCTGCGAGTTCCTCAGTTTTGCGTTGGTGAGAGCTGTAAAGTTCGGCTTCTAATTTTGCTCGGTTTTTAACTATTGTAAAGGCCTTTAAGAGTGCCGCTTTCAAAATTGTAGGTAAGGCTTCCGATTTCTCCAAACAAAAAAATTTTCCAATGCCCTTGCATTATGACTCCGCCTATCCTCGGAGGGCGATCGACGCAATAGCTACTTTCTGTCTATAGGGTACAGAATACAAATGGAAGTGATTATCAAGGGCTTCCAGGTATGAAGGGACAGAATTCTTGCCGTCGAACACACTAGACCTTCTTCATGAGTGAAAACGCAAAGAGCTTTCAACTTCTACTTTTGCAGATTCTTCTTGAAAGATTCTTTCTGAATAACAAAATTCCAGAGCAGATAATTCTTCCTTAAATTTGTCATTTGGATTTCTAGAATTTTGAAAGAATCCCAGTATCCAAGCTATCAGTCTAATAGTTCGCTAATATTCAGCATGATGCAGTTACCGTTTTTCATCAGAAGAAGTTGAGGTAACTAAGGCCATTATCTCTTTCTTTGTGTCTTACAAAATTTCCATATTTAACTGAATTTGAGAAACAGGCCGGTTTTCTTCGGACTGTTTAAGGCATTGTGAGCCCTGTAGATGGGGAAGTCAACTGAATTGTAATATGCAAGGTCATGCTGTCATTGCTTCTTTTGATTGAAAAGAGAAGTTTGCGCGGATGTTTCATCTGATGCAAGAATTACTAATGGAGGTTCTGAAGTGCTTCTACCTCCAGACGATCATATTTTTTATCAATACAAAACTGGCACTGGAGCCAAATTTCGGCTTTAAAAATTCTATCAAAATACATTTTTATGTTTACCTCTGCTTTTATGAAATTCTCATTATATTCTTATTTTACTGCGTACTCATTTTGATATTTTTTTATCATTTTCATCTTCTAGAAATTAAAAGCTTATTTCATGATCTATTTCAGGTAGCTGAGAATAAAGACCTCCGACTTTTAGCTGAGCATGCTTCCAACTAACCACAAAGGCCCACGGTAAGTTAAGTAGAACTTCCTTTATAAGTTTATAAGAAAATTTACAAATTGAAAATTTTATGAAACTGCAAGTTGAAATTTTAACATAAATCAATACATAAACATGATAACATAAATATCAGTATTGAAAATTCAATACGAAACTGACATATAAATTTTAAAATATTTGGAATTGATAGTTATCGGTTATTCGAATATGGAGAAGCATGTAAGAACTTATACTGAAGGACAGGGAGGCCTTCGCGAAGGAATTTCCAAGTGAAAGTATCCTAATATTCCCATTATACATAGAAAATTACTAAAATAACCACTAAAACAGACGATGCAGCATGTTGGCTGTCCTGGGATGGAACCCGGTTTCAACTCCCGCTATTCAACAGTCTTAACCATTCGGCAACTGTTAGAATAATACTGAGAATTAAAATTTTAATTTAATATAAAATTGAGGCTTTTTAAAAAACTTTGTAAATTAAAAGATTTATAAAGAAAGATTGTAAATTAAAAAAACAATTGTAAATTAAAAGATTTATAAAGCTTAAATAAAAAGGTTAATATGAAACTAAGATGCAGAAATTTCGAAAACTGCATTGTAAACTGTAATCTGAGTTTTATATATTGAAAAATTTTCAGAGAAACTATAAATTGAGAGTTTAATATTTTAGTAGATTTCTGTAAATATTTAAAGTCCCTTGCTATCGTGTTATTGTAATATTGCGTATATTTATTTGTTGTTTTTATGATGTTAATTTTAGGGGTTATTTCGTATTTGTGGCCGCATATTATTCCTATAAAATATCCTGTCCGTAGTATGCTATATAAATACGGCTCCGACATTCAGGACGAGTTAGTTGATAGCCAGCTGTGAAATTTAGCACTTCAAAAAGCTGCACTGCAATTCAGAGTTTAGTCAGTGAGTGTTTTGAGAATTGAAGATATTTCTGGTGCGCCGAGAAAGAATTCTTTCATATCTACCTTCTCTTTGAGCTAATTGGAGGTTCGAATCACGCGAATAGGCTGGTTGCATGGGAGTTTTCGTGGTTTTCCTCATTTGTAACTTGTATACGAGCCAGTTTCCCTTAGAAAGTCCTCCACGAAGGCATCCCTCCCTTTAGGCAGATAGCCGTCGTGTGCTTTGCCATAAATGAATAATCCAATCCAATCCTTGAGCTAATTGACGGCTATTTATATTGCTGTGTGTCATGAATCTTTACGCATATCTTGTCGTGAATCTTTACGTTGATTTCTTCCTGCTTTTCTAGAGTAATTGTTTAAAAAGACATTAACAAACCTGCAGCTGAGGGCCGCTAGTGGCCGAGTGATTCAGTCGCTGAACCTCTGGTAATTCGATCTGGGTTCACTTCCAAGCGAATGGGTTGGCTGCAAGGGCGTTTTCGTGGATTTCCGTGTGTGTAATATGGACACGAGAAAGTTTCCTGTAGAAAGTCCTCTAGTGCTCTTTATCATAATCAAATACGCAAAACGGAATCTGTAGCTCGCAATAATATGGAACTGAAATACTACTGTTAAACGTTTAATAATAAACAACTGAAACATTAAAACAGAATTCCGCAGAGACAATTTCTTTTCCTCAGCTTCACAATGCCCGTTCTTTTCCCACTCAAAGGTGCGCTGTTCGTTTTGAACTCCAGTGGCAACGGTCTCGCTCCCCTCCCATCACTTTCCATTTTGAAAGGCTATTTAGGGCCTCCGAATCGGGACAATCTATCATCGCACAGATTTCTATCAGGGTGCGGGGAGGCAATAAACAGACACAGCTCCACCTGGAAGACGGCTCGACCACGCCCCAGATGGAATCCTTCGACGCAGTGACCGCAATTCGTTTCATATTTAGAAAAGGATGAAATCACCGTTTATAAAAAGGGCATTGTTTACAGATGAGGAGAAAAACATTTCCCTCCCACTGTTTTTATTTTAAGCTGAATTTCTAAGTTATGCAACAGGTGCCACCCATCTTCAGTGTTTGTTAGACTTTGTAGCTTTGTTTGCGTTAACTATGGCAATCTTCATTATCAAACAGGGACAAATATGTGTTCCTGGCACTTTAGAAAAACGATGGCATCTAGAGCCGCCCATGTGAACACACGTGATCCTCCAGCCGGGGCACTTCGAAGCCCGGAATGTCGAATTTTTTTAACTCCCACCAACATAGATGAATACGTAAAGGAGGTAATGCTTCTATGCAAAAGTCCGACAGCGAGTTTCCGCTGAACGCGCAGTTTATTTATCTGGTTTTGGGCACAATCTTGATGACGTAACTTTTTCTCAACTTTTATTGGTACTTTTCCGTTTTGCCGGCCCAGACGATAAAAGTCGCCAATAATGGTACAACTGATGCCAAATGGTAACCTTTTACGTTTACCCTAACTCGCTGGTAACCTTTTAAGCCTCATTTTCAAAACAAGTCGCAGCCATTTCTTAACAGATTGATTGGCTCTTTCAATACTGGCACACAATTACATAGAATTTTTACCAGATAGTACAATTTTATGCCCTAAGGCCATTCGCGGTAATTAAGTCAATTAGAATGCAATCACACCGCTCACCCGGGGGCTAAAATATAGAAAAGGCAAAGTCAAGGGTTAAATTCATCCATTCTAATGAGAATACACTAGCGAAGTAAAGCACTGCGGTTTTACATAATTTCTGAGTAAGCTATTCGTACGAATTGAAATAATTCTTGCACTTAAACTTGTATTCCAAATTAAGATTTAACTTGAAATTAATGTAGATAATTACTGAGAGAATTAGATTTTTGTAGCGTAATTTACGTGAGATGAGATCTCTTGGGGTGAATTATTTCAGTGAGTTATTCGAGGGAGACCCAATCCGCCTTGTCCCAGCGGGACCATATGGTTAAAAGTAGGTCAACCCTCCTCCAAACCAAAACGATGGCAACCAGAGACCCGTGGTTCCTCCTCTCATTAGCTGAGCAAAACAAAAAATTAATTAAAAAGCCAACTAAACCACACTTTAAAACCGGGTCCCCAAAGCCCGAGCCCCGTGTACACAAAAATTAGTATAAAGAAACCAAAAAGAACTTTAAAATATACAATCAGCATTCCAAATCTCACTTACTCAAAACTCATGCTGATAAAACATCACAAAAAACATAAAATAACTAACCAAAAATAAACAAGGGTTAGTAGAGAAACTAAAGATAAGAAAATGACACAAAACACAAACAAACACTTACGCAATCAAACAATCACAGACAAAAACACAGAGAGGCAGTTTCTGTCACATAATAAAGCATTACAAATACTTAGTATCAAATATTTAAATTATTTCCATGCACGTTTACTTCAACTTAAACGTATACCAAATTCCTACAAACATAAAATTCACAAAATAACTATCATTTAATTAAAATATCACTAAACCATGTTCACGTCGACTTATTTTTACTTAAAAAAACATCCCAGAATTGCACAAAAATGGCATTGCGCACACTCTTCACTATATCCATGTACACTGCTTTTTTCTCATAAATTAGAAAAATTTCACGAAAATACATGACAATTTTCTCAATCTTTAAACCCGGTAAAAAGAACATATATGAAATTACCTAATCGCGAAAAAGTATTTACCCTTTCCAAATATGAACATTTCCACATATAAAATAAATAAAATATCCAAAAACTTTTACCTCTAAATCATCTATTGTATTATAAACGTCACCAACGAATTCATACCGCAACCATTACAAATACTTAGTGTCAGATATTTAAATTATTTCCATGCACGTTTACTTCAACTAAAACGTATACCAAATTCCTACAAACATAAAATTCACAAAATAACTATCATTTAATTAAAATATAATTAAATTCAAAAACACTACTTAAAATATAAATGAGCACATACATTAAATTAATAAAAATTACCTTACAATCCTAATTACTTTAAACTAAATCATTGCTAATAACAATTTTCCCAATAATGCCAAATTCCTTTACTTCCACCTTACATTTAGAACAAATGCATAAAATAATATCCTCAAATAATTAAAAATACTAACTTACCTAATCTTCTTCAGAATCTTGATTACGTGTCCGATAAACTTTTCTTCTTTTTGTTTCAGGATCTTTAAAATCATACTTATATTTCACAGCAAGGTACCAGGTAAAATAAATAACTTAATAAAACATCTTTATTTCTATCTCGCACAACCTTAAAGAAACATTTATTACTACCCTTTTCAATACCACTAAATACCCATTTCGAATTCACTTTAGTTACGGCCATGGGATCCAAAAATTCACGAACAATGTTTCACACAACACAGAATAAAGCCAAATACAAAATTTCCAGATTTTTTCCCGATTTTCCCCCTTTTCTGATTAAAGAACCGTAATTCGTCCATTAATATCACATGACATATCCCATGATGTCTCATTTCCCTCACACAAAATAATGCATAATCGGAACTGAGTACTGCTCACATTATTACCAAAGTCCCAGGTAGTAACCTTTATCGCCTCCAAAATGTCGCCAAACTACCAGTTACCATATTGTAAAGATCAACCCTCGCTTCAAACTATAAAACAACATAAATAACTAAGAACCTCAAAGGGTCCATTGGGGAATTCCCAAAAGGAAAAAAAGAACCTACAGAAGGTCACACCAAGCCCGCGCGTAATAAGGTGTTCTATAGTTAAAAATGCAATAGAAAATAATTATAATCTGACAGCAATATTAATTTTAACTTTGCTACTTAAAGCCCCGGTTAGAGCAGAACAAAATAACTACATTAAAGTAAAATAAAATCCTCAGCTCACAAAAATGATTGTTAAATTGATAAAATTATCTTAAAAACATATAAAATCATTTAAAAGCCTAAAATTCAATTAAAATATCTAGACTATGATCTATGATGTTATTACAATGTGCCTAAACTGTAAATATGTGCTGTGAACATATGTTTAAATTAATTTTAAAAAATATGATGTGTACACCACATGATTTCCTTGTATTGGAATATTAAATTATACGCATTTTTTCTTGCATTTCATTTAAACTTATTGGATTGAATCAAATCTAATTCGCCGACAGCGCATAAACCACAATAGAATAACTGCATTCTTTAAAATTCACTCTAGTATTTGTTTACCATAGCGACACTCTGGCGCTAGATTCACTTAACAGTATTAATAATTATATAACAGTTAACTTATATAATAATTATATAACGGAAACTAAGTTAACTGTTATATAATCCAAAAATTATATAAGAGTTAACTTATATATTTCGTTCATATTATAACTCATAATGCACAAAATTTATATCATTTAAAGAATAGAATTATCTAATCGTTGCCACATGTTCTATTCAAATACTATAATAAAGCTAGAATGATGTATAAAAGAAATTAAGCAAACAAAACAAAACAAAAAAAAGAAACAGTTTTTCACAGATGATTGAGTATTTCTCATTTAATTAATTCAGTTCTCACTTCGCGAGAAGGCAAAAATACATAAAAACTCAAAATATCTATATTAAAAATTACGAAGTAAATCTCAAGCCCTTATTTCCTCGAAAAAATTCCAGAAAGAATTAAGCATTATTTAATTGGCAATAATAGATGAATGCGTTATCTTTGTTGTTGGGAAGCTAAGTTTCTCTAGGTTGGCAACAAATACACTAGTCTCCTGTTTCAAATGTAAACATCAATGGCCGCAATTAAAAAAGACTTAGCGGCAATTAAACAATTGCTGATAATTCTAAAAATATTGCACACAGATTTACTAAAGGCATAAAATCCTTAACCGGAAGATAAAAACAACATAATTCAATCATTTTTGAAGCAAAAAATGTACAATTTACAAACATATAAGAGTAAAGAAACTGAGATCACAGAGCCGGGTAAGAGAGTGGATATACATATAAATATATTTATATACGTTTGGTGCATTTATATACGATTGCAACCAAAATACGAGGTGCACATCTACATGTTATAGCAGTCCTATATACAAAATTTCAACGTTCTGAGGCTACTCGTTTTTGAATAATGCGAGATACGTACGTACGTTCGTACAGACGCCACGAAAAATTCTCTTTAGAATTAATTTTAAAGCAGTTTTATAATTTTTTTTGAAGGAAAAGAGTCTTTTGTTCTGTCCTTACGTACAGATATCACGCAAAAAGATCGTTAAAATGCGCTCGATGGCGGTCAAAATGGATATTTTCGATGAAATATGCTGCCTGAAACTTTTCGCGATTACAATACTTCCTTTTTACTTCGTACAAGGAAGTAAAAAGACAATACACCATACAATGCATACACATGAATAATACATAAAGGAAAGAATAAATTAGACAAAATAATTGAAATATTTAAAGACATAATTTAAACTAATACACCAAATGTCACTCTATTATTATTTATATAAGACATTGCATATCTAGAGAATCTTTTTAAAGTTTCAATACTTAATGGTTTATCACCAAAGCATTCGATTCTCAAACTCTTTAACAAGTGATTGAGGAAATGCTCTGCGTTCCCAACTACATGACAAACGCCACATAAATCTGTATTTTGCAAACCAAACCTAGAGAGGTACGCGGGGAAACGGCCATGTCCAGTCAAGAACTGATTCAGATCTATGTCGCTAATCGACTTCATTTCGTTTTTAGTTTTAATATGCTGCAATAAACCCGCGGACCTCTCAGACTCCTTCCATTGTAATGTCCAGATATTCAAATAAAAACTTTTCATATTTCTAATGGCATAGCTTCTCGAACCGGACGTCTCAAAGATTACAAATCCTTCATCAAAAATGGCTTGTTTTGCCAGCGCGTCGGCTCTTTCATTTCCGGTAAAATCAACATGGGTCTTTACCCAATGTAAATAAACATCCATGCGTTGTTTCAACAATTTTAACAAGCACTTAATTTCAAAAATTAGAACATTATTAGAATTAGAACAAATTAGAATGTCCTGGGCTGTACGGGCCCAGGACAGAGACTGCAGCATAGACATACAATCAGAGTAAATATGTACAGTCAAATTACTCTTAATCCATTAAGAAGCGCACAACATTCCGCCTTAAGGAGCGCACAACATTCCGCCTTAAAGAACGCACAACATTCCGCCTTAAAGAACGCACAACATTCCGCCTTAAAGAGCGCACAACATTCCGCCTTAAGGAGCGCACAACATTCCGCTTGAAAAACAGAATTGTAACTATTCAACTTGTACATTTTATTTACAATTTCAACACCAAAAAAGTAAATTACAAAAGCTGCACCAAATTGACCGTCCTGTCCCGACTCGTCAATGTATACGTCTGTTTCTCCTATTACAGGAAGAACACAATGAAAGCAAAAGGTACAATACTCTGACGGATGTACAAAATCTGTAAAAAAATCTCACAAACATATGTTTTGTAATTAAAATGTCATTATAAAGTTTAAAATCCATTCTCTGTGTTCTAAACAAAAATTTCTCATAATGAAATTTATACATAATAGAAAGAGGCGA
The DNA here is from genome assembly GCF_044657685.1 of Stegodyphus dumicola. Classification (NCBI taxonomy): domain Eukaryota; kingdom Metazoa; phylum Arthropoda; class Arachnida; order Araneae; family Eresidae; genus Stegodyphus; species Stegodyphus dumicola. The sequence goes on along the minus strand of NC_140769.1, from coordinate 264,774,898 downwards.
CGTGCCGGCAAGAACACAGAGCACCTCAGTCGACACTGTGCGAAAGCATCTTGTGATTGCTAGGTACCAACTCCTTTGTATTGAGTCGAGTTTGCTCCTTAGTCTAATCAGTTCCCCCCGCTCTGGAACCCCATGCACGCATGTGGTTTATGCGCTATTGTTATTATATTGTTACTAATGTTAACGTACATTTTGCTTTGGCTTTAACCCTCTAAGCGACAAGGCCGTATATGTTTTGTGATATCTGTAAGAACGTATATATACGTGCATATTAAAATATGTCAAAGAAATTAAGGCAATATATTAAAAGTACAGAAATCCAGGTATGAAATACCAGAAGAGTTTTTATATTGAAATAAAAAAAAAATTTGTTTTCATAGATTTGCGAAATTTGTGCTTTCTTAGCGAAAACCCTGGCCGCTCAGAGGGTTTTAAATAAGGGAAAATGTTGCCACTTATTTCACGATCTTCCTCTGTATCAGGAAAGCGGATGTGGAGAAATCTTGGCACAGCACACAATAAAAGAAGGCGTGATTTTCCCATCAGCAGAAAAGGTCAGCACCGGCGTTCAAAAAGGCGCTAAACATAAACATAGCAACACGACCCAAACCCAGATAATATAATGCAAAATAAAACATTTCATCATTGGGGGTGACCTCTTCTCTTCCGTTCCGCCGCTTCGCAAGGGATCGGCTGCGGATGCTTCCCAGCATTCATCATTTCTTGATCTGAGAGCGAATCGAATTGAAACCTAGTTTAATAGCAGTTTAGTTTCATCCCATTTTTAATACCCGAAAGCGTCTAGTTTTCATTTGCTCAAATTGGTTCCTGGAAGAAGGAAAAAATTAACTTGATACAAAACATTTTCATCCATCTTCCAAATCAAAGTTATTTTCGACTCCAGATTAACTGGGGGCTTTCTAAAAAACGTTAATCCATCGGTACATACCCACATAGCCTGAAAATATCCTCGGGTTACCCTAAAGATGTAGCTTACGGGATAAGCGCACATTTCCCTACAAATATCCGGGAAGTTCTAAAACAGGAAAACAAAATCCCGGAATCTTTTTTTTTTTTCTTGACTAAAATGGCGTTGGAGAATTTCTTTCGTGCATTTGAAAATAAGTTGGATAAAAAGTAATTAAAATGAAATTTTTATTTGGATTCAATTTCACTCAAATATGCGAGAGGGAGGAAACACGATCAGATCTGATTGTTTGGTGAATTTATTGAGAAGAGTAATTCCTTTTTGAAAAATAAGCTTTTCTCCATGAAATCAACAATAACTAAATTTGTTTTTATATTTTAAATAGTATTTCTCCCAAATTAATTGGCAATTTTGACCAAGTTCCATAACTACAATAATATAAACTCTTCATTTTCCGAGAGTTTCTTCTTTATTCAGTTTTATGCTCAGAAAAGTTTATAATCTTCGTTTTTCCAAGGCGAAAATCTTTATTAATAATTTAATTAAATATTTATAATCTTATCTACATTAGCGCTAGATTTGGAAAGTCCATTTCTTACCCCTTTTTACTCCATAAATATATACATATAAAAACAAAAATTAAGTCCAAAGGAAAGTTTTTTTAACATTTTGTGTGTTACCTTTATTTATTAAATATCATGTTCTTTACACTTAAACCATAAAATTGAGTTCAATAACAATGTCGCAAAATAATTTTAAAATGAGCCTATCTTTAGAATTTCCGATACACAGTTCGACGCGCTAGGGATAAAAAGGTTCCCCCCCCCAAATAGAGTGTTGCCATTGCTCGCTTTTAAATCGTTGAGTTTGTCACTCAAAAATTCGTTAAAGTTTTAAAAAATAGGAAATCGATGATAAAACAAATTAAAATTTTAATCGTTGAGTTTGTCACTCAAAAATTCGTTAAAGTTTTAAAAAATAGGAAATCGATGATAAAACAAATTCCAAATTTCAAATTTGGGATTTCAGATGCCCATATTCGCAGTAGGATTACGTCATTCAAAATTGGATGGCTCTAGATATCGTTGTTTTATCACAATGCGAGAAATAAACATACATTTATGCAGATTTTTCATTATTTAATTTCTTCAAATATAATGCAGGACTCTAACATTTTGTGGCAACAGTTTGAAAAGTGAACCGATATTTATTAGAGTCCAACACAAAATGCCAAAACGAAAGTAATAGTCCTTCGGCACTCAAATCGCTTTGGACTAATAAAGAAATTTTTCAGACAAAGTGTTTTTTAAAAGAAGATTATGCTATCCTAGGAAGATGTGTTTTTCTCGTGTTAATTGGTAGTGAAATGTCTAAACTGGAAAAACGTTTTTCATAAATGGTAATTAAAGTTAGAAAAGATGTATTAATTTGACGAATCGTATAAAAACTATTAATCATTCTCTGTTTAATGCTTCGCGCAGAACTTTTCAAAGGGTTGGTATTTAAAACATTAAACTCGGACTATTCATGAAAGCTGGACACACATTTCTTTCTTCTTGCTATTGTGCGACTTTAACTGTTACCTTTTAGATGCAGTCTGTATTACGTTGTGTTTAACGTTCTTAGTAGTTTAAAGTGTAACTATTAATTGTGTTCAGTGATACTGAGAAGAGCTGTATGAGTATCTTTGTGGAAAGTTTCAGAACTGTCAAGTGTTTCTTTTGGTGAAATAAATTTTATCAAGCTACCATCGGTTCCGTGTGCATTCAATCTATTACTTACTGAACAATTTATATACGTGTATATTTATATCAAATACATGAATAGTATTAACGAAAGCCTCAGCATCAACTTAAAAATTTGAATCCTTTTTTTATCATTTGTTATATTTTTAGTCCAAAGGGATTTGAATCCCGAAGGACTATTAGTTTCGTTTTGGCATTTTGCGTCGGACTCATAAATGTCGGTTCACTTTTCAAACTGTTGCCACAAAATGTTAGAGTCCTGCATTATATTTGAAGAAATTAAATAATGAAAAATCTGCATAAATGTATGTATATTTCTCGTATTGTGATAAAACAACGGTACATAGAGTCATCGAATTTTGAATAACGTAATCCTCCAACGAATATGAGCATGTGGAAGACCCAATTTGAAATTTGAAATTTGTTTTATGATCGATTTCCTATTTTTTAAAACTTTGACGAATTTTTGATTAACAAACTCAAGGATTTCAAAGCGAGCAATGGCAACGTTGTGCAGAAAAAACATTTTTATCTCCAGCGCGTGAGTCTCTGTATCGGAAATTCTAAAGATATGCTCGTTTTAAAACTATTTTGCGATATTGCTGTTGCACTGGATCTTATGGTTTAAATGCGAGGAACATGATATTTAATAAAGAAAGGTAACACACAAAATGTTAAAAAACGCCCCTTTGGACGTAATTTAAAATCTGAAACATTTCAGATTTTGTTTTTTTCTTATAATGGATTCGATGTTGAAGACGGAAGAAAATCCATCCGGAAATGTAGGAAGCTGAACCTAGTGTTGAGATTAAGCGGAATTAGGATAAAACCTTACAGCTTGTTGTTGCCTAAAGCACAGACGAGTAATAACAACTTCAAGTGAATAAGATCTGAAAGAGTAGCTGTATAATCAGCTTTCCTCTCTTCTTCCTGGATCCACTGACCAGGCGTGAATTATGAATGAATCTATTCTTGTCCAGGCAAAGAGATATTCTGGAGGAAGTTGCGTGGGTGGAAGCAGCAGATTAGTGGGCCAAGTGTCGGCCGGCCCTTTCCGATAAAAATCGGGCGTGATGTATAGGGGCACGAGGACCATAACTCTCCCCATTCACCAGGCATGATTATTTTGGGCCATCTTTAATGGAATGGGTCGAAGAACGAGGAACGATGGTTTGCAAACTCACGTGACTGAGAGTTCTTCCACGATCTCGTCTAACTGGGTCTTCGTAATTGAGAAAAATTGCACAAAACTATTGTAATTAAAATTCCAGTTATATTACGAGCGTAATTAAACTGTATAATTGCAAAAACCGTACGTACTCTCGTATAAGTTACAGACATAGATCGAACTTTAGCCACCCGGGGCGGTCCTTGAATTTGCCGCCCCTCTTAATGTACAAACAAATAACTAAAAAGATGTCAAAATGACATCTAAGGAAAATAAAAACTCTATATTCAATTTTTAAGAAAAAATTTGGTACTATTCTGTTTCGAGGGCCGTAAATAATCGCCAAATTATCGTTGATACCAATGCTGCCAAAAAGAATTGTGGCAACCCTAATAATTGCGGAAAGAAAGGAAGTATAATAGTAAATAGCTATCTAAGATTGATGTTTTAATTTAGATGAAAGGTTAATTTCATATAATACTTTTTTGTTACTATAATTTATATGAAAATGGTTAAACATGACAGAACGGAAGCATAAGAGTAAATAACTATTTCAGATCATTATTATAATTTATATAAAAATTGCTAAACATAAGTGAATTTATTTATTTCGCTACCGACTTATCGCTAAAGCATAATTTCATCTCTTTGGTTGTTCAAACGTAATTTTCTATAATGAATGATGCCTTTTCTTTGAAAATATTCTCGGTACAGTGCAGAATCGCTCACTTATTTGTTTCCCACTTTTTACAAGGGTAAAAACAATTTGATTTTTGCCAGTTTTTACTTTTAAAGTGAAAATAGGTCGATGTGTACATAGATAAAGTCAAGGATGTGCGCAGTGCCATTTTTGTGCAATTCTAGGTTTTTTTTTTTTTTTTTAAGTGAAAATAGGTCGATGTGCATATGGATACCGAGTATGTGCAATTCTTAAAAACGTGTCAAGCAGTGGGTTGTTCTGCACTTTACCCAAAATTCTATTGCCGACTTTTCGTCATGGGCAATTCCCAAATTGTTAAATCCATAGGATGTCAAAAAAAGATTTAAAAATTAAACCAGTATTTCAATGGCGTCTTAAGAAATATAGAACTATATAAACTTACGCAGTCTGAAATCAACGCGTACGCTAGATTTGGCGCGCTGTTAAATGGGCGCGTTTGCTAGATTTGGCGCGCTGTTAAATGGGCGCGTTTGCTAGATTTGGCGCTTTTGCGCATACATTTTCGTTGCAATTTTCTTACGGCCCTCAAAACAGAATAGTACCAAAATTTTTAATTGCAAATTTTAAAAATTTTATTATTATTCCGCATGTTTTTCTCTGTTTTCAAATAAATCGATGACATTATAGAGATCTATTTGTTCGTGAATTTGCTGTCACACAAGACAGTGGAGAAATATTTCTTAAAAGCAAAACAAACATTCATAGTTCTATATATTACTTAAATGATTCATATTTAGAAAAATCTTCTCACAACTAGAAACACTTACAGCCATTGACAGAAAAGTTTACAGTAATAAAATACAAAAATTCAAAAGAACCACCCACTATAGCCTACTACGCCACTGGTGTCAAAAAAAAAAAAAAAAAAAAAATATCATTTGACAGATTTACAGAAAAATTTTACATATGGGTTTGGACCGCCTAGTTCAGAATCTTTTTTTTGATTGTAAATGGCAGTACCGAAAGTGTAAATAAATAAATACAGTCAAAAGTCGTTAATCCGGACTCGTCGGGACTTCGGCGATTCCGGATTATCGATTTTTCCGGATTATAGATCATCAGTTTAAATCTCGTAAGATGGCATGCAGAAATTCTAAAATTAAAAATATGAAACCGTAATTTATGAAATAAAGAACAATTATGATCTAAAGGGTATCAAAATTTACACACAAAAAAAAAAAAGCTTAATATTTATTTGTTTACTTTATTAAACATTTCTTTCAATGTAAGTTGTTTAAGTTGCTTCATTTTATGTGATAATACTTTCTCTTTAATTCTATAAACAGACATAATTTCTTGTTCAGTTACAAAGTTCCGCTGTTCAAGTCCCGTTAATTGCTGTGACGAGAATACCGACTAACTTGTCAATCGAAATTTTTTCGTTTTCACTAACATCTCTGTCACATTCTTCATGTCTTTATCCATTTTTTGCAGCAATCCCACTTTTTGTTTGTTGGACATCGAAACATATTTTCGTTTTGTAGATCCTTTGGAAGTTCCAGCATCGGAAATTCTATTTGACATAATCGAAAGTTCAAGTTTACTTTTATAAAATTGCTCTTACAGTCTGCAAAAAATAATAAGCGGGATCCAATTCGAAGATTAAGGAACAACGCAATCATTAACATTAACTGAAATAGATAATTTTAGCTTATATCCGTTATACATTAAACCGTCCGTTATACATTAAACGCGCAGGCGAAAACGTATTCTGCACTTGCGCACACGCATATGCGCAGTAGTCAAGGTCTTACGCTCACGCATAAAACGCCTGTGCGCATGTGCCAACGCGGCGCATGCGCAGAAAGTTTTTAGCTTTGAGGTCCGGATTATAGATCGTTCCGGATTATGGGTGTCCGAATTAACGACTTTTGACTGTATATATATATATATACACCAAGCTCCTTAACCAACTGAAACGTTCTTATCCGGCTGTTATTTCCCAGCTGGGCGTAGTCATATGCTTACAGTTATAAAGTACTTAAATGAAAAAAATATTCTTGTTTTGGTAATATCAAGTTTAAAAAAAATTCATTCTGAACAAATAACGAAATCTAACCTTTAAACGGTCTCCCGGTTCCTGTATTTATGCTTGGGAAAGTTTTATACGCTTTATGAAAAAATAAAATTATTAGAAATTTGACTCCCATACGGAAAAAATTGACCGAAATATTTAGTTCCAAAATTTGCACTTTTTGACGTCATTTTCAACTTGCCTTGGTTTGGTTTACTTAATTATGGCTAAGTACTCGAGGGATAGATACCTGCCTACGGGGAGGAATCTTTCGTGAATGATTTTCTAAGATGAATTGGCTCGTATACAAGTTACACATGGGGAAAACCACAAAAATGTCCATGCAGCCAGCCCGTTCGCCGGGATTCGAACCCCGGACCGAACTGACTTCATCTTGTGTTACAGATAGGTTATTTAAGTTAGAAGAATTAAACGAAAAGTTCAGGCAAAGTGCAGCAAAAAATGCATAATTTAATAGAAGTACAAAGAAGTCATGTGTCCACATCAGATTTTTTATATCATGTTTTTTAGCGCCAGAGGTGCTGTCAATCTCCCTCCTCGCTTGATTTTGCGCATCCATTTTGTGTCTGCATCATACTGTGGCCCAAAAATTGCATAGCTATACAAATAGAAGGGTACTGCCACCTTGTGTTATCGTCATGTACTATTTTTAAAGAAATGATACAGCAAATCTGGGGGGGGGAACCATGGTAACACTAACACCCTATCGGGAATTCTAAAGATATACTATTTTTCAAACGTTTTGTGAGCATGCACCAAGTCTGAACCTCGAATGAGGTGGTTCGAGGTTCACACTTGAGGCGTGAAGGTTCAGTTGCCCCTGGCTCCCTATTTTTTGACTTCGCTGATTTTTTTGCGTTTTAGTCTATGTGTTATATGTTTGATCAGATAGCCTGGCTTAGTAAAAGTAGGCGGCCAGTGTAACTCTGATTCAAAATCCGGTTACGACCACGCGCATTGCTGATAACGACCACGTGTTTCTGAGACTCTTTTGCCAATGCTTTGTTTTTCTTCTCTTTTCCCCTTTCTAGTAATTTCGTTCTCCTGATGAGGAGGGACCTTTAGCTGCCTTCGAAATGGATTGAGTGTTTTAATATATGTACGCTAAATGCAAGGTTGTTATTGCGATTTTGATTGTTACATTGGCGTGTTTCTCTTCGATTCTATGAGTCATTTGCTTATTTAATGGGTATCATTTAACAAAGATGAATTATTAACGGCTACCGACAATTAATAACATTGTTTTCAGTTATCGTCGTTATTATCAGTTATCTACAGGTATCAGTTACTTGCTTATTTAACGAATATCAGTTAACGATAAAGAATTATCAGTGATTGATGTCATTATTAGTCATGAACGAGTATCATCTACTTGCGTTGTAAAGGGTTAGTTAGGCATTTATGTTATTATCAGTTATCAACGGGTATCAATTATTATTCACTTATTTAATGGGTATCAATTAAGGAAGCTGCATTTATTATCAATTATCAGTTTTGCCAATTATGACTATTATTTTGAAGTAGCAGTTACCAACGTAATTATCAGTTATTAATGGCTATTACCAATTACTCATGTTATTTTCAATTATTATTTATCAATGTAATTGTTAGTTAGCAACGGGTATCAATTACTTATCAGGTATCACTTAAGAATGAATTATTAATGGCTATTACCAGTCACTGGTGTTATTTTCACTTATCAGTTATCAATGGATATAAATTACGTGCTAGTTGCAGAGGAAATTCGGTTTATGGCATTTTGTGTTAACAAATCTGATTAGCTCATCATCATTCCATTTCATGCTAATCGCATTTTTGATCTCCCCAAGGCAGCAATTACGAAACAAGCAAACGCTTAGTAAACCCGGTTTCCAAGATTAAAGAATGCCATTATCGCCGCCGCATTTACCTATCACCTTCCCAAGGATGGGATCCCGATGATGAGAATTAAACGCGCGGGTCAAGAGGTCAGCGTAGAAGGTCGAGGGCATTCGACGATTAAAAATCTCTTCCCCACGATCGTTATCGAATGCAGCGAAAAACGGGGGCAGTTGGTCGGAACGGCGATGTTGCGCGAATCGTACCCTTTCGCGCTTCCAGAACTGCAACCCCCTTTCCTAACAAGTTCCTTGCGAGGCCAACGCATGTTTGAAGCGATGTTCTTGATTTTCCGATAGTTTTTCTTGCAGGATCGGTTCGCTTAGGGAAGGACTTTTCCTTTGAACTCCAGTTTGTCCTCAGAGGATTGAGGATTCGAGAAGTTGGATGAAATCCACTATGGTTCCAATATCAAATTTGCTACAGCCAGGGTTAAACTAAATGTTGGTGTCCGTCTTTTAAGGACGAGGCAAAATGAATGCCTGCCAAGATGCTCTAGCTTAAAGATGTTGGCACCTATAGGCTCATCTATATCCCATCTTAAATGTACCGGGACGTTTATGCACTTCGGCGCCTCTTCCTAAAAATGCTGGCATACTTATGCATATTGGAACTCCGTTTTAAATGTGCCAGTAGGTTTATGCACATCAATACCCCGCATTCAAGGTGAACGGTGTCCTGATAAAGATACCGGCACGTTGGTACCCTGTCTTAAAAGTGGCGACACGTGAATGCAAGTCTGTGCCTTGTGTTTAGATGTACCAACACATTTACACACATCAGTGCCCCTTCTTAAAGATCTAATATGGACGTTTATGCATATCTATAATAACTCCTAAAAGGTGCTGGAATGTTTTTGCAACTCGATGCCCCGGCATAAAATGCTAGCGCATATATGCATATCGGTGTCTCCACGACTGGATTTGGAAATTTTAGAGTTTTTTAGCACTTAAAAGATTTTGGTTCCCTCTACATAAATTTATGCTAATGTTTTTTTCCACTTTCTTCTCCCTTGTTTTTATTTAGCGACATGATACATACCACGACGAAATTTGCTTTGAGAAATTTTTGCCTTTATTGTTCTTTTCCCGAGTTCCTACGCACCTTATTGTGGTGCATACTTTCCTTGATGCCTTAAGCATAGATACCTTGTTTCAAACGTACCGGCATGTTTATGCATATGGGTGCGCCTGGTCATAAAGAATACCGGCACGTTTATGCGCATCGGTACTTTCTCATTAAAATCACCCGTGTCCGGTTATAAAGACATCGGTAATCAGTACCTCGTCTTAAAGGTGCATTCATTCACCTCGGTACCTTATCAGAGATGCCGTCACGTTTAAGCAAGTCAGCCAGTGCTCGTTAAAGCAAAAACTTTCATAACGGTGGTGTCCCACTAATGGCTAAGATCGCCGAGTTCGCTCTCAGAAGAACGGGCTGGCTCCATGGTTTTTTACTTTATGTAACATGAATACGGATCAGTTTCCATTACAGAAATCTTCACCAAGGCATCCTTTCCTTAGAGAGGCAGCTCTTGCATGCTTTGCCGCACTCCAATAATCTAACCTAGGGGTGTCAAACTGGCAGTCCCCGATGTAATTTTTTGTGGCCCATGATGCTGTGACAAAAATTAAAACATAACTATGTGTTACGAAGAAAATAGCAAAAAGTGTTTATCAACATAACCTCCAATTCCACCCCATATCTCGGGTGCTGAAAAGGCCTCTTTGCGATGCTCTTTACAAAAATAATTTCTCAACTGGGATTGAGAAATCCCAGCCCATTCACAGATGGAATCAACAGAAATTTAGTGCGACTCTGAAGCAGAATTTCATTGAACTGGATATCCTGGAAAGTCGCAAATTTTTCTCGACGTTCGGTAGCATGGATCGGTGAGAACGGCTTTTCTCATTTATAAAAAGGAACAAACCTCCGGCGAGATCCAAGTTAACAGACATTCATCTGACTTCTACAAATCAATAGCGCGAGCAGCATGTCTCCAGACGTATCTGAAAAGTAACTGCACGAGATTCCAGTTATCAAGAAACAAACAATAAGTATCCACCTACCAGAATTTCCGTCTGTTCCTTTATGAGGAAAACTATAGTGTTAAATAATATTTAATGTGTTTACTTTTAGTATACAAGTATCATTTAAGCATTAAAATGCTTCTCTTTTATCCTTGTGGTCTGCACTATTCTAAAATCGTGATTATTTGGCTCATTTAAAAAACTGAGTTCGACACTCCTGACCTAGCTTAGCCTAAACTTTTATTGCGATATCTTTACGTTTTAGTGCTCTCATCATTAAGAAGATCGGTTTGTAACTTATCACAGTAAGAAAAAATTCTCAGACGATAACGGCACCTTTTATGAGACTTTGTGTCTTCTGATTAAAAAATAATCTTCGTAAAAAAGCAGATACTATATTTATACCGGAGTTCAACCGTATCTGTTCTGTCTTTTACAGGCTACCTTTTCTATTACGGCAGTAATTTCTCCTTTCATTTCCTCTTGACAAGCTTTCATCTCTCTTTAACACATTGAGCGCGGCGCCGGTCCCTGGGGATCGGCAGTGAACTTTCCGTGTGGTCGGCGTCGGTCCCTGGGGACCGGCACTGGAATTTTCGTTTGACTGGCGTCGGTCCGTGGGATGGACAGTATTAAAGTTAAAAAATAAATATAGTCTCAATGAAATGTGATCAAATTTAGTTTTAATGAAATGTACTGAAACATTCTAAACAAAAACACGGCTTAGCTCGCTGCCGGCTGAACGGAAAGGGACAGCATATTCGGTGCCGAGCTCAACGTGTCTTCCATCTTTTCTTGGTCCGAATTTGATCTTTTCTTTAACGGATTCTTGTCCTGCTTCCATCTCTTCTTTGACAGAGACGATGGCCCCATGCAGCAAAGACAATCACCAGCTGTCGCAGTTGCTCTTTCTATCGCTTTTCTCACCGGCATTCAATCCCACTTCTGGTACCAAAAATTGTTGCAAGAGTACAGACACGTTATTGATTGAATGCACACAGAATTGATGATAACTTAATAAAGTTTATTTTCACAAAAGAAACACTTCACAGTTCTCGAATTTTCTACAAAATCAGTCGTATAACTCTTCACACTATCACAGTGTACTATGAGTATTTATACTTCAAGCTACTAAGAGCGTTAAACACAACGCAGTGTAAAGCGCACCTACAGAGCGAAGCTAACGCGCATATAGCTCAGTACTCCGGACACGCTGAACTAACAACTAATGTTGATGTTCACATGTTTTCTCCAGTCTCATATAGTTTTAACCCGGCCTCCAAGAAATGTCTAGTACTTCTTGAAATTACTGGAAGGCATATGAGGGCCAGATACGATACGTACAGGTTACACTTGTACATGAAATCAATTACAGTTATTCAGTTACATTACCTATTACGGTGATACAGGGACCAGACCAAAATATCGCCAATTTTGGCGATTTCTTGCCAAATCTGGCGACAAAATTAGTCATTAAAACCATCGGCAGCTTGGCGACATCTTGCCAATTTAGCGAGATAGCCATTTACTCAATGTTAAATAGACTTGCCCCTGTATTCTTATTGTTCCGGCAGAGCATCGTCTCTTTGGATTTTCCTGTTAAATTACACAGAAAAAAAAATGCAATTTCACATACAATTTCACACAGAATTTTTATATATGTACAAAATTCATAACAAATTAAAATTTTTACTAGGGAAAAAAATCATCGAAAGTTGTTAACCTCCCCCATGTCATAGATCATTTCAACAAATATTCTTTTCAAAAACAAAATTTTTATTTCCTTTTTAATCTCAAAAGAAAATTTTGCTGACTTTACAACACTCTTCTAAATACAGAAAAAGCTTCTATAGGGTAAAAAAAAAAAAAAAAAACTAACGCAAGGGAATTTGTTTGGAATTCTTTAGAATGATGGCCTAATTTTCTTTAAACTGGATCTAATATTTTTAGTAGAATTCTAGTAGTTGATTTCACACATGATACACGCAAATTATCATAAAGCACTAAAATAAATTAGAAACAGCACAATGAAATAGATAAAAGTGCAATGACAATAAATTACTTTATTTTCTCCAAAAATATGGATGAGCCACCCTACAACCTGTAAAGTTCAGTACACTATTTATTCTTCTTCTACTAGTGTTTTGACAACAACCAGAGAATGTTTCTGAATAAATATCAGAAAATGGATCGAAAGTCTCACTGTAAAGTGTGAGCGAGGCTTATGTATTGCATGAAGAGAAACGAAATGCTGCAAAAAGATTTAAGAAATACACAAATATTACAACACTGCTCTCATGGAATATAAAATGGTCAAAATTTCAAATGCACATAAATGTCTTCGTGATGACATAAATTCTTTACAAAACAAAACACACATAACATAGATTTTAAATTAGAATCACATTCTGATAACATTGATGTTTTCAGGAGTTTTTCAGCACATTCAGTCAATAATAAAAGCATACGAAACGAAAGAAAATGATTGCAATTAATAACAGATGATTTAAAAATATTAAAATCTGAATGTTTTCTTTTTTTAAAAAAACAATCAAACTGCAATTATTTCATAATTTACAGATCTGCCAGCTTGCTGAAAGTAAAAACAAAACGATTTTGTATTGGGGGAAATAAATACATAAATCGTAAATTTTATTCGGAAAATGCGCTTTAAAGCATTTTTTTTTTTTTTTAATCTTATTTTAAATTCACATTCAAGATGTTCAAAAATCGCCAGAACGAAGAGTAAAAAATCATTTTAAAACACGAGAGAGAGAGAGAAATAAATAATGTTCCAAATTAATGTTATTTTTCTAAAAGTAACTTTATCACATTAGCGCTACCTTCATGATATAGTAATAATGTCGTTATGTTTGTTTAAATATTCGCACGACTTTCGTAAATCATCGACTAAAAATTTTTACGCACAAACCGTTCTTAAAAACGCCAAAATGTTAAAAAATTGCCAAATTTCACATTACAAATTAAAAGAATATGCATCTCTAAGATGGAAGGATGAATGTTTTGTAACAAAGATCACCAATTGAACAGTAACTGTTGACAGAAGGTATAATGTAGATTAACGTAGGATAAATAAAATTCATGGTAAACATAGCATTTACTACGCAAAAAACGTAAAACTTATGGCTCCATGAATGAGAGTTAGCAAAAAGAGAATTAATGTAAAGTGTTGCCAATTCTTAAACAGTAAATTATGTTCGTACCTTGAACAGCTGGCAGATAAGTAAAAGTTATATAATCTCAGATGGTAATGAGAATTTTATTTAAAAAATACACTATTCGCTTTTGTAAAAATATTAGTTTTGGCACATCTAAGAGCGTATACAATGACTCGCATTTGTTTTCGGGCAACTGGATTTTTAAAATTTATTTGCATAGATCTTATACTAAACAATGAAACATGGACTTAAGATTTTTTTTTCTAATATTTTATTTGGTCTCTATTTTAAGTCTAGCTTATTGCAAAATAGATATCATCCCAATAATCCTTGTAATAAAGGAAATGATTTAAAAATTGTTAATCACACACATAATAATTCGGTGATAAGTAAATGATAATAAGTGAATTACACACATGATAATTCGGTCACTCGATTGATCGAAAGATTTGTTGAAATGTTTTGGCAAATGATGTTCCTTGTTATAATTTTTTGTTTTAACAAAAATATATCATAAGAATTATCGTCTGTCTTTGGAAATTGTTGCCTAAATGTTCGCTTGTGGTTATTGGCTCTCTTGAATTTACCAAAACCCTTCCATATTCTCGGACGTAAGAATCCAACCGAACATATATAGAGGACGTTCGAGAAAAGAATTAGGAAATGAAATTTCTTTTAATAATCTAGTAAAAGCGCTATTAAAAATAATTCTCCCGGAAGAATGGAACAAAATGCAACATAAAAACTTTACTTCAATACTACAGCGCATTAAAAGTACAATTTTTTAGTAATGGGCTTCCAATAAAATACTGATTGTTCCATTACTTTCATGTTCTAAACTGTTACGTTTTAAGTGCCGAATACTTATGCGAGTTCATTTTGAATAATTTATTATTATTATTACCACGCACGCTATAAATATCTTCTTTCATAATACGCAGTTTTAAAAAAGATGACCTATGCGAAAGAAAAATATATTTTCCTAATATTCAGCAGCCGATAGTTGCAAATAAAATTAAAAACTCTGAAAACAAACGTGAGCCACTGTATTTCGATTGTTATACAACATCAGCACTTTTGAATTAAAAATACTACATTTTTAATGTATTTGCATAGCAGTTTCGTATTGCTTTTAAATGATTCCACTTTTCCTTTCACAGCATTTTTTATTATATACATAATACTAGCTACGATACCGAACCGCCAGTTCTAAAAGAACTCAGTTTTACGAATTTTCTCATGGAAACTCGAAATATTCAAACAGACATTATCACAAAACAAAATAATTTCATTAAATTTCTTAGGAAGAAATTGTTAACATAATGGAAGCTCTCCTCATTGAAACTGGTAAAAAATTTGATTTTATTGTTATAATCATCAGTCCTGCTTACAATCAAATGTTACTTCTCCAGAATTGATTCAAATATATTCTTGAGTAAATTCCCAGAAAATACACAGCAAAACCTTTATTAGCTATGGAGAAGCTATTTTTGAAGACTTTTATTCGGAGGGGGGGGGGGGGATAATGCATCACAGCTTTTGCACACATCATTTTTGACAACAGTATTTCTAAATACCGAATTTCTTCACGTATTTTTCCCCCCCCCCTTTTAACTCATTTTATCATCCGAAAATCGAGAGGGGAAAATTATGCTATAATTTAATTCTTGAAGGACGCAGTTATGGTACGAATTTAACAAATGAAAAGTAGTCATGAATAAATTACAGATAACTATCGCAACATTATTTCTTTAAGAGGAAACTTCATTCCAATAATAATACATAGAAATATTGACATTACAGTACCTAATAACATATCTTCATTTCTACTTTCACATAACTTGATCATGGCTTTTCTTATTGTTATCTCTGCTACACTTTAGGCTTTGAATAATTCATATATAATTATAGGACGCGAATCAGCAGCCGATTCGGCGAAATCGTAGACCAAATGTCTGTTCGCGCTTGTTTCGGCGTGATGAGTAGGTTTTTATGGGCCTGGCATCAATCTCGGTAGTTAGACGGGGAAAGGTTTGACGTGACCTTCGCAGGTAGTTTGCGAGAATTTGTCTTTGCTAGTAAGTGGAAAACAATCCCTATGTCAATGAATTCATATTAAATTTTACAGAAGCTTGTTATCTGAACACAATAAGGAACAGGAAAATGACATGAATAATTTTAAAATTTTCAGAGAGAAAAATACGCAAGGAAATATGGTACATTTTGCATAAAACTCATAATGTTAATTCATTTTTTAAAAACTTTTAAAGAACTCATGATATTCTATAGACACTGCATAATTTTTCAGGTTTAAAAATCTTGTAGAATATTCTCAGCATATATAATCAAATGAAACAAATATCTTCAGTAAACAGCAAAATTGGTTTTAAACATACAAGAAATATATATATAATACATGTATATAATTTTTTTAAAGGCTGGTTTGAGTTAAATTGATACTGAATTACATCATAACCAACTGAAGGTTATTTTGAAATTTTTTATCACTTTCTCCCGACAGAATTTACAACAAAATGCTAACAATTAAGGATTTACTTTCTCCAGACAAAATTTACAATAAAATACTAACAGTTAAAGATTTGAAAATGGAAGACTAGCAACCATTGATCACGTAAACATTACCTATGAATATAAAGATCTGAAACTCTTTAAATAAGTAATGATGCAAAGTACAGGTAAGAGTCATAATAATTAGTAAATGGAATCTGTAAATATTTTGGCAAATTTTAGATCGTCTCCATATTTAAAACAGTTCAGAATATATACAAATAATTTAACAAATTATACATGGTAACAACACACAATAACATTTGAAACATCAACAAAATACAACGCCCAAACAGAACAATTGATATCTTTATAAAATGCCACGAATGTTGAAATTCTACAAACGTGCCCACATTTCTCAATACAGGTTGGACTATTACATGAGAAAAACATAGTCAATGGAATCTGAAGCAAGAAATATCACAAAATGTGAAAAAGTGAAATATTACATGCACGTCCCTTTCGAGCCACTCGACAAAGAAATAAAGGGGAAAATTAATGTAATGCTATATTTTGGACTTACGATTCAAATATGGACACTCAATAAATTCAAAAATTAAGATTAAAGCACTTAATATAAATAATTATTTTTATTCTTGCACTATATTCGAGAATATATACTCTTATAACACACAAATTTCAAACTATTTTCAATGTATTCAACACTCTTTTCACTTTGTTCAAACAAAAATCCAAGTAGTTTCTCCTGCTTTCTAATTTATTTAAAAAAACTTTTTAGTTAGCAATTGATTTAATAAAAATAAAAATAAGAACAAAAATCTAGTGGATTTAATGATAATTTAACTTTTACATGAAGAATGTCTAATGAAGTTAGTATGATTATGTACATGTAGTTCATAATAAATAGAATTTATTGCAATAAAAAGAATTTTTGCTGGGGGAAAAAAGAGGATGAATGTAATAAATCTTATGCAATAAATACTCATTTAAATAACAAAAAATAAACTGTAAGTTCATAATTTTAAAATTATGGAATAAATACCAAAAGAATGGATCGAAATAATTAAATCTTGGTGGTTAACATGTATTTAGTTGATAAAAAAATTAATTCAAATCTTATTTGTTTTAAAAATTTAGGCGACAAATTTAAAACCTCAGTTATTGGAACTCTAGGAAAAACACAAAGAATGAATACCTTATAAGCCCATAAAAATGTCAAATTCCTTAAAGATTAAGTTACATAACACAAACAAATAACCCATTAATATTTATTTTTCAATAGTATACTAACTAGGCAATCTTCACAAAAATTTAATCCACTGTATCTTTTTTCATTTGAGTCAAGGTTTTAGAAAAAAATATTCCACAAAAAGTCTAATCGGATATGTGGAATATAAAACACCAACAACTTCTATTTAAATATTTTGAGATTGATGTAATACATGATCTACTGCTTTTAGTTAGTTAGTTAATTCTGAGACTAGTGACCTAAATTAGTTATTAATGAAAAAAAGAATTTATAATAATTTTATTAAATTCAGCTACAGGTAGCTCTCCTACAATACGGCATCCTGTAACACAGTTTCACTATAACACGATTCATAAATTGCAAGAACCCTCCTACAACACGGTTTCGCTTTAACACGATAAGAAAATTGCCTAAGCAATCCGAAGAAATTTAATGAACTCCATATGAAGTTTTTCCATATTGTTCAAAGCACCCATATAGTCATTTAACACATAGGAATCCTTGTTTCGTAAGTTCCGCCAATTGCCTTCCAAGATCCAGTACCCGTAAGATCAAATGTCCTCAGATGACCCATATGTTGAACAAATGTTCCCAGATAACAATGAAAAACTTCACTATCGCAGAAGGTGAGCAGCATGAGGTTACAATAAGTGCTCTAAAATGCACATCCTGCACATACTGGCTCTGAGTCTCATACAACACGGCATTTTATTATACTACTATGTACTGTGTTATATGAGGGTTACTTGTACTGTCATTTCATGGATCCAGCAAGCAGTTAATAATAACTGAACTTAATCTGCTTTTATTGCTTTTAAGTTGTTTAATTTGTTAATTAATAACAGAATAAATTTAAAACAAAAATTAAATGCTATCTTATGCTTTGCCGAACAACAACACACTGCTATGGTGAAGAAAAAAAGTATTTTAATTCGGGCAGTGATAATGCATTTCTTTCAGATCACAGTGTTTGTTGATTAAATTCAAAAGACAAATATTTTGGTGTTTTGCCAAGTGGCAACATTCCTTGATACTGGCGAATTTTCGAATTAAGCTACAAACATAAACATCTTATGCAGGTAGTGTCAACACAAAGCATTTATACTGCAGAGTATTTAAACAAAGCTTTACTTAGTTTCTAAATTAGTATGAAATAAATAAAAAGTAAATTCAAAATTTGGGCTTCGAGGCGGAGGACTGTGCTCACAATTGGGTGCCTCAAGAGGCCACTTTTTTTCACAATATGGGCCCACCAGCGGCCGAGCGGTAAACACTGGTAGTTCGGTCCGAGGTTCGAATCCTGCGAACGGGCTGGCTGCATGGGCGTTTTCGTGGTTTTCCCCATGTGTAACGTGTATACGAGCCAGTTTCCCTTAGAAAGTCCTCCACGAAAGGCATCCCTCCCCTTAGGCAGATAGCCCTAGTGTGCTTTGCCATAATTAAATACACAAAATTTTCACAATATGAGAAACATACATACGTACATGATTTTTCATTACTTTATAGAAGAGACAACACCACAAAAATGCTATTTTTAAATACCAAAATAAACACAATTAAGAATATATAAATGAAAATAATTCCATTAATTAACTTAATAACCACTGAATGTTTAATTCCATTAAATTCCTTCTTTATTCTATAAAAATAAAAGCAGATGTGGTCGTTTTTATATCATTCAGCAGTAGCGTGAATAGAAGGGGGGATGGAGGAGGCACCTCAGGCTAGATATTTTCAAAGTTGGCATTTTTTTGCATGACAATTTGGTACTGTGCTGTTGTCACGATTGAGTTTTCAGAAATGTATGTATGTATGCATGTACATATAGATATATATAAGCTCATTGTATGCATGTATATATGTATATGTTCATGTGTGCATGTGTATATACATACATATGGTATCTGTGTGTGTACACACATATATGCGCACGCACATACATACATTTCTAAATCCGATCCCGATAAAAGAAGAGTACCGAAATATTTACTCACGTGGATTATCGAAGCAGAAGATTGATCAGATTCTGTATTGCAATACAGAAATAAATTAAGAAGAAAAGAGTTTTTAGTCTGAAAAACGTATTCAATGAAATCACCATGTTATTTCAACAGCTACATACTTTTGTTATACCTTGTTGATTTTGTTAAAACTTTTGAATACAAATCACGAATATCAACTAAATTTTGGTCAGGCTGACTTTCTGAGAAATTCTTTCTCATAAAAGAAGTATTTCTGAGTTTTACTTCCATGATTGCTAGGGAAATCAGAAACAAGAATGTGGAAACGCAGTCCTTTCAAAATTTTGCAGTTCATTCCAAAATACAGTCAAAAGTCGTTAATCCGGACTCGTCGGGACTTCGGAGATTCCGGATTATAGATCATCAGTTTAAATCTCGTAAGATGGCATGCAGAAATTCTAAAATTAAAAATATGAAACTGTAATTTATGAAATAAAGAACAATTATGATCTAAAGGGTATCAAAATTTGCAAAAAGAAAAAGCTTAATATTTATTTGTTTACTTTATTAAACATTTCTTTCAATGTAAGTTGTTTAAGTTTTGCTTCGTTTCATGTGATAATACTTTCTCTTTAATTCTATTAAACAGACATAATTTCTTGTTCAGTTACAAAGTTCCGCTGCTCAAGTCCTATAATTTCTGTGTCGAGAACACCGACTAATTTGTCAATCGAAATTTTTTCGTCTTCACTAACCTCTGTTACTTTCTTCGCTATCAGAAGAGAATTATAATGATGAGGAACTTGTTTTAAATCATATCAAAGACGGAGCACATCGAGATGAAATACTAATTTGGTAAGGAATTATAAGCCAAATAAAATAAAAACATCTGCCCTGAAGATAAGGATAGTGCTGACAGATCAACTTCCAATTCATTACGCGCCCGCCACGGCGTTCCCCCTGCCGAGCAGCGTGAAATTGATAAACAGATTTCGGATTTCAAAACATACTTTTGCTTTAGATCCTTTACATATTAACAAATATATATCGGAAATTCTATTTGATATAATCGAAAGTTTAAGCTTACTTTTATAAAATTGCTCTTACAGTCTGCAAAAAATAATAAGCCGGATCTAATTCGAAAATTAAGTAACAACGCAATCATCAACATTAACTGAAATAGATAATTAGATAATTTTAGCTTATACGTCCATTATACATAAAACGCGCACGCGAAAACGTATTCTGAACTTGCGCACACTCATATGCGCAGTCGTAAAAGGTGTTATGCGTAAACGCCTATACGCATGTGTCAACGCGGCACATGTGCAGAAAGTTTTTAGTTTTGAGGTCCGGATTATAGACCATTCCGAATTAACGACTTTTGACTGTATAATATTTAGAAGTAATGCTAATTGCCAGAAGAAAGAGTTTTCTAAATGAAAATCATTTAAGAAATATTTACAACAACAGCAGCGATGCAAAAGACCATTATAATGACATTGATGGCTTCATGAGCAGAAAAAACAAAATAACAATATGATTTTTGAAACATTGGAATTTTAAGTAAAAAAAAAGTAGGGTTTCTAATTAATTTCCTTGCACGCCATTTTGATATTTTTTGTAGTCATTTGTTTTGCGTATTGAGAAAGGAGGCAAATTCAGGGACTTCCCACAGTGGCAAAAGTTTTAGCTATGCCAGTGTCGTTCAGCTGCACACATAACGAATGTCACAGAGTATAGCCGAATATTAACTAATTAGCTAAAAGCAGTAGATAATATACTATATCCTAGCCCATATTTTAACCATAATTATATCAAGGTATTAATTAGGTAATTCTCATTCCTATTATCATTATTTTTTTTAATTAAAAAAATTGTTACTCTAGGAGAATTTTATGAAGGTATAAAAAAATAATAGTAACCCTTTCTGGTGCCAAAAAATTTTTTCAAAATAAATTTAAGCAGATAAAATCTTTTATTTATTAAATAATCTTTAAATCAAATCAATGATGCAAACAAATTGCTATTACCTGAAATTAAAATGCTCATTCCATTTTATTCTCTGGTGCAGGTTTCTTTTTCACAAATGGACTCAAAACAATGAAATCAGATTGGGCTGAGTTCCAATTAAGAGCAATGTGCGTGGCACAATTTTTTTCAAGTTTTTAAAATCTACTTTTTCACAGCATCCTCAAATTTTAGCCCTTATCTGTTTTTAATGTTAATTTTCATTTTAGCATATTTCCTTAGCATTTAGCATCTTTATTCCCCCCTCTCTTTAACTGCTGGATATGCTTTACATTAATACCAAATTTTCTTAATGCTAAATGCTGAGGGTCGACTTATAGGCTAAATGTACCAAAATTTAATGATTATTTGAGCAGTAACTTTTGCAAGCAAAAAAATAATGGTAGTGCTAATATTATTTTCTGGCATTAAAAAAATAGGAACATTATTCTATACTGTGCCCATAAATGTCCTCATCAAATCCTTACATTCACGACCAGCAGTCGCAGACATCTACTTCCAATTACGAAAATGTTTGAAAGGATGCAAAGATTCATGTTTTGGCATTTTAAAATTGACAAAAAACAATTCTGTAAAACTTACAAAACCCTTACTTACCCTTTTGTTCACTATATAGCGAACTCCTATATAGCACACTCTTGCTGACCAAGATATTTAATTTCAAAATTTGGTATTTTAAACATCATTTTCAATTTGCATGCAGGGCTTTGGTAGTAAATAAATAAGAATAATTCTAGGTTGATTTTTTCCCCCTTTAAATACCATTTAGTGACATTCTTTTGTGTTTTAATAGTGTCCTTAAAAGACAGAACTAGAAATACTTTTATTTGATTCAAATAATATTACAAGCAATATTCTGCCATTTTCTCCCCTAATCTAAGAATCTCTTCTAAGAATGTCTTCTAAGAATAAGATCTCCATTTTGAAAAAATGTATATTGATTAAAAATTTTCACAATAATTTTCATAGAAATACCAGTCATTTAATATCTTAGCATGAGAAACCCATTTCAATTTACTTCTAGTTACGTATACTCACAAACATTTCAATCTTCAATTTGTGTATGGACTCTGAACAGGTCTCGTGACTTTAATATTAAATATTTTGGCTCATTTTTGTTGTACAGGAGTCACACATTGTTTTCTTTTTTTTTTTTCGGGGGGGGGGGCTCTTATTTTTATAAAGAGCACAAAATTTTCCTAAATATAAGAGAAATGTGTAAAAAGTTAGGTTTTGTAATTTTTACAAAATTGATTTGTTTAAATTTAAATGTGTCAAAACAGGAATATTTGGATCATTTAAAATATATTTTTGATTGGAAGTATATGACTACAATCAACACTTGTGATAGCAAAGGCCAGGCATAAACTTTTATGAAAATGATGTACATATGCCTAAAATAAATAATTCAATATGATGCATCTAAAATAAGTGATTGCAATGGTAAATTTTAAATTTCACTTCAGAAGCCCTTAAATATCAGCATGGCATTAATTTTTCATTTCAGAAAAAGTGAAGACTTAATCAGGACTAACATATTATAACAACACAAGTAGAACATTACACTTAAGTGAGATTCAATCATTAAAGTGAATTTAAAAGGTAAAACACTGAGATAAAAGTTCTATGATTTGCTCAAATGCAAACAGTTTTTTTTTTCCACATCGTTTATATGATGGTAAGGAAATATCACCCGTGCAAAAAGATTGAAAGAAAATGATTGTCCGTCTTGTACTCAAACTGCATGTTTACAGAGAATCTCCATGATGAGAAAAAGACATTTTATTTCCCATTTGCGCCATGATCCTTACATGTCGTACAACTGGACTGTAACTGCATCGAACAAAAACACTTACTGTTGGTTTCCCTCATATCAGACTGAAACGGAATTCCAATCTTGATATCAGATGAATTTTCGTTACAAGTTATTACAGTTACGCTCGGGCATGCGCACATTCTAGATGTATGTTGGCAGTCGCGTCGAGAATCCGAACGTGCATGCAGATCGCCAGAATTCTCTACGAAGATATTATTTTGATTATTATAAACCAGTTCGGCATTGTCCATCGCTTGCGGAATGCTGGAAGTACTCTGTGTTGAGCAGGAATGGGAGCGGGAAGTGAAGGAAGCGTCGTCGATCGGTCCACTCCAGGACTGACGACCGCCGACGTCGTGGAGGAAACTCCCGAGCGTTCGGAAGTCGAAAGAGGCTGATCTTCGATGTCTGCATAGATTTGTTGAACAGCAGTTTTGAACACCTTCTCTATTGTCCACAAAACAGGAAAGTGTGTTTTTCCCCGCATTTGTTACGGGTTGCTTGAAATGATTTTCACACAATAACTTCTGCAATAATAATAAAAAAAAAGGCATCAGAAATAAATCAACACTTATATCACTTATCAACACTTATAGTAGGTAGAGTTTAAGGTGATCATGTTTGTCCATGATTCATACTTGCCAATCTACGACACTAAAAAATCAGGAGAATTTTCTCTAGGAAAATTTAAATAATAACAGAATAAAGAAAGAAAATATTCTTTTTAATAATGAATTAACTTTAAACAGTAACTAATTCCTATCTGAAAGTTCAGTTACTAATTCTTCAATGCAAATAATACCAAAAAAAAAATTACATGTGAGAAACAGTTTTATCACTCACACATTTTAATAATAGAGAAATACTCTAATCATTAAATAATATTTTAACCAGATAACTAATCACTGTTTACAAAACATGAATTAATGGAATTCTGCACCGTGGAACTGTGTTAAGAACATTGAATGATGATAAGATGGAGCATACAAAAAAGTAAAAAGCTCTGTTATGGTCCAAAGACAAGAACATAAATATTTGTGCTTCACAAGATAAACTTACAGTAATCGAAAAACATGTCCTTTTCAAGGGATTTTCTATTTTGGGATAACTTTGTTTCGGGAGAGGTTTCTGCTTACATTTTGTTGTATCATTTTGAGAATTGCCAATTAAATTGCTCGCAGGAGCAGAAATTAATTTTTTTCAGACCTATTTTTAACAGCGGAAGTAATACTACATCTCAATTTACTAAAGGTATTTTATAACTTTCAATAGAGCTTTTTATCTTAACTCTGTAAGTATATAATTCTTCCTTAAAAAATGTAAGAAGTGGGTTCCATTGGTCAAGGATAGCAGAAGTGTGCCATATCACATTAATTAAACGACTTGAACGGTTTTCTTTTATATGTATCAAGAAAGAAACCAAGCACTTTCAGACCAGACGAAAAAAATAAATTCTGGGTGCAAATAATGAAATATTCAGCTAAGCTACATAAAACTTGAGAGAAATTTTAAGAATACGAGAAAGTCAGGAGAAATATGGTGCAAATTGTGTTGGTGGGAGTATGGTGGGAAATCTGGAGTCTCCCGTCTAAATCGGGAAAGTTGGCAACTGCGATGACTATTCCCATAACGTTAACCGAAGAACAACATTAAGCGATGAGAAAAAATATTATTCAAAATTGGAATGAATTATATTTTAATATAAATATAATTAGAAACAATAATTACTTTCACATTATTTTAATTAGAAAAACAAGTCATTAAAAGTTGTTTATCTGGAATCATTATGCAAAAGTTTACTTACAAATTGCTCATAATGTTTCTGAAAATTAGTTTCAAAAAGTGACAGGGAGATAGATATCTTCTGTCACTAATGTTGCAACTCGAGTTTATTCGTCAATATCCATAAAAGCATCCTCACAGTTCAAGTTAGCTGGAGACATTTTTAGTAATGCAGTTTCCTTTACTATAGCATTTATTAAAATGTTGACATGTTTAAAACAATTCTTTATCACCTTTTCTCAGATATGGTTCCAAGACAAATGTTGTCTGAAATCAAGATTTTTGGTGTCTTTATTCCTTACTTGGTAACATGTCTTGATGATTTGAAAATTTATATAGTATATTTTGATCTTATTTAGCGATTTTATTTTTTATTTGATGGCAATATTCCAACTTGAAAAATTTGATCTATAATACTTAATCAACCAGTTGATCAAAATAAGCTATGTATTTTCCCTGTTTTCATATACAAATGGGTCATACTTTGGCAGTTCGATAAAAATATTCAAATGATAACATTAACTGCTATCACACTACGTGATATAGCAAAACATGAGAATAGGGAATTAATGACTTCTCCAGCATCATAAAATGATGTTTAAAATTACCTTGTACACATACTTAATATTAATTTACCCATACACATATTTAGTTTCATATATTAATATTAGTTTGAACCTGTTAATCAAATTATAAAAAAAAGTAGATAAATTTTTAGTTAGTTTAAGCAAATTA
This sequence comes from Stegodyphus dumicola, assembly GCF_044657685.1. Lineage (NCBI taxonomy): Eukaryota > Metazoa > Arthropoda > Arachnida > Araneae > Eresidae > Stegodyphus > Stegodyphus dumicola. Next base: position 264,749,111 of record NC_140769.1, on the reverse strand, counting down.
ATATTTAATATGTAAGAAATGTCCTTTTTTGTATTTGGTAGTTTCAAACTTAACATACTTTTTTTTTTTTTTTTTTTTACTCCACTTTTATTTAGCAATGTGCTGCATTTGATTTCAAAGAGAATCATTATATAGTATAAACTCCAGACGTCCAATATCAGGAATGATCTAATATCCAGAACTTCAGCCAAAAATTAAATAATAATAAGAAGAATCCCTCCCTTAAAAAATTAAAGAATGGAGACTATAATACTCAACAAAAAAATGCAGGTGCACCATAAATGGGATTTTTCTCCTGAATAACTAAAATTCTTGCATGCATGTATTTTTCTCCTGAATAACTAAAATTCTTTCATCACCTGATCAGTTTGGATCTGGGACTTTATACTGTATACTAGCCAACTGTACTGCTATCTGCCTGAAATTGTTATTATATATATATTGTTGCGTACATATGGGTTCATTGCGAAATGAATGCACAAGTCCGATGAAAAAATGAACAAAAATTTATTATTATCACAACAAATATGCTTAAATTTCCTCAGATATTCGTGCAATATTACAAAATCTCACAGTACTTATCTTTTAACTACTCAAACGTTCAAAAGAACTTAAAACAGCTAAAGAAAGCTAAACCGCGAATTCGCTACAGTCAACAAGAACAGTTTTCTAAGCAACAACAAACTAAGTAACTAACTCCGAACTGAGAGGTTTTCCTCCTTTTATAAGATTTTAAAATCGTGTGCAAGAATTTTCTAGTATTTTCTCGAAATCAAAAAGACATATTTATTATGTTACATGCATGCGCTCATGTATTTTCAATTTTCCGGCTTAGCTTTTTTTAAATATTCGTCACGCGCTGCACTGCACGGGAAATAAAACCATTTAATTTACAATTCAAATAACATTAGCTATTTAAATACCAAAGTCGTATCACTGCCCCCTTCCCAAGGACTGCACGTCCTGGGCAGTACAATCCCTGGACAGGAAGCCAAACTTATAACTGAGGCAAAAACATACATTACAATATCAAAGAACATGAAGAATAAATGCAATAACAAACTTAAATAAATCAAATGCTATCAAATACTAAATACAAAACAAATACTAAATACAAATCAAATACTAAATGCAAATCAAATACTAAATACACATTTAGAAACTAAAAGGACTATGGCCTTACACTATTTACAATTATTTACATTACGTACTATGGCCATAGTAATGAGCTAACCTGTCGTAATGAACGACTTTAGGTTTAGAGTTCGAAGACTTGCGAATCCGAACCACGACATCATTCAGCCTGTTTAGGACTGTGTACGGGGCATCCCAAGGTAACTATAATTTCGGACAAAGTCCTTTCCATTGAGTCGGGTTCCACAACCACACCTAGTCGCCTTCGTGGAATTGATGTTCAGTAGCTCTTGTGTCGTATCGGGTCTTCATCTTCTCCATCGCCAAGTTGACTCGCTCTCGTGCAAAGTTGTGCATCACTTCAAACTGGGCCTGGAGATCTTGAATATATTCCTCAGGCGATGAAGGAGCATCCGGAGGGTGACCAAACAAGAGATCACAAGGCAGACGAAGGTCACGACCGAAGAGCATCTGTGATGGAGAATAGCCGGTAGTCTCGTGGACAGCACTGCGGTAAGCCAGTAAAAACAATGGTAATTTCTTGTCCCAATCCTGTTGGTTTCTGGAAACCACTAAAGAGAGGTTATTAAGGATGGTTCGATTGAACCTCTCTACCATTCCGTCCGACTGGGGATGTAATGGCGTCGTTTGGGTTTTGTCAATGCCAAGTAGCTTGCAAAGTTCTTTGATTACTACCGACGTAAAATTCCTTCCCTGATCGGAATGTAACTGAAGAGGCACTCCGAACCTGGAAATCCAGTGCTGTATCATCACCTCAGCTACTGTAACAGCCTTTTGATCAGGAATAGGGTACGCTTCAGGCCACTTGGTGAAGTAATCAATGACGAGTATGTATTTGTTGCCATACGCAAATCGTGGCAGAGGTCCCAAGATGTCAAAGGTGATACGTTCAAAAGGCGCACCTACATTGTAACGTTGCAGCTTGCCTCGGCTGCGTCTCTTAGGTCCTTTCTGACCTGCACAAGCATCGCAAGATCGGCACCACTTTTGCACGTCATCCTTTGCATTATTCCAGTAAAAGTGCTCATGAACTCTCTGTAAGGTCTTCATTATTCCAAAGTGACCTCCTGTAGGGTTGTTACATAGTTCTATAAGGACATCAGGAATCCGGGATCTTGGAAGTATCAGTTGCCATCGGAACGTCTTCCTATCATCCGATTCGAATTTCCGGTATAAGACGCTGTTTCGAATGTGAAGTGAATTCCAGAGTGCCCAATATTGTTTTGTTGTCGGACTACAGATAGAAATGTCCTGCCTAGTAGGTTTTCTGTTTGATGACTCCATTAAATCAATTATGGGTTTAATATCGTGGTCTTCCAGCTGGTCTTTCCTGACTTCATCGTCACTCCACGGGTCTCGATCAGTCGATGTTGATGTTGTAATTTGTCTTGCGACCGGAGTCAGCAGCTCGTATTTCGCTTCCACCCTGGAACAATATCGGCAGCTTTCTCCGCAAGGTCTTCTAGACAGGGCGTCGGCGTTTCCGTGTGATGAACCATTACGATGACGGATAGTGATGTCATATTCTTGGACTCTCTGTATCCACCTGGCTATTTGACCTTCAGGATTCTTGAAATTTAAAAGCCAGGCCAATGAGGCATGGTCCGTGTGGAGGAGGAATTTCCTGCCATATAGATAATGACGGAAATGCTCTACGGCTTTAACTATGGCGAGCAACTCTTTCATAGTGACACAGTAATTCCTCTCCAGTTTAGACAGGCACTTGCTCCAGTAAACTACTTTATGTTCTTGGCCATCTATTTCTTGGGACAAAACAGCACTGACACTTTCATTGCTCGCGTCCGTGTCGAGAATAAATGGTCTGTCGAGCTGAGGATACGTCAGGATTGGAGCAGATGCTAAAGCCTTCTTTAAGTTGTTAAATGCATCCTCGCATTCTTTTGTCCACAAGAACTTTTGCTTGCTCTCTGTCAGCTTGTGAAGGAGGTCTTGCGATGGAAGAAAAGTCCTTCACGAATCTCCTATAGTAGGTGCAAAGCCCTAGGAAGCTTCTCAGCTGATGGACATTTTCGGGACGTTTCCAGGATTTAACCGCTGATACCTTTTCAGGATCCGTGCGCATACCTTCTGCAGAGATGACGTCCCAGGTAAGTCACTTCCTTTTGGAACAATTTGCATTTAGCGGGACTCAGCTTCAGATTGGCTTCTTTCAGTTTCTGAAGCACCTTCCTAAGATTTTCTAAATGTTTTTCAAAACTCTTTCTGACAATAATGATGTCATCCAGGTATATCAGGCAGGCTTTGTAGGAAAGGCCTTTGAAAACAGTCTCCATAAAACTCTTTCCGACAATAATGATGTCATCTAGGTATATCAGACAGGCTTCGTAGGAAAGGCCTTTAAAAACAGTCTCCATAAGACGTTCGAATGTTGCTGGCGCATTATACAGTTCAAATGGCATCACCTTGAATTGCCAAAGCCCTTGTCCGTAGTAAATGCCGTCTTTTCTCGGTCTTCAGGCTGTATTTCTACCTGCCAATACCCACTCTTTAAATCAAGTGTTGAGAACCACTTGCTTCCAGAAAGAGTGTCTAGAATGTCGTCAATTCTAGAAAGAGGGTAACTGTCTTTCTTCGTAACCTCATTCAACCGGCGATAGTCGATGCAAAATCGTGTTGAGCTGTCTTTCTTTCTGACTAGGATGATGGGAGATGCCCATGGACTTGCTGAAGGCTCGATGACATCGCCTTCTTCCATATCCTTTAATAGTGTTTGCACCTCTTCCTGTTTAGCAAACGGTAGACGGCTTGGATGTTGCTTGATCGAGGGATGATCGCCGGTATCTATTCTATGTTGTGTTAAACTAGTTCGACCCACATCAGAAGACGAGCGGGAGAAAACAACTCGAAGATCTTTAAGTACGTGATCGGCAGCATTCCTCTCTTTATCGTTTAATTGCACATTCTGCAATAACTCTGATGTAATGCTCTCTGAGGACACGGATTCTGGGATGTTACTCTTTCTTTCAACGCTGGTTACTGAAGTACATGTTGCAACCACTTCACCTTTCTTAATAACTCTCGCCTTCTCAGTTACATTGGCGACTCTCACCGGGATAAATGTTCTGGATAGGTCGACGAGTGTTGAGGCTTCTAGTACTCCTTTCGGGCTATTACAGTTATTGGAATATTCTATGATGCCGTAGCGGAAATTTCTATTTTCAGCTATGGACCCAGGAAGTAAAAACTCGGTTCTTGCGGGTATTGTGATATCATCTTGAGCTATAATCTTGTGGATAGATTTCACTACATCATGAGGCTATGTCCTCAGATGTAGAATGCAATTCGTTATTTTTAAAGTCCAAGGAAAAATTGTATTTCCTTAGAAAGTCCAATCCGAGTATGCAAGAATCAGTGATCTCTGCTACATATGCCGTGTGATGATAAGCGGCACTTCCAAATGTGATGTTAACATTTATTTTTCCGTCAATGTCGATCTTCTCACTGGACACAGTCTGGAGGGTAATGCAGGGCGGTGTCCAGATAAGTTTGCTTCCCAAATGTTGAGCCAAATCTTTCCACATGATGGTAACACTGGCTCCTGTATCTATAGTCATGTTGCAGGGAACTCCATTAATATGTCCTATTATAAAAAGTCCATTACTGCCGCCTCTCACTGCAGAAATCTGAAGCGCTTTAAACTGGGGCTTTTCATTATCTGGCGACCTCCGCCCCGTGAGATGGCCACAAATTACTTTCCCTGCTGCTTGCTAGGAGCTGTCTTAACATCTCTGCCCTGGGGCATTCTGCAGCTCCTTCGTATGTGTCCTTCGGATCCACAGTTCCAACATTTTAAGGTCGATTTCTTGTCACTGATATTTCATCTCAAGGCATTCAGTTGTCTGGTTGCATCGTCTAGATGAACAGTGACTTGATCCCTTGGCTCATGAATTTGAGCAGCTCTGATTGAGTGGCGGTCTCTACGAGTTGCTTGCTGAGCTGCTTCGAATTTCATGGCATACACTAAAGCACCTTTTAAATCTTTAACATCCGCCATTCGTATAGCCTTCTGTATTTTTGGATCCCGGATGCCATCGATAAAGTACTGCAGGGACAGGATTTCCTTCGTTTCTCTCAGGCACTCCGTAAAGGCGAGGTGGGACAGCCTTTCAACATCCGTGGCGAGTTCCCGGAGTGATTCGGTGGGCTTCTGTTGACGGGATTTTAATTGAAGCCTGCTGTAGTATTTTAAACACTTCTCACCAAAGCGCAGCTCCAATGCACCGGATAGAGCTTCAAAGTCAAGTCTTTGGTTTTCTGGAAGCATCTGCAGGATATCCACTGCGTCTGCTTTGAGAGAAGCGGCGAGATGACAAGCCTTAGTTTGGGAATCCCATCCGCAACGATACAAAATTGTGTCCTATACACTTGCCAGGAGGTCTTCCCATCATATGTAGCTAGTTTCAGAGAGGGACGAGCAGGCAGCGATAAAAATTTAAAACTATCTGAATTGCTTCCTGACGTCGCTACAATCTTCTATTTAAAGTATCAACTTCTGTCGCAACTGCTGAAACCCTATTAGCAATTTGCTGTTCGACAGCTGAAACTCTCTCTTCTATTTGTTCTTTTACCAAAGAAACTCTTTCTTCTATTTGTCCAACTTTAGTTTCAACAGTCTCAATTCTGCCTTCCATAGCCTCAAATTTGTTTTCTATTATACAAGTAATCTCTTTTTTTATTTCCTCTTGCCCTATTTTCACTTTCTCTTTAACAGCTTTCATCTCTGTCTTAAAAGATTCCTAAACAACATCCATCTTTTCTTTAATGGTTTCCTGTCCCAATTTCATTTCTTCCTTAACGGATTCTTGGCCCAATTTCATCTCTGCTTGGAATGCAGCAAATGCAGTCATCAACTGCCTCATCTGTTCTTCCATCGCTCTTGTAATTGGCATTCAAATCCCACTTCTGACACCAAAAATTGTTGCATGCGTATGGGTTCGTTACGAAATGAATGCACAAATCCGATGAAAAAATGAACAAAAATTTATTATTATCACAACAAATATGCTTAAATTTCCTCAGATATTCGTGCAATATTACAAAATCTCACAGTACTTATCTTTTAACTACTCAAACGTTCAAAAGAACTTAAAACAGCTAAAGAAAGCTAAACCGCGAATTCGCTACAGTCAACAAGAACAGTTTTCTAAGCAACAACAAACTAAGTAACTAACTCCGAACTGAGAAGTTTTCCTCCTTTTATAAGATTTTAAAATCGTGTGCAAGAATTTTCTAGTATTTTCTCGAAATCAAAAAGACATATTTATTATGTTACATGCATGCGCTCATGTATTTTCAATTTTCCGGCAATATTTAGTTTCATATATTAATATTAGTTTGAACCTGTTAATCAAATTATAAAAAAAAGTAGATAAATTTTTAGTTAGTTTAAGCAAATTAATATTTAATATGTAAGAAATGTCCTTTTTTGTATTTGGTAGTTTCAAACTTAACATACTTTTTTTTTTTTTTTTTTTTTTTTTTTTACTCCACTTTCATTTAGCAATGTGCTGCATTTGATTTCAAAGAGAATCATTATATAGTATAAACTCCAGACGTCCAATATCAGGAATGATCTAATATCCAGAACTTCAGCCAAAAATTAAATAATAATAAGAAGAATCCCTCCCTTAAAAAATTAAAGAATGGAGACTATAATACTCAACAAAAAAATGCAGGTGCACCATAAATGGGATTTTTCTCCTGAATAACTAAAATTCTTGCATGCATGTATTTTTCTCCTGAATAACTAAAATTCTTTCATCACCTGATCAGTTTGGATCTGGGACTTAATACTGTATACTAGCCAACTGTACTGCTATCTGCCTGAAATTGTTATTATATATATATTGTTGCGTACATATGGGTTCATTGCGAAATGAATGCACAAGTCCGATGAAAAAATGAACAAAAATTTATTATTATCACAACAAATATGCTTAAATTTCCTCAGATATTCGTGCAATATTACAAAATCTCACAGTACTTATCTTTTAACTACTCAAACGTTCAAAAGAACTTAAAACAGCTAAAGAAAGCTAAACCGCGAATTCGCTACAGTCAACAAGAACAGTTTTCTAAGCAACAACAAACTAAGTAACTAACTCCGAACTGAGAAGTTTTCCTCCTTTTATAAGATTTTAAAATCGTGTGCAAGAATTTTCTAGTATTTTCTCGAAATCAAAAAGACATATTTATTATGTTACATGCATGCGCTCATGTATTTTCAATTTTCCGGCAATATTTAGTTTCATATATTAATATTAGTTTGAACCTGTTAATCAAATTATAAAAAAAAGTAGATAAATTTTTAGTTAGTTTAAGCAAATTAATATTTAATATGTAAGAAATGTCCTTTTTTGTATTTGGTAGTTTCAAACTTAACATACTTTTTTTTTTTTTTTTTTTTTTTTTTTTTTTTTTTTTTTTTTTTACTCCACTTTCATTTAGCAATGTGCTGCATTTGATTTCAAAGAGAATCATTATATAGTATAAACTCCAGACGTCCAATATCAGGAATGATCTAATATCCAGAACTTCAGCCAAAAATTAAATAATAATAAGAAGAATCCCTCCCTTAAAAAATTAAAGAATGGAGACTATAATACTCAACAAAAAAATGCAGGTGCACCATAAATGGGATTTTTCTCCTGAATAACTAAAATTCTTGCATGCATTTTTCTCCTGAATAACTAAAATTCTTTCATCACCTGATCAGTTTGGATCTGGGACTTTATACTGTATACTAGCCAACTGTACTGCTATCTGCCTGAAATTGTTATTATATATATATTGTTGCGTACATATGGGTTCATTGCGAAATGAATGCACAAGTCCGATGAAAAAATGAACAAAAATTTATTATTATCACAACAAATATGCTTAAATTTCCTCAGATATTCGTGCAATATTACAAAATCTCACAGTACTTATCTTTTAACTACTCAAACGTTCAAAAGAACTTAAAACAGCTAAAGAAAGCTAAACCGCAAATTCGCTACAGTCAACAAGAGCAGTTTTCTAAGCAACAACAAACTAAGTAACTAACTCCGAACTGAGAGGTTTTCCTCCTTTTATAAGATTTTAAAATTGCGTGCAAGAATTTTCTAATACTTTCTCGAAATAAAAAAGAGATATTTATTAAATGTTACATGCACACGCTCTTGTATTTTCAATTTTCCGGCTTAGCTTTCTTTTAATATTCATCACACGCTGCACTGCACAGAAAATAAAACCATTTAATTTACAATTCAAATAACATTAGCTATTTAAATACCAAATTCGTATCACTGCCCCTTTCCCAAAGACTGCACGTCACGGGCAGTACAATCCCTGGACAGGAAGCCAAACTTATAACTGAGGCATAAACATACATTACAATATCAAAGAACATGAACAATAAATGCAATATAATGATTTTAATGAGTCTGGATAGAGTAATTTCATAAAAGTATTTAATGTTTTTAAATTAGACAGATCATGAATTAAATGTATTTTTATTTATATCAATCAGATTAAATTTTAAAAGAAAATACTGTTAAGAGTTGTATTTTATTTCTTGCAGGTGCAACACATTCCTTTTAAAACACTGAGTTTGCTGATTAAGTTTGAGAGAATTATATCTCAAGTTCTACCAAGTAGCAACACATTGATTTTAAACTGCTGCATTTACTAAGCATACATTAACTGTATTTGCACAAAATATGAAATTAATAAAAGTTATTAAAATTCAGGCTTTGAGGTACAAGTTTCTGGGTAGAGGACTATGTGTGTTCAAAATACAGTCAAAAGTCATTAATCCGGACTCGTTGGGACTTCGGCGATTCCGGATTATCGATTTTTCCGGATTATAGATCATTAGTTTAAATCTCGTAAGATGGATGCAGAAATTATAAAATTAAAAATATGAAACCGTAATTTATGAAATAAAGAACAATTATGATCTAAAGGGTATCAGAATTTACAAAAAAAAAAAAAAAAAAAAAAAAAAAAAAAAAAAAGCTTAATATTTAGTTGTTTACTTTATTAAACATTTCTTTCAATGTAAGTTGTTTAAGTTGCTTCGTTTTTTATGTGATAATACATTCTCTTTAATTCTATAAACAGACATAATTTCTTGTTCAGTTACAAAGTTCCGCTGTTCAAGTCCTATAATTGCGGTGTCAAGAATACTGACTAATTTGTCAATCGAAATTGTTTCGTTTTGAATAACCTCTGTGTCACTTTCTTCACTATCGGAAGCGATATATTCTGGGACTAGAACCATACTACAGATTTCGCTGTCCGTTAATTGATTGATGATTGGGGCATTGTCGTCGCAATGAAAAACTTCTCTTATATCATCTTTATTTATTACTGCTTCTCCACATTTCTTTACAAAATCCAATAACTGAAAAATTTCACCTTTAGTTTGCGATTCCAAAAACCTTCAAATTCGCGGCTATCATCTTCATCCTCCTCACCATGAAATATGTTAGATGGCCATAAATTATGCCAAGCATTTTTTAACGTACCTGGAGACACATTCTCCCACGATCTTGCGATGCTCCACACGGCAGATTTTATGCTAAAAAATTTCAAAAATTCTTGAATAGTCTTGCCACTGTTCAAGAATTTTAACATAGATTTTTAAAATGCTGCTTTATATTTGCATTTCAACGCGTGCACTATTCCCATATCCATAGGCTGAACGATATACATACAATTTGGAGGGAAGAATAATACGGATACATTATCTTTCACTAAAACTTTAAGTGAAGTATGCGCCGAATAGTTATCAACAATCAGGACTATTTTTGAGTCATCAGGTAAACCAACCGAATTTAAATGTCGCCAAGCCTCGGGTATAAAATGATTTTCAAACCAATCATTCATCAACACTTGTGTCATCTATGCTCTTTTATTTGCGCGATATATAACAGGGAAAATCGTTACTCCTTTAAACATTCGAGGTCGTGCATGTTTTCGGATTACGAAAAGTTTGCACTTGTGCATTCCTGCAGCATTTGTGCACGCTAAAATTGTTAGTCTCGCTTTGGAATCTTTGATACCAGTTGGAGCCTTTTCTGTAGAGGTTGCCAAGGTATTTTGCGGTACATATTGCCAGAAAAGACCAGTTTCATCAGCATTGTAAATTTGTTCTGCAGATAATTGTTCATTAGTAATGAATTCAATGAATTCATCTGCAAATTGTTCAGTATCAGCTGAAGATTTTTCACCAGAAATTTTTAATTGTCTTATACCATGGCGATTTTTAAATTTTGTTAACCAACCTGTCGAATATCTGCACTCTCCGTTTAAGTTCATTTCTTCATGAAATATTTTGGCTTGAGCCATTACCATTGGACCCGTCAATGGCACGCCCTCGCTGCGACGCTGTCTGACCCATTCAATCATCAATTTGTCATGATCGTCACTTTTAGCATAACGAACCCTTTTTCTGTTATTCATAGCAAGTGGGGTGTCGGAATCCACAAAAAAATCAAAAAGTTATTTTTTCTTTTTGCTTATGTCATATACAGTTGACTTTTCAACGTTATACTCCTTGCACAATTTTGAGGCAGATATGCCTTTATCCATTTTTTGCAGCAATTCCACTTTTTGTTTGATGGACATCGAAACATACTTTCGCTTTGTAGATCCTTTGGGAGCTCCAGCATCGGAAATTCTATTCAACATAATCAAAAGTTCAAGCTTACTTTTATAAAATTGCTCTTACAGTCTGCAAAAAAATAATAAGCCGAATCCAATTCGAAGATTAAGGAACATTCCAATCATCAACATTAACTCAAATAGATAATTAGATAATTTTAGCTTATACCGTTCGTTATACATTAAACGCGCATGCATAAACGTATTCTGCGCTTGCGCACATGCATATGTGCAGTCGTAAACGCCTATGCGCATGTGTCAACGCGATGCATACGCAGAAAGTTTTTAGCTTTGAGGTCCGGATTAACGACTTTTGACTGTACAGTGGCTCTAGGTACCACCATTTTTGCACATACAGATACATACAGATACTACATTATTTAATAACAGAGATATATCTTAAAATTTTTTTGGAAAGCGAACATTTTGCTGTGAGCTACAACACTCCTTTTATTTTAAACTATTCACTCAATAATTTTAATGATTGATTCAGTTCTCACCTGCATGTGAAGTAATTCTTTCTTTTTCTTTTCCAGTTCCTTCTCCTGTTGAGCCTTTTCGCTTTCCCATTGCAGTCGTTCTTGACTCAGCTTCTCCTGGATGTTTCTCAACTCTTCCAGTTGGTGATCAGGTCTATATCGCCTCTTGCTACATTCCCTGTTTAAAAACATCTGCATCATAAACACGTACATAGCTATAAAGAGATTACAAATTATACTGTATTTACTCAAAAATAAGACTCCCTTAAAATAAAACATTTTTGGAAACAAAAATGTAGGCATGGCTCTCAATAAAATTCATTTGTTTCTGATTAAAATAAAAGGTCCCTAATAAACACAATATTTTTCTATGTTACAGAAAGAAAATTAACAGTACTTTACTATGATACAGACAGAAAAATTAACTATATTTTAACATGGTTTAAAGAAAATACTCATAATATTTTACATGGTATAAAAAGAAAATTAAGCATATTTCACCATGGTACAGAAAGAAAAACAATATGGTAACAATACTTTACCATAGCAAAGAAAGAAAAACTAACAATATTTTATTATGGTACAGAAAGAAAAATTAACCGTTTGAGTCCGGCGCGTGCTTCATTTGTTGTATCCAAAAATATGGCGCAGCACGATAGCACTTCTCTTGTTTTGTATCGAGAATGAGAAGATGCTGCTGTTGGTTAGTATACTTGAAAAAAAAAAAAAAAAAAAATATATTGAAATACTGAATTGGTTTTGCATCAGGAGAAGGGGCATACTTTGGTCCAGTACTTCAGAAAAAGTATTCGATTCGTTTAAAAAAATTGTATCCACGAGTAAAAACTTGTCAATAATATCGCCATTGGAGGTGTTTGCAATTACTTCATCATCATCACTGCTATCACTAATAACTCGTAATCTCTTAGAACGAACGATGATGTCACTTCCACTATCACTTTCAAGGTCATTACTCTCTTCATTATCACTTCTCATAACATAGTCACTTTCAAATGAATCAGAACTTGACATGGGTTATTTCATAATTATCAGTATAACACTTGGTAAAAAAATGAAAACAATTTCAATTTCTATAAAACAACTGCTACTGATATCACTACAACTGCTCTCAATAATTGTGTAAAGTATACTAACCAACAGCAGCGTCTTCGCATTCTTGATACAAAACAAGAGAAGCGCTATCGCTTTTTAATTAAAATGTTTTGAGGTTTTATGCATTTTTGCCTTGTAGCGACATGAAAACTGAATTAACTGAATGAGAAATATATGTCTAATGAAATTCGAGGAAATAAGATTATATGAAAAGCAGGAAAAAATGGGTGTAATTTAATATTTCGTGCAAGGAAGTCGTGGTGTACACATAAGATTTTTTTTTTTTTTTTTTTTTTTTTTTTTTTTTTGAAAAAGCAGAACTCTCTAAAATATAAAATTTAAGTTTCACACAACTTACTTTCGGCAAATGGACAAATGATGATGGAATAAGCTCTGAAAGAGAAGTGAAAAATTTTTTTAAAAAAATAATCATTTCTTTATTTAAGGCAATAAAATGTTGGTATACAGTAAAAAAATAACTACACTCAAATGAGCATTTTTTTCATTTACAGATACATACACACTGTAGCAATATATGAGTTTTCAGAAGGAGTGGTAACCCAGAATGACTGGCACAGGTTTCCTGACAACTCTTTGAGTTATCTGGAGTTGTTTCTACATTCAAAAAATTATCAACTGATCAGTGCTGAAATCTTTGACTGTCCTGCTTCAACGTGTGTTACAGCCCACCAGCCTTGAAAGTTTGCCATTCATCATGTTCGAGCCAAGTGAAAGCTATAAACAACAGTCTCATATCAGTACTTAAATGAACCTCCTCAAACGTTCAAAAAGCTGCCATTTCAACCAGTCTCTAATATTAACCCTTTGCACTCGAGTGGTGCCTCTCAGGCGCCACTGCATGTGATGCGATAACTCGAGCGGTGCCTGAGAGGCACCATTCGAATCGATGTGTTTATTTGTGTTTGACCTAAGGAATATCACTTGAGAGATCTACTTGGCCTTTTGTAGATCATATTACGAGGTGTTTGTATAGCTATAAGGTTGTCTTATCTCAAATAAAGTTTGTCTTTGCAATGCTTATGCGATTAAATGTCTTATCTCAAAAATACTTGCGACCACGGGTAAGACTCTGTCTTCGACATCAGTTTGAACTCAACCTTCTTGCTGATCGCAGTAGTCCTTTCAAAGTTACTGAGCCCAATAAGTATGGAACACGACGAAGAAGTTACTTCTAGTGAAGATGAGTTTAATTTTTCGGCAATAACGAACGAAATTACATCACTACATAGACAGCTTGCCCATGAGAACGAAGACAGAAATGATAAAGATAGTGACGACGTTAGAGGAGCAAGAAGACAAAAAATCCGAATAATTGATAGTGAATCTGGAAGCCAAAGTGATTGTACAGAACAGACTGAACCTTCAGAATGGAGAGTGTGCACAGAAAAGCGCCTCAAGCGCAAAGGGTTAACATATGTTCATACAGCCAATTGTGATTGTCTGTAATAAATAATAGATAACTGCATCACAGTGATTTTCAGCCAGTCAATTATGCTTCTGAAAATTGTACATTGTGTGCTTAACTTTTGGATGCTAGTGTATACCTTAATTTTGTATTTATCCTGAAAATGAGCTAATAAACCTAATTTACAAGCGAGTTTTTGTTCCTTTTGCTTCAGTGGAAATTTCATAGCTGTCATTCTTAAGAATATATTTAAAGCAATCATACACTATAGTGATTTTATGACAAAATGCAATAACATTTCTAGAATAACATCTTGCAGAAATCTCACAGCACTTTTTTTCCTTTATGGCAAATTGTACAACCACATAATTTAATATTAAATTTAAATATCAGAGTTGGTGCATAAAAATGTTAAAAACTTGAAATACAGGAAGAAGAGAATGCGTACAAAAATGGCGATGAAACTTCTTAAAACTGAAGAACTGTTAAGCACATGCTGGTTGGAGAGAAAGAATGCATACACGAATGAAATTTCTTAAAACTGGTTGAAATATGGCACATTCTAAAAATTTGGCAACTTTTAGTAAGATGGTTGTGTTAAAACATAAATATGAATTTTTGTTTCTTACATTTTATTTAAATTATGAACTTATTACTTCATAAAACTGATTTGTACTTTTTTAAACTTCTCTGATTGTCTAGAAAAATTGTGAATATCCCACACCATTTTTTTTAATTATATTTTACTCGACTTTCATCCATTGGGTATTTACATATTAGTACAACCATCTTGCAGCAGTTTGAAGGATTTTTCAGAGGGAAAAAATATTTATTACATAGAAACCTATTATAACAAGCATATCTTAAGTTTTAACCAGGTATTTATTTAAAAAAATCAATTAACCTTTTATATGCAGGTCCCCTCCCCCCCATGGTGGAAATTTCATGATTACTGCTTTAGGAGATTTAAAGCAATTGTCCCTTTTAACTAGTTTGCAGCAAAATATTATAATCTTTGAAAAATTTTACTGCAATTCCTTCCAATGCGGGCAAATCCACAAACATATTTTTAAGACAAAAAGTATCAATATCTATAAAAACCATTGTATTTAGAATTTAAAAAAAAAAGGTGAATATGGCGACACCGATTGTTGAAACTGAAGAGTTGTCATGCATATGGTTGTCACAAGAAGTGTTATGCATGTGTTTGCCAAATTTTGGCCTATTTTGAAACTTTGGCAATTGCTGCTAAGATGATTGCTATATGCCATAATATCCAAGCCTTCTCTGGGATTTGAACCCGGTCCCATCAGTATAATAGTCAGCATTGCCTACAACTGTACCGATCAGGGGCAGTCATGGATACTGGCCCATGTTCCATGTGATATGGCACATTTTATGTGATAAAAAATTTTGATAAAGTTGTAATAATAAGTATTATACTTGGCATATACCTGTCACTTTCATAACAGTTATCATAGACATAAGACAAACACTGTACTGGGTTGAACTAGCATGACATAGGAAGGAATGACAACAGCTTGCAAGGAACATTGTACGATGTACTCAAAGATTATGATTAGAAACACCACACAATCAAGATAAAAATAATTTTATTAAACTAGAATTTTTGTATGATACCTGCACTGGATAGATACTGACGTAAAACTATTTAATTATATCAGTTTCAGAGTTGAAGTGTCAATCCTGAGCCAGCAGAAAGAATGCCAGCTTTATAAAGTGCCACTTAAATGCTGGATTTCTATCACTGCAAACCCTGCACACGACAGATAAAGGTCCTATTATTTAAAGTGAATTTATAATAGTGGGGGGGGGGATTGAACAACCTGGGACACTATATTTACTGAAGAGAGTTGTATTTTTTCTCTGAACTATATTGTGTACAAGTTGACATTTGAAAACCTGAACCTCCATACCTGAGCAGTGCCAGACATTCGATGATTATATTGGATGCTTCAAACATATCCAGCCAAAATGTAAAGGCAGATAAAGAGGAGTGAAATATATGGATTTTGTAATGGAATATGTGTGCAGAAATGGCACACTAAGGCAGTGCAAGGCATTGTTGATTGGCAAGTAAAAGCATTCTACACACATAAATTGTCACAACTTCAGATCTGAAGTGCTATGCATCACTACATGAATGCAAAACTTACTGGAAAGAATTTTATCTATGGGGTTGCAGCCAAAATGAAGCAGTCACTCAAAGCTGATAAATAGAATTATTCCTGAGTATCCCTTTTGAGTAGCTGCTCTGTTTTTCACCATTTCCACTTTCTCTGTGACTGAAAATGTATGATGCTAATGTTTTACACCATTTCCTTCCTTCGTTGAATCCATAATGAATAGTATAGCAAGAAATAAATGACAAAATGAGAAAAATAAGCAGGAATGTGTGTTAGTATGTGCAAGCAAGACCAAACAACTCAGTCTGGAACATAGAGCCTCAAAACATAAATGAACCTCCAGAAAACAGTAGTGTGTGAAAGTGGTAAATATGAAAATGAGCTCTGAAATCCATGCTGGAAATTTGAAGGAACCAGATTTTTGCATGCAAACCTGTATAAGATCAGTATAACAACAAACCTATCGAAGGCACTTGCAACCTAAAATTTCTGAATTCAACTAAGGCAGCTTGAGAGTAGTAATTTATACACTCACCATGACAGCAGCAAGAAGCTGATTCAGGTCGGCCATTTCTTCCAATGGATTAAAACCACTCTGCGATGATGAATTTCTGGAAACACTCACATCAACTTTGTCCTGAAATTAAACATTTCCTTAGATTATTATTATTTTTTTTTAACTATTTAGGGTTTCTCACTGAAATTCAATTCTAATTTCTTTAATTTTAAATGAAAAAACAGAATAACTTCTCAAACCAAGCATATTCTGTAGTTATCAAATTAAATATTGTAAACTCCAACACAAACTTGCTTAAAGTGAACACTCGGTTAGCATGAACAAAATTTGAATCCTCGCAGTGATGTAGATTATCTTATAGGAAATTTTATCAGTTAGCAGAAATTTCAGTTTGCACGAATTATGAACTGTTTTTAGTCCATTGCATCATTAGATTTTATTCATTTTATTATATTTATTCATCATTAGATTTCATTTTTGCGAACATTCAAAATTTTTCATATTTTTTCCCGGTTGTTTCTCTGCTAGGATTGCATTCAAAAATTTTTCGTCCAATTAAATTTAAAACCATATTAAAATGCAATACACTATGGGTAACATTGCTCAACAATCATGTTTATTGCATCAACGATGAATTTTGAAGAGTTTATTAGTGCAGATGACAATATTGCTATGTGTGCTCAGTGGAATCTAACGTACAGATAACTGTATCTGAGGTGCAAGAAATATCATCAGAAGAAACTGAGATGGACATATCATGCCACCCACTCACCAGGAAATATTACTAAACCACCCAAATTGACTTCTGGTTTTACAGAAACCATGACTATACCATTGGCTGTGAAGCTGGTAATCTGTGACTGCATTTTGTCAAGCCACAGTGCAGTAAGTAATAGACTACTGTAGTGGTTTCTATTACAACATACATAAAATGTTGTTACTCATATAACTATATATTGCAAATGTGAAGAAAAATTTATTCTAAAAATAATAATTCAAGTCCCCAGTTAATAAGAATTTTTTTAACACAAACTCTTGATTTTGGGATCCCTTGAGATTGTATTAATAAGAGTTTACTGTGTAAGTAACTAAATACCTTAAAGCTCTTTTAACAAAAATATTATGAAATAATTCAACATTATAGGAACACACTATAGAATTCAAAACTATAGAAATTTAATTCATTTTTAATCATTATTGAGAACAAATTGAAA
Source organism: Stegodyphus dumicola (assembly GCF_044657685.1). Lineage (NCBI taxonomy): Eukaryota > Metazoa > Arthropoda > Arachnida > Araneae > Eresidae > Stegodyphus > Stegodyphus dumicola. Next base: position 264,731,391 of record NC_140769.1, on the reverse strand, counting down.
CCAGTATATAGATACAATATGCATCTAAACCATTCAAAACGCAAGTTGGTTCCGCTCCCCCCCCAAAAAAAAAAATTTTACTGTACATGAACGAAATACTATACATAAATGTTTTCATGTTATCAAAATCAAGTTGCAGTTTCTCAGTATGCTCTCTATTGTCTCTAAGTTTTGTTTGGTAATCGATTCTCCCCCCTCACAATGTTAGCTTACTTAATAGCGAGTCTGTTTTTTCCAATTGCAAATACCATCATCCTTTGCATATGGTATACCAAATCCCAGATACACCCATCAATTTCATAATTTTCTACAATTTCTTTTCTCATTCTCGTTGTGACTCTTAACTATATTCTTCATTGCTGGACTCTTTTCATTAACTCTCTTGAAGAATTTACAAAACATTTAAGCAAAAAAATGCAACAAATGTGAAAATTCAGAGTTACAGCTTGGGTTGTTCACTGAATCGTAGTAACAGTTGTACTGACACATACACACAGTTGTAGGTTGTAGCATTGTCTCAAAAGAGTTAAAATAAGGGTAGTAAATGCATCTGTGGCTCATAGAACTCGAGCCATATACCAAACAAAAATTTTCATATCTAAAGAGGATGTATACCAAGTTGGACTAATTTTAAAGCAGAATTATATTGAGATACCACTATACAAAGAATAAATGAAAGCAAATAAAAACAATAATAAATATTTTAAAAATAAAAATATAATAATAAAAAACTTACGGGACTTGATTGTCTGGAAATAAACTTGATGCTTGAGCTTAATTCTCTTTTTGACTGTAAAATATAAAAATTTTTGATCAGACTTGGTGCCATACAATAATAAGCTGCTTTTGGACTAGGAGGATGTATTGTAAATGGGAAAAACTAGTAAATTCATGAAGACAGAATTTTGACTTTAACTGGAAAAATTATTGTTAGCAAAACAGTGATACTAACTTTGATATGCAGACTGGAATCTGAAGACGATAACTCTTTTTCTCCATGTACCTCCCCATCTATCTCTTTCAAGTGCAATAACTTCTTTTTCAAAACATTAACTATAAAATAATCATGATTATAACTGTTAATTATGAATAAATACACATTAATAATACAAATTATTACTAGATTTCCTATGCTTTATGGATAGTTAAATTTTTATTGTACAATAATTTTAATCAATCAAGCTAATATAAATTCATAGGTCCAGGTACTAATTATAATAATTGAAATAAAGAACTAAGTTCCTTGGCTTTAAACTGCTAATTTTGTTACTTAATAACAAAATAAATTTGAAAGAAAAATATTTCATGCTTTGCTGACTGGCGACACACTGCCATTTGGAAGATAAAAATAAGATATAATGGATAAAAATATATCAGATAAAAATATTTTAGTAATAAAATAAAAATATATTAGGAAGATAAAAATATTTTATTTCTGAAAGTAGCAAAAAATTTCTAAGGACTTTCTAAGGAAAACTGGTTTGTATCCACATTATAGTTGGGGAAAATCATGAAAATGCCCATGTAGCCAGACAGTTGACTGGACTCAAACAATAGCCAACCTACTAGTGTTCTGCTAATTTACCACTCAGTAGCTGGTGAGCTGTTCACAGGTCTTATATTTGTCAGTCATATTTTTGGAAAGTTACAATGGTTTTTCACACCACTTAAGTGACCCGAGTCCCTCTGCTGACAGTAAATAAATTCGTAGCACTATAACAAATGATACTCTGGAGCCAATGAACCAGTTGGGGAAACATATACATTTGCAGGAGGGCTTGCAATATTTTTGTTACACCACCAAATGCTTTCGCTCATATAAAGTTTCATTTCCTGATCATTTTCACACATTTGAATGCACAGTAAAACATCTCTTTCTTGAGAAGAATGATTTAGCATTTTCTTCACTCATCAAAAAAATTTTGAACATAATTTTGAAAAAAAAAAAAAAAAAAAAAAAATTAAAACAGGGCCCACACAAAGATTTTTTTGTGTTGAATACACTAACTAAGTGATCCTTGTTCACGCAGATGTCAATCTAACTTCAAGAAACAAGTTTCTTGTTTAGTTTTCTTGACATCTAACTAAACAAGAAAATCAAAAATAATAGTGACTACGACAAGATTTATTGATATCACATTACCAAAAAAAAAAAAAAAAAAAAAAAAACTTTACATACAGCAGTTATTGTCTTATAGAACTGCAATACATATCTAAAAATGAATTCAAAAACTGATCTGCTCTTGCATTTGTGTGTGTGGTTAAAAGTTTATTCCTACAATAGTAAACAACACATATACTTTATTTTTGACAAATTTAAGTAATCTATATTATAACTGTCAGCAGCGATTTATCACAACTTTTTGCAATGTTTAAACACCGTGGGCTGTAAAAATGGAAAAATACCATATGTAGTTACCAGAGTTCAGTGCATTTTGAAAATTTGGCAATTTCTAGTAATTAAGATGGTTGCATTAATATGCAAAGGACCAAAATAGATAAGCCAATAAATACATTATTTACAAAAATCCTGATGGTACTTGTGGTACCTGGTGGTTTCCCCAAATTGAACTCTAATGCTAATTCTATTACATTTCACACATATGCAATTGAATCAATAACACCACTAGCAACTTGAAAAAAAATACTAAAAATTTGGACTTATAGTGGAATTTCTCTGTTTCTTAAAACTTTTATTACCATGGTTTTCATTTTAAATTCCATAAAACATCCTTATCTGCTGCCAACATAAGCGAGCTTGCTCACTGCACAGAATGCAAAAGTATATAAAATGAATGTTTGAAAAGTTGCAGATAAATAATTTTTTGCATGTTACCCACATGAACTTAAAATTAGCATTTAATGGCAACAGAATATCTAAACCAAATATAATGATTCACATAAAAAAAAAAAAAAAAAAAAAAATTATAATAAAAAATTCATGTTTAGTGTAAAATGAGTCCACGTGTGCACACAAAATACTGAATAATTTGAAAAATAAAATAAATTCACTATTAGAAATATAGTGCATTTTGTTTAAAAAAATATTTGCATATTTACACAAAGAAAAATTTTGGTACTTGTCTTCTGTGGTCAACTTGATGAGAATTTTGATTTGCAGCATTCCTACACTGGCAAGAAACTATCAGTTACCAATCTGTGTATGTGTAATTTCTTTTACTGTCACTTTTAATTTGTTACAATTTTTTGTGTGAGTGCATAATTTCAATTTCTTCAACTAGAGAAAATTTTGTTTTTAAAGTATAGCAGTTTTTCATTGCAAATACTTATTAGATGCATTACTCTCAATCTGCCATCAACTGAACGTAATATTCAGGTACCAAGTTAGTAATGATAATGTGTTTAAGGCCCTGTCAGCAGCAACTGCTATATTGAAAACACCAAAAAAAGCTTGCAAAAAATGAATTTTCTGGTATGTTTATTTTTGTTATTTGTTTTAATAAATTTCTACAGAACTGCATTAAATAAAATTATAAACAGAATTTTACAATTTTTTAGATAAATATTATAATAAATTAAAGAATTATTAAATACTAAAATAAACACAAATTTATACTAAATTCCTTCCATCCATATATATTAAATAACTTATATTATTTAATATAGATATTGAATGAATTTACCCTAGTCACAATCATTTTCATGTACGTTTATAATGTTTGGCAACATTGCGCATTCTTATGTCCGAACTGTGCCATTTTGTCTTGCTTACTACAGAAGACAAGTACCCAAATTTCTGTTAAATTCACCATACTGGATTTTATATAAATCAGAATTTTCTTTGTTTACATCCAAAAATGAGCACAGATTACAAATATCTGTGGATTAAGCTAACACAGATTATCAGAATTCTGCTGCATTGTGTATTAAAAAAAATGAAGATATTTGTAAAGATACCTTTATCCGACTGCTCTCTACTGGCATCGAACCCACCGAAAGTCTCGGCACGCCTGGGCAAAACGGGAGACATTGTGGCAGAAGGCAATCCCTCCATGGAACACAAATATGGATTGGTGTTAAAATAAAAGAGTCGACTAGCAAGGTGGCAAGCTGAAAAGGAAATTTAATTAATTACCAAAAAATATTTAGTTTATTACTTACATATTATGCCATCAACCGTAAAACTTCGCAACCATCGAATCATGAAAGTTGATGGAGATCCTGCCAATGGTGCTGCAACCGTTCTGGCAAAATTCTGAAGAAACTGATATCTCTTAACTAGTACAGTCAAAAGTCGTTAATCCGGACTCGTCGGGACTTCGGCGATTCCGGATTATCGATTTTTCTGGATTATAGATCATCAGTTTAAATCTGGTAAGATGGCAAGCAAAAATTATAAAATTAAAAATATGAAACCGTAATTTATGAAATAAAGAACAATTATGATCTAAAGGGTATCAAAATTTAAAAAAAAAAAAAAAAAAAAAAGCTTAATATTTATTTGTTTACTTTATTAAACATTTCTTTCAATGTAAGTTGTTTAAGTTGCTTCGTTTTTTATGTGATAATACATTCTCTTTAATTCTTTAAACAGACATAATTTCTTGTTCAGTTACAAAGTTCCGCTGTTCAAGTCCTATAATTGCTGTGTCGAGAATACCGACTAATTTGTCAATTGAAATTTTTTTGTTTTCAATAACCTCTGTCACTTTCTTCGCTATCGGAAGCGAATTATAATGACGAGGAATTTGATTTAAATCATATCAAAGATGGAGTACATCGAGACAAAATACTACATTTAATAAGGAATTATAAGCCAAATAAAATAAAAACATCTGCCCTGAAGATAAGGATAGTGCTGACAGATCAACTTCCGATTCATTGCCCAGCGCAGCGTTAAAGATAAACAAAGTTTAGATAAACAAAGAATATGCCTTTATCCATTTTTTGTAGCAATTCCACTTTTTGTTTAATGAACTTCGAAACATACTTTCGCTTTGTAGATCATTTACATATTAATAAATATATATCAGAAATTCTATTTGACGTAATCGAAAGTTCAAGCTTACTTTTATAAAATTGCTCTAACAGTCTGCAAAAAATAATAAGCCGGATCCAATTCGAAGATTAAGGAACAACGCAATCTGCAACATTAACTGAAATAGATAATTAAATAATTTTAGCTTAGCTTATACCGTCTGTTATACATTAAATGCGCACTCGTAAACATATTTTGCACACGCGCACAAGCATATTCTCAGCCGTAAAGGCCTTACACATGCGTCAAAGCGATGTATGCACAGAAAGTTTGAAGCTTTGAGGTCCGGATTATAGATCATTCCAGATTATGGGTGTCCGAATTAACGACTTTTGACTGTATTTCACAATGGCAGGATCACACAACTTTCAAATAAGCCTCTGTTTGCTATTTTGCAGAAGACAAATTCCAAACTATAAGCACTCTTTTCTTTCAAAATGGAAGAAAGAATACAGCAATGACATACAGTTTTTTTATATCCATGTTCATAAAAACAAAACATGGCTTATCGAAAATCAGTTGATGTAACATCAAAGGAAAGTGTAGATGTTATGTATGTGTTGTTACTCTATACATAAATAGCTCTAATTATTGCGCTGCTTGGTGACAATTTCATGGTCGATTGAATTATGCATAAGTATTATTTCTGTTAAATTCACCTGTACATAATATTGGGCATTTTCGGTTTGTTGATATATCTTTTAATAATCAATCTAGATAAGCAGAAAGAAAATGCCAATTTATTATAAAAATTCATAACATATAGCAAAATAAATAGCTGGAAATACCTCAAGAAGAACACTGATATTAAGCAATAGCTCCTTTGCACACAAAAAAATATCCTCAATTAAGAAAATCAGAGTTATTTCTAAAACAAAATTCAGAGCTCCCTTTGAAATACTTGATCTTACAGATGATTAACAGATAATTCATCCCACTTCTCAGAGCCATATTTATACAGTGCTTCTGAAAGCTTCGGGAAAAATTCAGTTGTATGTCTTCCAAAATGTGTTTTCCCAAAAGCTTGCAAATTTGGCAATAAATTGCCAAGGCCTGTCAGAAGTTATTTGCCTACATTTCACTTTTTAGTAGAACTATTTTTATAATTTAAATATTGCTGTATTCAGGACTGAAAGATTTACCACTTTATATGAGAAATGTATATTTATATCCAAAGCATGTGGCCATAAATTTGGTATAACACAAAATAAACAAAAAAATTACTCCCTAAAAGCAATACATATATAAGTAAAAACATTACACACTATTCCAACAATACAGAAAAAAGACAACACAATCAAAAAAAGATTTAAATATTTACAACAATATGGAGCTTTACTTAGATCATAACATTTCAAGGCTACAAACTACAGCTTATTTATAACAAAAAGAATAGTTTAGTAGGGGAGTCGGTACACTCGTGTTATAAATCCCTACCTCCCGCAAAGTCTGCTACTAAATTTTCACCAGTCGAACATGTGAAAAACAGTAACCATTTTAGAGAAATGACAGCATGTTGAAAATTATATAAAACAGCAGTGAACTATTGAAATTAAAAGTATAAAAATATCCATAACAAAGCATTACAAATTACATAGGCATATCTAATGAAACACTCAAAACTCCATAAAACAATAACTCATTAATTAGATTAAAAATGCGTCAAATATCCATAATAAAACCTTCAACTTTCCATTTTCTCGGTCTGCCGTCCGCATGCACAGTGATCTGTTTTAACTTCAAAAAAAAAAAATCACAGAACTGCAGAATTTTTTACTTTGCACAGCAAACTGGCAAATGCTTTCCATGTACACATCAACTTGTTTTAAACTTAGAAAGGTTAGAGAACTCTACACATTAATTTCATGAAATGTGCATTCCTACACTTTCTACTAGTAGACAAAATGCCATATTATTGAAAAAATGCAATGCTGTCTTTTTCACTAACAGGATCAAAGTGGCATTGCAATTCATTACAAGAGAAAAAAATCTTCTGCGGACACCACAACTTCTTTGAATGGAATGTTAAATTATATGCATTTTTTCCTGCATTTCATTTAAATTTATTTCCTCAAATTTCATTACAGATAGATTTCTCATTCAATTAATTCTGTTCTCACTTCACAGTAAAGCAGAAATGCATAAAACCTCAAAATATCTTCATTAAAAATTTAAAATATAGAAAAAATAAAACATTGACATACAGTCAAGATAATTAAAAAACAATTTTAATTAGAGTTTCTAGGCAAACACAAGTAGTTCGACCAACAGACAACAAGGCAGATTTTTCAATGCAGAAAACTGAAAGTTTCCTTTTGGTCCCAATTGGCAAAAAGACATTAAAGGTGCAGAAACTGACTTAAAATCCCTATTCTGCTAATTTTCAAATGTAAATAAATATGACTGCCATGGTAAACTAAAATTAGGCTTAGCAGCACTTAATTGCACTTTTAAATTCTTGGTAATTTTACAACTATTTTATGGAGATTAACTAAAGGCATAAAAACCTTAACCAGAAGATGAGAACAACATAATTCATTCATTTTTTACAATAAAAAGAACAAAACAAACCATAAGAAACAAAGCCAACATATAAGAACAACAAAAAAATAAAAACTGAGCTCACACAGCCTAGTAACAGAGTGTGCATTTACAACAGTCCTATATACAAAATTTCAACATTCTGAGGCTACCCGTTTTGAATTATGTGAGATACGTACAGACGTCATGAAAAAACTCTTCTAAATCCATTTTAAATCAATTTTATAATCCATTTGGAGAAAAAGAATCTTTTATTTTGCCCTTACAGATGTCATGCAAAAACATCATTAAATTACATTCGATAGCATTGAAATATGATACCTAGAATTTTTTGTGATTACATTACTTCCTTCATATAAGGTAGTAAAAAAATTCCACATGCATGACCCTCAAAATTCAAAACCATTTAAATTACTACCACTACTATCAAGACAGATGGTGGCATTGCATACTGGCTTAATGTGCACACAGACGATTCTAAGTGCCGGACGGTTCTAGGTACCAAACGATTCTATGTGGCACACGATTCTAGGTGGAAAGTGGCATACTATTCTAGTTAGTAGACGATTCTAGGTGGCAAGTGGCACACGATTCTATGTTGCAGACAATTCTAAGTGGCAGACGATTCTATGTGGTGGTTAATGAACATTAGTGGGTTGCCAGATAATACATTTTTGTAAAATTCTGGATTGCCAACTTAGGTATCACAGCACTTTGCTGATGATTCTTGTCAAGGTTGGGCAGATAATACGATAATACCAAATAGTCTTTTAATCTACCTTATTTGACACCTTCCTTGAGTTTGAATAATAAGTACATGGCTGACCATTCGAGTGATATTTGGTTGTGCAACTTTTGTGCGTAATTATTCTTTTGCCAATAAGCTACTGTTAGTGATTACTATTTATGAGAAGAATTCCTAATTTTGCATTTAAGTTTATTTATTAAACTTTACCATAATTTAAAGTGGCCAGTAAAGACTGTTCTGTATCCTCTTCATTTTTCTGAAGTAACTGCTGAAAATCCACCTATGAGAAAAAAGTGAACAGTTAAAAGATATGACAATACAATGAAATTTATTCATTTATATTTATAACATATATGATATTTTTAAACTCACATTACATAACAGCCAGAGAAATCTGTAAATATTTTGACAAAAAATTTTAAGATCAAATTTGATCCTCAAGTTCCATTCAGATGAAGGATTTAGTGGAACAGACTGAGCTTCGCTGCTGGGCAGTCAGACTTTCCTATACCACAAAAACTGGTTTAAGTATTTTGTCTAAATGTTCTAACTTTTTTGACTTTACACTAACCTAACATAAATCAAATTGTGTATGCATTCTAACATAATTAAAGGCACTCCACACACTGCCACCCTATCTGCTGTATTAGGCAGGGGGGGCAGGTGTAAATTAAAGCATACCCAGAAGAGAGGAATTAACAAACTCAGCTTGCCGCAGACCTGGCAATCCACGGTAACCATTCCCAGGAGCTGCCAGAGCAAAATATTTAATCCGTATTCGAGCCATCATGCTAGCTACTCGAAAGGGCAAAGCCACTACTATTCGAAATTGCATTGGAGGCAGAAACCCGGTTCGCATATAAGCCAAAACTGTGACAAGACAATACTAAGCCAGTGTATACCAAGAGCCAATCTGGTATAAGAAAAAACTAATAACTGTGAAGCAAACATGAACTGATATTTGGCTGACTGCCCCAGTCTAGCTGCACATTTACACATGTGCTTTACCTTCCCTTACTGGCTATACATTAAATCCTGCAACAAAGGCATGAATGGATTTTACATCTTAAGCTTTTGCTTGAATGATGCCTCAGTTAACAGAAAAGGGGGGTGACATGTGGGCCCTCTAAAAAATATTAAATTTGTTTATCATGGAATGATAAAAAAAAAATCATCTGCATAAAACAAAATCTCAAATCATAATAGGTTTATTGATATTATTTGAGACTTTATTATAATCCTATCCTAAGCTGAATCAAATACTTTTACAAAAATGGAGAAAAAAAAAGTAAAAGTAAATTATCTGCAATTAAGTAATAAATGAACTTACTTGTTGGATTTTATGTTTTTCAAAACCAAGCAGCTCCTAAAAAATAAATAAATAAATAAATAAATGAATAAAAAGAGGGTGTTTTTTTTCACTAAATATTTTACTAAATTTTTCTAAATTACATACATTTTAACTTAAAATTTGATAAAATTTTTAAATGCATATAATTTTAATTCACTAGGCAGTGCAAGTAACTTTGCAAAACATTTTTTAAAGCATTAAAAAAATTAATGTAGACTTTTAACTCAAAGACATTTTTATAATTTGAAATTTACAAAAATATTATAACAATATAATATTGATTATTCAGTTAAAATAAGATGCATATTAGTAATAAGTAATTTACATTAATGATTGAAACAATCCAATAATATTTTAAATATGTAGAAAAAATTTGTAATACTTTTATGTTAATTAACCAGCTATTATGATTTGAACCTTTACTATAATTTCTTTCTGCAATCCTCACCAGAATTCAAATTAGCTCTTAGAATATTTAAAACAAAGGTTTTGAAGGTTTTCAGATTAGAGCTTTTACAGCCTTATCTGCACTTTACATCCTATTGCAAACTCTGCCAGATATTATTCCAATTTGAGCCATTTTCGTTAGCCAATGATAAAGCACACCATTAAAATAATTGAGCCAGCTTAAGTAGACCATTTTGTACCAAATATCTGCACATAGCATTACCCTCAAAATTAGTTTATTTTTTTATTTAGTTATTTAGCGTGACCCTCAAATAGTTTGTTTGTACACACAAGTGATTCCTTTGATTTAATTTACAGATTTCATTAAAAAAAGTTATTTTAACCCTTGCAGGACTTTGTCATCTTAATTCAGATTGAAATGATAACTCATTTTTCAATCTAATCATTTGTCTGAAGGACACTGATTTCAGTTTCTATGCAACTAGAAATCTACACATATTAATAGATAATTAAAAAAGTTATATGAAAAGTTTTAAAATAGGAAAACTCATATTGATTTCACAGAACTTCAAGGTCCCTCTTTTTTTTAGAACCAAAATACTGCATACCATTTTGATTACACAGATTATTACAGAGCCCATTTTGATTACCTCCTCCACACTCCAACCAAAGCATCTGGAAGCCTGCTTGACAATTTTAGAGGTATACAATATTCACTCACATATTATCCCCTCCCAGCATTTTAGCTTAAAGTTCTGATTTGCTCTTTTCTCAAAGCATTCACAAAGCAGTGTCTTCCAAATTTTATGATACATTCGTTCACGTAGCTGTCATTTTCATCTTACTAAAGGATTTACTTGTGGATTTTGGAAATTAGTTTTTAAATTTTAAAATGAATTCATCCACTTTTCATCCTGCTGATTTATTTGTTCACGGGTTTTGGGTGCATGGGCTCTGATTAACGAAACAATATTAGTGAAGAGCTTCAAGAAAACAGGTTTATTTAATGTTCTTGATGGTTCTGAAGATCATTGCACATGGGAAAATAAACTGAATGGTGACGAAGATGATGGAATATAAGTTTCTTTTAAACATATAACATTCTGATAGTTACCTATAAATAATCCATGCCTACTTTTCATTTCTTATGTTCTTACTAAGAAATTTCATGAGTAAATACAGTACTTATACATTAAACTTTTAGATACATCTAATAACTTTTTTCGGAGCATCTATAGCAAGGTTTTTATTGAGGTTCAAATTTTGATTTTCTTGACTTTCCCTGGTTAAAAGACACCCTTTAGCTGACAAGTATGATGGCCTAGTTAATAATTAAGTTACAAATAACTGAATAATTTTATATATTTACTACAAATTACAATGCAATAACTAAACATGTGATAAAAATTTAATTTATATGATTCATTATTGTAAAATGAAAGAACGAATGTGATCAATGATGCTTGATCTCTGTACTTGATGTCCTGATACAGTTATTTTAATATCTGGTATAAAACTGCTTAATTCTTAAACAGCCTCATTCAAAAATATTCAACTATTTCTAATTTTCCATAGCAAACTATTCATTTGACTAAGCCTGCTTCCACCAGATACGAAGAGCGAAAAGTCAAGAATGTCGTTCTGTACCATCTTTTATTTTGGGATATTTCTCAGATGACTTCAAAATTCTAAAGCTGATTCTACACATGTGTTTAGAATAAGACTTTATTTTCCATACACCATGTTTTCATTCAGCAAAGCGTAAGAAAACATTAAATTTTCCTTTCAAATCTATCTTGTTACCAATTAACAAACTACATGATTTTGAAAGCAATAAATGGTGATTCATTTCAATTTTTATCAATGAGCAAATGGACCCATGAATTTATACTAGCTGGCTTCATCAAAACCATTATATATTTTTTCTTTTTTTAAAATAACTATTTTAGGTAGATGGCCATGCAAGCAGGCAATTTATAATAAAACTGAACCATTCACTTAATGTTAACATGTAAGGACTTGAGTGCAAAAATAGAAATGCACAGTTAAAATGAACTTACTAATGCTTCAAACATGGCTTTCATTTTCTCTTCACACAATGCCACTATTTCCATATCTTTCTCCTGCATGATTGCTATTAAAAATAAATTAATAAGAATTAAAAAAGTTGTTAAAATATAACACATTAGACTGAAATTACTTTGAGAGTTATGATCACATTTTATCAAAATAAAAGTATTTTTTTAGCTATGCAACACATTTAATGATTTAAATCAGATATCCTCAAATAGATGATTTGTTACCACCATATTAGCATGCTCGGAATAAAATAAAAGTTGGCAATAAAGGCTAGTGACAGATTGATTGAAGTAATGTGACCCAAGTACTAAAAAAGTTAAACTAAGGCAATATTCAGATGCAGCAAAGCCATTAGAGATGATCTTTTGTTTTTTTATTAAACATAATAATGGATATGTTAGTAAACTGTACCTGCCAAATTTTTGAAAGTAAAAAATTGGACTTTTTTAAAAAAACAAATCAGAGAAAAAGTGAAATGCCAATTTTATGCCTGAGTATTTTATACAATAATTACACATGAAAAAACTCTTATCATAAAAAATGGAAAACTACAAAAATAAATTTAACATATTTAAAGTGCTATTTTTGTTCCCACTGCAAAATAATTTGAAACCATGCTTTCTAATATTCATCCTTATTCTCACAATAGGTGACCTACCACATGTCTGGTGATTTATCTCCGGGGAAGCATCATCAGAACTACAGAAGCTGATAAAATTACTGCAGGAAAACCAGGCAATACATAAATATATACAAAGAAATTATATGTACTTACTTTTTGAATTTTACACTATTACCAGAAAAATGCACTAATATGGTTTTGAAGAAGACCTATGATACCTGTTAGCAACTGCTGTTATACTTTAAATGCACTAAAAAGGCATTTCCAAGTGATTCTATTTGGCATCTGTCAACTGGAGCAGCCCTATTTCACATTTGTCATCATTTTACTCCAATAATTGGTTATAAAACAACACTAATAGCCATTCTTATTTTTCATTTACTCAAAAACTGTCCCAATGTCTCTCAACATGGCCAGAAATTTATCCCCATTATTGACAAATAGTATTTTTTTAGCTATGCAACACATTTAATGATTTAAATCAGATATCCTCAAATAGATGATTTGTTACCACCATATTAGCATGCTCGGAATAAAATAAAAGTTGGCAACAAAGGCTAGTGACAGACTGATTGAAGTAATGTGACCCAAGTACTAAAAAAGTTAAACTAAGGCAATATTCAGATGCAGCAAAGCCATTAGAGATGATCTTAATCATCTCTAATCTATCTAGTCAGGTAATAAATCTCAAACACAAAGATACTGTACCATTCATTCTTAAATTGCAATTATACGGTAGAATTGATCTGCTCTCATCTTGATGGCACTATTCGTAATTGGCAAATTGACAGATCTAACTTTCATTCATGTCTTTTGCCAGAAGGATGAAGAGTGTTACTATAATACAGTGAATCATCCTGTGTAATACAAGCTAGTGATGGAACCAGTCAAAGCTAAAGAACTTGATTCATATTCATAACCAAGAGCAAATACACGGTAGATCACCTGTTATTATTAATACAGGCTGATATGTCAGCAGTTGTGAAAGAAGCCATTTACAATAATTTTCTTCAAAAATTCATCTACAGTCAAAAGACGTTAATTCAGACACCCATAATCTGGAATTATCTATAATCCAGACCTCAAAGCTACAAACTTTCTGCGCGTAAGACCTTTACGGCTGCGCATATGCGTGTGCGCATGCTCATAATAAGTTTACGCATGCGCATTTAATGTATAATGGATGGTATAAGCTAAAATTATCTAATTATCTATTTCAGCTAATGTTGCAGATTGTGTTGTTCCTTAATCTTCGAATTGGATCCGGCTTATTATTTTTTTCAGACTGTAAGAGCAATTTTATAAAAGTAAACTTGAACTTTCGATTATGACAAATAGAATTTCCGATGCTGGAGCTCCCAAAGGATCTACAAAGCGAAAGTATGTTTCGATGTCCATCAAACAAAAAGTGGAATTGCTGCAAAAAATGGATAAAGGCATATCCTTTGTTTCTCTAACCATTCCGAAATCTGTTTATCAATTTCATGCTGCTCTGCGGGGAGGGGAAACATAGCGGCGTGCAATGAACTGAAAGTTGATCTGTCAGCACTACCCTTATCTTCAGGGCAGATGTTTTTATTTTATTTGGCTTATAATTCCTTACTAAATGTAGTATTTCATCTCAATGTACTCCATCTTTGATATGATTTAAATCAAATTCCTCGTCATTATAATTCTCTTCCAATAGTGAAGAAAGTGACACAGAGGTTATTGAAACGAAAACATTTTGATTGACAAATTAGTCGGTATTCTCGACACAGCAATTATAGGACTTGAACAGCGGAACTTTGTCACTGAACAAGAAATTATGTCTGTTTATAGAATTAAAGAGAAAGTATTATCACATAAAATGAAGCAACTTAAACAACTTACATTGAAAGAAATGTTTAATAAAGTAAACAAATAAATATTAAGCTTTTTTTTTTTTTTTTTTTTTGTAAATTTTGATACCCTTTAGATCATAATTGTTCTTTATTTCATAAATTACTGTTTCATATGTTTAATTTCATAATTTCTGCATGCCATCTTACCAGATTTAAACTGATGATTTATAATCCGGAAAAATCGATATCCGGAATCGCCGAAGTCCCGACGAGTCCGGATTAACAACTTTTGACTGTATAATTTTATATAATAAAATCATGAAGCATCCTTGATAAATTTACACAAATAATGGCTTACATTTTTGACAACAATTAAATGAACAGATGTCATTACTTAGCTGCCCACACTTTTATTATCCATGATATCAAATTGTAGATGAATTCTCTAAAGAGAATCAGTTGCTCCCATTAAACTACATGATAAATTATTTTTCTCTTTTAAGCTCATCAATTATTTTAAGTAAATGCATACTGGGATTTTGCTTGAAACGAAACACTGAATACTAAGACCATTTAAGAATTCTAGAAATATTTTAATATAAAATCTGGATGTGTTGGAATCATCACAAGAACATGATTCCAACATGTTCACATGATCATGGAGGCATGTTTGCACATATTTTTAAAACATTTGGCAAAATTTATAGCCAGTTATCAGATTTCATGATGATCAGAGCCATGAATTTTTAAGTTTACAGATATCACAAGCAAAAAGTGTTGGCCAAAACTGCACCAACAATTCCAGTGGAAGCTTGAAGGAAAAGATTTCTGTCTATTTAGTTAGATAATAAGAGATTGCTTTAGGTTTAATTCAATAATAACCAGACATCAGTAAAAATTTTGTAATGAGACACCTCAAGTTTAGAGATTATTTGAAAAGAAATTTATTGAAACTAGTGTTGAACATTCCTGGGTTCAAACAACCCTAATGGAATATAAGATAACAGCAAAAGTTTCACCTTCTTCATGAATTCGCCACCACACGAATTGCCTTAAATATGAATCTAAAAGATGTTGTGCTGTTCTCAGCGGCATAGGTATAGGGGAACGAGGTGGGATGGTCTGCCCTGGGAAGCACATTATTTGCGTGAAATATTATTTTGTAGGGCTTAGTCATGTGAATCATTGAGAAAGGTGAAGAATAATAGATTCTGAATTGTCATATGAAATTAGGTTGAGAAGAAAAACAATTTTTACTCAAAGAAATCAGCGAGATTTAAAAAGCTACATACTTTTGCTATAACATTTTGTTGATTATTATTAAGTTGAAACTTTTGAATATAAATTTTGGATACCAACTAAATTATGAATCAGATTAACATTAATAGCAAAGAGTTGTTTGTTAAGAGAGAAGTATCTCAGAATTTTATTCCCATTATTGTTAAAGAAAATGAAGAACATGCTTGGAATGGCAATCCTTTCAAATTTTTGCAGTTAAATTAAAAATACAATCTCCAGAAGAAAGTTCCAAATATTGTAAAACTTTCCTCCCAATTATGAAACACTGTTAACTGTTGATAGTACTTGTAGTAGTAAGTGCTGGTAGTTCTAAGAAGAGTCTTCTAAATAAAAATCATGCATTTAAGAAGTCTTGCTATCCTACCCACGTAACAGCAATTGCAGCGACCAGTAAGCCTCTGTAATATTATCAAAGGTTTTCAAAATAAGAAAATAATAATATAATTTAAAAATGCTGGAATATAAGCTTTTCTTCAAAATTAAACATGCCTTCAAAATTAAACATGCAGTTTTAATTTATTTCCCTATAGGTCAGAGTTTTTTTAGTTACTTATTTACATATCCAGAAGAGCGGCATTATTTGGGGACAGTTTCAGGCAGCAAACCCAGTGACTGTCCGGGCATAACTTCTCACTACACAACAGGCTGTTCAATGATGTTTTAATTACCTCATTTTGAGGAATTTTGCAGTCTTTTATTGTTTCAAGTACGTGCATCAGGTTAACTGATCCCGAAACTTCTTTCAGTTCTATAAAAGAAGAGTTCCAAAGTTTAATCTTGTTGTCAAAATGCAAGGGGGAAAAACAGAGAAATAGTAGTTAATTCACACCTTCCTTACAAAACTTAGTCCGGCTTACATAAAACCCAAGTGAAGTTATTAATTAGGATCTCTAATAAGAGGATGATGCATTCTACCAAATTCCAGCTAAAGTTGAGTAACTTTCCTCACTTCTATGGGTCATGGCATTGGGCACAATGATTTCTTTATTGACCACATCTGTTGTTTATGTAAATTCCTCGACTGGGTACAAAATGCATAAAAGCTTTACCAAAAAAAATGAAATACAGCTTTTCCTCCTTGCAGTTAAAATCTCATTTTCAGCAATAAAAACAATCCCCCACACATATTCAGGATAAAAAGTGAATACATTGTTTGTGGACCCGTGTTCAGAGGTTTAATAGAACTTGGATAAACTGTTATATAATGTTTATTTAGAATAAAGCATTATTTTAGATTTTTTGTTTAAGAATTAGAGTCTGGAAAATATTGTCATTTCAGCTTCTTGACATATTGCAATTTCAGCTTTAACTTAATCTGGCTTTAAATCTCGAGAATACCGTCACTTCAGCTGCTTGACATTTTGCAATTTCGGCTTTAATGTAATACGATTTGAAATCTCGAAAATATGTCATTTCAGTTTCTTGACATAATGCAATTTCAGCTTTAATGTAATAATGGTTTAAAATCTTGAAAATATGTCATTTCAGCTTTTTGACATATTGCAGTTTCGACCTTAATGTAATATGGTTTGAAATCTTGAAAATATCGTTGTTTCAGCTTCTTGACATATTGCAATTTCGGCTTTAATTTTATGTAAAGGTAATTCATAAAAAACTTTCCTTGTGAAAAAAAATCTTTCTTAAAGAAATATTAATAATGAAATACTTAATTTTATAATGCCAGCATATTGCCTTACTGGATTTAAACTGATGACCTAAAATCAGGAAATTTCTGAAATCCAGCAATGCCCAGCACTTCCATAATTCTGGATCCTAAACTTTGTATTGTATTACATGAAACTCAATAGATCTACTAGAATTAATTGCATCTAAAAGAAAAACTTTTCATTATATTGTATGTAATAAAATGATTGTTTTGCAATCATTTCCTTCTGCAAAAAATTGCTAACTTCACCGAAACCAACATGTAAGTATCATGTAAGGGAGAAATGATATTCTGACACATGACCAAAAGGCAAAACAGGGCAATAAAGATTCGTAATTTTAATGGCACTGCCAAGAAAAGAAATTATTTACCACATAATTCAGCAATTTTCAAACTCCTCTCATCATCTGTTGGCAGATCTGGCTCTGGACCCTGAGTTGTGCTGATGAGCAGTTTGGCTTCTGAAAATGAAAAAATTGGGAGTGCATAAAAATATGACTATTTCTGCTAAAATAAACTTAGAACTATGATTCACTTTAAAGTTACACATAAATGCACATACTCAAAATATATCCTAAGACCTTTTACAGAAAATTAAACCAGGAGAACTTTTTTGGAACTCTTCAGAATTCTACAAAGGTTTGTAGAAATTTTGTCTTAAATTTATTTTAAAAAATTCAATCTTCTACAAAGTGGATGATATTTTCAATCGAATATATTAGTTGATTCTCTACCATAAACCCTTGCCGAATATGGACTTGCAGAATGCGATTTGAAATAATTCAATTACAGGTATGAAATTGGATACCAGTAATTAAATTACTATTTAATTGCTGATATCCACATTGAAATAATCCTATTTAATTACTGGTATGACAATTTATTCATTAAAGACAAGTATTACTTAGGACAGCAAAACTTGATTTTCAAGTTCTCCTAATTCTTGATAATGCTCCAGGACATGACATTGAAGCCTTTATAATACTGCATCCAAATGTAGATATTTTATTCCTTCCACTGAATACCATTTCCTTAATCCAACCAATGAATTGAGACATCATAAAAATATTCAAAGCCTATTATGTCAGGCATTTTTACATCTCTGCAAATATAGCACTAGACAAAGGAAAGCATGACACACTAACACCATTTTTGGATCAATTCAATTTAAGACACTGCATAGAAATGATTAAACTTGCATGGGAACAAATGAATTCATCAACAATGAATGGTAACAGGCCAAAAGTTGTCAAAAATTTTAAAGGGTTTATCGAGTGAGTTTATCGCCAAGAAAATTGTACAAATTGCAAAGCGAAAATATTTCCAGGTATAGAAGAAAGAGAAATCAAAGAATTAGTCCAGAATGACAATTATGAAATGACAAATGAAGAATTAGATGACCTTATAATACCATTCAATGGTGAAAGCAGTGATAGTGAAGAAGATAAAGAAACTTCAATATACAAGAAGTTCAATGAATTGCTAAAAAAGGCACAGGAACTGTCCGATTTTGTAATGGAGATTCGCCCAAATGAAGAAAGATAAGGACACTTTGAGAGAGACATTGAAAAACTTCACACTCCTCAAAGGAAAAATGTTTAATGAGCTGCATCAGACATTGTCCCAAGCAAAAAATGCTTGCATCATGTACACTGGGAAAAAAAAAGAAAAAATGGGACAGTTCCATATCTCCTGCTCTACTGGGCCAATTGACGAAATTCAAATTGCGTTCTTCATATCTCGAAAGCGTGACTTGGGAAATATATTAGATTTATATATAGCACTATTCTAACATAGGTATTTTGACACAGAATGGTCTTTTTCTCAAATAACAATTTTTTTTTTTTTTTTTTTTTTTTTTTTTTTTTTTTTTTACATATTTCGATTCTACGACTCAAATTATGCCTAAATATTAATTTTGTAAAATTTGGTACGAAATTTATGGAGAAATTCAACAATTTATGATGCCACTTTTTTTCCAGTTTGTGACAAGAATAGTTCACTTGGCGAACTTCTTAATAAATGGCAACCTATTTCATTTCCCTAACATCGTGCGTGAGCAGAGCAACAAAATTACAATCGTTTCTTCTTTCCAATAATATTCTTTATATTATATTTTTACTTATAATTATCGTATTTTAAGGAATGCTTTTTTTTTTCCAAATTCCATTTTAATTGTCTAAATTGCATAGTTTCTTTCAAATAACTGTTTTAAAAATTTCTGTTTACTCATTCGAACTGCGTAGTTTAAATTAAAGGTGCATCATTTATTTATTTTTTTTTCATATAGTTTTCTTTATACTATATTTCTAGTCATAGTTATTATTTTAGGTAATTTTTAAATTTTTAGAATTTTATTTTAATTGGTTGCGCTGCATTGTCTCTTTAGGTAATTTTTTAAAGTTTTCTATTTATTCATTCGAACTGAGCATTTTAAATATATTTATTAATATAAATTTTCCAGAATTTGATTTTATTTATTTGAATTGTGTTTCTTTCAGAAGAATACTTATGACCCAGACTACCATGCATTTGAAAAACTGCATATATTAAAAGAGAAAATACAGTTAAGCACACTTAACATGCCTTTCAATGTTCCATTCAGAAAAGATACATAAATAAGAGAGATATATAACCGATATTTTAACTTAGGATGACTTGCATATATTGCTTTAAACAGTTTTATTATTATTATTGCTTTACACAATTTTATCATCCTACATTTAGTTTCTCAAAATGTTATTCATATTTTAGTCAAATATTTTACTTTTGAAATCGCAAGAATCAAATATCATAAGATTAAAAAAGTTTCAAATTTTAAAAAATACTAAATTTTATGCAAACATTTATTTTTTTTCTTTTTAAGGTCTTGCTCTTTTTCTTCAGGCATTCTGCAAGTATATTAAAAAGCATCCAACTTTGCAAAACATCTTGGTATTTCTGACATACATTTTAAATGAAGTTATCGCTTTCCATTTCATAAAGGCCCATAAATGGCCGAGTGGTAAAGTCACGGAACACCGGTAATTTGCTCTGGGGTTTGAATCCCAGCAAATGGACTGGTTGCATAGGTGTTTTCATGGTTTTTCTCGTGAGTGACGTGTATGCCAGCTGGTTTACCTTACAAAGTTCTTCCCAAAGTCATCCTTCGTTTTAGGCAGATAGCCCTGCTTTGTCGTAATTTAATAATCCGATTCAATCCATTTTATCAGTATTTGGTCAGAGCCTTTACACATTCTTTAGAGGCTAAGCATTTTGAAGGCATGAAGATGAAAGGAAAGACTGGTTTCATCAAGAGGGATAATGTCTTTAGATGATATCCATATACGTTTTACAAACATTAGGATTTTTCGGAAGCAGGAGACTTGAAAACTGAGCAATGCGCTTGCCGGGAATCGAACCATGGATCTCTCAAATACACACTGAGCGTGCAAACCACTACACCACGAAGGCACGCTAAGAAGGCGGGAGGGGAGAAATATCCAGTATACTCCCCCCCTTTTAAAGGGCATCTGGGGATTAGGGGACCCAGTCGCCAAATCCTGGTGGTGAAGAATCATCATTCACCACCTTTTAGTTCGAGCGCCACTATAGAGACATAAGGGGGTTTTGGGGGGGAAAGCAGGGGAAATGAAAAATTAACAATGTCCTTGCCGGGAATCAAACCACGGGCCTCTTGAATACACACCAAGCGTACACCATGAAGACAAGTTAAGAAGATGGGAGTAATACCTTATAACGTCACTGGATAAATTCTTGAATCTTCGAATAATTCAACTGAGAAATCATGGGATGTTCCGCTTATGATATGATATGATGTTCTATGACTTAATTTAAATTTATACAACCATATAGTCAAAAACCAGTCGCTCTTCAGTTTAATCTGCAATGATATGGTTTTTGTCTTTTCCTTTAGTACTAACTCAATTGCTGCTATTTGCTGGCGTGCACGTCCAAATGCACATCAACTTCCTCTCTTTGAACACCCAACTTCCTTGAAGTTGATTCCCCTTTAAAATTTGTTTTTTTCTCCCTAATTCAATTCTTTACTTCTACATTTGTTTTCAATGCTGACACAAGAAAATTAAGTTTTTTTGATTGTTACACTTCCATAAATTTTGCATGCTTGTCAATTTTTTTAAAATATCCGTTGCATCAAATGCGTTTCAGCTGAAGATAGCTTTTCATTTCCTAGATATTTTAACTATAAATAAAGCAAAGTCCAAAGGATAAATATTTGAATTAAAGATTTTTGTTAAATGAGAAAGAAATAAACCACTCAAACAGTGCTTATCTTGTACCACTGAGTGGCCCAATTCTTATACCGGGTGCAAATAATCTAAATCATATTATTTAGAGTTTTTAAGCCTAATATTTTCTATTTTAAAGAACATGTTTTTTTAGATAATTTACAACATGAGAGAAAATTACTACTTAAAACATTCTTTCTAAGAGGATTAATGCAAAAATTTATATTTATATATATATATTTTTTTAAAGCCAAGACACGATCCAAACTCTCAACATCCTGTTTGCTTAAAAACATTGTGAAAGTAAACATCAAACGAACTTTGTCAGTTTTAGACAATTCAATTTAAATTAAGTTAAAGTAAAGTAGCAGACGATAACATGGTGAACGTAAAATTTTACTCCTACAAATATTTTTTTAAAAAGTTAAAAATTTGAATAATATCATTTGTAATTTTAAAAAAAAAACTTTTCATTTAGTATTAACAAATGTTTATTACGCATCGAGAGAAAAAATTCATATAATAAATTCTCCGTAAAAATTATTTGAAATTTAAGGTTAAAAATAGCTGTGGCAATTGACCATAACAAAATCCATAAACCACATTTGGACGTTATTATCGCTAAAAAAAAAGATGCCAAATTTCAAAATGTGAAAATATGTAAATTCATATATATCTTAGAAAATTTTGAATAAAAAAACTGTAATTTTTTGCAGGTATGCTTAGAAATACACCTACTTTAAGATGATGGTAAAAGTTTTATAGGTTACACATCAAAATTTGTTTAAAAAAATTTACAAAAATTATTTAAAAATACAAATTTTAAAAATAAATCATTAAAAGTGGGTGAATTTTATTTGTAATGAACTTAAATTTCGAAATGCGAAAGGAAGAATCAAAAACATTTCATAAAAAAGAGATATTAATAAATATATACCAAATTCAATTAACATTAAGGAGCTAAAATTCTGAGAGCTAATGTTTTAAAAACTACTTGTGCGATTTTTATAAAACTTGGTAGTTTGGCATAATTTGAGTTGTAGAATTGAAATATGTAAAAAAATTAATATGTTATTTCAGAAAAAGTCCGATTTGTGTCAAAATACCTATATCAGAACAACGCTATACATAAATCTAAAAAGTGTATACGAGCCAGTTTCCCTTAGAAAGTCCTCCACGAAGGCATCCCTCCTCTTAGGCAGATAGCCCTCAAGGCTTTGCCATACTCACACACACACACACACACACAAATCTAATACATAACCTAAGTCGCGCTTTCGAGACATGAAAATGCAAGTTGAATTTCATCAATCGACCCAGTAAAACGGGAGATATAGAACTGCCTTTTTTTTTTTTTTTTTTTTTGCAATGCTCATTAATCAGCCATAAAAATCTTTTCATTTAACATCTGTTTCCTTTTTTCCTTTTAATTACAATAATATTTAGGTTTGCATAAATTGCACATACTTTCCTAATCTGAACTATACCTAAGCCATTTTTCCATAGAAAATTAACTTACAAACAGATTGTGATTTTGCCATGCACAATGTGTATTAATTACATAAACCCCACATTAAGCAAGGGTTTACTGCACCATATAAGATTCTATAATACAGGACCTTCAGAAATTCTGCACAGATTTTTAAAGACTGCCTACATAAATCTCTGTACATAATTCTATACAAGTTACATCCAAAATTTTATAGATCTCCGACAACTCTGGCAAAACTTTTTCATAGATGCTGATAAAGCTCTGTAGAATTTCCTATAGAACTTAACAGGTGATCATCTATAGAAATACTTCTCTATAAAATTCTATTGAAATTTTATAAAGTTTTCACAGAACAGATCTCTATATAAATGCTGTTTTGTAAGATCACTGAGAAATTTTATAAAACGGTATTCTATAAAAATCTGCAAAGTTTCCGAACTGTAATCAAAACACATTTTGAGTTCCTGAAAAATTATATGGGTTTATTATTTAATTAAAAAACAGCAAAAATAAACACTTTTTATTCAATAGCATTGAATTATTTCTCAATGGGTATTTTTGCATTTTTTTTTTTTTTTTTTTTTTAAGTTTGATGTTTTTTAGTTTCTAAATTTATGTAATACATTTTGCGCAATTTTTTTTTTATTTTGTGTATTGCTTATGTAATACAAAAATGCCATCTTGTAAAAGTGTAGCATTTATTTATATCATAGCATTAACTGAAAGGTTAAATTTATATCGTTAATTATAATATTTCAGTTCATGAAATGAATACTTTTAATTATTGTGAATGCATCTACGATAAAAGAAATGAATTTTAAATTAAGCTTAACTATTACTTTTATTTATTTTTTTAAAATCAAACAATATTAAGAAATTTATTAGAAAAAAATCATCTGTTCAAATGTTTTTAGTCCTCCCCTTTCCATGCACACTTCATTTCAAAATTTAGATTAAAAAATTCTATTTAGAAATGAAAATTTAACTCATTCTTCTTAATCCCAAAAGAAAATTTAGCTGATTAATTATGGAATTAAATACTCAAAAGCTGCTACAATATCTTTTGCAAAAATTTAAAACAAGGAAACTGGTTCAGAATTTTTTAGAATTACGGCCTATATATTTTTAGTAGAATTTTATCACTCTTGATTCTATAGAAGTTAAATCAGATTCTTTATGTGGGAGCTGTAGAAATTCTGTAAAAATTTTGATAGAATCTCTATACTTATCTCTACTGAAGCTATAATTAACTTCTACATAATTCTAAAGATCTAGCACCTAATTTATAGATAATAACACTGTATTTACCACTGATTCTATTAAGATATTTTCAGTATAATTTATAGAAAACTAGGGCCATAATTCTAGAGAAGTTAACCATTCTATTTTTTTTATAAAATTCTATATGATATTTTTGTAAGGAGACCTTTTAATATCAGAGTGAAGTGCTCCGTTTTCAGTGGCTTTGCATTACACTTCAGTGGTTTTACATTAATTTGCAAATTTGCAGAAAATCGCACACGCAAAATTACGTAACTTAATACTAATATTCATGATTTAACTGCTCTATAAATTTTGTTTTTAAGACAGTACCTGCCCTCAGTTCTATGCTTATAACAAATCGAACAAAAGAACTTACAGATTTCGAGCCATACATTGGGTACCCAAACAGATAATATTGCTAAGAACTAAGGAATAGAAATCACTTAAAAATCAAAGCAACTGCATTTTTCTAAATAACAACGCAAAAAATTTAGCAGTGAAAGAACAAATAAGGCTTTCTCATGTAATTAGAATCTGAAGTAAGTCCACCACCCAGAACGGAAAACTCACTGAAAAGAATTCCTCAATTAAAATGTTCACAATTAAGGAAAAAAAAAACGGATTAAAGAAATTAAGTGCCGCTCAAAAAATTTAGTACAAAAGCGCTAACAATCTAAATGTTAGGAATATCTTACAAATTAATTTTAAAACAGAAATATATATTCAATGAGAATTAATTACAAAAGGAATGGATATTTAAACAATTGAAAATGAGTAATATAGTTTTAAAATTTTCGTTAAAGCTAAGATACATAATTAAAATGACTTTAAGAATCAAAGTAACTATGATGTAACAAAAATCATGTGATCTCTGACGTCATTTCTGACTTTTTGCGAATTTTTTAGTCTTCTTTTGCTATTTTAGTTGAAAAATTTCTGGCAACACTGATTACAAGCTTATTTACAAAGTTCTCTTTCCTAAAAAATCATTTCGGGTCACAAATGGATTAAATCATTTTACAATAATTCATACCAGCAAAATTGTTTCAGTTCATATTTCAGGTGATGAACTAACTTCAGTAACGAATAAAGTTCATTAACCAAGGTTTCACTGTATTGCTATTTATGTATATTTTGACGAATTTGTAGTAAAAAGAAATTTTAATTTAGTTAAAAAATGTTGCTTTGTTTCATTCATTTATTTATTTTTTAATTCTGGTTTATCAGTTGCTTTTAGGTCATGCATTCAGCCTGCCTATAATTTGAGACCACTGCCTTAAATGACGATGATGATAATGATATTTTTAGTAATAGAAATCACAATTATAACACTAAAATAACAGCAGCAATCAGCAGTAGGAATTAAGTTTTCACACTATATCAAATAAAATGAAATACTAGCAAAAGCCAGAAAATAGGGTTTCAGGTCTAGTATTTTTTGATAAAATAAATTCCCACTGAATACCTTGGGATGCCAACGCAGCTACAGATTCTCTGATTACTTGAAGCCACAGTTTCTTGTCTTTGGGCGTGGAGCACAACATCTCATACATTTCCGGATCGCTTGGATTGGACGATATTAAGTATATGCCCCTACTGTTTTGGCCAGCTTTCTCACGAACCAACAGTTTCTGCAGAGAAATGACAGCAGCCTGGGAAATATCAAATAAATATAATCTGAGAATACTAATCAAATAAACATCAAATAGGTATCTAAATAAATATAATCTGGAAATAATAAAATATCAAATAAATATAATCTGGCAAATATCAAAAGTAAAATTTAAATAAATATAGTTTTAAATGCAAAAAATATCACCATTTTGACTTCAAGTTACATTTTGATTTCACACTTTGGTGATTCAGGAAAAAAATCTTTCTTTATGTAAAGTACCTCTTTCTCGAAGTAATATTCATACAGAATATTTTTAATTTTACAATTTTTATGTGTTATATTATCAGATTTACACTAAACCACAAACTTTCTAAATTAATAATTGCCGAAGTCGTGACTAAAGTTGGATGATTTGCTCAAGAAGCGATTCAAAGAATGAATTAAATTTAACAAGAGAATTCGTTCCGATTCTGGAAAACAGAGTTGTAGGTCTTTTACAGCTTACACCAGCTCTTGTTGGAAGTATGCCAAGAATAGACCCCTGCTATTCATTCATGAATGGATTCACTTTACTAAGCAAACTTACACTTCATCAACAAAAAAAGAATGAAGCACTTAGAACCATTCCATGAAAGTTCAATTTTCATTTTAGGGGGAAAAAAGAATGTATGTCCTCCCATGTAAAAATGAGTTTAATATTTACTCTTTCCCAAATTTGTGAAAAAAAATTTCTAGAATTTTATTGTTAATTCTATGTAGAAAGGATGTTTTAGGGAATTTCAAAACTAGAGTTGAAAGAAATTGGTTCAAGGAGGTAGTATTTGATCAAACTGGTCCTTAGGATCCCACTCACAGTTTGATTCTTTTCATTCTTCACTCCAACCTCCCTAACCGGCTGTGATTCCACTTCTTATTCAATTCTTTTCTGCTCTTCACTCCATCCTCACTGCTACTCTTGATTCCTCCACCACTCTGGATCTTTTTCATTAAGGTTATTGTTAGTGAGCACATAAAAAAGAACCAACTCATTTCAATGAGCAAATCATTCTGATACAACCAAAAAAAGAACAGATTTGCCTTAGTCTCAACAATTTCAGATTTCAGAATTTTTTTTTTTTTTTTTTTTTAATTTAAAGAAAAAGAAATCGTCGTGCACCACAAAGTATCACACGAGACCTACAAATCGTAAGTGAAAAAGGCAGAATAGTAAGTAATATCATCAATTTTCAACAATACAATGAAATCATAACAAGGAAAAAAAAAACACAAGTAAATACAAAAGTATAAAAATGTATAAAGAAATCATTAACAGTGTTTAAAATAAAAGTCAATAAAATCATTGAAAGCTCGGTAGGCCGAAATCGAGGATACAAAATCATAACATTTCGGCGGCCAATGAATTCCAATGAATTTCAATCTACATTTCAAAAGATTTCTTGCTTTATCAAGCAGTGGGCAATCAAAAAGCAGGTAAAAAACATTTTGCTGAACGCTAAGACTGCAATTACACAAATTGGAAGATGTCAGCTTAAATCGTTCAAGATAAACATTAAACTTACCATGTCCAGACAAAAATTGCGTAGCTTTAAAATTGAGCAACAAGTCCTTACTTTTCAGTCTTTCAAAAATAGTTGGGAAGAATGCTTTTGTAACAGATCCCTTATCAGAAGAGATATAATCACAGTTCCACCGCTCAATCATTTGAGCTTTGAATGTTTTTTTTAAATAAGATTTTGGAATATTTACATCAACTTTAATATCATTTTTAGTTGCATTCTTAGCAAGCCAATCAGCTCTCTCGTTTCCATAATTACCCGAATGACCACGGACAAATGTAAAAAACACTGAAATACCCCTCTTCTCCAGATCTCCAAGAGACTGCTGTATACTGACAATAATATCATTACATAAAGAGGTATTTTTAAGAGATTCCAGGGAAGAGAGTGAATCCGTACAGATTAAGTAGCTGGAACCACTTCCATTCTGGCTAATTATCCACTTGATTGCAAAATTAATACACAGAAGCTCAGAAATATATACAGAACATTCATTTCTAATGCGAAATTGGTGACACTCAATTTCAATATCATCTTCAAAAATAACATAAGCAAAACCAACTTTATCATCAATCCTACTACCATCCGTATACAGCACAAATGAGAATGAATTAACATCAGTGTCCGTACTATCCAGAATCTGTACTGGTTGTCTTACAGAAGGATGTGGTAGAACAGACAAGGGCAATAAACGATCAAAGTGAGAATTGGAGTAATTTGCAAGACTATTCTTGTAATCTATAAAGGTCAGAATAAACAAATCCAGTGGTGGAAATCCAGCAAGAGAGAAAACAGCATTGTAACTAATAGTTCGGTAACCGCTTATAACTCGCAGCAAAATTCGTCTTTGAACTCGAAGCAGGCGTTTAGAGTTAATTTTCTTTTTTAGAGACAATCCCCAAGCTCTACATCCATATGAAATAAGGGGTACAATGCCTTGTTTATAAATAATTGCACTAACATTCGATTTAACACCAAAACTATTACAAGCAATTCGATTCAGCCCACGCTGAAGTCTCTCACCTTTATTAGAAATGTAGGAAATATGCTTTTTCCAGTTAAATTTGCTGTCCAACAAAACACCTAGATATTTAATTTCATTCACCCTCTCAAGGGGATTGTCATTTAAAAGCAATTGATATCCTTCATAAGTAGTATTTTTTCTATCATTCAGATTTCAGACTTTGTACTATATATATTAAGAGGTCTGCCGAGAGACCTGGACATCTGATTTAAAAAAATTATGAGTCTCCTGTTTTACTGTGCATATTGGCAGCTCTGCATTATAGTTGGCAAATCATAAAAGCAATAAGTAAAAATGCATATATAAATTTAGATCTATTCAAAAATATACATACCTTATTATCTAAAGCAGCAAAAGAATATTTTTGATTATTTTCTTGCAGCAGAACAATGACATCAGATAATATTATGACATGCACATCTAAATATTAAAAATAAATAAATAAATAAATAAATACTTAGTAATCAGCTCCTACTTTTGCCAAAACATTTAAATTACACTAGATAATTACAAGCTATGTGCAAAACAGAAAATGTGCAGTGCTTTTTTTTTTAATGTGATCTCTTATTTTTTCCCATCCATCCCTCTGAACAAAAATTTAGATGTTATGTAGGTAACTAGGAAAAAAATTGACTCTAAAACTTCAGAATACAATCATGTTATAATGTTATAACAGATTTTATCCTCATCATTGCTTTCAACTGATAAAAAATGTAGCAACAAAAATCGACCTGTTTCTGCAATGAAAAACATTCACAGAAGGAGTAAGAAAGATAAAAGATAAAACATAATAAAAAACACAATAAATTAACAACAGCATATAATAAATGCTCTTTTTTTAATGAAAAAAATTCTATTCTGAACAGCTTTGGCACTTGCTTCTGCACTAAAAAATACTCCCAAAAAATTCAATATTGAAAACGTTGGCAATTTAATCTTGGACTTTATAATTAATCTACTTTATTTTTATATCTTTTAATTTTTTAAATTCAACTCAAAAAATGGTGGAAAGAGAAAAAATTTTTTATTTTGAAATTTTTGAAATTTTAAATGTACTGAAAAAGACTCTTAAAAAAAAAAAAGAAAGAAAAAAGACTATGACAATGAAGAAGGAAGGTAGGAAAAAAATTTCAGTTTTGAAGATCTGCCATTCGTATTTCTGCATTTAAGAAAAATACTTAAAAAATCCATTTTGAAAGCTCTGATATTTCTTTTAGCACTGAAAACAGCTATTGCATGCTTTGCCATAATCCAAATATTCCAATCTATTCTACATTTTAAGCTGCAGTTCGTGCCTACTGGAGTGGACATTGCTTGCTAGCACTACTTAGCATTAGTTGAATTCATCACAGACTGTAACAGACCTGTTTGCTGTGCGAGTTGGTAATTTAAATTATGTGTTTAGTTGGTGGTAAAGCAACCAAGATTGTGGATGGAATGGAAACTTGTTTCAGTTAATTGTAATACCCAACAAAGTCAGTCATCTAACATTTTATAAAGCTATCATAGATAAGTAATGAATAATATTTGTATTGTCTATTTCCTCAGTTATAAAACCATGAAAAATAGCAAAATAAACTTTACTTTACTTTTAATCTGTCTATGTCTGAAGTTGAACAATAGTTTCAGATATTATCTATTCCAGCTATTTTATAATAGAGGTTCCATTAGGTAGGTTGTATTGCAAGAACAGTTTAATGGCAAAGTTGTAATTTTCTCCTCTAAATTTTAGGACTGCAGTTGGCTGTTTCAACCTAATCCTTACTATTGCTTATTTCCAGTTTCTAAATAAGCAACAGAAGATAATAATTAATATCATAAGTTAATATTTAGCAAATCCAGTAGAATTGACTGAAAAATTCAATCCTGAAACTATATAGACCAGGATTTCTCAAATTATGGTACCTGTATGGTACATTACATTATTTTTGGTGCTACAATTTTTTACCGGCTGTTTCAACCTAATCCTTACTATTGCTTATTTCAAGTTTCTAAATATGCAACAGAAGATAATAATTAATATCACAAGTTAATATTTAGCAAATCCAGCAGAACTGACTGAAAAATTCAATCCTGAAACTATATAGAACAGGATTTCTCAAATTATGGTACATGTATTACTGATGGTACATTACATTATTTTTGGTGGTACAATTTTTTACCCCTTTTAATACACATATTTGTATCTGATGGTACATGATTTACATATTTATATTTATCCTTATCTGTGCAAAACAAAATTAAAAATAACCAATTACCTTATTTTTAGTAATATTTTTTCATTTCTAAAACCTTATGATGACTTAAGCTTAAATGGTTAGAAAAGGTAAATATCACTACAAAATTAGAGATATAATTTTATAAGCTGTTACCAATAACTTTGCCTCTTGCACTCTTCCATTCCAGAGACCCTTCAAACCGTAACTTGCGACAGTCGGAAAGTAAATCAGATTTCTGAAATTGACAAAAAAATTATATCATTTAGATTGATAAGCATTCTTTTCAATTATACACATACAAAATTAACTACACCCATAAGATTTTGAACATATATAGCAAACAAATATTTGCACCCCAAACTCAGAATTTTGAATTTCGAGTTTGTTTTTTATTTCTTTTATAATTGAGGCAAGTTTAAGGTTTTGATTCATTTCCAGCGGGAGTTCCAAAACTAAATGAAGTGAAAGCAACAGTGCATTGACACTAGAAGGTAGTGCTTTGAAGGGAGTAATAGTTGAAAATTTGTATAATTAGCAATAAAGAAAGAACAGCAAAAGTTTGGTCTTTCTTGAACAGTGCTTGTACATATAAGGGATACCAGGAAATTCTATCCATTTGGGAAGTGAAAGAAAATAATACATTTTTCAGTAATATTCAATTTCTTCTTTAATAATATTTATTGCACAATACAATTGTCATCATTACCTATTGCCAGCATGATGGTAATTTATGGATGCTATCGTTGAAAAATGTCTTGTCCTTACAGGCAAAGAACTTGAGTAGTGCCTGTCTAATATCTACTTCAGTTTTGAATTTGAAAAAATTTTGCTAGGAAGAAACAAGTGATAAACAGATGGTGCTAGGTCTGGGCAGTATGGTGGATGTGGTAGAATTTCCCTGCCTAGCTCTGCGATTTTCTGACAAGTCACCAACCCAGCCATGTGATGTACCATTATCATGATGCAGTATGATGTACTTCCTATTGAACATCCCCTGTTGCTTTTCTTTGTTTAAATCATCCATTTGCTGACAGCATCTCTCCAAATTAAGCTTTTCTTAAGGTTTCAAAAGCTCGTAATATACTGATCCTTGGACGTCCCGCAATATACACACCATTCCCTTACTTAGGCTCACACTCGGTTTAGAAGCAGAAAGGGCATGTTGTCTGGGCTCAGAGTGCTATTTTCCTAGGTAACCCCCTTTTCATCCCCAGTTATCATCCGGTCCAAAAAGGGTGCATTTTTGTTCCAAGCAAGCAGAGACGTGCACATGACGATTCAATCATGCAAATTTTTCTCAATTCATAAGGCACCCATCTGGAATATTTATAGACAAATCCTAGTTTACGAATCTGGCCTAAAATGGTTTGCTGAGCTGAATTAAGCTTTTCTATAATATCCGAGGTTGTCAAAAAAATATCTTGCTCTCAGGTTTCCCACACATTTCTACACATGGAAATTAAGTACTTTTAAGAACCATTTATGAAAAAAAATTGAGGACCTATCAGCAAATGGGAACTGAATATATTCAACTAAAGATATTATCTGTACCTGAACTTCACTTTTGTAATACCACCTTAAGAATAAAATAGATCCATAAGTAGCATGCATTATTATTACACATAATTATAAAAGAAATTTAAGAATAAAATCAACCTTATAAAATTTATCAAGTAGCATTAAATCATTAAGACATATAGCATTATAACAGTTAAGACATATTTGAAAGAAGATTAGTGACATTTTATTTTATGTTTTACACACAGCTTTATGTTGACTTTTTTCTTTTATGTCTCATTTTGACACATACTTTCTCAATCTACAGGTTTAGTAAATAGCAGGTAGATTTTAATTCAAACAGCATAGGTTAAATTGAGAAGTAAAATCATAATCAGCATGAATTGTAACAGAAGATTGGCTGTTGCCACCTCTGTTGCTTGCCTAGAGTGAGACTTGCTGATGACAACAAAACTGAAAGCCTGATGTAGGCATGGTTGGCAAGTTTTGAAAGTTAGTTGTGCTCTGTCTGTCTGACACTGTTAGAGTCATATCTTCGTGTAGAGTTCCTGGAGTTGTAACATTTATATTTTGTAGCAACACCACATAATAAAATATAAATGATGCAGCTTTTTAATTTGGAGCCTTCCTAGACATTTGGGCTAATTTATATCAATTTCTTTCTCTTTAAGCATCTTTTCTAACAATTAGAAATTTATTTCAGTACGCAAACCAGTGTTCCCACTAGTTTCTGCATGCTTTATCTCCTAATTTGTCAATCTCTCAACAATGTATCTATGAGATTTTACTAGACCTGGTAAAAGATAAATAGTCCAAAACTCCTGACAGACTAAATAGTCCAAAACAACTTCTTATTTAAAAAGAATTTAGAACACAAAGGCACATTCTTATGCTAACAAAATCAACTACAGCTCGTAGTGATACAGTTAAACAAGAACAGTTCCATTCAAACTAAAAATGTGAACTAGGAGTCAAAGACTACACAATTTAATCTAAGCTGGCTCGATAACTCTATCATCATAAAAAATTCAAATGTCAGCAGCGATAATGCAAAGATGAATAATCACATTATGAATTTATAAATTTTAATTATAAATAACTGGTTAATTTAGATAATAATAAGTGTACATATATTTGAAAAATAAATTTCTTTCTCTTTATGTATTCAGTTTTTTTCTTCAATATGTTTCCTCTTCATTTTAGAATTTCTGGATTTAATTAAAGATTTTAGGTTCAAAATTTTAGGTAAAAAAGAATATTCGCACACAAAAAGTGCATGACCACAGATTTTTTTTTAAAATCTACATACCTTAAATTTTTTTCTTTTAAAAAATGCAGTGGATTTGGCATCGATTCTGTTATAAATTTCCAACAATCTCTCTTCTTTTTCTTTTTCGGCCACGGCAGAATTAACTTGAAGGACTATGTCCTACAACAATATGACAATTGTATTAATAGACATGTGCAAATCAAGGTAAAAACTGGGGTAAAAATGAAACAGATATGAAATGGAAACAGCAAAAATTTTGGTTACCTTGATTTTAGCCAAAGCCTTGCTTAACCTTTCAGTTTCTAATTTATTATCTGTAATATTAATGAAAATAAGAAAAACAAAATACATTAAATTCATGTTCAATGCTAAAAAAGTAACTGCATTCTATTTAAACTACAACCATGCACAGTAATACATGGACAATTAAAAAAGATATATCCAAGGGAAAAATACTTTCCATGCTAAAATACTTAGCACTGTAAATAAAAATTATAAACTGCAAACTATTCTACAATCTAGCTAATGTTGTCATAGTAGTCAAAGAAGAAGAAAAAGCAACACTCGGTTTTATGAAAATCATATGAAAGAGAATAACTGAATACTTTTATGCATTTACTACAAATTGTAATGAAATAAATTAGAAAATTACTAAAACTTATTTGTTTTATATTATTCTTGTGATGTTCCAAAGCATAAGTGATGAGCTCAGAATTACAGTGGTTTGAAAAGAGGGTTTAATTAATATCCTAACACTTTCAACAGAATTCTAAGTTATATTATTTATTTCTGAAAGGAAATCACCCTTTTAAGAGAAAGAAAATATACCACTTACTTTTCTAAAGATAAGAATGTAATAGCTTACTTACAGATGGAGAGGTAAATTGCAGATTGATATAATTGTTTCAAATATATGAACTGAGTAAATTATTTTTAGCCCTAAAAAAATGCAGATTACAGTACTTCTTCATTTGCTTTCTTTTTAAGACAGGTGCAAGGAGAAATCCATAGGTCATCAGCTCAACCACAATTAATTTTTATAATTTCCCAACTTTTTAAACGTGTTTTTATTCCAGATGTTTATTGACAGTAATATTTGGAAAAAGAGATTTCAGAGAATCTCAACAGTAAAGTTGAAAGAAATCAGTCCAGGAAAGGAGCAGTTTGACAGAATCGATTCTTCAGATTCCACTCCTCATTTTCTACTCTTTGTTCCATCCTCACACGTACCTCTTGATGCATTTCCCATTTATGATCTTATTCCTCAAAAGTATTGTTAATGAGCACAAGGTATTGTTAATGAGTTATAAAAAAGAACTGACTCACTTGATTGAGTATATAGTTCTGATCTGATGCCAGAAAAGAGCAGTTTCACCTACTTCTACCTACCAATAATCACTCGATAAGATATTTGGGTCAACAGACTTTTAAATGTGCCTATACCTCACAGACACTACACACTTACAAGCATTCATGCCTTCACCAGGATTCAAACACATGTCAGTGAAATGGCAGCTAGTATCACTAAAAAACTATACCAGGAGTGGGCAAAACCTAGCCCTTCTAATTTATAATCTGGCCCATTATGAAATCCGATGCAATGAAATTTTTATGTGTTTCATACCTGATTTCATGCACAAGCTACCAAAATCAGGAGCACAAGTGTACATCTATTGTTACAGCATATATGCACAAATACACACATGACTATACCAGCTATCAATCTACATTAAAAACACTAGATATGTTACAGCATGTGCATATGCCGATAAATATAGTCCTACTGTTTCTAACAGCTTCAACAGGAAAATAACAAAAGACATGTGAATACTGTAAGAGATAAAAAGATTGATCAGGAAAAGGAGCTTAGGAAAGAACACTTCATTTGTAAATTTTCATTTGAAAATGCAACATTACATACGTCAATCATTCAATGACCAACAGGAATAAATCCCATTTTTGGTATATTTGTATTTTTTTAGATTACAATTTTCTTAAGGTTCAAAGGAATTTGAACATGTAAACAACTGCACGTGTTCGATTTTTTTTTTTGGGGGGGGGGAGAAGCCAGACACTAATAGAACTTTATAAAAGCGAACAATCCATTCATTTCGTTACATTTATGAAATTTGTTTGAATGTATCATGTAGTTTTACTAGAAATTTATTCAAATTTTTAAAATGTGCATTTTTCCCCACAGCACTTTTATTAAAATGACACTATCTTCTTTAAATTATACATTTTTAAAAATCATTATGAAAACTTTATTACAGTATATTCAGATACTATCAATGGCAATAAATTGCAAATTTCAGAATATTTAATTGCAGTAACGATTTTAAATGAAATTAGGCTTCGTGGAGAAAACTGCCTAGTCTTGCATGTACAAGTACTTTCGGAGTGCTCCGGCTTGGGGAAGAGTTTTTTCCTCCTTTTGCCAGTATTGAACAGGTTAAATGTGAATGCAATAACAATAATAATAATAATAATTACCTTTTGTAGTTCTGATTAAGGCATCAACAAGAAGAGGGTATTTTGTTACACGCTGCGTGACTAATAAAATGCATTCTGGAATGCCTCTTGCCTTACAGAAAGACTTTGTTCCACACCGCTAAAACAAAAATATGAATATATATATTTAAATTTTTCCCTATTCCTTATATTCACTATTCATAATAGACGATTCCTTACTTTGACAAATGACTGAAATTTCCTATCGGATTTCAGAATATCTTTATACAATGAAAGAGCTTCTTTGTGCTGACTGCAAAACTGAGAGTATAATGTACACATCTCATCACCATTTTGACCATCGAACTGTTAAAAATAAATATATCCAATTAAAAAAAAACATACTTTGGACAAGTTGAATGCATAAAAATTGGAATTCAGGATAAAAAGCCAAACGAATGGAAGAAATTTATGGTTAAAAATTATAAAAACAATCACGTATTTGTTAGCAACTTGAATATCAAAAGTCTACATTTAAAATTCTACAAGATTTCAGGGCAAAAAAAATGCATTTCAGTTATAAATGCTGATGTACATGAAAGTAAAACATCTTATGCGATTATGAAATCCCACCAGACATGAAAGTTGGTAAAAATGTCGCCAATTTGCACCAGTCATTCCAGCTGAACTTTAATGGAAAAGATCATTCTTTACAAAAACAGATACAAAGATATAGCATATAAAAACTTAAATTGGATATTTCAGTTTTTCACCTTACATCATTTTCAAGTAAAGCTGCACATCATGTTTATCTGTTGCCAGTACTCTATAACATAGAAACTACTCTACTGGATACTGTTTCACGAAAAGTGGCCATAAGTATTAATAATTTTCTCAAAATGCAACGAAAAGCAGAACTTATATCCTTTTTTTACAAAAATTAAACTGGTTTATGAAGAATAATTTAGTTTACATAAAACCAAGGCTAAATTCTTGTGATCATGCTTATCCGTTTCTGGTGCTCAATCACACTATTTGGCGTCAATGTATATGATTAATATAATATTAAACAAGCTCTAAAATAATGTTTCAAACCTCTCATTTACTTACATTTTGGAGAAAGTTTTTTTTTTTTTAAATCCCCCAAAATTTTTTAATTTTCTTGTTATTTAACCTTTCTATTTAGCAGAATGCTGGACAGTCGGTCTTTTACTGTAGTTAAAATAAACACACAGTTTTGAAAAACATGGTTCCAAGTTCTCACAATTTCATAAAAAAAAAAAAAAAAGTATTTGGAGCAGGGGAACAATTTTTATTGAGTTATTTTTACCATATATTTAGTAAATTTCAGTATAAGCTGTACTGGGTGACATGCAGATATAAATTTAATAATCTGTAAGCAGCAGGCGATAATTTTGCATTAGTTGGCTGTATCCC
The DNA here is from genome assembly GCF_044657685.1 of Stegodyphus dumicola. Taxonomy (NCBI): domain Eukaryota; kingdom Metazoa; phylum Arthropoda; class Arachnida; order Araneae; family Eresidae; genus Stegodyphus; species Stegodyphus dumicola. The sequence goes on along the minus strand of NC_140769.1, from coordinate 264,693,760 downwards.
ATAAGAATTATCCTAAAATTTTGTTGGCAATTTCAAAAGATTTAAATTCTGAATACCACAATTAAGTGGTCTGAAACTGGTGGTCTGTAGGCCACATGCAGCCTCCGAAGTAATTTTATGTGGCTCACAAATACATTTCAGTTGTGTACTTATTGCAAATATAGTTTGCAAATATTTCAAGATTAATTTATTTAAAGTCTTAAGTTCCCATTATATTCATTACCATTATTATAACATATTTCATTACCATTCATACCATTCCTATGAACATGAATAATGCACCAGAACATCTATAATATTACCATTCATATGAACATGAATAATGCATCAGAAAATCTACAAATGGAACTAATTAATTTGCAGTGCGATATAAATCTCATCTAAACAGAAGATACAGATTTTATTAACTTTTATTTGTGCTTGTCAAAAAATAAATACAGTTAGCACCAAATTTTTATAAAGAATAATTATTGTGTTTGGGAATGCATATATATTTGAGCTTCTCCCCCACCTCCTCCAAATAATTGAAAATAAATAAGAAAAGAACTCGACTGACCAACAAACATCTACATTCCTTCATGAAGGTCGTTTTTAGTAATTTCTCTTCAAAGGCTACAAATTTTATCGGAATCAAAACATCATGACATGTCAAGCAGTAACCAATTTTATCGGAATTGAAACATCATCAGATGTCAAGCAGAAAGAAGTTTATGATTATTTAATATACATATTTAAGAACTGAAAAAAAAATTAATAAATAAGAGAAAGAGGATAGGTCATCATTATTTACTCTTGCAACAAATCAAAAACTGTATTAACTTTTCTGCCCTCACTCTGAACATGCTGGAGTGACTTTGCTCTCCTCCCGCCCTAAGGTTTGAATTCGGATTGTGCCAGCACTGGCGAAAAGTGAAAAAGAATACTGCATAGTTATCTTTGGAGGCACTATGGTGTAGCATTATGTAATTCTCATTGAGCTGTAAATACTATGCTCGTAATTCTTTTTCTGTTATGTTTAAAAGAAACTATTTTAAACATCACTTTGCAAGTGTTTATTTCTTTGAAATAATGAAATACAGTACAAAGTCTCTAATCCGAACGTCCATTATCCAGAATGAACTATGATCCGGACCCCAAAGCCACAAAAACTTACACATGCACATTTGAAGCGCACGTCCGCTACACATGCGCATAAAGCTAGTAAAGCGCTTACCCATGCACGCTTCCAATAGCGAAGAAAGTAACAGAGAACGTTATTGAAAACGAAAAAATTTTGATTGACAAGTTAGTCGGTATTCTCGACACGGCAATTACAGGACTTGAACAGTGGAACTTTGTAACTGAACAAGAAATGATGTCTGTTTATAGAATTAAAGAGAAAGTATTATCACAAAAAATGAAGCAATTTAAATAACTTACATTGATAGAAATGTTTACAAAAGTAAACAAATAAATATTAAGCTTTTTGTTTCTAAATTTTGATACCTTTTAAATTATAATTGCTCTTTATTTCATAAATTACAGTTTCATATTTTAATTGTATAATTTCTGCATGCCATTTTACCAGATTTACCCCTAATCCTGAATCGCTGAAGTCCCGACGAATCCGGATTACGGACTTTGTACTGTATACATTCCTCTTATACTCTAGAATTTTGGCTAACTTGAAAAGTTTTCATAATTTGTTTACTTTTAGTTTAAATGAAAGCGTTATTTAATGATTAATTAAACACGTTATAACTACTTGAAATAAATATCAAACTGGAATTATTATTTAACTGTCAATATTACAAACTGAAACCAATAAAACTACCTTGTATGTGACAAACTTCAGATTTCAGATAGAAAATATATAATAATTTGAAGTTTTTCCTTTGTGATATTATTATTGTTCATGTCTTTAGTTCATGACATTTAAAATTTATTTAAGAAAATTTTTATTTTATTAATAAAAATGTTCAATTGGTAAAAAACATTCTGGGCCATTAGCTATTTTCAGATCATTCATTAAGCCTACATACAATTTGAGTTAGAGACTACTACTATAACACACACTGTGTGCTTTTTGTTGGACAGTTGCAGTTTCCATACAGTTGCAGTTTCCACATAAACTGTTTGATTAAAGGTATCATCATTACATTGAGCAATACTTCTGAGCATGTCAAGGTTAGGTTGCCCATCACTAAAATAAAAAACTGAGTTACAGTGACATAGCTATCTGACTATAAGATACTCAGGCCTTGGTGTATGGGAACCTACCATGTATATGGCAGTTTAATGTGTCAAAGAAACACAGTCAGTGAAGTTTTTGACAATACATATTCATACACATATACAAAAGATAAAAACAAAAGGCCAAGGAATTTTACCTGCAATTATAGCAAAAATACTAAAAGAAGAGTTCTTAATAAAATTAATTCAAATGCTTGAAGAATTTTAAAAATATAAATTATTTTTGAATTTTTTTAATATAAACTACAGTCTATTAGTCTTAGTTAAAATATATCTAGAACGAGATTGATAAATATTGGGATCAACACCAAAAGCACTCATTCCAACAATTCAAATTGATAACACTTGTGTTACATTCTGATACGTTTTTTGAAATTTTAAATTTTCTGAAAATTTAATCTCACCTTAATTAAAAAGAGAAAAAATGCTTATACAGAGTACCATATTTGACGGCATATAAGACGCACCCTTATTTAGAAGGCCACACACAAGGAAAAATTTTCAATAGTCCGCGCAGTACCACAATAACTTAAAATGTGGCTTCTTTTAGTTCTCAGGTTTTGTAATGAAATACTAGTATTTTTTCTTCATAATCTGCTGGCATTTTCTGTGCAATAGTTGTTTTTGGGCGCATTGATAAGCCTTGCCTTTTCATGAACCTGTAGCACCAGCCCTCAGACCCTGAAAAGTTCTGATTCCCAAGTTTTTCTGCAAATCTTTTGGCCTCATTGATTATCATTTTGGTTGAAACACTTATCTCAGATTTTCTCTTATCTATCACCCACATTTTTACGGTATTTTCAAGTTCAGGCCAAGATGGAGCTGGCCATCGAAGGTTATGTTTTTGTTTTTTAGCAGTCTTCAGTTGATCTTCCTGCAGTCGCCAAGTACATATCATTTTGTCGGTAGGTGGTGGACCGAAATGCCTTGCTGCTGCTCTGTTTCCATGCACTTTGGCGTAGAGCTTAATCTCTTGTTTCCTGTAGTCATATTTTCTAGAGTATTTTTTTAAAACAAATAGTTTTAAGCACCGATACCGACACGTTTATACAAAGTAGCACCGATACCTACACGTGTGTCGGCTGAGTCAAAGAAAGTCTATGTAAAGAAGGAAAGGCTCCATAGACGTATAGTAACCGTCAAACCTGTTCAAACTTTGACATCAGCTTCGAGCTTTGGCGCTTTTTGGCGACAGATATTTCACGTATGCACAAAATAATTATGGCAGATGTAGAAAAAGTTATGTGTGTCTAGACCTTTATCCGGTCCAAAAATAGCATTCAGTGTTGAAAGTTAACCTGTGTCCTTCACGTATAAGACGCAGGTAACTTTTTTTGAGACTAAATTTAGGAAAAAAAGTGCATCATATATGCCGTCAAATACGGTAAGTCAATAAGGTCGTATTGTTACACATGATACAAATCAATGCTTAATCTTATAAAAATTAAGAGAAAAATTATTAATGTTTTGCCATAATCATTAACAATAGAATGATTCTTTATAACTAACCATTCAATTAAAGGTGCATTAAATTCTCAAATTCTTATGAAATATAAATCATAGCATTACTAATTTTATTTTCTAAATATCAAAGGAAGCCACCTGTTGTAAAATTACATCACCAACGTGAGGTACTATAACTTCTTCCTTCTGCCTTTCTCTTAACTTTTGCAAAAAGGTGAGGTGAATTCTGAGCAGGTCATCTAAGCACGGGAAAATCCTCTGAACCATATCTTTGCTGACGTTTAATTCTTGCATCATACCTTTTGCAAACACCTGAAACAACAGGGGGGAAAAAATTACTTTATTTCTCACAGTATTAAGTAAACAAGAAAGAAGTTTTATAAACATCTAAATGAATTCATTTTTAGTTTTATTTCAATTTCTGCTTCTATTGTCTCATTATTTTAATCTAATGGATGCAGTTTACAAAAACCTAATGTAAAATAAGTAATACTTTATAACTGAATAGCACATTAGTTGACACAAAATCTAACTGATGTAGCGACAAGGACCAATCAGATGCATTGCTCAGTGCAGTAATATTGATGATTAATTTTAAAAGTAATTTTTTCTGCATTTTTAATAACATTTTACAATAAATGTTATTTCATGCCATAAATACAATAAACAGATTTCGAACATCATACATAACCACTGCAAAATTTCTAATTCTACTTCTCACACGAACTATCATCTGCATCTACAATAAAATTTTACAGTAATGATGAAATCTGATGGCAACATACAAATTTAAAATATGCCTGAATTGTTTCTTTATTTCATTATATTTGAGGAATAATATACTACAGTAGTCACCGCTTAATGTGATCACATTTCTCCATGTACTATTATAATATTAAACAAATGATAACACTAAAGGATGAAGGGAAAATATCCTTCAAAATAGCAATGGAATTTAAGTAATTTAATATAAATAAAGCTATAAACATATATTCAAAGCATTTTAATTAGGAAATACAAAAGTTTGTTTATGAATTGTCCATAATGTCTTTAAGCAGAAGTTCATTGATGAACTCTTCAAAATGTTTCTTGGAAAATATTTAACCAACCCCATACCCTTAATCTTAACATTTGAAAGGCATCTTCTCATTGGAAGAGAACTTGCCAATGTAAAATTTAAAATTATGCAAAAAAGCAGTCTTAGTTTTGAATAGATGTTTTCAGATAATTTTTATTTCAGAGTCCTTCCCTTTTTCTCTCAGTCCTGGGAAGAGGAACCTGCGTCTGATTGCTCTCACAATCAATACAATTATAAAAAAATCTACACCAAACAAGGTTTTTTGGGTGGAAACAGTGACAATTTTATGCTTTTGTGCCACCTCCTGTAAACTCAATAAATTCTAAATTTTGCTGCCTGATGCCAGTTTCATCAGAATTTATTTTTGCCTAGTTTGATTGATAAAAATCGAAACCAAGCTGTTTAGCAATTTATTTCCTTACTTGGTGATATTTCTCTGTCACTCAACAATATTTATTGTCAGTTTTGATGTTATTTGGTGATTGTACTTCAGCTTTAAAAATTTATTCTGTAACATTTACATAACATTAATCACACTGCTGTGACAATAAGCAATGTATACTGCACAAAAAAAAATGGGGGAGTTCTATATTTCCAGTTCTACTTGGCTGACTGATGAAATTCAACTTGCATTTTTCATGTCTCGATAGCACGACTTAGGATATGTATTAGATATATACAGTCAAAAGTCGTTAATCCGGACTCGTCGGGACTTCGGTGATTCCGGATTATCGATTTTTCCGGATTATAGATCATCAGTTTAAATCTGGTAAGATGGCATGCAAAAATTATAAAATTAAAAATATGAAACCGTAATTTATGAAATAAAGAACAATTATGATCTAAAGGGTATCAAAAATTACAAGAAAAAAAGCTTAATATTTATTTGTTTCATTCATTAAACATTTCTTTCAATGTAAGTTGTTTAAGTTGCTTCGTTTTTTATGTGATAATACATTCTCTTTAATTCTATAAACAGACATAATTTCCTGTTAAGTTACAAAGTTCCGCTGTTCAAGTCCTATAATTGCTGTGTCGAGAATACCGACTAATTTGTCAATCGAATTTTTTTCGTTTTCAATAACCTCTGTTATTTTCTTCGCTATCGGAAGCGAATTATAATGACGATGAATTTGATTTAAATCATATCATAGACGGAGTACATCGAGATGAAATACTACATTTAGTAAGGAATTATAAGCCAAATAAAATAAAAACATCTGCCCTGAAGATAAGGATAGTGCTGCTTCCAATTCATTGCACCCCGCATAATTAAAGATAAACAAGCGTTAAAGTTTAGATAAACAAAAGATATGCCTTTATCCATTTTTTGTAGCAATTCCACTTTTTGTTTAATGAACTTCGAAACATACTTTCGCTTCGTAGATCCTTTACATATTAATAAATATATATCAGAAATTCTATTTGACATAGTCGAAAGTTCAAGTTTACTTTTATAAAATTGCTCTAACAGTCTGCAAAAAATAATAAGCCGGATCCAATTCAAAGATTAAGGAACAATGCAATCTTCAACATTAACTGAAATAGATAATTAGATAATTTTACCTTATACTGTCCATTATACATTAAATGCGCATGCGTAAACTTATTATGAGCATGCGCACACACATATGCGCAGCCGTAAAGGTCTTACGCGCATGCGTCAATGAGACACATGTGCAGAAAGTTTGTAGCTTTGAGGTCCGGATTATAGATCATTATGGATTATGGGTGTCCAAATTAACGACTTTTGACTGTACATAGCACTGTTCTAATATATTTATTTTGACACAAAATCGGACTTTTTCTGAAATGACATGCCAATTTCGATTCTACGACTTAAATTATGCCAAACTGCAAAGTTTTATAAAAATTGCATGAGTAATTTTTAAAAAATTAGCTCTCAAAATTTTAGCGCCTCAATGTTAATTGAATTTGGCATACATTTATTAATCTCTCTTTTTTTTATTAAACTTATTTGATTCTTCCTTTCATATTTTGAAATTTAGGTTCATTCCAAATAAAATTCGACCATTTTTTATGATTTATTTTTTTAATTTGCATTTTTAAATCATTTTTATAAATTTTTTGAAAACAATTTTTGAATTATCATATATAAAATTTTTACAATCATCTTAAAGTAGATGCATTTCTTAGCATACCTGCAAAAAATTAAGAGTTTTTATTCAAAATTTCAGAAGATATATGTGAATTAATACATTGGCACGTTTTGAAATTTGGCATATTTGCTGAAAGCGATAAAACATCAAATGTGGTTTAGGTACTTTGTTAAAATCATTTGAAAATAGGAATGATATGACTTTTTTTCTGTTCGTTTACAATGAAAAAAGGAAAGGAAAATAGGTTGCTACAAATTAATAAGTTCAACAAGTGAATTATTCTTAGCTCAAACTGAAAAAAATATGCCAAGATAAATTTTAGAATTTCTCCGTAAATTTTGTAACAAATTTTACAAAATTTAATATTTAGACATAATTTGAGTCGTAGAATCAAAATATGGAAAACAAATTGGCATGTCATTTCAGAAAAAGTCCAATTTGGTGTCAAAATACCTAAATAAGAACAATGCTATATATATATATATATCTAATGCATATTCTAAATCGCCCTTTCGAGACATGAAAAACACAATATGAATTACGTTAATTGGCTCAGTAGAACAGGAGATATTGAACTGTCCCTTTTTTTCCACCAGTGTACATTGATAATCGGAACTTTGCCAGTTTGATAACAATATATAACAATATCCAAATGTTAACATTGACTGCAATCATATTAAATGGCATAAATTGCACTTAATATTTTAGCGTTTTCTTGTTTGTATAATTCTGAATTTACAAAAGAAATAAAGAAATCCTATGGTTTTTATATTTTTTAAATCATTAGAATGGCAAAATCCCCTCTGATACATGTAAAAATTTACAGTGGAAAATTAAAGCCTGAAAAAATTTACTTACTCTCTGCATGACTTTCAGTGTTAGGCAGTGATGTTTCTCAGTAAGAATAAGCTCTAAAAATATGCATTAAAATATATCACTTAAAATATGTACAGTACATAAATAAATAAATATAAATTCAGATCTTATCTTCTGTATTCAAATTGTTGTTACGAAAATTTTTAAAGAGACTGCTAGAGCTCTACAGAAATTCCTATAGAACCGTACAAGTAATCTGCTAAGAAATGTTGCGCTATAAAATTTTTTAAAACTCTAAATTTATATGACATTTTGTGCAATTACTTGTATAGTACTGTTTGTATAATACAAAAATTAATAAATCACATATAAAAGATTAAATTTAAGTCATCAATTATAAAATTTTAATTTCTGAAATTACTGTTTTTAATTATCATACATTTACTCCTGATAATGAGAAGTGGATTTTCAATCTAAATCAAATTAAACTATTATTTAATATTCATTTCTTTTTGCTTCAATACTTTTTTAAATAAAAAGAAAATTGAAATTTTTATTAGGGGGAAATAGATCTGCTACAGAAGTGTTCAGTTCCCCCCCCCTTTCCAAGTTGAGTCCATTTCAAAGTAAAAGAATTCTACTAAAAGAAAATATTTTTTTTTAATCCTAAAAGAATCTTTTGTTCATTCTAGAATGCTTTTAAATACTCAAAAAGAAACATGTTTAGAATTCTTTACCATTACACCCCAATTCCTTTTTTTTTTTTTTTTTTTTTTCAAACTTTATCTGATATTTTTGATAGAATTCTAGAAATTCATTCTAGAAATTTTATTAGTGGTGACTTTAGAAAATCTGTACAGATTATTACAGAATCTCTATAGAAAATTTACACATCTGTACAGAATTCTCTATATAAAAGTTATACCTAAAACATAAAATTCTACAGAAGATCTGTGACCTAGTTTATAAAAAATTGGGCCCTAATTCTAAATGATTTTAAAGTGGATTTATTTTTATAAAATTCTATGAGACATTTTTGTAAGGATAGTGGAAGAAATAGCTCTACTTGATTTTTAAGAACACTTGACCCATACGAGAATTAATTGCAGAATTTTGAAATCTAATAAGCAGGTTTAATAAAACATACATTTCAACAGATAATTCTTTTTAGTTATTTTCTTTAGTGTGAGAAATACCCTTCTAAAAGAACAGGTTCATTTTATAAAAAGAAGCATGCTGGTAGAATAATTTTCTATTGCTTCCAGATAAACAAATTTAATTATCTATTATTTTAAAGCATACAAATTTTCTGCATCTTGATATTTTTATGAAAAATTAAATTTTTTAAAAATTAATTATCCAAAACTGATTTTTGTTTAAAACACACAGTGGAGCTGTTTCATCCTGTTCTTCTGGGAATTCATAATTCTAATAATCAAATTCTAGGACTCTGATAAAAAAGGTCTATGTTCTAAGATGTAATTACTTTAGTTTTATAACACAGACTGCAACAAATTTTACATTTAACTAAATTACTACACAGATATATATCTAAATAATGGACATGAAAGGTGGAATTTAAATATAATGAACATATCTAAACAAACAAAATATGACAAAAGGAATTTTAATAAATGCTTGAATGTGAAACTCTCAACTCCTCCCCCCCAAAAAAATAAAATTCATTATGTGGGTCAATAAGGAAGAAAAATTTGAATTTGCGATATAATACAGTCAAAAGTCATTAATCCGGACTCGTCGGGAATTCGGCGATTCCGGATTATCGATTTTTCCGGATTATAGATCATCAGTTTAAATCTCGTAAGATGGCATGCAGAAATTCTAAAATTAAAAATATGAAACCGTAATTTATGAAATAAAGAACAATTATGATCTAAAGTGTATCAAAATTTGCAAAAAGAAAAAGCTTAATATTTATTTGTTTACTTTATTAAACATTTCTTTCAATGTAAGTTGTTTAAGTTTTGCTTCATTTCATGTGATAATACTTTCTCTTTAATTCTATTAAACAGACATAATTTCTTGTTCAGTTACAAAGTTCCGCTGTTCAAGTCCTATAATTGCTGTGTCAAGAACACCGACTAATTTGTCAATCGAAATTTTTTCGTTTCTTCACTATCGGAAGAGAATTATAATGACGAGGAACTTGTTTTAAATCATATCAAAGACGGAGCACATTGAGATGAAATACTAATTTGGTAAGGAATCATAAGCCAAATAAAATAAAAACATCTGCCCTGAAGATAATGATAGTGCTGACAGATCAGCTTCCAATTCATTACGCGTCCGCTGCGGCGTTCCCCCCGCCGAGCAGCGTGAAATTAATAAACAGATTTCGGATTTCAAAACATACTTTTGCTTTAGATCCTTTACATATTAACAAATATATATCGGAAATTCTATTTGATATAATCGAAAGTTTAAGCTTACTTTTATCAAATTGCTCTTACAGTCTGCAAAAAATAATAAGCCGGATCCAATTCGAAAATTAAGTAACAACGCAATCATCAACATTAACTGAAATAGATAATTAGATAATTTTAGCTTTTACGTCCATTATACATAAAATGCGCATGCGAAAACATATTCTGCACTTGCGCACACTCATATGCGCAGTCGTAAAAGGTGTTACGCGCACGCGTAAACGCCTATGCGCATGTGTCAACGCGGCGCATGCGCAGAGAGTTTTTAGTTTTGAGGTCCGGATTATAGATCATTCCGAATTATGGGTGTCCGAATTAACGACTTTTGACTGTATAACAATGAAATTATCTACTGTGTAATTAACCATGTACACATTTAATTTCTAAAACTATAAAATAAAATTAAATAAATAATGAATTAATGAATAAGAAATGATATGAGTGAAATGTTAATCAAAATAATCTAAAAACTATTATTACTGTTTTAAATTGCACTCATACTTTTTTTTTTTAAAAAAAGAACAATATTTAAAATTTATATTTTTTTACATATCTATTTACAATTTTAGGTTTATTGATGAAGTAGTGTTTATAATTCTTATGCATATTTTCAAGGTTAAGTTTTAAACAAAAAAGATACTTAATACAACAAAGGTACCATTTTTTAAATTTCTGGTTGGAAATAAATATTTCCAATGAAATGGTATAGTAACCTTATACCAGGTTAATCATAAATTCGTACAAATTTTAAAAATTCGTAATAAAAGAAAGAATGCACGGAAAAATTTTCTGTTTGTGCCAATATGGTCAGAAAGACGGATTTTTTCCCATGTAAAAAAAAAAAAGTCTCCAAAAGTAACCGACAGAGGGCGCTCACACGTCATACTGAGAGGTTTTATTCAAATCACGCAAACAGAAACAGACAATCAAACATATCACAATAACATGATACTATGCATTTATTTTATAGTAACAGATGTTCAACATTACCACCACCACACCGTAATAAATAGGCAAGTGAGGCATGTCACTATGCCATTACAGCGGAGTGTAGCATGTCACCATCGATGGCAGCGATGGTCAGCCGAATGGCATTTTTCAGTTCCACCAGTGTGGTTGGGGACTGAAAAACTTTTGGTTGTGTGGAGATCTTAAGTATCTCCATAACCAAAAATCTACCGGGGTCAACTCTGGTGATCTTGAGGGCCACTGAATCTTACAACTGTGATTTATCACTCGGGTCTTTGGTGAAAGATTCCAACAGGAATGTCTTGACATCGCATGCAATGTCGGGTGGGGCACCATCCTGCATGAAGATGACAACAGGTAACGCATGTCTTTCCTGCAATGCAGGCACAACATGGTCACGCAAAAGCGTGCTGCAGTGACTGTACAGGTTTTCATGCCGGATACAGGACAGGATTCTTGAAAAAAGAAAGGGCCCAGAATAAAAGATGCAATGAAACCACGCCAAACAGTCACATGAGGAGAATGCAGTGGCTAACTCTGGTACTCGCAAGGGTTTGACATAGCCCAAATACGACTGTTTTGCGTACTGACGTCAACATGCAGTGAAAAGTGGGCTTCATTCGTCCACATGACGTTCAGCAACTATTGAGAGTTATGTTCCATTTGTGCCAGCACCCATGTAGCAAACTTTTGTCTTGCATCTGTATCTGCCGGTAATAACTGGTGAAGTCGCTGGATTTTGTACGGATACAGATCCAACATTCCATACAGAATACGTCAAATCGACGCTTCCGGAATCCCATTCTTCTCTCAGCTTTACGAGCACTACTACTCCCCGTTGATGTTTCAGCTGCCATAGCTTTCATGACACTTTGTACCACATGGACACGGTCCGCTCTCAAGGGTCCACTTCGTTGACGATCCTCCAAACTCGCCGTTTCCTCAATAGGTCGTACTAAATTCCGTATCCCATTCAATGAAATAAGGCTTTTTTTGCGCCTTCAGTCCTTTCTCCGTGCGAAACTTTCGCAGTGTAACAGTTGTGGATTCACCATTCTTGTAGAACAATTTAACCACCAACGCCCGATCTGGTAAAGAAAGCATGCTGCCAGCTTCGAATGACGGATCCGTTTCCAGCCAAGTGATTTATAGATAGCCTGATTTCCATAAAATATCTCAGTATGACGGGTGAGCACCCTCTGTCGGTCACTTTTGGTTGGTTCCCCCCACCCCCAGAAAAAAATTTAATGTCTTTCTGACCATATTGCCGCAAACAAAAAATTTTCCTTCTTTTTTTCCGTGCATTCCTTCTTTTATTACGAATTTTTTAACTTTGCACGAATTTATGACGCACCTGGTAAAAGGTTATATGATTCAATTTTTAAAATGCAGGTTTTAAATTCACTGAATATAATTTAATTATTGATAACTAAAAAATATTATATTTATTAGAAACACAGATCAATAGTTCTGTTAAAAATCTCTTAAATATGTCAGTTCACTGCACAGAAAAAAAATTAAAACTGTAAGAAGGAAACCACCGTTATTTATTGTCCTTAACCATATATTGCTGTTGCAAAGCCTTTTAATATGCTTCTATTATTGCTACCTTCAAAATATGAATTATAAAGAATAACATTCCCATTGGAGGAGACGACATACCATATATTGCTTCTTGCCTCTTTACATCTTTCTCTTTTAACTTTTTAAGAACCTGGAAAACAAAAAGTGTTACATGCATTTGCTAAGCACATTACAACAATGCAATACCAACATTTCAAATCTGCCATAAATAAGCCGGCTGCCATAAATATTTACTGTACTTTTTAGTCTATTTTTCACTTTTTTTTTCCAACTAATTTCACTGTACAAAAATAGAGAAGAGAAAATTAGGCAAATAATTTATAATTTCTGAAACATGTGGTTACTGTAAGATCATAACAAATGAAAAGTAGTCAAGGATAAACTGCAGCTAACTACCACAATTTTATTTCTTTAAAAGCAACTTGTGTTCTGATAACAATGCATAGTAATATTAGCATTACATTACGTAATAAGATATCTTTATTTCTGCTTCTCAGATCCCAATCAATCTTATTGTTGTCCACAGCTATCCCCTAGGTCTCAAATCAAAAGTGGTGCTGGAATTATGTCATCTGCTACAGTTCACAAATCATTTTCATGTCACTGTTATCAATATCTTCATCACAGTTGTGTCTGTCTTATCCTGCACAATAGTCATTTATTGTACTGGCTAGGATCTATATCTTGACAGTTGATAAAAATAGAAGCCTGGTAGTTTCCAAGGCTAGGGTTAGGGGAAAGGCATTATTCCAACTCTTGACAGGTCTGGTGACTGTTAAGTTCCAAATCTGGTGGTACCAGTAGCATAGCAGCTGGTCCATTAGATCCATATTCTGAGTAAATCCTTAGTGCAGGGTAGCCCACATAAAGCGACCAATCAAAACTCAGGTTAACAAAGCCAATCCCCATCATGAGCTCTCAGAATCAGCAGTGAAAATCCCAGAAGGCTGGTTCGAGTGGTGGCAATTAAAGATGCCTAAAATAGCAATTAAAGACTGATTTCTTTAAATATTTATTTTATATATCTGAAAAACATACTGAGATTCCTGCAATATCTGCTGTGGTAGGTATTGAAAGAGAATATTATTCGAGCATACTGTATGTTGCTTCAAATAGAGATTTGTGATAATTTTTTAGAACAGTGATTGCTAACTTCTGATTTCTTGAAAAAGAAAAATTAAACTACAGCAGAACTGAAGATCACAAACGCCTAGCTTTACAAACAAATTAGTTGAGTCAAAAACTCCTCGGATGATGAACACTCAATTCAAATATACCGTACTTCCTCATATAACTTTTTTTAATACTAATTTTATTATCAAAAAAATTAAGATGGGAAAATTATGTGAATAACTTAATTCCGGAAGGATGTGGTTACATTAAGAACATGGTAAATGAAAAGTAATCATGGAAAACTACAGCTATTACAATATTATTTCTTAGATTCCAATAAGAATACACATTAATAGTAATTTTACAATGTCTAAGATATGCTTATTTCTGCTCTCCTGCAACTTGAATCTTGCCCGCTCTTATATCTGTCTCTGCTACTCTTTAGGGATCAAATCATCCAAAAATGATTAGAGAAGAATGTGCAGCCAACTCAGCAAAATCGTAGACCTAATGTTGGTTCCTGTTTGCTTCACTGTGATGGGTCAATTCTCATATTTAACTGCTTTAAATATCAACAATTAGAAGGGAAAGGTTTGGCATGACCATCACAGCTAGTTTGCAAGGGCTTGTCTTTGTTAGTAGGATGAAAATAATCACTATGTGGATAAATCCATTCTAAAATTTTGGGGAGCTCAGTCTTTGAATGCACTGTGGAAAGAAAAATGACATGAATATTTTTTAAATTTCAAATCCTGGTGCTAAGAAAGCTAAAGGGGAAAATACACAGGGAAATAGATCATATTTTGCATAAAATAAATAATGTTAATCTTTAGTTCATTAATTTTTTAACTAAAAAAAAACTCATTATAGTCAATAAAAACCCATAATTTTCCAGTTTCAGAAATTTTTAGAATATTCTTAGCATAAATAAACCAGAAAACTAGTACCAGTACCAATATTTGATGGTAGCTACGGAGCATCTTCTTCTATATTAAAATCAAGAATTTTCAATGAAAATGCCATGTCTCACTTTGAAACATTTAATGACAGAGAAAAATACAAGCCACATTGGATGATTTTTTAGTGAGATATAAGCCCAGTGATTCTCAAGCAGAGTCAAATGATGCTTAAAGGAAAAAAAAAAAAAAAAAAAAAGATAAAAGACAATGCCCCTAAATGTAATCACTTGTATTTTTATGGAAGGTAACTTTCCATCCAAAAAAAAAAAAAAAAAAAAAATGTCTTCATCATTTTCATTCATACATCATTTCATTCATACAGGTAGAGTAAAATTAAGTTTTCATTGTTTTATCCATTTAACACTGTGTTTATACATTTAATTTTACATTTAGTGATTTGCTTGGCATTGATTTTTGATTATGAACTTGTGCACAAAGTTCTGCTGTAAACGTTAAATAAACAATTACCTGTGGATCAGAAATAGATAAGTCCATTTTACATTAATTCCTATGGGTGCAGAATATTTTGGTTTATAAACCTTGCAGTTATCGAATGGCTTTCAGGAATGAATTAAATTCATGAAACAAGGTTTTACAGTACACGAAATCCGATTCACTGGCATAAAGGTTTGACTAATAATCTGGTACAAATTCTTATAAAGATATGTGATTAAAATTTCTAAAATCAAATGAAAACTTAAATGTTTGCATCATAAGTGTTTAAGGAATCGAATTTTCCAAACGCATTGCAACTGCTTACTTGCTGTTGAATGCCCCTTTACTGCCCTCAGATAAATAGTGTCATTTTCTCACTACTCCCTCCCAGTCATTTGACAACACCCATGATGAGAAAACTATGCACTAGACAATAATACCACATAATTTATTTGCTATATTAGTTTGATAAGGACTATATGCAATTAGGTTACAACTAGTGACATGACTAATTTGCTATCCTCTCAAATGAATGAAATAATCCATATCGATACGATTCATGCAAATGAAAACAAAAATCTTTCATACTTTTTTATCAACTGTACCGTGCCAAGACTCGGGCTCGTCATCGAGGAGATGAAGCATGGCATCGTCTTCTACATCACTACATCCTTGGCTACCTAAAAGAATTTTGACACGTTATCATATGGAGCTAAAATTAAAGGTCAAACAAAGTTCCTTATAATCATAACGTAATTTCTAAATGGTGCCCCACATAAGATCGCCAAAAAAGGGGGAAAAATAATAAATAAAATAGTACACTAATAATTAAAATAGTTAGCCAATTAAAACTAACATTTAATAAAATGTAAAGAGATAAACAAAAATTTAATAAATTAGGAAACTAGTGGTAAATGATTAAAAATAAAATAAAATATTGGATGTCCTCTTATTTGGGACTCTGGCTGGAATTACAACTTCACTCAAAACTAAAAAGTAATAACTCAACAGAGCTCCAGCTGAATTTAAGCCCTGAATATACAGCATAATGTACTACTTTAAGTAACACCAGAAAAAAAATTCTTTTTGCATCATACCAATTAAAAAAAGTTAAAATCGCTAAAGTGTCACTGATGGGAATAGAAAGAAAACATGGCAGTAGTTTTAACCGAGAATATGTAGGTATGAAAATAAAGAAATCGAATTCTAGCTCTCAAACAGAATGCAAAAGTGAGAAAAAATGTTCCCCTAAATCCAATGGTTAGCTGAGAAAAAGGAACAAGTGACAATTTTTGTTCCCTGAATTTAGTTGCACCATTCCAAAAAGCCCGCAGGTGCTGTTTTCCACAGGAAAACACTAGAACTAGAACGAAAAATTTACCCACTATCAAAACGCATCTGCACTTCCTGGAGAAAAAGCCTTTGATATGTAGGCTTTTCTTTCCTTAACCACTTCATCATTTCTCCTAAGAGTGAGACGGCAAATTGAAAAGTATCATCCAGGCATCAGCAACAAAATGCAGTCATTGGGGTTAAATCTGGCCTGAATCATTAGCCCCAAGAGAGTCTCATCGCTTTATGTTTTCCAACCCTCAAAAAATAAAAAGAGATTTATGACCTAATTTGTTATCCTCTTTCCAGTGAAATGTTGTGTTAGGATCATCATCAAACTACATGCCCTGCTTTGTTGGCCACTGATATACCCAGATCTAACCTTTTCTGATTTTTCCCTATGGGGTTAAACTTGGATAACTGTAGTTTCATTGTAAATTTGATTTATCAAAATAAAGTTACTAACATTGTTCACAGGTGTACTTTTCTCTCTTTTTTTTTTTTTTTTTTTTATTCAATATATAACAGCCTGTACTTAAAAGCATGCTTCATAAATCAGTATTACAACATTCAGGTTCAACTACACTTCCTTATAAAACAGTTACTTACCATCTTCTAGGGATTCCATAGACGCTGAATTCGTTTCATAGATGCTAGAGAAACATACGAAAATGTATTTTTAAAAGTTGATATTTGGTACATGGTATAATTACAGAATTAAAAAGTATGCATAAATGCTTTAACAAAAATCATGAAAGGGACTATCTAGGTTTCAAAACAAAGCTCAAGTTAAATAACAAACAAATGTTGGGGGGAACATTGAATTAAATGACTATAAAAATAATCAAATACAAGAAAATAGTGAAAATAGCAAAGAATTTGTGTTTCTTCTTCAAGGGGTTGGTATATCTAAAAATGGAAAAGAAAAAAAAACTGTTTCTGAACTAAAAATGCAAAATTAAATCAAAAACAAACAGTGTATCCACAAGCCCAACCTATATACTGTAAGAATTTTTAAATATACAATGTATATGCTACTGTTAAAGTTCGAAGGCCATTTATGCGCACATTACCCAGTTAATCTGCAGAATACCTGTTTTATCCTGTTAAAGTGCAGGATTATCAACAAAATAAAAGTTTTCTGCTCTTTACCTATGTAACATGCACATTAACATATTCTGAATCATTAAAATGCAAAAGCTTGCTTCTCTCTTTTCTTTTCTCTCCTCCCACAAAATAAATCCTCTGGTACTGGACAGGACTTTAGCACAAGCACAATGGTGAGCAATGAACATTTTAATAAAGGGCTTGCATTTTATCTAATAAAAACAAAATATCAAATTCGAATTAAGTGCCCTTCTCCTTTTTCCAACAAAAAAATTAAATTAAAAAATTGCTTGTTCATAATTATTAAAATTTTGTTTTAGACCATATTTTGTGTAAATTTAATAGTTTTCTGATTAACAAAATCAGCAATATTTAAAGCCAATGTGCTGCTACTCAGCAAAGCACAAGGTATTTGTCTTTCAAAATTAATCAACAAATTCAGCGACTGAAAGAAAATGCATTGCCACTATGTAAAATTAAGCACTTTTTATCTTAAACACATTAGTATGTTGCCATTCAGCAAAGTTCAAAGTATTTAATTTTTTTTTTTAATTAAATCTGTATGTGAATGATTAACAAAATAAAGGATTGAAATGTAATAAATACAGTTTTTCATCTCTATTGTTATAAATTAGCTGGAACTATGAAATTACGGTTATGAATATCTTTATATATTTTTTATTTCTTTAATAACTATCATAGGTGGCGAGCTGTGTGAAGATGGCTAGTTCAGAAACACTTAAATGGACAGCAACAATTATCAGCAGAAACATAAAACCATATTATATGAGCATTATAT
This sequence comes from Stegodyphus dumicola, assembly GCF_044657685.1. Lineage (NCBI taxonomy): Eukaryota > Metazoa > Arthropoda > Arachnida > Araneae > Eresidae > Stegodyphus > Stegodyphus dumicola. The sequence continues at coordinate 264,675,308 of NC_140769.1, read as the reverse complement.
CTCATGAATGTTCTTTTTTTTAAAAAAAAAACAAAAAAGCTATTCTAAAACAAGCTTACTTTGAGCCACTGTCTTCTACTACCTCTACTTCTTTTTCTTCACATATTACTTTACTGTAAAATGTATAAATATATATACTGAGATTATACAAATAAAAATAGAAATCAGAAATACCAAATGAATTTTTCTGTATTATGAAATATTAAAATAATTACACAAGACACGTAAATGATAAAAAATAAAAACTTAAAAGGAAACCCAAAAAATATTACAAAATAAGCAATTTGATGAAAGATTCAATTTAACATAAGCATACAAAGAAACATTCCACAATTAAATTTGCATGCAGAAAAATCACAGCAAAGGATGCTTACACTTAGCTATAAGCACAGAACTGAACAAAGCAAGGCCTGCTATAGAAGCCAATGCAATCTGATTTAAAGGGCACTTAGCTATTTTCATAATCTATGTAGAATTTATTTAATGACTTTACTTGACAAACATACAAAAAAAAAGCAACCTTTTTGGGAAAAAAGGTCTGAAAAATTTGGTACTGTTCTATTATTATGACCACATTTAGATATCGAGATAAGCTGACCCATCTGACAAAAAATTTTAAATATGAAAATGATGGCCAAGATATTTACAATATGGTTAAGTTAAAGTAAAATGCAAGTGAAAAAAAATAAAATAACAGATAAAAAAAAATAAAATAACAGATATTCATACAATCAAACAAGTGACTGTTAAATATTTAAAATTTTTATTCTCGTTGCCAATTTCAAAAGGCAATTTTTTTTTTCTTTTCTTTTACAAAGTAAACACTGTAAGGATTTTAAAAGGAAATATTGGCAACTTCTTATGGACTGGTCTCTTGGGAAGTTTAGCGAAACATTAGCCGACAACTCTGGTCCTGAAAACAGAACAGCAACGAAATGTTTTTCCTCCTGATCTATGTTCAATTGCAGTCAAAACCTACACCAAACTAGGGTTCCTTTTTAGCATAATTTTAAATAGTTGACTAAAATCCAAACCAAATTACTTGACAACTTAATCCCGAACTTTATGTCACATTAGATGTTTTTAAAATTTATTTTGATCTTATTTGAAGACCATTTGGGGACTTTATGTCACTTAAAAAAAATATCATATTAACTGAACTGTTGATCATAATAAGCAATGCATTTTTCACATTTTTGTACACAAATAAGCAGGAATTTTCCTAATTTGACAACAATACCTGAATGGCAACATCAACCACAATCTCATTAAGTTGAGTCTACTGTATTAATGTTTATTGAGGAAAAGAGACTTCATAAGTATTTATAATGCTTGCTCATTGAAGAAGAAAGACACCTTGAAACAGTGTTTATTAGTGCTTGCTTGAAGATGAAACACTTCTTGAAAAATTGCACTAATGCTTGCTCCCCTGATGAAAAGGAACTATTTAGAAAAGCATTTACAATGCTTGAATAAAAAATAAAGGCTCCTTGAAGAACTGCATATTGAGACTTGGGAAATTACAAAAATCAATTATATAGCCAGCTCTATCACCTGAGTTAGTACCTAGGTCTAAACTACAAATAATATTACCTGGTAATCTTAATCATTTGGCCACTGGTGGGGCAATTGCCAAGCATAAGAGAATGATATTTATAAACTGCCTATCAACAAATACAGCAACAAAAATACAGCACATCTTTCATCTGTCAGCTCCAAACTCTATAAATGAAAGGGACAAAACTAAAATCATCAATAAACTCCGCCATAAAAGTGACTTTAAAATAAGCTACTTGAAATGGCAACAAATGGAGATGAACTTGGTCGAGGCATTCATTCAGATTAAAGCCGATGAAACAAACGAGCCCATAATGTTTTAGTAGAGATTTAGCATGTAAACCTAGATTAATTAATTTTTATTTTTAATTCTTATTTCTAACTCCAGAAATAATGCATCTACAGGTGCATGCAACTGCATTCAGGAACTACTGATTAAACACTTAATTTCAATAATAAAACTGTGTTTAGCGTCCCAAAAAACAACACTGATGTGAAAGGCAATGCACATCGACATGCAGTGTAACACACAGATTGGACTTACTTAACTCCCAGTTTAGTGGCCACTCTGCGCCACTGAGAATACCCACTGGGAGTGTAGTTTTTACGAGGAGTGCTGTGGGACAAAGAAAATATTTCACTTCATGATGTTCCTCATGCATTATTTTATGACGGATGCTCAAATATAAACAGGAATTTGATACCTAAACTTTACTTACTAAACAATTTAAACACATTTTTTCTATGTACTTGTCTACCATTGCAATACACTACACTCCTTTGGTGGTGACGATGTTTCTTAATTCCAAAAGAATAAAAGTCTTTTGATTACATGATGGCCATTTATTATAAAGAGCAGACAAACAGCAAAACTCCCAACTAGTACAAGCCGGACTACCTTATTTACTGACAACTGGAGAGTTGGAAAATTTGAATTGCATCAGAATACGGTAACAAATGTAGTTAAGGTCATAATTAAGTACTAAGTTTTGCAAATATGTTATTGCTGTGTCTAAATATTTTAAGAATAACTTTGTTATAGTACAATGCATTTTATTTCATCAGTGGCGTAACTTTGTTTAGAACAGATCAAATCCACATCACCTGATTCGATGAAATTTGCACAAAAGAATCGAGATATAAGCAGAATATTTAACTGAGGTACAAAATTATTCTTGCACAGCACCATTATATGTGAATTTCTCTCTTCTTAATTAATGACTTTTCCTTATAATTCTAAATTTATGGTGATCTTTAAATAGTGCTTCAACTCTACCAATACTCATTTTAAATTCCTTCAAGATTTAAAAGAGTGTTACATTTCATATTTATAAATCTCTTCCATGCATTTAAAAATTATCATGCACAAAAAAAGTTATTTCTAAACAGTCTATTAACTAATACAGCTACAAAAGTAATATGTCCTGGGTAAAATAATTCTTATAATATCCAAATTCTGCAAATGAATGAGGCAAAGCTAGAATCAATAAACCCTAGCATAAAAGTAGCCAGAAAAACTAGCAAACACGTTTGCTAATTAGCTATTAATGACCTGAATTAGAACGTGGATTACAGTCAGGTCAACTTCATTGATAAAGTCAAAGCGGAGATCATTCATTTTCAACCATCATCAGTCTCCTTTAAAAGATTTGCACCAATAATACATTCTAAATTAGAGGTTCTCACACTTTTAAATTGTATACCTCATAAATAAGAATCAAAAATAAATGTGCCATCACATACCAATATAAGTACCAAAAAGGGGCAACATTTTACATTCATTTAAATATTTTGGGCAAAAACTGTACCACTAAAAATAATGTAATGTACCATTAAAGGTACCAAATTTAAACTAAAACTAAATGTTTGATCATGTACCAATATATGTACCAAAAAGGACATCATTCAGCATTCCTTTATATATTTTGTGTAAAAATTATGAAGCCAAAAAATAATATAATGTACCATTACAGGTGCCAAATAAAAATCAAATATATCTATATACCATCATGTACCAATACCTGTACCAAAAGCAGCACTTTATATTTGTGTAAAAAGGGTACCAACTCTAATAATGTGATGTATCATAAAAATATATCTACCATAGCTTGAAACACTTTTATTAGACCAACAGACAGTCACACTAAATTTATTTTTAAGTTCCAAATATATTAGAGATGAAATGGAATTTTCATATCAAAAATCTAATGAAAATATGCTGGAAAAAATTGTTGTGAACCTTCAACTCCAATACAATTATTACAACTAACAGGGGTTACAGAATGAAAAACTACAGCTAATTTTGTCAAGTCCTAACATGCAAGTATTTTCTGCTGCGATTATGTTAAGCTCTTTTTACAAGAATGCAGCATAGTAATTCCTGTTTATATTGGAATGTCCTTCATAAAATACATGTGGCACAGTTTAGTTTTCAATTTTTTTATATAAAGATATAGTAAAATATCAAAACATTTTCTATGATCAAATGAGCTTTGAGCTTACCTTGAAGAGGAGGATGACATTTTAGGAGAATCTGTTGCTGTTGTAACCTGAGAAAAGCGAAAAGAAAAAATAAGTTTAACAGGAAACAGTAAACTAACTTTCAGTGAAGAATTTTTTAGAAAAATATGCCTCAGCTAGAAAGTAGGCATGATATCTCTCAATTTTTCACACTTCAAGATCCCAATTGACCAAGAAATAGAAAAACCGGGAGGTTTGGAGAAGATTTTATGCTAGACAGTCATTTCAAAAGAACTTCAAACAAACGTAAACATTACAATGCATGATGCAAATTACTGAGCTATTTATAATATGATTCTGAAGTAATATATTAATATTTAATTAGGTATTCTGAACTGAATGCTCTTTGGTTTATTCCTTTTTGTAATTTTCTTACACTTTTATTCTGAGAAAAATCCCAAGTAGGGAGGGAGAGCTTTTATCTGTCAAAATACTTTTAAACAGAAAACAAAATTAATTCACATGCATACTGTTATGTGGATAAATTTTGTAAAATATGAAGGGTGTCCCAACAAAAGCACTAAATTTAATATGATCAGTAAAAATACTCTATTTTTAGAAAATGAAAGTATTTTTTATATATTTAAAACAGGTAAATGTTCCAACTTAGAATGAAAAATACTGTTTTATGTATGTTCTCCATGATTTGCTCTGCAGCACCACAGCCGTTTGGTGAAATTTATAATTACTTTTCCATTTATCTGCCTATTGAGACAGCTAATGACACAATTTTCTATTTAAGTTCTTCTGTTGTTAGTCTTTCTAGGATATCTAGGATTCTAAGTTGCAAATTTGAGGGATTTGAACAAAACTGTAACATGCAACAGTGATATTTCTGACAAACCAGCTTGACTCCACGCATGGTAATGTAATGCCTGCAATCAAATCCGAGTCCTCAATTTTTTTTTTTTTTTTTTTTAAATTTGCAAACTGTTGTTTCATTAGGTTCATTTTAATGTCCAAAGACTGGACAAAGCTCCCTAACAGTTTATGCATAACAGTCATGATTCTTGTAATGAGTTTTCACAATCAAAACTTGCTTTCCTTTGCATAAATCTCCTGTTGATTAAGCTGCAATGAAGCTGTGAATTTAGCTGATAGTGATAAAATGCCAGAGACTATCTGAACGCCACACTCAGGGCTAATGCAATCAACCACATTTTAACCCTTTGCGGCACAGTGTGTCCAGTCTGGACACATCTAAAAATTTCCTTCTGTACGCACAGAAAAATTAATTGAAAAAGGATTTATAGGTTACTATAGGTTACACTCTGAACCTTCTTTATTTATAGTAGATGGCAGTTCAACACAAACCAGTCCATATATTTTAGCCATGTTTAGTTTTTTAAGCCCCTCATTTTTCAAAGAAATCTTCCAGATTTTCTTTAGGGTATAAAAGGAATTGTTTGAAAAGAAATTTCTATGTTACTTTTTTGGCTGTATGCTAATCTCCTTATTTTATATTAGTTTTAAATTTTTACCTTGAAATCTTGCCTAAAATCAAACGATGAACCCTAGAAGTACCCAGGACAACTGAGAGTTTGTATTCTTTGTTTCTCCGCATCTCATCGGTCAGTTCATTGACAACAATGCTCATTTCAGCACTCTTTTTGAAGCTCTATTCAATCAGTGTGCCAACTTTGGTCACCCGCCCCCACAGAATTAAACATAAGTGCTATCTTCACAAAATTTTAATTGTGTATTCCTCTGGGCATAATTAGACTGCCTACCTTTTTTTTTATCAAAATTCCAACTTTAAAAGGTAGCGTGCTGGAAAGGGTTAAATTAACTAGCTGCATTAATAGATTTTCTGGTGCATTATTCAAGTTTGTTTTTAATGGTTATACATCATCAAAACTTAGAATTTAAATAAATAAAATCTTTGCAACAAATAACACATAATTGAAAGGTATTCATGGGTCACATAAAACTGCTTTAAGATTCATATATAGGCCATGAGTATGAGATCACTAAACTAACTTTTTGTAACAGGATGAATCTTTATGACTAGCCCTGCATATTATTTATATATAAAGAAATGATTATATATCATCTACACTATATGAAACTTAAAAGTGGAAAAGGCTCATGTATTATGAATATAAACTTACATTTGTACGGCTAGGTTCGGCAACAGATGACCTTTTTTCTTTGCTCTGCTGCGGACATTTACCTACAACATAATTAGTTTATATGAATATATTTTATCTAATTTAAGTATAAAAGTTTTAACTTTTTTTTTTTTTTTTTAATAATTTGCATAATAGCATGGTGAAAAAAAAAGGTACTTTTGGATTGTCCGCTCTCACCCCTACCCCCAAAAAATCCACCAATTCATTGGTGATTTTGTGCAATGACAAAAAAAAAAATTGTCTGGCTATCTTTACAACTTACAGATACTTCATAAATAATAAGAAGAAAGTTTTTCACAATAGACAAAAAATTTTTTTGGAGGACTGTATGGCCGTTTTTACATTTTTGCAGCCTGTGTTACTTTTCAACTATGGCCTTCTCACAAGTTTTCACAATATTAACACTTAATAATAATTCCTATGCCTATATACATTCAAATTATATATCATCATATATTCAGGTTTTGATGTTTTGGATTATTACCCCTTGAGACGTTGACCTGGAATATAAAAATATCAATAATCTATAATGTATTATAAATTTTAATATGACTGGTATATTCACTTATAATTAATTAACTATAAAACATTTTCAAAAAGTATGATCTTTAATTTTTATTCACAATTTTAAAATGTAACAGGTTCTTTTATATGATTTTAGCATCTTCCGCAGATTAATCTACTTCTACTAAATTATCAATTTAAGTTTTTGATATATATATATATATATATACTATTTAAACCATTCAATCAGAAGGTAGAGTTTTTAAAATAAACATCAAATTCTGGAAAATACTCATTCTAAAAAAGGAACTTGCGAAAAATATTATTCCTTTAGATTTTAAAATAAAATTATGGAATTTAAAATTACAATGAACTGAAAATAGTATTTAATTATTTATTATTATGTATAATAATATAACTTCTAAATTATATTAATTGGTGCTTACATATTATCCCCTTGACAGCGAAAGTCGGCTACCATCGAACCATGAAATTTGGAGAAGATCCCCCCAAAGTTGTGCTAATTATTAATGTGGAATTCTGAAGAACAGTATTCGACCACATTCATTTTTTCACTTCGTATGAAGATTTTCAGCTATTTCTAATATTTTGTTCAGCCCTCTGACTTCACCAAAATCTTGTTTTATTTATTTGATAATGACAAAGCCCACAAGGGCTATTTGCCTAAGGGAACAGATTCCTTCACGGAGGCCTTTCTAATGGAAACTGGATCCTATACACATTACACATGGGGAAACCACAAAAATACCCATGCAACCAGCCCATTTGCCTCGAGCCTCAGACCGAACTAGCAGTATTCACCGACTTTACCACTCGGCTGCTGGTGGGCCATCTCTGTTTAGAATACTATAGGTACAAACTTCCTGCAAGTCACTGCTCTACTCTGTAATTATTCTGCTGGTCATATTTGGCTTATCATATCCTGTCCATTAATACACACTTTTTTTTTTTTTTTTGTAGTAGGATCCTGTAACTGTGGATATGAATGAAAATAATCCACTGTTTGCTGTTCTGCAGAACAACTCAGGTGTCCCAATTTTTAATCATTTTCTTCAAAATGAAAAAAAAAAAAAAAAAAAAAAAAAACAGCAATAACAGTTACCTTATAGCCTTGTCCATCAAAAGAAAAAGTAGATGATCAAGAATCTATCACAGTTACACCAGACAATAGTGCAAATGTTATGAGTGTGTGTTATGTTGTAACTCTTATCCATAATTGAAATAAATCACATTGTTTAGTGGTAGTTTTAGTTAACAGGATATTACATAAATACCCATTACTTAAATCTGTAGGGCAACTATTCTTTTTAAAAATAGAACTTATGGAATATTTAAATATATAAAGAGAGGAGTGAAGAATGACTCACTAACAGGCCTTAATTTGGTTTTATTTAGTTACGGCAAAGCTATCTGCCTACGGGATGCCTTCGTGGATAACGTTCTAAGGGAAAGTGGCTCGTATACACATCACAGACGGAAAAAAAAAACCATGAAAACGCCCATGCAGCCAGCCTGTTTGCCAGGATTTTGAACCCTGGACTGAATACCAGTGTGAACGAATTTAGCTCATAACCACTGGTAGGCCTGGTCATTAACAAAAGAGAGGGGGAGGAGAACTATGAGTGCGATAACATTATGAAATATGAGAAAATTTTATTTATAGGTTACTATTTAAAATATGAAACTGCTGTTATCTGAAAAAAACTGAACGGCAACATATTTTTTTTTAATTTTACCGACCTTCCAGGAAAAATTTCCCTGAGCTTTTTGAAAAAAATTTTATATTTTCCTTGACCATTTTTCCTTTTAACTTCATACAGTTTTCCAGGTATATAGGAAATTTATTAGCAAATATTTATGTTACATGAGTAAAAAAGGTTTATTTTTAACTAAAGAAAAAGAAGCCTTTTTCTTAGAAAGGAATAATTTCAAATAAAATATGCTAATCATTGCTAATTAATTAACAGTCATTAACTAGATTGCTAAAAACTGAATCTAAAATCTGAAATAGGACATTATTCATAAATTTAAATTTAAACTCATATAACAAAGAGAACAACATGCATTTTTAGCAGTTTGATAAGTATCTTTAAAATATTGCTAAACAGAAAATTAACACAAAAAATGTTATTTTTCATGCATAAAAATTACAGATGCATATTACATAACCATGCATATTTAAAAGTTGTTAATGCACTTTTCCATTACAACATATATGTACATATATTGGACAACAGTAATTTCCAGGAAATAAATATTAAGTACATCAAGATATTTATTTCTAAAATTTCATGCTAATGCTATATATAAATGTTATAGAAGCAACTGAAACATACAAGAGAAAGACCCAAAACAGCAGCAACAACATAAAATAGCAGACAACAAAACAGAAATGTTAATTATATAGTAACTGAAGATATATATTTTTTAATTATACAGTAAATTTTAATTATATAGTAATCACAAATACAACGCTTTGCTGAGAAGTAATGCTTCAAGCATAAATTCATAGAAAAAGAAAAGCACCACTTGATAAAAAATTCATACACTTGCAGTAAATACAGGATGCATCGTAAATTTGTGTAAACTTTATAAACTCATAATAAAAGATGCTCAAAAAAAGTAGCCAAAAGAGGGCCCTTAGATGTCATACTGAGATATTTTATACAAATCAGTAAAACACAAACAAACAACAAAACAGATAATAATAGCATGATACTGTGCATTTACTTTAAAATAAAAGATGTTCAACATGACTACCTGCATAAGAAATCAAGCAGGTAAGGCATGCCACTACAGCTATTACATCCAAGTTCAGCATGTCAGCATCAATGACACCAACAGTCTGTCGAATGGCATCTTTCGTTCCCCCAAAGTGGCTGGTGAGCTGCAGTACACAAAAGACCTTAAGGATTTCCACAACCAAAAATCTGCCAGGGTCAAGTCTGATGATCGTGATGACCACTTGTAAGCTTGACTTATGACTCATTCTTCAGTGAAAGTTTCCAACAGGGATATCTTGGCTTCATGTGCAACATAGGGTGGGTCACCATCCTGCATGAAACTGACAGCAGGTAATGCATGTCTTTCCCACAATGCAGGCATAACATGGGCATGCAAAAGCATAACATACCATTCTGCAGTGACTGTACAAGTTTTCCAGCTGGATACAGGACAGTGCTCTTAAAAAAACGAAAAGGCCCAGAATGAAAGATGCTGTGAAACCACATCGAACAGTCACATAAGGAAAACGCATTGACTTGCTCAAGCAGTCACAAGGGCTCGAAGTCTCCCAGATACGAATGTTATTGACATCACCATGCACTGAAAAGTGTACTTCATCTGTCCACATGATGTTCAGCAGTCACTGCATGTCATGTTTATTTGTGACAGTGACCATGTAACAAAGTTTCGTCTTTTTATCTGTACCTGCCAGTAATAACTGGTAAAGTGCCTATACTTTGTGCCGATACAGATTCAAGATTAGGTGCAGAATATGTCGGATCAACAATTCAGGAATCCACGTCATCCTTGCAGCTTCACAAGCACTGCTACTCCCCACTGACCAATTCTTTCATGACCATTTGTACAACATGGATGTGATCCATGCTCAGAGATGATCTGCTACTTTGTGAATCATTCTTAAAACTCTCATACTCAAAACATGATGCTAAATTCAGTAATCCATTCGATGAATTGTGCCTTCAGTCTTTTTTTGTGTGAAAGTTTTGCAATGCAATACTTGTGGATTCACTATTTATTCTTGTAGAAACGTTTAACCATGTGGTAATTATAGTATGCTTCCAGTATCTAACGATGAATCCATTTCCAGCCTGGTGTTTTACTGCAAGCCTGATTTGCATAAAATGTCTCAGTACAACATGTGAACACCCTCTTTCTGTTACTTTTGGAATCACTTTCTTTAGCACATGGAAAAAATATTCAGTGTACTTTTGATCATATTTGTGCAAACCGAAATTTTTTCAGAGCATTAATTCTTTCATTATGTAATTATGAAGTTTGCATAAATTTATGACAAACCTGTATAATACTTTGAAATAAATTCTTATAGCAAAGAAAAGCGACACTTTGACCCTAAATTCTTATAGCGAAGAAAAAAAGTTATGTTTTGAACATAAATTCTTATAGCAAAGAAAAATAATACTTTGATTTTAAATTCGTTTAGCCAAAAAAACTTTGCCAATAAATGTTTTACAGAAAAAAAAAAAAAAAAAAAGAAGGATATGTTTTGATCATAAATTATGTAATACAGAAAAGTTATGCTTTGACCATAAATTCTTATAGTCAAGAAAAGTTAATGTTTTGACCAAAAATTCATACAGTAAAGAAAAGTAATGTTTTATTTTCATAATCAGAAATATTTCATTAAAACCAAAAATACATTTACGTACCTACAGGAACAGAAGTGGAATTTATACATATTATAGGCTGCACTCCTAGGAGATGGCGATAGCGTGAAGGATAGCGAATGCTTCCTGAAACATTAGTGAAACAGTAAGCATATTATCTGTTTATTTTGTGATACCTGAAATAGGCTTAGTTAGTTCCTTGAAACCTAGATTTAGAACTGCTTATAGTATATTTATACATACTTTAGTCTTCAGTAGAAATCTAAAAATGATCTTGGTAAATTTCTTAATTTTTTTAACCATACATAAAATTTATATTTTGCATTATGCGGCTCTTTTAAAAGTGAAATCATCAACTCATATTCCATGCCAAAAACATACAAATTCCATTTAAATTAGCTGAAGATGCAAAATGAAAGAAAGAAACAAAGTGACTACGAAATAATTTTCTGTTTAAATTTTTATAAATATTTTACAAGACATGATGACAAGAAATGAACAAGTCCAAGAGACACATCTAAACAAAGCTTACAAAACAAAATAACAAAAAGTGTTTTAACTCCAAAATCACAGAAGCCAACCTTGAAAAATGAAACACTGGAAGTTTCTGAGAGGTTTTATGCTGCACGGAAATGTAATTTTGAAAGATCTCTACATTAATTTAAATTCACTTTATATTACATTATTCAGGTTACTGAGCTTTTTACTGAGTTTCTGATGTAAGTGAAACATAAGTTTTTAATGGGTACTTTCCTTGAGGTTTACAAAACAAATGAACAGGGTATGTCAACTTATGACATGAGTAGAAGAAAACATAAGATGGATAACAGGTGATTAATTTAACTGGTATAAACCGCTGTGTTATATTGGTAGCAACAATTCCAGGTGATACTTCACATAAATGCTATTCAGGATATTCTGCTAGACTTCTACTCCCATTCTTGTCTTTGAAGCTGTATTCCATCCAGAAAATCCCATATTTCACTTTTACACCCAAAATATCCCAAGTAAGGAGGAAGACTTTTCTTACTATTGTAGGGTTAAACTTAGTAATGTGCTGTATATTGACAAAAAAATAAAATTGGATTTATTTTGTGCTTAATCTAATCTACAGCCATATGTCTTAATTCTGACTGCAACAACATTGGAATTCTAAAAATCACTCAATTAGAATGGGAGATAAAGGCAATTTCATTCCAGGTGGGGTTTGATGATAATTTTTATCGCAAAGTAGCGACTTTCTGGAAAGTATGCAAGAAGACAGTTTTGAAACACTATAACCAATTTTTTCAGAGCCCATACCACAGTGCATAAGTAAGAGTCAGAGAACTAAGGAGCTGAGTTGCGATTCCAATGTAAGATTTAACGGTTAGTTGAGTAACAAATTAAGAGTTTCACCCAAGAGTGATTCAAGGAATACGATTTATTTCATATGCTAAGGAGGAACTGCTTCACATCCACATTCCCCTTGAGTAATTTTCTGCTAGTTACTGTAGTGTGCATGCTACTTATTGCCCTTATTTTTCTATGTATGTATATGATGAACTGATTAATAATAGCCCCAACGAAAAATTGATTTTTGTGTGTATATAATGAAAAAACAAGAGTTTTCTGGTATGCAGAACAGGAAAATAAAAAGTATCGGTGCTGACAAATAAAGATGCCAATAATAGCCCCAATGAAAAACTGATTTTTAAAGTAATTAATACGAACACTGAATCACATTAATTATAGTTGGTTTTAAAATTTGCTCAGCATTTGGGCTATTATAATATACTTTTATTAATACTGATAAATGCTTTATTTTACATTTTGAAATTTCCTCCATTCCCTTCTTAGGCACCATTCCTTTTTCAGAATCAACTCAGTTGGCTGTATTTTGATCTATCACTTCGCAGACAGCTGATTTCTATTGAATTTTTGTAAGTTGTTATAAACTGGTTTCAAAATGCTAAGCAAAAAAAATTTGTTTTTTGAAAAGTTGAAGCCAAAATTATAAAATTCATCTAGACACGAGAAAATGTTTAGTTAAGTTCATCCCTTCAAGATTTTCATTGGATTACATCCAGATGCATATCCAGCTACATAATATTTACAAAAACTCACAGCTTAAGCATATTAAGTAAGGATAGTTATTTTTTTCTGGTATCTGATGTTTTCAACTAAAACAAAATTACTTACTTTTTCCTTAAAATTATTCACTGTATTTGACTCATGCTGATAATGTAATTGATTATGGATGGCTTTTATTTTACTAAATACTATGGCAGTCACTCACTCTAGTTTCATATATTCCATCAGAAGCTTTATAAAATCAGTACCTAACTATTTAAAATTAATTTTATACTAAAAGAATTTCAAATGCTTAACTGTCTGGAAAGGTCGAGAATACCTAAGCTATTTGCACAACTTAAAAAACAAATAAAATGAAAAAAAAAAAAAAAAAAGCTTTCAGAATACACAGTAATCAAGACCAGTACAAAATACACACATAGTTGCCAATCTTGAAGCATGAAAAACCGGGAGACTTTTGCACTGTGTAGTGACATAATTTCAAGAGGACCCCAAACTGATGAATTTGACTTGAAATTCTGTCATAATACATAATTCAGATTAAAAGATAATGGTTCTGAGGAAATATATATTAAGTTTAATAGTATTTTATTTATTGCTCTAAATTTTAATTTCATTCAATTTTATAATTTCCTCAAAATTTTACACATAAAAAATTCAAACAGAAGAGAAAAGATTTTATTTATAAAGCATTTTTAAGCATGAAAATGCTATAGAAAGAACGAATAGAAAATGAAAAATGAATAGAAAGAAAAGAAATAGAAATTAATCAGCAAAATTTTGTTTAACATCACTCAAAACAAAAAATAATTTTGAAATATTTTTAATTTTATCGAGAGACAGAAAGGTTAGCTTTCCCACCCCCCAGTGAACTAGTCATCAAAATTTTCATCATAACATTTCCTTTTATTTCAACATATAGTCATCATTAATCCTTAAAAAACCAAGTCTGAAAAGTTCAAATTAAGAAAAGTAAGAAGCGATCGATTTTGAAATTTTTTATGAACCAAGAAGCATGTTGTAAAACCTCAAGAAGTTGCATTAAATTGTCAGAAGTTCCAAAATACACAAGACACATATAAAAGAATGATACGGTTCGAAAAGTTGATGGTAGATTTATTTCTCATTTACACACACAATTCAAGCCATCAGTAGGTATAGGTAGACAATAGAATTTCGACATTAATCCTACAGATATAATTCCAACATATTAACTGTGCATCTGTGCCCCAGTTTTGACACAGATTACCCATAAACACGGAACTGAAAGTCTCCCACTAGAGATGGGCAAAACCATTCTTTTATGGGATTGGATCAGAATCATTCATTCAATAAACTTAATCATTTCTCTTTTATGGCTCATAATTCATTTATAACAACCTAGATGAAAAGCATCGGGAACAAGAAGCAAATCAAAAGCAGAAAGAATTGAATAAGCAATGGGCTTAGAAACAATAAACTAAATTGGAACAAAGAGCGAAAAGAATCAACTCAATTAAATATTAACTTCCTGAACTGATTTCTTTCAACTGTAGTTTTAAGATTCTCCAAAACTTCTTTTATACATAAAACTAACAATAAGATTCTAGAATAAAAAATTTCCAAATGTTAAGAAATGATATAAATTAACTTCACTTTTAACATGGGAGAACTTTTTTCCCTAAAATGGAAATTGAACTTTTCTGACATGATTCCAGCAAGAGCTCCTGTGGTGAAATCAAAAATAGCTTTCCTTATTTTCACAAATTTGTATATTTGTTTGCATGGTACAATGAATCACTTCATAAAGGTACAGCACATGTTTACTGAAGGGCTGCAAGAACAATTTTAGCATCATAACAGGAGATGGCTTTTCACCCATTTTGAATTATAAGAGATTTGTGTTGTGACTAGAGGTTCATTTCTGGATATACAGAGATACTAGTAGTTACCACAAACAAATTCCAATTTTGAGGATCATGTTCGACAACGGAACAGAGCCTTCATATTTTCACAAAAATGAAATTGTGTACCACAGTTTTTTTCCACAGCTCTGGATCTGATATGCAGCATATGAAGAAGATAACATCCTTTTTAGTTTGCATCATCTGCCAGATCTTATGTCCTGAGAACTTTCTTGTTCTCAAGAGTGTGTCAATGATAACTAACCACCATTACCCATAATTCATCCATTCCCATTACCTCTCCAGAGTGATTCAGCATAACTGCAGAGGAACAACTCAGATGTGAGGCATCCATAAGAGAAGAGCTCTGTAGACAACATTATGATGAGTCCGTAAATCACTCAGTCATATTTCTACGTTCCAGGGTGCACCACCAGGAGGTGGATCTACACTGCACTAAAACTATCGCAAATATAGAATTGTCAGCTGGCATAATCTTTCAGACTTTGGAGATCATGGTTTTAAATTCTTAGCAAAAGCAAAAGATAAATAGTCTCAGAATACCCACTTAACTCAAATGCCATGCAAATAAACAAAATCAAACCAAATGCATTCACAAGCTCAACCCCATATAACTAATTTTATAATAAATTTTTAGGGAAAGCTAATTTCAATATACATGCATACACATGCTTTAAAAAAAGGGGGGAAACCATGCAAACACAGATGTGACTGGGATGCATTTACCTCATGGTATGACAAACTTACCTGAAGGCGTAAGCAACGAAGAATTCATGTCCTGAGGAGGCTGAACCTGAAAAATTTGGATTTATTGTATATATACAAGTGTCTAGGATAAAAAATAAATAAACAAAAATTCTAACTTTAATTTCTAACAGTCATTAGATTCTCTGTTTTATATTAGATATCCCCCTTTCTATTCTAAAAACAGTAACTGCTTATAATAAACCTCTCAAAACTGCATTATTTCAAAATTAATCACTGTCATACTAGCCAATCAAATTAACAGCTCAACAAAAATAAAAATCCCCCTGAATTGAGCTTTGACCTTGAATATGTTGCATTTGCTGTCTGCTTCTTTTGCTATCTAGACCCCTCCTGGTTCTCGTTTAGCCACATTGCAAAACTGAAACTCTTCCATGAGCTTAAAAGAAAACTGCCTATAGAGAAATACAGAACAAAAATTGCATAGGATAACAGCAGAGATAGCAGATGATGCTTGCCAAATGAACATTGCATTACATGACATTTTACAAATTCACATGTAAATGTGCTTCTTGAATGACACTTCTTTAATTTCTTCATTTCTAATGATTATTTCTTCTTTACTCTCACTCAAAGCATTTTTTTTTTTTTTTTTTTTTTGTTTCGAACACTGATTTAATTTACGTAACTAAAAGAATTTATTTTCAGATCAAGCTGTTTCAAAATACACGTAAATTGTTAAAAAAGGCTCAGAGTCCAAATGGTATACAATGTAAGATGTCCTTGTGACCAACTATAAGGCATACATCAGGCCACAGATTGAATACGAATGCAAAGCCTTTTCCACAGCTAGTGAAGTCGTAAAAAAGAAAAAAAGAAACTTGACTCTGTTCAAAAGTGTCTATGAATAATCTGTGGTGCTGCAAAATTCACTTCAATTCCCTCCATTGGCTGTCAAGCACAAATAGAACCTCTTGAAAGTTATTGAGACAAGGTAATAATGAACTTCTGACAATGCTATGCACCTACGAACAGACTCAAGTATCTGAATACACCACTAGCCAAGGCTCAGGCCCCTTTTCAAGAATATAACCAAGAAGCAGGCCAACGTGCTCATTTTAGAAGACCCACGATCAACCATGAAACATCTGATATACCGTTTTCAATCTCTCTCCCACAGACGAACGAAAGGCAGATGTCTGTCCATATATCCTTAAAGCAGTTGCACTAAAATGATCACTACAAAATATCCCGGGCCCAAATAGATTCACGTATACACGGATGGGTCAGCTATACGTGACAACCGCTATAAGTGAGCCACTCTTACTCCCTCCTCATCAAAGGAGCTTTCCTGTAGGCAAATCAATGAATGACAAACTTCAACGGGGAGGTAATGGTTATGCACGAGGCAGAAAATGCCCTTTACCACCTTAACATCAAACAAAAAGTAGTCTTCCTCTCGGACTCAATAGCTGCAATAAAAGCAATCGTCAAGACAGAATCTCCTGATGAATAACTTGCAGCCCAGCCTCGGGAAAGATCACTCAAACTACAAGCAACAACAGATATTCAGTGGATCCCAGGGCACTACGACAGCACAGGAAATAAACAGGCAGACAGACTCGCAAAGGAAGGATGCTCTATGCCTCAGCCAATGCACCCCCTAAGATATAGAATTATATGCAGCAAAATTACATCGACAGTCAACAACACCATGGATGAGACACGTGGAGAGTAGCTGCTGTTGGTAAAACAAGGGAACTGATAATAACAAGATCCATCCCCAATAATCTATCTGCTCTGAGACACTGCTATGGCTATCTTCATCTTCAGATTAACCCCAGGCCACAATTACCTCCAGAGCCATCTCCATAAAATCAGCATTGTCAGCTCCCCCATATGCCCCCTACGAAATTCAGGAGAAGGGAACACTGATTATCTTTGCACCTGCAATGCTCTGGAAGTAGTAACTCGAGAAGACAATGAAAGGATGGTCACAGCTATACTGAATGACACTGCATTAAAAGGCTGACCTGTCAAAGATGGGCATTGGTTGAAGAAGGTACCTTGTTCATAGTATTTTTCTACAAATTATAAGATGGACCACTCCTTCTTCCTCTGCTTTGCAATTGTCCTCAGATTAACCATGACTTTGAGTAAAGCATGAATGGCATCCTCCATATTAGCTCAGTAAATTGTAACCTGACCATAATTTCTATTATTAAATAATGAAAAATTAATATGTATGTATGTTCCTCGTACTGTGGAAAATGGACATTAACTAAAACCACTAAATTTTGAATACACATAAGTCCTTCGCTGGAGCATGGGCATCTCAAACATGAATTCTGATTTTTTTATTTATTTTGTATAAATTTAATGACTTTTTGATTTAAAAAGCAAGCAGTGACAGAACTGCTAAAAATAAAACATTTTTATCTGTGGCACACCAGACTGCTACCATCTAACAAAATGTAAAATATTTATCTTAATTTTAAACAACAAATTCACTTATTTAAAAGCAATGTGCTGCCACTACATGAAATAAAATACTTTATCTTACACATATCAGTATGTTGGCATTTGGCAGAGAAAGATATTTAACATTTAAAATGAATCTGTACATTATTAAGTAATAGTCTATTATTGAGTAATAAACTGATTTTAAAGCAATCAACATTATTCTTAAGAATATTGTTTCTGCTTTTTATTTTGATTTAAATAAAAATGCTTTTAAACCACAAGATGTTTATTAGAAATGTTAAATAATTTTATGAAATTATACTAGTTGGATTTATTAAAATCATTATTTTTCTTTTATTAATACTGCTTTAGGTGGCTAGCTGCTCATAGAAACATTAAATCTACATAACAGATATTCAGAACTTTCCTGATAGTACATCAAAAAGTAAACTAAAAATGAATTAAATATTTAAATTTAAATATAAACACCACTTATTTAACAGCTTTAAATTGATATGAAAATAAAAATTAAACTGAAACCTCACATGGCAAACACTTCTCGTATATTACCACTTCTGAAACTGTATTTCTCAGAACAAATGAACACCAGTATGGAACATCAACCCTCTAAAACAGCTTCCATAGATAACTAAAAATGTCTGGAGCTATGCATGCTTGTCTTAACCCTTTTGGCCCTGCTGGTGACATCTGCCACCTCCATATTTACAGGTATATTTTACTGGTAGCAGAGATTGTTTTCAGTAGCATTGATATCACCCATAGAAGTTCACATTGTCAAATGTATTTATTACAATTCACTATGGAAAGTTTAGCATTCTCTAGATTCGCTGTCAATATGCTGTCAAATTACAATTCACTATGGAAAGTTTAGCATTTTCTAGATTCGCTGTCAACATGCCAGCAAGGTAAGGTACAGGAAAACCATGTACAATAAATAATAGTTGTTGATGTTGTGACTAACCTTTGCTTGTCTGTAATCAGGGTTAGACCATGAAATTCATTGTGGCAAAGAGTCTAGTTAGTGCCTGACATTGGCAAGAGACTTGGGTATCATACAGGAGATAGTATGACTTTGCCCAGTTCCACCCTCAATTTTTAAGGAGAGGACTTTAGAGGGGGATGGGTACGAGAATCTACTACCACTCGACAGAACTCTCAGCTCAATGCATATTTAGAGTGCCATCACACACTATACATTTACTATACATTTACACAGACACTATACATTTACAAATATCTACACCTTCTCTGGGATTCA
Organism: Stegodyphus dumicola; assembly: GCF_044657685.1. NCBI lineage: Eukaryota > Metazoa > Arthropoda > Arachnida > Araneae > Eresidae > Stegodyphus > Stegodyphus dumicola. The sequence goes on along the minus strand of NC_140769.1, from coordinate 264,655,780 downwards.
AACCCAAGGTATGGTAGTCAGAGTCACCAATCACTATCCAGGTTGAGTGGCATATATGATAGTAAAATTAGAATCTATTATAAAAATTTTTACCTTGAGGCCTGATAGTGGCAACTGCTATTACATTCTAGTTTCTGCAGCATTCGTGTACGAACTTGTTAATATGCTGCAAAAGACTTCTTTTAACAGCTATATACAATATTTTATAGACAACTTTTTTTTCTCCCATGTCTAAAAAATTCCATGACTAAAAGAGGTTTAAATGTTCTCAGTTAATGTTAACCTATTTTCACTAACCTTACTTGATAGTAAGCAAAAAAATCTTATTCACAGATAATTTCGCTCATTCCTAAATGCACACATGCATTAAGACTTTCTTTACTGCATGAAAAACATCAATAAAAGTAAACATACTCACCTTTTGCTGAATACAATTAGGTACATGGTCTTTACAAGAACTCTCATGAATCGTCACAGAACAGTCTAAAAGAGGATAATATGCAGCATATGAATATCATAAATATAACTTCATATTTCACTATATGTGATAAATACACAGGTTTGTGTACAATCCAACTAAGTATGAAGGAAGACATGTTTTTATAACATATCAGAAAGAAATGAAAAAATATTCAAAAATTTCAACCTGCGACATACATTAATTAATACTTTCACATCTTTACACATTTTACCAGAAAATTAAAATACATTTTTAATGTCTGAATATGAAAAAATTCATTCTCAGTGGGGGGGGAAAGACCATGTTCTGATTAACGAGATGCCACTTGGAATCAGATGTAGATCCTGGCACAAAATTCCACTAGAAATACGAATGCAGCCCTACTATTATTTAAAATGAGTTTGTTTTTGTTTATCTATGTTTTAAATTTTTAAAAACTGAAATTTTTTATTAGAAAAAATTACAGAATTGAAAATTTTCATCCCTTTCACCTGTCGTAAGATCGATCATTTCAACATTTAGAAAAGGATAAAAAGTTGTATTCAAAATTGAAAATATAATTCATTCCTTTAAGCCTGAGCTGAAAATTCTGTAAATTTTATAATGCTTTCAAATACTCAAAAGGTTCTATAATATTTACAGAAAATTAAAGTAACAAAATTTGTTTACATGATTCTGTATGTGCAACCTTTAAAAACACTATACAAGTTGTTATAGAATCTCTGCACAAATCTGCATAGATTCCTGCACATCTCTCTATAGAATCTTTATACTTCATAGAAGCAAGACCTAAAATTTTATAGAAAACTTCTGGCCTAATTTACAAAAAATAGAGACATAAAGGATTCTAAAGAAATTTAACGTAGGTTTTTTTTTTTTTTTTTTTTTTTTTTTTTTGTTTAAATAGAATTCTGTAAGACATTTTTCATAAGGGAAGCATCCAATACCTATCCTCAACAAACATTTCCTATACTTAACTTCTTTCCATGGAGGAAAAAATCAGGATAGATGTCATTTATTACAGTGTTTAGTTTTACTACTTGCATGATAAACAAGTAAAAATTTAAAATCTTTTTTAAGGATAAAATCTTACTTTCACACTTAAGAGCTGATTTGTTGGCTAAACCTCTACTGCAAACATCACATGTTGCTGCAGTGCTGTAACATATGGAGACGAACTGATGTGAAGAATTCTTCTTGCTCTCTTTTTCCTTATTCTAAAATTAGAATATATGTATACATAATAAATAAATAATACATAATTATATAAAACATAAATAACACATAACTAAATATGTAAACAATAAATACATAAATTAATAACACATAAAAATATGTAAACAATCCATAAATAATAACCCAAAAGAAGATGTACTGGGAGATGTAACTTCTTTTATCACATTTAATTTTAAATTTTGCACTTGTTGCTTACTCAGTTTAAAACTGGGCACATTTTTCTTATTTATTCACAATGTTTTACTGCTTTTGTAAAACAATTTTTATTTAATTATTACCAACTCTTTATTCCAAGTTCAATATGTTTTAAATCTTAATTTTTATGTGCTATATATATATATATATATATATTGTTACAAAATGTACAGGCGCGGTAAGATGGCTTCCCCGCAAAGCAGTTTTAGGGTTGCCATAAAATGGCAAGGGAAAGCAGGGTTGACACATTTGGTGAGAAATCGTCCATTTGGCGACAAAACTGGCGATGTGTCATGGACAGATGGAGAACCTTCTGGAACGAATTCTTACGGGTTTAGCCCAGAATGTTCTTGAACACAAGCTGAAAGCTATATAAACCCTGCTGGTCCGCAGTCAGTTATTGTGTGTCTCTCATCGAGTGGAAGTGTGCCTTGTCGAGAGGGCGAGAGTTAGTATCGAGTGTGTCTCGTCTAGCGAGTCAATCCCTGTGGAGTCAATCAAGTTGACAGCCGGGCAGCGAGTTCCAAGTGGATCGTCAAGTGCACTGAAGGAGTCTGTTAGTATATCGCGGTTAGTGCATCGTGTTGAGCTCCGGAAATGACTGAACCGAAGAGTCGGAAGCTGTGCTCGTGTGCCGTCGAGTGCATCAGGAGTTGTAGCGTGGAGAGTCTCGAGAGTACGTAGAGGTCTGAGAACGACCAAGCAGAGTCGGAAGCTGTACTCTGGTGCTTTGCAGGAAGCTGTCTCTACTGTTATTGCCTGACAGTGTGAAGGCTGTGTCGTCCAGTGTGTTTATAGTAGACCTTTGATGACTGTAAAAAGTGTTATTGGAGCTGTCCTGATTAACATTGGCTAAATAAAGTGTGTTTCAATACTTCATCAAGTGTCGTCGTTATTCACTCCAAATCTATGAACCCTGTATGAACTGGTGTCAGAAAATGACGCAACAATTGGTGTCAGAAGAATAAAAAAAAAAGGTAACAATATAAACTTTAAATAAAAACAGTAACTTCAAATACCATAAGAGTAGTTTCGGAACATGAATTAGCTTTCGCTTCGAAGAACATAGCAGCTTATCCTAATATGGTCTAGTACACTTCAGAAGCTATTACAGTAAGTACTTTAACAGATTTATTATTTATTTAAACCTTTTTGGTATATTACATTGGAATTAGAATATATTAATATTTAGCTTGGTTTAAGTAGCCACTGAATTATCTATACCAGTGATCAAAAATTGGCAGCCCATAGGCTGGTTGCAATCCCCAAAGCAATTTTATGCAGTGCATGAATACATTTGAATTACGTACTTAATGCAAATACTCCAAGATTTTACTTATTTGAAGTCTGTGTTTACATTATTTTCATTTCCATTAAAAGTTAACTCGTTAGAAACTCATTGGGTAACTCATTAGAAAATCTATAAATTAATTAATTTACAATAAGATTGATGTAAATTTTATTGAAGGTTTGAAGATATATATTTTATTCCTACGTATCAAAAAATAAGTTAGTTCAGTCACGAATTTTTGCATAAAGAATAATTGCTTTGTTTCAGAATACATTTATATGTCAATAGCTTTTCACAGTTCAAAATTAATTACAAAAGATCACAATTGACTGATCAGCATTTACAATCTGTGATGAAAATAATTTTTAGTAATTTCCCTCCAGCGCTTGTACAAACAAATTTTATATTTACTTACAAAATTTATAATTATTTACATGCAATTATATGCAGTTTCGTGTCGAAGGAAAATTTAATAAATAAGAGAAACAGACTAGGCTGTCGTTATTTATTATATTATTCCCTTTGGAAAGTATTCATAATTTTTTTATTTAAATTAAAGTAATTTAATGATTAATTCAACATATTGCAATTACCTCAAATAAATGCCTGCCTGTAATATTAATATTTATCTGTCAATATGTTTGAGTTACAAAGTGTAACCAACAAAAAATTTCTTACAAGTACCAAATAAAGATTTCAGACAGAAAATAAATATAAATTTGAATCTTTGCCCTTTCCAATATTACTATTATTGTTTGTGTACGTTTTGATAAATATTTAGTATGCTAAATTTAAAGTTTAATTAATATATTTTTTATTTTGTTGATAAAAAAATTTTCATTTTGTTTAAAAAGGGGGGGGGTCTGTCAGCTCTCTTTCCATATAAAGAATTTGTAATTTGAATTTATATTTACTGTTAAGTGCATGTTAAGGTTAAATTGCTTTTACAGATTTTTCACTTTTTTTTTTATTTATAATGAATTTAAAATTCAAGGTTTTTCTTATTATTAATCTGCAAAATTTATGTGCACAACAAATTATGTAATATTTATTGAATAATGTTCTCAATATGAATTCTGGTTTCTCAGTTTTACTTTTATTTTATACTTTATATTTTTTAATTAAAGCTTTTTTTTTTTTTTTTTTTTTTTTTTTTGCCTGTAGGAGTTGGACTAAAAATGTTAAACAAAGCAGAATGTCTGTATGAACAGACATTTAAAATATAGATCTGGGGTAACAAAACACTAAATGGCACAATACGTGGCACCTTCATAAAAAATGGGGGAGAAAATTCAGAGAGTATAAAATCGTAAAATATGAGCATTTGTACAATTTACAAAAACATTCAACAATACTAGCAACCATATTCAATAGTTCCAATATGTAAATAACTTTGAAATTTTTGAGACAGGCAGATGATATATGTTAAAAAAAATATTTGTTAGCTATATAAATTTGAACTTTTTTATGTCTGCGGGCAATAATCTGTAATAACAGCAATTTATCAATCCTACAATAAATTTTGAAAGAAAGGAAAATGGAACTGATACAAAACCGTTATCACCTGGATGTAGAACATACAAGAATACCTTTGTATGCAGTCCCTGAAAATGTGTCAGCCTTACAAAAAATGATACTTGATAATAATCACGGTGCCTAAGCAAAAGATTGAAAAGCTAAAAGTTATTAGCTAAAGGTACATTGGATCCATATCAGTACAAAAAATTATTCATGAAGAACTGCACATGAAAAAATACAATTGTCATTTGGCCTGTTGAATTAAAATAAGACACCAAAAAGTGCCACTTGTCAAAATTAATAAAGAAACCTTAAAATTAGTTAATGATAGTAAGCAATGAATTATTTCTAAAACCCTGGCCAGTGATGAAATATACATACCAATTTTTGATGTTGTAATATGTCAAGAGAGAAAAATATGGGTCCTCGAAGATAACCCTAAACCAATAATGGTGAAAAACCAATGAGCAATGAAAATGCAATGCTATTTTCATAGGATGTACAGGACTGGACAAGACAGTTACAGGGACAGAAGACAACTACAGCTAATTGGTACACAATTTAGTGTCTTCCAGAAATTCTTCAAAAGGTGAATATTAGGGGACCTGTGCTTCACCATGATAATGCATCTTCTCATTCAGCAAGACTAGTTGAATTTTTTTAATAAAAACACATGAGTATGGCAGAACATCCTCCATTTCCCTGTTCTTGCTATGTGTGACTTTTGGCTATTCTTTAACCTGAAACAAAATTTATATGGCCGTTATTTTCATTCTAAAGATGAGATGGATGAGGCTAGAAAACCATATTTTTCTTCAATTCCAAGAAACAGTTTGAAGCAGGGGCTCTCGAGAATTCACGACATTTCCATGGGTGCCGATGGCTGTAGGTCTGCCTTGCCACTTAAGATGTCAGCACATATATATAAGTTGATGGATGTTTTTTAAGACAGAAGCCATCATAAAGGTGGTGGTTCCTTGATGAAAGGTGTTTTCAAGCTATACACAGAACTTTGGCAGTTCTTTTAGGATGGAATGTTATCAAGACTCCTAATAAAGATGCTATGGTATAAAGATATCAGCACCTCGATGAAAGTTGCTTTCCTCAAGTCGATAATGATGCTGGCTTTATAAGGATGCTGGCACTGTTATGCCAGGACATTCTTGTCAAACAGTGGCTCCCTTGCATAAAAGTGCCAGCACCTTTGTGATGAATATTTTGCTGAGTCAGAAACAATAACAAAGGTTTGCCACTTTGATGGAAGTTGCTTTCTCTAATGATTTTAATATATTTGACACTGTTTTGATGAACATTTGCTAATCTGCATGAAAGTGATAGGCCATTTATGCAAATTGACCCTGCCCACCAGAGCACCCCTGGTTTACAGCATTTAATCTTTAAAAATTCTTCTACAAAAATGCATGGATGCTAGAGCAAATTACTTTGGAAATAACTAAGATCTTTATTTTTAGCTGCATCAAGTGTGAACCTCGCACATTATATAGTAACTCATACAAGTTTGTCATTAATGTGAATCAATAACTTTACATAAGTACTGCAGTTTCATAAAACAATACCTTTTTCTTTCGAAAAAATAAGCTTCCTCTCTTTTTTCTTTTGCTGAAAGGTTTATCCTCCTCCCCAACTTGACCTCCAGATTTCAAAACATTTCTGAAAAAAGGCAATTCATTTAATCAAAGATTAATATATTTCATCTTAAAGAAAATATTGCAGTATACAGAAAAAACTACAGTAAAAATATACACCATGTCTACAGCAGTTTTTACCAGGCCTTCATTTTCACAACCATTGGCCTTAGACATAGACTTCCAGTTACAAAAATGTTTTAAATGATGAACAAATTCTGGTTTTGGCTTTTAAAATTTACTGAAATGAGTTTTGTAAAGATCATTATATCTAATTTTTTATACATTTCTTCAGTCCTTATATTTATATTTAGAAAAGCGTTATACTCTCTATGAAAATTAAAACACAAAAAGTGTGATTACCATATGACACAAATTGATCCAGATATTTAATTTCAAATTTTGTTATTTCTGACATCATTTTGAGTTAGCACTGAGCGGTTGGTTAATAAATAAATTAGAATCATTTGAGATTAAATATATAATGGCATTCAATGATATTCTTTTGTGATTTAGCAGTGTCTTTAATTTACATTTTTGCTACATTTGATATGCTGGAAGAATTTTTGTGCCAGTAATTTATACATTTTCAAAGTCTAAAAATATGTTATTAACATTCATAAAGTACTATTACATTAGAATCATGAGCTGGTAATTGCACAAAAATTCATTAAACTACAAATATTTTTCATTATAAATTAATATTAAGATTCAGCTGCATACCAATATTAATTCTGCTAATGTTTTCCATAACATGAATTCTGTAAGATTCTGCAATTACTATTTCCAGATTTTTTAAAAAAATTTACATTAATACTTTTACATAAAGCTGCAAGAAATGCAATCTCTTAGCATCAGAATTTTTTTCCCTAAATGCACAACACCAAATACAGCTAAAAAAAACACCAAATACAGCTAAAACAATTAAAAAACAATTTTTACTTTTACTATATTTTCTATAATTCTTACAAATAGAATTTCTGGGACTATAAACATTTTTTTTTTTTTTTTCCTAGGTAAAATAAAACTAGCATGTGATATGGATTATAATTGAATTTTCTAGTTTATAGAGTCTACATGTTGAAAGTTCTGCAACATGTGAATTTTGAAAACAAAACTTACTCTCTAAGGAGATTAGCCAATGAAAAACTGCTTATCCTTTTGATATTAATTTCCTCTGGTTCCTCATCTTCATGCATTATTTCAATACAAGAGTTCCTCACATTATGAATCGTGAAGCGATTTCTTCCGAACGAACTACCAAAAGTAAACATGCGAACACAGAACTGAAACTCAACATGCATGCATTACAAAAAAGGACACACAAATAAATAAAATATTAATGGCATTAAACACTGTAAATAAAAACTTAAAAGTTAATAAAAACTTAACACATTTTAAATGAAAAATGGTAAAAATTATGGAATATGTTTTTCTAGTTTTTGCAGTACTTGGACAGTATATGTTCCCATTAATGCTTCACTCACAATACAATCCACGACTTCGATTTTTACGAGTGTTGTAACACATCTACAAGCTGTTCTGGACGTTTCTAAAAAGATGTAATTTGTTTTCTGTTATATATTTTTTACCTACCCCTTCAACGGGTGGTGGGATCACTTTTCAAAGGATATTGCCACCAAATATTATTGCCCTGTGTTATTTTTAAAGAAATAATACACCAAATTATGCCGTTTTTAACTATTCTGTGATTTTGCAGCTGAATTTTATGTGACATAAGCCTGAAGAACATGATGTTTAATAAATATAGATAATAATAAAAAGACAAACAAGTTATGTAAGACATCTTACTAAAAAAACTGAGCACTGACACAATGAACTCACAAAAGACTGAAAATAATATGTGGCAAATGTTAACACTTCATCAGAAATTTTCAAATATGCTGCTTTTAAAAATTTTGCAATTTTGCTATTGAATTGTGTGTGGCATAAGTGTGAAGAGTGGGAAGTGATGTTTAATGGAAAAATTAAAAAGACATAAAATAAAAGTTGTGTTAACAGGAAGGGGTCTAAGAGCAGACTGCCAAATTCAGAGATTAGCAAAAGCATAAAAACCATAAACAAACCCTCTGGTATGATATTGAAATCTCAATCCTTTCTGATTATATATATATATATATATATATATATATATATATATATATATATATATATTTTTGGTGTATGTATATATATATACATATACACACCCACAGTAGTGTGCAAATTAATATGACCAATAGGGAATTTTCATATCATTTGATTTCTTGAGTTTGGCAGGCCTAATTTACAGCTGATATTTAACTACAGTTATTCACACCTGTTTACTCTTTAGTACTGTATTACTTTTAGGACCAAGGCATTTTGTTAGAGAGCACTTTTTCTAATACAGTCAAAAGTCTTTAATCCTGACTCGTCTGGCCTTCGCCGATTCCGGCGAATATCGGTTTTTTTCCGGAATATACATCATTAGTTTAAATCTGGTAAGATGGCATGCAGAAATTAGAAAATTAAAAATATGAAACCTTAACTTATGAAATAAAGAGCAATTATGATCTAAAGGGTATCAAAATTTACAAAAAAAAAAAAAAAAAAAAAAAAAAAAAAGCTTAATATTTATTTGTTTACTTTATTAAACATTTCTTTCAACGGTGCATGCGTAAAGCATACATTACGCATAGTTGAAATTAGAAAATTGCAACCAGAAAACTATTGGATGTGTATTCGTGATATTTATAATGATGAGGAATTTGACTAAATTTGATATGATATGATTTTAAATCATATTAAAGACGGAGTACATCGAGATGAAATACTACATTTAGTAAGGAATTATAAGCCGAATAAAATAAAAATATCTGCCCTGAAGATAAGGATAGTGCTGACAGATCAACTTCCAACCCATTGCGCGCCACAACATTCCCCCCCCCCCTTCCCGCAGCAGAGCAGCATGAAATTGATAAACAGATTTCGGAATGGTTACAGAAACAAAGGATATGCCTTTGTCCATTTTTTGCAGCTATTCTACTTTTTGTTTGATGGACATCGAAACATGCTTTCGCTTTGTAGATCCTTTGGCAGCTCCAAAATTAGAAATTCTTTTTGACATAATCGAAAGTTCAAGCTTACTTTTATAAAATTGCTGTAACAGTCAGCAAAAAATAATAAGCCGGATCCAATTAGAAGATTAAGGAACAACGTAATCTGCAACATTAACTGAAATAGATAATTAGATAATTTTAGCTTAGCTTATACCGTCCATTATGCATTAAACGCGCATGCGTAAACATATTATGCGCATGCGTAAAGGTATTATGCGCATGCATAAAGGCATATGCACATGCGCAGAAAGTTTACCGCTTTGAGGTCTGGATTATAGATCATTCCGGATTATGGACGTCTGGATTAAAGACTTTTGACTGCATATACAATTACATCCACATCATCATTAATAGAAAATGAATTGAATAAGAGTGAGTAATTGTTAAAGATAATGAAAGAGAAGCAGATGGGCTGAAGTTAAGAGATCAATAAGAAGTCCTCTTTGTTGGACAAAGGAGATAATTACTTGTGGTTAGCCACAATAGAAGGGCAATTAGACCCACACATACACACTACGATGCGCACACAGTAGTCAAGAGGAGAAAGAGTTAACAACTGGCACACGACTAGCGTGAATGGTTGCTATGGCGACAAGAACAGAAGCGCGACTCACTTGGAGGTGGTCTTCGGGAAAGGTAGCTAGATTTGTAACAAAGCAATGAGAATAGAGGATGAGAGCCTTGTAGTGGTCGGGTAAAAGGAGACGAGGTCATTGAGCTAAGAATAGATAAGTGAAGTGCGGGGTCAGAAAGTTGTAGTACTTTTAGGTGATATTGTTCTTAAGGTAATTGTCCTTTTAGGCTGTATTATACATGTATTACAAATTGAAAAAGCTGTATTACAAGTTTTAAATTATGATCTTCACTCTAAAGAAAATAAGTTAGATAGTAACATTACACGAACACTCTTCTATGATACAGAGGACCACAGTAAGTGTGTATTATAAGTTTGGATGCTGTTAATGAAATTATTAGATGGTTTAATGAGACAAGAAGTTTATCATCCCATGGAAAGGGAAGTGCGGAAGAAAACAAAAAACCGACACCAAGGAAATCCAAACAAAATCCTAGGCTGACAAATTTTGACCTTCAAACAAATTTAGCAGAAACGGAGTTCATGTTCATGACTCTATTATTCATCATAAGCTATTAGAAGCTGGTTGTAAGCAATGGTATCATCTTAAGGCATGCAATGTATGTGGCGTATGCCTATAAATTTATTCGATAAAAAATAATTTTTTGCTTAACTCTATCATAACAAATCCATATTAACTATTTTTAATTTGTAGCTATACATTGAATCATGGAATTTAGAGTCATATTTAAAATGAAACATATTGTCCACTTTCTGTTTCTGTGTTCTGTTCATTCCTTGTTGCAAAAGGAATTTGCATGCTAAATAGCATCTGCATTCAGTCGAAAAAACATTTACAACATATAAAGTGAATATCTCCCTTCTTCCCACAACAGAAATAATTTGCAGGGATTTGACACACATCCCACTCTTGCAAGCATTGGCACCAAAGCTAGAAGGAGAGAATATTCATTGTTTTTACCATTGAATTTAGAGGAATTTATTACTGTTTATCAATGTGTCAGCTGTGAGGTTTGCATTGTACTATATATTTAATTTAAGGTTCAATTATTACTTTCAAAGTTCTATACAACAATGAATTATTCTGTAAGGGGAATACTTTTTCTATAAATTTGGAGCAAAATATATAATTGAAGAAAATTTTCTAGTTAGTACTTGTAATTTTCTAGTTAGTACTTCTAGTTAGTACTTGTACTAGTAAAATAAAATTATTTTTCTCTTTTCTTCTTTTCAGTTGATGTTTAGTGTCGAACAATTGCTTAGACTGAAGATCAAATAACCAAATTCACCACTTCAATAACAAAATAATTCAATCGATGACAAGTACTGCATGTTCACTTTATTCCCTTTCAAGAAAACTTTGCATGCTATTGACTGGACAGCATTAGCAACGGAAAATTTTAGTATGGATTGTATTGCATGTGCACTTCAACCTCAGAAGTTATGACAGGAAAAGGGATGATAAAGACTTTAACAATCAGAAGCCCTCAATTTCAGCTCACATGTAAGCAATAGCTCCGCAGCTACACAGAAGAGACTGATTGTCATTTCGTTCCCTGAAACGCAATTTATGGTTCCGTTTTAGGTTCTGCTGGGCATAATGTTTTTTCCTTAAATCCTTCTTATTAACACAGTGTAATGAATATTTGATTTTAAGACTGATTAATTTTATGTTTCTGAGCTCCTTTGAATTTCACTAATTAAATTCCATGTTTAACAGCATGCCCTTTATGAAAAGACAGGGTATCCCCTGGTATTAAGGCTGTCCATCATAAAAAATAACTTCTAACTATGCCAGGATGAAAGAGAGACTACCATGGGCAAGAAAATATGAAAAAATGGATTGAAATTACAATGGGAAAATGTCTCCTTTTCAGATGAAACCTATTTCCTTGTGCAAGGTCACAGATTTTGCTACATCAGGAAATTACAGAGTGAGAAACTGTCTTCTAAACATAATGACCAGTGTGCGAAATACCCTATTAAGAAAATATTTTGGGAGTGCTAAGTTCATGGGCCAGGATCACTATTGCTAACTAATGGAATGACAAATTCTGACAAATATATTTTGAAGTTATTAAAACAACACTAATTCCTAAGACAAAGGAACTCTGGACAATGGGGTGCGTACGGCATTTTCCAACAACACCTTGCTTCGTGCCACATGTCATAAAAAGTGAAAAATTATAGAAGAAAATGATATTAAGCTTTTAGATTGGCCAGGAAATTCACCCAATCACAATCTAATCGAAAACTAGGGAGCAATTCTAGAGGAATGAATGCGGAAAATGAACTGTACAAGTAAGAAAGTATGATTTCCTCTTTAATCCAAATATGGTTTCCTGATGATAAAGTATAGGTTATGCCCCAAAACCTGATAAATCTATGCCAAAACACGTCAAGCAAGTTAAATGTGACATATTGTAGTAATTTTCCAATATTTCAATCAAAATACCTAAAAATCAACCGTGTTCACATTAACTTGCACAGAACTGTGTATATATCTTCTTTGTGTGCATGTGTGTGTACGTGGATTTTACTGCACAAAATATCTACATGTACTTCTAGCACACTGCAGAATAAAATCTTCTTTTTTAAAAAAAGAAGGAAGGGGAATCACAAATACACTATCTTCATAATTAGTATAAACTCTAAAAACTTTTTTTTTTTTTTTTTTTTTTTTCAGTCTTAAAACTATTTTTTATAAATAAATTCAAATAGGTGTTTTAAAAATTTTTCATTTAAAATTGTGTTTAAAAAAAAAGCATTCATAATAAGAGAATTGGGTACACTTATTTTATTAGAGGTGCAGTTACACATGCATTTCACTGTAAAGATACAAAAATTTTCATACATTCATATCATGCACAGTGCTTAGCAGAAATGTTAAATAAAATACATGCACAATACAAGACATTTTACACATATCATACTAAACAAAATTTCTTGTTTTATAATGCAATTCAAAATTACATTTAAAAGAATAAAAAAAATACCTGTCTCTTCCATCTCTTCTACGAGCTATAAGAGATAGAAACGGTGATGTCAACAAAATACGGTGAAATAAGTTAGAAGTAAAAAGAAATATGAGCAATTTATTATTTTACTAATTATAGAAGTACAGAATTTTAAGAATTATTAATTATAAATAACACAATTATTTGCTAAAATTTAAGAGTTGCATAATTTTAATGCATCTGAATGTGCATTAAATATCAGGCCAAGCTTTTATTTTCCATCTAAAGGAGATACATGGCAGTAATTTAAAAAAAAAAAATGAAAGATAAAGAAAGATAGATCTACCTTCAATATTGCATGTTAATGGTTCTAAAAACAAAGTTTCAACAAATTAGTCTTCTAATTTAGACAAAATTTTAGTTAACACCCAAAAGATTTTTATGATAGTAATTTTTAAAAAATTGAATTTAAATGTTATACGTTAACGGTCCCGAAAATAGAGAAGATTCAACAGACAAAAGTCTGTGGGCCTCTGTTTATAGTAAACTTTTATTTAGCTTCCAAACGAAAAATCAGATAACAATTTTTTAAAAGTATCAAGCTCACACATTGAATGTTAATAATTATAAAAACAGAGATTCAACAGAATAAAAAAAAAGTGTCTAGCTCAAATATTGTATTTAACCCCTTAACGCATTTGCCCGTGTCTCACACGAGCGAAAGTTTCCGGCAAATTTGCACATGCCCGTGTCTCACACGGACGCCCTTGTATCTCGCGTAATTTAATTTCTAATGCTTGTCTGAAATCCGTTCCAGTAAAAATAAATAGGCTAGATTATAATTAAACTTATTTGACATAGATGGCACCACTATTCAGCATTTTTCTTGTGTAAACCACGCGGCGCATTTTGATGATTAGCTATAAGTTTGCTAGGAATTCTTTGCTATAAAGTAGTCGTTTGGTGTGGAAAAGGTAATATATCCATTTTTATTACATAAATATAATAAAAGTAAGCAGTTAACTGCAAATTATATTACTAAGTGTTTTTGTAATTTAAAAAAAGTTATCTGATAATGAGTGACTCTGACGATGACAATTTTGAATATGCCAATTTATCAGACAGTTTCAGCAATGAGAGTGATGATTTCTTGAGTGATGGAAGATAATGACAACGAGATTTTGGATATAGCAAGGAATTGGTATCAAATTAGTATAAATCAACCAAACGTTGCATCACCGAGATTTCGATTTGAAGCTAACCCTGGCATGATTATGCAAGAAAAAAAATAGGTGATTTTTTGACCGAAAATTAGAAATTAATGTGTGCCTTAAGGGGTTAATGGTCCCAATAATTAGTCTGCTTCACCTCTGCTTTCGGAAAATTTTATTTAGCATCCAAAAGAAATATCTGATAATAATTTTAAAAACAAAAAGTACCTTGTAGGGTTTACATATTTTGCATAACAAATTATTTTAAGTTTGATACCTTTCCTGAACTCCTCAACTTCCCTTGCATTTCCTCGCCAGGTTGTAAATTTAAAGTTAAGTGAAGTGAGAATTAAATGGGTGAATCTCTGAGTTTATTCAGAGCATGTTTTCATGTTGTACGTTCCTTGACCATTTTGGATTATCGTCATGCCTGTTAGGTTTTTATCGAGTCAACCTAAGTCAGACATAACTTAATGTCCTAATCCAGCACTATTCTATTTTAGATTTCAATTATTTATATTCCATGCTTAAGTTCCACCACAAGTGGTTGGTGTTCTTTGTAAAGCACAAAGTCCATGAATTTCTGTTCTGCATCCTTCTTCTATGCTGGTATTTCATTTACACCTGTGCGAGAATTCGCCAAGTTCACTGTAGGATCTAGTTTAGTTTATGTAGAATAGAAGAGATAGATCTTATAACCTAACTAAGATGATATAAGTTGATGGTTGCAAAAATGGAGTATCAGAAGACTTAAAAAAAGTATCTTGGCTGAATATTCTTGTATGCCTACAGATCCAAAAAATAGTCTACTGGGCCTGCATAGCGAAAAATTCTACTGACTATGCAAATAAGCAAATATATGGCAGTAATTAAAAAAAAAAAGCATTTATATCAAATGCTGTATATTACTGCTTCCAAAAAACAGGTCAACAAGCTAAAAAAAGTAAAAAATAGCTAACTTAAATGTTGGATGCTAGCAGTTCCTAAAACAAATTATATGCTAACAATATGCTATTGGTATGTATACTATTTTATGCTAATGATTCAACGAACAATATGCATATGTTAATGTTTGTTAGTCAGTACATGATGTAAATGAAAGTATGTCTGCCTGGCAATCGGGAGGTTTGGAGTTTGAATCCTGGCAAAGGTACTGCACATTTTTCATGTTTCTTGCCTCACAATAAACTTAACGGCTCTACAAATAATCTGTTACACATCTGCTTTTGGAAAATTTTACTCAGTATCCCCCCAAAAAACCTGGTATTAATTTAAAGAAATATATCACATAAATTAAACAGACAGACTAAAAAAAATTAGAAGTATTTCGCCCAAATGTCATACATGAATGGTTCCCAAACAAAGATGCAACAAATAGTCTTATATGTCAATGTTTGTTAGTAGCTTGTTGGACCTCTGCTTTTAGAAAATTTTATTTAGCATAGAAAAGAAATACCTTCTGGTAAATTAAAAATAAATATCAAGCTCAAATGTTTAACATCAATGATTCCAAAGAAGACATCTGTTTGCTTCCCATCTGTTTCTGGACGATGGTCTGTTGGACTTCTACTTTTGACAATCTTTTACCTACATTCAAAAAATGAAACGAAATGCACTTTTTGTAACCCCGAGTGTCCAAAGAGACATTCCACACCCTGCAGTTGAATGGCCTGATTAATAGGATCTGGTGATTTAGTGTGCTTCTCCATTCCAGTGATATATCCTACTTCCGAGTATTCTGATATCGGGGATGCTTGATCAAGACAAGAATCTCCGGTATCAGAATACTCAGAAGCAGGATCTATCAAATTAGCAAAAGCTCTGGACCAAAGTAACCTTAAATAGCCTTACATCAATTCCAAAGTCTTGTCCACATATATCTGCCCAGTTACAAAACCTCCATCAGAGACATGAAGCTCAATACAATAACTGTTACGATTCCTACCCATATCAAGGAACCATTTCAACAGAAAGGGGATCTTATATGAATAAGAGAAAGCAAGCAAATTGTGAGCTCTCTTACTCCTTCTAGATCAAAATACGTTTGGAATTACAATTTAGGGTATATTTGGACTCATCAGTAAACAGTATATGGGCCCACTCCTCTTGGCACCATTGACACTACCTTAAATGGGCCCCTTTAAAAGATGATGTGAATGGAACACAAACAAGTGCTTGTCTGCTATACTGTCCAACCCAGTGAAGCTTCTGTACAATACTAGAATGGTTAATTTAAGTTCATGAGGAAGCCTGAATACCTCTTATAGTTGCTTGATGGTTTCTTTGAGCTGACATTGACAAGAAATGGTCTTCAAATGCAGTTGTTGCTGTTGACCAGGATGTTTCCTAACTGATTCAGTACTTAAAAATGCAATTCCATTTTGTTGATAAAAGCAGATTGAGGAATATTTAAATATTCAGCAATTTCTGCATATATTTTTCACCTTTGATTCTACCATTAATCACCACTTTTGCCCTTCACTTCAAAGCTGCCCATGAGCCTAACTAATGAATACTGATTACTCTCAGAAATCACATTCACTTTCAATGATATTACTGATCATAATTCTGACATGTATTAATAAATGCATCATGCTGTCAGTAGCATAATTGGTATATTTTATGTGCTAATCTGTGAGCAGAAGTCCAATTTTGCATTCAGTTGTATATATTTAACATAGTTACAACACTGGGCATTGGTTAAAAAGTAATCAATGAGCATTTTTTTTTATATTAATCATAAATTTTTACAAGCAGTGTATTTATAACAAATATTCATCAAATTATAACTAAAAAAGGTTTGTAATTAAAAACCTTAAATATGAAAATGCACATTTTAATTTATTTCCCATTCCATTATAATATAATAGTGAATAAAACATTTGAAATATACCAATGTCTTGGATTTCTTGAGCAGCAACGATTGAAGGCGTCGAAACTGACTTTTGGAGGGTCGATCGTGGAGCAATCAGCCACGATTCTTTGCAAGAACTTTTGCCAGTTAAAGCAGCTAAAGAATGCTTCTTTGCAACTTTAGGCTGGAAAAAAAATATGAAATTTAATTTTGGAAACGATGACCCATACAAGAACGCTTTTTAAACTTTACATTAAAGTTTCAGAAAAGGCATTGATATGATTTACTTCCCTGTATTAAATAAAGCAGAATCCTATTTATCTAAACCAGGATTTTTCAAAATGTAATAGATGTACCACTAATAATACATTATATTACTTTTGGTGGTACAATGTTTAAACAAAGATTTAAATAAATATAAAATGGCACCCCTTTTAACATTCTGTTTTTATCATTCAGATATATACATATTTCTCCATTTGGGCAGATTTAAACAAGTCAGAGGCAGATGGGGTTGGTTTACATAGTGTAGGCAACTTGAAAAGGTCCAGGCACTCTTTTCAATTTGCCTACTGTTTGCTAACACATAACAGTACATAAGAGTTTGTAGTAAAAAAGCATAAAGGTGGTATCACCATTGTGAAATTTAGCGCCATGAGGTAATCAAACTCCGTCAAGGCAGCCAGGATGTCCATGAATCTCTTAATCTTTATAAACAAAGCACCAATATTTGCATATAGATGCCAGCATTTTTTTTTTTTCAGGTTAACTGTTAGTCACTAAGACACATGGGTGCTTTGACAGTCCACAAAAGTACTAGAACCATTATGAAATTCAATGTTATAAGGAAAGCATCAATGCAGCCAGCATGCTCAAGTGAAGATCGTAATCTTCATGAACAGGAACCAAGTCATGCATGGGAGCTAGTACATTTTTAAATTGACCATCGCTTGTCAAAACACATGGGTGCTATGACATAAATGCACAAAGGTGCCAGCACCCTCAGTATCATGAAGTAAGCAACTTTTATCAAGACTGCCAAGATACCCAAGTAAAGGTCTCATTCTTGGCAACTCCATGTGGTTGCATACACTGGCTTACTATTTTAATATGACAGTAGCAGCTCTGGGGGGAAGGCACAACAGCATGGACATGGTTCCTATGGCAAAAAAGGGCAGCTAATGCTGTCTAGAATGGTCTTGGTTTAGGCCATCCGCATGGGGTAATGTGATGGCCAGAAACATGGCCTCTATAGTTTTCGCCTTCCCTCTTGGTAGTCTCCAATACCCAAGGTGAAGGATGGGCGCCTGGTGGCCCAGTTCAGCATTGGAGGCTAAGAACAGAGGTTTATTTATTTATTTATTTATTTATTTAAGTCTGCATTGTGGGATTAAGGCCCTCGTAACACAGCAAGTGAATTTGATCTAATCCCTCTTTTGGAGATCTAATCTCTTTCTGGATACTAAAAGGCTCTCCCACCTAATATGAAGATTATTCACTGCCTTGATTGCATTCAGTTGCAGGAAAGGTCATATTGATTATTCTTGGTAAAACTTTGCCTATTTGCATAAAGGTGGTGGCAGCTTTAGAACATTTAATGAAACAAACTGGGTGGTGTTACATGAAAATTCCTCACTTTTAAGCAGAGGCATAAATAAATTAGATCCAACAATTATGAATTTTTGACTAGATAGCGACAATGGGATTAAGACGCATAATTATGATGAGTTTATCTTTGAGTGTTTCAAATTACTGCTACATGAATTCTACAATTAAATATAATGTTTCATCTGCCTGAAATTATATATAAAATGACAATATTTAAATTAGTAACATAATAGTGCTACATATGAATAAAATAGAGCTACAGTAGTTTCAAAAATAAAGTTTTTTCATTTTTTCCAGTTTTAGTGAAAGAAACCTGTTTCTTCTGATCACTTTTCTGAGGTTTTTTTCGCACTGTGGGAGAAATTTGCCAATCCTGGCCAAATTTAATGTAAAAATTTGAAAGGAAAAATATAAACAAACCTCAGATATCTCCTATAATCTGCATAATTCACTAATCTGCACAAACCTCAGTACCAAGGTCTATGGATTATACAAATTTCATTACACTACATTTGAAAACAGCAGAACTAACTTACCTCCATCATACCAGTAGACAACGTGTGGCAACTAGCACCAGCCATCATATCACTCATGCTCTGAACAGAATCTTGTAATTGGTTACAAAACATAAAAACGTCCTCCCTGCTGCCCGCTACAATGAGAAAAACATAAATAGTATTGAGTACCTAAAAATAATAAATTATTATAAAGACACATAAGTCCAAATTTTGATTTTATTCAGCTCATGAATTATATTTGTTTTATCATTACCAACAACATTTTAACCATTTTAGTATTTTCAGTTTCTCTTTTATAAAAATGAGTTGGCTATAATTTAAAAAAGTATACGATCTGAAGCAAAATTATAGTAGACATTTTAGGTCCATATCAGTTAGTACAGTCCAAAGTCCGAGATCCAGACTCGTCGGGACTTCGGCGATTCCGGATTTGAGATTTTTCCAGATACTTGATCATCAATTTAAAACTAGTAAGATGACATGTAGAAATTATAGAATTAAAAATATGAAATCGTGATTTATGAAATAATGAAGCATTTATGATGTTGTAATATCTTGTTATTTAATAAATTTATTTATTTAATTAATTTACTGTTGAAGTGGCAACGCCATATTTGTATTATGTAACCGTTGCTCATCAACGTGAGAAATTGTTTTAAAAATTAGATTCTGAAGTTTTTACCAACTAGTAGTAGTATAAAAGTTTTGCCGCTAAAAAATTTTTTCAAATTATCTATCCCCGTGAACTAAAAATAAAATTTATGTTCTACTAAGAAGATTGCCTATTTTGCCAATTACTGCAAAATACATTATAATGTAAAGGGTAACAAAATTTACAAAAGAAAAGCTTAATATTTATTTGTTTATAAAATTAATATCTACTTATTTATTAAACATTTCTTTCAATGGAAGTTGTTGAAGTACTTTTTTTGTACTAAAACATTCTCTTTAATTCTGTAAACAGATAGAATTTCTTATTCAAAGCTCCATTCCATACTATTTGCAGTTTTAAACAGTATTTGCAAACAGTTTTTTTAGACGACTTTTGTTTATTTTACTTTGTATCTGCAAAAAATCTTTGACCTTTTCTTTTCCCTACTGAATTTCATAGATGCTTTGCAGTTTTTGTTGGTGTTACCTTTCTCTGAATAATCTTTTAGATATACAAATAGGTTGAGGAGAATCTTAGTGTTGTTAATATCAATGTTTCTTATTTGTAAAATACAATAGTAAGTTCTATTTCTTCCCTTCCAAGAGCTTAGTTTAGAGTTATTCAGTCGGATGCATTAAATTTTTAGAATGACCGAGAGAACAATGGTGCTGCTTCATCTTTGGAAATTCTAGCCCCAGAAACAGTGACAAAATGGTTTCACACCAAACAGTGTCAGTTTCAATAGTCTCTGCATCACTCCGCAACAGCTACCTCGTGCAAAATTTAGGGAGAACATGGGACAAGTAGTAATACAGAACTGAGTGGTGAAATAAGGTGACCATCCCATATATATGGGATGTATCGCAACTCTAATAAAAAAGGAAAGAGAAATTATGTGAATATTGGGTGAATTAACCTAGTTACACATTAATCCCCTTTCAAAAAAGTCGTTTGTTTACTGAAAAATGATTGAAAAGTATATGCCATGTCCACAGAAGTATTTACCCAACTTTCATTTTCTCAACCATAGGTCATAGATATATACTTCTAATTGCTAAATGTTTGAAATGATGCAAAGATTCAGTCATTGGCATTCTTGAACTTAACGAAGTTAATTTTGCAAAAATTACAAAATCCAATTTTTTATAGTTTCATCTGGTCTCTATAGTTACATTTAGCAAAATTTTGTACTCATCATAAAAAAGTAAAACACAAGAAGTTTGACTCTTGTAAGACAAATCAATACTGAATGACATATTTAGTATGAACCTATTAACTGTTGTGTTGACACAGTGTTCAAAATAGATATATATAAAAATATAACTACCAAAGATATTTTTGCTCACCAGCGGCCGAGTGGTAAAGTCACTGAACACTGGTAGTTCGGTTCGAGGTTCGAATCCCGCGAACGGGCTGGCTGTATGGGTGTTTTCATGGTTTTCCCCATGTGTAACATGTATACGAGCCAGTTTCCCTTAGAAAGTCCTCCATGAAGGCATCCCTCCCTTTAGGCAGACAGCCCTAGTGTACTTTGCCATAATTAAATACACCACCACCACCACACCACCAAAGATATTTTATACTAGCAGATGAATTTGTGTAGGGAATATTATGAAGGTTATTTCTATTAAAAAATATTTGTCCTCAACAATAATTTTATTTATAATAATAAATCTTCTACTTGAAGCAAAATTTAAGTGAAACTTTCAATCAGATACTTTTCCCAAAAACATTTAAAGAAAGGATTGCCAGCTTTAGAGGTGATCTATTTTTAGCCAAGGTCACCACTTATCAGAATGTTCTATCATTCGGCTGTTTGTATTTGTGTGTGGATGGAAGAGAAAATAGGTTTTGCACTGGCACTATGTCAGCGAGAAAAGGATATTCCTTTTTTTACTTGTGCTTTAACATGCTATGCCTAAGAAGTCCTCCAAAGTTTTTTTGATGAAGAAACAGATGATGATAACCAGAATGAAACTGATATTGTTGTTGTTCCACCAGAAATTGCAGATGTTAGTGATGAAGAAAAAGGGAATGATAATGTTTTGAATAATGATAACGATATTTTACCAAATGATACTGCTGGGGAAGTCGAAGCTCATGTAAGAAGCAAGTTTCAGCCTTTTAAATAAAGTGCTAATCACACGAAATATCTCAAAAAACAGTCAACTGAAAACTTGAAAGGGATAAAAAAGGATCCATCAGCTATTTCTCAGGGAAAAAGTGAAAAAAAAAAGATGAAATAGAAGATATAAAAGACAAAGTACAAGGTAAAACTAGTGCAGAGATTTTTTACCTTTTTGGTTTAGACATTTATTTTTGAACAAACAAATATATATGCTCAGCAAAAAAAGTTGCCCAAAATTTATTGCATTTGAAGCCAAGAGAAGATTTTATTGGAATATTATTGCTTACGGGATATCATTATTTACCTCAATAAGAAATGTATTGGTCTCTTTATAAGAACATATCTATTGCTATTGTATGAGCATCAATATCACCCTTGCAGCACAGGAATACGAAGCAGAATTTACATTTAGGTGACAACAGTCAAATTGACAACACTGGTCGATTATGTAAGGTGAGACTATCTAAACTTAGGAAATAGAGAATTCCAACAATTAGGAATATTTTCTCACAATTTGAGTACTGACGAACAAATGATTGCTTATCGAAGCAAACATTTGGAAAAGATAATTTTAAAAGGGAGAAATCTGGCATAATCTGATGGATACATGTTTAACTTTGATATTTACTCACGTTAGTTGACAGATCCAAAATTAACAGAATATGAAGAATTTGATCTTGGTGGAAGTGCGGAAATAAATTTGCTCAGTGTTGTTGAAACTCCCACCAATCATGCTATTATTTACTTTAATAACTTTTTTACATCATGTTATCTCTGTAATCTAAAAAAGAAAAGGTTTTAGTACTACAGGAATAATTCAAGAAAATTGTATACAAATGTGCTCCCTAGAAATGGTGAATGCATTCATAAGAAAGACAGAAGTTACTATAATTTCCAGTATGAAGAAAAAACAAAACATTTTTTGTCTGATGGAATGAAAATTTGGTTGTAACAGTGGGTTCAAGATTTGGAACAATTCAGCCCACAAAATGTGTTTCCCGTTAATCAAAAATGCAAAGAATAAAAGTTTTTCGATCCCAACCTTATCTTATTGAACAATACAATGCCAGAATGGGAGAGTCAAATTATGCAACAATTTAGTAACCAATTACAAGATAAGAGTTAGTGGCAAAAAATGGTGTTAGCCAATATTTACTAACTACATTGATGTATCCTCGAAAAGAGCATGGAAAATATCACAACTTCCTACTACTGGATACAAAAAGTCTCTTTTAGATTTCAGACAAGACATTGTATTATTCCTTTAGTAAACTCTCACCGAGAGTGGAGAGTTAGCCAGAAATAGATCAATAATGAGAAAATCTAGTAAAGTCATCATTCAAAAGCCATTGCACGTGGATGGTGGATGTTTTACCATAAAGTCCAACGATAACAGAAGACTGTTGTAAAGAATACCATAGCCAGACTGTTTATAGACGCAAAGTATGTAATGTAACTTTGCATCATGACTGTAGTGAAGCTTTTCATGCTTGAATCTTTTGACTGAAAATAATCTGTATTTGTGAAAGAAATATATTGTAAATTTTAATATTAAATTAATTACAAGTAAAGTGATTTGTAGATTTATAAAATGCTATACAGTTAAAAAGTAATCCAGTGCTCCACTCAGAGAAAAATTTACACAAATACAACCATACGCACTAAACATCTGTATTCTTATTCCACTGATGTTGCATGAATGCACCATCGACTTTTCCACAGGTATGAGCATTTTTTTTTTCAGGGCAAATTTATGTGGCAAATACTTCATTTAATACTTATTATTGTTTATATTTAAAAAATTATTCCTTGTAGAGGAGATAAGATAACAGTTTCCTAAATATAAATATAGGAACTGTAGGCACATATAAAATGTCAGTTTTCAGATTTTATACAAAATAATATTTTTATTATGTAAAAATATAAAAACTTGAATCTTTGTGTCACTGAAAACATTTCTGTAAATAGAAGTATATGTCTACCACAAAGGGTTATGAAAACAAAGCCTAAGTAAAAACTTTGGTGGACATGATGTTTAACAGAAAAAAAAATCAGTATTCAACAAAACAGCCTACAGAAAATATAAAAGGTGTAAGAAAAACTGTCTGGAATAGCAGCGATGATAATAATGATACCAGCAAAACATCATATGTGTTGTTTTATACACAAAAATGTGTAAATTAATTGTACATCTGGGATATATTAGTATCCAACAATAAAAAAGCAAAATGTTTCAACCAACTTTTTTATGCAAATTTGAAACCAATGATGGCATAGTTCAAATTTTCTATGAAATATTGTTCTTTAATGCCACAAATTGAAAAAAAAAAAAAAAAAGTTTGATTAAAATAGTTATTTTTTTAAATGTACAGTAGTACAGTTTAAAATGTAGTAGAATGACATCTTAACTACACTATTTACTTTTGAAAGCAATTACAACTCTAAACGGAAGAATAACAGAATAACTACCCTTCTAAGAAGAATGATAGAACAATTACATTTTGACAAAGAACACTAGAGTTCAGTTTACTAAAAAGGGAAAAACAGAACCATGGCTTGATCAAATTGCATAAGTTATAAGGGTGCTAAAGTACTTCAAGTAAAACAAAAATTCCAGTACTTATTCCTCTCCTCCACCAAACCAGCAATTTTTATTTTCTGAGATATACTTAAATGAAATGCTTTTTATTGAGATTACAGATCTATATATTTTTGTAATATTATACTTTCTTTCAGATTTTGAAAAAAGTTCCAAATTTCCTCTCATTTTTGGAAGAATTTATACAGGGTGTTTCTTATTGAATGGGACAAAAAGAATAGCATAGTAGAAATTCTATAACTGATTTATTAAGCTAAAACAAATTAATTCTGAAACTACAAGTTTTATCTGTCAACAGCAAAAAATCTTCATTTTACAAAAATCAATGCTAGAGGCCTTGTTAATCAGAATGGCACATATTTCAGAATATAGCAAAACGTCGTCGTTTATCGTCATTCAAAGACAATTTCATACAAAATATGGTAAAGAACCAACAAATCATCATAACATTGAATGGTGGGTAAAGCAGTTTCAAAGCAAGGGTTGCTTGTGTAAGAAAATTAGCCCAAACCAAAGTGGTTGATAAAATTCATGAAGCAATTTTACGAAGTCCCACAAAATCAACTTGTCATGCAAGTTCTAATCTCATTGTGCCTCAGATAACAGCATGGATTATGTTACAGAAACATCTACAATTCCAGCCATATACATTTCGGATTGGTGCAGATGTTAAAACTTTTCATCAAACTGTTGCTTAAAGCTTTCTGTGAGAAACTGAAAAATAAGCTGGAGGTAGATGATATCACGAACAGGCTTGTTGTTTGATGGATGAAGCTACTTTATACATTTCTGCAAATTTATTTGTCATAATTAATAATTTTTGGACATGGAAATCTTATGGTGTAATGATACATTAGCATGATTCTCCAAAGGTGAACGTTTTCTGCTCCATTTCCAACAGCTGTGTTTTGGGTCCTTTTTTCTTCATGGAAGAATCAATTAACAGGTGCATGTACCAAGATATGCTATTAGATTAGTTATTTCCTCAGTTGAAGGAAATAGTTCCCAGCTTCATTCTGCAGCAAGACTCCACCACACTATCATAAAAATGTATGCCAGTACCTGAATCATAGTCTATCCCATCAATGAACTGGCCATGCTGAGTCAGACATGCCATTGCTTTCCTGGCCACTGAGATCCCCAGATCTAAACCCTTACTGTTTTTTTCCTGTGGGGTTGTGTGAAAGACAAAGTGTTCATGCCTTCATTCCCACAGGATTTACAGCCACTGAAGCAGCAGATAACCGAACTGCTTGAATCATTAACAAACAAAGGATAGTCTATCATGAGCTCAGCGAGAAATGGAATTATGCATAGATATTTTTAATACAGTTCTTAAAAGACATCTTCATAAGGGGGGAAAAATAATTACCAGAGAAACTTCTCTGCTTCTCCCTCATGCCTTCAGGTATGCTATCTGAACTTCCTTCTTTAGGATTATTGAATCCACTATGGAATGATAAATCATTGCTAGTATCACAGTGTATTTGCCTTGAATCAGGTACCAAACAACCTACACTCCAGCTGAAACAGAAAAGTAATTGATCATCAAAAAATTTTCTTTAAAAAAACTAAAATATAACAATTGAAATTTGATTATTTTTTGATACAACTATGATTAATGTAAACAAGTTGAAAATTCCAATAAAAATATAGAGATTCTTAATTCAAAATGTATCTTAATAATATTTTTAAGATAATTCACATTAATTAGTAATATTAATGAGAAAAAAAGAATACATGACATCAAATAATAACTTCAGGATAATTTCCAAACAAATGACCTATAAGAATATTGTTTTCAGAAAGAGAAATTTTAATGCCCCCCAAAACATAAAATTATGATTTTTAAATGATAATTTTGCTTACCAAATAAATATCATGCATAGCAGAAGCTGAGACTATGGTTCAAACACAAAGCAAAGCAAAAATATTTGCATTAGTAGCATCCTTCTACAGTTAGAGCATTTCAATTTTCTTGATATGAAAATACATAAATTCATTTTTCAAACCTATTCTCAATCAAAACTGGGATGAAGTTGGGCAACACTCCATTGTTCCTCCAATATTTTCTCAGACAAAAGTAGGAGGGATCTGGACAAGGTCTTATTGTCACCACTGGTATTCCCAGCAGAATTTTCTCAATCCAGATTGAAACAAAGCTGAGTGATGTCCCCACTGATGCTCTCAAGAAATCACAAGGCTTGTGGTTTGTTTTCATCACTGAAAAATAAGCTGGAGGTAGATGATATCACGAACAGGCCTTCTCCTTAATCAAACCTGGAGCAGAGTTGGCGAATACCAGACTGTCAGCACTGGCTCTGATCAGGTATCGGTATTACACTAGAAAGTTCACTTGATAGAGCTGGGCAATCTTTTAACTGCCAAATTCTGCTGGGAATACCAGTGCTGACAATAAGACCTTGTTCAGTTCCCTCCCTTGACATTTTTTTTTTTTTTCTTTTTTTTTCTTTTTTTTCTTCCCCAGAATGTTCTAATCAAAATTAGAATAAAGCTAGAAAATCTTGAACTGTCACAACTCACTCTCCTTCCAGTGTTGATGCAATATGTAATTCTTAATTAAAACTAGGATGAAGATCAGCAGTCTTTTATTATTATGACCATAGATGTGCTCCTGTCATTATATTTTTAATCAAAACTGAGAGTTCCATAATACTATATTGCCATCACTGGTGCACCCTTTGGGATATTCTCAATCAAAGTTTGATAAGAGTTGGAGAATATTGAACTGTCACTACTGGTATAATCTCGAAAGTATTCTTAACCAAAATAATCTCAAACTATTACCCTTATTGCTCCTTCCCCAAAAGATGTTCTCCATGAAAACTGGAAATGAAATTGAGTAGTTTCCATGGCTGGATTTAGACTTGATAAGGCCCTAAGCTATTTGAGATAAGGGGCCTTTATAAGTCCAGATACTATATGTCAGTGCCAAATATGATTTTCAGATACCTAGAGGAGTTTTTTGGGAGGCTCCCAAGAAAGCGGGGCTCCTAAGCTATAGCATGTATAGCTTATACATAAATCCTGCACTGTTAGTTTCATACAGTCACTCCAGGCACTCCCAACCAAACTGTTTTCAATTATAACTGGGACAGAATAGGAAAATCTGTATCTAACTATTGTCAATCCTCCGAAACTGGCACAAAGCCGAATAGTCTTATACTACCACTATTGATGCTCTTTCAAAGATGTCCTTAATCAAACCTAACATGGAATTGCACTTTCATACTGTTATCAGCGGTACTCTCTCCAAGATGTTCTGCATGAAAACTGGGATGGAATTAAATAATCTTGCCTCGCCACCACTGTTATTAAGTTATCTTATGCTATATTGGCAAACAAAACTGGGCTGGAACTACACAGTTTTCTACTGTCAATATTGCTGCTTCCTCCATGATGTTATCAATCAAAACTTGGATAGAGTTCGACAATTTTGTACCATAACTAATGATGCTCCTTCCTAACTGATCTCAATGAAAACTTGAGATACAATTAGATAGTCTAAAACTGCCATTACTGGTACTCCTTTCTGCATGTTCTCAGCCGAAACTGTGATGTAAGGAGACAACATCATACTGTCATCACCGATGCCCAGCTTGAAGTGCTAATGGTGACAACATGATTTTTACTCTCCAATAAAAAGCATATATGACTAATGATGGTAAAAATGCATCCACTCGATTATTCTAAAGTGTGTCCATGTAGCAATACAGAACATAGAATAAGCAAGAACAGTGCCATCATTCTTTCATGCGAATTTTCCCAGAATATATATTTTGAAATCCAGAAAACAAACTTTGGCAATGGATAAAACACCAAGGAAACAAATTTTAAAATTGCATTGAGATAAAAACAACAAAAAATAGAGATTTAAGGTTTGGGTGTAATCTCAATGGCATTCAAGCCATAATATAATACTGCAGTTGCTTAACAACTAAATAAAATTTACTGCACCTAAAATATTTAATGCTATGTCACATTTTGATCTAGGCCAAAGGTTGAGAAGACTTTTTTTATTATTAATAATTTTTACTTTTTTATTTAATGCTATAGTGGTAATGGTGGAGTTTTTGGCACATAACTTGAAAAGTCATATGTGCAAAGTACATGTTAGATGCATTGAAACAGCTTATACACCAGCAAAAGTTATCACCAAACATATATTAAAAAGAACAGCAGATATATAAAATCAAATGAAGTAATAAAATGATAAATGCTGAAATGTACAAGTTCATAAAACTCAGATAATAATTTCAGATGCAAAATATGAGTAAAATCAAAAATATGATGCACATTAAAATAAAGACTCAACTTCAAAACTAAATCAAATTAAATTATAAAGATCATTAAGATGCTGAAATAAATTAGTATTGACTTCTTTTCCAATAGCAAAGTCACACTGATTTTAACAGATGAGATTTGCCTCTTGATAAATAAATAACAAAATATATTACCATTTATGAAGTTTTGCCACTTTATCCAGTTTATGTGAAGATGTCCATGAAGCTCTTCTCTGAGGAGGACCTTTAGTAGATTGTTTGCGCTTCCTTCCTACGGCGGCTCCTTCAAAATGCGGCACGGATCCAGAAAGGTGAAGGAATTCTCGAGAGTCACAAGGAGTGACATCGTTGATAAGTATTTTGACACTGGAGTCCACGTTTTCGCCCTCAGAATCAGAGGAGGAAGTCCTGATTCTCAGATCCATTCCGATACTTGATCAACATTCATCATCCATCTGAAGAAAATAAAACTTAATAATATGGCTACTCATCAAAAAACATCTGCTTCTGATAAAAAAACACATATCATCCACAAACTGCTGAATGTGATTACCTGTAATTTCACTTAACAAATTGATAAGTTATTAATCAAGTCAAATTTAATTATAAAATTATTAAGCCAAAACATTTTAATTCTCACAGCATTACCATGCATTTATCATTATTATGTACTGTCTACCCCCTCCCCAGTGGCCACTGGAGTGGCAGGCAACTTAAGCTCTAAGTGATATTGGGGAATGCCAAATAGCAATTAGTGGACCATGAAAGAAAAAGTGTTTATATTGTGGTGTTTGAGTACTAGCTTTTGACAAACATATTGTTCGTAATTTATGTCTACAGTCACAGCCACTTACATAGAACTGAAGTGGTCAGAGACTAATTGAGTTTTTTTATATGAAGCTATGCTTATGAAAATGTCTTAAAGAATTTCATTAAAAAAAAAAAAAAAAACAATGTTAAACTCTTTTAGAATCTTTTATGTTATGGACAATTTTTTATTTTTATTTTTATTTACTTTTTTTTTTTTTTTTTTTTTTTTTTTTTATTTAAGCGATGGCCTAATTTTCTATAAACTAGGTCAAAGACCTTTTAGAGAATTTCATAAAACTTAAGATATATCTTCCATAGAGTTCGGTACAGAAATCATACAAAACTAAGTATAGATATCTATTGGGATTTGGGGAGAGATTGTATAAAAAAAGATCCAACAGATAAAATCAACAAGATTTTCTTTGGGATTAAAATAAAAGAACCAAATTTTTGTTTTTAAACAGAATTTTTTTACCCAAATTATATCTACCATCACAGCCACTGAAGTAGCGGTCAGACACTAATTGAGGTCTTTTATATGAAGCTATGCTTATGAAAATGTATTAAAGAATTTCATTAAAAAAAACCCCAATGTAAAATTTTTTTAGAATCTTTTATGTTATGGCCTAATTTTTATTTTTTTTTTTTTTTTAATTTAAGAGATGGCCTAATTAATTAACAACTAAATTACATAGTTACATACACAGTTAAAATAACCTCTTTTCACGATCTGCAGTTCATTTTGAAAAATAAAAAAATCGTAAATAATTTAATTTAGCTCAGCTAGACAAATTCTAGCTTAGCGCCATCTGGGGTTCAACATCGGCACCACATATTCATAGAACTAAATTAAATTAGGTAATTTTTGTATTTAATATATCTCATACTTGTGCTAAAGCTGCTAAGTAAGAAAATAAAAAGTTATTTATTCGCACATGATTATAGGTGCAATATTGCCCCCCCCCCAACAATTTTGAAAGCTGTGACATATTACTTTAGTGATAAATTTGTGAATCTTTTATAATCTGTTTAGGATTTAGTATGTCAAAGACTATTCTATGTTTTTTATTCTAGCAGAGCTAGAATTAAATTAATCATGATTTTATGAATAGTCTTTAACACATATATAGTCTTTGACACATTTTATGAGTAGTCTGTGACAATAGATGAATAGTCTTTGACACACTAAATTCCAGACTTCCCTACTCAAAAAGTCACAAATTTCTCACAAAAGTAATCAGATATTAAAGTTTTTTATGGCAACCTGACTAAATGATTACAACATAAAAATAGTTATTTTTTTTTAATCTAGCAATTAATTTCGAACATACTTCAGTTTTCACATATATATCAAATAAACAATAAAACTGAGTATGACTAGCACAACACATTCTTGAGTAGAATGTAATGCTTTGAAAAGTAATTAGGCAATTACTATTCTATGAAAAAAAAACTTTTTTTTCAACTTTTTTTTTTTTTTTTTTTTAAATGCTGAACAGTTTCTTAACATACTGTTTAAGTTTTTTAGCATTGATTCCACTAGATTTTTTTATGGTTTAATTCTGCTTTATTTACTTCATATAACTAATTTTGATTTTTGCTTTTAAAATCTTATGCAGCATTCTATTCAAAACACGATCAAACTTTGAAAATTATTCTAAACAGATGAAACATCACATAAATTTCTTAACGTGATAATTTAAAGAACTTAAATAATTTTGATTTTTGCTTTTAAAATCTTATGCAGCATTCTATTCAAAACACGATCAAACTTTGAAAATTATTCTAAACAGATGAAACATCACATAAATTTCTTAACGTGATAATTTAAAGAACTTAAATTATCTTCTGTCTGCTAATATTATCTTCGATAAGTATTCAGGGATTTTATTGCTCACTGATTTTGCTTAAAAAAAAATGAAGTTTTCTGTCCCTGCATTAAAATAAAATTAATTCCTTCTGACCTGCCCTTTATATCCAACACCTTGAATTAATACTTTAACAAGATCTGAATTAACAGATATTTCATACGGTTAAAATTGTTCTTAATTAATCTTCTACAAATTTGAAATTATTCAGTCTTTAATTATTTCAATACTTATGGCAATAATATTGTGTCATGTCCCATAAGGAAATCTTGTTAAAAATAATTATCAATTTTGAAATTATTCAATTACTTATAACAATATTGTGGTCTTTAAGAGAATTTTGTTGAGGGGTAAGTTTTATTTATTTAATTATTTATAAGTGAGTGGCAACAGTGACAAAGGTTATAGGCCTTTCTCTGTTATAATAAGCATTTTGTTTTTGTGCTTTGTACTGCAATGTTTCTGTATGAAATAAATTATATATAAAGTAGCAAAAATATGCTCTTTTCCACTTAATTCCATTTCATTTTATTACACCACTTACACATATAATAGGTTATGCTATAATACTGCATTGAATACTCAGGTTTTGCATTTTATATTCACATGATGTGGGTAAATTACATAAAAAATTATTATATGATTTAATGCATTTCAACAACAATTCAAATAATTCTCTTTTTATTCACAAATCAAGTTCAATTTACACATTTTTCATTTCTTGAAGCAGCCATGATAAAATAAGTGGGGAGAGAGAAGGAAAGAAAGAAATAACACAAATTCTAAGAAAACTTCACTGAATTTAAAGTGATAACTTTCTAGTACTAAGTACTTCAAAACACTACCATAAATTTACACAGAAGTTTATTTTTTCAGTTAATTTTTATTTACAATCAGATAATTTTTATTTACAATCAGATAATTTTTATTTACAATCTTAACAATGTTAGTTCTAAGAAACACAATTTTCTTAGTTAAAAGAGAAGAAATTAATTATAAAGCTTAGTATTTTAATTTTGGATAAAATACCCATTTTATCCAAAAATACTACTATCAACCATTATCTTTGATCAACAAAATGAATAGGTAAGTTTACTTTTTCAAGAAAAACCAATTTTTACAGTTTCACTTAAAACTTTTAACATAGCTTTTGGAATATAAGTAAATAAATTAACAGCTTTTGGAATATAAGTAAATAAAATAACAATACGTGCAGTCAAATAGCCATATTTTTATAAAAATTACAAACCCAGTATATGTTGATTGAATATTCAAGACACTCAGCAGCAATATTAATACTAATAAGGTGTTCAATCTAAATTCCCTTTAAATTCAATAAGATACTCTTTTTAAATGCCCTTTGACTTCAATAGCCTTAGAACTAACAATTTTGACACTCTATACAGGAATGCTTATTTCATAATTTTCCACTGAATACTATGGTTCTGTATTTTCTACTTACATAATTAAAGCAATTTTTTCTACATAAGATTCTGAAAAAAATTTCAGTGGTGATACAAATACATTTTCAGGAAATTTTAAAAATACCATTATTTTTCTCCCTTCATTCTATTAAAAAAAAATTGTTTCCTATTACTTTTCTTTGATTTAATGTAACACAAGTCATTTCAGTTTTTCTTTCTTCTTTGACTTCTGGGATATTTCACAAATTTTTAAGTGTTGACTACATTTTATTAATCATACATTAAGCTAATAATTAAATGAAATTATTCTTTCTTGTATGCATATGCATCTTAAAACCCCCAGACTTTAGATCTTATCTAAGACTTTTTATAACTATCATTGTTTTTATTCTGATATTCTATCTTAAATAGAGGATAATTAATAAAAATAATAACGTATGTAACATAAAAATATGCTTTTGCACATATATCCAAATTCTTAACTAAATTTTGAGCTTTCATTCTGAATTCTACAATATCATAAATTTCATTTGATTACACATATGAAACAATTATTTTATGTTATGTGAAAAAAAACTATTATATAATGTTATATTTATTCCTGGTCATTACTTTAATTAGCTGTAAATAAAACAACAGAGTGGTAAGATTAAAAATTATTGTTCCTCCCCCTTTTTTTTTTTTTCCTTTGTAAAGACAGTGAAAAAGGCCGCTTTAATTAACACTCCATTAATCCAAACTTTAGGATGATATATAAATGTTCTGTTCGAAATGAGATTCTAAACTCTGAAATATATTCTGAATAGATGAAATTTCTTCACTTTAAAAATATGTTAAATAATTTTGTTTACCTGTATTTTTCTCCAAAATATTTTCGATCGCACACACCTGCAAAAAATAAATAATCCACAGACATCTGTGCTAATTCGAGATTTCGTAGAATGTAAACTTCACACTTCAGTTGTTTGCTTAATGAATGTACGGCGAAACAAACATCACAATTCAGGAATTATGAAAGGAAGTGTTGTTTCTGAAAAAAAATCACTGGTATCACCAAAGCTGCATTCGAATGAAATTACTGGAGAGTTTCGTGCACTGTTCCGAAGGAATTCAACTCATTAAAATTATGTATCACAGAAATTATTAAATGTGCAGCGAACCGTTTCGAATCGCACATTTGCATTCGCTTCATTTCTTGGACGTGCAAGTTCCGCGATCGCCGCAGAATTGTTATTTCCAATCTAGAAGAAGACACGACAGTCGGTTGACGTGATTGCGAGGCCATAAAGTTTGAGACGGGAAACCGCCAACAGGTTTCCGTCCGCGGTTACGCAACGCGTCCGATACGCGAACCAGCGCAGCCTTTTATAGATCCTTCCAACATACTCGCTTCACCTTCAGTATCTTCCGAACATCGATAAAGCATACCCTCAGAATAAGTGTGATGCGATCTGTTTACCATGTTGGCGGAAGTGTATACATTTCGATTTATGACGACGTCGAAAGACGCGCCGATTACAGGAAATAGCGTGGTCGCTACTATCAACCATTATCTTTCGTTCAGTCACGTGGTCAAGGAGAGAGGTGGGGGGGGGAAGGTTAGCCGCGAGGAGAAGCCTCAACAAGTCCTGTCATACTGAATCCTAACACCTGGAAAAATTGGAGCGCGGGATTAAAGGGCTAGTTAAATATCGACTGCCTGGAGCGCTAGATTTAAATAGGCAGGAGAATCCTAGTAAAAAAAGATGGAGTTCTTGGATTAAAAGTTCTAGATTTTCAAAATAGATTGCTGAAGATGAACTCTAGAAGACGGTATATAAGAAACATACGAAACTATAAATACGAAATATAAGGCTTACGATACGTTCAGAATCAGCCCGGACAGTCTTCGATTTTTAGTGTTGTCCGAGGTAATGCCCGGAGTTATAGAATTTTATGACTGCCTAGGACTTTTTTTTTTTTTTTTTTTTTTTTTTTTTTTTTTTTTTATTTATTTTGGACCTATGTGTTCGATATCGCGTTTTTAGGAATTAGTTGTTCAGCCCGTATAATGAATTACAAATTTTAAATATTTTCTATCCCTGAACTCAGAAGTTATTTTTATAAAAATATTTTCACTTCCTATATACAGTAAGAGGGCTCTAGTGTAGAATTGGATGCCCCTTCGATTGGCGACATTTTTTTTTTTTTTTTTTTTTTTTTTTAATTTTGGCGATGAAACCTCACTTCTGGTTACCATGATAGTTTTAACTTTGTTTTAGCTTCCCGATTTTATTTAAATGAAAATAGATTGATGTGTACATGGACATATTTAAAGCAGTGCGCAATGCCTAGTTTGTGCAATTCTAGTATGTTTTCTTAAGAGAAAACAGATCGATGTGTACATGAGCACAGATCTTGTGAAATTCTTTGACTTCTTATTTTGGTTTTCTGTAGCGGCCATCTTGAAATAGTGCCTTCCTGGCGCCGATCTTGGCGTCAAAAAAGAATCTCCAATAAACAAGGGGCACCCAATTGTAAACTTTTACCAGTAAGAGTAATGAAACTTAGTTCTGTGAATTTGCAGAAACAGATTATAGAAAAGTATTATCTCGTAGCAGCACAAGGTTCCTTAGTTTGTTACTGGCAACTGAATTCTTTCCATTCTTGATGGCCTAAAATCATACTTCTTCTCTTGTGACGAATGTCCAAAAATTGTATTTGATTTTTTTCAAACCCTAAAAAGTGAACTATTTTTGAAATTTTTATATGGTACCCTATAGTTATTTAATAATGTAGTCCTGAAACTAGAAGCTAATTCTAACACAGCAACAAAAGCATTGCAAATATATTCTGAATTAGTTTGTCAACTTCAGGAAAGAAAAACTCACAAATTTATACCATCTTCTGCCTTGCTATTCACTCTAAAAGAAAATAATCAAAAAATTCTTCTCAAGCGTAGACAATTTTTATAATTCTAGTATCCAACACCAGTTGTGGAGAACCAGTTTTGTGAAAATTAAATAAGTTTTAGTGGATAAATTTATGAACTGAAATTTTCTGGTCTGATTTAGAAGAGAAGTCGTTAATGAAATTATAAAAGATTCTATAAATATTTAATGACCTATTTGATGAACGTACATTGTTGAAACAGGTAAATCGAAAACAAATGTTAGGTTGTGGTTAATTAACCTGTCAGGTTATTGAAGAGAAGTGGAAAGCAATTTTTAGGGTGTTTCAAAGGACTGATATTTTATGTTGCAATATTTTTTAAATGGTTTGAGTTTGCAATATCTTTTTCTGGGACATCTGCTACAGCTGAGACACTTTTTTCAATCATGGGGAACAACATTTGGCTTGCAAAAAGGGGTACACTTTTAGTAGCTACTGTTAAACATCTGCTAAATTTCAGAATTTCTTGTTGTGAATATTACTATGTAAGTAAAACAAACAAACCATTTCTGGAAAATGTCATAGCTAATGAAAAATACAGCTGAACAAATAACGTTTAATGTTCCGGTAGACTGTTAAGAATTTTAAGGAATTTCAAAAATATCTCCTGGTTTGCGCCCAAAAAGAAGTAGTAAACCTAAATATAAGAATAATAAGTATAGAATAAAAAAGGAAAAATTGAGAATAAAAAAAGAAGAATTATAAGAATAATAAATGCAGAACAAACAAAAAAAAAGAGGTGTTATAAGAATATACACATATATTATTATTTTAAGAATAATAAATGTATGCATTGGCCTTCATTTTCGTAATCATTCATAGACATATACGAGTACTTCCCAGTTACAAAAGCCCACCAGCGGCCGAGCGGTAAAGTCGCTGAACACTGGTAGTTCGGTCCGAGGTTCGCATCCCGCGAACAGGCTGGCTGCATGGGCGTTTTCGTGGTTTTCCCCATGTGTTACGTGTATACGAGCCAGTTCCCCTTAGAAAGTCCTCCACGAAGGCATCCCTCCTCTTAGGCAGATAGCCCTAGTGTGCTTTGCCATAATTAAATACACCACACCACCCAGTTACAAAAATGCTTCAAATAATTCAAATATTCTAGCTTTGGCCATTTTAAATTTAAAAATTCCCTTTTGGGAAAATTACGAAATCTGACTTTTTAAAATTCCTTTTACACAATAAGAACATAGAAAATGAAAAGCAGTCATAAATAAACTTCTGGTGACTATTACAATATTATTTCTTTAAAAGAAATGCATATTGCAATAAGAATACATAGTAATATTACAATAGCTGACTTACATTGAGCCAATCAGTGCGACGTGTCCGGCTCAGTTATTTTATTACGCTTCAGGGGCACCTCAAGTGAATAAATATTAGCTGCAGTTCTCAAAAGGGACATCGGAGTAGCGACGGAGAAGGGGCCAACGAAAGACTGAAAATTTTTTTAGGGGTGATGACACTTGCCAGGTCCGGGTAACTTAATCTGCGAAATTAAGTTACCCGAAATCTGCGAAAAATATGTTTAAAATAATAAATGCGAAGGGAAAATGGATGAAATACTAATAAGAAAGTGATAGTACACAAGAAAAATTTTTCAAAAACATGTTAATAAATATAACAACAAATAAAATAAATAAAAGTTGAAAAGTTTTCAGATTTTATGCTACGCCTAAATGGGTATTTTTTTCATTTACCCGCGTTTCGGGAGCATTTGGGCTAATACTATTTTGCCTTAAAATTATCTAAAAACAGCATATCTTCAGAATTTTCGATAGACAGTCTCGCGCGCTGGCGATAAAAATATTTTATTCCCTGCAGTGTTGCCACTGCTCTCTTTGAAATCGTTCAGTTTTTTTAATTAAAATTTCGTCAAAGTTTTACAAAATATGAAATAGACAATAAAACAAATTCCAAATTTCGGCTTCCAGGTGCCCGTATTCGGGTGGAGGACTACGTTATTCAAAATTTGATGACCCCCTAAGTACCCTTGTTTTTTCGCAAGTGATTCAGACTTTTGTAGTGATTCAAAACAGAATCCCGTTTTGAGAATAACAGCCATTCTTGGCTAACGCCATTTTGGCTAATAATTAAACGAATAAAATTTACAAATAAACTAGTCTTGAGGGAGAGGGAACTATGTATGAGGAAATTATGCGAACATTTTTAAAATCTTCAAGACCTAATGCTAAAAAGCTGGGAAAGAGAGAATACGATATTTAAGAAAATATTTATTCGTTATAAAAAATTAAACACAAAAAGTTTAACACCCTTATACGAAAAATGGCTCGACATAACTTAAAATTTGGCGATATTTGATTTCATTTTCAGCTTGCATTGAGGAGGAGAGGTCGATTAATAAATAAATTTGAATAAATCGAGATTAATATTTCCACTCTTAAATGCAATCCAAAGATAATAATGATAAATGCTTAATATGTGACAGGCACTTCGTCGATGAATGTACGCTTAACCCGGAGTGCAAGAGAGAAATATAGAAAGAATTTTAAGGACGATTTTAAAAGGAACTATTCAAAAATGAAAGATTTTGCAGAGACAATAATGAAAATTATAAATACGAAGAAAGATAGAATTGGAATTCGGCACTGTGACTCAGATTTTGGACTTTATTTATTTTTTTTTTTTTTTTTTCTTATATTTGTTTTTTCTGGCCAGTTTCATTTTTTGATTATATGGCCGCCTTTTCCGGCTAAGAGGATCGGGGCTGTGCCCTTATAATGATAATGATAATGAAACTTTATTACATTTTGAACATTATTACACATGATAACTTTATTACATTTTGTTCCCCTAATATTTTTTTACCACATTTTTGGAATAATTTCTGCTCATACAGCAGGGAAATATATAGTAAAACCCGATTAAGGAAGTTTCATCGTTGAAGACATCAACTCACAAATGAGAACATTCTACTTAAATAACCGAAAAATATACAGTTAACATCCATTTAAGATGTTTCCCCGCTTGAAAAGTTTATTCGGAATTATACTGCCAGATCTAAAATGTTAAAAGATTCTTTTTTCTTAACATTTTAGATTTGAAAATAGATTTAAGAAATGTAAAATAGAATTAATTTGTTAGTCGCAATTTCGTTTTTAATTATTCCATTTTAATAATTCAGTTTTAAATATGTTGATGAGTAAATTTATTTCAATAAAATTCTAACTACTTTATTTTCAAAGGAGATAATGTATTCAATAATCTACTAGAAAATGAATTATACTTATATATAGAGAGAAAGGAAGAACAAAAAGAATTAAAAAACTACAATCTCAAAATTTCATGCTGCAGACTAATACATCAAAAATGAGTTAAGCATTAAATTTTTTTAATTTTATAAATGCAAAAAGAGTAAAAGTTTAGGGGGGGAAATGCAATTTAATTTTTAATTTATACTGCAGTTTGAATACTTACAATAGACCTATTAGCTTAACAATAATTTCTCAGAAATTCAAAATGTAAATCATATATTTGAAAACTGTTTTAAAACAGTAGTGGTGAATGATAGGGAGTTTGCTATGTATTTACAAATGTTAATTAAAATTATTTTTTAAATATAAGAAATTCGCTTTCGTACCACCGATATAACGTAACGAGACACATTACCTATTTTTTACAATAAATATATCTGAATAACAATTAGTATTAATTTATCCAAACATTGATGATGTGACTAGAATTCGGACCTATTTTAATATATGAGAAAGTAACTATAATTGATTTTACTAGCGCTGCGGTATTATTCCATGTTTAATTAACGCCATATGAAAATTTTTGTGCGGATTTAACAATCACAAACAATTTAACAAAAGACTTAATCATTCACGGTGAAGCTGATAACTTTTTTAATTGAATCGCTTATGCACGAAGTTTGCAACAAATATTGGTACTTCCTTGTTAAAATAGCCACCGCATAAACTTGGGGGGGGGGGGACTTCAAATTTTAGCGTTACAGATTGAGCGAGCAAATTTGCACCTTTTAGGAAACTCTGTGGCCATGTTAAAAAAGAAATGAAAGATATTTCTCTGAAATGAAGTGGCAACAGTTCTTTCTCGCCAAACATGAAATTTGGATAGTTGAAAACAACGATTTCTGATTTCAGGTTTT
The DNA here is from genome assembly GCF_044657685.1 of Stegodyphus dumicola. Classification (NCBI taxonomy): domain Eukaryota; kingdom Metazoa; phylum Arthropoda; class Arachnida; order Araneae; family Eresidae; genus Stegodyphus; species Stegodyphus dumicola. The sequence continues at coordinate 264,615,739 of NC_140769.1, read as the reverse complement.
AAAAAAAAGTAACTAGCTTCTTTTATGATCTCCCTGGAACTATTGGGCAAAATTTCAAAACTGAGTCTATAGGGTTATTTCTCCCGCCTTCCTAGCGTGCCTTCGTGGTGTAGTGGTTTTGCACGCTGGGCCGGTATTCCAGAGGTCCGTGGTTCGATTCCCGGCGAAGGCGTTTGCTCATTTTTCATCTCTTCTGCTTCTAAAAATACCTAATGTCTCTACAAGTCTCCTCCAGCTCCCAAAGGGCGCGAGTAATGGAGTCTCGTTTCTAACAACAGCTCATTACCTCTTCCGTTGAAACTCAGCAGTTTGTATTAATAGCCACAGTGTGGGGGTAGTTCTAAAAGATGGTTAAATGAGGCTTTACTTGTGCGATCCATGGCGAAGTTTCTGATACCCCACTCACTTCTACCTATCTACCTACCTACCTAGAACTATTGAGTAGATTAATTTCAATCCCCCCCCCCGTGTGTTATCGTAGTATAAGTGAGTAGTAAGCCCAGCTAGCAACTGTAATGGTTTTTAAGGTCTTACATATAATCTTCCATCAGAATCGTACAATTTCATACTGCTATTTTTAGCCCAAAGGGGCAATTTGTGCAGAAGAGCTATTAATTTCGTTTCGGCATTTTTCATTGGTTCAAAGCGAATATAAAAAAGTGTATGGCAACATTCAACACTTTGTAGAGAATTCTAAAGATGGACTATTTTTAAATACTTTGTGATTTTACTCTTAAGTTCTGTGTGGGATATGAGTAAACAAAGATGTTTAATTATTAAGTTAAAAAAAATATATTAATGACAAAATGGCCAAAAATGTGTGTCTGGGTCATAATCCCGACAGCCGAAATCCCGACAAGCCAGAATCCCGTCCGACTGTCCAAAACCCCGACAACCCAAAGTCCCGACAGGGTCAAAATCCCGACAAGCCAGAATCCCGACAGGGTCAGAATCCCGAGTGTCCAGAATCCCGACAGGGTCGAAATCCCGACTGTCCAAAATCCCGACAAGTTAATATCTAAATATAAACACTCAATTTAGCTTAATAAAATACAATTTTTAACTAACTATTACATATTACTAATTAAAAGTTTAAATCAAACAAATCATAAAAATTATGTCATTACTTAAAATAATTTTTAACAAGTTGAAATGACTGTTAAAATTTGAAATGAAGATTTATAAAATTCTTTTTATTAAGAAAAAGAAAACATCACTTACACACGCAAACGACATATTTACAGTGACACATTGTGAGCGATAGCACGAAGATATTCCATCACAGGTCGATTATCACGATCGTCCACAACAGTCATAATTCTTCTTTCTCTGTCATCATCTACCTTCCTACGTTTTGGTTGTTGTTCTTCGCGAAGAATGCATTCAACTTGGTATTCCACGTGCTCCTGTTCTTTTTGAAATCCTTCTATGATGTTATAAACGCCGAAATGGGCCCGTCCAATTAAGGTGCCCCATCTTCTGGGCCAATCCTCGATAGCATTTTGAGTGCGCGGAGCATTTATAGCTGCCTTTTCTAGATCACTAATGATTCTAGATGGCCTCAGTTCAATATTATTTTCTTCAGCGAAATCAATTAAATCTTGGAATAATCTTTTGTAATTTTCTTCAGATTTGCTAGTCATCAAAGCATATACTAGTTGCAGCTGTGGAAGTATGTTACGGGGTCATTAGGCCTTATTGGGATTTCGCCCGTGTCGGTATTTTGACCCTGTCGGGATATTGGACAATCGGGATTTCGACCCTGTCGGGATTTTGCCTTGTCGGGATTTCGACCCTGTCGGGATTTTGCCTTGTCGGGATTTCGACCCTGTCGGGATTTTGCCTTGTCGGGATTCCGTCTGTCGGGATTCTGGCTTGTCGGGATTTCGGCTGTCGAGATTATGTCCGGATACCAAAAATGTGTAAGTCATCTTACTAAGAAAATTAAATATTGAAATGATGAACTAAGAAAAAGACTGAAAACAATTTATTGGCACCACGACAGCCATGCGTAGGTAATTTTTTTACCTGAGGCAAGAAGTAATAACGCACAAATGCAAATACGGAAGACAGAACACACGGTTTCCGTTCTTGTAGAGATGAAGAACTTTACATATTACATCAGTTTACATGCTCTGCCATAGACCCATTGCTGTTAGTGGAATTAGAGACAGTATTTCCCTTACAGCAACATATGGCAAGGGGACTTTAAATGCAACAAGTCCGCTTGGGGGCGCTGATAGAGAAGATCAACGTGCTGTCTCAGTCCAGGATTTTGCCGCATCGAAGTGGCTACTATACTGCTGGCCATTAAAATTGCAACACAATGAAGCAAAGAAAATAAAAAATAAAAGATATTTATTGTACGTAAACAGTACAGCATGAAGGCAAAATGATTAAATTTTTAAGCAGTTTGGGGGGCTTCCAGCGATGCGAAATTAGTTGAACAGCTGCTACTCCTGGCAGCTAAAACAGCTCTTACCCGTTAAACTAGGAATCGAACGGGCTTTGGATGACAGAAGCAGACAACTCATTCCATGCTGATTCAAATTTATGCCCCACTTCATCAACCGCATTAGCTGGAGAGGGATGGCGGGCCGGTCTCTTAGCAAACCATGACCAGATGTTCTCAGTGGGAGATAGATCTGAGGAACGCGTAGGCCAGGGCAACGATAGAATACCGTGTGTATCGAAAAAGGTCAGAACACGAAGTACAACATGTGGTCTTCCATTACTTTGTTGGAAAATGACGTTTGGTAGGCCTCGAATAATGACAGGGTACAACCGCTGGACGTAAGATGTCAGAAATGTACCGATCTGCGTTCGAATTACGGTCGATCCGAACTAGAGATTTGCGTGTCGTGTACACAATGGCTGCCAAACCATCACACCAGGTGCAGGTCCCCTATGCCGAGATCGAATGCAAGGAGGAGACGTGCGGTCCCCTCGGAACCTCCAGACATGTATACGGCTGGCTATCAGAATACTGCACGCAGAACCGGAACTCTCAGAAAAGACGACATTGTGCCACTCCTGTATCCAACTTTGTCGTTCGGCTCACCAGAGTCGCCGTCTTTCTCTATGTTGTATTGTCAAGGGAAGACGAAGTAATGGTCGCCGTGCTGATAGTCCATGGTGCTGCAAACGTCGTACGAGCTGATACTGGGCGTACTGCAAGCATGCCCATTGCCTTACTAATGGTCCGTGATATCATTGTATGGTTGTGCAAGCCTGACCTCACAATATGTCGGTCCTCTCGGACGTTAGTCATGGGAGGCCGTTGAGGCCCTTCATGCCGTTCAGTATGAACATCATCAATCCATTGACTCCATATTCGCATGGCAGTGGTTGGATGTCGACAAGTGCGACGGGTGATATCATGGAATGATAATCCACACTCTCGACAGGCAGCGATCCTGCCTCTATCGAATTACGACACTTGTTGGTAAGTATTTATTCTTATAATTCTAGGTATAACACGATATTCTGAGCAAACTTCGACCTCACAGAGCGTTTTCCGAATGAGAAATCCACAGCACAGCTTTTCTTTTATGCAGTTCTACAAATGTCATTTCTATCTCCTGCGTCATCTAAGCGCTGAAATTTTAATCATTTCCATATTCCAACCTCTTCTCCCTTTCACGTGATTTTGACGTTCGTCAGATCATTCCTTCCTGGTGTTGCAATTTTAATGGCCAGCAGCGTAGTTATCAATGCTCACGATTCTCCTCCTACTTTCTGGATCATCCGAGCCAGGTCGTGAGCAGATCTTACTTTTGCTATAGCAAGCACAGCTGTCTATATATAGAGTTGGCCAGTCACAGATTACTCAGCAAGTGGTCATAGAATTATCAAGTACCGCTTAACACTTTGAGCTCGGCGCCGGTCCCTGGAGACCGGCAGTGAATTTTCCGTGTGGCCGGTGGCGGTCCCTGGGAACGGGCACTGGAATTTTCGTTTGGTCGACAGTATTAAAGTTAAAAAATAAATATACTCTTAATGAAATGTGATCAAATGTAGTTTTAATGAAATTTATTGAAACATCCTTAACAAAAATACGGCTTAGCTTTACACATATTACAATACGTAACAACTTTTTGGGTAACATTTTTGGCTATCTTGCGTTCAGATAATTTTGAACTGTCATCATAACATTTCGAACAATACCTTCTAACTTTATGTGCGTCTCCTATGAATAATTTAAGTCGGCAACATTGCACCGCTTGATCGCTCGCTGCCGACTGAACGGAAAGGACAGCAAATTCGACGCCGGTCTCAACGTGTTAAGTATTCCAGTCACACATTCCATTAAAAGAAGATATAAGACGATATACGGAAGCCGCTCTACGTTTGAGTCCCAGCTCTTGCTTAAATTCGTCACATTGATAGAACAGTTTGAAAGCTACTCTGACACAACTACATTAAACATTTCTCTATGCTGAACTGATTGATAACACAACAGCTGCCTGTCCGTCTATTGGCTTAAAGCAATCAGGACAGTGAATCACATATCCTGGTCGACTAAAGCTTCGTTCAGACGGGGGCGTAAAGGTCATAAGTGGTTAAAGCCGAGCTCCGTTGCCAAGGCAACCAGTCTGTGCTACGTCACAAAATCTAGTTTAGGGCTCGTGGCATAGGGTTCAAAGTTTTCAACTTTACGCCGAGTTTGGGATAAGCGTCGACCAATCAGAGCGAAGCTAAAACGAAGCGGCGTTCTACAGAAGATTTCGCTGTGACAAAACAAGCAGAGCGAACGCGGGAAATCAATCAAGCAGAAGAACAGCGCGGGAAAGCTGTAGACGCATCCACGCATGCGCAAATTTAGCTTCTCTCATTGGCCACAGCTTACACCCCGTTCTCGCAAGTGTGAAACGAATTCCCGTGTTTTATGCCCTTATGACTACGTCTCTATGCCCTTTACGCCGCCGTCTGAACGCAGTCTAAGGCTCTCAGTATTGAACACAGTAGAATGAGATACAGAGATACAGAGCACAATCTACCTCAGATACAGAGCACAATCTACCTACCAGAAATAACTTAATTAACTTCACATATTAGAATTTCATTATTTCTCCAAAATTATTATTATTAGCCCAAATGGATTATTAGTCTCGAAATGGAATTTTGCTTTAAATCACAATAAACGAAATATCACTTTTCAGATTGTTGCCATCAAATATTATCGCCCCGTAATATAGTTAAGAAAATTAAATAATGAACAAGCTCCATGAATATACGAATGTTTTTCGCAATGGGAAAATACGACGATAATTAGAGGCATCAGATTTTGAATAACATAGTCCTCCACCCGAACATGTGTACCTGGAAGCCCAAATTTTGAACTTCGTATTTTGCTTTATTGTCTATTTCTTATTTTGTGAAACTTTAACGAATTTTTTTATCAACAAACTCAACGATTTGAAAGCTAGCAGTGGCAACACTGTACGGAATAAATCATTTTTATCTCCAGCGCGCGAGACTGTCTGTCGAAAATTCTAAAGATATGCTGTTATAAAATAGCCGGCAACTTTGCTGTTGAATTGAATTTTATGTGGCGTAAGTGTGAAAATCGTGATTTTTAATAAATAAAGTTAACACACCAAACATTAATAACAAAAAAGAGAAAAAACATTTTTGCTAGCCATCCTCACTAAGAAAACTGACGGATATGATGAACGAAAAAAAAAACGTGAAACATTATAAAAATGTATGCCAACACTTAACACGGCATCTGGATGCTAAATTTTGTTAAATTAAATAATTTAGTAGCACAACAGTTAGTTTAGTAGAATAAAATGGAGGAACACTACAAGTAGAAAATCAGTAGTATTAAAATTAGAAAAGGAGACTTAAAAACATTTAGTAATGTACGGTTAGCATATTGTTACGGTTTTTGTATTGAATTAGCTATTTTTAAATAGAATTAATAAAAATTGCTGTATATTACTGTGCAATTCAGCACGAGACTTATTTGAAGAGAAAGCTACGCCGGAAAAATTAAAAATACAGGAGCACGTGCATTTAATAAATAGTAGATATCTCGTAATTGTACGCTTTCGCTTTCAGGGAAAAATCGATAAAATACCAGAATATCCTCGTGCACTTTTAAAAAGCTTATAAAAGCGGAATCAAAATCTCTCAATTCAGTTTGTTTAGAAAACTGTTGTTGTTTACCGCAGCGAATTCGAGGTGAAATCGGATTAGCATTCTCTACGTTTCTCTGTTTTGAATTAAATTCTGTTGAACGTTTTAGTAGTTCAAAAAAGTAACGACTGTGAGATATTGCAATATTGCACGAAAATCTAAGGAAATTTAAGCATTTTGTTTTATTTGTTGTGATAATAATAAATTTTTATTCACTTTTCATCGGACTTGTGCATTCAATTTATTATGAACCCGTATGCACGCAACAATATAAACAACACCTATTAGAATGTAAACAAAACAAACCAGAAGTCCATGGCAGTGGACATGATAACATGGACCTTATAAGAAATAGACTAACCCAAATGGGTTTTCTCCCTCGTCTGAGGCGTTCCCGACTGTCACCTTGATCACATCTGGAGGAGCAGGGACGACTTGCCGAAATTTAACATAGGTTGCCTATTGCAGCGTGTATAATTGTCAAGAGAAAGCTCGTTGTAGCGCCTCATTTCGCAAATTAGAATTTCCACATATTTTTATTTTTGAAATTGAGATTGATTTTTAAAAAATTAGCATATTTTTCAAGCATAATTAACGTTCCAAATAATTATAAAGCTATTGCACGCTTTCAGGGCTGGATATTTTTTTAGCTTTTCCTATGCTGTAAGGAAATTTGTAACTACTTCTTTTAGAAAATAATATTTTAAATCTGAACTAATAGAAAATTTCAAACAAGCAATTTTCTCTTGCAATTTTTATGCTTTTTATTGGTGTAAATAAGTAAAATATACTAAAATATTTTAAAACGAATTTTTAAAAGTTTCGTTTAAAATTCTAAATTGTGCTGCTTTTTTAAAATTATAGATGAGTATTATAGCACAATTTCTATAAAGGAATTTTATTTCAATTATATTTCATAATACATCATAGTGATAAACACATTTGACTCCTTAAAAATGTTCATACATTTAATTCTAATATTAAAATTGTATTTAACCGTAATAATTAATTTTGCTTGTATTTTATAGTGATTATTTTTTTTATTTATTTTTAGTTCTGCATAAGATTTTTTTTAATTTACTCTTAATTTAATTCATTAGCCTAAACGGGCGGTAGCCTAGAAAGGCACTTAGTTTCGAAGCGGCATTTTGCGCTGTTTTACTATAAATGTCCGTGTCTCCTTGCAAATAGTTGTTACCAAATATTATCGCCCTGTATTATATGTAAATAAATTAAATAATGAAGAATCTGCATGAATGCATGTGTGTTTCTCGCACTGTGACAAAAACGACAGTATCTAGAGCCATCAAATTTTGAATAATGTAATCCTCCACCCGAACATGGGCATCTGGACGGCCGAATTTCGAATTTGTTTTAATCTATTTCATATTTTGTAAAACTTTAACGAATTTTTGATTAACAAACTCAACGAGTTCAGAGCGAGCACTGTACAGAAAATAACAGTTTTATCTCCAGTGCGGAAATTCTAAAGATATGCTGTTTTCAAATGTATGTGGTTTACGGGGCAAGAACATGATATTCAATAAATATAGGTAACACACAAAACTTTAAAAAAGGTTCTTTTTGGGCGTAATATAAAATCTGAGTGCTTCTAGATTTTATTTTTTTTTTTCCTTCATTACGCTCAGAAAATTTTATGCTTCGAATTTATGAATTATTAAAATAACTAATCCAATTTAATGTTAATAATTTAATGATCATATAATCAAATAAATATGATCGTTTTGTAATGTTATTATAGTTTGGAAAATCACTGCCTGAAAATGTTCATTAAATTTTAAAAAAAATTTATCAGATCTTGTTTAATTTTACCTTATTTATTTCAAAGCATGGCGTACTATCAATCTTATTTAATTTTACTTTATTTTTACGCAAAATTAAGTTCATAAATTATATGCTTAGAGTTCTTACCGTTTTACCAAAGTAAAGATGTTTGTACAAGAATTATGCGTGAAAAAAATGGGCGAAATGCATTAAAAAGTGCTTTAATGAGATATATTAAATCCTATTTGGAAAAAACTGTGGCTTTTATAATCTCATCACTATACAACGTATCACATTTAATAATTAAAAAGAGTTATGTGATACAAACGCCATAGGTTTCAGTGTTAAACCGGATCGTCCCTACTCTTTCTTGCCGACATGTCGGTGACGCGCGCCCCTCCCACTGGGTTAGTTTATCTCTTATAAGGTACATGGTGACGTATCGTAGCTTCAGTTTCATTGCACGGAACCATGCAGTATGAAGACTTTATACTCTGTGCAAGGAATGCATGGAGGAGGCTTACTCCATTTATTCTAATCTCCTTAGTCTGAAATAAAAATGCTTTATTTCAAACAGTGTTGCAATTTCTTGTTTCAAGCCTCCGAGTTTGTTAAACAAAAACTAGTTGGATTAGTACAAAATAGGAAATAAATCAAAATCGAATTGGAAATAAACATTTCGGGCTTCTAGATGCCCATGTTCCGGTGGACGACTACCTGTATTAAAATTTCGGTGGCTCTAAATGCCGTCATTTTCCCACAACGCGAGGAAAATACACACATACATACAAATTCTTCACTATTTATTAGTCCAAAGGGGCTTTGTCCCTGAAGGGCAAGTTTTCGTTTTGCGATTTTGCGTTCAATCACTATAAATGTCGGTTTCACTTTTCAAACTGTTGCCACCAAATGTTAGAGTCCTGCATTATATTTGAAGAAATTAAATAATGAAAAATCTCCATAAATGTATGTCTATTTCTCCCATTGTGATAAAACAGCGGTACATAGCGCCATCGAATTTTGAATGACGTCATCCTCTTACAAATATGAGCATGTGGAAGACCAAATTTGGAATTTGTTTTATTATAAATTTCACATTTCGTGAAATTTTAACGAATTTTTGAGTAACAAACTCAAGGATTTCAAAGCAAGCAATGGGACCACTCTACCCGGGGGGGGGGGCAACCTTTTTATCTCCACCGCGCGGAACTGCGTATTGGAAATTCTAAAGATAGGCTCATTTTAAAATTATTTTGAGACATTGCTATTGAACTGAACTTAATGGTTTAAGACTTTAGACTCGGTTACTTTAGACTAATGATACTCATTAAATCAGATAAATGAGATGGCTCGCTTGAAATTGACAGACAAGAAGTTTCTTTTTAGGCATAAACATTTTATTTCAATTATTTGCAATTATTTGCTTCATTACAAACTTATTTCTTTCAAAAAATTTTAAAAACTACTGTTCTAATTACAGTCTCGCGAAAAATCGAGGGGTTGCTACTTTTGTTCTAACAAAGTATTATCTGACGTAATTTACTTACCATAAATGGCGCAACAGGATGAATATTGAAAGAAAAGAAATTCAAAGTCAAAATGAGAGTCGTTTTTTAACTCTAATCAAGGCAGTACCATTTATTTATGATATTTTGAGATTTTAAGAATTTGAACAAAATGTTAACAGATCTTCTAATATCTGAATATATATACACTTAAAATTCTAACTGTATGTTCTTTTCATTTTTAATGGCGACGTTCTCTTATTTGAAAGTACGTGGAATTAAATCTACAGCCCCGTAGTCAAGTTGTTTTTCCCGCCTTTTCTACACGTACAGTTATAGAATGTTCTGGAAATATTTAAAACGAACTGGATTGGCTGACGTCATTTCTTGGAAGCTCCGCCTTTCCAGAGGCTATAAAATGACTCGCAAAGGAATATCGCGGGCTTTTTCTTAAATGTCACGATGCAGTAAACTTCATACAAAAAGTTATTAGTAATTCTTTTTATTTACTCCAGATATCTGATTTTGTAACTGCTATTTCTTCTGAATAATAATAAATGGATCCTGTTTTTTTTTAAACTTATCGTCTGATAATTTAAGCTACGACTAAAGCTGGTACACCATATATATATATATATTTCAACTGAATGGGTTAAAAGAAAAGATTAGAAGTTCTTAGTACATTGTGTTTAAACCTTTATTATATTAATATTTAGTTAGAAGCATTTATGTTTGAATTACCTCTGAATACATAGCTTAATATAGATAGAAAATTTTGATGTTCTGAATGTAAAGTATATTGTATTAACATAAATGCTCAAGTTGACCAATTACAACTGAATATATATAATTTGCAGGTCTTAAATTTTTATTTAGATCAGTTGGCTTTGTTCAGAAAAATTACGGGTGAAATTTAGTTTCTCATAATTGAAATAGAAAAGTAGGAATCGTTAGATTTTGATTGCACGTTGTGGCTATATCATGACATTTTTAGCAAAGGCTATAAAACACGATCTTAAAACCTTGGCTGAAGAGGAAAAGATCGGACCTGAGGTTAGGATGATGGATCCAAGATAAGAAATTGTGAGTAACAAAGCTTATGAGGAGAAACTCGTAAAAAATCTCTTGGAAAACATCACTTCGATGAGGCTTGAGAGGAGGTACAGAGCAGAATTAAAAGAGAAGAAGAGAAGTAGAATAGAATTAGGAGAGGGGAAAAAAAGAGGCAGGATAAAATTAGAAGAAAAGAAAGAGAATTAGAAATAACCTGAACTGAAATTGCAGGTCGCAGGAGTTCAGAAATATATGGACAACGGACGCTGTTTACTCGGATAACCAGACTGCTGAAAAATTAGCAGAAAATCAGAATAAAGGAGTCTTTTGTCAAGAACCGATACACTGGACTCTATATCAAAGGCACCGCGAAACTGTCCATGTCAAAACCGAAAACGCGCAAAAATACAGAGAAAGGAATGAAGACGAGGTCCATAGACACAAAAGAAATTTCGCCCTCCGTTAAAATGAGGCAATTACACATTCGCTGCGAACTCTGCTTCCAGAAAGCGAAGCTCCTTTTCCTAAAGAACCAAGGGGCACAGCATTGTTCCTGCCCGACACAGAGGTGAATGATCTACCTCTCCTTTCATTAGATACGATTCAAATTTTTCACTTACGAAGAGAAAGTAATGATATGAAATCACCCATTTACCTAGAATATTTAAACTCTCAAAGTCGTTCTTTAGAAAGCACTTTTCTGATAGGAAAAGAACTGCTAACCCCTTTTCATTTTATTTAATTTTAAGCTACTTAAGAGCCAGAAAGACCTGGAAAATAGTCGGAAATTTTTGGTCGTTCCCGAAGCGCTTAAAGAAATGAATATAGACTTGCATGAACTTTTACCAGTCACGCCTAGTGGGAAAAAAAAAAAAAAAAAAAAAAAAAAATCTGAAATGTTTCAGATTTTAAATTACGTCCAAAGGGGCGTTTTTTAACATTTTGTGTGTTACCTTTTTTTATTAAATATCATGTTCCTCGCACTTAAACCATAAGATCCAGTGCAACAGCAATATCGCAAAATAGTTTTAAAACGAGCATATCTTTAGAATTTCCGATACAGAGACTCACGCGCTGGAGATAAAAATGTTTTTTCTGCACAACGTTGCCATTGCTCGCTTTGAAATCCTTGAGTTTGTTAATCAAAAATTCGTCAAAGTTTTAAAAAATAGGAAATCGATCATAAAACAAATTTCAAATTTCAAATTTGGTCTTCCACATGCTCATATTCGTTGGAGGATTACGTTATTCAAAATTCGATGACTCTATGTACCGTTGTTTTATCACAATACGAGAAATATACATACATTTATGCAGATTTTTCATTATTTAATTTCTTCAAATATAATGCAGGACTCTAACATTTTGTGGCAACAGTTTGAAAAGAGAACCGACGTTTATGAGTCCGACGCAAAATCGCAAAACGAAAACAATAGTCCTTCGGGATTCAAATCGATTTGGACTAAAAAAAAAAATCTGAAATTCTTCAGATTTTAAATTACGTCCAAAGGGGCGTTTTTTTAACGTTTTGAGTGTTACCTTTATTTATTAAATATCATGTACTTTGCACTTAAACCATAAAATTCAGTTCAAGAGCAATATCGCAAAATAATGTTAAATTAAGCATATCTTTAGAATTTCCGATATACACAGTCTCGCGAGCTGGAGATAAAAGTATTTTTTTTCTATATAACGTTGCCATTTCTCGCTTTTAAAGCATTGAGTTTGTAAATCAAAAATTCGTTAAAGTTTTACAAAATATAAAATCTATAATAAAACAAATGCCCATATTCGCAGTAGGATTTCGTCATTCAAAATTCGATGGCTCGATGTACCATTGTTTTATCACAATGCGAGAAATAGACAATCATTTATGCAGATTTTTCATTATTTAATTTCTTCAAATATAATGCAGGACTCTAACATTTTGTGGCAACAGTTTGAAAAGTGAACCGACGTTTATAGGAGTCCGACGCAAAATCGCAAAACGAAAACAATAGTCCTTCAGGGACATAGCCCCTTTGGACTAAAAAAAAATCAAGATAGCATTTTGTTCTTTTTTTAACAGTACTCAGATGCTGTTCTGGTAGTAGACATAACTTCTGTTGATGTGGTGGACGCGTTACTAAATCTTTCCATCAGAATGGGATTTCCTAAAGAAACTCAGTACGCTGAGGGAATTTTAATTATGTCAGTTTGGGCCTTGTACAAACCAATCAAGTTTTCGGTCCCTTTGACAGGGTCTGGGAAATTTGGAAGTGGGTTTCCAAAATAAATTGTATCGTAAATTTACCAGGGAATAAAGGAATATTCCCAGTTGGCCATCTCATTATGTTAAAGCCTTATACGGAGATGCCTAAAGGAAATAATTATAGTGTTACGAAACGCCAGGTTGCGGTAAGGTAGCTTTCTCGCAAAACGGGGTTAGGTTTGCCAGAAAATGGCAAAGAAGGCAGGGGTGCCAGAGTGGGCGCAAAATCGCTAATTTGGTGATATGCCATAGACAGAGGGAGAACATTCTAGAACGCATTCTTACCGGTTTTCTCAGAATATTCTCGAAGACAGATAAAAGCTATAAATATCCTGCCTGTAAGTGGAGTAGCAGTTTATCTAGAGAACAGTAGAAAGTATCCTGAATTCAGTAGTAGTGAACTGAGTTCAGAGAATAGCTTGAGAGCGATCGACCGAGTCGGGAGCTGTACTTTAGTGCTTAGCCGTGAAGCTTTCTTCACCGTTATAGTCTATTAGCCTGAAGGCTGTGTTGCTGATTGTTTCAGCGTATATATCCTAGTTTTTCGACGACTGTAAACGTGTCATTGGTATTCTCCTTGTAATACTGAATAAATTGTATTTTGATTCTTCATCAAGTGTTGTCATCAATCACTCCAAATCCACGAACCCGTAGAACGCAACTATATTTAGAATGCAGAAATTCAGGATCAAGTTTTAGGTCCCCACAAAGAGATTTATAGAAACTGACAAATAAATATCCGCAAGACTTTCCTTTTCAGTTTGATAAATATATAATCCAATGCAATGTTTTAAGGTTGCATATTGTATTTGCAGAAAAACTGCAAGATTGCATATTACCAGAGTGTAATCAAGTTAGTCACTTGCAACTGTATTATGTTCTTTGTACACTGGTCTCAATGCAATGTTTCATTTTTAATCCACTCACTTAACTCAGTTTTTAATTGTGATTATTTATGTTTTCTGTTCATTTTTTGCTGACATTATGTGATTCTAGCAGTGAAAATTCTTTGGAATTATTCTGGACATCTCCGACAACCCCATCCCCGAAAGAGAAGGAGCTGTGACAAATAACGTCTGTTCGTAATTAGAGAATTTCGTATTCTTGTAGGAAAAACCCCAGCCCTCAGAAGTAGAAGTCATAAAAAATGAGCAATGCCTTCGCCGGGACTCTAACCACGGACCTCTCGAATACGCACCGTGCGTGCTGACCACTACACCACGAAGGCATGCTAAGAAGGCTGGAGAAATACCGTATAAAATGAACAACGATGAGGAAGTGATCGCGCCTGATGGCGACCCGAAATGTGTGTGGACGAGAGCAACAATGAAAATGCCTTTGGCTTAGCCGACACTATTAACAAGATCGAGTATATGCGAGAATATATGATGCAAAAACTTCAAGAGTTGGATGCGCAAACTCATGCTTCCATGAATCTACCTTAAGATGTATTAATAGAGACTCTCAATCTTCGACGAAGGCGTAATTACTGGACGAACAGCCAAGCTACTCCAGGATCTACAGGGTGATCAAAAAGTCAGTATAAATTTGAAAACTTAATAAATCACGGAATATCGTAGATAGAGAGGTAAAAATTGACACACATACTTAGAATGACATGGGGTTTTATTAGAAAAGCAATAATCTGATCAGAAAAGCAATAATTAGCATAACAAATTAAGACAAAGCAAAGATGATGTTCTTTACAGGAAATGCTCAATATGTTCACCATCATTCCTCAACAATAGCTGTAGTCGAGGAATAATGTTGTGAACAGCACTGTAAAGCATGCCCGGAGTTATGGTGAGGCATTGGCGTCAGATGTTGTCTTTCAGAATCCCTAGAGATGGCGGTCGATCACGATACACTTGCGACTTCAGGTAACCCCAAAGCCAATAATCGCACGGACTGAGGTCTGAGAACCTGGGAGGCCAAGCATGGCGAAAGTGGCGGCTGAGCACACGATCGTCACCAAACGACGCGCGCAAGAGATCTTTCACGCGTCTAGCAATATGGGGTGGAGCGCCATCCTGCATAAAATCATACATTTTTTAAACTTTTTGGGGGGGTTCTAATAAAACCCCATGTCATTCTAAGTATGTGTGTCAATTTTTACCTCTCTATCTACATTATTCCGTGATTTATTAAGTTTTCAAATTTATACTGACTTTTTGATCACCCGGTACGTCGTGAAATGAATGATGTGAGAGGTAAGCGTAATTTGACCTGAACTTCAGGAATGTTTTAACCCAAGCATAAAATTTATTAAATTAAATCTAATTGTAAAATTGTTAATCCTGAGAACGCTAGTGTAGATAGCGATGGCTATAAAATTACAACTAAAACTGCAAAATAGCTTAGAATAGATAAGAAACTTAAGCCGACAGGAGGGATTAATCAGTTTAACGTATGAAATGATGAAAATATAAATGCTAGTTAATGATAATGAAACCATCAAGTTTTAGGTTATACAGGCAGCAGCCGAGCGATAACCCTTCTTATAATATACGTCCAATCATGGTAAACCTGTAATGTTGCGCGCTTCCAACCTGCACGCAACAATAGTGGTGACTGCTAAGAACTGGTAAGTAGATAAAGTCTTGAGAAGGGTTTAAATCCCTTTTTATTCAACTTTAGAAATTACAAATGCGTGCTCTTGACGCTCACAAACTACGCCGACCCGGTGGTAAAATAAAAATAAGAAACTAAGGAAAGAATAGTAACAAGTGACTAACTACGAGGCTCTCTAAACGTAACTAACCTCACCGCGTTCTAAAATACCGCTGATAATTCAGCAAACTTCTGAATATTACGTTGAAAGACTAACAATCTGCCGAGGCAAGCACACAGGCCGAAACGCGTGGTTCTTCAATTTCTAACTAGCCACCTCCACGCTCGTGAAACAAGAAAGCACACTTTCGAACTCGTTTCCCTTCTATTTAACTCAGATTACTTCCGCTGACAATTTGAATCCTTGCGCGTTCTACTAAAATTTACATACTCTGGCATTGGCAATTCCAGGGGAAAGTAAGGCTTGACAGGAAAGGAGGTTAAACTTAAAATAAATGTCAGTTAAAATAAATATAAACCCTACAAACCAGAGTAGCCTTTCACACAAAACAATCTTGAAAAAACTGGCAAATAGTACCGATGCTAAGTTTCTTGGGAAATTAAACGGAAAATTCTTTAAAACTTTCCCACATACTGCAAATGAGTCTAAGCGCTTTCTTCAGAGAGCATAATATTGAACATTATCTTTTGAACGCTAAATATTTCCGTCCTTGGTCGTGATACATGGTCTGACCATCAATACCAAACAAGAAAATATCATTGATGCACTCACTGAAAGAAGTTTTCCAGTCAGCAAACTTACACAACTGAAGGGCTTACACGACTGATCCTACAATACTACTATTCAGGGTACAATTAATTAGGAATAAGAATACTGAAAAAATATAAGAATTAAGAAATTTATTGTATTTCTCTGTTTCGGTAAAATGTATGTGTCCAAAAATAAGGTGCCACAGTACAATAATTGCCATTCTTCGGACAATACTGTTATTTCCAACTACGTTGTGTAAAATGTTAGCATAAAACGATGGATTGTCCACAAAAAGGAAGGATCCATGAACCATTTTGTAGTAACTGCCAGGGCCGACACGTAGCTTCATACTGTGAACGTGTAAAGTACTCGAAAAATAAGCGCAGACAAAACAAAAAGACAGCTTTAGTTAAACTAGGCATATCATATGCAAAAGTGGCTAAAAAACGGTCTAAATTTCAACCCTACTGAAAATATTGCTAAACCAGCTACTGCTGCATCACTCAACTGGTCAATAATTCTAAAAAGACAAATGATAGTAATTTGTTAAAAGTGCTTCTAGGGCTCCTAGTTTAAACCCAAATGGCAAAAATCAAATTTCAGAATTTTTAACTCTGTTTAAATATATGATAGAACTCAATGAAATTTTCGGAAAAATAAAATAGCTGTCATGAATAATTGTAATAAAATAGCTGTCGTGAATTAAGACTTATATGCCTAAGTTAAAAGTTGAAAATGAACCCATTGGCAAAATGCATATTTCTTTCGAAATGACCAACGAAGTAATTCCGAATTAGTGTCATAATCTGAATGCCCTAACGTCAGCTACATTCAAACCCATTTTGATATTTGATTTTACAGACAACAATAATAAAAGAAGACCCGGCGCAGATCTACTGTTCTTAAATTAATACTAGAATTAATTATAATTCATTCTTAGACTATTTAGGTCTTTGGTTTAGTTGTTCTGCATGTGGTGTATTTATTTCTAAATTATTCCCCAGTCTCTCCCAATCTTACGGCCGATATTTTCAAACCGTTGACCAGTACCCGATATGCTTGTTAATACACTGCAACTTATACCCACTTCTGTTAACCCTAGCCTGCACGTAACTATTAGCCACATCTTCTTGAACCTCTCTCACTTCTACAGGTTCCACTGCACTTGTCTTCGGCAGGATGTTGCTGATTTGAATGTACTATTTGCCTGCTTTCACGGCTGGAGAAATAGCTCAGGCCTTTAACTCCCCTTCTTCATCATCTGTTATGTTAGCCATAAGAAATGGCTATGTTAACATTGCTACGCTATTCTGCACAGGATGAGGCAAACGCCCTGCAGCCGGCACACAATGATGCTGCTCACCTATGTCGATCCCGACCCTTCCGGCTAGCTCAAGGCGATGCAAGTGAAAGAACTTGAAGGAGGCTTTCTTGGACTGCAAACCTGAAGTTTTTCCGCTTCTCGTCCCCCCCCCCAAAAAAAAGGCACAAGAGTTGTCTGAAAGATGTCGTTAAAGTAACGCGCGTCTTGCGACCGGGAAGCTTAGTTTTTCCCTTCCGTATAAATAATTCCAATATGTTGTTTTTGTATGCTAGTTCAGACCTTATTATAATCTGGAAATTCTCCAGTTAATTTTAAAAAGACAACCTGTCTTAATGCCTTCTACGCCGAGAGTTCGCCGACGCTACAGCAGTATTTGGAAAGACCGAAGGAATATGACGAAACTGAACCAACCTTGATACTGGAAATTTCTCGGCTGACGGGAAAAAAGTATATAAGTCAGCAGAGAGCATCAGTTCTCAGTTTAGTTCAGAGATTAGCTCAGAGTTTTGAGAGAACGCTACGCCAGCAGGCCTTTTATATTGTTCTGTGTTCATCGTTCATAGTTGTACACGGCTCAATCCACTCTTTAATACACTGCATCATCGTTCACTAAAAATAATCTCCCAGACCCTCTTGCAACCACGTCTCTCATTGCAGCATAGGCCATTTCAAAACACGCACGACACTAACCCACGAGCAATTAAATCACTCCAACAAAAGAGTTTTCAACGTCAAAAGGGTTGCTATGCAACACGCAATCGCGCCAAAAGCCAGCGCAGAACACATATCGCCACATTTGGTGATCTTAGGGCGCATATAAGAGTAGAGCCAAAATCTAGTTTTAATTTGTCATCGAATGCTTCGATAAATAAGGATTTTTACACAAAAACGCGGTTTTCTCCAACGTGATTTTTTTTATACTCGATGTACCTTTTCTCGAGAACTACTGCTCACAGGTATCTAAAATTTTTATAGCTTATTTATGTTTCCTAATACACCCATGTCCATAAATTAAGGATAATTCGGAGTCACGCGGAAATCGAACTCTAAAATAAATATATCACCTGTAAAGTCACTACACACATCTTCAAGAATCATATGCAAATTTCAGGAAGTAACCAGATGACACCGATGGTACGTCACAATGACGAGAGTGTAAGAGAGTGATATATAAGGAATACAGTCAAAGAAGTAAAATTGTTCGCAGGCGCTTTATAAGCATTTCAGTGCAATAACTGAATAGTTATGACACAAAGGACGCATTTGGATGATTTTTTACGTGGTAGAATTATCGGCCGTCTGGAATGTGGGCGTACCCAACTGGAAGTATCAGACGAACTTGGAATTGCCCAGAGTG
Organism: Stegodyphus dumicola; assembly: GCF_044657685.1. Taxonomy (NCBI): domain Eukaryota; kingdom Metazoa; phylum Arthropoda; class Arachnida; order Araneae; family Eresidae; genus Stegodyphus; species Stegodyphus dumicola. Next base: position 264,596,998 of record NC_140769.1, on the reverse strand, counting down.
TCATTTCCAGGCTTTGGCAACGATTCCAAGATGATGGTAATGTGAGTAGACGTTACAGCACAGGTCGTCCCAGAATTACAACGCCGAATGAAGACCGGTATTTAACAGTTAAGCCAAAAGAAACAGGCGGAGTACAGCCTCAGACCTGTCTCGTCAGCTCTCTTCAGCCACTGGTACGACAATTTCAAGGCAGATCGTGTACAGACGCTTAGGGCAGATTGGTCTATACGCTCGTAGACCTGTGAGATGCGTTCCAGTTACTGCAACTCACTGTCGCCTGCGGTTAGCCTGGAGTAGAGAGCATGCATTGTGGACACCCCAACAGTGGGCTTGTGTGATGTTTTCCGACGAGTCCAGGTTTAGCTTTCAGTCTGATTCTCGCCGGACTTTCATATGGAGAGCTCCAAGGTCCCGTTACCACCAAGAAAACATCATTGAACGACACCGTTACGGTGGTGCAGGAGTGCTCGTTTGGGGTCGAATAATTCTGGGTTCCAGAACTGACCTGCATGTTCAAATTGGAACCATGACAAGCCAAATCTATCGGGACGTCATTCTGGAACAACATGTACGTTTGTTTCGGAGCGCCATGGGCGCACAATTTGTGTTTATAGATGACAACGCCCGTCCTCACCGTGCAAACATCGTAAGCGAATGCCTTCAATCGGAGGATATCACCCGTATGGACTGGCCAGCATTCTCACCGGACTTGAATCCAGTAGAGCACGTGTGGGATATGCTTGGCCGACGAGTTGCAGCTCATCAACCTCCTTCTACATGTCTACGGAACTTCGGAGAGTATTGCTTTTTGAGTGGTCTAATATCCCCCAAGATCAGATCGCTAATTTGATACTCAGCATGCCTAGGCGTTGTACGGACTGTATTGCATCGTCTGGGAGACAAACAATGTATTAACAATCATATCAACCATGTAATATTGGTTTTTTGTAAATAGGTTTTTTTTAATTTGCTCCAGGGAGAAAAAATCGCTAATTTTTTTAATAATATCAAACATACAGCATCTTTTCTTTGCTCTTTACCTTTTGTTTAATAAATATGCTTTACAAAAAAGTCAAATTTGTTTTGTTTCTAACTCTTCCTTTGCCTGATTTTGCATTATCCTTAATTTATGGACATGAGTGTATTTACTAAAATGAGCTTTTTGTAATAAACTAAGAATTGTGTTTTTAAATTTAAATTTTTTTTGGGGGGGGGGGTAGAGAAAAGTGCAAAATTTTACTATGCGTAACAAAATATTATGTAAATTACCCTAAAATTCAAAATGTTTCAAAAGCTCATTTCAGTATAATCAGATAGGTATACTTTAATTACACAAAAAATTTCAAGCGTGTATCTACAGCAGATTTTGAGAAAAGGTAAATCGAAAATGGCCAATTTAATATTGTCGGTATAGGGGTTTCCAACACCCTTAAAGGCACAAGAAAGTAATGTCAGCAAAAGCAGTGTGGTCAACTTCGAGCGCAGGCAGATCAGAAACGTTAGTAAATTCTCTGGTGCGATGTTAAAATCTGAATCCTTTCAGATTTGATTTTATATTATTTTTAACGTGAGTGCTCGATTAAATTTGGCTGTGATAGTTTTAATTATGTTTCAATATTTTTCTTATTAAAATAATTATTGCTATATGCACGCTTAAAAAGTTCCATCGTTAACTATATTTATTGGCTTACCTGCAGAGAATTCCCAAGTGATTCTCAACTGCAATTTGCCAAAAGTCTCGTTAAAACGGAATATCGATTGCTTAACTTCTTCTCCTCGCTCTTTTCAGCTTCTGCTTTCTGAAGTCCGAATTCGCATTTTAGTACATAAAATATGTGTCTATAATACATTAGAGAGATACATGACTTTATTATATATTACACAAGCTTTGAACATATCACTAAATATTTCTACTTCGAATAAATACTAATTCAGAAGTCAAACAACAAAAATCAGCGTTATATTTTCAAAATTTTCACAGGACTAGTTTCGATGTTTTTACCGAACCACCATCCTCAGCTGCAAAACCACAAAATTTTGTGGCGATTGGGTCCCCTAAAAAACCCAGACGCCCTTTAAAAGGGAGAGTATATAAGGTATTTCTCCCGCCTTCCTAGCGTGCCTTCGTGGTGTAGTGGTTCTGCACACTGGGCCGGTATTCCAGAGGCCCGTGCTTCGATTCTCGGCGAAGATGTTGCTAATTTTTCATCTCTCTGGCTTTTCGAATTATCCTAATGTCTCTACAACCTTTAAAAAAATGCGTTTAAAATTCATCTCATATTCAATTCGCGGAATAAACCACATGCAAAAACCAAAAACAGAAGCACAATGGCAAACTGCAAGAAATAGGGGGCAAAACAAAAGCGAAAAGCAAAAATGAAAATGAAATTTATATTTTTATCTGCATCATCATCAGGGTGTTAGTGTAACAAAAGAAGAAAATAAATAAAATAAAACAGCATGTTTCTAAATCGACAAAAATAAAACAGCATGTTTCTAAATCGACAAAGACAAAAATTAATTATACTTATTCCAAAAATTATTCAGCTCTGCAAATATTCTCCGATTCAAGCTCTCTTTTGATTTATTATAAATTCCAATGGCCTTAGAAAACCTGTGCTTTTAGATTCTTTAGCAGTAAATCGATTAACACCCAGCAAGCCCTAATAGGGAGCCCCAAACGAACATTGGAAGTTCTTGAAAGCACGCTTTCCGAACTAGCACAAAATAAAGAAGGGATGAGTTAAAGGTCAGTTTAAATGGGAAGTGGTGGCTGACACGTAAATCGATGATTTGAATAGCACATAAGAGGTTTGTTATATTCTTATTGGTTTATGATAATCTTCCTGCGCAAGTGTTTTTAAAAAGATTCAACAAATTATTATATTCTAAACGTTCTTTTCTTTATTTAAGTGCTTTGATGGGTTCTTTTAGGCAGTTCCTGTTGGTTAAATTCTGGTATTTAACCTTCCAGCACGCACGCTTGGCAATTTTACATGAGCACGCGCGCGTCGTATTTTTTACGACATCCGTTATTTTACCGCTTTTGGCACGAAAAACGACAGAAATGAGTGAATATTGATAAAAATATTTTTAAGAAATAAAATATTAATTTTATTATTGCAAAGTACAAACGATATCACATTCCACATTCAAATATAAGTAAATTATTTTTAAGTTCTTTTGCTAGTGAGATGGAAATGCAATGATGTATTTCATTATAGAACATAGAATTTATTATTTAGTAATTATATTTTAAAACCAAAGCTAATTTTAATATTCATCAAAGGCAAGTATAGACAAATAAAAAAGGAAAACACCTTGGCAGGAAAAAAAGTAAGTTTAGCATTACTTACTCCTGCAAGGAATTTTACTTCTTACTGGTTACAAAAACGCACTTTAAACTAACTTTAATATTTTTATTTATTTCTAAAAAATAAAAATAAAAGAAAATAAGGAATGGAAACCGCTATTGTTCTCCCATCCAAAGTTTTCCTTTTCTTCATCAGATAATTCTTGAAGAATGCGAGCAAAATCAGCTGGTTGCACATATTTTTTTAGCCATGAAAACCGGTATAAAATTTACAGAGCCAAATGTATTCAAATTAAAATCATGCACGGCAATTAATAACACAAAATTAGAAAGTATTTGAGAAAAAAAAATATTTTCAAAATTTTCACCCACGAACACGCGCGTGTCGTAACTTTTACGAAAAAGCTGCCACGTAGCACAAATGCCCAGTTAAAAAAAAAAAAAAAATCAAATGACTTCCTGTTGGCATATTCCATGATGTGGGGAAGGGTAGAAAGGAGGAATAGAAATTACCTTCAGACGTCTCAGCTTCGATATTCGAAAAATGTGCATTAAAAACTGAATTTTTCGTAAATTTTGAGCAAACGTGCGTGCTGGAAGGTTACGAAAAAAAAAAGTGTGGAGTAGATACTCTCTCTTTTAGTTTAAAGAGCTGCTCGTGTTTCTTGCGTAGGATTACTAACGGAGGTGTGAGGATATTATACAATAGAACGACTAAAACAAACGAAAGATTTTACTCACACATACATTTTATTTCATTTTTATTAATTACATTTACTCATTCAAAATGACCATATGTAAACTCGGTGGATGATATGAGAAATAAGATACACAATTTAAGATGTCTGCAGTTATATTCCTAATAAATGTTACATCTGCAAATGAAGTGCACTTGGATAGTAACTTGGCACCATATGTAGATTAAAATGATGTTTCACTAAATTAAATACCCTTCCATTTCGTTTGATGTTTACATTGAAATCTCCCATCAAAATGATCGGAACGTCTGTATCTACAGTAAACTCTTCATCATCGCTCCATAAAGTAACTCTCAGAATATTTCATCAACGCACTAAACGAAAACATCTTCAAATCGCCTGAAGTAACAGTTGGATGAATATACACGGATACTAGAATAAATCTTGACTGTCCATTAACAATTACATCAACCATACCTAGCGTTGCCACATCTTGGCTGTCAAAACCCGGGAAAGGAAAAAAAAGTTTCCGGAAGAAGAAAAAAAGTTTTTTTCCAGTCGCAACTGAGAAAACTCCCCCTCCTTAATCTCATTTAAAAGTATTTTTTGAGCTGTAGGAGCAAGCACACTCTCGCAAATACTTGTACATTTTGTTCTACCACAAGGAATCTTTTTTGCCAAAGAAGAATCTGGAAATAAAGTGCTGTAACAATTTGTTTGTGCAAACCTGGTTATTAAAACTAAAAGGTGCTTTTTCATCCTATGATAGACTGAAGTAATTTCAATTGCTGATATAATTGTCCTGTTCTTCTGAAGATTTCTTCGGAAAAAAGTTCGAAACCGATTGCGAAGAATCTCTATTCAAAATTAACAATTGGCGTTCCTTGCTTTGGGAATGTACAGTTAAAGCTCTAACATCCTCGTACTTAATATTAACCGTTTTCCGACATACTTTACATTCTCCGTTAAAATTGTTTCCCTTCATAAGCCAATCAAATTGTGTTAACCACTTATCTTGAAACGACATCGAATATTTTGTATTTTTTTGTGGTACTTGCTCACCTGCAGAATCAGAATCGTATTTTTTTTTTTTTTTTTTTTTTTTTTTTTTCCCACGAGATATTATTATGAAAGCATTTAAATAATTTCAAAATACGCACTTGTATGTGGATAGCTGCAGACTAAATGAAAGAATGGACTGAAGATGAAAGGGTGAGGGGAGATGAGGGCGTGTGCACGCGACACGCCGGCATTAAACTACTACTCATTCCGTAAAGCGCTTACTCACCGCAGATCGTTGCTGCAAAGAACATGTATTCACATGACGTTCTTTGGCTGCTGTGGGCGATTGTGTGATTTTCGATGCTGTCAACCATTTCATCCCTGCGCATTGTACCGTTATTTTCGAGAAATTTGATATTCCGGGAGAGTAATATTTATTTTAAATTCCTTCCGGGAGCCGGGAGATTTTAATTTCCAGGGCTCAATTCCGGGAGAATCCCGGAGTTCTGGGAGAGGTGGGAACCCTAATCCATACCTAGCCACTCATCCGCGGTTGCGCTTGCGCACGGAGCTTTGACTTCGGCAAAATTTCGCTATACAGTAAGACCCCGCTTAACGCGGGGGATACGTTCCATCAAAGTAGAGCGTAATGCGAAACAGCGCTAAACGAGGCTATCTTTACCTGTAAATATTGGGGTTAGGGGAAGATGGCTAGGAAATTGGTTAGGTATTAAATTTAAAAAGTATTTTTTTTAATAAAAATAAAGCCAAACATTTATTTCTTAAAGCCCAAATTAATACCACATTATTATTTCTTGCAAAAATAAAAACAAAATATAAATAACAAAACGAATATTCTTAAAAAAAAAAAAATAAATAAAATAAAATTCTAAGTCAGTCATATTTAGTTAGCCTTCCGCGTTTTCAGTGTTCTGCCTTTTTGTGACAAAAGCATCTAATGTTGTTTGCCCTTTTTCTTTTGCGTTGTTCTCTTAAAAGTTCTTCATAAACGGATAGAGCATCTCTAACACCACGCCTTACTTTTGAACTCCTGTCAAAATTCAGATCATTTTCAATGAATTGATCCATTATTTCAGTTATGGTAGACAAACTCCTTTTTACAAACGCCATCGAAAGTTCTTTTTGCTCTTCTTCTGAATCCCTGCTGTCAACATTTTTGTTTTCTTCTTGTTCAGTTAATTCCTTGAACTTGAGCTCATCATTAGAAAGACTAGCCGCTGCTTCTTGAATTATTTCTTCGACATCTTCCACATTTACCCCTTCAAAATATGTCTGTACAATACCGCACCAAACAAGAAATACAAGTACACTCTTTCGGATATGTATTTGAAAACCTATCGCTGCATAATATTTCGGGGAATCCCCGTATGCTGCGAGCGAGTTCGTGGAATCCCCGGGTTGAAATAAAAGAGCGCTAAACCGAAACAGCGCTAAACGAAACAGCGTTAAGCGGGGTCTTACTGTATTTGACGCGTTACAATGCGTATATCTCTCGTCCAATTCTTAACTTTTTTCCCTGTGTGTATGTGTGTGTTTGCTAATGTGTTCTTTGGTCTGTCTAATGATGTATTTAGATTGATTGTAATACTTGCAGTTTCGAAGATATAAGCATTCGTGAGCACTATAAATAGCGTCTTAATTTTTACCTTCTCATCAGGTCGTTACGGAGGAATGTAGTCATGCGTTTAAAAAGAAGAAGACGAAAAACAAAATGCAGTATTCTAAAATATAGCCATGAGTGTACAAATGTTGTCAAGCGAGTAAAACAGGTGGAATATTTTGCAATCAAACTGCGCTTTGTAAAAGGGCAGACGCCGACGATGGTAGCTTTTAACTCTAGTGATACTATAGGAAGACAACGAATTTTGTCCAATCATTTGTTGTCTTGTGTACGATCTGTGGTATCTTTGCTTATCTTGTGCGCCATTGTTACTAAGATGAGCGGGAAGAGAAATTCTTATATGGCAAATTTCAAACTGTAGGTGCCAGCGTTGTAAGGATCTTAAGTTTTACTAACGTTTACTTTATTTTAAAACTGTACTATCTTTTCTTATTTTCCACTTCCGGCCAGAATTAAATGCTTTAACTTGTTTATGCAAATTGCACTTGCTAACGCCCAAGTTGTGGCTTTTTGCCAAGAGTTAGAGAGAGAGGGAAGGTGAGCCGCCTTGCCACTGCACTCTTACGAGTTTTCAATCAGTTGCTGCTTGCCTTTAAAGCCAGAGGTTTAATCCTCTTGATATTTAACCCGCGGGAAGGCGCGTGGGGTGTATCATACCCCACCCCTACATAAAAGTGGAATATTCCTAACTTGTGAAACTGAAATTCTGTGCTGCTTTCAGTAGCTGAGTTTCTAGTTGTGGTTGACTTTCAGAACCGCTTTTTCTCTGCCTGCGTGTTTCAGAAAAAGATTTATCGGTATTTTGTTGGAACTGGGGTATGACACACCCCACGCGCCTGTCCGCGTAAGTGTTTTTCTGACTGAATATTTAGTTCAGAAATTTATTTCTAGAGTGTAACAGTAAATATTTCTACTCGCAAGTGATTTTAAAGTACTTGACATTAAATTCTTAAAAATTTCTAACCGCATTATGGTAAAAAGAATGAGTCCCTATGAACTGGAGATGCAACGCATGTCAGATTTATTAGAAATATTTGAAAGCGATGAAGATTAAATTTCGGAAACTGAAGATGAAACTAAGAATATTTTCTACAATGTTTTGGTTTCGAAAAAGATAAAACATTAATTCCTGATGTTCCTAAAAAAGGAAAAACTGTTCTTATGCTTTATACAACGATCATTATAACATTATATAACGATCATACCATAGATGATACTATTGGAGAAAATAAAACGTTACGAATTATATGTTTTAATAATATGACTAAAGGAGCAGTGGATATGGGGGATGAAATGTCAGCCAATGTTTCAATTGCCAGAATAACGAGAAGGTGGCGAATGGTAATTTTCTTTCCTGCACTGAATGTTGCTGTAATAAATGCTTGAATTATATTACATTCAACTGCTAATCCACCAACCAGAAACAGAAGTCTGTTTTTGAAGGACTTAGCGTTACAATTAATGAAAAAAAAGTATTGAACAAAGATCAGAGATTAATACTTTTCCAAGAAATTGACGTACTGCATGCAAAACAAAAGCAGAAGTTTCGACGAAGAATTAAAACGAGTACATGAAATTAGAAACAACTAAGTATGAAAGACGTGTTAAATTTTTTGCACTCGCGCCAAGGACAGAAGAACGTGAATGCAATGTTTAAAATGTGAAAACATTCTGTGCCAAGAACACATGAATGTATTTCGTTCAAAGTGTGAAGAAATAAAAAAAGCATGGTGTATTAGAGATGCAATGAAACTTAGAGGCATGATGTTTATTATTTTCATTTATCTTAATTTTAACTCTAAGATTATTTCGGAAATTAACTTTTTGAAACCCAATTATTATTCACTTATTTATAATACACGAGAACAAAAAAAAAAAAAAAAAAAAATCTGAAATGTTTCAGATTTTAAATTACGTCCAAAGGGGCGTTTTTTAACATTTTGTGTGTTACCTTTCTTTATTAAATATCATGTTCCTCGCGCTTAAACCATAAGATCCAGTGCAACAGCAATATCGCAAAATAGTTTTAAAACGAGCATATCTTTAGAATTTCCGATACAGAGACTCACGCGCTGGAGATAAAAATGTTTTTTCTGCACAACGTTGCCATTGCTCGCTTTGAAATCCTTGAGTTTGTTAATCAAAAATTCGTCAAAGTTTTAAAAAATAGGAAATCGATCATAAAACAAATTTCAAATTTCAAATTTGGTCTTCCACATGCTCATATTCGTTGGAGGATTACGTTATTCAAAATTCAATGACTCTATGTACCGTTGTTTTATCACAATACGAGAAATATACATACATTTATGCAGATTTTTCATTATTTAATTTCTTCAAATATAATGCAGGACTCTAACATTTTGTGGCAACAGTTTGAAAAGTGAACCGACATTTATGAGTCCGACGCAAAATGCCAAAACGAAACTAATAGTCCTTCGGGATTCAAATCCCTTTGGACTAAAAAAAAAAGTTTTAAAACTAAATAATACTATTTTTATTGTATTTTAAATTTTGGGGTATGTGATACCCCACGCGCCCGTTCTAGTAAGTTTTCTTGGTGCGCCTTCCGCAGGGTTAAAACGTATTGTAGTTTTAGCAGTTTGCGTACTACCTACGTAACCTTTTAAAAAAAGGCTAGTCTTAGTGTTAGGCATTTGTAAACTAATTCAAAGTTAGCTTTTAGTTAGTAGTTTTATATTTTTACGTTCAGACCACAAATGGTTGGTCTCTGTATCCCGAAGTAAGGGAGCACCTGTAATCTTATAGAGAATAAAGGGTTCAGTACACCCTTCTTGCTTGTGTCGTCTATTCCACACATACTTGAACATAGCTTTAGTAAGCTTCCTTTTCCTATTCAGGACACGTAATATTTCCAAAGCAGATCAAAAGACATACAAGTCCTGATTGCTGAAAATTCTAACAACAACCATACCTTGCCACTGGCTGCACGGCATTTCTCTTTCTCTCTAAATGGAAAACAATTTCGAGAGTTGAGAAAGGTGCAAATTTCGCCAACAACAGATTTTCCGTTTTGGCGACGAAGCAACTCACCTGCATTACAAGCAATTTCGAAAACAAAACAACTCATTTTATTTAAAATTAATTTTTTCATGAACTTAAGATATAAAAAGTGCGATATTTGGCAATTTATCGCTTGATTCCGCCTAACGGTAAAGTGCTTAAATGTATAAGTTGTTCCAAGATTAACAAATCCGTTATCTAACCTGACCCTCGTAATTTAACTTTGAAAAAAGTTCTAGAAATTCTCTGCTTATACACGGAAACATACGGTAATACGATCGAGAAAGTTCCGAAGTAGTTTTTCTTCCGCCCCCCCCCCCCTCGTGCTGAAAACACATCTGGACTTGGAAAGAATTTTCTGTGATATATATTCTCCATTTCTCCCATCCGGTCGTTAGCATAATTCACTCCTACGCTCGGAGCAAAATTTGAACTGCTAGAAAATGCTCCACCGCAAGTTCATTTTATTAAAATTCCAAACATAGCTTTACAACATTTATTCCCTTTACAGCAAAGAAAGTCCCATTGCACTGAAAGTCGAATTTCGCCATTTAATTATTTCGTAAACGCCGAAAGCATTTTGTGTTTATTATTACAGCATCTTTTTTTAAACGTCGCATATTCGCGAGTATGCATTATCGATGCCTATTTCAGAATATTATTATACGTTATAGTTCATCATTATCTATCCCAGAGGTCATAACACTGGTGGCGCGCGGGCCACATGCAATCCGCGAAAACAATTCAGTTTTGATCAGTTTTCAGTGTGATATAAATGTCACTCCGAAATATGAAGATACAGATTTGATTAACTTTTATTTGAACTTGTCAAAAAATATACAAGCTGGGTTACGAATTTTTGCACTAAGAATAATCGGTTTTTTTTGGGGGGGGGAAGGGAATACATATTTTACATGTAAACATCTTATTTTCCCAGTTAAAAGTGAACCTGATTCATAAATGAGCAACTAGAATTCGTATTGAAGATATTTCTCCCCATTGCTGTAATCTTTATCAGAATCGAAACTTCATCAAGTCAAGAAATACAGAAGTTTTTAATTATTTACATACGAATATATGTATATTTATTTATACGTTGAAGATAAAAATAAGAGTAAGACTAGTTTGTCATTATTTATTCCAAAGTTTTGTCCCGCCTGTAAAAATTGAAATTAGAAAGTTTTCATAATTTGTTTCAGTTTAAATTAAAGTCAATTAATTAATGATTAATTAAACATGTTAAAATTATTTGAAAGAAATGTCAGTCTGTTCATTCTGTGAGTGTCTTCTGAGAAATAAAGAGCACTCATTCTATTGGTTCGACAAAGAAGAGAAGGGTATCAAGAGTTCTATAGTTCTATTGGAATTTCCTTTTCGGAAGATAACTGAGGCAGATTTTTTAGTGTTGACAGCAATGCGCCATTTGGTATATCAATCTTCAACAGTAAGAAGGTGACTTAGAAGAAGAGTTCTAACGTATCTGAAGTTGGCTGCTTTAGTCAAGATGACAGTATCGTACTTAAACTAAGAGAGCTGAATCATGGGATCGTGAGGGATGTCATGAGTGTAGAGATTGAAAAGGATGGCGCCCGAGCGCACTTTAATAACGAAATAACGGCTTGATTGCGACGAGTAGAAGGGAAGGTTTTTCCCACGCGTACCTTGAAGCTCCAGTTTATGAGGAAAAGAGAACGTAGTTAGATTGCAGCCGTATTTATAGTAAAATTTTCCTTTAATCTCACTGGCTAAGAACTATACGCACTGAATAAGATAAAGATGTCATAATGCGGAATTAGTTTTCTTTCGAAAAAGGTATTACTATTTTTAGAATAGAGAGGGAAAGAGCCCAAATTAAAAAGAGGAATTAAGGGGCTGTCGAAATTTAAATTATAATTTTGATTTAGAGATTTTTTATCTTACATAGTTATATACAGGGTTATTCAAAAAGAAAGAGAAGATTTCAAACATTTATTTCTTCCAAACTACAAAAGATAGAAACATGATTCTAACGTTAATGGATAGAGAAAAGTTTACAATTATGGTATGCATTCAATGTATGCATTCAATAACTGCAGTTTGTATGGCTTCATGTGCAGACGATGTTTTAGAACTCGCCATACCGTTGGTTGAGGAATTTTAAGTTCTTTGGGTTCCTTTCGTAGAATGTACAAATACGCTCGACATTCTCGTTCGATGCGCGTGGATGTCCTGTGCTTTTCTCTTTGCAGATGCAACCATCTTCTACGAATTTTCGATGCCACTCGTAAATTTGCTTATGACGCGGTGGTTGTTTATCAAATTAACAGCGAAATGCTCGCTGAACTGCAACAATGGACTCTAGTTTTGCCAACTGTAGAACACAAAAAGACTTCTGCTGTGGTGTCCCCGCCATTTCACTACAGACTACCAACCGACAAATAATACCAGAACAAACAACAGCGCCAATGCGGCCATGATTGGAACTTTTACCCATACTAAATTGTACACTTTTCTCTATCCATTAACGTTAGAATCATGTTTCTATCTTTTGTAGTTTGGAAGAAATACATGCTTGCAATCTGCTCTTTCTTTGAATAACCCTGTATATTGCAAAATAAATTAAAATAAATAATGCGTTTATAATTCATCCCATATTCAGTTACGAATAAATCATATGCAAAAATCAAAACCCAGAAGAACAGTGGCAAATTTATAGAAGTGGAGGCAAAACATGGCAAAACCAAAAATAAAATAAGAAAGTTTACATCTTTCGCTGTATCGTCATCAGGAGGTTGATGCAACAAAAGAAGTAAATCAACCTGTTTCTAAGCTAATAAAAACAAAAATTACAGTTTAATGTAATCTCAGAAAAATAAAAGTAATCTGTGTCTCTCTATTAGTCCAACCTCTGTAATCCGAAGTAAAAGTGTGAAAACTGCAAAATAAAAACAATCAAAAACGAAAACAAAAAATCTGAAGGTTTTCGGATTTTAAATTACGTCCAAAGGGGCGGTTTTTTTTTTAACATTTCGTGTGTTACCTTTATATATTAAATATCATGTTCTTCACACTTAAACAATAAAATTCAGTTAAAGAGCAATATCGCAAAATAATTTTAAATTAAGCATATCTTTAGAATTTCCGATACACAGTCTCACGCGCTGGAGACAAATTCTTTGCTATTACTATGCTCGGTCGTATTTCAGGCCCTTGATACCTTCGCCGTTTAGTTAACATTTAGGGGACAACTCTTTAGAATTTTGATAGCTTCGGCTATATATTTTCAGTTAAGCATTAATTAAGTTTTATTTCTTAGTACTCATGAGTTCAATCCCAAGTGTCTTTTCTGTACGCTCTAAGAGAAGAGCCATCTGTAAATTCTTATTTTAAGAAATAAAGGGTAATTAACCATTCTTGAGTTTACGTTTCTGTTTCCTGATCTAAAGCGATTATTCACTTACCAGATCTCGAAGTTCACACATAGCTATAAGAGAAGAGGTTGGAAGCCCATAAATTAATCAGTACTGAGTTGGAAAATTAACTTTGTAAAAATATAAAAAATACACAATAAAACATGAAATACCATAAGGAAAAGGCTATATTATCACTGTTTTCAAACATTTTCAACAGGTTGAAAAAGAATCTCGCACCGATATCTCCTCTTTTTGTGGAATAATTAGTTATGTTCCTGTTCTTTTCCAGTTAGCTTTAAGCACCGAAATTACTTATTAAAAAGCATTTGAATACTCTGAAAATAAAAGCACCATCTCTACATAAACAAGCTGCCAAAACAAAAGTAAATCAACTGCAATTATAGAAGTTCAATAAATCAAATAATTCGTTAAATATGTAAAGAAAAAAAAAATGGCTAAACTGCCAAAAAGAAATTTCAAACATGAAAATCTGTTAACATTGCAAAAGAAATGGATTTTATACAATCTGAAATAAATTAAATTAAACTTCATCTAATTCAATCTATTCGCGTCGATATACAAACATAATTAATGAAATAAGCCAGAAAAAACTATTGGTTGAAAAAGGAATTATCAGGAATGTAAAACACAAATGCATTTGCAACATCTATATAACTAAACTATACTTGCGGGTCTCATATAATCCATCGTTTTAATCTAACAATTCTAAATAATAGAAACATTTCTAACCTAAATCAAAACCTTCTCTTGGTGAACTTCGATGCTGGACAATTGCGCACTTTCGCTTTTACCTCTGTTCTGTTTATACGCTATTTCGCTATGCCCTCTTCCTATTTCAATAGTATCAAAAATGTAAATATTCTGGAAATAGGCACGTCAATATTATATACATATGTACACCCTTTTCATTTTCGCAATCATTGGTAGTAGAATTATACTTCCCAATCACAGAAGGGTTTTTAAACGACGAGAATGTTTTGGCAAGGTCAAATTAAAAATAATAATAATAATAATTTTAGACAAATAACGAAATTTAATTTTTAATGCGGTGTGCCGTATATACTTATATTGGTTATATATATAATAATAAAATTCCATAGTCAAAATTACACTTAAAATTCTAACTGTATGTTCTTTTCATTTTTAATGGCGACGTTCTCTTATTTAAAAGTACGTGGAATTAAATCCACAGCCCCGTAGTCTCTGTTGTTTTTCCCGCCTTTTCTACACGTACAGTTATAGAATGTTCTGGAAATATTTAAAGCGAACTGGATTGGCTGACGAGGCTGACGTCATTTCTTTAAAGCTCCGCCTTTTCAGAGGCTATAAAAGGACTCACAAAAGAATATCGGGGGCTTTTTTTTAAATGTCACGATGCAGTAAACTTCATACAAAAAGTTATTAGTAATTCTTTTTATTTACTCCGGATATCTGATTTTGTAACTGCTGTTTCTACTGAATAATAATAAATGGATCCTGTTCTTTTTTTTTTTTTTTTAACTTATCGTCTGATAATATAAGCTACGACTAAAGCTGGTACATCACACACACACACACACACACATATATATATACATATAAAGTTTTATATTCTTTATGAAGAAATAAAGTTACAAGAAGTTGGACTCTAGTACAATAAAAATTGATCAGGATATTTAATTTTAAAATTTGCAGTTTTTGATGTCATTTTCAACCTTCCTTGGGGAATCGGTTAATTAAGTTAAAATAACTCGAGGAAATAATTTTAAATAAAATTCAGCTAAAAATGTGCGTAATTTAATAAGCCATACAAGGAAGTCATATGGTATCTACATCAGATTTTTAAGTGTTATTATGCATTTTACTTTATGTAAGTTTATGTGCGTTATGTATTGCATACTTTCTGTTATTTTGTAGTATATTGCTCGTATGTATTCTATTTTGTATATTTGTTATTATGCATTTTGTACATTTGTTCCCCTTTATTTCAGGTGTATTGTATCATAGTTCCTGTATACGTTCAAAGAGGTATTTTTATGTTGATTTCTAATGCGCTTTTGTATAGATCTTGATGGTAGGTAAATATTTACAACAAATATGATAATGTTTTGTTTAAAATTATGTGTAATGGTATGAGTCGGTGTTGTACATGTAGACAACTGTAATTAATTATATTAATAACGCTAATTACGTCCAATTTGTAATACCGTTGATGTGAAACACTGCAAAATCTATGCATGTAATATTTATGTTTATTTATGTATCTATTTTATCGTTTTTCTTATGTTTATCTTCCCCCCTTTTTTCCAATAAAATTTTTCACTGGGGGGGGGACACTGAATTCTACATCCCAGGACAAACGCACCTTGGTACCAAAGTACCTTAGTCGTATACTGTTTATTCAAACGGTCCGAATACTTATATGACTTCTTTTCCAAAACTTTTTTATTTTATTATTATTATTATTATTATTATTATTATTATTATTTACCAGCTATGTTTTGAATAACTCTTTTCAAATGAAACATGTTTTAATATACAGTAGATGACCAGTATTATGTGAGGGGAGAAAGGTAAATTAGATAATATTAAATAGCTGATATTTACAAATAAAAGTGAAAAACGCAAGTGTTCGAAAGTAAATGTGAGCCACTTAACGTAGTCTACGCACAATGGTTGCGAAAATAAAAGCCAGGAAAAGTATTTTGTGTATACTAATTCAAGACCTTGATTTTGAAAGTGATATTAATAAGAAACTTTAAGCTAAGTGGCGTAGGCCTCGCGAGTGTTTTCTTTGGTAAAGGCATTCGCATTTTGAAACTTTTAAAGGCCGCATCTTAACTGTTGAAAACTGTCCTTGAGATCGGTTTCGACGACATTTTAGGAAAACGTATCTTTTAATCCCTTTGACGCTATTGATAAAGGTGTTTTTCCGTTTCTCATTCACAAATTGAAAAAAATTTCAATGCTGACAGATTACATCGAGTTTTTTCCTGTTTCATTTCCCATTTTCTGCAGCGCTTCCTCTAAACGCACTCTTCGAAAACCGCTGTAAAAAAAAGAGCAAAGCGAACGAGAAGGTAGCGCTATCTGTCGGCAGAAATAGTAACGAAAATGGGAAAGTTAAGTTAATAGAATTTTATTAAAATCATTAACTAAACAAGATAAATCTGTGTGGATGTTGAAAGCTTCAAAAATCCAATTTCCCAATGGAAGAAGCATTTTATATAATTTTTGAAGACAGAAAGTCTAAATTGTCATTAAATTTCCAATTATAATTAGCTATCTAGGACTTGTTAAGTTCGCTTCTTCGGACATAAGATTCGTATTCCTGGATGTGAAACTTCTTGTGTGTTCCTGGATTCGTGTTCCTGGATGTGCAGGGGCGTAGCTAGAGGGGGGCAAGGGAGGCATCTGTCCTCGGGCGCAGAATCCAAGGGGCGC
Source organism: Stegodyphus dumicola (assembly GCF_044657685.1). Lineage (NCBI taxonomy): Eukaryota > Metazoa > Arthropoda > Arachnida > Araneae > Eresidae > Stegodyphus > Stegodyphus dumicola. The sequence goes on along the minus strand of NC_140769.1, from coordinate 264,580,483 downwards.
CAAACTGATGTTACGGCATTTTAGAATTAAATGTTTTCCATCCTTGGCAAGCAGTAGGGGGCGCGAAATCTTTAGTTGTCCCTGGACGCTGAAAACCCTAGCTACGACTCTGTGGATGTGTGTTCTTTTAGTTTTGTCGATATATCTCAGACCAAACTGACAAGATGTGATATAAATTCCCCAAGAATTAAAGTCAGAGATGGAATCTTTAAGAATCGAAACATGCATTTTATTGATAGGCGAGAAAATGATTTGAGTATTGAACTTCTGACGAGGTTAGATTATTTAATTACCGCTAAGACTCGAGGGCTATCTGCCTAAGGGGAGGGATACATTCGTGGAGAACTTTCTAAGGGAAACTGGCTTGTATACACGTTACACATGGGTAAAAAAAAAAAAAAACCACGAAAACACCCATGCAGCCAGCCCGTTCGCAGGATTCGTACCTCAGACCGAACTACCAGTGTTCAGCGACTTTATCGCTCGGCCGCTGGTGGGCCCGAACTCCTGACGAATTCGCCCATTCTGTACTCGACAAAAGGAAGAAATGGAAGCACGACAAGATAATTAACAATTAAATGCTATTTCTAACAGCAGAATATAATATTTGTGGGGAGGATAATTTTTTTTTTTTTTTTTTTTTTTTTAAGATTTTATCAATGACTACGGCAGAAAATCTGTCAGTTGCAGCTATTCTCAAATAATTGAGTTTATTAGCAAGCAAAGTTTCATAGGAACAAACTTTGAGAGCTCGAAATGCAACAATAGTCCTTCAGGGACAAAGTTTAATTACGTCCAGAAGGGCGTTTTTTAATGATTTGTATGTTAACTTTATTTATTAAATATCATGCTCTTTGCACTTAAACCATAAAATTCAGTTCAACAGTAATATCGAAAAATAATTTTAAAATGAACATACCTTTAGAATTTCCGAAACACAGTTCCGCGCGGTGGAGATAAAAATGTTTTTTTTTTTTTAGTCCAAAGGGGCAATTTGCCCAGAAAGACTATTAATTTTGTTTTGGCATTTTGCTTTGATTTACTATAAGCGTTGTTTCACTTTTCAAATCGTTGCCACCAAATATTAGAGCCCTGTATTATATTTAAAGAAATTAAATAATGAAGAATCTGTATAACTGTATGCATGTTTTTCTCATTATGATAAAACAACGGTACCTAGAGGCCATCAAATTTTCAATATTAAATGTTTCCACCCGAATATGGGCATCTGGAAACCCAAATTTTAAATTCGGAATTTGCTTTATTGTCGATTTCATATTTTGTGAAACTTTAACGAATATTTTAATAACAAACTCGAGGATTTCGAAGCGAGCAATGGCAATGCTGTACTGTTGCACAGAAAAACATTTTTACCACCAGCGTGTGAGACTGTATATCGGAAATTCTAACGATATGTTCATTTTAAAATTATTTTGCGATATTGCTCTTGAACGGAATTTTATGGTTTAATTGCGAAGAATATTATATTTAATAAAAAAAGTTAACACACAAACACAAAACGTTAAAAAAAGAAAAAAAAAAAAAAAAAAAAACGCCCTTTTGGACGTAATTTAAAATCTGAAACCTTTTTTTTTTTTTTTTTTTCCCGTACATTATTGTCATTGTACACTTTGAAATCGTTGAGTTTCTTAATCAAAATCTCATAAATGCTTTAGAAAACATGAAATAGATAATAAAACAAATTCTAAATTTCGGTTTCTGGATACCCATATTCGGGTGGAGAAGTACGCTATTAAAAATTTGATGGCTTTAGGTACCGTTGTTTTATCCCAGTTCGAGACATACATAAGTTATACATACTTTTTCTGCATTTCATTTGAAAAACGATTTTCTTAACTGTATAGTGGTACGTAATATTTTACTCTTTTATGGACTTTAAAATTCTAACATTCAAAAATATACTCTTTTATAGAGATTTGAAATTTTCTAAGGTTTTAAAATAAATTGTCTACCTTCTTTCAAAACAAGAATGATAACCAAATATTAATTAGATGAATTTCTAGGGTTTATTTTGAAACCAGCGGGCGAGGACATTCTAGCATGTGACATCAGAGACCGTTAACCAGAGAACAGGGGCTCCATTACCTAGCTGACATGATGTCTGCCTTACACGGATTAAAGCCCCTGCCTCCAGAAGCTATTTATTATAACTAAGCAGAATAAGTTTACAGTGGCATACAAGGCGTTCAAGAACACAAGGACATAAGTAACATAGTCATTAATAGACCCTAAAGAAAGCATGTTACAAGTAGTACCTATAACATACAAACAATAAACCGACTATACTTTCATAATTTGTACTGAAAATACGAAATACTTTCAAAACTGAGTCCAACTAATTTAAATAAAAACTATGGTACAAACAAACAAACAAAATATAATACATCCATTACTGTATTATACACAATTAATTTCAATTAGATTCACAATATCAAGAAGAACCATTCAATTTAGAAAAAATGCATAAAGATAAACTAAGACAAAAATAAACTGCCAAATAAAATTTCTTCATATGAATTCAGAATTAAGAACCAATAACTTTGATAACTGAACAATATTATCATAAAATACACTGAATTTGAAATATTATTACAATACAAAACATAAACTTGGTTTAAAAGCAAAACCACTCCAAGTAATATAAAAACTCTACATCAGGTTTGCTGGCAACGCGATAGAAATACAGTACAAGAATAATGCCAACATAAAGATATGAAAAATTTCCAATTCAAAAACCACATTCATTCAAAAATGTCAAACATTCAAAAATAAGTCAAAGAAAATTATTATAAAATACTGCCTTAAATGCACATTTTACAATAGAGAACTCAAGTAAAACCAATAAAATTCACAAAAACAGGTCAACTATTCAATTCAGAAAAGTGCAAAAAGATATACAAAATAATTATTCTAGATTAGGTTTGCTGGCATCGCTAAGACAAATGCAATACTAGAAAAATGCCGACATAAAATTTTACAGAATTTCAAAATCAAATACAAAATGCATTCAAGATTAAAGTAAAGAAAATTAATATAAAATAACTATCATGAATGCAAATTTTTATAATAGAATGCACAATTAATGCCTATCAAATTCACCAAAGCGAATCAATTCAATTACAAAAGAATGCATTAAAATATGCAAAATAATTAAAATTGTCACAAGAACTTTCTGTTAAATTTAATTAACAATTGCAAAACTGAATAAAATAATCATGATATATATATGATTAAGAACGATTTCAGTACCATACAACAAATACTATGTGCGTCACAAATAAAACCGACTATTTGTACAATATAAGAAAGTAATAGGCTACAAGTAACCGTTACAATTTATAAGAGCATAGATGCATTCAATGTCAGATACGTCTGTTCTACGTAAAACCATTTCTAATTTTAAATTAGTAACACAAGTAGTGGAAACAACAAAACTGAACTATAATAAGCATCAAACACAAAAAGTTAAACAATTACCATTATGCAGTAAAAATCTAACAGTTGCTGAAAGTCAAATTACTCACTCCCAATAGAGATGATCTAAGAGAATTATTTACAGAAAAATTTAATTCCTGACAGAAAAGCATAATTTCGTTAAATTTCTTACTCTCACTAGAGTTTTTTAATATCAATTCAGCCCATTTTGGCCTGTGTTGATCTAAAGGTTTATTCAAGTGAAGTTTTTTGGTAAATGGACAGTGAAAGATAAAGTGTTCAGGGTCTCCCAACTCCCCGCAAGAACAAAGCTCAGTCGTACGTAGTCCAAATCGAACGAGATATGTATTAAAAGGTCCATGACCAGTGAAAAATTGAGTATAAAAAATATCAGACATCAGAGACCCGAAAGGATATATGTAGGGGTTTCGGAAATTCCACGACGTCTAGAAAATATACTAAGAAGGACTTTATATTCTGACAACATTCCTTCTGCTGTCGCTGAGACTCAGCTGGGATACTCCAAAGATATACTGGGATGTGACATTAAGCACTTGGGAGGTTACGTTTAGGAGAATCAGGGGATATAGCTGGACGTTCTGAAAACTTAAATCCTGACAATATCACGTATGTTGTATATGACACTTGGATGTTCTACAGATATAGTGGGGTGTGACATTAGGAGGGAATGGGATTATTCACCGCCGCTGTTTAACCGTCATGCCATTGTGTCTTTGAGCCATTTCGCCTTCGGCCCGCTTCGCCATCAAAATATTTCATTCTTTACATGCCTATATTATATCTATTTTGTTCGTGCAAGATAGATAATTCTGTAGAGGTTGCATAAAATTTCTACTACATGATATTGCAAACAACATTTCTATGGAATTCTGATTTGTGAGAGCTCTATATAAAATTTCTATAGAATTTTATGCAGATGCATTTTTATAGATGATTACCTACAAAGATGCAAAGCTAAAAAGTTAGCTTAATCTTGATTTCTAGTGAATTCACAGAGGGAAAACGGTAGCCAATCAGAAATGAATTTGCAGTCTATATTTTCTGGATAGCTGTAGGCCGAGTCGTAGCTAGCGCCCGGGGGCAACTGAAGATTTCGCCCCCCTCTTGTTTGCCAAGAATGGAAAACATTTCATCCTAAAATTTCTTAACATCAATTTAACGTCCCCTGGATGCTGCGCACGGGAACAGATGTTCCCCTTTGCCCCCCCCCGCTACGCACCTGACTGCAGGACATGGATCTTATTGGTCCATGCTGTAGAAAGGGTGACATCACGACAATTCACGAAACATTTACTACAGTTCGGAACAAAATTTTAACAACATATTCATCTCATTCATTCATAATTCATTCATTCATAAGCTTAACGAATGCGCTACTTGTGCTCACAACTACGTATAAGGAAGGATGAAAAATGGATTCTCAACTGTTATTTAAACTTGAATGAAATATCATTAACGGTAAAGTTAAACTCGGTTAAAAAAATGACGGTTAAAATTTTAATAAAAACATTAAATGATTACTATTATTGATAATTATGGTTAAAAAATAATTGCGGCTGAAAAAATTAAGGTTTGAAATGGTACGATTAAAATCACGGTTATTGATTGTATTAATAATTAGTGCTAAATATAGCAGGTTAATTCAGACAAAAATTACGTTTAAGAAACATTAAGGAATTACGGTTAATAAATAAGTATGGTTAAAAGTAACTATGTTATTGCTTAAAAATAATTACGATTCCTTAAATGACTATTAAAATTAAAAGATAACGGTTAGTAAAAACAGTTAGAATTATTGATAATTACAGTTAATAATCACTTTGGTAATTACAGTTAATAATTATATTATATTAAACGTTAATAATTGCGATAAATTGCAGTTAAAATATTACAGTTAAAAAGGCGAATAATTGCGATAAATTACGGTTAAAAACGTTAATAAGAAATGTTAAAAAAGTACGTTATTGATTATTACTATTAAAAACAGTACCGTTAATTATGGTTAAAAATTAAGTTTAAAAAAACGTTAACGAATTACGCTTATTGATAAGTTAAAAAATTATTACAATTAAAATAAATATAGAAAATAAGCAATTACGGTTACAAACAGTATAGTTAAATACAAATAAAATATTATGGTTAAGAAACGGTAATGAAAATCCTTCCATAATTATTGCTAACAATAATTACGGTTGATAAAAATAATTGCTATAATTGATAAGTATAGTTGAAACGTTAATAATTGCGATATATTATAGCTAATAACCCGTATGGCCTCATTTAAGTTTAAATAAATATGGTAAGTCCTCATTTAAGTTTAAATAAATATGGTAAAGTGGTATTCCTTTCCGCCCTATTGTATCAAATTTAGGTACTGCCTCGTATCCTTTAGCTAAATATTTAGTTTCTAGATTTTCCACTCTCTTAGACAATAACATTTACACCATAAAAAATTCAATAGAGTTTGTAAACAAGGTTAAAAACATTTCTCCTAGTAATTTACTCATGGTTTCTTTTGATGTAAAATCGTTATTCACCAATGTCCCAGTGGAGGGTGCATTAAGATGTCTAGAAACCAGACTTCGCGAATTTCATTTCTCTTGCATCGAAGTTGATGAGCTAATTTCTCTCACTCAACTCTGTTTGAAACAAACACATTTTGTTTTCCAAAATAAATATTACAAGCAAACTGACGGATTAGCCATGGGAAGCCCCCTCAGTCCCATCCTGGCTGATATCTACATGCATTATTATGAATCAAAATTGTTTGAAACTTTAAACTTCCCGGCATGGTTCCGCTACGTAGACGATACTTTTACCCTGTTTGAAGGTAATAAAGATGATTTAAATAAAGTTCTTTCAACAATGAATTCTATTGATCCTGCTATTCAATTCACTTTTGAACTTGAGACTTGCAATTCTCTTCCGTTTCTCGACATTCTGGTCACACGTAACACATCCAACTTCAGTACTACAGTTTACCGTCGTAAACCTTCATCGGTTTGCCTTCCACCACACTTTAAATCATGTCATCCAACTAAACAAAAGTTAGCTTCATTTTATTCCTATGTTTTCCGTGCTCTTCAAGTTTGCTCCTCCAAACTAGCCCTTGATGAAGAACTAAATTATTTAAAAGCAATAGCTATTGACAGGGGCTTTTCACCCAACATTATTAATCAAGCAGTTAAAAAATTCTCATCTGAACACACTAAAAGCCACACTCTTATTTTAGGAGATTATAAAAATTCTGTTGTCATTCCCTTCTTTCCATCAATTAGCTATAAAGTTGCACATATTTTGCAGAAATTTAACTTTTGGGTTGTTTATTCTCCCATCAATAAAATTCCAACTTCTATACTCAAGGACCCCATTCCGGATATGAATTCCTGGGGTATTTATAGGATTCCTTGCCAGTGTGGTTTAATTTACATTGGCCAAACTAAGAGAGCCTTAAAATTTCGCGTCAAAGAACATGAGGCATATGTTAGAAAAAAGGAAACACAGAAGTCTTCTGTTGCTCAACATTGTTGGTCCGAAAATCACACTTTCAATTTTTCTGCTGCCAAAATTATTCAAAAAACATCTTCCATTGGAGAACTGGATTTTCTAGAGGCATTTCACATTCATAAAAATCTTTCTGTTCTAGTTAACGATCCTAATTCCAATCCAAATTTGCCTTCGGCTTTTAGAGAAATTATGTTTTAGTTCTGGTTTCGCCAACAGATGGCGCCACTTGCTTATTCTTGTCCAGGCTTTCTTATCTTATCTAATCATTATTTCCTATCTTGTTCATTTGCGGTTTTGCAGCTGAAGATGATGGTTCGGTAAAACCATCGAAACTAGTCCCGTGAAAATTTTGTAGGTATAACGCTGATTTTTGTTGTTTGACTTCTGAATTAGTATTTATTCGGCGTGTTATTGTGTCTGAATTAAATATGGTAATTGATAACTATAATTAGAAAATAACTATGGTTAAAAATAACTGCAGTTAATAAATAGCTAGGATTAAAAATAAGTACGATTAAGAAAAAATTACGGTTAACGAAAAAATAATAACGGTTATTTTTTTATTTATTTTTTTTTTAAATACTACGGGTATGTTTCAGTGGCCCTTTGTATGTTTTCGGAGCCATGCCGCTTAGGGGATTAGTAAATCATTACAGCACGATCAATGAAAAAGCCGGTTGTTAAAAAAAAAAAAAAAAAAAAAAAAAAAAAAAAGAGTGATTTTAAAATCAATTAGAGTATTATGAAATTCTATTATTTGAAAACGAAGTCTTAAGAGAATTGAAACAGAAGGCGCATAAAGCTTTTCCAGTTAAATGGAAGGTTAATTCGAACTTCAAAACCCCAAACCCCAATAGCATGCTCATTAGAATACCGTCGGTTATGATCCCCCTATCCCTGCGGTGGAAGATGTCTTTGAGTGAGTGAGTATCCTCAAGAGGCATTACAGGATCTGAAAAGAGTGCATTATTCATGCATCGCACTCTTTTCATGGCGGCCGTTAATGACGTCAAAGGAGGGGTAAGGAATTAGAGTCATGACGTCAGAAGACGTGAAGTGACATAAATAATACCGTTAAAATTTCAATTCAGAAAGTTTTGTGGACGAAGGCTTGCATTCATTTACACAAAGGCTGTCGAAACTGAATACAATTCGTTTCAAACAGCTGAAAATTTAAATTTTGCTACACACAGTGTGAATAGTTACAATTAAAAGACAATATGGTTAATAATTACAGTTACTTATGACATTAAGAATTATGGTTACTAATTACATTAATAGTTGTATTAAACGTTAATAATTATGGTTTAAATATTGTACAGTCAGTTACAGATTAAAAAAGTATGGTTTAAAATCATTAATTAAAAATTTCAATAATTACTTTTATTGATAATTAAGACATAAAAAACTACGATTAAAAGTAAATGGTTAATAAAAAAATATACGGTTAATAATAAAATTATTATCGTTATTGATAATTACATTTAGAAACGTTAATAATTACGTTAGTAATTGCAGTTAATAGTTATGTTAAACGTTAATAATTATGATTAATTGCAGTTAAAAATTGTGGTTGAAAACCTTATTAAAAACAATAATTAACTACGGTATTAATTAACTACAATAAAAGACTGTATGGCTGGTTACGGTTAAAAAGTTAATGAAAATGTTGAATAATTAAAGTAATTGATAAATACGATACAAAAGTAAATATGGGTAATAAACAGTTATGGTTTAAAGTGATTGCAGTTAATAATTTATGGTTAACAAAAGATTACGTTCAGTAAAAAAATTTTTACTGTTGTTGATAATTCTGATTGAAAACATTAATAATTACTTTAATAATTACTTTTCCAAGGCAGAAAGCATAAAGGTTAGTAAGTTGGTTATTTCTTCAAAGTAAAGCAACCGAAAATTATCTGCCTTGGGAGAGATGTAGCTACGGAGGACTTTCTAAGTGACTCGTATTATTATTGCACTTGGGGGAAAATCCAGAATAGCCCACGCAACTTATTCGCTGAAAAGAAATGTTTACATTTTCCTGTGTATAATGTCATCGTGTAAGTGATTAACACTTCCAACTAGCAGAACAGGTAAAAGTCGGCAGGATTCCACAATTTTGCCATTTTTTGCACAGAGTCTACCGCACTAACTGCTCCATCACTGAAGGAAGACACTCCGGGGAACGGTTCAAAAGTCTCCCACCCCTCTTTCCCTACCAACAAACCATTCGAGAGAAGTTTCAAATCGCCAATATTTTCTGCACCAAAAATATCTCTAATGTTCACCAATAAAAGTTCCTATTAATAATGACTTCTGATCAGTAGTAGTCCTTACCGGATAATAATGAATTTTCGCCAATAATAGTTTTACTGTTCAATAAGAATCTAATAGTAGTGAAGTGCAGAATTATTATTGGCTAAGAGTCACCATTATCGGATACTATTTTTGTTGAAGATCAGAAATATTATTGGAGGGAAATCATTATTATTGACGCTATTAATAGAAAAGAGTGGAATTATTATTGGTGAATCCCATTACTGGACACTATTATTGATGAATCCCATTACTGGTCACAATTATTGGTGAAGAATAGAAATCTTATTTGTGAAAAGTACTGGGCACTATTATTAAAGAAGAGGACTCTTATTTGTGAAGTGTCTTTTTACTAGACACCGTTTATTTGTCATTTAAAGACTATGGCTTATGCCATTTTAAGACTATTATTGGTGAGGAGTCAGTACTATTGCAGAAAATACTAACAATGAAGAATCGCTATTATTGAGAATGAAGAATCGCTATTACTGTCACTGTGGAAACTTAGAATATTATTGGTGAGGAATAACTATTATTTGGCACAACTATTACTAAACAGAAGAGTAGACTTACTATTGGTAAGTCTCTATTATTGGAGAAGAGCAGAACTATTATTGGTGAAGTGTAGAATTATTACTGGAGAAGAATCACTTTGTTATTGGATATTATTTTTGGTAAAGAGTCACTATTACTGAATACTATTACTGGTAAAAAGTAAAACTATTATTAGTGAAACATTGTTATTAATGGGCATCATTACTGGTGAAGAGTATGTCTAATACTGGTGAACAGTCAGTATTGTTGCATACTGTTATTTAACAAGAATGGAATTATTATTGGTGAAGAGTCAATATTATTAATATCTATTATTGGTTAGGAATCGCAATTATTAGATAGCCAGGATAGTAGGTCGCGGATAGCTGGAACAGTTGGATAATCCAAACTATCAATTTGCATGCACAGTGTATATGTGTTTATTCCTTTAAAAAAAAATCATTCTTCTTTTTTATGAATGTTTTATTCTTCATTCTTCTTTAGGGTTTTTGGAGCATGCTCGTGTTTCCTTACCGTTTGTTTTTACACACTCTCCCGCACAGTGTTGATTGGGCATGCCATACACTTTGTTTCGCACAACTTTCATTTTTATTTACGCATTTTGAATTAAAGATTTCTAATGGCAGTCTTTTCTTATTTTTTCAAAAAAACATTTGTATCTTTGAAGAAAGCACGTTTCGTAAATAATGGATTATTGTGATCTTTTTTATACTTTGCCTAAGTAGTATTTGTCTTTCTATAAAATGTCTAGGTATTGCATACAATGTCTAGGTAAAGCATGTAATAATACTCATATTTCACACTTTACCTAAAAACGCTAGGCACTCTATGAAATGCCTAGGCATTCTAAAGTCTCATACATTCCCTTTAACATATTTATCAGGAAAACTCGATGAAAGTGAACTGTAATTTATTATAAAAAATTCTGCAAATCCTTTGACGGTGTTAATTTTTCTAGTTAGATAAGCAGTTACGTTTCTGGAAAAGTTGTAAGGTTTAGCTTAATTTTCTAACAGTTAGTTTTGAGTTAAAGTTACTTTCCTGTCTTGCCTTAAATTCAGCTTACGACTTCCGACCTGGACGTATTTTCAGAATTGCGTTTGAATGCAAATGAGGAGAAGAAGTATTTAACTGTGAAGTTCTACTGACTTCGTTAGAGAGCCAGAGATTCTGATCAGCGGGAATTAGACTTTTGGTGATACTCCTCTCAGCTATTATTACGCTCGGCCGTACTTTAGGCCCTTGATAGCTTCGAAATACCCTTCATACCTCATATGCGGTCAGGTCGTAAATTTAGAACCCCTTTTTTCACAGGGGGCTGAAAAGTAGGGGATAATCTTGCTTGTGGTCTTGGGGGTCGTTTAAACATCTAACTTCTCTACATTCAATTTTATACAGAGGAAAATACAAATTGAATTCTTCGAATGAATGCAATTTTGTACAATGAAAATGTATTACTTAACGATAAACTGTAAGATAAATAACATCTTTTTTTAAAGCCATAGGTGTAGAAAGACAGATATTTGTTACACGAATGAATTTGTAGTAAATATTGAGTTTTTCATTTCGAATGCTATGTTACATGTATGCGAAGTAGTTGAGTATGTGAGAAAATAGTCATAACCGAATGGCTTTCAACCTTTTCACGTCTAAGGGACTGTTTCTCAATTACATTATGGTCGCTGCGTTTTGGTTAATTTTCTAATGACACATAAACAATAGTTGTTTTTATTTGAGACTTATGAATAAAATTACGCAAACTAGACTGCAGAAAATTCTTAAGAATGAAGTTAAATAATACTGAAAAATACATTATTGATGCACTTTTGTGTTTTATATGTAGTAGTATTAACTACTACTATAATCCTTAAATGGAATCCTTAAAGTATAAGGTATATATAAATGGAACCAAATATAGAACAAGGTATAAAATATCTTTATTATACAATGTTCATTACCATATGTATATTTACGTAATATCAATATAAATAGTTAGTTAGGTTTCGTACATGTATAATTTATTTTTATATTTTGTATTTTTTGTATTAGATTCAGTATTGTATACGTATCTGAAGTTTAATTTGTTCTCTTTTTGGGTTACGACTTTAAGTGACAAAGAATTGTTAGGGCCTTCATAGGGATTACATTATATACAATCAGTTAGGATCCGACTTTTCCTTTCTTTTAATCATTATATATATTGAAATACTACTTGATAAGTATACGTAAAATATAGCAGTTTTTTAAGCTACTTATTTATATATCTATTGTTTGGTCTGGTTTGTTTGATTATAGCAAAGCATTCGACGGTTATTTGCCTAAGGGTAAGGGGGCCTCGTGGAGAACTTTCTAAGCAAAACTGACTCTTATGCACGTTACACGTGGGGAAAACCTCGAAAACGCCAATACAGCCATCCCCGTCGATCCGGATTCGAACCCCGGATCGACCTGCCAGAGTTCAACGACTTTACAGCTCAGCCGCTAGTAAGCAACACACACACACATCCACACATATACATTAAATAGTATTTACATGTCGTTTATAAAGTATAATTGAGTGCAATTTAATCATAAAAAGTTAGAAAATATTCTACGGAATTACTTCACTTCGTAGACTTTTTGTTAAGCTTCACCATATTTCTTAAAGAGAATCTCAATGCTGGTTCCATTTCCAAGCTGTTTATGTACCTTATTTTTCATGCTTTGAATTATATTTAGAAAATTATTTCACTTGGTTATAGCTGAAAATGCAGTTTTTTTATTGAAGAATTTAAGGGTAAGAAGAGAATTATGCCCTTTTCTAATTATTCTTGAAGCATTTAAATTTTTTTTAAAAAGCGCACATTAATACGGATCACTGAACTAAAGTGCTCGATACAGGACAGAGTAATTAGCTACTAAATTTTGATTTTCGTTGAGTAAAAATGAATTCATCTACATTCTATAAGAAAGTAAATATTCAAAAAATGTTTTTTTTTTTTTTCCTATTCTGGCAGTCATAATATTTTTCTTAAATATTCAGCTAATTCATATTCAAATATTCCAATCCATTACAATAAGTAATAAGTCGATACAGTAAATAAATAATTAAAATCAATTAATTGATTATATTGCTATTTTCCCTCTGATAAACCCCTATTTAGAGTTCAATAGCAGTCGATCAGCTTTTGTTGGGAATCCATTTTTCTTTATGGTATGCTTACGTTATATATGTATGTATTATGCATTGCTCATACTCGTCAATTGCAGCTTTTAATATTTTTTGGAAAAAAATCAATATGAGAACCCAGAAAAGGATTCTTAGCGACGCTAAAACTATTATTACTAGGCACTCTCATGCCACAGTGTTTAAAAAAATTCCCATTGCTTAAAGGTAGATTCTATGCTCATATTTTAGTCTAAAATTAAAAGCTGCGAGTCAAAATTAAGGGGGTTGCTCTTAGAAAGCCTCAATTAGAAGTAGTTATAGGAAATGTTAATCAATACTTATAATCTTACGGATTAAACACTTATTCCCTACTTGATCACGTGTATGGCAAAGAGATATTCGTCATTCATAAAGAAAAGAAAGGTGAATCAAAATGAGTTATATTCTTGTTTTTCCAACTGCAAAAACATCTTAAGATACTATCGGATTTAATCTTTAAATTATTCCAGTAATAATCAGAACAATGGGGACCATTATTCTTAACTGTAATTTACTAATGCAAATCCTATTTTGGTTTCAAATGGCTTTCATTAATTACGTTAATGATATACTGATATACTGATACTGAATGAGACCTAAAAACACTTTTTTTTAAATATATCTCCCCTTATGATCCCCGACATAGCCGTTTACTTTCCCCTTCCGTAATTAACGTCAGTCTCCTGCTCTTGACCGCATTTGCCAAGACACCGATAGCTTCGCCTTTAGTTAGCGTTAAGGGGACAACTCTGTTAGAATCTTGATAGCTTCGGCTATATATTTTTAGTTAAGCTGAATCTTGATAGCTTCGGCTATATCTTTTTAGTTTTAGTTAAGATATTAAAACCAAATATTTTTAAAGCAAGGTGACGTCATTAAAGCTATATAATTTAGTTTTCTTACTCCTGAGTTCAAGCCCAAGTGGAAGATTTCATTGTAACTCTATTCATTTTAAGCTGACTGCTAAATATCGATCTTCTTCCAAATACTTAACAGTCTACTGGTTCAAAAGCATAATACAGTAGGCCAATCATTAGCAAAACTTATACAAGGGAGCTAGATCGTGAGCAGGAAGGCGAACAATTGAGAACAAAATTCCATTACTCAGTGAATTTAGACATGTAAGAAAGTCTCTGTGGGAAAGGTTCAAATAGAGAGAACTCACCGTAAAAGGCGTTTCTGAAGTTAATCTCGAGATTCAGATCCCTAAGTAGTCCGGATTTGATCCCTCCGTTGTTCCGTTCAAAGCCTCTCTCAGCCTTTCCGCGATTGTAAACATACCGGCTTCACTTTTAGATGACCTCCGTTCTCTGTTCCAAATGTGCGGTAAATCTGGAAAGATATATTTATTTGTATAAGGACTCAAGGAAAAGAAAGACTTACAGTGCAAACACACGTTTCAAATTTATTTCCTGTATAGGAATAAACTCGCGCCACCTAAAATAGTTACTAAAAAAAGAAAAAAATATGTAGTCTCTGAGTGTATTTATGTACGTTCCTCGCTTTTTAAAAAATCGGCAGTATATAGAAGCGCCAAATTTTTAATACAGGTAAGTACTCCATCCGAAGATGGCCCAAATGTTGAATTTCGAATTTGTTTTTGAGTTATTTCATAGTTAGTATAAATTTAACGAATTTTTGTTCAACAAACTCCGACATTTGGAAGCGTGAAGTGGCAACACTATTCGAAACTCGAAATAAAGCATTTTTATCTCCCGTTGGTCAGACTGTTGCCGTTCAGCAGAATGTAAAATATTTACCTTTTTTGAATCCAGAAATTCGGTTATTTGAAAATATTGTGTTGCCACTTCCTCAAATTGAATACTTATCTCCATGCAACAGCGTTTTGCCATTCCATAAGGCGTAAGATATTTGAATTTTAATCTTTCTGTTACTGAACTGCAAACGAAGTGATTGCACTTCTTAAAAATGTTTTTTCTTCTTTTTAATCAGATTCATTTAAATAAAAATGCACTTGTCTCATTAGAAATATTAAATATTTTTATGAAATGACACTAGCAAGACTCATTAAAATCATTATATACTTTTTCCTTTCTTATGATAACTCTTTTAGGCGGCTGACCGCTCGAACGGCTAGTTTTTAAAGAAATAATATAGCGAATAAAAAAAAAAAAAAAAAAAAAAAAAAAAAAAAAAAAATGCATGGCAACCCCAAACACTGTATCAAAAATTCTGAAGATATATGTAGTGATTTTGCTATTGAATTGTATGTCGCCTAAGTTCGAAAAAAACTGCTTAATAATAAAGCTAAAAAGACAAAAAAAAAAAAAAAGTGTTAGCAGGAGTGAGTCTCGAACAGATTGGTGACTTGCTATGCTCAGTGAGAACATAAAAACCTTAACATATCCTCTGGTGCGATGTTAAAATAAGAATCCCTTTAGATTTTTTTCCCCTTCTCTTTTTTTAAATTAATTTATCTATTTTATATTTTGTACGAATTCAATGAGTTTTTGATGATCAGTAGCAATATTACGGTAAATAAAACCGAACGAAACTGATGCCATTCGACAATATGTAAGATAGTATTTATTTTTCATTTTTAATCAATAAGAACATATAAAGAAAATCTAACTCGAAACCGGGAGATGTTTTTCGGATAATTTTAGCTACTGGAAAATGTGATTTTCTGACCAACAGTGTTGGGCAACACAGAATTTATGCTTCTTTTTCCTAACATATGCCTCATGTTCCTCGGGTCGAAATTTTAAGGCTTACTTAGTTTAAATAGAGTAAATAAACTACATTGTTAAGGAAACTTATATATATCCGAGGAGTTTATATCCGGATTGGGGTCTTTATGTATGGAACTGTAGATATTTTTAATGGAAGAGAAAACGACCCGAAAGTTGAAATGAAATCAGTATTCGTAGTGTTTTTTAACTCAGATTTGAGTGAATAACCTTTGCAAAACAGAATCGCATTTGATTTAACATTATTTGAAATTCTCGAATCTGTAAGCCATTCTTTCAGCAAAGTAAGATAAAGTTGACAGTAAATGTTTTCAAGTATTTCGGTTTGCGTCAGAATAGCTGTATCGTCAGTGAAGAGTGCCAACTGAATTATACTCTGTTGTGGGATGTTTTAAGTACGTATATCATATAATAACGGACATAGAACTAGACCTTGGAGTACACCTGCTTTAATCGGCTTCTGCGACAAGTATGTATGTGCAATACGGACGCTGAATGTTATTTTGGAAAAGACGCGATGAATCGAATTTTATTATCTAGAAAATTAAGTTTGATTAATCTATAAATAAGGCCGCAATGTCAGACGATGTCTCTTTTAACCAATAACTCAGCTATTTAAAAGCAAAGTGTTATCACTGCTCGAAATAAAATATGTTTATCTTCCCATGCGGCAATCGGTTGCCCTTCGGCAAATCATAAGTGTTACTGATGAATAAACCAAGAGATTTAAAAGTAATCAATGCCGTTCTGCACTTTTTTTACTTTTTAATCTGACTGATTCAAATAAAGATTTAGTTAAATCGTGAGCTCTCTAATTAGAAACATTAAATATGTTTATGAAATAACATTAGCTGGACTAATTAAAATCATTATATATACTTTGTTCTTATTTATAGGTGGCTGGCCTCGCAAGCAACTAATATGATCAATCAGTTTTCTCCTTTTCTATTTTATAAAAAAAAAAAAGTTTTTATTTATTAATTCGTTTTCTACGTCGTAGTGTCGATGTTTCTACAGCAACTCTTCTGAACAAAAAAATGATGAAATATCTGGTTGTAACGAAAGTTTTTCGCCAAAAATGTTCTTAATAAAGTTAGCGGGGGAAAAACATGAAAACAGTATCTTTAGTCACCACCCAAATCTATGATTTTATGCCAACGTTTTGGTAGTTTCTCAAAGCATTCCGCCCAGAAACTTGGTAGCTGCGAGGCCAAAAACAAATCAACCTCATTTCGGACGTCCTGTGCAGAACAGAAGATAGAACCAGCAACAAGTAGCTACAGGTGTGAAAAAAAGGTAGTAGTTCGAAGGCGCGATGTCGGGGCTATATGATGGGAGTGGGAAAAGACCCTATTCGAGTCCATACAGAGTCCACCCGGTGAATGTAGACACATGTGGTCTTGCATTATCTTGGTGGAACATTACCTTTTGCGCCGGAACTAATTTCGTCGTTTTTCCGTCATAGCAGCATCAACACGGATTAGCATCTCGCTGTGCACCTTACTGTCGAGGGTTTTACGTTTTCCCACATACGCTTTGTAGATAATCCCCCGGCCTTCCCACCAGATATAAAGCATGATCTTCTTGTTAGTCAAATTGCGCTTTGCGGCGCTGCCGCTGGGCTAACCAGACGCAGACCACCTCCCTTTACGGCCTGTGTTGTTGAAGTAAATCCACTTTTCATCACAAGTGACGATCCGGTCCAGGATTTCGTCTATGCATTGATATTCCAGCAGATTAGTGCTGGCCCGGGCACGTGTGTCTTCATCTGCTTGAGTCAGCTCATGTGACACCAAGCGATTGAACTTGTACGTCAAGTTTAAGCTATGCATAGAACAACATGGCACTAACGCATAACTCCTCAGCAAGCTCTCGAGTGGTAGCATACTAATCTTCTCCCACAAGCTCTCGCATCCGGGTCTCATCAACATCAGTAGGCTGACCAGAGCGCTCTGCTTCTTGAATGTCATAGGCCTTGTTTTTGAACTGTCGGTACCACACCTCGTGCAGGTTAATGATACAACATTAGTACCTAAAGCTGTACACATGGTTTGGTGACATTCTGCAGCTGACCTTTTGCAACAGAATTGGAAGTAAATGATGATTCTAATCTGGTAGCGTGATAGTTCCATTTCAGACACACAATGATAACGATATTTTACAAATTTCACAACACAGTGTTCTAAAGCAAGTCTCTTTCTTTCAAACGCTAAAAACCGGTTGATAAACTGTGATTAATCACGCCAACGCAAACTGTTTGTGCAAACGATATTTGAGGTGGCAGGAAATTTTCGTTAAAACACGATATATTTTAAGGAATACTCCTCAGCGCCCTATACGCAATCGTAACGTAATTGTAACCTTACGTAATCGATTTTTTCCCAGTAAAATGCTGACTCCAATAATTTTTAATGCGAAACCCATTTTATGGTTTTAATTTAATTTTTGTTTCTTTCCCTCACTTTCTCTCTCTTTATGTTGAATTACATTTATGCCGTTGAATTCACTGAAATATTTTAATTGAATTTCTTTCCACTTTTTTTTAGGTGAGCAAGGCAGAGAGAAAAACAATGGGACAAAAAAGAGAAAGAGAGTTATTTTTAGTTCGCTGCTAATTTCAGAGTTTCAGCTATTAAACAATTTCTGTAATTAAAGAAATCTCGTAAACGAAATATGTATTATATGCAATGCTTGAAATACTTTTCCTTAATTAAACATTTTTTTTTTCTTTTTTAAGCATTTACTATGACAAACTATATAAAGAGTAATGCCTGTAATGAAAGTGCCTTTAACGAAGTCTTTAACAAATTTTTTATCTGTGCGTACTAATTAAAGTGACCAATAATAGAATCCAACAGTGTGAGTGACTCAACAAACAGCAGGACTCTTCTTCACCAATAACAATGCTCATGATAATAGTGACAGCAATAATAATAGCGGCCAGTAATAATGACGTTTCAGCAGTAGAGGCTGCTATCCGGGCGTTTTCATGCGTTTTCCCATCCGTAATATGGATGCGAACCCGTTTTCGTTATAAATTCCTCCACGAAGGCGTCCCTCCGATAGTCCTTGCGAACTTCGCCATTATCGAAATAAACCAAACCAATCGGTGACTTAAAAGCTATTCGAAAGCAAAACGATTAAAATGTGTTGCCACTGCCCGAAATAAAATATTTTTATCTTCCACGCGCCAGTATGTTGTCATACGGCAAAACGTAAGATCTTTAATTTTTACATTAATTGAATCTGTCTGATACTGATAAACAAACTAAGCTATTTAAAAGCAATAAATGCGGTACTTCATCTCTGCTATCATTAATAACTAACCGCACTCATTAAAATCATATATATTTTTACCTTTGTAAATGTTAAACGAACCAGTTATTATGAATTGGATCTTTCCTTTAATTTTTTCTTTGCACATTCCTCACCAGAATGCAAATTAGTTGGTTAAGTATTTAAGCTGAGGTTTTGGAGCTTAAGAGAGAGTGTTCCTGGCGTACAAGCTACGTGGTTAGGTTCTGCCAGATCAGAAGTGCCGGAGCCCAATGGAAGGGCGTCAGAAGCAAAAATCTCTACATATAATAAAAGAAAGAGAGTGTTTGTGTCTTTCGTTTGTGCTTGCGCGTAAGCTAATAGACCCAAAGCTACGAAATTTGGTACGTAGGTGCATCCAGACAAGAGCCAGTGCACCTCGAAACGGTGTTTTCAAAATTCGAGTCATATTTTTTAAAATTTTATTCTTTTTGATGAAATCGCATCATTTTGAATAGTTTTATTCTTTTAAAAATGTAGTTTTGGCAACAGTTTTTCATTCAATGCTTTGTATACTGGACTGCTGACTGTTGAAAATTATGAGATAAAATGCTGCTTTTTTTTCTTTTGATTTTTGGATACGCAACACGCACATCGCATTCTTCTTATTCTGACGCGCATGTGTCTCCACGAGGCACAACAGAAAGAATTTCCCTTTTTTCTCTCTCTCTTTATTAGCTAATGGCAAAGAGGTTTGCATATTTTGAATGATGTCATCCACGAAGCACAAGTTTGATTGGTTATTGTCTTCTGATGGTAGTTCCATTCTTTTAGAAATGTGGTTTTGGCAACAGTTTTTCATTCATTGCTTTGGATACTGGACTGCTGACTGTTTTCTCTTGAAAATATGAGATTTATTGCTTATTTCATTGTAATTTTTTATATTATGTTTAAATTATATATTATTTTATTATATAAAAAGTTTTGCATGATTTTTTTAGGAAAAGTTTTTAACTTCCTTTATACCATTCGAATTCTTAAGATTTTGCAACGGGAAGTTGGTTAATTTATTTATTAGGATAATTAATATTGGTGATAAGGGGTATTGCTTATTTCACTGTAATTTTTTTAACATGTAATGTATTTTTTTAAATAAAGTTGTTCTGCAGAGTAAAATGCTGTGCAGATTTTAAATTTAATGTTTGGTGTTCTCATTAGGCATTTTTAAAGTACATTTAAAAGCCAGACGAAGGCTGGTCGCGTAGCGGCTAGTAAATAAATAAAATATAAAAAAATAGTAAAATAATTAATTATTAAATAATTATAATATAATAATTATTAAGTTAATTAATTAATTAATTAAAATTCAATAAATTGTAAAGAGATACATAAAAACTGAAAAAAATCACCTTAGTGTCAAACTGAAAATTAGGCAAAACAGCAAATTTATTTTGATGTAACTATCGATTTTGAGGACGATCAGATACAGATCCTTTTTCATCAGGAGCAGAAGCGATTCTGAAGCCACAATGTGTTTACTGTCTTGCCTAATTTTGAGATAATTAAAAATTTATTGAATTATTAAATAATAAAATAAAATAACGGACCTCATTTTATTTCGGGTTCCGGCTGAAATTACAGTTTCACTGAAAAACTAATAAATGAATGGATCAGGCTCTGCCTAAATTTAAGTCATGAATATACAGTATAATGTATTATTTTGTAGGATTCCTCACAGTGTAATGCTGAGTTACTGTTGAACGTGAAGAATCTTAAAAACTGATAAGCGAATTATCGCTTGAGCTCGTATGACAGGAAACAACAAGATGGAAGCGTAAAATAACCCTTTATTATTTAAAATAAGATTTAACAAAACTGCGTCTTGGAGTGTACAATAAAGCCGACACTTGGGCCTTGAACTTAAGAGACTAAGAATAATACTAAACTAAACTAAAGAGATATAGCCGAAGCTATCACGATTCTAACCGAGTTGGCCCCTTAACGTTAATAGACTGCGAAGCTATCAAGGGCCTAAAGTACGGCCGAGCGTAATAATAGCTTACGAGAGAGTAGCCTAAAAAGGCAGACGCGTGCAGCCAGAATACCTGGTATCTCTCTGACTAAGACCGAAGAACTTCGCGGTTAAATAACCGCTCTTCCTCATTATGTATTCAGACATGACTCTAACACTACGTTCTGGCCGGAAGTAGTAAGTTGGAGTAAAAAATTGATAGGAAAGGAACTTTAACTCAAAATTTAACTGTTAATAAAATTAACATAACCCTTACAATTTCAAGGACCATAGAAGCAAAGAAAGTTGTTTTTGGAGTACACCAATTAAAAATATTCAAACGGTTAAAACGACATTAATGAAAACAGAGAGAATACCATGAACATCAACAAAGTGCGAGGGGGGCGTTTAATAGAGGATTAATAGGTATGAAAACAAAGAGTCCAAAACTATTTGAGCACGATTTGCTGCCGGTATGAGTCTAGTTATCAAGCAAAATGTGACAGGGGGAAATTTCCCCCGAATCTTGAGGCTTAGTTGAGGACTGTTTATAAGCGATCATTTTCATCCCCCGTATTTGGTTATATCATTCTGAAACGTCTCAATTACATGTTATATGTTAATTATATATTGTCAATTATATATATTTAATTATAGTTGCTAGTAGTTCAATTATAGTTGTCAATAGTTTTACTTATTTAATTATTGTTAATTGTTATTACAGTTTATTTTATTTAATAATAGTCAATATCAATAGTAGTTATTTAGAGTTTTTATTCCGCAAATTATAGTTATATTGTTAGTTATTGTCAGTGATATCTTCGTCAATTATTATTTAATAGTTAAACTATAGTTAATTATGTTTCGTATTAAATACATATTTAATTGTTAAGTCTTCCTGCATTGGATGTGTACGACTAGGTTGATCTCTTCTAGTACTTTCGGAAAGGAACAATTTGCTCGCTTTTATAAATTCATTTATAAATTCATTTTATAAATTCACTTAATGGAGCTTTGACATGTTCGTGGGGCTTTTTACTTCCTTGTACGAAGTAAAAAGAAAGTATTGTAATTGCGAAAAGTTTCAGGCAGCATATTTCAACGAAAATATCCATTTTGACCGCTATCGAATGCAATTTAACGATGTTTTTGCGTGATATTTGTACGTAAGGACAGAATAAAAGACTCTTTTGATCCAAAAAAATTATAAAACTGCTGTAAAATTAATTCTGAAGAGAATTTTTCCTGGCGTCTGTACGAACATATGTACGTACGTGAGTACGTACGTATCTCGCATAACTCAAAAACGAGTATCCTCAGAACGTTGAAATTTTGTGTATAGGACAGCTATAACATGCAGATGTGCACTTCGTATTTTGGTTGCAATCGGCCGCACCAAACGTATATAAATATATTTATAGATATATCCACTCTGTTACCCGGCTCAGGGATCCCAGTTTCTTTACTCTTATATGTTTGTAAATTGTACATTTCTTGCTTTAAAAATGATTGAATTATGTTGTTTTTATCTTCCGGTTAAGGTTTTTATGCCTTTAGTAAATCTGTGTGCAATATTTTTAGAATTATCAACAATTTTAAAGTTGTTTAAGTGCCGCTAAGCCTATTTTTTGATGGCGGCCATTGATTGTTTACATTTGAAACAGCAGACTAGTGGATTTGTTGCCAATCTAGAGAAACTTAGCTTCGCAACAACAAAGATAACGCCTTCATTTATTATTGCCAATAAATCATGCTTAATCCTTTCTGGAATTTTTTCGAGGAAATAAGTGTTTAAGATTTACTTCGTAATTTTTAATATAGCTATTTTGAGTTTTTATGTATTTTTGCCTTCTCACGAAGTGAGAACTGAATTAATAGAATGAGAAATACTCAATCGTCTGTGAAAAACTGTTTCTGTTTTGTTTTGTTTGCTTAATTTCTTTTATACATCCTTCTAGCTTTATTATAGTATTTGAATAGAACATGTGGCAACGATTAAATAATTCTATTCTTTAAATGATATAAATTTTGTGCATTATGAGTTATAATATGAACGAAATATAATACTGTTAAGTGAATCTAGGGCCAGAGTATCGCTATGGTAAACAAACACTAGAGTGAATTTTAAAGAATGTATTTATTCTATTGTGGTTTATGCGCTGTCGGCGAAGTAGATTTAATTCAATCCAATAAGTTTAAATGAAATGCAAGAAAAAATGCGTATAATTTAATATTCCGTACAAGGAAGTCATGTGGTGTACACATCAGATTTTTTTTCCTTAAAAGTCTCAACTTGAATCAAAAGTTTTGTTTTCCATCAGAGAAAGAAGACTACGTATTCTGAAGTTAGAATGAAAATTTATTAAATTATTATAAAATTAAGGCTTGGTTATTATTAAAATAAAAGAAATAAACGAATTTTCTGCTGGAATTGCGGTTCAGTTACATAAAAGAAGTACCCTCTTATTTACGGTTTTAGTTCGCTCGGACTAAAATTAGGTCTTAGAGATAGCGATAACACGCTATATGTCTATTAGGGTTATATGACTAAAGTAACAGTACTTGACAGTCCGTGTATAAATTTATACCTTTCTACAGCAACATTTTCAAGAGAGGCTAGTCTTAAAAATAAATCAAGTGTGCAGCCCTTAATTTTCTGTTTCCCATTGATGCCCGTGAAAAAAAAAAGATTAATATAAAAGAGATAACAAGAGTAAGTACTCATTAATCATTCACAGAGTGTTTATGTTTAGGGCTACTGGTTTAATCGACGTAAATATATAAATTTATTTTTCAGAATAAACTGCTTAAAAGCAGCGAACAGAGTTAAACAGTTAATAGTTTAAATAATTAATTGTACTGTTAATTATAGTTAATTACAGCTGCTGCTTATTATATTTAATTGTTAATTACATGTCCAACATCACATTTCTAATTATGGTTATTATAATGTCAATTATACTTATTGTTAATTACATGTTATATGTTAATTATATATTATCAACTATATATATTTAATTATCGTTGTTAGTAGTTCAATTATAGTTGTCTATAGTTTTAATTATTTCATTATTGTTAATTGCAATTACAGTTTATTTAATTTAATTATAGTCAATTCAATAGTAGCTATTTAGAGTTTTTACTCCGCAAATTATAGTTATATTGTTAGTTATTGACAGTGAGATCCTTGTGAATTAATTAGTTAATAGTTAAACTATAGTTAATTATGTTTCGTATTAAATACACACTTAGACAAGAAAAAAAAAGACGCGCCGACGCCGAGAAGATATAAAGCAAATTGGACACAAATTGATATGCATACAGGTTTCGATGGAAAATGCAAAATTTTACATTTTGGCTGCCAATGAATGAACGGTTGTCGCTACAGCGCATCTGATCTGCGCAACTGGCAGGATATTTAAGAGGAGAAATTACTATTCCAGGTCATATACTAAATAATTTTCATCACAAGGCCCATTATGGACAAAATTGATAGAACAGGAAAGTACTGTCTAATGCAGTAGAATGCCTGCATAAAACACATATGTATCCAAATATCCAGGTCATAAATTCTTCACGAATTTCATTCCGTGTACTCTGGTGGACAGTAAAAATGCCTCGTATACAATATGCGCAGATGTCAGAATTTGAGAGAAGTCGTGTAGTTGCGTTTAAAGAAGCCGATTGGTCTTATCAGAGAACAGCTCGAAATTTGAGCAGGAGCGATACCACTATTAGACGAAGTTGGCAGGAATGGGTGAACCATGGCCGCACACAGCGTCAAGAAGGAAGTGGTAGGCCTAGAGAAACGACAGAACGTGAAGACCGAGCAATCGTCAGAGCGGATGCTTCAGAGCGTCACAGCCCCAGATGCATCATTATCATCGATTGTACGTGCAACTAGTGCTTCAGTGACCGCAAGGACCATTCATAGACGGCTCACAGAAAGGGGGCTGAGGTCACGGCGCTCCCTGCGCCAACTACCATTGGCCTCTATACAACGTCAAGCCCGTTTGCAGTGGTGTCGGGCTCATTCGCACTGGAATGTCACTGACTGGAGTGGTGAGTTTTCAGTGATGAGTTTCGCTTTGAACTGAGCCCAGATGACCAGCGAAGGCGAGTCTGGAGACGCCCCGGACAGTGGTGTGATACCAACCTGACTGTCTTCCGGCAGACAGGCCGACAACCAGGAGTCGTTTTATTTATAAATTTATATATTTACGTCGATTAAACCAGTAGCCCTAAACATAAACACTCTGTGAATGATTAATGAGTACTTACTCTTGTTATCTCTTTTATATTAATCTTTTTTTTTTCACGGGCATCAATGGGAAACAGAAAATTAAGGGCTGCACACTTGATTTATTTTTAAGACTAGCCTCTCCTGAAAATGTTGCTGTAGAAAGGTATAAATTTATACACGGACTGTCAAGTACTGTTACTTTAGTCATATAACCCTAATAGACATATAGCGTGTTATCGCTATCTCTAAGACCTAATTTTAGTCCGAGCGAACTAAAACCGTAAATAAGAGGGTACTTCTTTTATGTTTTATGTTTATTATTTTTAACTCTAAATGATCTGGGGTGCCATTTCATTTCATAGTAGGACCCCTTTGGTTGTCATCCGTCGCAGCCTTACAGCACAGCGGTACGTCGACGAAGTTCTAAGGCCCGTTCTGTTGCCCTTCCTGTCACGCCACCCTGGGCTTACATTTGAGCAAGATAATGCCCGCCCCCACACTGCACATGTTTCTACTGCTCGTCTTAGTGCTTGCCAAGCATTACATTGGCCAAAAAGGTCGCCGGATCTCTCTCCTGTTGAGCACGTTTGGAGCATTATGGGAAAGGCCCTCCAACCAGTGCGGGATGTTGACGATCTCACGCGCCAGTTGGACAGAATTTGGCACGATATCCCTCAGGAGGACATCTGCAACCTTTATCAATCGATACCAAGCCGAAAAACTGCTTGCATAAGGACTAGAGGTGGACAAACGCGTTACTGACTTTTTCACTTTGTGAAGCTCTATCACTTCAATAAATCATCCAATTTTTCTCAAACTGTGATCATTTGTTTTTCTGTACATCTACATCACTTCTACCGATTTTCGTCCCATTCGGATAACTCCTTATTGGTTCGTCGTTTTTTTTTTTTTTTTTTTTTTTTTTTTTTTTCCCCTAAGAGTGTATATTTAATTGTTAAATTTTTTAATCATAGTTTTCCTACTGTTAATTAAGGGTCGTTCACAAAAGGGTTTATCTAGCTAACGGAGACATCTAGCACAGCCCACATAGCTCCACTGTGTTGGGAAAAGCAGTTTTACTTCAGCTCAAAATCTGAACTTCACGTATAGTGCAGCTAGTCGACACATGGAGCCGTTAGCTCAGCTAAATCCCTGTGTGAACGTCCCTTTATAGTTGCTATATTGTCAATTATAGTTGTGCATTACATATCTAATCGTTAATTACAGTTTTTATATTATTAATTACAGCTGATATATTATTAATTACAGCTGATATATTATTAATTACAGCTGATATATTGTTAGTTACAGTTGCTATATTGTGTGTTACATAGTTAATTGTTAAACTTGTAGCGACATTAGGTTATTTTATGCATGAGATGTGAAAAATGAGCAATGCCCTCGCCGGGACTGCAACCTCGGATCTCTCAAATACGCGCCGAATGTGCTGACCATTACACCGCGAAGGCACGCTAAGAAGGCGGGAGAAAAACTTTATATACACAACCTTTTTTAGGGCGGCTGTGGATAAGGGGACCAGTCGCCAAATCCTGATGTTGGAAAATCATAATACACCACCTCTTTTAGTTCGCGCGCCACGGTAGAAACATCAGGTTATTTCGAAGCAGGAGACATGAAAAATGTTCAATGCCCTTGCCGGGATTCAAACCTGGACCACTCGAATACGCACCGAGTGTGCTGACCATTACACCACGAAGGCAGGCTAAGGAGGTTGGAGAAATATTCGGCCAATAGAACACAAGAACCACCGATAATGGAAGATTAAGTAAGTTATTACATACAAGAGATTTTGGTAGCATCAGGCCGAAAAGTGAGTCATTTCATTTTTATCTGCATGCAATTTATCTCTGAAAATGAGTTTTGAAGAAACTGTGGAGAGAAATAGGAAAATTAGAGGTTCGGTTGGGAAAAGTGTAACAAAATCAATAAGGAAATTGGAAGATGAATTGCAAAACGAGAATCTGAACCTAGAACTGTTGCAGGAGTCGCTTTCAGTGTTAATCGAGAGAGAAACTAGCTTGTTAAAATATGATGAAGTTATTAATGCTCAAAGCACTGTCCAAGAATTAGAAACAGAGGTAGAAAATTGTTTAAAATGCAGCGAGTCAATCATTAGATGTAAATCGAAAGTCCATAGATATATTCAAAATGTGAGTAAAACCGGAACAACTTCACAAGTTTCGGAAATCAAAACTAATTACCATAACAATTGTATAAAACTAAATTACCTCGCATTACCTTAGAAACTTTCAGCGGCGATTTATGTAAATTTACTAAATTTTGGGGTCAGTATAAAGCTGCCATTCACGAAAATAATATGCTTCAAGATGTTGAGAAATTTAACTATTTAAGATATTTACTCACCGGTTCAGCTGCAAAAGCTATAAGCGGATTACCTTAAATTGTTAATTATAGTACTCATATTGGTAATCATACTCAATTGGTTGCTGTTAATTATAATTAAATTTTATATTTTTAATTATAAGTGTCATATTGTTGGTTATATTTCTTATATTGTCAATCATAGCTGCTGGGAATAATGTAGTTAACTGTTAATCGTAACAGTTAAAAATTTGGTTCAAGATTTGACCTAACTGTGGTACTGTAAAAGTTGGAACCAAATAATGGTGAAACATTGAAATCCATTATTTGGTGCTTAGGTTGAACCATGAATTGGAATTTGTTGAACCACAGTTTGGGGATATATTGAACCGTGAATGGGGAATACGTTAAATATGAATTGGCACTATATTGCACCATAGGTTGGAAATAGCTTAAGCCATTAATTATAACTGCGTTTACATTAACTGTAACTATTTTCAGCCATTAACTGTAAAGCATAGGAAGTTATTTGAGAACTCAGGCATAAAATTTCATATAAGCCATTTTCTGTTACTCTTTCTTCTGGTAGTTTTTTATTCAATTACTGCTATGGCCAAGACTAGGTACATTTTCATTGCGATTTTACACAACTCAAGGGCACTACGAAAAGCATGTGAATCATGTTTTGGTGCTATATGCCACTTTGTAGCATCATTAAATGGTGCAACACGGACCTGAAATTTTTTACAGTGTTACATTCTTATATTGTATACTTCTTTTGTAGTTAATTGTAATTAGTTATAATTATAGTTAGTTCTTAATTATACAGCTAATTGTTAAACTGTTAATTGTAGTTGCTATATTGACAATTATTGCTGCTGTTTATTATATAATTAATTTCTATACTGTTAATTGGAAGTTTTATATTGTGAATTATATAATTAATTGTAGTTTTTACATTGATAATTGTAGTTGCTAGGCAATCAATTGTAATTCGTAAAAATTGCTGTTAATTATTGTTAACTGTTAATTATATAGTTAATTTTTAATTATACTTGTTGTTATATTGTCAGTTGTAGTTATTGATTATAGTTGTTATAATATTACTTATAACTTTATTCCTCCTTCCTGTGTTTTCTAACCGTTCTCGGATTAACCGTGAACGGTTACTGGATTAACCGTGAACGGTGTTCTGAAATAACCGTGAACGGGGAAGTGCCCCGGTTGATCGCGAGTTGTGAAAAATGTACTCCTGATTTAATGAATTTTGTCGTTGGGTTGCTAACGGCTCGTTAAATCTGGATTCGAATGTAATTGGGCTTCCAGGGCAACCCAGATGGGTCTGAAATTCTCTGTTGATATCTCCCTTCACGCTGACGCATCGTTACATAGAATCCAATGTTTCATTAAGGTATTCAATAAACAATTCAGCTAAAACCCGAGGAACTGGAATCATTATTTTGTTCCGGAAGTTTCTAGGAGACATTCCTGTTCCGGAGGAAGATTTCCGAAAGCTTCATTAGCAGTCATTTCCATGACAAGAGAATTGTTATAGCAGTTTTCTCCCGCCCAATCCATTGCACCCGATAGAAGAAAACATTGACGTTGTAATGTGACGTCACTATTAGTGGTCTAAGCAATGGCAATATTTATTCATTATTGTATGTTCATAATATTCATTCATTATTATATGTTCAGGGAAAACATCCTCTGTCAAGCAGATGTTTTTTTAAACAGAATACCGCTGTATATGTTTTCATTTTTCAAATGTACAGAAGATATAGAACGTTCCCATGTTAGTCTCAATGAATATTCATCTTCTGTCTTCTAAAATATTTCGCTTTCTCACCTGGTCCATCTCTATGGATAATCTCGACTGATAAAACTATATTCAACTTTAACCAGTTTACTGTGATTTACGAGTATACTACTTGTCATGGAGAAGCGGCACGATTTTGTGTAATGATGAGTATACTCGTCATGCGTATAAAGCAGTGTAAGCAACGCGTGTATAAAGTAATGTAATAGAAACAGAGAAAAGAAAAATAATAACAAAGAAACCGGAGCTAGTGATTGATTATAATAAAAAAATGGGTGGAGTGGATATGAGCGATGAAATTATCATAGCGTACTCCACAGAAAGAAAACCACTCAAAAAGTACTACAAAAAGATATTTCTCCATTTCTTAGACATTATGTATCTGAATGCATTCATATTATATATATAAAAAAATAATAATGGGACATTATCGCGTATCAACTTTATGTTCAAATTTTGAAGACAATTTTGCGACGTATATCCAATTGAAAGAAATAAATCGGCACAAACTCGGCCATTTAGAAAATCGGCACAAACTCGGCCATAATATAAGCCAATTAGGCGGGAATCGTGTTCCCGATTATATACTCGGAACATCGAAAAAAACAACCCTACGCGAAGATGTTCGCATTGCTACAAACGTAAGATCAGGAAGAAATCGCGTTACTGGTGTTCGATTTTCAAAGTCCCATCCCTGTTTCGCTGAATATCTCTCCACAGCAGGAATTTAAATTCTTACTTTTATATGTATAATATTTAATTTAGTTTATTGCGTTTTTAGTTTAATATGTATGTAATATACACTTATGTTAACCAAATAAGTAAATATTAGTCATAAAAATTTCAATTTTATAAAATAAACACATCTTTTACATCCAATATCTTACCAGTGCAAATTACTCTGTGATTGACGAATATACTCGTCATGGCTCGATTCTGGCGACACAAAACGGTGCGCATTCTTAAACGAGGGCGTCACAGTTAACTGGTTAAAAAGTCCTTTTCAGCGATCATTAAAATTTTAAACCCTTTCAGATTTTTTATTACTATATGTTTGCACGAACAGCCGCCTAAAATAGTTATTATAAAAAAGAAAAATAAATTCCATGCTATATTATGTCTGCGCTGTCTGGATATATTCACGTAGAACTAATCGAAAAGGATTACAGATTGAAGAGAAGTATGCTCTGTGACAGATTGCAAACGTTCTATGAAATACATAAAAAAATAAGATTCAAGAAGAATTAAATATTGCGCAGCCTCCGTAACATTTACTACAACCTAACTTAAAATTTTCACAACCAGCAGAATGCTAAAACAGAAATGCACCAAATTAAAATTAGTCAAAGCAACAACCTTATGTTTGGCGTAGATTTTAGTCAAGACTAGCAGTAATTTTCAACCTTTTGTTTGGCGTAGATTTTAGTCAAAGCAACAACCTTATGTTTGGCGTAGATTTTAGTCAAAGCAACAACCTTATGTTTGGCGTAGATTTTAGTCAAAGCAACAACCTTATGTTTGGCGTAGATTTTAGTCAAGACTAGCAGTAATTTTCAACCTTTTGTTTGGCGTAGATTTTAGTCAAAGCAACAACCTTATGTTTGGCGTAGATTTTAGTCAAAGCAACAACCTTATGTTTGGCGTAGATTTTAGTCAAGACTAGCAGTAATTTTCAACCTTTTGTTTGGCGTAGATTTTAGTCAAAGCAACAACCTTATGTTTGGCGTAGATTTTAGTCAAAGCAACAACCTTATGTTTGGCGTAGATTTTAGTCAAAGCAACAACCTTATGTTTGGCGTAGATTTTAGTCAAGACTAGCAGTAATTTTCAACCTTTTTTTGTGGCGGCACACTTTTAACGATTTCAAAATTTGACGGCACACAAAGAAAAAGATAGTAAGTCTAAAAGTTGTTTACTTACCTACAATACAATACACTGTGTAAAATAATTTATAATAATAATTCTGAATGTAAAATAAAATATGTACTACAAAACAGCAGTATGTTCATTAAGGGATTAATTAGAAATTAATAATAAGAATGCTTTTAATGAGAAATTTGAGCTTGATGTTTCATTCATATTTGGTCGTAAAAATGACAATGCTACTCTCATATCGTCCTGCTCATTTAACATTAATCGTTTTTATATTGGTTAATACTGAAAATCCGAATTCACACAAAAAAGATGTAGAAAACTATACTAATACAGTGGATGGACAAAAATATGGAAACACCTTGTGAAATGCATGTTTGAAAAGAAAGATTGATTTTAATGAAATATGTAGGTGGCGCTGGCGTTTTTTGACTACTGACGCCACCTATACAGCTTCGTAAATGTGCTAAACAGTTCAGTTGTTGTAGGAGTATTGTTATGTGAGGTTGTCATTGCATTATGTCAGAGGTAACAGACTTCGAACGTGAGCAAATTGTTGGAGCACGTATGGTAGGTGCTTCCGTAAGCAAGGTAGCCGAGGTGTTTGTTTCAAGAGGTACTGTATCGAAGATTTATTCCGCATATTTGAAAAGGGGAAAAACATCATCTGCTAAATCACAGCGCGGACGAAAGTGTGTCCTGAGTGATCGTGACAGACGATCATTAAGGGCAATTGTGACGAAAAATAAGAAGACCACAGCTGCAAAAGTTACTGCTGAAATGAATGTTGTGTTACCGAACCCTGTGAGTACCAAAACAATTAGAAGGGAGCTTCATAAACAGGGAATTGCTGGCCGTGCTGCAATCGAGAAGCCACTCATCAGTGATGCTAATGCCCGTAACAGGAAAAGGTGGTGTTTAAGTCATAAAGCCTGGACTATAGAGCAGTGGAAGCGAGTAATAGGGTCTGACGAGTCTTCTTTCACATTGTTTCCCACTTCTGGCCGAGTTTACGTCTGGAGAACGCCCTCTCAAGCCTATAATACAGACTGCTTGTTGCCAAGAGTGAAACATGGCGGGGGTTCTGTTATGGTTTGGGCAGCCATATCGTGGTTCTCTGCTAGCCCCATGATAACTGTCTCAGGGCACATGACTGCCAAGACTTATGTGAACATTTTGGCCGATCAAGTTCATCCCATGGTACAAACTTTGTTCCCCGATGGTGAGGGTGTCTTCCAAGACGACAAAGCCCCTGTTCACACAGCTCACATTGTCCAGGACTGGTTTTCTGAGTACGAGGATGAGTTTTCCCATCTCCCCTGGCCACCACAGTCACCAGACCTGAATATTATCGAACCTTTGTGGTCTACATTGGAACGGAAAGTGCGTTCTCGTTATCCACCGCCAACATCGTTATCTGAACTTGCCACCGTTTTGCAGGAAGAATGGTATAAAATTCCCTTGGCAAACATACAGGAACTGTATTTATCCATTTCGAGAAGACTGCAAGCTGTTTTGGATGCCAACGGGTTTCCTACGCCATATTAAGCAAAGAAACGTGTTTTTTTAAAGGTGTTTCCATATTTTTGTCCAACCCCGGTATTTTTAAAACTTTTTTGGCCGTCATGGGATAATCGCAATTAATTAATCCAAAAGGAATTAATTGATTCTTCCGAATAATTTTAAAATTAAATCTCGATCATTAGAACACGAAATTAGTTCTTCCTCTTCGTTCAAAGTTAATTTAAATACAGAAGTCTTCGGCAGCAAAATCGGCTTGGATACCACAATTGGCGCGCTTATTAATATCTTAAAAATCGAATTTCGCCAATTGTCATGCGTACCGTACACTAGGATTAAACCCATCATAATTTTTACTATATACATTTCTAAAATTTGGCGGCACACAAAAGTGCCCCTGCACAGTGGTTGAGAATGACTGCTCTACAGATTTCGAAGCAAGCAGATACAGGTCCCTCTTAAATATAATCAAAGAAATCTGCAATGAAGATACTGCGATATACTGTATTGTACTCGGTTTCTATTGCCGGAGCAATACTTCCCAGTCATGCAAAGAGTTCCATGCGGAGCCTGGTATTAGAAAATTCCTTATTGAGTTTCCACAGAAATAAGGCGCAATTTTCGCCTGGGCTTCAAGAACTGACGCGAGCTATTTGCAACACTAATCCAAACAAGAACAAGTCCAAAGTAGATACACCTAAAAGTCCGTGAGATGCTCGTAACTTGCTGGTGCTTCACTGTGAAGCGCCAGCATCTAAATCGAAATCTAGTTGGAATCCTTGTAAGGAAAGATGCACAGTGTACTGACGAGTAACAATTAATCATTAGCTTGCCTAATTAAGTGTGCAGCATATAAGGTCGGATGAGAAAATCGTCCAGCATGATAGCTCAGAATATACGCAAAGTTAGCTGTATTGTTGCTCTTTGCTTTCCTGAAAAAGTTTCCATTTAGCTTGGATAAGTAGTCTTCGATATAATCAATATGAAGGTCGCGATGTAAATCTTCATTTCTAATGCAGTATGGAGCGTTCGCGATGGTCCTCAGGATCTTATTTTGCAGAACTTGCAGCCGGTGAATTTCACTTGCCTTAGCACTTGTCCAGGCCGTGGAGGCCTATATGATAACAGGCCTGACAATTGTAGTGTAAAGCCTTCTTTTGCATGCAAGATTTAATCCATAGTCCATAGAAAGGTAGTCGGTAAAGCTTTTTCATAATGCCGTACGCTTTTCTACACACACTGTTTATGTGTGCATTCCAGATAAATGATCGATTTAATATAACGCCTAGGTATTTTGCCGTACTTACAGTATGGACTGCTTTTCCGAAGAGCGTTACATTGCAGGTGAGGGCGGTCTGTGGTCTTGAATTTTCTGATGACTAAAACTTTTGACTTCTGCAGGTTGAGCTTAAGTTTACATTGCTGACACCATGCTTCAATATCAGGAATAATCTGCTGAATCTTTTCCAAGGCGTGATTTGGCCGTCTGGCCTTCGCAACGCGGATTCGTGTAGCATGCTAACATAATATTAGGGTCTTGTCTGAATTTTGACGACCCACAAAGAAAAAGATTTACGTACAAAATATAAGTCATTTACGTACAAAATATAAGATATTGGTTCAAGGATACTTCCTTGTGAAACACCAGCGTAAAGTTGATGTGGGTTTGAACTGAAATTCCCTTGCCGCACTAAAAAAGTTCGTGAGTTCAAAAATGAGCTGAGGATGAGAATAATTTCCCGAGGAAAATTCGAATTAATGAGCTTAAAAATAAGTCCTCTGTGCCAGACGCGGTCAAATGCTTTCGCCACGTCTAGCATGAGGATAGCTGAACTATTTTTGTTATGTAAGCCGCTCCAATATATTCAGTGATTCTGAATAACTGATGAGAAGTGGAAAGTCCTCTTCGAAAGCCATGTTGTTCATTCGCCATTATATCGAGGAAAGGTTTAACTCTATTGTGAATGATTCTTTCAAGAATCTTTCCAAGTGTCGACAGGAGGCTATCTGCAATGAAGGGCAACCCACAGTTGTATTTATACCCAGAAGAAGTAAAGCGAACGAGAAGGTAGCACCACCCATCGGCAGAAACAGTTATGAAAAATTGAAAAATTAAGTTAATAGATTTTTAGAAGCGTTAGGAAAGACAGGATTGAAGTTAAAGTCATTAATTAAATAAATTATTATCCCCGGTGAATCCAATTTCAGCACTACTGTTTACCGTAAACCCTTTTATGTTTGTTTATCTCTACATGCAAAGTCATCAAAAAATGGCTTCGTTTTACTGTTATGTATTTCGCACTCTTAAAGCTTGCTCCTCCAAGTCTTTGCTTGCTAATGAATTCAATTATTTGAAATCATTTACCACTGGCCGAGGATTTTTTCCCGTGGTCATTGATAAAACATTTAAAAAATTTCATCTTGCTCTCAAAATGATATTTCGTTGTTAGAAATAGCATTAATAAACTTGTTGTGCTTCGACTTTATTTTTCTGTTAGGTACAAAATTGCACGGGACCTTCACAAGTTCAATTTTCAAACCATTGTTTCGCTTCCGATTCTTAAGATTGCATTTCTGACTTTAATTCTTGAAGAATTTATAGAGTACCCAGTCAGTGTGGTTTGAGATATATCGGTTAAACTAAAACAACGTTAAAATTTAGCATAAAGTAACACGAATCTCATGTCCAAAAAGCCAAAAAGGGAAATTAAGTTCTCGACAGCTAATCATAATTGGAAATTTAATCATAATTTTGATTTTAGGTCTGCAAAAACTACCCAAAAAGCTTCTTTCTTGGATTTCTCGAAGCTTTTTACATTCACAAAAATTTCTTTTCTTAATTACTTTAATTCGAATCCTGACCTTCCTAACGATTTTAAAATT
Source organism: Stegodyphus dumicola (assembly GCF_044657685.1). Taxonomy (NCBI): domain Eukaryota; kingdom Metazoa; phylum Arthropoda; class Arachnida; order Araneae; family Eresidae; genus Stegodyphus; species Stegodyphus dumicola. Next base: position 264,544,783 of record NC_140769.1, on the reverse strand, counting down.
CTATTAATTTCATTTTTCAATTTTCGTCACTATTTCTGCAGAGAGATGGGACTATCTTCTCATTCTCTTTATTTTTATTTTTATTTATTTTATTTTATTTTATTTTATTTTATTTTATTTTTTGCGTATATATTACATCGGGGCTTTCATTTTAACGTGAAATGCCTTTAGAGCAATATTTTTATTGAGCTGGACATATAGCGAAATTCGCAATATTGCTGCATAACGTTACTATCCTTCCAAATTTTCTTTGCTTCTCATGAAAAGGTCCCTAGACCTGTTTGCTCTCGAAATTAAAAGAGTCTGGTCTAAACCCTACGGCGAACACAAGCTTTGTTGCTTTACCTAAATTTACATGTTAGAATTGTTTGAAAGAAATTGTAGTCTCAGAATTTGATATTTAGCTGCAACATATTTGAGAAAACAATATCTCAATACTCCGAAGTCGATCTGAACTAAGAACTGAGAAACTGATAATCTCGCCGCTCTTATATAGTTTTTCCCCGGCCGCCGTAAAATCTGTAGTATCTTTCATTTCTCGAAATTACTGGAAGGTATATGAGTGCCGGATACGGGTACAGTTGCATATCAGGATCAATTACTGTTATTCATTTACAATAAAGGGACTGGACAAAAATGTCGCCAAGATTGTCGACAAGGAGCTGCTTGTTACAAACAAGCCACACTGTAAAAAAAAACCTCGAAGTTTACAGACAAAAGTCTTGTATAGTTACAGAAATGCGAACAATTACGAAGGAAATACCTGTAACGAACACAGAACCAAACGAAACTGTAAACTCTACAGGAGTTTTTCAAGAAGTTTTGCTTGGATTTTGTCCGTAGCGTGTGATCACGTGGCTTAAAACGGCTGAGAGAGAAGAACCAATCAAGAAGAAGGTGGAAAAACAGCGTCTTAGCGGGAGAGTTCAACGATAGTCGCCATGTTAGCCATTATTTTTGCTATGGTCGAGGTAAGTTCGAAATAGTGTTTGACGTGTATTTTACTAATTTTATGTAATGTATTTGTTATGTTTTTCACACTATCTATAATTAAATTCTTTTAATGTTTAGCTTATAATTCTAATTCTCCTAAATAAACCTGTGTTGAATTATTGTTAGAGTTCAAATCACAGAGCTTGTGTTCCATTTAGTAAAATAACAACTTTTATTCGTTACATCTGCAGGTGTCTACAGTTAAACTGCTCATATTTATAAACAGAAATAAATTTGTTAATATGTTAGTTTAAAAACAAATAAGCTTAATATTAATGTTCTATCTATAGTCTAATAATTTCTCATGTTAAATATTTATGTATCTTTTAAAACATATCGCGTTAGAATATTCATATTTTTCATTTTGTTGACAGATGTAACATTATTATTCCATACATGTTATCATTAATCCCAGCGTGAACTGCTTTAGAATATTTTTCAGAGCATTATTACACTATGTATGTTATTATTAATCTCAACGAAAGAGAAAAAATAAATGTAATATATTTAAAAAATTCGACAAAATAACTTAACATACATTAAAAATGGAATATCATTTCATTAATACATGCGATAAGTTCGCCTTAAAAGATTATATAGTCGGATAGCAATTACATATTTGTAAAAGTATTCAATGTATATTATTTTTTGTGTTAAAGATAGTTTTAATCCAGGACAGTCTTTACCAACTTATAAAGCATCTATTAAGTTACATTATAACCAACATTTACAAAAGGCAATCGAAATGCCGTGACTTTGACATATTTTTAACTATGATGTAACATACTAGGAACATTAAAGAAAAAAAATTCTATTTTTTCCTTTATGCTTGTTGAAAAGTAAAATATTAATAAAATGGTACAACATTCATTCTAGTACTTACAATGTAAATTTACATATAAATTTACTATAAATTTTGGTGCAAAGTTCATTATAAAATGCATTTGCTAATATTTAATAGTTATAGCATTCAATATCAAATCATGGAAATATTAGTAATGATATGTCAGTTGCATATATTAATTTCAATACTCAGCTCAATGCCAAATTTCTTCTATATCTGAGATAACATGTATTTTTTGAGAATAATTATTTTGTGTCATCTTTTCATTTAAAAATCTCTTTCAGATATATTTTAATGTGAATTATTTTCAAAATTATCCTCATTAGAATGAATGTTGTTCTCTTTATTATGTTTGAAACTGCCGTTACGCTAAAAAATATATTCAGAAAACTATTTATTGCTGAATGTTTAAAATAAGTTCTACTGCTCCTTTTTGACAAAGAGTATCCATTTGAATTGCAGTTGGTTTTAATTAATCGTTGGTTGTATTTTTAAGAACTACTTGATAAAATTCAACAAATTAGTTCAATCTATGAGTTCATCTGAAAAACCTAAATTTTTTATTCCAATTCTGTCATGTGTATATATTTCAAGAATGAAAAAGAATTACAAATTCACTATCCAACAATACTGAGTAATATGTTGTTGATATAGACAAACTTAAAATGACCCATTTTAAAACCAGATTAAATAAATCATCGCGTATTTTCGGTCATCGAATTTCTTTGGCGTTAAAAGTGTCATAGATTTAGTAAATCCAAGGGTCAAGGTAAGCTCAAATATTTTTTTTCATAGTTCATATTTGCTAAGTTATAAATTTTGCTGATGCAAAAGTTATGTAACTTATGCAAGCATATGCTTAGAGTATTTGAACTAGTGTTGAAAAATCACTGGAATTTAAAATGTAATTGACAGTATGCCTTAAAGCTTGTTTTGGTAAAAGCATATTTATGGGTGCCCCTTGGCAAAATTTGGCGATTTTTGGCAGTACATGGATACCAAGTTTGTGCAATTCTTTGACCATGTTATTTTGGCTTGTGTAGCGACGATTTGTGTGCCAAAAACCGCCGCTACACGAAGACAGATTGCACATACTCGGTATCCATGTACACATCGACCTATTTTCACTTAAAAAAAAATCTGTGAATTGTACAAACTTGGCATCGCGCACTCCCTTGACTTTATCCATGTACACATCGACCTATTTTCACTTAAGAAAACATCAGAGAATTGCACAAACTTGCGCTCCCTTGATAATACAGGGAGCACCCTTCAATATACTCTAACTGCTGTTTTTCATAAATTAAAACATTTTAGGCATTTAAGATATCTTCCTGTAAGTTACAACTAAATGAATGACTCTTAAGCATAAAAATTTCAAATTTTTATGCTTAAGAGTAGAAAGAGTTATACACTTTTTAAATAACAGTGTCAGAAAAATATACTTTTTAAAATATGTAAACCATTGTTTGAAGTATAGAAAAACCTTCCTTAGCAACTATACCTCTTTAAGTGATTATGTCAAGTATTCTGGTGATACCAGGTGAACCCATATTAATTATGACTGAGAATCATGCTTTGTGAAGTAACCACCTCCATTAAATATCAAAATTGTACAAAATTATGGAAAAGTTATAGAGTGGTTTTACTGTATACTTAAAGTATATCATATCACTATTAGATATTGATGATGTAAAAGATATTATCTAATCATAAATATTTCAAGCATTAAATAGCTTAGTGTAAGTCAATAAGTTTTCAGATTCTGACTTTGTACCCTGTCTTTCACTATGTAATATTTTTCTAGCAACTGTGTTAAGTACCAGTAAGTAAGTTTGTCTTAAATACCACTTAATGTAATCAGGTATCATCTGTTCTGTCTGTAAAACTTAATCGTAATAAGTGAACAAATGAATTTCTGTAAAATTAAAGATGACACTCTATGTAAAAAATACAAGTATTAAAATGTCTATGAGAGGAACATTTAAAATATTAAATCCATGATCAATTTTTGCGACATCTAAGATAGAAAATATCCAAACTGACTAGTTAATTCAGAGGATGAATGCATGTAACATCATTGTTCATGTGTTTGTTAATTGTGTAAGTATTGAAGTTCATGCATTAATTGTTGATAACTATATTATTGGCCTTATATATATATATTTGCATTTCAAAATTTTGTATATTTTGCCAGTGAGCTAAGTATTAAATGCTGTTACGTATAAGTTCATATTATGTCGAAAAGTAATTTTTGATCTAACACTTTCTGAGAATTTTTTAATGTTGATCATCAAGCTTAAAGCATATGGCTGAAATTACCAGTATTAACCATAATTTAATTATTCTCCTATTTCAGCGTTTCTCAAACTTTTTTCGAATAGAGATTATGTGAATTATCATAATTTGTGAATCACCTTGCTGCTGTTCCCTTCGAAAGCAATTTTTTAGCATATATTACTACTAGTACACTTATATTTTAATATATAATTAAAATCCGTTATATTTCATAATTAAGTCCATTGAAGAAAAGTTATATTTCTAATATTTCAAGATTATTAATGAGAAGGATGATTTGTAATTCTTGCATGGCTCTTCTATATTTGGATATATGATGGTAAGAGCACAGTCTTAGTGGATATATGATAGTATATTTGGATATATGGTGGTAAGTACCACAGTTATAGTGCTTTAAATCCATCTTTTACTGCTAAGACTGAGTGGGAAGTCTGTAAGTAGGGTAACCAATAATAAATTTCATAAAATGTCTATCTTACGAGAAAAGGTGATAGATGATTGTCATATGTAACTTTTTAAACTCTGAGATTTTTCAACTAAATTTTTTTTGTCTCCTTTGGAAACTTCGGAGGACCATGAGGGCAAGCTGTATGATCCACAGATTGAGAAGTGCTACCTTAATAATTTCTAGAGAAATTAATCTTAAAAAAAATCTGATCATTATTAAAACTACTTTACAGATTTATTTTATATTACAAATAAATATAGTAAATATCTAATAAACCTCAAATTATTTTCTGCAATATTTCTGAATTATTTAAATTTGTACTGTTTTTGCTTCAAAAATGGATGATACATGCAATTTATGATTTCATGAAAGGACCAAAAGGAATCTTGTTTGCAATTTAATTATTTAATTTAAAAAAAGATTTAAATCATTTGGAATATGTGCAAGTGCATGCAATTATTATGAAGAGATTCTAAATTAAAATGTCACATAACAAATTTAGAATATGTTATGTACTTCTAACGAATGTGATTTTTTCTTTATTTAGGAGCCATGCTTTGAATCCTAAGAAGAAGAGGACTGCACCTTCACAACTAGTTAATTAAAAATAACAATAATATAAATTTTACCTATTTTTTATTTTATTTTCCTTTTGGATAGTTTTCAAATAAAAATAAACCTATTTTTGTTTCTATATTCTGTGTATTGGAATAAAGAGTCGAAATCCATTGCAATATCCAATATTTTCAAAATATGATATTTTTTGAAATAAAATATATGATTATGGAATATTACGTTAAAATGAAATGGTTCCTTATGTAACCTGTATGTTACACTAAAAGGCTTCATAGAATACTTGTAAAGTAATGAGCAAATACTAAGTTAATATCTTGTGTGAATGAATATTATCTTACAGAATTTTTTATTCCATAAAAATCTATCTAAAAATATAATTTTGTTGAATGAAGATTTAAACATTTTTCCCGAAGATTTAAAAAGTCGTTTGAAATAATGATAACAAAAACATTAATCTGAACCATTTAATAAATGAATAGAAAATTTTGAGAACAATTAAATCATCCACAGGAATTTTGAAATAATCATCGTATTTTTGACATCAGTTAAAGAAAGAAAATCTGAGTCATTTTGATTATAGTGATAAATTAGTTCCATTAATAGTAGGATAGAAAATTAAAATTTTAAGGAGCCATTACGCATTATCAATTTTTCATTAAAAAATTTTTAGTTTATTACTACTATCATATCAATTATTAATGCTGAATTCTTTATCTTCAGTTTTTACATTCTTTTCTTAATTTTCTAGGCATAGCAGAGAAAAATATAATTATAGGATCAAGGCATTTCCAAATACATTATATTTTCTTCCTTAAATTTTTAAGATCATTCTATATTCATCATGTATTATAGACACAGTATCAGGGGATTCTGTTTAATTTTTCAGTTAGAATTTGGGACGAAGTTGTGAAGTCATACCTACATTAAATGCTTGAATTGATTATTTGAAATATGACAAAGCAAGAGAGGGCCATCTGTCCAAGGAAAGGAATATTTTAAGGAAAACTTCATGTTACACAAACATTTACACAGGCAGCCCATTCTCTAGGATTTAAATCTAGAGCCAAATGCTAGTGTTCAGCTTACTGTCTGGCTGCCTGTAGGCAATAAATGTTTTAGTAGAAGGAATACTTGAAAAATTAAATTTAGGACTAACTAATTCTTCAATTTTGTATTCAATGAGAAGAATGTAATTTATTAATAAAGTTTTAAATCTGGGAAAATACCTGTACAACTGTCCGATTAAGTAATCTATTATTTCAATTAATGGTCAGTAGCAGAAGAGATTAAAAAGCATTTATGCCTAAAAGAATTATATGTTGTAATTAAAATGCATAATGCAATTAAGCATGAAAATAATTTTGGATAACTTGTGATAAATGAATTTAAGTTCATTGTTGAGTTACATAAGTAATTTTTTTTAGAATTTGAAAAAATATTTAGAATTGTTTATTGAAACAATTTCATTAAAATATTTTTTTTACTGTAATCATATCCAATTGCAGTCTCTTTAGATTACACTGTTGGGTATAAGGAGAATGATTTGGTTTAGTTTACTTAAGTATGGCAAAGCACATTAGGACTATCTTCCTAAGTGGAGAAATGTCTTTGTGGAGGACTTTCGAAGGGAAACTGACTTATATACATGTTACACATGGAGAAAACCATGAAAATACCCATACAACCAGCCCATTCGCGGGATTTGAACCTCGGACCGAACTACCAGTGTTCAGCAGGGGAATTCTAGAACATTACTAATTTATTGCCAAAAAACCATTAAGTCTAATACACAAGTTTTTTTTTCCAGCTATTTCGTGATGCACATGTAACTTTGAGATGTCTTAAAATTCAATAAAGGAAAGTAATGCAGATGTAAGAAAAACATAAAATTTGAGCTTCTTTTTAACATTGGAAATATTTTGAAAGAAAATGTTGTATATCTTTTAGAAAATCTAAGGTATTTTTCCTTAAAAAAAAAACTTAATATTTAAAGTTACATAACTTCCCTTTCCCCACAAATAAATAAATGCAGCATATTTTGTTACAAGCAGTAGCTGTAGACATTTCACATAAAACATATGTTCTACATGTGTAATTATTTATAGTAATATTACAATCAAAACATTTAATATTTAGGAATACATCATTTTTATATTTTGTATAAGACAAATATGTTCTATATGCATAATTATTTGGAAGAACTTTTAAGTAAATTATCTGCAACTTTTACATATATATCCTTTAAAATTTCACATGAAAATACATGTTCTTACATAATCACTTGCAATAACCTTACAAGCAGAACACTAGTAATCTACAAATATTCCCTTTAGTAATTCACATTCAAAAATTACGATCTACTTACACTATTATTTCCTGTAATCTTTACAGATGTTTACATTGGTAAATCACATATGAAAAACATGTTATACTTACAAGATAATTTCCTGTAACATTACAGATCTTTGATCTGTAACCTTTACAGGCATATGCTTCGGTAATCAACATACAAAAACTTTGTTATGCCTACAGAATAACTTCCTGTAACATTACATGTCAAACATCTGTAACCATTACAGGTATAATCTCTGTAAAGTTACTAAGAAAATTCCTGTTTTGATTACTCAAATAATCCATGGCATCCCAGTTTCCACGACTTTTCTTAGTAACTTTACAGATTTTTTTTTTTACAGTGCACAACTTTTTTCATTCGCAGTCAGTTTTCTCAACAGAATGACTGTTGATCTGTCATGGCCTTGGAATATTCTGTGGAGAGACGAGACTCATTTCTACCTCAATGGGACAGTCAACACACATAATTGCCGCATTTGTTCTATGGAAAATCCGCGGATCCACGCTGAAATTCCCCTACAGTCTCCAAAGGTCACTGCCTGGTGTGGATTAACGGTGACATTCATCCTTGAGTCATTCTTCTTTGAGGAAATCTGTGAACGTGGGCCTGTCACATATTTGATTACGGGCCATCGGTACCATGACATGCTGCAGACGATTGATGTGCTGCAACTACAGCAAAGGCGGGTCTTTACATCGACCATTTTCCTGCATGATGGTGCGCCACCACATATCCATGGGTCCGTGGATGATGGAAGGGGCTAGGGCTTCAACACTTCACAGAGGAACGTATTATGAGTTGCTTCTTGCCTGATCCAGGGCCACCATGTTCGCCGGATCTAACTCCGTGCGATTTCTGGTTATGGGGCCATTTAAAATGTCTGGTGTATCGTGGAGGTGTTGCGACATTGGATGACTTAAAGAACTCCAGATCTGCTGTTGAACACACTATCCATCGACTTGATATTTTACACGTGAATGAGAGTGGTCACGTGGAGCACCTTTTCCTACATCGTCCTGGACACGATTAACAACTGCTCCTCTTATACAATTCGTCCTATTCTATTCTTGTTCCTGCAAACTGAATTGTTTTTGTTTCTCCCTTACCTTTACTTAATGTGGTTCGATGACAAAGTGATCAGAAACTAGTCAATAAATGTTAATATTGTTTCTCTATTCCGTTTTGGTCGTTTCTTGTATTAAATTACACGTGGCGCCCTCTAGTGGACATTTTGAAATCCCCCTTGTGAGCTCATCTTATGTATAGCCCATATATAAAACTTCGTTGCATTCCGTTCACCCGTTTGCGCTGTAAGATGCCGTTTATAGGCAAAGTTTAATTATATCCACCCGGTATATTTTGCTAATAGTATTATGTAAGTGTATTATCTTTCCATTCTAAGTGATTTTAAATAACTTAAGCTTTATGTAATGGTAAATAACAGTTTTACCTATATTTCTCTTCATATCTTTTTAATTTTTTGATTTATTTGGGAAAATTTGTAGATCTCAAGCCTTTTCAAGTTTAATATCGAATGCATTTGCTCTAGTTTGAATATTTTGCGTAGTATTGTTTCGAATATTTGTTTGGTATAGTACATTAGAAATTCTTTATTTTGATTATTTCTTTTTTTATAGCATATTTGAATATAGAATGCCTCGACACTGCAGTGTATTTGGTTTCAAATCCAATTGCGACAAAAATTAGCATGTCACTACTTATTCTTTACTTAAATCATCTAAAAGAAGTGGAAAATTGTAAACTGTAAAAGTAATTTTGAAAGTAGACGCTTTGATGATAAATTTCGTGCTGCGATTAACTCTCAGAATGTTAAGCAGATTAATTTCTTAAAGAAACTAGTGCTGTGGCATAAAATATGGAAACAGTCTGTATTAATAAAATAAACTTTATCACCACAAATATTTCAGGCATTAATAGCAAGTACAGATGCATTCATTCAATTGACTCCATACTTGTTTCGAAAGTATGAAGCTGAATACATATTGTTAAGAAAATTTCAAACTGATGCTCTTGAATCACGTTTCGTAATTCACCAGCAAATGTAAGTTTCAAATTATTACATAAATTGCCTACAATTATGTGAGAAGAAGCTTCGTTTTAAAAGCAATATTATAAATTCATCATTAAATATGAATGTTCCTTTAATGTCCCTTTTACCAGATTATGATAAGGATTCTATCTTTACATTTGTGAATATCGATGATTATTCAAATTTACTAATTAATGATTTTTCTGTTATAAGGTTTTTCCTAAGTTTTTAACAGTTTAGTCAAAGCCACTTTCCTATCCCTCCTAATTTCAGCTTACAATTTCCTACCAGAATGTGTTTTTACGATTGCGGTTAATGCAAATGAGTAAGAGAGGTATTTAAGTCGAAGTTCCACTGATTTCGTGAGAGAGCCAGAAATTCTGACTAGCTCGGGTCTTCAACCTTTCTCGCCCGAAGGCCACATCAGTAAATTAAATTCACAAAGATCCGTGGGCCACATGTCTGTCAAAAAGTAGTGTAGTCAGAAAATTTGTATGAAAAAAGGGAGGTTTGTTTTGCAATACTACAGTTGATTCTAAGCGAAGTGATAGTATTACATATTTGTATATATATATATATATATACATTGGTTCCCAAAAGTCAAATAGCAATCGAATCAAAATCTTTTGCAACATTTTTAACTATGAAAACAAAGTATAACGATGATTGTACAGAATGATGTTACAAAACGCATTTACAATAAAAAAAAAAGACTTACATTACTGGCGGGAGATGGTAATTACTTTATTTTTAATGTGAAATTTGACATTGTTTTTGCTTGATTAAAGCTTCAATATCCGGTTTAATGTGTGTTGTTGCAATTCGCAAAGTTTCCTCCAAATGTCTGTTTCTCAGCCCGTGTTCTTGTTTTTGATTTTAGGATTTTCATTTTACTAAAAGGTTGTCGACATTTGTAGGTACTGCCAAAGTTAGAAAACATGAAGAGTGCATGTTATTGAATTCCTAAATACTTTTCTTCGGTCACCGTACTTGGAATAAAAATCAATTAATGTTGGATTTTCAAGAAACTTGCATATTACTGCAAAGTCACACTGTAAATCTATAAATTCTTATTAAAGTTCGGACGGAACACTTCCAACGTTTACTGAAAATGACGAGATTCTCATGAACATTTCCTTTCCCGAAAATCGGAAAATCTGCTTTTGAATTCCTCTTTCAACTTTGAAATGCATTGTACATAATTATTTGAATTCCATGTTGTAGAGTTCTTCACACTCTCCATCAATTTTGGAAAGTGAGTGGAATTCTTAGTGAGCAACTGATTTTCCCACGGTATTAATTTCGTCGCAAAAGCTTTCAGAAAGTAATAAAGATTATGAACACGTAGATCTTTTCCTAGTTAGTGGTAGCTGAGATGACTTGTAATATCGACAAGAAATGCAAAGTCTCTCAACCATTTTTTACCACTGAACTCATGAATAGATTTCTCTTTAGATTCCATGAATTGTTGAACTCTTCAAAGAAAACAGGCGCTGCAGCATCTTTCCTCGGCTCAACCAAAGTACTTCCACGTTATACACAACATCACCATATTCAACTTCCAAATCACTCGAGAACTGTCGAAATTGCTTGTGTTTAAGTCCTTTAGACAGAATGTAATTAACCACTTTTACAACAAAGATAAGAATCTACCCTTTTTATGGAATTGAGATTTTATGCGTAGTCAAATTTTTAAATTTAAAATTACTTAAGATAAAGTGAATTTTTTGAAAAACTCGTCATTTTAAGAAAATTTTATCTGAAATAATATCAGGCATGTCAATGAAATGTTTTAAATATCAAGAATAAGAGAAAATGAATTTTTTTACGACAAAAAGCTGACAAGGCAATTTTTCTTGAAATCAAAATTTTTAAAAATTCTTCAATTTTTCTTCAAATTTAAATGGGGAGCCACTAAAATGCCTTCAGCGGGCCACTGGTTGAAGACCCCCCCCGGTTAATTTTTGAATTATGGTAACTTGGCGATTTTTTGGCGAAAATTTTGCCGACCAACCCTGCTACAGCAACCTGCTAGTTTTGTTTTGGACGCCATTTTGTTTTCACGAAGTAAAGGCTTTTTTTTTTAATAACTCAACATTTTTTCCAACGATCTGCTAGCCGAATTACGCTTATGCTAGAACTTTTATGGAACAAAAGTGCTTGATCATGACCAAGATTAGGTGCGAAATTGGGAGAAAGTGCAGAATCGCCCACTGCTTGCCGCGTTTTTAAGAATTGCACATACACGGTATCATCCATGTACACTCCATGTACCTATTTTCACTTAAAAAACATCCCAGAATTGCAAAGAAATGGCATTGCGCACACTCTTGAATTTATCCATGTACACTGCTAAAGTTCTAGCTAGTAACCTTTATCGCCTTATCAAAATGTCGCCAAACTACCTGTTACCGGCTTCTGCATATCCAGGCACAAAAGATTAAAACATCTGCAATTGCCAGGAGATCACGACAATTCCAAGGCCGGAACTGGGGACGGAATCCCCACATTCAAAAGGTACTTTATAAAACTGTAGCTGAGAAGGTGGCACTCCATGCGGCAGCTATATGGGCACAACCCATGACCGCACGCAAGGTTAAGCAACTCCTATCACTACAGCGCCCATTCGCCATAGGCTTATGCAGAGCCTACCGCACCACTGCAACTTATGCAGCACTCACCTTGGCAGGCATAAAACCACTTCATATACAAGCGGAGCTAGAGGCCACATATACTAATAATATATCTACAGAAAGACGCAACCTTTGCAGGCACCTTACATAGCCCTGCAAATTACGAACATCCATGTACTCCTCTCCACACGCATCCAGCACACAAGGGACTTGGCATTCACACTATCCTCAAACCGCCACGAAGTCAACCAGAAGGAAACCCTAATATGCACGCGTTCTAAACAAATGGCTCGAAAACTGCTGAGGGTGTAGGTAGTGCCTTTATATACTACAGGCAAGGCCATGCTGCACACCATTGGAAAAGGTACCTCAATCCAAACAATAGCATTTTTCAAGCAGAAGTAGTTGCCATAACAGCTGCCATTGAATACGTGGCGCTCAACAACATCACACATGTGCAGCTTTATACAGACAGTATGTCGACACTGCTTGCTCTTGACAAACATAGTCACGCCTCCCCGCTGATCATACGACTGCAGCATATCCTAAAAGATAATCGGCACGCACATGTTGACCTAGTATGGATTAAAGCCCATGCAGGTAACATGGGTAATGAGACAGCGGATGAACTCGCTAAAGAGTCTGCTTCGAACCAAAATGCCAGACCGATATCAGTATCAGCACCACCATCTTTCCTCAAAAGTCAACTGCGAAATGCCGCTATCCAGTGGTGGCAAAGAGAATGGGATCAGGGCGACACGGGAAGGAGAGCGCATAGCTTCTTGCCAAAAGTAACCACGGAGTGCCTTATGGCAATTGCTCCCCTTACCAACTTCATTACTGGTCATGGTCCCTTCCCGGATTACTTCTACCGCCGCACCATCTCAACCACGGATCGCTGTGTTTGCGGGGGTGAGGGGTCACCGGACCATTATATCTTTCAGTGCCCACTCACGGAACAGTTCCACTTCCCGATACCAGCCAATATCTCAGCATTTCACAAGTTCCTAGCCAAAAACAGAGCGGCCGTAAATAAAATCTGCAAAATAATAACCACACCATTGCAGCATATGGCCAGGACCTCTGTCAACCAGAGTAATAGGGCTTACATGCATTACTTGCACTGGCATATGCACTCTAATGCTCTACCATCTAATCTCTGACTGCATAGGGAGCAGAAGAAAATTGAACACCATTTTTAGGTGTTTAATTTTCTTCTTTTGTTATAACCTATTAAGTGTTATTATTATTTTTTTTTACCGTGCCTGTATGTTAATTCAAATGTACTTCAAATGCCAGATGTTAAACAGTTGCCCCTGTATGGCCATGTATCCACACTTATAACTATTAAATAAACTCCAGGGGAGGACGCAAGACATATGCCTGTTAACCTCTGTTAAACTTCAGGCGTCCCCGTCCTCCGTCACCTGTTACCATATTCCAAAGATTAGCCGACCCCCCCTCTAAGCTATTACTACGCTCGGCCGTATTTCAGGCCTTTGATAGCTTCGGCAGTTTAGTTGATATATAGGAGCCAACTACTTAGAATTTTGATCGCTTCGGCTATACATTTTATTTAAGCATTAGTTAAGATTTATTTCTTAGCACTTTTGAGTTGAAGCCCAAGTGGAGGCTTTTCTGTACGCCCTGAGAAAGGAGCCGACTGTTAAATTCTTATTTTGAGAAATAAAGGGTAATTAACCCTTCTCGAGTTTACGCCTCTGTTCCTGAACTAAAGCGATTATTCGCTTACCAGTTTACGAGGTTCCTACGCGCTTAACTGTAAGAGAAAGGGTGAGAACACTACACTATAAAAAATGTTTCTTCGGTTTCAGGTGATGCCGACGCTCTCTTGTGTACCCGTAATGATTTTCACTATCCCAGTATAACATGACATTTAAAGATTTTCGAACACATGTGAGTTCATAATTCTCTCGTAGTTCGATGAAGTCCATAGAAAATATGGAAGAAAGGAATAAAATCATGTCGAGGTAGAATAAAGAGTGTAACGTCATAGTTCATCAAGCGATGTATGCGAACACGAAAGACACTCAGCTCAAGACGACAAATGCTGCAGCAAGTCCAAATGAGGTAGAAGACACTGTGAGGCGTTGAGTAATGTGCGAATCAACAGATAAGCAGGTTTACAAAGATATGCCAGTTTTAGTCTGTCATAATAATAGCAGTCAAGAAGAGAAAGCATACAAGAAAAGGAACATGAGAGGCATAACAAGGTAAGAGTGGGACTGAATGACATTAGGAGCATAGGTAAACTGAATATACAATACAAGCATTAGACAATACAAAAATACAACAATACAAAAAATTATGTGATGTGTCTTAAAACAGCCTTTTTCTGTTTACATTTGCAGTAACATCATAACTGAGCACAGGAATAATGCAATTGTTGACATCCGGGATTTTCCGAAAGAATTTTTCTGCGAGTTTGGCAATATAACGGGTGGCCATAATTAAACTGACAGTGCTCACAGTGTTCTGTAGCGCGATCTATTTGCGAGAATGACGCCACATTTTGCAGGAAGATTAAACAAGACGAAGGACGAAGGATTCCGCGAAAAAAAATTAGTTTCAAAAGTCACCGCTAGGGGAATATTTGGCGCTGTGTAATAGAAAATAGAGTGTTAACAAATGCAAATCAATACGGAAATTACCTTTTACTTTGCATTCAAATGAGGTTCAATGTGGCTGCCATTGTTGTGGACCACATATTGCATTCTGCGCACAGTATGCACAACAGCAGAAAGTAACATGTGTGCAGGAATCTCCCGTACAGTCCGAGATATGTTATCCTTCAACGTAGCCAGGTCCTGGACCACTCTTTGATAGACCTTGGACTTAAGGTAA
This sequence comes from Stegodyphus dumicola, assembly GCF_044657685.1. Classification (NCBI taxonomy): domain Eukaryota; kingdom Metazoa; phylum Arthropoda; class Arachnida; order Araneae; family Eresidae; genus Stegodyphus; species Stegodyphus dumicola. The sequence continues at coordinate 264,529,723 of NC_140769.1, read as the reverse complement.
CCCCATAGCCAGAAGTCGCATGGGGTAAGATCAGGCGACCGAGGTGGCCATGCAGTTGGAAAGTAGCGGCTAATGACTCTTTCTGTTGTGAATTTTTGTCGTAGCATCTGTTGCATCCGTACAGCAACGTGTGGAGGGGCTCCATCTTGCATGAAAATGATTTCCCCCAGGCACTGTCTTTGCTGAAGTGCCGGAATGACAAAGCTGTTCAACATGTGGCGATATTTTTCTCCGGTAACAAAACAGGTTTCCGGTCCTGTCGGGATAATGTTCTCGTAGAAGAATGGACCTACGGTAAATTTTATTTCGCATTAATTTGCATTTGTTAACACTCTATTTTCTATTACACAGCACCAAATATTCCCCTAGAGGTTGTAAGGATCCTAAGTTTTACTAAAGTTTATTTTATTTTAAATCTTTACTATCACTTCTTATTTTCTACTTCCGGCCAGAATTAAAAGCTTTTACTTATTTATGCAAATTTGTCTTGCTAACGCCAAGTACTTAAGTTGTGGCTTTTTGCCAAGCAAGAGAGAGGAAGGAGTTATTAGAAGCAGGCCGCTTGCCATAGTAGTTTTACTCGGTTGCTGGTTGCCTTCAAGGCCAGAGGTTTAATCCTCTTGATAATTTTAAACGTATCGTAGTTTTAGCAGCTCTCTGTACTACATACGGCTTTTTGTTAAATAACGGCCAATCTTAAGGTAGGCACTTGTATATTAATCCAAAGTTAGTTTAGTTAGAGTTTTAGTTAATATTTTTATATTCTTACGTTCAGACCACAAGTGGTTGGTCTCTGTATTCCGAAGTCCGGAAATCTCTGTAAAGATAGAAAAATAAAGGGTTTCGTATACCCTTCCTGTGTGTATTGTCTACTTCACAAATTATTGAACATAGCTTGAGTAAGCTCCCTGTTCCGAGTCAGGACAATTCATGTTTCCAAAGCAAGTAAAGAGGAATACCAGTCCTGATAAGGTGACTTTTGAAACTATTTTTTTTTCACGGAATCCTTCGTCCCCCGTCTTGTTTAATCTTCCTACAAAATGTGGCGTCATTCTCGCAAATAGATCGCGCTACAGAACACTGTAAGCACAGTTTAATTATGGCCACCCGGTATACTTGAATTTCAGGAATGTTTAACTCACGATGGATTGCCGTGTTTCTTATGAACCACCGGCAGTTCACCATCTCCCTCAAAATCATATTCTGTACAGTTTGCAGTTTCTGCATAGTATTATTACAAACATAGCTCCACACGGGGCAGGCGTAGTTGAGGATTGGTCGAATCATGGTTTGGTAAACAAGTAACTTGTTGTCAGTCGACAGAAAGCTGTCCCGAGCAATTAAGGGGGGAAATGTTTCTTCTGGTATCTTACCAGTGCTGTTTGTTTCAGGTTATGCTTCCGTAAAAGATTTAAGGGTGGTAAAATGCAATATTTGCCAAGACTGTTTGCAAAGTATTCGTTCAGTAGATACATCAGCCGATATTTTTGGTTTTCTTAAAAAATTAGATAGGGGGAAATTAACTTTACCATCTGAAGTGCTTTATTAACATCTTCAATTGTCCATTTCTTATCCGGTGAAATTCTTAAAACCATGGAAGATACATTTCTTATGTCAAGGAAGCAGTTGAGTATTTTATATAAGTTAGCTTGCATAGAGTTAAGTCGAATTAACTTTAATTGAACAGATTCTTGCACTTGTGGAATGACTTTACAAACCCGGCTAGAAAATATCTGCTTGATAACTTGTCAAATAATATTAAATAATTATACAAAATATAAAAATGACAATATTAATATAAAGTGTTCATATAAAAAGTTAAAAAATTTGCAAATTAATTTCAGCTAATAAGTGAAAATTGGTTATTTTAAATTTATGCTTTGTTTCTGCATAGATTATGCATAATATGTAGCATATGTGTATATGGTACAGCTTCAAGTTTTATAAATGCCCACCAGCGGCCGAGCGGTAAAGTCGCTGAACACTGGTAGTTCGGTCCGAGGTTCGAATCCCGCGAACGGGCTGGCTGCATGGGTGTTTTCGTGGTTTTCCCCATGTGTAACGTATATAAGAGCCAGTTTCCCTTAGAAAGTCCTCCACGAAGGCATCCCTTCCCTTAGGCAGATAGCCCTAGTGTGCTTTGCCATAATAAAATACACCACACCAAGTTTTATAAATCTATTCTTAATAGTGGAATATGTCTGTAATTTGGGGAAACCACTTTAAAAAAAACGAGCCTAATCACTTACCTCTCGGATTGTTTTGATTAAAGGGATACAACATAAAATTGGAGCTAACACAAATAGAAGGCTGTCCTTTTTATGAATGTAATTAGCATTTAATTCTTTGAAATTTTCTTGAAAGATTTATTTATGGCATAACATGCATGTAAATTTATAGTGAAATTCTCCAGCATTTAAGGAATTTTTAATTCATTCCCCTGTTTTGACAAAATTGAGATATCCTGTTTTTATTCGTGAATGGAGTAAGACAGATGACTATGACAGAAGACAGATGACATCAGCTATGTAAATTTGCCTTCTGAAAATTTACATAGCTGATGCCATGGTAGTGGCATGGATTTTTACAAATTATTCTGCCCTTAATATTTATTTTACTGTTAAGAAAATCTAAATAAAATTTACATCCATCAATTTATTGAATTTTCCCCTTTATGTGGATCTTATATTATTTTGGGAATAAATTTAATTCAGATTACATAAATGGATTCCATTTTTATTAAAATTACAGAAATAAAGTTTGCATATTGTGATTATCAATGATATTTTTAGTTACATAAACAAAGTACAGTTAAGACACAATAACACGCCGAATAAATACTGATTCAGAAGTCAAACAACAAAAATCAGCGTTAATTCACAAAATTCACAAAAAGTACAGTTGTTTTAAAATTATTGAAGATATACATTTTTACCGCCTGTAAAAAGAGTGCGCTGTGAAAAATTTAATGTAATCATGCGACCCACTCACGTTTAATAATTTTACTTATATTTATTTTAAGAGAAAACTATTATTTTCGGTAAAGTTAAACTTCGCGGTTATAGTGAGGCGAAAGAGATCGACTAATTCGATCACGTGACCTTCTGAAACTGATTTCGCTATAAGGCTATGCGCTGATGACGTAATTATTTCGGAACCTAAACTATGAGAACTGAAACCTTTCCCAAAACCTTTCTGATTAGATTTTTAAGTGCGCAGTTAGATTGCAGGTCTGTTACCCGTGATTTGGGTGTGCTTTGTCGTGTTGCTAACTTCGTCGTTATTTAAAATGTGATACTCCATTCGTTTTCTCGCAGCTGCCCTTGTTTTCATCACATTTTATGATTGATAGCGTTTAAAAATTTGGACGTGAAGCACGCAGATGAGACCTTTGTAGCTGATAGTTCGGGAGGTGTGACTAATGCTGACGGCTTGAATAAACTTGGGTTGTTGTTCGCTATTAAAAAGAGCTTCATACTATTCAACGTGCTTATTTTTGTGACGTATCCTGTGAATTTTCAGTTGGTTTGAAGGAAAAGTTGGATTCATAAGCTGGATTTCTGCATTACTGTCTGAGTTATAATTTGCTGTGTTTGAAGTGAACTAAAGCATGCAGGGTTATCATTTGACTTACCACTGGGATCGCAGGTCACAGCATTCTTTTTATTGGACTAGTGGGCAATTTCGTTCTCTAAATAACCCCACTGTTATTTCTTGGAACTTCTATATCAATCGTGATAGCTTTGACTTACTTCTGCATAGAAGTGGCGATTCTGAAAATATTACACTGAAAGGTTTTGTAGTATTAAAATGTAGAACAAATAAAGATCTTACACGGACTATTACAGTTGACTGTAGTATGGAAATTGATTGCGACTCAGTTACAGTTGCCTCATTATTTCCTATGTACAATGATGTATTGAATTGTGATATAGATTGTTTTATATATGTTTCAAAGTGCAAAGAATATGAAACTAAATCTGTACAATGTGATCCTGTATTACTAGGATTTGATAGCCCACGGAAACTATTTAATCTAGATGAGACCGGACATCTGGACACGAAAACTTCCTCAATCTTCTTAAATGATATGCGGGCACTCTACGACAAGCAACATCATGCAGATTTCGTTCTCTTCTGCGATGACCGAGAATTCCGAGCTCATAAGTGTATCCTTTCGGCTAGATCTCCAGTATTCGCCCAAATGTTTCAAAATGACACGATTGAAAACACCGAGAACAAAATCATCGTCAAGGATGTCGATCCTTGCATTTTGGAAAACTTGCTGCGTTTCATATACACCGGTCGGATCAAACAGTACACTTATGCAGAGGCCTGCGATCTGTACTATGCAAGTGATAAATATGCAGTACTAGATCTTCAAGACATCTGCCGCGAAATAATTATTTCCTCTCTTTCCACTTCGACTGTTTTTGAGGTGTTGGCTTTAGCCGATAAGCATACAGATGAAAAACTGTTGAATGAAGCTTTGACTTATATTGCTTCTGTGTTTCAGGAAATTAAATTAACCGATGGATGGACTGATTTTCAGAAACAAAATCTGGGTCTAGCAAATCAGGTTTTGTCTTCTGTAGTTGAAGTATATTCTAAATTAATAAATAATGCATAAGATCTTATGCATTAAATTTTACGATGAATAAATATCAATTTTTTAAGAGAAGATTTTTTTTTTCTTTCATGGATTACCTGAAGGATGAAAAGAACAAACATGGTGAAAAGTGTTTTTTCGGATTTCTTCAGTTATGATAAAAGATTACCTTTTTTTCACGTTACATAAACGCCGCATAATGTGATCGTGGTGAATGTTATCATTCGAATTACACGGAAAATACAGAAACACGGAAAATACATCGTTTATTGTGATCAACAATTCGGTCAAAGTATCATCGAATAAATTTTTGTGAACTGAAATATAATATCGAATAAATTTTGATTCTTCCAAAAATCTCAAAACTGATTATAAAATTGCCAAGTCCCAGAGAAATATCAAGTAAGGAACCAGAGAACCTCTTTTTTATTTTAGTCAATCGTTTAAAATTAACCTAAAAAGTAACCTTAATTTGATGCAAATTTTGAATAACTGTATCGATTTTGAAGACGATCAGACACAAGTCTTTCTTCTTCAGTGACTAAAAAATATTCTGCAGAAATTTTACTTCTCTCTTGGAAAAAAAAAAAAAAAAATTCTCTGAAAACATCTACATCAAATTAAGGTTGCTTTTTTTTGCCTCATTTTAAATTTTACATTGTCATATTTTCTTCTATTGTAGGATGCCTTCCAAATATGAAAATTAGGGTAGCATCGGTCCAATAATTTCCAGAAATGTTATTCATAGTTCTTAAATGAACTTCTGCGTTAAAAACCTTACGAACAGTTCATAAGCAAACTTTTGTATCTTCCTAATTAAAATGCTGTGAAAATACCTATTTATATGTGTTTAGTTACAATATTAACTTAGGTAAATTCTAGTGCTAATCTGAAGGATATTTTTTGTTATTATTTGATATTACCATTCGTTTGAGGTAATCAAAATAGACAAACTGATGACATTCAGTGCCCCCTAATATATATCTTTTTGAAATATGATTCATTCTTGATTGTTTCTAGGTTATATAAAGCGGATGTATTGTATCGACCGAAATAGTAATTCCGTATTATCACTTATACTGCATTCTTTTATTTATGATTAAAAATAATATTGTAGCTTTTTTTATAAAAAAATAATAAAAAAAACTACCAATTTGGTTTAATCCTAGTATCCGGTGCACACGGGATTTGGCTACTTTTGGCGACTTTATGATGAGAGCAAAAACGGAACATATACGATGAGTAGTAAACAGGTGTCATTCAAAGAAATTAAACTCAATTTATTCTTATGAAACAATATAGTTATACATAGTATATATAACACATATAAGTGTATAAGTATATAGAAGTTCTCTGGATCATTTTTGGTGTTGGTGATAATTTTCAAAATTGCGCCAAGGCTGCATCATAGGATTTTACCCTAATTTCTTTTTAACTTCATAATTAGTAAATAATGTTATTGAGTTTAACCTACTATATTGTAATCTAATTTTGTCTGAAAATTTATGCAGATTTTTGCAACAATATTGAAGGTATTAATTAACTGCATTATATGAAACTATATTTGTAATTTATTTCCTCTGTTTCCTTCTTGTGCAGGCCTGTGTAAGTTTAGATTAGTTTCATTGTTGTGTTATTAATGAAATAGAGGCTTTTACATTTATGCTCAGTTTGCTAAAAAAAATCCATAATTCTTTATAAATTTGAGAACTAATTTTAATGATTGTTTCAAGCATATTACCACCTCTCTCTTTATCACTTATAAAAAAATATATTATTTTAAGCAATGTATTATGTTACTTAATCGCATTTAATATTCTTCACATTTTTGATAAATGACATGCGAAATTTAATTTTCATACTTTCATGATACTGAAAATTCATAACTTTTCAGCAAAATTTGTTCGAATGTTTAATTTTTGTACTGAATAGCGTTAGGCATTTCATCCATTCTAAATGGTGTAAACTAAAAGTTCCCAAGTATTGACCTCTGGGGGGGGAGTCGGTGAAATTTTAAAGGGGCCCAATAATGATCAAGGCGTCGATTCTCCAGAAACAGATGAACATAGTGATGAAGCCGATGAATGTAAATAAAAATTTGTAATTAATTGTCTATTGATATACAGCTGTATAAAATTTGTGATTAAATAAATTTTTAATAATGATTTAAAATTATTAATAATTAATTTTTTATTACAATAAAAAAACTTTAATTTGCAATTAATTGTTTATTGTAATAAATAAATAATTCTTTAATTTGTAATTAATTGTTTATTCATATAAAGCTATATCATGTCGAAAAGAAGAAATCACATAAAATAAATATGAGGGGGAAAATACGCAAAAATATTTAATTCGTTTGAGAAGTAAATAATATACCTTTTTAAATATATAAATTTTTATGAAACAAGTGCAATATAAAAAAGCAAAACGCAGGAATACAAGAAAATACAACCAAAAAAATGCGAACTTGAATCTTCCTCAGAATATATACTGTTATACGTGTTACGGGCAATGTATGAAAGACTGGCATTCTGTAGTATATTTAGGCATCTTATGAAATGCCTGGCATTTTCAAGCAAAATATGAAATAAGAGAATTTTTATATACGTTACTTAAGTATTGTGTATAATACATAGGCGTTCTGTAGAATGATAAATACTCTTATTTAAAAGTATGATAAAAAGGATAATATAAATCATGATAACGCTATTATTTAAAAGATGTTCATTCCTTAAACATACAAATGTTATTTTGAAAAAATATGGAAAACTGACATTAAAAAGCTTTATTCAAAAACAAGTAAAAAAATTAGTGAGATGATCTTGGTACAATAATAAACTTGTATTCTGTATCTGACTGAAACTGGAAATAATAAGGTCTACCTGACAACGGGAATTAAATTCAAAAAACATCGTAAGTTTCACAACAATGCCCCTTTTAATTCCTTTTTGTATTTTCTGTCAGCGCTCACAAAGTGTTTTTTCTAAAAGGGCTTACAGTTCAATATCATGTACAGTCAAAAGTCGTTAATCCGGACTCGTCGGGACTTCGGCAATTCCGGATTATCGATTTTTCCGGATTATAGATCATCAGTTTAAATCTCGTAAAATGGCATGCAGAAATTCTAAAATTAAAAATATGAAACCGTAATTTATGAAATAAAGAACAATTATGATCTAAAGGGTATCAAAATTTACAAAAAAAAAAAAAAAAAAGGCTTAATATTTATTTGTTTACTTTATTAAACATTTCTTTCAATGTAAACTGTTTAAGTTGCTTCGTTTTATGTGATAATACTTTCTCTTTAATTCTATAAACTGACATAATTTCTTGTTCAGTTACAAAGTTCCGCTGTTCAAGTCCCGTAATTGCTGTGCCGAGAATACCGACTAACTTGTCAATCGAAATTTTTTCGTTTTCACTAACCTCTCTGTCACCTTTTTCATATCTTTATCCATTTTTTTGCAGCAATTCCACTTTTTGTTTGACGGACATCGAAACATACTTTCGTTTTGTAGATCCTTTGGGAGCTCCAGCATCGGAAATTCTATTTGACATAATCGAAAGTTCAAATTTACTTTTATAAAATTGCTCTTACAGTCTGAAAAAAGTAATAAGCCGGATCCAGTTCGAAGATTAAGGAACAACGCAATCATCAACCTTAACTGAAATAGATAATTAGATAATTTTAGCTTATACCGTCCGTTATACATTAAACGCGCAAGCGAAAGGGTATTCTGCACTTGCGCACACGCATATGCGCAGTCGTAAAGGTCTTAAGCGCACGCGTAAACGCCTATGCGCATGTGTCAACGCGGCGCATGCGCAGAAAGTTTTTAGCTTTGAGGTCCGGATTATGGGTGTCCGAATTAACGACTTTTGACTGTATAATGTTTTTGTATTTGGTTGAAAGTTCTTTCAACATTCTGCCATGTCCTGTGCGTCCAACAGCCAAATGAGTTTCATAAGTATGTAAAAAACTCAGTGGTGACGTACTGACGCCTTCTTTATAGGAATAAATGAGTTTACTTTTGCTTTCCACAAACATTACATCATAGCGATTCAGCAACAAAATAATCCCTTGGTTTCTTCCTGATAGTCATTTTGGATTTCTTTAACATTATTTATTAATTTCTGACAAGTAGTTTCGATCAAGAAAAAATTGTTTTCTGCAGCATTAAGTCGAATTTCGGACAGTTCATCGTCGAATACTTGTTTGATGTCTGTAGGCCATGACTCCTGCAGCATTGCAGCTAACTCCTCCATTTTCATGCAGAGCAGTAAAAAACTAATTTTTTTTTTTTTTTTTTGATAAATTTAAGTAAAATCGCGTATTTTGACACCCCCGAACAAACCTGGTATATGGAACCACTTCTGATAAGTAATTTCGGTTATTCGAAACGAATCGGATACGTATTTCATACTTGGCCGGTTTGTTATTTGGCATTGTAAATAAAATGCCTAAGCAATGTGCGAAATGTTTAGTCGCTTCATACATCGCCGGTCAGTTTTCAACCTTCCATAAAATGCGTAGGTATTGTAATATTTTGTTATTTAACAAATAATTATATTTATTATTGAAGTGGCAACGCCATATTTGTATGATATAACCGTTGTTCAGCAACGTAAGAAATTGTTTAAAATGATTTTCTGAAATTTTACCAGCTAGGAGATGCATGAAAAATTTGTAACGAAAAAGACTATATTCAAATTATCTATCTCCGTAAACTAAAAATAAAATTTATGTTTTACTAAGAAGATTATCTGTTATTTTGTCAATTACTGCAAAATACATTACAGTATTCTATAAAACTTCGGATTTCATACTTTGCCGGGAACATATAAAGGGTGTCCCAAAATTAACGCAAGATTTCAAGTTTGGCAACCCTGAAAAAAGAACAGTTTGAGAGCCGCATATTCACAAAGCCTATAGACCATTTCTCTAAGGTCTGCTGTCATTGGATGAAACATCTGCTTGGCGGTCATATTTGGAATGGCGAGTTATCGCCCTGTAGGCGTGGTAATTAACGCCAAACAAACGGAAACAGCGTTCATTTCATTCGATAATTTTTTATTTTATGAATGAAAGCTAAGAGGAACTGTGTGGAATATGTTTTAAATAACCTACTAATCTTATTAATAGTTTATTTGTATTTGAATTTAAACTATTTAAAGTACGATAATTGTTTTGCAAGAAAAAGTTTTTACATGGAAATGGCACGTGTACTTTTTGGTCATTTCTGTTAGAAAGAACCTGTTGTGTAAATTTCCATAACGCATTAATTTATACAAATAAAGGAATATTAAAAAATAAACCAAATGAAAACATTCAGTAAACATTTAAGGGCGTCGGATACCTATTCTTTTTTACCTAAATTATGAAAAGTAAGTATAACTAAAATTATATTTTATTCCATTATGCGTTATTTCTGTTGAAACGCTTTTCGGGATCTTGGATCGTAATCTTGCTACCAGTACCTACTACAAAGAGTACAAACCAGTAAATAAAAATAAGAAAAATTATCAAAAATAGAGAAAATAAAGACGTTTAATTTTTAATACCGTATCCAAACAAATAATGACGAAGTCATTCAATAAAGTTGAAATTAAAAAAATCCGTGTAGAGCAGAGTTTACGAAAGCTACGAACAGGGATAGAACCGGCGATCTAGAAATCTGACAACTTGTTCCGCGCTCGTTACCGCTGAGCTGCGGTTTCGCCGGTCAGCTATGCTCAATTTTTGGTACACCACTCTTAAATACAAATTCTAAAGGCGATGAACCAAAAGTCGCCAAGCACTAGGTTCTGTAACCCTACGTTTCCTGTTTCAACCAATCGGAGCAAACAGCAGTAGAAACGGCCTGTAGGCTTTGTGAATAAGCTTGAGAGCCGAGAGTTTAGGGTTAATGAAAATGGAGCGTTATACGATACAACAACGTGTCTTCATTATTGAACAATATTTTTTAAATAATGAAAGTTTGGCGGCCGCAGTTCGAAAATTTTATACAAAATATGGTAAAAATAGTGTTTTACCTCGTCAACTGTGAAATGATTAATTGAAAAATTCGTAGAGACTGGATCAGTTGGAGACGCTAAACACACCGGTCGTCGAAAAACAAGCCGTTCAAATGTCAATACTGAAGCAGTGCGTGAGAGTGTTGGTGAAAACCCAGGAACATCAATTCGGCGTCGTGGACAAGAATTGCAAATTTCAAGAAGCTCTCTACAGCTTATACTCACAAAAGATCTGTGTCTTCATGCTTACAAAATTCAATCAACACAACAACTGAAGCCTATGAACAGCCAAGACAGTTCGTGGAATGGATTATTAATCATCAAAAAGTGGATGCTGGTTTTTCGAGCAACGTAATCCTAAGCGATGAAGCACATTTTCACCTCGATGGCTTTGTTAATAGCCAAAATTGCCGTGTTTTGGGGTTCGGAGAACCCACGTGTTATTAGCGAAAAACAAATGCACCCACAACGTGTCACTGTTCAGTGCGGATTTTGGGAAGGAGCCTCATCGGACCATACTTTTTTGAGAATGAGGCTGGTCAAGCAGCAACTGTTAATGGTGCTCGATATCGCGACATGATAACACAGTTCTTTCTGCGGAAATTGGATGATATTGATGTGGCCAATATGTGATTTCAACAAGACGGTGCCACATGCCATACAGCAAATGAAACAATTCAATTACTGCATGAGACATTTCCTGATTGTGTAATCTCTCGTTTCGGTGATCAGAATTGGCCCCCTAGATCATGTGATTTAACACCATTAGATTTCTTCTTACGGGGTTATTTGAAGCCAAAGGTTTATGTCAACAATCCCACAACCACACGTGCATTACAAGAGGAAATTAAATGCTGCATCAACGAAATTCAGCCACAATTATGCAGAAAAGATCATGAAACATTTCGACGAAAGGGTGCTTATGTGCCAGCAAAGCCGTCGAGGCCATTTTCCCGATGTGTTATTCCATAAATAACCCTATCCTATGTACTTTATGATTCACTTAAAAAATAAGGATCTAAAGACTAAAAACTCTCTTTTGTAATGAATTCAAATCATGCGTTAATTTTGGGACACCCTTTACAAGCTGCTTGCGAAATTTGAAAGCTATTAACGTTCGCTTTTCCGCGACAATAAAAATCTGAACGTGGCACCATGGGTCATAGAACAGCTGAACTGCAGTTATGTCTGATATTATATTGCAAGAAGAGCGGATTGCGTTGAACGACGATGTTCAAGCGCAATTCCTATTCAAAACACAGGTGTACGCTAAGTTTTGGAATTTATAAGTATCCGAGGGAAGTAATCCCCAAAATAAAACTCGTTACCGAATCAACATTATTGACTTTCCCTTCTTCTTTAGTAGAAGCAGGTTTCAGTCATGGAAGTAGGAAGTAAGATGGAGTCGCCCTAAACAAGTTTCTCCGTACCGTGCTCTGAAGCACCGGCGATCCCTACGTGGTGACCAAAACATTGGGTCATTCACCATTGAGTTCTATGGGATTTGACGCGTTCGGGTGTAAATATTTTGTAATTACGTCGCAAATATACATATAAATGTATATATTTTCTTTTTCTACAACACTTCAGAGTCCTAAGTATGTGAAAACAACATATTTTTAAACAACATTTCATTCTGAACGGAATTAAATGCTATACTTTTCACAGGACAGTTTTCTCAGAATGGTTTAATTTGAATGAAATATTTTCACAAGTTTTCGTTAATTATATTAGAAAAAAAAATTAAGGTAATTCGATTTTATTCGGTTAAGGTACAAAAATTAAGATTAAAGTTTATTGTATTATTAATATTAAAATAATGCATTATTTCTTTTCTATTTATAGAGCTTCTTCCTAAAATACTTTCTTAAATATGACATGATTTTTTGGCTTCTTTTAAATCGAAAAATGTAAGTCAATTTATAATTAATGCTCTATTCGGTTCATTTTAAATTAGAGAATTATTAGGAATTAGAGAAATACTTTAAATAAGTATTTCGCTAATTCCTAATAATTAAATAGGTATTAAATAGTATTTGACTTTCTTGAACATTTCTGAAAGGGAATAAAATAAGTTTTTTTTTTTTTTTAAGTATTATTTAAAACTTGTAACTGAGTTATTATAAAATGTAAAGGGAATAATTCTTTTAATTATACTTATCAGATTTTTTTTTTTTTTTTTTTTTTAATTTTTCATTTCAACAATACATATTCCAAAACTCTTTATTACGTTCTTAAGCGCGCATCTCATAGCATTTGCTTTACAATACCTTTTAACAGATTGCTTTCCAATACGAACAATTCTTGCTTAAATAGTTTTATAACGTATTTGTCAACAGGATTTCAATTTATGTTTACAATTCAATATTAAGGTTATTATATATTTAGATAACATTTATAATTATTATAAATTAGATAAATTTAATCATTAGATTTCTTCACAGTACTTTCACAGTTGTTTATAAGTGAATAAATTCTTCATTTCAAATATATTTATAAATAATTTAATGATTATTTAAGTATTTTGTCAAAGGCAGATACATGCTTTTTGCAAGCACATGCATAAATACCCGTACATATTTCCTATTTATCATTTCCGGCATGTGCAAATCTTTAATTTCTGTGCATTCACTATATTTTTCGTGTAAAGTAATTTACACTAATTTAGCATACACCCGAAAGTTTTACATAAAAAATATATATGAATATAATTTGAATGAACATTATAAGTATTATTTTTAATACCCACTCAAAGGTCAGTTTTTCTTCAAAATTCCTCCACGATGGCATCTCTCTATTTAGGCAGATAGCCCTTGCATGCGTTACTCTATTTAATAAAAACTTAATCTGACCTATGTGCCTAATTACAAATATTTTAACATACTTAATTTTATATTTACATTTAGCCATCAAGTTTCAAACTTTTCAAATCTTCTAGAAAATAAATTTTGGCAGATCTCTTTTAGCAATTTTCTTAAAATCTATATTTTTGTAGTGCAACAGCTTAGAATTTTATAAAACAAATTCATAATCAAAATCGCTGTTGTTAGTTATCGAAAAATAACCAAGATGTGATTTTTGCGTAAATGTCAGTAAACTATACAAATTGCTATTATCCATCACACTATGAATGTTTCTTTCATGCGAGAGTGTCCCTTTTTCGATTTCTATGGAACTGTCGTGTGTCGAAATACTATCAGAATCTTGTCAAGCGAGCTTCTGAATGTAAACAAAGAATACCCCGTCTGGTGACCCAAGCTTCAAAGCAGTGCTTCACTTCTAGCGCGGAATGGCCCCTCCTCCCTTTCCTACCTCCATGGTTTCAGTTATTTTAATAATTCAACGAAATGTAAGAAACAGGTTAAATATTTTTGAATGACGTAATTTAAGAATTAGTTCTTTTCTCCCCAGAATTAAGAAAATTACATCAATATATCCAACATAACCATCGCATTCATTAAAATCGGATTTTATGCAATTAAAATTCATGATTGTATTTCTGAAAACTTGCTTACATTTCTAATGTTAATAATAATAAGAATACAATAAATCTGATGAGCACATAACTTCCTTGTACGGCCTATTAAATTATGTATATTTTTTGCTGCATTTCATTTAAATTTATTTTATTAGAGATATATTTCTCATTCAAGCAATTTAGTTCTCACTTCGCGGCAAGGAAAAAATACATAAAAATGCAAAACAACTTCATTAAAAATTGTAAAATACAGAAAAACCTAAAACACCAAATAGAGTTTTAAAAAAATTACAATTAGAGTTCAAATTAATTAAAATTAGGCAGAAAGACAGATTTTTCGGTGCACGAAACTTTTGGCCCCACTCAGTGAAAAGACACTGAAGTTGGTGCAGAAACTGACTTAATTCACAATGCTACTAAGTTTCAAATGTAAACAAATGGCGGCGTCGTTAGGCTTACTGGAAATTAAAGAAACTTTTAAACTGTTGATAATTCTACCACTATTGCATGCAGATTAACTAAAGGCATAAAAAGCTTAACCGGAACATAAGAACAATATAATACAATCACATTTAAAGCAAAAAATGCACAATTTACCAACATATAAGAATTAAAAACTTAGCGCACCGAGCCAGGTAAAAAAGTGGTTATATATATATATATATATATATATATATATATTTATATTTATATACGTTTGGTGTGGCCAATTGCCACCAAAAAGGGAGGTGCTCATCTACATGTTATAGCAGTCCCATATACAAAATTTCAGCCTTCTGAGGCTGCTCGTTTTTGAGTTATGCAAAATACGTACATACCTACGTATGTGCAGAGGTCGCGGGGGAAAAAAAATCTCTTTTGAGTCCATTTTAAATCTGCTTCACAATCCGGTTTGAAAAAAAGAGTCCTTTATTTTGTCCGTACGTACAGATGTCACGCAGAAACATTGCTTAAATGGAATTGAGAGTTGTCAAAATGGATATTTTCTTTGAAATAAGATACCCAACATTTTTGCGATTACAATACTTCCTTTACTTTGTACAAGGAAGTAAAAATGACAAAACAAATGCGTTAGTTTTATATTATTATAGCATTAATCAAATAGTGGTTTACGTTCATGTAAAGTTTGTGGGAAAAATTAATGAAATTTTAATTCATTTGCGTTCTGATTTTAACAAATATCTAAAACATGTAATCAAATTTTCTTAATACCGATTATAATAAATACAGTCAAAAGTCGTTAATCCGGACTTGTCGGGACTTCGGCGATTCCGGATTATCGATTTTTCCGGATTATAGATCATCAGTTTAAATCTGATAAAATGGCATGCAGAAATTATAAAATTAAAAATATGAAACCGTAATTTACGAAATAAAGAACAATTATGATCTAATGAGTATCAAAATTTAAAAAAAAAAAAAAAAAAAAAAAAAAAAAAAAAAAAAAAAAAAGATTAATATTTATTTGTTTACTTTATTAAACATTTCTTTCACTGTAAGTTGTTTAAGTTGCTTCGTTTTTTATGTGATAATACATTCTCTTTAATTCTATAAACAGACATAATTTCCTGTTAAGTTACAAAGTTCCGCTGTTCAAGTCCTATAATTGCTGTGTCGAGAATACCGACTAATTTGTCAATCGAATTTTTTTCGTTTTCAATAACCTCTGTCACTTTCTTCGCTATCGGAAGCGAATTATAACGACGAGGCATTTGATTTAAATCATATCAAAGACGGAGTACATCGAGATGAAATACTACACTTAGTAAGCAATTATAAGCCAAATAAAATAAAAACATCTGCCCTGAAGATAAGGATAGGGCTGACAGATCAACTTCCGATTCATTGCGCGCCGCGGCGTTAAAGATAAACAAAGTTTAGATAAACAAACGTTAAAGTTTAGATAAACAAAGGATATGCCTTTATCCATTTTTTGCAGTAATTCCACTTTTTGTTTAATGGACTCCGAAACATACTTTCGCTTTGTAGATCCTTTACATATTAGTAAATATATATCGGAAATTCTATTTGACATAATCGAAAGTTCAAGCTTACTTTTATAAAATTGCTCTAACAGTCTGCAAAAAATAATAAGCCGGATCCAATTCGAAGATTAAAGAACAACGCAATCTGCAACATTAACTGAAATAGATAATTATATAATTTTAGCTTAGCTTATACCGTCCGTTATACATTAAACACGCATTCGTAAACGTTTTTTGCGCACGCGCACACGCATATTCGCAGCCGTAAAGGTCTTACGCGCATGCGTCAACAGAACGCATGCGCAGAAAGTTTCTAGCTTTCAGGTCCGGATTATAGATCATTCCGTATTATGGGTGTCCGAATTAACGACTTTTGACTGTAATATTATTTTTAACAATGTATGTTACTTAATAGCATTAATATTCCTCATATCTTCAGTAAATAACAGAAAAATGCTATTTTAAACTGAAAATTAATTCCTGTGGCAACTTTAAAACTTTACTTTCAGGGAACTTCGTTCATAATTTCTACTCTCTACAGAGAGTAGTGAACAATTTAAACTGTTAAATTTTCTTTTGGCTTAGCATTGCAACGACATTACAAATCGAAAGGCCCACCGCGGCCAAGCGGTAAAATCCTCAACGCTGGTAGTTCGGTCCGTGGTTCGAAAACCGCGAACGGGCTGGCTGCATGGGCGTTCTCTTGGTTTTCCCCATGTGCAACGTGCTAACACGAGCCAATTTCACTTAGAAAGTCCTCCACGTAGGCATCCCTCCCTTCCGTGTAGTGCCTTAGGGCGGAACACTTAAATAATAATTATTATTATTACAAACCTAAAATATAAAATAAATCAGAAATGAAAATTGACCCTAATTATATAATGCACCAGTTTTATATGCGAAATATTGTGAAATCTACGTTCTCTTATCGACTATAATTTTATCTATAACACGTATAAAATCAGATATTCCTCAAAATTATACTATTCGATTTAAAGTAAATTAATAGAATTGATACAGTATGTGGATTGCCAAATTGGTACCGGTTTATAACAGATTGAATGCACACAGAAACGATGATAGCTTGATAAAATTTTTTTTTCACAAAAGAACACTTTATTGTTCTGGAACATTCCACAAAAGCACTCGTAGAGTTCTTCTCGGTATCACAAAGCACAATCAGTAGTTACACCGCAAACGACATAGAAAGTTAAACATTACGCGAGCAAAGCGCATCTGAAGAGCGAATCTAACACGGAGATATCTCAACACTCCGAACTCACTTTGAACTAAACGAAGCGACGAGGTAACAGGCCTTAGCTTGGGAATCCCATCCATTTGCCTCCGCAACTATAGAAAACTGAGTTTCGTACTCGACTTCCTTGATGACGGCAACAGAAACCCTGACATCAATTCGTTTTTCGACAGTAGAAATTCTCTCTTCGATTTGCTGTTCGACAGCAGAAACTCTTTCTTGAATTTGTTCAATTTTATCTTAAACTGTGTCTATTCTGCCTTCCACAGCCTCGAATTTGCTTTCTGTTGTAGTAATTTCTCTTTTCATTTCCTCTTGACCTGTTTCAAATTTTTCTTGGCCGGCTTTCATCACTGCTTTAACAGAATTTACGGACTCTTCTATCTTCTCTTGGATTGCAGCACTGTCATCAGCTGTCTTAATTGTTCTTCAACCTCTCCAGTTACCGGCAACCTCACTCCTGACAAAATTGTTGCGTGCGTACGGGTTCGTAATGGATTGAATGCACACAAAACTGATGATAGCTTGAACAAATTTATTTTTGCAAAAAGAAACACTTTACAGTTCTGGAACATTTTACAAAAATACTCATACAGATCTTCTCACTATCCCAGAGTACAATCAGTAATTACACTTCAAACTACTAAGAACTTTAAACACAGCGCATCCAAACAGCGAAGCTCGCACGATCTCTCAGTACTCCGAAGTCAGCTTTGAACTAAAAGCTGAGATTTTTTTACTGATGTTATGCTTGCGTGACATTTGTATTCAAAAATTTAGCGGGTAGTAAATTTTACATACCAGAATGAGTAGACATGCTCCTCGGTGCAAAAAAAGTATTTTATGATTTGTTACGACCGGGATAATTCCATGTAAATCTTACTGTTCAAAACATTTCCTGGATTTGTGGTTTCCGGTGGGATGATTTCGGTGAAAGGCAACAGAGTTGGGGTCGTTCAAGAGGACAATGATTTAGATCAAACTCTTAAGGAGTTCTGAATAGAGACTGTTGAAACAACTCTTCCAAAAAAATAAATAAAGAACAATATAAAGAATATTATATGCTGATTCATAAGCTTAATGATGAAGGAAGATAACAAGACCTTATTTTATTCTAACCAATTATTTTTAGTTCCAGAAACTTTCCTTTCCCTTCTGATTTCAGTTTCCTGCCAGAATGTAATTTTTAATGACGTTTATGCAAATCTAAGTGAGTTGAAAACAGTATTTAAGCAGCTGTTTTAAGAGTTGTAGTAGGAGAGTCAGTTCCGAATTTATGGCCGCGTGTTCGATGTAGCTTTGTACGTGAATAGTTGGTGCTTAGCTATTCTCTTTAGATTATATTGATATTTTAGGTTCGGCTTTGCTGTGCGTAGCCAGTTTAGCGGTTTAGATAACGAAGGAGCCAGTCGTGTAGCCAGTATCACTTTATTGTGATTGCACATCTTATTTTTCTGTTAAGTGGTGGTAAATTGTGAGCACCGAGTGAGTGCACTTCTGTTGAGTTCAAATAAAAAAGGTTATTTAAACTTTCTTCTGCAGTCATATGTTCTTCCAAGACCTAGCGAGAATTCGCTACTTAGTCTTTTCAGTAGGGTCTACAGTGTATGATTCCAAAACATACTAGAAGACTCTGCAATATATAGAATGATTGAGATGCTTGCAGCGAATCCTGCGGAGAAAAGAAAATGATGCACATTTGCAAATATACGAGCTTAAGATTGAGGCCTACGGTAAAGTTAATGCTCCTTACTTAGCCATGAGGACCCTTAAGCAATTGTCTATTGACGAAGGTCAAAGGTTTCCATTAGCTGCTCCAGTCTTGGACGATGTCCTTAGTGGAGTTGAATCTTCGAATACCACAAAGGATCTTCAGTTAAAATAACAATACTAAAGTGTTCAGGAATGGCACTGCCCAAGTGATGCAATAAGCCCAAGTGATGCAATAATCATGCAGAGTTTGCGGGAGATAACCCCACCTATCCATTTTCTAATAAAGAAAAATCCACAACTCCTAGGTGTTTCCTGGACATCTAGGAAAGACTTTCAGTTTTAGAGCGAAACTTGATAAAGACATAGTTATCACCAAACGACATATAGTATCCACAATTACAAGACTCTTCTTTTACTTTTACACTGCTAAGGCGGACTACTGGTCAGGAATAAGCACTTGCAGTATGATGTCCGCCCTGCAGAAGCCATAACGGCATTTATTGAGCCTAAATTTTTTTAAAGGTTACATCTAGATAAGGGATACAAAGGACTATCTTGGATACATATGGCATTCTTGATTGTATAGATTTAAAAAAAAAAAAAATGCTTAGAAATACAGAGTTGCATGGATACAAAACTGGTTTGGGTAAAACAGAAAACAATAAAATTCAAGACTAACAATGGAATTTTAAGCCTGCAGTTATACATCAACTGACTTAATATTATACAACTATACACTTACTATTATTCCACACATTACTAAAAATATATCATGCAACACATTACTAGAATACTGAACAACATACTGACACAGTATAGCTGATACTACAAATAAAACACACCATATATAATGCGCGCATCAGAAAAGTAGACAATTCTGTACATGACGCCTAATCATAACACTAAAACTAATCAAAAGAACATTAAACAATAACCTTGTTGAGAACAATCACAGTGAAAATTAGGAAGATAATATATTGTAGCAGAGCTGGGATGCTGAGTCAATTCAAAACATTAAATCCAAGAATACATTTCAATACATACTTACAAAAATCTACAACCAAGAAAGTCTGGTTCAAGACTACTATTATACATCACACTTACTTACCATTATACAACATTAAACTAACTATTATAACCCCACACTAATGAAAAACAAATTATACAACACACTTAATGGAATACTGTACGTACATTGAAATAAAATGGCGAATACTACAATATAACAATCAATATACAATGAACTTATCAGAAAGTTGGCTCTGCGGCTACGAATACTTGTTAGAAACTGTTACATTTTACACAATACTAGAAACTGAAGCAAAAGAATTGCACCCAATATTTCATGGTACTAGCCGAGAGCTCTACACATGTATTTATTATTATACCGCAAGCTTACTTGAAAACATAACACAACGCACTTATTACTTAACAGTTCAACACACTGAGACAATATGTGAATTGTAACACACAGAATACAATACACACAATACACAAATTAGGTAAACACAATAAAATTTAAAAATGAATAATGAATAGAAGCGACATTGAAGTACAAATGGACGGACATTGATTGTGGCAATCTGCTACTAGGAGGTAACATGTTCCTGCTAAGTTATTCATATACTGCACTAAACATGGCTGTCCTGCATATAACATAGGTACAATGACATGCCATTAGAGTGTCTGAAATTGTCCTAATTTGAGTAGTTGAACATAATTGAATATTGTATATAATAAAATACGAATTTTGTATGATAAGAATTAGGAAAGCTACTGATCTTCTGTAGTTGTTGGTTTAGAATTGCCTGCTGTACCTGCTGTTGACACCACTGCTGTTCAACATAATTCACGAGCACAAATGTCCATCACTCACTCGATGAATCTGATTAAAAGCTAGCTTACTTCTGTGGAGGGTGGCTTTCAACCCGGACCAGTGTGATCCAGTAGCCCTTTTTTTTTAAATGAAATGGTGTCGTGAGAAGGCAATTCAAAAGCAAAGAAATCTGGATCACCTAGTATTACATATCTATAACTGTCTGAAGTAACTAATCTAAAACGAAGTAGTAAGTAGCTTGGAAATGGTCCGTGTCCAGTAAAGAAGTGTGTAAGATGAGCACTACTGGTGACCAGATCCAGATCAGCTTCTGAAAAAGAAACGAAACGAAAGGCCTGGGGAAGAAACGAAAGGCCTGTGGTGGAGTTGTTCCATTTCTGTTGCCAAATTTCTAATATTTTGTGTTTGGTAATCTTTTTTAAATAGGAAACTGGTGCTTTGAGGTAGTATTTCAGGCATATTCGAGTCGTTAGCTGCTAGCTTGGCAAGCCTATCG
Source organism: Stegodyphus dumicola (assembly GCF_044657685.1). Classification (NCBI taxonomy): domain Eukaryota; kingdom Metazoa; phylum Arthropoda; class Arachnida; order Araneae; family Eresidae; genus Stegodyphus; species Stegodyphus dumicola. The sequence goes on along the minus strand of NC_140769.1, from coordinate 264,508,332 downwards.
GCCTCTTCTTTTCCAGCAATGCCTGCATGTGCTGGAACCCAGCTCAGGTGCGGTCATTGGGACTCAGGTATCTGAAGCAGAGTATCGCTAATGTGGACAGAATCCGCTTTGCTGTTAAGTTCTTTTATGGCCAGTAGGCTCAATGCTGAATCACTCATTCTGACTGGTCCTGTTAGATTTTGCTTAATATAATTTAATGCTGCTGCCTTAATTGCTACAGGTTCCGCCTGAAATACGGTGATAGCTTCTGTGACCAGGTGTAGTTGATAGTATTACCTCGCATGACGCAGAAGCCGCTACCTATGCCAAGCTGTATAATATATATGCATTGGAACCATCTGTATAAAGACAAATTTCGTGCCTAGCCGTAATAAATTGTTGTTAGGGCTCTATGGTGACTTTATCATTACAATTTATGTCCACCGGATGTTCCAGGGAACGAGAGAAAGAATCCTCGTAATCACGAGCGCGGTAATGGGTGCTCCACAATATAAAAGCTTCCTGCGTAGGATCCATGCTTGTCCAGCCTCCCTCTCTACGAGAAGATACAATAGTGGTAACCCTGCAAGGACCTGCAATGCATCTGTCGAGGTCCTATATGCTTTAGTAATCATGAGGAGTTGCAGACGTTGAATACAGTTGAGCTTCCTCCTCAGGTGTCCAGTGAGATAAATACCTCATGCTGAAGACCCGTACAAAATCACCCTCTCTGTTATTGTGCGACACCAGATATTCAACATGTCTGGTCTAATGCCCCAATACATGCCAGTAGTTTTTCTTATGTTAATTGGTGAGAGGTACTAGTTTTTGGTGTATATTTTGCAAATGTGGTAGCCAGTTGAGGCGGTTGTCTATGATGACACCTAGATATTTCAACTGGGAAACAGTCCTGACTGGATGCCCTAATAATCTGATAGCTGGATTCCGCCTCGGTGGACCTTTACGCTCTATGAGTAATATATTAGTTTCGGACGCTAAAATTTCCAGTTTGTTATCTGCTGCCCATTGTGCAAAGAGGTTTCAGTGCCCGCTGTACATTCTCCTGCAGCCTTTGTCTTCCCGTGACCAAAAGCAGAAAGTCGTCGACAAATGCCTGGACTTTGACAGTCTCATCACCATTGTAAAGATCAAATATCGTGTTGGCAACCAGGTTTCATAAGACTGGGTCTAGGCATGAGTCCTGGCGACAGCCACAGTCGTCATTGAAATTGACCATATGGCACTGTTATCTGTACTTGCCGATCAGACAAATAGCTGAGAAGAATCCTGAGGATTTCTATCGGGCACTGAATCCGGTCTGGACATTCGATCACATCTGGCCACCAGAGTGGATTGCTACAGCCAGTCATAATCGAACAGCCCAATATGCATCTGCTATTGATTTGCCTAATGAAGATCCCGCCGATTAACAAAAAAATATTAATATAAAAAATGATAATTAATTGTTTATTGATGCAATGAAATCTCATTTAGTGGTTTCCAAAAACCAATTATCACTGGTTGCCAAAAAAAAATATTGAAAATTGATAATTAATTGTGTACTGATGCAAAGCTATATCATTTATTAAGGAAGAAATAATGTAAAATAAATATATGGGAAAAATACACAAAAATTATTTACTACATTTTAAAAATCAATAATATATGTATTTTTAATGTATCAATTTTTTATGCAATAAATGCAGTATGGAAGAGCAAAACGCAGGAACACAAGAAAACGCAAACAACAACAATACAAACAACAACAACAAAAAAAAAAAAAAAAAAAGTGCTACAGTCGAAAGAACTTATCCTCCTCATCTAAATGGATTGAAATTACAGGTAAATTCTTAAAAGTAATTTTTTTCTGTTACAGTAAGACCCCGCTTAACGCTGTTTCGTTTAGCGCTGTTTCGGTTTAGCGCTCTTTTATTTCAACCCGGGGATTCCACGAAATCGCTCGCAGCATACGGGGATTCCCCGAAATATTATGCAGCGATAGGTTTCAAATACATATCCGAAAGAGTGTACTTGTATTTCTTGTTTGGTGCGGTATTGTACAGACATATTTTTATTATTGGAAACATTTGTTGACATTATTGTAAGTAGGTATTAATTTACATATTTAATACTATATTACAGTGTCAAATATTTTGATCTTTAGTTTTTTACTATGGGTGATAATGAAAAAGAAAAGAAAGCAACCAGAAAAAGGATTTCACTCAAAACTAAAATGGAAGTGATTAGAAGATTAGATTCTGGTGAAAACATAGGCCTTTCTTGGAATGAGGTAACAGAAAGATCTTTGAAAGGAGTATGGAATAATATTTGCCCGGATTTAAGTAAGAGCGATGACGTTGGACAATCTATCGATGTGGATGAAATAGTGGAAGAGATAGTGAAATTAACGAAGCAAACCGGTTTTGAAGGGGTAAATGTGGAAGATGTCGAAGAAATAATTCAAGAAGCAGCGTCTAGTCTTTCTAATGATGAGCTCAAGGAATTAACTGAACAAGAAGAAAACAAAAATGTTGACAGCAGTGATTCAGAAGAAGAGCAAAAAGAACTTTCGATGGCGTTTGTAAAAAGGAGTTTGTCTACCATAACTGAAATAATGGATCAATTCATTGAAAATGATCCGAATTTTGACAGGAGCTCAAAAGTAAGGCGTGGTGTTAGAGATGCTCTATCCGTTTATGAAGAACTTTTAAGAGAACAACGCAAAAGAAAAAGGCAAACAACATTAGATGCTTTTGTCACAAAAAGGCAGAACACTGAAAACGCGGAAGGCTAACTAAATATGACTGACTGAGAATTTTATTTTTATTTTTTTTTTTTTTAAGAATATTCGTTTTGTTATTTATATTTTGTTTTTATTTTTGCAAGAAATAATAATGTGGTATTAATTTGGGCTTTAAGAAATAAATGTTTGGTTTTATTTTTATTAAAAAAAACATACTTTTTAAATTTAATATCTAACCAATTTCCTAGCCATCTTCCCCTAACCCCAATATTTACATGTAAAGATAGCCTCGTTTAGCGCTGTTTCGCATTACGCTCTACTTTGATGGAACGTATCCCCCGCGTTAAGCGGGGTCTTACTGTACTTATAATATTGGTAATTTTTCTTTCCTGTTTCCCCCTCCCGGATTAACAGTGATTATGGCTTAACCGTGACCGTCGTCGAAGCATTATCCCGTTTAAACAAAAGTCTACTCTAATTATCATAAAAAGGAATAAAAAATTCAAATAACTCCCCAGCCTTCGATTTTTGTGCAGCAAACTTTCTGGGATTTCAATACCGAACAGCCTTTTGTGTTAGAATGCTCGGGGGGTGGAATAGGTGGGAGAGGAGAGAAAAGGACCCGTTTTGATAGCCGGATATGTCCGGAAATGCAAGCACCCTTTCCACTCCATTTCCTCGGAAAGGCCTTCCGCGTCGAGGCCAACTTCCACTCTTGCTCACCCGGGAGGCGATTCGTGATCAAGTGGTTCTCTGTGAGTAATTTCTGGAGAGGGAGCTTTTTGTTCCAGATCGCATTCGGTAGAAATCGTACAATTCCAACTTTCCCCGCCCCCCTCCCCCCAAAAAAAGGGAAACTGGAAGTGCTAAAAACATTGATGTTTGTTTCGGAACAATTTTCTGTTTGGGAAGGAAATGTTTTTCTGTCTTACCGTATTCTTTAGGGATTACAAAGATACAAAATTGCCCGAATTTTTCAATGTATACCATGTTTCCTCGCGCATTTTCTCCCCCCTTTTTTAAATAATTTTACCGTCCTAATATCGAGAAAGGAAAATTATGCGAGTCGTTTAATTTCTGAAGAACATGTTTATGGTAAAAACATAACCGATGAAAAGTTGTCATGGATGAATTACTAGTCCCTATCACATTATTATTTCTTTAAAATAAGCCTACATTCCGATAAGAGTACAGACTAATATTAACATTACAATAGCTGAAGGATAACGAGCCGGACACGTCGTACTACCAGCTCAACTATATATGTAATTCCCTAGGAGAACCTCATACGAATGAGTTTTTATCAAAGTTCCCAAGAGGGATATCGAAGGGAGGAAGGAAAAGGGGGCAAACAAAAGACCCTTATTTCGATAGCTCTAACACATCGGCAATAGATTAAAGATAGTATAAACTGGAACGTAAATAAAAGAAGTAAGGTTGTAGAGTCATTAGGTTAATCGGAAGCGAAAAGATGAAAAATATGCAACCGCCTTCGCCGGGAATCGAACCACGGACCTCTGGAATACCGGCCCAGCGTGCAGAACCACTACACCACGAAGGCTCGCTAGGGAAGTGGGAGAAATACCTTATATATTCCCCTTCTTAAAGGGCGACTAGGGTTTTAGGGGACCTAGTCGCCAAATCCTGGGTGTGGAGAATCATCATCCACAATCTTTTTTAGTTCGGGCGCCACTTGTAGAGACATTAGGATTTTTTAGAAGCCAGAGAGATGAAAAATTAGCAATCGCCTTCGCCGGGAATCGAACCACGGACCTCTGGAATACCGGCCCAGCGTGCAGAACCACTACACCACGCTAGGAAAGTGGGAGAAATACCTTATAAGGTGAAATCACATGTTTCGGACACTTCTTAAGCGTAAAAACTCCTTCTATGTCTGGGTAACTTAAATAAGAATCTGTACAAAATACTACGTTTGAAAATAATGGAATAAATGGAACGGGAAATAAAATAGATAAAATTCTAACACAAAATTGCAAATACAATTTGAACACATTGAATAAAAATTAAAATAGTCAAGTGAATGAAATTTACCAATAAAATGGTCTTTTGAAAGAAAAACTATGAGCAGAGAAAGGGTAAAATTATGCTAAGAGTTTATAAAATTTTCAGAACCTAGCACCAAAATGCTAAGGGGGGGAATACGGATGGAAATGCGGTAGCTATTATAAAAGAGAAAAACTGTTTAATGATTTTAATGAGTCTAGTTAGTTATTATTAAAAAAAATCACACATATTTGGAATCTAACCAGTAAGGGGAAAAATAGATATATAAAACTCGATTAATCCGCTCTAAATCCTTCTTAAAGAAAGAAAGAATAATGATTAAAAAAAATAAAATCGATTAATAACATTAATAAAAACAGTGTTGACTGTTTTAATTTAGAGCGATTATTTTTTTTTAATCATTATTCTTTCTTTCTTTAAAAAGGAGTATGCATAAGATTAAATATTTAGTGTATTACTGCAAAATGAACGCTTGCGTAAAAAGTTTCTTTTCCCGCTTTTTCCCCCATTGGCCTCCCTCCCCGATTCTTTTGACGATGCAAAAAAAAAAAAAAAACCTGCGCATGCAGGAAGTGTTGCCAACCTGCGTCAGTAGGAATGTTTTCACAAAGAAACTCACTCTCCTCTCCAATTTAATTTTCGTTTTGTTTTTCTCAGAATCTGAAAGCGCAATTTTTTTAGTTGTATTCTTCGAAACATTTAAATTAAATTTTTGCTTTCCTTCTACTTTTTAAGTAACCACAGCGGATGGGGGGGGGAGGTGATTTAAAGCAATGCAAAAAGCCTCAAATGTTTTTCTTTCCTGAAATTAAATTTTTAATGTTTATTCTATGTTTCTAATTGCTCCTTTACAAAAACAATGTCTATCCTGTTGGTTCTGATGTTGCAGGCGTAAGTCTTCGCTTGGAAAGAGAGTGCAAATTAGTTCGTGAAGAAAAGAAAAGAGTTTGGCATGGATATAATACAAGCATGTTAATTCTGAAGGACTTTAATAAAATTTTATTTGTAAAAAATCTACCACTGTTTATATAATTTGCTCAAACTTTTAAAAACCACACAAAAAGCATTTTGGGGAAGAAAAAAACAGCATGAAACGTTAAATATTTTTGGAAATGCAAGGCACTTTATATTAAATATGCACTGCGTAATTTTTAAGAAATATTATTTCACAGTATTTTTGTAATAAATACTTTTTGATTTCCTTAAAAAAAAGGAAAATTTGTTTTTTATTTTCTTTGTAAGGATCTTAAGTTTTACTAACGTTTATTTTATTTTAAATCTTTACTATCACTTCTTATTTTCTACTTCCGGCCAGAATAATAAGCGTTAAGGTTTTTATGCAAAGTTTGTCTGGCGAACGCCAAGTATTTAAGTTGTGGCTTTTTGCCAAGCGAGAGAGAGGAAGCAGTGAGTCGAAGCAGGCCGCTTACCTTAGAAGTTACGCAGTTGCTTGTTGCCTTCCAGGTCAGAGGTTTTAATCCTCTTGATAAATTTTAAACGTATTGTAGTGTTCACAGTTCCCTGTACTACATACGCTTCCTGTTAATATAAGGCCAATCTTCCACGTTTATTATTCTAAAGTTAAATTAGAGTTTAGTTTTATTTTTATACTTTTACGTTTTGACCCCAAGTAGCGGGTCGGTGTATTCCGAAGTACGGAAGTCATTGTAAATAGAGAAAAATAAAGGGTTTTGTATACCCTTCTTGTGTATCCTGTTTACTTCCCACAGTTTTGAACATAGCTTTAGTAAGCTCTCTGTTCCGAGTCAGGTCCTTGCATGTTCCCGAAGAAGGTTAGAAGGAACATTGACCCTGATAGTGGCGCCCAACGAAGAAGAATAACCATGGCCGAGTTTCAAGAAGAACCTGTGCTGCCTGCAGAAACGGCTCAGAATCCAGAAATGCCAGCTGCCGCCCTGGAAGGATTTGGTTACATCGTCCAGACCATGCGCGCTTCGATGAAACCAGAAGCAACATTTAATGGAAACTCACCGGTAACCAGTTTTTTGGAAAAATTGGATGACCACTTCATGCTCTACCCCGTGCACGAGTTTCAAAAAGTTACCTTAGCTACCAGCGCTTTGAGGGGCCAAGCGCTTAACTGGTTCAAATGTATAGGCAGAAGTCTCTTGGGTCAAGCAGGAAGTCCCACCTATACTTACGAAAATTTCAAGACTGCCCTACTAAAAGCCTTCCCTGTTGTAAGGGATCGTGCGAAATTAGAAACGGAACTTTTTAGTATATATCAACAAAGAATCGAAAACCTCTCAAGCTTTATTTTAAGAAAAATTCACGTCTTCAAGCTCTTGTATGGAAACCGTCCGGATCCTGAGATAATTCAAGTGATTTTGCCGAGGTTACTGCCCCAAGTGCAAGACTTTATTGAATTAAGAAATCCGACTACACTGGAAAAGTTATTTGAGCTAGCAATCCAGTTTGAAAGTAGAAGAACGGCGGACGTCGAAAGAAGACGCCAATATCAACAGCGAAACCAATTTGGTACGCCAAGACTACAGGAAACTAAAGCACACGGCTACGGAGAAAAAGCGAATCAGTGGGCAAGGAAACCAGAGCATTCAAAAACAGCCGGCGAACGTCGACAGTTCAATAGCAACCCAGGAAAAAAGTCTCAAGGCCAGTGGAAAAAGAAGGAAAGCATGGAAACAAAAAAGGATTTAAACTAAAACGGATTTCTGCTGACGGGAGGGTGCGGAAATCCGAAGGCCACGAAAACCTCTCTTCCTACAAGTTAAATACAGTAATGGTGAAAAATTTGACTCTTCCGAAGATTGAAGTGTTGGTGAATAATATCCCGGCCACCGCACTCCTGGATACCGGCGCGCAGTGTTCCTGTGTGGCAGAAGTCTTTTTTAGAAAGTATTTTCGCAAATACCGCATATATAATGCGGATAATACGACAGTATTAGCGGCGCAAGGAGAACAATGTAAGTGCGTAGGTAAAGTGCCTTTGTATATCCGTGTCAAGGACGAACAAGTAAAGGTGATGTTTTTTATAGTAAAGAATTTGAAAGCACATTTGATCTTAGGAATAGACTTTCTTTCAGGCGCACAAGCTACACTAGATTTTAATGAAGCGTCCCTTAAGCTGACAATGAAACCAGTGCGTGCAGAAAAGGCTGAACCGCCGATGTTAAAACTTGACCACCTCCCTAATGACGAGCAAGGAAGAATCCGACAAGTGGTAAGTGAATTTGCTTCGTTATTTAGTGATATTCCAGGATTTACTCAGGTTACTAACCATAGTATTGACACCGGAGATGCAATGCCAGTTCGCCAAAAACCATATCGGTATGATAAGAATAAGGAAAAAATTATAGAATGGCATATTACCGATATGCTACGTAAAAAGATCATAACGCCCATCTCAAGTAGTTATGCTAGCCCGGTGGTTTTATGTAAGAAAAATAATGACTATCCTTTGACGCATCCAAAAAGGTGGAGATTCGCTATTGATTACCGTAAATTAAACTCCATAACTAAATATCCGGTATATCCGTTACCGATCATTGAAGAAATTCTAAGGAACATAAAATCAACCAAATTTATGACGACTTTAGACTTAACGACTGGTTATTTTCAAATAGGGGTTAGGCCTGCCTAAGGACGTGCCTAAGACTGCTTTTATAACCAAGTCTGGCACTTATGCATTTTTGCGTATGCCGTTTGGCCTTTCAGGGGCCCCGGCAACATTTCAGCGATGCATGGACATTGTGTTAAGACCTGTTCTTGGAAAGTCCACATTTATCTATTTAGACGATATCATTATTACTAGTGATAATCTCGACCAACATGTACAGGATTTAAGACAGGTGTTTTCTTTATTAAATGAGGCCGGTCTAAAAGTTAATGTTGAAAAGTGCAAATTTGCAGCCCCTGAATTAAAATATTTAGGTTACAAAATATCTCAGAAAGGAATAGAGACAGACGAATCAAAAATAATTGCTGTACAAAAGTATCCGACTCCAAACACGGCAAAGAAGCTCTCTTCTTTTCTAGGACTTTGTTCATATTATAGGTCCTTTATAAAAGATTTTGCGGCTATCGCTGAGCTATTGTTAAAATTAAAAAGGAAAAAGGCAAGATTCTCGTGGACGGCCGAAGCCAATAGTGCTTTCGAAAAATTAAAACAAGCATTAACGCAAGCCCCTGCATTGAAATTTCCTGAAAAGGATGAGAATTTAGAAATTTCAGCGGATGCTTCGGATTATGCGGTAGGAGCGGTACTTTCGCAAAATCAGCAACCCGTGGCATTTTTTAGCCGAACTTTAAATCAAACACAAAGAAACTATTCCGCGACCGAGAGAGAGGCACTTGCAGTTCTGTTAGCAGTGCAAAAGTTCCGAGTCTATTTTGGAAAGGCGCCGATAACAGTGTACTCTGATCATGCGGCGGTAACTAGATTGTACTCAGGGAAAAATTTATCCCCAAGGTTAATAAGATGGGCACTCAAGCTGCAAGAATATAATCTGGTAATCAAGCATACCCCCGGAAAGGGAAATATCGTAGCAGATGCCCTATCAAGAATTAAAATAGATGAACAAGGTAATACCGTAAAGGTGGCAATGCTCACAGCATGTACAATAAATTCCCGAGAAACTGTAATAACCGAACTGGGTAAGGATCCTGAGTTTGGAAGCATTTATGAGTATTTGAAGGATCCTGAAAATTTTAGCCACCAAGATATTGTGGCGTTAAGAAATAGGGCGGCCCATTACGAACTAATAGATGGTCTATTATTCTATACAAAAACTACGAATTCCAACAACGAATTTCGACCTGTTAGCCCAGCTAGTCTTAGATTAAATATCCTGCAGGAGCTCCATGACAGCCCTTTAGCTTCTCATGCTGGTATTCGAAAAACTATCCAACGCGTACGCGAGGCAGTCTACTTTCCTGAACTGCAAAAGTTAACAAGGGCGTATGTCCAGTCCTGCCCAACATGTCAAGCAGTTAATTATATTAATTTCCGCCCGGCCGTGTTTCTAAATAGTATTAAATCCGAATTTCCAAATGAAATAATTGGCATCGATTTATTGGGCCCTTTCCCAAAAAGTCAGTTAAATAAAAGTCGCTATCTCCTTGTTATGGTTGATCATTTTAGTAAATGGACCGAAATTGTTTCCTTAAAACGAGCCTCCGCGAAATTAGTTACTGATTCTATTTTAAATAAATATATTTTAAAATACGGGGCGCCCCTAAAAGTTATATCGGATAATGGTCCTCAATTTGTAAGTAATATATTTGAAGACATGTGCCAAAAACTGGGCATACGTCATTTAAAAATGGTCCCGTATCGGCCGCAATCAAATATAGCGGAACGGGTCAATAGAAATATAGTGAAAATTATCCGTAGTTATGTTAAAAATTTTCATAAAAGCTGGGATAACTATGTCAATGAATTTGCTTTCGCCCTTAGGACCGCAAAACATGATACAACGGGCAAAACTCCTGCTGAGTTATTTCTAGGCAGAAAGATTATAACGCCGTTAGATAAATTATTTTATGTGCAACAAACAGCCCCAGAATTTAAAATGGGTGATATAGAAAAACTAATTAAGGAAGCAAAGAAGAATACGGAAGTAGCACAAAGAAAACAGAAGCTCTATTATGATTTGAAACGACGGGGAGTAACTTATAAAGTAGGGGATGAAGTTTTAAAAATTAAGCATTCACTTTCTTCAGCACCAGAAGATAAGACTGCCAAATTTTTTCCACGATTTGAAGGACCATATGTTATAGAAAAAATAACTCACGCTGTAGTAGTGTTAAAAGCCAGAAATGGTGAAACCTGCTCCGCAAACATTGATCAAATCAAACCCTACTTCGATCGTAATAAAATGCAAATATTTTCAGATCTTTTGCAGGATCCGGCACGGCAGACACCGCAGGCACAAGCTCCAGAGGTGGAAAAACGACAAGTACAAGGGCAAGCCATTAAAAGGCAGGAGCAAGTGAAAAGAAAATTTCCCCGCCGAAAAATTGAAGGTAGCAAGAAAAAGAAGCCGTTCCACCGTCCAGAAAAGAGAGTTCACGAACACCCCCAGAATGAAGAAGGGAGAAGGACGACGGATGTGAAGAGAACCAGGAGAAATGACGGCAACTATAACCCGGCTCTAAAACGGAAGATCTACTCATCCGACAGGACTCTCCGCAGCAAATGTCGCCGAACTGCGGAAGGGCCATCAGCGGCGGAGGAAAAGTTACAAGGAAAATTTGAACGGCCAGCAACGAGGTCCAAGCAGGAACACGACAGAAGTTTCCCGGTTCCGCCAAGACCAGCTGCCATCAAACGGCCAAGACCACAAGCAGAGGAGAAGAAGAAGATATTCAAGGGTGACTGAACTGGTGAAAAAAGGAAGCTTCCAGAGGAAGGCACTGAAGGGCGAGCCCGTACAAGAAGGAGGATAAATCAAACAATTATCTGCAATACCTTTAAGGACTGGGCCCAGAAAAGGATGTCCGAATATCACAAAGATAAGTAAAATTTTATGTTACTTTGCAAAACTTAAGTTAATCTTTCATTCTTACTGCAAGTGGCAGATTTCAAGAAGTTTTACCTCATGCGAGGTCTACCTTTATCGCCAAAAGGGCGAGAAATGAGTTGTTACCGATTTTGGTATTATTTTTTTCAATTACTCGCGCGTAAAACTAAAGTTGATGTATAATAGCGTTGTGTAAAGACTTAAATATTGAAAAAAGTTATTGTATAAATTTTATTTAAAACATTCTAGCAAGAGAGAAGTTTTAGTCTGAAAGACTTTTTGAAATGTAGTATTTCAATGTAGAAAAAATTGGCACTTGCTTTGAAAAGAATAGAAGTTAACAATGTACTACTAATGTATGTTTTCAAATGTGTAAAATTAACGGCATGTTGATATGTTCTTATATACAATGTGAACTGTTATTTTAAATGTTAAGAAATACCGTGATATGGTAAAAGTGAATGTTAAAATTTTTTTTATTCGTGTGACTGTAAAAAGACTAAAGCATGGCGAATATGTGTTAAAGGTTGAATGATGTAGTTAGGCTCTCTGACGCTACACTTTAGAGTTAGACACTTTCAGAATAGTACCTCACTCAGGGTTTAGAGTTGAAATTAGGGTGTGTTAAGAGGTCTTGTTATGTTGAATTTTAACACGTTAGTGTTTTGATTGTAGGAAGAAGTGTGGAACACGTAGACAGAAACACATTTGTGTTTGGTGTTCTTTTACAACACATGTCAGAGAACACGGGGAGAGATAATTAAAATAGTCATGAATGAAATAAGAATGTTAAGAGAAGTATAATTATACATGTTACTTTCCCTTTCATTGTGTAACATTTCATTAAACTAGTTTTCCTTCCAGATCTCTGGAAGGAACCAGATTTGAATAAGAGCTCCTGTTTGGATGCAGTACAGATGAAAAAAATTGTGTATCCTGGGAGCTGCTATTGTAAAAACAAATTTCTTTCTTTTAAATTTCTAGTTTCTAGCGAAAAATATTTGTAAAAGATTGGCCTCGCGTTAGATTCTAGAGCTAAAAGTTTTCAACAAGGTCGTTTTAGACCTCAGTTTCAAACTAATTAACTCTGGCGGGAAGTATGTAAGGATCTTAAGTTTTACTAACGTTTATTTTATTTTAAATCTTTACTATCACTTCTTATTTTCTACTTCCGGCCAGAATTATAAGCGTTAAGGTTTTTATGCAAAGATTGTCTGGCGAACGCCAAGTATTTAAGTTGTGGCTTTTTGCCAAGCGAGAGAGAGGAAGCAGTGAGTCGAAGCAGGCCGCTTACCTTAGAAGTTACGCAGTTGCTTGTTACCTTCCAGGCCAGAGGTTTTAATCCTCTTGATAAATGTTAAACGTATTGTAGTGTTCACAGTTCCCTGTACTACATACGCTTCCTGTTAATATAAGGCCAATCTTCCACGTTTATTATTCTAAAGTTAAATTAGAGTTTAGTTTTATTTTTATACTTTTACGTTTTGACCCCAAGTGGCGGGTCGGTGTATTCCGAAGTACGGAAGTCATTATAAATAGAGAAAAATAAAGGGTTTTGTATACCCTTCTTGTGTATCCTGTTTACTTCCCACAGTTTTGAACATAGCTTTCGTAAGCTCTCTGTTCCGAGTCAGGTCCTTGCATGTTCCCGAAGAAGGTTAGAAGGAACATTGACCCTGATATCTTATTATCCTTTCGCGATTACAATACTTCCTTTACTTCGTATAAGGAAAACGTATCGCGAAACGTTTACGGTATCAGATGTCAAAGAAAGTATCCATTTTGACCGTTCCCGAATCTACGTAGGGTATTCGGAAACTAAGTATTGTTTCATTGTAGCGCCGTCGCAGCGCTGTGGTAGGCGTCCCGCGCATGCGCACTAGTCTTTCTTGTTCACTGACTTTCAATTATCGCCATTTTGGTTGCTCTATGTTGTGTTTTCAGTTTGCTGTGCACATTCAAAATGTTTAAGACAATTAGTTCTCCCGCTGACTGTGAGATTCGTGCCGTGATTAAATTTTTGAACGCGAGGAATGTTAAATCGGCCGAAATTTATCGTCAAGTGACAGAAGTTTACGGTGAATACGCGATAAGTGATGGAATGGTGAGAAAGTGGGTAAGAATGTTTAATGCAGGTCGAACAAATGTCCACGCCGAGGCTCGGAGTGGTCGGCCTTCTGTTGTAACCGATGCCGCATGAATTATCGCAAACTGTGTTCCCGATGGGTTCCAAAAATGCTCACTGATGTTCACAAAACAAAGCGACTTGGTAGTGCCCTGACATTTCTCACGCGTTACAGTGATGAGGGAGAAAACATTTTAAACCAAATTGTGACAGGTGATGAAACTTGGGTGTGTCATTTCACACCAGAATCGAAACAACAATCGATGGAGTGGAGACACACTCATTCTCCGAAAAAACAAAAGTTCAAAGTGACAATGTCATCACAAAAAATCATGTGCACTGTCTTCTGGGATAGGAAAGACGTTTTGCTTACTGAATTTCTTCCCAGAGGTGAAACCATTCATGCGGCACGATATTGTGAGACTTTAACAAAACTAAGGCGTGCCATTCAAAACAAACGAAGAGGAATGCTCAGTAAAGGAATTGTGTTGCTCCATGACAATGCTCGGCCCCATACTGCTGGTGTCACTTAATCGTTAATTCGAGTTTCATTGGGAGCAGTTCGATCACCCGCCGTACAGCCCGGACTTGGCGCCGTCCGACTATCACTTGTTCCTGCACATGAAGCGCGAGCTTGGTGGCAAGCGCTTTGGATCTGACGATGACACGAGAAATGCTGTGGAGTCGTGGTTATCGAAACTGGCGGGAAGTTTCTTTGACGATGGTATACAAAAACTGGTCACCCGCTATGACAGGTGTTTGATCATTGGCGGAAACTGTGTTGAAAAATATTTTAAGACATGTATTTTCATGTAAAAATAAAATTGGATTCGAAAAAATTGTTTTACTATTTTTTTTTTTTTTTTTTTTTTTCAAAACGGTACTTAGTTTCCGAATACGCCTCGTACTTCGGCTGTCTTTTTGCGTGACATCTGTACGTACGGACACAATAAAAGACTTTATTCTCGAATGGATTGCAAAATGGATTCAAGATGCATTTTTCCGTGACCTCTGTACTTAGGTATTGTTAAGAAATGCCCAACAGCGGTAAGATAACTTCCCCGTGAAGCGGGTTTAGGGTTACCAAAAAGTGGCAAGAAAAGGCAGGGTTGCCAGATTTGGAACGAAATCACCCATTTGGCGACAAAACTGGCAATATGCCATAACGGAGCGAGAAATTCTAGAACAAATTCTTACCGCTTTTCCTGGAAATGCTCTCGAAGGCAGATCATAGGCTATAAATGTCGTGCCTGTACGCGGAGTAAGAGTGTATCAAGAGTGTCTATATTATCTTGAGTTCACAGATTAGTTCAAAAGCGATTGGGCAAAAGCGAGTCGAAAGCTGTATTTCAGTGCTTTGCCGTGAAGCTGTCTTCACCGTAACAGCTTGATGAAGGCTGTGTTGCTGATTATTTCAGCATGTTTATAGCAGCTTTTCGACGGCTGTAAACGTGTTTTTGTAAATCTCCTCTGTAATGCAGACGAATAAATTGTGTTTTTAGTCTTCTTTAAGTGTTGTCATCAATCCCTCCAAATCCACAAACCCGTAGAACGCAACAGTATGTATCTCGGGTAACGATTCAATAACGATTAGACGTAGAGAGTGAAATTTTGCATATGGGACTACAGTAACATCTAATTGAGTAGCTTTTTTTTTCTCTGCTTTTTTCTTGCAATCTCGACAGTACCAAAAGTGTATATCGGGGGTGGCCAAATTTCATGACGATAGGTGCCACATGATAGATTCCATGAACTTTCGTGAACCTCAAGTCCAAATTTATATCGTTACAAAAATGATAAGAAAGATTTTGAATACAAAAAATCTCTTGAAGTAAATTAATGAGAATTTTGCATTTGATATGTGATTAATATGGTTACGTATAAATAAGGGAAAATACATCTTATATCTATTCAAAACAGTTAAGTACCAAAACATATTAATTTGTAACTCTTGTAATATGCAACTGAGCGGTCTTCCTTCAAGTAGAAAATTTAAATACTTTCTTCTGATTTCCTTTACAACCCTCCATTTATAAATATTGTTTGATTTTAATATAAGTAAGGTGAAGTAGGAAGCATATCTATTGATCTATAATTATGTAAGAAAACCTTATTTGAATGAATTTAATTTTTTTTTTTTAAACTAATAAACAGTCTTTTATAAAGAATAAATTAAAGAATACTACAGGTTAGCGAACACCGCAGAGAAACTGTTATTCCAGAAAGAGAATTTATTTAAAAATAAGCTATTAACTTTTTTAGGCTTTTGTTTAAAAATTACTTTGGTTTTCCACACAATTAACATACTGAGATCCTTCGAATCTTCGGATCCTAACCTAGGAAATCGTTAAACATTTTAATCCAAAATTTTGGAATAACTAGTGTTACCGATGGCCAGTGTAGAAGAATCTGCTAAAAAATGAACATGATTGCAATTTCAATGGTATCTGAAGCATCAGTATCACTCACGACGGCCCTGAGTGATATAGTATTTCAGTGTGGCATCCAGCGAAATCTGCCAGAAATTTTTAGTGATCCCTACAATGCACATCACTGAAATATCTGGAAACTACAATTGGAAGTATTCTGACAAATCTAGCAGTTCATTCTGGGTTATACAAACGCTTCATCCAACACGTATTAAAACTATCTACCAGTCGAACTCTTCATCCACAGTTGTCCAATTTTGGGCTATTTTTCAAATACATGGCAGATCAAAACTAATGGTACAGAAGAGTAAACATACTTGCGACTATTATAATGAATTTATTTCACGAATACAGATATAACATGTATTTCTATGGACATGCCCACATTTTCGATGTGGACAGGGGCGTAGCTAGAGGGGGCATCTGTTCCCGGGCGCAGAATCCAAGGGGCACCAAACTGATGTTACGACATTGTAGAATTAAATGTTTTCCATCCTTGGCAAGCAGTAAGGGGCGCGAAATCTTCAGTTGTCCCTGGGCGCTGAAAACCCTAGCTACGACTCTGGATGTGGAGGCCTTTTGTGACACGGCAGACGCCTACACATAGTCAAATTCCTAAGCTCTTGTTAGACGGGACTATGGATCCTTCCCCTACTCCAACTGTTAACTATTGGACACATTCACTTACGGCCTTTTCAGTCTTCCCGGGGTGCTCTCCATCAAAATTGGGAAAGAAACTGAGCTAAATCGCACTGTCACCTGTAAGATGCTCAAGACTGTTGCCAACGACAGGCGTAAACTTGAGCTCCTCGCCACGAGGAATTTCGTGGGCTTGGGCTGACTGTAGGTCAGACAAGTGAACATTAGCAACAACAATAGCTTACGGTCTCTCCTTAAATTTCTGAGTAAAATAAATCAAAAGAAAGTTTAAAATAAATACTTTGTAGAGTATCCTTTTTATTTTATTAATATTTTACCGTTAATTAGCTTTTCTTTCTCGCTTCCCATTTTCCTGCCAGAATGTTAATTTCTAGTTCGCGCGTGTTCAAATGAGGCAGAAAGGAGAAAGTATTTAAAGGAAGGTTTTAGAGGGTAGAATAAGAGACACTTGCTACTCTGTCTTCAGGGGACCATCGTCCTGTATTTCACTTTACTTGAAGCACCCGCAGGGGAATCTATATTATGACAGCCGGATAACGATATGCGTTATTGGCGGCTTGCAGCGGAAGTTGGATGTAGAATGAGACCGCGTTCCGCCTGGTGAAGGCCACGTTGCTAATTACTTCTCTTAAGAACTTTTTTTTTTTTTTTTTTTTTTTTTTTTTTTTTTTTTTTTTTTTTTTTCCTCTGTAGACTTTTGGCTAACTTGCGATTTATTTAGTTTAATTTAAATTCTTTATATTTTTTAGTTGAGCCACAAATGCTGGATGGTTTTGTAATCACGAGCGGAGCCTTCTGTTAATCTATTGATTTTAAGTAAAAGGGTCTTTTACACCCATTCCAGGTCTCTGTTGTAATTTCCAAGACATAGCAATAAGTCGCTTATGTCTTTTTAAAATTTGTAGAGACATTAGGTAATTTAGAAGCAAGCAAGATGAAAAATGAGCAATCGCCTTCGCAGGGGATCGGACCACGGACCTCTGGGATACCGGCCAAGCATGCAGAACCACTACACCACGAAGGCACGTCAAGAAGGTGGGAGAATTACCTTATAAGTTCTCAGCTAGTTTATGCTACCAAAAAGAATAAGACTCTGTAAATTTCTTACTTTATTGTCCGCCTAAGATTTCCACAACCTGTGCACAGAAAATAAATCTGAAATGGAATCTGTAAACATATGAGGATACTATATGATCAGACTTTAAAAAATAAACGTTCACGGGGCTAAATTGAAGCAAAATTTCCCATTACTGCATGAAATTTGTAATGATCAAGCAGTGGATCATACTACAACTTTCTGTTGGGTTACTAAGCTTTCGAGAAGAACATGTCAGACGTACATGACGATCGAAAATTAAGGAGACAAAAAATATCAACAGATTACAGAAATGCGATGCTGGCATGTGGCAGTACTAAGGGGTGAAACATTTGAGAAATACCGAGCAGCAAAAGGCCTAGCAGAAGCTCTATCCTAGCGTGATATTTATGTCGAACTAAAAAGAAAGAAGGTCATCAAAAAGTGTAAGAGAAAATATCACAAGCCAGTGTCAGTATGCCGTATTTTGACAGAAACTTTGGAAAAGTGAGATGTTTGAGTTCCATTGATCCGTTGTGATAAGATGGCATAAGATGGTTCTTTGTCTAGGATGAGTGATTTCAGAGTGCAATAATTTTTACATCAGTGGTGAAATCCTGTGCCTTTATTAATGATTCCGGTTGCAGCCTCTAAGGTCAATCCAGTGGACAAAGAGATAAAAGAAGTCTTTTCATCAGGGTCAGGAGATGGACACTTTGTTATGTACGAGTGAAAGAATCTCCTCCTCACACGGGAGTTTAACGCAAGTAGATACAGGGAGATATATAAGGTGGTTTCCTGAGAAGAGAGGGGAACTTTCCTGTTTAGAGCCATGGGCATGTTGGCCTGTTAAGAACGATCATTCCTCGTGTATAATGCGTTAGAGCATTTTTCCTCTAACAAAATTCTGAAATTACGGGACTAAATATATCCAAGTCCCATACTGTCAAGATATGTGTTAGCATAAATTTAGGTATTTTGCATAATGAAACTCGAATCGTGTGCAATGCAGTATATTTGATTTTCACCCTAGCTACTTGTACCTGGCCAAAGGTCTAATCCAGTAGTACTTTCTTCTCTTTCAGGTACGATGGCAAAGTATGTTCCTGTTTATTTTTCTTATTGCCTAATATAGGTAAGCCTGATGATATTTAGTACTGATGATGATTCTATGTAAGTTATTCTTTTGAAGGCTTCAATTTTAATGTCCTTGAACATTATTACTTTTTGTTATGCTTAAGTTAAGCAAAATTATCCTATTTTATTAAATAAAGATTTCGTAGTTAATCTTTTGACTTATGATTCTTTAATTCTGTGCTTGAGGAAACGTACTCATTACGCCTTCAGTGCTAATGCACAACCAACAATATGCAACTGTTAAGGTTTTCATCTTATCAAAATTCATGTTATTGCTAAAACTTGAGTTAGAAGTTCATTTCAACCCTGTGTCACACCCAGGGTTTGCGTAGCGGTTTCGGCCACTACACCACACCGTCATGGTTTGATGCAAAGTTAATAATACGAAGATTTGATGAAAAATTTCTGTCTGGAATAGCAAAAACTGATAAAACGTGAATTCATAATTTTGACTAAAATTAACATTATGGTCAAACCAGTGATTCTTCCTGCGAACTCAAATATTTCAGCATGCACAGCCATTGGTGAAATAAGTTATGATCTCTGCCTAGGATTACAAGGAATTATTAAGAAGATAGAGTGTCATGTGGCAGAAGTGTTTATTGCAACACGTTACTGTGAGTAGTTGTGAAAACTGTGAAGGAACTGCATAAAAGTGCTCGACTTGCTTAGAAATAAAGAATTAATTTTGAAGGACTTCCGCAGAAAATTGAGACAAATTTTCTAACCAGGTAAGAGCAGGAAGGTTCACATCTCTAAAAGTAAAATCTTCAGATTTAAAATCTTTCCGCAAACTGAAAGAACACTGCGTGGACTACAACGCGAAAGACGTTTCTTCAGCAGTTACTCAGGCCGTTCAAAAAATGAATAAAAGTAACACCTTACAACGAATAACAAAGCTTCCAAGTGAATCAAACCTGCTGTGAACAATGCCATCACGCAGAAGGAAAAGCAAATTGCCTGAAATAAAATTAACTTGACAGAAAAAAATATTAGTGACAAAAATTAAATAAAAATATTAGCTTATCTATTAGATTAACCTCGTATTAGTATATTTCGTGCTATTCCGATGATCATTACCTTCTCAAAAAGTAACATGACAGGAATAATAATTGCCAGAAATAGAATTATTTGCAATTTTGTTTGTTACTCTGACCATAAGCCAGCAGTGGACAGTTTGAAATTGATTAAATTATTACATACGTAATATAAAAAAATTAAATCAGCGATTAATAAAGAAACTTGTCATTGCGTGCGAGGCCTGATGGCGCAGTGCGCAGCAGCACCACAGGTCCGGGGTTCGATTTCCGGGCTGGGCACGGTCAACACCTTCTTAAACAGAATAGAAAGAATATTTAAGAAGGTGTTGGCACAGTCGACTCAGCCTTTCATCCCTTGATTTCCATCACTAGGGTCGATAAAATGAGTACCAAGTTTGCTTGGAGACTAAACACTGGGGGGTCTTGCGACAAGCTGACCACTTGTTCAGGGCATATGCTTGCGCACCCCGGGGCCCACGGTCAAGAAAGCAGATTTTGGGGCACTGCAGACCTTGGCCCATTAGGGCTGTTACGCCACTGAGTATTTTAGTTTTAGTCCTTGCGTGATTTCTATTTCAAATTTCATTTGTATTAAAAAAATTAAACAACTATTTATTCGAAACAAATCGCATTTGAAAGAGGAAAAGGTCGCAAAGTTCTTTGGCCGCAAATAGCTCGCGAGCCGCAAAGGTGTCGAAGAGCCGCAGTTTGTCCATAAGCACTCCCCAGTTCTATGTACACTTATAATATCTTTTAAAATAATGAACAATACAGCGAAACTGTGAGATACGGACTAATAAGGAAGGCTCTAACAAGGACTAGCAAGGATCATAGGAAAAATGAAGACGACTTGATCCTAAGTTGAATGGAGTAACAAGAGCGAAGCTCTCTTTGCTCTGTATGTGTTACAAAGTATGTTTTAAAAATTCCTCAGTTGAATAGCAAGAACGCATTTAAGGGAAACAGCAAAGCAGGTGACAAAAATTCTCTAAGGAGGTTTGATTTAAAATTTGTGATATTCAAGCAGAGGCAATGTTAGAGAAAAAACTGGAAACGGGGGGACCTGAAGTCTGCAAAAGCAGAAGAGGAGGAAAAGAGAATTAAATGAACAGAGTAGTTAGCAGGATAAACGGTTTTTTTTTTTTTTTTTTTTTTTTTTTTTTTTTTTTCCCAGTGGAAAAGGTCTGTGTTTTTGACTGCAGATAATTGGATTTTGATGGTGTTTGACGGAAAGGTAGAATTCAATGGCGTTGTTTCTAATGTAGTCATTCATATATTGAATTTTAAGGTCATGATAGATGATAGAGTTCCTGATATACCAAGGGGCGTTAACGATCATTCAGAGAGTTTTGTTTTGAAGAATCTGTAGTTGGTGAAGTTTGGATTTAGCAGCTTGGCCCCAAAATCCAAGATGCGTAGAGGAAAGCAGGACGAAGGTCAGACTTGTACAATATAACCTTGTTTTTGATGGAGAGCTTGCTGTGGTGTCCAAGGAGAGAGAACGCATGGCAGATAGTATAATTAATTTTTTCATGAACTTCTTGAAATAATTTTTGAAGCTAAGCTTGCTGTCGAGATTTACTTCAAGTTAGGCAGTATTGCTAGTCCATTCTATTGGTTCGCCAAAGAGGACGAGGGCATCTAGAATTCCATTGGAATGAATTTCCTTTTCGGAAGAAGATAATTGAGGGAGCTTTTTATACGCTGACACCAATGAGCATTTTATCATTCTTCAACATTAAGAAGGTAGCTTTGAAAGAGATTTCTGACGTATTTGAAGTTGGCAGCTTAAATCACGATGGTAGTATCATCCTCAAAATGAGCGAGCTGAATCCTGGGATTGTAAGAGATGTCATGAGTATATAGATTGAAAATGATGGGCACAAGCACACTTCCCTGTGAAATACCGGCTTGAATGCGGCGGCTAGAAGACAAGGTACTCCCCTTGAATGGTCCAGGTGGTAAGGAAAGAAACTATGAAGTGGATGATAAAGTCCGGGAGATTGAGTTGGATGAGTTTATACAGGAGACTCTGGTGCCAGACCCGGTCAAATACCTTTGTGATGTTAAGGAAGACGTTCCCAGTGTAGATCTTCGCATACCCTCGGTACTAAGATACCCTCGGTGATAGTGTTGACCACTGTAAGGAGTTGTTGATTGGTGCTATGCTTCACCCGAAAAGCTGAACTGCTCTAGCGGGAGAAAAGTAAGCATATTACACTTGTTGATGAGGCTCTTGAGTATAACCGTTCTGTAATCGTAAAGAGAGAGAACTTCAGCAGGGCTTAAATGTAATATCGGAATCCTTCGTTTACGTTTTGAACGATGATTGGCCGAGAACTCTAGGCAGTACAAATGGCAATGCAGATGACATTAACGCGGTTAGTTTTTTTAACTGACATAGTTTATACTACAAGACGATGGCTTAACCAAATTAAAATGAGTAATTTTGAGTTTAATATATTTTTGTCTTACATATATGCTCACGCCCCTTAACCGACTTATTTCGAATGATGAAAATATTCGTGTTTTAGCAATGTCAGATTTTCAAATAATAATAATAATAATAATAATAATTTTTGACAAATAGCGAAATCTCCCGATTCCTAAACTTAAATTTGGGAAAGTTTTATACTCGTTATGAAAAAATAAAAATACAAAAAGTTTGATTCCCTTATCATAAAAATTGACTGGAATATTTCATTTCAAAATTAGCAATTTTTGATGGCATTTTTAATTTGCCTAGAGGCAACGGTTAGTTAAGTTAGAATAATTCGAAGAAATACGTTTAAATGAAAATTAAACGAAAAATATATGTAATTTAATAGGCCGTACAAGGAAGTCATGGGGTGTCCACATCGGAGTTTTTATTTATGATATTTTACACGAATAAAACTGTTTTGTGATAAATGTTTAATAAATATGTTTTCTATACCCATTAAACTAAATATTGTTGGCAAACTAATATTTGTTGCATACTAATATTTACTGGCAAAACTAAATATTGTTGATTTAAATATTTGTTCAAAATAAATAATTTGACGGTTGCCTAAAAACGGCATAATTGATCTAAATGTATCCTGAGAAACACTTATATTATAGTATATGCCCCCAAAAAAATCTTTGAATTTTTTTCTTTCATGTTGTGGACGAAATTTTAATTAAAGTTTTTATTAAATAGAAGAAAATTGGAAGTCTATCAAATCCATCAAAGAAACACACAAATTAGATTAATGAGTTCCGAATACATGTTTCGTTCCTCTGAACCATTTGAGATTTTATACCACTTTTTCAATTCATTAAACATAAATTTTAAAATGATATTTCGCATCAGCCTCAAATGCGCTCATGATTTTTGATTTTTTGACATTGGATTTTTGACATTGGAGTGTGTTGCCATTTGGCAAAATGTCAAATATTTATATTTCCAATTCAATCTGTCCGTTATGTATCTACAAACTAAGCTATTGAAAGCAATAGATGCAGCTTTTAAGAATACTACTTTTTACTCTTGAATCGGATTGATTGAAATAAAGGTACTAGATATATCGAATTAAAAACGCTTCAGTATTTTTATAGAATTACATTACATATATTTTTACTTTTCGAGTAGGCAGAAGATATAAAACTTTCCCATGTTAATCTCAATGTATATTCATGTACTATCCTATAAAATGTTTCACTCTTGCAATTGGGCCATCTCTATTGATAATTTCCATAGATAAACTATATTATGCTTGTAGAGTCATTAAGATTTTTGAGCTAGGAAACACGAAAAATGAGCAATGCCTTCCCCGGGATACGAACCTGGACCTCTCGAATACGCACCGAGTGTGCTACCATTACATCATGAAAGACTGCAGAAAGGAAAGGAGAAAATACCTTATATACTCCCCCTTTAAAGGAGATCCAGTCGCCAAATTCTGGTGGTGAAGAATCATCATCCACCCCCTTTTAGTTCGGGCGCCTCTGCAGAGTCATTAGGACATTTTGAAACAGGAGACGTGAAAAATAAGCAGTGCCCTCGCCAGGACTCGAACCTGGACCTCTGGAATACGCGCCATATGTGCTACCGTTACGCCAAAGGCATGCAGAAAGGAGGGGATAAAGACTAAAAACTTTCATTTGCTAAAAGAAGAATCAACTCTACAATCCAATTTCATAAGATACACTAATAATGAAGATTTCAAAATTTCGATCATAGTATCAAGCTTGAACAGATGTCTATTTGAAAAAATTTGAATGGTATCAAAGAACTCACTTACATTCTTTGTTTTAAGTGTTACATATACTCTACATAAAGAACGCCATAGGGTGTCCTAAGATTTTCTTATTACGTCCATAGTCTCCTAGACTGGGCGTGACAACTATTACGCATAGTCTTTGTTCAGAACGCTGAGAAAAGTTAGATTGAACGCAAAAGAAAAACATTGGAAAGGTGTTTTCCTTTACGGATGAAATGTAGAATGCAGATCTTAACATCTTAAACATAGATCATTTTAAGGGTGTATAATTTTTTAGTTAAAAACCTGTAGAAATTCTGGAAAAAATACGAAAAGTACAAAAACGTTTCAACCAAATCTATCCATCCATTTCGTAATATCCGATTTTCCTACTTTTGGAAGTTCGTTATAGAAGCATAAAACAACATTATGTACAGGGAATGTACAGGAAACTATACGGAACCAAAAAACTCGTTCATTATATCCGGGAATTCGTTATAAGCGGGTTCTTTACAGGGGGAATTCGACTGTCAAGCATTTTTCTTCTAATGCGTATAGTGAACGATAATTTCGGTCTTCTGAAGTTCCTCATAACGGAATCAGTGGGGTAACTGGAATGGAGAGGAGGTATTTTATAGGTTAGGTTATTCAATTACGGCAAAGCCCTCGAGGGCTATCTGCTTAAGGAAAGGGATGCCTTCGTGGAGGACTTTTTAAGGAAAACTGGCTCGTATACACGTTACACATGGGGAAAACCACAAAAACACCCATGCAGGCAGCTCGTTCGCGGGATTCGAACCTCGGACCGAACTACCAGTGTTCAGCGACTTTACCGCTCGGCCGCTGATGGGCCGAAGGCTTGTTTTTGCGCGAAGCGTTATTTTATAGGAATATTCATCTGGATCGTCGAGGTAGATGAAGAATAATTAGATTCAGGGCCGTTCCTAGGCCACTGGCTGCCCGCGTACTTTCCTAGGCTTGCCGCCCAAAATTTAAAAAAAAAAAAAAAAAAAAAAAAAAAAAATGCTCAATGGCAAATAAAATTTTTATTTCATAGTCACTAAGTACTTACATATGACAAACTATATAAAAGTACTTACATATTACAAGTACTTAAAACGAATTTAAAATATAAGTCATGGTATCGTCAGAATCCGGCCGCCCCTGATTTTCGCCGCCCGCGTACTTTTACGCCCTGCACAACCGCTAGGAACGGCCCTGATTAGACTCTAAACTGCCATACGGAATTAAATTTAGAAGAAAAAGAATACCTTCTCTAGATAAAGTATTCAAAGAAATTACCACGCGAATTTAGCAGCTACATACTTTTGTTATCGGTTTTTTACTCCGTGGAAACATTTGAATACAAATTTCTAATATCAGCTAAATTATTATCACGGTGACATTAATAAATAACAGTAATAACAGTAAAATAACAGTAATAAAAAACTTACTAAATTATGTGATTCAAATCTTATTTATTGTAACAAACTATTATGGCACTTTATGACCTCTCTTTTCGACTTACACCAGAGCATATCTGTGATTGTCGACATACACCGGTGAGGGTCCGGTAGTGCAATATTCGATCTTTCACCCACGTATTTGGTGAATGTTGACATTCTCCGGTGAAAGTCGACATTCTCCAATTTCGGTCTTTCACGATAACATATATATATATATACATTTATTTAGATTATTTTCTAACGTGTTTTATAAATTAAACAACAAAATGTATAGAAAATATTGGTAAACATCAAAACTTCAATAAAAATAGTATTTTATATTCATGACCTCAAACTAAATGCTTGACAGCTAAATAAATATATATATATATATATATATATATATATACTTAGCATACGAACTAGGATTTTTCTTTTAACCTATATGTATATATAAGGCTGACTGCATCCTCCCCCCTAAACTATGAAATTCCCAACTGGCTGAGAGCCCCTGAGCCAGAGCAATCAAATTGATGTCTACAATTTTACGGACGGTTTTCAGAATAAGAAAAGAAACAAAATAAATATATAATTTTAAAAAGCTGGAATTAAAATTTTTCTTCGAAAATAAAAGTAGACTTTTAATGTATTTCCTTACATATCGTTTTTCCATTTTTCTAGTCCAAGGGGGCAATTTTCCCAGAAGGACTATTAATTTCGTTTTGGCATTTTGCGTTGGTTCACTATAAATGTCGGTTCCCTTTTCTAACTGTTGCCACAAAATAAGTGTCCTGCATTATATTTAAAGAAATTAAATAATGAAGAATCTGTATAAATGCATGTATGGTTCTCCCATTTTGATGAAACAACGGTACCTAAAGCCATCCAATTTCAAATAACGTACGTTTCCACCCGAATATGGGCATCCAGCCCAAATTTAGAATTTGGAATTTGTTTTATTATCTATTTCATATTTTGTAAAACTTTAGCGACTTTTTGATAAACAAACTCAACGATTTCAAAGCGAACAGTGGCAACGCTGTACGAAACCCTTTTAATCTCCAGCGCGCAAGACTGTGTATCGGAAATTCTAAAGATATGCTCATTTTAAAATTATTTCGCGATATTATTGTTGAACTGAACTTTATGGTTTAAGTGCGAAGACCATGATACTTAATAAATAAAGGTAACACACAAACCGTAAAAAAGGCCCCTTTGGGCATAATGTAAAATCTGAAAGCTTTCAGATTTTTTTTATAGTTATTTATTTGTATGTCAAGATGGTTACTAAGTTCAGGGACAGCCTCAGCCGGCAAAAGCTCTATGTATGGCATTAAATGGGATTTGGCTGTAGTTGTCACCGCACACTTGGCAACAGGCTAAAATAACTAAATTTCTGGAAGAAATGTGAAATATACAAAAAAAAAAAAAAAAAAAAAAAAAGTTTCATTTGAAGATATCTATACAATTCGTTTACTCTATCTATCATATTTTAAAAGTATAAAATAACACTGTGAGTATAGGAAACTGGAACCAAAAAATTTGTTCGTCATAGGAGCGTTCCCTCTATCCGATCGTAGAAGAAAAACACTAATGGAATTTTCTTCTGCGAGAGCGAATGATAATTTTTGGTCTCTTGAGGTTCGTTAGGGTTCGGCTGTAGTTGTCACCACACTCTTAACAACAAGTTAAAATAACTGTGCGTGTTAGCAGTCAGCGAAGTGGAATATTCACTTAATTTCACGAGACGGAATTAGAGGGCAACTGAACTACACTGGGTCACGGGAGCGACCCGCCGGAGATTTAATCGATCGCGTAACTGATATCAACAAACAGAACGCCCAGTAAAAGAGACAGGTTGAGGAACTCACCGGTAAAGATTCCTTCCCATCCAGGCGGTTGATACGCCAGAAAAGCACATCTTTTCCCGCGGCTTCCGATACCGTGGCAGCAGAAGACACGGATCTTCGCAGACGACAGAGAGCGCTGGCGGTTCCCTCCGTCCACCCTCGCCGGGGCTTAGATCGATGGGATCGCGGCGGCGCAGTCCGCGAGGGCAGACGCCGCATTCCGAGGGCCATTTTTCGAAACTCTCATCACGTATCTCCTTCGCACATTCCCTCTATTCGCGCGCTGTGGCGGTTGGAAAAATCTCGTCTCGGTATTTCGAATAGCGACGGATTCCGTTCGAGTGGAAGGAATCTTGTCTTCTGCTCAATTCAACCCACACCTTTGAGTGTAGGCAATTTCCGGATTTCGAGAGAGCCGGCTTACGAACGCCGTTCTGTACTTACGCACCCTTAATTATAAAATAAAGAAAGAAAGAAATATATAAAAGGTTTCAGATTTTAAATTACGTCCAAAGGGGCGTTTTTTTAACGTTTTGGGTGTTACCTTTATTTATTAAATATCATGTTCTTTGCACTTAAACCATAAAATTCAGTTCAACAGCAATGTCGCAAAATAATTTTTAAATGACCACATTTTTAGAACTTTTCCCTCTAAATTATCTATTATAAACGTCACCTGCGAATTTATAACGCAAACATTAAAAATGGTTGCAAATACTTAGTGTCAAAAATTTAAATTATTGCCATGCACGTTTACTTCTGCTGAAACGTATTCCAAAATGCTACAAACATATAATTTACAAAATCACTATCATTTAATTAAAATATAATTAAATTAAAAAACACTACTTAAAATATTAATAAACACATACATTAAATTAATAAAAATTAGCTAAAATCTTAATTACTTTAAACTAATTCATTGCTAATAAGAATTTTCGGTACTTTTCCGTTTCGCCGGCGCAAATCTCGCCAAGCAGACTTTATTGGCGACAACATACAGTATACACATAAAAAATATTTAAAAAATTTTAGTTCTAAGAATTCTCTTTTTGAAGGCATAAACATTTTAATATCGTTTAAAAATTTATTAAAAGCCAATAAATAAAGACAATAAATTTGTAAAAAGACATTAATTTAAGAATTTATATGCTTTCATGGTTCAACATACTAATTCGCCGGTTCATATCACGTGACCCCAAGCGATCTCATCACACGTAAACTACTCTACAAAAATCTAATGCTCTCAGTAATTATCTACATTAATTTCAAGTTAAATCTTAATTTGGAACACAAGTTTAAATGCAAGAAATATTTCAATGCGTACGAATAGCTTACTCAGAAATTATGTAAAACTGCAGTGCTTAACTTCACTAATGCATTCTCATTAGAATTGATGAATTTAACCCTTGACTTTCCTTTTCTATATTTTCGGCTTCGGGTAAGCGCTGTGATTGCATCCTAATTGGCTTAATTACCGAAAATGGCCTTAGACACAAAACTGAACTATCTGATAAAAATTCTAAGTAATAATATGCCAGCATTGAAAGAAACAATCAATCTGATAAGAAAAAGCTGCGACTTCTTTTGAAAATGAGGCGTAAAAGGTTACCAGCGAGAATATTCCGTTTGGCATTGGTTGTACCATTATTGGCGACTTTATCGCTTGCGCCGGTAAAACGGAAAAGTACCGAATTTTCCAATAATAGCATATTAATTTATTTATTCCTTATATTTAAAACAATGCATAAAAATAATATCCTCAAATGATTAAAAATACTAACGTACCTAATCTTCTTCAGAATCTCAATCGTATTCTTATGTGCGCCTGTTTGAGGATCTTTAAAATGATACTTATGGTTAACAGCAAGATGTTGAAAACCTTCATCCTCCAAACAGACATATGACTTCCAGCAATCAGATATTATTATTGTACCCCATAGAATATACTGCTTAATAAAACTTAAAAAGCAATCTTTACTTCTATCTCGCACAACCTTAAAAAAACACTTATTACTACCCCTTCACTAAATACCCATTTCGAATTCACTTTAGATAGGGCCATGGGATCCAAAAATGAATCAACACTGTTTCACACAACACAGAATGAAGCTAAATACAAAATGCTATGAAGTACTGCAGATATTTTTCCAGATTTCCCCCCTTTTCTGATTAAAGAACTGTGATTAGTCCATATATGTCACATGACATATCTCATGATCTCTCATTTCTCTCAGACAAAATAATCCGTAATTGGAACTGGGTACTTCTCACATCATTGCCAAAGTCCTAGACCTTTATCGCCTACCAAAATGTCGCCAAACTGCCTGTTACCATATTCCAAAGATTAGCCCATGCCTTTGTACTTACGCATATATAATTCAGCACCAAAATCACTAAAACCTTCACAGCCTCTCATTAGAATTCCTGAGAAAGTGTTAAACGTTGTCATACGTTTTTTATAATGTTACCTATAGCTACGGTATTTCTTTAAAAATAACACATAGCGATAACATTTGGTGTCAACATTTGAAAAATGATACGGGCACATACATGACTTTTAACACTAATATAGCACCTCTGGCGCTAATAAATTGTACCAGAACTATGTAAGCTAAAAAAACCGATTTACTTAAAAGCATCTTTTTTTTTTTTTTTTTTTTTCTTTCTTTTTCTTTTCTTTTTTTTTTTTTTTTTTTTTCAAGCTTATTCTGACTTGTCTCTTTTCAAATTTGAGTTTCTCGTGGTGTTATTCGCTATGATCGAGAGTTTGTTATCGATTTTTAAACTACTTCTTGATAAGCTATCGAGTTCAAATTTTATACACACATTGTTTGTGAATGGCAAAACAATATGGTAGATTTTTTTTTTTTTTTTTTTTTTAATTCGATTTAAAATTGTTCAATTTGAAGCGAATGCTTTTTGCATATATCATCGAGTACTTATGCATTATACCATCGAACGGCGAAAATTTTGGCAACGGGTGCCAATCGCTAGTTATTAAGTGGTCATCCATAACTGGCACTAAATCGCACCACTTGGCAGGTCGACGGGATAATACGTAAGTGCTTACCTTCAGTTAACAAACAAACTAAAAATCTCAGAATCTTACTGTTTGCGCTGTCAGAAAGAGCGGGGGGGGGGAGAATATATTTTAAACGATTCTTTTACGAGTCCTTTTAACGTAATTATATATATATATATATATATATATATATATATATTGCAGGGGGGGTACTTCAGAATTAAAGCGGACATCTCTGCCAGTCGCTAAAATCGGAAAATTAGTCGCCAAGCATTATAAATTTAAACCCCAGATATTTAACCAGAAATGATTTAATTTTCACACTGTCTGATTTTTCAAACTTGATTGCTATGTTGTCCATGGACCTTATAAGAGATAGACTAACCCAGTGGGCGGGGCGTGCGTCACCGACATGTCGGCAAGAAAGAGTAGGGACGATCTGGTTTACTTTAACATTGAAACCTATGGGGTTTGTATCACATAACTCTTTTTAATTATTAAATGTGTTACGTTGTATAGTGATGAGATTATGAAAGCCACAGTTTTTTCCAAATAGGATTTAATATATCTCATTAAAGCACTTATTTCGCGCATTTTTTTCACACGTAATTTCTTGCACAAACATATTTACTTTGGTAAAAACTCTATGCAAATTTGGTAAAAACTAAATTAATATTTAGTTTATATTAATAAATTTATTTTTAATATTAATAAATTAATATTAAAAATAAAAATTCTTTGGTAAAAACTCTAAGAACAAAATTTATAAACTTAATTTTGCGTAAAAATAAAGTATAATTAAATAAATTAAGTAAGACTGACAGTGCGTGATACTTTGAAATAAATAAGGTAAATTAAACAAGATTTGACAATGTTTTTAAAAAAATTAATGAGCATTTTCAGGCAGTGATTTTCCAAACTATAATAACATTCAAAACGATCATATTTATTTGATTATATGATTATTAAATTATTAACATTAAAGTGGATTAGTTATTTTACTAATTCTTAAAATTCGGAACATAGAATTTTCTGAGCGTAATGAAGGGGAAAAAAAAAGATAAAATAAAATCTAGAAGAACTCAGATTTTATATTACGCCCAAAGGGAACGTTTTTTTAAAGTTTTGTGTGTTACCTATATTTATTGAATATCATGTTCTTCGCCCGTAAACCACATAATTTGGTAACAGCATATCTTTAGAATTTCCGCAGTGGAGATAAAACTGTTATTTTCTGTACAGTGCTCGCTCTGAACTCGTTGAGTTTGTTAATCAAGAATTCGTTAAAGTTTTACAAACTATGAAATAGATTGAAACAAATTCGAAATTCGGCCGCTCAGAAGCCGATGTTCGGGTGGAGGATTACATTATTCAAAATTTGATGGCTCTAGATACTGTCGTTTTTGTCACAGTGCGAGAAACATACATGTATTCATGCAGATTCTTCATTATTTAATTTCTTTACATATAATACAGGGCGATAATATTTGATAACAACAATTTGCAAGGAGACACGGACATTTATAATAAAACAGTGCAAAATGCCGCTTCGAAACTAACATCCTTTCTAGGCTACCGCAACTTTGGGCTAATAAATTAAATTAACAGTAAATAAAAAAATCTTACGCAGAACTTAAAATAAATTTAAAAAATAATAACTATAAAATACAAGCATAATTAATTATTCCGATTAAATACAATTTTAATATTAGAATTAAATGTATAAATTTTTTAAGAAGTCAAAGGTGTTTATCACTATGATGTATTATGAAATATAATTGAAATAAAATTCCTTTATAGAAATTGTGCTATACTACTCATCTATAATTTTAAAAAAGCAGCACAATTTAGAATTTAAAAAAAAAAAAAAACTTTCAAAAATTCGTTTTTAAATATTTTAGCATTTTTTACTTATTTACACCAATAAAAAGCATAAAACTTGCAAGAGAAAATTGCTTGCTTGAAATTTTCTATTAGTTCAGATTTAAAATATTATTTTCTAAAAGAAGTAGTTACAAATTTCTTTACGGCATAGGAAAAGCTAAAAAATATCCAGCCCTGAAAGCGTGCAATATCTTTATAATTATTTGGAACGTTAATTATGCTTGACAAATATGCTAAATTTTTTTAAATCAATCTCAGTTTCAGAAATAAAAATATGTAGAAATTCTAATTTGGGAAATAAGGCGCTACAACCAGAGTTTTCTCGACAATTATACACACTGCAATAGGAAACCAATGTTAAATTTCTGCAAGTCGTCCCTACTCCTCCGGATGTGATCAATGTGACAGCCGGCAACGCCTCAGTTGAGGGAGAAAACTCGTTTGGGTTAGTCTATTTCTTATAAGGTCCATGATGTTGTCGATATGATATCATCGATTCAGTGATTACTTTTTCATATAAAATGTTTAGCATTTATAGCCGATTAGAAAAGAAGCAATGATTTTTTTTTTTTTTTTTTTTTTTTTTTTTTTGTGCGTGATTTATATATAATGGGCCACATTTTTATTTTCTCACTCACTTTTGATCTCATGATATCGCTCTACCGTTAATTATTTTCTTTTCAAATGTTGGCAACTTTCCATCAATATGAAAATGAGAATTAGGTTCTTCGCGATACCGTTCATTCTTTCGTATTCTTTATCATTAATTTTTCCTCTAAAATGTTTACCATAGTTAACTGAAAAAGAAGCAGTGGTTTTCTTGTAAAAGCATGGAATTTTGTATACCAAGCAAAAGTATAAAAATTACCACCAATGAGAAAATATTTATAGAGAATCTGTGCTCAAGTGTCAGAGCAAAAGACAAACGAAAACGGTTGGCGTAATTCAGAGAATTTAATTGGCGACAGTAGATAACATAAAGCGAAATACTTGACTTTTTTATATCAGCAATTACCGGATTATCGCCTATATAAATAAATATTATTTCCCCAAAGTAAATCAATATTATTTTCAGGTTAAATTTAAATTAATGTTACTTATTATGTTCCGATATAGCGGTTTTTAATTTTTTGAAAGTTGTCATTATTTTTTAAATTTTAATTTCGTCAAATTTCGCTAAAGCATATGCGATGGCCACTTTAATATTAAATTACAGGCCCCCTTTTTTTCCAGAATCACTAAATTATTTCGAAATTATTGGAACTAAAAGAGTGATTTCATTATTGAAAAAAACTATATGTCACTAACACTAAAATAATAAAAACAGAAAAAAATATTTTTCCAAGTTTTTATAAAATAAGTTTTGATTCAAAAGGTCTTAATAATTACGAAACTAAATGTAGAAAAATAATTTATCGTATAGTTTTATAGGAATAAAGATCAATAATAAAATAATTCTGATTACAAAATTCATCTACAATTTTATATCAGGAATAATAAAAAAAAGCGCGCCTAAATAATTAAATCTATTAATAGAACTGCATTGTTAAAAATACATATAAGCTACTAACTTTATCAAGGACTTTCCACTCTTGCAATATTATTCGACGTATAAAACTGTAGATGAATTTTGCAAAAAGAATTATTCAATCTCCTTCCTCGTTTGAAACTATGACAAATTATTTTTCGGTAAAAGTTTAAAATTGGGTGCCCCTTGTTTTAGGCGATTCTTTTTTGACGCCAAAATCGGAAGGCACAATTTCAAGATGACCGCTACACAAAATCAAAATAAAAAGTCAAAGAATTGCACAAACGTTGTGTCCATGTACACATGGATCTGTTTTCACTTAAAAAAATTCCTAGAATCGCACAAACTAGGCATTGCGCACTGCCTCAAATTTGTCCATGTACTGTAACGTCTGAACACCCGTGTTGGGTGAAAGAAAAGAACTGTTGTCTTTTAAACATTTATTTAAAAAAACTTAATAAGAATTTCTTGATTAACATATTACTATTAATTAACATAATCAACCATTACGCCATAATTCACATAATGGTCGCTGGATGCAGCCACGACGCTGGATTTGCGTCTTCTCCGGAGTCTTTCACTACATAAAAAGCTCACACAAAAGATCCTTGTTTTCGTTTTATTCAAGCATTGTCGGAAAATACCTGGAATGGGGTAATAACTGTTTGGAAACTGCACCAGGAGATTTCCGCAACACCTTGTCTTAAAGTTCTAACTGACGATTAGTCTCTTCTCATTAAGCAGCTGTGTGTCAGAGGTGAGTATATGTTACAGTACACATCAATCTATTTTCATTTAAAAAAAATCAGGAAGCTAAAACAAAGTTAAAACTGTCATGGTAACGAGAAATGAGGTTTCATCGCCAAAATTTGAAAAAAAAAAAAAAAAAAAAAAAAAAAATCGCTATTCGAAGGGGCACCCAATTCTACAGTAGAGCCATTTTGCTTTTCCCAGTTTATTCATTACTTTATGTTTTTTAAATAAATGCTTACTTTACAAACATTTAATTCATTTATTTATTCTTACAGAGCAGACTTTGGATTAATCGGGATGATACTGAATACAACATCCACGGTCAACAATAAGTCACGGTTAATCAGACACCAGTTAAAAAAAAAAAAAAAAAAAAAAACAAGAAATCAGGAAAATGAATAATCTATATTACAATTAATAAGAAAGTACAACTAAAAACTTACTTTATGCAGTTAAACTGGAAGAATTCAATCAGCATCAAAATAAGAACACATTTCAAAACAAGAAAAATTGTGCATTTGCAGATATTAGTAAACTTTTGTGTCATCAGTGCCATATTCTTTGCTCAGATGTTTTTCTTCCGCACCTTATTAAATTTTAGTTAATAAAGGTTTTGGAAATAAAAATTTAAAAAAAAAAAAAACTGAATTCTCCAAAAGTAAATCCATTTTTGACAATATTAAGTTTTATTTAGACTTTAAAAGCACAAACAAATCACTTACTCCATCTTAAAATTTTCTATTAGTAAAATTACTATTCTTCAGAATTAATTAATTCTTTAGAATATCATTCTAATATTGCCATTCCGACAAAGCACAAACTTTGTTTTTTTATGCGTGACTTGCAGTCGTTATTTTAAGATACTAAGATATGTTTCTTCTCGCATTTTCTTAAATCTTAGTTAATAATGGTTCTTGAAGAAAAAACTAAGTTCTTCGAAATAAATCCATTTTTAGCAATTTTATTTTGATTTTTTTAAAAGAACAAAATCATGTCTTCAGCGTTCTAATAGCACAATTTCTATACTAAATCTTTACAATATCATTCTGATAACTCGCGATCTGTATGTTCTTTTATTACTTTCATTTTTTTAATTCATTACATCATTCTTTTCTTTTCTTTTTTTCCTCCTTTCTTTTTTTAGTATCGTCTGCTTCAGACGATAATAAAAAAGTCCTATTTATTTAAAATTTCGCAGAACTACACAATAATACTCTTGTATTTCGACAGGACACCAAGAGAAAAAGAAGATAAATAGCTGTATACTTAATTTGTTTTTTCGATTGAGCAATTTATTTTTAACGGATGGATGATTTAACAATATTCATATATATTCTAGATTACGTAATTGTTGTTGATGAAAGTAATTCTTAAACACTATGACGTCATGCGCTATCAGCGCTGTTCGTGCATTTTTTTTTCTTATTACTTCCTTGTACGAAGTAAAAAGGAAGTATTGTAATCGCAAAAAGTTTCAGGCAGCATATTTCAACGAAAATATCCATTTTGACCGCTATCGAATGCAATTTAACGACGTTTTTGCGTGATATCTGTACGTAAGAATAGAATAAAAGATTCTTTTCCTCCAAAAAATTATAAAACTGCTTTAAAATTAATTCTAAAGAGAATTTTTCGCGGCGTCTGTACGAACGTATGTACGCACGTACGTACTTACCTAAGTATCTCACATAACTCAAAAACGAGTAGCCTCAGAATGTGGAAATTTTGTATGTAGGACTGTTAGAACATGTAAATGTGCACCTCGTATTTTGGTTGCAATCGGCCGCACCAAACGTATATAAATATATTTTTGTACATTTTTTGCTTTGAAAATGATTGAATTATGTTGTTCTTATCTTCCGGTTAAGTTTTTTATGCCTTTAGTAAATCTGTATGCAATATTTTTAGAATTATCAACAATTTTAAAGTTGTTTGAGTGCCGCTAAGCCTATTTTTTGATGGCGGCCATTGATTGTTTACATTTGAAACAGCACAATAGTGGATTTGTTGCCAATCTAGAGAAACTTAGCTTCGCAACAACAAAGATAACGCCTTCATTTATTATTGCCAATAAATCATGCTTAATCCTTTCTGGAATTTTTTCGAGGAAATAAGTGTTTAAGATTTACTTCGTAATTTTTAATATAGCTATTTTGAGTTTTTATGTATTTTTGCCTTCTCACGAAGTGAGAACTGAATTAATAGAATGAGAAATACTCAATCGTCTGTGAAAAACTGTTTCTGTTTTGTTTTGTTTGCTTAATTTCTTTTATACATCCTTCTAGCTTTATTATAGTATTTGAATAGAACATGTGGCAACGATTAAATAATTCTATTCTTTAAATGATATAAATTTTGTGCATTATGAGTTATAATATGAATGAAATATAATACTGTTAAGTGAATCTAGCGCCAGAGTTTCGCTATGGTAAACAAATACTAGAGTGAATTTTAAAGAATGCATTTATTTTATTGTGGCTTATGCGCTGTCGGCGAAGTAGATTTAATTCAATCCAATAACTTTAAATGAAATGCAAGAAAAAATGCATATAATTTAATATTACGTACAAGGAAGTCATGTGGTGTACACATCAGATTTTACATTTACATATTTACATACACATAAACGTTTCGAGAACATTTGGGCTATGTTCCTTTGGGCTAAAAATATTTAAAAACAGCCTATCATTAGAATTTCCGATAGACAGTCTCACGCTCCGAAGATAAAAATGTTTACTTTTTTTGTGTGTGTTTGTGTGTGCAGTGTTGCCATTGCTCGCTTTGAAATTGTTGACTCTGTTAATCAAAAATTCGTTAAACTTTTTCAAAATATGAAATAGGTAATAAAACAAATTCAAAATTCGGGCTTCCAGGTGTCCATGTTCGGGTGTAGGATTGCGTTATTCAAAATTTGATGGTTCTAGGTGCCGTCGATTTTTCACAGTGCGAGAAATATACATACATTCATGCAGATTTTTATTTAATTTCTTTAAATATAATACAGGGCGATAACATTTGGTGGCAATAATTTAAACAGTGATTCACCGTTTGTAGTGAAATGCCACAAAATGAAGTTTTTTGACTAATAGCCCTTCTGGGCTACCGCCCCTTTGGGCTAATAAAATTGCCAATACGGACAAAAATGGATTTATTTTGAGGAACCTAGTTTTTTGTTTCAAAAACCATTATTAATCACATTTAAGAAAGTGCAGGAAGAAACACATCTCAGCGAGGAATATGGAATAGAAAAGAAGAAAGTTTACTGTAATCAAGTAAACTTATGCCTTGAAATGAGCTGCTTGAAAAATCCAGGTAAACTGAAATAGTATTTTTTCTGTTAATTATAAAATGAGTTACTACTTTTTCTTGCGTGTTTCACCACCAGAGGAGATATTAGTTTGGAACCTCACTTTTTTGTCCTTATCGCTTTCAAATGTTGCCATCAAACGTTATCGCTATGTATAATTTTTTAAAGAAATAATAAAAATATGTAAAAGTCTGTATAAAAAAAAGGAGGCATCACAAATAAAACGATGCTGCTACTCATTGTTACCAGTCCGTTATTATCTTTAAAGAAATAAAACAGCGAATATAAAAAATGTATGGCACCGCAAATAAAATGATCATGTCAGCCAAAGTTATCGTCTTTTTTTTTTTTTCCCCACGAATTTTGTGATTCTGTTGTTGAATTTCTGTTTCTGAAAAATGTTGAATTTCATGTGACGTCAGTGCGAAGAACAAAGAACGTTGTATATATAGGTCTTCTTGTTAAGAAAACTGAAGATTGATAGGTTGAACTAAGAATAGAGGGAAAACGAAAATTAAC
Source organism: Stegodyphus dumicola (assembly GCF_044657685.1). NCBI lineage: Eukaryota > Metazoa > Arthropoda > Arachnida > Araneae > Eresidae > Stegodyphus > Stegodyphus dumicola. Next base: position 264,470,082 of record NC_140769.1, on the reverse strand, counting down.
GACAACGCTTGAAACTATCTGAAATTCTAAAAATAGGCTACTTTTAAAACTTTTGTGATTTTACTGTTGAATTTTATGTACGAAGAAAACAATGTTAATAATAAAGTTAAAAAGACAAAACTGTGTGAGAAGGAGTGAGTCCAGACAAACTGAGGACTCAGCGAAAGCGTAAAAACCCTTAACAAATCCTCTGGTGCTAAGTTTAACCTAAATCCTTTCAGATTCGATTTTATTTCATTTCATTTATTTAGTTTTATTTATTAGTCCAAAGGGGCTTTGTACCTGAAGGACTATTGTTTTCGTTTTGTGATTTTGCGTTGGAATCACTATAAATGTCCGTTTCACTTTTCAAACTTTTGCCACCAGATGTTAGAGTCCTGCATTATATTTGAAGAAAATAAATAATGAAAAATCTGCATGAATGTATGTATATTTCTCGCATTGTGATAAAACAACGGTACTTAGACCCATCGAATTTTGAATGAACGTAATCCTCCTACGATGTGGAAGACCAAATTTGAAATTTGGAATTTGTTCTATTATCGATTTCACATTTTGTAAAACTTTAACGAATTTTTGATTAACAAACTCAAGGATTTCAAAACGAGCAATGGCAACACTCTACGGGGAAGGAAAACCTTCTTATCTTATCTCCAGCGGGCGCGGAACTGTGTATCGGAAATTCTAAAGATATGCCCATTTTAAAATTATTTTACGACATTGTTATTGAACTGAATTTTATGGTTTAAGTGCAAAGAACATGATATTTAATAAATAAAGGTAACACACAAAACGTTAAAAAATAAATAAATAAATAAATAATTAAAATAAATAAAATAAAATAAAAAATAAAAAAAAATCTGAAATGTTTCAGATTTTAAATTACGTCCAAAGGGGCGTTTTTTAACATTTTGTGTGTTACCTTTCTTTATTAAATATCATGTTCCTCGCACTTAAACCATAAGATCCAGTGCAACAGCAATATCGCAAAATAGTTTTAAAACGAGCATATCTTTAGAATTTCCGATACAGAGACTCACGCGCTGGAGATAAAAATGTTTTTTCTGCACAACGTTGCCATTGCTCGCTTTGAAATCCTTGAGTTTGTTAATCAAAAATTCGTCAAAGTTTTAAAAAATAGGAAATCGATCATAAAACAAATTTCAAATTTCAAATTGGGTCTTCCACATGCTCATATTCGTTGGAGGATTACGTTATTCAAAATTCGATGACTCTATGTACCGTTGTTTTATCACAATACGAGAAATATACATACATTTATGCAGATTTTTCATTATTTAATTTCTTCAAATATAATGCAGGACTCTAACATTTTGTGGCAACAGTTTGAAAAGTGAACCGACATTTATGAGTCCGACGCAAAATGCCAAAACGAAACTAATAGTCCTTCGGGATTCAAATCCCTTTGGACTAAAAAAAAAAACCGCTTCTTTGGACGTAATTTAAAATCTGAAACCTGATGATTTTTTTATTTTTTTATTTATTTTTCACTCCCTTAGTTACTTAAAAGTGAACAGAAAAAATTCAGTTCATATGTTTCAACGAATTTAATGAATTGCTTCAAAATACTGATTCCATAGTGCGACGTTAAAATCTGAATTCTTTCTGACTTTTTTTCTTAACTGTCTCCGGATTAACCGTGATTTTAACTAAATCATGGACATCGTCTCCGGGAGTTGGAAATTGACCGTAAGCAAGAGAAAACACAATCATAATCATATGCGAGAGAATTAAATTGAAATAATCTCATCGACGTTCATATAGAGAGAAAGAGACAATGACGTCAGCAGCACGACAAAGCAAGCAGCGAGACAAACTGTCCTGCGCAAAAGAGAACATCGTTCGATCGATTCGCCTGCGGAGTGGGGAAGTCGCTCGGAAAAAAAAAAAATAAAAAAAATAAGAAGAAAAAAAAAAAAAAAGGAAGAGAAGTTGCGGCGGTGCAGAGCTTAGGGTTCCGTGTGGGTGGACGACGAAGGCAACAGGTGCGGAAGCTACAACAGGTGCGTCATCGATTGCTCGGATCAAAATAGCATCCGCTAGAAGCCCGGGAAAACTCGGCATCTGAATTGTTTGCTCTCTCTTCGCTCATTAATTTCCCGAATACGGTTACGAGTACAACGCGATGACGTCCCAGTGGCGTAGTCAGAGCTTTTGACTCCCGGGATGACCCGTTTGTCAATGCCACCAAAAAAAGCTGTGAAATGCCAAAACGAAATATAAGGGAGAAATCTCTATTTATTTTTGAAATAAATTTTAATTCAAACATTCTAATCTTTGATACGATTCAAATTAACAAACACACACATACACAATATTTCCTCACGTGCGTTTCCTTCCTAGTGTTTTAAGGCTAGGTTCTCAAACTTTTTAAAATATTCGCAAAATTTTCACTTTCCTTTGTACAAAGTTCTTTCCTTCTAAGAGATAATGTATTGGTAAATTGTGTTTATTCTCTTGATTTCTATTTTTTTTTTTCGGAATTATTTTTAATCAGTATTTCAATTATTTTTATTTTTATTCGTGATTATTTTTATTATATTGTTACGAATTTTGTACTACATATGTAAATGGTTTTAGAGAAATTATATGTGATATTGTAATATTTTTTGGGTACTTTTCCGTTTCGCCGGCGCAAATCTCGCAAAGCAGACTTTATTGGCGACAACATACAGTATACACATGAAAAATGTTAACAAATGTTAGTTCTAAGTTTTTTATTTTGAAGGCATAAACATTTTAATGCCGTTTAAAATTTTGTAAAAAGCCAATAAGTAAAGACAATAAATTTATAAAAAGACATTAATTTAAGAGTTTATTATGCTTTCATGGTTCAACATGCTGATTTGCCGGTTCATATCACGTGACCCCAAGTAATCTCATCTCAAGTAAACTATGCTGCAAAAATCTAAATCTCTCAGTAATTATCTACGTTAATTTCAAATTAAATCTTAATTTGTAATACAAGTTTAAATGCAAGAATTATTTCAATTCATACGATTAGCTTATTCAGTCAGAAGTAAGCCGCAGTGCTTTACTTCGCTAGTGCATTCTCATTAGAAATGATGAATTTAACCCTTGCCTTTACCTTTTCTGTGATTGCATCCTAATTGGCTTAATTACCGCAAATGGCCTTATAGCATAAAACTGAACTATCTGGTAAAAATTCTATGTAATTAATTGTATGCCAGTATTGAAAGAAACAATCAATCTGATAAGAAATGGCTGCGACTTGTTTTGAAAATGAAGCGTAAAAGGTTACCAGCGAAGATATTCCGTTTGGCATCAGTTGTACCATTATTGGTGCTTTTATCGCCTGTGTCGGCAAAACGGAAAAGTACCATTTTTTGCATAATATAACACGAAATGCTTGAAAGAGACGAAGCTCTGACGGAAAAATTAGATTACCGAAGAAAGTCTATTCAACATTGAGGCAAATTGTTATCTTGCTAAATTAGGCTTGGTGATAGTTTTGGCGACTAAATTTGCCCCCCAAAGTCGCCAAACTTGACGACATCTTGTTTCGGTCTCTATAACTGTGATTTATCTGTAACCATATCCAGCCCTTAGATTAACTTTAACCTTATATGCCTTGCAGTAATTTTGAGAAGTGGAAGAAACTACAGATTTCTCAGCGGCTGGCTGAAAACGATACACAGTGGAGGTACATAATGAAATATGAATTTCATTGTATTCCTTTTAATATGAAAAAAGTATTTGAACAATACAAATTTATGCAATAATTTTATTCCAAATGGTGTAAATTAAATTAAATTCTTTACATAATAATTAGGTTACATAAATAATGTATTATTAATATTATTCTTATGTAATGAATACAATATAGTGTTTGTTGTCATCTATAGCATAAAAATATCAAGCGATGCAAATATTAAAAGGAAAGGCATTTGAACTAAATTAATTATAACTTAAAATTCTCTGAAATCAATACTAAAAATAAAATTTAATGTTTCGTAGTTGTAGACAGCAATGGACTTTTTACCCATTGCTGTCTACAACAGTCTGCAGTCTTCTTGGCATTGATTCTACTAACTTTTGGGTTAAACCTTAACAAATCCTCTAAATCATATTGCAATATCTCTAAGTATTTTCTCGCATTCAAATTTCCCTTAATTATAGTCATCTTATCAGTTTCATTCCAACTCATACTACCCCATACTATAACGCTTCCACCACCATGCTTTACAGTTGGACATTTATTTTTAGGATTTAAGGTGTCTTATTTTTTATTTATTTTGGCCAGCAGTTTCGTTGCAATTGGATTCAAACAAGCAAAATATACTTTCGTCAGTGAAAAGAGCCTTTTTCCAAAATTCTAAAGGCTTATTTATATATTCCTTTCCAAAATGAAGCCTTTTCTTATGATTATTTTCCACTTACATACGGGTATTTTTTTCCCCTTCACTTCTGGCTTTAAATCCTAATTTTGTAAGTAATTTCTTACTGTTCAAGCTGTAATACAAACACCTGAATAAGAAGCAAGGTCTTGATCTTTTTTTTTTTTTTTTTTTTTTTACTGACTATTTAATCATTTTTGGCTTTCTCTTATGCTGTAAGAACTTTTAGCCGCCCTGTCCTCTTTCTATCTTCCATACTCCCAGCTTCCATATTTACTTATCACATAATAAACAGTTGATAAATTTAATCTCAAAATTTTTGCTAGTTTACGATAAATGCAGACATTATTTCTTAAATTTACAATTCTGTCACGCATTATTTTAAGTCAAATGATTCTGTTTTCCACACATTTCAAAATAATAAATTTGTAATAAAAAAGGAATTGAAACTGATAAGATTAATAGAATGCTCTACAATTAATTACATTACTTTTTCTTTCACTTTCGGTATTTGAAGACAAGTTTCAACCTTTCTCATTGATTGTTCAAATACTTTTTCCTCCTTGGAAATTTGTATAATTTCGTTTTTCGGTGTTGTGACAAAATTACGTGATAGTTATTTTTTATTTATTACATATGATGATTTGAACTAATTATCAAGTAAAAATTGAATTCAATTTACACAATGTGCAATAACATTATTGCATAAATTTTTATTGTTCAAATATACCGCTGCTCATTAAAATTTCAAAACCATGAAGGAAAGCAAATATGCAAAAGATATTTATTGTACGTAAACAGTATGGGATGAAGACACAATGATTAAATTTGTAAGCAGTTTGGGGATTTACAGGCGTGCGAAATTAGTAGAAATAGCTGCCACCGCTGGCAGCTAAAACGGCTGGAAAGAGGTAGCGGGCCAGTCTGTCAGCAACCTATGACCAGATGTTTTTAGTGGGTGACAGATCTAGATACCTTGCAGGCCAGGGCAGCAGTCGAATACCCTGGGTATCGAGGAAGTTCAGAACACGGCCTGCAACAGGTGGTTTTGCATTATCTTGTTGGAAGATGGCGTTTGACAGGTCTCGAAGATAGGGCACAACCACTGGATATACGTAAGATGTCAGAAATGTACCGATCTACGTTCAAATTACCGTCGATCCAAACTAGAGATGTGTGTATCGTGTACGCAGTGGTTGCGCAAACCATCACACCAGGTGCAGAGCTCCGATGCCGATATCGAATGCAAGCAGGCGAAGTGCGGTCTCTCGGAGCTTCCAGACACGTATACGGCCATCAGAACACTGCACACAGAACCGGGACTTGTCTGAAAAGACGACGTTGTGCCACTCCTGTATCGTGTCTCTCTGTGTTGCATTGTCAAGAGAAGCCGAAATAATGGTCGCTCTGCCGATAGTCCACGCTGCTGCAAACGTTGATGCACCGTACAAGCGGATACTGGGCGTGCTGTAAACATGCAAATTTCCTGACTAATGATCCGTGATGTGGTTGTTCGGTTTTAAAGAGCTGTCCTCACATTATGTCTGTCCTCTAGGGTGATAGTCATGGGAGGGCGTTGAGATCCTTCATGCCGTTCAGTATGACCCTCAGCAACCGATTGATTCTATATTCGCATGACAGTGATTGGATGTCGACCAGCGCGACGGGTGATATCACGGAACGATAATCCACACTCTCAATAAACAACGATCCTGTCTATATCGAAATCCGACACTTGTTGGTAAACATGTCTTCTTGTTATTCGAGGTATAACACGATATTCTGAAAAAATTTCGACCTTACAACGCGCTTTAAAAATGAGAAATCCAGCAGCGCCTCAGATGTCGTATCTCCCTCCTGCGTCATCTAAATGCGCGTCCATCAGATCATTCCTACCTGGTGCTGCGATTTTAATGGCCAGCGGTGTACTTTCTCCTCCACTGAAGACCGCAGAGAGCATCTGCTCTCCCTTTCTGAGTTCAGAGTCGAATACGGAATATTGAGATAGCTCAGTGTGAGCTTCGCTCTTTAGATGCCCTTTGCACTGCGTTGTGTTTAAACTTCTTAGTAGTTTGAAGTGTAACTACAGATTGTACTCTGTGATACTGAGAGAAGCTGTATGAGTAATTCTGTAGAAAGCTCCATAACTATAAATTGTTTCTTTTGGTAAAAATAAATTTCATCAAGCTATTATGGTTTTGTGCGAATTTAATCCATTAAAAACCCGTACGAACGCAACAATATTACTTTTTCAATTTTGTATTTGCATTTTTGTATTAGCATTTCAGTTTATTTTACCTAACATTTATTATTTAAAACATATTGTTGCGTGCGTACGGGTTCTTAGCAGCTTCAATGAACACAGGTCCGATGATAGCCTGATACAATTTATTTTGTCAAAAGGAACACATCAGCATTCTGGGAACTTTCGACAGAAATACTCCAACCTTGTCACCTTCGTTGAATCGATGTCCTGTAGCTCTCGTGTCGCATCGAGTCTTCATCTTCTTTCTCGCAAAGGCCACTCACTCTCGTGCATCACTTCAAATCTGGGGATCTTAAATGTACTCCTCAGGCGATGAAGGCACATCCGAAAGGCGACCAAACAAGAGATCACACGGCAGACAAAGGTCACGACCGAAGAGCATCTGGGATAGAGAACAGGTGGTAGTCTCACAAACAGCACTGCGATAGGCCAGTGGTAACTTCTGGTCCCAGTCCTGTTAATTTCTGGAAACCATCAGCGAGAGATTACTAAGGTTGGTTTGATTAAACCTCTCCACCCTGCCATAGGACTGGGGATGTAAAGATGTCGTTCGGATTTTGTCGATGCCGAGTAGTTTGCAGAGTTCTTTATTAACAGCTGAGATAAAATGTTTTCCTTAATCAGAATGTAATTGAAAAGAGGCTCCGAACCTAGAAATTCAATGCTGTATCCGCTACCATTACAGCTTCTTGATCAAGAATAGGATACGCTTCAGGCGACATGATGAAGTAATCGAAAGACAACCAGGATGTATTTGTTGCCACCAGGACTTCGTGGCAGAGGTCCCAGGATGTTCAAGGCGATGCGTTCAAAAAGCGCTCCTTTAAACTGTAACGTTGCAGGTTCTCACAGCTGCGTTTCTTCGGTCCTTTCCTTCTGCCACAGGCATCGCAAGATTGCGATAACAAAACATTATTCACATCATCTCTTGCATTACTCCAGTAGACGCGCTCTCGAACTCTATGCAAAGTCTTCATTATTCCGAAGTGGCCTTCTGTGGGACTGCTATGTAATTCTTTAAGCACATTAAGGATCCAGTATCTTGGAAGTATCAGCTGCCATTGGAACGCCTTTCCATCATGCGATTCGTGCTTCCGGTACAAGACACTGTTTCAAACATGAAGCGAACATTGTTTTGCTGTATGATTATAGACCGAAATGTCCTGCCAGGTAGGTTTCCTGTTTGAAGATTCCATGATGTCAATTATGGGTTTAATGTCATCATCTTCCAACTGGTCTTTTCTGACTTCTTCGTCATTCCATGGGTCTCGATCAGCGGATGTTGAAGTTGTAACATGTCGTGCAACTGGATTAAGCAGTTCGAATTTATGTTCGATCCTGGAACAATATCGGCTGCTTTCTGGGCAGGGACTTCTAGACAAGGCATCGGCGTTTTCATGACCTCTTCCGATGCCATATTCCTGGAGTCTCTGTATCCATTTGACTATTTGGTCTTCAGGATTCCTGAAATTTTAAAGGCAGATCAAAGATGCATGATCTGTGCGTAGCGGCAATTCTCTACTGTACAGATAATGATGGAAATATGCCACGTCTTTAACTACTGCAACTCTTTCTTGATGACACAGTAATTTCTCAAAGGTTTAGACAGACATTTGCCCCAGTATGTCACGACGCGTTCTTGACTGTTTATTTCTTGGGACAAAACAGCACCAATATTCTCGTTGTTCGCATAAGTGTCAAAAATAAATGGTTTGTCTAGTTGGTGATACACCAGGATTGTCGCATATTTTAAAGGCTCCTTCAGTTTCTTAAATGCATCCTCAAATTCTTTTGCCCATAATAACTTTTGCTTGCACTCTGTCAGCTTAGGAAGGGTTTTTGCGATGCAAGAAAATACTCTCACAAATCTCCTACAGTACGTACAAAGCCCCAGGAATCTTAACTGATGATATTTTCGGGGCGTCTCCAATCATTAACTGCTGACACTCCCTGTAGCAGCAAACAAACCTTCGGCAGAGATGATAAAGGTAAGTCACTTCCTGTTTGAATAGTTTGCATAAAGCGGGACTTAACTTTAGACTGGCTTTTTCAGTTTCTGAAGACCTTTGTAAGATTGTTTTAGATGTTCTTCAAAACTCTTCCGACGATGTCATCCAAGTATATCAAACCAGGCTTCGTAGGAAAGACCTCTCAACATGGTCTCCATAAGGCGTTTGAATGTTGCCGGCGCATTATATAATCCAAGCGTCATCACCTTGAAATGCCAAAGTCCTTGACCAATAGACCTTGCTTCCAGAAGGCGTGACTAAGAATGCTGTCAATTCTAGGAAAACGGCAGTTGTCTTTCTTTCGTAACCTCGTTCAATCGGCGACATTCAACGCAAAATCTAGATGAACCGTCTTTTTTTCTGACCAGGATTATGGAAGAAGACTATGGACTTGATGAAGGCTCGATAACGTCGCTTTCTAGCATGTCCTTTAGAAATTATCCTGCCTTGCCTTGTTTAGCAATCGGTAGACGTCTTGGATGTTGCTTGGTCGGTGGATGATACCCGGTATCAATTTTATGTTGTGTCAAACTGATTCGACCTACGTCAGAAGATAAGCGGGAGAAAACATTTTGAAGTTCTTGAATGACATGTTTGGCAGCACTTCTTCCTTCATCACTTAGCTGCGCATTCTGCAATAATGCCGATGTTAGGATCTCCGAAAACACAGAATCTGGAGGGTTACTGTTTCGTTTCACGTAGATCACTGGAGTACATGCTGCAACCTGTTCACCTTTCAGTCAGCGGTTACCCTGGTGAGAATTGTCAGTAAAATGACAATTCTCATTTTACTGACACTCGCTTACCTTTCGAGGGCGGTTACCCTGGTGAGACTCGCTTACCTTTCGAGGGCGGTTACCCTGGTGAGAATTGTCATTTCTCACCAGGGTAACAGCCCTCGAAAGGTAAGCGAGTGTCAAGGCTACTAGTACTCCTTGTATAGTATTACTGTTCTTGGGGTATTCCACTGTACCGTACCAGAAATCTATTTTCGGCTATGGATGCAGGAAGTAAAAATTCTGTTCTTGCTGGTACTGTGATATCGTCTTGAGGTATGATTTGCTGGACAGAGTTAAATCCTTCATCAATTCCGAATAGGGGTCCTCAGAAGCAGAATGCAGTTGATTATTTTTAAAGTACAAGGAAAAATTATATTTCCATAGAAGGTCTAATTCGAGTATGTAAGGATCCGTAATATTTGCTACAAATGCCGTGTGACAGTAAGCGGCATTTCCAACATGATGCTTACGTTTAATTTTCCATCGATGTCGATTTTATTCCCGGACGAAGTCCGGAGGGTAAGACAGGGCGATTCCAGAGGAGTTTACCTTCCAAATGTTGAGCCAGATCTTTTCGGATGATGGTAACATTGGCTCCTTTATCAATAATCATACATTAAGGAACTCCATAATATATTCCATGACAAGTTCCATTACTGCCGCGGCTCATTTCAGAAATCTGAAGCGCTTTAAAATGGGGCTTCTCATTGTCTGGCAACCTCCGTCCCGCAAGATGGCCACTAATTAGTTTCTCTCCTTCTTGCTGGGAGTGAACTTCCGTGCTTCGGAGTGTTCTGGAGTTCCTTCGTTTAACTTCCGCGCCCCGGGGTGTTCTGTAGGTCCTTCGTACGTGGTCTTCAGCACCGCAGTTCCAGCCTTTTAGAGTCGGTTTCTTGTCATTCCTACTCCATATTAAGACACTGACTTGGCGAGTTAAATCGTGTAGACCAGCGGTTTTCAACCTTTTCACTAACGCGTACCATCTAAACAAAAATTGAAAAACCTTTAGTACCACCACTACATTTTAAAATCATTATTGTTTAGTATCTGAATAGAAATATTGGGTTTTCATTCGCAGAGAACCCGTTGGCGCTTCGGTAAAGAACCCGTTGCATTTTTACTCGCCAAGCTCGCGGTCCATCGACAATAAGCCGAGCCGTAAACGTGATTTTTAGTGCATGTAAATTCAAGTTAGCAGACAAAACAATATATTAAGCATATGGTAGTAAAAATTCACAGATAATAAGCATGTAGAAAAAACTAACCGGTAAAACTAACTGGTTAACTATACGAAAATAGATTTGTATTAAATTTCAGTTAACACAGAAAACAATATATTCCTTACACCAGCAGTGGTTTGCTAATTTTGATGACAATGGTGATACATCAAACTGTTCTGTCATCTTAGATAATCAATATTATTATTTATTTCAATTTAATCATCTATTTATGTCACACCTGCCATCCTCTGAAAGGTTACTGTTAGAAAAGCATTAACAATATATTATCTTGTTAAAATTTTACACCATAAAAATTGATTTATTCTCATAATTTTAGATGACAATAACCAATAATAAAAATAAAAGCATTACTTAATTATTTAAAATGCACATGCACATTTTTGCGGGGTAAGGAAACAAATTATTTTAGAGGTTGGAAACCTCATGGTTCTTAGAGCTGTTAATAATTAAGAACACAACGTGAACAGCCGTGTTACAAATTAGCATTCACCCCTCCGCCGTATTTTCTTCCTTTCATCCCGAACCGAGAACTGGCATCGATCAACGAAAATATTTCTATCTATTCGTTGTGAAAAAATTCAGAAAAAATAATAATAAATAAGAGAAGAATAATATAAATCTGCAAATACGAATAACGACACTGATAATTCAACAGAATCAACGCAATTGCAAACTTGGAACAAGCAAGTAGGATAAATCCGCTGGATTACCAGGTTTGAGGTATTATCGCCAAAGTTGGCGATGTTTACATTTACCGGGTTCTCTGCGGAAGTGCTTCCGAAATATTAAATAACAATAATAATAAAATCTGAAATCTTTCAGATTTTACATTACGCCCAAAGGAACGCTTTTTTAACCTTTTGTGTGCTACCTTTACTTATTAAATATCATGTTCTTCGCACTTAAACCATAAAATTCAATTCGACAGCAATACCACAACAGAAATTTAAAATGAGCATTATCTTCAGAATTTCCGATACACAGTCTCGTGCGCTGGAGATAAATTATTTATTTATTTTGTGCAGTTTTGTCATTGCTCGCTTTGAAATCGTTGAGTTTGTTAATCAAAACTTCGTTGTAAATTTAGTTTCAGGTGCGACATTCTTTATTTGAGAAAGCTCTCCGGAATGTTTTCCTGTTAAAGCCCGAACTCCGTCATTGCATACGGCAATGCACTGAAGAAGAAATGTGAATATCGTGAAGAGAATGAATACGGCATTCAAAGGACATTCTCAGACATAAAAATTGTCAATTACTTTGAAAATTTCACTTGCAGTTGTTCTATCATGAAGAGATTCACAAAATAAATACTCTCCAGCAATTCGTTTATCTTCTTCGAAACGTATACAAACTAATAACTGAACAAAGTTCGTTATATCAGTACTTTCACCCAACTGCAATGCGAAATACTCACTGTGATTTATTTTTTGAATGTCTCTTTTATGGAATTTGTCATTTCATGAACTCGTCGACTTACTGTATCATTTGATGACGGAATATTATAAAATTCATTAGCCTCTTTTTCTTGAAAAGTGTTAAAACGATATCTTTAGCTAGTGGTAATGTAAGTGAGCCTGCCCAGTCTTAGCAATTTTTAGGCTTACCAGGTAACTAGCTTCGAAAGCTTTTTCACTTGAAGTAACAAAACCTTTCATTACTTGTCTACTATTTTTTAACTCCGATAATTTCCTTTTAAAATAGCCTTCAGATTTATCCTTTAAACGCTTAGATTCAAGATATCTTTTAAGAGACGACTTTGATTGGATAATAGTTCACTCTAAATAACACATTGAGGTTGCGGGTCCATTTCGTCTCCATTCCAAGTGAATCCAAATGATAACCTTCATTATATTTTCTAGAAACATTTTTCTTTTCAATATTCTTAGTGCTAGTACATTGTCCTGGATTCATTACCTGTGAATCGTCACTTTCCCGCTTAGTCAAACCTAGGCATGTTTCCATTTTGAACACCTAAGTTTGTTTTATTATTTTTTCACAAATATTTAAGTGCACAATATATTAAGAGTTCTTCAAAAACATACGACGATAATTCTCAAATCGCGTACAAAAGTAAGGAATAGAAAGCAACAAGACAAAATAACTGCTGTTAGAGAGAGCAAACCGACGTTAAAAAATTATTCTCATTGAAAATGGAGCAATATGAGCCCGGAAATCGCGACATGTAAAGTGCTGACATGCTAATAAATCGATAAACTCTAAAAGAGAATTAATAAGACCAGAGTCGTAGCTAGGGTTTTCAGCGCCCAGGGACAGCTGAAGACTTCGGCGCCCCCTACTGCTTGCCAAGGATGGAAAACATTTAATTCTAAAATGCCGCAACATCAGTTTGGCACACCTTGGATTCTGCGCCCGGGGGCAGATGCCCCCACTAGCTACGCCCCCGAATAAGACACAATTATCTTTTTTATATGAACCAATTTTTATTTCCTATTAAGTACAGCAACCATTTCTATCACGCTTTTTAAAAACATCATTTATGGCAAATTTTGTAATGTCTACGTCAAAAAGAATATTTGTGAAATGTAGAACATGGGAGAACCATGAAAACTGTCATGCAGACAGATCGTTTGCCTCTTGCTAAAGTCTATAAGCGGCTATTGACCTTGAATAAAGCTCCGCATAAATTTAGGAGTGTTGGAGAAAAACCTCAATCAGGACGTCGGGGTTTTAAATTTTGAACTTAATATTTAAAAGTACTTTGCTTCTTTGCGTTCCACCGGTTGAGAACCCCTGGTCTAGACGATCAGTTACTTGATCAGCTGGCTGTTAAATTTGAGCAACTCTTATTGGGTAGCGGTTTGTACAAACTGCTTGCTGGTCTGCCTCCAACTTCATGGCGTTATTTAAAACGCTTTTATATCATTGACATCAGACATTATTCGCAGGGCTTTCTGTATCTCAGAACAACAAGAATAAACAAAATGTATTTCTGCATTAATTGGCTAACTGTAATTTTAAACATCATAAATACAAATGCAAATTGTTTATAATGTTCTTGGAAGTTAGAAAATAAAAACTTCTGAAGTTTTTGATTCAAAGTGCACAATCATGACAATCTAGAGTGATGAACTATACAAATATAGCTAAACACACTAGGCTTTCACTATTTTCATGAATTTCACACAGATATGGACATGCCTCATTGATTACAGATTGACTGGCTATGCTTGATAAGGTCATCTCAAACTATGCCTATTTTGTGCTGTAACGTTCCCCTTCTTTGAAGAACACTTGGTCACCCACCCTAAAAGAAGGGACAGAGGACCCTCTTCTCGCCTCCTCCAGGAGAGGGGACTAGACTTCCCCCCCTGGTTGCAGGTGGGAGAAAAGAAAGATTGAGACGTGAAAGAGAAAAGAGCGGATGCTGGCTTTGCACGCTGAAATGAAAATGTATTTGAAAGTTTTTCTAAAATGTAATCTGTACATAGTTGTATATATAAATAAATATTTAGCCTAGAACAGGTCTTGTTTATTTGGCGGAGATATGACTATGGTACAGTGCCTTGAAATAATGGTGTTATTTTCTAACAATAGCCCTTATCATCATACTCATTGCTTAAAGTTGTACCCTGAATTAACTTTCTAAGACAAATAAATACTTATATGATTCATTTACTTACGAATTTACTTGATTAGCAGTCTATTTTTTTAAAAATTAGAAAATACTGCTAGTTAACAAAGCTTAAAAAAAAAAAAAAAAAAAAAAAAAAAAAGTGAAATTTTTGCCAGCATTTTCCATATTTCAGTTCATTTATCTTTAAATCTCATACATAAATAGAAATACTTCTATATATATCCAAAAATTTTAATGAGCCACTGACAATCCAACAGTAAATATCAGAGTTTAGAAAAGTAACACTGAAAACAAAAACATTTTAAGTAGTGAATGTAAATTGGAATGCCTGTATTTTGAGACCAGCTACAAAGCAAACCAACACAAAAATATAGTATTTCAAAGAATAAATGGAATGATAGCTTTTCTGTTCTTGGGATACTTGGGGAATTCCTTTTTATAGTTGCGGTGTTTTCCGAGAGCCCATACGGTCATCTGGTACAGCCCCGCCAAAGTAAAGAGACCAGCTGTGAGAAAAAAAATTAAATTCAGTATTGGTAATGTAACAGAAGTAATCACACTGTATTAACCTTCATAGTTAATGCAGAATAAAACTGAAAATTTTAAAGACTATTTAAGAACAACTGCTTTTTGACAACTTCAAGTTAAAGAGCTATGAAGACCTAGAGGTCAAGTACTTTTAAATATATGCCAAAAATATAATACATTTTAAACCTTAAGATTCAAATTTCGTAATCATAAACCTGTTAATTACAAATAATTATATTAGAATTTCTCTTTACTGGCACAACAGAACCTTCTAGCTTCTGGATAAGAGATTTTTCTAGATAAATGAATGTATATTTCTAGAATTTACCTGGCCACCTATATGGTATAGTAATTAGTGGAGTCAAATGAGATACCGAAGGGTCTGAGTTTGAATCCCAGAGAACACATGGATACAAATTGTCTGTCCTCTCATGGGGGTAATGGTGGCTGCCTATTAGGTGCTCCAGAATAAAATGGCTGCCACTTCTGGCCTTAGGAGTGGTCAATTCTAGAAAAACAAGTGCCCGCCGAAAAGAAAAAAAAAAAAAAGAAGCATTTACCTGATCATGTTTTGTGATGCAATGTGTAGAAATTACAATGTACTAAGTCTGTTGCTCATGGTTTTTGATTTACCAGCCACAATTAAACACAAGAGGGAAAACAATTATAAACTAATGGCAAATGTATTAAACTCACATTTCTAACACCATTGTTCACTCATCGCTAATTCAAACCTGTTTGATCTAATTCTTTATGCCAAAGCAAAGACCAAGGAATGTTTATGTCCCACCACATTAAAAATTTCATATCAATGCCAACAGCTTTATGCAAGTCGACAACTATTCACTTAGATAACAGTCTTCATGTGGGTGTCCCAGCATCTTAATGAAGATTGCATTCTTTATGGTCAAACTGGGTTTCATAATGGTGCTAGAGACCAATTTGCAAAAGGAGACAGCACCTTTACCCTAGTTGGCAATTTTTCACTTGGATAAAAATCTTCACATGCAGTCCAGGCATCTCATTGAAGATCACATTCTTCACAGAATGAACTCCTTTCATAAGGATACTGGGCATTTTGTAACAAACTTGTGAAATGTGCTAGCACCTTTACAACCTAATAGGAAATTATTCACTTGAATAAAATTCTTCACGTGGCATCCAGGCATCTTGATGAAGACCACATTCTTTATGGTACAAACTGAATTTCATAAAGGTGCTGGCCACCCCCATGTCTTGGCAAACAATGACCAATGTGTAAAAGGGTGCTAACACATTTTATTATATTTTGGCATAGGTACAGACTGTGCCAGGTTTTTAACACCGAAAGATGTGATAAAAACCTGGCATAGTTCAACTTACGGCATAGTGTTCAATGGTTTTACCCATTTCTTCACCAATGAACTTTCTATAAACTCAAATAAACTGCAAAAATCAGGAAGTTGGGGGTTTTGATATGTAGACTACACAGCCTATGTTAAAATTAGCAAACCTAGACTTTAATTAAACAGATACCTAGCCAAAATTTGCATAAATTAAAATTAATAATAAATTGCCAGTATCTAGCATGGTCATGAAAAATTACAAAATTTATTTATCTACCTGGTAAGCACTGTGTCATTACAGAAAATGATATCCAGGACAGAACTTCATACGTGTAGTTGGGACAGGAAACCAAGTTGAAAAGATATGTAAACGGATTGCCAGTTGCAAGAGGAATTTTTCTCTCTGTACTTCCTGTTAAAAAAATTACTCAGTCAAAAACATTTCTCATGTTACATCATTCTTGATTAGAAAAAGTACTTCAGATATATTTTACCTGCAGGTCGCAGATTGCGCAGAGCAAGGTGAATACTCAAATTTCCCAACTCGGCAAACTGTAAAGAAGACAGAAGGAAATATATATATAAAAATATAAGAGAAATATAATAGTATAAGAATAATTTAATCAAATTAAATTTAAGAGCTATACAATCAAAACATAAAAATATAAGAGTATAAAACGTACGAGTATGAATCAAATGTAAGAATATTCATACAAAACAGGAGTAAAAAATTTACTTTCACTTTAATGCTTTTGAATCGTATGATTACGCAAAAAAAATTAAATGAAAAGTCATGCAATAAGTTCTTTTAAGATAGCAAGAGAAAAAAATTTAGCTGACAGTGGAGAGGTATGTTTGTTTCCTCTTATATCCTAGCTTTTATGAATAGCATGCAGCCGGATGTTATGAGTGTGTGCAGGTACATTCTGGCACATATGTCAATAAATATTAACTCAACAAATGGCACTACATTCAGGTTGCTTTATTCTGCTGTTGCTTTTGATATAAATAGGGTAGCTGCTCCTCCCATTTAAGCAGGATTTTTTCCTCCCTCAAGAAGAAGGACCTGTAGCTGACACCTTCAAAACTAGAAGTGTTTTATTCAAAATCTACGCTAAAATAACGTTGCTGTTCTGCCTAATTTTAAAGGTTTGGTTTATTTTAAATAATCAAATAATTAAAAGTTATATTAATAGCTAATAACATAAGTATTAATGCAGATATCCATAGTTACTGAAGATAAAGATATCGAAGGCACTTGTTGTACAGCATGTAGCTAAATCTGGTACAGTATCAAAAGCACTGTTTATTTTAAACAAGATTGTGGAGTTGGTAAGGAAATTGACCAATTCCAGCTCATGGAATTTTAAAGACTCTGACTTCTTCATAGAAATGTAAACATACACATAGGTTACAGCTTATTTTTTTAATATAAAAGAAGCAATGGATGATACAGAAAAAAAAAAAAAAAATTATTGCATAGCAGATTATTTATATTAATGAGCGTTATTATGAAATGGAAAAACTACCATTAGTAATTTCTAAGAAACAGTATAGTTTCGACAAGCTCTTCTTCGATAAAGGACCATAGATCCGATTTGATAAACTTCAGAGCCGAGATTAGTTTTCCACACAAATTGTATTTTAATTCTGTTTTCTTTATATATATATAAGCGGTTTAAATGTTTGTCGTCGATAGTTTATTGTTGTCACTCAGAAAAACGAGCATGGAAATAAACGTTTCCGCAGTTTTTAATTAATATTTCGCCCGATTGAAGTCGTACGAAGATAAGAATGGTATCGATGGATTCGGAGAATTTTTTGGAATCCGAGGATACGCGTCTCGAATTTCAACTTGGCGCTGTTCTGTAGATATTCGAGAAAAAAGAATTTGGCACGTAGCCAAATCCCTCTAATAGGGAAAACCCAAGAAAGAAAGTGGAAAATGTAGGGGAAAATTAGTTTTTAATTAATATTTCGGCTTCGGCCCCACGAAGACACGAATGGTCAAAATGGTGTGCCATGGACCTGCAGAATCCAACGATGTGCTTCACTAAACCCCGGAGCCAGCCGTTTCGGAGAAGATCATGTTACTTCACCCATATATATATATGCGGCTTAAGTGTCTGTTTGTCGCCGATAGTTTATTGGTTGTTTGCGTAACTGTACTAGCCAATGGAGTAAAGTTGCCATGGCACAGGGATGCCGTTTCAATTGACAATTTCCTGTAAAACTTGCCTTTGCTATAACCATCAATAAGTCTCCCGACCAAACGCTTAAGCATGTTGGCATTTTTTTACTTGAGCTTGCATTTGGACATGGTCAACTTTATGTTGCCAGTTCAAGAGTTTGTGAAAGAACGGAAAATAAAATTAAAAATAATTGATAGTCCTCTGCAAGGCAAGCTTAAAAATGATGGAAAGATCTACACAAGAAATGTTGTGTACAAAGAGATCTTTGACATGTGAATTAACATTTTATTATTTAAATCACCTTTATTTACTGAGCTAGCTGTGGCTTTTAAGAAATGTACCACCAGTGGTTTCCTTCATTGCACTCTACTTTAAGCAATTAAGCAAGAAGGGGGAAATCCCATGGGGCAGTAAGCAAAGGGGCGTCCTTGCCGCCTGCCCTGGGTAATTCAGTTTCAATTAGCAGACACCTTTGCACAAATCATATTTATTGAGCTAGCGGTGGCTCTTAAGAAATGTACCACCAGTGGTTTCTTTCACTGCACTCTACTTTAAGTAATTAAGCAAATAGAAGGGGGAAACCCCATGGGGCAATAAACAAAGGGGCATCCTCGCCGCCTGCCCTGGGTAATTCAGTTTCAAATCATTTTAATTACAATTTATAATATCTAGAACAGCGGTCATTTTGTATGACTGCGAGCTTTCTAGTTGGAAATAACTAAATACACTACAGCATCAAAAATAATTGAAATACAGTTGAACTCCACAATAATGAACTTAATGGAAACAAAAATTTGGTTTGCTATACCGAATCACGTAAAAAAAAAAAAAAAAAAAAAAAAAAAAAGAACTATCTCACAATATAGAGTAAAACTTGATTCAAGAATCACGCAGAAAGAGTGATTAACTTTGTTACATCTCTCAAAAGATGTTAACAGTTAAACACCTTAAAAATTAATTACAATTATTATTACATGCAGTTACTAAATTCTTTTTCATTGCTTCCAATTTCACCAAAAGCTAATAATTTTTACACAAAATATTACTTAACATAAAAGTTAACACTTGGATGCATCCCTCCCCTTACACATCTCTATCTAAAATATGCATTTACAATCTTGAACAAGGATCAGCATTTAACAAGATTGCTATCTGATAGCTCAATCAAAGAACTACAATGTAAACAAAATACTGATTCAAGCTCTTTGTCTCAAGAGATTTTTTGGCTCCAAGTGTGACAAAGTAAGATCTCTTATGACAGTGATCTCAAACTAGTGGCCTGAGGGTGACATGTGGCACTCTGATGCAATCCATGAAGATAGTATTTCAGTTATGTATCTCTTGCACATACAGTGTTGTAAAGATTTGAGTTACTTGAAGTCTTGAGTTCACATTATTTTCATTTCCCTTACAACAAACTTGACTAATATACCAAAAAATCTATAAATACAGCTAATTATTTACAATGTGATATAAATCTTATTCAAAGATTTGAAGATACAGACACTTAACATTTATTCGTACTTGTAAAAAAATAATAAATTCAGTTATAAATTTTTGCACTAAGAATAATTGTTTTGTTCAGGAATCCATTTACATATGAAAAGAGTTTTTTCATAGTTGAAAATTAATAAGAAAAGAATCCTATTGACCAATCAGCACTGACAAACTGTGATGAAGAGTATCAAACTGTAGTAAGAAATAAAAAAATTATAATTATTAACATACAAACATGTAATTTTTTTTATGCATTGAAGAATCATTTCATAAAAAAAGTGAGTGAGACTAGGCTTTTGTTATTTATACTCAAATTTGTCTTTCTTGGTAAATTTTTTCTGAAAACTTTTCAAGTAAGATATTAAATGATTAATTACATATGTTAGAATTATTCGAAAGAAATGACGGTCTAAGGATTTCATACTTCAAAGTCTAAGGTCTAAGGATTCATACATATTCAAAGCGTAACCAACAAAAATATCTTACTGGTACCAAAATTACAGTTTTTAGATAAAAAGATAAAATATAAATTTGAATTCTTTCCCCCCCCTTTTTTTGTGTGTGTTAATGTATGTTTTTGATAAATATTTAGTAAGATTTAAAATATTTCTTATTTTGCAAAAAGAAAACTGTTTATCAACTATTTTCAGATTGTGCGTTTGGACCCACTTGCAATTTGAGTTTGAGACAACTGTCCTAAGTCACTGGTCTAAAACTAGCAGCCTGCATGCAGCTCCCACAGTAACATTATGCAGCCTACGAATATATTTTAATTTGTTGCAAACACAGCGTTGCAATAATTTCAAGATTTTATTTATTTCAGGTCCTAATTTATATTATTTTTCTCACCATTAAAAACAAATACAGTCAAAAGTCGTTAATTCGGACACCCATAATCCGGACCTCAAAGCTACAAACTTTCTGCGCATGCGTCACGTCGACCTTTACGGCTGTGAATAGGTGTGTGCGCATGCGCAAAATACGTTTACTCATGTGTGTTTAATGTATAATGGACGGTATAAGCTAAGCTAAAATTATCTAATTCAGTTAATGTTGCAGATTGCGTTGTTCCTTAATCTTCGAATAGGATACGGCTTATTATTTTTTGCAGACTGTTAGAGCAATTTTATAAAAGTAAGCTTGAACTTTTGATTATGTCAAATAGAATTTACGATATATATTTACTAATATGTAAAAGATCTACCAAAGAGAAAGCATGTTTTGAAGTCCATTAAACAAAAGTTGCATTGCTGCAAAAAATGACCTAACCATTCAAAAATTGTTTATCTATTTCATGCTGCTCTGTGGTGGGGGATGGGGGGGGAACTGCGCGCAATGAATTGGAAGTTGATCTGTCAGCAGTATCCGTATCTTCAGGGCAGATGTTTTCAATGCCGCAGCGCACCATTAAATTGGAAGTTGATCTGTCAGCATTATCCTTATCTTCAGGGCAGATGTTTTCATTTTATTTGGCTTATAATTCCTTACTAAATGTAGTATTTCATCTCGATGTATTCCGTCTTTGATATGATTTAAATCAAATTCCTCATCATTATAAATATCAGGAATACACATAAAATAGTTTTCTGGTTGCAATTTTCTAATTTCGACTATGCGTAATGTATGCTTTACACATGTGTGCGTTGAAAGAAATGATGGATTGAGTTGCCAAGCAGCTTGGTTTCGATTTTAAACATTTAAAGCTTGGCACAATAAACAAAATTTTCAATAACTATGGATTTTCAGGGGATCAGACACAAGTCCTTCTTCTTAAGGAGGACTGCAGAATAAAAAGAAATTCTTTAAAAACACATATACAGTCAAAAGTCGTTAATTCGGACACCCATAATCCGGACCTCAAAGCTAAAAACTTTCTGCGCATGTGCCGCGTTGACGCATGCGCATAAGCGTTTTTAAGCGTGCGCGTAAGACCTTTACGACTGCGCATTTGCGTGTGCACAAGCGCAGAATACGTTTTTACTGCGCGTTTAATGTATAATGGACGGTATAAGCTAAAATTATCTAATTGTCTATTTCAGTTAATGTTGATGATTGCATTGTTCCTTAATCTTCGAATTGGATCCGGCTTATTATTTTTTGCAGACTGTAAGAGCAATTTTATAAAAGTAAGCTTGAACTTTTGATTATGTCAAATAGAATTTCCGATTCTGGAGCTGCCAAAGGATCTACAAAGCGAAAGTATATTTCGATGTCCATAAAACAAAAAGTGAAATTGCTGTAAAAAATGGATAAAGGCATATCCTTTGTTTCTCTAACCATTCTGAAATCTGTTTATCAATTTCACGCTGCTCTGCGGGGGACGTTGTGGCGCGCAATGGATTGGAAGTTGATCTGTCAGCACTATCCTTATCTTTAGGGCAGATGTTTTTATTTTATTAAGCTTATAATTCCTTACTAAATGTAGTATTTCATCTCGATGTACTCTGTCTTTGATAGAATTTAAATCAAATTCCTCGTCATTATAATTCACCTCCAATAGTGAAGAAAGTGACACAGAGGTTATTGAAAACGAAAAAATTTCGATTGGCAAATTAGTTGGTATTCTCGACACAGCAATTATAGGACTTGAACAGCGGAACTTTGTAACTGAAGAAGAAATTATGTCTGTTTATAGAATTAAGAGAAAGTATTATCACATAAAACGAAGCAAACAACTTACATTGAAAGAAATGTTTAATAAAGTAAACAAATAAATATTAAGCCTTTTTTTCTTTTTTAATTTTGATATCCTTTACATCATAATTGCTCTTTATTTCATAAATTACGTTTTCATATTTTTAATTTTATAATTTCTGCATGCCATCTTACCAGATTTAAACAATTAGCAATTTTATGAAAGTAAGCCTGAACTTTCGATTATGTCAAAAAGAATTTCCGATTCTGAAGCTGCCAAAGGATCTACAAAGTGAAAGCATGTTTCGATGTCCATCAAACAAAAAGTGGAATTGCTGCAAAAAATGGATAAAGGCATATCCTTTGTTTCTCTAACCATTCCGAAATCTGTTTATCAATTTCACGTTGCTCTGCGGGGGGAGGTGGGGGAAACGTTGTGGCGTGCAATGAACTGGAAGTTGATCTGTCAGCACTATGCTTATCTTTAGGGTAGATGTTTTTAATTTATTTGGCTTATAATTCCTTACTAAATGTAGTATTTTATCTCGATGTACTCCATCTTAATATATTTAAATCAAATTTTATTGATATGATTTAAATCAAATTACTCGTCATTATAAATATTACGAATACACGTCAAATAGTTTTCTGGTTGCAATTTTCTAATTTTGACTATGCGCAATATATGCTTTATGCATGCGCGTGTTGAAAGAAATGTTTAACTTCTTCACAGCCCTACAATGAAACAATCAGAAACGGCCGAGATTGCAATCTTGTTTTCTTCCCTCCTCCTCCTTCCTTTTCTTCCCTCCTTATCCGAGATCGTAATCTTGTTTTCTTTCCCAAATGCATTGTATAAGTTACTCTTAGGACAGCTTGTCCTAAGAGGTTTCCTATCTTTTGTTTGATCGTGACATTTCGTTGTTGATTCTTTTGTGGAACAATGTGGTTTTAAGCTTTAAGCAGCAATAAAAGAGCAGTTTAAAAATTTAAGGATTATATTTATTTTTAAACAATTTATTCTTCCTATAAAAATAACGGAAATAAACAAAATCTCAGTCGTGATCATAACAAAGTCGGAAAGGCTTCTTGGTCTGACCTTCAGAATAGTTTTATAAAGAACGGGGTCAAAGGCTAATGCTCTCTCTCATGGCTCTTCATACCTATTTTTTGCGTCAATGGACAGGGAGGGGAGGAAATTGCTGTGAAACGGGAAAACTATTTCGGGCAGTCCGGTATTTTGAGGATACAGGTTAGCGAAAGGTCTGGATTTCAAAGAGTTAACAAACTAAACAATTAAATATTAAGCTTTTTTTTTTTTTGGTAAATTTTGATACCTTTAGACCATAATTGCTCTTTATTTCATAAATTATGGTTTCATATTTTTAATTTTATAATTTCTGCATGCCATCTTACCAGATTTAAATTGATGATCTATAATCCGGAATCGCCGAAGTTCCGACGAGTCCGGATTAAAGACTTTTGACTGTATAAGGATAGTTTATAGATGACAAATATACACAATGTGTGGCATATGATGGCCAATAGATAATTACTTGCCACATGCCAAAAAGCATGGCTAGTGCATAACAGAAAAGAATTCTGTACATGTACTTGAAACTATAATTAATTAACATTTAAATAACTGTTCATCTACATCTAGGAACCAAACCATTTGTTGATCCAGAGGCTAAATGATTCTGCTATCTTTGGCCCTGCAAAGAAGAGAAAGGCATCCAAAAAGGAACATGGTTTCAGAACTTATGCATTCCATTTTCCACCAACCTATGATTTAATTATTTATAGAGAGAGGAACTGACTTTTATTGATTTTTGTGAATGACAGCTTCAGTTAAATCACAACATGACAATGGGCTGGAACAATTATCTCCAACAGGTTTATTGCAACTCCTTGAAGAGTTTTGGTATGAACAAAACTGTTGAAAACTTGTTAACAAAATGGAAACATAACACAAGTCATGTATTGTACACACCCTCCATAGTAGGTTTTCTGAGGTTTCTGTAGAGAAACGGGAGAATGCTTTAGTTGCTATTCCAGATGGCTCTGTTAAGACTTTAATGGATGCAATACAGAATAACATATCAGATGGACTGCAGGATTCTTCAGAGTGAAGCAGTCTTTTAATTTTATTGATCCAGTTACGAGCTGTCATACCCAATCTATCTTATGTTTTCAGAGCAGTGCTAAATGGCAGAATAAATGCTAAAGAGGTATTGTCTGACAACATTTTGACATTACTCGACAGTTACTTAGTAGAATTCATGTGGTGCCGTCTACATGTGAAGGCTGAAATGTTTTCTGTCATATTAGTGGATATTTGTAAATTTATGTTTTTTGCTTAGTGCCCCCATTTATATCAGCTTACGCTATTTCCTAATTAAGAATGAAAAATTCTATATAAAAATAAATGCTATTTGTAATAACAAATTGCTACCTAAAAACTATTCTTCTATGCTGTCATTATTTATTCTCAAGTTTTTATTCCACTTAAGAAATTTTCTTCAAAAACTTAGAAATTTTTTATTATTTGTTGATTTTTAGTTTAAATTAAAGTAAGTTGTATAATGATTAGTGAAACACACCAGATTTATTTGAAATAAATGTCACATTGATATATTTAGTGTCAATATGTTTGAATTATAGAAAGTATCTTGTGAATACCAAACGTTAGATTTCAGACAGAAAATAAAAGTAAATAACATTTTTTTCCCATTGTGCTGTTACTATAATTTATGTACGTTTTGATAAATATTTAATACAAAAAACTTAAAATTTATTTATTTGATAAAAATTTTTAATTCTGCTAAAAGATTTCTTGGAATGTCAGCTGTCTTCAGATTGTGCATTTGGCCCACATGCAATTTGAGTTTGAGACCACTGTCCTAAGGTATGTTTATTGTGTGTTCTGGTTTTCAGTTGAGCACTCTACCTGCTTACGGTTCAGAATACAGAGAAAGGTAGAGGTGAGGACAAAAGAAGTGTTTTTTTTTTTTTATTTTTATAGTATTAAACAGAAAGAATTTGAGGGTAAGTAATTTTTTAGTTGAACACTGCAGAAATACTGGAAAAAAGAAAAATTTTAAAAAATGTCACAGTACCCAGAAAGTTTTTTTTTATATCCAATTTTTATACATCTGAAAATTTGTTATAGCCATATAAAATAAAATTAAGTCTACAGGAAAGTAGACGGGAAAAAAATTTATTCATTATTATCCAGAGGGTCATAAGCTGAGTTTACTATAATGCAATTTGAATTCAGTAGTCTTTTACAAAAGTAGCATGAAAAATTTGAATAATAGTTCCAGAACATTTTGTAATCCTAACCAAAATAAACTGATGTGTGTATTTCATTCTATGTACATCACTCAACCAGCTTTACTTTTATTTTCTTCAGTAAAATTAGTTTTTATTTAGATTAAATTTCATTATTATTTAGTACATTATACTGCATAAAAATAAAGAATTCCCAAGTGCTAGCAAACATTCGTTGAACAGTAAGATGGTATTTCCTCAAAACCTTAAGGCTGATCTATGACAACATCTGATTGTGGTATCCTTGAACAGTGCATTCACTATTCATTATTGAGTATACGTGAGGAATGTTCTTATATCAGCATTTAAATTTTGTGGTATATTAACGTACACTCTTTCTTACAGTAAATGTTTTCTTCCAACTAAAAAATCATCCATGAAATTTGTGTAAAAAGCACTGTAACTACAGGGAGTTGATTTGGAAAAGATAAACACAACATATTAAAAAAGACCAAAGGAATTTAGAAGCAATGAATACCAGAGTATAGAAAATGAACTCCTATTCTTTTAAACGTTATTTAAATTTATATATTTAAAAATCTGATAAATTTTAGCAAGCGATTAAGTTATGAAAGGGGATACTTACGACAAAACCAGCAAGACCAAGATACATTTGAACATTACTATAACCTAGAAAAGTACACAAAATTAGTATGGAAGAGGTATTAAAACTTCTAATAAATGAAATAAAATAAACCTTTTTTAATTGCATCCAAACACAGTTCTCATAAGCAACATTTTAACTATATTTTTTAAAAATTTCATATACATCTTTCTATATCAAAGGTTTCCATATAAACACGCGCAATTTGTACGAAAGGAAACAAACATTTGCATAAATATGCATAGTTAATAAAATAATTACTTACTAGGAGGTGTGTACAGAGGATGATTAACATAGTAGCCAATGTACAAGCCAAATAACCAATAGTAGGAGCAATTCTAAATATGGGGGAAAATATAAATATTATATCTTTACCACATGAAAAATATATTAAACTTTAAAATTCAGGTAATCTAACCTATAGCTTTCAATCCTTTTTTTAAAAAATATTTCATGCTTTTTTTGTTCAATTTTCATTCTAAATCGTTACTGGCAGGAACAGCGAAGCTGGTCTGACCAGCAGTCAACTAACATAACATAAAGATGTCAGGCACATTTTGTAAGCTAATCATGAGACTAGCTACTCTTTCTTATATACATTCTATGACCCCCCCCTCCCCCCAAAAAAAATTAAGCGCCAAGAAAGTGTTATCTGAATGGGACAAAAATATGTACACTGCTCAAAAAAAAAAAAAAAAAAAAAAAAAAAAAAGGACAGTGCTATATCTCCCGTTCTACTGGGGCGATTCACGAAATTCAAATTGCGTTCTTCATGTCTCGAAAGCACGACTTAGGATATATATTAGATTTATATATAGCACTATTCTAACATAGGTATTTTGACACAAAATCGGACTTTTTCTGAAATAACATATCATTTTTTTACATATTTCGATTCTACGTCTCAAATTATGCCAGAATACCAAGTTTTGTAAAAATCGTACGAGTAGTTTTTGAAATATTAGCTCTCAAAATTTTAGCTCCTCAATGTTAATTGAATTTGGCAAATATTTATTAATATCTCTTTTTTTATTAAACTTTTTTGATTTTTTCTCTCACATTTCGAAATTTAGGTTCATTCCAAATAAAATTTACCCATTTTTTGTGTTTTATTTTTTAAATTTCTATTTTTAAATAATTTTTATAAATTTTTCGAAAAAAATTTTGAATTATAACCTATAAAATTTTTACCATCACCTTAAAGTAGGTGTATTTTTAAGCATATCTGCAAAAAATTAGACTTTTTTATTCAAAATTTTCTAAGATATACACGAATTTACATATTTTCGAGTTTTGAAATTTGGCATCTTTTTTTTGAGCGATAATAACGCCAAATGTGGTCTATGGATTTTTGTTACAGTGAACTGCCACAGCTATTTTTAACCTTAAATTTCAAGTAATATTTTACAGAGAATTAATTATATGACATTTTTTCCCTCAATGAAGCGTAATAAATATTTATTAATACTATATGAAAAGCTATTTTTTTTTTAAATTATAGATGATATTATTCAAATTTTTAACTATTTTTTTAAAATTTCTCTCTATCTTTCTTTTTTTTTAAAAAATAAGAGTAAATTTTTACCTTCGGCGTTTTATCGTCTGCTACTTTACTTCGTTTAAATCGAATTGTCTAAAACTGAGAATTTTTGTTTTATATTTATTTAAATTTTATGACATTAACTGCATAATTTATTTCTAAACAAACTGTTGCTTTTGAAGTGGTTGAAAGAGTGGTTGATACTATCATCCACATTTTTAAAGCACAGTATATTTTTATAGAAACATAAGATTTAGAATAATCATTTTTATAAAAGTCAAATTATGATATAAACATACAGCCCTCTAGAGACTGAATTAATGGAAGTTCAATGGTTATGTAGAAATGATCTGCAGCTACTTAATGGCTGGATAAGTCAGAAGATTCTGTGGACAAGTAAGAATAATTCTATACACGCCACCCAACATTCAGGATTCAATTAAAAACGAGGATACGATGTTTATTAAATGAATTTAAGAAATTTTAAAACATAAAAAACCAACTCATTTTTATCCTAAAATGTATTTTTGTGCATAGCGTATTTTCATTATATCCTTAAAATTCTAATTTAGAATGTAATTGTCAAGAACTGATTCCTAATCATCAGTAATATAATAAGTAATTATTACGGTTATTAATAAATCCTTCTTATAAAGTAATTGCAAATATTTCAAAAAACTTTCTGTCTGAATGCAAATATTTTTCTGTGCAAATATTTTTAATTTTATATTAATCAAGATTGCACACGATATTATTTATTTGCACTTCAATTCTTACCGTCAGTTCCAGTAGAAGTTACAAATCAATTATATTTAATTAAGGATTGGATTATTTAATTATGGCAAAGCACACGAGGGCTATCTGCCTAAAGGGAGGGATGCCTTCGTGGAGGACTTTCTAAGGTAAACTGGCTCGTATACACGTTATACATGGGGAAAACCACGAAAACGCCGATGCGGCCAGCCCGTTCGCGAGATTCAAACCTCGGACCGAACTACCAATGATCAGCGTATTTACCGCTCGGCCGCTGGTGGGCTATTTAATTAGAGAATGACCATCTAAGTTTAGAAACAGCGTACCGTAACAGCAATTCAATTATTGGTGCCGTAACTTTCATGTTACTCCCGATTGGCAAGCTACATGATTTTAATGAGTATTCGGGTTTTGCTAGTAACTTCCCTTGGAAATCGCGCTTAAACTAGGTTAGTTGTTTATTTGAACATAGAAAGAACATGGGAGCTATTTGATTAAGATGCTTTCATAGAGAACCTAGAAAACTACGAAAACCAACTATGCAGCCTGGGTTAGACTTCGCAACAAACAATTAGTATTTAACAATCTTCAAATGCTAGGCAACTCGTGAGGCTCCAATTTAATATTTTATTTGTAAATATTTAAAATATTGTTGTATTCTTAGACAAAAAAGCAGAATTTAAGTTTTGTTAACTTGTTAGTAAACTATCAAGCCGTAGTGCAAATGAATATTCAATTTTTTTTGCAATAATTGTATTCACTTATGAGCTAAAGAAGGAACGTTCTCGGAAGTTTAAAGAAGTGTTTAAATCCAGTGATATTACGTTTGTCTTACAAGCTTAGGATCAAAACGATTCTGCAATTGTCCGAGTAGTTGACTTGTAAAGGGCTGTGAATTAAGCAGATGACCTTTAATCTTACGTTTTCAGTCAGAAACAGTCAGAAAACGTATTCCAAATGTCTTGTATTGCATGACAATGCATCTTTTCATTATTCAATAACCAATCGGAGAACCGCTTGTGCTCCGAAAATAAGTATGTGTACTCAATTGTCCTGCATGTTCTTTAAATTTGTCTTCTTATGATTTTTTCCTCCCCAAAACTAAAGGCCTCTCAAAGGAACGCTTTTTAACATTGAAGAGACAAAAAGAGTATGAGATCTACTTTTAGAGGCATGTGAAAAACAGATCTCTACAAGCCTTCTCTTCCATTACATGTTGTGCATTCAAACAAGTAGTTGCATCAGCGTAAATTCGATAATCTATTTTTTGTTACACTCTTATTACTTTATTAACATACAGTGAATATATACTAAACCTTTTACTTCAGCTTCAGTAATTCGGAATTTTTGACAAAATTGTTGTCGGAAATAGGACTTAGAAGATAAGTCAAATTGAATATTTCGATAATTCAATAAATTCATGGTCGAAGTTTCAATATTTTATTTTCGGAGGGAGGGGAAATTTTTTCAGTTTTGGTCTAATATCCTAAGTATATTTGCTTCGATTCTTTATTTTTTCCATAAAAGTGAAAATCTTATGCATGGTATACATATAACGCATAGCTTCAAATTAAAATTTAATAATATACAGGGTGGCTATAATTAAAATTTCACTTTGAAACGGTCATAAAAGGAAAACTACTGGATCAAATGTTATCAAACTTTGTAACCGTGTAAAGGATGTCATGGGAATTTATTTTCTGCGAAAAAACGGAAGTTGGAAACCTTACCACCAGGGGAAAATGGTGCTGTATGCAATATTGTTAAACGAAATATGGGTCGGAATCTAACTTAACCTTTTGTTACACGGGTTTAATATGTTGTATACCCTTAATAAACTTTGAAGTAGGCAAATTACCATTTAAAGGCGTTAAATTCGATAAAAGTTGAGTGCGCCATCTGTGTAAGTGAGAAATTCGTCCGTGAAAACCACGAATTAGCGATTAGAAAATGTGAGATCGCAAATCACTCGTACAAGTGTGTACAATCTGGAAATCGTTTTCTTACAGATCGCTAATTAGTAATTTTTGAAGTCTGAATTCGGCACTAAAACATGAAGATACTGATTCAAAACGCTTTTATTCGATTTGGGGCAAAGAAATCTCTCATGTTATCTATCTAGTTCCATTGCATTCTCCTACTGCATTCGATTGCATAGCAGTCATTCCACACCGTTTAGTGTTGAATGACAACTAGTATTATAACTGAACCATTTTTCTCTGAAGAGCAGTGGATAGCTGGACCACTGCGATTGCAGCTCACTTAGAGTCAATGGTAAAATGTTTCGTGATACATGAACTGCAGTAACGTGGCATTTTAGATACTCTGATTTTTATGCAGGGCTGGGCCCCACCTCACGTGTGTCGCACAGTTACTTAGGCAACATTTCACGAATGCAAGTCTTATAAGCCAACACTTCCCCTCTTCCCACCAGACCTCAACCTCTGTGACTCTTGGCTATGGGGTTATCTCAAAAGCACTGTTTATGGTGATAATCTAAATAATTTGGCAGAAATGAAAAATGTGATACACTGACATGTCCGTAACATTCCTCCTGATATACTAAGAGCTGCTGTTGAGAATGCAGTAACAGGATTTAACTTACTTTCGGAAAATGCTGGACGCTACATTGAACCTGCTTTGTAACACGTTTCGGAAAATATTAAACGCATTTTAAACAGATGTTTTCGTTCTTATTTCATTTAACAATATTGTATACAGCGCCATTTTCCCCCTGGTGGTGAGTTTTTGAACCTGGTGGCGAGTTTTTTTTTTTTTTTTTTTTTTCCGCGGAAAATAAATTCCCATAACCTCCTTTACACGATTCCCAAGTTTGATAACATTTGGTCCGGTAGTTTTCCTTTTATGACCATTTCAAATTGGAACTTTAATTATAACCACCATGTAAATTAAACTTTAAAAGTTTGACAGTTTGGTTCAAGTCCCAGCTTTAAAAATATATATATAAATAAATCTTTTATATTAATCTTCTTAGAAAAAATGTTTTAAGAAGCTAATTTTTCCCTCGCGTTATAGATTGTATAAAAAAACATGATCTTTAATGTGATTTAGATTGTTTCAGCCGATATAAGAATCGGGTCACTCGGTGGTGAAGAATAAACACTGCTGGACTGTTTTATTTCTTTGTCATTTAGCAAAAAATCTTTTAATTAAAATATTTATCCTTTGTACTTTGCTCTATACTTTGTTTATAGTTAAAATGTCTAGAAAATGAAAAGCTGTCTTCAGCTGAAACACAGTTGATGCAATTGATATTTTAAAAAATTGACAAGAATGCAAAATTTATGAAAATCTAGCAATCGAAAAATCTTAATTTTCTTGTGTGAGCACTTAAAATAACTGTAGAAGGAAAGAAGAAAATTAGGGAGAAAAGCAAGCAAAAATTTGCAGGGAAAATGTTTTTGAAAAAAAAAATCAGGAGTTTATCCAGTATTGTATGTGAATGTCACCTAAAGGCGTTTTTTTCCCCTCCTGATGAAACAGCGGCCAGGGTAAAGTCGCTGAACTCTGGTAGTTCGGTCTGAGGTTCAAATCCCGCGAACGGGCTGGCTGCATGGGCCTTTTCGTGGTTTTCCCCATGTGTAACGTGTATGCGAGCCAGTTTTCCTTAGAAAGTCCTCCACGAAGGCATCCCTTCCCTTAGGCAGATAGCCCTAGTGTGCTTTGTCATAATTAAATAAACCAAAACCTCTTGTTGAAACCAGTCTTTTCTTTCATCTCATACCTTCAAAATGTTTAGCCTCTAAAGACTGAGAAAGGCTCTGACCAAATATTGATGAAATGGATTGAATTGGATTATTAAGTTACGTCAAAGCAGGGTTATCTGCCTAAAAGGAAGGATGCCTTTGTGAAGAACTTTCAAAGGAAAACTAGCTGGCATACACGGTACACATGAGAAAATCCACGAAAACACCCATGCAACCAGCCCGTTTACCGGGATTCGAACCCCGGAGTGAACTACCAGTGTTCAGCGACTTTACCGCTCGGCCGTTTGTGGGCCTTTATGAAATGGAAGGCCATAACTTTATTTAAAATGATTGTCAGAAATATCAAGATATTTCGAAAAGTTGGATGCTTTTTAATATACTTGCGGAATGCCTAAAGAAAAAGAGCAAGAATAAAGTAGAATGCCTGAAGAAAAAGAGAAGAAAAAATAAATTTTGGGGTAAAATTTAGTATTTGTATTTTTTTTTTAATTTTAAAACTTTTTAATCTTATGATATTTGATTCTTACGATTTCAAAAATAAAATATTTGACTAAAATATGAATAAAATTTAAGAAACCAAATGTAGGATAAAATTGTGTAAAGCAATGCGCACAATGATAAAACTGTTTAAAGCAGTGTATGCAAGTCATCCTAAGTTAAAATATCGGTTATACATCTCTCTTATTTATATATATCTTTTCTGAACGGAACATTGAAAGGCGTGTTAACTATGCTTTACTGTATTTGCTTTTTTAATATATGCAGTTTTCAAACGCATCGTAATCATCGTATTCCTCCGAAAGAAATGCAATTCAAATAAATAAAATCAAATTCTGGAAAATTTATTTAAAATGCTCAGTTTGAAGGAATAAATAGAAAATTTTAAAATGATTATCTGAAGAGACAATGCAACACAAACAATTAAAATAAATGTATAAGAATTTAAAAATTACCTAAAATAATAACTATGACAAAAAATATATATAAAGAAAACTATTTGAAAAAAAAATAAACGCGGCACCTTTATTTACGCAGTTCGAATAGGTAAATAGAAATTTTTAAAAGAGTTATTCGAAAAAAACCATGCAACTTAAACAATTAAAATGAAATTCGAAAAAGAAAAAATTACTTAAAATAATAAGTTATAATTAAAAATACAATATAAAGAATATTATTTGGAAAAAAGGAACGATGGTGACTTTTTTTCCTCTCACGAGAAAGGAAACTAGGTTGCCATATATTAAGAAGTTCGCCAAAAGAACTATTCTTGGCGCAAACTGACAAAATAGTGCCAACATAAATTTGTGAATTTCTCCATAAATTTTGCTCCAAATTTTACAAAATGTCATATTTAGGCGTAATTTGAGTCGTAGAATCGAAATATGTAAAAAAATTGGTATGTTATTTCAGAAAAAGTCCAATTTTGTGTCAAAATACCTATGTTAGAATAGTGCTATATATAAATCTAATATATATCCTAAGTCGCGCTTTTGAGACATGAAGAACGCAGTTTGAATTTTGTCAATCAGTCCAGTAGATCGGGAGATATAGGACTGTCCCATTTTTTTTTTTTGAGCAGTGTACATGTACAGAAAAACAAATGATTACAATTTCATAAAAATTGGATGATTTATTTGAGATCTTCACAAATTGAGCAAATCAATAACGTGTTGGTCCACCTCTGTCTCTTATGCAAGCAGTTACTTGGCACTGATCGATGGAGTTGGCGGATGTCGTCCTGCGGAAGACTGTGCCAAATTCTGCCCAACTGCCATGTTAGATTGACAAAATCCTAAGGTGGTTGGAGGGCCCCCTATAATACTCCAAACATTCTCAATGGGGAGGAGGAGAGATCCAATGACCTTGCTGATCTAGTCAAGGTAGTGTTGGGAAAGCACAAAGAGAAGCAGTAGAAATTATCGCTGTATGCTTACTGAAATGTAAGCCCATGATGGCATAATATGAAGGGCAACACAATGGGGTGAAGAATATCGTTGACATACCGTTGCGCTGTAAGGAGGGCTGTGGACGTCAACCAAAGGGATCCTGCTATTACATTAAATGGCA
Source organism: Stegodyphus dumicola (assembly GCF_044657685.1). Lineage (NCBI taxonomy): Eukaryota > Metazoa > Arthropoda > Arachnida > Araneae > Eresidae > Stegodyphus > Stegodyphus dumicola. Next base: position 264,435,612 of record NC_140769.1, on the reverse strand, counting down.
CTCCAGACCAACACTACTGGTTTTTGAGCCATATGGCAGGCAACAAGTTGGTACCCCACCACTCTTCCAGGTGTCTCCAGACTTCCCTGCTCACTGGAGCTTAATTCGAAGCAGGATTCATAACTGAAGACAGTTCTACTCCAGTCAGTGACATTCCAGGTTGAGTGTGCCTGACATCAATGCAAATGGGCCTGTCAATGTACAGAGGAGGTCAATGATAGTCGGCGCAAGGGGAGCTGTAACCTCAGCCCTCTTTCTCTGAGTGATACCACTATTAGACTATGTTGGCAAGAATGGGTGAAGCATAACCAAATACAGTGTTAAGAGGAAAGCGGTCGGCACAGAGAGACGACAGAACATGAGGACCAATCAATCTTTGATACTACCTGCAACTGGTGCTTCAGACAGCACAAGGACCATTAACAGGCACTCCTATTTAAATGTCGAACAACTCACCGATTAGACCAACTGGTTTGTTTGAGCCCAAAAACATGTCCTCTCTCAAATGCTGACATCCATGCATACTGTTTGCACGCCCATGTACAAGGCATAGTTACTCTGTACCTAAGTACACCGAATGAAATTCACAATAAATATATGACCTGGAATTGAAATTTATCCTCTTTAATAACCTGTCAGTTGTGCATTTAATATGCCCTGCAGAACCACATGCTCATTCATTGACTGCCAAACTTTAAAATTTTGCATTTTCTGTCGAAACCTGTATGCATATAAATTTGTGTCCAATTTGCATTACTCTTTCTTGGTGTATCTTTTTTTACTTCCTTGTACGAAGTAAAAAGGAAGTATTGTAATCGCGAAAAGTTTCAGGCAGCATATTTCAATGAAAATATCCATTTTGACCGCTATCGAATGCAATTTAACGATGTTTTTGCGTGATATCTGTACGTAAGGACAGAATAAAAGACTCGTTTCCTCCAAAAAAATTATAAAACTGCTTTCTGAAGAGAATTTTTCGTGGCGTCTGTACGAACGTATGTATGTACGTATCTCGCATAACTAAAAAACGAGTAGCCTCAGAACGTTGAAATTTTGTATATAGGACTGCTATAACATGTAGATATGCACCTCGTATTTTGGTTGCAATCGGCCACACCAAACGTATATAAATATATTTATATGTATATCCACTCTGTTACCCGGCTCAGTGATCTCAGTTTCTTTACTCTTATATGTTTGTAAATTGTACATTTTTTGACTACCGGCAGCCTCTTATCTTAGATTGCTGGCTTTAAATTATGCAATAGCTGACAATACTTCTCCGAATTGAGATTTTTGCTCGGTTTTAAAAAGCTGATAATGTATTGGTCTTCGAATGCCCCACCATATACACAGCATTCTCTTATTCAAAGTCAAATTTAGTTTAGAGATGGAAGGGCTAGATTTTTCGGTTTCACAATATGTCCTTTTCCTTATGATGCTTTCTTCTTTTCATCCTCAGTTATCATCCAGTTCAAGAAAGGCTCTATTTTGTTTTGAGCAAGCAGAGATATGCATATTATGACTCAGTCATCCAAATTCTTCTGACTTAATTCATGTGGCACCCATCTTGAATATTTCCACACCAATCCTATCTTTCGAATATGGTCCGAAATGGTTTGCTGAGCTGAAATAAGCATTTCTGCAATCTCCGATGTTGGCAGAAAATAATCTTGCTACAACACTGTCGTCGATCAAAGATGGTTGCGCAGAACATGGCTTATCAGAAAGGTTGAAATCAACTGTTTCAAATTTTTCAAACCATCTCCTGCATACCCTATCAGAAACTGTACCTTCACTTAACAGTCTCAATAAATTTCTACATGCTTTTGTAACATTTCTTCCTTGTTAAAATTCGTATAAAATACAGGGGCTTAAATGAACTTTATCAGTACCCATGGATACACTATCACTTCAAACTTAAGACTCACATGAATCAATTTTGTTTTAGTTAATTTGTTACGTCAGTATGTATACATTAAGGAATAAAAATAGAGAGCCAAATGTGTGACAAATAGACATATGCTTATGTGTCGAAAATTGTTGTCAGAGAAATAGGCAGAACTTTCCGGTAGATCGAATATATATAAAAGAAATCAGTAAATCAGAATTATAACTTAAATTAGCAACAGCCCCATTACTCCCCATTTTAATTTGATCTCCCTTTTCTATTCTAAAAATAGCAACTCCTTTAAGAACTTTCAGGACTGCATCTATGTATTTCATGTTAGCCGAAGTAATCCTCCTATATTGCGATAGCTCATACCCAATCGCAGACCCAGAATTTTAATAAAAAAATCAAATTTAAATTCACTGCAAGTAATTCACAGTTATTTTTTCCTGCTTCAGCTTGCTACTAGCTATGTAAAGTTTGTGTTTCCTTTCTCCTTTATCTAAGAAGATGTCATGTGTACAAAACTGTGGTGTGCATCTCGGACCCATAAATGATGCTGCGTGAGTCTGTTTATGTGTATAGACGTTTGCTCTTTTACGAAAATAAAATTATGTGTTTAAATCAACGGCAATGTCTGGAAACTTTTTCTTCTCCATGCTTTCATCATAAGTATCCACACAGCTATTTTTTCAAATCCTTAAGTCACCTACACAAAATTCTGAGATATGGTTACAGCCAAAAACATCGTAAAGAAAATAACACAAGGCAAAAACATCGTTGGAGAAAAGAAAGCAAAGAGAAAACATCGCAGTTCTAAAACATCATGGTAAAAAATAAAGAGATTAAAAAACTTCACAGTTCAAAAACGTTGTCGTTAAAAATATCGGGGTAAAAAAAAAAGTACCTACAAATCATCGCATGACGATAACATCGCACATATGCATTTTTCAGGTTTTAAAAATTGTAAATGCATTTTCATATAATGATTTTAGAACATGAGAGGGAAAGAAGGTGAAAATGTTAATAACACTTTAAACGGAAAGAAAATATTTTGTAATTTTCACTTAAACAACAATAGATTAACAAATGTGAAAGAAAATAATTCGATAATTAACTAAGCAATTTTTATAGAAGTAACATCCTGCAAATATTTGTCTTCCTTTTTCTAAACATTTTTAGACTGTATTTTTCATGAAAAATTATCAGTAAAACTTTATAAAAAAAAGATTAATCCATTAATAACCCTTGTCAAATAACTATGTAAATTTAAAATTTAATATGTTATAATTTAAAGCGTTATAGAGTTACATTTATTTTCTACTCATTTTCAATTTTTATATGCTTAAGTTTCCTTCTTTGTTTTTCAGCAAAAATTTATCAGCTCATTCAAAAGTATGAAATACAGAAGTAAAAATTCCTTCCTTCTTGCACTCCTAGATTATTATTTGAAAATGCACTTACAACTTTTAAAACCTGTAAAATGCATATGTGTGATGTTATCATCATGCGATAATTTGTAGGTATTTTATTTTTCACCACGATATTTTCGACGATGTTTTTAAACTGCGAAGTTTTTTAACTCCTTTATTTTTAACTGTAATAATTTTGGAAATGGGATGTTTCCTCTTTGCTTTCTATTCTCTCATGATGTTTTGTACTACGACATTTTCGTCCGCAATGTTTTTGGCAGACACCATGACATATATGTCATCAACAACTCTGTAGAACATCTAGGCATTTTAGGGAATGCTGATAACTGGCAGATAATGTATGAAACCATTAACATTTCCTACATATTCTATAGAATGTCAAATGACAAACCGGTAAAGCAGGAAACGCATCTCATTCATTTCAAGTATCAATACATTTAATACATTCATACATACTCCATACATTTTCTTTAATATGAAAGGCATGAATTTTGCTTTGTACAATTTTCACTTTTCTTAACATATTTTGAATAAAAGTTTTTTTTTAAAGCACTCCTCCATTATTTTTTCAAAATAAAATCTCTGTTTTTAAGGAAAGCACACTCTCTTAAATAATAATCTTGTCATGACATTTATTATTTTATGGAATGCCTAGGTATTATATACCATGCCTCGGGAATTTATATAATAATTCTCACATTTCAGACATTGGTCAGAAACATCAGGCTTTCTATAAAATGGCAAGGTATTCTATAGAATGCTGACATCTCAAATATATATGTGAGTGCATGTAATAATATAGAAAAAACTAATTGCATAGATTTTGATCCATAACGAAGATCAAACTTGGCAGCCAAGGCAGATGTAATATATGGTAGTCATGATAGAATATGATAATCCACGATGTTTTTGCTGTGATGTTTTAGTTAAGTACTTGCAGCCACAAATAACATAGCACACTAAACGTGCCTGATACAAAACATTTAATTTTTTATATCGTTGTGATAAAGAGACAGCAGCACAGCAGCAATTTAGTTAGGTTGTAAAGACCTTATTTTGTTCTAACCAATTACGTTTAGATTAAGAAACTTTCCTTTCTCTTCCGATTTCATTATCTTGCCAGAATGTAAATTTGTATGTAAATATAAGTGAGTCGGAAACAGTATTTAAACAGTAATTCTAAGAGTTCATAGAAGAAGAGTTAGTTCCGAATTTATGCCACACAGTTGATTTAGCAACTTTGTAGTTGAATAGTTGATGCTAGACACTTTCAGATTATATTGATATTCTAGGCTCAGTTTTGCTGTGTGCAGCCAATTTACAGTTTAGATAAAGTAGGAGCCTGTTAGGTAGCTAATCTTGACTTCACTGTGCTTATACATTCTATTTTCTGTTCAAGTTACTTAGCCACGAGTGGTGGTTAGTTGTGAGCACCAAGTGAGTGTGTTTTTGTTCAGTTTAGTTAAAATAAAAAGGTTATTAACACATTGACTGCCAATCACGTGCCAGTGCATGACATTGTGTTATCAGCAAGGAGACAAACACGCGCCAGCTCATGATGTGAGGTGTTGTCTCGGTAGCCAGTCACGTGCTAGCGCGGGAAAATTCTATACTTGTTATTCATTCTCCAGTTCATTTGGCACTGCATGCAGGGCATTTCTTCCGGTATTGGCATGGAGTGATAATTAGAAACTATGTATAAATAAATAATCGTGGTTTCAAAATTATTGTTTTATTTTTTATTGAAAAAAAAATCTTTTTTGTACGAGTTATAGACATGATACTGCAGGGCCTTCGCGCCCGTAAAAAAGAAAGGTTCAAAATAAAAAGGCTCTTACGGATGATGAAAGAGAAAATTTGTTAGCTGAGCTATTGAATGAGTAACCGAGCGATTTTAGTTATGATAGTGACAAAGAATTCGTCCCTCCGACTGGTACCCATGATATTTCGGATTCTGATCATGATGAAGAGCGAATCATGCAAGAGGCTGCATGTCAGCAGGATGACTCAACTATGGTGAAAAATTTTATTTGGAAAAACGATTTAACATCAATGAAAAAATTTCCTTTCATAAAACCCGAGTGTTTACTCCAACCTGTTTCAGGTAACAATCCTATAGATTTCTTTCGTCATTTTTTCACCGATAGTATGTTGGAAAAATAGTTGCTGAAACTAATGATTATACTCATAAAGTACTTTTTCGCAATGAAAAAAAGAAACATTCTCGCATCAATGCCTGGAAGGTCATCACAATAGAGGAACTCTTGGTATTTGTGGGATTGATCATACATATGAGAACTATACGAATCAACTGTATACAAGATTACTGGAAAACAGAGTTACTGCTTGGCTTCAGAAAATATGAGTAGGAATCGGTTTTTGTTGTTACTAAGGGCATTGCACTTTGCAAAAATACTAGATCATAACACAGAGCTTCCAAAGGATCGACTGTATAAAGTAAGAGATATGGTGAATTTGTTCAACGTGCTAGTATCTGAAATATATTACTCACGGCGTGAGATTAGTTTAGATGAATTGATGGTATTGTGGCATGGACGGCTTATATTCAGACAGTATATATCAAATAAACATCACAAATATGATATCAAGTTCTACATGACCACAAGCCCTGATGGTATGGTTCTGAAATTTATGGTATATACAAGCATGTTGGATGATTCTGGTGGAAAAGAACATGCGAAAAAGTCGTTATGAATTTACTCAAGGGAATGCTGGATTTAGGACACAGCATATTTATTGATAATTATTATAACAGCTATGAACTAGCAAAATGTCTTGCTGATAGGAAAACTCATTGCACTGGGACAATCAGAAAGAACAGAAAGACATTTCCAAAAGAGGTAAACAAAAAAAAAAAAAAAAAAAAAAAACTGAAGAAACGACAAACTGTAGCAAAGTATGCTAATGGTGTGATGACTGCAAAGTGGCAAGATAAGAGAGACATCACTTACATTTCCAATAAATATAAAAATGATATGGTGGAAATAACAAACAAAAGAGGTGTAATTAAATCGAAATCTCTACCTGTAACTTAATATAATAAATTTATGGCCAATATTGATAAGCAAGATCGGATGATTGCTTATTATCCTTGTGAGAGAAAAACAATTAGGTGGCACACGAAAATATTTGTGCATATTTTATTTTGCAAATAATGATGAACAATTTCCACTTTATCTATAATAAGTATTCCAATGAAAATACATCACTCTAGAACTACCGTTCATCCATGATAAGAAAGTTTACTGAAACAGCCATTGGTTCTTCATGCTCCTGTGTGTGATCAGTTTGAATCTGAACATGTGCTAAGTACACGGAAAGGGAAAAATGACGGAAAAGTTCCAAGAAAGCAATGCAAAAGCTGCTATTCCCAATGAAAATGTAAAGATACAATATATGCTTGCAAATTTTGTGAAGGATCTCCCATGTACTGCTTAGATTGTTCAAAGATAATACACAAATAACATTCTAGAGGTATCTTTTTAAATAATGCCTTTGTAATTTTCTTGTTATAAATTCCTTTGTAATATGTACAATTGTCTGTAATACATATTAATATAAAAATAATGCGTACTATCACTTATTTTTCTTATTTTAACTTATTTTTTACATTCCACGTGCCAGCGCGTAATGTGGCATTTGGGGAAAATTTTGACATGTAGTGCCAATCACACGCTGGCGTGTAATAAAAAAAATTCTTTAATAAAAGTCTTAAATAATACTTAAGTATCATACAATTATCTTTTATTAATATTTTTAAATCATATTTCTTATAATAAGTATGTTGGCATCTGGATACAATTTACTTCCTATCTAACTCTAGTAACTATCAATCTAACTCTAGTGACTGGCAGTAAATGTGTTAAAACCTTCTTCTGCAGTCATGTGTTCTTTCAAGACCTAATGAGAATTTGCTTAATTAAATCATCTTTCAGTACGGTCTACCAGTTTATGATCCCAAAATACACTAGAGGACACTATAAGGTCTAGAAGCAGAAGTGAAGTATGTTGTGTTCAAGACAAAATCTTAATTCAGAGTAGATTAGTTTTGATTTTGAAATCATTTTGATCGGATAATTAATAAAGCTCTAAAATCATTATTGACTGAAGGCTTATGTAACTTATTTTCATCAAAGAGTTATGTAAAAGTGATATGATATGGATTAATGTGAAGATGGTAGTCCAGAGAAATTAGCTAAGCAATTACTGTTTTTAGAATGGAATGGGAGAAATACCAAATTAAAATGAAGAGTTAAAGGGCTACTGCAAATTTAAGTTTGATTTGCATTTTTTATCTTACACACATACACACATTTATTTTTCATATAACAAAATACAAATCAGATTTACTTGACAGAATTAAATCACACAAATCAATAGAGAAACAAAAGGCACATTACCTTAAACAAATTACGAAGTGGCATGGTAGAATGCGAGAAACGGTGAACAAAGAGTGTTTCCAGCAATCTCTTTGAATAATGGACAGTCCAGCAGGCCAAAGCTAAACTGTAGAAAAAGTACTGACACTAAACATTTGTAACTAAATTACAAATTACTGGTAGCTTGCATTATATTATAAGGTCACATACTAATATCACTTAACCTAAATATTGCATAACTTGACAAATTCTCATGTAATCTTTAACTCAATCCTGTAACTTCAAAGTAATTAAAAATATTTTATTACATTTCAGTTTTAATATACAAGAGTCTAAGGTTAACAGTATTTAAAGTATGCCTCCTGATAATGCCAACTACAACAGTAATTTAATTATTCAAAAAGCAAATATTACATTGAAGACTAAACACCAATTCTTTGCCTGTGGGTCAGTTGAGGTAACTATAAATGAAAGTTAAACTCAGCACAATCAATGCAACATTCTGGCCAGTAGAATCAGAGATGAACTTTCCCAGTATGGACCTCCAAACATGTTAGTGGGATTACAGTTGGAGCCTCAAACGTGAAACCGTTCCCGGCGAATACAAGCACAAAAAGACAACAAAATAATTTTTTAAATTGCATTATATCTTTATAAATACAAAATGAAGTATATTTTGTAAAAAAAAGCAATTCTTTTTAACCTTTGAAAATTCACTAGATTGCTTAGGGTTTTGGAGTTTTTCCTTCTCTGAAAACTTATGGGTGATAGGTAAAAACCAAGCTCGTATTTGAATTTTGCACATTACAGTAGACACAATATCAGGGAGCTGGAGCTACACAAAATTTCAAAATGTAGAAGTGTAATTTAATTGGAAATCTGAGCAATTTAAAAGAAATGGATCGCCACTATCCAAAAAAATATTTTTATCTTGCACTCGCCATTCTACAGTGTGTAAGATATTTAAATCTTCTCTCATATTTAATCTGTCTTTTGCTGATTAAGAAGCTAAACTATTTAAAAGCAATAAATGCAGTTCTTCACCTCTATTATTATTAATCAATAGTTCCCACAAAGGCATCCTTTCCCTTAGACAGCTAGCTCTTGTATAGCTAGCAAGTAGCTTGTACTTCAGAAAGGAAAGTCCTCCCTTTTATCTTTCATTTAATAAAGAAAAATTCAAGCATTAACACAAAAATGTGTGGAGAGTAGGAGCTTTAATTTGAAATTTAGTGAAATTTTTTTCCAAGTTTCCAAAATACTCACTGAACAACAGGATGTATTTTCGTGGTAGCAGCAGTTCCATATAAAATTGCTGGGCGCAAATAAGCTACAATATACAATGCGAGAGGGCCTGCATACTCCAGTAAAAACACCTGTATAAGAGAAATTTGAAATTATTACAATAATGTGCAAATTTTATGAGATAATATTTGTTGGTTTTCTTCTCTAGCTCACATGAGATATTATAATGCTTCTAGAGGTGTTCTTAATACCAGTTTAGTGACTGCAATATCAGTATTTACGGAAAGCAGTATTTGCTATAAATAATATTTTTTTTATTAAAGGGTATAATTTATTAAACATCTGTTATTTGAAATACATATTTTACTTCATCAATCTGGCAGTACCAATTATCCTATGCTTATGGAATTCAACTTAGAGTAATTACTGCACTATATCAATAAAATCAAGAGCAGAAATAAAATACCTTGAATTTAAAAACTTCTGATTCTAACTTCAAAGAGAGTGACAATAAACAAAATACAGTTGTTGAAAGTGCCTTATTTGGATATGAAGAAGATAACAGTAACAAGAATAAAATATTAACTAAACTCCTTCGTGAAGGCATGTTGCTGAACTTGTTATTATATGTGCATCAGTTCCAAATGTCACTAGCAGCCAGGTGATGCACTGATGCATCGTCCCTTGCATTCACCTTCCAGATGGGTATGGCATATATGCACTTTCAAATATAATGTTCTTTTAAAATTTTTTTTTTAAATCACTAGATGGCATTCGGTGTCCACTACAGTAAGCTTATTTGAACATATACCTCATTGACCTTGTGTCCGTGAAGTACTTCTGATTCTGGTGATTTGTTTAGAAGTACCATGATATAAAGTAAACAAAACCCAGCTGATTGCAGTTGTCTTCACATGATACAAACATTGAACAGTTTTCGATGCTTCATCCCCCCCCCCCCGTCCTGGAGCTGTGGTTTTAGGAACTCGGGTTTGTATTCAGTTTGCATCTTCTTTAGATAGCAGACGTTAAGTTTTTTGCACCTGGTAAGAGAGTTAAACTAATAATGTATATGTCTAAGAGAAAAACTTTTAAACAAAAGAAGTGCATATTTGAATTATGAAGCCATGAGTAACTAACTATTCTGACACTGAAAACTATAGATTTAAGTGATAATAGCGATTTTGACACAGAAATTTTCCAAGAGACTGAACTGGAAGTTTGTTTTGCTTTCACCTCACAATTAAGCAAAACAGTGGCTCTTCCATCATGAACTCATTTTTTTTACGTAATTATAGCCTTATGAATTTATGGATATTTTTATGAATATTTTTTCGATAATCTAATGAACATAATAGCTGAAGAAGCTAATAATTATGAACAAAAAATGAGTGAAAACCCATCTTCATCCAAAATTAACAAAACTCCTCTAGATGTGGCTAAAATGAGGGGATTTGTAGAATTAATTATTCTGCTGATGTATAGTTAAAAAGTTCAACCTGAAAATGTGTTTCTTAATTAATGAAATGACAGCGACTAGATTTTCACATATTGTCTCCTTTCTGAATCATTTATTTTGATCATATATTTTATTATATTTTAAATGTGTTTAAATACAGATTTTTACAACATTTCATCAAGATGAGTCAAATATTTTATTTTGCATTTAGATTTTAATTAAAAAAATTTCAGAATCTCTTGATATTCTGTATTTATGATTCTGTTATCTTTAGATACCATTACAGGAAAAAAAAATGAAAACAGTTGATTAAAAAAAAGTTTAAACGTTTTTTTTTTCTTTTCTTTTCTTTTTTAAGTTAGGCTTAGCGATGTGAAACATCCCATCTTGCGAGATCGTACAACTGCATCAACACACCGTCTCCAAGGTGAGTTGTGCTAAGCGGCATGCAGTCGCATAAGAGATTAACTGCTGATTCATATACAATATGCCTGTTGTGAAGAGGGTTAACAAGCATTGCTTCCTATAATTGAAATAATTCAAAAAAGTGTTAAGATGTTTAAATGTTCTGACAAAACTGCTGTTTTTCAAAAATATATACTTACTGAAGTGAAAAAAAAAGAACTTATTGCTAAATTATAAAACACACTGGAACAGTTTACTTTTAATGATAAAATAACTTTTTAATTAAAAAATTACAATTCAGCGAACATTAATCAACTTAAATTTACAATTTAATTTTTCTGACAGTGAATTTGATTTAATGCCTAAAACCGTATCAACTCTTCCAATAAAGCTGGCAGTATAGGCACTATTAATTAAGTTGGAAGGATTCTAACTTAATAGCAAATGTAACAATAAATTTTATGTTGCAATCACTTAAAGTTCAGGACATCACTATCTGAAGAATTATGAAGTGCACAGAGGAAAATTTTCACAGAGGAAATACTACATAACGAATAAGAAAATATTTTAAGATATTTGCATAATGACTTTATAAATGTAAATGAAAAATAATGAAATATCTCAAATGACAAGCTCAAATTCAATTAAATTTGTTATGAATTTCAACAACAACATTTATGAAAAGCATACACACATATTCAGGGAAATTCATTGAAGATGATGTTGGTATCGGAAAAGAATTGCTTCTCCAGAAAAAATTATAATTAGCTATAAATAAGAAAACTGCCATGAAGAATAATACAAAAAATAAATTTATCCAAAACCATCGGATGAAAGACCGAGTTGTCAGAAGATGAAGGACTTCGAGGCAAATATTTAGAGGATGTATATTGTTCATTATTAACAGTACCATCGAGCAGCATTGATGCAAAAAGAACATATTCAACTGCAGCTAATTTGAGCACAAAAATAAATTACCAACTTAATGATTTGCAATTCAATATATGCATTATGCTTTCAATTATACAGATATTATGTAACAGATTCACAATAAGATTTTTTATGTGATATTTACTCTTCTTAATAATACAGCTATATGCTTCATTCATTTACTGTATCATAATGCTGTAATGATTTATTTTTTACATTACATTTGTTTCTAATGTTATAAATTATCATTTTAATGCTCTTATTAATATTTGAATAATACATTTTCCCCTTTATTTTGTATCTGTACCTAATATTATTGCTCATATTTTTATAATTAGGCAGTCTGTATAAAACCTAATAAATATGGAAAAGAAACAACTGCTTTTGTATCTTTTGTGAAAAATTCCTAATATTGGTATTCCAATACTGAATAACCTGTAATGTATTTTTGGTCCTGAATTGTAATCACTAATAGCAACAAACAAAAACTCTATCATAACTTACTGTTTTCCATCCCACTTGTGGTCCCAGATCTTTCAAGTACAGCTGCTTTTGGCCTCGGAAATCTATGGACTCCAAGCCTAAGCTGTCGCTTAGAAACTTACCACCTGTAATTATAATCATCTCAACAAGTTTAAAATAAAATTTATGTTTACTTAATGAATTTTAAACTAAAAAAAAACTTCATATTTGCATGTATTAAATTAATTACAAGTAACCTGCATAATTTTCTGTCAACATACTTACATAAGTAACGTAAATAGTTAATTATAATTAACTAAGTACTTATGTATTTTCCCACAATCATATTTACATATAGTTATATTAATTACAAGTAACATGGGTATTTACATATTCTCTCATCAGCATGCTGACTTATAATTATATAAATTACATGTAATTTTAGGTATTTATATTTACATATTTCGCCCTTTTTAACTAAATTTATCTTCTGAAAATTGAAAGGGGAACATTTTGCAAATAATTTAATTTCCGAAGAATGTGGTTCAGTAAGAACATAGCAAATGAAAAGCTGCTATGAGAACTCGAACAAAGAAGGGTGTTTCTGATAGTTCTTGTGTGGATTTGCAGTTAAATGCTTGCTGGTAAAATATGTGGCTGCCAGTGAAGTTTAAGATTTGGATTGTGGTTTTCGGTTCCTCCAAAGTTAACTTTGGAGGAAGTTTTTATCGTTACTTTCGAAATTTTGAATCGCAGAAAGACATGTGATATAGCAAAATTGTGGGACTTTTGTTCACAGACGTTGTGTGACTAGCGAAATTTTATTAATGAATGCATTATGGTAAGTGCATTTTATTTTACTGTTTTTATTTTGTAGAATGTTATGTTCATTTTTTTTATCATGAATTTCTGTTGTTATTTTTGTTTTTGGAATTATTTGATATTTTAGTTTATTTTGTTGATTTGTGCTCAATGCCTAGATTGTGCAATACATAGATATTTTTTTTAAGTTTAAACAGGATGTTGTCTACATGGTATTCTTTGAAATTTATTGTTGTTATGTTAATTTATTAAAGCAAAGTGTGCGTATTTCATAGATTCTTTCGTTTCCTAGATTGCACAATTCGTAGATTTTTTTTCAAGTTAAAACATATCGCTGTGTACATGGGTTCTTGTCAAATATTTTTGGTTAGAAACTTTATGTTTTTGCTATCTAATTTTTTTTCTTTGGATTTTTAGCTTAAATTGTATGTTCAAAACGTGGTTTTTGCATGGGCGAAAACCGCGTTTTTGGAGACATTTTAGGCTTAAAGTTCGAAATGTGGACAAAAAATTTAGAAAGTAATATGGCACCGTAAAGTTTCTCACCAAAAATGTTTGGCGAGAAATTTGGCAACCTGAGGGTGCATATAAAAGAAGTTCCCAATTATTAAATTGTTAGTAATATTAACATTAAAATACTTGATGTATATTAGCTAATATCTGATGGTAACTGAGGCAGACATGTGCAATGTCCGGCTCAATAAACTTGTAAAGACTTAAGGGCACCCCACATGAATGATAATTTATAGCAGTTCTCATGAGAGACATCGGAACACTGAAGAAAAAGGATGAACAAAAAAAAAAAAAAAAAAAAGCGAATTTCGAAAGATTGAACACAAGTAAGGCTATAATGAGCTGGAACATAAGGAAGAGGAGGTTACACGTTCAGAAAGTTTTTTACGTGCGAGAACACCTGCCACATTTGGATAACTTAACAAAGAATCTGCACAAAATGTGTTTCAAATAATAAATACAATGGAAAATAAAATGGGTGAAATGCTAATACAAATTGAATCCACTGAATAAAAATATCAAAGGGAATACAATTTACCAATAAACTAGTTCACAGAGGGAAAAACCATGTACAATAGAAAAAGGGAAAAAATGTACAAATATTTTTAAAATTTTCAGAACCTAGTAGCAAAACAGAAAAAGGTCCTGTCAAACTTATGCTGCCAATCATTCCAAGAAACGTTTGAAAAAATTTTTCTTTCAAAAAAACTTCAAAAAAAAAAAAAAAAAAAAAAATTAAATTCATCCCAAATCACTCTTAAATTAGATAATCAACAGATTCAAATTATGGACAGAGCATACAAAAAATCTTTAAGAAGATGAATGCTCACGCTTCTGAATTGTCTGGGGGGGATGTGTTAAGATTATATCAATCATTTCAGTGCCGAAGGTCTCTAATGGCCTTCAAAGTAGTCACAAATGTGTTATCTTTGTGAAATAGGTGTACCAAATTCCATTAAATACAAATATGAGGGATATCATGTAGATGTGTGTCGCTTTTCGCTACATTGCTTTTGTCGAACCACCTAGAGTTTCTCAATGTTCGAAAACATGCATCAGTACAATCAGTTTCAAAATTCTGAAAATACTCCATTGCTGTTTTATAGATAGCAGGCCCAGAATTTTAATTCCCTCTTTCCAAAAATGCAGGAGTGAAACAGAGAACTAGCTGTTAACTTTTGTTGAATACTGGTAAAATTTGCATATTCAGCTCAAGTAATGACAACCACCATGAAAATAAAAGTCCGAGATTCCAGTTGTAGCACTGCATTTCATATATGAGGCAGAACTGAGTCAAGCAAAGTAGGTAGGCTGCTGGTAGCACCACAGAGTCTGAGTCTTTCCTAGGTAATGAATATCATGGAACTTTAAAGTTAATTGAGGATCAAAAAGCTTTACCATAAGCACAGTTCGAGAAATCTGTTCAATCAGTGAATAATTAAGATACAGTCAAAAGTCGTTAATTCGGACACCCATAATCCGGAATGATCTATAATCCGGACCACAAAGCTACAAACTTTCTGCGCATGCGTCTCGTTCACGCATGCGCACAGGCGTTTTCGAGAGCGCATAAGACCCTTACAGCTGCGAATATGTTTGTGCGCATGCACGTTTAATGTGTAACGGAGTTATACGCTAAGCTAAAGTTATCTAATTCAGTTAATGTTGCAGATTGTGTTGTTCCTTAATCTTCGAATTGGATCCGGCTTATTATTTTTGCAGACTGTCAGAGCAATTTTATAAAACTAAGCTTGAACTTTCGATTATGTCAAATAGAATTTCCGATATATATTTACTACAAAGCGAAAGTATGTTTTGAAATCCGAAATCTGTTTATCAATTTCACGCTGCTCTGCGGCAGAGGGGGGCAGAAACGTCATTATTAGATTATGATAGATTAGAAAGATTATGTCAAATAGAATTTCGGATATATATTTACTAATATGTAATTTCTATCTACAAAGCGAAAGTATGTTTTGAAATCCGAAATCTGTTTATCAATTTCACGCTGCGGATTGGAAGTTGATCTGTCGGCACTATCCTTATCTTCAGAGCAGATGTTTTTATTTTATTTATAATTCCGTACTAAGTGTAGTATTTCATCTTGATATACTCCGTCTTTGATATGATTTAAATCAAGTTCCTCGTCATTATAATTTTCCGATAGTGAAGAAAGTGACCCAGAGGTTATTGAAAACGAAAACATTTCGATTGACAAATTAGTCGGTATTCTCAACACAGCAATTATAGGACTTGAACAGTGGAACTTTGTAACTAAACAAGAAATTATGTCTGTTTAATAGAATTAAAGAGAAAGTATTATCACATGAAACGAAGCAACTTACATTGAAGGAAATGTTTAATAAAGTAAACAAATAAATATTAAGCTTTTTCTTTTTGTAAATTTTGATACCCTTTAGATCATAATTGTTCTTTATTTCATAAATTACGGTTTTATATTTTTAATTTTATAATTTCTGCATGCCATCTTACCAGATTTAAACTGATGATCTATAATCCGGAAAAATCGATAATCCGGAATCGCCGAAGTCCCGACGAGTCCGGATTAACGACTTTTGACTGTACTACATAACTACTTACAAAATTAACATATTAGCTATTTTAAATTACTCTCAAAACATTCATAACTGACCAAGTCTGTTTCACAAGAATTCTATAAACAAATGCAACAGAGTTACCATGAAAGTATGTGGAGTATCAAGCATGCAACACACTTATTTTTTGTTGCTGAGTTTTCTGACTTAATTTGAAACAACTTTATGCTTTGCAGAATGGCAACACAAAGCTTTTAAACTGCTGAATTTTTAATCAAAAGTCATTAAAAACAAACAAATTCAAAATTCCAGCTTTAAGGTGCACATATTCAAGTGGAGGATTATAAGTATTGAAAATTTCGAGGCTCTACATGCCGCTGTTTTTTCAACAATTTTCCAAGGATCATCCATATAGATGAAATTTTCAGTGGCTTTCATTTCAAGCTAATAATGTTTGAAGGGCTCTTGAAGTTAATAATAAGTGGGTTAATATTCTCAACTCTGTTTATTACTTGAAGTTCATTTTTCTAACAAGAATTTGTAATGTGTCAAAAATTTTTCAAACTGCTTTTTTTTTTTTTTTTTTTTTTTCAGTTAACTATTCTTAAAAATCTAGCTTGTTGGGCACAGAACTGGTTTTGTTAAATGCTTGGCAATAACTGTCAATACATTGTGAGATTGGCAACTGAAGACACGTTGTTCTACTAAATTCTGTTTTGCTTCTATAACATGCTGATAAAGTTAAACCTCAATTATATTAGTTTAGTTATTTACGATACTTACGTCTATTTCCCACACATGCTTAAGGCTTATCTGAGTCCCAAATAAATAAATTGCCATGTATACTTAAAGCTTATCCAGGGCTAGTGCTAGACATTTTGCGGCTAATTTTGTAACATCCCGTTTCTGATTTTAATATTTAGAAGAATTTATAGCATATCATGTCTATGTAGTTTGATATAATATGAACCAAACTAGAAGTGTGTCAAAATCTTGCTTCAAAAAACACAAATTCTGTGTTCAAAATAAATAAATTTGGCACAGTTAATCATGGTTGGGCACTTAACCACAATTCTGGCTTTGGTTTTGCATAAGATTTTCTGCTAAGCTTTTTCAGTTGGTGAATTTCATTTCCTTAGAGCCTCTCACATTTACAATTTTTCTTTCTTTTTTTCCCGATTCTTAATTCCAGTTCACTCCTTCTGACATTTTCAGAATTTTAATAGCCTTTTCATATTTAATTATCATCTTCCTCAACAGATCGTGCAAAATTCATTTTCACTTTGCTCTGCCAGTGATTCCATATAAAATGATTTGTCTCACCTTTGAAAAATTTTTTGCTTCTAAAAAAAGAGGTATCTGTCCATTTCCTCTTGAAATCAGCAAGTTTTAATTGTAATGTATACACACCAATCTAGGCTAGCTTTTATTTGTCCTGATTTTAAATTTGCATGTTTTTCTCCTTATCAGATAACATACTAAATTTTGTGAAAAAAAAAATCAAAGAAAACTAAAAATTTCCAACTTACGGGATTCCAACCTAAGGGCCTGTCGACTCGGGTGTAGTTTCTTTTCTGTAAAAAGAAAGTAAAATTATGAAGCAGCACTATAATGATACACATACACTGTACATGAATCATACAGATCGACTTAAGACAAACTATACAGATTTTCAATAAAAGCAAGAATATATAATAAAGCAGAACTTCTAAAAAATTCCTATACAAAAAACATTATTGTTTTGAAATGCGGCCTCCCTTTCAATGTTACAAAAGGAGATTCATTGGTTTACTCGACGATCATTTACTAGCAAATTTCCACTTCTCATCTCCAGTAATGCGTCATTTCAAAAAAGTAGCTTCGTTATTATTATTTTTCTTTTCAGAACAGAACCACAAGCAAAAACTAGAGTAAACATTCACCTTTGTTGAAGTATGGGCTATCCATACACTGTAGCAGCTTACAAACCCAGCCTTCTTTATATAATCATGTATTGTAATTTTTGGAATACAGTGGGTGATCGGTTAACGAACATAATCCGTTCCAAGATTATATTCGCTATCCGAACTGTTCGTTAACCGATCACCGATTTACCATATATGTTAATGGGAATTCGAATTCGTTCTGGAGATCCTAAAAATTAAATTTAAAAAAAATGTCATGTACAAGTATAATTTATTAGTTTCTCATCAGATCCCATAATATTGTCAGATTTTCAGGTATTTTTTATACGACATTTAGAGAAGCACATACAAAAATCACAAGGACAGAAACCAACTATGGCACACAATTGACAAAGTGTCGTCGCACACTACCGTACATGTCATGCGTGCTGCCTCACTGCTACCTAGTATGAATGATGATGTGTCAGCGCATGCACACATTCATTTTCAGGACGAATTGAGGACTGGTGTCAGGTGTTCCGAGAGCCAAGAGATTTTCGTTAGAATTAGTTTTTGTTCGTTATCCGAACACAAAAATCTTTCCTGAAAGTGTTTGTTGTCCGATTTGTTCGCTAACCGATCACCTGTCCGAACTGTTCGAAACCGATGTTCAATAATTCCTGAAGTATATAATGTGGATTTTCAGAGGAAGCTTCCTTCAACAAGTTCATGTTTCCAAAGGACGGTCATCCAAAATGGTCATAATCTTCATGGCTGAAATTTCCACACTTCAACTTCTCAAACTACCTTCCAACTCTGTCATCAGAAACAGCACTTTGACCTACAAATTTTATGAATAGTCTGACTAGTACTTTTTTCCTTTTTCAAAATAAAAGAGCATAACATGGGTTCTCCATTCTTAGCACAGTAAAAAAATGTGCCACAACATATACCAGGATTATGCAATGTGAGCAGATGATATTTACATTTCTGCTTCAATCAAACCACTCCTCATCAGTAGAAATAAAATAGCAAATTAGGCCAAATGTAATGCCACACCAAAATACCTCATACAGACATTTAAGGGAGGGGGAAATCCAAATTAATGCCTTTAACTGAATAATAACAACACAGGTTTCATTCATGACAATAAAACTAAGTAACATAAAATAAAATAAGGTAATATTAAGGAAGTAACAAGAAGCAGTTACAACCCATTCTCCTAAAATTGAGATGTGAAGTTCCCCCCCAGAAGATGTTAATGGGTGATTGCCTGCTAATAGCCAATTGCTGTATTCTTTTTATAATGCATATTTAAATATTTTATTAACAACCACATCCAAGACATTGCATCTGGGATATCATACCACCAATATTAAGATCGAAATTAAGTGTTTCAATTTTTTCCTTAACAACTGATGTGAGGTGGCCTTGAAATCCATGAAAGATTAGCTCATCAAGAATTTACAGCAGAGAATGAGTGTTTCTTGGAGAACCTGGCTGTTTCTTCAATACCACAATCAAACAGTCTAATACCAATTCCTCTGTCATCTAACTTTTTTCTTGGACCCGAAAAATGATTACAAGATGAAGCTTTTCTTGAAGCATTATTTTACGTTTCAATATAATGCAAGATAGAAGTTTTCGTTCATCAGCAGTAAGAGTAAGCACAGCAGTAATTCTGGACTTGACGTGACTAGTTGACTTCAATAGGACCGTTATTCAAATTGCAAAACACATATAATTGTAATACATGTTAATATACTGCCTAAATTACTAAATATTTAAAATAACAAATTTTGTAATTTAAATATAAGGATAGTAAAAAAGGGATAAAGGATTTTGTTTGAAAAGGATTATCTTTAAAACAAAATGCAGAAAACTATAGAAAAGATACTTAACAGTGATATTAACTAAAACAACGTGCCATAGAACAAATGCTAAAAATACTATAGCAACAAGAATAGGTCTAAGTTACGTAAATTTGCAGGACTAGTTGTGAGAGTTAAACTTCTTCAGCTGAAGGAGTGAACATCAAAGGGGAATCCTTTATTGATGAAGAAGGTTCTATTTAACCTTCAAAATTAGTCATGCAAAATTACATAACTTAATGATTCTTGTTAATATAAATTCTTAATATTTATTACTGTAATATTAGTTTTTAACTGCAATATTTCTTACAAAATACTTTAGCTATCACACAGCAAATATTTCCTTCTTACACGATTCACTTAAACACTTAAGTTAATGTTACTTTTAGGACATTCAATGTAATTAAAATAAATAATAAAAATAAATTTTATAATTCTAATATTTTTAGAAAAATGAAAAAAGGAAAAAAAGTAGAAACACGTCCGTTTTGGTAATAAATGACAAATATTAGGAATTAATATATTAAAATAACAACTTACTAATTTTATGAATTTCTTTCTTCACATCATAGATTGTGCTTGTAGGTGGCAACTAAAATAAAATAAAGACACAATAAATGATTACAGAGGAATAAATAAAAGAATTTAAATTTCAAAATTCCCCAAAATAAAGCTCCAAGCATAAAAAAATGCCTTGCTGGGACCAGTGACTAGTACTCAGCTGTGGATCATTCAATTCAGCTTACGTGACCTGAATTATTTTACGCTTCTGCAGCTGAAGAAGGTTCTTCATTTAAACTTCCAAAATTAGTCATGCAAATTTATGAAATTATGCTGATTCTTGTTCCCTAAGCATCTCCAATATCAGCTCATCTGATTAGCCTAGTTTAATGTTAAAGGCTAAGCACCTACTTTTGAAGAAATATGATGACATAAACAAAAAATACTGAATAAATTTATTCTTCTTCCATTAAATCCATTCTTCTTCCATTGCATGCTCATTAAAGTAATAATGTGCAAATATTCAAAATTGGCATTTTTAAATTTAAAGAAATTTTGTAAAAATAACAAAACCTAACTTCCTTTCTTTAGTTTTTATATATTCCATACATTCCTTTTATACATGTTACACCTATATTAAAAAAAAAAAAAAGTACTGGGGACTTTTCCATTATGTGCTCGAAAACTACACAAATTTCCTAAAGAAATAGTCAACACAATGAGGAGAAGGGGGGAAAAATTGTAAGCAACCTATAAACATCTTAATTTACTATTCTGGGCCCCCATTTTTCTTTTTTTAAACTATTATTTTTTATTTTGCTCTGGCTTTCAAAATTTCTCTTGTTATAACTATGCTTTTTTTTTGGGCCCCCCCCCCAAAAAAAGCAAGGGGAATCTTTCAAACAACAAGGCAGATCCAATAGATTTTCAATGATGTGGTATTAACCCTTTAGAATTAAAATGCTCCAATCTCCATAACATGATTTTATTTATGAAAAAAGATGGTACTTACATGTTATTGCAACCATCTTAGTAGAAGTTGCCAAATTTTCAGAATGTGCCAAACTCTGGCAACCATGCACATAATCACTCTTCAGGTAACCATTCTTATAACTATCCTTCAGTCAAGCAATGTCGCCATTTTCGTTTGCATTCTTATTGTTGTATTCAAGTTATAATGATTTTTATAATTAAACCAAGATATATTTTTGCTTTAAACTTAGTTTTAAAGTATGCACTTGCATAATTTGACAGAAATGGATGAAACTTGAGTAAAATTTCTGCAAGAATACATAATTTTGCCACAAAATCTCTACAGGGAACAATGAAGAGATGCCTTTGGTAGATAGAGATCTGCATGATGAGTCTGCAATTCTCTGTTCTTTTTGAGAAAATAGATTGTTGTGTACTTGGAGGAAAGAATATTGGGGAAAAAAAAAATTACAGAAAGATTTGGAAACGAATGTGTTTCTTTTTTTAACATATCATGAAATCCTTATTTAACAACTAAAAATTGTATTTAAAATCGCCAAAATATGTTGATTTTTCATATGTTGATAATATTTATCCACTTAGATATATATTGCTAGTTTGGGAACCTTTTTAAAAAATGTCATGAAAACCACTAACTCATACACAATAACTTTTAATCCAAGCAACTTTTACCTTTTCATCTGTAAAAAATCACTAAATTATACAAAGTTGGCTGCATTAATATGTAAGTACCAAAAAGATAGGGTTAAATGGAGATGCTGCTCTTGTAAGAATCAAATCAGCATCAGGAATTCTCATCTCCCATTCACAACTGTCATAAGATTCATTTATTTATGGTCAATGGAATTGACATTCATCAAAATTTGTGAGAAACTTCCCATGTCACACACTACTGTCGTACTGGATTAATTATTTATGGGAAATTTGCACGGACGACCTTTTGGACAATGAAAAGAAAAAGATGCGAGGACCAGGCAAATTGCTGAAATAGACGAAAGCCTTTTTACCAAGAGGAAGAATAATGTCAGGTATATTTTCTGACCACAATGGGTTTTGAGAGGAATTTGCTATGATACAAAAGTTACATTCCTTGTTGCTGATCCAAATAGAGGAGTAAACCATCTGCTAAAAAATATTCAAGAAAATGTAAACGAAAGGTTAATTATCTACTCCAACTTGTTGGAAGGTGTATAAGATGGACAACACTTTAAAGTAAATCACAACTTCAACTTTGTAGACCAAGAAACCTACTAAAAAATATGAAGACAGCAGATCGCCTATGAAAGTCAGCCAAAAAAAGAAAAAAAAAAAAAAAAATAATAATGCAGGATTGCCCAACATTAACCATCATATTTAGCAAATTTGTATGGTGAAAAAATTTAAAAGTGAATAAAAAAGTTTTATTGGATTTTATCATGGCAGTGGCTGTTAAAAAGTTTCCACTGGAAATCAACACCAAGATCTGAGAAACCCCATGCAGTTTATGCCAATAAATAATTATTTAATATCTTAATATTTTATATTTTTTTAATATTTATTTTGTGCATTTGATAAAAATGTAGGCCATCTAGTCAACAATAAGAAAATTTGTTTTGATTGTGAGCACATAGTAGAAAAGACAGATTGAGGGTACATAATGGAAAAGTACCAAATTCTGTATTCATGATAAAAATAAGACAAAAAAAGTCTGACTCCTGTACAATAAAAACTGACCGAGATATTTAATTATAAAATTTGCATTTTTGACTTCAACGTACTATTAGGGCTTGGTTAATAAATAAGAATAATTTCAGAATAAACCCTCCCTTAAAATGCCATTCAATGATATTGTTTAGTCATTTATCAGTTTCTTTAATTTATACTATTGTTATATTTGGTATACTGAAAAAAAAATTTCACACAAATAATTTATAATAGTCTAAAAAGACATTATTAAAATTCTCATAAAGTTTTATCACTTTAAACCTGTAATGTTGTAACAATAAAAAATTCACTAAACTACAATTATTTTTTATTTATAATTAATACAAATAATATCACAAATTAGTTGCAAGCTGGTATTTTCTAGAATACAAATTCTATGAGATTCTGTGAATAAGATTTACATTTTGAAATCTGATATGTCATAAATTCATGCAAATTTTAAAATAAAAGGAATGTACAATGAAACAGATCAGAATAACATGACACTATGCATTTATTTTAAAGATGTTTAACATGACCACCGACACAAGGTATTAGGCAAGCAAGGTGCAATCACTATGCCTATTACAGCTGAGTATAAAAATGTTGGCATTAATGAAACAAACTGGCATCTTTCAATTCCATCAAAGTGGCTGGGGAACTCCGGTACACGACAGACTTTAAACAAAAATAACCATAGTCTGTCAGGATAAAGTCTGGTAACCATGACTCAGCTTATAACTCAGTCTTCAGAAAAATCTTGACTTCAACTGCAACACTGGGTAGGGCACCAATCTGCATGAAAGTGATTACAGGAAACGCATGTCTTTCTTGCAATGCAGGCAGAACTTCATGCAAAAGCATAACATACCATTCTGCAGTGAGTCTACAGGTGTTCCAACACAATACAGGACAATTCAAAAAAAAAAAAAAAAAAAAAAAAAAAAAGGCCCAGAATGAAAGACATAGTGAAACCACAACAAACAATCACATGAGGAGAATGCAGCCTTGATTAAGTAGTCATGAGGGCTTGATGTCATCCAATTGCAACTGCTTTGTGTATTGACATCACAGTGTAATGAAAAGTTGGCTTCATTCATCCAGATGATGTTCAGTAACCATTGTGGATCGTGTTCCATTTGTGCCAATGCCCATGTAGTAAAGTTTTATCTTTCATCTATATCTGCTGGTAATAACTGGTGAAGCGCCTGTATTTTTTATGCATTCAGATTGAAGATTCAGTGTGAAATAATATGTTGAATCGATAATTCCAGAGTCCCCATTATTCTTACAACTTCAGGAGCACTACCACTCCTTGTTGATGTCTTAGCTGCCAATTCTTTCATGATACTTTGTACAACATGGACGCACTCCATGTTCAAGGATGGTCTGCCGTTTCATGGATTATTTTCCAAATGCTCCATTTCCTCAAAATTTTGTACTACATTCAGTATCCCATTCATTCAAATAGAGCTTTTTTTGCACCTTCAGTCCTTTTACTATGCAAAACTTGCACAATGCAATACTTGTGGATTTACCATTTTTTGTAGAAAAGTTAAACCACCAACATTTGATTTGCTAATGACAGCATGTTGCTAGCAATGAATGACAAATCCACTTCCAGCCAATTGCTTCACTGCTAGCTCGATTTGCATAAAACATCTCAGTATAACGTGTAAGCACCCTCTTTTGGTTACTTTAGAAATAATTTTTTTCCTTTTATACATGGAAAAAAATCCAATAAGCAGGACAATTCTTTCTGATTGTTGTGCTGAAATCTATATGTATTATTATTCATATTAGCCGGAAAAAAAATCTTGTAATACTTTTAAGTGTCACATTAGAAGATCTGTAAATGTTACAATTATAAAAAGTGGCAAATGTTGTGTTAAATCAACTATGATCTGGAGATATCCCACTCAAATAATGTGTAAACATATTAACCATTTTTCTCCATACTACAAAAGATATAATTCCACTAAAAACTATAGTTCCATGATTTTTAGTGATCTGACTTTTTTTAAATAAGTGACGGAACATGCATTGTTCATATAAAATTCATAAATTATGAAAAAAATCAATATGCTTAGTTTCTAGATTTCAAATCAATATCAATCTTAATTTCTGCTCATTTGAACCAGGGGTGCAAAAAGCATGCAGTGGCAGAATCCCCCAATGAGATACAGACTTTCCCTCCTTTAACAGTAAATTCCCTCATCGACCCCTCACCCCGCAGCACATAATTAACACCCCTTCTGGCAGAATGCCAGAGGTTACATTTAGGATGACTGAATTATAGGCATAATGTGAAAAGTTACAAAGGAGAAGGATATTGTATATTGAGCAATTCCAGAATAATGTCTGTAATAATATGCTGCAAATTACTGTTGTAGGGAGAAGCTAATGTCGATTAAATGGTGTAAGTGCAACTACTAAAGTTCTGAATATACAATTACCAACTGGAATAGTTTTATGAGAATATGCTCTCTACATCTAATTTGACAACTATAGGACATTAGGTGGACATGAAAAATTGTTGAAGTAGATAAAAGCCTATTCATTTGGAAGGGGGAGGGAATGTTGACAAGGTTCTTATGCATCAGTTGATATCTGGCCAGTTATACCTAGAAACAGGCGAATATTCTCTCAGTTTTTCGAATTCCAAATAAAGAAGCAATAAATCAATAATTGCTATGCATACACAAAATGTTTAAAGACATGCGTACATAAAATATTGGGATTTTGCTAAGTGGCAGAACAAAGAATAGCACTATTTTATTTTCACAGCCCACGTGATAAAGAACAGTACTTTATGTAAAAGAACTGTACTTTAACGGATTTGATAAAGAGTAATATCATAAGTTTTTTTTTTTTTTTTTTTCTCAATTTAAATATTGTAAAAAAAAGTTGCCAAACTATGCAAAATATGGTAATTTCATGAATTTGATGAACCACATAATATCATAAGCCTTTTTTCAATTTTAGCATTGTAAAAAAAAATTTCATAATTTTTAATTTACTGAGGACTGAGGAAGATGCATATTATTTTTCCAGGAAAAGATATATTACCTTGAAAAGGAATATGTATAAATGGATATGAAATGAAACTATATGTAAACAAAAGTACCTGAAGCTGTAATGTGAAAAGTTTAAAAAAAAAAAAAAAAAAAACTGACTCCTGGTTTAGTAGTTCCAGAATATCATTTCTAACAATTATTGACAGTTTTCCCAAGCCACGAAAAAACAATGCTGGAAGGATACTTTCACAACAGCAGATATTTTGCCGGCTATGCCGTGAAAGTGGCAAGTGTTTTCTTGTTCAGGTTCCAAATCAGAAAGCAGGCACAGTGATATCAACAACTGCAGACCATCTAGTAGAAGCATCAATGCATTCAGATTGTTGGAGAGCCTATAGAGTGGGTTATAGCCACTTAACTGTGAATCACACATTTAATTTTGTTAATCCAACAATGGGTGCTCACATCCAAAATGTGGAAAGACTGTGAGGCTCTGTTAAATGGTGAAACAAAAAGCAAAGTTGTACGGCTCGACATCATCTGGAGTCGTATCTTTCCCAATTCATGCATCAGAAATATTTTGGGAAAGATAAGCCTTTCGATGCCATAGTAAAAGCATTCATGGAGATATGGCTGCAAAAAACTGTACGTGAGTAGTTTAAATTTGGCGGTAATCTTTGGCACCCGTTTGATAATAGAGGCCATGAAAATCAAGTAATACTTAAAAATCAACAAAGCTTGGTTCCTCAACATCACAAAACCTATCTATCTAAACTTACTTCAGGAAAAGAAAATGTTTTTGATGCTACATTAAAAGCAATCATCATGAAAATGCAACAGTCACAAATAGGACGTGAGAAGTCAATGAGAACATGCCTATAATTATAATACCATGTAAATGAAGAAGGCCATAATAATAAATATTTATTTAAAATATACCAATTTTTTATTTATTACAAGTAATAATCCAATAAAATAGCACACGATTTAAAAGAAAGCATTTAAAACATTAGCATTAACTGATAATACTAATTAATACAATATAACCTAAAACACTGTATCAATTAGCATTACCAATTAACACAATATTTCAGGCTAGGTTATTTGATTATGGCAAAGCATACAGGGACTTTCTAAGGGAAACTGGCTAATATTCACATTATGCATGGTGAAAAACCATAAAAAGGAACCAATTAGCCAGCCCATTTGCTTTGGTTTGAACACAGGCCAAACTACCAGTATTCATGGTTTTTAACCTTTCGGCCGCTGGTGGGACTAATACATAGTTTAAACGCTTTTATAAGTTTCTGCCATTCACACAGCATTATGGTGTGTGTGTATGCGTGTATCAGTAAAAAGCCAGTTTTAATCCTTGGTAAAGAACACAGTAATTGTTTGAACAGCATAAATTCTCAAGCACTCTTGAAATACAAATGTGATAACACAATACAAAGAGCAGATAATAATAAATAAAACTGTTAATAAATGATAAGACAACAAAAGAAAGAATATGTATAATATAATACTCACGTCTGTTAAATGAGCTATTAACTTCCCACTGGTACAATGGAGTACTTCTACCTATAAAAACAAATTTGAAAATTTAGGCAGTTTTTTAGAAAACATACTGCAGTATTTCACTGTTAAAGTATCAGCCATGTAAATCTGTGGTGACATTTGAAATTTTCACATTAAAACTAACATTAAACTGAATTAAGACCGACAATTAAGCTCAACATCCACTTTAAGCCAAAAAACATTGAAATGTAATTGAAAGAGAAACTTGCTTAATGTAAAATTTTAAATTCAGTGAAATGGCAAGCTTACCTAGTTGTAAATTTGCATAAAATTATCAATTTTGAAAGTGATCAGATCCAAGTCTGTCTTTTTCAAGAGAAAAATCCGTTGATACTTATGTGTTATCGCAACCACCTCAGAAGTCGCTGCCAAATTTTCAGAATGTGCCAAACTCCAGCAACCATGCACATAAGTGGTAAAAATATATTTCAAGGTAGCCCCTGGTGAAAATTGGCGATTTTTTGGCACCATTCCTGTTTACGTCCAATGCCCTCCCCAGTAAAATGGCATCCAAAACATAATTAAAACAAATACATACAATCTCAATAAACTGCATTTTTAATTAAAAAATGGAAATACATGTTATCTAATTTATGCAGTATAAAAAGGAAATATCGACTTACCTTATTTAAAAATTTCTGTTCCTTTGATATGTGTTACACAAAGAATTCCTTAACAGCATCCCAAAACTGTCTAAAATTACCTGAACTAAAATCTGTATACTGCAATCGCCACATAAATTCACGAAAATAAGAATCAAATTTAATTCAGTCTTAATCATTTTACTATTAGCTTAATACACCTATATCCACATAAAATTCAAAATCTTGTGACGTTCAGACATATGCACCCCTCGGACTTCCAGGTGCTTAATGAAACTATTTTTTTCTCAGCGACAGAATGGACAGCAGACTTTTGGAAGAAAGGTGCAGCGGAAACCTCCCTCCTAGTATGGTTTCCGGTCATAAGGGACTAATAATTCTCTTTCCAGGTTTTTAACAAAACGAGGAGAGAGTTTTGTTTAAAAAGCTTTTGATGCTGTAAACGAAAGAAAGCAGATGCATTTTAGAGTCGTAGCCACGTTAGCGGCCTTTGTATGAATTATGGTTAAAATGATTCAATTATTTTAATATTTATTCAAGGATTTCTTATTAAGTTTTTCAAAATAAATATTTTAAAAGACAACCTGTCTTTTCTAGCACCCAACACGGGTGTTCTGACATTATAGCTTTATTAAAATGGTGGCAGTGGTTCAGATGAGAAAATCCATGCAGAAATTACAGACCATCAGACTCTGAAATTCATCTTAAGTTTGTAGGACAGCCATTGTCCAAACATCATCAGTGTTTTGCAGATATTACAGATCGTCAGGTTCTGAAGAGCAGCTCGAAAAGTTATGAACATCAGTTCGAAAAAGTGATTACAGCTCTCTGAAGCGGTGAAATAAGAAATCTATGCAGAGATTGCAGACTGCCAGGCTCTGAAATTCATCTCAAGTTTGTAGGACAGCCATTGTCCGAACATCATCAGTGTTTTGCAGATTTTACAGACCGTCAGGTTCTAAAGTGCAGCACGAAAAGTTATGAACATCAGTTCAGAAAAGTGATTTACAGCTCTTCAAAGCAGTGAGATAGAATCCACGAAGAAGTTTACGGACAACAGTCCAGATAAAAAGCAACGTCAGTCTCCTGAATACAACTCATCTTCAGCAACATAAATTGTGCGATTATCTTGTGTTCGAGAAAAATTAGTACAGAAGTGTGCGGACAAGCCTTGTCCAAAGATCATCAGATAATTGTGAATGTGTAGTGTAGTGTAGTGTAGTGAAAAAGTGATACATGTGTGATCATCGTTGTGCCTGACAAAATTAGCGCAGTGCAGTGTATGGTGTTCAGTGCAGTGTATTCTTGCCGAAGATCATCAGATTATTGTGAATGTGTAGTGTAGTGTAGTGATAAGATGTCTACAATATGATATAAGTTTCTACAAATATGATATAAGTTTCTACAAATATGATATGTCTACAATTCAGGTCCCTGATATAAGTGCCT
This sequence comes from Stegodyphus dumicola, assembly GCF_044657685.1. NCBI lineage: Eukaryota > Metazoa > Arthropoda > Arachnida > Araneae > Eresidae > Stegodyphus > Stegodyphus dumicola. The sequence goes on along the minus strand of NC_140769.1, from coordinate 264,405,920 downwards.
ACAATTCAGATGGGTAAGTACCTTGGATTTTTATATTGAGGCAGTAAAGTAATTTAATTTGTTTCTGTAATTTAGTATATAAGTTCACATAACTGTTTTAAGTCAACTTTGTTTCTGTAAAGCTTAAAGAAATGTGCTGTTTGGGTTTTATGTTACAATAAGAAAGTATAAATTTTAGAATTTAAATCTATGTTAATAGTTTTTTTATATATCTGAAAAGTTAATGTGTTGTGCTCAAATTAAGCTTATATAATTGAATGTGTAAAGGAGAGAATTACTGTAACTTTGAAGGTTCTAAGTATAGGTGGCATTCTGACATTCATTTCTAAGATGTTTTGAATATTATAAATATTAGAATTTTCAGTTAAGGTGTGTCAAACATTATTTGTGTAAGAACAGAGAAATTTTTTTTTCTATTGAATGAGTAAAAGGGGAATGCTAGAAATCCCCAGTATTTTTTATTTTAACGGTTGTCATATTAATGTTTAGTTATGAGTATGTAGATACTATATGATTTTTATAATTAACCTTTGAACGCATATTTTAATATACCTCAAATTTTGATGAAAATATATTGTATTATCATAAGCAATTTAGTTTAATGCAACTGAATTTAAAGCTTTTAAGAGGTAATATTATCTGTAGTATTATAAGTCCTCAATTAGACAAATTTTTATTTGAACGCATAATGTGCATATTATAGTGTAAACTGTCTTGTTTTTGTTTAAGATCTGTAAAATATGCTGTGAAAAAAATTAAGGGTTCAATTTTACTCTCTCTCTGTGAAAATGATAATTGTTTAAATCAATTTTATTTATATGTAGAGTGAGGGAGCTAAAACTGTTAGGTTGTTAGCATAATTTGGTTCATATCATGGCATTCTTAGCAAAAGTTAGGAAAGAGGATCTTAAATCCTTGGCTGAAGAGTTAGGGGAAAAAGTTAGCCCTGAACTTAGGATATTGGATTTAAGACTATTGATTATGGGAAATGAATCCTATGAGGAAGAACTAGTGAAAGGCCTGTTAGAAAATATCACTTCAACGAGGTGAGAAGGGAAAAAAAGGAGCAGGAAAGAATTAGGAGAGAAGAAGAAGAGAGGCAAGATAGAATTAGGAGAGAAGAAATGGAATTTCAATTATCGAAGTTAAAATTACTAGCCGCTAATGGAAATGACTCTGTAAATGGCAGGAATGAAGAAAATGAAGTTAAGAAAAGCCATTACAATCTAAAAAAATGATTCCAAAATTTGATCCTGAAGAGAACGACATTAGTTTGTATCTAGTCATGTTTGAGCGCCAAGCAAAGCGTGCGAATCTTCACCAATCAGAATGGGTTTGGGTTTTATTGACAATTTTGCCAACTGACATAGTTTAGCTGATTATGCGAGAGCCAGAGCAGCAGACTTATGACTATGATTATGTAAAGAGGATATTGCTTAAAAGGTTTAAGCTTAGTCCAGAAAAATTTCATATCAAATCTACAGAATCCCAGAAAAACACTCGAACCACTTGGAGAGATTTTGCTTTTGAATTAAGGAATTATTTCGAAAAATAGATCACAGATTTGGAAGTTACTGATTTTGAACTTTTGAAGGATCTCATGATAACAGACTAAATGAAGTGCCATGTAAATGTCGAAGTGCGGCAGCATTTTATTGACGAATGGTCGAAGATAACGACTCCAGATAAATTATCAGAAATGCTAGAAGAGTATGAAAACGTATGTGAAACCCAGAAGAAGATATCTCCTGTTCATAGTTCTGAGTCACAATGGGAAAATAAAAATCATTTAAATTCAAGAGATCCGCAAAAGTATCACCAGTCTGGCGGGGAAGACAGATATGCCTCTGACAGAAAGGAACATCTCCAGAATCAGAATGAGCATCAATTTGATATGAGAAAACCACTTAAGTGTTATTCTTGTGATTCAACCAAACACTTAAGGCCTCAATGTCCGGAAGTTAAAAAGGATCTCAAAACTCCATTTATTGTAAATAGAGTCCAGATAATTGAAGAAGATTGTTTAGCCCCGTGTCTAACAATGGCTAAAGTGAACGGTTTTTGATATTCCAGTTTTGAGAGATACCGGGTCATGCATTGACGTAATATGCAAGAAATATCTCACTCCTTCGATGCCGATGGGTGAGAATGTTTGGGTAAAACATCCATTTGATGAGACCCCAATTGGTTTACCCTTAGCAAACGTTACAATAGAAGGAACAATTGGGCAAGTAACAACAAAAGCAGTGGTCATTCGAAATGAATTGGAACATTATCTGTTAGGAAACAGAACCGCCGAAAAATTAGCAGTAGATCAATACGATAAAGTTTTCCTTCAGGTGAAAACAGGTACTCGAGCTTCGAGTCAATCAAAGAATGAAATCGGCGGAAGTATTTGGCAGGAGACGGAACTCGAACCCTCAAGCGAAGTTTCTCCCTTCATTATAGAAAGGGGTAAAGTCTTGTCTCAATCAAAAAGGATGGAGAAAACCAATTTCTCTCTGTCTGAAACGAAGGTGAATGAACTGTCACCGCCTACAATAAAATCTTCTTTTGTAACAGACCTACAAAAGAAAAGTGACGTAAAACAATCTTGTGACTTAGTCGCATTAGACGATCACAGTAACTCTTTGGGAAATGTGTACAAGTTAAGAATTTCCTTTTTGGTTCGGCATGAACAAGAAACTGTAGATATGACAAATGATTTTTCATACCAACTAGACTCAGAAGGTTTGCAAATGCCTAAAAATTCCGTAGAATTGCCCAAGACACTGAATAGTGTAAATTTACCACGGAAAGTAGAAGAATCCCCAATTCATCATTTATATATACTAGTTCCAGATACTGAAGGGTCAAAGGGGATTAAATATAGCTACTTCATGAATGCTGTAAATCCAACTTGTAATGAAGTAGTTTTTTCTGATGTTAAAGCCAAATTAAATGTACATGTTTATTTTGAGGTCAAATGTAGCCGTTCTCATCCAGGTGTTGGGTTACTATTGAAAGATTATCAGAAACGGAAAATTAAAAATATGCAAGGTTTCCCTTTTCAGCCTGGCTAAATATCTAATTAATATTAAACTTTAGGAATGTATATTGTATATTACATTTTTCAGAAAATTATACATTCTTTATTAGGATGTGTATAATTTAATATTATTCTTTATTAGGATGTGTATATTTAGTCTCAGTATCATGTTGATTATATGTTTTTTAATGGCCTCAATATAGTTCTTGTTATGTTTATCCTTGGTACTTAGCCCAGTGTTGTAGGAAAAAAAAAAGTATTAGTGCTAATTATTAGTTAATTTTATTATTAATAATTATTAGTTAGTTTTATTATTAAGACTTGCTGTGGTAAGGTACGAGGAATTGGAGTTCTGAAACGAGGGGAGGAGATGTGACGTTCAGACATGTGCATCCCTCGGACTTCTAGGTGGTTAATGAGACTATTTTTTTCTCAGCGACAAAATGGACAGCAGACCTTTGGAAGAAAGGTGCAGCAGAAACCCCCCTCCTAGTGTGGTTTCCAGTCATAAGGGACTAATTATTCTCTTTTCTGGTTTTTAACAAAACGAGGAGAGAGCTTTGTTTAAAAAGCTTTTGATGCTGTAAACGAGTGAAAGCAGACACATTTTAGCGTTGTTGCCGCGTCAGCGGCCTTTGCATAAATTATGGTTAAAATTATTCAATTATTTTAATATTTATTCAAGAATTTCTTATTGAGTTTTTCAAAATAAATATTTTAAAAGACAACTTGTCTTTTCTTGCACCCAACACGGGTTTTCTGACTTATCTCAGTAATACTCAAATGACTCTAATCAAACCATGATCCCTTTCTAATGAAACACTTTATATAGTGAGCATTTGAACCTTTCTTGCGAAAAACCCATTTAAAGACATCTGAACGATCTTCACGTTTGACCATACTTATTTCCTTTGCACAAGCAGAACACTTATAATGATTACCAAGTAAACCTTCATTTAAACACCATTAATGCTTCTTTTCCCATTCATTCCAAATCATACAGAAACTTCGGATTAAACTTATCACAGGCAGCCAATTTACGGTGTACAGCACAAAATAAGAAACGTACTTCCTACATGATATCCAACTCAGAAATAAGCTCTGAGAAATTAAAATCACTGCGATGACTCGTTACAACCAATCACATCATAATAGGACATAATATCACATCATAACTTTCATCATAACTCGGTTACTATACATGAAACAACAACTTCGCGATAATCCAAGGGATAACCCTAAAATTAGGTCCAAAATTAAAATCCAAGGGATAAACAAATTAGTAAATGAGAGACTTTAATGCCATTATAAAGCTAATAATATTATTAACATAAATACATTATCACCAAATAATGTGATTTGTTACCAATATTGGGTAAGCAAGATATTACAGTAAAATCAATCACAAAATCATCAAAAAGTTTTCCTTGATTTAATGTGTATCTAAATTAATTCTCAATAAGCCAGTTTAATTTTTTTTTTTTAAATGAAAATAGATTGATGTTTACATGGACAAAGTTCATGGACTTTGTCCATGTATACATCAATCTATTTCAAATCCATTACAATTCACTATAATCAAAGTTCGATGTGCGCATGAACACAGACTTTGTGTAAATCTTCGACTTCTTATTTTGGTTTTGTGCAGTGGCCATCTTGAAATCATGCATTCCTGGAGCAGATCTAGGAATAAAAAAAAAGAATCGCCAAAAAACAAAGGGCACCCAATTGTAAACTTTTACCAAATTGCAAAGTTTGAGAGAAATATCATCAAGTAAGGCATTGATTTGCTAGAAAGCTTCTTTTCTGTTTTAGTCAATGTTTGAAAATTAAGCTAAAAAGTAGCCTTAATTTGATGAAAATTCTGAATAACTGTATCGATTTTGAAGAAGATCAGATACAAGTCCTTACCTTTACTTAAGCAAAACTTGAACATGATTTACTTTTACAGATAAAGCAAAACTGTAAAGGTAAATAAGGCGACTTGCACAAAATACTTTTGAGGATAAATGCACAGTTAATGTAAATGATAACAGATGCTTATTAACGCATAGTTAATAGAAATAATGGTTGAAATTTACTGTACAGTTCCGCTTGGTTTCTGTCTGAAAAAATCACCAAGTGGTATTGATTCTTCATGAAATCTGGAAGCCCACTATGTGAAGTAGGTTTTTTGGTAACCTTAATGTTGATAATGTTAGTGAAACTAGTCTTCGGGAAAATTGCGAATATTGCCAAATGTGTTGTGATAAGTTGAGATTTTGGCTATTTTTTGTAATAGTAACCCTTTCGAATAGACCAGAGATTTTGACTTGCAGTGTTTGGTTGTACGTGCATAATGTTTTATAAAAGTGGTACCTGTAAGTTTGCTTAGTGTTATAAATGAGCATATTATTCCAGATACGACTATAATTTCTGAGTTCTGGAAGAAGAAATAGAAGGAAAGAATTTATGGCTTTCTTGGACGCTATTATACATATTTATCTGCTATTAACAGCGGAAGAGCCGAAACGACCAGTTATTTAATTTAATTGCTTACGTGGACGAGATGCTAGAGGGAGGCATTAATGTATGCACATGAAGCAAAGATATGTTAAAGAGTTGGCATTTTATTCATTTATCAGTGTCTGTGTGTTAATTTTTGTTGAAAGATTTGTTGTTTAAAGTTTTTATGTTAGGAAATATGTATTTTTGGTTATTTATTCGTGTTTGTGTGTTAAGACAGCGGTGAATTTTTTCTGGTTAACACAATAGTTTAAACTTGTTTTAGCTTTCTCATTTTGTTTAAGTGAAAATAGATCGATGTGTACATGGATAAAGTTAAATTAGTGAGCAATGCTTAGTTTCTGCAATTCTCTAATGTTTTTTTAAGTTAAAATAGGCCGATGTGTACATAGACGCCGAGCTTGTGTAAATGTTCGATTTTCTGTAGGGGTGGTACTGATGTTGGCATAAAAAAATCAATGATTCGCCTAGTGGAACTGCAAAGATTAACTGAAATAATTACAGAGGCAAATGCTGAATAAGTTAAATAGGGGAAAAATATATTGGCTAAATATTCATGCAGTTCACTGAAATTTGTGCATATTATTTAGTCAAATTTATTTTAATTACCAATAATATAAAGCTGCCAATGTTGGCAAGTTACCACTATAGAAATCAAAGCTAATGCTTAATTTGCCAAATAATGTCAAAACGCAAATAACAAATCCTTTGTTTTTAGAGATGATTATCAGAAATTCATACTGGAAGTCAAATAGACAACAATATTGCACATTTTTTTCCCATTTAAATAAATATTCATTCAATCAACTTTATGAATATTATTTAGCAAAGATTTTTTTTCTTTTTCATGTGTAAACTATGGTAATTAAAGTTTAAATTAGTAAACCTTTAAAATATCAAAGACCATACTTAATAAATCTTGCTAATAACTTTGCTTTCCTAAAATAAATGAAAATTTTGGCAAGAAGATATTAACTTCGAATTACGTAATAATTTTTCCGCAATTAGCAATAGCTGGACTAATGAGCAGGAAAGTTTCCTGGTTACAAGGAAAACAGAATTTCCCAGTGTTCGAAACAAAAACAAAATCATCAAGGCCATTTGCGATAATTAAAATTGGATTTTCTTACAATAGTAACAATTTCAAATATTTTAAACTGGAATGCAGTTGATTTTGAAAGTAAACTTCGGTAAACTGAAGCATTTATGCAACTTCAATTATACTATTAATAAATAAATAATTAAATTTATAACTTTCAATAATATAATCTTACCTCCATGATGTTTTCGGAAGCTAACCTTTGCAAGTTACGATGACTTCCCTTCGAAATTAAATATCGTATGATATGCACGCACGGGCGAAAACCGGAATACAGTATTGGCAATCCTCACGTATTTCTGCCCTGTGCTTGAGTGAACTCTTTACAGAAAAGTAGAGCCGACGAAGCAGACGAAAAGTTGTGCGGTGTGCATCCGCGAAACGGTAGTTACTAAACATTTCTTTCAATAAAAGTTAATGCATGAGAGAAGGAATAAAACTGAGAAAAAAAAGACCGTTTAATTTTATATAACAAGCTTTTTGCTCAAATTGCGATATAAGGTTGATTTCTTTATTATCAATTGTCAATTATTAGCTTTTGAATAATTTAAAAAAGAAAGAAAAGAGAAAAGTACCCAACACTTAAAATTATTGAAAGTATTGAGCGAACAATACGTTTCAGCATTATTACGTGAAATTGACGCTAATTTTCCCACAAAGTGATTTACAAGCACTTACTGTCATGATTTGAGGCTTTTATACCAAGGTTGTAGTGTCATTAATACTTAATACGGAAAGACTTTCTGTGAATAGATATCGCAAACGGAAAAAATAATCTTTTCAAAGACGTTTATTCCAAAGCTGATACTTAAATACTTACTTTTCCAAAATTAATCTACCCTTCTGAATTACTGCAATAGCTTTTCTAACTTGACGTAACATAATTTCTTCTGGAAATCATCCGGTTAGCGATTTTCGCAATTAGGTTTGATTGGAATGGCAACAGTTCATTTGTTTATAGAATTCGTTCGATCGTCCTTTTATTGTATGTTCGCTGAATTTCTTATAATACTTGTTATTATTATTTTTTCCTCTTCCCCGCTCACGTACAAAAAAAGGTAGAGAGGGAAAAAGAACATAATTTTTGTAAGTTAGAAAATATAAGAGAGAAAGAGACAGTTCATAAAATGACCGAAATTACAGCATGTCAAACATACCCAGTATTCTTACGCATCTGAACGAGTGTTTCAGGTCAAAGTAACTAAATAGAGGCGTGAGAATGTTCTGTTCATTGCAGAGCCATATTTTTATTTTCAGGTTGCAAGAAATTCCTCAAACATTGAGCTTATATTCCAACTCAGCGATCATAAACATAGAGAGTCTGAGATACAGTAATTAGGATATCTGCCTTACATAATTTTGTTTTCGTTTCCACGATTCTAGCATTCATCCTATTTTTTTCATACTTCACATAGTTGTAACATCTTATCATAGTTCTTACATATTAGAATAAGGGATCCATATGTAAGAGTAGTGGTGGTGCAAGTGCTTGGAAGTTATTAGTGTACTTTAAACACTAGAAAAATGAGTGATTGTTGTTACTATCATACTTTGAATACGTTATGCTGTACAGTGCAAAAACATTTCTTCCCCTCCCACGCACTTTCCTCCTGCCAACCTATTTTGATAATGTTTTTGGTTCAAAAATTTGATATTGAGTTTTCAGTGAATAAGCATGAATTAGGGTCTAAAGAACAGGTTTTTATTACTGTTAACTATTATGCGTTTTTTCATCATCAATAACTCTTACCACAGACTTCCAAAAACTTTTATTTTCATATTTATGCCTTCTGCATTCATATAATTCATATCTGGCTGTAATGAAAGATTTCCACCAACGAACATTCTTACTTAAGTTAGGGGGGAAAAGTATGAAAGAACCTTTAGTGCAGGTAGAAATAACTACTCAAATTTATGATTTTTCACCAAAGTTTTGATAGTTTTTCAAAGCCTTTGGCCCAGAAACTTGGTGGCTGAGAGTCCGGAAACAAATCAACCTCATTTCAGACATTCTGTGCAGAATGAAAGACAGCACTAGCAAGATGTACCTGCAGGTATGAAAAAAAGGTAGAAGTCCGAAGGTGCGATGTTAGGGCTATACAGTGGGCGTGGAGAAAGATCAGAGTCCTGCTGCACACACATGTGGTCTTGCATTATCTTTGTGTGCCAGAACTCAGATCGATGTTTTTCGTGGTAGCAGCGTCAGTACGGACTAGCATGATCTTTTTGTTAGTCAAATTGTGCTTTGCAATGCTGCCGACAGGCTCACCAAGCGGAGACGAACACCCTTTTCAGCCTGTCCTGTTGAAGTTAACCGCTTCCCTGATTATCCAGAGTTATCTCGGGTTCGTATATATTGCAGTTAATTATTATCCCGAGAAAACTCGGGCGAAGCATAATTTGTTAGTACGATTTCTTTTATCACGGTTTTACTCGGTCTGGAGGAAATACTCAGCTTTGATCGGCAGTTTGCCAAATTTTGTTGGTTGCGCGGTTCTTTTGGAGGGACTGGTCGCGTGTTTCCCTATTGTATAGTATACGTTGGCTTGTGGACTAATAATGTTTAAAGGATGCATGCGTTGGATAAAAATAAAATAATGGTGATGATGGAAGATAGCGAAAGCGATGATTTTTCAGATAGTGATTATGAAAAGGTTTGGGGGGGGGGGAAATCGAATCCAATGAGACAGTGTACTCTGTGCTCCCGTGAAAGAGATTCCAGCGGTAAGCCAGTAAAAGAGACCAGATACCAGTGTAGAACATCAGGTATCACTCTGTGTTGTCCCTTGTTTCAAAAACTATCATACAAAGATTAATATTTAACTTTTTTTCGTTTGCCCGAGATAACTCAGAATAGTAAACTAATATTAAAAATAAATGCTTTTACACCTTCAAAAAATTAAAAATTCAACCTACATATTTTGATTTGTTTCGTTTTGTTGTATTTAATAATAAAATAAAAAAATGTGATGATTTTTTACAATTTTTTTCAAAAAAATTTGTAAGGGAAGCGGTTAATCCACTTTTCATCACAAGTGACAATCTGGTCCAAAATTTTGTTCTTTCATTGATATTTGAGCAGGCCCGAACACATCTATCCTTATCTGCTTAAATCTACTCATGAGGCATAACCTAGTGACTGAAATTATACCTCAAGTTTATGCAATACATAGCATGACTACAGAACATGGCACTAACACCTACTAACCCCTTGGCAAGCTCTTAAGTGGTTGCATACTGATCTTCTTCCACAAGGTCTCACAGGTAATCAGAGTGCTCTGCTTCTTGAATGCCATAGTCCTTGTTTTTTGACTTTCGGTACTAAGCCTTCCCAGTGTCATATGATACAACATTAGTACCTAAAGCTAAACACATGATTTGGTGACATTCTGTAGTTGACTTTACAAGAGCTTTTTAAATGATGGTTCTAATCTGGTAACGTGATAGTTCTATTTCAGACACCTTGTACTTAATGATAATGATCTTTTTTTACAAATTTCACAACACAGTGTTCTAAAGCAAGGAGTTAACAACAAAAATGTGTTACTAAGAAAACTGAGCAAAGACTGGAAAAAAAAACAATGGCAACACTTAACACTGTATTGGGAATTCTAAATATAGGTTGCTTTTAAAGTTTTGCAATTTTACTGTTGAATTTTGTGTCATAAGTATGAAGGAAATGTTTAATAATAAAGTTAAATGGAAAAAAAAAATGTTGTGTAGGTCATTTTGTTAAGAAAATTGAACACAATTAGTAAACTGATAAAAGAATAGGGAGTTGGGAAAAAGAGGAGAAAAATCATGTCAACTCTATAAAAAACTTAATGCTTTTAAAATTTTAGTGATTTTACTGTTTAATTTTACACAGCGTTAAATACAATGATAGTGATGTTCTTTTGTAAAAAATAATTCTAGTTAGAATGAAAAATGGCTCATCCTGGTTTAAGATACCCAAAACCAAACTATCCCACATACATTAATTGATAACACGTAATTGTAATTTAGACTTAAAAAAAAGAAAGAAAAAATTATAGCCCTTTATAAACTAAGCTTTTATTTAAAATTCACAAAATATTTAATGAACTAAAAAGAGAAAATTTATCATTAGTTTAATATTTTAAATATAAAAATAAACATTTACAAAAAATAAAAAGACATCTCTATTATTAAATAATGAAAATTCTGAATATATATGTTACTTCCATTGTAGGAAAATGGCAACACTTAGAGAATTTCTTTAACACACATAATCCTCCATCTGAATATGTGCACATCACAGCTTTAATTTTTAGTTTGTTTTTGATTTATTTAATGTTTTGTGAAAATTCAACTATTTTCTGATTAACGAATTTGGCAATCTGAGCAGTTGAAACACTCATCAAAATAAAACATTATGTCTGGTGCATCAAGACTATTGCTATTTGGCAAAATTTAAGTCATTCATTTTTCAGTTTTTATCAACAAACTCAGTTATTTAAAAGCAATGTGTTGCCACTGCTGGAAATAAAATACTTTTACCTTCTATGCATCAGTATGTTCCTATTCAGTAAAGTGTAAGACATTTAACTTTCAAATTTGTCTGTTTCTGATTATAAGCTAAGTCATTTAAAAGTAATAAATGCAGCAGTTCTTAAGAATATGTTTTTGACTTTTTAATCCAATTAATTTAAACAAAAATGCACAAGATGTCTAATTACAAATATTAAATATTTTTATGAAATGACACTGGCTGACTCATTAAAATTGTAATACATATTTTTTATAATTGCTTAATATATTTCATCTTATTAAGCAAAATTTAAATATTTGTTGATACTATGTAGTAGCAACCTGCATTATAATTTTTAAAGTACCACTGGATGAGGTCCAGAAATGAACCAAATCTGCTTGGAATTTCATCTGAAGTCCACTGTCATTAGAGAATTCAATGAACTGTTCTTTTTCATTTAATGGTTATTTGCTATTTTCAGTATCACAATGGAAAAGATGAAAATTCATCTCATTCACCATTCGGAAAGTAAGTTTCAAAAATAGTGACTTCAGAGTTTCGAGATGTGAACATATGTCTACTGCATAATTCTTTCCCAGTAACAACATCATTTTCTATTCATAAAAAAAATTCTAAGGCTGGAAATAGTGAAAATCTTTCCTGTTTTATACAACTAATCCCAAAGCAAGTTTCCTCCCCAAATCCTTTGTTTTTTAAGAGCAGTCGAAGAATTATTTTTTAGACAGAGATTTGAGATAAAAATTAATAGATGATTGCTATGTGCAATTTCTAAACTTTTGAGATTTTTATCTATAGAGGGGTACATGCAGTTAATCTGAATTTTATTTACTTTATTTTTGAAAATCTAGAACTATAGGGGTAGACTTTGAGGTTTAAAGACTGAGAAACGGTGCATTAAACTATATGACAAAAACTATTTCCTCCTTTTAGTTCATTATATATTTTTTGAATTTTAAATAAATGCATATTTTGTGATTTTTTTAAAATTTAAACTTCACAGCATTTAAAATTTCATTTTTTACTTATCAAAAATTTTCAAAGAACTAAACAGCTGCCATTTAAAAAATATTACTTTAATGTTTTAGTTAAATTTCACAGTAAAAAAATCCCACAAATTTATATTAATGTTAACAATTAACTCTGCAACTTGTATAATTGTAAAAATTCGACTTTGTGTCTTTGTAACCAAACAGGATAATTTCAATGTCTCATTCTGATGGATAGCAAGAATAAATTGCGTACTTTAAAAATAAATTTAAATAAAATTCTTGAAAACTGATCAGAATTACTTTAAAAATTTATTACGATATGATTAATAATTTACCTATTATTCCATTTATAATAATCATCATTCAAGTCATGGAACAAGAGAAAAACATTTCTAAAGATTGCACTTGAAACTACTTCACTGAATATTATGCGAACAAATTTTTTTAAAAAAAGTTTATTTAAAGACATACCATGCATCAACACTTCCCCAGGCATTTTCTCAAAAAAAAAAAAAGAAAAAGAAAAAGAAAAAGAAAAATCTCAACAGATTTACATACTGGCATGAACAAAATGCTCATGGACAAAAATTACATAAACAGTAAATCTGTATCATTTAAAATATGACAGCACCCAGAAAGACATGATGTAACCTGCCAAAACGTCTCTCATAAATAGCTCATGCCATCAAACAAAACTCAAAATATATTTTTCCTCAGATGATCTTTACATGGATCCAGTGCTAACATAACATGATTGTCTTTCATCCTTGGCTGTGCTCGTCAAAAATGATTCTTTTTTACAATCCAGTTTAAATTAAATTACTTGGGTGCGACAAAGTTCAAACTCCCACTCTTTCGTAGCTCACCGGAACACTACCAGTAGTGAAAGACAAAGTGATATTTTTATGCTACGTAGCTGTACTCATCCGTCGAGTTTGGAGTCCGTTCAATGTACTGCTTGTCTATTAGAGCTTCAATACACTTCTTTATCATAGAAACGTTCGGGTTGAAGCGATTCTTTGCTTGATTTATAACCTATTGCAAAAGAGGAAAACAAATGAATTTCATTGAAAACAATTATTTACACTCAGTAAGCAAATTAATTTTAGCATTTTGTAATTTTAAAAAAGCATATATTTTCTATTTAAAAAAAAAAATATTCATACTTAAAAAGCAATCACTTAAGGAAACAAATTACCATATGTTCCTTATTCTAAAACTGCTATCCTATTACGTTTCCTATTCCAAAACAAATATTCCTTTATGTTTTCTATTCTAAGATCAACTTTTCTATTATGTTTTCAACTGTAAAACAATTGTTCTATTAAGTTTTCTTTTCTAATATATTTCTATTTCAAACACGCCGCATTTCTGTTCTAAAATAATTCTATTCTAAAGTAATTATTTTATAGTTCCCATTCTAAACAATTCTGCAGAATGTTTTTTCTATTCTAAAACAATTATTTATAGTTAACCCTCTTGCTGCGCATCCCATGATTTCCGAGGGCAACGTAGAAGTAGCAAAATTTGCGCAACCCACGATTTCCGTGGGGATGAATTTTTACCGTCTATTTAATTGTGCAACCTGCTCTTTCCCCGTTCAAGGTTTCCTTTCAGCTTTTCTGTGATGTTTAATTGTTTATTTAGATGTGGGCTAATAGATGGCGTTAAATGTCCACATTTCTACCAAATATACAAGAATACGTAATGAAGCATTTTGTGTGCGCTTTTCAGAGCGATAGGAGCTTTCATGTGAGGAATGTCTGGCAGGAAGCGTTTCGCGATTGATATAACCTATATGCCTTACGATATTTCTGACACTGATAGTAGTTCTGACTCTGATTTCAAGTATATTGAAGATAGTTATAGCGAAGCTGATGAGAATTTCTCGGATTCCTCTATGCAAAATATTACATTATGCAAATATTTTCATTAGTATATATGTTTTACCTTTGTATTTTATAAAATAACTCATAGTTTAACCAATATTAATTTTCAAAATTTTCCTTTTATATCATTATTCTTCAATTTCAGTATTCTGACAACCTTTTTCTATGATCTAATTCTATATTGAAAAAAAAAAAAAAAAAAAAAAAAAACTCTTTTACAAAAATTTTTTGTATATTTTAACTCTAAAATACATGTAGATTTGAAATATGCAATAAAAAAATAATGCAATTTTTAAACCTATTTTGATTAAAAAAAAAAAAAGTACACAGTGAGAGAGAGTTAATAAACAAATAATTTTGAAATTTTTCATTTTAGCTTACAAAGCTGTTTTAGAGTATAGAAAGTTTTAGAGCTTCTGCTTCATCAATTAGTTTTTTTGTGAGTTGATCCCATTTTTCTTTCATCAAATCGGATATAGTGAACAACATTTTTAGTTCCTTGAATTTCACTACAGCAGGGTTCGAATGTAGTGATAAGTCAAACAAACCTTTCGGTATGGCAGTCGGTGTCACTAACCCCATATGAGGAAATAGGGGGGGGGGGAATCCTATTACAAAAGCAGAAGAATTTTAATTTAATTAAGAGGGCAAACTCAAATGATTCCTAAAATAAAGGCTTAAACGACCAATATGATGGCACTCATTTTTTAAGTGGCACAAATTTTTATGCCTTCAAAAAAAGCATCTATCACCATGGGCAATCACCTATCACCTTCCCCCCCCCCCAAGATTGATGCTGTTGAAATTCATTACCGGTTACTCTACCTGCTGACTTCTCACTCTGATTTAAAAGTACTATGACAGTGATGCTTCATATCAGTATACCAGGTTGTTCAATAAGTTCGCGGAACGGAAATGAAGAAACCAATTTTTATTTGTAAAAATGACTATTTTTCAACATAGTTTCCCCTCAACTTCAATACACTTATTCCAACGGTCTTCTAATTTCTGGATCCCTTGATTGTAGTGGTTTTTCGGCAGCTCTGCAAAATATCCCTCCATGGCAGCTATTACCTCTTCGTTTGAAGAAAATCGTTTTCCACGGAGACTGTTTGAGGTGTGGGAAGAGCCAGAAGTTGGAGGGAGCTAAATCTGGCAAATAGGCTGGATGTTGCAACAATTCGTACTTCAATTCAGTTATTTTAGGAATGGTTTTTTGAGCTGTGTGCGCAGGTGCATTATCTTGGTAGAAAATGATTTTTTTCTTCTGTAATCCGGGTCTTCTTTCACGAATTTTTTCGTCTAATTGATTCAAAAGGTTACAATAATAATCTGAATTAATTGTTTTGCCAGTTTGGAGGTAATCTATAAACAAAATTCCTTTCGCATCCCAAAAAACTGATGCTAACATCTTCTTGGCTGATTTTTGCACACAAACTCGCTTCGGCGCCAAAGAGCCGGGTTCACACCACTCCTTAGCCTCCTGTTTTGATTCAGGATCATGATTGTAGACCCAAGTCTCATCCATTGTGATAAATCAACGGATAAAATCGCTTTTATTCTTCTTAAAATGCTCCAAATGTTGCTGGCAAAGTCGCATCCGAATGTGTTTTTGCTCCATCGTTAGAGAATGCGACACAGAGTTTTTTGAAACCCAAATTAACACTCAAAATATTGCTCACTGTGCCCAATGAAATGCCTAAAGCCTCTGTAAAATCTCTTTCAGTCAATCGACAGTCTTCCAATACCATATCTTGTATTTTTCCGATAATTTCTGGTGTTGATGCAGTTTTTGGACGTCCCTCTCGCGGATCGTCTTCAAGGCTGGTACGGTTACTTTTGAATAAACTAGCCCACTTGCAAACCATTGTTTTTGAAGGAGCAGATTCACCCAACACATTCACCATTTCGGTATGAATTTCCATTGCCTTTAAACCTTTCTTTACAAAGAATTTGATAACTGCACGTTGCTCAATTTTATCCATACCTGAAAAAAGGCACAACACCTTAGATATAAAGAGCGTAAACACTGAATAAATTAACAGATCGAAATGAAACTTTTGACGTGTTCCTCAGAAAGAACAAATATGAAAATGGCGTCGAAGTTTTAGGTCTAATATTGACGAATAGATGGTGCTCCGTGAACTTATTGAACAACCTTGTACATCCAAACATAGAACAACCATGCAAGAATCGGCAGACTCGTCATCTCATTGATCAAGCATTGGGCATTCAAATACCCAGAATATTTTATAAATTCCCCCCCCCCCAAAATTTAGTAAATGAGAGATTTGTAATGCCATTATAGAGCACATATATTTGTAATGCCATTATAGAGCTCGGAATACAATTAATGCACATATATTGTTGCCAAATAGTGTGATTTAGTGCCAATAATTGATACATATGCGTGATATCACAACATAATTATAATAAGTTCGTTTGGATCTAATGTAAATTTAATTAATTCTTGGTAAGTCTGTTTTTGTAAAGAAGGGATCTAAGTTTTACTTTTCCCTCCCATTTTGAAAAAATGATTAATATTCTGGACTGCGAAGTTACAGGATCTAGTCATCAACAGAACCCATGATACGCAACTTTCAAAATGGATAAACAATGGCAATGGAATGTGAAAAATTATATCTGACTTTAGCTTTTTATATGATATATCGATAATTTGTATCTTTTGATTACCTAACTAAAGAATGTTCTGCCTCTTCCGGAATAATTGGCCAGCTTTTATATTCAGGGATCTCTGCCAACTTTATGTTCGAGGTGGATTTCATAATCGGATCAGATGTTTTACTTTCACACTAAAGGCCTACAAAATTCGTCAGCTTTTATGTCTGAAATGCATTTTCCTCCCCAAAATCTTATGTAATTTTAAATGTAGGATTTTTATATTCATGTTGGTAACAAATAAGATGATTTTATTTTATAATTTTAGAGTGAAACTTTCACCATTGATTTGGCTTTTCTAATGTGAATTCTGTTTTTATATACTCAAATATTCGGAACTCGATATTTCCCGAGATTTTGCTGTACCAACATTTATTCTATTTTAGTTAAAAACAAAGATTATTTAAACTCTAATAACATCTTCTTGGCTGATTAATGAAATTATTAAAAATGAATGTATATTTTTTTTTCAGTAGGCCACCAGAGGTGATCATGTTTGTCCATGGCTGTTTTGATAATATTAATTAAATGCTAACATTAAACGATGAAAATTTTTTTCTTTAAAATAGCAATGGAATTAAATAATTTACTATAACTAGAAACATATAAATAGATATTTTCACAGCATTTTAATTCGGAAAAGTTTAAGAACTCTTAATGCAAAAGTTCATTTACGTGCTGTTCATAACATTTCCGGAAATTATTTGACCAATGCCATACCTCTAATCTTAAGACTCAGAGAGAATAATTCATTGAAAGATAATTTGCTAATGTAAAATTTAAAATTACACAAAACAGAAGCCTTTAGGCATAATTGTTTTTAGACCTTTTTTGAATTCAATTTTAATTAAATGTATTTTAAAAACATAAATATACTGTTAGTAACACATGTTAAAAAATTTCTTTTGAAAGGAATAAGTATAACATGGAACGTTCTAATTTATAAAAGTGGCTCCCATTTGAAAAATGCTGATCTAGCAAACAAAGTTGGATTGTGTAAAACAAAACTCCACTTTTTTCCCCATATGATCTTTCTACAATACAAAGCAGCATCTTAGCTCCCTTATATATATATATATATATAAACCTGTAATCTGCAGTATTGCAAGTTCTTTGCTGATTTAACTGTTGTACATTTATATATATTTTTTGGTCACATAAAGAAAGTTATGCTCTTTTTTATTCTACTTAGCTGTAAATATAATATTTGAAATCAACAAAATATATATAGCACATATATAAGTATGCATACTACCTCTTGTATCAAAGCATTGTGTCGAAGAACTTTTCGTGCTTTCATAATACGGACTATCGCAGCCTGCAGATACAGCTTACGGTCTTCATCGACTGAAACGTGGGTTTGCTCTACCTCTTGCTGAAAATATTACCACATGTAATTTTTAAATTTTACAGATAAATAAAAACATGAATACAGCACTGAGAATTCAAAATCCTCTCTCCCTTTTTAGTAAAGCAAGTGATGCACTAAAAATCACGGTACTTCCATGTTATCACAACCACCTTAGAAGGAACCACCAAATTTTCAGAATTTGCAAAACTATGGCAACCATTCTTTAAACAAGTATGCTTGTGACAATCCTTCAGTCAAGAAATGTTGCCATTTTTGTATACATTCTTTTTGTTATATTCCAAGTTCCAATGGATTTTATTAATACATAATACTTTTTGCATTAATTTTAAAATATGTACTGTGGAATTTGTCAGCAAAGAAGCTCAGGTAAAATTTCTGCAAGAATACAGAATTAAAAAAAAAAAAAAAAAAAAATCTCTCAAAGGAACAACAAGGATATGCATTTGGTACATAGCTGGTGAGTTTCTGCAATTCTCAGATATTATTTAAAGCAAAAATAGATCACTGTGTATTTAGGATGAATAGTGCCCTTCACTCCCCAAAAAAGTATGGACAGATGTGGAGAAGAATGTGATTTATTACTCTTTAATTTAAGCAATGCGTTATCTTTATTTATGCCAAAGTACATTTTCTTTTCATATGCTGATAATTTTTGCCTACTTATGATAAATAGGGACAGTTTGAGAATTATTCTACAAAATGTGCAGAAAACCACCAACTTGCACCAAGATGATTGTATTAATATGCAAGTACCAAAATCACTAAATATGTCATAGCTGCCAACCTTGAATTCTTAAAAACAACAAGAAACTGAGGTTTTTTAAGCTGCATGGCAACACCCTTTCAAAGGAACACAAATGATCTTAATTTGCTTTATAATGTATAGTTCAACCTATTGACTTATCTGTAATTAAATTTTGATGTAAAGCATATTAGCATGCAATTAGATATTCTAAATTTTATATTCAATGGTGAATTTCACTTTTATACAGAGAAAATCCAAAAGAAAAGAGATTCTTTTGTTTATATAAGTACTTTTAAATATGATGAAAATAAAATTAGTAATTAATGTACATAATACCTGCATAGATAAACTTGGTAATGTACCATATCTAAAGTAAACAAAATTAAATAGAAATATTAACTGATTAAACAGGGATTGAATTTCCATATAAAAACCTATGAATGTCTACAGTAAATTAAAACAGCTCATATCAAATGAAATTTAATAATATGAAGCTCAATAAAATGGGGGAAAAATATTCTGAAAATCAACAAAATTGGAGGAATGGAATTAGCCTTATTTAAATTTCATTACTTTAATAAAATGTATGCAAATCAGAAAAACTATAAATGGAATCAACACTGTATATGAAAAGGGAGAATTAAATCAGTAATTTTTAGAGTACAAAAATAATAACCTGAGTTGTTTCCTTCTGAAGAACAGCAGTCAATTTAAATTTAGTTCTTTTATTAGAATAATCTTTATTTAGAGAATATGTGCTTTCAGGATCAACAGTCTTCTCCTGTGAGGAAAAAGAAAAACTGGATAAAACAAAACTGTGTTTGCAAAAAATATGCATATAAATAACTGTATATATGATTTTTGATCAGAATGTGCCAGTTCATCATCTGATTAAGGTGTCAGGTACTTTAAAAAATGTGGAAATATGCCAAAAATATAACAATTTATAATTCAGTAGCTTCATAACTGGTTTACAGTCATGAAATTCTGTGCACTGATTTATCTTTGATACCATGTTTGCTACATTTTACTTTATATTCCAGATATTAAAACATTTTAAATAAAATACAAATACCTTAAACATGGAACAGCATTATAGATTAACAAATCACCATTTTTAGCCGTTCCTGCCACCAAAATAAAAAACAAATAACATATAATTAAAATGACCCTTTTTTAAAATTGTAGAATGGAGTCAGAAATCTGGATGACTAATATCCATAATGAGCTAATGTCTGGATCAACAGCCCCCCCCTGAAAAAAAATTTCTCCCTCCTCTTGTGAAGTAAGAATGAGAATATATTACCGAACAAAAGGAGCAGTGTGCTGTAAATATGATTTTTTTCCTGACTACCTGGCATTTTTGCATATCACATTCATACGCTAATGTGGGTTAGGATAATAGGTTTGAATAGCATGGTTGTAGGAGCATGGTTGTAGTAGGTTTTTCTACCTAACCTAAACAATAAGCAAAGCCCTAATGCTGCCATGACAACATGTCAGATTAACTAGATCTTAAATTGATGATCTAGAATTGCCTATGAATGTGGATCTTGGACTTTACATTGTATTAACTTGACATTTTTTAAAAATTATTAATTTTTTAAATCCCAAAATCATTTTAACATGAAATTCATCATAATCTTAAAATTTTTTTTATGAAAGAAGCATGAAAATTTTATAGGAGAATGTTAAATTGACTATATATATATATGTGTGTGTGTGTTTGTGTATATGTTTTATACTCATATAAAGTTATATAGCTGGTCAAAATTTTCTGAAATTCTGATCAATGGTAACACAATAATCATACAGACAACCAGGAAAATTACAATTCTGAGGAATGTTAACTTAGACATAAAAATCTTCAAGTCTTAATAAAGGAATAAAAATATATTCATAAACATCTACAATGCACAATTATATATAAAAATAATGAATTATTACAATGACCTAATTTAAAAATAGCTAATTACATTTTCTTAAAAAATATACTAAATTTACTCATGCATTCCCCCTTCTTTTCCTGCCAGAAAACAGGGAAATGAAAAAACATGGTACAAAGAGACGCTTTTAAATTATGAACATAGCACAATAGAAAACACACATAAAGACATCATTTTAACATACATTTCAGAGAACTTATCAATTTCGATTTTATTTTTTTCTAGACAAAATTTTATTTGTGCATATATTTTTCATTTATCATAAATCAGAAGTTTCTAAACCATATGGTGAAAAAACTGGGAGGGGGATATGCAATAAAAATTTTTTTTTTTTGGTGGGAATGCCAAATTTAAATAATTTTTTAACATAAAATTGAGTGCAATTTCTAAAGTTTTTGTATGAGAGGAAAGTATTTTGTGGTTAATATTTTAAATATATATTTAATAAAAACAAATTTAGAAGTACTGATGTAGGAATCCTGAGACACAGAAATATTGATGGTTGTAAGATAGGTTCAGAACGTAGATCCAAGAATAAAGAGGAAGGATTCTGATTACGTAGAATACTAAAATGTTGAATTCGTAATGAGTAGGAAAGTTGACAGCCAAGTAAGATTAAATATTCATTTTTATTTCATTTTTATCTCTACTGACATATGTGGCCCCAATCATACTGCATCTATTTACATTTTTGAATACTTCTGAAATAAGAAGAAAGCAAAGGAAATATAGTCTTAATCGGAAGAGAAGCAAAAGTTAAAGTGTGCAATTATCCAATATGGGAAGTTCAACAAAAGGTTTTAGTTCAGGTTAGAAAGGTTTCAATTCTCAAAATTTTGAGTATAATTTTTAAATAAATTACATCATCAGCGTTACACAAGCCATGTGACATAGATTAATATAGATACGGCGCAGTTCAGAAAATGTATTACTACTTTTAAAATATAGAGAAGAAATACCCAAATTAAAAATGAGGGATTAAGAAGATATTACTAAAATTATAAAGCTGATTTACATATTTTGTATCTGATATATCCCCCCTTCAAAAGGAAAAAAATCTTATGTGTACACCACATGACTTCCTTGTACGAAATATTAAATTATATGCATTTTGTATTGAATTTCATTTAAATTGATTGGATTGAATTAAATCTACTTCATCGACAGCGCATAAACCACTATAGAATAAATGCACTCCTTAAAATTCACTATATTTGTTTACTATGACGACACTCTGAATGCACAAAATTTATATCATTTGAAGAATTATTGTTGCCACATGTTCTATTCAAATACTATAATAAAGCTAAAATGATGCATAAAAGAAATTAAGCAAACAAAACAGTTTTTCACAGACGATTTAGTATTTCTCATTCAATTAATTTAGCTCTCACTTCGCGACAAGGCAAAAATACATAAAAACTCAAAATATCTGCATTAAAAATTACGAAGTAAATCTTAAACACTTATTTCCTCGAAAAAATTCCAGTAATGATTAATTATTTTTTTGTGACTTTGCGACGCTTATGGAGAGCTATTAAAACAAATGAAGAGGCATACTGACTGCTGGAGTTGTTCTGATCCACGACAATCCTCACAACGCTCGTGTAACCCAATGGCTCCTTCAGCAATTTCAATGGGACATTTTCGAAAAACACTCACCATATAATCCTGACCTAGCACTGAGTGACTTTCATCTTTTCCCTGAACTGAAGCAGTGCTTCCAAAATGCCATGGAGCTCAAAGAAACGTCACCACTCACTTCCAATCATTGGCAGGAACATTTTATGAAGAGGGTATTGCAAAGCTTGCTTACAGATATAACAAATGCCTTAATCGCCAAGGTGATTATGTAGAGAAATAACCTGTACTGTACATTAGTTTTGGTATATCAATAATACCTACTATATATATGTAGGATATAAGAAAATCTTTTTTGTATATTCACCCATCTTTTCTTTATAGCCCATCAGAGGTTGGAAAAAAAATAGCCTAGGTACAAACTGAACCCATGAAGTTAGACAATCTGGATTTATTAAAAGCATTACTATATACTTTTTCTTTTTTTAAAGTAACATTTTTCTATGTGGCTGGCCATACCAACAGCTAATTGTTTGAAAAGTGAAACGGACAACAAAAGTTCAAGACTAATAGCCTTTGACTAAAAACTGAATGGCAACACTAACAATGTATCGAGAAATCTAAAGATATGTCAAATTAAAATTTTTACGAGTCTGCTGTTGAACTTTGGGGTTTAAAAACGATGAAAGTGATGTTTAATAAATAAAGTTAAAAAGAAAGAAAAAATTGTGTGGATAATTTTACGATGAAAACTTAATACTGGTAAGATAAATTGAAAAAAAAAAAACTGAAAAATATATGGCAACACTTCATACTTTAATGGGAATCCTGAAAATATGCTGCTTTTAAAAATTCTGTGATTGTACAGTTGAATTTTTTGTGTTGGAAGTGCAAAGAAAATGTTTAATAATTAAGTTAAAAAGACAAAAACAGTTCTATCAAGACTAAGAGCTTGTCAAGACAATAACTAAGAGCTGCAAAAACAGAAGCTGTGAAGGGACTTTTGTGGACTTGGCTTATCAAAACAGAACATACATCATTATACATAAGAAAAGTGATATTAATATTATAATACATTTAAAATAGATAATATCTCAGCAAATATGAATACTAACATTGCCTCCTAGAAGCAGTTTCGACTCTATAAGACTCAGTATTTGTTTTCCCAATTGATCATCACTTAGTTTAGTACTTTCTTGTATGTCAGAATAGGAGAGAACATCAGAAGTTTCATACAGTAGAAGTATCGCCATCTGGTAGGTGCTCATGGTCACAATGTAAGGTCTTTTCAAATAACACAACTTAAGTTCAGCTAAAACAGAAACAGAAATCTGAGTTATATGCAAATTTCACAAAGGATCTGGAAAATTTAAAGAATTTTATTTCCAAGATAATACAGCAGGTGAGCAAATATTAGTTGAATAAAATACAGTTCTTTTGATGTATTAATATACACAAGCACATTGGTGCAACTTAGATATATATATGTAGGATATAAGAAAATATGATAGCCGCTTTAAAAATAATTGGCAACCTCAAAATTAATGATTCTAGATTTGGTGCTCTCCCTCTAAATTCATCTGCTCTCCTAAATTCAAGATCTATGTTATGTAATGCTACTTGAAAAGGGCAAAAGTAAAATTAACCAATCATAACTTGTCTCTAGAACTGCATCTACTTCAGTACAAATACCACTCATAAGCTGTGTCATCTTCTCCTAGCTTCCCCACGCCAACATCCACACTGCTTTCCCTGTCTGTCTAAAATGATATTGCCCCGTTAATCTGCGCATATAAGAAATTATTGTAATTGCTTATTATAAAAAAATAACATTGTTCATGAAGAATTATTCTGACGTGGCTGGAAATAAAGATGACTTGGATAACTGGAAATAAAGATGAACTTGGTTTCGTATCAACTTCTTCCTCATGACTGCAAGCTGACTCCTCCTACACAGTAAAATATTACAATTAAAAGTTAAAATATGCAGTAAACACAGCACCATAAAACTTAACAGACGTCATCATTACGATCTTGACTCGCAATAGATTTGCAGCAAAATATCCACGGAGTTTTCATCACAAACACATCATGAACAGGCAAATGTCGGGAACAATGCAAATATGAAGTTCGATGATTTTCCAGCACGTATTAATAACGCTTTCAAAATTTTTTTCTTCTGCAGGTACTGGAAACTGTTGAAAATCCAATTGGGAAAACTTCCGCACTGTGTCTTATCCTGGGCGAACTTAATGGTCAGAATACTCTCGGAATCAGCTTATATCTCACTAATCGCAGTGGACAGCACACAACGACAGTACATATATATTATATACATACTTTAAATTTGAATTAGAATAGCTGTCAAAGTCGAAACATAAAAAACTCGGAAATTTTAATGCTATGCAGCAATGCCATTTTAAAACTCCAAACTGACTTTGCACTCATATCCTTGTAGGAGATTCAAAAGAATTTGGTATTTTTTTCCCATATTCAATCAAGATGAAAACATTTTTACAAGAACATATTATACCTCAGCCTGCAGGTTCAGTATGTATCCATATATACAACTTCATCCCCTTGGCCAGAGCTCCTATAAATGTACCTGATATGTGTATATTCATTTCTATTTGTCAAATTTTTATAAAATCAATTAAACTAATTCCTAAATTAAAAATAAATGCCAAAATTTTATTGCACTTTTCATAACCAACATTTAATACAGTTCCGAGGCCTCCATCATCATCCATGCTCCAATATTCTCTTCGAGAAGTATATAAGGTATTTTTTCCTCTTTTCCATGAGGCTTTGTGGTGTAATTTTGTACAATCCTGTGTTGCAATATTAGTAAAATATAAAACTTTGATAGACCAAAAACTGATATAAAAAAAGCTAAAGTAAAAAATTGAACAATATAATAAAATACTAGGAATACCATATCTGCTTAAACATATTAATACTAACCTACTATTATAAGCAAAAATAATCCAAACAATTCTGAAAAAAAAAAAAAAAATATTATTTATAGTTCAAATCAGCAATTTGTAGTTCTGGCTTGATCCCAAGTCATTGTGGAATTACGGGTAATAAGTTTGCCGACACTCTAGCTAAGGTTATATCTGTCTTTCCTCAACCTAATCCTCTTGTTTGTTATCACAGTGCAAAGAGAATCATTGGAGCCAGATGTGGAGCTCTTCGTTGAGAGAAGAATGAGAACTTTGTGAAGGGTAAAATTTGAGGTTCCCTAATGGGAAATCGCATTTCTTGTGACTTACCTAGACCTGTCGGTGTCGCTATCTTTAGATTAAAAATTGGACATGACTACCTCATGAAACACCTACACAGATCTGGTTTAGCAGATTCTCCAACTTGCCCATTATGTGATATTAGCGACATATGCAGTGACCATTTGGACCCTTGATCTGAACTTAATGTTGTGGCAATAGCTAAAGCTATCAAAAATTATTGTACGTTTTTTAATGTTGGAATTATAATGGGCTGCCCATCCCAGACTAATGACAGTCATGCTGTCTAGCATAAGATTTAAAAAGAAAAAAAAATGTACTCCTGGCTTATGCATAGATGTACTGCAAATACATATCCCATATACATCTCCCACCAGTCATTTTTTGATTAGGGCACATTAAAATAGTCTCTTTTCTTTACTGATTTTGACATAAAATATGTAATTTACGAATGAGTAAAATTAAGGGTAAAAAGTAGGATGACAACTACATGGTGACATGTGAGTGTAAAAAGTTAAATTAATTTTATTACACCATTAGGTACTTTCTCCCTCCTTTCCACATGCCTCTGTGGTGTAAGTCTGGCTAGCATTCATGAGGTGTTTTAATCTTGAAAAGAGCATGACTAGACAAGTAGTGCCCAAATTTAAAAAGGTGGCCAATGATAATTCGTCACCAGCAGGATTTGATGATTGGCCCCCTTCACCCCCAGTTGCCCTTTAAAGAGGGAAGGAAGTAGGGCATTTTCTCCCCTTTTCTGCAATCCTTTCTGTGCAACTAGAAACACATCTGACGGAGTTTGAATCCTGGAGAGACATTGCAGATTTCTTCAGTTTCCTGACATCGAAACATTATAAAAGACTCTACAAGTGGCTATCGAACTAAAAGATGGTGGACGATAATTTATAACCACCAAGATTTGGTGATTGTGTACCTCATCCCCAATTCCCTTTGAAAGAGGGAATATATAAGGTATTTTTCCTCCCTTCCATGTGGCTTCATGATGTAATTTGATAGCATGTTCGGCTAGCAATAGGGAGGTTCGGTATTCAAATCCCAGCGAGGGCACTGCATACTGTTCCAAGTTTCGACACTGATGTAACCTAATGGACTCTACAGCACATTATTCAGGCTACTGAGCTATTTATAATAAAATTCAGACATTATATATATAACTGTTTAATTAGATTAAACAGTAACTAATTAAACAATCAACGGGCATGTCAAATTCATGCCTGTTTACCCCCAGATAATAACAAAAAATATTTAAATAATAATAAAAATTGGAATTCATATATCGAGAACACATGATCTTTACAAAATTATTTGTTCAGACATTGTTAAGAAAGATGCCATCCCATTTACAGGGAAATTAATAGAATTTCAGTGCAATTCAACCTTAAAGTAAAGAATGAGTGAAATATACTTGCCTGCACACCTCCCAGAAAGCTAAAAATTTTGCACTGCCCATGATTTCTACATTTGGTAGTACATATCAGTATAGACAACTTTTAACACTAATGAAAAGGACCAAGGTCCCCAGCAAGATCCGTGTTAACAGATATTCGTCTGACATCAGTTCCAAAAACTGCTACTCTCCAGACATCCTATCCTACCTCTCCCCCCCCCAAAAAAAATGTCAGGTGTCAGGAAAGAAACTATAAATATCCATCTGCTACCAAGATTTCCCTGTGTTTCTTCTATTTTTTTAAAAAACTACATTATTGGGTAAGACTTTACACATTTACTCACCTTTTAAAAATATCATTATATATGAACACAGCATTTTTTATACTGCAGCCTAAGCTACTGCACACATAACCATTTGGAAAACTTGAGACATTGAGTTCGACAAGCCTGAATTAGCTATTCTAAATTTTACATTAAGTGGTGAATTTCATTTCATATTTTCCTAACACTTTTATGTAGAGAATATCTTAAATACAGAAAGAAAGCTCTAACTTACCAAAGTACTTTAAATATGATGAAAATAAAATTAATAATCAATGAGTACACTATTTTGCAAATAAATTTCATAATATATCATATATTAATATAAAACAAAATTAAATACAAATATTAGTTGATTAACATTAGTTAAATCTTCATAAAAAGTTCTACAAATGTCTATAGTACATTAAGAATATTCAGATTAAAACAAATTTAATAAGAAAAACTATGCCAAAATCACTAGATGTGAGGAACGGAATTTGCAGAATTTAAGTTTCATTAATTTTACATATTTCATTTATTGCTGTGAAAGATCTTTCTCGGCAAAGCCTAAAATTTAGAAATCCAGAAATTCTGTGATTTACCGGGATATCGGAAGAAGCAATGAAAAACTGGAATAACTGGCAGTTATGACTTAATCAGAGAAAATGGATTAATATCTGCACTGTTCTTCATTCATGTGAACAAATTCTTTTTCCATATTATCTAGTAACTGGGATTTTGAAGCTTGTAAAACTGCAATCAGAGAAAGAAGAGGTCCTTAAATATTATCCTGCTGACTGTGAATAAAACGGTGTCCGCCGATAACATCGCGGCAAAAACGTCGTGCTACAAAACATTGTGGGAGAAAACATCGCAAAGAGAAAACGTCGCAGTCCTAAAACATTGTGGTACAAAACATCGACGTCGAAAACAAAGCGGTTCAAAAACTTCACAGTTTAAAAACATCGTCGTCGAAAATATTGTGGTAAAAAATAAAGTATCTATGAATTATTGCATGACAATAATATCACAGACATGCTTTTTTCAAGTTTTAATAACTGTAAATGGATATTTCCATAATGATTTGTGAGTGCAAAATGTAAAGAAGGATAATTTTTACTTTCACATTTTTTTTAATAACTAATAAATTTTTGCTGAAAAAGTAAGAAGGCATAGAAAATTAAATGCAACTTACAGATACTTTTCATGAAAAATTACCAGTAAAAACTTTATAAAAAATGATTTTCTAACGGCCTTTGTTAGTTAACTATGTCGGTTTAAAATTGTATTAAGTGCTATAAGTTGCATTAATTTTCTATGCTTAAGTTTCCTTCTTATTTTCTCAGCAAAAATTTATTAGCTAATAAAAAATATGAAAGTAAAAATTATCCTTCTTTTCATCTTGCGCTCACAAATCATTATGGGAATATCCTTTTACAGTTATTAAAGCCTGAAAATATATGTCTGCGATGTTATTGTTATGCGATGATTTGTAGATACTTTATTTTTTAACCACAATACTTTCGACGGCGATGTTTTTAAACTGCGAAGTTTTTGAACCGCTTTATTTTCGACGACGATGTTTTGTACCATGATGTTTTAGAACTGCGATGTTTTCTCCCACGATGTTTTCGCCTTGCGTTGTTTTCCCCGCGATGGTTTTGCCTGTAACCGAATAAAACATTTGTCAGTTTCTCTGCACAGGCCATCAGATAGCCACTGCTGTGGAAATATTCCACTTGCTTTGTTTTTGTACTTCATAAAAAGGGGTCTGTAATTCTGGTAAAATTGCTTTGTTTTGAAGCAGCTTTCTTTCTTTTTGCACTTCCCCAATTTCACCAGAATTTCCATTTCAAACACTATGAATACAAATTTCCCACAAATTGGGTGTTACAATATCTTTCTGCTCACCCATATCCAGATGTTCCTTTCCTCATTCAACAGATGCTCATTCTCTCGACCAGCAGCAAATTAACTGAAAAGAAGTCACAAATGTGATTCCAGCCTTCAAAATCTTTTTAAAAAATGGAACAAAATATATACCTATAACAGTTAATTTTTTTCATAAAAATGAAAGATATGAGAATCAAAGAGAGTGAGATCAAACAAAAGTGCTGATGTTATGAGTGTGCTGTGATGTCCCACAATTATCTATAACAGGCAATGATTCATGCTCCTTGGTGACAGTTTTATACTCAACAGGATAATATGTAAGTACCAAGAATGCAATTCGCATCACACACTTGAACACTTTTCCAAACCTTTTCTTCAATAAGCCAGCTGGTTTCTTCAAGAATGACAAAAAAACCTACTACAACCTTGGAAGAATGCGACTGATCTTGACACGGAATACACAAGCGATTAAATTAGTACGTTATCTTTTTTTTAATCTACTTGAAAAAATTAAATTAATATGGAAATTCTTGATAAATACATTTAAGAAATAAAATTATTATTACCGTTGCAAAGATGATGCAGCCATGTTAGTTTTCGACCACTGAACCTGGTATTATAGAAATTCTCAAACTGAAAAATAATGATAAATAAATAAGTTTGGGCAATATTTTTTACTAATTATTTACAGAAAAATGCAATTATAGAATTTTCAGTTCTAAAATGTGCGCTACATTCCTCCACTTGCATTTCACGTTAAAAAAAAATTAGCACTTGATGATTATACAATCCCCCTGAAAAGTATTGAAAAAATTGGCAACCCAGAGCACAGCCAAAATGTAATTATGTGGTAATTCAGGTATGCACACAGCAAACGAGTGTCAATTTCCACCTTCTAATTCAATGGTAGTGTTTGTTTCTGCTGCACTGAATACTTCCTTCCCCCCTTGCAATGCCTAGTAATAGAACTGTAGAGGCTACCGGCCAATAAAAAAAAAAAGAGCACTGAGTTTCTTCAGAAATATAGCATTTTTGCTAACAGTAGAATGCAAAGTAGAATTTGCTTTCCCTAAAGTTGTACTTTGATAAATTTTGTACTGGATGCAAAACTTGGGCAATTATTTCATATTTTTTAAGCGAAAATAGGCTGCTGTGTATACGGGAAAACAACAGTGTGCACAATATAAAGTTTTTGCAATTCCCTGAAGTTTGAATGAAAACAGACTGCTGTGTATCTAGGAGAAAGTACCAAAAAGAGGGGGAGATCTGAAAGGTTTCAGATTTTAAATTATGTCCAAAGCGGCATTTTTTTAAACATTTCGTGTGTTACCTTTAATTATTAAATATCATGTTCTTCACACTTGAACCATAAAATTCAGTTCAAGAGCAATATTGCAAAATAAATTTTAAATGAGCATATCTTTAGAATTTCCGGTACACGGTCTCGCGTGCTGGAGATAAAAATGTTTTTTCTGTACAATGTTGCCATTGCTTGCTTTGAAATCCTCGAGTATGTTAATCAAAAATTCGTTTTACAAAATATGAAATTGATAATAAAACAAATTTCGGCTTCTAGATGACCATATTCACAGCAGGATTACATTATTCAAAATTTGATTGCTCTAGGTACTGCTGTTTTATCACAATGTGAAAAACATACATTCATTTATGCAGATTCTTCATTATTTAATTTTTTTTTAAAATATAATACAAGGCGATAATAATGGTGGCAACAATTTGAAAAGTGAAACAATGCCTTTTAGTGAATCAATGCAAAATGCCAAAATGAAATTAATAGTCCTTCTGGGAAAATTGTCCCTTAGGATTAAAAACATTTTCATTATGATTATTTCTTACATTTTAAATTTTGTTAACAGGTTACTGTTTTATGTAATTCTTTGTGCATTGCTATTTTTGGAACTAGCTGTTGCTTTCAAGTTTTAGCTTTGTTACTGCCAACTTTCTGGGAAGGATGGTGCAGACAGTCAAAACAGACTAAAAAGAATTTTATTAGAATCTTTATACTTCATATAAATATTAAAAATAAAATTTAAAATATTTATTGCATAAATCACAAACCAAAAATTCAAATTTCCAGGAAGAACTCAATATTTAAAATGTGCCAGAATTTAAATGTTACAAAATATCCATTTTCTTGAAATTCTTCTCTAAAACACAGTCGGTTTTTGTCTGGGGAACACAGTGTGCCCACAAAAATATTATTTATTTATTAGAATTATTTTCAAAAGACAATTTATTTGTCCTCATTATTTAGCCACATTTATTTTCACAACTGCTGGTTGTAACCATGTACTTCCATGTTGAAAATATTTTTAAATGATGGAATTATTTATGTTTTGGCACGTATTAATAAAAATAAATTTAAATTTAAAAAGTTATATTTTGAAAAGCTTGCTTATCTAACTCTTCATACAATCTCCCAATCTATACAGTTACATTTAGGAAAATTTTATACTCCTAAAAATGAAACACAAAAAGTTTGACACTCTGGCAAAAAGAGACAGATATTTAATTTAAAGATTATGTTCAGGGGTTGTATATAAACTGAAAAACAAAGTGGTTTCATTTGTATGTAACTAAAAATATCAGTTTAGAGAAAGGTATCTGAATGATAATGGCAAAAAAAACTTTTTTGGATGCAAATAATGAAGCTACATAAAAATATGAGCAATATTAAGAACAGAAAAACTCAGGATAAATATGTTGTAAATTAGGTTGGCAGGAATACAGTCGGAAATTAGGAATCTTCCATCTAAATCGTAAGAATTGGCTACTGTGTATAAGGTAACTGATAATAAATACACGAGAAAAATACCATCAAGTATTTACATAAATTACACCATCATAAAATAACTAAGTATAAAAGTAATAATGCAATTAATAACTCAAAATTACTAAAAAGTGCAATCTCCATTGTCTAAACAGAAAAAATTAAAATGAAAAAAGCTATCACAATGTTATTATTATTATTTCTCAACATCTCATAATATTTGTTAAATAAAAATTTAAAAAATCAAACCTTCTGCACACTTTTTTCCAACTCCTGTGGTATTGCAAATGGAGAAATGGCAGTTTGTCCCAAAGGCCATGCACCAGCCTAAGGAAAAAAAAATATTAGCAATATTTGTATGCATCAAGAGAATGACAAAACTTTCCCAATACAAGCTTAAAAAATAGATAAGTATATAAATAATAATAAAAAAAAAAAAAAAAAAAAACCTACATCTTAAGAGCTACAAGCACTTCCACACTTTTACGTGCCTAGCTATTATTCCCAAGAATTAACCGTGGAGGACATTTTAATGATTTATTAATATATTTACACTTTTTATAAAAATAAATCAAACAAAATCAACTGACTTATAGAACAATATATATAAATAACAAATGATTTCATTTGCTTTTGTTTTCAAAATTAATTTGCCTTTTTTTGCTTTCTTCATGTTGGGTAAACTCCCGTAACTGATTTGGACATGTACTATTTGCTGCAATAAATTCCTAAAAAAGTACACCAAAAAGCTCAACAAAATTATTAAATTATATAAACAAAAGATGTAAAAAATAAGAGTATTATCATATTACTTTCACTTCTCTTATGACAGTATCTTATTTTAATTATTCATCTTTCTTTTTGTACATTATTACAGAGTAATGAAATGAAAAATGATTAACATCTGTTTTAAAACTATAAAAAGGTATATTAAATGCAAGGAACTGCAAATATGGTATAAACACAAAGAAAACGTAATACATATATTATTTGTTCATCTGGAAAATTACACTGCTTTTCTATGGCAATACAAATCAATCAGTAAAAAACATTATAAAATTCAATGAATGACATAAGCACCATTTTTCTGCGACTTTTTATTATCTCTCCGGCAGATGGTAAATTCCCTTTTTAAAAGTCTGTAGGTTTATTCATACCGAATTTATTAACATGCTATTTGACAGTTCCCAAACATGTGAACTCCATTCTGTTCAGATAATTTTAAAATGATGCAAAGAGATGAAACGGGAGTCTGGTGAATATTGGGAAGGGGTGATACAAGACATCTCAGCCATACCTAATAAGCCTAAAATTCACATAATGGTGGCAAGCATTGTTACAATCAAAATTTGGTCAGTTTTGGTTCCTTTAATTTGATTTCTGCTTTTAAAACTTTAATTTGGGAACAGTATTTTTCCAAATTTACTGTCTGATTTGATGCTAACAATTACTTGATTCCTTTATAGTCCCAACATACCCAAAACATTACCTTTTTGAGATGCAGTTTCTCTCTTGATGTTACTAAAGAAGGCTCTTTTACCTTACATCATGATATTTTATTGTATAGCATCTGCTTCTCCTCTGTACTGTACTTTTTGAAATATTTAATCAGTCTGATAGTTCCTGAAATGTTTTAACAGCAGCAGCATTCACGATTCATTCATAGATTTCAGTGACAGCTTCTTAACAGATCCTTGTTTACAGAAGACTTACTTTGTTTTAGTTGTTTAGAATGGTCATCATGTTTGAGGCCAAAATTTCTCAAACCATCTTCAAACTCTTATTACAAGAAACAGCACTTTGACCAGATTTAGCACAAAATTTATACACAGTCTAACTAGCATTTTTTCCTTTTTGAAAATAAAAGAACACAGTATGATGAAAATGAACTTTAAGATTCTCCATTCTTGGCACTGCACTGAAACCAAAAATTATGCCACAACACATGCTAGAATTCTGAAAGGAGAGTAGAAAAGACCATATTTAAACACCTACTTCAATCAATGTCACTCCTTACTAACAGCAACAAAATACAGTAGGAAAACATGCTTTGACTCAAAAAACTGCAGAGCTTTTTGGATGACTCACTAAATATAAATATTTCATGTATAAATAAATCCAAGAAATATATAATATACATCAAAGTTCCAGGAATTATGTCAATACTATGAAAAATTGCATTAACATTTTTCAAAATAATCATATCCTTTAGTCCATGATTGTAAACTTATTAAAGTAAATTTAATATTGATTTGAAGATATACAAAGAAGTTCTGCTGTCACATTTTCTTAATCTTCTGATCATGGGATCCAAGAAAAGTTTGTTCCCTATTTACATAGAATATATCAGGGTTGCCACTCAAACACGAGAAGGAAATTCCTTGACTTTTATAGTTGTGTTTTAAGAAAATCCCAGTCTATCTGCATAGTGCACTTTGGCTGTGTTCAGAAGTAAATTTATTATAGTACTTCTAAACACAAAAATCTTCCAATTACATATGACTTACCAAAAGCCCTATTATAACTATAATAGAAATTGTTATCTCCACTGAAGATTGAGGTTAGAATATGCCCAATATGGATTAAAAAACATCTTTTTTTTTTTTTTTTTTTTTTTTTTTTCTTTCAGACATTTTACAACTAAACAAAACAAAGAAATCTATTTAATGATATTTTAAAATAAATTTGGGTATTTTATATTTACTTAGCAGCATACATAAGGAAAGAATATGTGCATAAAATTTCACGATGGTATGTCATCATACTGCTAGAATTAGTTTCAGGAGTATGCCAGAGAAAATTGGTTGAAATTTTAAAGTATTATTAACTAATAATAAATACATTTTGAAGAAAGAAGCCACATTAAATGATACTAATAACATTAAATAAATTACTTAAAAATTAAAAATAGAATTGCAATAATCAACAATATTTAGGCGAATAGAGTTAGATGACTGATTACTATTTTTTTTTATTTTACTGCAAAATGACAAATAAGGTATTTATTAAAAAAGAAAAGGAAAAAAAAAAAAAAAAGATTAAAAGACTTTTTGTGGTAATATCATAAAATACGATACGGCCTTGACATGATTTTAAAAACTGTTGCCAACAACAAATGACCCGTTTACTGTTTATCATCATGTCGCCTAATTCCATGTGTACCATATACTAGGATTAAACCAATTTTGCTTTATACGAGAATGAGAAGGAATTTTTTTCCATTCAACATGCACTGCACGTGCGAACGAGTCTTTCGATTCTTAAGGTTACTGGAAATTGCTGGAAACTTGCTCTGCCTTTCTTAAAGACAATCTGATTGGAGCTATGAAAATTGGCTCTATGCCAGCTGCCCTAATGACGCTCACGCGATACCTAATTCGCCAAGAAAATCACTTCCAGCACTGGCATAAAAATTGCTATTTTGGGGATCGCCACATGAAATTCAATGACCTTTTTTGGTCAGTTTTCGAATTACCTGGCTTTTCCCGATAGCGTGGCAACCCTGATATATGCTAGGAACGTTTTTAGTATTTAAATTTCATGGTCCATTAATGTAGCTACCTCTAGTTCTCTGTCAATTTATGCTTGTTTCCAATCTGTGGTTTCACTTGAATCATATCTCCCATATCTTCGAATTGTGTACCGGCAATCACAAAGATAAGTCACTAAACACCAGAAAATCAGTGCCATTCTATGGTTGATTTCAGTTTTAAAATCAGAAAATCGTCAGGTAGGGAGGCTTGTTCAACCTCTGCAATCTGTTATATAGTCAAGAATTGCTTTAAATAAACAGCGAGTAGTAGACCATTATGTAGTTAGTCAGCTGACACATAGGTCTTGCTTTATCATGAAGAAAAATTGCCTGAGAGCTTAGACGGTTTCCCCGAAACCAGTTTCAATATTATCTTTATCTTCCTTCATTTCAAATGAGTCAGGTTCAAGTTGCGACCATGTTCTATATTTATTTTTGATTAGTAGCATAGCTGAAGATCCAGTTATACCAAGATAAGTTGAAACGATTTTGCCAGAAATATATTCTTTTTAGACAAAACTACTAAAGACATTCTCTTTCATGAGATTTCTATAACATGAAATACCTAAAAGCTGATCACTTTTTTGAACTGATACATTATCTGGGAGAGCATTTGAAAAAGTGACAAATGTACAAGAAATAAAAACAGTGCAGTCTCGAGTAAAACAGCAATTTGGCAAATAAAATATTCCCTCTGCTACACTCACTGTTGCCAATCTAAATATTTTGTATTTAGATAAGTACTTTTAATGTTGGTTAGATCTTCTTCTTCAAAATGATGACAGATGTCTGTCTTACGTTGAGCTACGGGGAAAACTGTTTTCGTTGAGCAGAACTTTTCATTTGGATAATTATAGTGAATTTACATGACTTAATTTTAAAGCTTGAGGTGAACAAATTAATGAAACTGTAGCAAATAATACAATAAACATGGATCAACATTTTGACGAAGTAGTGACAATGAAAGTTTTTTTTTAATCGGCTAATTATGAAATGTGGAAAAATAAAAGTTGCAAAGAAAAAATGGATACGTTTCAATCTTTTAAAAGGAAAAAAATTCATTGCCTGACCTTGTTCAAGTAACAGAATACATTTTCAGCATGCCAGAAACATTGGCACCAGTTGAAAGTGTGTGGGTGTGATTATGGCAAAGCCTCGAGGGCTATCTGCCTAAGGGGAAGGATGCCTTCATGGAGGACTTTATAAGGGAAACTGGCTCATATACACGTTACACATGGGGAAAACCACAGATACGTCCATGCAGCCAGCCCGTTCGTGGAATTCGAACCTCCGAGTGAACTACAAGTGTTCAGCGATTTTACCACTCGACCGCTGGTGGGCCACACCAGTTGAAAGAGTATTTTTAATAATGAGTATCATATTGTCTACAGATAGGGTAGAATAGCTGAATCAATCGTAAAAGATTTACAAAGCTGCAAAATTTACAATGAATTAAGCTGCACGGAATTTTCCAATGCCTTTAAAAATAACAAAAATTTTTTTAAAGAAAGTTCACACTAGTGATAAATAACTTCTTAATAATAAGATATGTTCAGGTGAATTATTAGAAGTTTCTTTAAACTCAGTGTTTTTTTTGTTATCAATTTTTTTCAATCACAGGTATTTATCCCATCCTAATAGGATTTAATTTTTGTTCTGAGTACTTTCTGAAAATTGTCCCAGTATAAGCAAAAATATTATGGCAGAACTATACATAAGTATAAATTTACATGCAGAAAACATTACTTGTCATCACTGCCACATTTAATTTTATAGCACCCAGTCCTAAGAAGCAATTTATATAGCTACATAGTTTGAAAAAGGAAATAGAAAATCACATGATAATACACACCTGAAGAACCGATATACTGAAATTGACTCCGAGATCCACTTTCTCGTCTCTCAGGTACTCAGAAAACCTACTATTTAAATCACCACTCAAGCTGATGTCGGTGAACATGCGGTGGAGTTTGCTTGTGAATTCGTACCCACACGCTTGCTGCAAACAATAAAAAGTAAAATGAATACAACTTTTCTCATCTCCTAAAGTTTAAGAATAAATTTTAGACATTAAAACTTCATCTAATACTTGCAAATTAGCTGGACCTCACTAATATTTTAACAAAAATATTGCTTTACCCTTGACACAGATTCCTGGAATTACTTCATTGTCAACTTCGGATTAACTACAGCAAGCACATATCTGCATTGTATCACCCTTTTTAGGGGGGAGATGATTCTTTACACATCAAAAGTTTTGCGGCAATAACTGTTGATCCCTTGCTATCTTTTACTGTGTTTTGCAGATATATAATAAAAGTGTTACTTGCAGATGCAGTGATTTTCGCTTAATAAAATAACTTTTGTTGCAGACACATTTGAGTTTATTACGTGGCCAAACTTAACAGACAACAATTTGCAGAGTACAAATTTTGATATCAGATTTAAACTTATCTAATTAATAAGATAATAACTAAACATCAATCTGATAATTAATACCTTAAATAATAATTAGAAATTAATATTAAATTATTTGTGCAATTCTGAATAATTCTAAACGCCCTTTTATAAAAATTTATGGACCAACATTTTGGGCCAGATCGAAGTTTTGGCTGTTGTAAATTTGAACAAAAATAAGTGGCTGACTTTACTAATCATTAAGTTTAATAAGAGATTTGGAATCAGAATGCAAATTAGTTCAAGTATAAATAAGCTTTCAGGACCTAAGTTCTTGAGAGAGCACTAACAATAGAACACAGTCTTTCTGCGATTGAGCTGACATTACGAAAAGGAATGAAGAGTAGGTTGTCGTCAACTGGGTACAACATGACACCTGGATGTGATGCAGATGCCTTTAATTTGGATGACATAATATACACTAGTTTTCTTTCTTGTTTCTGGCAATGACAAATGTTTTAAAGTTTTGTTTTGACTCTGTAGCAATAATGATTTTATCCTGAAACCTCATGTCTGGAAAATGAATATGAAACATAATTGCATCTATCAATTAAAAATCACGAATTAAATAATTAGATATTTGATTAAAAGCAATACAAAAATAATGATAAAATGATAACATCCAAACATGTGGTACAAGATAAAGCTGTTCTTGCGACAAGCAAAACTACCATGTATCCTACATAGCAGATCTATGTGAAATCTGGGTGTACTAGCCATAAATTTTATTACTTCAATCAAGCAAATCAATTAATTACCAATTAAAATCTCTAAGTATTAAATAAAAACCAAATACTAAAAGTAATTAAATTAATTACTTATATTTAATATTTATCATTCTTTCATAATTTTTAATTTAATTACTTTTATTTTAAATTTAAAAATGAATTTCTTTGGTAATTTTCTTTTGCAATTCACCCAGATACAATGGAGAAACATGGCTCTGCTGACAATTCTTTTGGCTGCTCCTTGACAAGGACCAACAGGTATCAACTATAATATATTCTTTCCGATTTAATGATTATTGTTTTATTTTTGTATTATTTGACATTTACATTTGTTTTCCGAGTTTTTACTTCAGATTGTTTTTACTGAATTATCAGGAAAGTTTTATAGTTTTGTTATGGTAAATACAAATGAAGCAATGCAAGAAAAAAAAAAAAAAAAGTTATATTTCATTGAACCATATAAGCAGCATTTTGTCCTATGACTTCTAGCCATCTCTCTAGCAACTGGAAAATTCCTTTTTAAAAATGTCATTAGGTTTATTCATTAGCAAATTATCAAGAGGCCATTTGACAGTTTCCATAGATATAAACTCCAGGCTGTTTAAAGAATTCTGAAGTGACCTGAAAAGACGAAAATCCAAGAGGGCAGGATCTAACAAAGACAGAAGGTACACCTAATCATCCCACACTTACTTGATAACTGTTGCCTAAATTTAATCGATATGTGGGGCTGGCATGTTATGATGGATGACAACATCTAAAAAATGGACTAAAAATGGGTAAACACTTCACTTAGATTTCTGCTTTTAAAACTGTTATTTAGGAACAGTGTTTTTCCGAATTTACTGTCTGATTTACTTGTTAACAATTTGCAGAACCACCATACACAAAAAAGGAGGTTACTAAGAGGATCCATCTGGTTTATTCCATGAACATTTTCTAGTAACATTATTGTACACTATACCCTTCTCAACCCAAGTAACGAGCAGCTTCAAATTAAATGCTTCTTTATTTCTTTCAAGGAAAGAATCGCATGTCAAAACTCAAGACACACATTCTGCTCTGTTAGAGCATAGGGTATCCATGCTCTAACAGAGCAATAACTGCAAGTATCAGTTTAAATACTCAATTTTTTCTTCCAATGATCATGTATTGTATTTTTTGCTACATTTAGAGTGTCTGCGAGTTTCTGAACTGTATAATGCAGATTTTCAGTGAGAGACTTTAATAACTCCTTATCTACAGAGGAAAATCGTCCAGAGCTGCCAGCATCTTCAAGGTCGAAACATAGCATAATTTTATAAGCTATCTCTATTTTCCCTTTTTTTATGATAAAAAAGCATAATGTAATATAAATGACCTTTTGGGTTTTCCATTCTTAGTTCTGCACTGAAACAAAAATTATGCCACAATACATGCTAGAATTATACAATTCCAGCAGAAAAGACTGTATTTAAACAACTTCGATCACTATCATTCCAAATAAAATAATTAGAAGGAAATGCACTTCAATTTGAAACGTCACAAAACTTTCTGTATGGCCCAATACTTCATTTAAAAGAAACTGCTGACTTTAGAGATTGCATACTGAATTTCATTTAATAAAAAACTACTCATTTTGGTATTTCAACAAATGATGATTAATGTCAACTTCTTAATGAATGCTCTTAATAATTAGTGATTCTAAATTAATGTTCTTTTAAAACTGAGATTATATTTAAGAAATTAGCATTTGAAACTTTAACTCTTTCACATCGAAATCCCTCAAACGCCTGAGCATTCAGACAGTGGCAGATCGCCCAAATAATTTCCTACCTAGTGCTTTCCTCCATCACGGTACTGCATTGCTCATTGCTTTCAGGTGTTGTTAAATGACATATCAATCATTCTTTTCAAGTGACTAAAAGTAGTTCATGTTATTTTAATGCACCTTCTTTTTCCTTTGCTTACTGTCAATGTTTAGCTATTGATGCCCAAAGTTGCAATCCTGCCCCAAGGGGAAAACTTCACATAGAGTGAAAGCGTCCAAAAAAGAAGTTGTCTGTTTACTAAGAAGGTTATTGTTAGCGCTGTAGTATTCAATTTGTCATAGGGAAAGGAAAAGCATTCCAATAGAAATTCCTATACACTGGCGTTTTCGATGTTTGAGAAAAAGAGATTTGGTCCTCTCTCCATGCGAAAGAGTTAATATGAATAACTGCTTCCAGCAATACTTATACACAATCTCTAATAATTTTTATTACTAGTATCAGGTAACTATTACCATAAAAAGATTTCTTTTTTATTAATTTGAACAAAAAAATCTTTTTTTCCTATAGGATATGCAATTTTTTTTTAAATTCTATACATCTTTACTTAAATTAATATTACAAAATATTTGACTAGAAAACTGATTTGATTCCCTTCTTAAACTAAAATCATGTTATTATGATCAACCATTCAAAAAATAATAAACTGTAACTCTGTAAATAACTCCCATATACATTCTAAAACAGAATTTTTTAACACTAAATACTCATCATGACCATTAAAAATTTGACACTACATTATCTTTTCACTACATTTAAAAAGGAAAGTTACAATTAAAAAGCAAGTTTGATTAAACATATTTAAATGAGCAAACCTTTAATTTATTTATCATGGCTTCTTCAGCATCCATGGACATTGACTGACCATATATCAGCCGCTTGGCCAGCATCTTGGCATAAAACTGCAATTCAAATGATGAAATAACTTTACAATGGTCAACATAGTTCTTCAGTATACATTTATAATTAACCAGGCATACACAAATAGAAAAATGTTGGACAAGAAATGAACCAACATTTCTCAGAAAAAGCCACATGCGCAAGAAAATAACTACTATGCATGATTAAAAAAAAAAAAAAAAAAAACTGATGTGGACATCATGACTTCCTTGTATGGCCTATTCAATTATGCATATTTTTATACTGCATTTCATTTAAACTTATTTCCTCGAATTTCATTATAGATAAATTTCTCACTCAATTAAATTCAAGGCAAAAATACATAACATCTCATTAAAAATTGTAAAATACAGAAAAACATAACACCAAAGAGTAGGCAGCTATATTATTTTATACGTGTTCTTTAATTATCTTTGTTCTTTATTGCTTTTTTGTTATTTCTTTTTTTTTTTTTTTTTTTTTTTTTTTACATTTGTTCTTTTACTATCTTATATTTATTTCTGTTCTATTATTTAATTCTTTTGCATGGCATTTTTGAAAAGCAAGTTAAAGAAACAACCCCCCCCCCAAAAAAAAGTATACAGAGAGTTAAGTTCTAGGGTATACTACATCCTAAAACATACAAACAATAGGGAAAAAAATTCAGACAAGGAAAAATTTAAAGTTCCAAGAACATAACACAAGTCTGAAAAATAATTCTAAGCATGTCAATGCCTCTTAAACATTACTTTAGATATAAAAATAACAAAAATTTTATTCAATTTTTAATTATGCTGCAGAACAATAACAAATAAAATGTTATATTAAACATATACTCACTTAACTTATCTCATAATTTTTTAAAATCTTATGTTAGCTTTCTCAAAAACTGTAAATAAAATGGGTTCCATAGAAAAATACAAAGTTTGAAACAAATCCCATATAATTCTAATTAGTAAAATCAATACAATTATGACTAAAAAAAGTCCAATTATGACTAAAGTTCTGGTGCAACAGTATGTGCACAGATACTTATAGGTACACACCTATTAAAAATTTACTACTAAGTGCAGTCATCAAAATCCACTACAAGCTAATTATTATGGCCATATTAAATGTTAACATTTTAAAATTACACTTACCTTTTGAAAGACATCTTTATCATCAATATATTTAAACACAGTAATAGATTGGGATAATTTGTCTTCGACTTCATTTTCGGTGCATGTTTTTGCATTTTTTTTCAATAAAGAATCACAATATTTTGCTAACTGAAAAAAAAAATAATAATAAATATATATCAAATATATTATAAAGAAACTATATTAAAAAAGAAAGAGGGAAATGAACGTACAATATCAGATACTGACTTAGATTTAGGTATAAAAAGTCAGTAACATTGGTTTGGTATCAAGTTTTCTTTTGCAATGTTTCTCACAGGAGATTTTTAAAAACTTAGCCATATCCATGCGTTCTGAGTAAAACTTGTGCTTGCACATCATCCTTCAGTACAATCAACTCTTCTTGTATCATAATATCAAGATGTGATGCAAGTCATACTCACACATTCAAATTTTTAAAATTTTGGAAGTGAACATTAAAATCTTTTAGTGTATTATTTTCCTCATATTTATTTTATATGATTTCTTCCTTACTACATTACCAAATGCATGGTTTAAATCCTTATTCAACTAAAATGTTAATTCACACTCAATGGCAGTTATAGAAATGAAGCAGAAATATAGATATAGGTCAAATGAGCAAAATTAAAGATCTTTTGAAATTTTGGTTGAAATAAGGAGCCTTAAAAAAATCTGAGGACTATATAAATCTCATTATATTTGTCACCCAATTAATTACATTAATTTTTTGAAATAATGTTCACATTTATGAACACTAGCCTGCATTTTCATGCAAGAATATTGCTAATGAAAGAACAGGAATGAAACAAATAATTACAAATGTTTTTTAGAAACTAAAAATTCAAAACAAAAACAACTCACCAATTCTGGAGACCGGCACATAAGCTTAGGATTACCTTTATAATTAATTACAGCAGCACATGCCTGGGGAAAAAAAGAATTTCAAACATGATGAGCGGGAAAAAAAAATATATTTAAGAAATTTACTTTATATAAAATAATATTCAAATCATAAATATCAATATAGATTTGATCCTGAATTACAAAAATATTACAAATAAAATAGAGCAATGTTTCAATTCATGTTTCATAAAAACATGAGCATCCACTTCATCTCAGAACAATAAATACCAAATAATTTTCGTCATTTCACAAAGGTGACTTACAGCCCATGAACCATGATCAAAATCAAAGAAACTGATAAACACATAAAAAGCCCCAG
Source organism: Stegodyphus dumicola (assembly GCF_044657685.1). Taxonomy (NCBI): domain Eukaryota; kingdom Metazoa; phylum Arthropoda; class Arachnida; order Araneae; family Eresidae; genus Stegodyphus; species Stegodyphus dumicola. Next base: position 264,362,167 of record NC_140769.1, on the reverse strand, counting down.
TGCATAAATAAATACAAATAATAATAATAACAATAATAATATGTATGTACTCTTATTACATTACCAGTTTATTTAATTAAATTATACAGAAAGGCCAACATAGATGGTGCCAAAGATGGAAACAGTTAAAGCCAAATCACGATTCATACTCATTACCAAAGGATAGGTTACCTGTTCTGAAAATACCCAATTTTCTACTTTATAAGGCAAGCCACTGCTCATCACATATTGAAATAATTGCTGTTTTATATCACAGCAACCATAGCAAGAAACATTTACTGATAAACATGATTAATGCATTCAATGTCCACAGTGCACAGTTTATATAAATGTATACATAGAAAAAATTTAATATAAATTTGCATTTATTTGCACAGACAAAGGAAGAGGCAACAAAGCCTATGACACCAAGTATTGTTAAGATATGGAAGCAACTATGAAACTTTTTCAATTACTTGCCTTCACCTGTTTGTCTATAGATGCCTCCAATGGTTTCATTTTCTCATCAGTAGTTCTGTTATTTTCCTTTGTTTGCAGGAACTTTGCCAATTTTTTCCCCCTACTGTTATCATGTGAGCATATTTCCCTTTCATCATTTTAATTCCTGCCACTGAATGCTTTATTTTACCTTAGAAACTACAATACCACAATATTTATGCAACATATGCTGATTCTTGTAGCTATAGTACACCTAACACTGTTCTTCAGAAAGTTCTTGCTTTAAGCAATTTAAAAATATATATATAAATGTACCAGAAATTCATTTTAAACTGTCACATTCCGATGGCCACAATTCAGCAACTGCCAGTAATAATGCATCAAACACAGTACTGTGGCCCATATATGATGCCCAAACTCTGCTACATAGGTCTTGGGTGATAGTGTCCTATTCTTGTGCTTATTATTCCATTGTTCAACCAATTTTTGTAGGATATTTATTTATCTATAAATGTCTGGCCTTTAGTAGTGAAGCCATTAGTCACCTTGATTAAGTATTCTCAGAGGAAGAATTCAAACTATTAAGTGCTGAGCATGTGTTTAAATGCTCTTTGTCTATAGATCTTTGTCCAGTCACAAAGAGAATACATTGGAATATTCCTGAATTCAACATAAAGAAATGGGCATATATAAATGCAACTTTGTCCAATCAAAATATTAAATGATGCCACAGTGGTGAAATGAAGAAAATCGGGGATAACAAATCTCTAGTCCGAAGACACTGCCAAGTCATTTCCTCAGCTTTTATGCACAAATCTGAACCATGAATTTTGCTAAATTCCATATTTATTAATCTCTTAGTAGTGCAAAAGTTCATAAAATTTCTGGATTTTTTGAGGACAAATGTTCTAGAACACTGGTTATTTTAATGCACACTGCGGCCACCAATACCCAGGGCCTCACCAGTATGAGAAGGGATAAAATTTGCTAAAGCAGTCTCGCTCCTATTTGATGGCATTGGATTGCAAACTCTTTTGATCTAAAGCCTCCCAAATTCCTAAGCCAAGAAGTGTACTATTCAATGACAGAAGAAATGATGCTAAGGAGCAAAGAGCACAAAATCATGACTCCAAAAACTGAAAATGAAAGATTAAAAATTGTCGCATATTAAATATTTAGCAGGGCAAAATGTACACAATTCAGTATTATACAAATGAAAAACACTAATGTTTTGATAAGTATTTAGTAGTTAATTTTTAATTATTTTTTGTATTTTTTTAACTTTATTTAAAAAAATGTTCTTGCCTGTTAGCTGTTTTCAGATTATGCATTTGGCCTGCATACAACTTGAGACCACTGCACTAGTCAAAGAAACATACACTGTGCAATTGTAAATATCGAACCAGGGTTCGTAGCCTCATTTTAGTTAAAAAAATAAGCATGTATAAGCACTTTTCAAACACATTTTAAGAAAAAAAATAAGCACCTCTCTAATTACATTATACACAACTGCATAACCTTAAAAGAAAAATTAGACTTGTAATTTAAAATATGAGAAATTCAGTATTTATTAAGAGAGAATGAGCATTACTCAACCATGGAAAATAATTACATTCTTTTTTTTTTTTTTTTTTAATTTTAAATAACAGTTCAATTTACAGAACTAGTTTACAATGTGAGGAAAAAAACTATGCAGAACTAAATTATATTACAAGATTTAATTATGCAATTTCAGTTCAAAATAGAAAAAATAAATAATAATAGGCCATATTTATTACATTTGCTACCTAAAATAAATACAATTTATTTTTCTACTCATATTAATAGTTAAATAATTTAACAAAATTCTGAACATTTTCTAAATTTTCATTGTATAACAGTTTTTCCTTAACAAATATTGCAAGTAAATGTAAGTAAAAAAAAAGGGGGGGGACTTTTTCTGAAATCAGAAGATGGGAAATTGCTTCATGCAATCATCCTTTAACAGTAAAAACTTAACTAAACTAACCGGCATACGCGGAAATTGCGGCAATATCAGAAAATTCCGGATAGTCGATTGTAACTGGTAAAAGAGGAAAGGGAGTAGTTGTAGCCGTTCTTTAGATTTTTCAGCTAAATAATGCTTTTGACATTTCGATATGTGCATCATATAAAAAATAGCCTAATGGAACTGAAAAATAATCTGCTTAGCAAGCACAGTAAAACTCTTATCTCTGTGAAATATTGCAAACATTATTGCACAATGCATGCGCCTTAATTCTTTCACATGTGATATTACGCAATTGGAATCAACAGCTGGCGGTATTCAGAGAATAAATAACTAAATAAAGGAAAACGCCCCTTTGCTTCCTACGGTTTTCACCATCATGTGCCCATGTGGCATATTTATCATTGAGCAGAAAACGTCGCACTACTCATATTGAATAATAAAGAGATTTACCAATCTGAGGTGTTTTACATTCTAATTTTGAACAGACTGTGTTAAATTTCCGGAACAGAATCATTCTTCTCTTGGATTAGTAGGCCGCAGAACTTTTAACTCCTATTCAATCCATGGAAAGTGACCAAAAAAAAGTTTGTTGCTTACTTTGCTGCTAACCGTATTGGTTTCAATATTATTTGGGATTTTGCGGAGAAAGGGGAGAACCCCCACTTCTGTACTGTATAATGCATTGGCCAAAAAAAAAAAAAAAAAAAACTTATGTATACACCACGACTTCCTTGTATGGAATATTAAATTATATGCCATTTTTCTTGCATTTCGTTTAAACTTATTGGATTGAATTAAATCTACTTCGCCGACAGCGCAAAAACCACAATAGAATAAATGCACTCTTTAAAATTCACTTTATTTGTTTACCATAGTTTGTTTACCACTCTGGCACTAGGTTCACTTAACAGTATTATATTTCGTTCATATTATAACTCAGAATGCACAAAATCATTTAAAGAATTATCTAATCGTTGCCACATGTTCTATTCAAATACTATAATAAAGCTAGAATGATGTATAAAAGAAATTAAGCAAACAAAACGAAAAAGAAACAGTTTTTCACAGACGATTGAGTATTTCTCATTCAATTAACTCAGTTCTCACTTCGCGAGAAGGTAAAAATACATAAAAACTCAAAATATCTATATTAAAAATTACGAAGTAAATCTTAAACACTTATTTCCTCGAAAAAATTCCAGAAAGGATTAAGCATAATTTAATTGGCAATAATAAACGAAGGCGTTATCTTTGTTGTTGTGAAGCTAAGTTTCTCTCGATTGGCAACAAATCCACTAGTCTGCTGTTTCAAATGTAAACAATCAATGGCTGCCATAAAAAAAAAGGCTTAGCGGCACTTAAACAACTTTAAAATTGTTGATAATTCTAAAAATATTGCATACAGATTTACTAAAGGCATAAAAACCTCAACCGGAAGATAAGAACAACATAATTCAATCATTTTTAAAGCAAAAAATGTACAATTTACAAACATATAAGAGTAAAGAAACTGAGATCACTGAGCCGGGTAACAGAGTGGATATATATTTAAATATATTTATATATGTTCGGCACGGCCGATTGCAACCAAAATAGGAGGTGCACATCTACATGTTATAGTAGTCCTATATACAAAATTTAAACGTTTTAAGGCTACTCGTTTTTGAGTTATGTGAGATATGTATGTACATACGTTCGTACAGACGCGATGAAAAATTGTCTTCAGAATTCATTTTAAAGCAGTTTTTGTAATTTTTTTTGGAGGAAAAGAGTCTTTTATTCTGTCCTAATGTACAGATGTCATGCAAATACTTCTTTAAATTGCATTCGAAAGCGGTCAAAATGGATATTTTCGTTTAAATATGCTGCCTGAAACTTTTCGCGATTACAATACTTCCTTTTTACTTGGAGCAAGGAAGTAAAAAGAGAGAACTTATTTTGACTATTCAGTTATTTTCACTTTATTTAAGCCAATCCAAATACTATTCCTTAGAAAACTAATCTGTGTTAAAACACACTTATCCATTTTTGAAGTTTATACTTCAGCAGTTACTGCAGATATATTATTATAAATATTCATACATATGCTCATAATATAAGCATACGGATCATAATAAACACGAATATGAACTGACCACATTGAATGAAAATGTTAATTATTAAAATCTTGATAGAAATTCAAATGTGTGTAGTATTGGGTGGACCAATAGAACGACGTGCACCTGTTTGTACTTGCGCGCACCGAAGGTTATGTTAATGCAGAGAAAGGGGCAAAAAGCATTTTCCAGGAGTACGATTCACCATCTGATGTTCTATATAAAGAAGAAAAGTTGTTTATTTAGTTTCAGCTTTGGTACGGGATGGAGTGCGTTCGTTAAAAAAAAAAAAAAAAAAAGCACTAAAAGCAAAAAAAATAAGCACTAAAAACAAAAACAAAAAAAAAAATAAGTGCTTTAAAAAAAAAGTAAGCACCTACAAGGGTATTTTATTTTCAAATGTAAGACCTTATAAGCACTTGTAAGGACCACTACGAACCCTGTGAACGTTCTCACCAGGGCTGAATTGCACTTATTTCCATTTCTCAACAAGACGACAACACCTACACCACAAAAGTAGGGAAATAACTTGGTTTGGTTTAGTGATTACTGCAAAGCCTCAAGGTCTATCTGCCTAAGGAGAGGGGTGCTTTTATGGAGGACCTTTTTAAGGGAAACTGGCTCCTATACACACGTTACATATGGAGAGAAACAAGAAAATGCCCACGCAGCCAGCCAATTCGCAGGATTCTAACCTTGGACCGAACTACCAGCATTCAGTGACATTTTTGCTCGGCTGCTAGCAGGCCCATAGTAGCAAAATAACTTTAACTAATGACAAAAAATTAAGGTCTGTCCCACTAATATTTAGCATGGCAGGTACAAAAACATGATAAACTGTTTGCCCACAAGGAAGACAAAAATTGCACACGTTTAAAAATTAAAATTCATCCTATATTCAATTTGGAATTAACATGTAAAAAAATAAAATACATGCCAAAAAAAAAAATAAAGTACCAGAAGCATCACAAACTGTGAAAAAAAGGAGGGGCAAAACATGCCAAATCCGAAAATGAAATAAGAAATTTATATCTTTTGCTGCATTGTCTTCAAGGATTTAGTACAACATGAACAAATACAAAGTAATAAGCAATTCAAAACCTAAATCAGACTGTACATTGAAATCAGCAATAAATTATAGTATTGAAGCAAAATAAATTTAAAAATATGTTTAAAATTCATCCCATTGTTGAAAACATGCGTACAATGCACACACACACACACACATATATATAAAATGCATAGCACCAGTACATACATTAAAAAAGGGGGGAGAATAAAATTTACAATTTAAAAAAAATGCATACCATAAACAAGCAAAACATTGTTAGGCCACATGCTGTAAAGCACCTTATGGAAAAATAAAAATATTGTACAGCAAAATAAGGACAGTAGTTAATACCCTTGACCATTTCATATCTGGAATAATGTCATCTATCTTAGTAACCAATTCCATTTACATTTGTATTCCATAACAATATTTTGGAGTTGTAAATAATAGTTTACTGTTATTAAAAGAGATTTCATTGAAGAACTAACAACTCTTCTAACTGCCAGTGTTATTGAACATTTTCAAAGGCAATAGTTTATATACGTCTCCACATATTCTCCTTAGGTTTAGAAAAATTTTACGACAGCTGTTGGAAGTGCACTGTTTTGCTAGAAACATGAAAGAGAAAATTGTTTGGTGCATGGTGTTCTACAAGAAAAAAGATTGCAAGTATGATAAAATTTACCTTATCTAAAGCACCAATAAACTGCTGATCTCCAGAAAATACTTCTTTGATTAAAGTGCTATATTTTCCATGCACAGTTAGAAGAGACTCTACAAACAGCTGAGGAATCTGAAAATTAAAAATGTTATCTAAGCATAAAATATTTCAAACCTGCCAGTTTAACTGGATATATCTGCTAAATCTTATTCTACACATACTTAATACAAACTATTACAACAATAAATAAAGCAAAAGGATGTAGATGCATAGAGTGGTATTTTTCAAAGCAAACACATAAAATATTTTCAGCATCTCAAACCATTCTGTATTCCATGCACCCCTAAGGGTTCTATGGCCACACAAAAGTAATAAAACACATAAAACTTGAATGAAATTAAAGTTTTATCCCACTTAGTAAAATTAAACCATCTTGTATAATAAAATTTAAAAAAACTGAATGACAAGCATTGATTTGAGTTCAAGTGGATATATTATTAAACAGAGAAATTTTGCTGTTGTTCTCACTGATAATGTAAAAATCAATTCTAATATAAAAAGTTTGATTAGACATGATTTGATATTTTAATGTGATTAAAAAGTTAACACAATGATCATAGTAATATGCATCAAGTTGTCAAAAATGTCCTCTACCAAGGGACAGTGAACATAAACTTCTTAATTTTTAAACCCAGTTTTATTTACTTGTACAGTTATCTCCTGTTCTACTACTCTTCTCCAATGCTCTGGGATCTTCAAAAGTCTTGGTAAAAAAGGTATGGTGCCTTCCTGTCAAAGAAGCCTGTCAGACAGACTTTCACTTCTCAAGAGAATTGAATTTTTTTTCCTTATGCAGAGCATTTTTATGACTGGCATTTTTTGGGATTAGTGGTATGGCGATGGACAGCATTCTGGAAATACCATGGGTGTGTAAGGACATATCCCTGAAATTTCAGGAGCTTTCTCTGTAACTCTAATAAAACACAAAGTCCGGCATTGCCATAACAAAATGTAACAAAGAGGTTTGCACGTTTGGAATACTTCGAATTGAACATGGCCTCCAGTTCTAGCTGATGGCAGTACATAGTGAAATTTATCGTCTAACCAAAATGAAGTAGCTTGAAAAAGAGAACTCCTTTTAAACAGGCATTAAAACCATTTTCGACTGAGTCTTCACTTCACTACAACCTGTGATCTGCTTCCCGAAATTTCTCAAATACATTTCCCTATCATGCTGTCATACAGAATACATAATTTATAACATATAAAAAGTTTTCAGAGAATAGCTTATTTTACTGCAAGAACTGATCACAACATACAGAAATTCTGTCAAGCTTGCTAATGCTCAGTCAGCTGATGAGGCACCTAAACTTCAGACTTGCTCTTGTAGTCCATTTTCTCCAGGAAATTGTGTACTCAATCTGGAAAGGCTAAGGTTTTCTATAACTTCTCGAACAATGCACGGGGGGACCTGGTCAACGGGATCTTTGATTTTTCATCAATTGGCCTGGCTGATCATTCAAAGCTTGCTTGGTCTAGGATATCCTTCTCCAAATCTTTGGCATCAATGATTTCCCTATCAGTTTTGTTGTAGCATTAATGATGTAAAAGATGCAAACTTCCTTTATATTAGTCGCCCCCCCCTCCCAATTGATGCACAGATTGTCACATTGTGTCTGTTCATATAATCTATTTTCAGAACCCCTCTAATGAAATTAGTTTACCTAACATGCCATATAGGCAACGTGTGGAAAGGAGGAGGTGGCCCTGTGGCTGAGTTAAATATAAATACATTATCCTACCTAATGATGCACAAGCTACCATGTGCACAAATGGTGCAAGACTTTTCAGATAACTCAGTATCACCTGCAAGAAAGATTTTTGCAAAGACTGTGCAAGCAAGAGTTATAGCTTAAAAAAAATATTTAAAATACATTTTCTAATACTACTGATAGCATTTTTTGATAAATTTTCAGTCATTTCATGAGTTTCTGCCATTTTTGTGGCAGAAATAGCTTGAGTTTTAACAATTTTGACAGTAATTTGGAAGCCTTGACTACTTGATGAAAATAAAACTATGATAAATTTGACGAAAATAAAACTACCATAAAAAATGCAGTCTGAAAATGGCAAAATATTTAGCATGCATAAGTTTTGAAACATGTGCAAAAAAAAGCTATCTGTAAAAGCAATAAAAAAGATAATTTAAAAAGAATGCTTACATTTTCACCCCTCAAGCTACTAACACGCTCCAAGCCCACTTTACTAATATGCTGTTGAACTTCTTGAATCAAAGCTTCAGCGCCACTTGGAATAGATTTCAAAAGAAGGAACATGTGTTGTAAATCTGAAATTGGCAAAAATATCATCATCATATCTTATCACCTACATGCAAAGATTAAAATAATCCAGTTACAAATATACTTAGAAAGAATATAAATACTTGATTGATTTGACAGAAAATTGATAGATATTTGATTTTATTATTATTATTACAATGAAGCTAAGCATATTATTTTCAAAATTGTTTATTCCATTCAAACAAATAAAGACAAGTAATTCAAGTTGTTGGTATTATTAGACAGTTATTAAATTAGAGATAACACATAAATGAAAAGCACTAACATTAACAGTTTCCAATGCAGCAAAACTAATTTTATTTTCAAATATGTCTTCTGAGTATGCATTAGGTTCTTGTTTATGGGGAGCAAGCTGCCCATCTGACCACAAGTGACCTTATGGCTTAATTAGGCTAAATTTTTCTTATAGTGAATATTCCATCTACTTTTTTAAATTTCAGACATAAAATTAATGGTCTCTAATGTGGCAACTGTACTTCTTCCTGCATATCTCTTATCTTTTATATGATGAGTTATAAGGTTCAATTCTTAGTTATATTATATTCTTAGTTATATTATATATTCAATTCTTAGTTTATATTTTATCTGTTAAAAATAATGGCTTTAAATGCAGCAACCATTTTTCTTTCTGTATCCCTCTTATGTTTTATGTGTTAGGTTCTCATATGTAATTCTTTATTACAGAATACTGCATCTGTTTTTTAATATTTTTATTTCACCCATAAAAAAATTAGCCCTCAATGTGGCAATTTTTTTTTCTTCATGCATGTGTCTTATCTTCTGTCTATTAGGTTTTCATGCATGCTTCATTATAGAATATTCTGTCAGATTTATTACTTAAATTAATTATAATTTCAGCCTTTACTATAACGTCTTTCCATTTCCTCACTAGAAATGTAAATGAGTTGGACAGTATTTCAGCTTTGATTTTTGAATGCCTCTCATGGGCAAGTTGCTTAGTTCCTGCTAGCTCCAGTAAGTTTCTAATTATTTGGCTTTGAGTTATTACTGCTGACACTTTAATTTGATACACTGGTTACATTTGAACCAGCTTGTCTTCGACCTCTAATCTACGTTTCTAATCAGAATTTGACTGTTACTTTAGTTACATCACCACAAATGGTGAATTGCTCTGTTAACACGAGAAGTGCCTCTATGTTCTAAATTCTGTTTTAATAAAAAGAGTATTCAAACCTTTTCAGTTACTTCAGGCACCGTGATTTATGTCTATTAGGAGTTTGGAATTAAGTTTATGCTTTCAAAGCAAGCCAAACTCTACAGTTCCATCTGCCTTCTTGAATTTATATTTTATTTGCAATGTAGCAAACACTTATTTTATGTGTCATTCTTATTTTTTATGCATTAGGTTCACATGCTTAATTCTCTATTATAGAATATTTCATATCCTTTTCTAAATTTCTATATATATTTCACTCATAAAAATGTTAGTCTAAATGGCAACGATTTTTCTACACGTCTATTTTTTATGTGTTAGCTCTCATGTTATAAAGCATTTCAACTGCTTTTTATGCTTATAACTCTTAATTACAGAATACTTCATCAGCCTTTTTATGTTTATACATGATAGATTAAAAAATGGTATCTAATGTGGCAACCACTTATTTCATGCATTCCCTTTTGCTTTTTCTATGTTAGGTTCTCACATCCAATATTTCAATATAGCAATCTGCTTATATAAATGTGAATTTCATTTATAAAAACAATAAAGAATAACACATGAAAAACAAATCGTTAATATGACAACCTTTTTCTTTCTGTAAGGCTCTTACCTTTCACTTGTTAGGTTCTCATATTCTCCATTATAGCAATATTCCATTAGCTTTTTTTAATTACTTCCTTGCATGAAGCAAAGGAAGTATGGTAATCGCAAAAAATATTGATCATCATTTTTTAAATGAAAATATGCATTTGGAATGCTCTTGAATCCATCTGAACGATATTTTATTATTATTATATTTTTTCCCTTGATATCTCATTTGATCACGTCATTTGGAAACCTATTGTGCTGAATTTATATGGCAGAAGCATAAAGGCCAAGGACATGGCTTCAAAACTATTCTTTGTGCAAAAGCAGAATTATGGCTGCTAAAAATTATGGCTCAGAGATTGCTCTCTTTTGGGAAACTGGTTACCTCTCAGATTTACAAGTACATATATTTTTAAATTTTATTAAGGCAGGTTATTTTTTAGAACAGCTTAAGCTACAAATAAATAAATAAATAAAGAGCAACAACTTAGCATACCTCTTCTGCTCTCTTGCTGAACCATCCTCTTGCATTCTCCGTGCAAAAACTGCAGGTGATCCGCCACCATGCGCTGCTCACACTCTTGTGTAACCCTGGGGTAGGAGCTGGGATGTAAATATTTACGACTACGAAAATTTTCTTCATCTAAGCGCTGTAACACCTAAAATATATAACACAGTCTCTTATAACAGTGATACAACTATAAATTTCTTATTTTAGAAGAGTAACCGAAGTTTTCCTAATCGATATCTAAGAACTTTCTAAATACTCAGAACTTCTATCGATTGAACTGAATAGCAAACGAAATTTTCACGATTAATCTCAAAAATTCGAAACACAGCAGAACATCAATAAACTGAAGTCACTGTTAACTAAGCCAGCAATCAATTGAACAAAAGCACCAAGAACATGCAGAAACTTTAGAGAGATTAAGGTAGCAATCAGTAACTGATCTTTTGATCTTTCTTATACATAATTAATCACTTAATAGCTTTACTCTTTCATTACAGAAACAATAACATTTCATTATAGAGCACCAAGGAGAAAATAAGGTTCACATGTGTTAAACCTCTCAGCATCATGACTGGCTTTATCCGGTCATGACAAGTTTTGCTATTTGGCAGATATTAGCTTATAATTTAAGATATTTTGTTTTCTTACTTTCTTTAATAATGTAAATACAGTCAAAAGTCATTAATTCAGACACCCATAATCCGGAATGATCTATAATCCGGACCTCAAAGCTACAAACTTTCTGCGCATGCGTCTCGTTGACACATGCGCATAGGCGTTTATGTGCGCGCATAAGACCTTTACGGCTGCAAATATGCGTATGCGCATAAAACGTTTACGCATGCGTGTTTAATGTATAACGGACGGTATGAGCTAAGCTAAAATTATCTAATTCAGTTAATGTTGCAGATTGCGTTGTTTCTTAATCTTCGAATTGTATCTGGCTTATTATTTTTTGCAGACTGTTAGAACAATTTTATAAAAGTAAGCTTGAACTTATAGAACGATTATATCAAATAGAATTTCTGATATATATTTGCTAATATGTAAAGGATCTAAAGCACAAGTATGTTTCAAAATCCGACATCTGTTTATCAATTTCCCTCTGCTCGGCGGGGGGAATGCTGCGGCACGCAATGAATTGGAAATTGATCTGTCAGCACTATCCTTATCTTCAGGGCAGATGTTTTTATTTTATTTGGCTTATAATTCCTTACTAAATGTAGTATTTCATCTCGATGTACTTCGTCTTTCATATGATTTAAAACAAGTTCCTTGTCATTATAATTCGCTTCCAATAGTGAAGAAAGTGAAAGAGGTTATTGAAAATGAAAAAATTTTGATTGACAAATTAGTCGGTATTCTCAACACAGCAATTATAGGACTTGAACAGCGGAACTTTATAACTAAACAAGAAATTATGTCTGTTTAATAGAATTAAAGAGAAAGTATTATCACATGAAACGAAGCAACTTAAACAACTTACATTGAAAGAAATGTTTAATAAAGTAAACAAATAAATATTAAGCTTTTCCTTTTTGTAAATTTTGATACCCTTTAGATCATAACTGTTCTTTATTTCATAAATTACGGTTTCATACTTTTAATTTTGTAATTTCTGCATGCCATCTTACCAGATTTAAACCGATGATCTATAATCCGGAATCCCCGAAGTCCCGACGAGTCCGGATTAACGACTTTTGACTGTATCATCTTAAAGAAGACAAGTTTATGAAAATACAGAGTAAAATAAATAATTATACAAACTCAATTAATAAATGCTGTTTAAATACCAGTCTTCATGACAGATCTAAAAGCCTGCGCCGCTCAGAGGGTTAAAAGTAAAAGCAAACTAACAGGCAATTTACTCATAAATATGTTTCAAAGGTAAGCAGATATCATTTCAGAATGGATAAAGAGAGAAAACTACAATATATTTTAAGTTTTGAAAGACTAAGAAATCATTTGCAGCATGAATACAGAGAAGAACAAAAACTGCACTGAAATACGGTAGAATGATGAAATGAAGTGTTTGAAAATTAGTCACGAAGGTCTTGGTTTCAGTTCATTCTGATGTAAAAAACGCACAAGGGCTCCCAGTCTAAAGGGGGGATGTTTTGTGGAGGGGCCTTTTTAAGGGAAATGCCTCATATATATATTACATGTAGAGAAAGCCATAAAAATTTTCAGTAGCCAACCTGTTTGCCAAGATTTAAACAGAGCCAAAGTATCAATATTTAGAATTTTTACTGCTCAACTATTCATTGATTGAAGGAAACAAATTTTACACCCCAAAGTATTAATAGCTCTACATGCATACTAATTTTTAAATTTCAAACAAAGAATTTCAGAGACCTAAAAAGAAAAAATGGAATGAATTAAAATTTATACTGTTAACTACATTTTCGATTAGTGGAGGTGATTGCAGTCCCGGTTACTTTGGATGATCAAAAGATCAGTGCTATGGTAGTAACAAATAGCAATGATTACTAACACGGACAAGACGTGCGCTGTCCACTGAAATGCCCAAGGAAATATAATGCCTATACAATATTAAAGGAAAATAAAATGCAAAGTATTAAATATAAATTCATTATTTTTTGTATTTTACCAATTAATGAATTGTGACTGTATTCTGTTGTCCTCAACATTATTTTTACATGCATAAAGTTTTCATCAGGTAACAAGGAAATAAAAATCACACAATACATTATTTTTTTTTTTTTTTATCTCAATGACATGTATCTTAAATAAAAGTAAATCTGTTATGCACAAAATTACTTTAGGACTTCTAAACAATCTGAAATCTATGTATAAATGTTTTCCTCACACAGAACTAAATTTTCACATGAAAATTTAAAAGCTCAGTTAGCTTTAACAAGCTTCATATACAGCATCAAAATATAAAGAGGCCTTTGTCTTGCAAGGGGATTATCACAGCTATAGGAAATGTGTTACTACAAATTTCTCAAGTTTTGTATATCTTTACTAAATAGAATCATATAACTAAAACTGTCATAATCTGAAAATCTTTGATTCATTTCATATTCTGGAACCCTGATTCTTTATTTTATTATACAACCTTTTTCAAGCACTCTGTGTAAATTGTATAACAGAAAGGTCTTTCTTTATTTACTTTTTGATTTGAAGCAATATCGTTGTTTAATCAATAATAAAATAAATAATATTTAATCTTAATATATTTTTATAAGTGTTTTTTTGTAAATTTAATTTTACATAATACTGATTTTTTTTTTCATACTTATGATGCTTCATGATGCTTAATCTTTTTTTGCTTTACATCCTGCTCTTAAAAATTGTATTTTAATCAACATAATTTTATATAATACTGTTCAAATAACACTACTGAATCTTTTGAATACATACTTTAATCGTTTTTTTCCTATGGCAAGATTGCAAGTGGAGCTGTGGTTTTAGGAACTCTGGTTTGTATTCCATTTGCACCTTCTTCGGATAGCAGATGTATTTAAACTAATAGTGCGATGTCTAAGAAATAGAAGTTTTAAATGGAAGAAAAGTATATTCGAATCGTAAAGCCCATAAGTGTTTGTTTGAGCCCATGAGTGACTATTTTCACAACGAAAACTCAAGATTTAGAATAGTGATTTTGATAGGAGATAGATAAAGATAGAGAATAGCAATTCTGATACTAAAATTTTCTCAGAGACTGAATTGGAAGTTTGTTTTGCTCTACCTCATAATACAGTGGAACAGTGCCTATTCCGTCATGAACTCAATCTGTCAAGTAACTTATGAATTTATGTAAATTGCAGAAATAAACTTAATTCAAAGTTATGTGAATGAAATTGATTTTTTTCCCATTTTTTTCGATAATTTAATGAGCATGATAGTTGAAAAAACTAATAATTTCTATGAATAAAAGATGAGTGAAAATCCATCTTCATCCAAAATCAGCATTACTCCTCAAGATGTGATTAAAATGAGGGGATTCCTAGGATTAATTATTCTTCCAGGATGAAATTAAAAAGTTTGACCTGAAAATGTGTTTCATAACTAATGAAATGATAGCAACTAGATTATCATGCACTGCCTCCTTTCTGAATCATTTATGCTATAATATTTGATCATATATTTTATTATCTTTTACATATGTTAAATATAGATTTAAGTAAATTTTTTACATTTCATCAAAATGAGTCAAATATTTTATTTTTAATTTAGATTTTAATTAATTTTTTTTCCAGAACCTCTTGACATTCTGTATTTATGATTATATTACTGGTAGATACCATTACAGAAAAAAATCAAAACAATTGATTAAAAGAATATTTTTAATGAATTTTTTTTAAAAAAGTTAGGCTTCGAGACACAAAATATCCCATCTAGCGAGATCATACTACTGCAACAACCCAGCGTCTCCAAGGTGAGTTGCGTTAAGTACCATGCCATCGCATAAGAGAATTAATTGCTTATGCATACATGAAATACTCGTCCTGAAGGGATTAATCACTTTTTTCATGAATATATTTTCATACAACACCTGCTTAATTTTTTGTAGTTACTTTAATTATTTAATCTTTTTATTTTATATTTCAATTTTAATATGTTCAATCAAATGTTTCATCCTCTATATAATTCTTTTCATAAATACCATTTAAATAATACTGTGTAATTTTTTTATATTAGTATTCAAAAATTTCTTTTTCATCAATGGAATTTCAAATAACATTATTTAAAAAATACTAAATTTTTTATATTGTTTTAATTGTTTTTATTTTAATCTTAAAATTGCTTAATCAACTGTTTTTAATTAATATAATTTTATACAATATTGTTATTTAACAATACTGTTTAAATAATGCTGTTTACATCTACTACTTTTTTTAAAATTTAAATCCTATTATTTAATCATTTTTTCATCAACATATTTTCATATAATATTGTTTAATTTTCTATATTTACTTAATACTATTTAATCTTCTTACATTTTAATATTATTTAATCAAATATTTCATCTAGAATATAATTTTACTGTTTATTTTATTTTTTATTTTTTAACTGTTACAATAATATACCGTTTTAAAAATATTGTAAAAGTATTTATAAATTAGTTTTATATTTTTGAATAATGGTTTTTTTGGTCAAAATTGTTTAAATAACACAACTCCTAAACATATAATATGAAAAACTGTGGGTTTAGAGGATGTTTTTGCACTGTTTAATGAAAACTTTCCAAAAAATTCCAAATTGATTTTCTAATGCATGATTAGAGTTATTGAACAACTTAAAATATGATTATAATGTAAATGCATTAATATTTAATTTGATATTTTAAACTTGATATGTTCATTCTATATAAGTTGTTTAATCTCTTTATTAACAAGAAAAAGGTAAATTTGTAGCAAACAAAATGCAATTTAAATTGGAAAAAAAGTTATTTTATTTTGGCTATTTTCATTTTATATATTTTTTATGCTTTTTATACTTATAAAATTCTAAGTAAGGAAGGAAAGCTTTTATTTAAGTATTTTCAAATATGCAGAAAATTAGATTAGTGATTAATGGACACACTACTGCATGGATGAACTTAATAATGTACCACATATTAACATAAAACAAAATTAAATATTATTTTAAATGACCACACACTGGGAGAATCTTCATTAAAAGTTCTACAAATGGATAAAATAAAATTTAAAGAGAAAAATTCTGCAGAAACTCACCAGGGTGGAGTGGGGAAGAAATTTGAATAATTTACGGTTTCATTAATTTAATAAATTTTACTTATTGCTGGGAAACATTTTTCTCATTAAGACTAAAAATTCCAAAAGGGAGATTTGGTGAGCTATGAAACACTCTTTTTCAATCTTTTTTTTTATATAATTTGAATTCAAAATTGCTTCAAAACAATAAAGTAATATCTTAAACAAAAGCAAACATGTAGAATTAATGGCACTACCAATCCACGTGAAATTTGGTATTATCAAAATAAAATACATTATAATATATACATATTTTTTATGCAAAGACATTTTATAGGCTTCTTTTTCCATATTTTATACTTACTTTTTCCATGTACTGAGAACAATCATTTTCTTGCAGCAAGCGACTAGCTTCTAAAGTATAGTAATCACCAGTGTCTTTTAAAAATGGAGTTTCAAATACTTTTTGATATAACTGGGAAAAAAATACATACATTAAGAAAGTGTTCGATTATGGAAAATCCACTTTAAATCAAATAAAAATATCAAGAGAGAGAGAGATATGCAGCATGCTTTTCAGAGTACTAGACATATATATGTAAATAAAATATAATATCACATTTTAAAATTTACATGCAGTTACACATTTCAAAAAGAAGAAACACAGTGTGTAACATTTTAAATATTAACCCCTATTTTAAGCTGGAAACATTCTTAAGTATGTATTCTTAAGTATTATTAAATTTTATGTTTAAACTAAGTTTATAAATTTCTACCAAAAAAGCTAAAACCACTAGTCATAATCAGTTAAAACTACTGTGGTTTAAATGAAAATAACTAGTAAAACCATAAAAAGTGCAATAACTGACAGAAACTCATAATTAACTTACTGTAATACACTGAGAAGTTTTAAGAAATGTATATTGAAAATACACGTTTTCAGTTTTATTCAAAGATCATATGACTTTTGAACGAACATTGTAAACATAGTTGTAACGTTCAAGTTCACTGAAGACTCCTAAAATCTCCTGTGAATGATGCATCTGCTGATAGACAATAACAGATTCACCACTCAAATTTGGTCTGGCATTTGTATTCAAGTAATTTAACGTAGTAGATCAATTTTACTGCTGTTATATATACACTTATCGGTACTCATTAATCATTGAGCTTTAAAGTTTTAGATACAAACCCCATGACAGTTCAATTTGACATTAAACATTAAACTGAAGGTGTTCAATGAACGGAAGGTGTTAATAGTTTTCAATTTGTTTCTCCCATTAATGTAATTTTCTTAACTTTAATTCCCCTTTTAAAAAATTTGCTCCAGCTTTCACATTTCAATACCAATTAAGAAATCTCAATTAATCCCTTAAACAATCTTTTTTTCCTAGGATAGGATAATCCTTTTAATAAAAAATTTCTTATTATAATAATTTTGGAATTCAATTCTATGCTGCTCAAGCACAGAAATTATTTAATTCCTTAATTATTATTCTATTTTTAGCTTATGTTTTTGTTTATATATCAAAACAATAACCTGGCTATACCATAACATGGCTTTTTATTCTTCATATTTTTAAGTAATATCTAAGTACATAAAAATTGTGTTTCTTTATAAGAATGATCAATAATTTTTATGTTATTTGAATTCTAAGCATACCATAACACTAAACATTAGAGCTCATTACAGTTAATTAGCTTTATATAACTGACAAATTTAATTAAATTAAACATGATAATTTCTATATTATTCTGCACAGTAGATATTCTATTCTTGTTACCATCAATCTGAGCCACTTACTTCATTTAAATTATTAACACTTTTTTGAGGGAGGACCAAGTAAATATTACTTTTTTCATTATTATTAATAGTACTAGAACATATATTTAAATCCAAATAGACAAATATATATGTCCAATTAAAAGCATCTTAAAACATTAATCATTAACCCCTTCGAGCTGGGTAGCGAAAACGCACGCTTATCGCGGAGGCCGGCAGTGTCTTCCGCGAGCGTCTCTCCAGGGCCGGGGGCTTTTTTGCTACTAAGCCTAAATCCATGAAATTTCCAAAGTATCAACGCATTGTTTAATAATGCTCTATAGAGTATTTAAACGGCTTATGCTTTATAGATATTTATATATATATATACTTTAATTACCTTATTTCTTGTTTAAATGCATATTTTACACATTTTATTTTAATCACTCACCATTTTATGACTTTTAACATTATACATCTGAAAACTAAATATATTACTTAAAATTCTCTTTTCGTATGAAAAATTTTAAAACAGGGATCTACACACAGTCCTACGTTACATTCCTTGAACTCGAAATAACTCATTTGCCGTTTTGGAGGATTTTTCCGGGAATGTGAACAAACAAAGCATCGTCGTCTCATTTTCGTATCAGTCTCTTCTGAACAAAGTTTTGGAAAATGTCTCAGTTAATCTTTCAGAATCAATATCTGAAATATTTTGCATCATTTCTGCTATTTCATGCCCTGTTAAACATTTTCGACACTTCAACATTGAAACGGTAAAAACGGAAAGAATTCACGTCTAACAAGATCTAATTATTTTCTAAAAACTGAACTGTAAAACGAAATACTCAACGCTTTAGCGCATATAAAACTTCTACTTACAATAAACAACTACCACGTGCGAATAAAGTGCGATTTAAAGGGACGTCATAAATCACGCCATTCGGAAACATTTAGTTCCCCATTTGCTTATATAATCAAAAACACATGTATGTGAGTCATGCTTCTCTCATTTCGAGTAGAAGGTCTAATGTACATGTATCTGAAACCATATGGGCATACAGTGCCATCTTGTGGCAGAAATTATAGTTTGAAAAACGTTCCAAGGTACTGGCACAAATACGTGACAGTCGGTAGAAAACGCAACAACGCTCTGGCACGCCTGCGTGTCGGCCGGTAGATAAGTGTGTTCGTTGCTGGCACGTATACGTGACAGTCGGCGCGAAGGGGTTAATATGTAAAGCCTTTGAAAGAAATTATATTCATAGGAAGGGGGAGAGAATGAAGTTAAATAATCACTTCAATAAATTTTGAAATTTAGAAATAATGTATATACAGTACTGCATCAAGAGGAAAATATATACCATATAAGAATATAAAAGCACTCCATTTTTTACTGCATTGGGGAAGGGGCATTTTTTACCTTATTTGTCACTTCCCATCCCCTAAGGTTGCATACACTGGCTTAGTATTTTATTATGACATTAACAGCTCTGGGGGCAAAACAAGATGAACCCAATTCCTATGGACAGAAAGGGTAACGTATACTGCCTCAGTTAACTAATCCATGTGTATGATATAGAATGTTTTATAAATTACATTTAATAGTAAAATTCCAATAACATGTGATTGCTCAATCTGAGAACATTTGTAAACCGCAATCATTTTTATATGTAACAAACAAAACAAAAAATTTGGTTTTTAGAAATTTCAATGTGGTAAATTTAACAGCAATTTTTTTCTAATATAAATACACAAACATTTTAATAAAAGTTCACTATAACATAATACTGACATAAAGAAACAAATTTTATTCAATATTAAAGTTACATAGTATTTTCTGCATAACTGTCGCTTTGTAGAATCACATATCACGAACCCGTAAATTTTTTATTTAAACAGATCATTACCATACATTCTGGCGAATAATCTGTGGCTAAAATTTCAAACTAAATTTTTTAATTTTTGGATGTATTTGCCATATAACATGCCTTCTTTTCTTCATGGAAAAACCTGAAAGATACATGTGCAATACTTTGATACAATCTTTTGAAGTCATCCATTAAGATTTCTCCCAGCTTTCAAACAATTGTACACGGAATTGTCAAGTGATAAGGGAGCAAGGGGGAAATTGAGGGAATAAACAATTCGGTAGAGAGTGCAGATTATATTCAATGCATGTGTGCACAGGAATGGTATTCTAGGGTTCTGAAAAAAAGGGGGACATAATTTGGGGTAAGAATGCACTTCTGACCCAAATGAATTCTCAGAATTAAGAGTTGGATGTTTTCTCTTGCTGTAGCCATTTGAAGCTGTGGTTTTGAAGTGCAAATCGAAGGTTTTATTAAATCGCAATTACTTTAGTTGACACACAGTTGACCTAGTGTTCCTTTTAGTAGTAAATATATCTCCACTTTAGCGAAACATGCACACTGCTGGTTAGTCATTCAATTTGTGAAAGAAAATGGAAATTTTGCTGTAGTAAAGTGATGCTGGTGAAAGCTCCATATGTAAGAAAGATGAAATCACAAGAATTAATATGCCAAAGAATAAATGTGCTTTATGTAAAGGAGTAATGAAATGGCCTATCCTAGGAAACATCTTGCCAACTGGATTCTAGAAAATCAACAGAATGGATTAATCGTAACAAGAAACAGCATGTTTCACTTAAAATGGGCAAAAAAGAATGCAAATTAAAGTGAAAACTTTAAAGCAACGCTGGGTTGGCTTAGTCGATTTATGGCACAGAACAATTTAGTTCTATGAGAAGAAATAAAAGTTTTGCACAGGCTTCTGAAAGATTTGGACGACAAACTGATAAGTTTCCAGAAGTATGTTACTGACCTATGAAAGCAAAAAAAGTTATTTACTGTCCCATATGAGAAATATAGATGAAACTCTAGCAGCGGTTGTTATGATAGGAAATTAAACAATTGATGTGAAAGGAAGAAAAATGGCTCACATTAAAATCAACAGGTCATGAAAAATCTCAGATCACCATAATGCTTGCTCTTCTGCTTAACAGATGGTAAAACTAAAACTCCTGGTTAATTTTAAAAGAAAGACTTGCAATGTAAAGCCCAAATGGTGTTTCTATGCATAGAAGAAAGCATCTACTCTTCTTTTTGGTCTTAAAAGTGCATATTATAGGCTGGAATATATGGTTCTTTTGCGTGGATGATATTGAGTTTGCTAACATGTAAAGAATGTATTTATTCATAACCTTTAAGACACAGCGGTTTAAAAGAAATTCACTTCATAACTGGTTTGTTTACATACTGCACATGAATACGAACCTGTTTACATTGCCAGACAATAAAGATAGATTATTAAAAACAACTTTTGCAGAGGCTTACACAGTGTTAAAAATCAAAAACATTTTAATAATAATGAACAAAGCAGAAATTTCCTTTTAAAAAAAACTTTAATTCTAGCACTTGTAAGCTGCTCATCATGTTTAATCTGACAACACATAATGATGGATTTAGCATAGGGACTTATTTTTATGGTAAACTGCATTGGTGATGTTTGTGCATTCAATTATTTGCCTAGCTTTCCAGTGTTGAAAAGCATAAAAGTTATTAAAAAAGTAATTTTGCAGGTGGATATACAGTTTTTCTTTTACATAAAATAATTTAATGTGCTTTTACAAAAGATTTCTTCAAAAACAAATTACCTATAAATTATCTATTTTTCTTCCGAGTTTTTTCCACTGCACTCACATTTTCATTGTGCATAAAAATGTTTTTAGATATAATAATTTTGCATTAAATAAAACATGATAAATAATTCCTAAAGTACAATTCTGTTAGTTACTTATGTGCATGAAATTTAAAATTAACGTAAAAATTACAAAGTAAATAAAATTCAAATGACAATGTATATTCAGCACAACCCTAGATCCAGAGTGTTCAAATTATCGGAATTCTACAGTACATAATAAACTTAAACAACCATAAATTCCTTAAATTTTATTTTTGTGTTAAGCAAAGTTTTCTAATTATTATTTCTAAAGCAAAGTGTTAAGGAAAGTTTTCTAATTACTTTTTCTTATTATCAATTTCTAAAGTTAGCTTAAGTTTGCTAATTACAAAAGCTCTTATCTTAGAAAAAATAAAAATGCATTACTTCTAAAGGTTCATTTTTTTTGTATTCTTCTACTTGAACAAAAGACTGAATCACACCGTGAAAAACAGGCTGATTAGGACTGTCTCCAAGACGATCACTGAAATAATTAATAATTCACTTAAGAGATATATAAACTTTTTCTCCACATCATAGATTTTAGTGAAATATATGAATAATATAATTTGCTATACTACCAGAAGTTATACCAAACACACAGGTACCTGTGGATTTTCTGGGCAAATAATTCATCAAATTCTCACCAAAAACATGCCAAACTAAATCAAGAAATTTTGGTACTTAATGTATTAGCACTTGGCATGAATAACCCCCCCTTTTTTTTAAGGAATAGAGATCCTCTACAGACTGGAAGATACCCTTTTGCAAGATTCAAAATTTTCTGCCTAATATGCCAAAAGTGCATAATTTTGATTCACTCTAAATCACTCATCCCTCTTCCTCTGCTTTAGAACAGGATGGCAGTAATTCTGCCACTCCTTTTGCACTGTTGGGTTATTTTTTACATTTAAGCCTACCTATGCATATAGCTGTAAAAAAAATTGGTACTTACATCATTATCCCATCAACTGTAAAAGTTGACAACCGTCGAACCATGAAAACTGGCAGAGATTTCACCAACAGATGTGTGCAGATTTCTGAATCCTAATTTCATATGCAACTGTTATTATAGAACATTCGTCAGTCTATGCACAATCTACCAAACAGCTTTTGCTGCAAAGTATTCAACCCACTTTCATTTTGGGCTTTGTAAAAAGGATTTTGCAGATTTCTATTATTTTGTTAGGTTTTCCAATTTTAGAGGACGCTCTTGTGTTCTCTCACAGGTACTTGTTCCAATCTATTGTTTTGTTGGCCATCTGTTTTTCCCTTATTCAATAGATGTTAATTTTTTCTATCAGCTGCAAATGAACTGGACTACACTCAGAAATGTGATTCAACAACCCTTGGACTCATATTATTTAGAATACAAGAAAAATACAGCAATAACAGGTGATTTATATCTTTGCTCATAAAAACAAAAGATGGCTTATCAAGAATCAGCTGGGGTTACACGAAACGAAAGTGCAAATGTTACAAATGTATTTATCATGCTTATCTATAATTAGTGCTAATTCACGCTGTTTGGCGACAGTTTCACAGTCCGTGGGATAGTACGTAAGTGCCAAAAAATTAATAGAATTTTTTCTACTAAACAAATATTTATTAAAATTTGAATATTTTTTAGTGTACTGATGAATATACTCGCACATTACAAGCAACAAACATGGCAGGTTTAAATATTAAAATAGTCTACAAAAATTATTGCTAATCGCAAAAATAAAAAATTATTTGCATAAAATTTTAAATAGCAATGACAATTTTTAGCCCAAAAGAGCCGATAGTAACGAATGAGATATTCGTCACAAAATGGCATTTTGTGTCGAAATACTTACATGCATCGTATTAATTTTCAAATTGTCCCCACCAAATATTACCATCCTATATGATATTTAAGGAAATTAAATAACAAAGAATCTGCATATTGCTCACACTGAAAAAACAGCGGTACCTACAGCGATCAAATACTGAATAAAGTCATACTCCACCCAAACATAGGCACCTGTAAGCTCGAATTCTGAATTTCAAATTTGCTTTATTATCTATTGCATATTCTGTAAAACTTTAACAAACTTTTGATTAACAAACTCAATGACTTCAAAGCGAACAGTAGCAACACTGTATGAAAAATCATTTTCATTCCTAGCGCGTGCAAAACTGTCTATCTGAAATTCTAAAGATATGCTGTTTTTAAATACTTTGTGATTTTGCTGTTGAAATGATGTGGCATTGTGGTATTTAATAAATAAAGGAAATGCACAAAACATTAATAATAAAAACAAAAAAGTTTTGTTAAGCTATCTTAGTAAGAAAAGAACACTGCTGTGATAAATTGAGATAATATTAAAAAAAAAGAATGCCAACATTTAACACTGCTATGGGAATTATAAACACATACTGCTATGCTGCTTTTAAAATTTTTGTAATTTTACTGTTGAATTGTATATGGCATAAGTGCTAAGAAAATGATGTTTAATAATAAAGTTAAAAAGATAAAAAAAAAGGGGGGTAGCAGGACTAAGTGGAACAGCAGATTAGTAGACTGCAAGTTCAGCAAGAACATAGAAAACCTTTTTTGGCAATTGTTAAAATTGAAACCTCTCAGATTTTCTTATTTTTTCTTATGTTTAAGAGGGGCGGGGAATCTAATGACATATCACATCCAGAAATGAATAAGAATTCCAACACACATTTATTTCACTGGGCTGTTTAGAGAAAATTATATTTAATTAATTTGCATTTTACTCCAGAAATAATGAAACATTTATACTCAAATAAGTTAAGTATTATTGGAAATCTTTCCCCTTTAGTAACCACAGATTATTATTTTTTTTCACTTCTTCCATTTTTCTGGAAGAAACCCAAACTTGATACCAAGTAACCTAAATTATCTTTTTTGCAATTAAAAAAATAAGAAGAAATTCTGAAGTGATAAAATAGTCACATAATACAAAGAGATCGTTCCTAGTGCATAAACATATTCCATAAACATTGAACAACTTTTGGAATAAAATGAAAACAAAAATCTTGCATACCTTCGAATCCCTTCGAGAAGTAAATGAACTAAATTTTCTCTCAGAATTTCTATCATGTTCCTCTTCCATAGGTCCAACCCTAACTGTAAAAGAAATGTTTTCTGGTAATTTGATTATTCTAGATCATTTTACCACTTTTTAAACACCTTTTCAGAAATATTTATTATTTACAGCAAAACAAAAGTACTGCAACTCAAAAAAAATATTTGTGGTAAGTTTTTACACAAGCAATTTACTAAAATATGTACATAGTAATGTCTTCAATATTAAATTGCTTTATTAAATAAATGTGTAAGTCTACATATGGTGATAATGAAGGATAAAATAATAAGTTTTCCCTCCCTACCATCTCCTTAATAAAAAGCTATTGATAATTCTCTTATACACTTCTCAATAAAGACCAAAAAATTAACGTTTGTTAATTAAATTAGCATTTTGTTTTATTTGCATTTTGATTTCAGACTGTTTCTCATGTTTATGTTTCATGTTTGATTTTTATTTTATTCATATTTGGTAGCTCCTCACTTTTAGTAGATTTTTATTATTATTTTATTGTGTTCTGTGTTCTATATATAAAGCTGGCCTGCTGGGGGACAATTTTCAGGCTATAGTGGTCCTCAACCTCTTATTTAAAAAAACTCACAACTTAAAGATTATCAAGATGTAAAATCACTTACAATTACATCAATATAAATTTACTGTAGTTTATAAAGAAAAAAAAATACTTCCATAATTATATGCAGTTTTGCACTCATCTTTCTTACCAAACATACATATTAATTCAGAGTTACATATATATATTTTTTTAAGTGCTCACTGACTTCAATGAGAAGCTATGGCTGATTTCATCAATTCAAAGTTTCCACAAATGACCAAGATTCTTTCAAAAATAAAAATGACACCAAATAATATATACAGGACAAGTTAAAAAAAATCATCCTGTTTCAGATGATTACAGTAAACAACTCAACTGCATCACATTTACCCATGTTACGTGAAATTAAAACTCTGACTCAGCAAGTTTCTTATCACATTTTATAGATCCCCCATCACACGACACATCCAATCAAACTCCACTTCAATTGACATATGGTAAACCATACTGGATGTGACTAACAATAACAGGGATAACATGGATTTGAGCTTTGGAATTGACTAATGACTTTGACTAGACACCAGGTGAGTAACACATTGCCATTTGCTTCTTTGGACTACAGATGTGTACGTTTAATGTAACAAGCATGCTGTGTATGTCATGTAGAAAAAGGATCTTTCATAGAGCATCTGTAATATGTGACACAAAACTACAGACAAGGATGTGTGCGACATGTAACAAAAGGATCTTACACAGAGCATCTGTAATAAGTTACACACTGGATGTATGAACCATGTAATGAAAGGACTTTACATAGAGTATCTGTAACATGTGACACAAAACTACAGACTGGATGTGTGTATTGCATAACAAAAGGATCTTAGACACAATAATGTGCATCAGAAAACTATTGACTAAATATGTGCGCTGAATACCAAAAGCATTTTGCATAGAGTATCTGTAATGTATGATACAAAACTAAATACTGGATGTGCATGTCACATAATGAAAGGATCTTATATAGAGCATCTATAACGTGTGCATCACGTAACAAAAGGATCTTACAGAAAGAATTTTTAGTGTGGTTCACGAAACTAGATTTCATGCTCGCCTGTATAAGAAAAGGATGTTACATAGATTATCTATAATGTGTGACACAAATTTTGAGTAGTCAAAGTTTAAAACAATGTACCACAAATAAATATGTGCTAATAAACTATAGGTATTTACACACTTTCCCATCAACTATTTTTGACAGACAAAATTGATCATCAAACAGTGCAATTTAGCACCAATAATGTATAAATACTATGTCACAGCACATTCCTAAGATCTTTGCTTCAGTTTCATACAACTGCAATTCTCTGTAATCCAGTTTAGTTTCCGTAATGCAAGAATGCAAGTTAACAGTTATTTCTTTTTTCTTCACATTTTTTTTGGGGGGGGAGTATTACAATTTTGAACCTGACTTCTAGATAACAACAACATTTAAAACAATGCACCTAATCAAAACACAGAAAGATTAGTCTATGGTTCAGCAAAATAGTACAGTCAAGAGCACTATATAGCAGCATGACACCACACTGATTTACATTCTAGGCAATTTATGTTGCACTTTATTCCCACAGAATGATGACTGTTTTGTCGCTATTTTAATACCATCAGGAAATTTTGATTGTCAGAACAACTGACACAAGATTTAATGAATTTCTATGTCAGATAATCTCGAAGCATGAGCTCTTATCTTTTTACATTTTTCATTGTAACATCCATAACTTGTACCCTATTGATTATGAAATTAAATAACAAGTGATCAAATATTACCTAATTAAATATAGTTTCTTTAAACTTACACTGGAATGGTTGATGTAAGTTAGATGGTATCTTGGTCAAAGAGTCTTCAGTACTGTACATTATTTGCGATAGTCATTTTTAAGAGGATGATTCTTTGATACGACTTAAACTGGGTACTGGACTAAGCTACTCATAAGTAGAAGCTTAGAACTAAACTCATAACTAAGCTACTCATAAGTAGATCTACTATACGTTGGCTCCTTTTTTTTTTTTTTTTTTTTTTTTTTTTAATATGAAAGAAATAAATACCTCTCCAATCTCAAGCATCTGATTTGAGACGTCTGCTCTTCCGTACTGCAAGTCCGCTTCATTGAATTTCTGTTTTTTGATATGTTGTGTATTTAAATACCTGAAACAAATGCTTGTTAAAATAATATCGACATAAGTACAATTTGGTATACAATCATACTTATTACATATTCTGTTTACATTTAAATGCAAATAAATCTTAAATAGTCCCTTTAAAAAAAAATTAAGCATGTAGAAATATTTTTATACAAAAGGATATTTGTATTGTATTCTCTTTTTTTATGAAAAAGTCATCTTGGCATATAATCTTATAACATAAATTTAAACGATATGGCATTGTAACAAAGAGAACATACTAAAGCAGTTCTTTCCAAACCTTTTGCCAAGTTAAGCCCTTTTTAGAATCATCTCCTCAAGTATAATCTCTTAAGCAAATACTATATCTTAAAAGCTAACAATATTTAAGCCTTGTATTATGCATGTAGAAATATGGATGGTGTAGATAGTAAGGGAATATAAAGTAAGGACATATCTAAACATTTGTGCAAATACCTATCAATGCTACCTTAACACCTCCAATAATCATTGAAGTCGATACAATGAATTCTGTTTCTGCAAGTTAATCATTACATTCAGTTCAATTCAAACAAATATTTACTCATTACTTGTTATCAGTAATTTTTAATTATTCTTTACAGAAAATAATTACAATTTAACTGATTATTATGCAACTATAGTGCAATTCATGTGTAAATTAAAATATAAGACTAAAAATAAAAATTAACAATGAAACAATCATCTTACTTCAATGTGAACCAGGAGGAACTTATAATGGTTTCCCATCTTGATACATCAGTATATAAAGTCTGCTTTTTTAAGAGGTTATGATTTTATACAATTTATTGCTTTTATTAATGAATACTTCCTAGTTACACAACTAAACTCAAAAACATCAAATGCACAGAAAACTCATCTAAGAATCGCTAAATCCTGACACAATTGATAAGAATTTTCTTTTTATATTAACTCCAAATTAACAAGGAATCTCTATATGGGGCTAGGTTTCAAGTAGCTTCAAGTAGATTCCAGAAAGTCTTAAGACATTCAGGATGAGTAAGAAGCTTCTCTAATGTGCAGTTTGAAGTAAAGGCAAAGCATCTAGAGAGAACATGTTAGAGGACATATGGAATTCAAGGATTCCCTCCTTCAAAATGCTATTTCAAAGTTCCTGATTCTTCAGTTTCATCCAATTTTATTTATTTTTGTAAGGCAGTTGAGAAGCCCCTGGGAAGAATGTGCAGAGCCCCAAATGAGACAAGAAATTCGACCAATTTTCTTCTTCAAAATATATATTTCTAAAATTATTTTTCTGATTCTACATGTTTATGATTCTTCAGTTTCATTCAATTTTAATTTATTATATTTTCCTGAAGCGGCTGAGGAGCCCTTGGGAAGTGTATGCAGAGCCCTAGAAAAGACACACTTCAATGAATTTCCTCATTCAAAATGTAATTTCCAGATTTGTGTTTCTGATTCTATTTGTTTTTCAGACTTATTTATTTTATTTTTCTGGAGTGGCCTAGGGACTCCCGGGAAACGCATGCAGAATTCAGAGGGTTCTGCAGACCACAGATTGAAAACTGCTGCATTTAAAAATAAATGTTAAGGAAATTAAATACTTGCCGCAAAAAGATTCTAGTTAAATAACAGTAAGCAAAGTCACTGATATCATCTAATAACTGAAATGTAAACAAAAAGCAACTAGGAAATATAAAGATGGGTTGGAATTGAGATCATTAAGCAGAATCAAAAGATTTTAATGAATGTGAAATGTCCCCAGGAAATTTAATTCACCACTGGAAGACATTTTCTGAATAATTTTGACTAATTTAGTGTGAAATTTCAATGATTCAAGAAAATTGGTCAAAATCAATGTAAACCATACTGGGTAGGATAACCTTGGTGCTCAAATGAGGGTCTTAAGTAATTAACTGTTGTTTTATTGGTAGGGGGGAGGGGTAATATGATGGTTAAACTTACATAAAATATGCACAATTTTATATATAACTAATCAAGGAAAAGAAATGAATGCACACTGAATTTTTATAATTGATCAAAAAAAAAAAGAATGCTTTCGCTTGAACTCAGGCGGAACTTTTTTAACTGCTTGATTAATAATATAACCTAAGAAACCTCTGTCAATTTCAACTACACTCAAAACCTGATTTATGAAAACTGAGAGAAGAGAAAAGAAATAAAATCAAGCAGATTTAATTTATTTAACATTTAGTATGATATATCTTCAGCTCAGTATTATCCTGCAAGAGTCTAACAAATTGCACTGTTACACAAAAATTGGAAACTTTGCCTCCAGTGTAATATAATAATCCAATAAAATCTATTTTGAATTTTTGTGTTTGTTTTTGATAAAATAATAAAAACAATCTTCAGAAAATTGTATAATCATAAATGATTTTGTGGGTGTTTTCATGTAAACATACATATATTTATGAAAACATACATGTTTTTGTACAGTCCAAAGCCCGAGATCCGGAATCATCCGGACTTCAAATTCTGGATTTTAAATCATCGGTTTAAATCGAATAAGATGTGTAAGAATTATAAAATTACAAGCACAAAATAAAATAATGAAGCATATATAGCCTTAATAGAATAAAAAATTTACAAAATAGCTTAATATTCATTTGTTTCATTAAATATTTCTTTTAAGAGAAACTGTTTTTACTTTTTTTTTGTGTGCTAATACTTTCATTTTAATTTTATAGGTAGATGCAATTTTTTGTTCAATTACAAAATTAAATTGTTCAAGTCCTCTAACTGCCATGTCAAGAGCGACTGATTAAAAGAAACGCATCAAAGTCGCTCGTTCGGAGTTGTTTGATGTATGATTTTAAAGTGGGCCTGTCAACAGCAGAATCAAGTCACCAAATTTGCCCGGCCTTTGGGGATGATGCCATTAAAAACCGAACTGCTAGGCAATGGTTCCAGAAGTTCAGGTCAGGAAATATGTCTGTTAATGATTCACCACGCAGCAGTCGGCCACAAGCACTGGACGATGAGGCCCTGACAGCAGCCATAGAGAGTGACACCAGCCAAACATGTGCTAAGCTTCCAGGTATTTGATGAAATGATCAAACATCATTTGCACTGCATACAAGGCATACAAGTTGAGCAAAGTGGGCACCCCACTCACTATCCGCTGCAAACAAGCAACAGCGTGTTGCTGTCTGTTTGCCATTGCTTACTCGGTACCGAAATGCATCCATATTTCATTGAGTACTCGTCAGCAATGAAAAGTGGGTCCAGTATAACACACCCAGGCATTCCAGACATTGGTTGTCACCATGGGACCCTGTGCCTCACACTGCAAAACCTTCTCTCCACCCACACAAGACCATGCTCTGTATCTGGTGGACTAGTCACCAAGTGGTGCACTATGAGCTCCTGCCAGTGCGCTAAACCATCACAGCAGGCCTGTACTCGCAGCAGTTGGAATGCATGCATCAGGCACTGATGGATAAAGAGTCAGCATTGGTCAATCATAAGGGTGCACTCCTCCTCCATGACAATGCGAGGTCGCATGTGCTCAGGAGGCCAGCAACTGTGCTAGGAAACACTACCCCATCCACCATACTCCCCAGACCTCACGTCAACAGACTATCACCTTTTCCATACCCGGTACAACCATCTTCTTAGGAAATCCTTTATCAACTAGTCAGACCTCGAAAAGGTCCTCATGGACTTCTTTGCATCCAAGACACCCAAGTTTTACCGCGATTGCATAGCACAGCTAACCACCCGTTGGCAAAGGGCACTGGATACTGACGGTGATGAGGATTAGCAGTGATATTATTTGTTTTATGATTTTCTTTTCTTTCTGACTGGCCAAAAAGGTAAGAACTGTTTTGGTTCTTTTTGTATAAAAGAAAGTAAATAAAAATAAACAGTTTTCCACACACAATTCAGCACCACTTACCTAATGTGCATGCACTACTAATTAATTCAGTTCTCATATACCAGGAAGGCGAAAATACACAAAAAATTCAAAATATTTTCATTAAAAAATTAATGATATAGAAAAACATAAAATACCAAGTGCAGTTAAAACAATCATAAAAAAAAATACAATTGAAATTACAGTTTCTATGCAAAAACAAGCAATTTGGCCAGTGGGCAAGAAGGCAGCTTTTTTGGTACACAAAACTGAAAGTTTACTTTGTTCTCACTCGAAAAAGGCTTAGAAACTGCCTTAATTTGCTCTGGATGCTATGCTGAGTCAATATACGGGATAATTTAATAATCTAAATGATAATTCCAGAATAAATTAAGCATAATTTAATTCTCAATAATAAAAGAAGACGTTACTAGGTTGTTGTCAAGCTTAGTTTCTTTAGATTGGCAACAAATCCACTATTCTACCAAGTTTCAAATGTAAAAACAAATATGGTTGCTATGCTAAAAAAATTAGGCTTAGCGGCACTTAACTTTTAAATTGTTGATAATTCTACAACTATAACATGTAAGGCACAAAAACCTTAACCAGAAGGTAAGAACAACATAATTCAATCATTTTTAAAGCAAAAAATGCACAATTTACAAATATATAAGAATAAAGAAACTGAGTTCACTGAGCCGAGTAATAGAGTAGATATATATACATATATTTATATACTTTTGGTGCAGCCAATTGCAACCAAAATGGGAGGTGCAAATCTACATGTTATAGCAGTTCTATATACAAAATTTCAATGTTCTGAAGCTACTCGTTTTTGAATTATGCAAAGTACATACATACAAACACCACGAAAAAAATATCTTCAGAATCCATTTTAAATCAGTTTTCTAATTTTTTGGGGGGAAAAAATTCGATGGCGGTCAACCTGGGTATTCTTGTTGAAATAAGATACCCAACATTTTCCACGATTACAATAATTTCTTTTTACTTCGTACAAGAAAGCAAAAGCAACAAAAGAAAAAAAAAGGAAAAACGGAATAAAAATAGATTTACATAAATGTTACTTTCTAGGCTAAAATTAAAATGCCTGCTATAGACTTAAAAAAAATCAAGAAAAAATTATGATAAACTTACATATATAATTTATTTAAATAATTGATGCCTTGGCTGTACTGAGTCCAACTTTTATGATAAGCTACAAGAAGACCTTCCTGAGAAGATACCACAAGCTGAAAAAGAGGAAAAACTTTTAAATACTGTGTTGGATGGGCAAAATGTATTTTAATTAGATAATAAAGGTATGCTTAGCATAAGATATTATCCCCTTTGAATATTTCTTATATTTTGAATAACAGCCGAGGCCCCTTGATTAGTACCTTCTGGCCATGAAAAATATTTCGGTACTAGTAGATCGATGAAACAGCACTTTTTACTTCCAGTGGGGAATGGGACTATTCACTGCCGCTGTTTCGATGTAATGCAATTTTGCCTTTCAGCCTATCCATCATCAAGACATATTTTTCTTGACATGCTTATATTATCCATATCTTGCCATATTATATTAAGTTCATTTAGTTTAATAATTTTGTTAACCTATTGTATACCTCAGACTGTCTTACATTTAAAAAAAAAATCTTTTACTATTAAATGCAGCTTTTAGAATTATTAAAATATACTAAAAGCATTAATAATTAAAATGAAATGTAAATTTTTACAATTGGAAAAAACTGAATTTTGTTTATGATTTTATATTAAAATTAGATTTCTTGCAAGTATATAAAAACAAATCATATGCAAAAATTTGCTCTACATCAAAAGTTATGGAAAACATCTTTCTAAAATTTTGCCATTTAAAGAACCAGATGGTTTGTTAACATTAACATTTTAACAAATTCCTTGCGTGGAAACCTTTGAATAATATATAAAATGTCTCTGTATATTATTTTATACAAATATATTGTTATGCATGACAAAAAAGTTAACTTATTAGCATATCTATTTATATATTTATTAATTTTAAGTGAGTAATGTGCTAATGAGATTCCAAAGTAATTCCAAATTAAGATTTCTTAAAAGTATGAGTTTTCTGCTTGCATGAGTGATTTCTCTGAAACAGCTCATTAAAATTTCAAGAAATTTTGGCAAATTGTGTAAACTTTTTCTGCATAATTTTAGAAACAATAATACAACAGAATATCTCAAGAGATTTAGCCCTTAATTATGAAATGTGATGAATTTGTTCTTTGATAATTGACATGATTTTCCAACTATGTGTAATTTCCTTAAATCCCACATTTGTAAATAATTAATTGTATGTGAAATATGCAAACTTTATTGTGTATTTCTTTTCTACTTTATGGTGAAATGGTCCACCGCAAATCAGTTGCTAGTTGGTTGTTCTGTCAGTGAAATAATGACTGCATGAAGTCTTAGACACTCCAGTGGGTATTGTAATCAATTGCATTCACAGCTGCAGGAGACTGATATTTTGGCCCCACTAGTAACCATGCGAATACAGGTATTTAACACAGGTTCAAACTCAGATGAACGGGTCAGCTGCATGGTTGGTTTTTATGGTTTTTCCCACACATAATGTGAATATGAGTCCTCTATCTAGATTACCCTCCTTTTAGCAAATAGTTCTCGTGTGCTTTGCTATATTTAAATAACCTAAACTAAGTTAGAATTTATATGGGCCAGGCCACAGCCCATATTAATTCTACTAAACGAAAAGTAAAGGACTTCTTTCAAAACAATTACAAGTTCTTACTCTTGTCAACTGTGTGAAAATTTGAGAACTTTAGTAATTTTGTCAAAATATTATGCACCTGGAAATAATAGATCACTTTTTTTATTTTATGTCAAATCTAAAGCATACATAACATAGAAGGCACACAGAATAAACATCCAATAAACAAAAAAGGTTCTGAGAACAAACACCCTGAAGGAAAATATTGGGGGGGGGGATTATTTCCAGACATGTGGCAAAATATGATGTCTGGAAATGATTTCCTGCTTCATTTCTTGGCAATTCTAGTGCACATATGATAAAAATGCAGAAACAATGTTCTAAAAAGTTTCTGCAAGAACAGTGTGGCATTCCTCCCTTTTACGTAACAACTTAAGCGAGGAGGAACCTAGTAAACTGCTAAGCGAATAATCGCTTAAGTACAGAAACGGAAATGTCCAGAACGCTTAAGTCCAGAAAGAGAAACAAAACTCACAAAGGGTTAATTACCCTTTATTGCTGAAAATAAAAATATACAGTTGGCCCCTTTCTCAGGGCGCACAGCTATGCCTCCACTTGGGCTTAAACTCAAAAGTGTAAGAAATAAGAGCTTAACTAATGCTTAAATAAGGAGATGTAGCCGTAACTAGTTGGCCCCTAAATATCGAATTAGCTAGTAAATCTATCAAGGGACCATAATATGGCCCAGCATAGTAACAGCTTAGAGAGATATGGTCAAAAGGCAAACAGGCACTAGTCAAAAACTCTGATTCTCTCTCCCGAAGTGAGAGGAACTCCGACTTAAATACTGCTTCTGCTCATTTGCATTAAATGTGATTCTAAAAACACATTCTGGTAGGAAATTGTAAGTTAAAATTAGAATAGCTAGGAAAGGAGCTTTAACTTAAAAATATCTGTTAAAAACTTACGATAAATCTTACAACAGGATTATTTTTAAAAAAATTCATATAAAAAAATAATAGAATTCACATGAAAATACCACATAGGAAACAGTGGATCACTTCTGCATCATTTGACAAATTTAGTACACACAAAGTGCAGCGTAAATTAACAGGGGTTAACCAAACACTGTCCCAAGTATTTTCAATGGAAAAAGGGTACGCCCCCCCCCAAAATAACAGTAATGCAATGCAAATAAGAACTTGATCTAATTGATCTAGAACAAATGCTTATTTACATTGCATTATTATCTTTTTTTTTTTTTTTTTTTTTAAGTGACCTAGAGCTGATGTGGAAACAATACAAGAAGCTGACTCTTAACCAAATAAAAAAGGAAAATCACTCATAGAAAAAAGAAATTAAAAAAAATTAAAACAATCTTTTCAGAAGAGTCCAGAACAATTCTAAGACTGCCACAATCCTTGCCAGGAAAGCAGAATCATGGTGGTGATATTGACAGTTCATTTGCGAACGTCAGCTAATACTATTAAAGTACTGCCTTCATATTTGGATATAATTTTACTTAGCCATAGCTTAGAAATCACGTTTTCCAAAATTTCCCAAATGGCAGTAGTCCAAGCAAAGAGATTTGTCTATCTCACAGATTTTTGCAATAAGGCACCACGAAAAATAAAAAAAAAAATAATTATTAATTATAATGGAAAAAAGAAATTAAAAAAAAAGA
Source organism: Stegodyphus dumicola (assembly GCF_044657685.1). NCBI lineage: Eukaryota > Metazoa > Arthropoda > Arachnida > Araneae > Eresidae > Stegodyphus > Stegodyphus dumicola. Next base: position 264,326,017 of record NC_140769.1, on the reverse strand, counting down.
TAAAACACATCTTTTCAGAAGAGTCCAGAACAATTCTAAGACTGCCACAAGGAATTATAATTATTAATGATATTATAATTGCTTACAAATTAAAAAATGATGCTTCAAGTAAACTTCAAGTGTGTACAAGTAGTTTTTTGAAATCACAAATATACGTCAAATGAAAACTTCTAGGACACTAGACATCCATTAATGAGCATAAATGAATGCAAAGATATCGGTGAATATTGCGAAGAAATTATTCATAGGAAATTCTCTCCGACAATTCCAGGAAGAGAAGAGAATTTTGCTTGTGTCTCCGTCAAGTTATACACAAAATCTCCTTCTTCAGGGCAACTTTCCTATTTCCACAGATAAACACTGCTCTCAGAAAGCAATTCAGCACTGAGGATGAAGTACTAGAAAATAGACTACATGCCTTAAATAATATTTTGCACAAAGAGTTTCAGAGATGTTTCCGTATCTCCAGCAGTACACAAAATGCTGAGGTAAATGTATTGCTGTCAGAGGAAAGAGCATTTTGAAGATGACTGAAATATGCAAGTGTAAAATATTACATAATTATTTTTAAATGCATTGCATTATTTTTGGGTACATCTTAGGTACTTCTCAAACATGTATATAAACTTATTTTAATTTAAAAAAATTGAAACTTCACCTTTTAATAATTTTAAATAATAATTTATGCATATTTCATACTGCATAAATTTGATAACATACCCTACTTCATAATATACTACATACATATTTTGTAACATACTTCATATCACATAAACTTCATTACTTTAATTAGAAAAAGTTGAAACTTCATATTTATTTCTAAGGGAACAACAAGTGATTAACAGTTACAGAAAATAAACTCACCCCAGCACAACATTTTGAAATATATATATATATATATATTTCTATTAAAATGAAAAAAGGTTTATTCAAATGAAAATATGCTTTATATATTGAGATATATATCTACAACGCAAAGCGACAGGGAGGCTCACGCCCCGGCCATACGGAATTAAGTGCCAACCCCGGGCAAATATATATATATATATCTACAAAAAAAAAAAAAAAAAAAAAAAACAGCAAGTGTTACATCAGAAGATATATAAAGTTTATTCATGGTGCGGTCTATACTGCATTCTAAAGAAAAGAGCCAAATCACTTGTTTAGGTAAATTTGCTTATACTTTCTGTAGGGTACTGCATAGTTTAAAAAAAAAATGCAAGTTTAAGACTGTAGCCTAACAGGCAAACAAATCTCAATGGTGAATGAAGTTCACGTTCAAACACAAACACAGCACAGAACCTGATATGGATTATAATTTGACCTTTTTTTTTAATAATTTTTATTCTGTACTTGTAATTCTACATTTTGTGTCATCGAGTAGTCGGTAAGTCAGCAGCAAGAAGGCCCCGACTGTAATAAATATATGTACCTATGCATACGTACATATATTTATTACTTTGCACATACAAGGGTTTTCATACATATATACATTGCATCATATCAACTAGATATATATACTTCATACTTTAATTAGAAAAAAATAAAATTTGACATTTTAATTAACATACTTCCTACTACATAAACTTAATACAGTCAAAAGTCATTAATCCGGACTCGTCGGGACTTCGCCGATTCTGGATTATTGATTTTTCCGAATTATAGATCATCAGTTTAAATCGCGTAAGATGGCATGCAGAAATTCTAAAATTAAAAATATGAAACCGTAATTTATGAAATAAAAAACAATTATGATCTAAAGGGTATCAAAATTTACAAAAAAAAAGGTTAATATTTATTTGTTTACTTTATTAAACATTTCTTTCAATGTAAGTTGTTTCGTTTTATGTGATAATACTTTCTCTTTAATTCTATAAACAGACAAGTTCCGCTGTTTAAGTCCCGTTAATTGCTGTGCCGAGAATACCGACTAACTTGTCAATCGAAATTTTTTCGTTTTCACTAACCTCTCTGTCACATTCTTTATGTCTTTATCCATATTTTGCAGCAATTCCACTTTTTGTTTGATGGACATCGAAACATACTTTCGTTTTGTACGATCCTTTGGGAGCTCCAGAATCAAAAATTCTATTTGACATAATCGAAAGTTCAAGTTTACTTTTTTAGTATTGCTCTTACAGTCTGCAAAAAATAATAAGCCGGATCCAATTTGAAAATTAAGTAAGAACGCAATCATCAACATTAACTGAAATAGATAATTAGATAATTTTAGCTTAAACCGTCCGTTATACATAAAACGCGCACGTGAAATCATATTCTGCGCTTGCACACACGCAAACGTGCAGTCGTAAGAGGTCTTACGTGCACACATAAACGCCTATGCGCATGTGTCGACGCGGAGCATGCGCAGAAAGTTTTTAGCTTTGAGGTCCGGATTATAGATCATTCCGAATTATGGGTGTCCGAATTAACGACTTTTGACTGTATTTAATAATATACTTTATACAGACTTCATATCACATAAGTTTCATATTTTAATTACAAAAAATATTTTAACTAGAAAAAACTAAATTTTTAAAACCATTATTTATATTTACCTGATGCAGTTTCTTGACATGCTCGTCAAGATACTTTTTTGTTTCCACATATAATCTATCACCTAATGGCTCTGGGAAAGCCACACACAAAGCATACACATCAGTATAAAATGTTAAGGAAAAATACGTATATTTCCATAAAAAAATTATATTTTCGAAATGCTTAACATGACATACCCATGCAAATTTATAAAACAAGAACTTACAGAAATTCAACTCATAACTTTCCATGACAAAACATAATAAAATAATTATCCAATTAATATAATACAATTATTATATATATTATATATTAAAATTAAATATAATATAATGCTAATTATCGAATTAAATGAGTACCCAAATTTCAAATGTTTAAAATTAAATACAATACAATAATATGAATATTACAAAAGTGTAATTATTCCACACATTACTGTGAAGCAAATAAACGAAGTACAAAGTCAGAGATTAGTAATTGTCAGGACTTCGGAGATTCTAGAAATTTCTGGATTATAGATCATCAATGTAAATATAGTAAAATTACATGCAGAAATTACAAATTAAATATGAAATCTTATTTGTGAAATAATGAAACATTTGTGATCTCAACAGAACAAGCTTAAAAAAAGAACTAAAGGCTAACATTTGCTGTTTCATTAAAAATTTCTTTCAACCTAAGTTAAAGCAATCTCCCTTCACTTTAATTTTATAGACAAGACATAATTTCTCATTTTAAGTTGTATTGCTTCAGTGCAGAGTTGAGAATTTCCACTACATAATAACTGATCTTTTTATTCTCAATAACCTCTTTATCACTTTCTGCACAATTTGTAGTAAACCGTGATATATGCTTTGCCATCCACTGATTGACGATTGGAATATTGTCACTGCAACCTTCTCCTCTGCTACACTAACGAAACGAAGCACATGATCCAGATAACAGATTATTCCAGTTATTTGATATCCTGATTTCAGACTTTGTACTGTGTGTGCATATATATATATACACACAATACAAAGTTCTCTATTCATAAAAACCTTACAGCACTGCCACAAGAAAATTATTTAAAATTAAATTTAACTATACTTTATTTCTTTTGAAGCAATATATATATATATAATCAAGATATAATAATTAAATCAAAATTGGTACTTAACAGACCAGAACTTAACTCGAATCTGGAACAAAAACAAAACAACACAATAAAAATAATATTGAAAATTTCTTTGGCCTTTTCCAAGAAGCAGCCAAAAAATTTTTAACAGATTCACATTTCTGAATTAAACTGCTAGCCAACCAAAATGTATCATCATGAAAGAAGCATCCCAACAATACGAAACTCGCATCACGTGTGTACCACAATGGAACATGCAAATGATTATGATTTCAGTGCATATATGGCAACTGCAGCACTCCTACAATCTGTATATAAAGACTACCATTTTGATTAACATGAATTGTCTTGCGAGAAATTTTATGTGTGCAGCTTCATTATACCTCATAGAAAAACACAAGCATCATTTGAGCATGTTTACGAGTTCAAATGCGGCAGAACCATTGCACACAGAGATTGCAAATTACCCTTATGGGAAACTGCTTATCATGTCACATGTAGCCAAGGAACAGCCATGCGAATATGGAATTGGTAGAGGCATGAGGTAACGACTGACAGACAGGAGCAATAGCAACCGCCTCGTTGCAATACCTCATAGAAAGACAAGCTTATTGTGCACATGGCACTGATGAAGCACTGCCACATCCGCAACTATATCCCAGTGAATGCAATCTGTGTCTGCACTAACAATTCAACATCAATTGTAGTACAATGAACTGTCCAGTAAGCATCCAATGCTTCACGTACCTTTAAATCAGTGGCGTAGCTAGGGTGAGGCAAGGGGGGACATGTGTCCCCGGGCGCAGCATCCAAGGGGCACCAAATTGATGCTACGAAATTTTTTAATGAAATATTTTCCATTCTTGGCACACAGAAAGGGGTGCAAATTCTTCAGTTGTCCCCGGGCGCTGGAAACTCTGGCTACGCCCCTGCTTTAAATCAAAGGTGTTTGTAATCTTCAGGTGCAAAAGCATACTGAAGGAGGAAACATACATCTCATTGGCATGACATTGTGTTTTCAGACTAATCATGCTTCTGCAGACAGTACCATGATGGTCAGATTAGTGTTTGGAGACAATATGAAGAAATGCTGCTCAACTGCTGTATTATCCATTGTCATACTGGCCCTGAACCAGATGTTATGGTGCAAGGTGGTATTGGATTCCACTGCTGCACTCCTTTATATTCATTATCGGTACGCTTAGACAACACTATATCTCTAAGGTTTTGCAGCCTCCTTTCCTTCCTCACATCAAAGTTTGCCTGCAGCCACATTTTAATAGGATAATCCATGACCACAAATTGCACACTATATTCAAACTTTCTTCTTAGGCTACCACAATGGATTATTACCTTGCTTTACCAGTTTTCCATACCTATTGCTCATCAAACATGTCTGCTTGATGACTGGAGAACATCTAGCTGCACCTGCGGCTACACCAGATGAACTCCCATTCTCTACAAATATATCAAAAGGCACTTTCACTCAATGCAACGACACATAGTTGTGGTTATTGACAAATGTGGTAACACTCAATAATTTTTTTATTTGTATTATTAAAAAAAATTACATTACATTACTTATTTATTTGTTTTTTATATGGCACTTAGTTTTGATTTATTGATTTTATTATCATCCAGATATAATTTAGACCAATGCATTTGCAATGGTCCAACTATGTATCACTACCTTGTACTAAAAGGTTTTACATTATTACTTCATAAAATTACAAACAATGAAGGATATGTGAAACGATCATTCCAGACATGACGGTCAATGTGTCCTAATGTAATAACACCTTCTACTGTGTCCCTGAGAAGGGACCACGTTGCATCAAAATCAACGACTTTCGGCCTCAAAGACATTTTTGACAAAAATCAAGAACCTGGAGGGAAAAAAGGAATTTAAACAGATAAGCAAAAATATAACCAGAACAAACAAAACATTATATATAGAATAAAACTTGTTTCATTTTTGTTTAATAGAATACAGTACAAATATGGTAAGATGGCATGCAGAAATTATACAATTAAAAATATGAAACCGTAATTTATGAAATAAAGAGCAATTATGATTTAAAAGGTATCAAAATTTACAAAAAAAAAAAAAAAAAAAAAAAAAAAAAAATATTTATTTGTTTACTTTATTAAACATTTCTATCAATGTAAGTTGTTTAAGTTGCTTCGTTTTTTGTGCTAATACTTTCTCTTTAATTCTATAAACAGTCATAATTTCTTGTTCAGTTACAAAGTTCCACTGTTCAAGTCCTGTCATTATTGTGTCGAGAATACTGACTAACTTGCCAATTGAAATTTTTTCGTTTTCAATAACCTCTCTGTCACTTTCTTCACTATCGGAAGCACAAGGGTAAACGCTCTGCGTGCATGCGTAGCGGACACGTGCATTAAACGCATTACGTAATGCGTTTAATGCACGTGTCCGCTGCGCATGTGTAAGTTTGTGGCTTTGAGGTTCAGATTATAGATCATTCCGGATAATGGACTTTGTACTGTATTAATTTCCACATTAAAACATAACAAATGCCAGTTTTATTCAAAACACATAATTTCATTTTTTTAAATACTGCCATACAATTATATGAATCAACATAATAGTCTCCCCCCCCTCTAGGGCAAGTAAATTTTAACTTACAGTTCATTTATTTATTTTTATATACATAATAGCAGCCAATCCAATCGTAGAACCTAACTTTTCCTCAGCCAATAGCAAAACGCCAGAGACTAAACAGACTAATATTCTCAATGCAGGACATAATTAAACCCAAGCAAACTCAAAATTTTAATTCTGCAGTATTTCTAGAACTATTTAAAGTAATTAAAGCATTAGAGTCCATCTTTGGCTTTAAGCAAATATCTAAACTTACAAATATTATTAGTAAAAATCTCAATCAGCTACGTGCTTCAGAAACTCAAATAAACTTTATATATTATTCCTCATAATTGAAGAACTTAATGAAAGCAATCACGAATAATTGCCCTTAGCTCATTATCTTAAGAATGTCAGACACTATATTCTATACAGAATAACTGTCAAGCTAAAATTAAATTCTCTCCAATGTATTTAAGTCACACAGTGGAAAGCGCAAAATATATCTTTAAGTTCAGCAGGCTCCGATACTAAATTAACCCCTCCCCCTCATTACTATTTGGCTGCCCTTCTAAATTCATATGGTCTGAAGAGAGCCTCTAGCCCCTCCCCCTAGCACAAAAGCTCAAACCTTACCCTATCAGATTCTCTCCTCTTTGGCAAAGATTACCATCTAACTCTTGCTCTTGATTATATACTCAGCTAGGACACTCCATCCCTGATGTCTACATGTCTGATCGCAGAGTAACTACAGAGGATATTTAGCTTCCACACTAATTACGTATTTCTTATGACGATTTTCTACTTTGTTATGAACTCTCTACAACTTTCCTACTGCTACAGATCTGCCAAAATTCTTCTTCCGACTACAATACATCTGTTTAAGACTTTCAATATGCTGTTCAACGATCAAAAAGTTATCTACTTGTTACATTGGGATAGGGAGTCTTCCCAGGTGCCCGCAACCGTGAATTCTGTTCACGAAGCGATATACATAATATGTCAGCAATATTCTTTTTCATAAAGCTGTTGAATTAATTTACATAATTGTGTGCTAGAAACAGAAATGAAAGGCATTTATCGCCCCCAATGCATTTTCATGTGGTGTTAACTGGTTGCATGCCCAGCAAACAACTGAATCCACAGTTCAAATCCTAGAGATGGCCTAATTCATTTTTTCATATTTCTTATTCTGAGTAACCTCAAAGTTCAAACAAAATGGCCTAAAATTTTCCGTAGAGTCTACCCATATATCATAACACTTCTAGCTGGAAGTGTGCCAAGAAATTTTCAGTCCCATGTTGGGAAAGGAGAACATTTCCAAGACTGTTTCTCTCATGTAAATAATGGCTTTCTTTCTTTATTATCTATTATGTAGGTTCTTAATGTCATTTTATTTAATTTAATTATCCAGCAATGAGTTTACCATAAGTCGTATTACTCACCAAAAGAAAAATCGCCAAAATCTGTGCAACCGTGTACCAAAGTAGCACCAATTTCCTATATCATTTCCTGTAAAATTAAAAACTGAAAATATTTTTGAAATTTCTAAATAAGGTAAGCTAATATTTCTTTTTTGTACTGCACAGATAAGATAACATGTATTTTCATTTTTATGTTATTTCCTCATTTCATTTTGATTTAAAGTGCAGTTTAATAAGATTATAATTTTTTTATATTTTATTCCAATATGTTTTTGATGCTATTTTACTTGGGAGGGCATTGCACGTAAACAATAATGGTGCCACAAAAAACAAAATTACCAATTTTCACCGATATTTCACCTGAAATATATCTTTCCCAAATTCTTAATTAATAGTTTATTGCTATAAAGCTATACCATGTAGTAAGGGAGAATTCATATAAAATAAATATAATGGGGAAAACACAAATGCAATTGGCTATTATTGAAAAGGACTACTTTCTCAAAAGTCATATTTTTTATAAACAAGCCACTTCTAAACTTTAAGAGAAGATTTTGATGTTTGCTTCCAAAACAGGGAAAATCTGATTTGCTAAGCTGCAATATTTCTGATCTTGATATTATGGTACAAGAAGAGTTGAGTACACTGAAAATTCAAACACAAAACTTTTCCAAAACACATGAGAATGTTAAATTTTGTAATTTAAAAGTCACCTTAGAAGAATATCCTTAATAAAAGTTGTTACCAAACAAACATAATTGACTTTCCTTCTTATCAGGTGGAAACAGGTTATAGTCAATCAACAATTTACTAAACAAAGCAACAAAGAGGTTGAATACCTTTTTTAACAAGGTGATATAAAAATTAAACAATTTTATACCATTAATTAAATAAGAACTTTTGCAAGGTAAGATTCTGTGATTCCCCCATCTGAAAACTTGTTTACATGAGTAATATTAAAAACAATAATACAATAATAATAAACTGTTTTTTAAACATCTGCTCGCATGGTTAGTGTAATTGTTAAGTTATTCGTGTGCAATTACTTATACTATGATAATATTGAATACTGTGTATTAGAGAGATTAATGCAAGGAGATCAATGAAAAAAAACTATTCTTTTAAAAATGATCAAGGCAACAAAAGTGATGGGAGTCCCTGATTTACAGGAATAAATTATTTTTATAACTGTTTACAATTATTTTTTCAGTATATTACAGGCTGATTTTTTTCGAGGGAGGGAGACAATACTTCATTGAAATCATTAAACTGGAAATTTTAAGTACAAAATGGAAATATATTACTTTAATTTTACAAATCAAAACAATAATGTAATCGTCACGTCTTACAATTTCGTATATAATCATCTATATAGTTTTATTATTTCTTAGAATACAAGTGACGCAACTCGTGCTATGATGAAATGAAAGATACATTTTTCTAAAACTTTGAAACGGTATATCCTAAGGGCTGAACAGAACAGCATTGCGTATAACCCTAACCACTCTGATAATAATATTTACTTAGTATTCATAGCAATTCAAATCCGCGAACTTACAACACGAACAGTAATCGTCCAAAAATCTTAAATGTTTCTCACTTTCAATTCTCACGCTCAGTAGGCAAATATAAATAAAGGAAACATGAATTTAATAACAGCGCAATTTTCTCTGACGAACAATAAAAAATTATAGTATTTACGATCTTGTAGATGAAACATCGGGCAAGAGACTATCTATTTTAAATATGGCAGACATTTTCATTAAAATGACCTAAAGGTTATAAGAAGCAAAAAAATATTTATATAATGATATACACAAACGGTTGAAACTCGAAAGAAAAACAACATAACAGCGATCAGAGATAAATTGTGAAATACATGAAAAACCATAAAGTTCTCTTTCTCCGTTAGTACTCTAAACATGCCGATGTTTAAAACGAAAAAAAAAAGAAAAGAAAAGAAAAACCTAGAGAATTTACCTACATTTTAAAACACAAGCGTAAAGAAAAAACGTTCACTTACTTAAACGTACTCTATAAATTTCATTAGTAGCAAGTTTTCCACATATTCAATTACCAACACATTCACTCTTTTTAATGGGCACACTTGCTACCATACGCACCAGATTCCACCTTAATCATAAACATAGAAATTAGGTTGACAGTACAAGGTTCCATAGTTTGCAAAACTGCCACAAGAGCGAGCCTACACATATCGTGGGGGGTGAGATTAATTTACTAATATCATTATGAATTACAGTTAAATTATAATAATTTATATTATAAATGTTGGTAAAGTAAGCAAAAGTGCATTTTAAAAATTCTCATTTATACGTCTTAAAATTCTGTAATATTTTTAACTGGGGAGAATATATCGTGATTGAAAATATAACTAATATCCAACGATATTAGATATAAACGGAATTAATGCATAACTAATGTCATAAAATTCAAGAAATTTCTATTGCTATAACTATGAAATTTCTTTTTATCATAAGTTGCATATTCATATCACGTCCGGGTCACCAATTTCAGATATTTAGATGATTATTAAACGCCAATTTGTAAAGAATAAATTCTTTTAATAAATCAAAATATATACACAGTATTAGAATAACATTAATGAGCGATGAACAGATTGTGCACACGAAAAAAAAAAACAGAAACAAGAATTCTTTTTTACAGACCCGCAAAATCGAGTTTCTTAGTGCGCATGCACTAGAAAAAGAAATCAGGAAGGCACATCAGGGCCAAGGTCCGTCTTGCATCAGGGCAAGGCCTTGGTCAGGGTCGGTTGGTATCTACTTGGCCTTGGTCAGGGTCGGTCGATGTTGAAGAAATGCAAAGGTAAAAACCCAGTCATAAAATAACTATACATACCGCTTTAAGCTAGAATAAATTCTTCTTTCGCTATTTCACAGCCGTCTAATCGTTTTCAAAAAATTAACTACTTTGTCCCCCTTTTTTTTTAATAAAGGACCTAAATCTTCTTGTTGAAAAGGCAAGTCATAATTTGTTATTTCTAAACAGTTACATCAGTATCATAAACAGTAAGATAACCTCGGTTATCTTACTGTTTATGATACTTACTGTTTTCGATGAACTGTTATTTGTAGTATTGAAAAAAGTAGTGTACTGAAAATTTTTCCTTTCGACCGAACACGTCGTAGGTCAGGGCGTGAGACTTTGGGTTAGGAAACCAGAGGGGCTGGTTAGAAACTCATCAAAAACAAGTCATCTAAAAATCGGTTTTGTTTAAATTTTCTTCCTGGCAATTTATTTCCTTTGTGTTACATTTATTGGAGAATGTATCAAATTTTGTAGAACCTTTAAGGCCTAGAATAATCCAGTTGGTTCATCAAGTTCATATAAGCGGTTACTTATTCAGTTCTAATAAAGTTGAATTTGGTCTATTACAGGATTCGAGTAGAAGATTAAAGGAGATGCTTGATGGGAAAGAAGCCGAGCAGAAGCCCCTAGCAGGAACTAGCTTCGCTGCGTGTAAATTCGCATAGGAGCCTTAGCCTGGTTTAGAGGAGCCTTAGTTTACACCAGGGCTAAAGGGCTAGTTCATCAGCTTCTCGCGGCTGAAACCGAAAGAAGAGACTGATGACGTAATTGGGTTCGCTTGCTCAGTTCTGCTGTTCAGTTTCTTAAGCAGTTGCTTGAGAGTCAAAACGCTTTGAAGAATAGTTTAATAACCAATATGAGCCGAAATTTTAGCTCATGAAATTGCAATATACACATGCATCTATTTATGAACTAGTAATGTATTTACGTCATACCAAATTAAACTCTAATATGCGTAAAACGTAAGTAAAACATGCATAAACATAACTAATTTTTTAATTAACACATGTGCGTAAACATAACTAATTTTTTAGGTCGAGTGTACCCTAAATATAGTAACTCTTTTTCGTAATCATCTTTTTAAATATATGTAAATAGTAACCCACCGATAACATACGTAAATTTCTACATTTACGAAGAATTCTTTTTGCGTTAAAATATCAGTTAGTCTCAAATGAGAATACATGCTAAAGACTTTACACATCTATCTGATTAAAAATTACTTAATGCTAATAATAGATTTCATAACACATTAAAACGAAACAAATTTCACTTCTTTCATTTTTGATTATCAATTAACGTTGATAATGAGTAGTAGAATTTTGTAAGCTTTTGCAATGACTATTATGAAAGCATAATTATGGAACATCAGCATTATTATTTAACTTCAATTACTCAAAAAATAATTTAAATATTTTTAAATAGTATTTATATATTTTGTAATAATAGCATATATTCTTACATTTTAAAAGTATAAGCTCTGATACTAATTTATGTTTATGCAGAATTTCATGGTTTATTTTATATAGTAAAACTTAGCAGTCTAAATTAGTATATAATAATATATAATATTTTATATAGTAGTCCAAATAATTAGCTGAAACGTGCATAAATTAGGTCACAAATTAAGTGAATAATAAACCAAGTAATGATTCAAATTATTATTTTTGGTAGGAATAGTATGAATCAACTTACATGATTTTGTTTTCCTATATAGTTTGGTTCGATAATCCTCTATTACTCTTCATCCATTTATTTGCTTTCTGGTCAGCTTTTCTTGCCGATACACGGGTTGCATTCCTATTCAAATGCCGAACCATTATAAATGTTCGTAAACGGCAAAATAAACGAACTGCACTCTTATTCACAGAGGGAAAACGTTTCTCAAGTTCAGAAATAAGATTCTGAATTACACCTCTACCTTTTCAGAAAGAACTGCCATGAAAAGAACGGAAAACATTTTCTATTTTTATCATCGTTTCCATCCAAACTGGTAATGGTACAGTTAATTCTCCTTTAGATAATAAAAATATCCAATTTGAGTCGTTAGGAATATCTACGAATTTTTTTGATATTTCACCCAAAGTAAGATGCAATATAACCTGCCACATAAGTGAGCGATTCTTGTTCATATGCAGAATATCTCTCGTTGAATCATAAATTTCGGTTTCCCAAGGAAGTGACGTACTTTCATCATAGATGTCTTCGTAATTAATTAAATAATCTTCGTATAAGGAAGATTCAAACATTCGTGTTTTTTCATTTGAAGAAAAAGCTGTTTCTAACAGCTCTTTTGTCAAATATGCTTCAACTTTCTTCACATCTTCACAGTCAATTTAGACAATTTGTTTTCCAATAGCAACCTTTTCAGGCGAATTATTACGTCTGGTGGAGACGGATGGTCATTAAAACGCCCTAGACCCCGTATCTGGCTAAACAAGCTTTCTAATACATCTTGAGTCAGTCTTAAAATATCTTAAAATATATTTCACATTTATAGATTTTACGTCATCAAATAAACCGAAAAGCGAATTTATTGATATAATAATACTTTTCTGGAAATTGTCTTCTTTCCGCATACTCTGAGATCAAAAATCATTTGCTTAATCGCATTTAATTTTTCTTTTTGTACTTCATAATAGCTTTCTAGGCAGAAAACAGCTTTTAAAGGCTTATTGCTAGGGGTAATGGTACACTACAATTCATAATGTAAAAAAATACCATCAATTACTGAAAAAAAAATTACTTGTTGCAGCATTACCAGTCAAATGCATAATTGCTTTAGCCGTTGTGGAGGAAAATTATGCTTTTGCTGGTGCTACTTTCTCTCTCTCGTTTCCTTTTACAGATAAAAATTGAGGTTTTAGTTTATAGCACAGTTTAATTTCTCCGATATTTTTATTAGTACTTCATATATAACGTCTCTGTTTATAATTGTACCATTTCCGAGAATAAAACCTTTATCAAGAAAATGGTTTCTAAAAAGCTTTATTCAATGCGGCATATCAGCGAAAACCCATATTTTGGTACTGAACCTGGGAATGTAAAAGAAAGATTTAACTGTTGAAATTTGTAATTCTTTCCAAAGGGTCTGACTACCTCCCATGTCGGATACAATTGCTTTGACTCGAAGGCCAGGCGATACAAGTACAAACAAAATGGAAGACAGAAGATTTTCCTTCATTTGACGATCAAAATCAAAATAATTGGGCTGTTTCCATTGCAAAATGAGTCCTCGAACCAATACAAATTGAGTCTTTTTAAAAGGACCTAATATCTGATCTAATTTTGAATCATAACAGACTCTTGAATCCACATGAATTTCATCGAAACTTAATACGCATAATCTTTCTTCGTCAGTTGCATTTTGGCAAATTTTTTTTATCAATAACAGTACATAATTTAAAATGCCAGGAATGCAATTGAACCTTGAGCACCATCTTTTCAGTGTACTTGCACTTGAAAGCAGAATACCCATTTTTTCTTTCTAGAAATCGTATGACTTTAAGGATAATGACCTGATTGCTATGCTTTTTGAAATGTCGTCTGGAGATCATTTAATTCGCTTATTTTTCATTAATGCATTTATTTTTGAGTTTCGGTAAATATGTTTTGAACATATGTTTTCATTTTTCTTAGTTTTTCATTTTATTGATTCACTTTTTTAATTTCTTTCCTCAGTTTCTGAACTTTTTCTAATATTAGTTTTCTGTTCCTTTTAAATCTTTTTCTTTGCTGGAAGATAGTTTTCAAATGCTGCTTTCTCTCAGTCTGTAAAATAGTTTTGTGATTAAATTATTCACATTTTTCTGGAAGTTGGAACAGTTGCAACATTGCTGAGTAATATTATTTTCAGTGAGCTCCTCATAGCTATTATTGTTATAGTTTTGAAATTCCAGACATGGCTTTTTAGGACTTAAATTCTTTCTTTCAAATGCACTTTGTAAATATTTTCTTTTTTGTTGCCTTTGCTGCCTTGGTGTGTTCTGATAAATAACCAAGTCAGGAATACAAACAGTTGAAATAGCAGTTGACTTCAGTAACTTTTTTGTCAGCAATCCCAGAAACCTATTGTTCATATCATCCTCATAATCAGATTCAGTGAAGTGATTGCTGCATGTTCGAGCACTCTTTGTGTTACAATATTCGCTCTTCGACAACTATGCAACCATTCTTTCGTTAACTGAATATTTTTGTACGAAAATCTATGAAATACCACGTTAGTTTCTGTCGTATTATGATATATATTACTACAGGTAGCATCGGCACACGATACCATTTTTTCAATGATTTCCCATTACAAGAACTTTCTAAATGCAAAATCCCTTTAAAAGTATCAATCAGTTATAACTTTCAAGTAAAAAAAAATAAATAAATAACTAAATAAATAAATAAAATAAAAAACCACCTCTTTCTCTGAAACTAACAGGGCTAAAGAAAGAGAATCTAAGAACTAAAGATTCAATCTTTCGCACTTGATGCTCTGGTCAGTAGACGACGGGACGAACGCAGTGACGTCACATAACATCGGGTATGCTCCCCAAGAGGGTTCGTGTCGGCATCGTTATTCTCAAACGGATACCCAGCCCTTCTCTTTCTTTAGCCCTGAGTTTACACCCGCTACTTCATCTTGTAACGTCACTGACCTCGCCTCCACCGCCGCTAGCGTAGACCAGAATTCCACACTGTTCTTCCTGTCCCCTGATTGCTTATCAGAAGCCGAGTAAAAAGATGTTTCTACATCTTGACACTCGGGGCTATGATCTTCAATCAATCAAAACGAATATTTCATCTACTCGACAGTCAAATAACTATTGTCTTGTTCGATGAATTGATACCTTCAATATGGAAAAAAGTATACTATATTAGAATATTTTTAAATTATAGATTTTATGGCATCGCATTTTCAAATATTTTGAGTGAACTATTGTTTTTTTAAAGGGAAGTTCTATTGAATATGCCATTCTATATTTATTTGCTTAGTGTTTCTTGTTTGGCTACATATTTAACAACCGTTTGCAGTTATGGCACCAGATGGCGCTTTGAAGTTGCCAGTAGTAGTAAATTGAGAGGTATGTGTTTAATGTTTTGTAATGAATGATTATAATGTGTCTTCTTGATCCATGATATATCAGGTAAAAATTTTCATTTGTTTGTTGTTCTTTACCTGTTTTAAGTATGAACTTTCATTCAGAGAATCGTGATGATGAGCAATCAGCACGTTGTTTAGATGGTGTACTGTAATTATATATTAGCAGTTCATAAACGAGCATGAACTTTCCTGAATAGTTCCTAAGAAATAATTAGTTGCAGTGTCTCAAACAGACTAGGTGCTTTGAAGATTCGAAACTAGTAACTAAAATATTAAGTGCGTTGAGACTATGAAATATGATTTTCTTCAAAGGGTGTTTTTGCCAGGTTTTCATTTTATGCTAAATATCTTTCCGAAACGTAAAACACTGAGTTTTCGAAACTGTCTCTTTTTTTAATTGCAAAATTCAAATTGCAGAGCTTTTGGATGCTACTTAAAACTACAAATAAATTGATATGCTATGAGTATCGCATGCAGCCTTAGTTCAAAACACTGACAAAAAAAGGTCTTAGAATTATGTAAAAAGATGTTAAATTTGAGAATCCATTAGAATTATTGTTCAGTTTCCTAAAACGAGGGCAGAGATCTTCCACAGAATTTTAAAGACTACTACAAAGTTATGTATGGATATTAGAGATATCTATATATATTTATATGTATCTTAAATTAAGATAAATGAATGTTAAATAATAGTGAAATTTAATTAGGAAACCATATATGTTATTTGGGTACGTATGCAATAATTGAAGACAATTTCAGGAACTGAAGTTAAATCACAAACAGCATGAGTTTAATCAATTTCTAAAGAATACCATTGCATGAAGGCTTTATAAAATATTGATTAATTAAAGATGTTGATTTCAGGAATTGAAGTTAAATAACAAACACCATGACACCTGACAGGATACCATTATATGAAGGCTTTATAAAATTTTGATATGATTTTTCAAAGCAATATTTTTATAGAATTCTGGGTGAAAGTATATTTACCGGTACCCCTTGCCGAAAATTGCCAATTTTTGGCGGTACATAGATACCGAGTTTGTGTAATTCTTTGACTTGTTATTTGTTGTGATGACTTCGTTCACTTTTCGGTAAATTACGCAGTGAGATTTTAGGATGTCAAAACTGGAGCTCCTATCTACACTGTGGATGGTATGTGGGGTATAATAAAAAGGATTTTTGAAAGAAATGCTACCGCTGGTATGGAGGATATTTTTCATTTTTACTTTTGTGAATTAATGTGGTGATGGCAGTATACAGATTCTAGTTTAGATAATTTTAAATTATGTTTGGATGCTGTTAAAAAATTCTGTGTTTCACACATGTTGAAGAAACAGAAATTTTTAAATAAGGTAAGTCGCTATTTCCTTTTCATACTGCATAGATTAGATAACATGTATTTCCATTCTTATGTTATTTTCTTATTTGATTTAAAATGCAGTTTATCAGATTATATGGAATGGCGCCAAAAATAATCAGCAAGTTTTGCCAAGGGATACTCTGAAATACATTTGTACCTTGTTTATCATAATAAATGATTTTATCTTTGTGTGTGTTTTCATATACAGTCAAAAGTCGTTAATCCGGACTTGTCGGGACTTCGGCGATCCCGGATTATCGATTTTTCCGGATTATAGATCATCAGTTTAAATCTGGTAAGATGGCATGCAGAAATTATAAAATTAAAAATATGAAACCGTAATTTATGAAATAAGGAACAATTATGATCTAAAGAGTATCAAAATTTACCAAAAAAAAAAAAAAAGCTTAATATTTATTTGTTTACTTCATTAAACATTTGTTTCAGTGTAAGTTGTTTAAGTTGCTTCGTTTTTTACGTGATAATACATTCTCTTTAATTCTTTAAACAGACATAATTTCTTGTTCAGTTACAAAGTTCTGCTGTTCAAGTCCTATAATTGCTGTGTCGGGAATACCGACAAATTTGTCAATTGAAATTTTTTCGTTTTCAATAACCTCTGTCACTTTCTTTGCTATCGGAAGCAAATTATAATGATGAGGAATTTGATTTAAATCATATCAAAGATGGAGTACATCGAGATGAAATACTACATTTAATAAGGAATTATAAGCCAAATAAAATAAAAACATCTGCCCTGAAGATAAGGATAGTGCTGACAGATCAACTTCCAATACATTGAGCGGCGCCACGGCGTTAAAGATAAACAAAGTTTAGATAAACAAAGGATATGCCTTTATCCATTTTTTGTAGCAATTCCACATTTTGTTTAATGAACTTCGAAACATACTTTCGCTTTGTAGATCATTTACATATTAATAAATATATATCAGAAATTCTATTTGACATAATCGAAAGTTCAAGCTTACTTTTATAAAATTGCTCTAACAGTCTGCAAAAAATAATAAGCCGGATCCAATTCGAAAATTAAGGAACAACGCAATCTGCAACATTAACTGAAATACATAATTAAATAATTTTAGCTTAGCTTATACCGTCCGTTATACATTAAACGCGCACTTGTAAACGTATTTTGCGCACAAGCATATTCTCAGCCGTAAAGGTCTTACGCACTTGCGTTGACGCGACGCATGCGCAGAAAGTTTATAGCTTTGAGGTCCGGATTATAGATCATTCCTAATTATGGGTGTCCGAATTAACGACTTTTGACTGTATAGAGGGGCGTGATTTCTGATGTTCAGTAACAATATTCAAATGATAATATTAACCGCTATCCCATTAAGTTGTATCTTGTGTTATTTTGTATCTGTATGTATTTAATTTTTTCATACATTTCTTGCAGCCAGAATGAGTAAGAGCAGCTTGGAGGCAGCAGCAGAAGCTGCTGCTAGAGTCAATGCTATGTTGATAGCAAAAGGAAAGCTCAAGCTCTCACCATCTCAGATAAAACCCAAAGTAAGTATGTTAAGCCAAAAGTAGGTACATAAGAAAATTTTCATATTATGTGGATTATAACTGAAACTTCCTTCCAGGTAATATCTACAAACATAAATATATAGAACTGTAGTTCATGAATTAAATTTGTTCCTGAAGGCTGTTTCCCCATAAGTAAACCGATTTAACCCTTCCAATACAACTGCTGCCCGTTGGCAGCACCTGTGAAACTTTCCTCTGAGAACTCCTGCTGCCCTTTGGTGGCAGCCACAAAATGTTGTCTGGCTACTGCTACCGCCACCTATGAAACATTCTCTGGCTATCACCACCACGCCACCTAAAATCGGCATTCATGGAAAGTTATGCGGTTATGATTACTGTCTATAGTATGCATTACTTTACTATTCTTGGTGTAAAATTGCTGGCTGCTCTAATCATTCCCATATATGATTAGTAATAGTCAACAGTGTGCCTTAATTCTATATTATATTCTATAATAAAAGCTACTGAAAAAAATTGGTATGTTTGCTTATGTCGTAAAAGTTTTACTTAACAATTTGAATTTAGATCACTTCAGCATGACGGCAAAACATTTAAAAGGAGAACAACGGATAAAGAAATATTGATTCTGATGATGAAAATGAGCATAATTTAGGTTTTGCAAAAAAAGAGGAAAGGCAATTCAGCATGTATACTTAGCACCTCGAAATGGAAAGAAGCAGAGGAACCTGAAATATGAATGGATACTCTTTCTGATATCAAATATACTTCTAAAAAGTTTGGTGCAAAAATTTTACAAGCACAGCATTCATGAGTAGTAGGAAACAATTTAAATCTCTCTTCAGGAATTCTGGATTACTTCCATCTGCTTTTTTTAAAGATTTAATTCAATTTGTTGTAGGAAAAACAAACAACTATTGGTATCGACAACTTAAAAGGGACCACTTTTAGGTTTCAGAAGGAATGGAATTAAACAAATTAGGTCGTTTTATTGCCACGCTATTATTAATAATACAAAACAAAATGTCATCCTTAAAGGAATATTGGTGTAAAGATAAGCTTCTCCGAAACAATATTTTCAGTGAGATCATGAGCAGAGATTGCTACTTTTCATTATTTAAAATGGATATGAATGATAGAAAACATATCCATAGCTTATCAGCATAAGCTGATAATGTTCAATGCAATACAATGCAACTGTTCTTGTAGAAAATATTTCTCATTCCACAAATGTATGACTGCAGTTAGCTCTTCGGTACTGAAAGGGTTAATCCATTTTTTATCCACAGATGATTACTTATTTAAACCTTACAACTTTGTGTACAAGTTCAGAGCACAAGGCCAATGGAAATCATTAATCCTGAGCCATGAAAAGGTAAGCACAATACTAAGCAAAAAAAAAAAAAAAAGGGGGGGGGGAAGAAAATTTAGTTTTCACAACACATGCTTAAAGGGGAATAAATGGTTTGAGTGTTGAAGACAAAGATGTTCTTGAGTGAATGAGGAGTCTGTTTTCATAAAAACATCAGGTAACTTTCTTCTTGAGTCATCCTCATCTCTTTTTTGTTGTTTTTTGTAGTGCCGTCGTATTGAGCTTGAGATTCAATGGGTGTTTATTTCATTAAATATCTGTCCCATATAATTAGTTGTTGCCTATGTTTTAAAATATTTCTTAGATGAGACATGGCATTGATTGTTATTGAAAATGCATCTTCTATAACTTGCACCTGCTTTTTCATTGTGATACATTATGTGAAAACTTTGCATCATGCCCAGTTTCCAAAAATATCACAGGTCAAAGGTATAGGTTCATCATATTCCACCCCCCCCATTGAAGATTTTTCTTCCACAATCACATTTTGTTGCAGTTCTGTTCGTGCTGAGTTCATTTTTATGGTTCTCTAGTTCACATTCCTCTGTGTGTTCATTGTTAACTTACAGGCCTAAGCCTAGAGACAAAATATCATGAAAAACAAACAAAGAAAAGAATTTTTAAGTATCAAAACCTTCAAAGTGAACAAACACAGTCTGACCATAACATTGTCCAAATGGAGCTCGTGGTCTTGTAAACCATTGTTGCTAGGCCTTTGTTATTGAGGTTTAAAACATGGAAATTATGTGTCAGGAAGTCTGTGAGTGTTTATTCTGTAGCATAGGTTACCTGAATATGTCTTTAAAATTATTTTTTGCCAATTTGAGATATTCCAACTGGAGACACATCATTAACCTTCCAAGGCATATTTTGTCAGATAATTTGTTTGTGATGTATAATATTCTGACTTTAGGTTTCACTGGAATTCTTTTAACTGCCCTTTTTACACTATATTGAGGGATCTATGATGAGTGTATAGTAACATTTATGTTTCAGATGATGCTATGGATGTATAAGCATTTGTACCATCATGTGAGCAGTCTAAAAAAGCCATCCATGTAAAATTTTGAAAGATGGAGGTTCATTTATTAATGGATGGTAGCCTTCATCTCAACATATGAGTAAAACCTCTGATGCACTAAATTTTATCACTCTATCATCATATAGTCAAAAGTCGTTAATTCGTACACCCATAATCCATAATGATCTACACAGTCCAGTCACATTAATGTGACCACCACGTACTTTCCATGTCAGAGTTAAATAACCAATCACAGAAGGCAGGTGGCAGCACAGTGCAGTTGAGCGTATATAAAGAGTGTGAGGGCTTCGGAAAACATTTCAATCGTTGGCGTAATGCAGAAACGAAGCGATTTATCCGACTTCCAAAAGGGCATGATCATTGGCTTTCGGGCCAAGGGTGGAAGCATTTCCGAAACGGCTGAGTTTGTGAACTGTTCGCGTGCCGCCGTGGTAAAAGTGTACCATGCATGGCAAAATGGGACTCCAAAATCAGCGACGTGGCAAATGTGGTGCACCACGGGCCATAGATGACAGAGGCGAACGACGGTTGCGGAGATGCGTTCGGGCAGATAGACGGGCTACCGTTGAGCAACTGACCACCAAAATGAACCAAGGGGCTACCAAAAGTGTCTCTCAAAGTACTATTCAGCGAATATTGCTGCGTCTGGGCCTCCGAAGCAGACGCCTGGTTCGTGCACCTATGCTGACTGCTGTTCATCGACAGCGAAGGCTAGAATATGCACGCCAGTACAGCAGCTGGACGTCCACTGAGTGGCGACAGGTTGCGTTTTCGGATGAATCGCGTTTTATGCTCCATCGGACAGATGGACGTTGGCGTATAAGGCGTGAAACCTCTGAAAGGAACCACCCTGCAACCATTGCCGGAACGGTCCAAGCTGGAGGCGGGAGCATTATGGTCTGGGGAATGTTTTCCTGGCATTCTCTAGGTTCACTGATCATTGTGGAAGGCACAATGGATCAATACAAGTACGCATCTGTCCTTGCGGACCATGTTCACCCCTACATGCGCATTGTTTTTCCTCAGGATGATGGCATCTTCCAGCAGGACAATGCGAGGTGCCATACAGCTGCCAGTGTACGTGCGTGGTTCGAAGAGCACCAGGATGAGTTTACCGTCCTCCCCTGGCCAGCAAACTCACCTGACTTAAACCCAATCGAGCATCTGTGGGACCATCTCGATCGAGTTGTTTGCGCCATGGATCCTCAACCGCGTAATCTAGCGCAGCTGGCCACGGCATTAGAGTCGGCATGGCTCAACATCCCAGAGAACACCTTCAGGGACCTATGTGACTCTCTTCCAGCACGTCTCGCAGCAGTCCGCTGTGCGAAAGGTGGTTATTCTGGCTTTTGACAGATAGTCACATTAATGTGACTGGACTGTGTATAATCCGGACCTCAAAGCTACAAACTTTCTGCACATGTGTCGTGTTGACGCATGCGCGTAAGACCTTTACGGCTGCGAATATGCGTGTGCGCATGCGCAAAATACGTTTACGAATGCGCGTTTAATGTATAGCAGACGATATAAGCTAAGCTAAAATTATCTAATTCAGTTAATGTAGCAGATTGCGTTGTTCCTTAATCTTCGAACTGGATCCGCCATATTATTTTTTGCAGACTGTTAGAGCAATTTTATAAAAGTAAGCTTGAACTTTCGATTATGACAAATAGAATTTCTGATATATAGTTACTAATATGTAAAGGATCTACAAAGCGAAAGTATGTTTTGAAGTCCATTAAACAAAAAGTGGAATTGCTGCAAAAAATGGATAAAGGCATATCCTTTGTTTATCTAACTATTCCGAAATCTATTTATCAATTTCACGCTGCTCTGGGGGGGGGCACGCCGTGGCGTGCAATGAATTGGAAGTTGATCTGTCAGCACTATCCTTATCTTCAGGACAGATGTTTTTATTTTATTTGGCTTATAATTCCTTACTAAATGTAGTATTTCATCTCGATGTATTCCGTCTTTGATATGATTTAAATCAAATTCCTCGTCATTATAATTCACTTCCGATAGTGAAGAAAGTGACACAGAGGTTATTGAAAAATTTCGATTGGCAAATTAGTCTGTATTCTCGACACGGCAATTATAGGACTTGAACAGTGGAACTTTGTAACTGAAGAAGAAATTATGTCTGTTTATAGACTTAAAGAGAAAGTATTATCACATAAAAAAAAAAAGCAACTTAAACAATTTACATTGAAAGAAATGTTTAATTAAGTAAACAAATAAGTATTAAGGTTTTTTTTTTTTTTTTTTTTTGTAAATTTTGATACCCTTTAGATCAAAATTGTTCTTTATTTCATAAATTACGGTTTCATATTTTTAATTTTATAATTTCTGCATGCCATCCTACCAGATTTAAACTGATGATCTATAATCCGGAAAAATCGATAATTTGGAATTGCCGAAGTCCCGACGAGTCCGGATTAGCGACTTTTGACTGTACTGGATAACTAGTGTGCACATACTTTTTGATTAGTGTAGTTCCAATGATGGGCAATAGGAGGCCAGTGTGAACCCCATGTTAAATTTGTCTCTTATTTATGAGTTTGTTGTTGTTACCTTAAAACAAATAAATTAATTCTGTGTTAAAATTTCAAAAATTAATAGTTGGAAGCAAAAATAAGTTTCATAAATTATAGTGAGAAAAATTCTGAATTTTTGCTGTGTCTTTAGAAAATACATTATTGCAGGAAAGTAATGATGCAATTAAAAATGAAAGTAATGAAAAACTCATCAATAAAGAATTAAAAGCGAATATTAAAGTTTCTTATCCAGAAGTTTGGGATGTGGGAGAAGTAACATACACATCACCAAAAGAGGTTAAAGTTGAAATGGAAATAAGTGATTTTCTTAAAATGGCATTAGCAGGAAAACTGCATATGTATATTCCTAATATTGTACAAAGTCCCAAATCCAGATGTCCATTATTCGGATTGATCTAAAATCTGGACCTCAGAACCACCAACAACGTTTTCTCGTATGCTTTACACATGCGGATTTAATTCCCCCCTTCCGCGCATGCTAAAACATCTGGAGAGTCCTGATTCTTAATTTCACTTTGACACTAAATAAAATACCTTGTTACGGAAGAAACAATTATTTTAGCATAAATTTATATGATCAGTAATTTGCCTCCGTTGCTGTATATGTGTTTGGCATACATCTCAAACCCAAACATTCCACATAGATATTTGATGCCCACCTGGCGAATCATTATTTATTATACTTTCCTTTCATCACCGCATGTTTATCAAAACATGACAAATTGAGTATGACTCATGTAGCGATGCCTAAACAAATTTTTTATGTTAGTAATTGAATAACAAAGGGGTATGGTAACCTTTTATGTTTACATTATGCCTGGCGATGATTACAGATTTAAGTTAAATGTGTTAAAATGTGTTGATGAGAAAAAATTTACCAAAAATTTCTTTCCATATGCTAAAAATAGATTTTGTTGATGGTACTCATAGACCCAAAGATTACATTTAGGGCTATTTGAATTAAAAATAACTGATTTGTTATTGACATAAACCCAGAACCAGCGCCAGGGCTCATATGGCCGTATTGAGTTGCAGAATTTAGGATCCACGGAGATTGCATCAGGCAGCAAGATATCTAGCGCTGGCCCTCAATAAGGCTTAAATATATGGTGGGAATTTATTTATTCAGAACTCTGATAAGCCTTAAGCATGTGCAAGAAATAGACATAAATATAATAAATAACTAAACTAATACAATTCAAGCTTAATTGTCTCAATGCGTGATAGAAGCAAGATAAAATTTAATGGAACAACTTGTTATATGATCATTTTGCTAAGCTCATGATGCATAGCCAAATATGTATAGTGAAGAATAGCTAAATTTGATTATGATAGTTGCTAATTTTAAAGGTTTTCGGATATTGCAAAACAAAGGTGAAATTTTCCAATTAACGGATTTTATAAAGAAATGTGGAGAAGCGGTAATAAATGAAGATTATATAAAAAGATTTTCATTGTGATGAGAATGCTTCTCATTCATTCATTAATTGGCAAAATCTGTAGTATGGTTCTAGATCCAGAAAAAAAACTGCTAATGATAGTTTGACAGAAAAGTTACTGAAAACGAGAAAATTTCGATTGACAAGCAAGTTGGAATTCTGAAAAATAGCAGTTACAGGACTTCAACAATATAACTAAACAAGAGATTGTGTCTGTCTGCAGAATTAAAGAGAAAGTATAAGCACAAAAAAGGAAGCTTTTTGCATTGAAAGAAATGTTTAATAAGGTAAACAAATAAATATTAAGCTTTTTTTTTGTAAATTTTGATACTATTTAGATCATAAATACTTCATTATTTCACAAACCACGATTTCATATTTTTAATTTTATAATTTCTACATGCCATCTTACCAGATTTAAACTGATGATCTATTATCCGGAAAAATCCCAAATCCGGAATCGCCGAAGTCCCGACGAGTCCGGGTTTCGGACTTTGTACTGTAGTACAAAAAATGCTAAAGTAGTGGAAAATAAATCCAGTGCTGAAACGTCTATTCGCACGAATAACCTCGTTCAATATAAGATAGACTGAAATTTTAATGCTTTAATTTAGTTTTTTCCATTGCTAGCAAATTCTGCAAGTGCATATTTTTAAATTTAAGGCAAAAAATACCATGATCTGTTTATGAAAACCATTGAACTTGGAATACGGCAAAAAGGAACATGTGCAGCATACATTATTAGGAATTTTATTATGTAGTTTTCATGTTAAAGCTATCTCTGGAGAATTCTGAAAATGATTAATTTTTATTTCATGCTTTAGTATAAAATTTAATGCTTAACAGAATATGATTTTGACACACAGGATGTATTTTTCATGGAACAAATAAGCAGGCAAAAACAGAAAAAGGAACTCACAAACTTTAGCAGAGGGCTACTCCCTGTGTAGCTCATCACTAGGTGTCCCATACTAATTGTCAAAGCTTGTTGTCAATTCCTTTGAAATACAAGTGCTACCCAATTATAGCTGTGGGTAAACAGCATCTATTAGAAGTAACTATTATTAACAGCATCTGTTTTAAAAAGAGCAAAATGATATTTATACACCCAAATGTAAATTTGTACATGTGATTTGAATAATTAGATTGCTTAAATAATTAGGAATCACATAGAAAGTCAGAGTTCTATATAATTGGTTTTCTCAGATTTTGTAATGTGCTTAAGTGTAAGTATCTAATTGTCTTATTAAGACTTTATATTAATTGCTTATCCTTTTATTTCTATGTTATGATTTTAAAAATTATGTTATTTCTTCCTCTTATTATTTAGATTATATTATTTCTGCATTACTTATATATATATGCATACTTTTCCCATTATAGCCCTTTGTTTTTATACAGTGCCAAAAATATTGATAAAACCATGAATATTCCTAATATAAACTATTTAAATTCGGCAAATTAAGTACATATGCTATTTGTTTTGCTATTGTGGAATTTGGCTACATACAAAAAAGTTAAGCAGAATGATTTTAAAATATATATTGTGGTTTAAGACAATGACTGCTCTTTGTGATGTTTATTTTGGAATGTAATTTTGATAAATATTGTTTATGATTCTTACATTTGAAAATTGGTCTGATGTTTACATTAACAACAATCACTTAATTAGTTTATTCATCACCAGAAAGCTGTGAATAGGCTGCGTGTTAAATGTGTTTTTTTTCCCTTAAAAATTATGTGTACAATTTTTTATATACTGACGACTGAGGAAAATAAGAGCTGCAAGTAGATGGCATTTCAACTTCTTTCATTCATTTCTTTTTAAAGAAAGAGAATTAAATCTTTTATATGTTTGCACATTTTAAAAATTATTTAACTTTAAATTTGCTTTTTTACGTATATACATGTTTGTTAAAATTTATATATTTTTAATATATTTTATTATTTATTAATTTTTTCCATTTTTCTTTTTTTTTTATTTATTTTTTGAGTAAAGAAGATGTATTATTCTTTCAAGAAAGATGCATTTTATTTCATTTTTGACAAACTTTATATGATAATCATGTCGCCATTACATGGGGATGACAAAAAAAGAAAAGCACCAAAAATTTAAAGTATTTGGATAATTTATTAGCATAATTAATGCTTATTATTCAATTTTTAAAGTATTATTCTTATATGTATTATTAGACTAAGAGATCTCTGATAAAGTATTTTTCATAAGAATGAGTGTTTTTTTTTTTTTTTTTCTCTCTCTCTCTCTCTCTTTCCTTTATTAGATTGGAACAAATATTTCTGGCAGGGCAAAAGCGGTCGGAGACCTAGTGACGGCTGAAGTGGATATCAATGATGCTCCTCTCAGTGCTAGAAATTTACTGACTAGGGGGCACACCCAAGATGAAGTAATTTTCAAATATATGTATTCAAAATAAAGTAATTAAAAGTAAATTAAAAATCCTATGACTTGTGCTAAAGCTGCAATGTAATAAGCTAATAATTTATAATAAGAAAACTTTCCATATACCATCTTCGAGGAACACAAATTCAGTTTAAAACCATAAATGAAAAAACCTTTTTTAACCAGAATTTAAATTAGAATTTTAAATAGTAATTTCAACTTCTTGTTTAAAAATTTTGCTTAAAGAAATCTTAAATCACAAAAATATCAAAACCAAAAGTAAATTCTAAATGTTGAAAAAGTAGTTATTGTCTATATTTTGCCACAAATAAATTTTGTGTCTGGGTTATGAATATTGCAATATGTAGCGTTTGTCATTGCGAGTTTTTGATTTTGTACAATGGAAGGATCGATGTTCATCTGCAGACACAAGGAGAATATGACTTGCACAGGAAAACTATTAAATCTTTTGGTGGAAAGAGAACCAAAAAGTTATTAATGCAGAATGCCTGTTCTGCCTTTTTACTGGAGCACAACCTGCCGCTGAATGCGTCTTGTGTGGATCATACTGCAGCTTTTTTAGAAAAGTTTCCCAGCTTGAGTACTTGTAAAATCCTTAAGAAGTACTCAAGTTCAAGGACAAAAACAGCTGCATCTGTAAAAGAAATGGGTTCAAGAAATTGGTATGAAAAATAAATCTTCAGTTATTGATTGCAAAACTGTATCCAATATTCTTTTTTAAATCCAAAGTCTTCAGAAATTGAGTGATATTTTCTGTCCCTATTTTAGAAAGAGATTCGACAGACTTTAATGTATAGCACAGCTAATTATTAAAACTTTAAAAGTAAGTGCAATTGTTTAGGATGATTGCTTAGGACTTGCCAACAGTGCCCCATGAATTATAGACTTGAAGACTGATGTTGCAGGTATCTTAAAAAAAAATTCATATCTGTAAATTATGAAATGCACCTGTCACCTATTAAATTTAGCAGTGAAAAAGGGCTCCATCACTCCTCTAATAAATAACTAATAACATAATTACTAATTCCTCTTTCGTGGCATACTTTTAGAAGGAGCTCTGGTGACAAGGTTGGCCTGAACAATTGTTGGCCCTCGCACGATCTCGCTGCTCCACTCCATTGCTAATCCTAAATAAACGAATATAAGCTCTTGGTATTTTAATTACAAATGTTAAACTGCACACAATTGAATAATTATAACCTTACTTAAAAAGCACAGAAAGCAGAGTATGCCACTTTATGTAGCACTTAAGATGCACGCACTTCACAACTACTTGTAGAATGACCACCACACATCTGCGCGGCCAAAAGAAGCCCTTCAATCAGAAGGTAAGGTTGTAAGTCTTTTGCATTTCCCATTCTATTCGAGTCTATTGCCGTTAGGCAAAATGCAAGATATTTATCTTTTCAAATGAATCTGTCTGGTATGGAATAACATACCAAGCTACTGAAAGTAGCAGATACAGTTCTTAAGAGTATTATTTTTTGACTTTTCAGTTCAATGGATTGATATAAAAATGCATTGAGTTCATGAGTCATAGAATGATGTTCTATATTTTACACTTTTCAAATAAACAGAAGATATAGAAAATTCCTATGTTAGTCTTAATGTATGTTCATCTAGTATCCTATAAAATGTTTTACTATTCCATCTGGGACATCTTTGTAGAAAATCTGTATAGATAAACCTTATTAAATTTTTAAAATGTTCCTAATGATAAACCTTATTAAATTTTAAAACTTAAAATCTGAAATCCTTTCATACTCTTTTTTTTCTTGATTTTTCCTTCCGCTCCCTCTGCGATGCAGGGAGTTTAAATCTTTTCCTGGAAATTCTCATGACAATGTTTGTTTATTTGTTGTTAATTTCTTCTGCATTTTCTATCATATGTGCACTAGATAAATGAAGCAGAAAGGTCTAGGTGTGATATTTGCCACATGTCTAGAAATAAATTTGGGGTGATGTAAACTTAACTAGGGGGAAACCCCTAGAAGGTTGGATGTCTGAAAAGAATTTTTTGGGGGGCAAGGAAGAGGGCATTGTTTTGATAAATCTTTTCCTGCAGAAAGTTCTTGAGACAATGTTCTCTCTACGGAAAGCTTTCAGGACAATGTATGTTCATCTGATGTTAATTTTTTTCTGTATATTTGCTATGTGTGCAGTAGATTTGCCTAGAAATGAAACAAATGAACAAAAATCCAGTTTATAAATATATATATATATATATACACTTTTTCCTGTCAAAGGTTCTGGAAGCATTGTTTGTTCATCAGATACTAATTATTTCTGCATTTGCTGTGAAAGAAAGTAGAAGTGATTTATTATTTCCAGCCTGATGATATTGTGCTAAAAATCTGCAAGATCTCTACTTTTTCTAGAGTGAAGTTGAATGTGGTGGAAGATGTACTATTTTAAATATATAGTGGTAGCTTGGTATGCCATTAACCCTTTTCATATCCTTGGACTTGTATCAAAAAAGCTTTCCTGTTAAGAAATAAGGGGAAATAATTAATTCATTCTTTTAAAAATATATTATTTTAGTTATTATAACACTGTTTAATCCCAAAATATAAATGTAGTGGGTGAAATATGTGTTATGCGTGAATGAAATATTATGCATAAATGTTTTTCTGTTATCCAGATCAAAAACAAAATTGGCAGCATGCTTTGATATTTGTGATCGTTGTTTGGTAGTTATGTTCACTCTTTTGCAATGTTAGCCGATTTTGTAGCATCTTTGTTTTTCATAGTCACAGATACTGTTCCTTCTCAGCATACGCTGAGTTGTGGATATGCTGGCCATTTTCATACTTTTCAACAATGTCTTTTTCACCTCGATCATGATTCTAACCATTTTCTTCATTCCTTGATTCTTCTTATAAACTTTATTAAAACTGATTTTTAATGAATTTACAAAAAATTTAATTCTTTGACTACAAATTTTAAAAAAATTACCCCATTTTCTATCCATATGAACAAAATATGTCATAAGGTAAATTTAGCATTTGGGATTTTTTTGACAAGCTGTTTTCAAGCCAAAGGCTGGGACACATATGTTGCAGCCACAGTTAATGGTGGTATACATAAGTGCCACACATAGCAGTCGACTTTCTATAAGCATACCTATTAATCTGGAAAAGTTAATTATATGGAATAGGTTTTAAATCATATGGTACAGGGTAAGTCATTCTTTGCATAACCCAACATTACACATTGGGCAACTCTTGTTCTTTTCTCTATGTTCATTTATGTACAACGAGCAGAAGGGTATCTTGATTTCCCAACTATTGGAAAAAGATCCCCAATATTCAGAAGATTCAAAGTACATTTTAACCCAGCAGTAATTTTTAAACTTTTAGTTGGACATACATGTCCCAATGTTGCTATTGCACTGCACACCTGTTGCTGTTACTCTGTAAATAACCTGCACTATAACTGTATTCTCAGTAACCCTTTGATTATGTCCCATTAGTAATCAAAGAGTTAAGCTCCCACCCTAAAAAACACAAAATCATATGAAAATACAGTTATAGTGCAGGTTATTTACAGAGTAATAGCAACAGGTGTACTGATGCTTACAGGCAGTCATGGCATTGTCTTGAATTGCCTTGCAAAATAAATTAGCAAGACACCATAAAAATTTAGGATATCTATATAATGATTAATATATTTTGCATCAGATTCATGTGATAAATAGTTCGGTACTGTTCTGTTATCAGTAGTGGATTCAGAAATGTATGTATGTCTTATATACATACATAGTAAGGATCATATTAATTTATCTAACAGTTAAATTTTGAGTTAAACTTTCTTTCCTATTATTTCGGAATTTCAACTTACAACATCCAGCCAGAACTTAGTTTTAGAATCACGTTTGAATGCAAATTGAGGAAGAGCGGTATTTGATCACGAAGCTCATATGTCTTATTTAAAGAGAACCAGAGATTCTGGCTAGCATGCATCTGCCTTTTTAAGCTACTCTCTCTCACTCTTAAGCTATTATTACGCTCGGCCGTACTTTAGGCCCTTGATAGCTTCACAGTTTATCAGCTTTAAGGGGACAACTCTGTTAGACTTTTGATAGCTTCGGCTATATCTTTTTTAGTTAAGATTAGTTTAATTCTTAGTCTCTTAAATTCAAGCCCGAGTGTCGGCTTTATTGTACAACTCCAAGACGGAGTTCTGTTAAACATTATTTGAATAATAAAGGGTCTTTAACCATTTTTAAGTTTTGGTTACTGTCTCACGAACGCAAGCAATTATTCGCTTACTAGTTCTTAAGATTCTTCACATTCATCTGTAACTTAACCCCTTCGCGCCAACTGTCACATATACGTGCCAGCAACGAACACTCTTATCTACCGGCCGACACGCAGGCGTGCCAGAGCATTGTTGCATTCTCTACCGACTGTCACGTATTTGTGCCAGTACCTTGGAACGTTTTTCAAACTATAATTTCTGCCACAAGATGGCACTGTATGTCTATATGGTTTCAGATACATGTGCATTAGACTTTCTACTCAAAATGAGAGAAGCATGACTCACATACACGTGTTTTTGATTATATAAACAAACGGGAAACTAAATGTTTCCGAATGGCGTGATTTATGACGTCTCTTTAAATCGCACTTTATTCGCACGTGGTAGTTGTTTATTGTAAGTAGAAGTTTTATATGCACTAAAGCGTTAAGTATTTCCGTTTACAGTTCAATTTTTAGAAAATAATTAGATCTTGTTAGACGTGAATTCTTTCTGTTTTTACCGTTTCAATGTCGAAGCGTCGAAAATATTTAACAGAGCATGAAATAGCAGAAATGATGCAAAATATTTCAGATATTGATTCTGAAAGATTAACTGAAAGACATTTTCCAAAACTTTGTTCAGAAGAGACTGATAAGAAAATGAGACGACGATGCTTCGTTTGTTCACATTCCCGGAAAAATCCTCCAAAATGGCAAATGAGTTATTACGAGTTCAAGGAATGTAACGTAGGACTGTGTGTAGATCCCTGTTTTAAAATTTTTCATACGAAAAGAGAATTTTAAGTAATATATTTAGTTTTCAGATGTATAAGTCATAAAATGGTGAGTAATTAAAATAAAATGTGTAAAATATGCATTTAAACAAGAAATAAGGTAATTAAAGTATATATATAAAAATATCTATAAAGCATAATCCGTTTAAATACTCTATAGAGCATTATTAAACAATGCGTTGATACTTCGGAAATTTCATGGATTTAGGCTTAGTAGCAAAAAGCCCCCAGCCCTGGAGAGACGCTCGCGGAAGACACTGCTGGCCTCCGCGATAAGCGCGCGTTTTCGCTACCCGGCTCGAAGGGGTTAAAGTACACTGTAAAGAATCTTACAACATACTTACTTGTGTATGTATGTATGCACTTATGTATTATATGTGTATACATACACACATGTGCATGCATACACAAACTCATATATCCATACATTTCTGAATCCGGTCCTGATAATAGAATAGTACCAATAGTTCCATAACCCGAATCATGCATTCAAAAACTGAATAAGTCTGTTTTACATCTTGAAATAACGTCACTGCACAGTGCAAAATCCTCCCGCTGTTTCATATTTTAAGCTTGGCAAATATACAATATCGTTTGGAAATCAAAAAACCTCTTTAATCACTCTGCTGACTTTGAAAATGTATTTCATCATGAAGCAACATCAATGTATTGTTGGAAAAGGCATTGGCTAATATAAAAGTACCATTTATTTATTTTGATTATTTTTATATTTTTCCAAATAAAATTCCGTTCCTTTACATCGTAGATATGCAAGTTAAGCGGAGCTGCAATTTCAACTCGGGGGAGGTACATGACACCCGAAGAGAGGCAAAATATTGCAACTCCCGAGTAAGTTCTAGCCGTGCAGCATGTTGCATATTTTTTACCTTTCTCGTGCATAAAAGAACATTATATGTTGTGATTTTATTTAGGTGTCGTCCTCTATATTTGAATGTGCAAGCTTCGTCATACGATGCTATAAAGAGTAAGTTTCAAACTATGGAGAGTTTTAGCTTTACTGTATTTGCTACATTAATTATCACTGCTAAAATGCTGTTATTAAATATGAAAATAGGTAAAAATAATTAAGGTACATAAATAAAAATGATTCTGTCAGTTCATTTCATAGCTTATTAAATTTTTAAATCCATTGAATTTAAATTGCTTCTGATTTTACAAAACACAAAAAAAAGTAGCCCTTAAAAGAGTTGCTTTTAGTTGAACTGTATACATTACATGTTGTACAGCATGGCCAAACACTTCTATTAATTGATCTATGGGTTAGTAAAATTCAGTAATGCTGATATTCAAAATTGCAATAAATTCACAGGGGGGAAAAATGACAAAACAGCAACCAATTTTAGTAATGCCATCTAAAAAATAAATTAGTTTTTAAACATGAAAATAAATACAAATAATTAAGAATACTTGAATGAAAACAATTTAATTAATTAATTTAATAATGCATTAAATTTAAATTTCAGTATCTTCATAATTCAGTAATAATAGGTTCATAAAATAAAACATTTAATAGCTTCTTTATTCGAACGAGTGCCATCTGAAAAATAAATAACTAAATAAAAGCTGTAAATCACAAAATACATCATTCATGAAATTTTACATGATGAAAAAACAGCATTAAATTATCACATGAGTTAGAATTTTGTGAAGTCATTGGCATCCATATAATTTTATTTCATGTAGCACAATTATTTTAATTTTGTTCTGTATTGATGAGTAACAAAATCTAAGTTCTTGGTTGCATAGTTTTCTTCTGGATGAGTTTTTTAGCCCTTGGTCCTGTTTAACTCTAGTTAATATATATGCAGTCAAGAAGGTACTAAGGTTAGATCTCGACTTAAACAAATGCCGTTTATGCATTTTTCATGCATCTTATATGTTACATAACTTTGGATGTATGATATTTTAACTGCACAGTAGTAATCTTTGGCTATGAAGCTGTCTACTTCTACAGTGCAACAATGAAAGCTCCTTCCTGACAGTCCATTTGCATATCTGATGAAAAATTCTGATTGTTGTAAAGCAAGATAATTGATTTTTCACATATACTGTAACGCTTTCACTGTTAATTAGCTTGCATGATGTTCTGCTATAACCTAATAGTCAGTCGCTTGCCAGTGGAATGTTAGATCTATGCTCTTTAATTTTGGTGAATCTTTCTATATGTATGCAGGTGGAGAACATGTAAAAGATGAATTTAGAGTTATACTCTTTTAGTAAATAAACCATTGAAGCTGTGTGTTAATGAATTAAAATAAAACTGATTATTTTTGTTTTTATCAATTCTGAAAAATCAAGTAATTTTTTACAAGCAACTTTATAGCTAAGAAGTTTTTTGTATTACAATATTTTAGTTGCCGTAAGGAGAATACAGGAGATAATCGATCACCATGTCCTCGCTTCTGGTGTACCTAAGAGTGCCACTGTGGGAGTTGTTACCTACCCCACAGCTTGTACAAATGGTGCTGTTGGTTCTGCAATGCCTGTTCAAACGAATCATGTTTCATCAGGGGTAAGTATTACATTTTTTAATGCAAAAGATATAGCTATGCATTTTAAAGCTTTTCATAATGACATGACTAGCCATCGGCAAAGCATTGAGGAATTTGATGAGCTAGTATGTTGTACATTAATCATTTCTTCAAACTGTGAGATAACCTCTATTCTGAATCTCTTTTTTCTTTGGTGTCGTATGTTTGTACACAATTTATTTTTGTTGCTGTATTTCAAATTGGGCTTGTCTCCCAATTGCCATTTTTAGGTTTTTGTGCTGAATGTTAAAAAGAATGAAGCCTTAACTACTTGTTAGTTAATGTTTCAGTGAAAGGTGAATTTAAAGATCTTTTGAATGTAACAATTTATAAATCTTTGTTCACTTTTCACTTGAGCATAATGTGTAAGTGATAACTCCACTGATTTTTCTTCACATATCCTGGTCGATCACAGTCTTCTAAATTTTAATTTTTAGGTATTATGGAGGGAAATATTTTCCAGCAAGAAAATAAATTAACTGAAGTATTGAAACATAAATTTTGCAAACTGCATTTCCCCCCCCCCCCCCCGTAGTGAGTTTAATCTGAATAGCCTTAATCTACTGTAGGCACTTTTAAAACGTTTTATGAAGATTCAACCAATGATTAATTGGTTAGTAATGGTATTAAACTTTGTTTTCAATCAATAAGTGGTACATTACTAAGTTTAGCATTTCTTTCCTACATTGGATTTTCTCTGCATAAAAACGTGTAAGTAAATCCCAAAATGAAATTAACCAAGAACATAAAATTTAGAAATTTAAATTTTAATATACTATACATCTGAATCAAATTATAAATAGTTCAGTAATTTGAATTGCTCATTATAAAGGCAATTTCAATCAATTTGAAGGTTTTTTTTTTTTTAATGGTGTCTCTGGGCAGCACAAAAACATTCCGGAAAC
Organism: Stegodyphus dumicola; assembly: GCF_044657685.1. Lineage (NCBI taxonomy): Eukaryota > Metazoa > Arthropoda > Arachnida > Araneae > Eresidae > Stegodyphus > Stegodyphus dumicola. The sequence continues at coordinate 264,290,185 of NC_140769.1, read as the reverse complement.
TCCCTTTTTCTTTTCATATTTAAAGGTTGGCAGGTTTAACTATTATATTGCACAAAATTATAAAAGTATGTTTTACTTAAGTCAATAACTTGCGTGTTTGTTAAATGATATCCATTTTGCATGACAATAGTGCAATTATCACTGGCCAATGAGAAGCATTTAATAGATGCTGAATATAATTGGCTGTAATCAGTGGGATGGATTTAGTGGATGTTGGATATAAGCAGTTCTAGCCAATAGGAAATATTTAGTGGATGCGGAATCTGAATGACTGTAGCCAGTTGGTAGTATTTAGGGGATGCCTGATATAACTGTGGATGGTTCATAGTAAACATTTAGGTGATGCTGGATATAACTGGTACTAACCAGTAGGAAACATTTAATGGATGCATGCATAATAAATCAGCTAGGCGGCATGTAGCATCTCTGTTAGGTGAATAACCTTTCTGTGCTCAAGTAACCTATCCTAACCAATAGCTAATGTTTGATCAAGGAGATAATTATGTTTGTTTGTGTAAAATCAGAGAAAATAAAAATTCAAGTTTATTGGGATCTTGTAAATATCTGTGTCATAGCCACATTTTTTTTTTTTAATTGTAGGAAAGGCCCCTCAGCAGATAAATTTAGAAATGATAAGCTATAAAATTGGATGTAATTCAAGCACCCTAAAATCTTTTTCTTATCTTCTTTTTAAAAACTGTTTCTTTACACCATTTTGGCGTATGTTTTTTTAAGCATATTTTCGATGATTATTTTCTTTAATTGTATAATTTCAATTTATGATTTATTTTTCAGACCCATTTTGTACAAGACAAGGTTTTCATAGGGCTAGAGCAAGCTCCACCAGAATATCCTGTTCGAGAAAAGATACTGGGCCCTGGTGTGAGTGCATTTACTTCATTTATATGATTAGCAGATATAAATCGAGCATTTATGTGGCTAGTTGATAATGTAGGTTTTTCCAAAACACTATGATTGTTAAAATGTTTAGAAACACTTCAACTTTTCAGTATTTTGCCAGCTCATAAAAATAGAAATCGTATTTTATATGTTGAGTATATGGTACATAAGTATTTTTCTGTTTGCAATTTTTAGCAAACAAAAGTTGTCATTAAATGGTGTAATCTATGTCGTGGGTAAATGTGACATCACAATGTACTCAGAAGATTTTTCCTTTAGTTTTATGGGCTGATGATCCTTCATAAGCTGATTAATTTTTTATTAGGGAAGGATATAAATTAACTATTGTTTCTTAGTTTTTCTGAGTGCTTACATGTTTTACGTGAAAATTGGCAGAAATCCTGCCAAGGATTCTGACAGAAGTTTAAAGGAATAGATCACTTTGTATTCAATTGCATAATCATAAATTGCTCTCTATTTAATTATATAGTCAACAGATGTAAGTTGGCAGTATAGCACATAAAAAAAACTTAAAATAAATCAAAGGTGATTCAATGAAACCTTTATTTATTAAAAGAAGGATTTTTAGTAGTCTGTGTTCTCCTTTGCAGAATTTAAAGTGGGTTACTGAGAATCAGGCATGCATAAAAACAAAACAGATATCTTGTGAAAGTTTTATGATGTCATACTTGTCCATTGCTGGTGTTAAATTGGACTGTTTGGTGATACAAAAATAATTGACAGATATTTATTAAGAAAAGAAAAGACTAGTTTATTAAGAAAAGAGGGACCTTTCTTCTACAGAAGAGCTAGTGATGGTGTATTTTCAAAGTTATGGGATTGGGTATATTGATGCACACATTCAAAACATTGAAATACCTTTGAGTTTGGCAAAATGGCGATATAAAAATACTGCCCAGCTATGCAAAATCTCTTACTGAATTGTATGGCACCAAATTCATAGAGAAGGTGGCTGTTTTTTTTCCTATTTTAAATGCTATTAGGGATTAAAAAATTCTTAATGTTATTTAAAATAGCCAAAAATTGCTGGAATACTCAAAGTTTTATTAAATTCGATCATCAAATAATCTCAAGGCCTGAACTTGTATTTATCGAAGTATTTTATGTGTTATGTTTCTAACTTGTATCCGTTGATTATATACCTGAGGGAAATCTATTCCTCCAGATTTCCACCAAATAGGCATAAATTTTGTGGGAATTCGTTTCAAATTTCACAGTTGACCAGAAAATAGGTGAATATCAATTATTTTTGCATTTATACTTGAAAATATATATGTAAAATGGATATATATGTATAATATGTATGTTTGGATGCATGGGTATTCTGCCATCCATGCTAATTAATTGGTTGAATAATTTGCAAAATCTGCAACTTTTTTGAACAACATCATTATTACTCATTTTCTTCAAAGAGAATTGTAAATAATAATAATAATAATAATAATAAAAGTGGTTAGGAGAGGATGTAAAGAAAAGGGATAAGAAGATTGAGGTAAAGGAGATAAATGAAGGAAAGTGTATATATCTTAACCCCTTGATGCGCACAATATTATTTTTATAATTTTTTTAACTAAAAACTCTAGGAATTGAATATTATGATCCTAGAGACAAATAATATATGAATTTAAAAAAAATTACTCTTGCCGATTGTTTTGTGGGTAGTGGTCGCACTGTGAAACCACTGTGCGTCTAGGACTTTAAAACTAACTGAGGTAGTAGGGGGGAAAAAACTTACCTTTCTCCGTGCGCGTTTCCAATAAAAGGCAAAATTTACGAATTTAAAAAAAATGTATGTAAGAATTGCATTATATATAATTTTTGACACTATTTTACAAAGTAAATCGTCTTAAAAAATTAACATTTATGTAATTTTTCTATAACAGTGAAAATATAAGTACATACATAATAAGGATGTTTGGCTAAATGGATTAAAAAAAACTCAGTAAAATAATGATAAAAAAAAGACTAAGTGTTTTTTTTTTTTTTTTTTGTGATGCTGTTCAAAGCATGTTTTGTCTTTTTGGTGCATGCATAGACTTACATTGCACGTTTCGCACATGTATCTTGTATGAGGTTTCTTCCTTGTGCTACAAAATGCACACTTCCTGGATCTAAATTTCACTGGTATACGTCCAACGTTATTTAGTTTCTTTTGATCTGGCACATGACATTTTTGGTTTTTTATGTTAATGGGGGGGGGAGCTTGGTTTTTTTTTTTGGCTTTGGTACAGATCGTTCGTTTCCCACTCATACTTATTGTATTCGTATTTCGTCCCAAAATATTCAGAAAATATTTTAAATTTAATTAAAACTTTATGCGATTTTTATTTTTAATTATAGCAAAGTATATTTACATTAAATTTAAACCACAGGAAATAATTTATAAAATCACAGTACTAGTTTGAGGAGCAAGTTTGTTGAGGTCAGAGAAAAGTCTCTGGAAAAGAAAGACCTTTTTACTGGGCAGGTGCATGCATTGTTTAGTAATAAAATAACTCTGTGGTTTCAAAACCTCTTATCTATATCCGGGTAAAAATAAACATTCCTATTTGAGAAGCAAGCAAGCGCCATTGTGAAGAGCAGTGGTTCTCAAGGCACGACCATCGAGCCTCGTGAGCATTGTGTCACAATGCTCTAGTGGCGCAGTGGTCGCGCCCTGAAACCACAAAGCAAATGCTGTACATATAGAAGGTTTTTTTTTTTTTTATATATGCAGTTTGATTATTGCTATTTTTTATTGTTTATGATGGAAATCATGATGTGCGATGAATAACTTTTTAAATTTAAAGTTATTTATATTAATAAAAGGAAGTTATTTTGTCTCATTTAAAACAAATTTTAAAAGACATCTGATTTGAAGCACTAAAAGACCTAAAACATGTATGAATCTGCAGTCATTTTGTGTTATTTAGAGGTATTTTATAATCAGTAATCAATTGATTTTCACTCAAAAATTTCGGAAAGAGGAGAAAAAAATTCGAAAATTGCTGGCTTCAGAGCGTGACCACCCCACGTCAAAGCGTTAATACAGCCATTCCTTGAAGTCTGCCCTTGTGGTCCTCTTAGATTTACAAAAGTGTCCTGTTGTTCGTAAATAAAATTAACAAGATTTTATATCATTTCAGGTTGATGATTCATGTGGTTCATTCAGGTTTTATGTGGGTCTGCCATGAGAAATAAACGTATTTTAGAATGAAACTTGGATTCTCTAATAGTTTTATAAAAAAGTGAAATTTTTTAGTGTTTCTTAACCGTAGAATTTTCTATTTTAGAGAATTATATCGCTATCGGAAAAGAATTATGTACTGATGTAACTTCACACCTTGAAACTATGAAGTCACAATTTGAAACTAAATTTCTAAGTTGTAAATACAACAAATTTTCATGTGATTTTGAAATTAACTAATTATCATTGAATGAAAGAGAGCAGTTAATTGAACTCTGTAATGCCACTGGACTTAAAATGAAATTGCAAGCGGAAGATATTAAATTTCTGAATCTCATTTCCAGTGAAATCTGAATATACTGAACTGTACAGTGGTGTTTTAAAAATTATGATTAGGTCTGCTTCTACATATCTGTTTAAGAAAAGGTTTTCAGTGCTAGCTCATGTGAAAACAAAGAACCAAAACTGATTTGATGTATGTCGTGAGATAGGATTTGACTTAATCCAACATAGATCATTTATATCGTTAATTGTGAGTACCAACATTTTTAATTTTTAGTTAATAAGATAAAACTGTCTGAACTCCAAAAGTCTTGATTTATCAAAACCAAGTACAGCTTTTTCCATACTATACTAAATTAATTAATACTAGTGTAAAATTAAATGAATTTTAATTAATTGAATTTTAAAAGTTTAAGTAAACCGGTAGTGGCATATACCAAACAAATTGCTTTCGAAGAGGGCAATTTTGAGGAATGCTGCATTAATGTAACTTTAAGGATCTCATCTGGTCAGATTTGTGATTGACATGAGCTTGAATGGGGCATGGCATGGAAGTGTTCATAATATGCTTGAAAATGAATGTTGATGCCAATGTGAAATCTAAATGAACAGCCATATATTTGGAAATTTCTCAATTACTTTTTAACATTTCTTTATATTATAAAAAATAAGACTTTTTTTTTTTTTTTTTTTTTAAAGCCAGTACATTTTTTTAATGAAGCAAGGTTTGTTACATTTCCTCTTACTATATTAGTTTTTTTTTATTTTTATTTTTATTTTTTTTATGGTGTGCTAGATTTTAGTGACAGACAGCATAATTTTTTACTGAATTAGAAATCTATGTTGGTGTAGTTATAATTCTATTAACATAAATTATTTATGTAGGGTTCTTTTCTTCAACACATACGTACTGAAACTGGAGCCACTGTGACACTGAGGGGCAAAGGTTCAGGTTTCATTGAACCAACTTCTGGACGAGAAGCTTTTGAACCTCTTTATATTCATATTACGTGAGTATTATTCTCTACTGTATTTTTTTCCCCAATTTTCCCGTATTTCACTTCCACTTCACTCGAGTTCCCGCCCATGGCATGTGTTTCAATATTATCCTTTTGATGCTTTTCTAATTTTTATTAATTTAGACCATTCTTATTGAAGAAGTTATCATATGCACCACATTTTCTCAAAAATAAGACCCTTCTTTTACATTTTATGATAAGTCTTAAGTAATAAAAATTTAGGCAAATAGTAATTTTGTTGTGCAGTAATTACAAGAAAGAGAATTTTAGTTTCTTCCTTTCAGAATTTCCATGAAATACCAGTACCATTAGCTGGTTTTCAAGCATATCAGTATAGTGCATAGATTTGCTTAAATTGAAATCGCTGCAGTGGATGTGGCTGTTTATGATTAGGAATAGTTATGCAGTTTATATACATATTGGAAAGCCATTAATCTGTGCTTTACTCAATTAATCTGCAGATTACTTAATTTGTTCCATTATAGGGCAATATTATCAACAAACTAAGAGTTCTAAATTGCACATGAATGCATTCTGAATTGTTAAAATGCAAAATATTGTTTCTGTCTTTCCATTCCCTCCTCCTACATAGTAAACAATTCCTTGATGCTGAACAAGGTTCATAAAATGTGTCTGGAAACCCAAATGGGCCACATATAGATGTACTTGTAGCAAAATTCAGATGCTATGTAATCATAGTATTAGATTGACTAATAAGCAAGCAGAATTTTGTCATATTTTTTTTATTTATTTCTGTAATTGTAATAATATTTTAAAACCATTTAATTAATTCTTTGTATTCAGCTTTGTTAATTGGTTGATTATATATAACTATTCTTTGATTGGTTCTTTGGGTAAAAAAAAAAAAAAAATAAATAAAAAATAAATAAATAAATAAATAACATTGTTTCAATATTTGGGAGTACTTTTTAATTACAGTCTGTTAGTTATAACACCAAATTAATCAGTAAACAAATATTATATTTCAACAATATCCAGTATATTTTATTTATAATATGCCTTTTGTTACATGAAATTAGTCTGTTGGTTATAACACCAAATTAACCCTTAACTTCCCACTGTTGCATTTCTGCAACATATGATTTATTTTAATTTAACAGACTCAAATTTTTTTTTTTAATTACCTACAAATCACTTATCTAAGAAAAAAAGGTTACTGCAACGAAATACATGCTAAATTTGTCACTAGATAGCAGCACATTTTCCCCAGAAATCGCAACAATTAAAAAATCTCTGATTCCTCAAGAACTGTGTTTTTGCTATAAAAAGAATCCATTATATTTTATGCTTCCTCTTGTTTATTGATGAAAAAAATTACCAGGTAAGAAGTTTAAACATTTTATGTTCATTTAAAAGAAATTTTGATTTTCTAATAGAAAAAGTTTGAAAGAAATTTGATTTTAATTATATGTTGCAGGTCTGCAACATTGGTCTTTGGTTACCATTTTGACATGGCCAAAAAGCGTATACTAACCCAAGATGAAATTGCTAGATACATGAATAATTTGGGCGAATTGAGTGATTTAAGTGAGGATAGTCTTGAAAATTCTGCTGGTGATGTTTATTTTTTACCTGATTGTGTGTTATCTAATGATGATTCGGATAGCGACTGTGAAATAGTGTTGTTTCACAAAATATAATTCAGAATATAAAAACATCCAATGATGATGATAATGAATTTGATAGAAATATTTCAGTCAGTGTGTGTGTGTGATTATGGCAAAGCCTCGAGAGCTATCTGCCTACAGGGAGGGATGCCTTCGTGGAGGATTTCCTAAGGGAAACTGGTTTGTATACAAGTTACACATGGGAAAAACCACAAAAACAAACTACCAGTGTTTCAGCGACTTTACCGCTCGGCTGCTGGTGTATTTCAGTCAGAGAACCTTTTTTAAATTTAACTGTTAAGAATAATAAAACATTTTCAAAGAATATTTTATGGAAAAATCAAAACATTTCATTGATTGAAGACGTAATAAAATTCCATGGAGATGACACGCTCCCAAGAGAAATTACGGATTTGGACACTACATACCAATTTTTTAAATATTTATGGACGGAAGAGATCATAAGTAACACTTATGAAGACAGCAAATGATATGCTATTCAAAAGAATCCAAGTAAGCCTTTTGACTATATTAGAGAATGAAGTAAATCAATATTTGGATATTTACATTTATGCATCTCTAGTTCACCTGCCAAACTATAGAGCATACTGGTCAGAAGAGCTTAGATTTGATCAAATTAAAGAAACAATGAAGAAATCTGAAAAAGTAAAAATAATAATAAAAAAAATCTAATGAATTTACAAAAATTCAAATCTGAAGTTGCATCATGCTTATGCAAAATGGGGTACGATCGAAATGCTAAAAGAGGAAGACCTAGTAATACTTCAATAGAACAAATGTCTCAGACTCAAAGATGCAAAGGGACTGCCCAATCTGTTCCATGTAAGGACATTCATAGAGATGGTATAAATCATTGGCCAATATGGTCAGAAAAGAATACGGTGCAAGTTTCCAAACTGCAAGAGCTACACTAAAATTGAGTGCGAAAAGTGTAAAGTAGGGGACTTTTTACAACAAAGTCAATAACTGCTTTAAAAGTTTTCATTGTATGTAAGACTAAAGCAATTTATAACTATGAATAATAAAATCCTCATATAAAAAAATGTTTTGTAATTTTACAGCACTACTGCGCAATGTTGCACTTCTGCAACAAACAAAAAAAGGACTGAAATTCAATTTAAAACTACTTAGTTTTTTTAAAAATATTTTTCCCTTTTATTATTTCTTAAGTAGCTGATATAATTTTTTCATAGAAATTTAAAAAATTGGGAAGTTAAGGGTTAAATCAGTAAGCAAATATTATATTTCAACAATAGCCAGTATATTTTATTTATAATATGCCTTTTTATTACATGAAATTGATTATAAATTTATGGAATAAGCATATTTTTCAATTAGTACAGCATGGCCTAAATAAACCTGCCCTGGAAAAGTATTTTTGGAATTTTGGGAAAATGCACTCTGAGCAGCAGACAGATCATTGGAAATTGGAACAGACATCGTTTAGTGATTAGTTGAATACAACACAAAATGGTGCAAATGACAAAACAACAACTATTCATTAATGGGTGTTATGCAAAGCTCAGGTCATGACAAACATGTACTGAACTATTTCTACAAGAGATTAAAAAGTGTCTTGGCAAATTCAGCAAAATATGGTGGAAAACTGGTAGCAAAATATGCATTGTAAGAATGGTCTCTGTAGTGAAGGCCATTTATTCTATTCTCTAATAAGAGTAAATATGGTATCAGAATCATGGTCATCTTCCAGGTTGGTTTTATTTTGGCCAACCTGTAGTACCTAGTGTTAGTCAGTTGTTTGTTTGAGAATTTAATTTAAGTGTACAAAAGTGTTCCTGTTGTTCAAGCAAAGGCCTTTGATGATTGTATTGGATATTTGCAAACTTTTACAGATTTTTTTGTAATTCTTATGAACATTTTCCTACTTTTATAATGCTGCATGTAAAATTCATTTTTTACAAATTTTTGCATTTTTTTGTAGTGGCCCACAAGTATTGTACTAGTTTGAGAATTTTTAGCCAAACCTGTTACTTTTTAAATGCTCATTTTTGACAGATAATCAGTTTACCTTCTTTTTGAAATTAAAAATAATGTTATTTCCTTTTTGTAATATGAATTCTTTTGGTGTGCATTTTCATGTTTGGCAGCTTATCAATATTTTGGTGATTTTAAAACCAGCTTTACAAAAATTTTGATTTCATAATTTGTGAATTTAATAACAGTTTTTATCAAGCATGATTAGTTAATAGGAATCATTGAAATAATGAGAATATGTTCAAATTATAGTCTTTTAGAAAAAAAAATCTGATGTGTACACCACATGACTTCCTTGTACAGAATATTAAATGATACGCTTTTTTTCTTGCATTTTATTTAAACTTATTAGATTGAATTAAACCTACTTCGCCGAAAGCGCATAAACCACAATAGAATAAATGCATTCTTTAAAATTCACTTTGTTTACCATAGCGAAACTCTGGCGCTAAATTTACTTAACAGTATTATATTTCATTCATATTATAACTCAGAAGGCAAAATGTATATCATTTAAAGAATTATCTAATCATTGCCATATGTTCTATTCAAATACTATAATAAAGCTAGAACTATGTATAAAAGAAATTAAGCAAACAAAGCAAAACAGAAACAGTTTTTCACAGACGATTGAGTATTTCTCATTTAATTAATTCAGCTCTCACTTCGCGAGAAGGCAAAAATACATAAAAACTCAAAATATTTATATTAAAAATTACGAAGTAAATCTCAACCGCTTATTTCCTCGAAAAAATTCCAGAAAGAATTAAGCATGATTTAATTGGCAATAATAAATGAATGCGTTATCTTTGTTGTTGCGAAGCTAAGTTTCTCTAGATTGGCAACAAATCCACTAGTCTCCTGTTTCAAATGTAAACATCAACGGCCGCCATTAAAAACAGACTTAGCGGCAATTAAACAACTTTAAAATTGCTGATAATTCTAAAAATATTGCACACAGATTTACTAAAGGCATAAAATCCTTAACCGGAAGATAAAAACAACATAATTCAATCATTTTTAAAGCAAAAAATGTACAATTTACCAACATATAAGAGTAAAGAAACTGAGATCACTGAGCCGGGTAATAGAGTGGATATATATATAAATATATTTATATACATTTGGTGCTGCCGATTGCAACCAAAATATGAGATGCACATCTACATATTATACCAGTCCTATATACAAAATGTCAACGTTCTGAGGCTAGTTGTTTTTGAGTTATGCGAGATACGTACGTACATACGTTCGTACAGATGCCACAAAAAATTCTCTTCAGAATTAATTTTGAAGCAATTTTATAATTTTTTTGAAGGAAAAGACTATTTTATTCTGTCCTTACGTACAGATCTGATGCAAAAACATCGTTAAATTGCATTCGATAGCGGTAAAAATGGATATTTTCGTTGAAATATGCTGCCTGAAACTTTTCGCGATTACAATACTTCCTTTTTACTTCGTACAAGGAAGTAAAAATAGCTAAATGACTGAAGCTAATCTTTATTTCTTTCTGATGTATTTTAAAATGTTTTGTTGTAAAGTACTTTGATGTCCAGTTTCAGTATTCTATTGTATAACTTCTTTCGTACATTGCTGGTAATGTATGTATTCATACCAAAAGGCTATTTTATTGCTTCACTGCATTTATAACTTGAGATTTCCTTTTTCTTTTTGTTTCTAGGCATCCAAAAAGTGAAGGCCTACAAGCAGCAAAGGCATTGGCAATAAACTTAGTTGAAACAGTAAGTATATCATTAACTTCATATTTCTCTAAACCTTTTTTTTCTTTTTTTCAAAAATTCATCACATACAGTGCATACTGAAAAACTTTTTTGTACAATTCCAGGCTCATGTCGAGTTTGCGCAGTGGCAGCAAACGCAACAGCAGTCTGTTCTCCAACCACTGACATCCGTTATGCTTCCTCAAGCGACGCAGGTTGCATATCAGAATCAAGGTATGGAATTTATTTGTCCTTCTTGGCAATGTAAAAACAGGGTTACCCACACCAGCAGCCGAGCAGTTAAGTTGGTAATCATTGGTAGTTCGGTCTGAGGTTTGAATCCTGGCTAAGGGGCTTGACTGCATGGATGTTTTCATGGTTTTCCTCATGTGTTGTAACATGTAGCCGAGCCAGTTTCCTTTAGAAAGTCATTCACAAAGGCATCTCTTCCCCAAGGTAGATAGCCTTTGAGTGCTTTGCCATAATCAAATAAACTAAACCATTTCTAAAAACAGGGGTATCACTTACATGTAAAATTACTCTTTTCAGAAGTGGGGGGGGAGGAGTTACGATGCGGCACGCAATAAACTGGAAGTTGATCTGTCAGCACTATCCTTATCTTCAGGGCAGATCTTTTTATTTTATTTGGCTTATAATTCCTTACTAAATGTAGTATTTCATCTTGATGTACTCCATCTTTGATATGATTTAAATCAAATTCCTCGTCATTATAAATATCACGAATACACATCAAATAGTTTTCTGATTTCGACTTTGCGTAATGTATGCTTTATGCATGCGCTCGTTGAAGGAAATGTTTAATAAAGTAAACAAATAAATATAAAGCTTTTTTTTTGATAAATTTTGATACCCTTTAGATCACAATTGCTCTTTATTTCATAAATTATGGTTTCATATTTTTAATTTTATAATTTCTGCATGCCATCTCACCAGATTTAAACTGATGATATATAATCCGGAAACGTCGAAGTCCCAACGAGTCCGGATTAAAGTCTTTTGACTGTATTATTCTAATAGTTCTGAAAAAGAATTTGCATAAGCATGTGGACATTTTGAAAACATTTAAATTTAATAAAAAAAAGGTGTTTCCGTAATGTATTTCTATTTATCTCCTGCTAAATAGTTTTAATACAGGTTTCTAAAATTCGTTTGTGTCAAGCCATATACCTCGGTAAAATCTAGTGAACTTTGTTTTTAAACTTTTTTAATCGTAAATCTTGGTTTACTGTTTTATTTATTGTTGCCTTAGATACATTTAGAGGCCTTATAATTGATTTCTGTGTCAATGGATTTTCTCTTGTTATCAACAATTTGACTGTAAAAAAATTAGAAGCAGTACATGCCTTTTTTGGGTATTCGTTTGGAGTCTGCTTTCCACGTAGAAGTAATGATTGATGGATTTTTCCTTTTCAATTAATAATGTTGCTTATTTTGCACTTAAAAATTTTAATGCCGTTCATTTCACCACATTTTTTAATTATGGAATAGGAATATTTCTCTTTGGAAAGCACAAAAATATAGCTTTCAACCCATAACTTGTTTACATTTTGAAAGAAGAATAACTTTAAAAGTAGCAGATGCTATTTCTCATTTCAAATAATACACCATTTCTAGAAATGTTTATTCCAAAACATTGTGATTTTTTTTTAAATTCTTTATTGAAATTATTCTATAATCGTATAAATACCCTCTTTTCAACTTTAAACTTTTCTTCTTATCAACTTTCATCTAAAGTTAATATTTGTTTAAATACAATTATGATGTATAAGGCATGTTTTTTTTTTTTTTTTTTTTTTTTTTAGAATAAATAAATGAACAAGTGAAAAGAACAGGAGAGTCACAAATTATAGATAAATTTAACAAAAACTCACCACTTTATTTATGTAGTTAATTAAAAGGCTTTTGTAATTTGTGTGTCATTCCAAAGGAAAGATAAGAAGAAGGTTCAAAGGTAGAATTTTGTACCTTCGATACAACTTTCCGACAGAAATGATTCGATGAACATATTCCTGTGTTAGAGTACCTGCAGGAATCTACAATTGAATCAACAGGTGGATTCTTAGATTTAATTTTCAAATTGTTTTGTCTCTGCATGTTATGCTGTGTGTGTAAGCATTGCCATCGCTGTGACAACATTGCACAAAGAATTTTGCCATTGTATGTTAGATATATTGGTTGTATTTTAAATTGTTGTAGAGTTAATCATTATTATTACTGAAGAATCACTGACAAATGATAATGTTTTGCAGTTTAAATAACATTCAGAACTTGAGATCAAGGATTGTGAGGACTGGAAAGTTTTGTATTTTATAGATCTCCTCTTGCTTTGGGTGTGTGTGCGTGCACGTAATTTATTTACATTTTTCAGTTTCCAAATTTTACCTTAAACTTGGATTGTTAACATATAAAAAGTAACCAAAAAGAATTATTTTGTCAAGGTTTATCAAATTTAAAACTATTACGTTTTATAAATAAATTTATTTACAAAAAAATGCCAGTGCAAGGAGAAAATGTAGTGAAGGAGAATAGAGATAAATATTAGAGGAACTTTTTGTGGAAATAAAGAAACCTTTTGTAAATATTAATTAAAAAAATATTTTTCATTATAAAAGATACATCTCTCAGCAAAATTACTTTGTAATACTAAGATAAATAATATACTGTTTATAAAATCACTGTCATTCACTTTCCTTGAACTAAATTTCCTTTGTTAATTCTTCTACTAAGCCAAAACATAATACTGTAATTAATGTAGCAATTAAAATTGCAGAAAACTTTACTGCTGTGGGTTTTGCAATCAGTGTTATTCGTTTATTTACTTTCATATAAAAGCGTAAAATTAATATAAGAGCACAAATTACTTTGAAAGTAATTTAAATAGTGGATGTAGATTTTTTTCCCAATGCAAAATATATTTCACTGCATATTTACAAAAAGATTTTTTTAACATCCTCCAAAATTTTCCTATTTATCCCTTTCCACATTCATGTTTTATCCCTTCTACTGATGCTATTTACACAGGATAAAATTGTATTTTAAAAAGTAATAGTTTTATATTCTATAAATCTGAAGTAGTTTTTGAGGTATATATATAGTTTGATTTGTGATTTATGTGCAAATTTTCTAGATTTAATATAAAAATTAAATGTTAAAATGTAAACAAAACTAAAGACATGACCTATAATCTGCAAAATTCTCTGATCTGGACAGTCTGTGGTCCCATAATGGAAAGATTATCAAAATTTTATTATATTATAAATTTTGGGATTCGATTTATTTCTTATTAGGGTTTTGCTAGGCTGCAGAACTAGCAAGAAGAAGAATTGGTAAAATATGATACATAAAAAATATAACTCTCTAAGAACAATACACTGATTGAAATTGAATATTAAATCATAAAATTGATTGGTTACTCAACTGTTTTGATTTGGTAAAATATGAGATATGTTCAGCCAAAATGCTGTGTATGTTATGTAACATCTTGTTTAATGTTTTTGTTGTTAAACAAACTAGTAATTTTGCAGTTAAAATTTTCATTGGAAAAAACTAATATTTTATACAAACTCTTTTGGTTTAGTTATGGTGACTCCAGCCGTATTGCCGGTCAACCCTGGAGCTCTTTCGACTGGAACTGGAGTTGTTGCCACTGGAATACAAATACCAGCACCTGTGTCTGCTGCACCTGGTAATTTTCTTTTTGTATTCAGTTTTTCATTATTTGTAGAACCCCCTATTTTAAAAATTTTTATTGCTTTAATTGACCAATCTTAAGTCCACTGGAAGTCCAAATTTTAAGTTTTTCCTTTATTTATTTTATATTTTATGCAAACTAATGAAATTTTGATTAACAAACTCGGTAGTTTAAAAGCAGTTTGTTGCCTCTCGTCAAGGCAAGATATTTATGTTTCAAATTTAGTCAAAAAACTTAGTGATTTAAAAGAGATATGTTGCCACTGAATATTTGTCTTCATTAAATGTTATTTAATCAACAAACATATTTAAAAGAAATGTGTTACCACTACCCAAAATATTTTTGTTGCCACTTGGCAAAGTATAGGTTATTTAATTTTTATTTCCAATTTAATCTGTTATTGATTAATAAACAGTTTAAAAGCTGGAACCATGAAATTATCTTACTGCCAAACAAAATCAACTAATCTAATCTTTTGTGCTGAATGAGACATTGCCTTTGTAGATTGCAGAGAGGCAGTTAGTCTGTTAAATTAAATATCACAAGTAATGCAACTTTACTTTAAACCTTATTTTTTTATTTTGTACCTTAAACTGTATATCTGATAAGTTTTGTTGGTTGTTATTTTATTATTAGAAATCTTATTTTCTGATAAAAGTGGTTACTCACAAAATAGTTGAAATAGCTCGCACTGGTCAATAGGGTTTAAAAAAATGGAACTCTAAATATTTGAAATAGCTATTAGGCCAGTGACACAGAATATATAAATTAAAGAACTGCATCATAATTACACAAAATAGGTTACACACCAATAATGTTGAATACATTAGTAAGTTAACTGCATTGTAAATAGGTGAAATAGCTTACAGACCAGTGAACACGAATGTGAGTATAAATTAGAACATAAATTTTATCAGTGAGCAATATGCTATTTAGTTGAAATAGCTTAGAGACCAGTGGTATAGAATATGTTAAGAACTAATAAGTTTTATTTATATAATTCAAATATTCAGGTTTGTGTCTATTTTTCTCTTTAAAATTTAGTGCTGTAAATTCCACTTACACATTTGTTCATGGCTATTTTGATAACATTAAATGATGACAAAAGTATCTTTCAAATTAACAATAAAATTAACCGATTTAATATAAGTAGAAACATGTAAATACTTTTACTGCATTTCAAATAGTGAAAAAAGTCATTACTAATACGAGGGCTATCCAGAAAGTAGATTACGTTTTGGAATAAAAAAATAAACAAAGTATAGGAAACAAATTTTATTATATACAGATGAAAGCCACACTCAAATACTACTTTTCTACATAGTCACCATACAAATTAAGGCATTTATCGTAGCGATGTACGAGCTTGGAAATTCCTTCATCGAAAAATTCGGCCGCCTGCGCCTTCAACCACTTCGTTACCTCTTCTTGCATCTCTTGGAATCCATCTTGCACAAAACTTGTGGTAACCAAGCTTTTCGCTGATGATTTCGTGCAACAAACTTCGCAAAATTTGTGGAAAACTCAAAGAAAGTTCCGTTATTGTGAAATTTCGATTTTCACGGACTTTAGCATCGACTTTTTCGAGAAGTTCGGCGGTCACTATGCTGGGTCTCCCACTTCGATCTTCGTCGTGAACATTGGTTCAGCCATTTTGAAATCTTATGACCCACTGACGCACTCCACCTTCAGTGATAATGTTGTCCCCATACACTTCACGAAGCTGCCGATAGATTTCTATCGGTTTACAGTTTTTTTGCAGTCAGAAACCTTATTACTGAGCGCACCTCGCAGCTCGCGGGATTTTCAATTAACGCAGACATTTCAAACCGTCACAGTATCTGAACGGAGCACAGCACGAACCTCTCACTAGCACGGCTAGATGCAGACTGAGCTGCGCAACGCTCTGACCCCAAGATGGCCGCGCTAGCCCCGCCCCTAGCGGACACAGACGGAAACGTAATCTACTTTCTGGATAGCCCTCGTAGATTATCTTCCATTGTTGTGCAAAAGCTCACATATGAACCATTTCTAATGTTTCTGGAAATTATTTGACTAATACTGTATCCTAATCTTAATAGTTGAGGGCATCCCTTATATCAGCTTATAAGGAATTTACTGATTTCATCATTTTCAGAAAGTTTATCATATATGTGCTTAGATTTATTTCAGAAAGCAACTGGCAGATTTCTTCATCTTAAGAAGTTGAGTGTCTGTTCACCTCCAAATTCAAAAAATTATTCAAAATCTATGCCAAACTAAACAAAAAGTGGTCCACTTTAATTTTAAATTGTTGACTAAATTTTTTTAAAAAACAAGCAATTTGGTCATTTAATCTCTTGCTTGGTGACATTTCTCAATCTTCTGGCTGTTTATAAAATTTGTTTTTGCTGTGTTTGGTGAAATTACATCAGTTTAAAAAAAAAAGTGTCTTCTATAATTTTTGGTAATATTGAGCAAATTGTTGATCACAATACACAATGTATTGGCAATTTGATATCATTATCCACAATTTCTACTGTAGACACTTTGTTTGGCAGTAATTTAAAAAATCTGATTATCATTGACATGAAATTCGCAAATATAGATTGCATGTAATAAAGTGAAATAATAATGTTTGACATACAATTTAAGATATCCTTTTTAATGGCTTTATACCACTTTTTATTTATCTGTACAACATCAAGATGCATTGAATATTATATATTCCAAAGCCAATCAAAAAAGTGGAATACAAAGTAATAAAAAGGCAGTTATTTACAGAATTTTAAATTAATTTCAGACTAAATGTTTTTGTTTGTAAATTGTACCAACCATAATTTAAATGTTCTGTTCTAGGTGCAGCTCTCACTGCAGGAATTCCGAGTTTGATGCATGCAAGTGTGCCAGCTCTTGTCTCTCCTGTATCTGTGGTGTCCTCTGTTCCTGTGTCTGTACAGGGTAAGACTATTTTGATGAAATTCGATCCTGGATTTATTAGGGTTATACCAAGGATGATATGCAAAGCTTTTTTGAACAAATTGTTTAGCTCATTATAATAAAAGGAGAGAAAATTGGTATAGATACTTGATTTAAAGTATTGGTAAAAATTCAAATACCGTATTTCCTTATATAATTTTACTTCCAGCTTTTTAGCACCAGCCTCACGGGATTTTTCTCTTACTGGATGCGTTCTGAGAACAAGTTTCCCTAAATTCAAAATGGTTTCATCCACATGGGTGATTCTTTTCACCTTACCAACAAAGACAAAACCTCGCAGACTATGTGCAAAGGTTGTGTTGAAAATTTCCATTCTGTCAAACTTTATGCCAGCCTAATACAAGAACTTACCTGTCACAACAAACAAAAGCAAACTGACGTTCATTCTACTATTTCACCAAGTCCGTTGCTCATTTCCATTCTCTACTTATTTATGGATGGTTTGAGGTCCAAGGAGCAGCAGAAACAACAATAAAAATGGGTGAGATTTAAGTTATAGGGAAGTAGAAATGAAGATATTGTATACATAATAATGTTAATATTACTATGTACTCTTATTGGCATGTAAGTTTCTTAAAAGAACCCACCAGTGGTCAAGCAATAAAATGGCTGAGTGTTGGTAGTTCAGTCTGGGGTTTAAATCTCGGCAAACAGGAGGGCTGCGGGAACATTTTTGAGGTTTTCTTCATGTATAACAAGTATACAAGCCAGTTTTTAGTAAATCCTCCATGAAGGTAACCCTCCTCAAAAGCAGGTAGATCTCAAGTGCTTTGCCATAATTGAATAAACCAGCCAAACCGGTGTGTAGTTCATCCATGACTACTTTTGTAACTTATGTTCTTACTGTAACCACGTCTTTAAGAAATTAAATTATTTGAATAATTTCCCCCCATAGATTTTTGAACATTAAAATTAGTAAAAAAGAAAAAGAAAGAAAGAAAATGCATTAGCAAATAGGGTAAGCCTTTGCAGGGAAAAATTTTTCCCTTATTTTCAAAGTAGTTTCCAAATTTAAAAAAAAGTCAGTGGGACGGTTTTGAGAGATTTTTCTGTTGTAGAACAATATGCATCAAACAGTTTTCTGTGAAAAGGTATATTTTCTAACATTACCTGTTGGTTATTAGTAAATGCTTTGTTCTCTCTTTTTTCTTAAACAAATGTGTTCTTGTTTTCAAAGTAAATATTGTCAATAAAAGATTTTCAAAACATGCTGTTCTACTTTATTTTATTTTATTTGAATAATTTCCCCCCATAGATTTTTGAACATTAAAATTAGTAAAAAAGAAAAAGAAAGAAAGAAAATGCATTAGCAAATACGGTAAGCCTTTGCAGGGAAAAAATTTTCCCTTATTTGCAAAGTAGTTTCCAAATTTAAAAAAAAAAGTCAGAGGGACGATTTTGAGACTTTTTCTGTTGTAGAACAATATGCATCAAACAATTTTCTATGAAAAGGTATATTTTCTAACATTACCTGTTGGTTATTAGTAAATGCTTTGTTTTCTTTTTTTTTTTTTTTAAACAACTGTGTTTTTGTTTTCAAAGTAAATATTGTCAATAAAAGATTTTCAAAACATGCTATTCTACTTTATTTTTTGTTTATCAAACTGATTTAAGAGATTTTTTATGTTTAGAAAAAAATTACTGCAACGAAAATGAGCTGATAATAAAATTATGTTTCTTCATTGGAAATACCAAGTTGCAATCTTTACAGAGAAAACTGTCTGGCATATTTTGTTCTATAATAAAAAGGTCCATTTTTTTACCCCCCCCCAATATTTTTGCCTTTATTTCTCCCTTTTGCAAATCAGAAACTTCTAAAGGATTTTATTAAAATAAATAATTTAAGAAGTATCTTGTTTATCCAAATAGGTATTCCTTCTCCGACTGTCATCACCTATCCGACCTATGTGGCCAACACAAATTCCGTTATAGCGAGACCAGCTGCTTCCGTTCTGGCTCGACCTGCAGCGCCTGCAGTCAGTATAATCGGGGTCATGCCGACAATGTCCGCCACGGCTGCTTACAGTGCCGCACGGCAGAGGCCTCCTTTTCAAGCCCATCAGATTGCATTTTCTCAGCCTGTAGTTTATGCGAATGTGCCTGTATCTCAAGTAAGCATAATCATTTGAAAAGCAAAGTTATACCCTTCTCTTCCCTTTACATAGAGATATAAAAATATATGAATCTGAAACTGTTCCTCTTCTTAAATTTAAATTTGATAACAGATTTTTCTTATGCACTTAAGGGGCAAAAACAAGTAGGAAGGCAGTAGATATCCAGTAACATCCATTATCCAACTAGTGTCCAGAAAATTAAATACAGTAAAGTGTTTTGATAAACTGCACACCTCGTGACAAAAGGTTGTGCAGATTGCTCAATTTCACAGATCATAGGACGTAGCTTTCTGAATTTCGTTTACATTAATAAATGCACTCTGCAGTTATTCTTTAACATGGTAATGTGTTTTGTGTGAGGCCACTTCCTAGAATTAATAGAGGATTTTAACATGCTTAAATAGAGAATGTATAGAATAATCACATTTTCTATGTGTGCCCTCCTATTTTAAGTGAGCTAACAATTGGAACAGCTTCCAGCTAACAATAGAAAATCACGCTACTAACAACTTGAACAACATTCAGCTGATAATCAGAATAACATCTGGCTAACAGTATTTGGCTTACAATTTGGGGGGGGGATCTTGCTAACTGTGGGAAAATATCCAGCTAGCAATTGGAAAACCATCCAGTTAATGATCGGAACATCTGACTAACAACTGAAAAGGCATCCAGCTAACAGTTAGAAAAATCATCCAGCTAAATAGTTCGAAAAACATCTAACTATTGGAATATCACCCAGCTGATAGTTAGGAAATCATCCAACCAATAACTGGAACAGTATTCAGATAACAATTGGAACAATATCCAGATATCAATTGGAAAATCGTCAAGCTAACAAATGGGAAAAATCTGAGGGTAGAGTCCTACAGGCAACTGATGCAAATAAATTTTGTCACACTGGCTCTGCTTTTGCAATAAAAAGTATAGGGAATACCAATTTTTATCACGCCTGTATCAATTCTTTTTTCACAGATGGCAGCTCAATACTTGTAAGTTGATTAAATAACAGCAGTATGTAGAATCAGAATATTCTGTTAGAACATATTTTGAAAGGATGCAGTTTCAGTGCCCATTGCTTTTTCACGTTTAATGTTTGTAAAATGAGTAGTTCAAGTGAACAAGAGGATTGAAGTCTTGAAGAATCGGGAAGTGATTCTTTTTTTCAGATGCTTTTGATTCTGAAGACAGTGACTATAGTGATGCTATCGTGCAACTTTTACCAGGGCGAAAATGGTACTAAATTATGCCATATGTCCCAGATATTTGTCCTCCTCGTTTTCAGTTCAGTTTGTTGCTTAAAATTAATATTCCATTTCAAGACAGTGCAGTTGTTTTACAATATGATGAGCATTTTATAAATTATTAAGTAGTGGATATAATTGTAAAAGAGACTAATTGTTATGCTTAGCAATCAGGTAATGTTGTTGGGAAAAGAAAATTGAAAGAAGAGAATGGAAACCCGTATCGGCACATGAAATGCATTTGTTCCTTGCGCTTTCATTTTTACTAGCTATTATAAAAAAACCTGAAGGAAGCATGTATTGGGCTAAGAAAATATCAGTAGAAACTCCTGTAGCGTATTTTGCAGTATTTAACTAAATAATAGATGAGCTTCTTAGTAAACATAAATTTTATTCTCAATTCACAAAGATAGTTTAAATAGAATTCTATTCATTACAACTTCACACTACAGCTTACTATTACAGTTTCTTTCTCTAAATTTTCAGTTATCTACTAACTGGTAAAACTTATAATGAATTTTTTGACATTGCTTAGCAACTGTTACAAAATACAGACAATATGAAATGTGGCTTTGCCACTCCAATAACAAGGATAATTAATAAAATATAATAATTTGTTAAATAATGAAGTATTACAATCCTTTTTTCTGTAATATCATGTAATGAATACTGTGAAATCAAAAATTACTTACATTTTGTGAACAATGATTCTTATGATCAAGAAAATAATCCTAACTTGAAACTACAAAATTTGGCCTATCTGTGAGCATCTGAATAAAGTGTATCGAAAAATAATTATTCCAGAAAGAGATATTACCATAGATGAAAGGCTGATATTGTACAAAGGACATTTATCCTGGCACCAATACATACCTTCAAAAAAAGCAAAATTTGGTATTAAAACATATATGCTAAGCTAAGTTCTGGTTATATATGGTCATTTATCATACATACTGGGAAAGGTAATTTGTTTCATACTAAATTCTGATCTCTGTCAGTACCTTCACAAGTTTATGATTCTGATGTTGCCATTATTGAAACAAGGCTACTTATAATACTTCACCAGAATTATGTGATATTCTTTGGACTTATCAAACAGATGTGGTTGGAACTGTTAGACAAAAAGGAAGGAACAATGTTATCATCTTTTCGTGTTTCTGAAACTATTGAAGTAAAAAACTGAAAACAAAATCAAAGGTAATAATTGACTGCAATAAAACATTTGTAAGTGTGGAAATTGAAATGTGTTTCCCCTGAAATTACCATAGTTTTCGTTAAACTTTTTATACTGATGGGCCACCCGATCTTCTTGTACCTATATGAATCAATTTACGTCATTAACCCATTGCTACTTTGTACATAGTCCACATAGATAGTCTGTAAGGAAACATTTGCCAGGGTTTGCACTTTGGTTTTCAATCAGAGTTACAAACATTTTCAGGGTTTGCACTTTGGTTTTCAATCAGAGTTATAAACATTTGTCAGGGTTTGCACTTTGTTTTTCAGTCAGAGTTATCTGGAAGTAGAACGTAAAACAAAAAGTAAAATATTAAAAGAATTCACTAGCAGATTTAAAAACACTTCTTGTAACATACTCTTTTTATCTGCACGTACAATTTAAATTTCAACACATTCTCATGCTCTTCAGAAGCTATTGCCACACTGTCAAAGATAAAATGTGAATCTGCATCTCAGATAACATTGAATTTGTCATGAGGTATCAGTTTGTGAAGATTATTTAACAAAAGTTACTGTAAATAAGCAGTAAGAATTGGGAATATTTTTTTAACAATATGCAACAAAAATGATATCTATAAATAACTCAGGGAGAATAAAGATATAAGATATATGTTTTTTTAACACACGAGGAATATTTTAGATCTGAGTCTGTAAACTGGGGTCGTGGCACCTCCAGCAGGGGGCCGCCAAAAATTTTAGCAGTTTTGATATTTCTTTAACTTATTATATTATAATAATTTTCCGGTTACCAAATATTTTTACACAATGTATCTGAAAATAGATAAAGATAAGACAGTGCCGATAAAGAAAAAACAAAAACTTTTCGATGCATCCATTTTATAACATAAACTTTCATTTTACTTGCTTTATATGTGATGCTGTCATTTCATCTGTTACTTATTTAAAATTTTCACATTGTTCTATATCTTAAAATTAGTACAGTACAAGTGAAAAAATTGTCAGTTTCACTCATGCGTGTGTCGGATTTGCGCATTGCTTATGGGGTCCCACAAAATTTTCATAAATATTATTGGGTTGCGAAGAAAATCTCTGATGAAAAGGGGTCGGGACTGAAAAAAGTTTAAGTAACTCTGTTTTAGATTACCAATATCACTAGCAGAGTAAACTCTTAAATGCAGCTCGACTAACTCTTTGAACTAAGTCAGAACTAAAGCTAATTTTTGTGACTCAAACAAGGTGCCTTATGTAGAGGAAATTGCTCCTAGAGTTTCAAGAATATATTTTCCCCAAAATTTCCAGAAAGTCTGCCAATTTGGCAAAAATTGCCATATGTCTGAAACTTGCCAATGAAAATTGTCAGTTATGTTAGGGCAGTTTTTGCTTCTGTGTTTTTTCTTGTTTTCAAAATCTGAACATTTTTGCAACAGAACCGTAAGATCTACAATTCTATGGAAGAAATAAGCCCTTACGTGCAGTGACTATAAATCCAATTACACACAAAATAATCCTAAAATTGTCACCTAAAAAGCAACAACAGATAACTTATTAGAACCTATACATAACATTACAAAAATGGAATCAAATAGACTCAAATATTTACAGAAATTTACCACACTTAGTTCATGGTGTATGTTTAGGGAAATTCAACATTTTGCATTTGGCATTTGTAAAATAAAACAAGATCCTTCATCTTGAAAAGATTAGAAATTTATGTTTACGTATTTCTCCAGTGGTGGAAATGCAGAAATCGTATTCTGTGACAGAAACTTTTGTTTATGAACTTTTTGTATATGAGTTCTATTTTGTATTATTTTAATATGCAATAAAATTATATTTACAACTTTTTGTCAATCAGGCAAGTCTGACTCAGACTGCTGTTCCTCCTACCTCTGTGGTGATGACAATACCCGAAACAGCAACGTATCCGTTGCCGTCTCAGTTTTCTCATCCTCCTCCTCTCCACCAGAGGGAGTCAGACCTCCTCAAGCATAGATATTACAATAATAGTATGGGAGTCAGTTTGATACCAACTTCCAAGACAGAAATTTCACCCTGGTGAGTATCAGATGCCACTTGCATGAACTAAATTTGTTAAAACAATTAACAATAATAATAGTCTATTAGTATTTTTAAAAAACATGTTACAAGTTAAATAATTATAAAAAAGCGAATAGTTCAGAAGAATACTAGGGTGAGTGTTAGTTTCTGTCTGAATGTTGTTAAAACAGTCTGTTGAACTCGAAAGAATGTTAGGATGAAAATTGGTTGCCATTATAATCTATTGGTATTTTTAAAGGTCATAACACATGTTAAATAATTACAGAAAAATATTCAAAAGAATATTAAGATATCAGTTGCCATTTAAATAAACTAAATCTTATTAAAACAATTCATAAAAAAGTTTAAAAGATTAAGCAGTTAGAAATATTAGGTTTTAGTGTTTAAAAGAGTAAGTATCAGTTGAAATTTGAATTGAATAAATATTGGTTTAAAAAAATGGCTCAACAGCCCTCAGTTAGCTATGGCCTGCAGTGCTCTTATATCTGCTTTGTAGACTGTGGGCTCCAGGGTGAATAAGCATCTAACCTGGACAAGGGGTCAGCTGGTCGCAGGACACCCCCCTCCCAGTGTTTAATCCCCAAGCAAACTTGATACTTAATTTATCGACTCACTCAAAGGATGAAAGGCTGGGTCAACCTTGCCCAGTCCGAGGATCGAACCCCAGACATGTGATGCTGCTGCATAACATGCTAACCACTGGTCCTCTAAATATTTGTAAAACTGAATGATAATAAATTTGTATATTGCATATTAATTTATTGAAAAGTTATAGTTGAAGAGAATATTACAGTGAATGTCAGGTGCCATTTGCTTATTTTAACAACTGATTGTTAAAATAATTAATAGTATTGATATTTAGCATTTTTAAAGGTCTTGCTACATGTGAATGATGATAGAAAACTGTGTCAGTTGCCATTTGCATTAAATGTTGGCAAAGTAATTAATCTGTTGAGTTGGAAAGAATATTAGATTGAATATCACTTTCCATTTGCATTAACTGAATAGTTAATAACCAATCAATGTGTTACATGTTGGTAATTATATAAAAGAGAAGAATATTTGGTGAGTATTGGCTATCATTTATTTGCATTAACTAAATGTTCTTAAAATAATTGATAGTAATAATAATAAATCAAGTTTGTAAGAATCATGATACATGTTAAATCATAATAGAAATGAGATAGTTCTAAAAATATTAAAATGAGTTCACTTGCCATTTTCCTTAATTAAATGTTGCTAGGCAGTTAATAATCAAATCATGTATTGCATATTAATCACTCTATAAAAGAGATAGTTTAAAAAAATGCTAGAATGAGTACCAGTTGTCATTTGCATTGGCAAAGTAGTTAATAATTTATTGATGTATTGCATATTAAATAACTGCAGAAAAATGATTGTTCAAAAGTTAACATTATATATCATCATTTATTACAGCTCCTCCACATTTCTTTAAAAAAATCTATTAATTGGAAAATTTAAACTCTGGTTTGCGATATCTGAAAATCTTCACATTCGCAACTATTGTATTCAACCTCTCCATGAAATATGCTAGCTGGCCATAAATTACGCCAAGCATTTTTAAAAGTATCTGGAGACACATCCTCCCACAATCTTGCGATGATCCACAAAGCAGATTTTACGCTAAAATATTTCAAACATTTTTGAACGTTCATGCCATTATTCAAGAAATTTAACATGGATTTTAAAAATTCTACTTTATATTTGCATTTCAGCCGCACTATTCTGATACTCATAGGCTTGAATAATTGATGTACGGTTTTGAGGAAAGAATCATACAGATACATTAACTTTCACTAAAACTGGTCACTTTCACTAAAATGAAGTATCAGCCAAATAGTTATCTACAATCAGGACAATTTTTGTATTATCAGGTAAACCAACTGAATTCTGCCGAGCTTCGGATATGAAATGATTTTCAAACCAATCATTCATTAACACTTGTGTCATCCATGTTCTTTTATTTGCACGATATATTATGGCAAACCTTTTACTCCTTTAAATGCTTGAGGTCGTGTATATTTTCCAATTACAAAAAGTTTACACTTGTGCATTCTTGCAGCCTTTGTGCATGCTAAAATTGCTAGTCTCGCTTTGGAATCTTTGACACGAGTTGGAACCTATAGAAGTTGCTTAGGTATTTTCCGGTACACATTGCCAGAAAGGACCAGTTTCATCACTGTTGTAAATTTGTTGTGGAGATACTTTTAACTATTAAGGTGTTCAGTGAATTTATCTGCAAATAGTTCAGTAGCTGAAGCATTTTTACTCACAATTCTTAATGGCCTTATACCATGACGATTTTTAAATTTGGTTAACCAACCTGTCAAATATGGGCACTCAGTTTTTTTAACTTAATTTTCTAGTGAAATATTTTAGCTTGCACTATAGCATTTGACCCGTCAATGGTACACCCTCGCTGTGACATTGTCTAACCCATTCAATTATCACTTATTTGTGCTTTTCCATGTGAAACAATTTGTCAGAAAAAAAAATTTAATTTTCTTCTATTTAGTTATTCTTTTTAAGATGATTTAAGAACTTCTGTCTTCTTTGGAACTTTTTTTTATAGATTTCAAACTGCTGAATCCACTGCTGTAATGCATTATTTTTTCTTATTTTCATTTTAAAGTAATCAACAAATTATACAAAATAGAACAATGCTTGAAAATTAGCATTCTTTTTTAACCAAAAAAATAAGCATTTCAAATATAGAAATCTAACTTAATGTAGCAGTCCACATTTCACATCAACATGATTGTAAAATTTTGTCAAAACTCCAAATTCCTAGGGAAAGTTAATATAATACAGTCAAAAGTCGTTAATCCGGACTCGTCGGGACTTCGGCGAATCCGGATTATCGATTTTTCCGGATTATAGATCATCAGTTTAAATCTGGTAAGATGGCATGCAGAAATTATAAAATTAAAAATATGAAACCGTAATTTATGAAATAAAGAACAATTATGATCTAAAAGTTATTAAAATTTACAAAAAAAAAAAAAAAAGCTTAATATTTATTTGTTTACTTTATTAAACATTTCTTTCAATGTAAGTTGTTTAAGTTGCTTCGTTTTTTATGTGATAATACATTCTCTTTAATTCTATAAACAGACATAATTTCTTGTTCAGTTACAAAGTTCCGCAGTTCAAGTCCTATAATTGCTGTGTCGAGAATACCGACTAATTTGTCAATCGAAATTTTTTCGTTTTCAATAACCTCTTTCACTTTCTTCGCTATCGGAAGCGAATTATAATGACGAGGAATTTGATTTAAATCATATCAAAGACGGAAATACTACATTTAGTAAGGAATTATAAGCCAAATAAAATAAAAACATCTGCCCTGAAGATAAGGATAGTGCTGACAGATCAACTTCCAATTCATTGCATGCCGCTGCGTTAAAGATAAACAAAATTTAGATAAACAAAGGATATGCCTTTATCCATTTTTTGCAGCTATTCCACTTTTTGTTTAATGGACTTCGAAATATACTTTCGCTTTGTAGATCCTTTATATATTAGTAAATATATATCAGAAATTCTATTTGACATAATCGAAAATTCAAGCTTACTTTTATAAAATTGCTCTAACAGTCTGCAAAAAATAATAAGCCGAATCCAATTCGAAGATTAAGGAACAGCGCAATATGCAACATTAACTGGATTAGATAATTTTAGCTTAGTTTATATCGTCCGTTATACATTAAATGTGCATTTGTAAACGTATTTTGCACACGCGCACACGTGTATTCGCAGCCGTAAAGGTCTTATGCGCATTGACGCATGCGCAGAAAGTTTGTAGCTTTGAGGTCCGGATTATAGATCATTCCGGATTATGGTTGTCCAAATTAACGACTTTTGACTGTAATGGTTTATTAAAAGTAAACTTATAAAAGAGAATTTAGGTAATCTGCAGAATTCATGATTGAGAGTTGGTGCAAATTAGTGAATTTTGGTGACTCTGGGGCATGCCTTCTATGGTTCGTTTACCTTTTCCTTTTTTGTAATTTGTATATTAAATTTGGATCACTTACACATAAATAATTAAGCAAAGTATGCTCATTCCTTGAAAGTTAGTTAATCAGAATTTGCTGTATTCAAAACTGTTGTATTACTTTTTGGCTTGCTTAAGATGAAAGAACCTCCCCTCCCTCCATCTTGTTTGCTGCTAAAATGCTAGAATGAAATATAGGAGCAATGAAAATATTCAATTTCAATAACATAATTATATTTTTGGAGTAGTTTTTAGTAATAATGAGGATTGATCTTTTGTAGAGAAATTGATTATTAGGTGAGTATGAGCTTATAACAAATATTTAATATAGACTCTTAAATGTCTAGATCAGGGCTGGGTAAAAGCTGGCCCGTAGAACAAGTATGGTCTTTACACTTGCTTAATTCAACCCATTATGAAATCCTGTGCAGCGACATTTTCATCTCTATCCTACCCGATTTTTTACGCTTTTGAAATCAGCAACAGGAATATGCATCTATTAGGTCCCATTTTTAGTGTATGTGGTGAAACTGCAAATTATCCGTAACCCAATCATACGTCGTCTCATTCTAAGAAAAGCTATAAAACAATTGATTACCACCAACTGAAGGATGAAAAGCAGTTGTGGGGCATTCTGCTCAATTCTAGCTTCATTGTTCATCCTGCAAGAAATACGTTTGCTGATTAAACTCGCATAGTTTGACAAATGGCTGCCAAATTTGTGCATATAGAAGAAATTAGGCATTCACAAACGCATGAAATGCTATTTTAAAGTGTAATTTTTTTTTAAAACTTTCTATCATGGAGGTATGTTTTCCTTACCACATCCTGACAAACAATAAGGGCATTGCGAAAGATCGCCATTCAAACAGTATCACACCTTGTGATGGCCCTGCCCGCATAATGCACTAAAAAAGGACCTTTTTGACCCATCCAGATATAGATATTTTCACTGAAGAAATTGGCCATTTTTTTTTTAGTCTATGAAGTGATCTGTGGATTTCATCTATATAATCAATAACTTTATGTACAAAGGTCGATCAAAAAATAATGCACGATCCACTGTGATCGAATTCCTGTACAATTCTACTTGATGTAGCAGTCTGCATTTCACATCAATATGATACAAAGGATGTAACTTGGTAACATCGATTCACAGTAAGTTGCTGCCTGTGTGTGGGGACAACACAGTGAAGCGAAGTTATGTGTGTTGATAGCTTCGAAGATTTTGCCGAGGCAATTGCAACATCTGTGACCAGCCACGATCAAACGCCGTAACTGATTAAAACACATCAGTCATTGAAGAATTCATCCAAAAATTATAAATGTACCACAGCAAGACAGGGCATAAGGTATGGGGAAATGATCTGTGTTAAGCCTTATACAATGGGGGGGGGGTTAGGGTACAGAAAAATGTTTATTTGCTGAGTCCCACTGCTCTCGACAAGGGAAATGATGCATATCAGGAAAAACCTTTTTGTGGGTCTTATGCTAAGTTTTTTAAGGGGTTGTGCAGAATATTTTCATGCACCTTCTCATGTAACAAAACATAGTTGATTTTTCATTACAAAAGCAAAAGGTATTGATGGAGTGGTCATGTTTTTGTGTCATGGATGACTGTAGTACTGAAAAGCAAATGGATCATATATAAATGGACATTCTCAAAAGACAACTGCCAATTTCTTTAGTGCATACCATTATAGACTTACAGTAGATTATGCATTATATCTAATTAAATATTAATCTATTTTACATCTGGATAATATTATAAATAGTTCACTAACCTGAATCATGCATTAAAAAGTGAATTTAAGTTGATTGGGAGTTCCAAAATGGTGTCATTGCAGGGTGCAAAAAACTAGCTCTAGGTTACACATTTCAAGGTTGTTGACTGCAGAATGCCATCCAGATGATGGTGCAATGGTAGCAGTGGAAGATATATTAATAATAATAATAAAAAAAAAGAGGGGCATTTTTTATTTTGGGTGATCGTAGTCGGTTTCAAGTTTAAATATAGGTTTTAAAATAAGTGGATTGAAGATAAGTTTTACTGCAGAAATTTACTTAGCATTATATTTCCTGTTTGCTAAATTTCATTGGTTAACAGTACAAGGGTAATTTGTTTTAATATATAAGGGTAATTCTTTTCAACTTTCAATGGACCATAAAAAAAAGAGAAGAATAACGAATAAAAGTAATTTATTACCAAAAGTGCTATATGAACATGCTTACTTTTTGACGAAATCACTGTAAAGTTTCGGATTTTTGGTACCGGTGACAAGATTTCCGATCTCCTCTTTGAAGAACATTGCAACATGTGATGGGACATCGACCTGGAATATCGTTTTTAAGTTTCCTCCCCTTCTTGGATCATTGGCTTCTTAGCCAGTTCTTTAGTTCAGGGAAGAGATGAAATTCTTTGCTTAATCCGGGCTATTCTGAAGCAGATTAAATGGAATGTGTATTGTCATCTAGCCCAGACTTAGCACTAATAATTTTTATCTCTTTCCTGGATATAGATTTCAAGCCAATGAGGAGTTTCAAAACAATGTTTGGGCTCATCTTGCATCACTAGTGGCAACATTCTTCAAAGCGGGGATCAAAAAGCCCATCCACCAGTATGGAAAACCATCACCCATATATACCGGTGATTTTGTTGAAAAGTAACCATGTTTTTACATAACTTTTGTTCTTTACTTTTTTCTTTTAATGGCCCATCGGAGGTAGAAAAAAGGGGGCCTCATCTAGTGTCCAAGAAGATCCCATACCCCTAGATTTGAGTATCACAGAGAGCAATTATTGGTGTAATTTTAGTTTTGATATTTTTGTAGTATTTGCAATTTTGGTTTCAAGATAAATATGTAAATAGACTTCTTTAAATTATACATATTGCAGAAGTGGTTAATACTTCAAGGCCAAGAGAAGGGAATCGTGTAGGAATGGTAAGAGTGAACTCCAGCCCATTTTTCTCTTCAGATGTACAATTTCCTTTATAAACAATCTTTAGGCCACTGCATTAAGCATTGATTCTCCAATCCATTAGTTCCCATTCAAATGGTCCCCACCTATTGATTGTGGGAGTCACTTGTCTCAATTCATCACTACAGGACAAGTGAAAAATTGTGTGGAAGAGCCACACAATTTTTCACAATTCAAAGGATAACCGCTTGGATGCTCCATGTCCAGGAGGAGATGGAGATGTATGCATTTGCATGTACAGCACGACAGAGCACATAAAGTTCCACTTGACATATAGTTTGTATACGTAAGAACTAAACAACAGTAAATCCTTGCTGAATGTGGAGGTTATATCATTGATAAATTCCACTTATGTTAAAGTTAACTTTCTATGGAAAAAATGCATTAGATAATGTTTCAGATTACGAAAGTATGTATAATTTAAATAGCCTAAATATTTTTTAATTAAAATAAAAAAAAACAAATGTTAATTGAAAAAAATTATTTTTGCTTAATTAGTATGTTCTAGAATTACTTTATTTATTATTTTTGTATTTTTTACTAATTTTTTTTAGTTATTTATTTATTTAATATGGGTATTTTTGCTTGAGACAGGGATTATTGCAACTCTTTAAAAGTTCACAGTGAGGAGTGTCAAGTTTTTCAATGACTTTCGTAAACTGTCCTCCTCTTTCATCATTTCGGTCAATCTCTATTGCAAAATCAGACTGATCTTTGCCTTTTTTTATCTTTTTTTTAACTTGTAAATTAAAGATGTTTGCTCTATTTTTTCCAGTATCACTGCATTTTCACTATCACTTGGTGTTATAAGATCATCTAGTTCTTAATTCATCATTTCTTAATTAATTCTTGAATGAAAATATACAGTTCCTTCGCCGCAACTGCTTTTGCTGGTTGTACTTTTTCTGTGGTGTCTTTATCAGATGATGATATTTTAAAGTTGTTGATAATTTCTTGCTAGAAGTGATGTCGCCAAGCATTCAGTTTTAATGAATGAAAGTTGAACTTTGTATGAATGAAATTCTAGCATTGGACAAATGAACTGGAAACAATTAAAAAAACACAAATATACGAAATTGTGCTCTGCAAATCTGCACTCAGCAAGGGCTTACTACATAGTACTAAATACTAAAATTGCACTTATTTTACTCTCTATGAAACTCAAACCTAGTTATACAAAGATTGCCAGACACTCTGTAGAAATCAGTATTATAATATGCAGAGTGTATGAGCCAGTTAGTTTTTAGTGACATTTGATGGAGCCTAAAGTGTTGGTTTATAATGCCAGAAAATATGGCACTTGTTACAAATATTTTTGAAATCATTTGCTGTAAACAGCTTTAGCAAAATTAACTTTACATTTAAAAGTTCGAGTTAGATCACGTTCTTGCAGTTTCTGAAAACTTTTTTTAAAATTTAACTAGAATCTGTAATGTGTATCCAAACCATCTGAATTTTTTTTAAAAGAAAAAAAGAAAGTTTTTGGTATCAAAGAATGGGAATGATTTAATTTAGTTTAAGTTAACAGCATTTAAAAATGTAATACGATTATTTACAATGTAATTTTATATTGAACATTTTTCGCAAGCTTTCTGGGGCGGGGTTCCATCATTTACTTTTCTCAGAAGATAGATGCAAAGGCTTCAGCCGACTGAATGCTTTGTAGCGGAAAAACTTTCTTTCAGATGTAAGCAAAGGTATTGGAATAGGTTCGTGATGGTGTTAACCTGGTTTTTTTTTTCTGTTTGTTGTTACTAACACTGTAGCTTGCAGGAGTCTAATGTGAACCCTCCAACAGAGCTGCAGCCCAGGAAAGGATCCACCAAACGTGCTCTTGAAGCTCAAGACAGAGACCTCATGCCTCCCCCCGTCGCCCTTGCGTCAACTCCTTCGTCCAGTGGAAAGCAAGGTAAGGCAGCACGTTTTAGATATGAGATATCTACAGATCATTATTTTGAACCTTATTTTGGGCATATCATGTTACATTAATTATTGTACAATTTATCAGATCATCCCAAAAAAAGATGTTGTTTGAAGTAGATTTTGGAGAAATAAAAAAAATTAACAAGAAGCTAATATGTTTTATGCCATTTCTAAAGAAATTTGCCTGTTTGAATTTGTTTTAGTTCTGTAACTCTCCATTTAAAATTGGCTTTTTCCTCCTTTCTGTCCTAAAAATAGTAACTGCTTAAAATAAATCTATGTAAACTAGATCATATCAAAATTAACCAAATATCATAGGATTTTTTACATGTTGTTGATGATAGCTAGCACTTACATAAATACTTTATCTAATAAAATTTCAATTTGAACTGACATTTTTTAATTGACAGCCAGTCGAAAAATTTGCAAACTATAACTCAAATCATTTTGAACCCAACTTTTCAATCTTAATTTAAAATGTTTCTCAATGAGAATAAAAATATTAGAAATATTTAATTGGCCACTATGTCTGCAACTACTTTTTGCCATCAGCATATCTAATCATTATGTACCTAAAAGCACTAATTAAAGTAGAAATATAACTTAAGAAATAAGTAATTAATAGGTTGTCCCCTGCACAGCAAGTGACTTTACTTCTCTAGCTTAAAATTCCAGCATTCTTACTTATAACACCTCTAAAAAAAATGTTTGAGCTATCAAACTTTCATGTAGAACAGACCTGCCATGCTTAGACAGAATACGGAATTCTTTTAGATAGTGATGGACAGTTGAGGATGATGATTTAACCTCTTTTCAATAGTTGAACATAGATTTGATAGAACATGTCATTCTCAAAAAAATGTTGGCATCTTTTGATCTAAGGTTGTTAAAATTTAGGGAACCACCATTATTGGCACTCAGTATTCACATACTCTTCTTCTACATGTTTTACAGCTTTTGTGACACTACAATTCAAAGTCCGTAATGTGGACTCGTCGGGACTTTGGCGATTCCAGATTGGGTTTTTTCCGGATTATAGATCATTAATTTAAATCTGGTAAGATGGCATGCAGAAATTATACTATTAAAAATATGAAACTGTAATTTATGAAATAAAAAGCATTTATGATCTAAAAAATATCAAATTTTACAATAATAATAATAATAATAATAATAATAATAATAATTTGTTTATGGTGCAAAAGCAAAGTTTAAAGTTATAGAAAACATTTAGCAGAAATAGCAATAGAAATTCCCTAAGATTATGCACTGTGCAGACATAGATGGCAAAAATTTTAAACTTAACCAATTTATTAACAATATATATAGAAATAAAAATACAGTAAATAAATTTGATCAATACCAGAAACTTAAAGGGTGTAACATAATCATTGTCAAAAAAAATCACACTCAGTTAACTATTCATTAACCCCAAGGGTTTTTTTCTTTAAAGAATATTACACTATTAATGATACAGTAAATATATTACCTGTTCTATGAATGTTGATATTCAATACGCGAAAACCACAGAACAAAACTATGTAGTTAATTTGAATTTCACTTGACTAAAAATAGGTCTATGCTTTTGGCCCAGAAGGCACCTGAATAATTAAATTAAACCTTGAATGCACTTGAATTAGTGAATTGGTAAATGCCGCTGAGTGCAGTTGCTCACGGGAAATCACAGCTTGGAAAAACATTGCCACTAGACCTGAAAAACACTTGTGTTAACTATGCCGCCTTCAGCAGTTGCTCACTGGTTAACATACATCGTTTTACTTACCTGTTAAATTTTTTGGCTAGCAATGAAGCACTTCTAGTGCTGTTTTGTGTGCCATAGTGCATTTATCCATGTAATGAGTAGACATGACTAGAGTACTTTACGCATTCCAGAATTTTACTTGATATTGCATCCAAAAACTAATGAGCATTGTGGCATCCTTAATTGTGTTAAGGATGCCACAACTTGAGATTTATTGCCGCTCAATCTTGGAAAACAGGATGCCGCCCACTGCAGTTGATAACTGGGAACCACAACTTGAGATTTGATGCTGCTTAGCCATGGAAACAGGATGCCACCCACTGCAGTTGCTCACCGGAAACCATAACTTGAGATTTGACATCGCTTAACCTTGGAAACAGGGCGGCAGTTGATCACCGGGAACCGCAGCTTGGAATTGGATGTTGCTCAATCTTAGAAAAGCCAACATGGCCCTGAACCTCGGTAATTAGCGCTGGATGACACGCATCGCAATAACGTCTTCCAATGAACGCTGGAACAGCACACCAGAAGCAATGGAAACATGAACAAAGGGCTTAAGCCAACTCCAACTCCAACTGGCTTTATTTGCCGCAATTAACCTGCGAAATTGCAGGTTGTGTTCTGGCTATCGAACTTTGGTGTTTCTAGGAGCGCTGCAGGTAAGGAAATGCCGAACGTAGTTCTCATGGAGACAGGATAGCAGATGCAGGGGGTGTGACCAATGTCACGTGATGGGCAATAAGACATCTGGTTGGCGATGAGGTATCCAGGCATCGTAGCGCTGTAAATCTGAAGTTTTACAATAGTTATACATAAAATAGTACTAAATTTAGTTCATAAAAGGTGTGTGTTGCAGTCATAAATGCAGAAAATAAAATACGATTCCAAAAAGTATAATAGTATATACAGGAAAAATATAAGTAATATCTTGTGGGCGTGGCTGTGTGTATGTGTCACATGATCATCCGGCTAAGATTTCTAAACATCATTATTTACAAGTCAAATAAGTTTTCAGATTACTACATACTAAAAACACAAATTATGTTGGAAAATCCTGGTTTCCACTGAGTAGAAAAGCGGCATATGGACGGAGGTGCCTGTACTCATGTAAAATTTCATAGTGAAATGGATTGAAAATGTCCATATGTTGGCACTCCTTAGCGGCGTCATAAAATGCCATGTTAGTTCTTCTTAAATATTCTACTATTGTATCCATTTTTAAATCTTCATGGAGACGTTTGTTCTTCACATACGGGTGTGCAATTGTGATAATTCTTAAAAATCAGTTTTGCACAAACTTGTAATTTTTGGATTTCACCCTTCGTAGCAGTAGTCCATGCTGGCGAAGCGTACGTCATGATGGGTCGGATTGTGGCTAGATAAATAAGTCGTTTCTTGTCCAACGAAAGTTTTGAATATTTCCCTATCATGGGATATAAACATTTCATGACTTTAATCGCTTTATCCCTGATTTGTTGGATGTGATGCTGCCATGTGAGCTTGTCGTTGATGGTGATGCCCAGATATTTGGCTTGTTTCACGATAGGCACAGCCTCGTTGAAAAGATAAACACTTTGCCTGATCGGAACATTTTTCTTCCTTTTCCTTATGAGTAGGAGCTGCGATTTTTGAGCGTTAATTCGTATCTTCCAATATCCACACCATTGTTCTATGGAGGGAATAGTGTCTTGGGGTTTCCGAATAGCATGATTGATGTTAGCAGACTTCACTGTCAAGGCAGTGTCGTCTACATAACAGGCTAACATAGAACTATGATTTAAATGTAATCTCGGAAAGTCTGAAACGTAGAATAGATAGAGTATAGGGCCAGTCACAGAACCCTGTGGAACACCGCTAGTCATTATTTTAGTGCTGGATAATTCATTTTTTACCGAGACTCTGAATGTCCGATCCCTGATAAAAGAATGGATTAGCAGAATGAGTTCTCTGTCTAGTTGAAGGTCAATTAATTTAGCTATTAAGCCCTCATGCCAGACGCGGTTGAATGCTTTCGCCACTTCTAGCATGAGTATAGCAATATTAAGTTTGCAGTGCAGAGCTTCACCAGCGAATTCAGTTATTCGGACAAGTTGCTTCGTTGTTGAGAGGTGGGCACGGAACCCAAATTGTTCCGGCGGAAGATGCTGAAAATAGGTTTCAGTCTGTTCAGGATAATTCTTTCAAAAATTTTGTCTAAGCCCTGCAGTAGACTAATAGGACGATATCCATCTGGTCGGGTGTGATCTTTGGCCGGTTTAGGTAGTAAAATAATTTTAGCAATTTTCCAAGGTGTTGGAAAGTAAGAAAGAGCAAGACAAGCATTAAAAATACTTGTCAGGCTGTAGATGATGTTATGCGGCAAATTTTTAACTGCTGTATTGCTGATTTCATCAATTCCTGGAGATTTCTTTTGTCTCAGGTATTTGATAATATTAGTCGTTTCAGTAGGAGTGGCATATTTAATCGAAAGTCTGGCTGATGGGGCGTTGAGCCAATCCCTTACTCGTAGGAGGGTCATTAATTCGAAATCAGAGTCATTTGGCCAATCATTTGTGGAGAACTGTTCTTGGAGGTGTGCCGCGAAGATTTCTGCCTTTTTCCTGATTGGAAACGGCAATATTACCTCTGTCATAGAGGGGTCGATTACTTAAGTCAGAGCGATGCGAGATACTTATACATGAAGTAGAACATGACGTCGTCTCATGGCAGCCAATCAGCTGTCGGCACGACTCAGCTTTCCAGATGACGTAACCTCGAGTATCGTTTTTGCATCTTAATTAGGCTGGAACAGTCCGTTCTTAATACAAACAGTGACAGTGGAAAAGAAGTAATTGCTGTATCCCTTTAAAATAAAACTAAACCTTATGTAAAAGTTAGAATTATTTCAAGGAGGAGAGATGATGCAGAAAAAGGTTTACAATAAGTCATATTTTCAACAGTTTACTTCATTAAACATTTCAACGTGCGCATGCGTAAAGCATATGTGCGTAATGTATGCGCATGCTTAAAGTTTGTGGCTTTGAGGTCCGGATTATGGACTTTGTACTGTATTATTTTTTTTTTTACTTCACTGTGCAAGTTATTGTAATTGTGAAAAATTTCCCGTATCATATTTTGATCACTCTTGTATCCCATTTGAACCTCCCTTTTCTTTTCATGTTATGTATTTACGGATAAGGACTCTTTTTTTTTCCAGATTGGATTCTAAAATTGATTTGAAATGAATTCAGAAGAGATATTTGTACGTATAAAAAATTATGTATGTATCTTGCGTAACTCAAAAATGAGTTGCCATAAAATACTGAAATTTTGTATACGGGACTGCTGTAACATCTAGATGTGCATCTTCCTTTTTCTTTACAATAGGCTGCACCAGACATTATAAATTTATTGGTGCCATTGAGAATAAAGCATTGATTTTTTTTTTTAAAACTATGACACTGATAGCAAATATTGTAATAAGCTCCAGTGAACTATTCTTTGGCCATGAATGAGACTTTAATGCAAACCAAGCACGAGCCTCGAATTTGTGTAAAATTGTGTGTGAAGCATTCAGCGGTCTAAAATCAATAAGAGGATGTCAATACAGAGTATGTACTTTTTACTTCCATGAATCACACTATTCAAATTCTTAATCTGTCAAGATGATGTAACACTTCATGGCTACATCACCTTGTGTGGGAAGCATTCAGCGGTCTAAAATCAATAAGAGGACGTCAATACAGAGTATGTACTTTTTACTTCCATGAATCACACTATTCAAATTCTTAATCTGTCAAGATGATGTAACACTTCATGGCTACATCACCTTGATCACACATGACACTTCCACTGAATAGGCAAATGGTTTTGTATACAATTTGTTATGTATTTATTAATTTTAACAAAATAATGTGTTAAATGTTATTTCGAGGTAATTTTATTTTTCACTTAAGACCTATAAACCTTAAGAGATTATTTTTGAATTGTATAAATTCTAAGTGATTTTAAAATGAGCAACTGTTATGCCTGTCGCCAAAAAAATTTTAGCATCTTGCAACCACTATTTTAAGCTTTCTTGTACCGATAAGCTTTATGCATGCTATTATAGCCAGGTGTTCTGTTCAAGATAACTCCAGGGGAGGAAACATTTCTAGAAAATGTGTGGTGTTGTGCTTCGCATGCCAAGTTACAATACCAGCTTAACTGGCACGCCCCTCTCACTACTCTATATGTTGCTGCCATCCTTTGTCCATTACTTTTCCCAGAAAAAAAAAAAAAAAGTATGCCAGTTTATGAGTCTTGTAGTATATTCAGTTGTTCTTTATAGCTACCGAGAAGCCGTCTGTGGAAACAGAAGAACCTGTAAAGAAAAAAGCAAAAGGAGCTTTAGGTGGCATAGCCTGTAAGTATAAACATATGAAATTAGATAAATAATTATTTTTGTATAGGAGGTATGATTGTTATATTATATTCCAATGATATTGAATTGATGAAGAAGTTGAAGCCATACAACGTGGGTATTTCTCTCAAGTTTCAATTGTGCTGACTGCATAAGATTTTCATAATTCTCATGCAAATAAACGTGGATCAATTTCCTTCAAAAGTGCTCAGTAAAGATACACAGTCCTTGTTTGGTTTGCTGTTTTCAAATCAGTTTGAAATCTTAAGATTTTGACAACTAATATTGAGTTAAATCTGTTACCCTCCTGTAATTATTACTTTATGTGGAGTTTCCATAATTCACTCTATTTTTATTTTCTTCAGTAAGATTTTATACATGCTTCTCATTATTTAATGTCCATTTACTAAATTATTTCTTATTTTTAAATGTGAGAGAACAGTAATGCTATAGGCAAACAGTATTGGTATAAGGCAATGACCTTTATTAAATTACTCTGTACTTTTAAATTTGAATGATTGTTGGTGATGTCAAATTTGTAATATCTTTTACTAAATAATTCCTTATTTTAAAATTTGAATGGACATTATTATTACTGGTGTAACCATATCTAGTCCTTATAATTAAATTATTCTTTAAATCTGTATGAACAATGTTGGTGTAAGGATTTCCAGTTCCACTTCTAATAAATTATTCCTTATTTTTAAATTTCAGTGAACATTATTGGGGTAACAATTTCTAGCGCCTTTTGTCAAGCTGTTATTCTGATATAAGTGTTATCGCTGTACTAGTGCATTGTAATGGGTTAATTCTTTTCAAATTTGAACGAATATTATTGGTATAAGGATTTCTAATGCCCTTTATTAAATTATTCCTTGTGTTTAAATTTGAATGAGTGTTACTGGTAGAAGTTTCTGATTTACCTATCTGTTATTTTTCTTCCAAATCTGAATGAAGGTTTTTTGTGTAAGGATTTGTGTGTATTTTATTAAACTACTAGCTGTTACCCATTGTGCATCGCAGTGCTACTTAAGGAAAGAAACTGTTTTAATTCTGTTTGTTAAAGGGCTTCTGGATACACAATACACTTTGTTTTTTTGTTTAGTGCGTGCATAAACAAATCAGATGTTCTGATGCGCAAACAGGCCACATACCCGAAAGCATGGATTTTCCAAAGTTAGTCCAATTGTTGCTGTGCTTGTTAATGATCGTTGCAAATGTGAATTGCGCCAAAAACTACAAATGTTTAAATTTGAATGGCATATCTGTCAGAATCATTGGGATATATAGTAACAGTGCAATCTTTTCCTTTAAATTTTCCATTTAAAACTGTAGCTTTGATTCTAATATTCATCACTGTTTCACTGAAAGTCTGGTACCATTGCAAAGTCGTGGTAAATTGATGTTTTGGAAAGGAATGATAGGCACATGAATTTTCGATGCCTGGAAACAAATAAAGTGCATTTAAGAATTCAGTGGGATAAATGACAAATTCTTCTTAATTCATTACAGTATCAATGGAATTATATGTTGTCGCTTTGCCTGGTATCTCATTTTGAATGCTGAAATTGATGGCATTGACATGGTTGTTTTTGACAGCTAATATGCACTGATCCATTGATGACTTTTGTAATTCTGTGCAATATTTAGGTGATAATTTTGTGAATCAGTTCATCTGTGGTTGCTGTAATTTTACAGAAGTTTGTTGGCAATGTGATGCATTGTGTGGATTGGATTCATCAATTGCCATTTTCCCATTCTCAGTATCCAAAACTTGTTTTTTAAAACATTCAGTGGATGCATCATGTTGTAGTGTACATGCATATTGGTCTTCTGTATCTATTAAGTCTATTTCTATATGTGTTGCCATAAACCTGGTGATTTGATATATGCAGAAAGTTCATCAGGTGTTCAACATGGTATAACTGTCACAGTTTGTCGAAAATCATCAGGCAGCAAAATAAGTATGCTATAAAGAGCTGTTCATTTACTGTTAAATTTTTTAGCTAGCAATGAAGCACTTCCAGTGCTGTTTTGTGTGCCATAGTACATTCATCCATGTAATGAGCAGACATGACTGGACTACTTTATGCATTCCAGAATTTTACTTGATATTGCTTCCAGAAACTAATAAGCATTGTTTACGGGTACCTAAATGTCACAAGGATATACATGCAGATCAGAATTAATTTAGATTTGTCAATGCTATAGAAATAACTTGAATTAGGGTGTTTGTTTTAAATATTTTATTAACACATAACTTTCTTTAATTGAAAACCAATTCAATTATCATCTGCCCAGTAAAATACAATTTTTAATTAAAAGAAAATTAAGGGATGGACATTGGAACATCACTTATTTAAATTTTGATTAATATTTATTTAAAATTTAAATTTTTAAATGTTTTTAACTAACCTATTTAATTTGATTGTAAGCAAATTATTTTTCATGTCTTTAGCTGTCTATGGATCGGATGACTCAGATGAGGAAGAGAATGAGGAACCGGCTTCTGCAACAGCAAAACAACGATAATGACATGACATTTTAGTCCTTCATCATGTATTGCATCCAAAGCCTTTTACAAATGGTATGCATGGTGTCGACGAACTAAGTCAGTGACTATAATAATAATGAAATAATTCTGTAAATATGATATTGCACAAGGAACGAGTTTAAAAATTTAAAAACGAGTCTTAGATAAGTGCCTTTGCTTTTTTCTGGATGTATATAGTTGACTGCTTATAACAAATACAATCCACTTTTTGTGGATTGGCAATGTAAATACTGTAAAGAAAGCTGCTAGCTTCAGTTTACTGTAATTTCTAAGCACATTACAGTTCAAATGTATAAAGTAACAGCTAGTTCTGTTCGTCCTAACAAATTATCATTCTTAAATAAATTTTTATCTGATTTTCACTCTTATTTTTATTGTTAATGGAAGCATTTTTTTTTATTAGTTTCAAATATATTGTTGCAAGCTACAATTGGTTGAAGTATGTTTAAATAATCACTCAGCAGAAGGAAGTTGACCATTTATTACAAAAATTAATGACATACAATGCAATAAATAGCTCAAGCAGAACTCAAGTATTAAGCAATACCTCCTTAGTGCAGAAGAAATGAAAATCCCTTGCTTTGAATTGTGATTCAGCTAATTCTTTGTGAACTACATTCTGACTCTAGGGGCTGTATTTATGTAATATTGCATGGAAACGAGTGTGGTATATTTCCTCCATCAGAAGAATAAAGGAGAAGGCAAATGAAAGACCCTAAATTTCAAAAGATCAAACACTTCAGCAATAAGTAAGGCTATTATGAGCTGGAATGTAAATAATAGAAGTAAAGTGAAAATCATGTGCTTAGCTTTCTTGGGTGTGAGAAAACCTGCCACATCTGGTTAGCTTGACGAAAAATCTGCACAAAATGTATTTCAAATAAAGGGAAAATGGATGAAATGCTAATACAGAAATGCCAATACGAATTGAATCATCTGAATAAAAATAATCAAGGAAATACAATTTACCAATAAACTAGCACTCAGAGGGAAGAGCTATGCACAATAGAGGAAGGAGGTAATGACGCAAATATTTTTTAATGTTATCGCTGAAAAGCTGAAGGGGGGAATACAGTCCCAGCTATCCTTTCTTATTTTGGATTTTCTTGTTATAAAAGCATAAGATAATTACAAAATGAAATTTAAAGTAATTAAATTCTAATATATTCTACATGAGAATTGTGTTCCAGCTAGTTCAATAACCTAAATCAATTATTTTAAAAGTCAATTTGAATGCCTCTTGAAATGGTGCCATCATACACTGCAACAATCACCTCAAAACACTCAGTTTTTTGTATTTTAAGTTTAACAGATATTGGTTGTATCAGTTAACTCGGTATTCAAAACAGAGATCACTAGAATAGAAAAAAGTAGTTGTCAATAGCATAAAAAAAATTTATGAGAACCATATCATCAAATTTCAAACTGGGGGGGGGGGCATTCATAACTTTTCGTTTCTTACTGTGCAACATTTGTTTGATCAGTGGTCTCAAACTCAAATTGCGTGCAGCCAAAAGCATGCCCAGAAAACGGTTGATGGGCCAAATTTCTACTACCCACACACACACGTGAAAATTTTTATTAACAAAATAAAAATATTTTAAATAAATTTAAAATTTTGCTTACTAAATATTTATTAAACATACATTAAGCAATAATAGTAATACTGTGAAAGAAAAAAATGCAAATTTGTATTTGTTTTTGTATTACTGAAATTTAAAATTTGCTACATACACAACCTTCTTTTCTTTCTTCTTCTTCCCCCTTTTGTTATGTTTTCCTTAGTTAGACTTTGTTATTCAGATTTTGTTGTTAATGATATATTAACAGTTAATGATATAAAAACAAGTTATTAATGATATATTAACAGTTTATTTAATCATTAATAACTTGTTTTTATTTAAACAAAAAATAAACAAATTATGAAAACTTTAGTTTTCAGAAAAACTATCCAAGTGGGACAAAACTAGAGAAGAAATAATTACAGCCTAGTCTCTTATTTATTAAATTTTACCAAAGGAAATATCATATGCGAAAGGTTGGCAACCTTATCACCATTATAGGCCACATTTAAATTAGGCAGTAATAAAAGAGGCCATGTAAGTTGATATACCTATAAATTCGACTTTTGGGAAGTTATTATAGTTTTATTAGGAGTATACAGAAACAATACAAAAAACGTGAAGTCATTTATTTATTACATTACATAAAAAAGGTTCAATATAAAATATTTTTGCATTCACATAAGGATAACTTATTATAATATTATTATTTATTT
The DNA here is from genome assembly GCF_044657685.1 of Stegodyphus dumicola. Taxonomy (NCBI): domain Eukaryota; kingdom Metazoa; phylum Arthropoda; class Arachnida; order Araneae; family Eresidae; genus Stegodyphus; species Stegodyphus dumicola. The sequence goes on along the minus strand of NC_140769.1, from coordinate 264,246,227 downwards.
TTTAACAAACAATCACATATATTTAAATACTATTTCAAATAAAATAATAATTATTTTTAAATAACTTTAATACATTATAAACAATAGAAAAATATTAGAAGTATTTTTAAATAAATTTATTACATTATAAAGAAGTACAATAGAAAAATAAAAGTATTAAATTATAAAAATCTAACATATTAATAGTATGTGAAATAATTTTTAAATCCAATGGAAAATTTAATTTAGTGAGATATTTGCATTTGTTTCTTCCCTGAAAATTGAATACAGTACAAAGTCTGTGATCCGGACGTCCATTATCCGGAATGGTCTATAATCCGGACCTCAAAGCCACAAACATTTTTTCTTTGTACGCTTTACGCGGTGACCAGACAAAAGCCCACTGAACGAAAGCACATGCGACAAAAGCCCACAAAAAAGACCCCACTGGGAAAATTGCCCACGCGACTAATACCGACACTGATGAAAGTGCACATTGATGAAAGTCCACACTGATAAAAGCCCACATTGATAAAAACCCACATAGATATAAACCCACGCTGATAAAAGCCCACACTGATAAAAGCGCACATAATCAAAAGGGACTTATGCTTTTTTAATTATTTTTATATATTTATAATTTTAATTATAATAAATGGAGTATTCAGATCCGAATTCTAATGTCTCAAATGTGTCTGTTTGTATATTTTATCACTACTTTGTTTAATTTATTAGGTTGAAAGCAAACTTTCTACTCTCTGATTAAGTGATTAGATATAATGTTTCGATGATAAATCTGAAATAGCATTTTATTATTTATTTACTTATTTTAACTTTGGTATGTGTATGTGAAAATGAAAGATATCATTGTGGAGTTTCTCACATGCTATTTTTAAGGTAATGTGGCTGAGATTAAATTTAATTATGTTTCATTATTAAAACTATTAACTTTTTAATTAAAAACACTTGAATTTTATTTTATTTCTTTTTAGTTTTTCCTTTAGTTCCTTTTTAGTTTAGGAATATTAAAACAGTTAAGCACAATGAAAACTTGGCTAAGAGATATTTTATTCTTTACTTTATTATCAAAGTTTAAACAAATTTCTCATTGAAAGCTGTTTTGAATGTAACAATTATAATTTGGCTATTTTCTATACATATTTTCTTTTAGATTTCGAAATAAATTAAAACTGTCAGTTGACACCCTGTCAGAAAATGAATTCCAAATGTAACCCTTTAATCTTTCAACTACGGCAATTTGGAATAGTGTTTTTAATTTTCATTTTATTTATTTATTCTTTTTGGGGGATGGAACAACTCTTAGAAGTCAACATGTCTACAAATTTAAGTACAATCACCTCAAACTATAGTAATAAATATGTAGCATTTTATTAGAAATTGTGAAGATTGCAGAGAACAGTGCATATAATAACATCTAATAAAATTTTGTCACTACATAAATATATATTTATAGTCATCAGATGCAAAGTTAATCATTTTTAGATTCTAAGTATACATATTATATAAATTCATCATTCATTAACCCCTTAACTGCTGCGGGCGTATATATATGCCTTGCTCAGCCGATGCGTTAACTGCCCCAGGCGTATATATACGTCCTTCCAAACTGCTATCATTTGCTTTGCGCTGCTACACCTAAAATTATTCGCAGTTAACGCATCGGCTGAGCAAGGCGTATTTATACGCCCGCGGCAGTTATAGGGTTAATAGCATTATGTATAGTAATAGAAAATTAGTATTAATGTTTCAAATTGAAATTATTTAATAATTTGTCTGGCATTTGCTGTATATTTGTTCAAGACGCATGGATATCAGTTATATAACATGGAAAATACACAGAAAGCAGCTAATCTTATGTAACAGCTGATTGTGAAAGAAAAATTACAGTTATAGTGCTTTTAAATCTCCCTATTATAAATAGCCATTTTCTAATTGACATTAGATTACATTAATTTCATTATCTATTAGAAAATAATTATAGAGAATTATATCTATTGACGACATTTCTAAGAGGTCGCCTTTTGAAAGAGACCTGCATTTTTTCTGAACATAAATGAACATTGCCAGCGAATATCACATTTCTAAGACCACCATATCTACCACAAAAATCCTTTAAAACCATGAACCGAATAATTGTTACATTCAAAACAGCTTTCAATTTGAAATATGTTTAAATTTTGATAATAAGCTCAGTCTAAAGTGAAGAATAAAATATCTTTTAGCCAAGTTTTCATTGTGCTTAACTGTTTTAATATTCCTAAACTAAAAAGGAACTAAAGGAAAAACTAAAAAGAAATAAAATAAAATTCAAGTGTTTTTAATTAAAAAGTTAATAGTTTTAATAATGAAACATAATTATATTTAATCTCAGCCATACAGTCAAAAGTCTTTAATCCGGACTCGTCAGGACTTCGGCGATTCCGGGTTATCGAATTTTCCGGATTATAGATCATCAGTTTAAATCTGGTAAGATGGCATGCAGAAATTATAAAATTAAAAATATGAAACCATAATTTATAAAATAATGAGCAATTATGATCTAAAGGGTATCAAAATTTACAAAAAAAAGAAGCTTAATATTTATTTGTTTACTTTATTAAACATTTCTTTCAACGCGCGCATGCGTAAAGCATACATTACGCATAGCCGAAATTAGAAAATTGCAACCAGAAAACTATTTGATTTGTATTCGTGATATTTATAATGACGAGGAATTTGATTTAAATCATATCAAAGACGGAGTACATCTAGATAAAATACTACATTTATTAAGCAATTATAAGCCGAATAAAATAAAAACATCTGCCCTGAAGATAACGATAGTGCTGACAGATCAACTTCCAGTTCATTGCGAGAAATTGATAAACAGATTTCAGAATGGTTAGATAAATAAAAAATATGTCTTTATCCATTTTTTGTAGCAATTCCACTTTTCGTTTGATGGACATCGAAACATACTTTCGTTTTGTAGATCCTTTGGGAGCTCCAGCATTGGAAATTCTATTTGACATAATCGAAAGTTCAAGCTTACTTTTATAAAATTGCTCTTACAGTCTGCAAAAAATAATAAGCCAGATCCAATTCGAAGATTAAGGAACAACGCAATCATCAACATTAACTTTAATAGATAATTAGATAATTTTAGCTTATACCGTCCGTTATACATTAAACGCGCACGCGAAAACGTATTCTGCGCTTGCGCAGACGCATATGCGCAGTCATAAAGGTCTTGCGCACACGCGTAAACACCTATGCGCATGCGTCAACGTGGCGCATGCGCAGAAAGATTTTAGTTTTGAGGTCTGGATTATAGATCATTCCGGATTATGGGTGTCCGAATTAACGACTTTTGACTGTATTACCTTAAAAACAGCATGGGAGAAACTCCCCAATGATATTTTTCATTTTCACATACACATACCAAAGTTAAATAAGTAAATAAATAATAAAATGCAATTTCAGATTTATCAACGTTAGCTATAACGTTTCCTATAACGTTTCAGATTAGAAACGTTATAGCTAATCACTTAATCAGAGAGTAGAAAGTTTGCTTTCAACCTAATAAATTAAACAAATAAAGTAGTAATAGAATATACAAACAGACATATTTAATACATTAAAATTCAGACCTGAATACCCATTTATTATAATTAAAATTATAAATACATAAAAATAATTAAAAAAGCATAAGTCCCTTTTGATTATGTGGGCTTTTATCAGAGTGGGCTTACATCTATGTGAGCTTTTTATTTTTCGATTTTTAAATTAGCTTGTCAAAATTTACCTTCTAAATTGAAAGATTAATGTTCTTTATGAGTCAAATAGTCCATTCACTTCTTTTTAAAGTAATTGAAACTGTATTGCACAATAAATACACCATTTTATCTTTCTTAGAGGTGAAGAAATAATCTCTCATTCCACATTAAATGTTCTGTTTTTTTCATTTAATTTTCTTCCCATATACTTGCTGGAAATTTAAGAAAAGCATGTTCTAATAAAACCACTGAATAAGTAAGACAATCACAACTAGAAAAAAAAAAAAAAAAAAAAAAAAAATTACAAAACCAAATGCTTTGATCAACTACAACAAGTACATGAACTCAGTAGATCAGGCCGATCAGTATTTGACCTATTATAGCATTTGCATAAAACAGTAAAGTGGACACAAAGCACTAAGTATTGGGTTGAAAGGAAAGTAATTTCAGTTTTTAGTGCGAAATAAAACACAATTTTGTTTTCTCTACAAAAAATGAACTTCAGTGAGTCCAGTATCTTCTAGTCTTTATCAACAAAAAACTATGTGATTTTAGGTCATCATTATTATTGGAATTTTTACTCTTTAAAAACTTTTGCAAACGTTGAAATAAGTGATAATCTGATGATGCAGGGGTATGCAACGTCTCTTCTCAACCTAGCTCCAGTAATTTCATATATGTTGTTTAAGATGTGTGAAGCCTCACATTGTCATACTTTTCAGTTCAGTTGTCATGTGTTTGTGAATGAACCAGACCCTATCAAAAGCTTTGGCTATATCCGCTAAAGAGTCTTGCTCTTGGATAGTTGGCTTATTGGACAATAAGTTGCAGGTGAAGTAGGCTTTTTCAGGATCAATATAAACTAATGCTGGAAAAATGTTTGAAAGTGTTCTAGAAACTGTGCTCAATCTCTTATGGCAAACTAAAAACTTATTCAAAAAACCCCAATAATACTACAAGAAAATCTCAGAGAAAGTGTCAAGAAGTTATGGCAGATAATTTTGAAAGAACAGTCCTAGAAGCCAAATCTAATAATTCTGCAAAACCTATCCCATGCAAACAATAACAAACCTTCGGAAATTCTTACTAGTACCTTTAATTAAGATCAGAAAATATCTTTATCTCTACAGCAGGTTCTCATAAAAAGAAAAATGGCATTCGTCAGGAAATCATTTTGGATAATATTTTTAAAATTTGTATGGACTTGATTTTTATGAATATTTTTAAAGATAGTAAATAAGATGTTCTGTGATTATTCCATCCTCGATATTATCAAAATAATTGCCAGTCATATGTACAAAGTTCATAGTACTACTACTGCAACAGGGTCAACATTTCCTTTTTGGCATATATTGTCATATTACGTGAAGCATTCAGATTGTTACATATTGACCCATACTTTTATACCTCTAAAACATTTTACATATTTTAAAACCGTAATAAAGACATTATGTTACTATGCATCATCTTTCATTCATTCAATAAGAAAATACAAATTCTGCTTGAATGAAATAGAATCTATTGACCAAGGTAGGTTTGGTGATAAGTGTCTGAGCTGTAAAAAGATCCTCGTGTAGTAGATGACACACATTTTTATTTTTTAAGCACTTTCCAACATAATGTACATAACAAAAAAACATTTAATCAATATTTAGCAGCTATAAAAATTTAAAAAGGAGCTGAACGGCCTATCTTGACATTATGTCTTCTTTTTCTTATGTATTTGTATCAGAATGAAGAAGAAACATAAACTAATTCTCAGCAAGCATGCCAACAACAAAAAATTTTAATTATTTTCCTCAGTACCTAGTGCCATCTAGTGAGAAAAAGGAATATTTTATCTGGATTCCTAAAAACTGTAAACATTTCTTAATGAAACTGTTACTTCAGAAATTATATTCTACAGTAAATATAATAAGCCCAGTTTAAAGCGAGAGTGACATTTAAGTTTTATTCGACTTTTGTTTGCTTAGCAATTTAAAATCAAAGTTCTGTCATTAGTATTTAATAGCTATTCTTCGGTGTCGTGATCACCTCTTAACTGTATTCAACATTTGCTTCATTAAAAGGAAACAAATCAGAGTTTTGCACAAACTCTCATAATCTTTTAGATGGAATTTTCTAACGTAGCTTTAAAATAAATGTTTCAGTTATAATCAAATTTCTTAAACATAATTGCAGGATTCAAAGTTATGCACATCATATACATTCATAGTAATTTTAACATCAGTCAGTATTTTTAGCTTATTAATATTTTAGTTATAGAAAAACTGATCTTTATGGTCTTCTTTGGAAGAGACCTTTTGTTGTTACCAATCTCACTTGTCTGGTAATGGTCAAGTTAAATGTGCTTGTTGTTACAAAATCACCATATAGATGACAACCCAACTTCAGCTTGGTTCCCCTCACAATTATCAGAGAGAGCACCCTAGGGGAAAAGAGCCCTTAATTCTGTAAGCAATCCAATCACATATCTTTCTAGGAGACATAATAATTGACTTAATGATTTACAGGTAGCTCTCTTATAAACAGTTTCATTCCTACACAATTATTCTAAACATTTACAAAATTAAATTATGTACAGTCAAAAGTCGTTAATCCGGACTCGTCGGGACTTCGGCGATTCCGGATTATAGATCATCAGTTTAAATCTGGTAAGATGGCATGCAGAAATTACAAAATTAAAAATATGAAACCGTAATTTATGAAATAAAGAACAATTATGATCTAAAGGGTATCAAAATTTACAAAAAGAAAAAGCTTAATATTTATTTGTTTACTTTATTAAACATTTCCTTCAATGTAAGTTGCTTCGTTTCATGTGATAATACCTTCTCTTTAATTCTATTAAACAGACATAATTTCTTGTTTAGTTACAAAGTTCCGCTGTTCAAGTCCTATAATTGCTGTGTTGAGAATACCAACTAATTTGTCAATCGAAATGTTTTCGTTTTCAAAAACCTCTGGGTCACTTTCTTCACTATCGGAAGCAAATTATAATGACCAGGAACTTGATTTAAATCATATCAAAGACAGAGTATATCGAGATGAAATACTAAGTACGGAATTATAAACCAAATAAAATAAAAACATCTGCTCTGAAGATAAGGATAGTGCTGACAGATCAACTTCCAATCGGCAGCGTGAAATTGATAAACAGCTTTCGGATTTCAAAACATACTTTCGCTTTGTAGTAAATATATATCGGAAGTTCTATTTGACATAATCGAAAGTTCAAGCTTACTTTTATAAAATTGCTCTAACAGTCTGCAAAAAATAATAAGCCGGATCCAATTCGAAGATTAAGGAACAACGCAATCTGCAACATTAACTGAATTAGATAACTTTAGCTTAGCGTATAACTCCGTTACACATTAAACGCGCATGCGCACAAACATATTCGCAGCTGTAAGGGTCTTATGCACTCTCGTAAATGCCTGTGCGCATGCGTGAACGCGACGCATGCGCAGAAAGTTTGTAGCTTTGAGGTCCGGATTATGGGTGTCCGAATTAACGACTTTTGACTGTATTAGGCAGGCCTTAGTGTGTAGTACACAATGACAACTATTTATTTATGCACACAAAAGTGAAATTATTTCTAGGAACACCAACATTCTTTCACATCGAAACTTTTTGAATTTGAGTCGTGTCCATCAATTAAACAGCACGTATCTTGTGCTACAAGTGTTCAGTTGGTAGATTGCATAAATTACATAATTGTGATTTTAGGAAAAAAATAGTATGTGCAACTAATTAGCTTTTTCGTGAAAGAAGAGAAACGCACCAAAGTAAAATATAAAATTAGTGAAAGCAACAACTTTGTGTTGGCATGGATTTCAGTCAAAAATCTATTAGTTTTGAACGCAAACAGATACAGGTCCTTCTTCATCAGGAGTAAAGAAATCTACAACTTATAAGTAAAAAATCCACGGTTCATTTCTTAGCGATTCCATTTCTGACTTCAAATTTGTAGCATATCTTGTCAGTGTGGCTTGAGAAATATCGGCCAAACTAAAACAGCACTAAAGTTTCACATCGAGGAATACAAATTGTATGTTTGAAAAGGTGAGAGTAAGAAATCTTCGATACCTAATCACAGTTCGAAATTTAATCACAATTTTGACTTCGGGTCTGTAAAAATTATCGGTGAGCTTTTTCCATTTGTGAATTGTATTTTTTTGAAGCTTTCCACATCCACAAATATTTATGTTATTTAGTTAATGACTTTAATTCCAATCTAGTCCTTCCTAATGCTTTTAAAATTTTATTGACTTTTGAGTTTTCGGTACTGTTTCTGCAGACAGAGAGCATTACCTTTTCATTTGCTTTAGTCCTTTTGGATATAAATAAAACTGTGGTTTTTCCTTTATTGCAGTTTTCTTTACTCCTGATGAAGAGGGACCTGTACCAGTTTAGCTTCGAAATCGATAGTCTTGACTAAAATTTACACCAGACACAAGATTGTTGCTTTGCCTAATTTTATAGCTTTACTGTTTTAGGAATAATTATTGCAAAATTATATTTCAGTCCCCAATCATGTCTGAAAGTAAGAAAATAACATTTTTAAAGAAATTATTCTTTTGAGGTATTTTCAACATGGTATTTTCTAGACAATGTATGACATTAGAAAATATGTATGATGTTAGAAGCATTTTTTTTTTTCTTAACTGCCATTTACTATAGATGACATAAATATTTATGTAACCTATTTCAATAACTTTTGAAAGCTCTGGCTCATCTAAGTGGTATTTGAATTTATTTCTATGAACATTTATGATTGCTTATGCATTGGTAAAATTTGATGAATATTTTAGGAAAGAAAAAATAAGACTTGCTGAAGAAACCAAGTATTTATTACATATATGCATATTATTACATTTATATTTTATGTTTGAATTACGCAGTCAATCAAAAAATGAGAAATACTTGTTCACAAAATCGATACCAATTATATGTGTATATTAAAAAATAATAATAATAACTAATGTTAACACTTGTTCACAGAATAAAACTTAATCACAAATTTAAAGCTGAAACAACATGTACATATTAGTTTAACCACCTTGTTGAAATCTGACGATTTGTTTTTTTACAAAAGAAAAAGAATACTAACTTACAATTGCAAAAAAATTAGTTTGTTACGTGTTGTCACAACCTCCTTATTAAAAGTCGCCAAATTTTGTCAACCATGCTCATAACAGTTTTTCAGTCAAGAAACATTGCCATTTCTGTATGCATTCTTTTTTTGTTATATTCCAAGTTCCATTAGTTTTTGTAAATAAATTGTGATATTTTTAAACTTAATTTTTAAAATATGGATTCGTGGAATTTGTCAACAATGAAAGAAAATGTGATAAAATTTCTGCAGGAACACAGAATTTCGCTGCAAAATCTGTAAAGGGAATAATGAACATTTGGTGTTTGCAAGATGAAGTTTCTGAAACCTCTGATTTTTTTTCTTTGAGCAAAAATACATTGCTATGTACACTGCTAACAAAAGATCAGTATTTCACCACATTTAGATGACGGAGAAGGGAGAAACAACATTTGAAGCATTGCATAAAAGAAAAGTTGTGTAGTGGATTTCTCATTCGAAAAGCACTTTGTAAAATTGGAGTTTGCTCAGAATATCGTGTTATGCCTCAAATAAAAAGAAGAAATGCTTATCAGCAAGTGTCGGAATTTGATAGAAGCAGGATAATTGTCTCTCGGGAGTGTAGATTATCATTCCTTGATATCACCTGTCGCACTGGCCGATATCCAACCACTGTCATGCCAATATGCAATCAGTGGGTTGCTGAGGGTCATACTGAACAGCATGCAGGATCTCAGTGCCCTCCCATGACTAATGCATGAGAGAAGAGACATATTGTGAGGTCAGTGCTGCTAAACTGTGCAACCACATCACGGACCATTAGTCAGGAAATGGACATGTTTGCAGCATGCCCAGTATCCGCTCAGTAGGGTGCATTGACGTTTGCAGCAGTGTGGACTATCAACACGGCAACTATTACTTCCGCTTCCCTTGACAATGCAGCATAGAGAGAGACAGCGACTCAGAACAACAAAACTGGATACAGAGTGGCATAATGTCGTCTTTTCAGACAAATCCCTGTTCTGTGTGCAGTATTCTGATGGCCGTATACGTGTCTGGAATCTCCAAGGAGACTACACTTCGCCTGCTTGCATTCGATATCGGCATAAGGACCCTGCACTTTGTGTGATGGTTTGGGCAGGTATTGGGTACATGACATGCATATCTCTAATTCGGATTGACAGTAATTTGAACGGACAGATCGGTACATTACTGACATCTTACATCCAGTGGTTGTGCCCTATCTTCGAGGCTTCCAAACACCATCTTTCAAAAGAAAATGCAAGACCACATGTTGCATATTGTGTTCTGACCTTCATCGATACACAGGATATTCGATTGCTGCCCTGGCCCCTGCATGGTCTCCAGATCTCCCATCCATTGAAAACATCTGCTCATGGGTTGCTGAAAAACTGGCCCACCACCCCTTTCCAGCTAATACGGTTAATGAAATGTGGTATAGACTTGAAGTTGCATGGAATGAGTTGCCCATTATCTGTCATCCAAGCCCAGTTCAACTTCATGCCTAACCGGATAAGGGCCATTTTAGCTACTAGGGCTGGCAGATGTAATACTAATATCGCATCCCTGTAAACCCCCAGACTGCTTACAAATTTAATCATTTTCTCTTCATGCCATACTGTATACATGCAATAAATATCTTTTTTGTATTTGCTTTTCTTCATGGTATTGCAATTTTAATGGCCAGCAGTGTACTTGGAGAGGAGAACAGCACAAACAAATGACAGAAAGTTTTGGTAAAAAAATATAAATGTTTATTTAATGGATCACATAATTCTTATTTAATATTTAAAATTTCTATCTGGAATTGCTCTTCTTTACGTATGTTGATAATATTTGATAATTTATGATAAATATAAAAAAAGTGAATCTTTTAATAAATGTAGCTAAAACCTCTATCCTATATTGGGTACATCATGTGTTCAAATCACGTCTGGGTGACCACTGTGCGTATATCATACGCAATTATAGAGTACTAAGTCATAATACATGCTTGTTATACTGGAAAAGCAGTAAATCGCTTAGTTAATTAAATCAGTTATCTTCACAACATAACAAATTTTACATTTAACAAAAATAAATTATTAAGAATACAAGTGTCTGCACACAAACACCGATGGAACTACGCTACTGAGATACAGGTATACTTATATACAAATATTTCTGTACAGTTTTAGGTACAGTAAAAAGTCTAATCCAGACGTCCATAATCTGGAATGATCTATAATCCGGACCTCAAAGCTATAAACTTTCTGCGCATGCATAAATGCATAATGCATTTGCGCATTTAACGTATACTGGACAGTATAAGCTAGGCTAAAATTATCTAATTATCTATTTCAGTTAATATTGCAGATTGCATTGTTCCTTAATCTTCTAATTGGATCCAGCTTATTATTTTTTGCAGACTGTTAGAGCAATTTTATAAAAAGTAAGCTTGAACTTTCGATTATGTCAAAAAGAGTTTCCGATTCTGGAGCTGCCAATGAATCTACAAAGTGAAAGCATGTTTCGATGTCTATCAAAACAAAAAGTGGAATTGCTGCAAAAAATGGATAAAGGCATGAAGAAAGTGACAGAGACGTTAGTGAAAACGAAAAAATTTCGATTGACAAGTTAGTATTCTCAGCGCTGCAATTACAGGACTTGAACAGTGGAACTTTGTAACTGAACACACAAAAAACGAAGCAACTTAAACATCTTGCATTGAAAGAAATGTTTAATAAAGTAAACAAATATTAAGCTTTTTTTTTTTTTTTTGTAAATTTTGATACCTTTTAGATCATAATTGCTCTTTATTTCATAAATTACGGTTTCATATTTTTAATTGTATAATTTCTGCATGCCATCTTACTAGATTTAAATTGATGATCTATAATCTGGAAAAAACCCTAATCCGGGGTCCCGATGAGTCCGGATTAAAGACTTTGTATTGTATATGAAATAATGCAGTTATATAAAGAGTTAGGAAATAATAAAGAGTTCATAAGTCCAATTGCAGCTAAACCAAACACCAGCAACTTGAACAAGGATGTTACTCTGCCTGCAGTAGAATACGAAGTTGTTAAAATTGGGGGATTTTTTTCCTTTCCCAGCTTGGTTTCACTTAGAAAAATGGTATGTGCTTTGCTGAAGAAGTTGCTATTAAGCATGCCAATAAGGCAGCCGTTAAATTCATTGCAATTAAAGTGAATGAACATTGAAGTTTGATGGTACAAAGCCTGAACGTGCTTTAGGATCAAGACGACTGAAAGATGGAGTTAACTTGAAAGAAGGATGAAAATGGTAAGAATGAAGTAGAGACCTTGTTGTGGTGATGAGGCCTCTGTAATTTCCAATATGGTAATCCTGGCTGAGACCAAGTTTCTTCCTGAAATGATAGATAACAAGGATGAATCCATATCAGTCGGCTGGATGTGAGAAGGAAATACAGTGTGTCCATTTGAATGATAAATAATCCAGAGATGATAGCGAAAATTTAAACGCAAAAAACACACAAGAAATTACAAACTAAAATATAAGGGGTTTTTTGGGAGGGGGGGAACTAACATGTTATGGAAAAAGTGAAGGCGGAGACTATATAGTCAGATAAATTGGCCAATGCCCAGTTACTCTATGGATCATCACTTTGCTACTAGCTTCAACTACTGTGAGTTTTTACTAGTCGATTTAGTTTATTTCTCTAAGGCCAATCATAAGGCGATGCTGTTATTTTGGGAAAGTGAAGAATTTAAAGATAAGTTTGTAAATTCAAGAAGTTCTTATCAGCAAGTGAATTAAGCACTGCAGTATTAAAGTCTTGAAATTCACTTTGTAATTCATATATACATTATTTACACAGTTTTTTAGATATGCAAAATGTTGAAACTTATGATTTCTTGGTCAGGTGATGTGAACCAACTATGAAAGTGTTTGCTTTCATAATTTGCATAAATGGGCAAATAATCTTGAAAATTCCTCTTGAAATGAAGTCACCTGTTGCAGGCCTATTGGAAATGAATGTAAGTAATATCACATGATGTGACTGGCAAATGGTGAACACTAATGCCCAAACTTTGGTAGTAATTTTGGCTCAAGTGCAGAATCACCCACTTATTTGATTGGCGCTTTTTACAAGAGTAAGGAGAGTTGGACTTTCGTCAATTTTCTTTGACTTTTTAAATGAAAATAGGTTGATGTGTACATGAATACCGAGTATGTGCAATTCTTAAAAACGTGCCAAGCAGTGGGCGATTCTGCACTTTCCCCGCAATTTTTACAAGTACACTGAAACACTGAATAATAATGATAATTAAATAAATGAAGTAAATAATAGTTGATAAGTAACATCCTTAACCTGCTTTATCAAGTAACCCAAAGTCCATTTTCTGCTATGTCAGGAGAAATAAAACTACAAGAATGAAAATTTCTGTTTACATATGTACAGATTTACTATCACCAGCGTGAATTGTGGTGAATCATTCTAAGGATTTTAACAGTGTTTTCGGTTTAATTCTACTGTACGGTACACACGGGATTTGCCGACTTTATGATAAGCAGTAATTTTGGTGTTGGCAAAAAATTTTAAAAATCGCACCAAGGCCGTACCGTATACTAGGATTTTACCGTGTGTTCAACTGTATTTTGTTTTCCAAGACGTTAACCTCTTTGTTTCCAAGAAAGACAAAGTAGACGATTTCTTGTTTTGCACTCGCTAAGTCTTTCTGCCCTAAGCAGTTGCCAAACTTTTTCAGTTAAGTTTATAATATTCTGTAAACATACTTAATAATGAATATTATTTATCGTAATAAAATATGTTGAAAATTCATAATATCTAGAAAAAAGTGTAAACATTTAAAACTATAATTTCTTATTTGTCATTTAAGAAATTATTTTTAAAATTAATTTATGTTTTTCAGTAACCGAACAACTTTTTTTCACTAAGAAAAGAGCAACATGTACCTTAGAGATTCTTGATGTAAACTTACCGAGTTACGTTACTGTACTTTTTGTTTTGTTCAGGATGGAGAACGGTTCTGTTGATACAGAAGATAATGATGAAATTCTTTATAAAGAATTTGTTTCTGTACATGAAAAACAACTTTTATCGCTGTCTATTCCACAGAGCAAATGGCGAATCCTACATTACAAACTGAGTGAATCGGTAAAGAATTACAAATTGTTTTTTAGTTCACCTGAAAAAATATTCGTATAAATTTACCCCTTGGAAACGTAACAGCCTAATTATATTGCTGTATTGTCATTTTTTCCCTTTTAGTTTATACAAAGTGCAATATTAAAATTTTGTTTAATTAAGAAAATTGTGTTATATGCAGTGCTTAAATTGCGCCGGAGCCCACTGGAGTCCGGCTCCGGTACTTCTCATTTTTAAGATAAATTACAATTCTAGCCGGAGCGCACTGGAGCCCTAAATAAGATGAGCTCCGGTACTTATTTTTATAAAACTGAACCACAATTTAAAGGGAAAAAATGTAGAATTCCTAACATTTTAATTTAACAATAAGCAGACCTTGCAATACTCTATTTCCCTAGAAATACGAACTTATGAGACGTTCAAGTAAAATGCCCTCACTCACATGCGGAAACCTTGTCCTTTACATTGTTATCGATGGTTACAGTTAGTTTTCTTCGCAGGAAGGAAAATTTGTGTTCTTAAACGTGCGTTAAGTGACAGCGAGTACAATAAGAGTGAAATACTGAGATAAACTGCTCAAGAATGTCCTATACATCGTCTTCCCACAATGTAAGCAAATACGGGGGGGGGCGAAAAGCGTAACCAGCAACTTTACATTCATCCTTAGAAGTCAGATTCAGGATTCATTTTATCCATACATACATGACATCCATACATATCCATGACATACATCTGCTTGATGGATATAATTATATAAGCAGAGAACCCCGCTATCAAACAGAACGTACTCTCTCACCAAGATTCCCCTCATTTTTGTTCCGGTTAATCTTTGGATTATGGTAACTTGACGAAAATTTGGCAACCAACCCTGCTACAGCAACCTGCTATTTTTTTTTTTTTTTTTTTTGACACCATTTTATTTTCACGAAGTAAAGGCATTCTCCCCCTCTGAACATTTTTTTCCAACAATCTGCTAACCGAATTACGCTTATGCTAGAACTTTTATCGAACAAAAGTGCTTAATCATGACGAAGATTAGGTGCGAAATTGGGAGAAAGTGCAGAATCGCCCACTGCTTTGTGCGTTTTTAAGAATTGCACATACACGGTATCATCCATGTACATGTTGACCTATTTTCACTTAAAAAAAAAATCCCAGAAATGCACAAAAATGGCATTGCGCACACTCTTGACTTTATCCATGTACACTGCTTAAGTCCTAGCTAGTAACCTTTATCGCCTTATAATGTCGCCAAACTACCTGTTACCATATTCCAAAGATTAGACTTTTTTCCTACCCATTCATACCCTCATTCTGTTTCGCCCTGGAATTTTCATCAGCTATACTTTTAAGTATATTTAATTTTTGTGATGATAAAAGAACTCCTCCCCCTACAATCAGAGCTTAAATTGGGCCGGAGCCCACTGGATTTCGGCTCCGATGCTTCTTAGTTTTTGTAATAAATCATAATTCTAGCCGAAACGCACCCCAGCACTGAATAAGAAGGCTTACGGCACATCTTTTGTGTAACTGAATAACAATTTCAGTAGAAATTTTATCTTGAAAATTTTATTTTGACAAAAAAATTTTATCAAAAATCGCTTATTGAATTTCGATTTATCTCTTTACATTTTATTTAATTTTAATTATTTAATTAATTCAATCTTTAATTATTTCAATTAATAATAATTAATTATATAATAATTATTGATTAAATAACAATTTATAACATTAATTAAATGACTATTAATTAATTTGATAATAATTAACTATTTAATTTTAAAATTATTAATGAGTTTAATAGTCATTTTATTTATTTATTTACTCTTGTTCCTCTTTGCTGACGGTCTTCCATAGGGCTTCGGCACTTCTAATCTTAGAAATTAAGCCCTGGTTATATGTAAAAGGAAAATTCAGTAAATGACGCATTGCATTTTTCCGTCCACGTTCGGAGTATATTCTCTCCTTCATCTTGATGAAGAGCTAGAAAACCAGTTATACTTAAAGGTACGCCATTTAAAAAATATTTTGCTTCTCGGGTTTGACATATAGAATAATATTTAATGTAAATTCATATAGGTGTTGTTTTCATATGTTCCGTTGTGATTGCTAGTTTCATTCATCAACTTTATGTACTCAATTTCATGAAATGACAAAATGTATAATCACTTTATGAAAGTTATATCACAGTGATGTAAAGTGTATGCAACTGATTGTTGTTTTCATGATCATATCAGTATAGTTTTTATTTGGATGCTATTGCTGCAGTTTTTTATACATGCAGTTAAAAGATAGGATGGGAAAAGCATTTATTTTCGGTAGGAATACATTTGCACTCGGGTCAATTTCTGAAGTAGTAAATGTTTTTGTCTTTAATTTCCTGTGATGAAACAGTCTGTGTATTTAAAAGCATGATTATTGCATGGGTGAAGTGCAGAATCGCCTACTTATTTGGCATGCTATGTGTGGCGCTTTTTACAAAAGTAAGAGTAGGATTTTTGTCAATTTCCTTTGACTTTTAAGGGAAAATACATCGATGTATATATGGACAAAGTCAAGGGAGTACGCAATGCCGAATTTGTGCAATTCTCTGATATTTTTTTGAAGTGAAAATAGTTCGATGTGTACATGGATACAGAGTTTGTGCAATTCTTAAAAATGTACCAAGCAGTGGGTGATTCTGCACTTTTTCCTATGGCTTTTGATTCTTTTGGACCTGATCATTTTACATTGTGAATCTATTTTCTTTTTAATATTTTTTCTTTTTATTTCAGATTTTTGATGCAGGAAATGATTTTGCATATTCTCAGGAAGTAAGTTTTGCTGAATGCTATGTTTGATTATAAAATTATTGTATTCTAATTTCTTCTATTTAAATATACATAGGTTTAATCCTAGTATACAGTACATGCAACATTTGGCAACATTAGGATGAGCAGTAAACAAGTCATTTTGGTGTTGGCAACAATTTTTAAAAACATGCCAAATCGCCCAAAAACACTTTTGTGTATGGTGGACTTTAAAACTTCTACTTATACCAACTCAAATCAACTATTTTTTCCAAGTTTAACTCATTTGTAACAAAATAAATAAATTTAAAAAAAATCAGGTTAATCTTCGGATTATGGTAACTTGACGAAAATTTGGCGACCAACCCTGCTACAGCTACCTGCTTTTTTTTTTTTTTTTTTGATACAATTTTATTTTTACGAAGTAAAGGCATTTCCCGCCCCCTCAACATTTTTTTCCAACAATCTGCTAGCCGAATTACGCTTATGCTAGAACTTTCATGGAACAAAAGTGCTTAATCATGATGAAGATTAGGTGCGAAATTTGGAGAAAGTGCAGAATTGCTCCGCGTTTTTAAGAATTGCACATACACGGTATCCATGTATACGTCGACCTATTTTCACTTAAAAAAAATATCCCAGAATTGCACAAAAATGGCATTGTGCACACTCTTGACTTTATCCATGTACACTGCTAATGTCCTAGCTAGTAACCTTTATCACCTTAACAAAATGTCGCCAAACTACCTGTTACCATATTCCAAAGATTAGCCAAAAATTGAATAAAATGAAAAAGGATGAGCTAGCTTCATCTCCTTGCATTGGGAAAAAATCTAATTCTCAAGTGCAACTCATTTGTTACTACCTAAGGAGAAAGTTTTAATGCAAAGTGCGTTCATTTGAACCACTGTGAGTGTAACTGTAATGTGAGCAGAGAAGAATAAAATAAGAATAAAATAAGTAATGTACTTTCGTGATTTAACCCTTTGATGCATGCAATATTATTTTTTTATATTTTTTTTAACTAAAAACTCTAGAAATTGAATATTATGATCCTAGAGACAAATAATATATGAACTAAAAAAAATCTACGGTACTTTTCCGTTTCGCCGGCGCAAACCTTGCCAAGTAGACTTTATTGGCGAAAACACAGAGTATACACATAAAAAGTGTTGACAAACGTTAGTTTTAAGAATTTTTTATTTTGTAGGTATAAATATTTTAATATAGTTTAAAATTTTGTAAAAAAAGCCAATAAATTGGTAAAAACACATTAATTTAAGAATTTACGACGCTTTCATCGTACAACATCCTGATTCGTCGGTTCATATCACGTGACCCCAAGCGATCTCATCTCACGTAAACTACGCACAAAAATCTAATTCTCTCAGTAATTATCTACATTAATTTCAAGTTTAAATCTTAATTTGGAATACAAGTTTAAATGCAAGAATTATTTCAATTCGTACCAATAGCTTACTCAGAAATTATGTAAAACCGCAGTGCTTTACTTCGCTAGTGCATTCTCATTAGAATTGATGACCCTTGGCTTTGCCCTTTTCTATATTTTCGCCTTCGGGTAAGGGGTGTGATTGCATCCTAATCAACTTAATTACCGCGAATGGCGTTAGGGCATAAACTGAACTATCTGGTACAAATTCTATATAATTGTATGCTAGCATTGAAAGAAACAATCAATCTGATAAGAAATAGCTGGGACTTGTTTTGAAAATAAGGCGTGAAAGGTTACCACCGAGGATATTACGTTTGGCATGAGTTGTACCATTATTGTCGACTTTATCGCCTGCGCCGGCAAAACTGAAAAGTACCAAATCTACTCTCTCCCATTGTTCTGTGGGTGTTGGTCGCACTCTGAAACCACCGCGCGTCTAGGACTTTGAAACTTGCTGAGGTAGTAGGGAGAAAAAAAAATTTACCTTTCTCCGTGCTCGTTTCCAATAAATGACAAAATTTACGAATTAAAAAAAAATGTATATGAAAGAATTGCATTATCTATATTTTTTACATCATTTTACAAAGTAAATCATCAGAAAATATTAAAAAATAAGCATTTATGTAATTTTCCTATAGCATTGAAAATATAAGTACCTACATAATATGAATGTTTGGCTAAATGGATTAAAAAAAAAAAAAAGACTCCGTGCATTTTAAAAAAATTTCAAAGAAGAAAATTTTTTTTGTGACACTGTTTAAGATGTTTTGTCTTTTTGGTATATGTATAGACCCAGCAAGTTTCGCACATGTATCTTCTATGGGGTTTCTTTCTTGTGCTACCAAATGTACACTACCTGGATCTAAATTTCACTGGTATATATCCTACGTTATTTAGTTTCGTTTCATCTGGCACATGAAATTTTTGTTTTTTTATGTTAATGGGGGGGGGGGCTTGGTCTTTTTGGCTTTGGTACGAATCGTTCGTTTCTCATTCATACTTATGTTATTCGTATTTCGACCCAAAATATGCAGAAAATATTTTTAATTTAGTTAAAACTATGCGATTTCTATTTTTAATTATAGCAAAGTATATTCACATTAAATTTAAACCACAGGAAATAATTTATAAAATCACAAAACAGTCAAAAGTCTTTAATCCGGACTCGTCGGGGCTTCAGCAATTCCGGATTATCGGTTTTTCAAGATTATTATAGATCATCAATTTAAATCTGGTAAGATGGCATGCAGAAATTATAAAATTAAAAATATGAAACAGTAATTTATGAAATAAAGAACAATTATGATCTAAAGGGTATCAAAATTTACAAAAAAAAAGCTTAATATTTATTTGTTTACTCTATTAAACATTTCTTTCAACGCGCTTGCGTAAAGCACTACGCATAGCTGAAATTAGAAAATTGCAACCAGAAAACTATTTTATGTGTATTCCTGATATTTATAATGATGAGGAATTTGATTTAAATCATATCAAAGACAGAGTACATCGAGATGAAATACTACATTTAGTAAGGAATTATAAGCCGAATAAAATAAAAACATCTGCCCCGAAGATAAGGGCAGTGCTGACAGATCAACTTCCAGTTTATTGTGTGCCACGACGCTCCCCCCCCTTCACAGAGCAGCATGATAAACAGATTTTGGAATGATTAGAGAAACAAAGGATATGCCTTTATCCGTTTTTTGCAGCAATTCCACTTTTTGTTTGATGGACATTGAAACATGCTTTCACTTTGTAGATCCTTTGGCAGCTTCAGAATCGGAAATTCTTTTTGACATAATCAAAAGTTCAAGCTTACTTTTATAAAATTGCTCTAACAGTCTGCAAAAAATAATAAGTCGGATCCAGTTAGAAGATTAAGGAACAACGCAATCTGAAACATTAACTGAATTAGATAATTTTAGCTTGGCTTATACCATCTGTTAGACATTAAATGCACATGCGCAGAAAGTTTGTAGCTTTGAGGTCCGGATTATAGATCATTTCTGATTATGGACATCCAGATTAAAGACTTTTGACTGTACTTGGAAAGCAAGTGTGTTGAGATGAGAGAAAAATCTCTGGAAAAGAAAGACCTTTTCACTGGGTAGGTGCATGTATTGTTTAGTAATAATATAAATCTGTGGTTTCAAAGCCCCTTATCTATATGCGGGTAAAAATAAACGTTCCTTTTTGAAAAGCAAGCAAACTCCATTATGAAGAGCAGTGGTTTCAAGGTGCGACCACCGAGCCTCTAGAGGATTGTGAGCATTGTGGTACAGTGCTCTAGTGGCGCAATGGTTGTGCCATGAAACCACAAAGCAAATACCATAAATATAAATAGGCTTTTTTTATATATGCAGTTTAATTATTGCAATTTTTTATTGTTCACTATAGAAATCATGATGTGCGATGAATAACTTTTGAAATTCAAAGTTGTTTATATTAATAAAAGAAAGTTATTTTGTCTCATTGAAAACAAATTTTAAAAGGCATCCGATTTGAAGTGCTAAGACTTAAAACATGTATGATTCTGCAGTCATTTTGTGTTATTTAGAGGTCAAAGATCAGTAATCAATTGATTTTGACTCATAAATTTTGGAAAGAAGAGGAGAAGAAAATTCGAAAATTGGTGGTTTCAGGGCGCGGCCACCGTGCGTCAGAGGGTTAAAAAAGTAATTAATGGAATAAATGTCTAAATCATACAAATTTTTTCCCCCTTAGTTCTAAATAGAAATATTAACTGCATTGAAGCATATGTGCAAATAACTTGTCATTTTGAAGAAGTGCATAATATTAAAAAATTTAAAAGGAATTTAGTCTTATCAAAATTTATATGACATTTTATTGAAATTTGTATGTATTTCTTTACATGCAATTAATCTTATTATAAATTTTGAATTACCAAAATTTAACCAATTGAATTTGTATGCTGTGTATGTGTAGTAACTTTTCTCAGTAAATAAATATCTTATAGTTACTGATTTTGATGTATCATTCGTAGGTGTTTGTGGATGATCCAGAGGAGAAAAAGAATAGTGATTCTTATCATTGGCGTGTTTACACCAAATGTTCTATGGATCCAAATGATGATGAACAGTAAGATATTTCCCCCCCTCACCCAGAATGTATCCTTTTTTTATTTGTTTTACATATTTTAATTCAACTAAAGTCTTATTATCAGCTAGATTTTGCTGCTAACTATAAAATTTTAAAATGAATAAAGCCTTCAAAATGAATAAAACCTCCAAAATTAAGCAACACTTTTTCACACAACACACAATGAACCTAAATACAAAATGCTATAAAGTACTGCAGATATTTTTCCAAATTTCCCCCCTTTTCCGATTAAAGAACCGTGATTCATCCATAAATGTCACATGACATATCTCAGGATCTCTCATTTCTCTCAGACAAAATAATGCGTAATTGGAACTGTGTACTTCTCACATTATTGCCAAAGTCCTAGGTAGTAACCTATATCACCTACCAAAATGTCGCCAAACTCCCTGTTACCATATTCCAAAGATTAGCCGGTGAGATATCTATTTAACATTCTCTAAAAGTCCTACACATAGAATTTAATATAATATGCATAGAATCAACTGATAGACTTCTACTGAAAATATCTGATCCAATATAAAGAAAACAGCCAAAATTCTAAATAACTTCAGTTGTTTCTATAAAAAATGTACAGAAATATTTCAGTGTTTGAAAACATTATAAAATTAACAAAATTTTCTTGTAAGATTAAAAAAGATTGAATTTTAGTTTTTGAGTAGAATTTTTAATTTTGTCTAAATTTTAAAATGAACTATGACGTGGAGAAAGAATGAAAACTTTCAGAAGAGATGCAATTTTTTGATTTCAGAAAATATTTAAGTAATAATAAATGTATTTTATTTATTTTTTTCGCACACGACAGCACGGTACGAGTGATGATAACTTCTAATAGCTTCGGGAACTAAAAATTTACTTGTTCTTAAATAAATCTCATAAATTTATTGTATGTCTTGGAGAATAACATTCATGGGAGCGGACTTTCTTTCCTTCAAAGTCTCAACCTATGTCTAGGATTTGTTTCCCAGGAAAAGAGAAGCATTTATTCAGAAATTAGAATCAGTTAAGACTTTGTTTACTCACTAAAATAACATTTCACAAGATCAAAAGAATTTTCTTCTGAAATTGTGGTTCACTTTCATAAAGCCTTAACTGCTGATATTTAGGCCCACTGCACTCCCGGCCAAAATAACCATTTATATCAAAAACAGAAGTACCAGAGATGGGCTCCAGTGTAATTTTAGCTCTGGTTATTATTTTTGGTTATTATTGTGTGACGTCTAACTTCATATATTAATATATCATTTCATTAATAAACCTTTTTATTTTTAATAGCATTTATTTAATTGACCATGCATGGACCTACACGTACGAAAATGCACGGAAGTCTCTGATGGAGAATGAAAAACTGATTGACAGAATGTGTTCCATTATGAATATTTCGAACGAAAGCCGTCCAGTGAATGATATAATTGATGATATTCTGAATGAAATGTGGAAGTAAGTATTTTTTGGCAAATTTTTCCCTCAAAAAAAATTTTTTTTTTCCATAATACCAGGTTTTTTGGATTCTATTTGTCGAATTAATACCTTATAAGTAATTGGAAAAGAAATATGCTACTTTAGAATTTTAAATTAGCCCCTCTACTGTCCCTCCCAACAAAAAACATCCTACTTTGGCAAAGATTTTGAATAAAATATTGATTTTGAGTGTGAGCAGATATTTTCTCAAAACGTAAAATTCTAATTTCTGTCTAACATTTTGTTGGTATTTTTCTCAACGAATGGCAACTATATTAATTTTTGCTTTGCTCATTATTTCCATATAAAATGGTTTGTCACTTCTCTAATCTCTGGGAAAAAAATTTTTGCTTCTCAAGAATAGGAAATATCTCTGATCTACTTTAAGATTCTGTCAAAATATCCATCATACTAAAGTTGCCCCCTCCCACCAATCCCCCCCAATTAGAATTTTTTTATATAGTTAATTTTAGGTGTGGATAATTTTTGTATCAGTTTCAGTAATTGTGACTACTTAAAATATAAACTTTGTAGAAGTTTGTTTTGCTGCCAGTCATTTTAAACTATTGGTGCCACTGTAAAATGGCTTGCTTTGTGACAAATCTGGACTATTACATCTGGGTGGCAAAAATTACATTGAATTATAATTAAGGTTGTCTTACAAGTACTGCAAAACCTGAAAAACAGCTTCATATTTTTAAAACATTGTCATACAAAATACTGTGATGAAAAGTAAACTACAGTCAAAAGTCGTTAATCCAGACTCGTCGGGACTTCGGCGATTCCGGATTATAGATCATCAGTTTAAATCTGGTAAGTTGGCATGCAGAAATTATAAAATTAAAAATATGAAACCGTAATTTATGAAATAAAGAACAATTATGATCTAAAAGTTATCAAAATTTACAAAAAAAAAAAAAAAAAAAAAAAAAGCTTAATATTTATTTGTTTACTTTATTAAACATTTCTTTCAATGTAAGTTATTTAAGTTGCTTCGTTTTTTATGTCATAATACATTCTCTTTAATTCTATAAACAGACATAATTTCTTGTTCAGTTACGAAGTTCTGCAGTTCAAGTCCTATAATTGCTGTGTCGAGAATACCGACTAATTTGTCAGTCGAAATTTTTTCGTTTTCAATAACCTCTGTCACTTTCTTCGCTAGACGAGTAATTTGATTTAAATCATATCAAAGACGGAGTACATTGAGATGAAATACTACATTTAGTAAGGAATTATAAGCCAAATAAATTAAAAACATCTGCCCTGAAGATTAAGAATAGTGCTGACAGATCAGCTTCCAATTCATTGCGCACTGCGGCGTTAAAGATAAACAAAGTTTAGATAAACAAAGGATATGCCTTTAACCATTTTATGCAGCAATTCCACTTTTTGTTTAATGGACTTCGAAACATGCTTTCGCTTTGTAGATCCTTTACATATTAATAAATATATATCAGAAATTCTATTTGACATAATCGAAAGTTCAAGCTTACTTTTATAAAATTGCTCTAACAGTCTGCAAAAAATAATAAGCCGAATCCAATTCGAAGATTAAGGAACAACGCAATCTGCAACATTAACTGAATTAGATAATTTTAGCTTAGCTTATACCGTCCGTTATACATTAAATGCGCATTCGTAAACGTATTTTGAGCACACGCATATTCGCAGCCTACAAACTTTCTGCGCATGCGTCAGATTGACGCATGCGCAGAAAGTTTGTAGCTTTGAGGTCCGGATTATAGATCATTCCGGATTATGGGTGTCCGAATTAACGACTTTTGACTGTACTTATAAATCATTGCATGATAACAGCATCATAGACATGTGTTTTCAGATTTCGAACATTTTAAATGCACATTTAATGATTCATGAGCACAAGAAGAAATAAATGTGTATACCTCTTTGTGTTTAATATTTTTTAATTAACTAATAAATGTTTACTGAAAAAGCAAAAAGAAAACTTGAGCATTCAAAATCTGAAGACAACCAACAGCTAAGTAGTAAAATCATTAAATAAGGGTAGTTTGTCCTGGGTTGGATTCGAGACAAATAGGCGAGCCCATGGGCATTTTCATGGCTTAGCCCATATGTAATCTGGATATAAGCCAGTTTCCTTTAGATCTTTGCCAGCTTAGCCCATATGTAATCTGGATATAAGCCAGTTTCCTTTAGATCTTTGCCAAGGCATCTCTCCACTTACCCAGCATAAGCTTTGCATATTTTTGCCACAATCAAATAAATAAAAACAATCAAAATCTGAAAATGAATAAAGGTTAATGCTTCTTATAGCTGTTAGTAGTATTTTGAGCTTGTGTAATTAATCATTATATGCTAGTTAAATTCTTCTTGTTTTTACAAGTCATTACATGAACATTCATTTTAAACTTTTAAAGTCTGAAAACTATGTGCAGTGTTATCATCAGGACTGTGGAGTCATTAGAGAAAATGTGCGACTCCTGGAAAGACTCCGACTCCCTGATATTTATATATATGTGTAAACATATACACATGGGTTACAGCTTATTTTTGTAATATAAGAGAAGTAATAGATGATACAGGAAAAAAAAAAATTGATGGCATAGCAAATTATTTATATTAATTAGCATTTATTGTGGAATGGAAAAACTGGCATTAGTTATTTCTAAGAAACAGTATAGCTTCCGTAAAATCTTCTTTGGAAGTTCATAGATGGCTTTCTTTGCCTTTTTAATTTGTTCGTCATCCAAGAAAATTCAGTGTTTCGGTCCTTCATACATTGAATTCAGCAGGATCTCATTGTCTAGCAAACTAGTTTCTCTTTTCTTCATTGAAGAAATAATTCCTTCTGCAACAAACCCTCCATTTCAGAAAGAACAAGCATCACATTCTTCCATTCTCGCCTCCTGTCAGTTCTTCAGATTGCAGCCTTTTTTGTGGTTACATACGGTATAGAAAGAAGAGTTTCCAATTCTGCAAGATCATTCCACAGTCTTTCTGTTAATGAAACGTTAGGATTATCTACATCTTCTAAAAAAGTTCTCAATTCTAGCAATTCTTTATCATCAAATATGAACTTCCTTATTGGGTTGCTTGATCAATAGTTGCTCCTTTTCCTGCTTGCTTCCTAAGAATGGCATCAATTTCGGGAGCTATTACTGTTTACCAGTGAGATTTGTAACTAAAGGAATCTGTTTAATCACTAATGGCAAATATCACATCCATCCTCCTCTCGTATATTTATTTATTAATATGTCAATAAAATATAAAATAACTATTTATTAATGTATATAGTTTATAAATAAATCGCGAACGGGCTGGTTGCATGGACGTTTTCGTGGTTTTCCCCATGTGTAACGTGCATACGAGCCAGTTCCCCTTAGAAAGTCCTCCACAAAGGCATCCCTCCCCTTAGGCAGATAGCCCTCGTGTGCTTTACCATAATTAAATAAACCAAACCAATCCATAAATAAAAAAAGTTTTTAAACTGCTTTATTTTATCCTGCAATATTTTGTACAATAGTAATTTCCCCCCTTGTGTTATTTTCTCTTCGCTGTTTTTATCATGATGTTTCTGATGGACACCAGATATATCTGAGATAAAATAACATGCCAAATTACAATTATTGGAGGTGTTAAGGTGACAAAAATCAGTGCAATATATATTTGTAAATTTTCAGGACTAGTTTCGAAGGTTGAAATAGAACCGTGTTCAGCTGCAGAAGTAAAAATGATAAAAGAGAAGCTTGTGCTCAAGCAGTAATATAAGAGGAAGAAAGTTAAAATTTGCAGTTCTGTACTTAATAGAGCCTATTCCAAATATTAACTCTGGTATATATGATTCCTTACCAGCGTGGTTTTATTTACATAGGTCAAACTAAGAGAGCCTTAAAATTTGATGCGAAGAAACATGAACCATGTATTAGGTAGGGAAACACATAGCTCCTCTGTTGTTTAACACTGTTTCATAATTGTTTTCATATTTCATCAGTAGATGGTGCCAATACCTTACCTTCCTTTCTGTCATCGTTATTGCTAAAGCACTAGCTTCTCTTTTGCCATTTGCTCTTATGCAGCTGAAGAAGAAAGTTCTATGTCTAAACTTTCAAAACTGGTCCTTCAAATTTATGAATATAAATCTTTTTGCCTTCATACTTCCAGTAACCATCAACTATATGCCAGTTCCATGTCTTAATAATTTTTGGAACTCGTATGTAAATGCTTTGAAATTTGGAAATTTTATATCTAAATTGTTAACTGTGTTGCATGTATATATTACTTCAGTTGGATTTTTTAGTTTGTCATAAATTTACAAATTAACTGCATTTTCTTTTTTATAATTTATAATAAAAGATCTCTGTAATGTATCCATTATGTTTATCATTATTTTATATTGTGGAAATTTAATAAAAATTTATTACTGTGTGAAAGTACTTTGTGTTGAATTAAAATATTTATCTACTAATATTTTCATTTGTGAAGGTAAAATTTTGTTTCAAGTTTTAAAAATGTTCTTCATATAGTTTTTTGGCATTATTCAATGCAATCTTATCCCTTTGTTTCAGATACAATAACTCATACAGTGTGTACAGCACAAATCGGGTTAGTGTTTCGTTTCTATTTACGTATTTAATTAACAGTTTATGAAGTTATCTAATTTTGTTAAAGAATTTTTATTTTCCAAACTTCTGTTTTTCATCAGTTTCTGTTTTTATTTTGCATATATGTGTAATTATATTTAGAAGTAAGAGAATAAATGCACATTTCAAAATTTCAAACAGTATCAAAAAGAATTTAATGAAACTCATTAATGCAATCATCAATCAGTTGTATACTGTGTAGATGAGTATTGTCTATAAAATAGCACTGAGATTTAACTGTGCATTTTACGCTTCAAGATCTCTTCATGCTCTGAATAGTTAGGAAGCTTTTGTCAAACATAAAAGATGTATTTCTAGATGATGACACCTCTACTCTGGAGCCCATTTTCCAGGTATTGGAGGTTTGTTACAACAGTATTCTCAAACTGATGGCCTGCAGGTCGCATGCAGCCCCCAAAGCTATTTTATTCAGCATGTGAATACATTTCTTGTAAATTAATTAGCATCATTATGACAAAAATTTGAAGAAAAAGTCTAACATTTTAATGATTTGGAGTCCAATTTGCCATTACTTTTATTACGAAAAATGAAACTCTCCAGAATATCTAGAAATGGAGCTAATTAATTTATGCTATCATATAAATCTTATTCTAAGATTTGAAGACACAAATTTGATTAACTCTTACTAGTAGTTGTCAAAAAATAAATATTCTCAGTTAGGAATTTTTTCAATAAGAATAATCGATTTGCTTGGGAGTACATTTACATGTAAACAGTTTTTTCCATAGTTGAAAATTAATAACTCTACGAAAATAACCAGACTGCCGATGAGTATTTACAATTTCTGATGAAGATGCTTTCTAGCAGTTTTCTACCTCATGAAAATTGAAACTCCATGAGGTGTTGCAAGTTTCGTTATTTATTCTCAAATTTTGTCCCTGTTGAGAAGTTATATATAAATATATATTTTTTAGTTTAAGTTAAAAGTAAGTTACTTAGTGGTTACTTCAATATATTACAATTATTAAAATGAAAGTCAATCTGAAAATTTAATATTTAGCTGTCAGTGCATTTGAACTACAAATTGTGACCAATAGAAATATCTTGCAGATACTAACTTTTTAATTTCAAACAGAAAATAAGTAAAATTAATTTTTTTTTCTTTGCATTATTTTTTAATTTTGATAAGTATGTAGTAAAAATTTTTTAGTTTCATTAATATGTTTTGTTAACAAAGAAACAAATCTTTCCCCCCCCCCCCTTTAATTGCAGCCATCAGCTACTTACAGATTATGCATATATGGTCCATGTGCAATCTAAGTTTGAGACCCCAGTTTTGTAAAATCCTTAGTTTCTCTCCTAATGAAGGTATATCGAGAATCAGTGTCTAGGTTGAGTGTAGACTTGTCACTGGAGAGAACTACAGATATGAACTTTGTTTTAAGGGCGATGTTTTTTGCACCATGCCAGATATGTTCTCTTATGTGAATAAGTGAATTGGATGCAAACATTATGTTTTTCTATCAAAGAGTCTGCTTTCAAAGCCTTTAGGAAATGGTTAGCCTCAAACCCGAGGTTTCAAGAACAAGAGAAAGCTATGTGTGCATACCAGTCCTTTGGTGTCTGGCGTGAAAATCCCAAATGTCGTCTTCATTAGGTAGCATGGCTTTACAAGGCACTTAGACCTTCTGTATATGGATTTGGTCTTCTGAAACTTTTCACAGATTGTAGACAATATTATATGTATAAATATCAGCTTATTTGCAACCTGAACTCGGTTGGTCCAACGATTTTCCTGGCCCCTTACTTTATTGTTAGTGCAAGAGTTCTCAACCTGCAGGGAATTTTGTAATTTTAGGAGAGAAATGTGGCTAGCCTTTTATTTACCTGTTATGTATATAGTTTTAAATTATGAATGTAGAAAACTAATATTATTCAGGTTTTGGTATTTATCAATATTTACTATACATTTTGTTGTTTAATTCCTAAAGCATTAAAAAGCAATCTAAATGTAATTAAATATGTATTTTTTCAAGTTTTTTAAGAGAAAAAGGGAGAA
This sequence comes from Stegodyphus dumicola, assembly GCF_044657685.1. Taxonomy (NCBI): domain Eukaryota; kingdom Metazoa; phylum Arthropoda; class Arachnida; order Araneae; family Eresidae; genus Stegodyphus; species Stegodyphus dumicola. The sequence goes on along the minus strand of NC_140769.1, from coordinate 264,216,757 downwards.
GAATGATTTTCTAGCAGTGATGAAAGAGGTGCACAGGGTAAAACAAGTTGTGAGAACCCTTTTACTAGTTGTTACTCATTTTACTATACTACTGCTTTAACAAATCTCAGAAAATTTTGCAGCTTTAATGATTATCTCCAATGTGTGTGTGCAAAGTTAGAACAAGCAAAACTTTTTTTAACAGATATTTCAGTGCCACCTATGTGTACAAGTACAATTACATTGTTTGATAAGAGTGTAGTATGTGATCCACCACTTCTAATTGGTTAGTTGTTTCTCAGATGGCACAACTAAAACACTATTTTTAAATATGAAAATAATTAAGAATACATATAAAGAAGTTCCATTAATTTGTTTAACAACCCATTAAATTTTGAATCCTGTTAAATTTAAACTTTAATAACTTCGTAATTTAAAAAAATTTTTAAAATCTGAAAGATTTCAGATTTTACATCAGGCCCAAAGGAGCGTTTTTTGAATGTTTTGTGTGTTACCTTTATTTATTAAATATCATATTCTTCGCACTTAAACCATAAAATTTAGTTCAACAGTAATATTGCAAAAAAATTTTAAAATGAGCATGTCTTTAGAATTTTCGATACACGGTCTCGCACGCTGGAGATAAAAAAAATTCCCTCCTCCCGAACAGTGTTGCCATTGCTCACTTTGAAATCGTTGATTTTGTTAATCAAAAATTTGTTAACGTTTTATAAAATAGGAAATTGATAATAAAACAGATTCGAGCTTCCAGATGCCCATATTTGGGTAGAAACCTTCGTTATTCAAAATTTGATGTCTCTAAGGTACTGTTGTTTTATCACAATGTGAGAAAAACATATGTACACTTATGCCAATTCTTCATTATTAAATTTTTTTTAAATATAATACAGGGCTATAATATTTGGTGGCCACAGTTTGAAAAGTAAACCGACATTTACCGTAAACAAACACAAAATGCTGAAACGAAGTTAATAGCCCTTCTGGGCTGACGCCCTTTGGGCTAATAATAATAGCTTCATAAAATAAAATTCAGTGGCTTTCATATTTGAATGGGAAATAAAATGTTTGGAAAAGAAAGAGTTACAGCAACAACCACACTTATTGGTGTCTTTCTGAAAAATAACTAACTAACCAAACATGGTAGATTGTATACTATATCATATATTTGATATCAGGGTTATGATATTAGATTGTATTATTATATGACCACATATTTTATGGTTTTATTCAGTATTTTTTGAGAAATTTCGAAAAAAAAAAAAGTGTTCATTTTCTTAGTTTTGAATACTAGTATATGGAATACCGTATACAAAGAAAAACTTTAATGAATTTAAAATTTTGTTTGAAAAGTAAAATCCTGCACTATTGTGATAAAGATAGATAAAATAATATTAATATGTAAAAATTTCCTGTTTATATGACTTTTATTTGTTTCTTTCTTTTCATTTGCATCTTGTTTTTTAATATTTATTTTTGAAATTAATTTTCTGTTCACACGTCAGGGAATTATTTCACATATCTCAATTTTCAAGTTTTAAATACAGATTTTATAAAATTGTAAAATAGAATAGGAATTCTGATCATATATGCTAAATGACAAAACATGCTTCTCATGAATTATTGATTTTTATACCATGAGGTTTCAGTTCCTCTTAATGAGTTGGGATCTCTGTATGGTATCAGCAATAATTCTCATATTGTATTCTTTAGCTTTGTATTTTAATTAACAGTTTCAGTTTAATTATTTATAAATTCCAATTAATAATTTTCACAATAGTACACATTTGCATATATATATATGCACATTAAAGTTTGCTTTATATATATATAAAGCAAAACATTTTATCCTTTCTTGTATGTATCTTAATTTAAATTTTCTTGGGTTTTCAATTGAAAGAACTGTATTTCCTTATGAATTAGTTGAAATTTTTAATTTATGACTACTATCTTGTATAGTCATGACAATTTTGAACAATTCTTCCTTATATGAGAATTTTAAAATGAACTGGTGTGCATAGCTGTATTAGTTAATATTTAGGAAGATTTGTTAGTCATATACTGATTTGTATTCTTAATACTTTAACTGCTAGGCAAATGTTGTGGCGTAAATATCTATAACTATAATACTTGGCAGTAAAGTGATGAGGTATATTGTTATGAAATGTACAGGCGTGGTAAGATAGCTTTCCCGCAAACCAGTTTTAGGGTTGCCATAAAAAGGGCAAAGGAAGGCATGGTTATCACATATGGCGAGATCACCCATTTGGCGACAAAATTGGCAATATCCCATGGACGGATGGAGAACCTTCTGGAATGAATTCTTACCGGTTAGCCCAGAATGTTCTCAGAATGAAGTCGAAAGTTATATAAACCCTGCTGGTTCACAGTCAGTGGGTGGGTGTGCCTCGTCTAGAGAGTTCAAGATAGTTGGTGTCTCATCTACCGAGTCAGTCCGTGTGGAGGCGATCGAGTTGACAGCCCGGCAGCGAGTGCCGAGTGCATCAAAAGAGTCTCTTTGTATATCGTGGTTAGTGCATAGTCAAGAGAGCATGTTGAGCTCCGGGAACGACTGAACTGAAGAGTCGGGAGCTGTGCTCTGTATGTTGTCGATCGCATCACATGTTGTAGCATGGAGATACATGGAGTTCCGAGAGTGACCGAGCAGAGTCGGGAGCTGTACTCTGGTGCTTTGCAGTGAAGCTGTCTCCACCGTTATTGCCTGACATTGTGAAGTCTGTGTCGCTGAACATGTCAGCCTGTTTATAACAGTTCAACGACTGTAAAAGTCATTTTAGAGCTGTCCTGATTAATATTGGTAATACTGATTAATATAAAGTGTGTTTCGATATCCCATCAACTGCTGTCATCATTATTCACTCCAAATCCACACAAACCCCGTATGAACGTGAAGGAAGAAAATAACATAACAACTGGTGTCAGAAAAGAAAAATGCAACAATATGTAACACAATAGTGACAGTTTGATGAAGTATACATTAACACTATATTCGTATTAGTTAGATTCTGGTGAATTTGGTGTACTCACAAATATGTTAACTGTTTGGTTACTTTTATGGATAAATTTAAGAAATAGATACCCTCTGCTGTAGATAATCAACTACTCTCTTCTGTTAATGGTTGGTATATTCATAACTATTTTATTAATTTGTTAGCTTAAATTTCTATAAAATAAGCTAACAGAATTTTAACTCGTAGAGCTATTAATCTTAAGCAATGGTTGTCCTCTTAAAAGTCAGCAGTTTCCTGTACAGACCAGTTTATGAGTTGTTGGACAAGACATAAAGATTTCTCAAAATCATATAGTAACAATAAAAGGTGGTGGGTTTTTTCCCCTCCTCAGTTGTGTGTTTAGTTTCCAGTTATTTTCTAAAAATTTATGTCCTATGTAAATGTCTAAAGAAAGATTTATTTAAATTACACTATTTTATTAATTATTACTATTTGTTTTTATTTCTCTCTTCCTCGTTTTTTTTAGCCATAGTCTTCAATACTCTAAGCAGAATTTTAATGAAATGGAAGATTACCACACCAACATAAAATTTAAAATTATGGAAGGGGGGAACTTGGTTTCATGTATATTTGAATAAAACTATCAGTTTCAAGTGTAGTCAGATACAGGTCCCTCTTCTTCAGGACTACTTCTTCAGGCGCAAAAGCATTTTGCTGGGATATAGAGTTTATTCAAAATTTGTACCAAACTAAGGGGGCTCTTTTTGCCTGAGTTTAAGAATTTGAATGCATTTTAAAAAGAATTTAATGCAATTTTGTGCTTGTGGATAACACAAAAAAGATTTTCAAAAAATTTCTTTGTCATGTGATCAGTATCTTTTTTGTTTTAGGAACATGAAGTAACACGATGTTGGTTCATCATGGATGAGTTTGGTTCACGTATCAACCATGCAGACGAACCGACATTTGAAGTAGTGCCTTTCTTCTATTCTGACGAGCTCTTGATGTATTCTTTGCTTTTTCCAAAAATCAATGTTGATGTAGGAGGTAAGGTTTCCCACACCATTCGTAAGATATTTTTGAAGAGTAGATTTTGTTATAGAGAATTTGGAATGAAAACTCACAATTTTTTATCAGTTTGAGAACAGCATGTGATTGTATTAACAGATAACTTTTCATGAAAGCTATTCATGAATTGAAAATTCCAGAAAAACTTGTTGCACTTGTAGCCCTGACTCTTGAAGAAACCATAATACAAGTATGCATACAGGATGATTACACAGAACAGCTTGAGGTAAAAAATGGAGTGTAACAGGGGGTTACATTGGCCTACCTCTTGTTTAATATAACACTCAAAAAAGTTATTAGAGACTCAAAGATCAATATTAGAGGAAATATTTTTACTCAGTTTCAAATACTGGTTTATGCTAATGACATTGGCATTATTGCCCGAATCTCGTCGGTTCTCAAACAGGCATTTTTGGCTTTGGAACAAATTGCTAAAAGAATTAATATTTTTAAATGAAATTGAAATTAAATATTTACTTTCCTTAAAGTCTGAATTACAACTTAGTCACTTAGAAATTGGCAATTATAAATTTGAAAAACTTAACACTTTTACTTATTTGAGGATGGATATAAATAATAAAAATTTGTTGGCCCCAGAAATATATAAAAGAATCATTGCTGCAAATACCGTATATACCCGCGTATAAGTCGAGATATTTTGGACAAAAAAAAAAGACTTCAAAGTGGGGGGTCGACTTATACGCGGGGCCATAAAAAATTAAAAGAATCGGAAGTTCAAAACTTTCTTTATATAATGCAGTTGTTTTCTTCCCGCACTCAAATTGGACAACTTATCAAGTAAGTCACTTACTTGAAGTAATTTCATGACTTAAATTATGCGACGAACTAATCACAAAGTTTCATACTTTAACTAGAGTAAGTTTCGATTAAACCAAAGAATTTTCGGCCCCCGAACAACCGATCAATATTGAGCAATAAGAAAGTTTCGCCAACACACCAAGAAAAGAGAAATGCAGATAGTTTTTACGTACGTATAAGTCTTTATAATAGTTATTGTTCATTCATGAAATACTTTTGTTAACAGGCGTACACGTCAAAAACACCTAAAAACGACTGTGGCCGTAATTCCGCGAGGATTGACATCCATCATTCAACACCTAGATGTCTGCCTCAATAAGCCCTTCAAAGTAAATGTTAGAAAATATTGGGCAGAGTGGATTAGTTCCAGTTGACCAACATTTACAAAGGGAGGCAACATTAAAACGCCCAATATTACATTAATTGCTCAGTGGGTTAAAGATGCTTAGAACGAAATACCCTCTGAAATGATTATAAAATCATTTAAAAAATGTTTTATTAGCAACGAACTAGACTGCATGGAAGATGATTCTGTTTTTGAAAGTGAAAATGACGATGAAGGCTCTAGTAGTGATTGTAACAATACAGAGTTCAAGACTGAAAATATGTATGATGACGAGCCAATGACTACAGAAGAGTTCTATGAAATGTTTGGCGAATCTGACCATGAATCGGACGTTGAAGGATTTTGATTTTGTTTATTTATCAAGGTATTTTTTATCGTATATTTACTTTTTTTTTCTCAGATGATTTTGAATAAATGTAGTACTTAAAAAAAAATTTTTTTGAAGTTTCTCGATCGATTTCGGAAGGGGGGGCGATTTATACGTGGGTTTCTTATTTTCTACGAATTTTTTATGTTGAAGTGGGGGGTCGACTTATACGCGGGTATATATGGTAGATGCTTTTTATGGCCTAAAAAAAATTTAAAATCTGGCTTTCTTAAATTAACAACTAAATTGTGACTTTACAAATGTCTTATAAACTCTGTTTTGACTTATCGTCAGAGACTTGGACATCGACTGATGAGAAAACTCTGGGAATTTTTGAGCGAAAGATCTCGTGTTACATTCTTAGTGGGGTCCAAGTGAATGGATCATGGAGAAGATCTAATGTAGAATTCTATAAAATTTACAAACAATCTGGTATTGTAAAATTTGTCAAATTACAGAGACTTAAATGGGCTGGCCATCTGGCTAGAATGAATGAAGATCGTTGCTGCAGGAAAATCTTTTTGGCAAAGCCAATGGGAAATAGACCTTGGGGCACACCTCCACTAAGATGGATTGATTGTGTCAAAAAATATCCTAATATTTTAAAGGTTAAAAAAGTGGGAAACAGTTGCCAAAATTAGAGATACTTGGAGAAGACCAGGGCCCACTCAGGGCTTTCGAGCCATTGAAGAAGAAGATTTTGTTGCTGAAAGTATTAATTCACTGGAAATTCCTTTTTAACATATTCGCTGAAATAGAAATGACATTTCCATTTCAGCGAATATGCCAGATCACAAAATAGTGTTTTAATGTTAAAAATGTTCCATATATTTTGCTAGTAAAACTAGAAAAATTAAGTTCAATTCTGGATGGGATGTAGGGCACGTCATTAAGTGGGAATGGAATTTAACTGCTGCTGGAGAAAGTTAGGAATCATTCTTGCACTATTTTTGCAAGTAATGGGAAAGACTGCCGATTTAAACGAATTTAATAGAGGGCAGATTGGAATGGTCCGAAGGATCGGAACTAGTACCTCCGAAACCATACAAATGGTAAGTTATCCACGATCTGCCATTGGTAGTATTTATGCGAATTGGATAAATGATGGTGAAAGCATCAGTAAACACCGAGATTTTGGATGTCCACGCTTCATCAAAGAAAAAGGATGTTGGAGACTGTCCTGCTTATTACAGCAAAACCAGCGCCAGACAGCGACTCACTTGATTGCCCAATACAATACAGGCCCAAGTGCAAGTGTTTTGGAACACACAGTTTAGCGGACAGTGTTGGATATGGGACTGCGCAGCAGACATTCCACTCGCACCTCTGTTGTCCAAGCATTATTGTCATGTTTGCTTACAGTAGGCCCAGAAATGTCGAGACTGGACCATAGATAAGTGCAAGACTGTTGTGTGGTTGGACAAATCGTGATTTCTCATTCATCACATCGATAGTCATATAAGGGTATTCTGTCTTTCAGGTGAACAGTTGCTGCCCCTTGTACATCAGGTTATACACAGGCTGACACAGTAACAGTATTGTGCTTTGGTAGACATTTTCATGGGCGGCTCTGGAACTCTTAGTTGCAATAGAACAGACTATGAAAACTGTAGACTATCTGAACATAACTGTAAATCAGTTGCACCCTAAAAGGGCATCTGTCTTCCCAACTGAAAATGGAATATTCCAGCAAGACAACACCCCATGTCACAAGGCTTGAATTGTGTTGAAGTGGTTTGAGGAGCAAAAGAATGAATTCCAATTAATGTGCTGGCCACCTATCTTACTGGATCTTAACCTAATAGAGCACATTTGGTATGTCATGGAGTGCCAGCTCAAAGCTCAAATATACCATGTCAGAATATCTTGACTTTACGTGACTGCTTTGTAGACATTTGGTACAATCTGTCTCCAGTCATATACGAAAAACTTGTTGCATCTATGCCAAAATGAGTTGCAGCTGCTTTGCAGGCCAAAGGTCCCACAACATGTTATTCAGTGGGTGGTCATAATGTTTTGCCTCTTCAGTGTATACAAAGCATGAAAAAAATGCAAAAATTATAAATTTATTGCAAAGAAAATGTCATTTGTGTAGGAAAGAGTACTGCATTATCACTTATGGTATGTTTCAGAGCAGTTCGATCAATATCCCGGTTTATTTCGGCAGTAACGGCACTCGTGCATAATATGTAAGTGTAGCCATGGGTAATTTTTAAAGTGGTGTTTTCTATTTTGGATTTCAACATTTCTGTAGTGTACGCCACAATATCAGTATCTCCTTCCAATTTGCTCAGAGTCCGAACATATTCTTCATCGTCTGTGCTTTCCTAATTGAAAAGGTCACTATTTCCTAATAACTGTAATATTTTGCCATTGGTCTAAAGTTGATCTGTCAGCACTATCCTTATCTTCAGGGCAGATGTTTTTATTTTATTTGGCTTATAATTCCTTACTAAATGTAGTATTTCATCTCAATCTTTCGTCTTTGATATGATTTAAATCAAATTCCTCGTCATAATAATTCGCTTCCGATAGTGAAGAAAGTGACACAGAGGTTATTGAAAACGAAAAAATTTCGATTGACAAATTAGTTGGTATTCTCGACACAGCAATTATAGGACTTCAACAGCGGAACTTTGCAACTGAAGAAGAAATTATGTCTGTTTATAGAATTAAAGAGAAAGTATTATCACATAAAACAAAGCAACTTAAACAACTTACATTGAAAGAAATGTTTAATAAAGTAAGCAAATAAATGTTAAGCTTTTTTTTTTTTTGTAAATTTTGATACCCTTTAGATCATAATTGTTATTTATTTCATAAATTATAGTTTCATATTTTTAATTTTATAATTTCTGCATGCCATCTTACCAGATTTAAACTAATGAGCGATAATCCGGAATTGCCGAAGTCCGGATTAATGACTTTTGACTGTATTCGGTGCAACATTCTGAATTCTTGCAACAAGTCCTTTATTAATTCTAACCTTTTTAGCCCAGAAGGCAAGAAGAAGAAGAAGTGTTAGCCCAGAAGGGCTGTTACTCTCGAAATGGCATTTTGCGTTGAATCACGTAAATGTTATGTATCACTTTTAAAATTGTTGCCACTAAATATTATCGTCCTGTATTATACACTTTTGGTCATTAAAATTGCAACACCAGGAAAGAATGACTTAATGAACATCAAAATCTCTTGAAAGGAAAAAGTTGGGATATGCAAATGATTAGTGTTTCAGCGTATTCAGATGGCGCAGGATTGAGTAACGGCATCTGGAGTACCGCATAAAAGAAAGGTTGTGTAGTGATTTTGCATTCGGAAGGCACTTTGTAAGGTCGGAATTTGTCCAGAATATCACGTTATGCCTTGAATAATAAGAAATTCTTACCAGCAAGTGTCGGAATTCGATAGAGGCAAGATCGTTACCTATCGAAAGTGTTAATCATTGTTCCATGATATCGTTCATCACACCGGTCGACATTCAACCATTGTCATGTGAATATGAAATCAATGGGTTGCTGAGGATCATACTGAACAGCATGCAGGATCTCGATGACCTCCCATGGCTAATGCCCAAGAGGACAGACATATTGTGAGGTCAGCCCTGCAAAACCGTACAATCACATCACGGATCATTAGTCAGGAAATGGGCATGTTTGCGGCACTCCCATTATTTGCTCATATGGTAGGTCTACGTTTGCAGCAGAATGGACTATCAGCACGGCGACCATTACTTCGGTTTTCCTTGACAGTGACTATGGTGCACATCTCTGGTTCGGATCCATGGTAATTTAAATGCAGATCTGTATATTTCTGACTTCTTATGTCCAATGGTTGTGCCCTATCTTCGAGGTCTGCCAGGCGCCTTCTTCCAACAAGATAATGCAAGACCACATGTTGCACGTCATGCTCTAACCTTCCTGCTTAATGCACAGGATATTCGATTGCTGCCCTGACCTGCATAGTCTCCAGATCTGTCACCCATTGAAAACATCTGGTCATGGGTTTATGAGAGACTGGCCCACCATCCCTTCCAGTTAATAGGTTAATAGCATAGAATGAGTTTCCCGTTTCTGTCATCCAAGCCTAGTTCGACTCCATGCCTAACCGGGTAAGGCCTGTTTTTGCTGCCAGGGGTGACAGCTGTTTCTACTAATTTCACACTCCTGTAAACCCCCAAACTGCTAACAAATTGAATCATTCTGTCTTCATGCCATACTGTTTACATACATTATTTTTATTTTATTTTATTTTATTTGTATTTGCTTTCCTTCTTTACAGTTTTAATGGCCAGCAATGCATTTAAGGAAACTAAATAATGAAGAATCTGCATGAATGTATGTATGTTTCTCGCACTGTGAAAAAACAACAGTACCTAGGGTCAGTATAATTGGTTAGTACAGTTTCTGCGAGATTCTTCAGCTCGGAAATTCTGGTTTTGGATATCGCAATGCACTTCTTTCAGATGTTTTGAATTCTGCCATTTTGTTTTATTTGCTGCTGATGCTCACAACAATAATGCAAGTCAACCGCCCCCCAAATTTTTATTGTTGCTTCAATGATTTTGTTAGCCCATGCACATTTACCTGACAGCAACCATCCTTCAGGAAATGCTGGTGTAAATAATAATCTGCAATTTTTCAGACTAATTCTTATAAGTTTTTTTTTTTTTTTTTTTTGTCTTCTTGTTCGGTGGATATATTTTTATACCCACGTTTGTCTAAATGCTTTGGTGAATCTTCATTTTTGTTATCCCCCTTTCTTTCTTTTTTTATTGACTTATTTTTTAATCTTACAACCTGAGGTGAAACTTTAAGTTCTTTTTTGTTGTATCTTTTTATTTAATATGAATATTTTTTATCAATATATGGATTTGGCCTCTTAATTTCTCATTCGAATCCTTCTGTTTGAATTATTAAATAAATTTATTAGATAATCATGCTAAAATAAATAACTAAGTAATAAGTAACTAAAATAAACTAAGGAGCAGCAACGAACTGAAATGAATGAATAAAATTAATTAAATCTAAAAATTAAATTTATTATGTCAGTGAAGTAATAAAATATTGTAACTGATCAAATAAAATCAACTTTGTATTTAGCTTTGTGTGAAACAGTTAAAAGTCAACAATTTCTTATTTGTTGTTTGAGCGAATGCAAACTATTATGTAAATAAAGAACTACTAAGTAAACAGAAGCAGCCAGGCTGCCTGATGTGTTTCGTGGACTTGCTTCTTCACCTTTAAAGGTACATAACTTTTCGGGAAAGTCTATGTCATTTCTGTGTCCTCTTTTCCTGAGATAGATGAGCAGTTCCCACACCAGAATGGCCTAAGACTACTGGAATGTCCTGGTTTCATAGCAAACCTTAGATTCTCTATGAAAGATTAAAGATTTTAATGAAGCTACCAGCAACTGGCTCAAGTGTTCCAACCATAACTAATTTATTAAGACTGCCTTCAGTTACTGTTTTATGGATCTTTGCTATCTCAGACTCTTGTTGTGGATTCTGGATTTTCTAAATTGATAAGACATCCTCTGTAGCAGAAAGAATGAATGCAAGACAAAACTTTTCTTGTTGAATTTATTGTGTTAAAGGAAATTTAAAATTATGTTGCGCTTATTATTTAAAAGCCACAATTTCAGGTAATATTTTGTTGGTAATTAATTTTTTTAATTTAAAAATTTATTTATATATTTTATTTTTTCAGAAGAAGTTACTTGTAGATTTCCAAGATTAAGAAATACCATGTCGGAAGATATGCAGAGAGCTTTAAAATTCCCATGGGAACCCTGTGATTTATCTGATGTAACTTTTGCCCAATCTGAACCTGATGAAGATTATTTTAAAGTATGCTAATGCTGATTTCTATTATTTCCTATGTTATTTGAAAAAAGGAAACTAAGCATATATGTAACAGTAAAACACATTTTTCACCATAAATTATTATAAATGACTGTTTTGTCTCTTTGTGTTTATTTTGATATTGACAACTGAAGTAACAATATTTTGTAATTATTTTAACATAAATTTGTAGAGTCATGAGGCTGTTTTGAAGTAGTAGATTTGAAAAACATGCAGTGTCCTCTCTGGGACTCAAACCTGGACCTCTTGAATATGCATCAACTGTGCTTCCAATTACACCATGAAGATATTACATATAGAAAGAAGGGAGAAAATACCATATGTAGTTCGCCTTTTAAAAGGTGATTGGGGATGAGGGGACCCAATTGCTAAATGCTGGTGGTGACAAATTATCATCCACCACCTTTTAGTTCGGCACCACTGTGGAATCATTAGGTTATTTTAAAGCAGGAGACATGAAAAATGAGCAATACTCTTGCTCGAACTCGAACCTGGACCTTTCAAATATGCACCGAGTATGCTGCTGTTACACTATGTAGGCATGCGGAAAGAAGGGAGAAAATTCCTTATAAATTAAAGAGATAATTAATTTACTGCTAAGAAAGATGATATTTCTTGCAGTTTTTGTCAATAAATGCAAAATTCTAATTATTTTTAATATCTGAAATTGAGAAATATTACTACACGTAAAAATGAATAATTCTATCGTTGAATTCGAAGTTGAATTTAGTGAGTTATTTTACCATATTATTTGTTGATTACTAATGATTCTTGACTACTGTATATTTTTTCTGTACAAATTCTTCATTGTCAGTTTTCCTCTTATATTACATGTATTTTGTAATTGTGCGCTGTCTAAAGAATTATCTTCGTTTTGCAGACATAGTCATCAATTTCTAAAATCCACAATTTAATTTTATATGGGAATATTAATCTATTCATGTATTACTTCATCTGTGTGTTTGAAAGGATTTCTTGAATTACAGAAGTTAAAATATCACTGGATTATTTGTTGTTGATTCATGGAAAATATTCAAAAAAAAAGTGTTATGTTTCTTCTGCAGTTTTTTTATTTTCATATTTAAAACAAATCTGAACCTATTTTAGTTGATTTATTTTAAAAAATGTATAACTGTTAAAAAAATCTAAAATTTTTTACATTTATTTAATATTTTTATGCACTGTACTTCCATTTATGCCATTTCTTAAAATAGAGAAAATAATCTTTATGAAAACACTATTTGGATTTGTATCAATATCAGTTTGGATCTGGCAAACATTTGGACCTTATAGCAGGTTTCCCTCTTGCCATGCTCATTGTAGAAAATAAGAAAAATGAAAAATTGTTAGGGAAAAAATATAATTTCTTCTTAGAAAATTAGGTAAAATTCTTATGTTTGCTGAAAGAAATGGTCTGTTCCTATTTTCTTTAATAATAAAACTCCCCATCAAAAACCAATAATAAAAATATTATGTGGTTGTTCATTATAATAAATAAATGTTTTAATTAAATACTTTTAAAATTTTGAGACTGGATAGAGTGACATAAAATTAAGTACCTTATGTTCAAAAGTTTATAAGTCCATACTTGGATATAGAACCCATACTGAGGATATATATTAAATATGCTATGTGATTAAAATTGCATGTAGTAGCTTCCTTATGTTTAAAATGTCTAATTTTTTAAACATAATATTTATATGTATGTAATGTGTTTTAAGTCTGGAAGACGTTTGGAGAATCTTCCAAAAGTCGAAGAAGTGCTTCCACCGGTGATAGATGAGGAAAAAATTACCGTATATACCGAGTATCCGGAAGTCGCAGAGTTCTTGACCCATCCTCGTTTTCGAATAGTTTCAGAAAAAAAAGATGCCCGTGTGCTGTGGCTGTCGGAGCTCCTTTACGACTATAAGTATGATATTTCTTATTTTATTCTGAAGTGAAGTTTGTTTCTTGATAGTATTACTTATGTTGTGGAAAACTTTGCTTCACCCTCAAAAAGTGCCTTTTTTGAAACATAGAAAAAGATTAATAGGACTGAGCATTTATTAATATGTAGGACATTTAGTAATTTAATGACTCAATAATTTGTAATGAGATTTTGTGTGGCTTTCATGGAAAATAATCATAAGGAGCAAATTTATGTAATTTTATTTGACTCTGTGTGAGAAAAAAATGTTACCTATAAGACTGCGCTCATAGCTTTTTCCCTGATGTTGTTACAGATGAAAGATTTTTAGTGTAGATTTTAGCATCCATAGAAAAAACTCTATTAAAAATCAAGACTAGCAGTAGGGATCAGCAATGAAAATTTTATCAAAGTGATAACAAAACAAAACAAAAGAGCAAATTGCAATTAATTTTATTACAGTTTACAAACAGAAAATTTTTATCTCTCACATGAATTTGACTTTTTAGTGAGTTTAAAGCCTTGTAATGATTTTCTTTTCCCCCCTTTTAAGGTTAGGATTAAATTCTGTTGGTAATTTCCTCTTTAAAGAAGATTGTCATAAAATCTAAAATTTTTTGTGCAGTTAAAGATCTTCTTGTGGAAATATCTTTATTGAGATAAAAGCTCTTTCTATTTTTAAGCTGTGAATGGCAATTGGTCTCCAAAATGATTTTAGCTTTCTTTATACTGTTACGAATTTAATAAGCAGTTCTGTTAAAGCCATTTTGACAAAATCCAGGGTATAATTTATTTTTATTTTAAGTTTTAATATGAAATTAAAATGTTTGTGTCCTTTATCTCTCTCTTTCTAGTCATCTTTATTATACACAAAATATGTGATAAATATTTAAAAAGTATTTACAGTCAAAAGTCGTTAATTCGGACACTCATAATCTGGAATGATCTATAATCCAGACCTGAAAGCTGAAATCTTTCTGCGCATGCGCCGCATTGACGCATGCGCATAGGCGTTTACGCGTGCGTGCAAGACCTTTACGACTGTGCATATGCGTGTGCGCAAGCGCAGAATACGTTTTCGCGTGCACGTTTAATGTATAACAAACGGTATAAGCTAAAATTATCTAATTATCTATTTAAGTTAATGTTGATAATTGCATTGTTCCTTAATCTTCGAATTGGATCCAGCTTGTTATTTTTTGCAGACTGTAAGAGCAATTTTATAAAAGTAAGCTTTAACTTTCGATTATGTCAAATAGAATTTCCGATGCTGGAGCTTCCAAATGATATACAAAACGAAAGTATGTTTCGATGTCCATCACACAAAAAGTGGAATTCCTACAAAAAATGGATAAAGGCATATCCTTTGTTTATCTAACCATTCCGAAATCTGTTTATCAATTTCACGCTGCTCTGCGCGGGGAGGGGGGGGACGTCGTGGCACGCAATGAACTGGAAGTTGACCTGTCAGCACTATCGTTATCTTCAGGGCAGATGTTTTTATTTTATTCGGCTTATAATTCCTTACTAAATGTAGTATTTCATCTCAATGTACTCCATCTTTTATATGATTTAAATCAAATTCCTCGTCATTATAAATATCACGAATACAAATCAAATAGTTTTCTGGTTGCAGTTTTCTAATTTCAGCTATGCGTAGTGCTTTACGCAAGCGCGTTGAAAGAAATGTTTAATAAAGTAAACAAATAAATATTAAGCTTCTTCTTTTGTAAATTTTGATACCCTTTAGATCATAATTGCTCATTATTTTATAAATTACGGTTTCATATTTTTAATTTTATAATTTTTGCATGCCATCTTACCAGATTTAAACTGATGATCTATAATCCGGAAAAATCGATAATCCGGAATCGCCGAAGTCCCGACGAGTCCGGATTAAAGACTTTTGACTGTATTACTCTTTCTTAATTTGATAAGCAGTTCATTATGCTTTGGAAAGGAAATTTTTCCTTTTGGTCCTGGGAGCTCAAAAAATTTTTAAGTTAAATTTCAATGGAATATTGTAGTAATTAATTGTATTTTCTAAATGTAATTTTATGCTTCTATTGCTAGATGACTAACTCTGTAATTTTTTTTTTTCCTCAGGAATCTTATAGACACTTACCCACTTCGACCTTATGTAAACCAGTTTCCATCAGAGCAAGTTATAATAAACAAGGACTTGTTAGCGATAGTCTGTCGAAGATCTTGTGCCCCGGACGAGATGTTTGACATGAATACTTTGCGGTCGAATCCGAAGTGGCTGCCCACCACTTTCAGCTTGTTGATAGAATTACCCCAGTTCATCTCGTACTTTCAAAACAGAGAAAAACGGTATGCATTTAAGTGATATCCTTAAATTTATGGAGTATAAAGTCTGAAAACCAGAATCCTCGCGAGTTCTGGTTTTCAGAAATTTCCAGATTTTTTTATCATTGGTTTAAATCTAGTAAGATGACATGTAGACATGGCAACATTGCAGCTTCACTTACTGTTAATGTCAGATAGAATAATGCTAGTCCCTGAATGAGACTAGTGCCAAAGCTAGTATGACTGCACCAGGTGGCAGAATTCAGGGACAGCAAACAGCAAAAATTAGGAATAGCAAGTTTTTAAAATTTGAGAGCGATACTCGGCCGAAGAATTAAAAGGCAGCAAAATTGTTAGAATTTAGCAACAGAATTTGGAATCCACAAAGATTGTATGGGGTGGCAGAACACATTTATGCCCCACATGCTGCCTTTTGTTGAGTACAGTCAAAAGTCGTTAATCCGGACTCGTCGGGACTTCGGCGATTCCGGATTATCGATTTTTCCGGATTATAGATCATCAGTTTAAATCTCGTAAGATGGCATGCAGAAATTCTAAAATTAAAAATATGAAACCTTAATTTATGAAGTAAAGAACAATTATAATCTAAAAGGTATCAAAATTTAAAAAAAAAAAAAAAAAAAAGCTTAATATTTATTTGTTTATTTTATTAAACATTTCTTTCAATGTAAGTTGTTTTAAGTTGCTTCGTTTTATGTGATAATACTTTCTCTTTAATTCTAAAAAACAGACACAATTTCTTGTTCAGTTACAAAGTTCCGCTGTTCAAGTCCCGTTAAATGTTGTGCCGAGAATACCGACTAACTTGTCAATCGAAATTTTTTCGTTTTCATTAACCTCTCTGTCACATTCTTCATGTCTTTATCCATTTTTTGCAGCAATTCCACCTTTTGTTTGATGGACATCGAAACATACTTTCGTTTTGTACGATCGTTTGGGAGCTCCAGAATCGGAAATTCTATTTGACATAATCGAAAGTTGAAGTTTACTTTTATAAAATTGCTCTTACAGTCTGCAAAAAATAATAAGCCGGATCCAATTCGAAGATTAAGGAACAACACAATCATCAACATTAACTGAAATAGATAATTTTAGATTATACCATCCGTTATACGTAAAACGCGCACGCGAAAACGGATTCTGCGCTTGCGCACACGCATATGCGCAGTGGTAAAAGGTCTTACGTGCACGCGTAAACGCCTATGCGCATGTGTTAACGCGGCGCATGCGCAGAAAGTTTTTAGCTTTGAGGTCCGGATTATGGGTGTCCGAATTAACGACTTTTGACTGTATTATATTTCCTGGTCATAGCTATTGTAGGGTGGATTTTTTTAATTATTTATTTATTTAGTGGCTGATGGTTCAGAGGTTCAAACATTGAACATACAGATTTTGGACTTTGTATTGTAGTAAATTTATGTTTGTTCTCCCCCCCTCAAAAAAAACCTGTTTAATGATCTTTTCACGAAGACAAAGAAAAAAAAAAAGAGGCCACTTGTTTAATTAGTAAAAGTTGTATGATATTTCAATTAAATGTCACTTCATGAATTATAAAATATGATCATATGTATTGTATGCAGAACAATAGGTTTTCTTTACTGGTATCAAAAAGTATATTCTGGACATTTTATTTTGAGGTGTCATACATTTCCATTAATCCACAAATTTCAGGATTAGAGAATTTTGCAAATCATTGGTCACATCTATGTTTGTTTAGTTCACGTTTCACTCTAATATTTATATTCAATTTGGACTGTTTGCACATAAACAATTAACCAAAACATACTCATTTGAAGAATTATTTAATTGAATATAAAATACTATATTTTTTTAGATACAAAAAATATAATAATGAAAATAATCCAAGTACTAGGGAGTAAAATAGTGTGGAGGAAAAGGGTTAAATAGCAGGGGAATTTTTTTTTTTTTTTTTTTTTTTTTTAGAAAGTAGATAACTCTTTGTATAAGGAGGACTAGAAAGTAATTTTTTTTTACATTAAATTCAAACAAATAAATTTTAAAAAACCTTTATTTTAAATCAGTGATATAATCACTCTCATTTTCAACAATCTTTTACCATCTAGTGCATTTACAGTTTATCCAAATTTTAGCATTTCAAAATGAAGGATTCTGTGAATACTCCACCAAACACACAAAAGTACCTTTCTGAGATGTAAACTTGGCTTAGCAGTACTATATGGCCATTTATTCGGAGATAACCACTGCTTTTGGCATTTTAGGTTATAATAGAACACCCATTTTTCATCTCCATTGATCAAAAAACAGTTCTGTATTGTGCCGGTGAAGCAATAAATTGCATCGTGGTGAATTGGTTAGCTTTGTTTTTACAGATTATGTGGGACGGAAATACCTGGTTTCCTTCCTTTACCAATCTGCTTCAAAACTTCTTGGAGGCTTGAGCAAGCTTAATCAAGAGGGTTTGACAGTTCTAACAAGTAAATCTTCTAAAATGTAATTGATCTTTCTAATTGATGCAAGTCAGAAGGATCAAAATTATTGAATCTGAACTTATAAAAAACCACCTTTGGTGTTTATAAACATCTAGTGCACTTGTATTTAGAACAAGAAATTATGTCTGTGTATAGAATTAAGGAGAAGGCATGTGCACAAAAACAGAGCAATTTAAGCAACTGACATTGAAAGATATGTTTAATAAAGGAAACCGCCGAAGTCCTGATGACACCGGATCACAAACTTTGAACTGCATTATGTGTATTATTATTTTCTTCCCTATGTACACTGCGCAAAAAAGGGGGGAATAGTTCTATATCTCCCGTTCTACAGGGCCAACTGACAAATTTCAAATTGCATTTTTCATGCCTCAAAAGCGTGACTTAGGATATGTATTAGATTTATATATAGCATTACTCTAGCATACGTATTTTGACACAAAATCGGA
Source organism: Stegodyphus dumicola (assembly GCF_044657685.1). Taxonomy (NCBI): domain Eukaryota; kingdom Metazoa; phylum Arthropoda; class Arachnida; order Araneae; family Eresidae; genus Stegodyphus; species Stegodyphus dumicola. The sequence goes on along the minus strand of NC_140769.1, from coordinate 264,198,165 downwards.
CTTTTTCTGAAATAACATACCAATTTTTTTTCCATATTTCAATTCTATGACTCAAATTATGCCTAAATATTAAATTTTGTAAAATTTGGTGCAAAATTTATGGAGAGATTCCAAAATTTATCTTGGTGCAATTTTCTCAGTTTGCACCAAAAATAATTCACTTGGCGAACTTCTAAATATATGACAACCAATTTTCCTTTCCCTTCTATTATGCCGGAGCATTAAAAAAGTCCCATCGTTCCTACTTTCAAATAATTTTAGCAAAGTGTCTAAACCACATTTGATGTTTTACTGCTTTCCAAAAATATGCCAAATTTCAAAACGTGCCAATATATAAATTCACGTATATCTTCGGAAATTTTGAATAAAAAACTGTAATTTTTTGCAGGTATGCTTACAAATACGTCTACTTTAAGATGATAGTTAAAATTTTATGGATTATAATTCAAAATTTTTTGAAAAATTTATAAAAACTATTTAAAAATAAATCATAAAAAATGGGTGAATTTTATTTGCAATAAACCTGAATTTCGAAATGTGAAAAGAAGAATCAAATAAGTTTAATAAGAGAGATTAATAAATATATATCAAACTCAATTAACATGAAGGAGGTAAAATTTTGAGAGCTAATTTTTGTAAAAACTACTTGTGAAATTTTTTGAAAACTTGGTAGTTTGGCATAATTTGAGTCTTAGAATTGAAATATGGAAAAAATTGGAATGTTATTTCAGAAAAAGTCCGATTTTGTGTCAAAATACCTATATTAGAATGATGCTATATATAAATATAATACATATCCTACATATCCTAAGTCGTGCTTTCGAGACATAAAAAATGCAAGTTGAATTTTGTCAATCGGCCTAGTAGAACGGAAGATGTAGAACTGTCCCCTCTTTTTTGCGCAGTGTACAGGACTGACTGTTTGTTTATGCTTCAAATCATCAGAAAATTTTAAAAACTTGCCATTGTGCACATTAAACATAATATATATATCATGGGTCAGCCACGCGGCACCTGCGCTAAATTATTCTGATTTGTGTGCAGTTTGTCAGTTTTGGGATGTGTATATAATACATATTAAAATTATATTTTTTTACATATCTGCATTAAACAGCCGTTTTATTGCATAGTCACTGTTTGAAACATTTCATTGTCAAGTGAAGCCGACTAAAGTCAAACCAACTCAACAGCAAGGCGCAGCGTGGCATCACTGATATATTAAATTGTAACTTCTCTGACGCAGTTGCAAGTACATGCAGGCAGAAAGACTTAATGGGTGCAAAACAAGACATCTGTCTGCTTTGTCTGTCTATGAAAATTTTGATTAATTCATAAGTATACTCTGAATTTCTGACTTTTAGACAGGCAGTGAAATCAATAATTTTAGGTATGTAGTATGTATGTACTCTGTTATTGTTTTCTTGTTAGTAGATTCATTTGCATACAAACTGATGATTGTAACAACCCTCCGATGAACAAAGCTAAGCGACCATCACTTATAATTTTTAAAGAAATGGTTTTAAATTCCCTAAAAATTTAAGATTTTATTTTGTGCTTTCGATGACCAAAGGTTGCCGACCTTTGATATACATTATGGTAGATTACTGTTGTTATTAATTACAATGTAAACAGATATTATTTTCACTTAAAAAATCAGGGAATTGCACAGCTCCATTCATTCAATTTATTGAAAAAAAGGGTAATATTTCAGAAATAAAACCATTAAGAAACGGTGAAAAAGTAGTGTTACCAGAATATGATTATATAACACTAAAATCGCCGAATTTTTCTTACTCCTTATTCTTCACTTTAGCCAATTTAAATTTGGATAATTCCATAATTCAATAACAGTAGTTTTCATATTTTAACAAGCGATAAAATGACCAGAAAAAGAAAAAATGAATAAATAAGAATGGTATGTCACATACTACATGGTGACCCAAACTTGTTTCTTCCATTGGCTGTAAATAAACCTGATAATATCTGAAAAATACTGAATTAAATAAATTAGCTGTGCATATCTATTGCATAAATTCAAAATAAATTTTAAAAGACAATAACATACACTCCCAAAAAGTAACAATTTGTCTAAAATGAAAAGTGTGAGGAGATTCAAAATCAATGTTTACTATAAAAAGAGGGAGGTGAATCATATGCAGAAAATGCTAAATAACTTCAGTAATAAAATTAATTTGATTGTGTGATCAAAATAGCTTGTAAATAATTTTTATTTTTTAAAACAATAATTTACTTGCATATTTATATAATAAAAAATATTTTCATTTAATATCGTTCATAAAAATATTTTCATCACACATAAAAAAATTGAAGTTGCAATGTAGTTTTTAAAAATGGAAGGTCATAATTTTTGTATCTAAATCTATATAAACTTGATGTGTTTCATTTGGTTGTGGTACTGACAGGGTAAAATCCGAAAATGAACTTATAAGAAATAAATAGTTCCCTGTTTGTGTAAAAAGAGTTATAATTTGAAATTTGTATTTATACTTTTATTCATGCACATATATATCCTAATAATATATTCTGGTTCTGTCTTAATTCTAGGCATCTAGATAATATTTGGATATGCAAACCATTTAATATGGCCAGAGGCTTAGAAATTCACATCACCGATAATTTGGTTCGCATTTTGCGACTGAGCGAAGCTAGGCCGATGGTATGCACATCATCCCTGCCATTTTATAGGCTTAATGTATAAGAATTTTTATTTTGTGTTTATTAAGTGTGGATTTTGCTTAAAACTTCAAAATATTCTTGTATTTTCTAATGTTTTTGTATTAATAATTAAAAGAAATTTATTATTGGTCGATTTTGAAATTTTGCTTGCATATGCTGTCCCAGAAGAAAAAGAAAATTCAAGATAAATTAATATTTAAAGTTTAATTTGAGCAGTGCATTGCATAAAATGGCTATAAATATTTCTACAGTTTAAAATATAAAAAATTCAATTGAAAATTCTTAGATAAAAATTTAGCAAATGAATAAAATTTGTCAACTTCATGTCAAGTCCGTTACCTTGAGATTATTTTACCGCCAATTCATTTGTAAATCTGCCTGGAGGCAGTACATATTCAAAGTAGTCAAACTTAGCTTGACTAATTTAAATACTTAACTGAATATGTACTGCCCTTTTAGACAGATTTTGGGTAAAATATTCTCAAGCTAGTGGACTTGACATATGAAGTGGAAGACAAATTATTTTTCTATTGTATTCTGTAATTAATTTTTATCACAATTATAACACACTAAAAGTTCATATTTAAAATAATTAAACTTATATTTTAAATATGAATATGTTTTGTAACCTAATTTATTTTAAAAAATAAATTAGGTTACAAAACAAAGAGGTTGAATAACATGAAACTTGAAAGGGACACACATTTTAAGATTTATATCTAAAAAATTTCAATTGATTTTTTTCATATTTTGAATTGTAGAAATATATTTATAATCATCTTTATCTAGCATTGCTCAAATTAAACTTTAAACCTAATTTATCGTGAACTTCCTTTTTTTCCCCTCTTCTGGGACAGCATATGTAAGCAAAATTTGAAAATGGCCGTATTATAAAAACCCCCATTTAGGTAGAATACAGAACTATAAATGGTTGCTACCTCCCTCCCCCCCAAATTTATATCTTTTTTTAGTAATGTTTGTATTGTTATTTATAATTCTTTAAATTATAAATACTGTCATCTATGTAATTACATGTACCCTGAACACAAATTTGCTGTGTTGAATTCAGTTAAATATAACTCATTTCCTCAATGCCATCGACAATCTTCTTAGGTACTGGCATAAGGTCCCAAAAAATGTCACACGTAATGGAACTGTTGCAGAAGAGTGTAGTCTAACAGACTAATTGTGAGAGAGTACAAGGTACAAATAATGCTTCACGATTGAGTTCACAAATTCTTTCTTGAATTCCTGAATGCACTGCAGCCATTGTAGAAGCATTGTCGTATTCTTTTCTATGGCATATTGATATATCAAGACCATTCGATTCAGTAACATTATTAGAGATATCTTCCGTTATGTCAATGGCTTTCTTCCCTGTTAGCAGGGGAAAAAAAACCTAAAAAGGACTCCTTTTATGTCAACTTTTTTCTTTCGTATGTGAACATAACCGATGATGACATTTATGTGATCTATGTGCGAGATGGGGGGTGGACTATCCAAGATGATCTTAAAATTCTTAATATTAGTCAAAATCTTTTCCTTAACAGTTGTACCCAGTAGTACAATAAACTCATTTTGTGTGGTGGAAGACATGTAGCTTGTTAACATCTTACCTGACAGTGAGTGAGTTGATGATTCTAGTTTAATTAAGTGCTCTCTTTGTACTGGATCATATTTTGATAGCTCATCAGCTCTATAAAATTTTCTTTGTTCTTTATCACTCTGTGTGACTGCAGAATAGAAGATTTTATATAGCCAAAAACAATGTGACGTCTAGGAGCATTTTTAAAAAAATTTCTTGATTTTCTTTTTTCTGTTTCAGTAGCTGTCTAGCTAACTGGGTAAATTGTTCTATTGGCTTCTTAAAGTTTTCCATTTTTCAAATGTTTCAAAGGTTTTTTATTTTTTAAAGCTTCATGTTGTTCTGAGATTTATATTTGCGAACTTTCAGACTAAGCTTCTACCAAGCTTGAAAGCCAGTTACAAATTTAGATCTCCAGTACAGAGATCCAGACATCCAATATCCGGAATTATGCATGCGCATTTGATTCCCCCACCATCCGTGCTTAATAAAACATGTGGAGAGTCTGATTCTTAATTTCACTTCGACAGTACCTCGTTGTTGAAGAAACAATCATTTTAACATAAATTTGTATGATCAGTAATTTGGCTCTGCTTGGCATACATCTCAAACTGAAAAATTCTACATGCATACATCATTGATTTCACACCTACTAATAATTTATAGCTCTGGTGAAACATTATTTATTATATTTTGCTTTCATCACCTAATGTTTATCAACACATTACAACTTGAGTAATGGCTCATTTAGCGATACCTGAACTTTTTTTTTTTTTTTGTTAGTAATTGAATAAAGAGTATATTGACATAACCTTTTATGTTGACATAATGCTTGGCAATGATTACAGATTTAAGTTCAGTGTGCTAAAAAATGTTGATGAGGAAAAATTTAACAAAAATCTCTTTTCGTATGCTAAAAAAATAGATTTTGTTAATGATACTCATAGGCCAAAATATTAAATTTAGTGCTATTTGAATTAAGAATAATGGATTAGTTATTCATATAAACCCAGAACCAGTGCCAGGGCTTGTATGACCGCACAGGGCAGTAGAATTTAGGGAAGTAGAATTTAACGGGAAGTAGAATTTAGGGAAGACAAAGGGAGGCGCTTGGTAGCAGAATTTAGGATCCACGGAGACTGTATCAGGTGGTAAGATATCTAGTGCTGGCCCTCAATAAGCCTTAAGTATATGTGGGAATTTATTTATTCAGGACTTGGATAAGTCTGATAAGCCTTTATTTTTAAGGACTCTGATAAGCATGTGCAAAAAATAGACATAAATATAATAAATAACTAAACTAATACAGTTCAGTCTTAATTGTCTCAGTGTGCTATAGAAGCAAGATAAAATTTAGCGGAACAACTTGTCTTTACTCGCCAATCTCATGATACATAGCCAAATATGTATAGTGAACGATAGCTGAATTTTATGATGATAGCCGCAAATTTTAAAGGTTTCCGGATATCGCAAACGAAAGGCAAAATTTTCCAATTAACAAATTCTGTAAAGAAAAGTTTGCGAAGCGATAATAAATGAAGATGATATAAAATAAGTTTTTGATTGTGATGACAATGCTCCTCAATCATCAATCAATTAATGTATGGCAAAATTTGTAGTATGGTTCTAGATCCAGAAAATACTGCTACCGAAGAAATGACAGAGAAGTTACTGAAAAGAAAAAATTTCGATTGACAAGTTAGTTGGGATTCTCAGCACACGGCAATCACAGGACTTCAACAATGTAACTGAACAAGAAATTTTGTCTACAGAATTAAAGAGAAAGTAGTATATGCTCAAAAAATAAAGCAACGTAAAAAAACTTATATTGAAAGAAATGTTTAATAAAGTAAACAAATAAATAGTAAACCTCTCTCTCTTTTTTTGGAGGGGGTAGATTTTAATAACCTTTAGATCAAAAGTGCTTCATTATTTCATATTTTTAATTTTATAATCTCTGCATGCCATCGTACTAGATTTAAACTGATGATCTACTATCTGAAAAAATCCCAAATTCAGAATCGCCGAAGTTCCGAAGGGTCCAGATCTCTGACTTTATACTGTATTATTCAAACTTGCATCTGTGCCAAAGAGGCTGCAACAAAAACAGTACGAATTTTGGTTTTAAACTGAGTATGCTGTCCAGCTTCTGGGAATATTCTTGCCATTTGGCTGACTGATATAGAACCAGTCAGATGTCAACTGTCAGTTAGCACCCTTCGTCTTTGTCTTATCCTCTTGTCTCTTAACAGAAACAAAAGGTCCATCTTTATTTTGAAATGCTTCATTTTTTTTCTTTTAATTAATTCAACTCGTAGATTACCTGAAACTGGGAAAGGCTAAACAGAGATGTCAGAGAAAAAAATATTACTTTTAGTTTCTACTTCTCCTTTTCCTCCTCCTCTTTCTTTCTCATCTGATGTGCTGCCTTCTAATTTGTTTTGTTCTTCATTATGATTATCTCTGAAGTTTTCATTTTCTTTGAGCTCTTTAATTTCTTTATGACTGTCTTCTCTAATTTGTTCTTCACTTTCATGATTTCTATGAGGTTTTTTGTTAATTCAGACATCACTCTTGGATTGAGATAATGCTGCAACGTCTTCTTCCTTAGTTTATGTTAATGTCGGAAATTTAACAAATTTCAGTGTTAATTCGACTGGACATCCAAAACTTTGTCCACTTGTTTTTTCTTTGCTGTGCTCCACTTGAATGCTGTCATTTCGTGACCATAGATCTGTAATATGAAAAACTTCTAGGTTGTTTCGGAAAAAGTTTAAAAAAAAATTACATCATATTTTGTTTTGCAAAAAATGTTTAATTCCACGCCAACAAAATCTAATAAGCAAATACCATGGTCAAACGTACCATTAACATCGTAAATTTATTGTGGGTGTCCTATGGTTTTATTATTTGTGATCTAAATATGTAGATACATTTTGTAAAGAGAATAATTTAATCTCTTGTTTCCATGAAACTTTATAATGAATTATTTTTCTTTTAGTTCAATAAATATCTTATGAATTTTAAATAAAAACTTATTATGTAAAATCTTTTTTTAAAATCTTTTTTATTATTTCTGTGATAAAATTATAGCCGCAGGTTGAACTCTAAAGCATTAACAAACTACTAAAATTCCTATATTTATTAAAAGAATTTCACTAGTTGTTCTTTGGAAATATGTATTAACCCTCTGAGTGGCACGGGTTTTTGGATCTGTCATAAAGACCTGTATTTAAACAGCCTTGATTAGCTAAATTTATATATATACTTCTTTTAGTCTCTATTTTCATACACTTAATTTTAATTCATTTAGACAATTTGTATAGTACAATGCAAAGTCTAAGATCTGGACGTCAAATATCTGGAATGACCTATAATCCGGACCTCAAACTCACCACCAACTTTTTTTTTTTTTTTTTTTTTTTTTTTTTTTTTTTTTTTTGTGTGTGTGTGTGTGTGTGTGTGCTTTATGCATGCACATCTGTTCCCCCCCCCCCCCGGCATGTGGAGAGTCCGATTCTTAATTTCACTTCGGCACTAAATGAAAAACAATCATTTTAGCATAAATTTGTATGATCAATAGATCAATTAGGACTCGCAGAGACTGCATCAGGTAGGTGGTAAGATTTCTAGCGCCGGCCCTCAATAAGCCTTAAGTATATGTGAAAATTTATTTATTCAAGACTCGACTAAGCCTTAAGCATGTGCAAGGAATAGGCATAAATATAATAAATAACTAATACAATTTAGGCTTAATTCTCTCAGCGCATGATAGAAGCAAGATAAAATTAAGCAGAACAACTTATCTTTAGTCACCAGTCTCGTGATACATAGCCAAATATGTATTAGTGAATGATGACTAAATTTTATGATTGATAGCCGCGAATCTGAAGGTTTTCGGATATTCCAAACCAAATGCAAAATTTTCTAATTAACAGATTTTTGTAAAGAAATGTGGAGAAGCAGTAATAAATGAAGATGGTATAAAAGAAGTTTTTCATTGTGATGACAATGCTTTTCAGTCATCATTCAATTAACGGATGCTGAAATCTGTAGTATGGTTCTGGATCCAGACCACTACCAATAATGAAGAAAGTGACAGAGAGGTTACTGAAAGCAAAAAAAATTTTGATTGAGAGGTCAGTCGGAATTCTAGACATAGCAAAGAATTAAAGGGAACGTATTAGCACAAAAAAAAAAAAAAAAAACAGAGCAACTTGAACAACTTTGAAAGAAATGTTTAATAAAGTAAACAAATAAATATTAAGCTTTTTTTTTCTAAATTTTGATACCCTTTAGATCATAAATGCTGCATTGTTTCATAAATCACGATTTCATATTTTAATTTTTTTTATTTCTACAATCCATCTTACTAGATTTAAACTGATGATCTAATATCCAGAAACGCGGAAGTCTCGACAAGTCCAGATATCAGACTTTGTACTATATTAAAGAATGTAATAAAGCAAAATATCTTAAGTTATAAGCTAATATATATATACCAAGCAATAAAAAATTCTCATAAGCAGATAAAGCCTGTCATGGTGCTCAGAGGGTTAATATGTTTTAATTTTATTCATTGTAAAGGTTAATGATTTATTGCCAAATGTATAATTTCTTTAAATATTTGCAGGTGGCATGTAAGTACATCTCTGACCCTGTTCTGTTTCCTGTAGAAGATATCGGTTTGGTAAAGATGGACATTCGGTATATAGTTCTGTTGAAAAGTGTTCATCCATTGGAACTCTATGTTTATGATAGATTCTGGCTTCGTTTTGCTAACAAGTAAGGATACACTTTCCTTCAGATAAATACTTTAAAAAGCAAAATATTTTAAAATTTAAATACTTAGCAACAAAAAAAGAAGTATCTAATTATCGAACTGAATGGAAAAATTTCTTGTATCTGCTTTTACTTCCTTGTGTGATGTAAAGGAAGTATTGTAATCATGAAAAATTTCAGGTATCATATTGCAAGACTGCTTTCAAATCCACATGAATGATGTTTTTGCATGGCATCTGTATGTACAGACAAAATAAAGGACTTCTCCCCCCAAAAAATGCATTCAGAAGAGATTTTTTATGACATCTGTACATCATGTACAGTTATGCATATATGTGCATCATGTACAGTTATGCATATCTGTACATCATGTACAGATATGCATAACTCGAAAACGAATAGTTGTAGAATGTTGAAATTTTGTTATATAGGACTGCTTATTTATTTATTTGAAGCACAAAGGGTGTTAGCCCAGAAGGACTGTTAATTTCGTTTTGGCATTTTGCATCGAAAATTTTAAATGTCCGTTTCACTTTTCAGATTTCACTTTTCAGATGCTGGATTCGAAAATCATTATTAAATTTCCCCTGAAGAGTCGGTAATGAGATTCGAATTAGACTAATTTACCATCTACTGCTTTTTTGTTTTTGTATTTTTGCTCAAGTCTTATATCACACTTTTATTCTATTGTTTAAAGTTTGCCTTACCTTGATCAACATATTACTTACAATTAGATTTCAATTTTATTTGTAAATATTCTAGTCGTAATATTGTTTATTTAATGTTTACACTTTTCATTGCACTTTATTTTACTTATGTTAAAATTTTTTTCGCCGGAACCACAGTATCTAAGCTACTTTTTAGCGGAAGCACTAAGAATATTCTTTTAACTTGTTTTTCTTTACAAAGAGTTATACACATTAAAAGTAATATCCCCTTGTTTTATATCAGATTTTTCTCAGTTTGTAGTAAATTTATTCGTCGTCTCTAAACTCAAATAGAATGCATATTTTTGGATTATGAGTTATTAAGTAATGTGGAATTTGTAATATTTTAAGCATACAACTCATTTCCTTTATTTTATATACTATTTTGCAGGCCATTTTCTTTGGACCACTTTGATGATTATGAAAAGCATTTTACCGTCATGAATTATAGTAATTTCCCATTACAACAGGTAAATATTAGATTTCATTACTTATTAGTAGCCTTACCAGATGTCCTGCTTTGACCAGGACTACCCCGATGTTATGATAGGGTCCCTGTATAGTGTTCAATTCATCATTTTGTTCCAGTAAAATTTTAAAAGTGTCAAATATTCAAAAAATAAAAATAGTACAGACCCATGTAAAATGGTGATTTCACAATTAAAATATCCCCTCTGTTACACTCACAGTTGCCAATCTAAATATTTGGTATCTAGATCTATGTACCTTTAATGTTGTTTAGATGTTTTTTCAAATGATGACAGATGTCTTTCTTACATTGAGCTATGTTGAAACAGTTTTGGTGGACTCATTAGGTTATTGTAAAGCAAGAGATGTGAAAAATGATCAATGCCCTCGCCAGGTCTTGAACCTAGACCTCTTAAATACGCACTGAGTGTGCTACTGTTACACCACAAAGGCATTCTGAACGGAGAGAGTAAATAAATACCTTCTAGAGCAGAGTCTTTTATTTGAATTAGCATGGTCTGAAATTGGGTAATGAAATTGCTGCAAATAATACAATAAGCATGGATCAATGTTTTTATGAAGAAGCGATTGCAAAAACATTTTGGTAGCAATTATGATATTTGGAAAAATAAAATTTCTGAAAAAAAAAATACAACTCTTCATTCATTTAAAAGAAAAAACATTTCATTTCTCATTCTTGTTCAAACAATTGAAATATATTTTCAGCATGCCAGGAACATCCGCACTAATCAAAGAGTATTCTTAATAATGAATATCATATGATCTGAAGAAAATGGCTGAATCAACCATAAAAGATTTACAGAGGTGTAAAATTAAGTGAACAAAATTGCAGTGAATTTTTTTTATTCCAGTAAAAGTAACAAAAAATTTTTAAAGTTCATGCTAGTGATAAATTCAAAAAATTTCTTCTACATGTTCATTGAGTTATTAAAAATTTCTTTTAACTCTCTGTTGCTTTTTATTCACAATTACTTTATTTAATATTTTCAATCGTAGGTACTTATTCTAGTAGGTTTTGTTTTGTTGTATTTTATTGAAATTGCTCTTTGAGCAAAAAATATTATGGTAACTGTAAATCATGGTCATACTGTAAATCAACTACAGTATGACTAGCATATTTAAAAAATAAGTATTTTTACATTTCTGTTTGCTAAATTTCTACTTCTGTGAATTTCAGATGTACTGTCATGATTTTATTGAAAAATTTGAAGATCATTATTCTTGTTTTAAATGGTCTGATATTGAAGTAAGATTTTGTTTTCTTATATATTTTTATGAAATTTTAACCTGTCTCTGACAATGCACCTTTTTTCACAGAAATATAAAAGCTACTGTATGTTATCAAAAAATCTTCCACACTCAAAATTTATTTACAGAAACAAAATTCTATGTGTGCATTTTATTGTTTTGTTTGAAAATTTCACAGTTGAAAGCAATCAAGATTAATTTATTATTACTATTTTTATTGTGAATTGTAGCATTATTTATTTGATATGAAATGTTTGTTGAGTATTGCACTTAAGTGCAGTTCTTATTAGTATACTTTTAACCAGAAGCTTTCATTCTATTTTTAAAAAAATTGCCATATTTATGAGGAAATTTTGCTGAAAGAGAAAGTGCCAGAAAGTTGCAACAGCTTTTAATACATATCATAAGAACTAGTAATCTTTGCATACCAAATTACTGCACTTATGTTTTCCTGTATTTTTTCCTAAAATTACCATAATTTAGAAACTTTCAAAAACAGCAGTATCTAAAAATAATTATTTGTAGCAGAACTGCCAGAATTTTGATAATGAGCTCTTAAAAAAGGCTATGAAGGTTTTCTCCTGAGCAGGGTGGCCTTGGGTGATATTCAAAACGTTTCGCCAAATTAGCAAACCAGAGGCAAAAGGCATTTTCAAAATAGTGGCACACTTTGTATTCTATAAAAGAGTAACCGCTCAATAAATTTTTAAAAGCAAGAAACATGAAATAACAATGAAACCAATATAAATTAAAGCTTACATTTAGTTTTTCTCGTGATTAGTAGCTTTTAATATATTTATATTAAATTTAATATATTTTAAGAGTACAGATAAAAAAGCTTCTATCTTTATAAAGCTAAGCTTTATATTATATTTATCATATATCTTTACATTTCCAATGCCATGTTAACTAGCAAAGTGGAAATATAATAATAATAATCTCAAATTCAGGTTACCACTCATTTTGACTTCTTGAAACATAACTTCAACAAAAGCACTAAAAAAAATCAAATATTCATCTAAAATTTGTTATGCTTTTATCGAAAGACAGAGGAAACAGATGACTTAATTTGCAGAAATAACTGCGTGTATTGGGCAGTCTAAGACACTCCTATCTAAAAAATTTTTTAATTCATCTCACCTCTCATAATTCTACTAGTCTCATGCTGAAATGTTGCCATTATGGTACAAGGGAGATAAATGAAAGCTAGCCACATTTGGCATTTCATCGACATTTTGGGAAATCTTAACATATTCAGGAATTGCTGTGGCTAAGATAGCAATGTTATGCCTGACTAAAATTTAAATTGTACAAGTTTTAGGGTAATTTTTCTAATTAATTTTTATACAATCTGAAATTGTGTAGTAAAATATAGAGTTTTGTAGAATATTTTATAGATTTAATAAATGTTTGTATTTAATTTTTTTCAAATTTTTCCATTTAGTAATTTTAATCCAACTGTTTATATGGCCATTTATTATTAATTTTTTGTGTTTAAAAAAAGCATTTTGATAAATAAAATTTTTTCTTTTGTTTTGAGGTTTTCGCAGTCTAAAATTTGTTTAATATATTAAAGTCCGAAACCATTGCTTAATATGAATTTATTATTCTAAATTTTCATTTAATGTATTTTAAAATTATGCTATATTTAATTTAATAGTGGAAAAAAATATGTCTAGTTTTGAATCAGAATTTTCAGTTTAGATCCCTCTTGAGGTTGTGTTGCTTCATGGTGCAGAAAGACCTCACATTTTCAAAATCAGCTATGCTTTGGTGAAGGATAAGATGAAAAATCCATTATTTCCATTGTATAGTATCCATAGTAGGACTTCATAATATAGTATTTCTATTTTATAGAATAGTATAAGCAAAATAATTTGTGTGTTAAGAGAAAGAATTCCTCCCTTATTTTCTTTTTGAAAAAATTCTCCATGAAGTGGAACCTTTTTTAAAAACTTACTGCAAAGTTTGTATATATATATATATATATATATTCGAGTGAACTGTTAAGATTAAAAAATATATTGGAATGGTTCATCAGCTAATTCTGGATATAGAAAAGCAAGGATTTTCTTATGGAAAAGAAATTGTAATTAGTTTCGATGTATCCTCCTTCTGAAGACATTATGTCAGAGTTGGATTCCTTTTCATTCATTTGCTTTTTTACATGATTTATTTTTGGTTTTTCTTGTAGTGGTTTATTTAAATTTTTCTTTTAATATTTTCAGATTCTAATTCGACATTTATGGGATTTTTTTTTTTTTAATTTATTTGAATCTCAATTTTTGTTCTTTGTGAAAATTGGTTCTAAATTTCTTTCTTTATATATTTACTGACCAATTTTCAGCATAATGCATGATAGTTCTTAAAATGATTTTGTATTTTTCTTTATAATTATTTTTGTATGTTTTTGTAATATATTTGTAATGTTTTGACAGTCGGGCACCTGAGTGAAACTTGGCAATCTGGTCACATCAGAATTCTGGACATTGTTGTGCCTGAGTGTAAGGCCTCATCCAATGATGGCACAGAAGGATTTAAATTTATAGCTCCATATCTTTATTCAGTTTAAACGGCAGATCATTACTCTTTACTAAATAAGATTAGCTTTAAATTCACTGCATCATAATATTCGAACAAAGGGAGGCAGATGAGAAGAGCAGCAACATAGGTCTTAACAGCAGCAGAGGGAGAAAGCAGTCTCTGAGGCAAAATGGCATGAATTCTGCATTTATAAAAGCGCTTATGTAATATGCTCGAAAATACTGGTCTAGGGGGAAGATCCTGAAATTGTGGAAAGTTAATTAGAGGTTGCTTGTTTGCATAGAGCAAAGCCATCATATTTTTTATATTTTACATATATACAAATAAGAATTGTGTTGATTGCTTTTTAAATGCTTTAGCCTGCGTTAAACACACACTTTTTTGTTCCACAATTAGATACATGGGTTGCTGGTGTCACCTATATATTAAGATATATCTAGAATAAGGAATATAATTTCAGTGCTAATTTCATCACATCAAACATTCAGATACTGAAAGGCGTGACTCAAAAATCAGCACACAGTGTTGCAAACGTGCGACAAGTAAAATATTATATACTTGCAGTGGCTAAGCTGAATGGCAACACACTTATGCACAGAAGATAAAAGTAGTTTATTTCCAGCACTGGCAATACATTGCTTTTAAATAGTCAAGTTTGTTGATTAAGTTTAAATGTCTCGTACTTTACCGAATGGCAGCACTCTGGCACGGAAGTTAAAAATGTTTTAGTAAAAGTATTGGGAACGTATTGGTTTTATATCACTCTATTTGTTAATCAAATTTCATTAAACTGAATGCAGAATATGAAATAAAAATAAATCAAAAATCAAAATTTGGGTTTGGATGTGTTTATGTTTAGGTGGAAAATTGTATGTTCAAATCTAAATGGTCCCAGGTGCCACTGTTTTTCCGCAGGACAAGAAGCATGCATACATACATATAGATTCTTTATTATTCAGTAATGGAGATGAGAGTGCATTATTTATACTGAAATGATATCATCTACAACTGCTGTTAGATGAAAGTTTATAATAAACACATTTACAGGCCATGTTTTCCTGGCTAAATAGCTTTTTGCTTAATGTTGTTAAAGCAAATAGCAACCAAGGTATTTCAGTTTTCAGGTCCTTTTAAAGATCGTTTAAAAAAAAATGTGGTATTCTGCAAAACAAATATAGCTGTCATATTAAAAACTAAAAGCAACCCAATAACAGTAGGACTTATTTTTACATCTAATTTATTTGGCTAATTATGCCCAAAAAGAATCAGATTTAAAATGGGGGTTCCCCCTTTTTTTTAAGTCCTTTCTTTGTCATCTAGAAATATCTGTTAGCTTGTTGGCAAGCGTTTAGTGTGTTCCTAAAACAAAAATTGCATGGTATAAGCAGTTATGATTGAGGGACTTTGGAGATGTCTGGATCATATGCCATGCAGTCATTTTGTTTTATTATGAAACCTGTGTCATTAAGTCCATTGTTACTGATATGTTTCAAAGGAAGCATATTTTGAAGACTATCCACCTAAATTAGTAATTATATATATATATATATATATATAAAGGAATATGTTATTTAGGTACTAATTTATTTAGTCCAGCTAGTAATTAGATGTGAAGAAGTCCATTCATTGCTTTTAAATTGCATAGCTTGTTAATCAATAACAGACATTGAATATGAAAGAAAAGTTAAGGATCTTTATTATTTAAAGTTAAGTATCTTATTATTAAGTTTTGTCATATGGCAACATACACTGGTGTGCAAAAATTAAGGACGAGACGGTTTTCTCAATATAACTTTGTACAAAAGCTTTCCAAATGAACACATTTAATACCGTAAGATCCCCAATACGTAAGGACATGAGTAATGTAAGCAACACTTACTAAAAGAGAAATCAGAGGGATAAAAAGAAGCTTTATTGAAAAAGTAGCATGGAGCGCAATGCGACTGAAGGCCGAAACATCCCTGTGATGGGTGTCCAGCAAGAAACATCCGGTCTTTAATAGGGGATATGATCTCCCCTGACTGCTAGGAAGGTTTCACAGCGTCTGCCCATGCTGAGAATGAGTTGTTGAGGCATTGCTGCCCATTCGTCTTGCAGCGCCAATCGAAGCTCCGGAATCTTTACTGGTGGTAAGGTACGAGCTGCCAAGCGTCTGCCTAGAAAATCCCATACATGCTCGATGGGATTGAGATCCGGAGATAGTGCCGGCCAATTCATACGTTCAATATCCTCACTCTCTAAGAGCTGTTCGGCAGCTACTGTGTGATGACATGGTGCATCGTCGTCCATGAAAAGGAACTGCGGACCCATAGCGCCTCTTAAAAGACGCACATATGGAAGAAGAATCTCGTTACAATAACGGGTCCCGTTGACTGAACCTGCGTCAAAGATGTGAAGGTCTGTACGACTACCGAGCATGATGCCTCCCCAAACGAGAACACCGCCACCTCCATACCTGTCCCTTTCAATGATGTTCGAGGGATGATTGCGGCTTCCCCGCTCTCTCCAGATGAGTATGCGATGAGAATCGCTACTTGGACTGAATCTCTCATCTGTAAAGAGTACTCGTTCCCATTCATTGTCTCTCCAATTCCGGTGTTCCCAGCACCACAGAGAACGCCTTCTCTGATGGGCAGGCGTTAGAGGTACACACCGTACAGGGCATCGTGCAAACAGATCACCACCGTGCAGTCTTCTGGCCACGGTAAAACGCAATATCGGTTGTCCAGTCACCTGTGTCGTGTGTCTAGCGATTTCTCCCGCTGTCTGCCGCCTGTTTCTTCTGGCCTGTAAGGCAATATACCGGTCATCTGCGGGTGTGGTTCCTCGTGGACGACCACTACTAACCCCCCGGATAGCTGTTCCTGTAGTTTGAAATAGTCTCCAAAGTCGTGAAACGATGCTGTGAGCAATTCCGAACTCTGCAGCCACACTTGTCACACTGCGGCCTTCCTCCAACTTCCCAATGATTCGACCTCGGGTAAAAGCATCCAGATGTCATCTAACAGATTGATTATTCGCCATTTCTCGCTGAGGCAGCAACTCGGTGTGATTTTAACTTCTATACGGCGTGCAATCTCTTTGCCAGAGATACTGATCTTGCACCGACAACATGCTTTATACTACTCAGACACTCCCCCATTACGTCTACCTGCATATCTGCGCATGTGCTACCGTACATCACCTTACTTAATCTCCTGATTGGTCTTTCTGTCCGCTCTGCCTCTTTGTTCAGCTGATATGCTAATTTTTCGACTTCATCCTTAATTTTTGCACACCAGTGTATTGACATGCGGAAAACTAAAATGTTTTTTCCTGGGCAGTGGCAACACATTGTTTTTAAATAACCGAATTGTAAAGATAAATATCTTATTCTTTGCTAAGTGGCAATATATTTCTTTTAAATGGTCGAATTTGTTGATTAAATTTGAAACATATCTTATCCTTTGCAAAGTGACAACACATTCATTTTAAATCGTTGAGTTTTTTTATTTGAATTTTATTCATGCAAAGTATGAAATAAATTAAGAACACAAAAAATAAAAAACAGAATTCAAGGTTTGAATTGCATGTGTATGGGTGGAAGATTATGCATGTTCAAAATTAGTGGCTTTAGATGGCTCATTTTTCCACATTATGATAAACGTGCATACATATAGATTCACATTATTGAAAAACAGAGAAAACGTGATATTTACTGTAACATTTTGGTATATTTTAAAACTTGGAAATTTACTTCTTTATATGGTGTTTATCAAATTGCAGTGGCTAAATTAAGTTACATATTAATTTTTATCCTATTTCTGTCATAAAAAATTTCAAATATGTAAAAAAAAAGTATTTTTATGTGGTATGTATGGAATTACTAATCTTGATTCAGTGGAACCATATGCATAGTTTCCTGAAGTGTCAGAGTAAAGGTAAAGCTAGTGTAACAAATCACCAGCAGGACAGCAGTATTAAACAGTTTACCTGTATTTTCAAGTAGTTTAGTCTGGCGAATAAGCTCCATTTGTATTTTCCAGAGGCCGTTTCTTCCCCCCCCCACTGATGATTCGTAATAGTTATCTTCCTGTCATTTCCCAATAAACAAATATATATAACAAAATATGATGGCTGCTTTAAGAAATAATTGGCAACCTCAAAATTATCTATTCTAGATGTGTTCTTCCCCCTCCTAAATTCATCTGCTGTCCCAAATTCGAGATCTTTCCATGTTACTTAACAACCTAAAATTAACAATCACAGCTTAGAATACTTTCTGCATCTACTAGGTATAAATAATCTTTGCAAAACAATTACATCATTCCTTTCTCTCTAGCTCCTGTCTTCCAACATCTGCGCGCTGCTATGCCCATTTGCCCAAAATGACGTCAAATCGCTTTACCTGTGCATATAAAAAAAATTATTGTAATTGCTTATCTAAAACTATCTTATCTGCTAAAAAATCATTTGATATGTGAGAAAATAAAGATGGGTGATCTATAAAAATCCAGTTTTGTTATCTTCATCTCTTCATTCAACCCTCAGCCATTACAACCGCAAGATACTGGATTCCTCCTACGCACCTAAAATACTACATACATATTTAAAGCAGGTCCCAGTTACAAAGGAATTGCCAATAATATATTGTTACAAATTTTGTACATATGTAAATAATCCCCCCCCCTAAAAGTCACCAAACTTGGCGACATTTTCGTTTGGTTCCTGTATGTAACAGATATTAATATTGAATAAATGCAATTGATCACTATATGTAACTCTAACCATATCTGGCCGTTAGATGTAATTTTAATGCCTTCAAGAAATTTTAAGAAATGGAATTTACTACAGATTTCTCAATTGTCGGGTGAAAACGATATGAGATTGGAAAGAACATCTGCTCTCAGTTGTTAGTACAGAACTGGATTTGGAGTATTGAGACACCCATGTTAGCTTTGCTCATTAGATGCACTTTGCAGTGCATTGTGTGCAACCTTAGTAGTTGTTTGAAGTGTAACTACTGATTGTACTCTGTGATGCTAAGAGCTGTACAAGTACTTTTGTGGAAAGTTCCAGAATTGTGAAGTTCTTCTTTGGATAAAATAAATTTTATGAAGCTATCATTGGATTAATGAAACTCAAATTTTAGCAAAAGAACCACCCCTAGTGATTTTTGGCATATTTTTTCCTAATTAAATTTTGTGTGATCTGAAATGTCTTTGTCTACTGTAGACAACTGCAGAACACTTTGAAGATTCAGTTAATGTTTAATCAGTAAATACTTGTATTTAATTTTGTTTTACGTCAATATATGGTGCATTGCTGTGAATCTTCACAATGGTGTGTACACTAATTATTAATTTTATTTTCATTGTATTAAAAGTGCTTTGATAAATTAATTTAAACTTTTTGTCTTTTCTCCGGATTTTCTCAGTGTAAGGAAATTAAAGAATGAAATTAGCCAAAGAACAGAAAACTTGAAACATCTAATTAAATATGAATGTATTTTACACCAAAGTGAATTTAATTCAGTTTGGAGTCCAGTTTTTTTAATACATCAGAAACTCCCCCTCTTTTTTGGGGGGGGAGGGGAGTTCAAGGTTGGGGTCTTGGCATTTCTATTAGCCTTATATTTAATTTCTTTTACTATAGTAAACAGTCTTATTATATGACAAGCTGATATACACAAAAATATTGTTCTTTTCATAATTATTAAAATAAATAAAAATGGTTATTCTCAAAATTTGTTTAACTTTTGATTAAAGCATCGTGTATGTTTTCTGTTGATATCTTATATTTCTTATATAATTTCGAACGTTTTCTTCCTTTTCTAGAAAAACATATATGGGATGATTAAAGAAATTTTCGTTGCGGCCACGTCGAAGGAACCCCCGTCTGGAATAGGATCTTTTCCATATTCTCGAGCCATGTACGGACTAGATATAATGCTGGAATGGGATAGAAGCGATGATTGTAAGTTTTTTGTTATATAAAATTGATGCTTCTGTATAATTTTAACAAAATATCTTTAAACTCAGAAGAATTCGAATCGTAAAATCTTTAATATGTATTGTTATTCTTATATTATTCTGTCATTCTACTGTAAATAATGTGCAACGATTAAATATTTAACGTGCATTGTAAAAGCAATTTAAAAAATCGCTTAAATTACCCCATAACCAAACTCTAAAAATAAAACAACAGTGTGGTTAATGTACAACTCAGAAATGCAATACCCCCCCCCCCAAAAAAAAAAAGAAAAGAAACAAAAAATCATATTATTCCAAAAAAGCTAAGTAAATTATTAATGATTATGCCTAGTATTTTGGATATTTTGGGGGAGGTTTTTGAACTAATAAAGAGATTTTTTTTAACTCATTTTATTGCAGTTACGCATCATGCTTGCTGTAATTTTTATTATACTGACCTTATGATATTTTATACATTAAATTTAAGTTTTGCATATTAAATATAAGCAGTTGAAAATATTTTAAATGCCTCACAAACAAAACCTTATTAAGGAAAACAACAATATAATAAAAAAAGTAGTAAACAGTGCATGATTATGCAAAGTGGGGAGGAGGAACGCAAAGAAAATCGGGTATGTAAACTGGACTAAGTGAGTTAATGTCTTTTTCAAAATATGTATATTTAAATTTCATAAATTTTTTTATTCACTCTATATAATCATGCACACTTTCCTATATTCTTTGTTTTTTGGAACATTTTGGTATTTTCCATTTTTAGTTTTTTATTATTATTATTTTATTTTAAAGGTATTTAAAAGAGTATTTAACAGCTTGGGATTGCTACTTTTAAACATGATTTGTATACTATCAATGAAGATTATAAATTTTGTAAATTTTATCTGTTTGTTATTTTATGGCTTGCTTATTTTTTATTCCATATTTGTTTCGATGCTGTTTAAACGTTTCAACAACTTTTCTGTAAGAATGCACACTGAAGCAAAGCTCAGTCATAAAACTTTGTTTTGCTTGGAAAAACTAATGTCCGTCTTGCACCAAACAAACAGTTCAAAGAGCTGATTGATGATATATCATTTGTAACTATATAAATGGTGTCATCCATGAAATCACTATGCCATTAATAACCATTTTGGAATTTCCACGATTTTTGAAAGTTTGACATGTATAACTTTCGGAACATCCTGTATAGTGGATTTAAATTATGATATGTTTATAATTTCCATATGTTTGGGGAATCAGTAAATACTAACATTCTAAGGAATGAAAGATTATCAACATCCCCCCCACCGAAATATATAAATATAGGGTAAAAATTTCAAACGTAGTCATTTTTCTAAATACCTCATAAGAACAAACAAGCAAAACATAATTCTAACATGAATTGTGAATTAATGATATGAACTAATTTTTAAAAACGACTGAGAAATGTACAAATATATGAAATTAATTATAAACAAATTAGTGCCACATTAAATCAAGAAAATATAAACTAAAATCGGTATGTGCATCCGTCAGTTCGACCCATTTTTGTCATTCAAAACCAGACTTTTTCTTTTACATTTTTCTGTCACCCCCCTTCCCGACAAAGATTTACTGGGAGGTTTAAACACCATTTGCCATTATTCACTTGTGTTTGTGCTAATTTTTGTACAAATTTCATTTTTGTGTAACGATAGTTTGTAAAAGCTCTCATATTCTTCTTTGTTTTTTTGCATTAGAAATTTTGATTTTTTTTTTTTTTTTTTTTTGTGTGCCAGTTGATTATTTAAAAATTGAATATAATGTTTGAATTTTCTTAAACTATTTTTCAAATTTAATAAATTAATTAATGCAGCTTACAACACAAAATTTGTGTTTGGGTTTTAAACTTCATTTGTCCTTTAATTTTTTTAAGTTTCTGTACAGGGTAAAAGCTCAACTATACGGAAAGCTCGGGAAATGCCAAATTGAGGATGCACGAAAATTCCAGATAGTTGAGTATATAAAAATTGGAATTGAGGTTGGAAAAGCCTAACGAAGGGAAGAAATTTCCAGTGTAAAATTATAAAATTAGTCATCTTATATGTCACCAACTTGAGTATAAAAAAAAATCCTACATTTAAAATTATATAAGATTTCAAGGGGGGGGGCAATTGCATTTTAGACGGAAAAACCAACATATTTCGTAGACCTTACATATATATATATATATACATTTATCTTAAAATTAATTAACTATTAAAATGTAATAATATGAAATATTATTTTCATATATTTATGTATATTTATTTTTATTCATTCTATTTCAGTGCCGCAAATTAATCCCGTCATACTCGAAGTAAATTGGATGCCAGACTGCAAAAGAGCATGCCAGTACTATTCCGAATTCTACAATGATGTATTTGGTGTCCTGTTCCTCGAGGAACCTGTCGAAGGCAAGCATGTTGTTAAGCTGTGATAGATTTTCCGAAAATTATTCGACTTCAAATGTTCTCTTATGTGCTTACTTTTGTTTCATGTTATGAAAGCTCATTCTTGCAACACTCCAGAATTTTTCGTTACATTTTTATTGTTTTAAGTTTAAAAACAACAAAAATGTAGTGACGATTTAAGTTTAAGAACTTAAGAATTAAAAGTTTAACAACTTGTACTTTCAATAATTAAACTTTATGTGAAAGTTAAAAAAAAATTTTTTTGACTACTTTATTTTATTATTATTTGATCCAATGTTTGTTATTCATGTACTTATACAATTGAATAATGTTAATTTTTTTCTGTTTTCTAAATGGTAATAAACATTATTTTCTATGAAAGAAAGGGTGTACTTTCTAACTGTTTCATTTTTATTTTCTGGACACAAACAAACAGTTAAGGCAAATGAAATATAAAAAAAATGCTTGCCCAGTGTCAAGTTTTTGAATGGTTTTGAACCTCTTCCATTTTATTGTTCATTCTTATGTGAAGAATATGTTTAAAAAAAAAAAAAGTAGTAACTGAAAGTTTTTTTTTCACCCTTTGTTAATTGCAAAATGTTTAAGACACAATCTGAAATTATACTATTTATTAATGGTTTAAAAAATAGTTTCTCAAACTCTTTTAGAGTGGCGTCAATTTTTATGCTTGTCCTTTTTGACAGCAGTTTTTTAGCTTACTTCACTACAGTGTATTTATATTTTTAAAATACAGTTCATTAAATTGCATATAATTTCATATTAGTACTAAATAATTAAGTAAATAGAAGAAAATTTATACTTGTTTTTAATGCTTTGAGGCTATTACAGTTTGGATAATCTTTTATCCTATTAACTAAAATTTAAATAAATGTTGGTATTCACCTTAACAAGATGAACGAGTGTGCGGATTCTTACACAGATACTCTGTATTTGAATGTATGCTGGACATAGCAGCACATTCACAGCACTTTAATCCCTCTTTCTCTTATTGGAATTCGAGTGGGAAGTTCATTGATAGTGTAATCGGTAATTGCCTTAACGAACTCAGATTTTCAGCTATAGTGTGATATGTGCAGTTAATTTTACTTTTTGTGTATATATATTGTTATATGCATATGGGTTTGTAATGGACTGAATGCACACATAACTGATGATAGCGTAATGAAATTTATTTTCCCATAAACACTTTACAGTTCTAGAACTGTTCACAATACTACTTGTACAGCTTTCATAAATATGACAGAGCACAATCAGTAATTACCACTTCAAACTGCTAAGAATGTTGAATGGTAGGTAATACAAAAGGCCTCAAGTGCATAAGCTCACACAGTAAACTCTTGATACTCTCAGGCATGAAAGTTTTCCGCGTTTTCGCGGAATTCCACTTTTTTGAACGTCACCCGGGCTGTTTCTGAGATCGATGTAGGATTGTTGAGAAATTACGACCGGCAAATGTGGGGGGGGGGTGAACGGAGGACACGCTCTCTCCCTCTCTTTTTTTTTTTTTTTTTGTAAAAAAACTTTTTATCATGCTAGAGATCGCCAAATACGTTGTTTTACTTCAAGGCGAAGTAGGTGGGGCTTATGTGGAAAGGCGGAACTAGATGCATACGAATATTGAATCAAAGAAGAGCAAGCAACTGTCAAAGAAGAGTTAACTTCAATAATTTCAGCGATCGGTGCTGGCGCCATCTGTCGGACACACAGATAACCACTTGCATTCTCCAGTACACAAAACTCTATGTAAAAATTTAAGGAATGCTCATTAACTGTACAAAGAAGAGCTAGAGATAAAAAAAAAGGAGGAGCGATAATCTAAAAAAAGCAATTAAACATTGCAGAAAATAAAAAAGTATCAATGGATTGTATAAAAGCTGCTGAAAAGAAATTGAGACTAGCTCGCAAATGGAAATTAGAAAAGTTGGCTGCAAAAGTAGCAAAAAAGAAAAAGCTTTTTCCCTAAAAATTTTTAATCAGGATCGAGTGAGACTGAGACAAAATATTTATTTTTTGTATTCCTCCTTTAACTATATGTTATTTTGTAACTATATTATCTTACATGATTACTTTTTCTGGTGTTATATAAAGTACTGTTTATTGAGTTAAAAGTGAAGGCAATTGAAAGCTATAGTAACAGTTATATATATATATTTTATCTCTAAAACTTGTCATTGCCTGAAAATAGGCAGTAATATATAACATAAATATGTATATTAGTGTGTTGTAATGTTGTGTACAGTATTCATGTATCAGCTGTTAAATTAAGTTACATAAGGAGCATCTTAAAGAAGATTAATTCATTACAATCTCTTGGTGATTTACTGATTTTTTTTTTATTACAAGTGGAAGATAAAATTAATAGCAAAATAGTAAGTACAAGTATTATTTTAGTTTAATTATATGTATATGTTTAATACTTTTTATATTAAAAGATTGATATTTTATTAAAATGTGTTTTTTTTCTTCCTTGTACGAAGTACAAAGGAAGTATTGTAATCGTAAAAAGTAGCATATTTCAACGAAAATATCCATTTTGACCACTATCGAATGCAATTTAACGATGTTTTTTCGTGATATCTGTGCGTAAAGACAGAATAAAAGACTCGTTTCCACCAAAAAAATTATAAAACTGCTTTAAAATTAATTCTGAAGAGAATTTTTCGTGGCGTATGTATGTACGTACGTATCTCGCATAACTCAAAAACGAGTAGCCTCAGAACGGTGAAATTTTGTATATAGGACTGCTATAACATGTAGATGTGCACCTCATATTTTGGTTGCAATCGGCCGCACCAAACGTATATAAATATATTTATATATATATATCCATTCTGTTACCCGGCTCAGTAATCTCATTTTCTTTACTCTTATATATTTGTAAATTGTACATTTTTTGCTTTAAAAATTATTGAATTTTGTTGTTTTTATCTTCCGGTTAAGGTTTTTATGCCTTTAGTAAATTCGTATGTAATATTTTTAGAATTATCAACAATTTTAAAGTTGTTTAAGTGCCGCTAAGCCTTTTTTTTTTTTTTTTTTTTATGGTGGCCATTGATTGTTTACATTTGAAACTAGTGGATTTGTTGCCAATCTAGAGAAACTTAGCTTCCCAACAACAAAGATAACGCCTTCATTTATTATTGCCAATTAAATCATGCTTAATCCTTTCTGGAATTTTTTCGAGGAAATAAGTGTTTAAGATTTACTTTAATTTAATTTAAGTAATTTTTAATATAGATATTTTGAGTTTTTATGTATTTTTGCCTTCTCGCGAAGTGAGAACTGAATTAATTGAATGAGAAATACTCAATTGTCTGTAAAAAACTGTTTCTTTTTTGTTTTGTTTGCTTAATTTCTTTTAAACATCATTCTAGCTTTATTATAGTATTTGAATAGAACATGTGGCAACGATTAGATAATTCTATTCTTTAAATGATATAAATTTTGTGCATTATGAGTTATAATATGAACGAAATATAATACTGTTAAGTGAATCTAGCGCCAGAGTGTTGCTATGGTAAACAAATGCTAGAGTGAATTTTAAAGAATGCATTTATTCTATTGTGCTTTATGCGCTGTCAGCAAAGTAGATTTAATTCAATCCAATAAGTTTAAATGAAATGCAAGAAAAAATGCGTATAATTTAATATTCGGTACAAGGAAGTCGTGGTTTGCACATCAGATTTTTTTTAGGGTCATGTGTATGCATTTAGTTTTTGTGTAATTTCTGTCCGTGCGTTGTTCAGCTTTTTTTGCCAATTTGCACTTTCATGCCTGTACTCTGAATTAAACTGATAATTGATGTTTTTTTTTAGTCTTGCATAGTTTTTCCCTGTCTACCAAGAAATTTCAGTACCTTTGATACAAATCAAAGTTGCTGGAAGGCATATACAGCTCAGTTATACAGGGATAAGAACAAATTATCACCAAGTTTGGGAATTTCTTGCCAATTTTGCAAGAAAAATTAGTTTCCAAACCCGCCATGAGCTTGGTGCTATCTTGCCAATTGCCTTAATGATAAATGGAGTTATCCCTGTAATCTTACTTTTACGGCATATTCTTACATTTCTGAAGTATTCTATAACATTATACAAGAAATTCTACAATTCGCATATGATTTCATGAAAATTATTTACATATATAAAAATTAATAACAATCTGTATATTTTGGAATTGTTGGAGGACCGCAAGGGCAAGCTTCAAGGACTACTTGAAGTCCACGGACACAGAATGAAAAGCACTTTCTTTAATTAATGAAGAAAAAGACATGATTTGTTGAGATACAATGTTTCTCCACAAAAGAGGTATGATATTTAAATTCAGATAGCATCTCATCATGTTTTTAAAGTAAGGATACATTTTCCATGGCTGCCAGTTCTCCCGCTTTTTAATTGTAGCCTTTGCTAAGGAAAATGTTTCCCAGTAATTAAGGAAATTTATGGAATTAATTAAACTTAAACTATGCAACTTTCATCCTCCTCCACCTAGTAATTTTGGCATAATTTTTCTCATTAAATTTTAATTGACCTTTCCTGGAATGCTTCGGCAAGAACTCCACTCTTTTTTCACAAATCAGACTACAGATCTCTATTCTTGGCACACTTCCAACAAAAGCTGTCAGTGAACTGTAAAAGAGCTACAACTCTATAATCGGAGTAAATTCACTCAGGTTCTTTGAATCAGTTCGGGAGCGAATCATCGAACTCTGGTTTGGAGTTCTTTTGAAATAGTGTCACTACATAGTACAGAAAACTCAGTTTTTCATATTCCAATGTTGGCAGTATTCCTTATTATTATTAGTTATTAAATAATTATTATTAAGTCCTAAGTTTTCGGAGAAAATTTATTAAGTGGAACAAGATTTGAGAATAAATAATGACAACCTAGTTTCCTTCCTTTATTTATTAAACTGTTTTCAATGCACAAATAAAAATACATATACAGTCAAAAGTCGTTAATCCGGACTCGTCTGGACTTCGGCGATTCCGGATTATCGATTTTTCCGGATTATAGATCATCAGTTTAAATCTCGTAAGATCGCATGCAGAAATTCTAAAATTAAAAATATGAAACCGTAATTTATGAAATAAAGAACAATTATGATCTAAAGGGTATCAAAATTTACAAAAAGAAAAAACTTAATATTTATTTGTTTACTTTATTAAACATTTCCTTCAATGTAAGTTGCTTCATTTCATGTGATAATACTTTCTCTTTAATTTCTTGTTTAGTTACAAAGTTCCGCTGTTCAAGTTCTATAATTGTTGTGTTGAGAATACCGACTAATTTGTCAATCGAAATGTTTTCGTTTTCAATAACCTCTGGGTCACTTTCTTCACTATCGGAAGCGAATTATAATGACGAGGAACTTGATTTAAATCATATCAAAGACGGAGTACATCGAGATGAAATACTAAACTTAGTACGGAATTATAATCCAAATAAAATAAAAACATCTGCTCTGAAGATAAGGATAGTGTTGACAGATCAACTTCCAATCCGTGGCGTGAAATTGATAAACAGATTTCGGATTTCAAAACATACTTTCGCTTTGTAGATACAAATTACATATTAGTAAATATATATTGGAAATTCTATTTGACATAATCTTTCTAATCTATCATAATCTAATAATGACGTTTCTGCCCCCCCTCTGCCGCAGAGCAGCGTGAAATTGATAAACAGATTTCGGATTTCAAAACATACTTTCGCTTTGTAGTAAATATATATCGGAAATTCTATTTGACATAATCGAAAGTTCAAGCTTACTTTTATAAAATTGCTCTAACAGTCTGCAAAAAATAATAAGCCCGATCCAATTCGAAGATTAAGGAACAACGCAATCTGCAACATTAACTGAATTAGATAACTTTAGCTTAGCGTATAACTCCGTTACACATTAAACGCGCATGCGCACAAACATATTCGCAGCCGTAAGGGTCTTACGCGCTCTCGTAAACGCCTGTGCGCATGCGTGAACGCGACGCATGCGCAGAAAGTTTGTAGCTTTGAGGTCCGGATTATAGATCATTCCGGATTATGGGTGTCCGAATTAACGACTTTTGACTGTACTTGTATGTAAATAATTATAAACTTTATATCTTATTACAGCTTGATTGTGTTTCTGTTCTGATAAACAGAAAAATTATTAGAACTTTCCTTCATCACGTATTGTAGATACTCATTGGTCAATTGGGTTCCTTTCTTATTAATTTTCAGCTGCAGAAAAAAAGCTGTTCACATATAAATGTACTCCCAAACAAAACTATTATTATTAATGCAAAATTTTGTGAGCGAGCTTTTTGACAAGTATGAATGAAAGCTAATTAAATCTTTTATTTTCAGATCTTTAAATAAGATTTATATGACATTGTAAATTAATTAATTCTGTATTTGCAGCAGATAGATACTTGAAAGGTCTGTGTTGGCCAAACGAGTACATACCATGAAAATGTAAACAAAGTCCTACCACTGCCTTCTGCGTGCATTTCTTCTAGCTTCGCTTTTAAAATGTAATGATTTTTCGTGTGTGTTCGTAGTTCACATTTCTTAGGCTAATGAAAACAGTTTTCTTACAAGAAAAGGTATTTTACCAAAAGAAAGGATTTCTGGAACTGGGTGTAATATGCAATTATATATTGGAAAAGTAACCATTTGATGATGCATTGTCAGCAGCTGTAAAAAAGAAAATATGTCTTCTGAGAATTGGTTTAGTGGATCACAAATATCCTCATATAATCCTAAAAATACCTCACTGCGGATTTTGTATTGTTGCAGCGAGAAACTAACTTCAATGTGGTGCAACAAACATTTGAACATGGGGGGGAAAACGGCTGTCGTTGACTAGGGTAATTACACGAGGGATGTCTTCTCTGAACTCCTCACAAAACATTCAAACAAGAAAATAGGATCTGATAAAATCATGGAAATTGATGAATTCCTATTTGTAAAACAAAAGAATACTGCCACAATAGCGGGTTGGCCACGGCGGCAATGAGTGGTTCTTAGTACAAGAACCTAACAGAAATATTATAATGCTTATGGATCAAATAATGAAAACATGTAAGTGAGGGATCGTTGATATATACGGACAAAACTGTACACTGTAATAAATATTTTAAAGTGTATGATTTTGTTCAAAAATGAGAACAGCCTACCAGTGGCTGAATGGTGAAATTACTGAACACTGTTCCAGTCTGTCTAGCCAGGTTTAATTCCAGGTGAACAGGCTGGCTACATGGACGTTTTCATTGTTTTCCCTGTGTATAACATAAATACAACTTAGTTTCCCTTAGGAAGTTCTTCACAAAAGCTTCCCTTTCCTTAGGCAGATGGCCCCAGTGTCCTTCGCCATAATCACTACAAACTATACAAATCAATCGAAAAGAAATGCATAATGAATTATGCAGTGCAGTTACAGTACCAGAAGATTGTTAGTTGTTAATTTCTTGCACATGAGCAAACAGTAACTCAACTTTCTCATGAAGGCCTGTGCAGAAGACAAGTGCTTAACATGCTTTGAGTGTTTCAAAACTTGTGTGAAAATTCTTTCAACTTGTCGGTTTAGTAAAATTATAAATTAAAGAATGTTATATACTAGTCAGTCACAAGAAAATACCAGTGATTGTCATTTTAATGAATCTGAATTATTCTAATTTATTTATTAACCAACTCCTTGAGAAGTCAAAAACCGTAAATGCCCAAAATTTTGAATTAAATAGCTTGGTCAGATTTTGTAACATAGAAGTCAGACTTTTTGGGTATTTAACGTATTATCCTGTTGACTGGCCAAATAGCACGATTTAACACCAATTATGGATGATTGTGTCAGAATTCCACAGTAAAGGTCCATTGCCATTATGAAGCGTATGCGTTTCTCCAATCGGTGAACAAATTCACTTTGATTGATATCTGCAATCCAGTCGATGTGCAGTGACAAACAACGAATGGATGAAGTTCAACTTCTATCCATACGTCTGCGGAAGTGTTGGGGTTACGTAGTAAAAAAGCAGCAATCAGGTGTTGCCACCAAAAAGTAATGGCGACAGAAGTCACGATGAAAGCTGAATCAGGGAATATTTTGCTAAAAATAAATTATTTCTGAATTAACATTATAGCAAGAAATCTGCATACTGAAAAAGACAGCAATCAACCGAATTTAGTTTAAAAAAAATAGAAAAATAAGATAGCTGCAACTATAGTACTAGTTCGCAGAGAGCATTATTCCTATATTTCCTAGTTCTGCCTTTATATTTACCTTTAATGAAAATGAACATCTCACTATATTAAACTACTATAGCAAATCAGATAAGACATTAAAAGATTTTTTTTTTCTTTTGAAACAGGTAAAAACTAATAACATTATTTATAAATTAAATTTAATTGCCTTTTAAATATTCTACTCTATTCTAAATACTACTATGTTAAATTTGTATTTCTCTATTTATAAATATACATTTTTTGGCTAACATATATTTGGATAACATTTTTCACTTGGAATCTAATTTTAGCAATCCGTCTAACTTAGTCAGAATGCCACTTTAAAATTATGTTTTTGTAAGAAATGCCCTAGAAGCTGAAGAACAAACTCTGGTAATTTTTTAGATGATAGCACAGTGAAATAGGACCAACAAATTTAGTTTTAACAATTCAGTTATTTAATGATGTTTAATCATACCCGCGAGATGATAGCATAGTGGCAAAGCTGACGGGAGCATGATTTGACTTTTCGGGTCATGAGTTCGAATTCCACTCTGCAACTTTCTTAGCTCTGTATTCCAATTTGATTTATATTTATGTTTTATAATTTATTTCTATTATTATGTGCACTAAATATAATGTTTTATTTATGCTCATATTTATTTAAATTTTCCCCACAAAAATTTATTTTGAAAATTATTTAAAGCATATTCCTTGTGTATATATATATATATATATTTCACTTTTATATGAATGTGCTCAAACTTTGGGATGTTTTCAGCTCTAAACTTTCAGAACCAATTAACATCAGACAGTATTAAAGCCCAAAACATTTTTTAAAAAACGTATTATAATAACTGCTTTAAAATTCAGTCCTCTCCAGCTGAAGGGCAGGAAGTAATTAATTAAATATTTCCATTTTTTTACCTTATGTATATATACATATATAAAGAGTAAAAAGCTTATCTTTATAACTTTATAGAAAGAAAAATATTTTTTATAGAAAGAGCTATGAATTTAAAATTTATAAATTAAAATTAATATTTTATGGATTATGCACAAAAATAACTGCATAGTTCACTTAAAAATAAACGAGGTTTCTAATAAATTATCTAACTATGACACTGAAGAAATGGATGCTAAAATTTTATATATTATCTGTTTTCTGCCCAGATTTGGGCATATTTCAAATATATACAATCTTATGTGGCAGTCAGCGGTATACAAACATAGCAAATTTTGCGTAAATATTGTGAAACTCTCTTTATAGTTGCTCTGTATTTTTAAAGTACCAGCTATTTTTAAATGTGTTTAACTTTTTTATTTGTTTCGCAGTAAAAATACATTTTAATTATATATTATGTTATTAATAATTCGATCTTCTGAAAATGTAAAGAAATTTTTAAAGATTACTTCAGTTTCTAGGCAATAGGAGATATTCATAATATGCATTATAACCTTACTTATCTAACATGCTTTACTTTCACAGTTAAAAATTCTCAGTAACATCGAATTTATGTATCTTAAAAGAGTCCGAATCTGGTAAGTTAAATACAGAGACATATTGTGGCAATGAATGCAATTGGCCACCGAACTTCCGCAAACTCAAATCCAATGCAGTAGTGGAAACGAGGCTTAACACCTAATGATCATTGCCAAAATGTGTGCCAATGATCGACGAGATAATACGTAAGTACCACTTTTTATTATTTGCTTTTTATAATGACTGTAAAGATTTTCTAAATATAAGTAAAGGATTTGGCCGGAAAAAAAAAAAAAAAATTGTTGCTCTATCTTATACAGTTAAAAATTTCTCGTATATATTTTACTGTAAGAATTGGTTATATATCAGTACATTAGTTAAATTATACACTTTTTTAATACTTCAAGGTAAAGGAATGAATGCTCAAATTTTAGAATTGTCAAAGCAAAAAAAAAAAAAAAAAACCTCTCACTCTACTTTATACATTTAAGCAATTCTCACATAAACTCTAAGAAATGCCTATATTTCTATATACATAAATACCACTCTTTTTCCAAATACTTCAAGAATTTTCACAGAATTGTAAAAAGAAAAATATATATATGTGCATATATATTACTTAAATAATTTTCTTATACTTTTTACAGTCTAAAATGGTTACATTTCAGTATGTTAGTTATATGCCATTCTTTTTAATGCTTCAAGAGTGTAAGCATGAAAGCTTTGGTACGCACTGACTGTTAATAAAATGTAGATTTTGTGTGATATTCATTCAAGTACATATCAAATGGATCTAATGTTTAAAAAGTATAATAATTTGATTCGTTAATCGAAGCAACTTGTTGGAGGGCTAGCTGTCTAAGAAGGGATGGCATTGTGGAGGAGATCCCAAGGAAAATATCCTCCTATGATGCTTGAATTATACGCCAAAAACATGCGTTGAAAAATCTCTATTGTATTGGAATGTATAAAAGAAAAACTTATATTTAGAAATTTTAACAAATTTAAGTAAAAATCCATGCTGTTTATTTTATCAATTGATTAATATTGCCAGAACAAAGTAGAGTGTGAATCAAAACAAGCTAACTGATATTTAAAAGAGTATAAGCAATCACTACTGAGTTAATCTGAAGACCAACATACTGTCCAGAGTCCATTTGATAGTACTGTGGCTAGTTAAATGTACCAATATGTTAGCTATCAAAAGTCCACTAAGCTAGTCCAACATACGAGTATGCTTGCTGCCCCAAATCCACTAAGCTAGTCGAAAGTATTAACATGCTGCCAAAATCCACGAACTAGTCCAAAGCACCAGCATGCTGATGCAAAGTACAAACATAAGTAGAAGCTCACCCTTATGAAAAAAAAATATATATATATATTTATTTTAAAATTTTCACAAAGGCTGATAGAACTCTGTACAAATTCCCATAGAACTTAATAAGAAATTTTCTATCGATGTATGTTTTTTAAAAATTCTGTAGAAATTTTATGAAGGTTCCACAGAACAGAAATATACTTTGCAAAATCATACCGAAATTTGATAAAGGCCTTCATAGAATAGTATTCCATACAAAGTACAAAGTTTTCAAAATGTAATCAAGGCAGATTTTAAGTTCCCGGTGTGTATATAAAACATAGAAGAGCCAAGATAAGCAATTTTTATTCATAAATGTTAGATCATTTTTGAATGGAAATTTTCGTTTATTTTTCTTTAGCTTAACGATTTTTCTAAATTTATGGAACATTTTGTGCAGTTGTTTGCACAATATATCTTATTGAATACGAAAATTAAATCTTACAAAAGCGTCAAATTAATTGAAAGCATAAAATTCATTGAAAGATTAAATGTGCAGTTGATTATAAAATAACATTATACAAGATTCTGATATGGGACCTTTACAAACTGTACAGATTTTTATAAAATGTTCGTACAAATCTCTGTATAGTATCTACATATTTGTGTAGAATCTTTATACGTAAATCTATTAAAACTATAGTTAAAATTTTATATAATTCTGAGTAGATCTCTATTGACCTAGTTTGTAGAAAATTACGCTATAATTATAAAGAAGTTTGACATTGGATATAGAATTCCATACGACAGTGGTTCTCAAACTGTGGTACGTATACCGCAAGAGAAAAATAGGTGGTACGTTAAATATTTTTAACTACTAAATTCAAAATCTCGTGAAGAAAAAGAACAATTGATAGGCATTTCCTATGATCGAATTCTAACTGAAGATTTCAAAAATGACACACTTGTTAACTTTTGGCTAAACAAACAAAAAAAAAAAAGAATTTAAAGGCGTTTTAAATAAAGCTTATTAAATTTTATTGCCTTTTTACACAACCTATTTGTGTGAACAATGATTTTCTTCCATGTTATATTTGAAAAATAAATGCAGAACAAAATTAAAAATGAATCCTAATTTCCTGTTAAAGCTAAGTGAAATAAGACCAAACAGACAAAAACAAATTGATCTCTCCTAAACAGGCCCAAATTTTGCACGAAATGTTAGAGTTAAATTATTATAACTTTAATTTTGATAATGAAAATGTTAATCGTTTTTAATCTAATATTTTTATGTGTGCAAATTTAATATAAATAGCCAATAGGTTGTGCAAATGGAAAAAAAAAATTAATTAATATTTCTATTAAGAAACTGAAAAATAATCGCTGCAAAATGTAGTTGGTGGTACTAAAGTTTTTCAGTTTTTGTCTAGATGGTACGCGTTAGTCAAATGGTTGAAAACCGCTGGCATAGGACATTTATGTAAGAGAAGCTAGTCCGAAGTACTAAGTGCAAGATGCAAACACAGTGGAATCCGATCCAAACACTGGACTTCATACCA
Organism: Stegodyphus dumicola; assembly: GCF_044657685.1. NCBI lineage: Eukaryota > Metazoa > Arthropoda > Arachnida > Araneae > Eresidae > Stegodyphus > Stegodyphus dumicola. The sequence goes on along the minus strand of NC_140769.1, from coordinate 264,163,174 downwards.
AAAGTATCGTGGATTTGCAAAATATCGTAAACGAAGACGACAATGGTATGATCTCGTTTTGCATACCATCTTGCACATCTCGTCGTACACTAAGCAGAGCTGCCATGTCCAAAATCGTCACTGAAGTCAAAGAACGCTTACGGAATTTCGGGATCGTTGCAAGTTTGCACCGACTTTTCGGTGGTTTCTATTAACTTTTCAACGGATATATCACATACTACATGCGCTCTTCGGGACCGTAAGTCTTTCACTAAACAATGAAATATTTCTACGTGTTTGGTATCGTTGTCCATGGTGTAATCCAAGTTTCTTATTTTTACCTCAGCCATAAAAGAATAACATTTCATTGATATTGTACCTTTCACTTGAAGCTTTTCCCCTGGTGATTCTCGACGAAGATTCAAAATGATCGTACGAGTATCCTTGCAAAAAAAGGATAACTACCATTTTCTAGAATTCTCATGAGTTCCGAAACTTTGGCTGCGGCGTTCTATTTCCGCAGTAAACGGAAGACCGTCGTGAAAGTTGCATGTCCACTCATAGCATAAATTTTCACCTGCCATATGCTTCTGCTCTCTTCTGTTCAAATAGAATTTTAACTTCTTAACACCCCGATGACACTGCAGACTACAGATAAAAACACGCGTGTCCTTCTCAGATAGCAAGTTTGAGATAAATATTCGCCTGATATCCACACTTTTGTCTTCCTTCCTTATCATCTCGGTCTCTTAAATAATGAAGAATCTGTATCATCTTTAAGGTGTATTATTTTATAACGCTTAAAATTTATTTTTATGAAGCTTATAACGAATAAACGCTTATGACGCACACATTTCAAAGAATTGTTGTTGAATGTTTGTTTTGCGGAAGATAACGTATATCGCTTATAATGCATATACCGCTTGTAATATATTCTCACTTTTGCGGTGTATCCCTTCTCAAACGAGGCATGGATGCATATAAAGCTTATAAATTAACCTTACTTTTGCATCGAATCCCTTTTGCAATGTATTGCTTTTCAAATAACGCATGAACGCTTATAACAGTCAAAAATATTTTGTTGTCGAATATTTACTTTTCAGATGATAACGAATATGCTTTTAACGCTCATATGAAATTTATAATTTGTACATATATGGATAAACTATATTATATATTGTAGTTCTAGGTAAGTTAAATTAAAACTTGCTATTTACTAGTCTTTTTAATAATATTTTTAGCATTATTTTTATATTTTGATAGATTGTATATAGTTTATTTTAGGTTTACATGCATAATTCGTATAGGGGAAGTTTTGGATAGGCAAGAGTTTCTAAATTATTTGGTTTTCTAAAAAATTCGGTTTTTCTTTCTTTATTATTTTGACATTTAATTAATATTTTAACTCCTAGTCATTTACTTGCTAAATTTCTTTTTTAGTAATTCACCACATTTGGTTTTGCTTTTGGTTTTGAATGTTACTATACCTTTGCCTATACGGATGATGAAACACGAATGGAATAATTGAAGAGTTAGGTTTGGAGGTAACTTCCCCTTGATAAGTCTGTCTCCTGCTCGCTTAACAATTATCACGAATGCAAATTAATTTGGTCTTAAAAATTCATTAATTTTTTTAGATTAATTTTTTGGAATATTATATTTTTTCATGGTTTTAGATATGTGCACTTAATTTACATATGCTCTTAGAATTTAAATGATATTGTAAATTAGTTCGCAGCAATAATTAATCTTTTATTTTTTTGCAATTAAATTTTAAATTTATATTAGCTTTTTACGAATAGAGAATGTTTCTTACATATATATATATATATATATATATATATATTTGCGTTCTTGTTTGGGTTCGTGGATTTGGAGTGATTAACGACAACACTTGATGAATAATGAAAACACAATTTATTAGCCAGTATTATCCAGGACAGTTCCGAAAACACTTTAACAGTCGTCAAAAACTACGACAAGCACGCTGAAACAATCAGCGACACAGCCTTCAGGCTATCAAGCTATAATGGGGGAGACAACTTCACGGCAAAGCACCAGAGTACAGCTCCCGACTCGATTCAGTCGTTCTCGGACCTCTACGCACTCTCGAGACTCTCCACGCTACAACTCGCGATGCACTTGACGATAAGCACTAGAGTACAGCTCCCGATTCGGTTTGGTTATTCTCGAAGCTCGACACACTCAAAATAAAACTCGACGAGGCACTAACTCGCGATCAACTCGATAGACTGGCGATTAACACTGCTAGATTACGAGACACTCACTCACTCACTGTTACTCCACATGTAGGCAGGGTTTTATATAGCTTTTGGGCTGCCTTTGAGAACATTCTGGTCCAAACCGGTCAGAATTCGTTCTAAAAGGTTCTCCATCCGTCTATGGCATATTGCCAAATTTTTGCCACCAAATGGAAGATTTCTTGCCAAATATGACAACCCTGCCTTCCCTTGCCATTTTCTGGCAACCCTAAACCCGCCTTGCGGGGAAGCTATCTTACCGCGGCTGGGCATTTTGTAACAATATATATATATATATAAGGTTTGCCAGAAAGTACTGTTCGATAATGGTATTTCGTTTCAACACGCATGCCCCTTGTAACATCCCCAAGTCCAGGGACGGAAGACATTAAGACAGGTTGTCTTTTAAGATTTTAAAGTGAATTCTAGGTTATAAAAAAGTCTGAATTAATATATAAAAATATACGGTTATGGCATAAATTTATAGAAGGCTTCCCAGACGCAAGGCGCGTTTTACTTCAACAGCATTTTTCAGAAAAAATTCCCGTTTCCCTTCGAGATGGAAACGGGAAATGGATACCCAAGAGTGTGCAGTCCAAAATCCCTCTCTAAATTGCTTTCAGTCGGTTTAGCCTACAGCTAGCCGGAAGACGGGTTTTTTCCATGGAGGTAAGAAGGACCATTACTTACTTCTTAACTCCATGGTTTTTCCCATACGAGAATGAAACTCTCTAATTGCGCATACATCTTCCCTTTTAGGGGGGGGGAGGTTGTCGGAAGAGTCCAGAATAGTCCCTAAGAATTACCACAGCTAGTTACATAATGCCAGCAAATATGAAGAGATCACATAAAATCAAAGATAACATAAAATTTTTAATTAGATAAAAGAAACAACTTTAGTTTGGAAACACCCTTAGTCAAAGGTTTTCAGCCTTTTTTTTTTTTTTTTTTTTTTTTCATAGGAATGGGCGCAGCAGGGCTTAATTTCTAAGTTTAAAAGTGACGGAACCCTATGGAAGACCGTCAGTAAAGAGTAACAAGAGTAAATAAATAAATAACATGACTCTTAAACTCATTAATAATTTTAAAATTAAATAGTTAATTATTATCAAATTAATCAATAGCTATTTTTTTAATGTTTATGAGTTGTTGTTTAATCAATAATTATTATATAATTAATTATAATTTAATTAATAATTATTAGATAATTAATTATTATTTATTGAAATAATTAAAGATTGAAGTAATTAAATAATTAAAATAAAATGTAAAGAGATAAATTAAAATTTAATACGCGATTTTTAATATAATTTTATTGTTAAAAGAAAATTTTCGACATAAAATTTCTACTGAAATTGTTATTCAGTTACGTAAAAGAAGTGCTGTCGCCTTCTTATTCAGGGCTCCGGTGCGTTCCGGCTAGAATTGTGATTTATTACAAAAACTAAGAACTACCGGAGTCGTAATCCTGTGGGCTCTGGTCGAATTTAAGCTCTGATCGTGGGGGGAAGGAGTTCTTTTATCATTGCAAAAATTAAATATACTTATAGCTAATGAAAATTCCAGAGCAAAACAGAATGAGGGTATGAGTGCGTGGAAACAAAAAATGAGTGGAATCTTGGTGAGAGGAAACGTTTTCTTTGACCGCGGCTCTTTGATGATATAATTGTATTATAGCCATCAAGCAGATGTGTGTGTCAGGGGTAAAATGAGTCCTGAATCTGACTCCTAAGGATGAATGTAAAGTTGCTGGTTATGCTTCCCCCCATTAGTGGATACTGTGGGAAGATGATGTATAGGACGTACTTGAGCAGTTTATCTCACTATTTCCTTCCTGCGAGAATAACTAACTGTAAGCATCGATAGCATTAGACTAGATACGATAGCATGGAGAGAAATTTATGTGTTCCTAAACAAACACTCCCAAATTTTTTGCTTTTCTTAAAGGGAAAGGTTTCGTTTCCGCATATGAGTGAGGGACATTATTTGAACGTCTCATATTCTCATGAGTTTGTATTTCTAGAGAAATTGCAAAATATTGCAGAGTCTGCTTATTGTTAAACTAAAACGTTAGGAATTCTAAATTTTTTCCTTTTAAATTGTAGTTCAGTTTTATAAGTATCAGAGCTCCTCTTATTTAAGGCTCCGGCGCAATTTAAGCACTGGAGCGCAGGGTATTCTGCAGAAATGCTTTTGTTCATGAAGAAGAGGGATTGTTCCCGAAGAAGAGGGACCTCAAAATCAGTACAATTATTCAAAATTTTCGCCACACTAAGTTCGTTTTTTTTTGGGGGGGAAGGGGCCTAATTTTAAATGGTTGACTAAAATCGGAAACAAGCTGTTTGTCGACTTAAACCCTTACTTGATGACATTTTTCTGACATTTGGAAATTTGTATCCCCTGTTTCAGGCCTCGGCAACCTATGACCCACGAATCACCGAGTGACCCATTTCATGATTTCAAATCCCTCACTTGAGTTCCGAAAATAAAGTGTAATATATAAAAACAAATTACAAAATATAACTATGAAATATAATTGAATAATACATAAAAAACAAACCGAAAATAAATAATAACAACAGTATTTTTGTTTGATTACAAAAATGCAGTCATTAAAAGACGACTACCGCAACGCGTCCGATGCTTTTGCAGCGTACCGCGTACGATTGAAATTTTCACGTCTGACAAATTAAATGGAGATGCTGCAGATTTTATTTAACATGGAAGTAAATGGCTATCTCGATAAATTGGCGAGATACAGTTAAGATGGCGATGATTTCGGTGAATAATTTTTGTCTCCAATTTCGGAGAAAAATACCCAAAGTCGGCAAATTTGGTTATCATTTGGCGAAATTTTGGTCCTGTAATTGGTTCCTATATGTAACTTTTACTGCATATGCCTTCCACTAATTTCGAGAAATGGAAGGTACTAGAGATTTCTCTGTGATACTGAGAAGAACTGTACGAGTACTGTTGTGGAAAGTCCCAGAACTGTGTAGTGTTTCTTTGGGTAAAAATAAATTTTATCAAGCTGTCTTCGATTCTGTGAGCATTTAATCCAATACGATCTCCGTAAACTTGCATCAATATGTATACAGGGTGTCCTGTGAATGTTGCACAAACTTCTGGGGGAGGTAGGACACACCATAAGGATTAAAAATTGCATATGAACCATACCCAGAAACGTCATTGTACGTCGCCAGGGGGTGCTCTACAGGATTGTGCTAATGGAAAGTGAGGACTGCCTCATTCGAGTGTTAGGCACTATACGAAGAGCATGAAACACTATACGAACGGAGAGCTTGCAGACATGCACTTAGTGTATGGAATAGATGAAGGTAATGGACGAGCCCCTGCACGCATTTATTGATAACGTTTCCAAAACAGACATTAATAATGAAAATATTGAAACATAAAATATCTAACACATAAAACGCGTTACACATAGGTAAAACCATGAAGACACCCATGCAGCCAGCTCGTTCGCCAAGATTCGAACCTCGGACCGAGCTCCCGGTGTTCAGCAATTTTACCGCTCGGGCGCTAGTAAGCAAGAAACATTTAATAGCTGCTAATATACAGTTTGCATTTAAGAAATCTTGCTATACAAATTTGAAGTTGACCTCTATGTCACCGATGATTTTGCAAACAAAAACAAGGAAACTAATACAATTTGCTAGACCGTCAACCTCGGAACGGCTGCTTTTGTTAGCTGGGCGAGTTCAATATACGCAGATTAGAGGAATAGAAAGAAAAGGTTCCGGCATGGCTTGCAAAGAAAAGAATTTAGATCGTGGAATGGCTTATAGTGGGTACTAGGGATATGCTCGCTGACTTATTCCCGAACCGTGGAAGGAGTTTCATTGCGTACTTCTATGCTCTATGTTTTATTGAGCATTTTGTTTAAGGACGGATTAATTTTTATCAATTTATGAAACAAAAAAATATTTCGAAGAGAAATACGTGTTTGCAATGTAAAATTGTATGATTATTTAAAATTTTCTTAAAGGTATAACATTTTGGCGAAATTACATAATTTTGTTTATTCCAACGAAATCTAATATTTATTAGAACTCTTATTACGGTAAAATAACTGAGTATTACGTGAAGTTACAGTAAGTAACTGTAAAGTTTTTATTTACACTCATGTCCATAAATTAAGGATAATTCGGAGTCACGCGGAAATCGAACTCTAAAATAAATATATCACCTGTAAAATCACTACACACATCTTCAAGAATCATATACAAATTTCAGGAAGTAACCAGATGACACCGATGGTACGTTACAATGACGAGAGTGTAAGAGAGTGATATATAAGGAATACAGGCAAAGAAGTAAAATTGTTCGCAGGCGCTTTATAAGCATTTCATTACAATAACCGAATAGTTATGGCACAAAGGACGCATTTGGATGATTTTTTACGTGGTAGAGTTATCGGCGGTCTGGAATGTGGGCGTACCCAACTGGAAGTATCAGACGAACTTGGAATTGCCCAGAGTGTCTTATCCATAAAGCTTCTTCATTAATCAACTGGGTTCTTTTGAACACTTTTATATCGTTAATAATTTTTCTTGTTTACTTAATGATATTAATTTTCCAATCTCGCTTTTCCAAATGCTGTCAGATTTCTAATACCTTTGCGTTTCATCACTATTTGACTCGTCACATCATGTTACATTCTTTCCCTTACAAAATCTTTTGGCTCCTCCCACTAATGAAATTTCCTTTCCGTGTCATGAAAAATCTGAATAATACAATAAAAATTATTGTTATTCTTGAATTATACTTTTTTATAGAAACATATATTGGTGAGGGTTAGTTTAGCAAATATACTTTATTTTGTTATTAAAAACAATTAAAAAAAGAGAATTTTTAAGACAAGCAAAGGTATAAATTATTTGTGACCTCTATAATTTGCAGTTCATGCCACCATTCTTGAGATATAAATTCTGTAACCTTTTATTGACCACGCCTCTCGCTTAAAATACTTACTTAGGTTAATGCACTAAACAGTACTTAGAAACAGCACTAAATTGGTGCATAATGTTTAATTTAGAAGTAAAATATTCTTTAAGGTTTTGTTATATTCATAACTGAAGCTTCAGAAGGAGAGGGCAACAAACCAAGTCTGCGGCCACCTAACAGAAGTAGGTTTGATTTATGTAATTACGGCAAAGTCAAAGGGCTATCTGGCCAAAGGGAGGGATGCTATCGTGGAGGACCTTCTAATGAAAACTGGCTCGTATGCATGTTACACATGGGGAAAACCACGAAAATACCCATGCTGCCTGTCTGTTTGCGAGATTGGAAATTCGGACCGAACTGCCAGGGTTCATGACTTTAAAGCTCGGCCTCTGCTGAGCCTAACAAAAAATAGGGTGACCGTTTTATTTAATATATAACGAGTCTCTTCCAATGAGAATTGCCTTTTTAGGCTATAACTTTAAAAATGCATTCAGAAAAATGGGCACCAAAAATTTTCACATTCATGTAGCTAAACCGAAAACGAGAAGGAATGAAAGAGGAAAAAAAAAAAAATAAAAATAAAATAAATGAAAAATGAAATGAAAATTTATACATTTTGAACAGACATTGCGAAAAGTTATGTTTTATAAGAACAACATTAATATAAGATATTTAAACATTAACCTAAGTAAGTATTTTAAGGAAGAGACGTGGTCAATAAAATGTTACAGAATTTCTATCTCAAGAATGGTGGCATGAACAGCAAATTATAGAGGTCACAAAAAATTTATACCCTTGCTTGTCTTAAAAATTCACTTTTTTTAATGGATTTTAATAGCAGTACTTACCGTACTTAGCTAAAAAAATTTTCTTTTTTCCTTTCGAAATTGAGTTCATATTCCCTGATGAGAAATTTCAGCGCCTTTTCAATTTGGCTAATATACACCAAACAGCACGATACATATCAAACAATGTTAAATTACACAAGAATTTAAAGCACATATGAGACCTTTAAGAATCGAAATATGAATTTTACTGATAGGTGAAAAAAAATAACTTAAATATTGAACTTATGGATAAGTGGAGAAATTTTGTAATTGATAGTAAATTTAAATAATTACTGCGTACGTGTCAGCTAAACGTCACTGTCGGCTTAGTGTCCTGTTGACTAAACGTCTTGACAGTTAAGTGTCCCGTAGGTAAATGTCCTGACGGTAACTCTATGTGTCGGCTAAATGCCCTGTCGGCTAAGTGTCCTTGTCAGCTAACTGTCTTGTCGGCTAACTGTCCGTGTCGGCTGAAATGTCCTGTCGGCTAAGTGTCCGTGTCGGCTAAATGACCTGTCGGCTAAATGTCTTCTCGACTAACTGGTGTCGGTTAACTGTCTCGTCGGCTAAGTGTCACGGACCCCGTGGCAACTTCGCCCCATTGGCTAGTACAGTTACGCAAGCAACCAATAAACTATCGGAGACAGACACTTAAGCCGCATATAATAAAGATATTTATTTATTTCATTTTATATTTTTTTCATCCTTGCCGGTTGCATATTTCCGAATTCTATTATATATAGATGTTAAATTTATTTATTGAATGTTAAATGCACATGCTCTTGTATTTTTTATTTTTCCGGCTTAGCTTTCTCATAATATTCGTCACGCGCTGTACTGCACGGGGAATAAAACAATTTGCAGTTACGCAAGCAGCCAATAAACTATCGTTACGCAAGCAACTAAAAAACTTAAGCCGCATATATATAAGGTGTTGATGGAACTTTAAAAGACTCTTGCAAATCCTGCAAGTTAATCAGCGGTGCATCCAGCGGTACTTGGAACTTTAAAAGACCTTGCTCTCTTCCTCCTTTCATCGCTGGGCTGGCTCTCTCGGGCTCTCGCTCATCGGCATACTCTCAGTTCGGAGGCTGCTCTCGAGGACTTCTTAACTGCGCATTCAGTTGATAAAACGTTTTTTCCTTCATTCCTAATTTTTCGGACGTTTTGTTTTCTCAAGTTAGATCGCTAACTTATAAGGATTGTTCGAGACTTGGTGAATTGAAAGGAGGCCTGGCGGTTTTGGATCGCTTTGGTGCTACTCTGCTCTGCTTTGCTCGGCTGCTGCTCTCTCTGCTTTTCTCTCTCTCACTGCTCTCTGTCTGGATTTGAGTGTATTTGTATTTGTGCTTCTACTATGCTGTGATTATTTCTACGTGTGATTACGTGATCTCTTATGATTATGGAGGGAAATGAAATTTCCCCACCCAGTGTTGCTACTGATAACGATTACATGGATACGGCTGCCCGAAAAATGGCACTTACGCTCACGGAGGATCTGATCAAATATGGAGAAAGGGTTCTACAGGACAACTGGCGGTGCTACTTTGGTAGACGGTTGCACGGATTTTGGCGATTTGTGTTGGCGCAATTGTTGGCGCGATTTTTACAAACGTCAGCCATCTTGAAAAACGCTGTTTTTACCAAGGAGATTAGAACAGAAGGAGGAAGGGTTCGCAGTTTCCTCCACTATCGGGGAATGAAACTCCGCCGAACAAGCGGCGTCCATGTTTGTGACTTCAAAACATTGCATTACGGCAGTGACATGTACGTGTTTCTAAGCTGTTCCGTGCATTTATTTTCCAGTAAAAATATGTTAAATTTATAATGAAATCCCTCGCTATTGTTAAATTTTTGTTTTAAAGTAATAAAGATGATATCCATAATTTACTATGTACAGCAAATTATTAAGAAATAGTTCGAAATCTAAATCCATGCGCATAACATTAAAGCCTTTAAAAAATGATGTTTCTGCATATTTCACGGATTTGCTTAGGTTAGAAAATAAATCTTAATGAAATAAAACAGATTTATGTGAATTCATTGATTTCAGTTTATGCGCATTTCATATTTATTAATCTCAAAGAAACTGCCTTTAATTAAGTTGAATTACAGAAATACACCTATTTTTGGTTTTGGTTTGGTTATTTATTTAAGTTTTTGGATACATCTTTCCACATGTTCAATTGTGTAAATATTTTACTTAATTTTATCACTATACTGCCCAGAAATTTGTAAGTTTACGCAAAAAATTTTTATCAACAGAACAGTTTATCTTAAAAAAATGAATAATAATTAATATATAAAGAAAAGCATTGCTTTATTTAACACCTTTACAATTAATAAAAATAGTAACAATTGATTTCTTACTTTTCATGAAAGTTATAAAACGAATTAACTAAAACGTTCAAATTATACAATTTAAATCCTACCATATAGCATTGTATCTTAAGGAACGAAGATACCAGCTATAAACAGAAACATTAAAATGTATTTAATATATTTTGATTATAGTTATATTAAATAACCTATTTTAAGTCCTTTTTTTTTCACATCTGGAAAGAAAACCACATGACATTGTGATATTTTTTGACATAGTTGTCGTATTACATAAAAAAAGAAAATTAATACTTACGTGTAAAAAATAATGCCCGGAATTTTTTTCGAGAATCTATTTGTGCATCCATATGCAATACAAGCTGACATGCTTCAAAAAGAAAAGAAAAAAATGTTGCAATGACAGACTTCCTTGCACAAGTCACGGTGATAACAGGAAGATGGCCGCCAAGCTTCACCGTTTGAGTTGAACCTTCCCTCCTTCTATTCTAACCTCCTTGGTTTTTACGCATAGTAAAGTATTCGAAACTTTAAAAAAATAAATATCGTTAAAAGTAATGGATTAATATTTTGTTGAAAATGTCGCTTTTTAAGATGGCAGCAAGGGTAAATAAATACATTTACTATGAGTATAAAATACTAAAGTAAGGTTACTATTACTTTCATATAACAAAGAGAATAAAAACACCTCTATGAAAACATTGTGCCAACGTTTAATTAGATTAAAATATTACTGAAATTGAATATCGAATCAAAAACCATCATACCAACATTTAAAAGAATTAGAATATTATTAAATTCAAATACTTTAAAATACGTTATATAGAATATAATTAACATTAAAACATATGGACAATAATTATCTCAGCAATTTTTGAAAATAGTGTATTAATTTTTTCAACAAAATTGAAGTATGCAATTATAAAATAAAGGAAAAATATGTACTTACATTTTTTTAGTCATTTAACCTATTGCTTATTGACAAGTACCACAAAAAAATCGGAATCATAATTTAAATAACACCTTTGAAGACATCTTTCAAGGAATTCGAAGATATGAATTAAATTTTAAAACGGCGCGGAAATGCACAAATTTTCAGTAACCAATCAAGGAGCTGATTACAGCTTGTTAATGCACAAATATTCTATAACCAATCAGAGAGCTTATTACATCACGCCTAGAATTAAAATTATTTAAAAATTCATACATAATAAAATCATTTTTTTAAAAAAATGCAAAATTAAATTTTATTTTAATATTTAACAGCCATAAATAATGTTTAAAACATTAAATTAAATTTATAGATATTAATAAAACCAATTACTTTTAAAGTAAGGTGACGTCAATAATTACATCATCCACAACATAAAATTTCATAAAATATGATAAACAGTAAAATTTTTATTTCAAATAAAAATGCAAAATTAAATTGATTTTTAATATTTAGAAGCCATAAATAATATTTAAAACACGGAATTTATGCACAATAAAACACATTATTTTTTAAATAAAATGACAACAAAGTATCGGTTACCAATAAATAACTTATCCATCAGTGGGTTTACCATAAGTTGTATTACTTGCCAAAAGAAAAATCGCCAACAAATCGCCAAAATCCGTGCAACCGTCTACCAAAGTAGCACCCACTTTGTGGAGAACATTAAAAAGGACCTTGCTTCGAGAATTGCTACCCAGACTGAACTTTTGGAACTGTTTAATGATGCTGATGTACGGAATAGAATTACTTCGAAATTTGAGGCTACGTGCGCCATCGCCAAAGAGCTAATGCAGATACTCACAGGTAAGTGTGAAGTTTATGGCAAATCGAATCCCAATTTTATTTTAACTATGGATGATATTATTCCTGACAATGTTAAAAATGCTATCAGTAAATGTGCTAATGTAGATGATTCTAATATTAAGCAATTTATTAATGATACGCCTAACAATAAAAATCTTGATGAAAATGTTTCCAATACTACCACTGAAATTGATTCTGATAAGCGTAAACTTAAGCCAAAGAGGCTCTCTAAAAAAATTAATAAGCGTTCTATTATTGATGACCGTTCTATTATTGATTAAAAAAATTAATAAGCGAAGGCTTTATTTTGCCGCGTAATGCTTTCCGGCCGACTAAAATTATTAAAAGCAATATTGACTTGCCTCTGGCAAACAAATTTGAAAAGCTAACTACTGTTGACAAATCTGATGCTAAGGGCGATGATGATGTTGTGATCCTAGGCGAAAATGCCATGGATACCACTGATACTGTGCAAATACCTGTTAAAAATGTTAGACCCATAATGGTCCAACCTGATGTAAAATACAGTGACTTTATGAAAGACCTTCGTGTAAAGATGTTAAATGTGAATTTTCTGGAAAAATCAATGGAGAATTTTTAAAGATATTTCCCGGCACGGAAAGTGATCACCGTGCAATTACTGAATACTTGGATCGCAAAAAAATTGACCGTTATGTTTTGCTTACAAAAATGGAAAAACCAATTAAGGTTACTATTAGGGGTTTACCCATAGACCACCCATCAGAAGAAATACATGAAGAACTCCATAGGCTTGGTTATAAAGTTCGTCGTGTGGCGCAAATGCATAGGGTCGAAACTAGGGCTCCTATGCCCCTTTCAGATTCAACTGGAGAACACAAAATGTATGATGTTACAAAATTCTTAGATTTCTATGTTACTGTTAAAAAATATATTGTAAATGGAAGTGTTGTGCAGTGTCACAACTGCCAACACTTCCATCACTCTTTCGACACTTGTAAGCTAAAGCCCAGGTGCGTGAAGCGTGCCGGACCGCACCGGACTGCTGACTGTTCGAGTAAGCGTGTAGAAGTTGTCCGCTGTTGTAACTGTCAACAAGTAGGTCACCCAGCGAATTATCGTGGGTGCCCTAAATTTCCTCATAATGACAATAGAAATACTAATGTTGATAATGCTAATACTACGGTTAATAATGTTGATATTACTGGTATTAAATCTGTCACTAATGTAAATAAACCTTCTCCTGTCCCGCAGAGGGACAGTGGGAAGTCCACAAACACTCCTAGAGAAGGTGTATCATATGCTAACAGTGTTAAAAATCAAAAACCTCCACGTAAGCCTGAGAGTAGAATAGTTACTCCCAGTAACTCTAATGGTATTAATAATTCTAACAACAATAGTAATGATTCAGGACTGAATGGACTATTTAAAATTATTAAGTTTTTCAAAGAGATAGCAAATCTGTTCAAAGGTATCTCACTAATATCTATTTTCAAAAAAAAAAAAAAAAAAATATCTGTTAAACTGCCTGCACTCTGCACTCCAGGCTACTGAAAATCCTATAGATAAACTATTTGTTGTATTTGATATTTTTGAAGAAATGTTTGGTTCATCTGAAAATGCAAAAAATAACTAATGTAAATAATTGTGTTAACATTATCACATGGAACGCAAATGGATTGTCCCGTAAGATCAATGAACTGCGGGATTTTATAAATGAGCACGACCCAGATCTTATGTTCCTACAAGAACACAAGCTTAGGTCCTCTTCTCCAATATTTGTACAAAATTATTCAGTCCACAGATTCAACAGGCCTCCTACTGCTCATCATCCAAGAGGCGGAGGCACCACACTCCTGATCAGACGTTGCATCCCCCCTACTCAGTCACAATACGACAGCTTTTAGTCGTTGAGGCCTCAGCTGTTGCACCCATTACAAACACATCCACTACCTACATACCTCCAGGTAGTAATGCTCCTGCAGTCCTGGCTGACTTACAAATATTACTTTCACTTGGAAAACACATTATCATAGTTGGAGGCCTCAACGCTCGACACCGCGCATGGAACTGCTACAACTCAAATGACAATGGACGTGTAATATTCAACTTAGCCAATAAGGCTGGATTACACATAGCAGCTCCTAAAACCCAACACGGTATGCTACCGGTTCCACAGGGATCTTGGATTTCTTCCTGCTCAGAAATACCAGTGTTCCACTGAGTATTTCTGTTCTGGATGAACTCTTTTCTGACCATAATCCGGTCAGGATGATCCTGGACATCAGTAGTTATACCACACCAGACAACAGAGCCTTTCGCCCTGACTAGCAACATTTGTAAAAGCTCTCAACAACATACACTACACACTTCCCACGATACACTCGGGGGATGATATTGATAGTTACATTCAGGATTTTACTAAGCACATCACTTCTGCATACAAAAATGCACAGAAGGAGATTAAAGTGCAGAAAATAAAAAGAAATAAAGAACTTGCCACTCTCATAGAGCGAAGAAACGCCGCCGGGAGGCAATTCCAGCGCTCCAGATGCAGGTAGGATAAGCAACTTCTCAACAGACTTTCAAACGCAGTCAAGTCTCTCACTAATTTACGAGCACAACAAGACTGGACCAACCACCTGAATACACTCTCTGCAGATGATAACTCTCTGTGGAGAGCTATTTCTAGGTATACCAAATACCCTAACAGAATTCCGCCCCTTAAAGGCCCCCAAAGGATCCACTACACCGAAACTGAGAAGGCCGAACTTTTAGCCCAGCTACTGGAAGCTCAGTTTTGCACTAACAACATACATGACACTACAACAGAAAACCTTGTTAGTAACTTTCACTCCACTTTCATAACAAATACATACACTGACAACATAGATCCTGATATACCGTCGGAAGTCTCTGGCTATATTAAACGACTTAAGAACAACAAAAGTCCTGGGCTGGACGGCATTACCAACTCAATGTTAAAAAAGTTTCCACTCAAACGGATCTTTCTCATCACCAAGATCTCCAATGTGATGCTTAAATTTCAGCACTTTCCGGAGCCTTGGAAGACAGCAAAGGTCATCCCTGTGCCCAAACATGGTAAATCTCTATCCCAACCTGACTCTTACAGGCCAATCAGCTTGCTATCATCCCTAAGCAAGATCTTTGAAGCAGTTCTACTCAAGAGAATTAATAGCCACCTGGAGAACAGCAACCTGATTGCTCCTCACCAATTCGGATTCCGTAAACAACTGGGTACCACCAACCAGCTATATAGAGTGGTGGAGACAATCTCTGAAGGAACCCACAAAGGCATCATCACAGGAGGAATCTTCATTGACATAGCCAAGGCTTTCGACAGAGTGTGGCTGGATGCCCTCGTTTACAAATTACACAGTCTGGGATTCCCAGACTACATCACAAACATCACCAAGTCCTACCTGGCTGGTAGACACTTCGTCGTTCACATATCAGGCACAAAATTTCACTCCCTGTCCCGTCAGGGCCGGTGTTCCACACTTTTAGGGCCCACCTACTTTAATATCTATGTGAATGACATCCCTACAACACATGACACAACCATTGCAATGTATGCAGATGATACAGCGATCCTTGCCCAAAGTGCATTTGCTGGTTCAGTCATCCAACGGTTACAAAGTTACATACACTTACTAGAGACTTGCTCGTTAAGTGGAAAATCCAAGTAAATGTGGACAAAACACAGGCCATCATGTTCACAAGGAAACAGAAATTCAAGAAAAATGTCTCATTCTATGGAACTTTAATCCCCTGGGCCAAGCAAGTCCCTTAGCTTGGGATGATCCTCACTAAAACTCTCTCATGGGCCCCACACATCACAGCTATTATACAGAAGTTTCGAGCTCACAAAGCTAGACTCTTCCCCTTAATTGCTCGAACCAGCGTTTTGTCTATAGATAACAAGTTGCTCATTTATAAATCCATATTGCGACCATTACTTTGTTATGCTTGCCCTGTATGGGCGTATTCTAATAGTAACGGTAGAAAAGATTGCAAACTGCTCGAAATAGCACACTGAGACAAATTAAAAATGCACAATGGTACCTTAGAAATCAACGCATTCACGAAGAGCTAAGGATCTGCCAACTTAGATCCCATTACTATAAAATTGCCAAGAAATTTCATGCCAAACAGAAAATCATTTTTAACTCTGCTATTAAAATTGCTAACTATAACCCCAATGATCTTGCGAACATTAACCATCCTTTGGCCATCCTCAAACCTTGGACCATGTAACTCTGTCACTAATATCTGCTTTTGTTTGTGCTTTGCCACTGATTACTTTTTGTGCTTAAAATTTATTTTATACTGCAATCCATGCCTCTGTACTTCTGCCAAAACTTTTTATTGTTTTTGTAATTTTGCTTGTATAACAATTGTGTAATATTTCCTTTAATCTCTTATGTTTGTTATCATGGATTCGAGATGCCATTACTCGCACTTAACCTTACATAAAAAAAGTTATGAAAATATTTAATAATAAAATATATACAGGGTGATTATAATTAAAGTTTAAGTTTCAAAACGCTATAAAAAAAGAACCACTGATGAAAATGATGTGAAATTTGAAAGGAATGTTATTGAAGAAGGCGGAACGAGTATGGCAGAAGAAAAAATTTAGTTTCAAAAGTTAGCAACAGATGGCGCTGTAAGCGGCAGAATCACGACGAGAAACGAGAAATGTTTCGTAAAACAACGGCTAAGGTGGAAGTTACACATTAAAACGTATTGACAAATTAGAATTGTTGAATAATTTTATTTGCATGACTGTACATATCACATCGGAAGGGACAAATCGGTTGGTTTCAAGAGTTTTGCGGCGGCATACCGCATAAGAACCATTCATCAAAGAAGTTCGGAACTGTCGCAAAACATGTTCAATATGGTGTCCACCGTTGTGTGCAACAAGTTGAAAGCGACAAACAGCATGTTCCACAACGGATCGCAGTGTCTCCGGGGTGATGTTCAGAATGTTTTGCGAAATGCGTGCCTTTAATTCCGCTAAATTTGCAATTGGAGCATGGAACACAACATCCTTCAGATATCCCCACAACCAGAAATCACACGGAGTAAGATCAGGCAATCGGGACGGCCAGGCTGTAGGGAAATGACGGCTGATAATTCGAGCATTTCCGAAATGGCGCCTCAGCAGCTGCTTCACGGGATATGCAATGTGCGGAGGAGCGCCATCTTGCATAAAAATGATTTCATTCACACATCCAAGCTGTTGCAGAGCTGGAATCACGTGGTTGCGCAAAAGAGACGCATACCTCTGACCAGTGACGATTGCGGTAACAGGACCGGAAGCACCCGTCTGCTCGAAAAAATATGGTTGTAGGATGACTAATGCCGTAAAGCCACACCATACCGTGACCTTTTCAGGATGAAGTGGTACGGGGTGCGTTGCCAGTGGATTTTCTGTTGCCCATATTCGACAATTCTGGGTATTCACGTATCCTGTCATATGGAAATGGGCTTATGGTCATATGGAAAGTGGATAATGAATGGCCGTGGAAAATTTCCAACGTCTCCCTAGCTGTCAGGTCAGAAGGAAGCAACTCCTGCACATGGCCAATTTTGTACGGATAGCATTGCAGGATGTTTCGTACCTGTCGTTTCGAATTTTTGCATCATTTTCTTTAGACCTACGACACTCATTGGACCAACGCCTTCTTTTATACCCTTCAGTGTCCTAAATTTTTGCAGAGCTACTCTTGCACAATCATCATTCTTGTAATACAGCTTTACCAGCAGAGCGCGGTCCTGCAGTGAAACACCCATGGCGAATGCCTGAGTCGCGAAATGAGGAACAGCCTGGTACCTGGCGGCTTTATAACACTGAAATTTAACTAACATTTTAATTTACGTCTTCTTCCGCTTGCAGCGCCATCTGTTGGTAACTTCTGTAACTAAATTTTTTCTTCTGTCATACGCTTTCCGCCTTCTTCAATAACATTCCTTTCAAATTTGACGTCATTTTCATGAGTGGTTCTTTTTTTTATAGCGTTTTGAAACTTAAACTTTAATTATAATCACCCTGTATATATATATATATATATATATAATATGAAGAAAAACTTCTCTATACCTTTTACCGGTTATTTACTATACGGTTATTTACTGTTTGAAAAGATAATTAATGTTCTACACGGGGTAAGATTTTTAGCCTAGGTACCCAGGTGTCCAGAAGCACCGTCCCACTGTGGTTTTTTTTAAAAGACCTTTCTTTATACGAAAAGAATATTGTATTCACTTGTGAAAGAACAAATTCAGTTTACACAGAATAACTGTTTTTCATGGAATAAAGTCCAGTTAAAAAGTAAACAGTATTTTGTTACACTTAATTAGCCAAAATTATTTAACATCAATCCTGTGTTCTGCTTTCAGTTGTTGATCTAGATATGTTACAAATTTAGAGCTTACACATTTTGAAAATTAACTGTAAAAGGTCTTTTAATGAGTTAGACCATTCAGTCATTGGTAATCAAGAGGTCTTTCAAATGCATTTATTCTAAATGCCGATGTTCTGAAACTTTCTGTCAAACTCGTATGACTGGGGACAAATTGATGCTTAATCTGATTGTATATAAAGCTTCGTTTCATATGAATCAGTGCGCTTAAATTGCATGCGGGTCGAATGCACGATCTGAAAATGAGCCAGAAATATTTTTCTAGCAAAATGAAAATTTTTTATCTAAACATACATTAATACTAACAACACACACACACGCAAATCAAATTAGTTTTTATTTTCTTTCTGAAATGTAAAGTTTGGCACCTGCAAGACATTTATGTTCCTTACATTTCATAATTCAAAAATGTATATTGTAACGAATTTTGTATATAGATAGATAATTTTTAGTGAAATTATTGCATTTCTTTTGTATAATATAATATGAAAATTCAAAGAACAAATCTTGCCGGAAAAATACGAATACAGGGGCAAGTCTATTTAACTATGAGTTAAATGGCTATCTCTCTAATTTGGTGAGATATCGCCGAACTGACAATTAATTTTTGTCGCGAAATTTTGCGAGAAATCGTTAAACTTGGCGATATTTTGGTCCGGACCCTATATCACTTTAATAGGCTTAGTAATAGATAGCCTGTGTAACTGCAACCGTAATTCGGCCCTCATATGCTTCTTTAGCGGGTGCAACAGAAGACATCTGTCTACTTTGTCTGTCTGTCTATATCTCGGCGAATGGGTGAAAAATAAGATCGGAGAGAGAGCATTGGTTGTCATGCTTTGCAAGACATAGAAATGTCATACCTGATTACGAAATGACTCTCCTGGCCTGCGCTGATCTGCGGTCCCTTCTTCCCCTCACTGCTACTCTCCGGAGATCCACGCTCAACACATCCCTGTCATGTGCCCTTCGGTCCTAATTTCGTACAGCCGGAACACGTCGCACCAACTATGCGATATCTCCGTCATAAAGTGAAACTTTGTTGTTATTCAGAGTATTGAGAAAATCTTTTTATTGCTCTAATCAGATGTGCTTAACGTTCATAGTAGTTTGAAGTGTAACTACCGATTGCACTGTATGAATTGTACGTGGAAAGTTGCCGATTTCTGAAGTGTTTCTTTTGATAAATCAAATTTTATCAAGCTATCATCGGAGCTGT
Organism: Stegodyphus dumicola; assembly: GCF_044657685.1. NCBI lineage: Eukaryota > Metazoa > Arthropoda > Arachnida > Araneae > Eresidae > Stegodyphus > Stegodyphus dumicola. The sequence continues at coordinate 264,143,351 of NC_140769.1, read as the reverse complement.
GTACCTTCAATCTATTACGAACACATACGCACGCAGCACTTTTTGGTATCAGAAGTGGGATTGAATGCCATTAACAAGAACGACTGATGAGGAACTAAGACAGCTGGTGACTGCCTTTGCTATATTCCTAGAAGAGATGGAAGTGCCAGAACACCGCCATGAGGGCTCCCGACCTAAGGTAAAACCAAACGGGATTATGTCCAACACAGCGGAAAAGTCTTTTAAATATTTCTTGTCAAAGTATAGCGCGAACGCGCTGCATAGAGCTTTGAAGTCTAGCCTCTGGTTTTCAGGCAGAGTCTGAAGAACATTCGCTGCTTCTGCTGTCACAGAAGCGGCGAGATGGGCTTTACCTTGAGAATCCCATCCATTCGTGTCCACCGCTATTGAAAATCTGCCAGGAGGTCATACCACCTTCTTCTGTCAAGGAACAAATCGAAGAGAGAGTTTCTGCCGTCGCCAAAGTTGACATTTTAAAGAAATGCATAGAGACAGCAGGAAGCAATGCTGATGGTTTTAAATTCTTACTAGTGTCTTTTCGTCTCTCTCTGAAGCTATCCACATATGATGGTATGACCTCCTGGCAGATTTTCTATAGCGGTGGACACGAATGGATGGGATTCTCAAGGTAAGGCCTGCCATCTCGCCGCTTCTGTGACAGCAGAAGCAGCGAATGTTCTTCAGACTCTGCTTGACAACCAGAGGCTAGACTTCAAAGCTCTATGCAGCGCGTTCGAGCTATACTTTGGCAAGAAATGTTTAAAAGACTTCAGGACATTTCAGAAGCTCGCCACAGATGTTGAAAGGCTGTCCCTACAGTACTTCATCGATGGCATCCTGGGTACTGACTGCAACCCAATCAGAGCTTCTCAAGTCCAAGAGCCAGTGAATCAAGTGATTGCGCATCTAGACGATTTAACCAGACAAGTTAATGCTTTGATACAGAATAGAAGTCACAAGCAATCCTCCCTAAAGTGCTGGAACTGCGGTACTGAAGGTCACCTACGAAAAAACTGCAGAACACTCCAGGGCACAGAAAATAAGAATGCTCCGCAGCAAGGACGCAAGAAACAAATCAGTGGCCATTTTGTGGAGCGGAGTTTGAAACATAATGAGCAACCTCATTTGAAAGTGCTTCAGATTTCTGCAGTGAGTGGTGCCAGTAATGTACTGTTCCATCACGAGACACATAAATGCAGTTCCTTGCAATGTGACCATCAATACAGGAGCCAATGTTACCATCACTCAAAAAGATTCGTCACAACAACCGGAAGGTAAACTCATCTGGACGCCGCTCTGCGTAACTTTACAGACTGTGTCCTTTAAGATGATCGACATCGACGAAAAATTAAACGTTAACATCATATTTGGAAGTGCCATCAGACGGCATACGTGGCAGATATTTTAGATCCTTGCATAGTCGGATTGGATTTTCTAAGGAAATTTAATTTTTCCTTACATTTTAAAAATAATGAACTGCATTCTGCCTTTGAGGACATAACCTTATTCGGAATTAATCTGTTCACTAAATCATAATTCAAGACGATATCTTGGTACCAGCAAGAAGAGAAATTTTACTTCCTGGATGCATAGCCGAAAACAGAAATTTCCAGTACGGTGTATTGGAATGTCCCAAGAAGTGTAACACTCTGCGAGAAGTACCAGTAACCTCGGCACTCGTTGACTTATCCTTATCTCCTTTCTTGCCAAAGTCCTTATCTCCTTTCTTCTTGCTTAAAAGCAATCTTGCTTTTAAGCAAGAAGAAAGGAGATAAGGACTTTGGCGAACGCTGTTTCCTTCAGTCCGTGAGGAACCTGTCACCTGTTCTATCTTTTGCACTCGTCGACTTATCGAGGATAGTTATCCCAGTAAGAGCTGTCAACATCAGTGATAAAGCGAAAATCATTAGGAAAGGTTTAGTGATTGCAGCATATACTCCACTAACCAGCGTTAAACGAAACGGTAACTCTCCAGAAACCGTATCTTCAGAGAGCTTAACATCGGAGTTATTGCAGAATGCACAACCAAGCGATGAAGAGAGAAACGCTGCAGAATGTGTCAATGTTCAAGAAATTCAAGATGTTTTCTCGCGCTCAGCTTCTGATTTGGTTGAACCAGCTTAACATAGCATAGAGGTGATACCGACAGGGCATCATCCACCAATCAAGCACTAACCTAGACGTCTACCGATTGTTAAACAGGAAGAGGTCGAAAAACTTTTAAAGGACTTGCAAGGAAACAACGTTATCTAGCCTTCAGCTAGTCCTTCATCCTCTTCCATCGTCCTATACAGAAAAGATAGACAGTTTAACTAGATATTTGCGCTGATTATCGCCGGTTTAATCAGGTTTCGAAGAAAAACAGCTACCCTCTTCCTAGAATCACCGATATTCTGGACACTCTTTCTGGAAGCAAGTGGTTTTCGATGCTTGATTTAAACAGTGAATGGAGATATATCCTGGTGACCAAGAAAAGATGGCATTTACTACCAGACAAGGGCTTTTCTAATTCAAGGTGATGCCATTTAGATTATGTAATGTGCCGGGAATTTTCGAAGCCTAATAGAAACCTTGTTGAAAGGTCTTTCCTAAGAAGCCCGTCTGATTTACGTGGATGACATCATTATCTTCGTCGAGAAGAGTTTTGAAGAAAATTTAGAAAATCTTAAGAATGTGCTTTAGAAATTGAAGTAAGGCAATCTAAAGTTAAAGTCGCGCTAAATGTAAACTTTTCAGACAGAAAAGTGGCTTACCTTGGATATGTCATCTCTGCCAAAAGTATGTCTACGGATGCAGACAAAATGTCAGCAGTTGATTGGAGATGCTCCGAAAATGCACATCAGCTAAGAACGTTTTTGTGGCTTTGAACCTACTATACAGGAGATTTGTGAAGGACTTTTCTTCCATCGCAAAGCCTCTTCACAAGCTGTAAAAGAGCAAGCAAATGTTCTTGTGGACAAAACAATGTGAGGATGCATTTAACAAAGTGAAAGTGGATTTAACATCTGTGACTATCCTGATGTATCCTCTGCTTGACAAACCCTTTATTCTAGACACAGATGAAAGCAATGATATTGTCGGGCTGTTATGATAAATAAGAAATAAACAGTCAAGAACGTGCCGTGTCATACTGGAGACGGCAGAAAAATTCTGATCCGCACAGATCATGCGTCTTTGACCTGGCTTTTATTTCAATAATCCTGAAGTCTAAACAGTCAGTTTAATACAGACACTCCATGAATATGGCATCTGTCATCGGAAAGGATCATCACGTGGTAACACCAACGCCTCGTCTAGACGACCTTGCGCAGAAAATTGCCGATATTGTCTCAGGGTTGAAGCGAAATGCAAGCTTCTTAATCTGGTCATACAGCAAGTTACAAATTCAGCATCAACTGATTGACACCCATGGAGTGACGAAGTCAGGAGAGGCCAGCTGGAATATAGCGACATTATACCCGTAATTGTATTAATTAATGAAGTCTTCAAAAACAAACCTACCTGGCAGGACATTTCGATCTATAGTCCTACGACAGAACAATATTGGGTTCTGTGGGACTCGCCCCATATTTGAAACGCCGTCTTATACCGGAAGTTCGAATCGGATCATGGAAAGACATTCCGATGGCAGCTGTCATCAGCATTACGCAAATCATACGATATGAATTAATCTAGAAATGACACAATGGGGAATCAAAAGGTTATTGCTAGTTTAAATTATATTTATTTACATACTATTTATCTTGGATATATATTTTTCCCAATGGCAAGCTCTTTTTATTTACAGGCATTGGGCACTACTAAGGCTGGAATCGGTGGTCGTTTTATTATGGAGGCACCTAATAGGTGGGCTACCATTATTTTCTATAAAGGGGATGGACAAATTACATCCATACCTTCCCAGTGACTCGAACCCTGGCCTTTCGGTATGGCTAACCACTTTCTCCTGTGGGTGGCTAATTGAAATATATTGACAATTAAATATTCAGTTTTCAGACTGATATCTAAAATGTTTGTTCTTCAGAGAAAACTTTCCAAGTGCGACAAAACTTGAGAATAAATATTAGCTATTTGTCTTATTTATAAAATTTTTGTTTGACAAATAAATTCATGTACATGTGAATAATTCTAAATTGTATTATGACAGAGCACCAGAGAAAATTTTCAAGAAATTATCATCATGGGTTTGATATTCATTGGTCAATTGAGTTTTTTCGTTAATTATCATCTGTGAGAAAAAGCTGTTCACATATAAATATATATCCCTAAACAAAGCGATTTTTCATTGGTCTTTAATGGTAATAAAAATTCTGCAAACTTAGACTCCAAATAATTAAAATCTTGAAATATTTGCAAGGAATAAATAACTGACCACTTAAAGCTACCTCGGGGCCGCCAGTTGATGAAATTGCTATCAAATGAGTCGATAAACAGTTATTTAAAAAAAAAAAATCTGAAAACTGAAATTTTCAAAGGAAAGGAAATACGGTTATATATATATATTACATCAGTAAGCACACTTTTTGCAAAAATAGTTCAAGATAGGATTCGTGTTTTACTGTATTTTGCAAGTAGCAAAACACCATATAATTTTCTTAGGCTCATTTTTCTCTTAATGTTTGGAATACTTTTTTGGATTTACTGTTTGCGCAGTGCACACTGTTGCTTAGCAAGATAATTAAAATTATTTACTTTTTAATTCCTGTTAGAGCTTTTGTTACTAAAAACTTAATTTTAGCTATTTTCTAAAAATCATTAAGAGTCACTCTTGCCCAAATTTAGAATTGTTAACATAATTTCAAAAATTTGCATACTCTTAATTATATATTTCAAACATACAAGTATTTGAGATTTTTATTAATTTTATTCAATGTTTGCTATTTTAAGTAATTCTTAGTGTGGTGCCATTTTTGAAAAGCCTGTTGTCTCATTTCTTAGCTTGACAAAACAGCTAGTAGGCAAAAGTTGGCGACTTTTCATAGAGGTGTGCAGATAATCAGAAAATACTTAAACACTAGCCTGTAATTGCAGAATGATAACACCCACAGACAAGTGAGTGTTGATGTGGTCTTAATCAAACCTTCCATCTATCAGTCAACACTGCAATTTTCAGTTCAAATATCATTATTACTGTACCAATAAATTGGGATTTAACATAAAGAAAAACAAGAAATCAAGAATAAAAAAGAAAACAAGAGACAACATAAAAATGAACATAAAAAAAGAAGAGACAATTGTATATATGAAAAGCAAATTAGATATGAATTGTTTATTACGACAACACTATTATACAAAAAGTTTAATATACAAATATACAAAGAAATGCTTTATTCGCCATCTCGTGATAGCTAGCTAACAATACTTGTTCTAATTATAAAATCAATTATCGTATTTACTCGTATATTTCCCCCCTTAACCTTAGCACAAATTTTTGAAAAATTTTCAAGTAATTTTTTCCATTCCTGAAGACATTCAGAAAACCAGCTCCTCTACTTTTTAAAATGGATTCATTCACATAATGATTCTTTTCGTAGGTTGCAGTTGAAAATGTCGCAGAGAAAACAAGACAAGAGAAAAACATTGTCATACAAAACATCATGGAAGGAGAGAAAACAATATAGTTTTAAAACATTAGCATGGAAAAAGGTGAGTTAAAAAACTTTGTATTTTAAAAATATCGTGATAAGGGATAGAGCATTTACAAATCATTGCATGAACGATAACATCATAGATATACGTTTTCAGACTTTAAAAATTTTAAATGCATGTTAGCATAATGATCTGTGACAAGAAAGAATGAGGATAATTTTTTACCTCTGTATTTCATAATTTTGAATTTAAGTAATAGATTTTTATTGAAAAATCAAGGGAAGTTGAGCATTCAAAAACTGAAAATGAGTAAAAAATTAATGCTATGTTTAATAGTTAACAGAATTTTAGACTTATGTAGTTAACTATTAATAATTATTACTTACTTAATCTCTTTTATAAAATTAGACTGGTAGTGTGAACTTGCATTTAAAGCTTTACACTCTGAACATATGTTTGCAATGTTATCTTCATACAATGACTTATGCATGCTTTTCTTTCCTTGGGAAACAAACCCTTGCATGGAGATCGAGACTTTTAAGGAACCCCCCCCCCCACCCCACACACACATCAAAGGTTTATTCTCCAGAAAGTACAAAGAATTTATTAGAGAAGATAAATTTTATGTTACTACGCTAGTGTCTTCCCACGGCAAAGAACCTGCAGACTTTTAGGAACGATATAACCAAGGACAGGAGGATGAAAATTGTCACTTTTTTTTTTTCCAGTTAATCTTTGGATTCAGTGAAAATTTATTCCCCTGTCACATTCTGCTTGACACTAGAATTATTGGATGAGATCATGGGCAGAAAAGATTGGACTATTTTTTTTTAATACCAGCAGGTTCCATTAAAATGGTTTACAGCACTCTCTACGAAGAGATTAAATATTATATTCAGAGCTTAAATTAATCCGGAGACCGGTTGAGCTATTTTTTATTTTTTTGCGTGGAATTGTAATTGCAGCCGAAACTCCAAATAAGTCAAGGTCCAGTACTTTATTCTAATATTTAATAAATTTTAATATTAATTGTTTAATTATTCTAATAACTAATTATTTAATTTTAATAATTAATTATTTAACTGTTTAATTATTAACTATTTTACTAGTCATTTTATTTATTCATTGCTCTTCTTTCTTGAGAGTCTTCCATAAGGTTCTGGCACTTCTAATTTTAGAACTTAAGCCCTGCCTCCTTGCATTCTTTTCATCCATGATTTTTTGCATGATATTTTTGTCTTGCACTGTTTTCTATGCGACATTTCCATTTTACCACTTGATTTGCTAATGGGTTTAGCACAGGTTCCGAATGGTGATGCAATAATAGCGAACAACCTTTTTTAATAACTAGAATATCTAATGCTTTTGATGGTGATCTTTGCACATGGGAAGACAGACTGAATGGTGATGAAAACAGTGACAAACTGCAAATTGTAGCAGATTGACACAAATAGAAGTTCCAACAGCATTGAATGATTTAAGGCCTAAGGGAGTAGCAGTGGACAACAGTGAGTGGGCAAGATTTAGGATACAGGGAAAAAGAAATGAAAATATCTTATTAGAATACTGTGATGTAAACATTATTAATTTTCCTCTCTCCATTTTTGCACAGTAAAATTAGTGAAAAAGGGGGAAAGGGAGTATGCGAGCAAATACGGTTAACTCATAAATATTTTTTCATTTACTGAAATGAAATAAAAAACATTATTCATTATATAAACAAGTCTTGATGCCATATTGGGAAATACAAATTCCATAAATAACTATCACAGCAAATATCAATTATACTTTGACATTCTTATGTGCTGGGTGTGGAGCGAATATAATAGTGGCTGGGTCACTGTAGGCACCACAACGGTTATTCACATCAATGGCTCTGATGGTGAAATGATAAGTATGTCCCTCTTGGAACTGAGTTAGAGTACATGCCATGGGTAGGCTCATAGCTTGAACAAGACCAATTTTTACCCATAATGAACTAGTTATGGGCGTCTGTTTTAATTCCTGGTAACCAAATATCTCGTAACTGCTGATTTTGACCTGATTGATATTCAAAGGCATATCCCACTGTAAAATTATACCTGCAAGGCAAATTGAACACTTTTAAACATGCACAAGAAAATATTGTGAATACTGATAATGATTTTGAAATTACAATACTCAAAACTGACACCTAATTTTGATAAAAAGTCTATTTTAAATCAAGTTAAAATCTTTATATTAGTGTCTCTTAATGTACTTAAATTGAAATTAATGACTACAATGGGATTTTGATAATCTACAAACTTCAACACCAAAGATTAGGTGGATTAGTAAATTTTATGTATTATAGGATCAGATCTTCTGTATCAAAGTTTTTTCCTTTATAATTTTTATAATATACTGGAATGTTCATACATAAATAAGTAACTAAAACACATTCATACCATAAGAACTATTACATCAAAATTGAATACATGGATCATTTCAACTTAGGTATTAACGAAATTATGCCAAATTGTCACCAACAATTTGGCATAAATATAGTCTGTCTCCCAAGTGAATGGTTTTCGCCAGATAGTCTGCTGCTGTAAAAATGAGCCCTAAACCCATTTTTCGTAAAGGTGTCTTGAAATTAAATCAAGATTAATTAATTGATTTCATAAAAGTGTCTTGAAAGAATTACTTTTCAATTTGCCATCCTGATACACTTAATGACAATCTGGCAATACTATTTTTTAAAATTTTAGTGGTGCAGCTAATGCTTTTGCCTCAGGGTGCATTCTCTAATTTGGTCACCTAAAGCAGTCCCTGAATTTGCTGCCCCTTTTGATATGTAAATGACTAAAAACATGTCAAAATAACTTCGGAAATAAATTAAAAATCTGCCTTTATTTTTGAAGAAAAATTTTAATTTCAACATTTTCACCTAAATTTATGTTATTGTTATTATTATTATTATTATTATGTTGTTTACGAAACCTTCAATGACATCATAGAGGTTTACTGAATTGCCTCAGATGCTGTAATGTAAATAGTGCAGACTCATTTCTTAAATCCCAAATAAATTTTTATAGCTCTTAATTACTTCCTAAATGCAAAATAAACATTTATGATTCTAAAATACTTTCTAGAAGATTTTTATCTTGAAATCTCTTCTCACATGTGGCTACACTTCAAAAAATTATGAAGAAAGCTTGTAGTAGTATTATCATCATTTTGTGTTAAAAACTTTGTTCTGGAAAATGCACTTTAGGATAAACTACAAAAATTCAAAAAGATTGCCTTCAATGTTCCTGTTTCAATTTCCCTAGCAATATCAGAAATAAAACTCCCGAAATACTTCTCTCTTAACAAGTTAAGTTCTTCCTCATTAATGCCACTGTGATCAAAATTTAGTTGATATTTGGAATTTACAATCAAAAGTTTCAATGCAATAAAAAAGGTATAAGAAAGGTATGTAGCTGTTGAAATCTTGTGGAGATTTCTTTGAATACTTTATTTCAAGTAAAAACTTTTTTCCCCACCTCAATTTAATTCAGTAATGCAATTCATAATCTCATTATTCTTTACATGCTTTGATGATTCACATAATTAACACTTATAAATTAATGCTTCATGCAAAAAGTGGCAACCTAAAAAATGTGCCATCTGTGGCGGACCACTCTCCCTTCTAGCTACACCAACCACTGGGAATATTTAAAGCAGTTTTTAATTTTTTGAATGATGTTCAGTTATTTTTTTTTTTATTTCACAATTTCTCTGTTAACTTATGCTTGTGTTTTAATAAGACTAAACATTTCATCAATAAATTGATATGGAATCATTTGAAAGTAAAAAAGTTTATTTACATACCATATACCATACTCTCAATTACTACATTTTGTGAACAGTATTTCTTTTCCCATACCTTCAGACAAAGTCAAATGTAGGTCATTTTAATGGGAAACGTAAGCGGGAAAATTCAGCTAAAATCAAAACTGCTTTTATCTTAATTACCAAGCTTGATTCACATTTTAAGTATTATGCAGGTTTTTAAAGACACTGTATATTAACCCCTTAACTGTCGCGGAAAATGTACAATTTCCCAGTGCTACGGTATTTCACACACGCATGCGTAGTTATGCGATGTATTAGGAGAAAATAAGGGCAAGTTTTACTTTCACAAAATAAAGAATAAAAGTAAAAAAAAAAATGAATGCACAAAATTTAATGTTTTCAGTAAAAGTATGATAAAAAGATGTAAGTATAATAAAAATGATGTTTTTATAATAAAAAAGGTTTCTAAAATGGAGTTTCGATCAAGTCATTTTTAAACCAGTCAGGCTTCAGTGTTATTCCTTGTGAAGTCTGTATGCCTAAAAAACATATATTTCTTCCGAACTGGTTGAATGCCATGATTTTGTTCTCGGGTTTTCGTTTGCAAGGTGTTGGCTCATATACTCGTCTACAAAACGGTTAGTTTCAGCAACAATATGAACCACGAGCAGTTCATCAAAAAATAATTCAAAAAAGATAAATGGGTTTGAAACATCCGTTATATATTTCTTTATTCCTGCAACCTACTACAAGTAGTAAACAAAAACGGAGGACACAGAATAAAAAAAATACATTTTACTCAAACAACACCAGCCAATACCGCGCATTCATTACTTTCACCTCTTTAGACACATTCCTCTCTCTAATTTCTCCCCACACTTCTCTGAAATAGTATCGTTCTTCACATACTTTGTCAAGGTCATTGTGGTGTTGCTTTCCAAAACTTTGCAAATAATTTTGCGGGTAGCAGCACAAAGCAAAAGATAGTATTTTGGAAGGGCGTATATATATGCTCGGGGCAGTTAACGCATCGGCTGATCAAGGCGTATATATAAGTTATAAGGCAGTTAAGGGGTTAAAATATTAAAATCAGAACAAAGTTAAGGCATTTTGAATTATTCAGGTACCCATTTTATATTTAAAACATGCATCAGAGATGTATAAATTATATACATTTGTATTTTATAACTACAATTAGTTTTGCTGCATTAAAATAATTTTCAATTAATATTTTCGTAATAAAATGAGGTAAGTATTTATCAGCAAGCAATTATTCATCCAAAATACAATATCAGGTCTGAGAATTTTTCTTTTATTAATGCACTTTTTCCAGCAAAAATTCATTCAGTGGAGTCCTTTTTTTCCACGGGAAGTCCATTTTTTGTCTTAACATAGGCAGCAATTTTTGTACAGATGGTAATTTTTTTAGTTTGATATAAAAGTCTTGTATTGTCTGCCGTATAATATACTTATCAAAATTATCAATTTTGCAGTTTTGATCGGCAGGCCTTTTATGGTTGTTTCCAGGTGTACTCGGATAGTACCACTATTGATATTTCATGCCTATTTTTTTAAATGATATATATACTGAGATACTCCAGTCACTTGTGATGTTCTCTTCATAACCTGAGGGAAAGGAGCTACCGAAGAGTCTGCCGAAGCTTCAAAAGTGCAAAATTCTGTAACACTGTACAAGATTTGATATGCACTGCAACCAGTATTTGTGGTTAGCGTTGCTGACTGCCGTGTTGAAGGGCCCGACTTCGAATCCCAGTGAAGGCATGGATATTTGTAAATGTATAGTGTTCATGCAGCATGTGAGCACTCTAAATATGAGGCAAGCCGAAAATCCTCTCGATAGGTTGGTGGTAGAGAGAGAGGGGAGGGAGACCCTCAGACCCATTTACCCCAGGGTGCTTGCTCTCCATCAAAATTGGGGGCGGAACTGAGCTAAACTGCACTGTCACCTGTAAGGTGCTCAAGGCTGTTGCCAACGGCAGGAGTAAACTTGCACTCCTGGCCATGAGGAATTTTGTGGGCTTGGGTTGACTATAGGTCAGACAAGTGAGCATTAGCAACAACAACAGTTTTGACGTGCCTGAGAATTTTAAAGGTTTAATTTTTCTTTAACTAGAAGAGCATGTTAAAAAATTGGCAACTATCAAAGCATTACTAAAAGCAAGATAAATAGAAGGAGTTTTTAACAAATATTAATACAAAAGAAATAACAACGACAACAAAACTAAAAGTAATATAAAGCTGCAGGAGATGAATGGTAATCTTTTTCCCTCAGTCAAGATTCAACAAAAAACAAACTTGATTCACTTGATGAAATGGTTTTTTGATTTCTGGCATTTTTAGCATCAGATGATTCATGAAATGGGTATTTAGATTTACAGCAATGAAATATATTTTTCATGTCATATTTTTCCTGACAAAACAGGCTTTTATTTATTTATTTTTACTTCTGGTAATGCCACATATTTTGCATTAAAAACTAACATCTTTTTAAAAATAATTCTGGCAATTGCTATACATTTTCCAAGTGAGCAAATTGATTAAACAGGCTTCTTGATTTCTGGCAATGAAATATATTTTCATTACTAGCAAACTGATGAAATAGAATTTCTGGCAGTGATTTATATTTTCAATGTCAGCAGATTGGCGAAATGGAGTTTTTGATTTCTGGCAATGAAACATATTATTTTATTAATTCAGAAACTCTTATTTACCTTGAACACTCCTCTCATATAATTTATCTTTTATCAAATTATTTTTTTGATTAAATTTAGAAAAACTTTTCTTTGATGCAAAAATTCAATTTTGCATCAACAATGTTTTTTGTAAGCATTATTTTAAATGCTTAATATTGTTTAAATATAAATATACAAAAAAGTAATAATTAAATAATATACTATTTTAATAAAATAATAAATGATTAAATTTCAATATACTACTAATAATAATAATAATACATTTAATAAATAAGTATATAAATAAGAAAAATAATTAATTATAATTTAATTAATTAAGAAATAGTTAACCTTCTGGGAGGCAAAGTTTTTGAATCTGCTTATGAAGAGTAACTATACTTAAGCAGCTTCTACAGTCAAAAGTCTTTAATCTGGACTCGTCGGGACTTCGGCAATTCCGGATTATCGATTTTTCCGGATTACAGATCATCAGTTTAAATCTGGTAAGATGCCATGCAGAAATTATAAAATTAAAAATACAAAACCGTAATTTATGAAATAAAGAACAATTATGATCTAAAGAGTTATCAAAATTTACAAAAAAAAAAAAAAAAAAAAAGTTTAATATTTATTTGTTTACTTTATTAAACATTTCTTTCAATGTAAGTTGTTTAAGTTGCTTCGTTTTATGTGATAATACTTTCCCTTTAATTCTATAAACAGGCATAATTTCTTGTTCAGTTACAAAGTTCCGCTGTTCAAGTTCTATAATTGCTGTGTCAAGAATACCGACTAATTCGTCAATCGAAATTTTTTCGTTTTCAATAACCTCTGTGTCACTTTCTTCACTATCGGAAGCGAATTATAATGACGAGGAATTTGATTTAAATCATATCAAAGACGGCACTCCATCTTTGATACAGAGATGTACATTGAGATGAAATACTACATTTAGTAAGGAATTATAAGCCAAATAAAATAAAAACATCTGCCCTGAAGATAAGGATAGGGCTGACAGATCAACTTCCAGTTCATTGCGCGCCTCTATGCCCCCCCCCCCCCCCCCGCAGAGCAGCATGAAATTGATAAACAGATTTCGGAATGATTAAAGAAACAAAGGATATGCCTTTATCCATTTTTACAGCAATTCTACTTTTTGTTTGATGGACATTGAAATATACTTTCCCTTTGTAGATCCTTTGGCAGCTTCAGAATCAGAAATTCAGGGTTAGTACGCATTTCTGCACAAGGAAATTAAGTACTTTTATGGACCATTAATGAAAAAATTTAAGGAACTATGAGCAAATGGGAATTGAATAAATTAAATTTAAAATATTATATCTATGCCTGAACGTTAGTAGAATGCATTATTATTAAACATAACTTAATTAATATAATTATTAATATGTTTAAGAATAAAATTAATTTTATGAAATTTATCAAGTAGCATTAAATATTTTACACTCATAATAACTGGACATATTTGAAAGAAGATAAGTGACATTTTAGTTACATTTTACTAACAGTTAGCTGCTTTTTTTTTTTTTTTTTTTAATGTCTCGTTTTGTCACATACTTGTTCAGTCTAGAGGTTTAGTAAATAGTAAGTAGATTTTATGTCAAGCAGCATAAGTTAAAATGAGCATTAAATCATAATCAGCATGATTCATAACAAAAGATTGGCTCTTGTCACCGCTCCTGTTGATCAGAACAAACCTGAAAGGCCTGAATGCAGGCACAGTTAGCAAGTTTTGAAAGTTAGCTGACCTCTGTCTGACGCTGTTAGTGTTGTAGCTACGTGTAGATTTCCAGGGGTTGTAACTCAGTTAATATACTTTGAGGTTCTATTAAGCCACTAAAGCATTAGTGGTGATAAGTTGTTTTGCATTAAGTCTCACTAGATGCAAAGAATAAGTTTCACATGAATTTTTATATTTTTGTGTTTTACCTTGTGACACGTTAAGGTTTAACACATTGAGCCCGGCGTCGTTTTTGTTCAGCCGACTTAAATTATTCATAAATTATATAAAGAAGGACATAAAATCTGAAAGTATTGTTCGAAATATTATGATGACAATTCAAAACTATTTGGATGCAAGATAGCCATAGTAATATGTGTAAAGCTAAGCTGTATTTTTGTTTAGAATGTTTCAATAAATTTCATTAAACCAACATTTGATCACATTTCATTGAGACTATACTTATTTTTTAACTTTAATACTGTCGGTCCAGCGGATCGACGCCAGCCAAACAAAAATTCCAGTGCCGGTTACCAGGGGCCGACGGTGGGCTTAGCGTATTAACGAAAGGGCAATAACTTGCTTTAATATAGAGAGATCACTTTTAAGAGAATGCATTTAGTTATAATTAAATTAGGTATTAGATAACCTTAGTCATTATGGATTTACATGGCCACTATTAAATTTATTTTTTAATAATATTTGGTAAAAAAATCTATTAATATCACAATCTCATAAAATTTCACAGTTTAAAATAAATTCAATTTATGGCATTGATGTTTAAACAATATTAGGATAATTACACATTAAAAGCTACAAAACATAAAACTCAACAAAATAATTATGTGTCTTTTTAATTTGAAGGCCTGCCCAGACATTTTGGCTAATTTATATCAATTTCCTTCTTTTTATGCATGTTTTCTAACAATTAGAAATTTGTCTCAATATGCAAAACAATGTTCTCATTAGTTTCTGCTTGTTTTATCTCCTAACTGCCAATCTCTCCACAATGTACTACCCATGAGCGTTACTTGATCTGGTAAAAGTTAAATAGTCCGATTCCCCCGACAGACGTGAAACAAATTATCACTATGTTTGAAAGTAACTATAAATCAGATAATAAATTTAAATAAAGGTTTAAATAAGATTATTATTCAAAAAGAAGTTGGAACATAAAGGCCTCTTCTTATGCTAACAAAATCAATTACAGTTTGTGGTGATATAATTAAACAAGAGTCAAATTCAAACTAAAAATATGGACTAGTGGTCAAAGACTATACAATTTAATTTCAATTTAATCTGGTTCAGTAACTCATGAATGAATGAATTGTCATAATAAACTCAAATGTCAGCAGCAGTAATGGAAAGACTAATAATTACAAATTATCAGAGCTGACAGAACTAATGCAGGGAGCAAGTGGAGGTCAGAAACACACTCGTCTCACACTCCCAAAACTTCAGTTTAAAAACTGTCTAAGCGATTTGCATTCTGGTGAGGAAATAGAAATGGGAAATTATAGTAAAGGTTGAAACTGTAAATAACTAGGTAATTTACATAATAATAACTGTACATATCTTTAAAGAATAATTTTCTTTCTCTTTACATATTTAGTTTCTTTTTCAACACCTTTCCTTTTCACTTTAAATTTTTGGGATTTAATTAAAGACTAAATGCATTTAGAATGCATGGAAAAAGCTGCTAATTTTATTTCTTTAGTAATACGAACATTCAGAAGAAATATGAAATACATATGGTAAAGTCTGGTCACAGAGCTGGTGTGGCATAATTTTTACAATTTAGGGACCCACTGAGCAACAAAATCTAGAAATGGCAAAATTTTTAGAATTTAGAGGAGGCATTGGAAGCAGAATTTAGAAAGGCACCAAGCAGCAGACTTTAGGATACACAGAGACTGTGTCAGGTGGAAAAATGCCTAATGCCAGCTCTGTGTATGATGCATTAATACATATTAGATGAACCTTTTGAATTGTCAGTTTTCAATTTTGTTAATAAAAAATTTCTTTCTATAATGCCTTTCCATATGATAAGATTAGAAGTACTTTTGATATTTTCCATGTTTGTATCTAGTGAAAAGTACAGAAAATAAAGGGAAGATAAAAATGTTAAGAAAGCGATTCTAGAATCAGAAGTAAAACATTCAACTGTTATATTTTCATTGTTCTTCCAGATGTTCTCCAAAATGTAAGAAACTGCACATTACCACCATGGAGACATTTTTCATTTTATCACATTTTTCTGGAATCTTTTAGAATTGTGGGTCTATAAATTTGCCTTAAAATCTTTTCAAACTTTACAAGCTTCAATGTCTAAATTCCTAAAGAAAAATTACCCCTACCAATTTTGTAACAGCAAAAAGCCAGAAATGCTTTTTAAAAAAATTGGAGGGAAAAAGCGTGAAATTAATTTTATAGAGAAAACTGATGCATTTTCTGAGAATTCTGATCATTCTGAGAAATGGGATTCTTACCATGAAAAAATTAAAAAGACATTTTTAATTAATTACATAGCGATTTTTCTTTTGCCAAAAACTGTTTTGTAAATTGTGCTTTATAGCATTATTCCTTGCTTATTTTTCAGATTCAAAAAATTGTATAATATGTGGCCAAAATGGAACTTTATAATATGACAGTGAAAAATAAAAATGCTTTATTTTAATGTTATTTCTTAAATATAATTCCAATATATTACCATTATTTTAATGAAATTTATCAATGTTAGAATGTTCTAAAAAAATCGTCAAAAAATTCCCAGATCTTGGAATTAAAAATTCTCTATAGAAACCGATCTTAAAATCGCCAAATTTAGAACTGTTTAATAAAATAATTCACATCCTCAAAAGCAGAAAGTTGTTTGAGAGCTCTTTATTACAAAAAATGAAATAATTTTGAAATGCTTATGTTTCACTTTTTGTTCGTAAACTCGAGTATCCTACCATTATTTATATTATAAATATGAACAAATTATAACTCATGAACCCATTCAAAAAAAAAAAAATTCAGTGAATCGACAAAAATAATCCTGCAAAACGCTCGAGTATCCCTCATTTATATTAGAAATAGAAACAAATTATAACCCATGAATCCATTCAAAAGATAATGATATATGTCAGTGAACTGCCACAAATATTCCACCAAAATGCTAGTTCACACCCAAAATGCCAGTCATAAAAACAGACAGAAATTTCAGATGATTAAAATTAAGAACCTTCTGCTGATTTTGGCCAAAATTAAGGACTTTTAAGGACCAAAAATCGATTCCAAAAAACTTAAGGACTCTTAAGCACCGTACAAACCCTGGAAATTCTATTTGACATAATCGAAAGTTCAAACTTACTTTTATAAAATTGCTCTAACAGTCTGCAAAAAAATAATAAGCCGGATCCAATTCGAAGATTAAGGAACAACGCAATCTGCAACATTAACTGAAATAGATAATTAGATAATTTTAGCTTATACCGTCCGTTATACATTAAACGCACATGCATAAATGTAGTATGTGCATGCGTAAAGGTATTACGCGCATGTGTAACCGCCTATGCGCATGCGTTAACACATTATGCAATGACGTATGCGCAGAATGTTTGTAGCTTTGAAGTCCGGATTAACGACTTTTGACTGTAATACTAAATTCGCATATCTTCTAATTTTCAGCTCTGTTTTCATAAACTTCCATTCACTAAAATGATATTATGTTTTTGAAGAAAGAGAATACAGACAAAGTAACAAATAATCACATGACCAGATAATGACAATCATGTCACTCAGGGAGTTGATTTAACAAATGTTAATAAAGTAGTAATTAAAGAGTCTATTACATCACATTTTCCTGTATCACTTTAAATAATTTGCAGAAATTTACGTAAATGCAGAGAAAATTTATTTTATGACTTTTGTAAATTCATACCCTGCTTTTCTGCAGATATCTTCAGCCGAGGTTTGGGTGGAGGCTCGGACGTTTTGTTGTAAGTTTCCACTGGCCAGACTGGTAAAGGTGCAGGATGTCTCAGCTGTGTTAAAAAGGAAAAATATTCACCATGCATGTTTTAAATAATATTATATTCTGAATGTATTCTTATTTTGAATATATTATTGTGTAGTGTATTTCTAAATAATATGTTATTATTTCTAAGATAAATGTATTCTTCTCCCCCCTTAAATAATCTTTCTTTAAATAATATAATTTTAATATCATCATAATGTTAGTATTTTACACTCAATATCTTAAGAAGGATCACACTGAAATTCATATATTATATTACAGATCTAAGAAATTTTAAACCAAATGGACTTAAAATTATCTAAACAGATACTATAACAACAAAGAATTACTCTTTTTAAAGTTAGTTTACCACTAGACCACTTGGGTTTTCTAAAAATTTTCAATTCAAAGTTTTTCTGTGCTTCCATGCCGCGTTGTGGCGCGCAAAACAGGGAAGGAAGGCGAACCTCCCTCCCCGTGTTCATAATGTTAGTATTTTACACTCAATATCTTAGAAGGATCACATTGAAATTCATATAATACATCTAAAAAATTTTAAACCAAATGGACTTAAAATTATCTAAACAGGTACTACAATAACAAAGAATTACTCTTTTTAAAGTTAGTTTACCATTCTAACAATACACTGGACATGGGTAAATTTTGCATTAAGAATTAAAACCACAACAATGTATGAAATACATAATCAGTAATTCTATTAACAGGAGACTTTTGTTTATTAAAAGAGAAAAATAGAAAATATTTTCTAAAGTTCCATTTTTTTAGCACAGAAAACACATCACAAAAGTATATTTCAAACACATAACTGAACTGCTTACTCCTGAAAGCACTGGTGGAGTAGTGCTAGAACTAGGGACAGGAACAGGACTTTTAAACTCTGAAGAAAAATAAAATAATTAAAAATTAGCACTAAAATAATAACACATATTTTAAACACGAATTCAACAATATCAACAAAATTAAAAATGTATTAAAAAGCCATTTTATGAACCTTTAAACATTATTATGGTAATAAAAGCTTTCAAAAATGCATCAGAGTAATGCCTAAGTAATTTAACATATATAAAACATGACAGTTTTCTAAATTAAGGGATTTATATATTTACATTTTTAATAAATTAGAGTAAAATTTTACCCCATTTAACAGATTAGATTTTATTTATGTCAGTTTTAGATATATATTTCTCTAAAAATATTTCAAAATACATTCTAAAATAATTCCTAAAAAATTTTAAGCAAAAAATAATCACAAAATATTTTTAAGCCAATTCATTATCCAACCACAAACTTTTGGAAATCATTTTGATAGTCCCTTTATAATCTAAGAATACAATCATACAGTATAAAAATTCCTAAATTTCAAATAACAGTTTATTTTAGCTCTTCATAAAAAATTTTAAAAATCTTTGGCAACAACAAGCTCTTGCGTTTCTGAGCTCTAAAGGACAGAATTTGAATGCTAGCTGAAAATGATAAAATCACTCAAGGTGCTAGAGGAAAAAAAAAGTTTTTTCTTTGAAGTCATTAAATAATATTATGAAGCTACACTACCCAATTAATAATAATGTCACATTTCCTATACTGTAAAAGCTAATTCCAGAATAGTTCAAGTAAAGTAAATTAAAATGTTTCAGGAACAGAATTTTCTCATGTGTTCTTACTGGACTTTCTTCTGAATGACTCCTCCTGCCTCAATGACCAGTAAAACTTCTATCTCCAGTGTCTGGCCCACATTCACAAGACCAACCAAAGCGACATGGCATACAATCAATATGATAAAAAAGAAATTTTGTATAATAATTAACAAGTAATAGGATTAATGCACATCTGTCACAAACATATGGCCAACACTGGACAGCATCGACGTGGCACAGGAACACACATTATGCATCAACTGCATTGAATCCATCATAGCACAGAATCCATATTGGTATGCAGTCAACATTGCATAATGTAGTGAAGAATTATAACTACAAACACCACATAATAAACAGCAAAAGAATTTGATTGAATTATTACTATTTTCGGGGACCTGCAGAGAGTCACCAATGATACTGAACTGACAACAGCATAATGGCAATTAACTAACAGTGGCATTAAGCTTATACCAGCATACTGGCTTGAAATTGATACTGGCACATAGGCATAGAACTGACATTATCATACAAACGTAGAATTGACAATAGTATAGATGCAATGAACAGAATTGACACCAGTATACCAACAATAAGCTAATACCAGCATATGGCACAAAACTGACACCAGCATACTAGCTTGGAACTGATACTGGCACCAGCTTAGAATTGACATTAAATAGGCATATCAGCATTGAACTAACACTAGCATACCTGCATAGAAGTGATATTGATACTATGGCATAAAACTGATAACCAGCACACTGGCAATGAACTGACATCAGCATATTGGCACAAAACTGGCATCAAGGTATAATGGCACTGAATTGACACTAGCATATCAAAGTAGAATAAATGCTGCCATACCAGTACGAACACCGGCATACCAGCAAAGAAATGACATTGCTATATCTACACTAAACTGACACTAGAGTTGGATTAATCACTCCCAGAGTTGGATTGATCATTAAGCAAAATAAGCAATTGCTCAGGGTATCAAGGAAAAAGGGGGCACCACCATACGGTATTTAGAAAGTTTAAAAAAAGGGGGGGGAGAGGTGAGGCATCGACAAAATTTCTTAAAGGAAAAGCAAAAGAGAAGAAATGGGGGGAAAATAGCGTAAATGTATGTGGGGACACCAAAATCTTTTATGTGCTTAAATTTTAGTCCACCTCTGAGCATACCAGTAAAAAACTGATGCCATCTTACTGGCATAGAATTAAAGTTGGCTTTGAACTAACACTGTCACAGAGCTGAAAATAGTTTTTTATCTGCTTTGTTGATCTTCTACCAGAAGACAGGCTGTCAATTTCTTGCAGTGCTTGTTCTGTATTGTATTAAATTTGTATTGTTCTGTATTGTATTGCCCAGTGTCCATAGGAAAAAGGAATAAAATGCCACAGTTGGGAAAACTATGATTTAATGGCTACAATGTAAAGACGTCTGTATTTGAAACAGCAAGTACCTGAAATCAAGTACAAAAAAAGTTAACAATCACTTATATTAGTTAGGATCTTACTTGGTGCAGTAGCAGCAGTAGCAGTAGCAGTAGCAGCAGCAGCAGTAGAATTACTTGCACTAGGAAGATCACTGTCATCAGTCAAATCGATGCATTCTATTTCCTTGTTATCTTGCGCAGGCTTAGGTGGAGGAACAACAGGTTTAGGAGGGAGTACTGGTCTTAATGGAGGGGCATTTAAAAGATTAGGAGGAACTTGACTTTTTATTAAGGATGGTGCTACTGGTGTAAGAGTGGCTTCAGCTTTAGGAATGGCTTCACTCATCTTAGCAAGGCACTAAAATGTATAAAGTCAATAAAAAAAATTTATTAAAGCCATACTACCATATGGTTGCTTTTTTTTATTTTAGTGTAGTTTTGCCAGTTTGGTTTAGCCTTTTTTCTTGGTGATAGCTGCTTTTAGTACTTACGTATTAATTCAACCACCCTGGCACAATTTGGCAATTTTTTACACAAAGAAAAAGATATGATGGCATAAGTCATCATTCAGTTTGGTAATCACTCCCAGAATGTAATTTGGGCATTGCAAAGATCGCCAAAATGTTCATATATATCACAAGTCTGCAAATATCAACATATCAAAAAAAGACAAAATTTACCAATTTAAAGCACAGATTTTTAATTATTAAAAAGGTTGTGCTATGTACATGGGTTTTTCCTTTGTACACAGCAATCTTATTTAGAGGGGGGGGAATCAGAGAACTGCATAAACTCAGGACAGTGCACAACCTCGGCGTGATCACAATTGCTCAAACAACAGTTGAACATTGAATTATACGAATGTATACAAAAATGGTGACATAGCTGCCTAAAGAATTTCACATTTTGAATTTGACAACTTTTACTTAGGTGAGTTCACTAATATGTAAGTACCCTGCTTTTTAACGTTCACATGTGCAACTACATTTTTTATCTAATCATAGTCTTAGTTTCATAATCATGGATTTCATTATTTGGGATCTGGAATATTGCACAGCAAATCATTCTTTTTTTTTTTTTTTTTTTTTTTTTTTTTTTAAATTGGGATACTGCATATTATATCTAATCTGCAGCACTTTTGGGGTTGTGCAAAGTAGAAAGGAAGACAGTGACCACAAACATTTATACTTTAACTGAATTTATTTAGTAGCGCAGCTAGAGATTTTCCCACCTGGGGCAGTCCTTCAAATTACTGATTACGGCAGCCTTTGAATTTTCTACACCTTATATCCTAGCAAATACCTTTAAAAAGGGTCAAAATGAGATACAAGGAAATAATTAAAACTCTACATTTATTTTCAAAGCAACTTTAATACCGATGCTTTAAAATTATATTATTTTGTACTTTAAAAAATACACTTTAATGTACTTTTTGGCTTTAATACTTAAAAAATAAATAAATAAATAAAATAATAAAAAGCAAGTTGGGGGTGAAAAATGACCTTGCAGTTCCTATTATAAAGTAACAGATTGTAGTATAGATAAATTCTCTACCCAGGAGAAATGAAAAACTGCATGCCATCTACAGTCATACACACCAGATTCTATGTCCAGCCACATCTCTGCTGCAGCTAAAGCGAACTTGTATCCAATTAGCGTAATTTCACTGAGCCCGGAAAGTATAATTTCATAAAAACATTTAATGATTTTGATGTTAAATCAAAAGTGTTGCTTTGGGAGGTACATTAATTTAGTTAATCATTCTGGTCCAACAATTCTATACTTTAGAGGCAACAGAAATTATACAGTGAGCTGCAATGAATGCAGTTTCTCTAACATAAAAACAACTTTTAATTATGCTCCAAAAAGGCCTGTATCACAGAAAAGTGCTTTAAAACATTTATTTTTAATGGCACAAAAGTACCTAATTGTTTAATAATTAACCCTTTAACTGTCAAGTTATTTTGATGATTTGGGTACACAAATTGTCAAATTTTTTTATTGCAAAAACCAAATGTTTAGTACAAAATAAAATATACTTAAGTAGTTAAAAATTGATATTTTGACGTACATGGGTAAAATTTTTAAAGTTTTGTAGCCACTGCATATTTTATTTGAGGCAGCTGTCACTCAACATGGCAGTTGCAAAGTTCGCTTCTAGTGGAGCATTATTTTCTAAAAATGAAAAAAATTACTATTTTCTAAAACATAAATAAATATAAGTGAATACCTATTAGTAATTCAGTAATTCAGTCTTACAACTGGAAACACTTTTCCAAGCACAAACCAACTCCACAATCACTACACCAGAATCTTGATTCCTTCCTTATCTTTTCCCCATTTTTATCCTTTTTCGAACAACACACTTTGCACTATCTTGTAGGCTCACGTTTCGCAGGAATAGGAGGAAAATGGGATATAAAATGTCGTTCAGTAAGACAGGCAGGGTTATCTATTGTAGGTGGTCTGCCAACATTCTTTTGTCCAGAAGCTGCATCATCATATTTATGTAAAAGCTCTTCTACAACTTGGATTCGAAATTCTAAAAATGTAATACGTTTCCCAACTACATTTTTATAGAGCAAATATGAGTTCCAGAGTACCTTGTCTAGTAAATGTAAAAGTATCTTTTTATAATATTTTATCTGACATTTTTGGATTGTTGGATGAAAGGATATTTCCTGATCACAGCGATCTACACCATAGTTAGACCGTAATTAGAAACAATCTTTGGCTTGAGTATATCTCCATTTTTTATTTTTGAGGCTGACCATGGAAGTATCATGAATACTGCTCATCAAGCACACATCCTTCATCTTCGGTTGAAGAATCTAAATCATCTATATAACGTTTCAAAGAACTGGACGCTATTTTACAACAAAAAGACCATGCACCTTGAACCAAATAACTTCTAACCTTTGAAATCTTCAGTAAAGTGCTGTCATCTATTGAACTGAGCGCACATTAACTTTTCCCGAGATACAGTCGGGTTTGACAAAGAGATGAAGCCGAAATAAACGTCTCCCGACATATATTCGGGTATAACAATACGATGCACTCAAAAAAAAATTACCCCGAGTAATACTCGGGCGTGACATTTTCGAACACTAGTGCTGTGCCCGAGATTATCTCGGGCACGACAGTTAAAAGGTTAATTATAGAACATGAAATAGAGATCAGCTTATTTCTTTCCTTGGAACCTTCTCAACGACATTTATGTTCTTTTAGGTATGCTGTTCTATTTTTCAGTATATATTGGCAATGTAGCCAAAATAGCAATAAAAATTTTTTAAAAAATCTGATGCGGACACCACATCACTTCCTCATATGCCTGTTATATTATGCACATTTTAAGCTGCATTTTATTTAAACTTATTTCATTTGAAACTGAGATATAATCCTCCAGTTCTTTAATAATAATAATATGTTAAAATTTTATAAGCGTCAACAATCTATCTATTGTACTATTTTTTTTAAATTTATTTTGATGTCACCATCAACAAAAACATAAAAACATAGCATTGGAAGGTTAATAAATTTTAATTTACATTTCTAACATGTTTTTACCCTTTATCCTTTGAATAATGTGCCCTTTTGGCACTGCTGATTACAACAAAAAAGGGAGGTGTACAGCTAGGTACTATACGCTTCCCGAATACAAAATTACAACATTTTACAGCTAACTGTTTTCCAGTAATGCGACATATGTTAAGATACGTGCTACGTCTAAACTAGTCGAAATGGATTCGGGAACGTCCGAATAGTTATCTCCGTCAAAATTTGAAATTTTTGCAATTATAATATTTTCTTTACTTCGTACTATAAAGATCTAGTTAATTTACGTGTCCTTGGCTATTAGAACTTTAGTGAAGAGTCTAGTGACTATATTCTCTGACCATCTTACAACTATAAGGATAAAGTCCAAAGAAGGATTAAAATACGTTTTTATTCACTCAATAATAACATAATAATAATAATTTAAAAAAAAAAACTGAAATGTTTCAGATTTTAAATTACGTCCAAAGGAGCGTTTTTTAACGTTTACTGTGTTACCTTTATTTATTAAATATCATGTTCTTTGCACTTGTAGAGTCATTAGGTTAATTGGAAGCAGAAAAGATGAAAAATACGCAACTGCCTTCGCCGGGAATCGAACCATGGACCTCTGGAATACCGGCCCAGCGTGCACAACCACTACACCACGAAGGACGCTAGGAAAGGCGGGAGAAATACCTTATACACTTAAACCATAAAAATTAGTTCAATAGCAATGTCACAAAATAATTTGAAAATGAGCCTATCTTTAGAATTTCTGATACACAGTTCGACGTGCTGGAGATAAAAAGGTAGTTTTTCATCAGTTTATTAGAATTCATTTACCCATTGTTTTTGTTTATCCTTTTATCTGCTTAAAGTCCACAGTTGTTGGAGTTTTGCGATAAAAAAAAAGAGATAATATCTTAGAGTGAAAGATAAAATATGCATTTGTATACTACATATCTTTCTTCCTTTCCAATTTTGCAATTTCAGGGAATTTCTTGGTAATCAGTTCAATACTGCTTCTGATACAAGCATTACAGTTTTTTTAATTTTTAATGACAGGGCCATTAAGTACTTTATTTTTAAGCGTCTCGTGCCACCAATAAGTAATATGAGTGACACATGATGGGCTATTTTGCATATTATGAGTAGCTAAAAATAATGTGAAATATGAAAAATTGCCCAGAATTTTCTAAAGCTTTCCGAATATTTTGTAAGTAAGAATTTCAAATGGATATATTACCTCCAGCTCTGCAAGATATCAGTGCTTTGGGACATGGATTCCCGCCCCTTAGAGATGTAACACAGCTATGGAAAATAAGTGTACTTAGATCAGACGATGTAGTGTGGTGTACTATATTGGCTTACTTGAAATCTTTTTCTCCCATCAGCAATCAAGAATTCAAAAATCATTTAAAGCTGCTGCTCGGAAATTCAAAGGTAGGAAAAACATTTATATCTCACTTAAAAAACTGTAATCTTTTTCTTGGCGAAGATGCACGATTATATGAAGAAGTTTTCAGAGACTTAATTTCACCTTTTACAGAAAAAATTAAATCTTTCTTTTCGGAGCAGAAAACAATGCAGCTATTTAGCTCCAAATTTTTCATTTCGTTCGAAACTTTTGAACAAAAATTCTCCAACTTCTCTTTATTTCCTTCCAAAGAAATTAAAGCAGCAGCTACTTTATTGTCACACGATATTGTGGTGATTTCATATACAAAGCGACTTTCTCGTATAGAAGTAGAGGGGATACTTCTTTACCCGGCTGTTTCTGATGTCAAGAATTTTGAATTTACTCAAACACTTACGATAAAACCTAATTTAGACAAATGCATTTTATTGTTTCACACTTCCATTAAAAACAGAAACTGCTTTTCAATTGGCTTAAGAAAAGATGTGGGTCTTGATATGCAAAAATCTGCTTTAAGAGAAATTCTTAAAAGTCAAAAAATTCTGAGTGATAAACGTATTAAAAGAATTCGTTCGCTTCAAGATATCGGTGATAATTTCTTAATTGCTTTAATAAAAAATAGTTATGAAAACTGCATTCCGAGTTTGCTCCAATCCGCTTATATATCAAAAAAATTATACTCTGCAGGATTTAAAATAGATCCTAGAACCAAAAATAAACACGGATTAAATGCTCTTTCATACGCATTGTGTTTAGAAAATTCATATTGTCTCTTTTTCTTGTATGAGTTCGCCGCTAATTTACGCCATACAGGAGAAAATTCAATACGTCATCCAGATTTGTTAATTGTGGACAATCTGATGTCTTTGAAAGAATGCATAACAGAATTAAAGGAAGTCAAATACACCGCTGTTCAGGACATTAGCAGGTGTCAAGCAAGAATCGAGGAATTACTGAAGCTGAACTCCTTCCAGATTATCATTTGCCAGCACCTGAATGAAGCACACAAAGAATTCGGTGAAGCATCGCAGGAAGTACTTAAGAGAAAAAATATTATTTTGAGGATCTTGAAAACGTATGATGATTATTTCCATTGGAATACTTCCGGTACCGATCCAGAGTATGGATTGTCTTGCTTAAAAGAAAATTTAAATCACATTGATTATCTGGATAATTTAGACTTCTACTGTGCAGTACTGTTTTTTGATAATTTCTTTCTTCTAAAAGAAAAACTGAAACTCGAAAAATGTTTATACCTGAAAACAGAATCGAGGATTTTCTGTAAACTTTTTTGCACAAGGTTTTTCAGATACTGTGAGGAAATAAGCCCATCAGAGTTGCTTACTTTCAGACTAACTACATGGCAGATGCGTGAAGAATTACTGAAAGCAGTACGACATTTTTGCAAGTGCGTTGAAAAGAGAAAAATATGCCATGACAACCTCAGGACCTGCATACCAGAGGAAGAAGTGAAAACACTAACAAACTTACCAGAATTATATGATGAATTTTTTCTTAACAGACTACAAACGTACTTGAACATTGCGACGAATATCACCATAAAAGATCAAAAGTCTATCCTTGTGATCGAGAGAGCCTTGCAAGTTATTGGTGAAAGTGTAAAAGACAGATTAAAAATTGAATCAATGCAAAATGTAATAGCTCTCGGTTTGCCCAAAGAGTTAGTCATAGATCTGAAGCGAATACGAAATCAGCTGTCCAAGCTTAAGCTGGAACAAATTCCTTGGAGATTGTCAGCCGAAAACAATATCGAACTTTTCGAATCCGTGAGGTCTGAATTGAAAAGTCTTTGCAGTGTTTTGCAGCCTGTATTTGCTAATCACGAGCACCGACTGCAGCGATTTATTTATTTACAAATAATAAAAGCAATTAACAAAGCCGCAAAAGAACAAGTATCAGAAAAGTATGCATCTTGTTTGAAAGAAATGTTTTCATCATCAGATGAAAAAAGCAATAATGTCAGTAACGATAAACAGAGCTGCAAATTTCAACGACAATGGGAAGAGCATTTAAAGTCTATTTATTTTTCCGTTCAAAGAGAAATTAAAGAGCCTAAACCGGTCCTAATGAAAGGTTCCACAATACGTTACAAATATATTTTAAAAAACATGTTTCTATCAGTAAGAAATAAATTGAATAACATAAAAACTAAAAAACATAACAATGATGACTTCAAAAATTTATTAAATGAATACTTTTTACCACTGGAATGCTTTATGGACTTCATCACAACTGACGATTATTTAAACAACTTCCGTCGAACATTCTTAAAGAAGGTTAAAGCAAGGCGTTCATTTTGTCAAATCAAAAAGAGGAAAAAAATCAAAAAAAGTTCAAAAGATGATTTACCTTCGGACTGTGGACCGTTTCAAGAAAATACCTACAATCAAGTTTCGAAAGTCAATCAAACAAATGACCATGAATGTCAGACAATAGAATCAACTATAGAAAACACTGATAATTCTGGAATTAGCTGTGAATCTGATAGCAGTTCGAGTAAAATGAAGGAAAACTATTTGTTAAAACGTAATGAAAATCATTCAACAATTAAACCCTTAAACAGTGCACGAGATCAAAATAAAGTGCATGAAAGGGATCCTGAAATATCAAATTTGATTTCAAAAGCTGAAAAAATACTCACAGATTATCACGCTATATACGAAAACCTTTTTCAAAATGCTTACCACATAGTGAAAAAAAACATAATGCCTTGTTTTCCGAATATACATAATCTTAGGAAGATACTCTTTGGACAAGCATATTTAAAGGAAAAGGATAAAAAAGAAATTCTACAAGATGTTGAAAGCACAAACAAACCAGTTACACAGTTAAAAGACATGGTTTATGACATGAAATTAACTTCCGATGAAGTAAAATCTCAATTGTTGATACCGCGATTCAAAGAAAAAGATTGGTCAGAAACAACCAAGGATTATCAATTGGACCACAAAAACTTTTTGTCTCATATCGAACCAATTTCCGAGCTTTTGGCCGAACTCAAATATGCGATGGACCAAAATGAAATGAAGACCAAACAATATAAGAAGTTCTGTGACAAACTCAATCTTTCCGAAGAATCCAAGAAGATTTTAACTAGGATAGTGATAGGATACAAGGAGCAAATTCCAGGAGACCCACTCCGATTTCTTAGTAACAGAATAAAACTACTGAAACACATTCTAATTGAAGAACAGAAAGATGTTTCAGTACTCTGGGAAGAAATCAGCAATGAAAAATCTAAAAATTACACATATCTTTGCGAAAAATTTCTTCAGCTGTACTTGAAAGAACCTGAAGTACGATTATCAGTAGAAACTCTCCTATTTGACTGCATGAATCTTTTAAAAAACGAAAATTTGCAAGCGCTGCTGAAAAAATCATCCAACTTGTTTAACGGCATTAACCTCAGAAATGTTTTAGCACATGGAGATCCACTGCTTGAAGTATTAAGTCATCTTCTGGAACCCAATGACCTGGCATCCGAACTTGTGAAAAAAATTCTACAATTAATTTTGGATGATGAGGTAATTGACATGATGTTGCGAATCTGCTGTGAAGCAAAAGCAGATTATACACAGTTTATGAGGATTATGAACGATGAAACTGGAGAGTACAAAAATTCATGTGACTATATTCGACAGAGTGAAAACTGGAAAGAATATGCAAAGTTAATTCCCAGTAAATAAGCATCCTTAAAATAATTCCTTATACAGTATGTTCATAAAAATCCTTATGTGGCCATTATTTTTGCAATAACTTGCAAACTATTTTATACTTAGAAGTATGTGTATAATACATATATACTACTAAATACAAAAATATATATTTAATAATGCAAATACTCATGCTCTGTCATTTTCAAATTTAAAAAAAATCAATTTTGTAAAAATTTATAAAAACCTAACTTTTTCTATGCTCCCTTAGCCTATAAAATTATATTTAGTAAATTTTATTTTCGATCTAAAAATAAAATACAAAACATTTGTCTTCTTGCATGAAAAACATTGACTTGGTATTGAATTTCAAAATTTGGAATTTTCCCTATCCTTTTTCAGCTTACCTTGAGAGGTTGGTTACAAAATAAATTACAATAATTTTCCTTAATATCAATCAGTGACAATCTTACTAGAGTGTAAAATTTTTTAATTTATAATTTTTTTACAGAAGATACGCAGAGGTAATTTTCACATAAGCAGTTTGTAAGCATTCAAATGCTATGTTATTAATGTTTCATGCAGTTTTATGACTTAAGGACCATAATCTAATAATCATACAAAAATTAACCTAGGAAATTGTTTCATTTTTAAATTTATGTAAATAATGCTATGAGTTGGCTTGGCAGCAGTAGTGAAACCATCCATGCACTCTATAAGTTTCTACAAATAAGATTTTCTTTCTAAAAAATTTTATATTAATTCAGACTTTTCTCGACAAACTCGACAGCAATGCTCGGCACTTAATCTAGTAACTCAAGAATCTTCTTCTCAGCAGATATTGCATTTTTAGTCATATACAAATGCAAGCATTTCACTTTTCACTTGGGTGAAAGAATGCAATGTATTGGTTAAACAACACCAATCTATATAAATTTCGGATGACTTTCTGAAGAATATTGTCAAATCTCATTCACAGCAAAGCATTTGTGCAACAGCAGACAAGCTTTGTATATTTCAGAAAACTATGACTTGATTCTGCCATGTCATGGGTATAGTAAAAACGCTGGACATATGACATGTGCTGTCACTGGTTAAGAAAATATACATATAGAAGTGTGAAGTTTGCTTTTTCTGAGAAATGAATGGGAAAGAATTTTACACTGGATTTAAATATGTGTTGAAAACTACATACAATATGACAGTTATAAACAATCAATAAATGGGCATAAAACAAATAACAACCACAGCCAAATAACCTCTCCCCCTACAAAAAAAAAAAGCTACTGCATATAAACTATGTTTTATTATCAGAATGATTCATTGCATTTTCCTCCGGTCAGGCCTAAGATATCACGGCAGATTGTTGAAGTGTTAATTTCCATGAAATGCTATAGCAACCTATGGTCAAGTACCTAAAAGCTATTAACAGATATGGTGTCTTCATGTTACTTGATAGAATCTGCTCACATGCCACACAAAACCAGGGCTGGTAAATTTCTTCCAAAGCGGAAAATTCCATTGAAAAAATAGTGTGGAAAAACCTGTTGGAAGAAATAGACTTTTTCCACTAAAGTGGAAAGAATGGAAGAATTAATTTTTGAATGTATTTCATGTTTATATCAATTTATCTACATTTCATTTATATAATACTTATATTACTAATAGTCTAATTTTTTATATAATTTTAAAAAGCCTTAATAACCATATCTGGTAATGCATAAATCAAATCACTTCCATTCTAAATGTATTTGAGTTTAATTAAGTGGCTGAGTTTAATAGGTGGTGATTCATATATCACAAACAGTGATTTAAACTTTTCATGCAAAATAATAACTAATAATTAATTTATTAATTAATCATAAAATAATAACTAAGATTTTATACTAAAATTAAACTACTTAGTTTAGTTATAAATAACAATTTTGAAATTTTCTTTTAAATTTTTTATAATTACATGCTTGCCGAAATTTTATCTCTTACAAACAACTGTTCTACCTGTATTTGTTTCACATCGTTCAACACGAATTTTTCAATTGCATTTTCATGTTAAAAAAACAGCTGTTCAGTTTTTTTGATCGGCACCTCTTCAGTGTAAGAATTTTTCTTAAAATGTGCACTGCTTTTGTAGATTCGATTAATGATGCCAAGTCACAACTTTATTACTTTTGCTGTCAGTTTCTGCAGTTCTTTTAATACTTTCACAGTCAGTTTTTATATATGTTATCTTCATACTGTTGTGAATTAACACACATATTCCAAAAATGAATCCTGATAGCTTCCTTCACTGATATCTGAAAAATTAGCTTTAGTTTGAAATTCCTCCAAGACTCCTTCTGTGTAAAAGCCACATTTTTAAAAATAATTTTGAACTGATTATGAGAGTTTGGTTTAATTTTATTATGGCAAAGCACAATAGGGCTATCTGCCTAAGGGGACGGATACTTTTGTGAATGACTTTTTAAAAAGGAAAATCAAAATGCCCATGCAGCCAGCCTGTTCGCGTGAATTCGAACCCAGGTAGAAACTATGGGTGTTCAGCGATTTTAACACTTGACAGCTGGTAGGCTCTGATTTTGAGAGATTAACCTGATGCAATATGCATGGCCTCTAGTACATAAACTGACTTATTTATCTTCTTCGAAGTGCTTGCATTTTCACAAAATTCAATTCTGTCTATTGTTTTCCAAACAACTTTTTTGAAATGACATTTGAAAGCTTTTATAATATCCTAAACTTAAAGGATGAATATTAGAAGTTTTATCACTAGAAAGAGATACTAATTTTTTTCTTTCAGAAAGTTGTATGTGCTCCATAGTTATCTAATTAGCGAAACTACTTTTTCTTCTTCAATTTGCTGTTCCATTTAAAAACAAAATTAATAAAGATACTATTTTTCATGCATGAGTTCTTGTTGTTATGATAAGTTAAAAGTAAATTCTTGACTCATTTTAAACATAGAGGCTTTCTGCTTTTGTCAATAACCGAGGCTGTTTTCTTAATATTTGGGTTGTAAATTGATAAAACAACGATTATTCCTTCAGTTTCTTAAATCAAATGCAACCAAATTTTTAAATCTTAATGTGTGTTCTGATAATGTTCTGTTATGCAATCCAGTTTCACCTCTGTTAAAAATTTTGAGTGACTTGAATTCATTTAGCAGCCTAAGTGAAACATCTTTTATCTATTTATCAGCGGCATAATGACTAGCTTCTCCCTACTCATCATACAAATTCTTATGAATAATAGCTTATTTATCTTCTCCAATTTGTGAGCCATATGTCAATTCACATAAAATCTCTCCTAGCACTTATTGAATATGTGAAAAAGGCTCTATAAACAGACACAACTTTCAGCTTATAAATGCAAATATATATTTGCATTGTTTAGCAGTTCTTCCTTAATTATAAATCCTTGTTTAAGTAAACTGTGCAATGTTGTTTGGGAAATTCCCAGTTTAAAAGTAGTTCTCCCTGTCTGCGATTACCAAGTACATTGAAATCTTTTAACAATTGATCGTCTTTTCTCGGGTCTCTTCAGTCTTTCTGCTTGGTATTTCAACAAGTTAGGCACTCAACACGTTTAAAAAAAGGGGGGGGTTTCTAGTGATTTATTCAAATTTCAAAATTTACATTTATAGACAGCAGAAGGATTGTCTTTTTCCTGTTTAGTCAATCTGCCACTTCATGATTAACCAGTACTTTCCTTGCTTTTTCTTCAGTCTATGTTTACAACTTTTTTTCCATTCAAAGACTCTTAATATATGGTAATGCTTAGAAGCATTTCATGAACTTTTTTATAAACATCTGTGAAAATAAAACCTTAAAAAATGGGATACAGAGGTTGCTCATTCACTGCATATCACCTGGTTTTCGAGAAAGTGTTCAACTCATTGACTGAAGTTCTACATACCTGAACGATAACGCATGAAAAGCACTGATAGCTGCAAGTAAGATATTCAGGCACTGAAGAATCAGTCTTTTGCCAATTTGAGTTTAATAAGCAATGGAAATGAGTTTAATAATTGGCATTTTTTCTACTGATTAGCATATGCTTGTTTAGGTTCCTGTAAATTTGAACATAATAAGTGGCCGAGTTTATTAACCAGTGAGTTTCATAAATGGTGAATACTACATACAGGGTGCATCAGAAAAACATATACACAGTTTGAACTGTCATAGAAATTTACTTTGCAACCTACAAAGTTAAATTTCAAGAAATAAGGCTATAGTCCAATTTGAAAAATAACAGTACTTTCTGATCAAACAGAATGTTCCAAATGGTATTTAAAATAAATGTTCAAAATAGTGGCCTTCATCTGTACATTTCTGAGTATGAATCACGATTAATTCCGTACCTCACACCAAGAATAGGATTTCTACGCACACCGCTCGAATCTGAACCCAAAACATGTCAAGATGACGTGGTTCATGACAGTACACCTCAGAACCCAAAACATGTCAAGATGACGTGGTTCATGACAGTACACCTCATCTTTTACCATGCCCCATAAGAAAAACTTGGGCTAAGGTCTGGAGAGTGTGCAGGAAACTCGATTGGTCTCCTGCATCCAATTCACTGGCCTGTTACATTATCACTCACCACTAGCACTCACACCACATTCATGTGATCCTTGCCTTGAAGATTTTTGTAATGACCACCGAAACATTTCCAGTTATAAAACTGAGGATTCATCACACGTAGCCATGCGATGTCTCTCTGATCAGCCTTTCTGCACTGTGTTACACACTGTACACTGTTCCATG
The DNA here is from genome assembly GCF_044657685.1 of Stegodyphus dumicola. NCBI lineage: Eukaryota > Metazoa > Arthropoda > Arachnida > Araneae > Eresidae > Stegodyphus > Stegodyphus dumicola. The sequence goes on along the minus strand of NC_140769.1, from coordinate 264,109,045 downwards.
AGCCTCGAATTTTTCTCGTAGACGTGTAATTGTTAACTTTGAAGGTGGGTCAAACGCATACTCAACATCTCCACTGTCTCTGAACCACAACAACATTCTCAAACTTTCAGTACTATTTGATCACCTGCTTCCACTCTTGGAAGTCAAATCTACATCCGTCATGTCAATGTTATTCTCTTGGCATTAACTGGGTTGCGCAGCTAGATCGATGACTCTGTTGCCACATGTTGAGGAAACATAACATTACTTTCTTTTATAAACTTAACCTCGTAGGTATAATAAATTTTATATGACTATTGAAAGTGCATACAGTCAAAAGTCGTTAATCCGAACCCCCATAATATGGAATGATCTATAAGTCGGACCTCAAAGCTACAAATTTTCTGTGCATGCGTCAATGCATAATGCGTTCACGCATGCACATAATACCTTTGCGCATGCGCATAATATGTATAATGGACAGCATAAGCTGAGCTAAAATTATCTAATTATCTATTTCAGTTAATGTTGCAGATTGCGTTGTTCCTTAAACTTCGAATTGGATCCGGCTTATTATTTTTGCAGATTGTTAGAGCAATTTTATAAAAGTAAGCTTGAACTTTCGATTGTGTCAAATAGAATTTCCAATGCTGGAGCTGCCGAAGGATCTACAAAGCGAAAGCATGTTTCGATGTCCATCAAACAAAATATGGAATTGCTGCAAAAAATGGATAAAGGCATATCCTTTGTTTCTCTAACCATTCCGAAATCTGTTTATCAACTTCACGCTGCTCTGCGCGGGGAGGGGGGGGAGAACGTTGTGGCGCGCAATGAACTGGAAGTTGATCTGTCAGCACTATCCTTATCTTCAGGCAGTTTTTATTTTATTTGGCTTATAATTCCTTACTAAATGTAGTATTTCATCTCAGTGTATTCCGTCTTTGATATGATTTAAATCAAATTCCTCGTCATTATAGATATCACGAGTACACGTCAAATAGTTTTCTGGTTACAATTTTCTAATTTCGACTATGCATAATGTATGCTTTACGCATGCGCGCGTTGAAAGAAATATTTAATAAAGTAAACAAATAAATATTAAGCTTTTTTTTTTTTTGTAAATTTTGATACCCTTTAGATCATAATTATTCTTTATTTCATAAATTATGGTTTCATATTTTTAATTTTATATTTTCTGCATGCCATCTTACCAGATTTAAACTCATGATCTGCAATCTGGAAAAATCGATTATCCGGAATTGCGGAAGTCCCGACAAGTCCGGATTAAAGACTTTTGACTGTATACATTTTCTGAGAGACCCTGTATAATAATCAAGAAATATTAGTTAAATAAAAAAATAGTTGCTTTTGATTTGCCAAGTTTTTTTTAGCAGTTCTACATTTTCTTTGGTTAAATATTTATTTAGTACATTGCTTTTAATCTACCCAATGGTTTTTCTGATTTCTTATTTTGAGAACTTTTTTTATATTGTTTATTTTTACAATATCTTTTGTTGTAGGGTCATGTTGAAGCAGATTATTTCCTAATGATTTAACTAAAATTTAAAAAAAAAAATTACTTTGCTTCATTTTTAAAAGAAAAATACTATAATTAATACTATTAATTAATCTTCATTTGGCACTTCATTTTGAATTATTTCAAGAATTTATAATCACCCTGATATAATTCAGAAATGTAGCTCTGTTGGAAATTCTTTGGCTGCTCCTTGAAAAAGACCAAAGAATTTCCAACAATTTGTTATACTATTTTTATTTTGTCATTTTATTGAATTATTTTGTTTTTGACTTCAGTTTTGATGTATGTACTTCCTGTTATATTGCTACCCCCCTTTTATTTAATGATTTCCTCTTGATTGTTTAATTAACTTTGCAGCATACTGCATGATTTTAATTAATTTACTACCTTAATAATAATCTCACTTTGAAATTTCTAAACTTTTATTTATATTTATGTATGTATGTATTTTTGTGTACTCATATCAAGATCTCCCATATTTGTGAATTTAGGCGGATTCGGAAATTCAACTTTTGTTCATTTCAATATTATTAACAGCAAAATTATTTACAAAGAACAGAAAACAAAACTGATATAAAAAAGAAGTTTGAACTATAAAATTTAATCTACATTATAATAAAACAGTGTAACAAAACATATTTTTTCCTGTTATATGCAATAACCCATTTTAAAGTTTAGGTGATGGATGGATAAAATTTAAACAGTAGGAAATTTATTTCAATCCTAAGAAGTTTAATCTTGATTACATTATAGAGTAAATGTGAAATTTCAGAAGTGGTATAGTCTTTCTACTGCGCAAAATTTTGTTTACTGCTAATAACACTAGTGGTAAAGTAAAATTTTATAAATGATGTAATCTGAGCAGGTTTAGAAAGTTCGTTTTCATGGAGAAAATCATTTGGAAAACAATTGATTTTTTTACTTATTTAATAGTAACATTTTATTCATACATAACACTACTATTTTACTAGCAAATTTAAACAGTTTCATTATATGTACGAGGGCTATCCAGAAAGTAGATTACGTTTTGGAATAAAAAAATAAACAAAGTATAGGAAACAAATTTTATTATATACAGATGAAAGCCACACTCAAATACTACTTTTCTACATAGTCACCATACAAATTAAGGCATTTATCGTAGCGATGTACGAGCTTGGAAATTCCTTCGTCGAAAAATTCGGCCGCCTGCGCCTTCAACCACTTCGTTACCTCTTCTTGCAGCTGTGCGTCGTCATCAAAACGCTGCATAGCCAGCCACTTCTTCATTGCTGGGAATAGGTGGAAGTCGCTCGGTGCCAGGTCGGGACTGCACGGCGGATGAGGAAACAACTCCCACTTAAAAGATTCAAGAACTTTACGAGTGACATTTGCCATGTGGGGCCGGGCGTTGTCGTGAATCAACAAGATCTTAGAGCTCAACATTCCTCTGCGCTTGTTTTGAATTGCTCTTCTGAGTTTTTGGAGAGTTTGGCAATACCTTTGAGAGTTTATTGTAGTGCCTCTTTCCAGGAAGTCCACCAAAATTACACCTTTTCTGTCCCAAAAAACAGTCGCCATCATCTTCCTTGCCGACATTGTTTGCATGCATTTCTTGGGTTTTTGGGGAGAACTTGTGTGCCCCCACTGCATTGATTGCAATTTCGTTTCACAGTTCACATGTTTCACCCATGTTTCGTCACCAGTAACGATGCGATCGAGTAAAGAGTCACCATCCTTATGGTAAGCGTCCAAAAAGTTCAACGCTGCAGCCATTCGCTGATTTTTGTGGTCCTCTGTCAAGATTTTTGGAATCCATCTTGCACAAAACTTGTGGTAACCAAGCTTTTCGTTGATGATTTCGTGCAACAAACTTCGCGAAATTTGTGGAAAACTCAAAGAAAGTTCCGTTATTGTGAAATTTCGATTTTCACGGACTTTAGCATCGACTTTTTCGAGAAGTTCGGCGGTCGCTATGCTGGGTCTCCCACTTCGATCTTCGTCGTGAACATTGGTTCGGCCATTTTGAAATCTTATGACCCACTGACGCACTCCACCTTCAGTGATAATGTTGTCCCCATACACTTCACGAAGCTGCCGATAGATTTCTATCGGTTTACAGTTTTTTGCAGTCAGAAACCTTATTACTGAGCGCACCTCGCAGCTCGCGGGATTTTCAATTAACGCAGACATTTCAAACCGTCACAGTATCTGAACAGAGCACAGCACGAACCTCTCACTAGCACGGCTAGATGCAGACTGAGCTGTGCAACGCTCTGACCCCAAGATGGCCGCGCTAGCCCCGCCCCTAGCGGACACAGACGGAAACGTAATCTACTTCCTGGATGGCCCTCGTATATTTAGCTTCATTTGCATCAGGGTTCATAGCCACATTTTAATTAAAAAACTAAGCACATATAAGCACTTTTCAAGCACATTTTAAGAAAAAAAATAAGCACCTGTCTAATTACATTATACACAACTGCATAACCTTAAAAATTAGACTCATAATTTAAAATATGAAAAATGCAACATTTATTAAGAGAGAATAAGCATTACCTCAACCATGGAAAATAATTATTTTTTTAAATTTTAAATAACAGTTCAATTTACAGAACTAGTTTACAATGAGAGAAAAAAAAACTATGCAGAACTAAACTATATTACAAGATTTAATGATGAAATTTCAGTTCAAAATAGAGGAAATAAATAATAATAAGGCATATTTTTTCTATTCACTTGGAACTTAATAATAAATACAATTTATTTTTCCACTCATATCGATATTTAACTAATTTAAATCTAAATTCTGAACATTTTCTAAATTTTCATCGTATATCAGTCTTTCTTTAACACATATTGCAAGCAAAGTAATTTAAGTAAAAAGAGGAACATTTCTGCAATTAGAAGATAGAAATTTGCTTCATGCAGTCATCCTTTACCAGTAAAAGTTTAACTAACCCGCATACTTGGAAATTGGCGAATATTCAGACAGTCCAGTGTAACTTGAAAAAGAAGAGCGGAGGGGGATGGGTAGACTGTAGCCGCTCTTTAGATTTTTCCGCTAAATAAACGCTTTTGACATTTCGATATGTGCATCATCTAAAAATAAATAATGGAACTGAAAAATATTCTGCTTAGCAGCAAACGTTATTGCGTAATATGTGCGCCGTAATTCTTCCCTACATGATAATACGCAATCGGATTCAACAGCTGCCGGTAATGGGAGAATAAAGAACTAAATAAAGGAAATGAAAGAGACTTACTAATCTGGAGTGTTTTTCATTCTAATTTTCAACAGACTGTGTTATTTGTGGAATAGAATCATTCTTCGCTTGGGTTGGTAGACCGCAGAACTTTTAGTCCTGTTCAAATCCAGATTAAAAAGCAACAAAAAAAAAAAAAAAAAAAAAAGTCCATTGCTTGTTTTGCAGCGAACTGTAACAGTTTCAGACAACAACAACAAAAAAAAAAAAAAAAAAAAAAAAAAAAAAAAAAAAAAGGTCCGTTGCTTGTTTTGCAGCGAATTGCAACAGTTTCAATATTCGAGGGAGAAAGGGGAGAACCTTTCAACCTTCGTACTGTATAATGTATTGGCCAAAAAAAATGAAATTATTTTGACTATTCAATTACTTTCCCCTTATTTAAGCCATTCCGAATATTATTAATTAGAAAGCTAATCTGTGTTAAAACACAGACATTTTTGGAAGTTTACTATACTTCAGCAGTTACTGCAACTATGTTATTACAAACATTCCTACATATACTCATAATATAAGCATAACAATCATAATAAACACGAATAGGAACTGACCAAGCGGAACGAGAATGAAAATTATTAAGATCTTGATAGAAATTCAAACGTGTGTAGTATTTAGGTGGGAGGAAAAGAATGCCGAATGTACCGGAATTTTCTACTGCTTTTGCAATTCTTTGATCAAGAGAACGACGAGCACCTGTCTATACTTTCCGCGCACACCAAAGGTTATGTTAATGCAGAGAAAGGGAAAGGGGTAAAAGCTATTTCCGGGAGTATGATTCACCATCTGACATTCCATATTACAAAGAAAAGTTGTTTATTTAGTTTCGGCTTTGGTAAGGGGAAAAATTGTGCGTTCATTTAAAAAATAAGCACTAAAACCAAAAAATAAGCACTAAAAACAAAAAAAAAAAAAAAAAATAAGAGCTTTAAAGAAAAAGTAAGCACCTATAAGGACCTTTATATTTTATTTTCAAATATAGGGACTTATCAGCACTTATAAGGACCGCTACGAGCCCCGTGCATGCTTGAAATGACTTTTTTTCATAATATTTACACATATGTATATACACACTGCACACGCACAAAAGCAAAAAAAAAAAAAAAGTGGGGGACAGTTCTGTATCTTCTATTCTACTGGGATTATCAATGAAATGTAACTTGCATTTTTCATGTCTCAAAAGACGACTTTGGATATATATCAAATTTATATACAGCTTTATTCTAACATAGGTATTCTTACACAAAATTGGACTCTTTCTAAAATGACACAGAGATTGTTTTCCACATTTTGATTCTATGATTCAAATTATGCCAAAGTGCCAAGTTTAGTAAAAATCACAAGAGTAGTTTTTACAAAATTACTTTTCAAACTTTTAGCTTCTCAATATTAATTTAATTTGCTATACATTTATTAATACATCTTTTTTTTTATTAAATTTAACTTTCAAAATTCCTTCTTTCAAAATTCTACATTTGGGTTCAATCCAAATAAAATTCACAGCTATTTTCTGATTTGTTTTTAAAATTTATATTTTTTAGAAATTTTTATACATGTTTCGTAAAAATTTTTAAATTATAACCTACAAAGCATTTGCCATCATTTTAAGCATCATTATTGCTCTTGTTAGAATAGTTTTCTAAGTAAAAATCATTAGAGGTATTTAAGAACTATCAATGTTTATTTTGAATTAAAGAAATCTTTCTATACTGTCCACGTCGGTGATCTCAAATCGCACATGGGACAAAAGCACAATCTGAAAGCAGCTGATGAGCTGTAATTAAACAAAGAATTTTTTTCTGCAATTAACCATTAAGTAACTTAATTTTAATTTAAATTAAAAAGAAATTTATGAAAACTTCCCAAGAATGAGAAAACGTAAGAATAAATAATGAAACATATTCTCTTTCTTTCATCTATCAGATTATTCTATAATGCATACAAAAAAGAATAATATTTGTATGTAAATAATTAAAAACTTCCTTGTTTCTACTATACCTTTCAGTTGCAACACGTCATGGCATTTTGATTTCCATAAACTTTGTAAAATGGATGAAAATTACAACTAATATCTTCATCACAAATTGTAGGTACTCATCGGCAATCTAAATCTTCTCATAGAGTTATTAATTTTAAACTACGAAAATAAAAACGATCATGTGTAAACGTACTCGCAAATAAAACAATTATTTTTTTGCAAAAATTCGTAACTGAGAATATTTATTTTTCGGCTACTAATAAAGGCTAATCAAATTTGTATCTCAAATCTTTGAATAAGATTTATATGACAATGCAAATTATTAGTTCCATTTCTAGATTTTCCAGAGAGTTACTCACATTCGTTTTCAGTAGTGAAAATAAAGCAAAATTAAACTCTAAATCATTAAAATATTATACTTTTTTTCAAGCCCTCATCATGATAATGTTAATTAATCTACATGAAATGCATTCATTGGCTGTTATGAGACCACTGGTCTACATAACAGCAGTTGGAGTGACACACCTGATAAACAAAATGAAATGTTGGATTGAATTTTTTATTCAACATTAAACACAGTGTGTTAATTATTTCCCCAAATGCCATTTTGACTTCTTTGTACATTAAAAAAGGCAGTAAATTCAGGGATTATCCTGGGTGGCAAAAGCTTTAGTAACTATGCTGCGGGAATAAACATCCCTGCAATGCTTGATGACATTAAATCTTCGGGAAAACACAGAGTGAAGATCCTCATATATTAAATGACAAAGTTCTCAAGACATCAAAGAATCGATACCTTTGGGACATATTCACATATGCCGGAACACAGCCATTCGAACAAAACATCCTTGCAATATTAAATTACGAAGAACTTATATTGCTTATCGAACTGCTCCCAATGAAACTGTCGAATTAACGATTGAATGACACCAGCAGTATGGGGCAGAGCATTGTCATGGAGCAACACAATTCCTTTACTGAGCATTCCTCTTCGTTTGTTTTGAATCACACATCTTAGTTTTGTTAAAGTCTCACAATATCGTGCTGCATTAATGGTTTCACCTCTGGGAAGAAATTCAGTAAGCAAAACGCCTTTCCTATCCCAGAAGACAGTGCACATGATTTTTTGTGATGACATTGTCACTTTGAACTTTTGTTTTTTTTGGAGAATGAGTGTGTCTCCACTCCATGGATTGTTGTTTCGATTCTGGTGTGAAATGTTTCATCACCTGTCACAAATTTCAATCTGTCACCAAGTTTCATCACCTGTCACAAATTGGTTTAAAAAGTTTTCTCCCTCATCACTGAACTGCGTGAGAAATGTCAAGGCACTACCAAGTCGCTTTGTTTTGTGAAATCAGTGAGCATTTTTGGAACCCATCGGGAACACAGTTTGCGATAATTCAAGCGGTCAGACACAATTTCAAACAAAACTGTACGTGAAATTTGTGGAAATGCCTCTGAAAGAGTTGTCATTGTGAAGTGTCTGTTCTCATGAATTGCTTCATCAACTTTCCTTACCAAATCATTCGGTGACAAAAGAAGGCCGACCACTCCGAGCCTCGGCGTGGACATTTGTTCGACCTGCATTAAACATTCTTACCCACTTTCTCACCATTCCATCACTTATCGCATATTCACCGTAAACTTCTGTCACTTGACGATAAATTTCGGCCGGTTTAACATTCCTCGCGTTCAAAAATTTAATCGCGGCACGAATCTCACAGTCAGCGGGAGAACTAATTGTCTTAAACATTTTGAATGTGCACAGCAAACTGAAAACACAACATAGAGCAACCAAAATGGCAACAATTGAAAGTCAGTGAACAAGAAAGACTAGTCATGCGCAGGATGCCTACCACAGCGCTAGAATGAAACGGTACTTAGTTTCTGAATACACTACGTATCTACAACAAAGATCGATAGAATTATGCGGTAAACTGTACGTTTATTAGCAAAACTGTAAAAATGGTGTACAAAAGTTTAGAAAATTTAGTTACGAAAATCGTTAATAGAGGATGCTCTGCATTGAAAACTTTCTCTGAAAGGAGTCTTTAAAAAAAAATTAATAAAGTAGCCTTTGCAATCAAAATACAATTTTTTCAAAATCTTCATCGTTCGAAACAATGAGGTGGAGTAAACAAGCAATGAAATTTGACATATCTTGCAATGTCTCAACGGAATGGAATCACATGGTCAACGATTCAAGCTCATCTAGGGTAGCGGGATTGTTTCGATAGCAGTGTGTTTCATTGCGCCCCACAGAAAGAAGTCACAAGTACTCAGATCGGAAGAATATGGACGCCAAGCTATTCCTGTGGCAGGCAGTAAATTGCGGATAATCTAACACAATTACTCTATTCCCAAAGTATTCATGAAGAAAGCGAAAAACTTTATCTGTTCGATGTGGTTGAGCCCTGTCTTGCATAAACCAGTCGATACCTGGTCAAGCCTCCAACACTAGTTAAGTGCTGACAAATTGTTCCAAAATTGTAACGTAACCTTCAGTAGTTATCGTTTCTCGTACGAAAAAGGGTTGGATAATGCCTCTGGCGCATACCGCAGCAGTAACTTTAGGCGAATGCAGTGCCTTCTCTACACAAATGAAGATTTTCGAAACCCCAAAATTTCCAGTTTTGTTTATTAACCAAAGTCAACCCTTTTTTGCACAGCTTTCATGGATATGGCCTGATGATTTTGGATTTTGTATGGAAACAGCCGTAAGCTACTTTTGAATATTTTTTGTGTATTTCAAACCTGTCTCTGATGCAATCTGTCAGATGCTTTTCCTAGGATTTTGCTGAACAATTCCAGAAACTTTGGCCGCATTTTCAGGAGTGACTACAGTTTGCCTAGGCCCAACATTACCCTTTCGATCATCAGCCACACTGCCAGTCCATTCGAATTTCGCAAAGAGCATGCAAATGGTTTTCGCATCGGGTCCAACTGGAACAATGAATCGGTTTTGAAAACTGCGACGCGTTGCCATAGGACTGTGTTCTAATCGGTGAAATTCAAGAACCAAAAAAACACGTTGTTCAATGGAATACATTATTTTTTCACTTTCTACGCTAGCCAGCAGTCGTACTGATCACTTTTGACTTCGAAGAACATTTTAAAGGCTATTGATAGATCATTGCGATTAGAGCGCCATCTGTTAACGATTTTCGTAACTAAATTTTTTAAACTTTTGTACACCATTTTTACAGTTTTGCTAATAAACGTACAGTTTAATGCATAATTTTATCGATCTTTGTTGTAGAGATATTTAATTTTGAAATCAGGGCTAATTCGCTGATCACCCTGTATTAGAGATGATCTATTAGATGCTTAAACATATGAGATACCTAATATATCCCTCTTGTGAGAGTAGGGGGTGCTGAGCCAATCCCCCAGAAAAAGAAATCATTGTTTTTTAGGGGGCAGTGGTGAATCAAAAAAAAGTCAGGACACTACGCATTGGTTTGTTAAGTTACAATCCCCCTGCTTAAAGGGTGGCTGGGGAGAGGCAGAACACATCCAGTTGACCAAATACAAATGGCCCAATGGTGCACCACATTTTAGTTTGGCTGACATTACAAAAGCTATCAAGGTTTTCTGAAGCAATAAACATAAAAAATCAACTTTGATTTGCCAGGTTTTTTAGTATGGATTGCTAGCCAAGCAAACTAAACATTTACACCCCATGAGAGCAAAAATGTGGAGTAGTATAAAAACTCCTTGTGAATTTTACTTACAACCTTAATGATCTGTAAGAAAATTCAAGATTTGACTGAATTAGTGTATTTCCATGTGTACCCCCCTTTTTTTTTACAAATTTTTTGTTCAAAAACAGATAGGGAAAATTTATCAATGATTGAATTTCAAAAGGATATAGGTATGGGAAGAATATAAAAATAAAAAGCAGTCTTGGATAAACTGCAGGTATCACAATATTATTCTCTTGTCCCATAAGAAAACACAGTAATATTAATATTAAAATATCTAATAAGATGTCTTGCTTTCTACTTCTCCATAAATGGACTCTCACCCATTCTTACTGTTGTCTCTGCTATTCTTCAAGCTTCGAATCATCCATACATGTTTAGATAAGGCGAATGTGCCACCGACTCGTTGAAATCGCATTTCGATTAGTGTTTGCTTCCCTGTTATGGGTCACTTCTTGTATTCGGCTGGCATAAAGTTGGAAGAAAAGGTTCAGTGTGACCTTAACAGGTAGTTTGAGAAGGTTAATCTTTGTCAGTAAAATTAAAGTAATTATTAATTGAACAAATCTATTTTAAAATTTACGGAAGCTGAATGCATTGAAGAATGGGAAAATTATGCGAATACATTTAAAATTTTTAGAAACTGACAATAATAAGCCAGGAGGGAAAATGTGAAAAAAATGCATTATGGCAAAATACTCATGAGTATCTTGCCTAAGGGGTAGAATGCTTTCATGGAGGGCGTTTTAAGGGAAAGAGGCATGTCTTCGCCCTACACATGGGGAAAGCCATGAAAACTAATGTGCAGTCAGCCCATTCACTGAGCTTTTAACCTGAACTGAACTACCAGTGTTCAGCAAACTTAACATTCTACTGTTGGTGGGTATGCATTATATAGAGAATGTTCACATAAGAAATTAACAGTAAATCAAAACAGCCACAGACTATCAGATGAAAAACAAAGTAAAATAACTATCGTGAATGTTCTCCTTCCTCTGACACTGTAACTTTACAAAGAACAATGGAAGTTTTGATTTCAAACTGAGGCTGTACAGAACTTTGAGTGCATAGTGTATTTTGTAAAAGGCTGTAAAACGTGCTTGTAACTTTAATTGCTTTGTTAAATGTTTTCAAAATATCAAATCCTTGTTGTGAATTCGGATGAATCTTAGATTTTATTCATTTAGAAGATAATATTCACCATTAAAGAATCCACTCATTGAAAATGGAACTGAAAGCTCATGGTGAGTACTCTATGTTCCTTTATTGAACATTTTTTGGCAAATGGCAATAACTTGCTTTATTTTCTACAAAAGCATGCAAAGTTCATTACAGCATTTATTATTATTCAACTAATGTTTCAACAACCAGAGAATACTTTTGAATGAATAGCAGAAAATGGATTAAAAGTCTCAAAGCACATAGTGAGGCATATGTATTTTTGCATGGAGAAAAATGAAATACTGCAAAAAAGTTAAATGCACAAATACAATATCTTTCATGAATACAAAACAGATTACTTCATTTCAATGCAATAAATACACTTGATGATGACATAAGCATTTTACAAAACAAATGTACATAAAATGGGTTTTAAGTTAAAATCAAATTCTGTCGATCCCATTGGAGATTTAAAGTGCATTCATACACATTTGGTAAAATAATTGTGTGTCCAATACATCAGTGTCTTTTGTTGACAAAATCAGCTTTTTTAAAGAGCAGCTCTCCAGAATGAGTGCAATTCATGAAACTGCTATGTTTACAGAACAAGGATCTCAACATTTGAACTCAGGAGTATCTCTTCACTTTATATTCCCTCTTCTAGAAGCATTTCATGCATATTGGTAATCTGTTCATATGGAAAAAGAGCCCTGCATCTAATACTACGGGCACGAAGTAAGAATGTACCTGAGGCATTCATGCTCTGCAAACAGAAAACAGCTACTGTATGCATACAAGTGGCAGTTCGTATAGTGGTTGGTGACACAGATTACTGTACCAATATGTTCAGGTTCAAATCTTGGGGAAGGCATGAATGTTTGCAAGTGGGCCTGTGCATGGGCAAAAATACATGGCAAGGGTGGTCGATGCATGGCATCAGCACACGGTGTCTACGTATCAAGGAGGCACTCAAAATACATGGAGAGCCGAAATCCTCTCGGAGGTTCGTGGTAAGGGAAGAGGGATGGGACACCCTTGAACCATATACCCCGGAGTGCTCTCCTTCAGAATTCCAACCAGGGTGAAACCTTAAGAGTTGGCAAGGCCTGACAATGCTTAATATGCCTACTTGAATGCACAGGTGCTACCTTTGCTTTGTGCCTGTAACCTGCATACAAATGGCATTATTTTCAGTACACAAGTTTTTCCTCGGTGTCAATCAGCATGTCCCTGCTATCTACCTGCAGCATTCTGCCATATTGGAAATGTGGGAGCAAAAAGATTAGCTTTGAGTAGATTGTAGAGTTGCTTTGACTAGATTTGAAGATTAAAGTGTGCACACAAAATTTTCTCTTTTGGGAAAGTTATAGCTAAGACTGCTGTTATGCTTTGAGTACAAGTCTAGGAGTGGTTTTTCCGGATCCCAAAAATGGTGTTATATATCAAATGAAGCCTGCTGCAGTTTGGATCTCCATTGACCAGTACAAAGACCATTCACCAGATTTTTGAAAAAATGTTTTCCAAACAATAATTCTTGGAGGATAACAATATTGTGCTTATGTCTCTGTCATGCTACACAACAAATCAATCTTATTCCTCATTTTGTTTTTTTCCGTACTTCCATGGATAACAAAAGCTATGAATAAGCAGTTCAGTGAGGTGCAAGAAAATAAACTGTGCCCCGAATAACATTTCACATCAAGAGTGCCAGAACTATTTTCATCTTTCTAGCAGTAGCAAAACTTAACGGGGGGGGGGGGGGGGGAAGAAGAAAGAAGTAAAAAAAAAATTAATGAATTTATAAGTATTCTGTGCATTAAACACAATAAGTCAGCACGTTAAGCAGTTTAACTTCAGACCTCTTGTGAATTTTCTATGAAAGAAAAAATTTTGATTTTGGTGGAGGGTCAGTATTTCGAAAATTATTTTAAAATTTAAACAATCAGATAAAATGTGCAAAAACTTACTTCTCTTGGTAATGCATGAGGAAGTGGTGGCATGTCCACCTGCGCACCAAAATCTAGAGCAGGAATCTATACAAATTACAAAATAGAAACTTATTACACAGATGAAAATTTACCCTTTACAATATTATACATTACGGATAAACATACCTACATACATATATATCTGGTTCTAACTAAAGTATTCCACCATAAAATGTTCTTAATAAAGTTAGGGGGAGGAAAACATGAAAGCAATACCTTTAATGCAGATAGTGATCACCACCCAAATCTATGATTTTCTGCCAATGTTTTCGGTAAATTTTCAGAATCTTCGGCCCAGATACTTGGTAGCAGTGAGTCCAAAAACAGATCAACCTCATTTCAGATATCCTGTGCAGAATGGAAGACAGCACTAGTAAGATGTAGCTGCAGGTGTGAAGTCGGCAGGAGCTACATGGTGGGTGCAGCAAAGATCCCATTCGAGTCTGTAAAGAGTCCAGCTGGTGAATGCAGACATACGTGGTCATGCATTATCTTGATGGACCATTACCTTTTTGTGCCAGAACTCAGTTCAATGTTTTTCCTTGATAGCAGTGTCAATACGGACTAGCATCCCGCTGTATACCTAACTGTTGAGGGCTTTATCTTTTATCAGATAATCTCTGTGGATAATACCACAAAAATCCCACCAGATACAAAAAGCATGATCTTTTTGTTAGTCAAATTTCACTTTGCTGCCAACGGGCTTCCTGGGTGCAGAACAATCCTCTTTTTGGACTGTGTTGTTGAAGTAAACTTACATTTCCTCACAAGTGACGATCTGGTCCAGAATTTTGTTCTTGTATTGATATTCAAGCAGATATAGTGCAGGCCTGAAAATGTCTGTTTTTATCTGCTTGAGTCAGCTTATACAGTGACCGAACTTGTATGTCAAGTTTAGGTGATACATAGTGCAACTAATGGACATGACACTAATGTCTACCTCCTTAGCAAGCTCGCTCTTGAATGGTTGTATACTGATCTTATGTCAAAAGTTCTTGCAGGTGGGTCTCATCAACATCAGTAGCCCGGGCACAGCACTCTGCTTCTTTAACCCTTTGCGGCGCACTATACATTAACGTTGGAATTTCAACAAAAAAGTCATATGCAGTCTATTTAGTCCTAAAGGAGTATACAGGTAAAATTTTTCAGGTAAATACAGGTAAAATGTAACCGTTTTAATTCTGTGGGTGTTTCATGAGGTGGGTGTTCATGAGGTGCGCCGCCAGAGCTTTTAAAAGTGCGACTAAGCGAGCATTGCAATGAAGCACAAAAATGAGTAGAAGCGTTTGTATAAGAATGAAAAAACTCTGTATTATGTCTGTATACATGGTTTCCTGGATATACACAATATTCTTGATAATAATAAATGAGATAATGAGATAAATATCTATATACACAAGTCCTATATACAAAAATATTTACAAATTTTCGGAATGAGCACGTCGGAAAGAGTTAAGACCTCTCTAAGACTCTCTAAAATTAATAATAAAAAAATTAAAAACGATTAATATTAACAATAAAGAAAAACAAGCCTATAATATATACATACACGAAAAATATCTACACAATTATTGAAAATAAATGGGAATGAGACTAAAATGCGACAGCAAAAAATTCGCGCAGGTCTAAGTAAAGACGTGTCAAGCTACTAATAAAATTCACGCCTAAAAACTACTCCCAAAAAATTCGATATGCCAATATTAGGGCTTTCATAACACAAAACACACCTCACCCCTCAATACTGCTTTGTTTGAATTCATCCCCCCAAAGCAACGGAAACAGAAAACGTAAACAACGGATGTTCTCTCCTAAGCACAGATGTTCTGATTAACAGCATAAGATCGCTAATGGCGCAGTGTTCCCCCGCCAATGGAACACCCAGGTTTATTCAATGATTCTGCGTATGGTTTTTGTCTGAAAGATTAAAAAAAAAATATAGAACAGATAATTTGGAATACAGCCAGCAAAATTATGCCAAAATTTTTTTCCAAATAAAATTTTTTATATCATTAAAAAAATAGAGAATATTACTTGAAAAAAAGTGGATTTTAATAACACATAATAAATGAAAATTCTGTGTCTCTTTGTGATATGCTGCTATCTACTGTTTAAAAAGAAAAGTTCAAAGCATATTAGAAAGGCATTTTTATCTATTTACGGTTCAATTTAAAGGTTTCAGAAGCGATTCAATTTGGGTGTTCCATGTAGTAGAACACTGAGCCGCAAAGGGTTAATGTCATAGTCCTTGTTTATGAACTTCCAGTACCAAACCTTCACAGTATCACATGATACAACATTAGTCCTGCAGTGGACCACACACAGATGAAAAATTCGCATGTGCAGTCCCCACAAGTCACTGTTTCCAAGCTTTTATGATGTGCCAGACGACATGATCTGACATCGCAGATGCAATAATTCACTCCAGTTGACAGTACAAGAGACATAACCTTCACGACCAATGTCCAGAGATTTTAGCGTTCTGCACTGTGTCTGTCATCAGAGCCTCTTGATTTCAGGAGAGCAGACAAACCAATGATCTTGTTTTTCCTCTGAAAAATTTCACTGAGGTCAAAGACATTGAGGCTGCAGTGGTGTAGCACAATTACCAACCTTACTATAGTCTGTTTCTTTAAATTAGACACTTCAAGGTCATTGACAGCACTTCCCATTTGTGATCGCAATGTGTCATCATCCTTGCAAGGCTCTTTTTTTCCCCCACTTCATCTGAGAATGTAGTTCAAGTCAGACTTCATTCACATGCTTTTATGAAGCGTAACACTTAAAATGGAAATGGAGTGGGGGGGGAGGTGTGGAATCAGGCAACATGAACGTTCTGTTGCAGCTGTTGTCTGTTGTTTTTAAAGTTATGATATAAGTCAGGCGACAGAAAATGATAATTGATAGGTTAGGTAGCTGATAAGTTTTTCAAACAGTAGAACACGTTCTATTATACAGGGTTATCCAAATTAAACTTCCCCAACTCAGAGGCCTGGGCAGAGTGTTGTATGGGTCATAATGTGAGGAAATTTTAAAAACAGACACTTCAGATCATGCGCTCGAGATTTATTACACAAAAGAAATTAGTACAAGAAGTTGCCGATAGGTGGCGCTGTAACACTAGTAATGTGTATATTGCAGCAACGTGATTTGCAGAAATAAAGCTTCTGCGCAACATATCCAAAAGACGAGCCCTACAAAAGTGGAAGACAGGCCTTGCACAGGCAGTTGTTTCCAGCTCGCTGATGCACAATGGCGACTTTGAAAGACAAAGCTCTGTTAGTGAAACTTTTTTACCAGAATGACGAGAACTCCTGTGCTGCGATAAGAGCATTTCGTCGGCTGAAGATCTTACGCCGAGGACCAATGACACCACGTGCTCTATGAGACATGATGAAGAAGTTCGAAAGAACGGGACAGCTGGGAATTTTTCCAGGTAGAGGACGACAGGTTGTGGAATCTGCACGCGTAGAAGACATTGCTTTGGCGGTCGTCGACCCCACTAGCCAATCGCCAAATGGTGTTGTCAGTGTGCCAACTGTTTCTCGTGCTGTTGATATGCCCTATACGACCGTCTGGCGTGTGATGCGTCGAATCCTCGGTTATTTTCTTACAAAATCCATAGCCGTCATCAGCTGTCCGATGGGGATCCTGTAGTTCGGGAAACATTTGCGTTGCAATTCCTTGCCAGAATGGAAGTTGATGCGGCTTGGCCGTGGAAGACCCTTTGGACGGATGAGGCCCATTTTCACCTGAATGGTCAAGTGAATAAGCACAACTGCCGCATTTGGACAAGTGAAAACCCGCGCACAATCCATCAAGTGCCCTTGAACCCTCCAAAGGTTACTGTATGGTGCGGTTTCACTGCAACATTCGTCATTCGGCCTTATTTTTTTGAAGAGGTGACTCCAACAGGGTTCAAAACCTGGTCTGTCACAGGAAAACGGTATCAGGACATGTTGACTACGTTTGTCATCCCTGAACTGCAACAACGTGGCCGCCTCCAGGACACGATATTTATGCAGGATGGTGCGCCTCCCCATATTCTTCGTGGCGTTCAACAGGTGTTACGGGCAACTTTTACCGATGCAAATGTGATCAGCCGCTGTTTGCCTACAGCTTGGCCTCCTCGATCGCCCGATCTCACGCCATGCGACTTTTGGTTATGCGGATTCTTAAAGGATCTGGTCTACCGAGAACACCCAGAAACCTTGGCACATCTGAAAGACGCAATTATTCGACATGTTCGTGGAATTAATGTGGACTTACTGCGTTCCGCTGTGGAACACACTGCTTTGCGAATGGAAAGAGTTGTGGAGAACCAAGGCACACATATAGAACATCTGTAGAATGTCTTGTTGATCTGCAGCGCCACCTATCGACAATTTCTTGTACTATATATTTTTTTTTTTTTTTTTTGTTTAATAAATCTCGAGCGCATTATGTGAAGTGTCTGTTTTTAAAATTTCATGACATTATTATCCATACAGCACTCTGCACAGGCCTCTGAGTTGGGGAAGTTTAATTTGGATAACCCTGTACATAACAGAATGGGAAGATTTTCCAGTTTCATGATAAACCACATATAAAAAAAGCTATGCATTATTTTTAATGGAATGAAAAACACTCCTTTTCTAAATTAATGGAGAGAATGAATATCGCAAATGTCAACATGATTGGTCTCAAAATTTAAGTTTTTCACAAAGGAATTATTTTAACATAATTTTGCTAATAGATATAAACATAATAATAATGCATTAGGCATAGTTTAATCTGATCACATTTAATGTGTCCGTGGCTATTTTGAAAACAACAGTCAAATGATAACATTTAAATTATGAAGAAAAATATCCTTCAAAACAGAATTTAACTAATTTAATATAAATGTCATTAGAAACATATAAAGTAGGTACAAGAAAGGTATTTTTACAGTATATTAATTAGGAAAATGCAAAAGCTTGTTTATGAACTCTTCATAAAATTTCTGGAAATAATTTGACCAATGTTGTGCCACTGATCTTAATACTGGAAAAGCATCTCTCATTGGCAAAGAACATAGGCATGCAAAAATCTTAATTAGGTGAAAAAACAACCTTAGTTTTGTGTAGATGTTTTCAAGAAATTTTTTTTTTTTTTTTTTTTTTTTTTTTTTTTTTTTTTTTTTGGGACAAGTAGGGGGGAATCTTCTTTCCAGGGTTCGTACAAAATTTTTTTTTTTTTTTTTTTTTTTTGCACACAAAAATTAAATACTTTTAAGAAACATTAATGAAAAAACAGTAAAGACCTATGAGCAAAAGGGAACTGAATAAATTCAATTAAAAATATTATCTATGCCTGAATTTAACTTTTGTAATACCATCCTAAAAGTAAAGTAGATCCCTAAGTAATGCGCATTATTACTAAACATGACTTAATGAACATAATTATTAATAAATTTTAGAATAAAATAAACTTTATGCAATTTATCAAGTAGCATTATTAAATATTTTACACTTATAATAGTTGGTCATATTTGAAAGAAGATAAGTGACATTTACATTTTACTAACAGTAAGTTTTATCTTGATTTTTTTCCCCCCCCTTATGTCTCATTTTGTCGCATATTTGGTCAGTTTAGAGGTTTAGTAAATAAGCAGGTAGATTATATGTCAAACGGCATACGTTAAAATGAGATATAAGATCATAATCAGCATGATTCATAACCAAAAGAGTGAATATTGTCACCACTGCTGCTTGTCTAGAGACAAACCTGCTGATTAGAACAAACCTGAAAGGCCTGATATAGGCACGGTTGGCAAAAACAGCAGTACCAGCAGTTTCAGCAGAAATATACCTCCAAAATGCCAATTCACACTCAAAATGGCAGTCACAAAAACAGACAGAAATTTCAAATGATTAGAATTAAGGACCTTCTGCTGATTTTGGCCAAAATTAAGGACTTTTAAGAACCAAAAAAGTGATTTAAAAAAATCTAAGAACTTTTAAGTACACTTAAGGGCTGTACGAACCCTGCTTTCTTGAAGATGACAGTGCAGTGATTCTCAACAACTGTGCCACGGCACTTTTGTGTTCCGCCAAATTCTTAAAGTGTGCCACCAAATTTCAGAAATTTAGTATATAGTAAAAATTATAATGGCTTTAATCCAGTACGCATGAGAATTGACAAAATTCAGTTTTTAAGACATTAATAATTCATTTGGATTAACATTAAATGCGATTATCCCACGATGGCCAAAAAAAAGCTTTAAAAATATTATTACAGTTTTCTATATCTTATTCGTATGAATTCGGATTTTCAGTATTAACCAACATAAAAATGAAAAACAAGATTGAGACTGTTAAATGTAGAAGACGATATGAGCATTGCCATTTTTACGACCAAATATAAATGAAAGTATCAAAAAACATCAAGCTCAAAATTCACATTAAAAGTATTCTTATTATTAACTTGTAATTAATTCCGTAATAAACGCACTGCTGTTTTTGTAGTACATATTTTATTTTACATAACTACATATTTTACACAGTGTATTATTAGGTAAGTAAACAACTTTTAAACTTATCTTTTTCTTTGTGTGCCACCAAATTTTGAAATCGTTAAAAGTGTGCCGCAACAAAAAAAAGGTTGAAAATCACTGGTCAAAATAACTGTAAAAAAAAAAGGTCTGATCACCTCAAAATCAATACAGTTATTGAAAATTAGTGTCAAACTTCAGTCTTTCTTTTTTTCCCCCTAATTTTAAATGGTTAATTAAAACTGAAAGCAAGATGCTTAGTAACTTAATCCCTCACTCTGACATTCCTCTGTAAATTGGCAATTTTTATAATGCACTTATTTGGCGACTTCGCTTCAGTTTAAAAAGAATTATTCTACAATATTTTAATCATATTAACCAAATTTTTCATCATAAAACTACATATTGCAGCAATGCTGAGAAGAAATTGCTGGATAAATGATATACTTGCCCTGTCTTCATATATAAAGGTGTAGAACTTAAGCAATACAATAACAATATCGCAATGATAACATTAATAATGATCACATTAAACAGGGTCTACAGTAATAATAATAAAACTTAAATTTACCCTTGGTAGAAGTCCAATATGTCGCAAAAATTTTTCTTGGTCATGATACATATGTTCAAACTGAAATGAATAAAACAATGGTTTCATAATCATAAATTTAAGTGGCGTCACATTTTAACACACACAAAAATACACATTATTAATGAATAGTTCTATGATAAAAAATTCATACAATTTCATAATATTTATATCACTATATGCAAACACACATTACAGACATACTTTTAAGAAAAATTTCATCAATATGTTCAGCTTATAAAACTTCAAATAGCTGATCTAAACACAATTTTTTTAGATTTTATTTTAACCCTCTCAGTGTTACGGCAGGAAAATTCCGTACAGAAGGCTGTCTTCTATATTCATTATACATGAAAATTTCTGCTAGCTTTTAAATGTATCTGATTTTGGTTTGTGTGTATATTGGAAGAAAAGGAATCAAGGTGAAAATGAGATAGTCATTTTTTAATTAAAATCAAGAAAATATCACTTATTCATGACAATTTGAGGAACTTCGAAATTTCAGGGCTAAACCCGTAATGCTCAGAGGGTTAATGAAAATAGGCTTCCACAGGATTTTTTTTTTTTTTGGAATATTAGTATAACATAATATTTTATTAAAATAACAAATTGATATTTCTATAATTAAATGGGCATTTTAAAAAGCCAGTTAATTAATAAATTCAGTAAAAAAGTATCTGTAATGTTTATATATAAAGATTTTTAATAAATAAAATGCAAAAATATGCATACAAATCTACTCAGTTTTTCAAATTCTTCATTTTTCTTCTTAATCTTGGCCTCAAGATCGAGAGCTTGTTGCTTCAAATTAAGGATTGGGTTCTTCTCTGGATCTTTCATATATTCATTCACTTTTTGAAGCAAGAAGTTTCGCACTTCCTTTAAAGGAAAAGACATATTTTCAAGGTAAATTTAAGTAAATATATATATATATATATATATATAATGTTGTATGATCTTAAATTCCCTTAAGTCAAGTTATTCTACTACTTGCGCCATTGCTGCAACGTAAGTTAATAATAATTTATTTACTAAAGAAA
This sequence comes from Stegodyphus dumicola, assembly GCF_044657685.1. NCBI lineage: Eukaryota > Metazoa > Arthropoda > Arachnida > Araneae > Eresidae > Stegodyphus > Stegodyphus dumicola. The sequence continues at coordinate 264,087,316 of NC_140769.1, read as the reverse complement.
TATTGATTATATTATCTCCTAAGATTAATTTTAGCAGAATTACCTTAAAAGAGTGAATCCATAGTTAGTAAGTTCAATTCCGAAAATTTTTTTAAAGAAACTTGAATGCAAATTGTTAAAAATGTTTAACAAGGACTTCAATTAAATCATGAATAACAAAATTTCAATTGTAAAAAGAAATAAATCAAAAGTAAGTAATTAAATTAAAAGCAAGTAATCATTGCCATTGATCGGAAATTAGTTGACTTTTCAAGGGAAACACACCAACTCCCGTTCAATGAACAATAATTAAGAAATAAATACGAAGGTGTTTCGTCCTTTACTCAAGTAATAAGGTGATGCCAAACCGGCAATTCAAGCTAGGCCAAAAATTTTTGTGAATAGAAGGGATCAAGAACCAATGCATAACACCAAACAACTCATTCCGATTAAGCATTTTCGCTAATTCAATTTTGAGTGAAAGGCAATTTCTGCAGTAAAATTAATAAATTAGGGGGACAATTACTCGAGTAATTGAACCACAGACGTCTCTGCCACCAATGGTGCGACGAAAGAAGGATGTGGACGCCAAAGTGGAATGAAATTGTCTTTACTGACAAGTCATGCTTCTATCTGCAACACCAAGATGGTCGGATTTGAGTCTGGAGACACCATTGAGAGAGGATGCCGAACAGCTGCGTTATGCACCGCCTCACTGGTCCTGCAGCGGGTATTATGGTATGGGGCGGTATTGGATATCACTCTCGCACTCCTCTAGTAAGCATTGCCGGTACTTTAAACAGCCAACGCTACATCTCCGAGGTATTGGAGCCAATTGTCCTTCCTTACCTTCAGGGCTTGCCCATAGCCATATTTCAACAGGATAACGCACGACTACATGTGGCACACATTGTCCAAGGGTTCTTTGTCAATCGCCAGATTGAATTGCTTCCCTGGCCGGCTCGCTCTTCGGATCTATCGCCGATAGAAAACATGTGGTCCCTGGTTGCTGAATGATTGACCCAGATTACATCCCAAGATGCCCCACCAGATCAACTTTGGCAACGTGTAAAAGCTGCTTGGTCTGCGGTACCCCAAGAACACATGCAAAGTCTCTTTGAATTAATGCCGAGGCATGTGGCAGCGGCGATCTCCAACAATGGCTGCTACTCTGGCTACTGATTCTGGAAGGAACCACACTTCACAGAAGTCTATAAATTTAATTATTTGATACTTGGTCAACATGTTATCTACTAAATAAATTTTGTTGTGATATCTCGTCTTCCTTGGTGTTGCAATTTGGGTGGCCAACAGTGTACCTAACATTGCAGATGTGGAATATTAATTCTATATATTTTATCTCATTCTTAATTTATTTCACAGAATTTTGTGTGACACTAGTAATAATTATCAATTAAATTTCATACAGTTTATGATCTGTGTTTTGATTTTTTTTATATTAATTTTATATATAAATTCAAATATTCTGTTTGGTAAAGTAGAAATGAAGGTGCTAGTATAGAAATTCTGCAAAATTCAAAAACCTACTGCATCTATTAACACCAGTGATTTTTTTTTAATCAAAAACAAATTTCTATGGAAAATTTAAGTTATAAATTCTAAACACAAGCAAAGGAGTGGATTTGAAAATTATTAAATAAACCAAAATGTTGGTAATTTTGCAGTTTTGCAGAAGAATTTTTGACTCTGTTGAATAGAACATAGCATTTAGTTTTGTTAATTTGAATTGCAGCAAACTTAAACATGTAATTTAGCTTAAAATTTATTGAACTTAATTTTCTAATTTATTTTGATTATGTATATTTTATATATCATAAGTCTTTAAAAAGGAAGAGGAAAAAGTCACATTTGTTTTGCTTCGTTGTCTCACACAAAAATACATGTCTATATATGTGGACAGAGAAGAGTTACCCTGTTTACTTGCAGATTTTTTCCTCTTTTTCACTAATTTTATAGTACGAAGACCAAGAGGACAAAAATAAGCAATTAATTTCATTTTGAGGGATGCGATTACAGTAAGGTCATAAATCAAAAGTATTCATGGATAAACTACTGGTAGCTATCACAATATTACTTACTTAACCTTTTGGGGATGGCATATAGCCATTATAGTGGTCTTGGTATTCTTTGATTGAAAGGACAGGGATGTCCACTTTAGTGGTAGTTAACCGTTAATTTTGATGTCCCTGAAGTCTTAGTCACTTATCTCTTCCTAAGGTCTTTATTAAGACACAATAACATGCCAAACAAATACTAATTCAGAAGTCAAACAACAAAAATCAGTGTTATATTTTCAAATTTTCACAGGACTAGTTTTGATGGTTTTACCGAACCACCATCCTCAGCTGCAAAAACACAAATGAACGAGATAGGATATAATAATTAGATAAGATAAGAAAGCCCGGACAGAAAATAAGCTAGTGGCGCCAGCTGTTGATGAAACCAGAACTAAAACATAATTTCTTTAAAGGCCGAAGGCAAAGATGGATTGGAATTAGGATCGTTAACTATAACAGAAAGATTTTTATGAATGTGAAATGCCTCTAGAAAATCCAGTTCTCCAATGGAAGATGTTTTTTGAATAATTTTGGTAGCAGAAAAATTGAAAGTGTGATTTTCGGACCAACAATGTTGGGCAACAGAAGACTTCTATGTTTCCTTTTTTCTAACATATGCCTCATGTTCCTTGACACGGAATTTTAAGGCTCTCTTAGTTTCGTCAATTAACCTGGGGTATTTATAGGATTCCTTGCTAGTGTGTAAATTAACCACACTGGCAAGGAATCCTATAAATATCCCAGGAATTAGCTATAAAGTTGCACATATTTTTGCAGAAATTTAACTTTCGGGTTGTTTATTCTCCCATCAATAAAATTCCGAGTTCCATATTCAAGGACCCCATTCCGGATATGAATTCCTGGGGTATTTATAGGATTCCTTGACAGTGTGGTTTAATTTTCATTGACCAAACTAAGAGAGCCTTAAAATTTCGTGTCAAGGAACGTAAGGCATATGTTAGAAAAAAGGAAACACGGAAGTCTTCTGTTGCCCAACAATGTTGGTCCGAAAATCACACTTTCGATTTTTCTGCTGCCCAAATTATTCAAAAAACATCTTCCATTGGAGAACTGGATTTTCTAGAGGCATTTCACATTCATAAAAATCTTTCTGTCATAGTTAATGATTTTAATTCAATCCATCTTTGTTTTCGGCCTTTAAAGAAATTATGTTTTAGTTCTGGTTTCGTCAACAGATGGCGCCACTAGCTTACTTTCCGTCTAGGTTTTCTTATCTTATCTAATCATTATATCCTATCTCGTTCATTTGCGTTTTTGCAGCTGAGGATGGTGGTCACACATGCATTTGTTTCATACGAACAACTGTTTTGGACAATTTTTCTGCCTGGTTTACTATTAAAAGAAAGATTTTTCCTTCCTATTTTATTGAAAGAAAGACGCACAATTTTCCCTTCCTTTCGAAAAAAATTGCAAGTTGTTCATTTTGAACCAATCAGTTATCAGCTTCGAATGCTAGCAGCTTGTCTGTAATGGAGAAACAATTTCCCCTTTACATGTTAGCCCCCAAGTGACCTGCGGTGATTGGCAGTTGTGACAAAGCAGAAAAATTGTTCCAAACAGTTCTTCTTCCTGAACACCTTAAGGAAGGCGAACATTATGTAAACCATTAAAAAAATTTCCGAACCTTGTGCTAAAAGAAAGCTAGGAGGGAAATGGGAGTAAATATAGTATTCAATGTCTAAGTTCCACTTATTCATAATAAGAGAACCTTCTTTAAGCTAGTTGCAAGTAATTCCTGAAAAGTTTGGTCTTCAATGAAAGTGAGCATCCTAGGGAAGTTATGTTTACTAATATTTAGTTATTTTATGGAAAATACTGGCTAGTTTTAAGAAGTGATTGATTGAGGTAGCTACTTGTAATGAGATGTTTCCCAGCAATTCAATTTTTTAAAGAATTTAAGCTATTCTTAATTAGTTAATACATTATACAGAAATGTAATTAATAGTGTTACAGCCAATGTCTAAAATACCTACTAAAACAATTTTTATACACTTTTAAACAGCATGATTTAAAGAAATGACATTTTCCCCCTTCATTTAAAAGATATGCTTTATGTATGCAAAGAAGGAAAAACCATTCATTCATTTTTCCAAGTAATCCAGATGAAATGTTATATCACGTTATTTTTAACGTAATTTTTTTTTTTTTCAGATTTTATGTGATGTTTATAAATTAAATACAGTCAAAAGTCGTTAATTCGGACACCCATAATTCGGAATGATCTATAATCCGGACATCAAAACTAAAAACTTTCTGCGCATGTGCCACGTTGACACATGCGCAGAAGCGTTCACGCGTGCACGTAAGACCTTTTACGACTGCGCATATGAGTGTGCGCAAGTGCAGAATACGTTTTCGCGTGCGCATTTTATGTATAATGGACATATAAGCTAAAATTATCTAATTATCTATTTCAGTTAATGTTGATGATTGCGTTGTTCCTTAATTTTCGAATTGCATCTGGCTTATTATTTTTTGCAGACTGTAAGAGCAATTTTATAAAAGTAAGCTTAAACTTTCGATTATATCAAATAGAATTTCCGATATATATTTGTTAATATGTAAAGGATCTAAAGCGAAAGTATGTTTTGAAATCCGAAATCTGTTTATCAATTTCCCGCTGCTCGGCGGCGGGCGCCTAATGAATTGGAAGTTGATTTGTCAGCACTATCCTTATCTTCAGCGCAGATGTTTTTATTTTATTTGGCTTATAATTCCTTACCAAAAGTAGTTATTCATCTCGATATGCTCCGTCTTTGATATGATTTAAAACAAGTTCCTCGTCATTATAATTCGCTTCCGATAGCGAAGAAAAGTGACAGAGGTTATTGAAAACAAAAAAATTTCGATTTGACAAATTAGTCGGTGTTCTTGACACAGCAATTATAGGACTTGAACGGCGGAACTTTGTAATTGAACAAGAAATTATGTCTGTTTAATAGAATTAAAGAGAAAGTATTATCACATGAAACGAAGCAAAACTTAAACAACTTACATTGAAAGAAATGTTTAATAAAGTAAACAAATAAATATTAAGCTTTTTCTTTTTGCAAATTTTGATACCCTTTAGATGATAATTGTTCTTTATTTCATAAATTACGGTTTCATATTTTTAATTTTAGAATTTCTGCATGCCATCTTACGAGATTTAAACTGATGATCTATAATCCGGAAAAATCGATAATCCGGAATCACCGAAGTCCCGAAGAGTCCGGATTAACGACTTTTGACTGTAATAAATTATTTTTACTTCTGTATTTTTATACGCATATTATTTGCCACTTAAATGTACTAGTAAAATATTTTCACAACAAAATTATAAATTGAATTAACTTTCTTAACATGTTGTAATATGAATAACGTTGTAATATGAATATGGCCTAAAATTTGCTTTTTGTTGTTATATGTATATTTCTTAATTTTGAAATTTATAATAATTAGGAATACTTTTTTAATATCACTTTCTAAATTATATTGTTTCTGGACAGAAATGAATCTTTTAATAATTTGTGCATAAAAAAGGCAATGTCACATTTACGTTTTTCCTTAAACCATATCTGTATGTAATTATTCCGATACTTTATTATAATTTTTTTATATTATTAGATATTAACACTAATTTTAAGAAATAAATCATTGTCTTCTCTGAAACATTTAAAAGTTCAGAAGCAGATAACTAAGAAAGTAGAAAGGCAAAATTTCTAACACTTTCTGAAATAAATATTGATTGTGCAGTCTATATTGAAAATTCCTACCTTTCATTTAGAAATTTATGGGAAATTTTGTGATGCCTATTATATACTTTAACTATGGTTAATATGCAATTTTGTAACGCAAGAAATGTGAGAAATTGTACCATTTTACAATTTGAAAGATGAGTGTCATTTTTCACCACAGAATGAAAATAATACAACTTTAGAGGAATGTAATTATGAAAAAATGAAAAATCTCTCTCTCTCTTCTTCCCCCCCTATGCAATGACAGTACTTTCTTTTTAAAATCAACTTAGTTATCAGAACTGGCAAACTTAATCTCACAATTTGTAATTTGCAGTTTGAGGTATCATAAAGGGATTAATGTAGTGGTGTTGCAGTAAACAAATATCTAAAAATGAGTTGGAAAAGTAAAGTCTTTTAATTTATGAATTATGATTAATTTATGAATTTATTTTATTTTAGAAGTTCTTTACCATTATAACTTGATAACAAACAAGATTATTTAACAATCAGTGGAATTGCATGCAATTTAAAATCAAATAAATTCAATATCAAAGAGGCAGAAAATGTGAAGAAGCCTTAATAAACTATGTAAGCAAGTTTATAAAATGAAAGGCACTTTAAATTCAACATAGCCAAATAAATGCACAAAATGCGATAAAAAAGTTTGTAATTATGGAATACATGTGTAAATATGTAAAAGGCAACTGAGTAACTTATGTACATACTTTTAAAATGCTATCTTTTATTTCTATCCATTGTTGATTTAATAGACCTTCATTTTTTTGCTTAACATATTTTTCTTAATTTGATAATTTGTTGTTTTTAATTAATTTTTAGGATTTAATAGCTATAATTACAATCAAATAATTAGGTGTAGTGAAAGTCATTATTCAAAAATATAGTGCATACTAACTTCAGATTTTTGCACTAAATGTAATTTAATATATTAGGTATGAGTTGAATTGTATTTTACAGGTCTTGCATTTGAAAATTCATCTACCAGCAATATTTGTTTCCAGGGTATGAAACTCGATTGTTGCATCAACAGTGCTTAGCTTATACATGCAAATTCATGTGTTTATTTTATATTGAAAATATTAAATTAATTTTTCATATAAAGAAATTGTAACTTTACTGAACTTCGAATACATAAAATTTTTATTCAAAAACTTCATTTTATTTCATATTAATAAAAATGAGCATTATTGCATAACTTTAAAAATTTCAAAGGTTTTAACTGAAAAATAATAAGAGCAGTTTGAACTACTCAACAAAAAGGGATGTTTTTATGGATTAAAATATTCCAAGAATAATTAATTCATTTGTAAGATTTGTTTCAGTGATTTCTTTTCAAATTTAAAATTAATTTTGTAACTTGATTTAGTATGAAAGTGACAACAAACTGGTTAAATTTGGCTGCATTGCAAATACTAACTTGGAGATAAAATGTATTAAATTTTAAGCTAAAGTGAAATAGTAATTTTTGAAAAAATTTGTTAAAAGCATAATTTGAATATATTAAATACGAAGAATTTTAATGGAAGCAAAGTGGAAAAAATTTAGGTCAGTTGGTGAAGTTTTGTGCTCACTCAAAAAGCATGACATTATGTTTTCAATGAAAGAATTCTATCTATTAATTTAAAGGAAATTGTTTGGAGATACGGTAAAAAATTTACAGAACTACCATCTACTATTTCAAACAGTAACAGACTAAGAATAAAAAGATTAGTTGGGTGATGGAATTCAAACATACAAACAAAATTTTGGATACCTTGTGGCAACAAAATGAAGTTCACTGTTGTGTTGTAGCCTTTACTGAAAATACCATTTTTTTAGAAGGCCAGAATATAATCTTTTTGAAACATTAAGAATAACTATTGTGAGTTCTTCATAGAAATATTTCACATACTCTTTTATTGTAATAATGTAATTATATCAATATATAACATGTTTACTCAAATAGGTTAATTTAAAGTAGTGTCTGTCTGTTTCAGTTAAGATTAATGAGTTAAGTTCTAGAACATATGTCATTAATTGTCACTAGAACATACAAATAAGGCATACTGTCTCCCACCCACCCCAACTATTTTACAGGACAAATGTAATTTTCAGATGCCTTCTTGTTATTTAATGTAAAGGATATATATATAATTTAATATAAGAAGTAGCATATCCATTAAATTAATCATAGCATATCAATTAAATTACTTTTAAATAAATGCAAAATTCAATTTCAGATTGGTGATAAATAAATAAATCAAAATTCAGATCTTTCAATTACATAAATTTTCTATCATAAAATGAAAGTACTCTGCAACAGAATAATCTTTCCTTTTGAAAAGAAACATTTTGAATGCTGTTGAAATCACATATTTCAAATTACTGCTATTCTGAGATTGAATTGGCTAATTTAAAAGTTCAAACTGCTAAACTTCCCTTGCATATATGTATCACAAAAAGTTTTTTTTATTAAAAACATAATTATTGAAAGTATTTTTATGCAATATGCTGATGAAAATAGGCCAGTTTAGACATAAAAAATTTAAAACCCGTTCCACACAAAGACCCAAAAAAGTGAAATTCAGTACAAATAAATTTTAAAATATGCAACAAATACCAAATGAGAATTAAAAAAAGATAAAATTAAAACCTAAAGATAATAAATATCTCCAAAAGTACACCAATACCAGAGAAAATAGAGAGTAATTCAATTAGATCTGACGTAACATTATCAAGAGGAGGATACATCAGATCCAATTACAATCCTCTTCCCACTTCTAAACATTTACGGTTCTGCACTCAAAATAAGCTGATAAACTACTCTAAAGTTTTTTAAATATAACAGCTCATTCAAAAATTTTTTGAAGACCTATTTATTTATTTATTTATTTTTAGGTTTTAATTTCATATTTCTTTAATTCTCATTCTGTATTTATCAAATATTTTAAATTTATTAGTATTGAATTTCACTCTTTTTGGGTTGTTGTGCAGAATGGGTTTTAAATTTCTTACTTTCTCTCTCTATACATACACACTATTCATTTACTCAAACATACTGAATCCAATATATTTTATTATATAAAGCATAATTTTAAACAAAACATCTATTATCTTTATAGACATATCATTTAGTATTTCACCAATGGCAAATATATTCTACATGCATAATTACTTAATGGGATATTAGAAGGAAATAATCTGTAACTTTTACATATACGTCCTTTGGGATTTTACTTCAGAAAAGCACACTCTAATCACATAATTAATTGCAGTAGCAATCAAAGCAAATAGCCTGTGATGGTTACAGATATTTCCTTTGGGATTTTACATGAGAAAAATATATTCTGTTTACATAATTACTTAATGTCATATTACAAACAAATAATCCATAATCATTACAAATATATTTCAGATTTTACATGAGAAAAATATGTTCTACTTACATAACCATTTGCTGTTATATTACAAGGAAAAGATCTGAACCTTTACAGGCATAATCCTTCTAAAGTTCCAAAGAATGCATTTGTTACTGTTACTCAAACAATCCACAGCATCCCAGTTTCCATGAGAACATACAGAATTTTTCCCCCAGTCTAATACTACATCTTGCTCTTCCATTTTCATGCAGCACAGTACAAAACTAAATTTTTGCAAACAATGCACAAAATTCAAATTCTGAGCATGAGGAGAGCATTAAAAGTCACATGCCTAGCCACATGATATTCAAAACAAATTGGAGATGTATTTCACACTTGTCATTTGTTATTTGACAATTCATAGAATGCCTAGGAAATGTGAGAAATGTTAATCATTTCCTACATTACCAGTCAACTTTTAGTATTGTATAATATACTTACATATTACACAGAATTTCAGCGTTTTATGCATTGCCAGTGACATATATATACATATAAACACTGTGTTAAGCAAAATTCCTTATAATTCCCATCTCTACAGTTATATTTTAAGAAATCTTAGGCTGATTATAAGAAAATTAAGATAAAATAAAATGAAGTATTTAATTTCATAATTCGCAATTTTCAATGCCTTTTCTACTTGCTCGGAGGAGATGGTTAATAAGTAAATTACATGCCAACTAATGGCATTATATTGCTACTATACATAGTACGCCAAACAAATTTTCATGCGAATAATTTAGAAGTTTTAAAACATTAGGAATAAAAAATTAGGCAAAGCAACAACCTTGTGTTTAACATAAACACAAAGGTGTTGCTTTGCCCGATTTTATGTTTTATTTTGGTGTATTTCCCTTCTCTCTTGATTTTTACATTAGAAATGGATTATTAATATTGCCATACACTTTTATTACTTTAGAACCAAAATCTAATAACCACAGGAAGAAATTCGTTACACTACAAAATTTTTATTGCTTAATTTAAGGAAAAAATGTTAAAAGTTTGATATGAGACAACACTGGAACTTAACAGTGTTTTTTCTAGAACACAAATTCTGTAAGATTCTGAAAATATCATTTCTTTTTCAAATATATATATATATATATCAATATTTTTCACTCTACAATTTCTCTATGTCATCAGAATGTGATTTCTTGTTTTAAAACAAACTATTTTTCTATGTCATCAGAATGTGATTTCTTGTTTTAAAACAAACTATTTTTCTATGTCATCAGAATGTGATTTCTTGTTTTAAAACAAACTATTTTTCTATGTCATCAGAATGTGATTTCTTGTTTTAAAACAAACTATCTGTGTTAGTTTCTGTCATTTGAGAGTCAAAGGTATACAAAAAGGAGTGCAGTGGGGGAGGAGTAAACAGCCCCAGGTCTTTGATCAGGGTGGCCTTTCGAAGATCCTTAAGTTTTTAAGTATATGTACCTACAGATAAGACTAAAACAAACGGAATCCACGAAATAGCAAAAGAGTTGGAGCAATCATGTGCAAGTTTTATTGCATGCCACTCCCACAGTAGCAATATATCTCTTTTTTTAATTTAAAAAAGAATTGTCCTACAAGCATTTGATGCAAACTTTTTAAATGTACGAGTATATTATGGCATTCCAATTTCAAATCAAGCAATGTAGTCTTGAAATGAAGCAACAAAAATAGATAAATTGTAACTTAAAAACTGAGCAATTTTATAATAATTTGTCTTTCAATATTAAAAAAAAAGTAAAACAGAATAGCAGAATAGATAATACACAAAATAGACAAAAAACTAGGAAAATTACTACAGTTTAAAGAAATAAAAAATAGTCAATATTTTTAGTGGAAAATAATTATTTATCCAAGCTGTCTCATTATTAAGCTTTTATGTATTATGGATATATTTTAACTTACTTCCGGAGTCATTATAACATAGTCTTCATCATTGTCTTCGTCACCATCTTCGATCGACAGTCGCACTGAAGTGTGTGACAAAATTAAAATACATTACCAGCTATGGTAACAAAATTATATTAATATATTATTAGCATTTGAAATACATTATATCAAAAGTCAATTAGTATATACAGCCATATATAAGCTGTATCTTAACTGCTTTCATGAAATTAAAGACAATGCAAAACACATGTAATAGACAAATGAATTAACTTTAAAAAAAAAGCTATTTGAGTAAAAGATGTCAGCAATTACAACACAACTATGATTTTTTTACTATAATTTAAAAACTGGACACTTGATCAATGGAAGGCTGTTCTCTTTATGGATGAGTCCAGGTTTAGTCAAGAAAGCAATAGCAACCATTATTTGATATGGAGAGAATCTGGAACCCGTTGTCATCCGTCAAACATCCGTGAAAGAGATGCATACGGAAAAGGCAGCATCTGTGTTTGGGGGTGGCATCTCTTTGGCTGGATGCCCAGACCTCCATGTCTTTCCAAGGGGAACCGTGAATGCTCAAGTTTGCAGAAATGACATCCCTGATGTTTATGTTCGCCCATATGCTGGGGCTATAGGGGATGCTTTCCTGTTACAGGACAACAATGTAAGACCACACAGGGCTCGCATCATAGATGATTACCTTCAACAGGAAACAATTATGCGCATGGAGTGGCCAGCTCGAGCCCCGGACTTGAATCCCATCGAGCATGTTTGGGATGCTTTAGGGAGACGTCTAGCTTCTCTCTCAGACCCTTGTCGCGCTTGCAACTGCTTTGCAAGAGCAATGGCTCTAACTTCCTATGAAACTGATAGACCGCATAATTGAAAGCATCACACATCGCTGTATGTGCTGTATTGCTTCCAGAGGTGATCATATTCCATATTGAAGGTATTTTTCCTATAGCAAACTGACACCTTCGATTTGTTCATTTTAAACATGTGCTAATTTCTATACTACCATACTTGTCTGGTAATTCCTTTTTATGTTATTTGATACCTTACTATGTGTTACATATAGTGGGTAAGTTTCATTAAATTCTACATGTAACTTTTTCAGTAATCGTGATTTTTCCTTAATTTATGATATCCAGTGTATATATATTACAGTGACTTGGAGTAAGCTGCAACAGATTGACGAATGTTCTCTGCATTATATCCTGGGGAGACTTTCTGCATAGTTAGAAAGATGATACTCGAAGGAAAGACTTGTAGACAGACGTAACCGAATTTAATGTAACTTATATTGGTGGATATGAACTAATTATCAAAAATATATCTTTCATCACACATGATCATGGGCAGAATATGCACCCCACAATTTTATATATAGCATCACACAGTTAGTGGCACAACAAAGCAAACAGAGCAAAGTAGCATCTTGGCTGCAGGAGAGCTGAAGCTAAAAGTGCGCAATTATCCAATGTGGAGTTTCAGTTCCAATATGGAGTTTCAATTATCCAATATGGAGTAAAAGTTTCAGTTCTCAAAGTTTTGAGTTCAGTTTCCAAGTTAGCTATATGTAATAATAAAATTCCGTAGTCAAAAATACAGTTAAAATTCTAACTGTATGTTCTTTTCATTTTTTAATGGGGACGGTCTCTTATTTGAAAGTACGTGGAATTAAATCCACAGCCCCATTGTCAAGTTGTGTTTTCCCGCCTTTTCTACACGTACAGTTATAGAATGTTCTGGAGATATTTAAAGCAAACTGGAATGGCTGACGAGGCTGACGTCATTTCTTAAAAGCTCCGCTTTTCCAAAGGCTATATAAAAGGACTCGCAAAGGAATATCGGGGTCTTTTCTTTAATGTAACGATGCAGTAAACTTCATGCAAAAAGTTAGTAGTAGTAGTTGACAGATATGAAGTCAAAAAAGTAGGATTCCATGAAAGACCAAATATGACATCTACTGCGGCAGACTATATGAAGCCATGGTCAAATTGATTGATAATTGTATCAGCTCAAATCTAAGGACCTGATACTCTCTTTTTCTCTCTCTCTCTCTCTTTTTTTTTTTTTTTTTTTTAAATTCTTTTTGCAGGTACCTGAGGATGATGGTGATGTCCACTACAGACATCGAGAACGATGCCCTGCAGTATGGCCGAGTGTAGAAGTATATTCTTCAACTACTTTTACTTCAACTTCAACTCAGCAGAACCATGACGTAACGCAGCTTGCAGAGCGGCAGATTACCATTGGAGGTTCAAAGATGTAATCAACGCACAGAGTGATAGCTGCGAAATGGGATGGAAGTAGGCAGATGGCCTGCGAATCCTCCATCAAGTTAGCCACACAAGGGCAGACAGGCCCTTTGAATGTATTTATTGAGGACTGTGTGTTAGCCATCGTTACATAAATCCTGTAGAACTGTTTCATCGTGAGATTGCCATATGAACTATTAAATTTTACTTTTTATCTTTTATTTAATTTATTTCCTATTAGTAAAATAAAATAGTTAATTATGGTTAACTTGTGCTCTACCATGTTCTTTTGAAAGTAAACCCCACATATATATAATTTATTTTACTGTAGATAACTTGGCATTACATGACAGCTTGATTAGGAAAGGCATCAATTCATTTTTTAGTCACAGCCAAGAAAACTGCTTCAATAGACCAGCTTGGTAGTTCTTAGCAGAAACTTCTTAGCAGAGCATTTTATTTTCATTACTCACCATTTTATGACTTTTAACATTATACATCTGAAAACTAAATATATTACTTAAAATTCTCTTTTCGTATGAAAAATTTGAAAACAGGGATCTACACACAGTCCTATGTTACATTCCTTGCACTTGTAATAACTCATTTTCCGTTTTGGAGGATTTTTCCGGGAATTTGAACAAACGAAGCATCGTCGTCTCATTTTCTTATCAGTATCTTCTGAACAAAGTTCTGGAAAATGTGATAGTGATACTATGTAACGTAGTATCCTACCTAGTGATACTACGTTACATAGTATGACTATCACTTCTATCAGAATCTGTTTCAGAATCAATATCTGAAATATTTTGCATCATTTCTGCTATTTCATGCTCTGTTAAACATTTTCGACGCTTCAACATTGCAAGGTAAAAACAGAAAGAATTCACATCTAACAAGATCTAATTATTTTCTAAATACTGAACTGCAAACCGAAATACCCAACGCTTTAGCAAAAATAAAACGTCTCTACTTACAATAAACAACTACCACGTGCGAATTTAAAGAGACATCATAAAGCACGCCATTCGGAAAGATTTATTTCCCCTTTTGTTTATATAATCAAAAACACGTGTATGTGAGTCATGCTTCTTTCATTTTGAGTAGAAGGTCTAATGTACATGTATCTGAAACCATATGGACATACAATGCCATCTTGTGGCAGAAATTATAGTTTTTAAAACGTTCCAGGACACTGGCACAAATACGTTACAGTCGGGGCTGAATAGGAAAATGCTCTGGCACGCCTGCGTGTCGGCCGGGAAGTGAGTGTGTTCGTTGCTGGCACGTAGACGTGACAGTCGGCGCAAAGGGGTTAAAAAAAATGCATTTAAATCATGAGCTATCTAACCAGAAATATTACATATTTTTATGTTAGGCAGCTAGTTTTTTTATGTTAGGCAGCTTTTATGCAGCTAGTTTTTAAAGAAAGAATACAGTAAATATAAATATATATATATATATGGTAACCAATTAATACTACCAGGAATTAAGATATGCTGTTTTTAAATATTTTGTAACTTTGCTCATGAATTTTATGTGGTGTAAGTATGAAGAAAGTGATGCTAAAAATAAAGTAAAAAAAGAAGAAAAAATTGCATTAGCAAGAGTGAATCCAAGAGCAGATTGGTAACTTGTGATGCTCAGCAAAAACATCTTTTCTTTCTTCCCCCCCCCCCATAGAAATGACAGAGAAAGCATTTGATTTCTTTAGAAATATGGTATTTTGCCCAGCAACACAGAACCGGAAAGTTGACAAATTTTCTCGGGAATGCAAATAATCAGAAAGCATCAAAATGCTTTTAATATCAAGCAGTTTTATTATTTAAAGCAAATTTTGCAAAGGTATTAATGTAATGGATTTAATGAATAGGTACCTCTTTGAGTCACTTGACTACATTCTGCTTTTTCTTTACTACAGACTGCTTCCTGAATACTTGCTTTCGTTTCAATCTCTACTTTTTCTTTTGGACATGTTGCTTCTTTTTCATTACATCCAGGTTTGACAGCTGCGGGCTCTTCCATTATAACACCTAAAAGCAAGATAGTTCATAATGCAGTGCAGAAACAAAATATAGCTTAAAAACATTAAATATTTTTCTATACCTTGAATGATTATTTTACACTACATAACTTGCAGACAAGAAGTGAAAGAGAAAATTTTACTAAAAAAAATGGAATAAATACCTTCCTCTTCTACCTTAACAGGACATTCTCCAGCGGGAAAAGAATCATCTACTTAATTTAAAAAAAAAAAAAAAGAAAGAGAAAGAGAGAGAGAGAGAGAACAGAGTGAAAAAAGTAAGATGTTAGAAGAAAAATTTAAAAAAATAATAATTATAAAAAATAAAAATATTAATTTACGAAAAATCAGAAAATAATGAAAAATTTTGAAATGTTAAAATATAAGATAGAATAGTTGCCACTTATGTTATTACCACAATTAATGTAATCATTCGGGTGTTGTTATCAAACTGCCAAAGTCTCATCCATTTGTATACAAAAACACTGAAAATACATCAATTATTGTAATCAGCAAATTGATTAATGTGATCAAAATTTTAAAGAATGAGTTTTTTAAACTGGAGTAAATTTGCCAAATAAATGGTAAAATCAACAAATAAGATTGAAATAGAGCATAGGAATTGCTGAATGACAGAGAAATATCTACACGTAAGAGATTAAGTTAACAAATAACTGATTTTGGCTTTAGGAAACCATACACAAAAAACTCACTTTCCAACTTTCAGGTTAGTATTGTTAGATTACAGGAATATGGCAAAGCATATGTCGACTATCTACCTAAAAAGGAAGGAATGTTTTTGTGGAGGATTTTGTAAGAGAAAATTGCTCTTATCTACATTACACATTGGGAAAACTAATGCTGCAGTCAGCCCATCAGCCCGAATCTGAACTCAGGCAAACAGGTGGGAGCTTTCCAAGTTTTAGGAAGATCAAATGAACCAGTTAAGAAAGCTGAATTCTAGATCAGCTTGTGTTTTTTGTGCCAAAACTTCCTCTGCTGTTTTTAAGCTTTAGATCTTTATAGATGATCATTAACAAATGCTCATTTTTTTTTTAATCTGTGTAAGATTTTAGCTAAACTAAAGTTACTTGGAAGTCTAGATGTTAACTTGAACTGTGAAGTTCAACAACACATAAGAAGAGTGAAAAGACTCTTTTATTTCATCTAAAGAATAATATGAACAGATGGCACTTCTGGTGCTTAAGGGGCGGGCCTCGGCAGTGTTTTTGGCAGAAACTTTAAATAGTAATGTAAAATGAAAACTAATCCTAAGTTAAAAAAGTTGCCGAAGCTATAAAGAAATATTTAAATGCATAGTTGGCTCTTGGTTACCACTGCAGTAGACAAATCAGCAATTAATATGCACGGCCATAAAATAGCAAGCTTAACGCTAGCAGGGAAACAACATGGACAAAAGGCAGAACAAGCTCTGTCTGAAGTAACTCAGACACCAGTTTAAATAGTAGCTCTCTACCCTATTTTGTATAATGCCCAAAACTAAAATCTCATTCTAACAAGAAAGCATGAACTAAAAAGAAGAGATATAGGAAAGGTTGTGTCCAAAATACAATTTAATAAAAGGCATAATGACCAATGAAGAATTGGATAATTTTATAACACCAGCCGATGGTGAAAGCAGCGAGAGTGAAGAAGAAGGTACAAGGAACTGCTTGATTTTGTAATGAAGGTTGACCCATATGAAGAAAGAAGAAGACATTTATGAGAAGTATTGAAAACCTTTGCACTTCTTGCAGTGAAGCGTTTAGTAAGTTACTTCATTTCAATTACAATAATATTTAAGTTTGTATTATAAGGCATTTCTCCTGCCTTCTTAGCATACCTTCGTGGTGTAATGGTCAGTACACTCGGCATGTATTCAAGAGAGCCGATGTTCCGTCGAAGGCATTGCGCATTTTTCATGTCTCCTGCTTCGAAATAACCTAATGTCTCTACAATATAAATTATACATACTTTCTTAATCTGAACTATATCTAAGCTGTTTTTTCTCCAGATAATTAATTATGAGGAACGAGATTTTGAGTAATTTTGAGTAATTTGAGAGTAATGTGTTTGCCTTATGTGCAATATGTTAATGACATAACCCCCCGTGTTCGTCAATGGGTTTAAGTACGGCATGCGACAATGTAATTAAGTACATGTCAATGTAATTAAGTACGGCATGCGACAAATCATTTCCGTAATCAATATGAACAGTTCAAAAATAAACGTTCATACAAGGACTGCAAAAAAACACTAATAATAACTTTTTCAGTAACTGAAAATCTAGGAAAGTGTTTACATGTTAGCAGTTAATTATATTAAATTAGTTTATCTCCATTGATATTTTGAAGGACACACTTTTCTCATCATCTAATGTTATCAAAACAGTCATGGACAAGCATAATCACATTAAGTGGCACCTACTATTTTCTAATAATTTAAGCTTATATATCTCGCCATTGCAAAGTTTATTGAAATAAAAATAGAGAGAAAATATCACTGTACACGCATGAAATAATTACCTTCTTTTATTTTAACTTGAAATACTCCAGTAGAAGACTTTTCCTTTCCTTCCCAAAAAAAAAAAAAAAAAAAAAAAAAAAGAGAGAGAGAGAGAAGAAAGATAACATACAGGTAAATTCTTAAAAATCAAAATGTAAATCTTAAAAAAAAAAAAAATAAAATAAAAAAAATAAAGATAAAATTTTCAAATTTTAAGCATAAACAAGATAATTTTTAAAGGTTTATATATAGGATTATCAAGAAAAAATCATCTAATAACAATATTTAATATTTTCATAACTACAAACAGAGGAAAAAATACAAAAAAAAAAAAATAAAGGAGAAAAAAATCTGAATGCTTTCAGATCTCACATTATACCCAAAGGGCATTTTTTTAATGTTTTGTGTGTTATTTTTATTTATTAAATATCATGTTCTTTGCACTTAAACCAAAAAATTCAATTCAACAGCAATATTGCAAAATAATCTTTAAATGAGCAAAGCTTTAGAATTTCCGATGGACAGTCTCGCACGCTGGAGATAAAAATGTCTCCCCCCCCCCCGTAAAGTGTTGCCATGGCTCGCTTTGAAATCGTTGAGTTTGTTAATCAAAAATTCGTTAAAGTGTTACAAATTATGAAATTGATAATAAAACAAATTTCAAATTCCAAATTTGGGCTTCCAGATGCCCATATTCAGTGGAAGATTTCATTATTCAAAATTTGATGGCTCTAGGTATGTTGTTTTGTCTGAATGCGAGGAACATACATATATTTATGCAGATTCTTCACTATTTAATTTCTTTAAATATAACAGGTTGATAATATTTGGTGGCAACAATTCAAAAAGTGAAACAACGCTTATCGTGAATCGGCGCAAAATGTCAAAAAGAAATTAACAGTCCTTCAAAGTAAATTGCTTCATCGGCCTTGTTTCTTCTTTTTTCACGAGTAGAAGCACTGCTGTCATTAAGCTGTTTTTCAAATTCTGAAAAGAAATGGAAATGTCATTTAAGCAAGAGAAGGCCTTTTTTCTGCTCTCCTTTGCAAGAAGTAAACAGTGCAGTGTAATTTGCAGCCAGTAAACATTATTCAGCATGAATTTAGGAGAAAGTACTATACAACTAAAGCAATGACACCTCAGAGTATCAGAAGGTGGTATAACCAGTTCCAGAAAACTGGATGCTTATGCAAAGAAAAACTGTCCAGGGCTACCAGGTGTTTAGGCAGAGAATGACGAAAAGAGTGCAAGAGACTTTTTTACGTAGTCCAAAGAAATTGACAGTTCTTGCTAGTGATGAACTTGGGATACTTCAGCCTACCATTTGGACTTTGTTGAGAAAAAAACTTCATCTTTAGCCTTACAAATTGCAAAGCACGCAAGCATTGAAGCACAGTGACGAGTTGCAATGTCTAACTCATTTAGACATTGCAACTCGTCACTGTGCTTTTCATGGATGAAGCTATGCATAATGAACATTTTGCAATAAACTCATATTTAGTGACGAAGGTCCTAAGCGGCAAAGTTAATCACCATAATGTGCAAATTTTGGGATTGAAAAATCCCCATGCCAACATAGAATGCATAAGGAACTCACCAAAAGTCATCATCTTTTGTGCAGTGTCTTCATCAAAGGTTTACAGACCTTTTTTTTTTGGAGGGGGGGAGGGCTAAAAATCAGCAAGTGGTATTACCTACCTTGATATGTTGAAAATTTGGTTTTTGCCTCAGTTGAAAGAAGATAGGCGAAATTTCATTTTTCAACAAGACGGTGCACTGCCACATTGGAACTTTGATGTTTGTAAATTTATAAACAGAGAACTACCACACCACTGGATTAGTTGCAGGGCAGCCCATGATTTGGCTCTACACAGCTACCCTCCTAAGTCACCTGATTTAGCCCCAAGTGACTTCTTCCTTTGGGAATATGCCAAAGATCTTGTGTTTATATCACCATACAAGTTTCCCCGAACATAAACAACACATTTGTGATGCTTTACAAACAGTTAATGCTGGAATATTACAATGTGCTTGGCAAAATAATGGCACATTGCAGTCATACTATATGGATGATTAAAGGAAGTCATATTAGACACTCATGAAAAAAATTTAACACTTTTTTTTACAATGACATATTCTACTTGTAATTACAGAAAATATTCAATTTTGTAATCAGATAATTCTTTCCTGATAATCCTCTATTTTGCCTCAAATTTTAATTCTGTGAGTGATAAAGAAAGAGTAAACATTATTGTACACCTGAAATACTTACTTTTTTCTTCTATTTTATTAGGATATTGTCCGGCAGAAAAAAAAAATTCACTTCATCCAAAAAAAAAAAAAAAGAGAGAGAGAGGATGGATAAAAGGAAAAAAAGAAAGAGAAAGAGACAAGAAGATAAAATACAGATAATTTTTTTAATGTAAATCTTTTTAAAAAAATCACAAACTTAAGATTAAATTTTGAAATTTAAATCACAACTTTTAAATGTCAACATTTTAAAATAATACTTCCCTTTTTACAGACTCTTGAAAGAAAAAGAACCAGACAACATTATTCTACATAAAGAAAACTTACAAAAATTACTTTACATCAAATCATTTTCATATTATGCATAGAGATGAAAATATGATGATGGATGATATAATTACCTTCCTCTGACACCTTACAATTTTCACTTTTAACAGTATGTTCAGTTTGAGGATTAATACCTAAAAGAAATACAGAAATCTGATATCAGTCGACAAAAGAAGAAAAAAAAAATCAGTCCTCAGAACTTTAAAGGAAATGGCATCAATCAAAGAAAACCTAATTTCAATAAAATTTGAGAAAACAGAAACTGCACACAAATCCAAACATTCAATGTAATGGAAAGGCTTACCATTTTCTTCAACTTTACATTCTGTTGAAACAGGTGATGGTTCTTTGTTTCTAATACCTAAAAGAAAAAAAAAATTAGAAAGCAACTACATAGTTAAATTAGAAACAACTACAGAAATACATAGTATGATTCTGACCGCAACCACTTCATTAACATCTGCCTACAATCTGATTTGACACAAACACACAAACTTTTGAATGTCAGAAATTCAGAATGGAAAGTTTACGATTTTTTTTTATTATTATTATTTATACAAATACATTTTTTTACAAAAATTACTTATGTATATTTTGGTGAAGAAACAAATTTGTTTTACTGTATTTCCACACACACTTTCCCTTTTTTTTTAATTAATTTTTATTTTCCAAAAATTGAGAGGAAAAATATGCAAGCCATTTAATTTCTGAAGAGCATGGTTACAGTAAGAAAAGAAAAGTAGTCATGGATAAAATACTGGTAACTATTGCAATATTATTCCTTTAAAAAAAACTTGTATTCCAACCAATATCTGATGGTAACTAAGCTGAACACATCACACAAAGTGCAACCTATCCACCTCAATTACCTTGTACAGTGCGAGGAGAATCTCACAATGAATGAGCCATCTTGCAGCTCACGAGAAAGAATCACAGGAAGGAAGGAGAAGTGGTTGAGCAAAAGACCCATATTTCAAAAGATCACAAATGTAGTAGATAAGGCTACAATAATCTGGCACGTAAATAACAGAAGTAAGGTGAAATCGCATGTTTGGAACACTTATTAACCTTTCCAACAGTGTAATAACACAGACATGATCATACGATTCTCTCTTAGTGGCTGATGGTATCATGTATGTGACTAGCCTTTCCAAGTCTCAAGGCACTTTATCACATTAAAGTGATTTCTAATCAGAATGCTTTATTAAGTTTCTAAATAACACTAGATGATAGTTGAAGTTTGTTATATTTTCAAATATGTTTCACAGGACGCTGACCTTCCATATGCACTTTGAGTTCCCCCCCCCCTTTTTCCTTTTGGATCAGGGAAATTTGAACATGTAAATAACAGCAAATGTTTGATTCTTTCAGGAGGACGGACAGCAACAGGACTTTACAAATGTGAACAGTTAACTCATTTTGTTATAATTATGACATTTGTTTGGCCATATCATGTAGTTTTACTAGTATTTTGTTCAATTTTTTAAAATATCCACTTTTTTTCACTGCCCGGAAATTATAATTTATTTTTCCCGACAGTATACACCAGGGATGGGCAAACCTTTTCGGTTGCGGGCCAAAAATCGGAAAAAAAAGTTTGGCGGCGGGCCAAGATAAATTTTCCAAAAATTTAAAAAACAATATACAGGTATTACAATTTAAATATGTTAATGGGATGAATGAAATTGCGATTTCATTTTTTTAAAAGTTCCTTATATGGAGGTTCGAAGTGACTGGTTCTATGGAATGAGGCTAAATGCTCATCTATCAGTCTACTTCTGAAATAATTCTTTCTAAAGTTCATAGTTGAAAACACTTGTTCACGTATATAAGACGAAGCAAACCTAGCACTGGTTTTCTGAGTGTGAGCTATTAAATTTGGGAACCTTACTTACTCGATAATGATTTGTAAAACTTTAACTTTGGCATATTTAGAAACAACTGCTTGAGATGATTGTTTGATTGCAACTCAGTTAATTCAAGCTGCAGATCTTACCTTATTGCTCCACAGTTTACGTTAAAAGGCATGGTAAAAATATCCAATTCTGTTTGAATGACACTGAAATCTTGAAATCTGGCGTTCGAAAATGCAGTTTTTCAAGCCATCTTCATAATTCTTAAACTTCTCCTTATTTACTGAGGGTATTGAATTTAACCTTGGAAAATGAGACAAGTCGTTCTTAGGTAGCTGCCCAGCAAACAGATTAATTTTAGTTTAAAAGCTTTGAGATGGTCCCAGATATCGTCGATAAATTTATTTTTCCCTTGCATCTTGACATTCAAGTTGCTCATATGACAAAGAAGATCTGTGAAAAATGCAATGTCCGAAAGGCACTCTGTATCTTCTATCGTTTTGCACTCCGCAGAACACTGTTTCTCATGGAAGCCATTCGACACAATGTCCTTTCTCAGTTGCTTCTTTGAAGAATGCTGCAGCTTCACTACAGATGAAGATGAGACACACTGGTTTATCTTCTACAGCTGTAAAAAATTATTTCCATGTCCATTCATCATTAAATGTATGGCCCTCTGAATCAACTTTACGTTTTTTAGTAACCATTTTGGGGTTGAAATATTTTACGAGTAAACCATTGTTGGAGTTACTTGTTTAGCAAACAAGCACTAGCTACGCTATACTTTTAATGATTTCACCACTATTTACAATGATGCTATAGTCCACAAACTTTCCATACGCAATCAATAATATTAGAACTCGCGCCGTAAAGAAAAAGCTGCTGGCTGGAGTTTAAAATGCGCAGTCTGCCACATGTGAGGTCTAATTCACCTATATTGGATTCCCATATGTCTGCTCCCTGAGAAAGAGATAACGCTTGTTGGTTCCAAACTACAGCCATAACTAATAAAGAACTTCCGCTTTTAACACTTTACCAATTGAAAACTGTCTGTGCTTGCTATTTCTGTCGATTTATGTTTTGTAGAACAAAAATAGAGGAAGTAAAATGATCATGTCCTTTGTCAAAAAGGAAGAAAAAATAATATTTAAAGTAGAAAAAAGGAGATGGATATATAATATATAAATACATATTTCTTTTAATTTTCCTCATACCGCAAATTAAAATTCTATCCGCGGGCCGGATAGAACATTCTCCGAGGGGCCGATGTTGGCCCGCGGGCCGTAGTTTGCCCATCCCTGGTATACAGTGTACTTTTTTTATTAAAATAAAACCATTTTCTTTAAAATTCGCAATTTTTTTTCTAACCTCACGTAAATTTTATTACAGCATATTCTGATGGCCGATGCTATTCGCACCAACATTAACCACACTTTGAGTTGTTGGATCTGTCATTTGAACCGAATCGAAAAGAAGGAATCCTAAGTTCGCAAACTGCCAAAGTCTGTTGTTGTAAGTCTCTCTCTCTCGTTTTTTTTTTTTTTTTTTTTTTTTTTAAAGAACCGGTTACTACGTTGACGTAGTTTATCATTTTTAAAGCGTTAGCGACTTTCAAAAGAT
Organism: Stegodyphus dumicola; assembly: GCF_044657685.1. Taxonomy (NCBI): domain Eukaryota; kingdom Metazoa; phylum Arthropoda; class Arachnida; order Araneae; family Eresidae; genus Stegodyphus; species Stegodyphus dumicola. Next base: position 264,063,377 of record NC_140769.1, on the reverse strand, counting down.
TAGAAAAGGAAATGTGTTCCTTTTCTTATATACATAAAAAGAAGAAACTTGCTTCTTTTATTTATATATATATAATAAAACTGAGATTTTTATGTTCTCAAATTATTCCAACTGTTCGATCTTCTGAACGGTTGGAATAGTTTAAATGACTGATTGCGGGGGAAGGGGTTTAAACCTCATTTATATTTTTTATACTTCTTAGAATACATTTAGATTCAAATATGTGTTTTGCACAATCAAGATTTTTGTTCATTCCTCTTTTGAAATGTTTCGTCTGAGAAAAGGGACATTAAAAATTAGAGTATATCTGCGTAGAAAATTTAGACATGAAATAAGTTAAAAGCGATAAAATAAACTATTAAATTAACAATTAATCATATAATACTGGTTATTAACAATTTTGTATGGTTGTTTAAATTTTCTATGGAAATATTCTTCATTTTCAGAACACAAAAAATATTTCAAAGTTCTTTGAAATATTAGTACAGACACATTAATTAATTAAATTTAAATAAATAATGGAATGTAATTTAAAAGACAAAAATAACTTAAGAGATTTAGATTGAAAAATTTGCACATGCAAATGAATTATCAGATTTTATACAATTTTATTTCATAAGTAACTTTGATTTCGAAATATGGCATTTGAATCTATAAACATGTGTGGACACTGAAAAAGTAATGCATATATAAGAATTTTCAATACGTTTTCTTATTCAATAATAAATTCTGACAGTTCTATGCTATAAGACTAGGGTCTAAGTTTGCACAAATATTTCTGTGTTAAATAAAAGAATTTATCTCTTTATGAATATGAATATAACTGTTTATGAATATGTCCTTTTTTACATTCAAAGGTAACATGTTTGTACAGTAGTGTTTCACAATGTTTATGATGCTCGTGAAATTTTTCCGTTCTCGTTTTAGTCAAAACAGCAAAATTTTGATTTTCATATAGTTCTTTTGCCCTTTCAAATTCAAAATATACGGAAAACTTGTTTCCACACTCAAAAGTTAAAAGAGATTTGTTTTTGTCACATCCATCGTCCTCAAGTTATGTCAAACAAATAACACGTAAATTTCAGTAACAATAACTAAAAATTAATTAACAAAGAAATCGCATTCAAGGAAGATAAGCAGAAACTGTTGACAACTCTCGCTATCACTGAGTTAGGGTTAACAACACTCCACCTGCCTTATGGCAAATCGGCGTAAAATGGCTGTACCTGGCCTGACTGTGTACATGCACTAACACAGGTGGTGTGATTAGCCTACACGCTATTCGGACCGTCGGTGCGATTAGCCACTGCATATTCTGATACTATCAATGATTAAGCACTGTAAAGTTCAGTGTTTTAAAATGTCAGTGTTTGCAGTAATGATTTTAAATTAATTTTTAAATGAAATTAGACGTAACAGGAAAAATTGCTTGCTCTTGTGCCTGCGTATGCTTTTAGAGTGCCCAGACCTCGGAAAGCGCTTCTTTCCCCTTTGGACAGTCCAGAATGGGTTAAGTGTGAGAACATCTGTCACATACGAGTAGATTAATGAAGAATCTTCACAAAGTACATTTAATAAATACTATGGAAAAATAAAATGGATGGAATGCACAAAATGGCAAATAGGAATTGAATACACTGAATAAAAGTAAAAACAATCAAGGGTATTAACTAATAAACTAGCCCTCAGAGGGCCAAACTATGCACAACAGAGGAAGAAATTATGTGAATTATGTGAATATTATACATGTAAATTATGTGATTATTATGTTATGTGAATATTTTTACAAATTTCGGAAACTAGCACTAAAGTCAGTAAGGAAACACATGATGAAATAAGTTACTATTGAAAGTATAAGTTGTTTAGCCTTTTCTCCTTATGCTATGGTGCATTGGTACTATTCAGTTTTGAGGGCCGTAAAAAATCGCCAAACTACTGTTGATACCAGTGCTGCCAAAAATAATTGCGGCAACCCTAACACAAGAAAGGAACTATAATAGTAAATAACTATCTAAGATTGATGTTTTAATTTAGATGAAAGGTTAATTTCATATAATACTTTTTTATTATTATAATTTATATAAAAAAGGCTAAACATGACTGAATGGAAACAAAAGAGTAAATAACTATTTCAGATCATTATTATAATTTATATAAAAATTGCTAAACATAACTGAATGGATGTCTGCATCGCTATTTTGCTACCGAGTTATCACTAAAGCATAGTTTTATATTGTTGATTATTCAAACATAATTTTCTATAATGAATGATGCCTTTTTTTCTTTGAAAAAATTCTCGGTAAAGTGCAGAATCGCCCACTTATTTGTTTGCCGCTTTTTACAAGGGTAACAACAATTGGATTTTTGTCAATTTTCTTTTACATTTTAAGTGAAAATAGGTCAACGTGTACATAGATAAAGTCATGGGTGTGCGCAGTGCCATTTTTGTGCGATTCTAGGATTTTTTTTTAAGTGAAAATAGGTCGATGTGTACATGGATACCAAGTATGTGCAATTCTTAAAAATGCATCAAGCAGTGGGTGATTCTGCACTTTAAACAAAATTCTATTGCACACTTTTCGTCATAGGCAATTCCCAAATTGTTAAATCCATAGGATATCAAAAAAGGATTTAAAATGAAAAATTAAACTGGTATTTCAATAGCGTCTGAAGAAATATAGAACTATATAAACTTACGCAATCTGAAATCAGCGCATACGCTAGATTTGGCGCACTGTTAAATGGGCGCATTTGCTAGATTTGGCGCTTTTGCCTATATATTTTCACTGCAATTTTTTACGGTCCTGAAAACGGAATAGTACCGGTGCATTTTTAAAAATAAAAATGGATTGCTAATCTGTGCAAATTTTTAATTTTAGATAAATCTCTCCTAAATAGCATGTTTAGAGTTTACATGATTAGCACGTATAAAGAATTTACTCATCCAATTTCTCAGATACTGAATTATATTATCTCATAACTTTTTGTTTATACACAGCACAAACAGTGAGCTGGCTTATGGTTTGGTTTATGTGATTACAGCAAAGCCTCGAGGGCTATTTGCCTAAGGGGAGGGATGCCTTCGTGGAGCACTTTCTAAGAGAAACTGTCTCATATACATGTTACACATGGGGAAAACCATGAAAATGCTCATAAAGCCAGCACCTTTGCAGAATTCAAACCTCAGATCAAACAACCAGGTACAGCGACTTTATAATTCGGCCACTAGTGGGCTGAGCTGTCTTGTATCAGAGACAAATGAGAAGATTATTTAAAATAATACGTGAAGAAATTTTTCTGACATCAAAAATAGTTTTTATTTTTTATTTATTTATTTTTGCGAAAGTACATTAAGGAATCCAAAATGTCACTTCTAGTACTTTCTTGTAACTGTTAGTAATATTATTTATCTAAATGCACATTTATGGGAGAATGTAATGGTGAAATTAGTGTAGAGATTGAATTTAGGGAAAACTTTACTAAAAGGATTTTCTTAAAATGCCTCATTTATTTATTTTCGCTTTCATTTAAAAGCATAAAAATTATTTTTAAAACAGATTCATTGGTGAATTAATCAGTTTTTTTAGATGCATTCTTTTAATCCATTTTTATAAAAAAAATTCTTTGCTTCCTGAAAATGTTCACCTCTTATTTATCTTCATTATATTTTTCCCTTGTACAAACAATATTTTCTTTATACATACAACACAAAGCCTGAAATCTGGACCAAGGCAAAAATAAATATATAAAATAAAATAATAATAAAAACAAATTCTCCCCTACTTACAAAATCTAAAAATGGAACATACTACTTAACAAAAGGAAGCAATTGTACCATTAACTCTTTCACAACCAATTCGCCCCACACGGCCCTACACTGAAACAATCAGAACTGTCCGAAAACGGCCGAGATTGTAATCTTGTTTTCTTCCCTTCTCCTAAGATATGCAGTAGTAGGTGCAGTTTCCCCAAATGCATTGTATCAGTTTACTGCAGACAGCTTGTCCTATGAGGTTTCTTATCTTCTGGTTGCTCGTGACATTTTGTTGTTGATTCTTTTGTGGTACAGTGTGCTTTTAAACTTTAAACAGCAATAAAAGTGCAGTTTAAAAATTTAAGGATCATATTTATTTTTAATCAATTTATTCCTTCCTATAAAAATAACGGAATTAAACAAAATCTCAGTCGTGATCATAACAAAGCCAGAAAGGCTTGCTGGTCTGACCTTCAGAATAGTTTTATAAAGAACGGGGTCAAAGGCTTAACAAAAGATGTCATTCAAAATTTTCACCCCTATTTTCTGCAATAATGGACGGGGAGGGGAGGAAGTTGCTGAGAAACTGGAAAAGTATTTCGGGCGGTTCGGTATTTTGAGGATACAGGTTAGCAAAGGGTCTGGATTTTAAAGAGTTAATATGATTTTTCTCCAGACTAACTGAGATTCCTGCACTTCACTTTCAAACACCTGCTGGCTAAAGAATTGCCTAACTAAATCCAATAATAATACACTGAATAACATTGTCTTGATAATGGCAAAGATTATGCTTTTGAGTGACTGGAGGAGAAAAGGGATGGGACTATGCATTTTGCCGCCTTGTACAATCTAAGCGGGTCTCAAATTCTGCGGCCTGGTACATCCCTAAATTCTAAAAATTTAGCAATCCCTACTTTTTGTTACCCAAACAGGGTCAATGACAGCACTGACCCTGTTTGGGGAAGCCAGCACTTTTCTTCTTGACCTAAATAATAAGCGAAGCCCCCAAAGTTGGCATGTCTGCATGTTATTAATGGATTTCAATCTATGCTTTAAAATCTGGAAATTTCCAAAATCCAGAATCGCCAAAGACACAACAATAAAGGATCTCTCAAACTGCATCCTTTTTTTAAAATATAAAAGTTTTGTACTCTATAATTTTCGATAAAGCAATTTTTAAGGTAAGAAATGCTTTGGTAGTTACTTGTGGTCAAACAATCCAAAAGCAATATAAAAATTCAGATGGAAGAAATGTGCACAAAATTTTAAAAAATATGATGTATAATCTGTAAGGTGTATTTTAATTTTATAACAGTTATTTTTTATTTTAAAACCCTTTCCTTTCAACTCTTGTTTCTCCTTTACAGCTCCCTACCAGAATGAGTTTTTAGAATCGTGTTGAATGTAAATGAGTTAGAAGGAGTATTTAAGAAAGATTCAGCTTACTTCAGTAGGAGAGATTAGGAGTCCTTCATGGCATGTGTTTGCCATCAGGCTACTTCACTATTAAACCTACTATGCTAGGCCATATTGTACGTGCTTGTTGATAATCACGGGCTAAGTTAAATTAAGGGCCAACTACGTTACGTAATTGCGTCTAGCTTTGGCTAAGTCATTAGTTTCTTATTTTTTATTATCTTGATTTGAAGCCCGAGTGGAGACTACCCTGTATGCCCGAGAAGAGGCTGTCTGTGAATATTTCTTTGAGTGAATAAAAAGATATCAGAATCCTTCTATAGACTTTGTCGTTATACACATGAATCCAGTGATAAGTCACTACACAGTCCACTAGGTTCCTCTACATTCAGCATAGTCCAAGTAGTGATGAACATTATAAATCTACAAAATTCACTAATCTGCATAATCTTTGGTTTCACAATATGCAGAGGCATAGCTAGAACTTTTAGCATCCAAAGGCCACTTAATATTTCATGCCATCTCCTGTCTGCCAAAATGGAATGGCAAAGAGAAAGAAAATTTTATGGATACAAATGTCCCCATTTCCTTACACCTAGCTACGTCACTGACAATATGTAGATTCTACCATATATGTGAAAACTGTTAATATATGAAATTACCTGTTTTCTCTGCATCACAGTCTATTTGAGTAGATGGTACAGCTTGTGTTTTGCAATCTGAAAGAGAAATTCAAAATGCATTGAGTGGATAATATAGTACAGTGCTCTCCATTTAATGCGATCAATGTTTGGACATTCCATTAAATGAAGAGGAAAAATATCCTTCAAAACAGCAATGAAATTCAGCTAACTTAATGTAAATATAACTAGAAACATGAATTAACATATTCACAGAACTTTAATTACAAAAATGCAAAAGCTAATTTATGAAATGTTTATAATGTCTTTAATGCAAAAGTTTACTAATGAACTGCTCAAGAAGTTTCTGGAAATTATTTAACCAATGCTGTAATCCTGTTTTAATACTCCGAGAGCATTCCTCACTAGAAGAGAATATGTCAATAAGCAAAATTTTAAATTAGGCAAAAAAGCAACCGTAGTTTGGTGTAGATGTTTTCAGGAAGTGTTCCCCCTCCCCCCCCCCAGAACACAAACAAATTCTGCAGAATTATTTTGCTCCTGCCTGATAGCCTTCAGAATCGATAACTGTTCAAAATCTACAACAAAGTAAAAGTGCCATTTTGCTTAGTTTTAAAATCTTGATTGAAATTAATAGCTGTTGACTTCACTCTTCAAAATGAAGTTTCAGTCGAACTGATTTAGTTATTAAATCCCTTAATTGGCATAATTTCTCTGCCATTTGAAGACTTTCATTTAATTAAAAGAAAATTATTCTATAATACTTTATTAATCGACTTGCTGATCCCTATAAGTGACGTATTTTCTGTGCTTTTGTCTATGAACAGGTGGGACTTAGGCAGTTCGATAAAAATATCTGAAGGTATCAAGAAACATAAACTGGAAATGAACAGGAAGAATGCTAGTAATACATAATTACCTTTTTCTTTAGCTGCATTTTCTATTTCAGATGAAGATAAATCTCCCAGTTTAACATCTAAAAGCAATAAGGAGAACATGAAGAATAGCATGAATATCAACATAAACAAGAGACTAATCCATGTACACAACTTATATAAAGTAAATTAACATGATTAATTACCCATATCACTTATAATACATTTAATTTGGTACAGTAAAAGCGTAACTATCCAGCATTCAACTTACTGGAAAGCTCAAGTAACCAGAATACTTTAACTCGGTAACCGGAATTTAGGAAAAAAAATCTTCCCCAAAAATTTAGTGAATGAGAGATGAGAAGAGATACTTCAGAAAACATTTTATTAGCAGGAATGTAACTGATGTATATGCTCAAAGAAATTGCTCAAAAGACCTTCCCCCAGCTGTAATCCAAGCTTCACACCTGCGGGATAGGGACTGATGCACGTTTGCAAAGAGATTTCCCGAATATCGCTGTCAACAACGGTGATCCTGGCAACTAGATCCATATTGGTTTCAACAGGGCAACTATAGATTAAGCATTTTGTATGACCCCACAGGAAAAAGTCCAAACACGAGAGATACGGTGATCTTGGTAGCCAAGCTATGGGACCACCTCCGCCAATTCATCACCCTGGAAATTTCGTGGTTTGTGTAACCAGTTATCCTCTCAGCAATCCATGGTAGAAAATGCCATTAGGTGTGAGGACCGGCCCTTTTATACCATTTACAATGACACCTAGCAGGCTCGTCGTTTGTGTTCCGACCATACATTCCATGACGAATATTGCTTGTATAGTTGCCTTCTATCATCCCCTAAAGTTTTGCTCACTTTTTTATATTCATCCTGTATTGTCGCCAAACAGTGTGATTTAGTGCCAATAATGGATAAATGTGACATTACAACACAACATTAAGAAATTTGTTTTGTTTTAATGCAAATTCAATTAATTCTCGATAAGTTGGTTTAATTTTATAAGTTCTAGATTTTCCTCGCATTTTAAAAACAAGATTAATGTTTGAGACTGCATGAAGTGGAGTATTTACAAAGTTACAGGATTCTGATATCAACAAAAGAAACAACACATACCCTTCAATAACAACAAGATTAACAATGACAAAGTGATGTGAAAAATTATGACTAAGTGATTTAAATTTTTTATATGCCATATCTATAATTTGTGTCTCTTTATTATCTAACTAATTAAAGAAGAATCTGCTTCTGCTGGAATGATTGATAACATCTCCACCACTTATCATGTTTGTCGGGATTTTATAATCAGATCAGATGTTTTACTTTCATGTTCAAGGCCTATAAAATAGGTCAACTTTAATGTCTGAAATGCACTTTTTTTAAAAAAATCTTATATAATTTTAAATGTAAGTGTTTGAGATTCTAGTTCGTAACTAAGTTTAATTGCTTTTTATAATTTTAGAGCAGAAATTTTCCCCCCCACTGATTTGGCTTTTCTAATGTGAATTCCGTTTTCTATATGCTCAACTATCTGGATAATGGCATTTCCCAAGATTTCTGGAGAATCAAGCTTTTAATATACTTAAATATTAATGCAACTGCCTTGGCACAATTTGGCTATTCTTTTACACCTGAAAAAACAGAAGTTACTTGTCAGTTGCTAGCAACAATTTTAGTGGCTTTTCCAAAATAATCCCAAACTATCAATATTTGTTGCAAATCAGGAAACATCACCAACATATTGAAATAAAATACACTTCAGCAGTTTAACATACAAATTTCAGTTCTTCAATAAGGATTACATTATACATTTCATGAAATTTTTCTGTGCTATTTTCCTCCCCATATATAAAATGATTTGTTTTCATTTAAAATAAACATCAGAGAATTGCACAAAACTTTTCACTATATGCTAGCCACCTACCAAACAATCTGATCATTATTCCCTTAATTTATTTTGTGGCAAAAAACTGTATCTCTGCAGAAGTATCACAGCAGTTTCTTCCACTGCTGGCCAATTCCATAAGTGCATATTTTATAAGTTCTATTTTTCCCTCGCAAAGGCAAAAAATATAACGATCTGTTTATAAAAAACTACTACACAATAACTATACAATACAAAGAATGCATACAAATATGACAATGTTCCTTGACTGAAGGTTTGTGTTATGAGCACGGTTGCCTTAAGTTGGCAGATTTTGTGTAGCAGTGATTTTTGCGCCCAAAAATCACCGCTACACAAAGCCAAGTCAAAGAATTGCACTAACTCAGTATCCATGTACACATCGACCTATTTTTAGTTACACAAACATCAGAGAATTGCACAAACTAAGTAGTGTGCACTGCCTTGACTTTGACCATGTACACATCAATCTATAGAAGTAAAAAAAGCTGCCAACAAAAAATATATCCTCTCAATAAACTACATTTTAAATCAAACAATGAAATAACATAAAAAAATGAAATTCATCTTAGTACTACACACAGGAAATATCCACTTACCTTAGTTACAAATTTTGTTGTATTCAGTCAAACAAAACTCCTTAACAGTATCCAAAAATTTCCTAAAATTATCTGAACTAGAATCTGTATACTAGCGTTGCCACATAAATTAGAGTAAAAAATATCCTCTGTAGTGGCGGTATCCTCCGACATTCATACACATTTCCTTCTAACAAACAGGACACTTATAATGGCTAGTAAGGAAACCTTTATTTACACACCAGTCAATAATTGCTTTTTTTTGGTTTCGTTCTAAATCGTACAGAAACTTCAATTTCCACAAATTTCTTCAAATACCACATACAGCCATTTTACTGTGTAAATCACAAAATAACAACGTACTTCTTATCCAAAATCCAACACACAGCCAAGCCTTTCCAAATCTTTTCCCATCACTCAAATTCACTGCAATCATGCAATCGATTACATCATAATAGGGTTTCCATAGCATTCAACTACTCAGGTTACCATAAATAACAACAATTTGGCAATAAATGAAACAACAACTTAGCGATAATCCAAGGGTATTAAATCCACTCTAACCTACAAACCTACAATAATTTTCATTATTAATCAGAATCAAATGGTAAATAAAATTGGGCATGCATTTTAAAATAAAATGAAACATCATTGAAAAGAAATTATTTATTAAATTTGCCACAATTTTTTTGGGTTGTTATTTCACGAAAAGCCCAACAATTCCTAGAAAAAATCATCAGCAGTAAAATGGATGCACAATTCTTTCATGAAAAGTATTGGAATGATATAAATGAAAAATGAAAATAATTCGATAACAAATAAAATACAAGAGATAATTTCAATACTCAGTATTTTAAAAAATCTGAAATCCATGAAAACACAATATAAAGATTTACTTTTACTCATAACTGAAAATAACTTATAAATGCTTCCACATTCTATTATATTACTACTTCATTTACTAGTTCTTTCCCGGCTCAATTTTGTTCATTTAGTTTAAACAGAATCAATTTTATGAGCTTATGCTCTGTAGACAAGCATAACACATGGTGCATCACATAAAATTGTATTTTCTTGCTAACCTATTTTTACCTATATTTCAAATATCATTGTCTAAAAATTTTCTTCAGTTATTCTGTATAGCATTGAATAAAATACAGTCAAAAGTCGTTAATCCGGACTCGTCGGGACTTCGGCGATTCCGGATTATCGATTTTCCCGGATTATAGATCATCAGTTTAAATCTGGTAAGATGGCATGCAGAAATTATATAATTAAAAATATGAAACTGTAATTTATGAAATAAAGAACAATTATGATCTAAAGGGTATCAAAATTTACAAAAAACAAAAAGCTTAATATTTATTTGTTTACTTTATTAAACATTTCTTTCAATGTTATTTTTAAGTTGCTACGTTTTATGTGATAATACTTTCTCTTTAATTCTATAAACAGACATAATTTCTTCTTTAGTTACAAAGTTCCGCTGTTCAAGTCCTATAATTGCTGTATCGAGAATACCGACTAATTTGTCAATCGAAATTTTTTCGTTTTCAATAACCTCTGTGTTACTTTCTTCACTATCGGAGGTGAATTATAATGACGAGGAATTTGATTTAAATTCTATCAAAGACAGAGTACATCGAGATGAAATACTACATTTAGTAAGGAATTATAAGCTTAATAAAATAAAAACATCTGCCCTAAAGATAAGGATAGTGCTGACAGATCAACTTCCAATCCATTGTGCGCCGCGACGTCCCCCGCAGAGCAGCGTGAAATTGATAAACAGATTTCAGAATGGTTAGAGAAACAAAGGATATGCCTTTATCCATTTTTTACAGCAATTTCACTTTTTGTTTTATGGACATCGAAATATACTTTCGCTTTGTAGATCCTTTGGCAGCTCCAGAATCGGAAATTCTATTTGACATAATCAAAAGTTCAAGCTTACTTTTATAAAATTGCTCTAACAGTCTGCAAAAAATAATAAGCCGGATCCAATTCGAAGATTAAGGAACAACGCAATCTGCAACATTAACTGAATTAGATAATTTAGCTTAACCGTCCGTTATACATTAAACACGCATGCGTAAACGTATTATGCGCATGCACATATGCATATTCGCAGCCGTAAAGGCTTACGCGCATGCGTCAGCGTGATGCATGCACAGAAAGTTTGTAGCTTTGAGGTCCGAATTAACGACTTTTGACTGTATTATATAAATCAAATGGCAAATAAAAGCACGTCGAAGTTTTGCTAAATATTGGTAGAGGACATTCGGTTACACATGGATGTAAAATTGTCTGTCCCTTCATAGAAGGTAATGGTGGAGGCCTATTAGGTGCCTCCATAATAAAATGGCTACCACTTCTGGCCTTAATATTGGCCATTGCCGTTATAGGCAAAAGCTTGCCATTTGTTTAAAAAAAATTTTTTTTGTTGTTACGGAACTGTTTTCAGCATCTCTTGGTATCAAAGCAATAGATAGGAAAACTTGTAATAAATGTGTTGTTCAGCTTGTACATGAACAAGGGTATAAAAGAGAAGGTACTTGAGTTGTCTAGAAAATAATATGGGAATAAGATGAAAGCTGGTGTCCATCTATAAAAGGTGAGTATATTATTGACATTGGAGTGTCGGTTGATGGTATGTGATATAAATGTAGACACAATTCTTTGAATTCTACTGACTGCGCTATTCACTTTTGACTGACCTAACAATTAATTTTGTGGTAATAAACTAAATATTTACTAAATTTTATGCAACTTTTAATATTTGACAATGGTGTCATTTTGACTATATTTTAATATTTGTGGATAAAACGCAAATGCATAAAACATAACATTTTAATTATTCTGGATAGTATATCAAATAAAAGTTCGATAGTCCAATGGTAGTCAACTTTTACAGTCAAAGAGATAAATGCAAAAGTAGCGTAAAAATTTAAACATAGTCAGAATAGTGTTAAATAACTTGATATTCAATTTTATTCCAATTTCACACTGCTTTGAAAACATTTTAATACAGGCTAAACATAACTAAATAAAAATATATATAAAATTATAATGCATAGAAAATACAAAAATAATACAAATTCTAAAATAATTTTAAAAAAAAAACGGGGGTATGCTTCCAAAATAATGTTTAGAATCGTATTAGTGTCTTCATTCTGTGAAGTTACTGTAAAAGTTTTGGTCAGTTTCCTTTTCTTTTTTGTATTTGAGAATCTTTGGGGTATTATATTTTTATTAGCTGGAATATCTTTATTAGCTACTTCACTCAAAATTCATTCCTTTTTATCATCTATAATTAAGTGGAGATTCCCTATGTGTTGCAGTATCTGTATAAGTAGCAGTATTTGTAGTGTGCTGATGTAAGTAATGTACATGTTTGCACATATTCCACCTAACTGAAAAATCAATACAGCTGCATATATATCGGTGAATGCATATATTTCACTCAGTGCATTGTATGTAACATTTACAAGTTATGTTATTTTTCTGTATAGTGTATATTTCTGTATTCTGTGTAGATGAAACAGACCACCCATTCTCATTTTGTATTACTTGTAAAGATAGTGTTTCACTTGTTTTATGTCTGATTCTTAAATCTCGTATCTTGCTTGTCAATTTACCTGTTTGCTGTAATTAAGTGATCAATCATTTTATCTCTTATAAATTTCATAATACCACATATAGCCTTATCTCTTAACATTTTTTTCATGAAGATAGATATATTTTAATGTTTGGTGCATTCGTTCGATGTGCATGTTTCTGTTAATACCACTGTGAAGTCTGTAACAATACGCCCAGCTGAACGTATTTTGTAAATAATATGTTTCAAAGTAATTTGCAAATTCAATAGTGTCAGGATCTTCTTTAAGTAATTTTATTGCTGCTTCTTTCAGTATATGAAAAGTATGAATGTCTTGTTCTTCTAAGAGAGATCTAATAATTTTATATGTTTTTGCCTGTTTTTCAGCACCATTGATTTTTAAAAATATTTTCTCCATGCTCTATCAATATGCCATGCACAAAAGAAAAAAAAAAAAAAAAAAAAGACGTTTCTGTGGTAAACCCATTTCAGACTTCCAAGCATTAAAAAGATTCAGCCATATCAGACATAAATATTTATGGTTGTATTTGCCCAACTTTTTCTTTAATACATGAAAAAAAAAATTGATAGCACTGATTGGTCACATCAATTAGAAATTAAAAAAGCACAAGGGAATCCTTGGTGCAAATCATCTATTGTAAGTAGTCATGAGTTCAAATCCGTATCTATTCACCCCATGTGTACTATCAATACATATACAGTCAGAACTAAATTTTTTCAGTACCTCCCCTTGTGCTTCTGTCATAATTATTAAAACAAAATGATTTTCTTTTATGAATGAATATTGTGCACATGTTGATCCCTGGGTTTTATAAAATAAAATGCATGGATTTTCAGAATTTTGCATTTCTCGTACCCACATATCTACACTGACCCAATCATTTTCATGTTTCACAGAATTAGAAAACAAATTGAAAGATTTTTCAATGTTATGTAAATCTTTTTTTATAAGTAAATGAACCCTCTCAAGCCCAGTATCTGATATAGAATTTTTAATTTCATCTAAAATATTATCCAGAGGGATTTTTGCTGCTATCTCTGATGCAATATTTTTTCTATCATCTGTTGTTAAAAATAAGTGACCTAAATCATTCTGATGCCCAATATGTATTTTCTGATATGACACTACACATTTGCCATTTTTATGTTCTGTTACTTTTAATACAACTGGACAATATGCATTTATTTTATTGCTACCAATGATTTTTAAGTGATGCAGACCTTTACTTTCTGATATAAAATTTCCAGAACGGTCGCATCTGAAATTATAATATTTTACACCATGTATACTTACTACCATAAGAAATTTTGACTGCGTATTATTTTCAATTTCTGCCTTCCATGCCGAAAAATCATTAAATGAATTAAATTCTAGCTCAATATGATTCATATCAACATCATGAACATTCTTAAAATGAAATATAATTTCTCGCTTTTCAAAACTAGCATAACATAGAGGACACACATAATTACCTGTTTGATTGACTTTCGAAGTATGAATTTTATTTTGATGATGTTTCAAATTTTTTAAGTCACTAAATTTGAGATGGCAGTCTTCACATTTGTAGCTTAGTGATCGATCACGTTTTAAAGAATCAATTAATGCAGTATTATTAGAGTGAAATTTATTTGCATGGCGTTTCAAATTGTATTTATTTTTGAAAGTTTTCAAGCAATCAGGGCATACAAAATTACTCTCTGCCACACTAAAATCATTTGCACAATCAGCCATACTACTAGAACTTTTTCCATGAAACACAACAGAACTTTGGTTTTTTAAAGATTCAATTAATGTAGTATTACTATAATGAAATTTATATACATGGCGTTTCAAATTGTATTTATATTTAAAATTTTCTAAACAATCAGGACACGCAAAATCTTTCTCAGCCACACTAAAATCATTTTCACAGTCAACCATATCAGTCACAAAAGAATCAGAATTATCAAATATACTAAAATTGGAATTCTCCCACACAATTACTCATTCCAGATTTTGATTCCATTCAGAATCAAAAATTCCTTCTGAGGAAACAGAAATATTTGACTGTAAAATACTTCTCTCAGCCACACTAATATCATTTGCACAATCATGCATACCACTCAAAATAAAATCAGAATAATTGGAATTATCGCACACCTGAGGAAACAAAATTCTTTCTGAGTAAACAGAAGTATTTGCCCCTGAAAAGGGTCGTTGGGAAAAGTGCAAAATCGCTCACGGCTTGGCGCGTTTTTAAGAATTGCACATACTTTTCACTTAAAAAAACATCCCAGAATTGCACAAAAATGACATTGCGCACTCCCTTTATCCATGTACACATTGACCTATTTTCACTTAAAAAGTAAAAGAAAATTGACAAAAATCAAATTCTTCTTACTTTTGTAAAAAGCGCCAATCAAATAAGTGGGCGATTCTGCACTTTAGCCGGGCCGTTTTTCGTGATTTTGTGCAGAAGACATAATAATCAAATTAAATATAAAAGAGAACTGTTTCACCAAAGACAGCAGTGAAAAGAGCAGAATGAATAACAGAGTAATAAGGGACGCTTGAAGCGCTTCAGAGAAATGAGCACCTTTCGCAGTAATCTGCGCAGATGTTCAGGGAGGAACACAAGCGTCTAGCCCCTCAGACGCTAGTTTCCTCCCGGTTCCTCCCTGAACATCTGCGCAGATTGCTGCGCATGTCGTCATTTCGCTGAAGACGCGCATGCGTGCTTTATTACTGTGTTCAAAGCTGTAATTCATTCTGCTCTTTGCACTGCCTTAATTCCGTGTTATAGCTGAAGCAGTTCTCTTTTTGTATTTTACTTTAATTATCATTTCTTCTGCACAAAATCAAGAAAAACGGCCCTGTGTTTACTCAGAAGGAATTTTGTTTCCTCTGTGCGATAACTCCAATAATTCTGATTCTATTCTGAGTGGCATCTATGATTGTGCAGATGATATTAGTGTGGTTGAGAGAAGTATTTTACAGCCAAATACTTCTGTTTCCTCAGAAGGAGTTAATGATTTTGAATGGAATCAAAATCTGGAAAGAGTAGTCATGTGAGAGAATTCCAATTCTAGTATATGTGCTAAATCTGATTTTGTTGTGACTGATATGGTTGAGTGTGAATATGATTTTAGTGTGGCTGAGAATGATTTTCTTTGCCCTGATTGTTTAAAAACTTTCAAATATAAATACAATTTGAGGCACAGCTTTAGTATTAGTTATTTTTGGCGAGAAATTTGTTTGGCGACATTTTGGAGCAATAAACGTAAAATTATGATAACCTTGGTAACCCTAAATACTGAGCTCAAAAACGTGCCGCCATTTCACTTATTTTTAACAACAGATGAAAGAAAAAGTATTGCATCAAAAATTCCTCTGGATAATATTTTAGATGAAATTAGAAATTCTATATCAGATACTGGGCTTGAGAGGGTTCATTTACTTACAAAAAAAGATTTACATAACATTGTAAAATCTTTCAATTTGTCTTCTAATTCTGTGAAACATGAAAATGATTGGGTCAGTGTAGATATGCAAGTACGAGAAATGCAAAATTCTGAAAATCCATGCGTTTTATTTTACAAAACCCAGGGATCAACATGTGCACCATATTCATTCCTAAAAGTCGTTTGTCAGGATTTTATAATCAGATCAGATGTTTTACTTTCATGTTCGAGGCCTATAAAATAGGTCAACTTTAATGTCTGAAATGCACTTTTTTTTTAAATCTTATATAATTTTAAATGTAAGTGTTTGAGATTCAAGTTCGTAACTAAGTTTAATTGCTTTTTATAATTTTAGAGCAGAAATTTCCCCCCACTGATTTGGCTTTTCTAATGTGAATTCCATTTTCTATATGCTCAACTATCTGGATAATGGCATTTCCCAAGATTTCTGGAGAATCGAGCTTTTAATATACTTAAATATTAATGCAACTGCCTTGGCACAATTTGGCTATTCTTTTACACCTGAAAAAACAGAAGTTACTTGTCAGTTGCTAGCAACAATTTTAGTGGCTTTTCCAAAATAATCCCAAACTATCAATATTTGTTGCAAGTCAGCAAACATCACCAACATATTGAAATAAAATACACTTCAGCAGTTTAACATACAAATTTCAGTTCTTCAATAAGGATTACTCATTCCAATCAATGGTGCTGAAAAACAGGCAAAAACATATAAAATTATTAGATCTCTCTTAGAAGAACAAGACATTCATACTTTTCATATACTGAAAGAAGCAGCAATAAAATTACTTAAAGAAGATCCTGACACTATTGAATTTGCAAATTACTTTGAAACACATTATTTACAAAATACGTTCAGCTCGGCATATTGTTACAGACTTCACAGTGGTATTAACAGAAACATGCACATCGAACAAATGCACCAAACATTAAAATATATCTATCTTCATGGAAAAAATGTTAAGAGATAAGGCTATACATGGTATTATGAGATTTATTATAGATAAAATGATTGATCGCTTAATTACAGCAAACAAAGGTAAATTGACAAGCAAGATACGAGATTTAAGAATAAGACATAAAACAAGTGAAACACTATCTTTACAAGTAATACAAAATGAGAATGGGTGGTCTGTGTCATCTACACGGAATACAGAAAAATAACAAAACTTGTACGTGTCATATACAGTGCACTGAGTGCAATATATGCATTCACCGATATATATGCAGCTGTATTGATTCTTCAGTTAAGTGGAATATGTGCAAACATATACATTACTTACATCAGCACACTACAAATACTACAACACACATAACGAATCTCCACTTATTATAGATGACGAAAAGGAATTAATTTTGAATGAAGTAGCAAAAACAAAGTCACAGACCCTCTCACTGGAACATAGAAAGAATGAACTAAAACAAATGTGCTTAGAATTAGTAGATTCAATAAAATCTGACAAACAATGTGATGTGTTAAGCAGGATTCTAAAATCAGCATTTCCACAACTAGAAGCTTTTAATATGTTAAATGCACAAGAAATACATTTCCCAAATGCTAATAAAGATATTCCAGCTAATAAAAATATAATGCCTCAAAGATTCTCAAATACAAAAAAAAGAAAAGGAAACTGACCAAAACGTGTACAGTAACTTCACAGAATGAAAACAGTAATACGATTCTAAACATTATTTTCGATCACAAAAATTTTACCTGCAGTCCCACTGAAAAATCTTAACACATCTAGTGAAAAATATATATTTTAACAATAGTCATTAGTACCTATTCACAATTCTTTTTGCTCATTTTTATCATCTAAACATCTTTTTTCAACTGCCCCTGTGTTTTATATTTTATATGTGTCAGGTGATACTTTTCTTTTATTTATATAATACTGTCTCTCTCTCATTCTTCAGAAGTTCTCTGCAATAATAAGATAATTACTAAGGTGACAAATTTTTTTACAATGAAAATGAGAACAAAAAGTTTAAGAAAAAAGTAAATTGCAAATAAATGAAACATTTTATTAATTTAAACAAAAATACAACAATTATGTTTACATCTCTTTTAATTATTTAATTAAAAGTATATTTTTTGTCAATACATCATTTTCTAACAAAATACTGGAAATATTGGAGTAAGAAATAGTCTTCATATTGAATTTTACGGTAAGTGCTGCAGCTAAAGTATCAACATTCAATCTTGATATCTCACTTGTCCAAAAATTACCAATTGAAAAAACTCTTTCAACTGCTGCATTAGTTCCAGGGCAACAAAACATAAATTAAACAAGAATACCTAAATTTTCATGTAAAATGTTTCATTTTTAAAATGGTTAAAAGTTTCCACCCATCTTTTATCAATTTCAATATGTTGATTTTCCCACTGTTTTAATTTATCAGTGTTTAAATATATGTTCAATCTCCTAATTTCTTCAAACAAATGACTGTCATCGATTTTAATATCAGGCATTTCTTTCAATAGAAACTCAACACAATTTTCAATATCTGCTCAGTTTACTTGCGCTGAAGTCAAAAAGCACCATTTAAAACTGTTATTTATTGTGATATTTGTTTCTGACCATTCTTTGACATATTGGAAACATATTTAATAAAAATTTTGTGCTTCTTTGGTAAACTTTTCCATTATATCCAGATTTGATTCCACCAAGTTTGACAATTTCCTTTTTATTGTTAAAGCAATGAATTTTTCTTTAAATCGTGATTTATATTGAAGGATAAAATCGTTCAAAATAACGCAGACTTCTGTAGCTGAAACATGTTCACATTCAATCTTTTGAATCGTTTTGTGGAAAACAGATGCCTGATTATGGACAAAATACATTAATACCTCTGATAATTCATTATTGGAAAAAGATTCTAGAATTTTTTTAAACTTGTCTAAACTTTAAAAAAATATGAACAGAGAGGCTCAAATAATTGTAAAACACGCTCTATAGCAGGTGTTAAAGCAGGCCATCTAACTTTTGAATATCCTAAAAGTTTTTTTGTATTCAACATTTGAGTCTTCACGAAAATTTTTTAAAGCATTCGTTCGAACTGTAAAACGACTAAAATACAAATAAATTGTCGTTATTATTACTTCTACAACAATTGGCATGGCAGATGACACTGTTTATTGCATTTGACAAAATATGTGCATTACAACCTATGCCTAGTATTTTCTTTTGGAGTAAATCTTGTAATTTTACATAGACATTATTTACTCCTTTGCTTCTTCACCTACCAAACTTTGTGTTTGTATTATCTGCTGTTAATGCAACAACTTTTATATTTCAAATTGTTTTCATTTATTACTCTGTATAGGTGGTTCGCCAAAATTTCAGCATTTTCGCCCTCAATGCACTCTTAAATTTAAAATTTTTGCGTGAATGCCCTTGTTAATATTATAATATCTTACTAGTATTGGATACAATTTTGTTTCATCCTGTTTTGATGCATCAGATAAAACCGTTACAAATGCTGCATTTTTCAAGTCTTCTGCAAGCATATTTTCACAGTAATTTTTGAATACTATTTAATAATAGCCTCACCTTTTGTTCTGGCACATGAAAATTTAGGATTGTGAGAGTTTTTCAATAATTTCGTTGTATAATCCATACAACAAAAACTTTGATTATGAATTATTGTATGAAATGAAAATGTTCCCTCCATTACAGCTAACTGTTTTTCCTCTTTGGAGTAATTAGAAGTTTAAAAAAAAATTGTTACTTTGCTACTAGAAGCTGATGCATCTAATGATTGCTTATGTTTGTTGGTGTTTAAGTGCTTAGTTAAGGCTGCTTTGCCTCCAACTGCAATACAAAATTCTCCTCTGCAAATATTGCAGAAAACAATGGTGTCTTTCTTTGACACAAGAAATGGAAATTCCTCTTTGAACTGATTGTTGAAATGGCACTTCCTTTTCTTTGATTTTTCTATCCTTTAAATAAAATATGGAGTTACATGAACATTATAAGCACATTATAAATAAATAAAACTAAATCTTTAATAACAAAAACTATAAAATTTTACTAAATCTATATTTAAATGTTAAATTATTTTATACTTGTGTTGAAAACAGAGGTGTATAATAAAATTATACGAGGCACATCCAGAAAGTAAGTTTCCCTATGTTTCTCCTTTAAAGTAAATGTAATTAGCCATGTCAATTGCACATGCTTAACAGATCTATGACATATCAATCATATGCCAGCCGGACAGGTCCCGCCTCATGCCAGTAGCGTGGTTGCAGTGGTACGAAATGGAAGCTCTTATTCCTTCTCCTGCCGCCAGCGAGGTTGGGTCGGTGATAAAGTTCTTGAATGCACAATGTTTTGTGCCAATTGAAATTCATCGTCAGGTCTATGGGCCAAACATCATGAGTAAAGCAGATGATGCATCGTTGGTGTAGGCAGTTTTTGGAAGGTCGTCAAAGTGTCCATAATGAAGAGCGTCGTCTTCATTATGGCCTTCCT
Source organism: Stegodyphus dumicola (assembly GCF_044657685.1). Classification (NCBI taxonomy): domain Eukaryota; kingdom Metazoa; phylum Arthropoda; class Arachnida; order Araneae; family Eresidae; genus Stegodyphus; species Stegodyphus dumicola. Next base: position 264,042,634 of record NC_140769.1, on the reverse strand, counting down.
TCTTCATAATGGCCGACAATCCCTCATCAATGATGATCTTGTTGAGCTTGTGATGGAGAACCATCGCTTCACGATTATGAAGCTGAGCAGCCATTTTCTGCAGATATCACAATCCTTGTCGCAAGAGATTGTCACTAAGCGCCTGCTGTTCAAAAAATTGTGTGCCAGGTGAATGCCGAAAAACCCGACATCTGAAGATAAAATTGAACGCTTAGGAGTAGCACTGACATTTCTGCAACACTATCACGATGACGGCGACAAGTTCCTTGACAGGATCATCACGGGCAATGAGACTTGGATTTTGCACTTCACCCCGAAAACCAAGCAGCAGTCAATGCATTGGCGGCACAGTGGATCTCCAGTCAGGACAAAATTCAAACAGACGCTGTTGGTACGGAAAGTGATGTGCACAGTGTTCTGGGACAGGAAGGGCATTCTGCTCATTGAGTTCCTTCCATGTGGTTAAACAGTAAACGCTGACCATTACTGTGAAACACTGTGGAAATTGCTACGTGCCATTCAAAACAAGAGGCGTGGAATGCTTACTGTAGGTTTTGTGCTCCTCCACATACGGCTCAACGCACAGCAGCTGTTTTGACGGAATATCTGAATACAGTGTTACCTTTACAGAAAAGTAACACTTTATTCATATATATATATATTCAAATAAAGTACAAACAATAAATAACAGAGACTAAATAATTATGTAAACAAAACAGCGATTGATTCATAATTAGCCATTTAAAGATCTTTTAATTTAAGGTGCCTGGGCAAATATTTTCTCCATTATATCTTTAATTTTTGCTTTTCTATGTTCATCAATAGTAATGACTTCAAATTAGTTTGCTTCATTGCACTCCTTAATCTACTTTTTACAATTTTTCATTTTGAAAAAGTTCTTTTACAGTCATCGTTATAAATAGGGCGAGTACAAACGTATAAGCAAAAAAGACATTGGCATACACAATACTATATAAATTATATTTCAAGAGTAATGTATATGCACACAAGAAATTGCATTTAGCTTTGGATGAATGCTCATTAATAGATAGAACTCTTTCTCTTTCTGGCTCAATATTAGATTCAGAATAATAATTTTCAATTGAATTTTTTATTATTTCTTATTTAATTACTAGGTCCTGATATTCGTCCTTAACACATTGGCTGCCAGTCACTAGAGTTAAATTGATAGTTATTACCACCCATGTGGAAGCAAATTGTATCCAGATGCCAACATACTTATTATAAGAAACATGATTTAAAAATATTAATAAAAGATAATTATGTGATACCTAAGTACTATTTAAGGCTTTTGTTAAAGAATATTTTTAATTACGCGCCAGTGCATGATTGGCACCACGTCAAAATTTTCCCCAAATGCCAGATTAAGCACTGGTGCGTGGAATGTAAAAAATAAATTTAAATAAGAAAAATAAGTGACAGTATGCATTCTTTTTATATCAATGTGTATTACAGACAATTATACAAATTACAAAGGAATTTATAACAAGAAAATTACAAAGGCATTATACAGATACATCTAAAATGTTATTTGTGTATTATCTTTGAACAATCTAAGCAGTACCCGGGAGATCCTTCACAAAATTTGCAAACATATATTGTATCTTTACGTTTCCCTTGAGAATAGCAACTTTTACATTGCTTTCTTAGAATTTTTTCTTCTCATGTACTCAGCACATGTTCAGATTCAGACTGATCACACACAGGAGCACAAAGAAGAGATGGCTGTTTCAGTAAACTTCGTATCACAGACAAACGGTAGTCATACAGTGATGTATTTTCATTCAAATACTTATTATAGATAAAGTGGGAATTGTTCATCATTATTTTCAAAATATGCACAAATATTTCGTAGGCCACCTAGTTGTTTTTCTCTCACAAAGATAATAAGCAAGCATCTCATCCTGCTTCTCAATACCGGCCATAAATTTATTATACTGAATTACAGGTAAAGGTTTCGATTTAATTTCACCTCTTTTGTTTGTTATTTCCACCATATCATTTTTATATTTACTGGAAATGTAAATGACATTTCTCTTACCCTGCCACTTTGCAATTCATCATACCATTAACATACTTTGCTACAGTTTGCCCTTCTTCAGTTTTTTTTCGTTTACCTCTTTCGGAAATGTCTTTCTGTTCTTTCTGATTGTTCCAGTGCAATGAGTTTTCCTATCAGCAAGACATTTTGACAGTTCATAGCTGTTATAATAATTGTCCATAAATATGCTATAACCTACATCCAGCATTCCTTCGAGTAAATTCATAACGACTATTTTTGCATGTTCTTTTCTGCCAGAATCATCCAACATATGCTTGTATATATCATAAATTTCAGAGCTATACCATCAGGGGTTGTGATCATGTACAACTTGATACCATATTTGTGACGTTTATTTAGCGAGAAATCACTACTTTCTTCAGTAGGGTCTACCTTTTATGCTTCCAAAAATACATTTATTTAATTGGTATATACTGTCTGAATATAAGCCATCCATGCCCCAATACTATCGATTCATCTAAACTAATCTCATGCCCTGGGTAATTTATTTCAGATACTAACACGTTGAACAAATTCACCATATCTCTTACTTTACACAGTCGAACCTTTGGAAGCTCTGTATTCTGATCTGGGATTTTTGCGAAGTGCAATGCCCTCAGTAACAACAAAAATTGATTCCACTCATATTTTCTGAAAATACACGTAAACTAAACAGTGAATCTGTTTTCCAGTAATCTTGTATACTGTTGATCCGTATAGTTCCCATATGTATGATCAATCCCACAAATACCAAGAGTTCCTCTTTTGTGGTGTTCTTCCAAGCATTGATGCGAGAATTTTTCTTTTTTTCCTTGCAAAAAAGTACGTTACGGGCATAATCATTAGTTTCAGAAACTATTTCTTCCAAGATACCATCAGTGAAAAAATGACGAAAGAAATCTGTAGGATTGCTATCTGAAACAGGTTGGAGCAAACACTCGGATTTTATGAAAGGAAATTTTTTCACTAATGTTGAATCGTTTTCCGTCATAGTTGAATCATTCTGCTGACATGCAGCCTCTTGCACGATTCGTTCTTCATCGTCAGAATCCGAAATATCATGGGTACCAGTCAGAGGAACGAATTCTTCTTCACTGTCATAACTAAAATCTCTCGGGTACTCATCCGATAGCTCAGTCAACAAATTTGCTATTTCATCATCCGTAAGAGCTTTTTATATTGAACTTTTCTTTTTTTCGGGCGCGAAGGCCCTGCACTATCATCTCTATATTTATTAAAAATATATAAAGATTATTTTTTTCAATAAAAAATAAAACAATAATTTTGAAACCGCGTTTATTTATACATAAATTCTAATTTTCACTCCATGTCAATACCCGAAGAAATGCCCTGCATGCAATGCCAAATGAACTTGAGAATGAATAACAGGTATAGGATTTTACCGCGTCAGCGCGTGTCTGGCTGCTGCAACATCACCCCACATCACGCGCTGGCGCATGTTTGGCTCCTTGCTGATAACAAAACGTCACGCAATATCGCATGACTGGCAGTCAATGTATCAAAATTTTTAACCGGCTGTTACACCTGCATAATGCCCTAATAATATAGAAAAATAGTCGAAAGTGTTCGGCGACAACGGCTTTGAAAAGTTTTTTGGATCGAGAAGTGATATGTCTTTATACAACTTCCTATGCCCTTTAAACCTACTTTCCATCGATTAAATAGCTTTATTAAATATAAAATTAAAGACGATAACTTTGAATTGTTTGATAGAGCAATTGAAATTATAGTCGACCGATTCCTCATCGTCCATTTGTTTCACTTTTTGTTATCTTCTAACAGGTAGCTCTTCTTTTATAAATATATCACAACCCAGCCTTTCTAGTTTATTATTGCTATCCGTTGCAAACAATTTTGATGCATTAAATATTAAATTGAAGTTTCTAGAAATGGTTTCTAAAGAGCGTGCAGACTCCCTAATTATATTATACGCTAGTATGTAATCTAGTCCTTTAGTTTGCAAATATTTCATTACTGGCTCAGTACATTGAAATATTTTTAAATATACAGGAGCAGACAAAATTATCCAAATTATTCTAGAAGTTGATATTTTATCCAGAACAGATTTTGCCATTTGTCGTATCTGAGCATTTGGTATACCAATGGAAGATATACTTTTCAGAGAAAGTATTAATTCTACGCACATACCCTCCCTCGCAGGGCTGCCTCGTCGAGTCATCTGTGTCAATTCGATTGTTCGAATTTCTCGATCGGCCCGAAACCGCACCAGCCCACTGGCCTTATACACCACTGAATCTTATGGATATCTAAAGTATGAAGGAATAGGTGAAAAACATGTTTTGCCCCCTACCCCCTTGGGGGCTGAATTCTCAAGGGTAGGGGGTCCTTGGGGGGCCCGAACTTCTGAAACTTGTTTTTAGGTATTCACGTTCCATACATTTTAAAGCAAGACTCGCTCTAGTGTAGAACTGAGTGCCCCTTCAATTAGAGACAATTTTTTTAAAATTTTTGCGATGAAACCTCACTTCTGGTTACTATGATAGTTTTAACTTTGTTTTAGCTTCCTGATTTTATTTAAACGAAAATAGATTGACTTGTACATTGACATATTTGAGGCAGTGCGCAATGCCTAGTTTGTGCAATTTTAGGATTTTTTTTTAAGTGAAAACAGATCGACGTGTACATGGACACAGAGTTTGTGCAATTCTTTGACATCTTATTTTGGTTTTGTGTAGCGGTCATCTTGAAATTGTGCCTTCCTGGCGCCAATAAAGAATCGCCAAGAAACAAGGGGCACCAAATTGAAAACTTTTACTGCAAGACTCTTGTGTACATCTGTTTCTTCCTCATATGAAAAACATGTTTTGCCCTCTCCCCCCCTTGGGTGCTGAATTTTCAAAAATCTCTTTATAGATGAATGAACGAATAAATATCGCGAATTCTTTTATATATAGATTTATAATTAAACAACTAAACAAAACGGTTCAAAAGGGAAAACACAAATCAAAATAATATATTATTTGACAGAAAATGAGAAACAACCAAAAATCAATATCAAACATGTAAATATGTATCCGAATTAAAAAGGAAAAATACTGTAGAAAAACTAATAAAAGAAATTAATTTGCACTGAGTAATGCGCACCACGCTCGTAACTTAATGGCATGGCGTCGGTGTCAGCTGATTCCTTTCTGCATGCCGAGGTCCTTGACATAAACACGCTGTGCATGAATCTGCACAAATGATCAGGGAGGAATCAGGAGGAAACTAGCATCTGAGGGGCTAGACGCTTGTGGGAGGAACCGGGAGGAAACTAGCGTCTGAGATTGGCGGCTAAAACCCGCTGGGAACTGGAGAAATTCAACCAATCAGAGAGTACCATTGCGCCAGGATCTTTTGGCATCCTTTTCCGATCGCCAAACGCAATTTTTTTGCAAAACTGGTATACAAGAACGTACTTATTAATTTTATGGTAACTTGTTTGTACTTCTTGGGTAGAAAGTAGTTCCATTTGTTTTGATATGCTAATATAATTTAATATAAAATTTAAAGTAGGGGCGAAAAGTGAAGTATGTAAATCTCAATTTCGAAAACAAATACAACTTTATATTCTACTCAGTTTGCTGTCTCGATACCGAAAACTTTTTGATACATCTTTAAATAAAGGGTAACAATAATAATTGATAAAAATTACTGTATATACAATGATTATTCAGAGAATCTATGTATTAAAATGCTGATGTGGGATAACCCAGTGACCATAATCAGGTCATCTAGTAACCCACCCCAAAAAAAAATAATAATTGAGAAATTAACACAAAATTTGTTTATGCATTATTCTCCATCTAAATAATTCTATTTCATTTCATTGTGTTAATGTAAAAATAAAGATGTAATTTTTAAAGTCTTACAGCATTAACACAATCAAGTAATTTTTATTCATGACGAATCTGTGGAGTATTTTACATTGTATGTATTGCTATGTTCATTATTTTCTATCATTGTCAAGACTTTTCTGAATAATCTGCCGAAATTTATCGTCTTAACTAGTCTCCAGAGTTTGGAATTATATATTAGGAAATCACACAGTCTTTAATCTGCAATTTTAATTTCATTTGCTTATGATTTCAGATGTCATCCCTAGCAGAAATTCTGTATAAGTTTTCGAAGTACCATGAATTTTCTTTTTCTGTATAAATAAAATATTCCAACAACAGCTACTACCATTGGATGCCTCTAATTTTTATTTTGTAAGGAGCAACAAATTGTGTACTGTAGCCTACACATCTGCTGCCTATTTTCCTATAGTTTGCTATTATTTCTGATTGTAGAATTGTGGTGAGTTTTCATAATTCTGTATTTTTTCGGTAGAAATGTGAATATGAAAAACTAAATAGCTTGTTTTTTGATAAATAAATTTTTTGCAGTCTTAAACCAGAACATACATAAAAATATTTTAGTTGATAAAAGATTGTATAAGTTTTTTTTTAAATTTTTTTAATTATTATTATTATTATTAAGCTTTGTATTAATGGTAGTAAATGAGAATGTTTTCTTATTTGCTTAATCATTATTGCAAAGCATGAAAACAGTATCTTTTGAGGGTAGAAAACTTTCATGAAGTATATTTAAAAGAAATTACTTCTGTACATGTGACACATGAGAAATATCCCATGCAGCTAGCCTGTTCACCAGCGTTCAAACTATCAGTGCTCCTTAGTCTTATCCATTTGATTACTAATGAATACTAATTATGGAAGATGGTAACAATTCTTCTCAGTGTGAAAATTTTGTGACCATTTTATAGAAGGTTTCTCACTATAGTCTGCTCCGGAATCTCCGGATGAAGTTATCATTACATGATATATAATTGTTTTTCTTCATATCGAAACTAATTTGGGAACTGCAATTTTTTTTTTTTTGGGGGGGGGGGGGTAATTGTTTCTAGTAGCAGAATAATTGTACAAAAAGGACTGTTTATAATTGTATTCTCTAAGCAGGTTTAATATATTAACATCATTCAGTTTATTATATTGTCATATAAGAGTCAAATATGGCTTTAAAACAAATGGGTGGTATCTGAATATAAGTACGCATTTAATTACATAAATTAACATTCATTTATTGTTTTACAATGGTTTACATTAATGTTATGTTTACCCAATATCTAACACATTAAACAACAAGTCTATTTTGCTTGGTTTAAGGTTGGTTCCAAGGGGCCAATGCTATATTTAATGTGTAAGGAAATTACTGATGCAAATGTTAAATTGATAAAAACAACTTATTTGTACATAGAAAACAAAAACAAAAAACAAACAAAAAAAAAAAAAAAAAAAAAAAAAACTGAAATTTTCAACTTCAAGTTATATTTTACGATTATGCTTATGATCCATGTGCAAAAAATATTTTAAAATATAGTATTAAAAAGTTAAAATTTACAAAGTTTAAGAATTTATAAAAAAGATGTTTTGGACGATATATATTAAATTGTAATTTATCAACCTAACTAAAATTTTGATTAAAATATCTTGTGGTTTGAACTATTAAAATATTAACAAAGCAAACACTTTATTTTATAAAATCAGAATACCAAATTATAATTCAATGTTTTAATTTTTATACAAACAGAAAAAAAAAATAAATAAATAACTGTGCATGAAATAAATATCATGGAAATTACAATATATATTAAATTGTAATTTATCAACCAAACTAAAATTTTGATTAAAATATCTTGTGGTTTGAACTATTAAAATATTAACAAAGCAAACACTTTATTTTATAAAATCAGAATACCAAATTATAATTCAATGTTTTAATTTTTATAAAAACAGAAAAAATAAATAAATAAATAACTGTGCATGAAATAAATATCATGGAAATTACAATAGCAAATAAAATTCATGATATGCACTATTTGTTCCGGAGGTTGCCACTCACTATTTTCTCCTCTCACCTCAGTTGATCATTTGAAAGGTTTTAAGAACCAAGCACAGATTTTTTAAGATTAACACATTAGAACATTTAAGCAGAGATTAACACATTAGAACGAATCAAACACATGCTTAAAACTTTTTGTTCTACATGTAAATAAAATTACGGATTTAAAATAATTACAAAAAAGTCATTTTAATTAATAAAACTTAACACTGTAAATATAAAAACTTTTAAAAATAAATACTACTATTCCTTATCAATAAAGAATTCACACTCATTTTCCGCTGAACTGCTAAACTTAAACTAAGCTTGAAAAAGTACATTTTTAACGGCATTCAAATAATGCATTAAAGAACATAATATACAAAATGCATGTAATATGATAGAAAAATAATTTCATACCATGTTTGCCAGAAATATCTTCACTGTGTGTATCAACATCCATTTTGACTGGAAAAAAAATTACATTTTTAATTATTGTGATTTAAAGTAAACATGAGAAGCTTTAATTTATCATTAATTATTGTGATCTAGAGTAAGGATGAGAAGCTTTAATTTGTCAAAGTACTTTTAAACTCTAAGATTGCATTATATTGGATTATTTGATTATGGCAAAGTACTCAAGGGGTAACTGTGTAAGATGAGGGATGCCTTCATGGAGGACTTTCTAAGAGAAACTGGCTCATATACACATTAAATATAGAAGAAAACCTTAAAAACACCCATGAAGCTGACCCATTTGTCAGAATTCGAACTTTGGGCCGAAGTACCAGTGTTCTGCGACTTTACCGTTCGACCACTTGCAGGCCTTTAAATTCAAGGGAAAATTTAGTAATTAATGTGCCTAGTATTGTGAGCATAAACTTAATAATGTACTACAGATTTATGAAAAGCAAAATTAGATACTGACATATTAACAATAAAACTTTAGCTTAATTCGGCAGTTTTTTACTGATGAAAAGCTAAAAGTTACTTGTTGGGTGTATCTTGATGATTTTGGAACTTTTAAAAAACATTCCTAAGCTACTGATGTTTATCCCAAGTTGACAAACATCATTAACATATCAAAATGAAATGCATTTTAAAATTTAAAATACAAATTTTAATTATTAAATATGGATTATATGATAAATTACAAAAATCAAACACGTAAGCTTTTTGCAAAATCCTTCTGTAATTTCTTTTTTTGCTGTTCTCATATACACAGCGATCTGTTTTCATAAAAAAAAAAAAAAAAAAAAAAAACAAATGCTTGCACAAACTCAGTTTCAGACACAAGTTTGTGATTTCGCACAGGCCTACCAAAAGCATCTCATCACTGTACCCTTTAGCGATTTTGTAGCAAATTACTGTATTTGTGCAGAACTATTTCTGTAGTTTCTACCATTTTTGACAAATTCTAAGAGCGCATACTTTAAAATTGTCTTTAAGGTAAAAACATCATGATTTGTGCATGAAAACCATTGGAACCTGGAATATAGCAAAAAGAAAAGAACACATACAAAAATAGCAATGTGGATTGCTATGAGCATGATTGCCTAGAGAATGCTTATGATTGTGGTTTTGCACATTCTGTCACATCTTGACAGAAGTTTGGCACATTCTGAAAATTTGATGACTTTCTACTAAGGTGGTTGCAATAATGTGTAAGCACCCGAAACTAAATGCTTACAGTAATTGAATAAACACTGGATGAATCTTCATAAAGAATTTTACAAAATTCTACAGTTAAGAAAGTTCCGCTTAAATAAAATTTAACAAGATTATGTGGAAAATCACTATGGGATGTAATTTGCACAATTTAAATTTCATTACTCCAAAAAATTTTAATCATAGTTCAAAAGTAATTTCTTTTACACTGCTCGATATTGAAAATGCAACACCAAGAAAAAGTGGTGTGAGGAAATTTGTAACACGCGTTTATATAACAGGAGAACGGAGTAGCAGCTTACACTGGTGTGTTGAAATAATGTTTTCCTTATTTGTAGTTGCATTGTGGAAAACAGGCGATACCTAGAGCCACCCAATTTTACACACTGGAAATTTTATACTTAAATATCAGCAGAATTTGGAATTCGGGTTCTTTTTCTTAAATTTTATGTTCTGTGCAAATTTATTGAATTTTTGTTTAATAAACTCGGTGAATTAAAAATATGTGTTGCCTTTGCTGGAAATGAAACACATTTATCTTCGGTGCGAAACTTTGATGCCATTCGGCAAAATGTAAAAATCTGAAAATAAAATTTTTGCATTAAATACTTAAGAGCAGGTACTTGCAACTTTGACAGGACTAAGGGCCATTCAGAAATGATAAATTTTCCACGGGTCGGATTTAGGATTTATTTACACTGCTCGACATTGAAAATGCAACACCAAGAAGGCGTGGTCAGAAAGTGATGAAATTTGGAAAAAAGACAGAGACAGCAAGCAGCAATAAGTGATCTTTATTTCAAAATGATAGTCAGAATACAGAGCGAGAACGGCGTCGGCTCAGTAGGATGTCGGACAAACGTGGACAGCAATGCACGAAGAAACACGTCTAGGCATGGAGTCAATAAGAGTGTGGATGGTGTCCTGAGGGATGGCTCTACATTCGCTTTCAACCATTTGCCACAGTTCGTCTTCAGAATGAAGCAGGGGCAGAGTCTGCAAACACCGTCCAATCACATCCCAAACGTGTTCGATTGGTGACAGGTCAGGAGAGTACGTTGGCCAGGGAAGCATCTGTATACCTTGCAGAGCATGTTGGCAGGATGCGAGCACTGTGTGGTCAGGCGTTACCCTGCTGAAAAATTGCATTAGACAGCCCCTGAAGGTAGGGGATTGCCACAGGCCGCAGTACATTATCCAAGTATCATTGGGCCGTCATAGTGCCCTGAATACAAACTGGAGGTGACCTGGAATCGTAGGCAATAACGCCCCAAACCATTATGCCACGTTGTTGCACGGTGGGGTGTTCCACAGTTACTGCCGGATTAGATCTGTCTCCACATCGACGGCACACATGTTTGCGGCACCTGTCACTGGATAAACAGAAGCGTGACTCATCTGAGAACACGACGTTTCGCCATTCTGTCATCCACATCGCTCCAGTCCGGCACCATTCTAAACGTTGGTGTCTATACTGTGGCGTCAATTGCAGTCTTTTTAGCGGACGTTGTGAGTGCAGGCCACGTTTAACCAATCGACGGGAAATGGTTCTGGTTGGCACGGAAACATCCAGAGTATCTTGCGCATGCTGCAGAATCGCGGTACAAGTGACTTGCGGGACCACCACAGCTTGTCGGCGGATATGTCGATTTGACATGCGTGCTGACATCACTCTGGCTGCACCTGCACCCCTCCTTCTTCCCACATTTCCTTGTTCCAACCATGTTCGCGATAGCCGATGCACCGTGCTCGCATTCATGTGGGTATCAGCTGCGATTTGACGTGAGGACCAACCGCCCTTCTCAGTCCGATCACCATACCCCTCATAAAATCGTCTATCTGCTGAAAGTGCCTTCGTTGATGGCAGCCTGGTATTCTCTCCTATTACACGTATCCTCCAGGACAAAAACCAACTTTCTTCGATAATTCATCTGGCAGAAATAATGACACGAATATTGCCCATTCTGCACGTTCCTTCCCTTATATCTTACTTCACGTGCGTCAGAGAGCTGCGCATTTCACATCATTCGCATAACTCAGTGACTTGCGTCTACTCTAAAATTTGCATAAATTTCTGACCACTCCTTCTAGGTGTTGCATTTTCAATGTCGAGCAGTGTATAAAGGCTAAGATTGGTAAAGCAGGAGATTTGTAGATGTACTGCCGGAAAACCGTAAGAAATGACGAAAAACTGGGAATGCCGACAGCTACGAAATACTATTTTCATAATCTATATATCTAGCCATTTATGCTGCCAATCACTTAAACAGTTATTAAAAAGAAAAAATACATAATGATTTTAGTGAATCTAGTTAATATCATTTCACAGGTCCAGCTAGTCATTAAAAAAAAACTGAATGGAATCTAAGTTTAATGCTTTTAAATTACTTAATTTGATAATTAAGAAGAGAATAAATTTGAAAGAAAATTAAATACTTTATGCTTTGGTAGTGATAACAAATTGACACATGAAGACACAAATATTTTATATTTGCCAAATGGTAACACATTTCTTTCATATCCCCAAGTTTTTTTATTAAATTTTAAAAATAAATATCTTACACTCTGCAGAGTGGCAACACAGTTAAGATTTTAACCAAGTTTCTTATATTTGCATAAAATAGAAAATAAATAAAAAAAAAAAGAAAGAAATTCAGAATTGAATTAGGAAATGCACATGTTAGGATGGAAGACTATTGTCAAAATTAGGTGGATCTAGGTGTCACCATTTTTCACAGTGCAAGACACACACACACCTACATACAGATTCTTCATTATTTAATGATAGAGATAAGCTTTTGCCCTAAAAATAATTCCTTTATGTATATGCTAACATTTGCACGCACTATTTTGAGGTCAAATTACTTAATAAACTATCTTTTCCTCTCTGGATTTACTACGTAAATGAGAGTTTCACACTTTTTGATAGTAATAATGAAGATTTATATGATTTTATCTATTATAAATTTGACTGATCCAGACATTCAGTTCACTTTTGAAACTGAATCTGGCAATACTTTTCTCTTCCTTGATATGCTTATAATTCGCAGTGAAACTGATTTCAGGATTTTTTCCCATGGTCATTGATAAAAGCCTTTAAAAAATAACCTTTAAAGCTTGACATAAAAGAAAACATTCCGTTATTAGAAATAGCATTAATTACCTCCAGAAAATCAATTTTCAAGTCATTTTCTTGCCTATAAATAAAATCCATGGTTCAAATCTTAACCTTCTAAAACCGGGTCGAAATTCTCATAATATAGCCTTCAGACCGGTGCGATTCAAAACAACTTTTGCCCTCTCTTTGACATTTTCCTAATGAGAAAAGTCGTTAGTCCCCTCTCCATGGATGCAGTAAAATTTACATGTTTGTCGGATGCTGTTCCATAGTAGATGGGTTGCTAGATTTGCGATTTTTCAATGATTATTTTGCTTTCATTTAAATGAAGTTCTAGTTAGGAAAAAATGTATGCAATGTTTATATTTCATTTATTATTTCTGATCGATCTCGGCAATAATTTGTGAATTTTATAACTTTGTTTTCACACTTCATTTATATTTGCATATTTTCGTATTAGAAATTAGAAAACAAAAACAAAATTTTACAACATATAATAAATACGAACTAGCTTTGTAAGTCTGCAGGTTGGAAAGCGATTTTTAATAACATAATTTCATTAACAAAATAATGGTAATGACTAATTTAATAAAATAATAATAATATATTCATTAATAATATCTATTACTATTATATGATTAAAAGAGATTCAATACAATTAGATTTTGAGATGAACTTACAGCAATAATAAAGCTTTACATAACAATAACAGAGCTTTAAATCTGCTTTTTTTTTGATAATTTTGTTATTATAATATAAAAAAGAAAATCAGAGATACATTGGTTGCGTTTCATCATTTAACTTTAACAAATATTACATTGGACTATCAGGCAAAGGACGTATATCTTTAATGAGAATTTTTCTTTGTAAGATTCGCTTTTGTTTATGTTATTTATGTTAGCAGAGAAAAAAAAAAATCTGTGACCAATACATGCAATCATCAAAAGTATTTTCCAGTACTGTTTTAAATGTTTATGAAGAATTATACGTCAATTTCCTTTCATAGACAGAAATTTCGCCTAAAACCATCATTATATCCAAAGGTTGAAATCTATTTCATTTTCAACGAATATTCTATTTGCACATAAAATATTTTCTAATTTATTTTAGAAAGAGTAATCTTTCACGTTTCCAAAAGAATAAAGGCATACTGGGTGTTGACACTTATAGTGTAGTAAATCTGTTTTTCATATTTCTTCCAGTAATGAAAATGATTGCCCTAGAATATTTTCAAAGCAAAATTAAGAAAACTGTTTATGCCAAATTTTGCATAAAGTATCTTCTCATGTATTTTTTATTTAAAGTATGAAATTTTCTCTCTGAAAAATAAAAAATCATGAATGGAGCAAACTTAATTCATGGAAAAGGAATAATTCCATCGTAATATGATATACAGTCAAAAGTCGTTAATCCGGACTCGTCGGGACTTCGGCCATTCCAGATTATAGATCATCAGTTTAAATCTGGTAAGATGGCATGCAGAAATTATAAAATTAAAAATATGAAACCGCAATTTATGAAATAAAGAACTACTATGATCTAAAGGGTATCAATATTTACAAAAAAAAATAATAATAATTAATTTTAATTTGATAATAAAAATAATTAATATTAATTTTAATTTGCTACAGCGACGCATGCACAGAAAATTTGTAGCTTTGAGGTCCGGATTATGGGTGTCCGAATTAACGACTTTTGACTGTAGTGGACAATAGTGCAATACAGCTTATTTATTCACAAATAATCCCTTCATATCTCTAATTTATGTACTGTCGATTGAGAAATATAGGTTAGTAAATTAAAACGTTATTTCAATATTTTTTCTTTATCAATTTTTTTACAGGCTCTTAGTAGAGCTGAACACTTGTAGCTCGCTCGGGTTTGAAACCCAACTAAAGGGTTGGATTCATGGTTTTTGTGTAACGTAAATACAAGCCAGCTACCCTTAGAAAGTCCTCCGCGAAGGCATCCCTTCCTTTACACGGGTAACTGTTGTGTGCTTTGATGTAATTCAGTAAGCGAACAAAATTAATCCAATCAAACCCGGAGAACTGGTTGATTATATGTGGAGTTTTCCATCAGGAACTTAAATGCGAGCAATTTTCTCTTAAGGTTTACACGAAAGCATCCAGCTCCTTAAGCAAATACGTTCGCGTACTTTTCCGTAATCCAATCCTAATTCTCAAACATTTAATAGTAAGTTCACATACACCTTATTACAGACAAAATAGCATTCCTTTTTTAAAGATAATTTTTTTATTAACTTGTCTGAATTTCCTTTATCTCTTCAGGAGTATAAGAATTTCAGCAA
Source organism: Stegodyphus dumicola (assembly GCF_044657685.1). NCBI lineage: Eukaryota > Metazoa > Arthropoda > Arachnida > Araneae > Eresidae > Stegodyphus > Stegodyphus dumicola. Next base: position 264,027,571 of record NC_140769.1, on the reverse strand, counting down.
ATAAAACTGGCTGAAATTTTATGCAAATTAACTGATGTTTTGATTCAATTTAGTAGAAGTTACGGGAGCTTTAATGATATTTAAATACTTTTTGGCAGATGCCATCCTAAAAGAGGGTCTAAAGATAAATTGGTTTTATTTAATTTACAATGAATGGAAATCATTCAAAGCAATCATTGAATGAAATCATTGAATGAAAGAAAATCACAAAAACTATTATGCATGCAATTGTCTCTTATTTATCTCCTGATAAATCAGACAAAATTGCCTACATAATTGAAGCACTTTGAAATAGTTAACACTATCGAGATCAGGAGGCAGAGGATCCATTATGAGATTAAATTATTTGCCTGTGTTGCCTGACACTGACAATGAGACGTAGCAAGAACAAAAGAGGTGAGTACTTTTGTTGTTTTTGTAACACATGTTTTCGGCATTGTTTTAGGTGACAGTCATTTTAGAAACACTGCTTGTAGGTGCCATAAAAATGGCAAAAAATATCAAGGGGCACACGATTGTAAATTTGTAAACATTTATGTTTAGGAATAGTTATCCTCATAGTTCAGATGCTTTCAGATTTTCATTAACTCTTTCGCATCGAAATCGCCCGTAGCGCCCGTTCATTCAGGCAACGGCAAACCGCCCGAACGCCTCGTTTATTTTCTACCTAGTTCTTTCCCCTCCACGTTAGTGTATGGCTCATTGGTTTCGCGAGTTGTTAAAAGACATGTCAATCATTCATTTGAAGCAAATAAAGGAGAAATACGGAAAGCTATTGACGTTCGCAGGTGCAATCTGGCCCTAAGGTGAAACTGCGCACAATGGATGAATGGATGAAACCGCAAAAGGGGGAAAGGAAAACTATTCCAAGACAAATTCGTAAACACGGGCGTTTTCGATGTTTGTTGAAAACAGATTTGGTCGTCTCTCGATGCAAAAGAGTTAAGAATATTTACACTAATTCATATTATTTCGTAAAAACTAAATTTCCCATCTCAGAGGCAAAGAAGCATTCCCCCCCCCAAAAAAATGGTTGATCTTTGGATTATGGTAACTTGGCGACCAACTCTGCTAGAGCAACCCTCTATTTTTTTGTTCCGCCGCCATTTTGTCTTCACGAAGTAAAGACATGTTTCTTTTCTTTTTATTTACTGAACACTTTTTCCAACAATCTACTAGCCAAATTACACTTATACTAGAAATTTTATCTAACAAAACTGCTTAATCATGACAAAGATTCACTGCAAAATTGGGAAAAAGTGCACAATCGCAAACTCCTTGCGCGTTTTTCACAATAACACATACACCATGTACACGTCGACTTATTTTTACTTAAAAAAAACATCCCAGAATTGCACAAAAATGGCATTGCGCACACTCTTCACTATATCCATGTACACTGCTTTTTTCTCATAAATTAGAAAAATTTCACGAAAATGCATGACAATTTTCTCAATCTTTAAACCCGGTAAAAAGAACATATATGAAATTACCTTATCGCGAAAAAGTATATACTCTTTCCAAATATGAACATTTCCACGTATAAAATAAATAAAATATCCAAAAACTTTTACCTCTAAATTATCTATTATATTATAAACGGCCAACGAATTCATGCCGCAAACATTACAAATACTTAGTGTAAAATATTTAAATTATTTCCATGCACGTTTACTTCAACTAAAACGTATACCAAATTCCTACAAACATAAAATTCACAAAATAACTATCATTTAATTAAAATATCACTAAACCATGTACACATCGACTTATTTTTACTTTAAAAAAATCCCAGAATTGCACAAAAATGGCATTGCGCACACTCTTCACTATATCCATGTAGACTGCTTTTTTCTCATAAATTAGAAAAATTTAACGAAAATGCATGAAAATACTCAATGTATACTACTCAAACATATTCCAAAATATTGTAAACATATAACTCACAAAATCACGATCATTAAATTAAAATATAATTACATTAAAAAACACTACTTAAAATATAAATAAGCACATACATTAAATTAGATTACAATCCTAATTACTTTAAACTAAATCATTGCTAATAACAATTTTCAAATAATACCATTTTAATTTATTTACTCCTTACATTTAGAACAATGCATAAAAATAATAGGTTGATTTTTACATTATGGTAACTTGGCGTTTCTTTGGCGAAAATTTGGCGACCAACTCTCTTACAGCAACCCTCTATTTTTTTTTTCCCGCCGCCATTTTGTCTTCACGAAGTAAAGACATGTTTTTTTTCTTTTTATCTACTGAACACTTCTTCCAACAATCTACTAGCCGAATTACACTTATGCTAGAAATTTTATCTAACAAAACTGCTTAATCATGACAAATATTCACTGCAAAATTGGGAAAAAGTGCACAATACCATACTCCTTACGCATTTTTCAAAATAACACATACACATAAACCATGTACACGCCGACTTATTTTTACTTAAAAAAACATCCCAGAATTGCACAAAAATGGCATTGCGCACACTCTTCACTATATCCATGTACACTGCTTTTTTCTCATAAATTAGAAAAATTTCACGAAAATACATGACAATTTTCTCAATCTTTAAACCCGGTAAAAAGAACATATATGAAATTACCTGATCGCGAAAAAGTATTTACCCTTTCCAAATATGAACATTTCCACATATAAAATAAATAAAATATCCAAAAACTTTTACCTCTAAATCATCTATTACATTATACACGTCACTAACGAATTCATACCGCAAGCATTACAAATACTTAGTATCAAATATTTAAATTATTTCCATGCACGTTTACTTCAACTTAAACGTGTACCAAATTCCTACAAACATAAAATTCACAAAATAACTATCATTTAATTAAAATATCACTAAACCATGTACACGTCGACTTATTTTTACTTAAAAATACATCTCAGAATTGCACAAAAATGGCACTGCGCACACTCTTCACTATATCCACGTACACTGCTTTTTTCTCATAAATTAGAAAAATTTCACGAAAATACATGACAATTTTCTCAATCTTTAAACCCGGTAAAAAGAACATATAAGAAATGACCTGATCGCGAAAAAGTATTTACCCTTTCCAAATATGAACATTTCCACATATAAAATAAATAAAATATCCAAAAACTTTTACCTCTAAATCATCTATTACATTAAACACGTCACCAACGAATTCATACCGCAAGCATTACAAATACTTAGTATCAAATATTTAAATTATTTCCATGCACGTTTACTTCAACTTAAACGTATACCAAATTCCTACAAACATAAAATTCACAAAATAACTATCATTTAATTAAAATATCACTAAACCATGTACACGCCGACTTATTTTTACTTAAAAAAACATCCCAGAATTGCACAAAAATGGCATTGTGCACACTCTTCACTATATCCATGTACACTGCTTTTTTCTCATAAATTAGAAAAATTTCACGAAAATACATGACAATTTTCTCAATCTTTAAACCCGGTAAAAAGAACATATATGAAATGACCTGATCGCGAAAAAGTATTTACCCTTTCCAAATATGAACATTTCCACATATAAAATAAATAAATTATCCAAAAACTTTTACCTCTAAATCATCTATTACATTATACACGTCACCAACGAATTCATACCGCAACCATTACAAATACTTAGTTTCAGATATTTAAATTATTTCCATGCACGTGTACTTCAACTAAAACTTATACCAAATTCCTACAAACATAAAATTCACAAAATAACTATCATTTAATTAAAATATAATTAAATTCAAAAACACTACTTAAAATATAAATGAGCACATACATTAAATTAATACATACATAAAAACCCATTTTGAATTCACTTTAGTTACGGCCATGGGATCCAAAAATTCACGAACACTGTTTCACACAACACAGAATAAAGCCAAATACAAAATTTCCAGATTTTTTCCCGATTTGCCCCCTTTTCCGATTAAAGAACCGTAATTCGTCCATTAATATCACATGACATATCCTATGATCTCTCATTTTCCTCACACAAAATAATTCGTAATCGGAACTGAGTACTGCTCACATTATTACCAAAGTGCCAGGTAGTAAACTTTATCGCCTCCAAAATGTCGCCAAACTACCAATTACCATATTGTAAAGATCAACCAAATAATATCCTCAAATGATTCAAAATACTAACTTACCTAATCTTCTTCATTACGTCGCTGCAGTACTACTGCTAATTTCTAAATCCTAAATCCAGTAGTCAACTGGAAGTCTATTCACCAAGTAATAAGAAATTAATAAAATTTCACCTATACTCAAACTACTTTCAGCAAACCACGTACCCCTCCTTACACTCCTTTTCACAAAATGTCCATTTTCACCATATTTCTTGCACCGCCATTTAATCTTGTAATATCCTTCCTTTCACACAATCTCAACTTATTATTATTATCAGATAAACGCATGAAAAATTTAGAATTCACTTTACATGGCACTATGCAATCCGAAAATTAATCAACACTATTTCACACAACACACAATGAAGCTTTTCCAAATTAACCCCCTTTTCCGATTAAAGAACTATAATTCGTCCAATTAATGTCAAGTTTCACACAACACAGAATATAACTAAATACGAAATTTCCAGATTCCCCCTCCTTTTCCGATTAAACAACTGTAATTCGTCCATTAATGTCACATGACATATCTCATGATCTCTCATTTCCCTCACACAAAATAATGGGTAATCGGAACTGAGTGCTTCTCACATTATTATCAAAGTCCTAGGTAGTAACCTTTATCGCCTCCAAAATGTCGCCAAACTACCAGTTACCATATTCCAAAAATCAGCCAAAAAATCTTTATTCCTTCAGATGGAAATAGGATTTCGGATTCAATTCTCCATTCAGCTTTCACCACACAGTAATTCATCCACCAGAACCAAATATATTAAATTTTCACTCTTCTGCAAAAATAATATTATTTCAATATGATAAACTTTTGCTCATCATAGATTTTTGTGAATGCTCATTGCTGTTTTCTTGTTGATACACAATTTGATTCTTGCTGATCATCCATTGTAGCCATGAGCTCCAATGGCTCTTTTGACAGCCCTGCATTTAATTTTTATTGTAAACTGTTCTTCTAAATATGCTGAAAGTTAAGTTACAGTACTAATATTTGGGTTTCATTTGATTTTTCATATTTACATCACACATTTTTTGGATATTCTGAATACTTTGACAATTTTTAAAAGGATGAATAGTAAAATTCCTAACAAAACTTGTCGTTATTTTGTAGCATCTTGCTATGTTCACTTCAGACACGGAACCATTAATATATTTTGTTGAACCAATAATAATTTCTAAATGCAGATAATTCTTGAGATGTAATTTTATTTAACCCTTAAGTTATTTTCTGTTACATAAACACAGAAGAGGGGTCTCTCAGACCGTGCTCTATTTTATGCATTTTTAAAACATAAAATTTTTAAATAATGTACTATTGTTATTATATAAGCATTAATACACTTTGCTTGTTATATTGAAGTAATTAATTCTTTTTAAAACTCTAAAATTAATGCATTAAAAATTTATTTTTAAATCACACACGAAAAAGCACAGAACACGTCTGGATTATATAAAATAATGCAAAAAGAGTATAACATATATAAAGAATATTAAAAAATTGCAGCACATTATTTTAAGCATTTTCAACACAATTTTTGCAAATTCTCTTGTCACATTCATTACCATATTGTGCACTATTCCATTTTAGGGACCATAAAAAGTTGCATCAAAAATATATGCGCAAAACTGCCAAATCTAGCAAACGCGCTCATTTAATCGCGCGCCAAATCTAGGGAATGTGCCAAACTGCATAAATTTAGATAGTTTTATATTTATAAGTCGCCATTGAAATACTAGTTTGATTTTTTAATTCTTTTCTAATAATGCTATGGATTTAACAATTTGGGAATTGCCTAATGATGAAAAATCTGCAATAGAATTTTTTCAAAGAACAGGCATCATTCATGACAGAAATTTATGTTCGAACAACCATGAAATGAAATTATGCTTTAGCGGTAACTCAGTAGCGAAATGGTGGTGCAGGAAAGAAACCTGTAATGAGAAGAAAGGATTAAGAAGTCAAAATTTGTTCGAAGGATCGAAAATCCCCTTTCTTACAACCGCTAGGTTCATCTATTTTGGGTGTCAAGAGGTGACATCTATTGAATTTTGTGAACTCTAGCTGAAGATGATCCACAATTAACTGTAGACTGGAACAGTTACATGCACGAGGTGTGTGCTGTAACTTTATTTACTTGGCCTAACTTGAAAATCAGCGGATCTAGCAAAATTATTAAGTAAACGAAAGCCTTTTCAGTAGAAGAAGGAATAACGATCGGTGAAAACTTTATTGAACGTCATGAAAGAAAATATTGCAGAAAAAAGCATTATTTATACTCACTGCTGGAAATCATACAAGTCAGATGAACTGCAAAATGCCGGTTTAGAATATTTTACTGTGAATCACAATTACAAGTTTGCGGACCCCGAAAGTGAGTGTCATAGACAAACTGTTGGGTAATGAAGACAATATTGTCTATTTTTAAATAAGAATTTTACTATTACTATTTTTATTATTATTGTTTATTTTTCAAAAGTGTGTTTTTGTTTTATTATTGTGTGAAGTTTGTAACTATATTTCTTTTCTTGTGTGGCAACAACGCTTCTGTAATTCTTCGATTTGTTCTTTTTGATGTGTGCCAAGTTAGATGGTGTAATGTTTTGAAGAGAGTGTTGGCTGATTGTGTAGATGAAACATATTGCTTTAGAATTTTATTTCTTAATATGTAAAATAAATGTAATATATAAAGTAAAGTACGGCTTGAAAGTACGGCATATGAGAAGAATAACCATATAACTTATAAGCAGTTTTGCAGTTCTAACAGACTGCGAACATACAGCAGTCTTACAAACCCCACCTCTGTCTTTAAGGTTTAAAACAATATTATGACAAAAAACATCGCCTGCCAAAACATCTCAACAAAACTGCTGAGTGTCCCGAATTATTATACGAGTCACAGATTAAAATTTTTTTAATAAATTATTTTAGTACAAAGAATATTTTGTTATGATACATATTTTGTAGCAAGTAGGGCTTAAAACAGAAAAAATAATATTTTAGATAAAAAAAAATTTGTTGTCTGTATTTCAGTATTCAAAGATTCATTCAATATTTATGATCTACGCAAATAATCATTTTTTTATCATAATATTTTGAATTTACTTTCATCTCTAAAAATTATCATCCGTAAGAATACTAGCCAATACTTTTGAATTTCCAATTTGACACAACCTCTTAAAGTCTGATCTCTAGATTGACTTTTTTTTTTTTTTTTTTTTTTTTAAATACTGACATCATGAAAAGAACGCGACCATGAGAATTCTAAGTAATTAATGTCCTTTGAATCATTCTAAAATATTAAGAAATAGATGGTATTAGGCTAGTAATTGTTTACTACAATTCCACTACCAGCCACTATACCACCACATGTAAATATTTCATTAATTCACCGAATGTTGTTATTCTGCACTTACAACACCATAAACATTTTAAATGTTATATTTACCGTCAGAGATTACTGATTTACTTTCGGGTTCAGAATCCTTGATAACAGAATCGGTGGGAATAACATCTTCCATCACTATTAAATCTTTTAAATCTATCCTCTAAACTTGTGTAATTAAATTTCAAATCTTCGCACCTTAAAAAATTATTCACACACTTTTGTTCCTGAAAACAATTAAATCTTAGTGCACTCTATAATACAGACTTTTTGCCCTCTGGAGATCAAAGAAGGATTCAGACCAACGAAGGGGAAGATTATAGATTTTTTGCTGGAGATCATTTTGTAAAAATATTTTTAGCCCAAAGCCCTCTATGAATGTATGTATGTAAAAACACGACAGTGCCTAGAGCCCTCCAGTTTTAAATAATGTAACCTTCCACCCGAACACGGGCTCCTGGAAGCCGGAATTTTGAATTTGTTTTATTATCTAATTCATATTCTGTCAAACTTTAACAATTTTTGGGGCTCTAGTGTGTCCCTTCGATTGGCGACAGATTTTGTTCAATTTTGGCGATGAGTAACTTTGTTTTAACCTTATATGTCGTCATCATTCTCCTGATATTGTTTTTTAAGTGAAAATAGATCGATGTGTATATGGACAATGTCAAGGCAGTGCGCAATGCCGAATTCGTGCAATCTCTAATGTTTTTTTAAATGAAAACAGATCGATGTATACATGGCCACCGAGTTTGAGCAATCTTCTTGTGGAACTGACGCCTTATCCCAAATCGAAAATATTTGTTTCGAAATATTTTACAAAGTTAACTTATTTGAGATGTAGTAATTTTTTTTTAATTTAAATTTTGAAGAGATTCAAGTACTCTAAATTCAAGCCTGGAAGCTGCCTAACTGAATCTATGTTATCAAGCTAATTTTGAATCTATAGGTATCATGTGGTGACCAAATACATACAATACACATAAGATATAAATATAAATAAACTCTTGCTTGCGTACTGGTTCGTAATAGATTGAATGCACAATTCTGATGGAAAGGTAATAAAATTTATTCTTATCACTAGAAATAAAACAAAATGCTAAAATTTTTCATCACAGATATTCGTTCAGTATCACAATACCACACGGTATTTATATTTTAAACTACTAAAACATTAAATAGAACACAATTCAGCGCAGAGAAAGCTAATCCGATCTCCCCGCGAATTCGCTACAATCAACAGCAAAAACTTAGTAAACAACTGAACTGAGATGTTTCTGTCCGGCTTTTACAAGTTTTTAATCATGCATGAGAACATTCTGGTAAAATTTCAAGGCTTCTGGAAAGCAAAAGAGTACAATTAAGAAATATATATTTATTAAATATGCGTGCTCCTATATTTTTTACTTTTTCGGCGTATCTTTCTCTTAAAATTCGTCACGCGCTGCATTGCACGGGAAACTAAATTTTAATTACAATTCTACTAAAACTGCATTGCATGGGAAACTAAAACAATTTTAATTACAATTCTACTAAAACTAGCTATTAAATAGCTACTAAATACAAATTCCGTAACACTGCCCCTTCCTAAGGACTGCACGTCCCCGGAAGTACTGTCCCTGGACAGGAAGCCAAACTTACAACTAAGGCATAAATGCAATAATAAACACTGCATTACATTAACAACATAAACAATAATAGCAATGAGTAACTAAAACAAATCAAATACTAAATACAAATCCAATACAAATTTCGAAACCAAAAGGACCATGGTCTTATTCTATTTACAATTATATACACTACGAACTATGGCCATAGTAAAGAGCTAACCTGTCGTAATGAATGACTTTAGGTTTAGAGTTCGATGACTTACGGATCCGAACCACAGCGTCATTCATCCTGTTTAGAACTGTGTAAGGTCCATCCGAAGGTGACGGTAGTTTAGGACAGAGTCCTTTCCATCAGGTCGGGTTCCACAATCAATCGTTGTCTCCTTCGTTGAATCGATGTCCAATAGCTCTTGTGTCGTATCGAGTCTTCACCTTCTCCGTCGCCAGGTTGACTCGCTCCCGTGCAAAGTTGGGCATCACTTCAAACCGGGCCTGGAGGTCTTCAATGTATTCTCCAGGCCAAAAAGGCGCATCCGGAGGGCGACCAAACAGAAGATCACAAGGCAGACGAAAGTCATGACTGATCAGCTTCCGAGATGGAGAATAACCGGTAGTCTCGTGGTCAGCACTGCAGAAAGCCAGTAAAAACAGTGATAACTTTTTCCCAGTCTTGTTGGTTTCTGGAAACCATCAATCAGAAGTTGTTAAGAATCATTCGATTAAACCTCTCTACCTTGCCATCCGACTGCGGATGTAAAGGCGTCGTTTGGGTTTTGTCACTGCTCAGTAGCTTGCAGTGTTCTTTGATTACAGCCGAGGTAAAATTTCTTTCCTGATCGGAATCTAACTGAAGAAGCACTCCGAACCTGGAAATCCAGTGCTGTATCATTACCTTTGCTACTGTGACAGCCTCTTGATTGGGTTGGTTGGTTGGTTTATTAGATTACGGCAAAGCACTCGAGGGCTATCTGCCTTAACCCTTTGAAGGGCACCGGTATATAATATATACCGGTTGTTTGTCAATTTTTTAACCTCCGAAAAAATGCTAATTTTTCTACACCAAAAGCTATAATCGTAAGTGTCTAGTATTTTCTTTCGATTCTAAATGGCAACATCACCCTATGAATGCTCAGTATTTTACAGTTATGAAATTAATATACGTCGTTCCAAGGTATCATGTTGGAAGATTGATAAATTCTATTGGAGGGAAAGAAAAAATTCAAAATCTGCAAATATATGACGTACACATGCTGAATCTTATATATTTACTTCATTTCAGTCAGAAGTGATAATTAACAGCAGATTATTTATACGATTTTAAAACCGGTATATAATATATACCGGCGCCCACACTGAGGGTACCACGCCAATAGATGGCAGCACCAGTCTTCTCCTTTTCTACTCTGTGACGTGACAGAATTTCTTTATTATTATAACAGTTTATGATGTAATAATATTTCATGATTAACTTATAAGTCGTTTAGGATTAAATATTATGTTCATGGAGGAATGGGGAGTTTTCTGACCCTGCGCTAGGACTGAATACAAGTAGATTAGTTTTATTTATTCTTTGTGTACTCAGCTCAAGTTTCATTCGTCTGTGTTTAGCTAAAATTTTTATTTCAGCACTTATCTCTTTCCCAAGAGAAAGACTTATCGATTTCAAAATTGCCGTCTGGGGTCAAAACTTCACACAATTGTGGGGGTTAAACGTGGCATGCTAGCCCCCAAAAGACACCTGTTGCTTCCTGTTTTCCAAAATCCTAGAATGTAAGAAAATGAAAAGAGGTGATTGACAACCAATTTGTCTTTCGGGAGCCAGGCCTTCTTCCCTTTGTGAAGTGTGATAAGATCACACAAAGGGAAAGCTCACTTAAAATGGAAATGTACTTAAGATCCATCTCATAGTGTAATCACAAAAACTGCTGATTTGAAAGCATGCTTTTATTCTTTAGGGAAATTCTTTTTAATTCTTTGTTAATTTCAGATGAAAGACTAGAGAACACAAGAGAAATTTGCGCTCTGGTTGATACAAATAGGTTGTTTCGGAAATAAATTTTCACAGTTGGTGAAAGGAGGAAAAATATTTCTAAGCCCCGTTTTAGATGCAAACTAAAATTTATCCAAAAGTTGAAAAGGATCCCCTATGAAGCCAAAGGGGTTGAAAATCAGAATAAGAGCTTTGAGGTGTATCAAATAATAAAATTGTTTAACGGTGTTTGTTCCTGAACAAAAAGATATATTACAACCTATATTTACAAAAAATAAAAAAGGGACCCTTACGGTCCTCCGTGATCTAAAGTGTGTGTGCGTGGATGGGGGGGGGGGCAGTTCTTCGTATCATAGTATGAAGCATGGTTTTTTCCACATATTATCTAAAGCATAAAATACAACTTCAAAAATGCAACATACTTTCTTAGCTGAGTCGGTCGTAGTGCTTCATTTTTCAATTTTTTAAAATTTTCGGCTAAGTTACATCTGCTTGTAATATTATACTAGTTCAGTTACAGCATGATACGATTTACACATGCAGTTTTATATTTGCTAATTTTTTTTTATAAAATAATATTGAATTTAAATCAAGTTGAAGAGCTTTTTACCCATAAGTATGTTCAGCTGGGTTGCATCATCAAAGTGCATAAAAACATAAATTTTATTTTTAAAATTTTAAATTTCTGCCGAAATTTAAGAAAATTTTGTCTTTAGACTTACATAACTATATTCAAGCACTCATTACTACAGACGCACATCAAAAGTACCCAAAATTAATTTAAAAAACAAAGATTAACAGTTGGCAACTACCTGGAAAAAAATGTCCTAGAGGGGCGCCGGTATAAAATATATACCGGCTCTCAAAATTCAGGATTTCGCTCTAGAATTTTTTTGTCTCAATTTTGTGTCCTTAGGGTCCATAAGTTATAGTTCATGCAAAATTTTACCACAGTTTAAATTATATTACATACCGCCCCTCAAAGGGTTAAGAGAGGGATGCCTTCGTGGAGGACCTTTTAAGGGAAACTGGCTCGTATACACGTTACACATGGGGAAAACCACGAAAACACCCACGCAGCCAGCCCGTTCGCGGGATTCGAACCTCGGACCGAACTACCAGTGTTCAGCGACGTTACCGCTCGGCCGCTGGTGGGCTCTCTTGATTGGGAATAGGATATGTTTCAGACCACCTGGTGAAGTAATCTATGACAACGAGAATGTATTTGTTGCCATCAGCAGCTCGTGGCATAGGTCCCAAGATGTCAAATGCGATACTCTCAAAAGGTGCTCCTACATTGTAATGCTGCATCTTTCCTCGGCTGCGTTTCTTCGGTCCTTTCTGACCTGCACAGGTCTTAAAGGACCTGCGCAAGGACGTGAAGTGTTTGAAGGAAGTGAAATGAATTTATGCGAGTAAGATTTTCGTTACCGAAAGTTCCAGAAGTGATCACCCTGGTGGTATAAGTCCAATGCTAGTAATTTTCCACGAAAAGGCAGACTTTTTGGAATGATGTAACCAAATATGGGAGGCAAAAATTTAAACTTCTATAGATTATGTTTGTTCTGAGTTAACCCTGGATTTTTCCTTTACTTTTGGTTGACAGCTAAAATTATATCAGCAAGAGAACATGCTCAGAAAGTATTCATTTCTGAAAGTCCTTCGTTAAAATATTCTCCGTACTTTTTTACTCTTTGTAATCAACCCCTAGAGCCTTTACGGGCTTTAGAGGGATCTTCTGCCCCAAAAGCTTCACATGTACTTTTGTATCATGAAAACAAATATCGTACCGTCTCTGCAGCCAGACTATCAGTATTGAAAGATGTTCTACATTCTATTATAATATCGCTAATATTATTTAATGAACTTTCAAAAAGGATATGTGAATGTAAGTTAAAACAGACTTAAGCAGTTTTGTAAATACTTGGTATTTCTATTTTCTATCATCGCTGAGCCCGAAAGTTTAGACATTTTCTTCTTTCTATACAACTGTCTAAAGGTATCTAGCGCTTAGTGTTTATAAAGACTAAGAATTTTCATTTTATGTAATCTCTGAATGACGTATTTTAACTAACACGTCCTCATCGGGGATTATTCACTAAAACATAAACCGACCACGGGCGTCTCGGCATCTTGATGAAGTTGCATTCTTCGTGGGGTAAACTGAACCGTATTAAGAGAACCATCTTAGGGCAACTGGATAATTTTTTGTAGTGTAAAAGGTAAGAGTTATTTAATAGATACAAGTAGGTAATTTTCACACCATTTTTTTTTTTAAGAAATTGCTAAACTATCGATATTTCTCTATTATATCGATAAACACACTTTAGCAATTTAAAATACAAATTTTAATTATTAAATAAGGATCATACATTACATTAAAAGTAAGAAACAATTTTTCTCGAAACCCTTCTGTAATTTATTGCACTGTTTTTCTAGGTACTTACATATTAACATAACCATCTTGGCTAATTTGGAGATTTTTTACAGATGAAAGGATTGTTGTTTTCGAGTCCCTATTTTATGCAAGAATGGTTTGCAGGGCTTCAAAGAGATTGGACTTCTATTTTCAGCCCAATTTTGAAAGAGTATAGCGATCTGACACTCTCCCACCCCTCTTCCCTACCCATGGAGTAAGAACGAAAAGAAGGACCAACCCCGCACTACGAGTAAAGCACTGCTCCCAGGCTTTGGTCCCCTGATGAGATGTTTTTGTTTACTCCCATGGGCTGTTTCTTGTTAAGCAGCTCCCTTGACAGCGCTTTCACAGTATTTCGACGCACGACAGTTCCATATAAATTGAAAAACAGGACACTTCCCCATAAAAGAAACATTCATTGTGTGATGGATAATAGCAATTTGTATAGTTTAGTGACATTTATGCAAAAATCACATCTTGGTTGTTTTCCGACAACTAACAACAGCGATTTTGATTACGAATTTGTTTTATAAAATTCTAAGCTGTTAAACTACAAAAATATAGATTTTAGCAAACATGTTTTGCTTAAAGAATGAAAAATACCGTATGGTACCTTTAAAATTGTATGCATCTTCCAATATCCTTGATAGAGTATTCGCTACTTTTATTTTATGTTCCAAACATTTATTACATTTTCAGAGAATTATCAAACTGGGTAAAATCGCTAAAAGAGATATTGAGTGCTCTGCCAAAATATATTTACTGATCGTGATGATTACTATCATGGAGGAATTTTGAAGAAAAATTGACCTTTGAGTGGGTATTAAAAATAACGCATGCAATTTTCATTTAAATTATATTTATACATATTTCTTATGTAAAAATTTATAGTATATGCTAAATTATTGTAAATTATTTTACTCGGAAAAATATAGTAAATGCACAAAAATTAAATATTTGCCCACGTCGAAAATGAAAAATATGAAATATGTATGGGTATTTATGCATATGCTTGCAAAATGTGTGTATCTGCCTTTAACAAAATACGTAAATGTATATTAAATTATTTATAAATGTATTGGGAAGTGAAGTATTTATTCATTGATAAACTCTTGTGAATAAAGTTTCATAAACGACTGTGAAGAAATCTAGTTATTAAATAAATTTAAATTTATAATGATTACAAATATTATCCTATAATATACCTTAACAATTAATTGTAAACATATATTGAAATTCTGTTGACAAATACGTTTATCAAACTATTTAAGCAAGAATTTTTTGTACTGGAAAGCAATCTGTTAAAAGGTATTGTAAAGCAAAGTCTATGAGATGTGTACTTAAGGAAGTAGTAAAAAAGAGTTTTAGAATGTGTATTGTTGAAATTAAGGGCCAAAAAAATCTGAAGAATTATTCCCTTACATTTTATAATAACTCAGTCACAAGTTTCAAATAATATATTAAAAAATAAAAAATTCTTTTTTTATTCCCTTTAAGAAATGTTCAGAAAAAGTTAAGTGCATGGATATCAGCACCAATATTTAATGTATTTCACTATTAAAATAAAAGGTGCTCTAATTTGAAATGGACCAAATAGAGCATTAATTAGAAGTTGGCTCAGATTTTCAATTTAAAAGATGCTTCAGAAGCTAAAAAAACATGTCATATTTGAGAAAGTATTTTAGGAAGAAGGTCTGTAAATAGAAAACAAATAATGTGTAATTTTAATATTAATAATACAATAAACTTTGATCTCAATTTTTGTAATCCTTAACTGAATGAAATCAAATTACCTTAACATTTCTTTCTAATGTAATTAACCAAAACTTGTGAAAAGATTTCATTCAAATTAAACTGTTCTGAGCAAACTGTTCTGTGAAAAGTATAGCATTTAATTCCATTCAGAATGAAATGTTGTTTAAAAATGTATTATTTTCATATACTTAGGACTCTGAAATATTGTAGAAAAAGAAAAATATATACTACATTTATATCTATATTTACGATGTAATTACAAAATGTTTACATCTGGTTGTGTCAAAACCCATTCATCTTAACCGTAAGTGACTGAACGTTTTGGTCTCTCTGAAGGGATCACTAGTGTTTCAAAGCAGGGTATGGGAAAAACCAGTTAGGGTCTCCCCTCTTACTTCCTACCTTCATGTCCCTACCACCATACCAAAGAAGATTTTCAGCTAACCATACATTTAGATTGCCCCATGCTGCCATGCCCATGCCAAGATACTAAATATTTACAAGCATCCATGTCCTCTCTGTGATTCGAACATGGGTCATTCGGTACAGCACTCAGAGTCACTAACCACCATCTCATCTGGATAGCAGATGAAAAGATAAAAGTTATAGGGTGCAAATCGGTGGTTTTTTACACATTTTTGTAAGAAACATTCTTAAACTGCCAATATTTATCATAAGTCGGCAGACATTATCAACACATGAAAAAATCATCAATCAGAGATCAGTTTTTGTTTAAAAAATACCAGAGAACTGCAAAGTTTTGGCATTGCACAAACCTCAGCATCTATTAAACAAATATCTCCTCGTCCCTTTAGAGACTTTGTGGTACTCTTGCAAACATTTTGTTCCAGTTTCTTACATTTTTGGCAGATTTCACGAGTAGGTGTTTTAAATTAAATTCAAAGCAAGAAAATATCCCAATTTGTTTATTAAACTGTTGGAATGTGGAACATAAAAAAAAGAATGCATAAGAAAATGGCAACATTGCTGGACTAAGAAATTGTTATGAGCATGGTTGCCAGAGTTTTTTTTCACATTCTCAAAATTTCGCGACTCCAAAGGTGTTTGATTTATTGAAGTGATTGAGATAACACGTAAGTACCTTTGTTCCACTGCTGCAAAAATCCACAAGTCGTATTTTAAAATTTAGTTTAAGGTAAAAAATATCATGGCTTGTCTACAAAAACCGTTATAACTTGAAATACAACAAAAGAACACGTATGGAAATGGCGACATTGCTTGTCTGAAGGATAGTTATGAGCAGGGTTGCTACATTCAGAAAATGCAACAACTTCTATTGTTGTTAGTTGAGTTGATATGAAAGTACCAACTGAACTTCATCAGGGTGCTGATAACCTCTTATGTCTTCATGAACAATGGCTAACTTGTAAAAGGTACTGGCACCTTTATTCAAGTTGGCAACTGTCCACTTAGATATACAAAGGAACGTCCATAAATCTTGATGAAAGTTGCATTCTTCATGCTAGATATTGAACTTCATAAGGGTGCTGGGCACCCTTGTACCTTGCATAAAAGTGCCAGAAAATTCATTCAAAAAGAACCCAAAATATAGACAGGAGCTGCTGCGAAAAGCCTTCATGGTTTTCGGCAAGTCCTGGGAAAGATTTTCTCCAAAGTTATCTGAAGGCCAGGCAAATCCATATTAACAGCTGTTACAAGACTCAGTTTCAATTTTGACTACTTTGGGAAAAAGCATGTTCAAAGCATTAATTGAATGCATTATACTTTGTAAGTGATATCAATCATTTGTAATATCCCTGGTGTGTTAAAGCAGAGTCTGTGTAACATCTGTGCTTTTCTCAAATTATTTTTATCTACTTATTTTGCTCTGTTTCATTACTAGTCATAATAAACTGTCAATTTTTTTCAGCTTATTCAGAGAGATCAATCTGCATAACCAGTAGTTCATAACTGTATATTGTGAATGCACACCAGATTTTAAATTACAAGAATAATTCACAGTAAATAAAATATTTACATCACAATACAACAAGATCATCCATTTGTATTCCTTATGAAAATCACTATATATTGTTCAGCTGGATTCAACATTACCAATGATATTTTGAAACAATGCTTTAGCAATTAAAAATATGCTTTCTCATATAAATTTTGACAGACCAACTTGATGCAAATAGCAGTTAGCAGATATGCAAATAGCATATCTGCTAACATGTATGGATTTAGCACATATATAGGTGCTAATTTCATCATGTAACTGTTATTTGCATCAAATCATGCATATATATAAAGTTTAAAAAGTAGAAGATTTTGGAGAAAAATTAGGAAAAAATATATATAATGGATTTTTCAGAGAAAACAGACATATGATGTGAATAATTTAAAACAATCAAACATGGAAAAATAGTTAAACAAATCTGAAGCCAATGAACAGCTATTTGATAGTACCTTTTTGTGCTTCTGATACCCCCCCCCAAAAAAAAAATAATAAGAGAAAAGGGATAAAATCTGAAAACTTTCAGGTTTTATATTATGCCCAAAGGGGCATTTTTTAAACATTTTGTGTGCTACTTTTGTTAATTAAATATCATGTTCTTTGCACTTAAATCATAAAATTCAATTCAACAGTAACATCATAAAACTTTTAAAAAGAGCATATCTTTAGAATTTCAGATACAGTCTCGTGTGCTGGAGATAAAAATTCTCCCCCCCCCCATTCGGTGTTGCCATTACTCGCTTTGAAATCGTTGAGCTTCTTAATGAAAAACTCATAAATGCTTTACAAAATATGGAACACATAATAAAACAAATTCCAAATTGGGCTTCCAGATGCCCGTATTCGGGTGGAGACGTACATTATTCAAAATTGGATGGCTCTAGGTATCATTGTTTTATCACAGTGCGAGAAACATACGTACATTTATGCAGATTCTTCATTATTTAATTTCTTTAAATATAATGCAGGTCTGTAATATTTGGTGGCAACAATTTAAATAGTGATTTGCCGTTTATAGTGAATCGAAGCAGAATGCCAAAACGAAATTAATACCCCTTCTTCGCAAATTGCCCCTTTGGGCTAAAAAGATAGAAAGAAATGTAAAGAAATTGCAAATTATAGTACTTTTGTGCTTTTGTTACCCCCCCCCCCAAAAAAAAAGAAAATTTCAAATTATGGCTTAAACCTTTATCACCAAATATGAAATCAGAAAACATTTTAAAGTACAAGAGTTGGAAATAAAAACACTTAATTTTTATTGCATTTTTTCTAAAACAATGTAACTTTATATATTACCATCATTCCAGTGATATTATAATAAACCTGCTACATTTAATAACCTATCCCACGGGAGAAAAGGCATTCTGAAATTCTTAAATCACTGAAACAAGTTTCTGCAGCCAAATTGGCTTAAAAATTATCAAAAGTCACCAAACCAACCAGCAAACTATAGGAGAATTTGTGTTTCAAAATGAGAACGATTTTTGGTGTAACTAAGAAGACAATTAAGCCTAAAATAAATATTGCCACAAGAATTTACCAAAAAAAAAAAAAAAAGTTATATGCAGAAAATAAAAACTCAGTCAATTTTTAAAATAAAAATTTATTTTATACATCTCAAAGTTTTATGTACAATACGTTTTCCATAACATTTTATATCATTTTACAACTCATTATTGTTAGATTGTGTTAAATTTTATACAATGTCAAACTGAGTTAAGGAAGCATCAAGAACTTATTACATCAGAAAATATTTTAAGTGTGAACAATACAAGAGAATGTGAAGGGAAACATATAATCAAATATGATTTTTAAGGGTTCTTTCTTTTTCTCTAATGTATTAGAAATAAATTTAGCATTTCTAATTACTATATAATAAAAAAATACGAATTATTGCTGGCTTTTACGTTCCTTACTAATAAACTTAATTTTTATGTGGAAATACTTTATATATTCACAGCATTATTATTTAATAACACACATCTTCATATTCTTAGGGGAATAAAATAACATTTTGTTTATTACAGTAATAAACCTGCTTAAAATAATATTAGATTATTTAACTCAAAAATCAATTGGTTGTGTTCAGTTTGTTTTTAAATCTTCTCATACTGTTTCCCTGTTGTAAAAATAAACACATTTTTATTACCAAAACAAATGAACTGAGTATATTTTAAATTTATGAAATGTATGTAAATATTTGTGTTTATTTTTTAATGCATTTTGTTTTTCATATATGCTTACAGTGTTATGGATAAGCAGGACTGTACTGCAAAATCCAGCACATGAAAACTTTCATTTCAAGTATTGAGAATATTTTCTTTAAATATAAGCTAATCAGTTTTTACAAATTCAGCAGCTAGAATTATCTTAGCCAGACTGATATTGTAGTGCACAAAGTGTTTACATAAATAACCTAACAAAATAAATAAACTAAACAATATAAATAACTACCTGCAATCTGAAAATTTCAGAGTGTAGCCAAACATCTCAAACATAATTTTACCACTAAATTGTTTTAAAGTTATATTTAGTGAAAGTTTTTGATGGAGATGCAGTTTCAGACAGAATGTGCAGGAAATGGTTCAAAAATTATGTAGCAGGTGATTTTGACCTTAATGATAAGCCACATTCAGGACAGCCATCTTTGATCAATGACACTATTGCCAAGCGCATGACAGAATAAGATCCTTTTTTGACAGCACTGGAGACTGTAATAAAGATTAATCCAGATCAACAAACCATTTAGAACCATATTTAGAAACCAGAACTGGTCTGTAATAATTCTAGATGGACACTTTGTGAGTTAAGTGAGAAACATTTGCATCATCAAGGCATCATATACACATCTTTGCTTATTCAGAACAATAACAACCCTTTCATGGACCAGATGATAATTGGCAATGAAAAGGGAATTAGCTATGAAAACAATGTTAAGAGCATACTATGAACCTAGGCAACCTTCTCCTCCACCTCTTAACCAAGCTTGAGCCCAAATAAGAGACTGCTGAGTATATGGCGGGATGATCCAAGGACCAATACATTTTCAACTTCTGAAACCTAATACAGTCAAAAGTCGTTAATCCGGACTCGTCCGGATTATCGATTTTTCCGGATTATAGATCATCAGTTTAAATCTGGTAAGATGGCATGCAGAAATTATAAAATTAAAAATATGAAACCGTAATTTATGAAATAAAGAACAATTATGATCTAAAGGGTATCAAAATTTACAAAAAAAAAAAAGCTTAATATTTATTTGTTTACTTAATTAAACATTTCTTTCAATGTTATTTTTAAGTTGCTACGTTTTATGTGATAATACTTTCTCTTTAATTCTATAAACAGACATAATTTCTTCTTCAGTTACAAAGTTCCGCTGTTCAAGTCCTATAATTGCTGTGTCGAGAATACCAACTAATTTGCCAATCGAAATTTTTTCGCTTCAATAACCTCTGTCACTTTCTTCGCTATCGGAAGAGAATTATAATGACGAGGAATTTGATTTAAATCATATCAAAGTACATTGAGATGAAATACTACATTTAATAAGGAATTATAAGCCAAATAAAATAAAAACATCTGCCCTGAAGATAAGGATAGTGCTGACAGATCAACTTCCAATTCATTGCGCAGCGTTAAAGATAAACAAAGTTTAGATAAACAAACGTTAAAGTTTAGATAAACAAAGGATATGCCTTTATCCATTTTTTGTAGCAATGCCACTTTTTGTTTAATGAACTTCGAAACATACTTTCGCTTTGTAGATCATTTACATATTAATAAATATATATCAGAAATTCTATTTGACATAATCGAAAGTTCAAGCTTACTTTTATAAAATTGCTCTAACAGTCTGCAAAAAATAATAAGCCGGATCCAATTCAAAGATTAAGGAACAACGCAATCTGCAACATTAACTGAAATAGATAATTAAATAATTTTAGCTTAGCTTATACTGTCCGTTATACATTAAACGCACACTCGTAAACGTATTTTGTGCATGCGCACAAGCATATTCTCAGCCGTAAAGGCCTTACGTGCATGCGCAGAAAGTTTGTAGCTTTGAGGTCCAGATTATAGATCATTCTGGATTATGGGTGTCCGAATTAACGACTTTTGACTGTAGAAAAAGATCAATTTGAAGAGACACTGTCAGACGATTTAAACAAATCAGTCAGAGAAAAGAGGCTTGTACTTCATAATGCCAGGTCACATGCTGATTTGGTGACTTGTCAGAAAATCGCAGGGAAATGGTTTGAAAATTCTGCTGCATCCACCATACTCCCCAGATCGAGCACCCTCCGATTATCATTTTTTTCTCTTCTTTCAAAAATTTTAAGGGGGGGGGGGTCAAAACTGAAGCAGATATCAACCAAGCTTTGAGTTCTTTACCTCTACGAACAAGACCTTTTTCAAAAATGGCATTTATGAATTACCATCACACTGGCAAGTGAAGTCATAAGCAATGAAGGAAATTATACAGTACAATAAATGTTATTGAAAAAGAAAAATGTATTACTTCTTTTCACTTTGCAAATGGACAAAAATTTCTGATAGACCTTTTTTATTTAACAGATTAATAATATACCATTTAACTGACATAATTAATTTTAAGATTTAACAGACAGAAAATACTATGCTTGAATATTTGAAGAAAAAGATTCAATAAATATTTCATAATTGAATGCCACTGAAATATTTCAATAAAATTTTGTCAAAAAAATCAATTAAAATGTTTTAAAAAATTCAAAAATTTTGAAAACATTTGTTTCATACACACTTCATCCCCCCAAAAAAATTTCCAAAATAAAAAATCAGTTGAAATGTTTCAAAAATTGAAATATTTCAATAAATCATGGTGACCATTTGAATAAGATTCATTAAACCTTTCATTAGCTAATACCTTATAAACATTTTCAGTGCTGCCCATATTCAAGTACTTTTTATAAAGATGTTTTCACATTTATATAAAATTTTAAAAAAACCATCAGCATCAAAATTTGGAGTAACTTTTAAATAGAAAAAGAAAAGAGAATTCAACCATAGCATAATCTGACATATACCAAGATTTTTCACATTTCTTACTTTTCACTGCCATTTGAAATACAATGCTTTTGAGTTTTTCATCAATAGTAGAGAAATATTAAAACAAATAATGTGGGTCACTTTGAAAGCAAAGTGTAAAGCCATCTTCTGTGTATTTCAGTGTTTTAAAACATAATTGATATTATGAAATAACACAGTTGTTTCATCTTGAACAATTAACTACTCAGAAAGAAATTATTTTAGGCTGTGTTCTAGCGAGAAGTCTGAAAGTTTTGGCTGTTCTGAAGACATTCGACATACCTAAAGTGTTGCATGCGTGTATTGCTGTTTTCTCGCCGTTGTCTTGCGCGTGCATTCTGAAACCATACCTAGAATAAAAAAGAAAGATATAATATTTGACAGAAGCAAAAATATGGAAAAAATAGTTTTTAAAAGTATTTTTATGCTGATGAGAAATGCACTCTTTTAATACTGCATTTCCATATTTTTCCCACTAATATTATTGACCAAAAATCATGAGAGGGAAATTATGCGAATAATTTAGTTTCCAAAGGACTTGGTTACAGTAAGGACAAATCAAATGAAAAGTAATCTTGGATAAAGTACCAGTAACTATCACAATATTATTTCTTTTAAAGGAACTTAGATTCCAATAATACATAATAATAATATGAAATAAGGTAGCTTCGTTTCTACTTCTATGTAACATGAATATCACCCATTCTTACTGTTGTCTTTGCTACTGCTTATGCCTCAAATCCTTCATAAATAATTAAAGAAGGCGAAGAAGCGGCTGACTCAGCAAAATTATCCACTCCTGTTTGCTTTGCTGTGAGGGGGGTTAGATCTTGCATTAGATTAGCATGAGGTACAACAATTAGAAGAGAAATATTTGGTGTGATCTTTGTCAGTAGTTTGCAAAGATTTGTCTTTATTAGGAAGCTGTAAAGTACATGGACAAATTTGTTCTAATATTTAGAAGAGCTTGTTCTCAGAATGCGTTGAAGCAGGGGAAAATTATTAACAAATATCAGAACGTGCTGCCAAAAAGATAGGGTGGAATATGCAAGGAAATACAGTATTAAATATAAATGAAAGATCTTATGTATTATGGATTAGCAATAATATGCTTTGCTATTTCTGATCTTTATTTACAACAGAACTATTTATTGCCAATTAAAAACAGATACCGATTGAAGCAAGGCCTGCACCTGTGCATTTCTGCATGTGTATGAGGTACCAGCTTCCCAACAAGGTAGTGCTTAGTGATTTTGACTACAATATCAAGAGACCTGGGTTCAAAAAGTGAATAAGTCATGGATGTTGTAAGGTGTCTTTATGGTATGGGGCACTTGAAAGATATGGTGAGCTGAAAGTCCTCTCATGTGGTTTGGTGGGAGAGGAAGAGGGATGAGAGACCTTTAAACTGCACTTGGGATATTAACTGTTCAAAACTGTACTGTCACCTATATGATGCCTAAGGCTCTTGTCATTTACAGACACTATCTTGTACTCTTTGACACAAATATGCGGGTTTATCCTGATTAGGTCCGACATGCGAGATTAGTCTAATAAGAGCAATGCATTAGATATCACTGGGCTTGCTAACTGTTGAGCTTCGGCCCCATTTCAAGGAAGAATACACCGGGGGGAGGAGGGAACTGAGTCTTTCGTAATTACCAACCTTGACAGCCCAAATCCTCCCAATCATGCTTGAGAGGATTTTGGCTTGCAACGGTAACACCTCTTGGTTTTAATAAGAACACATTTCATATAACTTTTTTCCTTATTATAAGTTCAAATAATAACAGCTTACTATAATAAGCTTTAGTAAAAGGCTTTAATAATATATAAGTGAAGTGTTATGACAGAAAAGTTATTTGAAAGAGAATATTATAATAATATTTCACATTTTTGTCATAAAGTGTAGCTGCTGAAACAAAAAATGCCCTCTTCTATTTATTCATTACAGCAATGATTTCAAATTGGCAGCCCATGAATACAATTTAATTAGCTGATAATTCGTAACATCCTAAATGATGGAAAAGATGTACTTCACAGGTGGAATGAGCACTTTAGTAATTTGTTGAATGACCATATGCAGGATGGGTAATTGGGTTGGTTCAATTACTTCTGCAAATACCGAGAGTATCCTGCCACCATCTTTGGCAAAAGTTAGAGAAGTAATTAAAAAGCTCAAAAATAACAAGGCCCCAGGCCCTGACTCGATTACTTCAGAACTCATTAAAAGTGCTGCAGGTCTAAACATTGACGAAATACATCACCTCACTGAAACAGTTTGGAACCAAGAAGTTTTACCTGAAGATTGGAAACTGAGCATCATCTGCCCTATACACAAAAAAGGGGACGTTTTGAAATGTACTAACTACAGGAGAATCAATCTCCTTTGTTTTTTTTTACAAACTATTTTCCAGTATACTCTTTAGTAGACTAGTAATTTGTACAGAAAACATTATAGGTGATTATCAATGTGGTTTACCCAAAGGAAGATCTACAACAGAACAAATCTTTAACATGAGGCAAGTTTTGAAAAAAACTAATGAATATGGTATAACAACACACCACCTTTTTGTTGATTTTAGGACTGCCTACAGTAAACAGAAAATATTTAATTGATGCTATAAGAGAATTTGCAATACCTTTGAGCCTATTGTTATAAATTTGGTCGCCATTACTCTTACTGGGCCAAAACTTAGGGTTAAATTTCAGAATAATTTCTCAGAGCCTATTGTTGTTTCAAATGGGCTCAGACAGGGTGATGCACTGGCCTGCTTGCTTTTTAACTTTGCCCTCCAAAAATTCATAAAAGACTCCAACATTAATACTCATGGAACTATCTTTAGCAAGTTTGTTCAGATTTTTGCCTTTGCTGACGATATCGACATAGTCTCACGCACTCCCGAGTCACTTAGAGAGGCTTTTACATCTCTAGAGGCTGCAGCAAACAAAATGCATCTAGCTATCAACCAAAATAAAACTAAATACATGCTATGTGGTAATAACAGAAGCCCCTATTTTGAAATTGAGAATTACAAATTTGAAACTGTTTACAAATTTAAATATGTAGGATCAGAAGTTAATATTCTCAATGATTTAATGCCTGAAATCCGTAGTACAGTTGCAGATGCTAATCGATGCTTTTCGGTCTCAAAAAGTACTCAAAGTCTAACTTCATTAGCAGAAAAACAAAGATTCTAATATACAAAAGCTTAATTAGACTCATTCTTTACTCTGCTGAGACCTGGCCAATGACAGAAAAAGCTAAAAGTATCATTTCTGTCTTTGAAAGAAAAATTTTAAGAAGTATTTTTGTTGGCATAAAATGTAACAATATCTGGAGAAGAACTAACTCTGAACTCCATAAATCTTTTAAAGAACTAGATATAGTAAAATATATAAGGATTCAGAGAATTAAATGGGCAGAACACCTGTGCAGAATGGATGAAAATTATGTAACTCAAAAGATCTTCTTATCCAGACCATGCGGCACCCAAAAAAGAGGATACCTAAACTTAGGTGGCTCGACTGTTTGGAAACAGACTTAAGAATTTTAAAAATAGCTAACTGGATGTCCAAGGCCAAGGATAGAAGAGCATGGAGATGAGTGAACATTTTAATATGCATATGCGTATTAATTATGGTGATGCAGCGGTGACATCGCCCGGCACATCCATCATTTGAGCATAAGGTGGTGATATACAGTCAAAAGTCTTTAATCTGGACGTCCATAATCCGGAATGATCTATAATCCGGACCTCAAAGCTACAAACTTTCTGTGCATGCGTAAATGCATAATGTGTTTACGCATGCACATATGTGTTTATGCATGCACATGATATGTTTATGCATGCGCATGATACGTTTAATGTATAATGGACGGTATAAGCTAAGCTAAAATTATCTAATTATCTATTTTAGTTAATGTTGCAGATTGCATTGTTCCTTAATCTTCTAACTGGATCTGGTTTATTATTTTTTGCAGACTGTTAGAGCAATTTTATAAAAGTAAGCTTATAAACTTTCGATTATGTCAAAAAGAATTTCCGATTCTGGAGCTGCCAAAGGATCTACAAAGCGAAAGCATGTTTCAATGTCCATCAAACACAAAGTGGAATTTCTGCGAAAAATGGATAAAGGCATATCCTTTGTTTCTCTAACCATTCCGAAATATGTTTATCAATTTCACACTGCTCTGCATGGGAGGGGGAACGTTGCGGTGCGCAATGAACTGGAAGTTGATCTGTCGGCACTATCCTTATCTTCAGAGCAGGTGTTTTTATTTTATTCGGTTTATAATTCCTTACTAAATGTAGTATTTCATCTTGATGTACTCCATCTTTGATATGATTTAAATCAAATTCCTCGTCATTATAAATATCACAAATATAAATCAAATAGTTTTCTGGTTGCAATTTTCTAATTTCGACTATGTTTAATGTATGCCTTACGCATGCACGAATTGAAAGAAATGTTTAATAAAGTAAATAAATAAATATTAAGCTTTTTTTTCTTTGTAAATTTTGATACCCTTTAGATCATAATTGCTCTTTATTTCATAAATTACAGTTTCATAATTTTAATTTTATAATTTCCGCAAGCCATCTTACTAGATTTACACTGATGATCTATAATCCGGAATCGCCGAAGTTCCAACGAGTCCGGATTAAAGACTTTTGACTGTATTATGCTGTGTGATGGTTAATATGATTTACTGTATGCTCTTTTTCGTTCGTTACTTGTTTAAATAAAGTGTGAAGTTCAAAATCAACGGGTTCCTTACTCTGAATATGAACCTCTAAACAACAATTAATATAATATATATTCTAAGTCATGCTTTTGAGACACTAAAAACGCAAGTTAAATTTCAACAATCAGTTCAGTAGAAAAGGAGATATAGAACTGTCTCATTTTTTTGTGCAAGATGTCTTGGGTCAGTCTATAAATTTGTGCGCACTCTTTGGTAAATTTTTAAATAACATAAAAAAACACAATTTAACATTTTAATCAATTATATATTTTCCTCCATTATCTACAATGTCTGGTCATCTTACAGGCAGTTTTTTTATGCCATTGCTGTAGAAAGATTCTGGTTTTGATGAAAAAAAACTTGAAAGTTCATTGTGTACATCCTGTTTAGAACTTAATTTTTTTTCCCAGTAAAAAATTTTGTAAGGCACAAAATAAGTGAAAATCACTTGAGGCAATATCTGAGGAGTAAACAGGATGTGGCAAAAGCTCCCAATTAAATTCACTCATTTTTTGCAGCATTGTTCGAGCTGTATATGGTCTAGCGTTATCATGATGAAACAACACTTTCTTGATAGTCACCAATCGTGGGCGTTTTTTTTTTATCAATTCGAGTTTAGACAGCAAAGTTGTTCATTATAAACTTCTGAATTAATCGCTTGATTTGGGTCTAACAGTTCAAAACGTCCTGAACAAGGTTCATCATCAATGCTGCTTATTCCAACTTTAAATTTTTTAAACCATTTCTGGGCAGTCCTTACACTAATAGTGTGTTCACCGTGTACACAATTAATTTTTATTGCTGCAAACCTGTCAGATTCACCACACGAAAATAAAAAATGTAGCACAGTACATTTGTACTGATTAACTATATTCAATTTCTATGGGTATTAAAATGCGTTTGATATTTACGAAAGTTGGTGATGAACTGTTATATAGTTGGTGATGATATGTTAGTCCAATGATGACAAGTTTCAACAGGTTCAAAATTGTATTGTTTTAGTAAATGCATCATATTGAAATCCACGCATACTCTTAATGCGCACGAACTTATGGAATGACCCAATACTTACCCTAACAGTATTTATTTTCTGCTGCATATATTTTCTCAAAATTGTTCCAGTTCGAGCAAGAAATATTATGGTATGCCTAATGAGAAAGAGAAATGAGAAATAAACATACTTTAATGACACGTTCAGACAAACCAGTTGTTTGAGCGAGCTGTTCCAAATCCTTGTTACTAGGATTTCCACACATGGAAAAATAGGACTGCATTACATGTAACTGCCGGGAGTCAAAAGTCGTTCTCTTTCGAGGCGGGTACGAGGGGCCCATGGACATGCCCGAGTTAGAAGAAGAATGGGATGCCTCCAGTGCAAGTTTCATTGCTGAAAGAAAAGTAAAATAACCACTTTTAACAAATACTTGACTGATCAGTTTTTAAAATACCCTCCCTCTATTACTTCTCCCCATTGATTTACAACTTACTTATACCATTTAATTCATTAATAAGTACAGTACAAAGTCCATAATCTGGACGTCCATTATCCAGAATGATCTATAATCCGGACCTCAAAGCCACAAACTTTATGCATGCACGTAAATAATACGCATGCACGCGTTGAAAGAAATGTTTAATGAGATAAACAAATAAATATTAAGCATTTTTTTTGTAAAATTTGATACCCTATAGATCATAATTGCTTTTTATTTCATAAATTGTTTCATATTTTTAATAGTATAATTTCTGCATGCCATCTTACCAGATTTAAATTGATGATCTATAATCCAGAAAAAACCCTAATCCGTAATTGCCGAAGTCCCGACAAGTCCGGACTACGGACTTTGTACTGTATATCTTTCGCTAGCTGCATTTCCATGACGTTATAATGTGAAATCAATACTTTAGAAGTTTGTAGCTAACTCATATTTTGTTATGTGCTATGTCCACTGCAACACCCATATGCTGTTTTTTTTTCCCTTAATTTTATAAAATGTTCCACATGTAGGACAAAATAATTGTTCACAAATATACAAAAAATCTTTGATAGTATAGCTAAATGCTATTCTTAAACATGAAAATAAATGTAAACAATTAAAAAATTATGTTTTTAAATGAAATGTTAAATGCTACTAAAATGTTATTTTTAGATACAAAAATAAGTATCAATAATTAAGAATGCATAAATGAAAATGATTCCATTCATAAATTTAATAATTCATCAAACTCAAATTTTTCCCAATTTTATAAAACCAAAGCAAGAGTACTCCTTAAAGGGGTCATTTTTATGAGTCATTCAGCCATATGAATTATGAAATATGAAAATATAAATAATTAAGAATATATAATGAAAATGATTCTATTATTTTAATAACACATCAAATTTTTAATTCCATTAAATTTTAATTGTTTTCCATTTTATAAAACCAAAGCAGGAGTGGCCCTTAAAAGGGTTATTTATTATGAATTATTCAGCCATATACATTACAAAATAAGAAAATATAAATAATTCATAAACATGAATGAAAATTATTTAATTCATTAATTTAAAACCCCATTAAATTTAATATCTTTAACTTTCAATACCTTCAAAATTCAAAAATAGCTTCATAAAATAAAAAATTCAATAGCTTTCATATTTAAACATGCGATAAAATCTCAGGAAAAAGAAATTATTAATATATATATATAGTATAGAATTTAAAACCTAACAAAAGCCATTTAAATATTTGAAAGCATCCTATCATTTTCCTGAAACATGTTGCAAAATATGAAATACATAAGAAAAAGCAAGTGACGAACTAAATACATTACTACTGGAAGAATGGGAAAATTAAAGAGTGCCAAAAATTTTTGTTAACCTCCTCTGTTTAAAACTTCAAACAGAACTTCTCAAGCGAAATGTGTTTATACATTTGAATAATAATTTTAATTGGCTTAGAAAATTCATGCCTTTCTAGTTTTGAAAGAGAAACAGCATTCCACTTGCAATATTCTACACATAATATATTAAATATTAACTTGCAATGATTAAAAGTTATTTAACACCAATACTAAGTTACAAATAACAAAGTACAATAAAGTAATAAAATTCTTACAACTAATAATTATACCTACAAATAATAATTCTATGAATCTAATAAACCATTACTTATAAATCATAATCAGCTAATGCTTCAAAATATATAACTACTCAAAAATACTGCAGTAAAGTTAAAATATAATAAGTTAATAAAGATAATTGTTAAGTAACTAGTTAGAAGTTGTAAATAATGCCAATTACGAGGGCCATCCAGGAAGTAGATTACGTTTCCGTCTGTGTCCGCTAGGGGCGGGGCTAGCGCGGCCATCTTGGGGTCAGAGCGTTGTGCAGCTCAGTCTGCATCTAGCCGTGCTAGTGAGAGGTTCGTGCTGTGCTCCGTTCAGATACTGTGACGGTTTGAAATGTCTGCGTTAATTGAAAATCCCGCGAGCTGCGCTCAGTAATAAGGTTTCTGACTGCAAAAAACTGTAAACCGATAGAAATTTATCGGCAGCTTCGTGAAGTGTATGGGGACAACATTATCACTGAAGGTGGAGTGCGTCAGTGGGTCATAAGATTTCAAAATGGCCGAACCAATGTTCACGACGAAGATCGAAGTGGGAGACCCAGCATAGCGACCGCCGAACTTCTCGAAAAAGTCGATGCTAAAGTCCGTGAAAATCGAAATTTCAAAATAACGGAACTTTCTTTGAGTTTTCCACAAATTTCGCGAAGTTTGTTGCACGAAATCATCAGCAAAAAGCTTGGTTACCACAAGTTTTGTGCAAGATGGATTCCAAAAATCTTGACAGAGGACCACAAAAATCAGCGAATGGCTGCAGCGTTGAACTTTTTGGACGCTTACCATAAGGATGGTGACTCTTTACTCGATCGCATCGTTACTGGTGACGAAACATGGGTGAAACATGTGAACTGTGAAACGAAATTGCAATCAATGCAGTGGGGGCACACAAGTTTTCCCCAAAAACCCAAGAAATGCATGCAAACAATGTCGGCAAGGAAGATGATGGCGACTGTTTTTTGGGACAGAAAAGGTGTAATTTTGGTGGACTTCCTGGAAAGAGGCACTACAATAAACTCTCAAAGGTATTGCCAAACTCTCCAAAAACTCAGAAGAGCAATTCAAAACAAGCGCAGAGGAATGTTGAGCTCTAAGATCTTGTTGATTCACGACAACGCCCGGCCCCACACGGCAAATGTCACTCGTAAAGTTCTTGAATCTTTTAAGTGGGAGTTGTTTCCTCATCCGCCGTACAGTCCCGACCTGGCACCGAGCGACTTCCACCTATTCCCAGCAATGAAGAAGTGGCTGGCTATGCAGCGTTTTGATGACGACGCACAGCTGCAAGAAGAGGTAACGAAGTGGTTGAAGGCGCAGGCGGCCGAATTTTTCGACGAAGGAATTTCCAAGCTCGTACATCGCTACGATAAATGCCTTAATTTGTATGGTGACTATGTAGAAAAGTAGTATTTGAGTGTGGCTTTCATCTGTATATAATAAAATTTGTTTCCTATACTTTGTTTATTTTTTTATTCCAAAACGTAATCTACTTTCTGGATAGCCCTCGTAATTAAAATATGTCTTAGGTCATGGCTAACTAAAGTCTTAATATAAATTATAAATAATGATCAAGTATTATTAACAGTATATACAAATGCTTGGCTTCAAAATATAAATCACTATTAAGTATTAAAATGCAGAAAAATTATAATATCAATAGAACAAAATTAAATTTTATTACATTTGGAAGAAAGACTGCTAATACTGAAAAAACATTTTTGTAATAAATATATTAGACACAATATGATTTCTTTTATTAGAAATGAACATGTAGTATCAACAAACACATAGATGTTAAATCATGACGTTTTACAAAAGGAAACACAGAAACAATATTAAAAAAATTCAAAAGAATAATAAATAAAATCTTTAAATTTTATTAAACAAGTCAAATTAAACTCAGTGATATAGAATCAGAAATTCCAAGCTCCATCTAAATTCGGTATCAGCAAATCCAGTTTTCCAGCTTTTGTAAATTCAAACCAAACAGCCCAGTGAGTAATATTAATATTTGAACTTCAGGAATTTTACTCCTAAAAAAAGGTCATCTAAGCCTGCAAAATTTTAAACACAATTTGAAAACTTTATCACCTTGTTGCACGAAAAATGATTAATAACACTATTTGCAGTAATAATACCAAAAAACTACACATTACATAAGAAAAAGCATAAAATATTTTTAGTACCTGCATATTATCCCATTCCATTTCTTACGTATATATAGACATGTATGAATTAATTATATATTAATTATAAATGAAGACCAATTCTTCTTAGGTCTAAAAATCCATTTAAAACTTTAAATTGAAATTTTAGGTTTAATTTCCTTTCATTAACTATACAGCAAGAGAGAGAAAGCAGTAGCCTAGTATGCTCCAAAATTAATTAAATAATCAATATATAATAATTAAATCAAAGTTGGTGGCAAAAAGTCTAGAAGACCATACATCAAACCTGAAACAAAAACAAAACAATTCAAAAAATTTACATAATAAAATTAATACAATAAAATAAATAGTTGAAAATTCTTTGGTCTTTTTCAAGGAACAGCCAAATAATTTTGAACAAAGCTGTTTCTGAATTTTATCTGCATGATTATAAATGTCCAGAAATACAGTACAAAGTCCGTAATCCAGACATCCATTATCCCGAATGATCTATAATCCAGACCTCAAAGCCACAAACTTACGCATGCGCGTTTGATATGTGCGTAAAGCCAGTAAAGCGTTTATCCATGCGTGCTTCTGATAGTGAAAAAAGTTACATTGAGAGAAATGTTTAATAAAGTAAAAAAATAAATATTAAGCTTTTTTTTGTAAAATTTGATACCCTTTAGATCATAATTGCTCTTTATTTCATAAATTACAGTTTCATATTTTTAATTGTGTAATTTCTACATGCCATCTTACCAGATTTAAATTGATGATCTATAATCTGGAAAAAACCCTAATCCAGAATCGTCGAAGTCCCGACGAGTCCGGATTACGGACTTTGTACTGTAATTCAAAAGTGCCAAACAGAAAAGAAATTAAAATAATGGAAGACCATTAAACAAGTTTTATAATATAAATAAAGAATGCAATAATGAACAGTATATTTTTTTTTAAATTGTCTTTTTAGCAAATAATCAAAATAAAATCTGCTGCAATATGACCTAAGACAAAAATACTATATAAAATTTAAAAAATTGATATTAGAAGAGAGATAAGCAATATGTCAAATCTCCTGCTATAGACAAATAACTCCGAGTCCACAGCAAATGGAATTGTCGACAATTCTTCATTCCATTTTGTCCACGTGGATTGGACAATCTTATAATTTCTTATCCTGATGAGGATAAAATAAAAATCATATATTAATAACTTAGAGATTCATTAAAATGTTCAATAGTAAAATACATTATTTAGCATATTATTTAAATCAGTGTTTCTCAAACTTTTTTTGCAGTGACCACTTTTATAAGTTAGAAGAATGTCCTGCGCACAACATTACTTTTGTTCCCTTCGAAAGCAATTTGTTTTAGCATATGTTACTCCTTATATTTTTAAAGCACAATTAATTAATTTTAATATTAGTATTAAGTAATTAAGTTAAGGGATAAAGTTATATTTGTTTTTAATAATTCAAGGCTATCAGAGTTTAGATAACCTTTATTTTATTTACTAAAAGTTAAATAAATGTTGGCATTCACAACATGATTTGGCTGAACCTGCCGATTTTTGCATAGATGTTCTATGTTTGGATATATGCTGGTAAGAAGCACCACAGTCACATGGCTTTTAAGTCCTTCTTTTGTTGCTAAGACTAGAGTGGGAATTCTGTACCTATAACTGGTAATAAATTTCATGGAATGTCAGTCTTGGAAGAAAACGTAATGGACAATGGTCATGTGTAAATTTCAACAGTGTGAGATTTTCAGCTTAGCATGGTATATACAGTTAAACTGAATTTTATTTTTTGCAATTTTATTTAATTTCTTTTTTTTTTTTTTTTTTTTTTTTTAATGACGAGGATCACAAGGATAGGTTTCAAGGATTACTAATGGTCCGCGGACTACAGATTGAGAAACACTGATCTAAATAATTTACCACAACTGTATCATTCTGTTTTATGATTTGACATTCAGTGTAACTTACACATTGAGATACTCTAGCAGCATCACACATAGTATTGGACTGGATTATTTAATTTAAGTAAAGTATATGGAGCTCCAACCTAAATTCAAAAGAGCAGTAAATTTAATTAAACTGTTTAAAAAAAATATGATTTCTGCAACATTTGACCACAGAAAATGCAGATAAAACTCTGAAAATTTTACGATGGGGGATAAAATACAAATGAAAAAACAATTACACCCAACTCTTTTTTTACACAATTTTGAAATAACATTGAAACAACATTGTAACATTTTAAAAAATTATATTGTTTCGTATAACACCAATACGAAACACTACAATTTTTTACATGAATTTTTTATTCTAGCATTAATCCCTGCCCCCATTTTTAAAAAATTTTTCAAATTTATTGAGTTTAAACTTCTCCCGTCATTCCCCCCCAGTTGAATCAATGTAAATTAAATCACTGATCAAACAGCAATATGGATCAATCAACAGCAAGTGAAAGCAATTCAGTTCTTTTTATTCCTAATTTCAATTTAAATTTTTATATGTACTTATAGACTAAATTTTCACTGTACACTAATTTAAATTTTTTTTTTTTTTGTACTAAAAATTAATTGTCTTTGTTTTATAAATATGCAATTTGGATTTCATTATTACCTGTTTTGCATGGTTTGTAGGGAATATATTTAGAGTTTTTCCATCTTACATGATTTCTTAAAGTTGTCAAACATATCCCCAAATTTACTGTATTTACATGTATTTTTTTACACGATCTTTTTTTTGGGGGGGGAGGGGGGCACTTTTTTTTTTTTTTTTTAAAGAATGTATCTATTGTGTAAAAGAAGAGTTGGGTGTATTTGCTAGATATTAAAATTTGAACTCTTTTATGTCACAGACAATCATTTGTGACAATAACTGCAATTTACCTACCCTACAATAACTCTTGAAAGAAATTAAAATGGAGTTGATACAAAAGCACTATCTTGCCAAGATTTTTCTATGATTTTAAAGTAGAGCTAAATCAAGTAGAATGCCATCATTGTCTACAATTAGCTCATCAAAATGAAGCTCCATCTGGTGCCACTGTAGTCAGATGACTTACAGGATTTTGTAGAGGTCGAAATTCTCTCGTGGATGAAAAACAAACAGGAAGTCATTTGTCAGTTACAGTCAAAGAAAATGTGTTGCCATAAGAAAAATATTAATCACTGATAATCGCTGTACTTATCAAATGATACAGAAGGAATTTAACACTGGAACCGCAGCTCTACATAAAATTATTCGAGAAGAACTGCATGAAAAAACTAGTTTATCATTGGCACCTCTATAAATTAACAGAACACCAAAAACTGGAGCCAGTCAAAATCAATAAGAAAACCCTAAAATTACTTAACTAATGATGGTGGACACTGCATTATTTCTAAAATTATAACTGGTGACAGAGTCGTAGCTAGGGTTTTCAGCGCCCAGGGACAACTGAAGATTTCACGCCCCTTACTGCTTGCCAAGGATGGAAAGCATTTAATTCTAAAATGTCGTAACATCAGTTTGGGGCCCTCTGGATTCTGCGTCTGGGGACAGATGCCCCCTTTGCCCCCCTCTAGCAAAGCCCCTGACTGGTGATGAACATACAAACCGTATTCTGACGTTCCAACATATCAAGAAAGTAAAGCATGGATCTTTGAAGATGACACCTAACCAACAATGTGAATAGACAATAAGCCACATAAAAAGTAATGTATGCAACTTCCTTCAGAAGTATAGAATGAGTTAAAGCCATCAAGTTAAACAGAAGACAATTACAACTAACTGGTACTCTTCTAAATGTCTTTCAGATATTCTTCAAAAATGAATATTACTTATACTTCACCATGATGATGCATCTTCTCATCCAGCAAGACTGACAGTTGAATTTAGAGACAAAAGCACATCAAAGTGATGGGACATCAGCTTAATCTCCTGATCTCTCTATATGTGACTTTTCACTATTTTTTAATCTAAAACAAAGTTTACATGATTGTTTTCATTCCAAAGATGAGATTGATAAAATTATAAAAGCATGCATTTCACTGGTTCCAAGCAGTGGATAGTTTGAAGCATTTATTCTTTGGAAAATTTGCTACGAAAATGCACTGATGATGGAGAAGATACTTTGAACATACCTAAAATTTGGTAAGTATAATTACTAAAATTTTGTTGACATTCACAAAATTTTCACTTTCCTCAATGCAGTCAGAAAAAGTGATTCCCTAAATTTTAAAATGCACATAGAGTTCCTTACCCTCTTACTAACTGATTTGTCCTGGATTTTGAGTACTTGAGCTCTGACAGAGGAATTGAAGAGCTGTAACCCATTCAGGACTCTGATCATATGACTCTCCCTTCATGGCCTTTATGTTATGAGCCTTTCCGAGTCTAGATACTTGTGATCTCAGTGTGATTTTAAATTGAAACATTTTATTTAAGTACAAATAAACTGGAGTTAAAGTAACAACAATAAAAACAATTTACACCTGTTAAATTTATGCTGAACAAAAATTTGTTATACCAACGGAAGATTGATTACAATAATTCAGAGGCTGACAAATATTACAATCCTCCCCCAATGGTTATGAAATTTGCAGAGCAGGAGGAGTGACAGCACACTTATTCTATTTAAAAGAATACTACTTGAACAAAACAGTATCTTGGAATTTATCTAAATTAGAGCACAGACACTAAAGTCAAAAAGTATTCTTATGATTTCAGACATTAAAATTCAAAAACAAAGAGAAAAGCAAAACAAAATTCTGGAGGAGAGGAATAAAGAATATTAAATTTAAAAGGAAAATACACTGTAATGAAAATGAAAGAGAAAAAGAAAAAAGAGAGTGAAAAAAATGTTTATGATACTATATATGTAATGATCATTAAGACATTAAACACATTCTTGCAAACTGCTAAGCTAACTATTAACCAGTAAGATTATCTTATAGATATAACATTTGAAAGAAAAAAAAAAAAGTTTCTACTTCGTTTCCAAGATTCGACCACTGCGAATACTACAATGTAAATCAGTTACTAGTGTTTGCAGACTTTACAAACTTCTTGCAACTAATTAAAAATACAGTTAATTACTGCGGCATTAATTTTAATACGAAACGTAGTATCTGCGACACTCATTATAATCCAATTAGATAATGCTTTCATAGTTAATGTAAGAAGACAAACTACACTTTAGAAGGAACCCAAAACAAGATTATTCACTTGTCGAAAAATGCTTGAAACGGAATAATGCGCTACTTTCCTTCCAATTATTCTTTTCCACCGGTTCACACGAAATGACAGATTCAAATTACTTTTTTGTTTACTGTTTATTTTATGCCTGCTATACGGTTACAGTTAAACGTACAATTTTTCAACAAATTCAAATAGTGGTGAAAAATGTAAACATCAAGACCCTTCCTACTCAGCAAGCTACTGGATAACATGGTTCTGAGGCAGGGAGCTGAAAGTATTCTGTTTATAAACCTTAGTGTATTCTTCTCTCAAAAAAGTTTGTCAGAACAGTACATTAGCTTTTCTGTTATATAGTCTGAAGCTCTGAACATCTATTTTCTAAGCAGCGAATAGAAAACCGCGCTTTGATGTCTGCAAATTTGTTCTTTTCTAGGATGATATTTAAATTATCGGACCAAAAGAGTACTGTTAGCCTGAAACAAAGTTTTCTGCCGTAAGCAATTCGCTTCAATAGGTATGCCAAGTGCAGAAAGGCTAAATAGAAATTAAAATTTTATTCAGCCTTTCCAGAAGTGCCGGAGGAAATCCATCAGAAAAGAGAAACAAAATAAATCAAATAATAAAATAATTTAAAATCTAGTAAAATGTAAATATAAATAAAGATTTAATAAATTATTAAACCATAAATAGTGTAATAAAATAAAAGATACCAGATATCTTGTCCTCTTTGAAACCCCAACTGAAATTACTACTTCACTCAAACAAAAAATAGTCCAGCAAATCTCCGTCTGAATTTAAGACTTGTATATATAGGATAACGTACTATTTCAATGGATGATATCAACAAAGATCATGCATTTACTAGCACGCCAATGAAAAAATAAATAAATAAAATTGAAAGTCTGAAAAGTTTCAGATTTTAACGATCGCTCAAAAGAGATTCTTAATTTTTTTTTAACTCTCATTGAGCTCGCAGTCTAACAGTCTGACAGCACACTCATTCCTAACTATCCCTCCCCCCCCTTTTTTTGTCTTTTTGACATTGTTATTAAGCATAATTTTTTTCACATTACGTCATATACAATTCAACAGCAAAATTACAGAAATTTTAAAAATCGTTTAGCAATATGCGTTTAGAACTCCCTATACAGCGTGAAGTGTTCGCATTCGTTTTTCTTTTCCCCCTCCCCCTCAGTTCATAATATGGCAATTTTCTTACTAAGATGACTTTACAAAACCTTTTTTTTTTTTTTTTTTTTTTTTTTGTCTTTTTATTAGTAACATTTTTTAGGTTTACTTTATTTATTAAATATCACGTTCTTTCCGCTTACACATAAAATTCGATTCAAAGGCAAAATCACAAAATATTTAAAAACAGAATATCTTCAGAATTTCCGATAGGCAGTCTCACGCGCTAGAGATAAAATGTTTTATTCTGTATAGTGTTACCTCTGCTCACTTTGAAATCGCTGAGTTTGTTAATCAAAATTCGTAAAGTTTTACGAAATAGGACATAGATAATAAAATAATTTCGAAATTCAAACTTCTGGTTTCCAGGTGCCCATGTTTGGGTGGAGGGCTACCTTATTCAAAATTTGATGGCTTTGTAGGTAGCGTTGTTTTTCCACAATGCGAGAAACATACATACATTCATACAAATTCTTCATTATTTACTATCTTTAAATCTTGTTAAAAATGCCCAGTTGCGGTAATATAGTTTCCCCGCAAAACAGGTTTTTTGGTTGCTGGAAAGTGACAAGGAAAGGCAGGATTGTCAGATCTGGCCCGAAATCGCCCATTTGACAACAAAATTGGCGATATGTCATAGACAGGGCGAGATCATTGTAGAGCGAATTCTTACCGGTTTTCCCGAGAATGTTCTACAAGGCAGGTCAAAAGCTGTACATACCTTGCCTGCAAGCGGCGTAACAGAGTATCTTGAGTATGTTGAGTTCAGTAGTAGTGTCTTGAGTTCAGAGATCAGCTCGAGAGCGATCGACCGAGTCGGGAGCTGTACTTTAGTGCTTTGCCATGTAGCTATCTTCACCATGATAGCTTGAAGACTGCGTTTTCGTTTGTTTAAGGGTGTTTATCGTAGTTTTTCGACAACTGTACCTCGTCTTTGGAACTGTCCAATGCAATACTTAGGGCTGTGAAGTCGGAAGGCTCTGGAATACTCAGGTCTGTGGAGTCGGAATTAATTAGCATTTATTATGAAATACAAAAACTAGCATTAGTAATTTCTAAGAAATAGAATGGCTTCGGCAATATCTTCTTTGATAAAGGACTATAGATCCGATTTGATAAATTTCAGAGCTGAGAATAGTCTTTCCACACAAACTTCAATAGGAGGAAGAGCTGTTACTGTTAGGACGACTTCTTTTACCTTTTCAGGATAGATTTGTATAAGTTTTATAGAAGTAACGGCTGAGTAAAAATATTGTTTGTATTTTTTCATTTTTATATCTAAAGCCTCCTGGGTCTTTATTTTCATTTGCTTTGCGTTAGCATTTTCAATATTATCCAAATATTTCTCAAATCTAATTCATCGGTGTTAGAGGATGATAGAGACCCAGTTGCAGTGTCTGCATTCTGACTGTTTGGATTTGAATACTCCAGTTGTTTGGATAATAATTTCAGTAAAGTTCATAGATGGCTTTCTTTGACTTTTTAATTTGTTCGTCGTCCAATAAAATTGGGTGTTTTGGATCTACATATGTAAAGCAAGATCGCATTGTCTAGCAAACTAGTTTCTCTTTTCTTCATTGAACAAATGATTCCTTCTGCAATAAACTCTCCATTTAAGAAAGAACAAATATGACACTTTCCCATTCTCGCAGAAACAAATCTCCTGTTAATTCTTCAGACTGTAGCTTTTTTGTGGCTATACATAGTGCAGAAAGAAAAGTTTCTAATTCTGAAAGATCATTTCACAGTCTTTCTGTTAAAAAAAATTAGGGTTTTCTACATTTTCTAAAAAGTTCTTAATTCTAACAACCTCTTTATCATCAAATATGTAATTCCCCATCGCCTTGCTTGATGAAATAATTGTTCCTTTTCCTGCTCGCTTTCTAAAAATGGCATCAATTTTGACAGTTCTTTGCTGTTATTGCTGCTTACCTAAATTTACCAGTGAGATTTGTTACTAAATGAATCAGTTTAATCACTAATGGCAAATATCACATCCATCCTCCTCCCTTATATTTATTTATTAATATGTCAATAAAAAAGAAAATAACTATTTATTAATGTATATAGTTCATAAATGAAAATAGTAACTCAGGTTACCATTAATTTTTTTCCATTCATTTTAATTTCATTTCAAATTCAAACTGTCCAACAAAATATGGAGTCGGAGTCAACCTGTTTTTTTACGACTTCAGTTCCACATCCTTTTACCCCAAAATCTGCCTAACTTCGATTCTGACTCGATGACACCGACTCTGACTCTACAGCCCTGGCTGACGAAAGAATTGTGTTTTGATTCTTATTCAACTGTTATCATCCATCATTCCAAATCTACAAACCCGTAGAAAGTAACAACTGGTTCAGAAGTGGGATTCGAACCAACGCTCTCTTTTGAGAACAGAAGATTCACTAA
The DNA here is from genome assembly GCF_044657685.1 of Stegodyphus dumicola. Taxonomy (NCBI): domain Eukaryota; kingdom Metazoa; phylum Arthropoda; class Arachnida; order Araneae; family Eresidae; genus Stegodyphus; species Stegodyphus dumicola. Next base: position 263,986,389 of record NC_140769.1, on the reverse strand, counting down.
ATAGAAGATTTCGCGCCAAAGCTGGCAACCCTGCCTTTCCATGCCACTTTCTAGTAACCTTAATCCTGCTTTACAGGGAAGCTATCTTACCTCAGCTGGTCAATTTGTAACAATTTAGTGCATGGCGATAATATTTGGGGGTAATAGTGTGAAAAGAGATGCAATGCATTTACGTTTTTTGACGCAAAATGCCGTTTAGTAACTTATATCCCATTAGAGACTATCGTCGCTTTTGGGCTGAAAAAAGGAAATAAAATTGTTAAAGTGTAACTAACAAGAATAAAGAAACTGCTAAATAAGTGGTTCTCATCTTCTTTTTTTTGGGAAGGGTTCAATTCATGCAGTATATCATTCCTAGACATTCGTATTTTTTTAATCGAATTTTTTTAAATTTAACATTTAAAAGTGTAGAAAATGTTGATAAATACCAAAACTTGAACAAAAGTAGTTTTATATATTCATAAACTAAGTACTTAAAAAGCATTACGTAATTAGTCACCTGCTATTGATTGAAGTTAATGGCAAATAATTGATTAACTTAAAATCAAAAGGCTTTATATTCAATTTTGGTAATTTATATCGTTTGGCTTTAGAATTACTACTGCAATCAGAATTACTAAAAACTGTGTCACCGAGACTTTGTTTACATTTAGTAATTCACTAACTTTCTTGTAATTGTGATGATTGTGATGATTGTGATTTCTTGTAATTTTTCTTGTAATTGTGATGAATTCATCAGAATATTTCTCATTTTCATCCATCTCTTTGGCAATAATGGCCTCATCACATTTACCACCATCTAGTAACAAATCTAGTATACTATGATCTAAAACCTTTAATTCACTTATGACGATTTCGATTTTATCATACAAATCAGAAATTTCACCTTTATTGGAAAAACCACTTTCTATCGTCGATTTCAGAATACAGTCAAAAGTCGTCAATCCGGACTCGTCGGGACTTCGGCGATTCCGGATTATCGATTTTTCCGGATTATAGATCATCGGTTTAAATCCGGTAAGATGGCATGCAGAAATTATAAAAAAAAAAAAAAAAGCTTAATATTTATTTGTTTACTTTATTAAACATTTCTTTCAATGTAAGTTGTTTAAGCTGCTTCTTTTTTTATGTGATAATACTTTCTCTTTAATTCTATAAACAGGCAGAATTTCTTGTTCAGTTACAAAGTTCCGCTGTTCAAGTCCTATAATTGCTGTGTCGAGAATACCGACTAATTCGTCAATCGAAATTTTTTCGTTTTCAATAACCTCTATGTGTCACTTTCTTCGCTATCGGAAGCGAACTATAATGACGAGGAATTTGATTTAAATCATATCAAAAACGGAGTACATCGAGATGAAATACTACATTTAGTAAGGAATTTTAAGCCAAATAAAATAAAAACATCTGCCCTGAAGATAAGGATAGTGTTGACAGATCAACTTCCAATTCATTGCGTGCCGCGTCATTCCCCCCCCCCACAGAGCAGCGTGAAATTGATAAACAGATTTCGGAATGGTTAGATAAACAAAGGATATGTCTTTATCCATTTTTTGCAGCAATTCCACTTTTTGTTTAATGGACTTCGAAACATACTTTCGCTTTGTAGATCCTTTATATATTAGTAAATATATATCGGAAATTCTATTCGACATCGCTCTATTAGTCTGCAAAAAATAATAATCCGGATCCAATTCGAAGATTAAGGAACAACGCAATCTGCAACATAATCTGAATTAGATAATTTTAGCTTAGCTTATACCGTCCGTTATACATTAAACGCGCATGCGTAAACGTGTTTTGCGCATGCGCACACGCATATTTGCAGCCGTAAATGTGTAATGCGCAGAAAGTTTGTAGCTTTGAGGTCCAGATTATAGATCATTCCGGATTATGGGTGTCCGAATTAACGACTTTCGACTGTATTACATGTTTTTGCAAAGGACGTACGTAAAGGAATTTATCCATGTTCTATAATTGCTCAATCTTATTCTAATACATATATAAGTGTAAAATATTAAAATATCTATTTCTATTCAACTTTAATATTAGCATACTTTCATTCAATACAGTACATTCTCTTTCCCTGAAACTATGAAATTGCCGTGTACTAGAAAAGTATGAAAGTGTGGAATGAAATTTTTACTGAGATGTGCAGGTATGAAATCGAAGAAAAAAAGCTCCCTAGCATTACAGGACGTGAAGAGTGGTGTTATCACCGGACTCCTTGAAAACAGATTAATAATTACGATTTTTTAAAAAAGGTTCTGATAATTTGTAATGTAACAAAATTAATGACAGTAATTTGGTACATAGAATCAGCATAACTGTAGAAAAGTGATGGAACGAGCTGGTTAACAAAGGCATTTTTGAGAGAAAGTTCTGTGTGAGTCGTTGGAAGAATTACACGAATTTAGTGCAAACAGAGAAAGTTATGTGGCAGTTCTTGGATAAATTACATGAATTTCACAACACATATACTTGGGGTAATCGTATGTAAAAGAGTCTACATAAAACAATCACACATATAATCAGAGGTAAAAAAGAGTAAGGAATATAATAAGTACAAGAAAGAATTATGACTTATTGCTTAGAATGGCCATAGGCCATTAACACGAGGAGAATAATTATAATTATAATTGTAGTCAGGAATAACACAATTGGGTGCACTTCTCAGGTTCATTTGAAAATTATGTGCCAGGAGATGGAAAACAGACACGAAACTGGGCAATGCTCAGTTCCTCATGTATGATGTTATACTCACAAATCAACGAGCAGTATGAGATTTACAATTTATTGTAACCTCATGCTGCTCATTGATTTGTGCTCATTGATTTGTGCTCATTGATTTGTGCTCATTAATTTAGCTCATTGATTATTTACAAAGAAAACTTCGTTCTCCTTATTTGTTTCCCACACCAATGCATACAAATTTGTCAGCAAATTATTTAAAATAATAAACAATTTAACAGAATTTAGCTAATGTACACATTAATGATTTTATTTAATACAATTGTCAGAAATGTATTTAAAATAACAAAGTAATTCAATAGAACTTTTTTTTATATACATTAATTATCGTATTTAATACGATTTTGTCTACAGTTTATTTAAAATAATAACATAATTCAACAGAACTTATTTAAAATATGTATTAACTATCGCATTTAATACAATTTTGTCTGCAGTTTATTTGAAATATTAAAACATACTTTGACAGAACTTAATTACTAAACTAAATATACATTAATTATTAACTAACTGTACATTAATTATAGTATTCAATACAATTATGAAAGTCATTTATTTAAAATAACAATATATAAATTTCTATTTTTATCACTTTCTTGTACGAAGTAAAAAGGATGTATTGCAACCGCAAATAATTTCGGGTATCATATTTCAACGAAAATATCGTTTTTGACCGCTATGAAGTGCCATTTAACGATGTTTTTGCACATCTCTGCGTAAGGACAGGATAAAGGACTCTTTTCCCCCAAAAAATTGTAAAACTAATTTAAAATGAATTCTGAAGAGAATTTTTCGTGGCGTCTTCACGAACGTATCTACGTACGTACGTATCTCGCATAGCTCAAAAACGAGTAGTCTCAGAACGTTGAAATTTTGTATATAGAACTGCTATAACATGTAGATGTGCACCTTGTATTTTGGTTGCGATCGGCCGCACCAAACGTATATAAATATATTTATATATATATCCACTCTGTTACCCGGCTCAGTGATCTCAGTTTCTCTTATATGTTTGTAAATTGTACATTTTTTGCTTTAAAAATGCTTGAATTATGTTGTTCTTATCTTCCGGTTAAGGTTTCTATGCCTTTAGTTAACCTGCATGTTATAGTTGCATAATTATCAACAATTTAAAAGTTGTTTAAGTGCTGCTAAGCCTAAATTTATTTACTATAGCAGCCATGTTTGTTTACATTTGAAACTTAGCAGAATAATGGATTTGTATCCAATCTAGAGAAACTAAGCTTCGCAATAACAAAGTAATGTCTTCTTTTATTACTGCGAATTAATTTATGCTTAATCTATTCTGAAATTATCTTTTAAGTTATTAAATTATCCCATATATTGATTCGGCATAGCGTCCACAACAAATTAAATCAGTGTCTACGTCTTCAGTGTCTTTTTGCCGAGTGAGACCAAATGTAAACTTTCAGTTTTGTGCACCAAAAAATCTGCTCGCTGGCCGAATTGCTTGTTTTTGCGTAGAAACTCTAATTTTAATTTTAAGAATTGCTTTTTCTATTTTTTTAAACTGTATTTCGTGTTTTATGTTTTCTATACCCGCTATGGTAAATAAATATAGTGAATTTAAAAAAGCGCATTTATTCTGTTGGGGTTTATTCGCTATTGATGAAGGAGATTTACTGATTCCATTCGATAAGTTTAAATGAAATGCAGGAAAAATGCGTCTAATTTAATATTCCGTACAAGGAAGTCATGAGGTGTACACATCAGGTTTTTTATTTTGTTCAGTACAGTTTTATTAGCAATGCATTTAAAAAACATTTGTAAACAAAATGGAAAATTCAGTTTTTACAGATTCGTTCCGTTAGTTCTGCAATTGCTGCTACTAATGCCTTGAAATCAACTAAACTTATTTTTGCCCTGATACTAAACGCTGGTTTCTTATGTACTACTGAGCATTCGTAATGGGCCTAAGTGTGCAATTTTGCGCAGTTTGCAATTTTTTTTCTACAATTTTTGGTTGAGTATACCCATACAGGGCAGGCATAACAAAGTAATGGGCGCAAAATGGATTTATAAATGAGCAACTTGTTGTCTATCGATAAAACGCTGTTTCGAGCAAGGAGGTTATAATAGAAGGAGGGAAGGTTCAACTCAAACGGTGAAGCTTGGCGGCCATCTTCCTGTTATCACCGTGACTTGTGCAAGGAAGTCTGTCATTGCAACACTTTTTTTCTTTTCTTTTTGAAGCATGTCAGCTTGTATTGCATATGGATGCACAAATAGATTCTCGAAAAACATTCCGGGCTTTATTTTTCACACATAAGTATTAATTTTCTTTTTTTATGTAATATGACAACTATGTCAAAAAATATCACAATGTCATGTGGTTTTCTTTCCAGATGTGAAAAAAAAGGACTTAAAATAGGTTATTTAATATAACTATAATCAAAATATATTAAATACATTTTAATGTTTATAGCTGGTATCTTCGTTCCTTAAGATACAATGCTATATGGTAGGATTTAAATTGTATAATTTGAACGTTTTAGTTAATTCGTTTTATAACTTTCATGAAAAGTAAGAAATCAATTGTTACTATTTTTATTAATTGTAAAGGTGTTAAATAAAGCAATGCTTTTCTTTATATATTAATTATTATTCATTTTTTTAAGTAAAGATAAACTGTTCTGTTGTTAAAAATATTTTGCATAAACTTACAAATTTCTGGGCACTATAGTGATAAAATTAAGTAAAATATTTACACAATTGAACATGTGGAAAGATGTATCCAAAAGCTTATATAGGTGTATTTCTGTAATTCAACTTAATTAAAGGCAGTTTCTTTGAGATTAATATATATGAAATCCGCATAAACTGAAATCAATGAATTCACATAAATCTGTTTTATTTTATTAAGATTTATTTTCTAACCTAAGCAAATTCGTGAAATATGCAGAAACATCATTTTTTAAAGGCTTTAATGTTATGCGCATGCATTTAGATTTCGAACTATTTCTTGATAATTTGCTGTACATAGTAAATTATGGATATCATCTTTATTACTTTAAAACAAAAATTCAACAATAGTGAGGGATTTCATTATAAATTTCACATATTTTTACTGGAAAATAAATGCACGGAACAGCTTAGAAACACGTACATGTCACTGCCGTAATGCAATGTTTTGAAGTCACAAACATGGACGCCGCTTGTTCGGCGGAGTTTCATTCCCCGATAGTGGAGGAAACTGCGAATCCTCCCTCCTTCTATTCTAACCTCCTTGGTTTCGAGCAATTAGGGGGAAGAGTCTAGCTTTACGAGCCCGAAACTTCTGTATAATAGCTGTAGAGTGTGGGGTCCATGAAAAAGTTTTGGTGAAAGTCACCCCAAGATAAGAGACTTGCTAGAATGACATTTACTGCGATATACTGTATCGTACTGGGTTTCTATTGCCGGAGCAATACTTCCCAGTCATGCAAGGAGTTCCATGCGGAGCCTGGTATTAGAAAATATCTGATTGAGTTTCCTCTGAGGGGAGAAATAACAGGGAGAAAAGGGGCTTACGGCGCAATTTTCGCCTGGGCTCAGGAGCTGACGCGAGCTATTTGCAACACTGGTCCAACCAAGAACAAGTCCAAAGTAATTACTCAAATGTCCGTAAGATGCTCGTAGCCTGCCGGCACTTCACTGTGATTGGTCGAAATCTAGATCGGAATTCTTTTCAGAAAAGATGATGTGGAAAGATGCACACGGAGCGTCAGCACGGAGTACTGACGAGTAACACTTAATTATTGGCTTGCCTAATTGAGTGTGCAGCATAAGGTCGGATGAGCAAATCGTCCGGGATGATTTCATAGCTCAGAATATACTCAAAGTTAGCTGTACTGTTGGTCTTTGCTTTCCTGAAAAAGTTTACATTTATCTTGGATAAGTAGTCCTTGATATAATCAATATGAAGGTCGCGATGTAAATCTTCATTTCTAATATAGTATGGGGCGTTAGTGATGGTTCTCAGGATCTTATTTTGCAAAACTTGGGCCGGTGATTTTCACTTGCGGGGCCGGGGAGGCATATGTGATAACAGGCCTGACAATTGCAGTGTAAAGCCTACTTTTGCGTGCAAGGTTTAATCCAGAGTCCTTAGAAAGTAGTGGGTAAAGCTGTAAGTATCTTAAGTTTTACTAACGTTTATTTTATTTTAAATCTTTACTATCACTTCTTATTTTCGACTTCCGGCCAGAATTAAAAGCTTTAACTTATTTATGCAAATTTGTCTTGCGAACGCCAAGTACTTAAGTTGTGGCTTTTTGCCAAGCAAGAGAGAGGAAGGAGTGATTAGGAGCGGGCCGCTTGCCATTGCAGTTTTACTCGGTTGCTGGTTACCTTCAAGGCCAGAGGTTTAATCCTCTTGATAATTTTAAACGTATCGTAGTGTTAACAATTCTCTGTACTACATACGGCCTTTCTGTTAATATACGGCCAATCTTCAAGTAGACACTTGTTTATTAATCCAAAGTTAGTTTAGTTAGAATTTAGTTAATATTTTTATATTCTTACGTTCAGACCACAAGCGGTTGGTCTCTGTATTCCGAAGTCCGGAAATCATTGTAAAGAGAGAAAAATAAAGGGTTTCGTATACCCTTCCTGTGTATCTTGTCTACTTCCCACATTTATTGAACATAGCTTTAGTAAGCTCCCTGTTCCGAGTCAGGTCATTTAATGTTCCCCAAGCAAGTAAGGAGGAACACTGAACCTGATAAAGCTTTTTCACAATGCCGTACGCTTTTCCACACACACCGTTTATGTGTGTATTCCAGGTAAACGATCGATTTAAAATGACTCCTAGGTATTTTGCCGTACTTACAGTAGGGACTGTTTTCCCGAAGAGCGTAACGTTACAGGTGAGGGGGTCTGTGGTCTTGAATTTTCTGATAACTAAAACTTTTGTCTTCTCCGGGTTGATCTGAATTTTCCATCGTTGACACCATGCTTCAATATTAGGAATAATCTGCTGAATCTTTTCCAAGGCGTGGTTTGGTCGTCTGGACTTCGCGATGATGGCGGTGTCATCCGCGTAAGCATGCTAACATAATATTAGGGTCTTGACTGAATTTTGGGAAGTCGTTTACGTACAAAATACAAAATTTTGGTCCAAGGTTATTTCCTTGTGGGACACCAGCGTAAATTTGATGTGGGTTTGAAATGGAATCTCCTTGCCGCACTGAAAGTTCGGGAGTTCAAAAATGAGCCGAAGATGAGAATAATTTCCCGTGGAAAATTCAAATTAATGAGCTTAAAAATAAGTCCTCTATGCCTGACGCGGTCAAATGCTTTTGCCACGTCTAGCATGAGGATAGCTGCACTATTTTTGTTATGTAAAGCCGCTCCAATATATTCAGTGATTCTGACTAACTGATGAGAAGTGGATAGTCCTCTTCGAAAGCCATGTTGTTCATCCGGCAAAATAGCGAGGAAAGGTTTAATTCTATTGCAAATGATTTTTTCAAGAATCTTTCCAAGTGTCGACAGGAGGCTAATTGGTCTGTAACTGGCCGGCTCATCGGGAGGCTTGCCTGGTTTTTGTATGAGGAAACTGCTTGCATGCTTCCACGGGGTTGGAAAATATTGTTGCGTGCGTACGGGTTCGTTATGAAATGAATGCACAAGTCCGATGAAAAATGAACAAAAATTTATTATTATCACAACAAAAAAATGCTTAAATTTTCTCAAATTATCATGCAGTATTACAATATCTCACAGTAGTTTTCTTTTAACTACTCAAATGTCCAATAGAACGTAATTCAAAACAGCTAAAGAACGCTAATCCGCGAATTCGCTACAATCAACAACAGTAGTTTTCTAAACAACAACAAACTAAGCAACTACTACAAACTGAGATGTTTTCCTCCTTTTATAAGATTTTAAAATCACGCGCTAGAATTTTCCAGTACTTTCTCGAAATCAAAAAGAGATATTTATTTATTTAATGCACGCGCTCTTGTATTTTCAATTTTTCCGGCTTAGCTTTCTTTTAATATTCGTCACGCGCTGCACTGCGCGAGAAATAAAACAATTTAAGTTATAATTGAACTAACATTAGCTTTTTAAATACCAAATTCCTAACACTGCCCCCTTCCCAAGGACTGCACGTCCCGGGCAGTACAATCCCTGGACAGGAAGCTAAACTTACAACTGTGGCATAAATGCAACTGAGGCATAAACATTACATTACAATATCAAACAATATAAACAATAAATGCAATAACTAACTTAAACAAATCAAATGCTATCAAATACTAAATGCAAATCAAATACTAAATACAAATCAAATCAAATACACATTTATAAACAAAAAGGACCATGGTCTGATACTATTTACAATTATTTACATTACGTACTATGGCCATAGTAATGAGCTAACCTGTCGTAATGAACGACTTTAGGTTTAGAGTTCGAAGACTTACGAATCCGAACCTCGACGTCATTCAACCTTTTTAGGACTGTATACGGGCCATCCCAAGGTGACTGTAATTTCGGATAAAGTCCTTTCCGTCGAGTCGGATTCCACAACCACACCTTGTGTCCTTCGTGGAACTGATGTTCAGTAGCTCTTGTGTCGTAGCGGGTCTTCATCTTCTCCGTCGCCAAGTTGACTCGCTCTCGTGCAAAGTTGTGCATCACTTCAAACCGGGCCTGGAGATCTTGAATATATTCCTCAGACGATGAAGGAGCATCCGGAGGGCGGCCAAACAATAGATCACAAGGCAGACGAAGGTCACGACCGAAGAGCATCTGTGATGGAGAATAGCCGGTAGTCTCGTGGACAGCACTGCGGTAAGCCAGTAAAAAGAGTGGTAATTTCTTGTCCCAGTCCTGTTGGTTACTGGAAATCACTAATGAGAGGTTATTAAGGATGGTTCGATTGAACCTCTCTACCATGCCGTCCGACTGGGGATGCAATGGCGTCGTTTGAGTTTTGTCAATGCCAAGTAGTTTGCATAGTTCTTTGATTACTGCCGAGGCAAAATTCCTTCCCTGATCGGAATGTAACTGAAGAGGCACTCCGAACCTGGAAATCCAGTGCTGTATCATTACCTCAGCTACTGTGACTGCCTCTTGATCAGGAATAGGATAAGCTTCAGGCCACCTGGTGAAGTAATCAATGACAACGAGTATGTATTTGTTGCCATCAGCAGTTCGTGGCAGAGGTCCCAGGATATCAAAGGCGATACGTTCAAAAGGCGCACCTACGTTGTAACGTTGCAGTCTGCCTCGGCTGCGTTTCCTCGGTCCTTTCCGACCTGCACAGGCATCGCAAGATCGGCACCACTTTTGCACGTCATCCTTTGCATTATTCCAGTAAAAGCGCTCACGAACTCTCTGCAAGGTCTTCATTATTCCAAAGTGACCTCCAGTAGGGGTGCTATGTAACTCTTTAAGGACATCAGGAATGCGGGATCTTGGAAGTATAAGTTGCCATCGGAACGTCTTCCCATCATCCGATTCGAATTTCCGGTATAAGACGCCGTTTCGAATGTGAAGTGAATCCCAGAGTGCCCAATATTGTCTGGTTGTAGGACTACAGATAGAAATGTCCCGCCAGGTAGGTTTTCTGTTTGATGACTCCATTAAATCAATTATGGGTTTAATGTCGCGGTCTTCCAGCTGGTCTTTCCTGACTTCATCATCACTCCACGGTTCTCGATCAGCCGATGTTGATGTTGTAATTTGTCTTGCGACCGGAGTCAGCAGCTCGTATTTCGCTTCCACCCTGGAACAATATCGGCAGCTTTCTTGGCAAGGTCTTCTAGACAGGGCGTCGGCGTTTCCGTGTGACGATCCCTTACGATGACGGATAGTGATGTCATATTCTTGGAGTCTCTGTATCCACCTGGCTATTTGACCCTCAGGATTCTTGAAATTTAAAAGCCAGGTCAATGATGCATGATCGGTGCGGAGCAGGAATTTTCTGCCGTATAGATAGTGATGGAACTGTTCTACAGCTTTGACTATGGCGAGCAACTCTTTCCTGGTGACACAATAATTCCTCTCCGGTTTAGACAGGCACTTGCTCCAGTATGCCACTACACGTTCTTGGCCGTCTATTTCTTGGGACAAAACAGCACCAACACTTTCATTACTCGCGTCGGTGTCGAGAATAAATGGTCGGTCAAGCTGAGGATACGTCAGGATTGGAGCAGATGTTAAAGCCTCCTTTAAGTTGTTAAATGCATCCTCGCATTCTTTTGTCCACAAGAACTTTTGGTTGCTCTCTGTCAGCTTGTGTAGGGGTCTTGCGATGGAAGAAAAGTCCTTCACGAATTTCCTATAGTAGGTGCAAAGCCCTAGGAAGCTTCTCAGCTGATGGACATTTTCGGGACGTTTCCAGGATTTAACGGCTGATACCTTTTCAGGATCCGTGCGCACACCTTCTGCAGAGATGACATGTCCCAGGTAAGTCACTTCCTTTCGGAACAATTTGCATTTAGCGGGACTCAGCTTCAGATTGGCTTCTTTCAGTTTCTGAAGCACCTTCCTAAGATTTTCTAAATGTTCTTCAAAACTCTTTCCGACGATGATGATGGCGTCCAGGTATATGAGGCAGGCTTTGTAGGAAAGGCCTTTCAAAACAGTTTCCATAAGACGTTCGAATGTTGCCGGCGCATTACACAGTCCAAACGGCATCACCTTGAATTGCCAAAGCCCTTGTCCCGTAGTAAATGCCGTCTTTTCTCGGTCTTCAGGCTGTATTTCTACCTGCCAATACCCACTCTTTAAATCAAATGTTGAGAACCACTTGCTGCCAGAAAGAGTGTCTAGAATGTCGTCAATTCTAGGAAGAGGGTAACTGTCTTTCTTCGTAACCTCATTCAACCGGCGATAGTCGACGCAAAATCTTGTTGAGCCGTCTTTCTTTCTGACTAGGACGATGGGAGATGCCCATGGACTTACTGAAGGCTCGGTGACATCGCTTTCTTTCATATCTTTTAACAGTGTTCGCACCTCTTCCTGTTTAGCAAACGGTAGACGTCTTGGATGTTGCTTGATCGGGGGATGATCGCCGGTATCTATTCTATGTTGTGTCAAACTAGTTCGACCCACGTCAGAAGACGAGCGGGAGAAAACAACTTGAAGATCTTTAATGACGCGATCGGCGGCATTCCTCTCTTTATCGTTTAATTGCGCATTCTGCAATAACTCCGATGTAATTCTCTCTGAGGACACGGATTCTTGGATGTTACTCTTTCTTTCAACGCTGGTTACTGGAGTACATGTTGCAACCACTTCACCTTTCTTAATAATTCTCCCCTTCTCAGTTACATTGGCGACTCTCACCGGGATAACCGTTCTGGATAGGTCGACGAGTGTTGAGGCTACTAGTACTCCTTTTGGGCTATTACAGTTATTGGGATATTCTATGATGCCGTAGCGGAAATTTCTGTTTTCGGCTATGGATCCAGGAAGTAAAATTTCTGTTCTTGCCGGTATTGTGATATTGTCTTGTGCTATGATTTTATGGACAGATTTAACTTCATCATTGACTCCAAATAACGCTATGTCCTCAAATGTAGAATGCAATTCGTTATTTTTAAAGTCCAAGGAAAAATTGTATTTCCTTAGAAAGTCCAATCCGAGTATGCAAGAATCAGTGATCTCTGCTACATATGCCGTGGGATGGTAAGCGGCACTTCCAAACGTGATGTTAGCATTTACTTTTCCATCGATGTTGATCTTCTCACCGGACACAGTCTGTAGGGTAACGCAGGGCGGCGTCCAGATAAGTTTGCTTCCCAGTTGTTGAGCCAAATCTTTTCGGATGATGGTAACGTTGGCTCCTGTATCTATCGTCATATTGCAGGGAACTCCATTAATATGTCCTATTATGAAAAGTCCATTACTGCCGCCTCTCACTGCAGAAATCTGAAGCGCTTTAAACTGGGGCTTTTCATGATCTGGCAACCTCCGCCCCGCGAGATGGCCACTAATTAGTTTCCCTGCTGTTTGTTAGGAGCGGTCTTAGCATCCGTGCCCTGGGGTGTTCTGCAGTTTCGTCGGATGTGTCCTTCAGCACCGCAGTTCCAGCACTTTACGGTCAGTTTCTTGTCACCAATATTCTGTCTCAAGGCGTTCAGTTGTCTAGTTAAATCGTCTAGACGAGCAGTGACTTGATCCCCTGGCTCCTGGACTTGAGCAGCTCTGACTGGATGGCGGTCTCGACGGGTGGCTTGCTGGGCTGCCTCAAATTTCATGGCATACACTAAAGCGCTTTTCAGATCTTTAACATCCGCCATTCGCAGTGCTTTCTGTATTTCAGGGTCCCGGATGCCATCGATGAAATATTGCAGGGACAGGATTTCCCTTGTTTCTGTCGGGCACTCCGAAAAGGCGTGATGTGACAGCCTTTTAACATCCGTGGCGAGCTCCTGAAGCGTTTCGGTGAGCTTCTGTTGACGAGATTTTAATTGGAGCCTGCTGTAGTCTTTTAAACATTTCTCGCCGAAGCGCAGCTCCAAAGCGCCGGATAGAGCTTCGAAATCTAGCCTTTGATTTTCGGGAAGCGTCTGCAGGATATCCGCTGCGTCTGCTCTCAGAGAAGCGGCGAGATGACAGGCCTTAGCTTGGGAATCCCATCCATTCGCATCCGCAACGATAGAAAATTGTGTCCTATACACCTGCCAGGAGGTCTTCCCATCATATGTAGATAGTTTCAGAACGGAACGAGCAGGCATCGATAAAAATTTGAAACCTTCCGGATTGCTACCTGCCGTCGCTACGAATTTCTTTAAATCATCAACTTCTTTGGTGACCGCAGAAACTCTATCATGAATTTGTTGTTCCACGGCAGAAACTCTCTCTTCTATTTCTTCTTTTACCGAAGAAACTTTTTCTTCAAAGTTTCCAACTTTATTCTCAACTGCGTCAATTCTGCCTTCCATAACCTCGAATTTGTTTTCTATTACGCTGGTAATTTCTCTTTTCATCTCTTGTTGTCTTGCTTCAATCTTTTCCTGTCCTGCTTCAATCTTTTCCTGTCCTGCTTCAATCTTTTCCTGATTACATTTCATCTCTGCTTTCATTTCTTCTTTAAACGAGGCAAACGCTGATATCAGCTGTCTTAATTGCTCTTCCATCGCTCTTGTGATTGGCATTCAAACCCCACTCCTGACACCAAAAATTGTTGCGTGCGTACGGGTTCGTTATGAAATGAATGCACAAGTCCGATGAAAAATGAACAAAAATTTATTATTATCACAACAAAAAAATGCTTAAATTTTCTCAAATTATCATGCAGTATTACAATATCTCACAGTAGTTTTCTTTTAACTACTCAAATGTCCAATAGAACGTAATTCAAAACAGCTAAAGAACGCTAATCCGCGAATTCGCTACAATCAACAACAGTAGTTTTCTAAACAACAACAAACTAAGCAACTACTACAAACTGAGATGTTTTCCTCCTTTTATAAGATTTTAAAATCACGCGCTAGAATTTTCCAGTACTTTCTCGAAATCAAAAAGAGATATTTATTTATTTAATGCACGCGCTCTTGTATTTTCAATTTTTCCGGCTTAGCTTTCTTTTAATATTCGTCACGCGCTGCACTGCGCGAGAAATAAAACAATTTAAGTTATAATTGAACTAACATTAGCTTTTTAAATACCAAATTCGTAACACTATGAATGCGTCAAACAAGCATTGTAGATGATAGTCAGCTTGGTAATTAGACAGTGGGGCAGGTTCTTCATCATTCTGTTCGTAATTTTATCACTTCCAGGCGCCTTTTTTGAATTGGTGTGCTTGACGATATCTTTTATTTCTAACGAAGTAGTGAGCCTAATCGTGTTGTTCGGTGTGCTAATCTCAAGCCATTCTTGAACAAAGTTGTCAATATCAGAGCCACTATTATTCGGAATTACATTCGGAGTGAACTGCTCGCTTAGATGCTTTGCGAAAGTGTCCGCTTTTTCCTGATCGGTATATGCAAAACCGTGTATTGTTTTGATTGGCTGAGAATGGTGATAGACTCTTTTCAGGTTCCGAGCGAACTTCCAAAATGAACCGTCATCCAGATTTAAGTCATCTATTTTGCAACTCCATACTTCGTTTCGGTGCTCGCTGATGAGAGCTTTAGTGTGCCTTGTGAGTCTATTTATGTCCGTCCTAATAGACGGGTTCCAATCCTTACTGTACTGTTTGCAAAGTCTGTTCCGTTGAGTAATAACCGCTCTGATGCGTGCAGGAAGTGTGCCGTCCAGGTAATTGCTCGCTATTTCTGTAGTTGCATTTTGTAGGAATTCCTGAGGTTTATTGGTAAAAATGTTTACTGCAGCGTCAATTTCAGGTTTAGTCTTAAGAGTGCCTAAACTGAATTTCGATATACTAGTGATATTGTGAAATAGGTTCCAGTCCACTATTTTCTTTGAAGTTGGATTTGTCTTGGGAGCTCCACCTATTCTAGCTATAATAGGAACGTGATCTGATGGAAGATCAGCAAGCACCTCAAGTGAAATAGGGATGTTAATCCGTTGAAAGGAAAAAGCCCAGAATATCGTGAAGCCGGCCTGGGATGCTTCGACAGTAAGTGGCTTCTTCAGGGATAAATAAATAAACTGGGTGATTATACACATAGCTATAAATTACCCTGCCATTTCTGTTTGTACTGTGACAGCCCCAGTCCACATGTTTCGAGTTTCAATCACCCCCGATTATACAGGGTTCTTGGCTGAGAAGCAATTCATCAAGGATATTATCCGTCAATTGATTGTCTGAAGGGTTATATATTGCACAAAAGTTAATTTTTCCAAGCCTGGGAAACTTTACTTGAACCTTCACCATTTCAAACGCCTTAGAGTTGTCTGTCTTAATCAAACAGGCCTCATACGACCTTTTCACGTAAATGATAACTCCACCGCCCCGGTGGCGCCATCTATCGCATCTAAAGGACATAAAGTTTGCCATACGAAGATTTTTACTCTGAATAGCATGAGTTTCCGTGATTAAACATATATCCACATCCTCTCTTCTGACAAAGTCCTGGAATTCATGAAGTTTCGTTGTTAAATTTTGTGCATTCCACAGCATGATTTTGACCGGTGTATACGAGTTGCGAGAAAAATTATTCATTTTGGCTGTATTGGGGGCCTGACTACATTTTCAACCAATTTAGTTGGTTGTAAGTCCTTAAGCATATTTAGAGCAGCGGTGAGCTTAGTAATCACTTCTTTGGCTTCTGTGAGTTTCTGATTAAGTTCCGAAATTTCTGCGGAATTTCTGGAACTTTGCATCTGGGAGCTATTAGTGATAACCCGCTCTGAGTAAAGTCTGTTATTTTGCGGCTTAGATTTAGGAAAGGTACTGCAAGCTCTGTAGCTTGCGATGTGATCTAGTCCACAATTTGCGCAAGTGGGGGATGCGTCTCTGGGTTTTGTGCATTCCCTGGATTCATGGTAGGCACCACATTTCACACAGCGAGGCGGGAGTTTGCATGTACTTTGTGCATAAAAACCCTGGCAGCGATAGCACTGCGTAGGGCCTCTTCTTCCTTTGTATGTCTAAACATTCACTCTGAGACTCATTAAATATTCAAGCTGATGAATTGTCCTGCTTTTGTTGTTACGCGGGAGAAGGACCAAGTACAAGGGCATTTTAACTATGTCCGGGCCTCTGTGTCGTGTGAGTTGTATCACGTTCTCAACTTGATATCCAAGTTCAGTAACAGCTTCTCCTACGTCAACCGGCGGAGTGTAGGAAGGTATGCTTCTTACTACCACTTTAATCTTTTTCTCGTCTGGTAAGGCATGCGTGTAGTATTTTATTCCTTTCCTGTTGAAGAGAGCAGTAATTTGTCTGTGGGAATCAGTCGTGGACACTTTTAAGTCAAAGAAATGACATTTCCCCAATTTTATACCCTTTTATGCCGAGAACAATAGCTGTGAACCAGGGTTTTATGAAAATTTTTGTGCTTACAGTACGAAACTGCAGTTAAAATAACAGTTTAAATTTCTTCACTTTGTTTAATCTCCTTTTTACTTCCTTCTACGAAGTAAAAAAGAATTATTGTAATCGCGAAAAGTTTCAGGCAGCATATTTAAACGAAAATATCCATTTTGACCGCTATCGAATGCAAATTAACGATGTTTTTTGCGTCATATCTGTACGTAAGGACAGAATAAAATACTCTTTTCCTTCAAAAAAATTATAAAACTGCTTTAAAATTAATTCTGAGGAGAATTTTTCGTGGCGTCTGTACGAACGTATGTACGTACGTGCGTATCTCGCATAACTCAAAAACGAGTAGCCTCAGAACGTTGAAATTTTGTATATATGACTGCTATAACATGTAGATGTGTACCTCGTATTTTGGTTGCAATCGGCAGCACCAAACGTATGTAAATATATTTATTTATATATATATCCACTCTTACCGGGCTCAGTGATCTCAGTTTCTTTACTCTTATATGTTTGTAAATTGTACATTTTTTGCTTTAAAAATGATTGAATTATGTTGTTTTTACCTTCCGGTTAAGGATTTTATACCTTTAGTAAATCTGTGTGCAATATTTTAGAATTATCAGCAATTTTAAAGTTGTTTAATTGCCGGTAAGCCTGTTTTTAATGGCGGCCATTGATGTTTACATTTGAAACAGGAGACTAGTGGATTTGTTGCCAATCTAGAGAAACTTAGCTTCGCAACAACAAATATAACGCATCCATTTATTATTGCCAATTAAATCATGCTTAATTCTTTCTGGAATTTTTTCGAGGAAATAAGCATTTGAGATTTAATTCGTAATTTTTAATATAGATATTTTGAGTTTTTATGTATTTTTGCCTTCTCGCGAAGTGAGAACTGAATTAATTCAATTAGAAATACTCAATCGTCTGTGAAAAACTGTTTATTTATTGTTTTGTTTGCTTAATTTCTTTTATACATAGTTCTAACTTTATTATAGTATTTGAATAGAACATGTGGCAACGATTAGATAATTCTTTAAATGATATACATTTTGTGCATTCTGAATTATAATATGAATGAAATATGATACTGTTAAGTAAACCTAGCGCCAGAGTGTCGCTATGGCAAACAAAGTGAATTTTAAAGAATGCATTTATTCTATTGTGGTTTATGCGCTGTCGGCGAAGTAGGTTTAATTCAATCTAATAAGTTTAAATAAAATGCAAGAAAAAATGCGTATAATTTAATATTCCGTACAAGGAAGTCATGTGGTGTACACATCAGATTTCTTTAATATCAATAAACGGAATTAAAAAGGAAAAATACCATACCGCATGTGCTGTTTATTTTTTTATTAGTCCAAAGGGATTTGAATCCCGAAGGACTATTAGTTTCGTTTTGGCATTTTGCGTCGGACTCATAAATATCGGTTCACTTTTCAAACTGTTGCCACAAAATGTTAGAGTCCTGCATTATATTTGAAGAAATTAAATAATGAAAAATCTGCATAAATGTATGTATATTTCTCGTATTGTGATAAAACAACGGTACATAGAGTCATCGAATTTTGAATAACGTAATCCTCCAACGAATATGAGCATGTGGAAGACCCAATTTGAAATTTGAAATTTGTTTTATGATCGATTTCCTATTTTTTAAAACTTTGACGAATTTTTGATTAACAAACTCAAGGATTTCAAAGCGAGCAATGGCAACGTTGTGCAGAAAAAACATTTTTATCTCCAGCGCGTGAGTCTCTGTATCGGAAATTCTAAAGATATGCTCGTTTTAAAACTATTTTGCGATATTGCTGTTGCACTGGATCTTATGGTTTAAGTGCGAGGAACATGATATTTAATAAAGAAAGGTAACACACAAAATGTTAAAAAACGCCCCTTTGGACGTAATTTAAAATCTGAAACATTTCAGATTTTGTTCATTTTTTTATTTATTTTATTATTTGTGTCGTTTCAGCATATTTTCTGTTGTACAACACCATCTATCGGTGTTTTTGGAACTATTTTTTCGTCCATTTCCCCATGTCTTGAATAGTATATTCACCAATTTTGCAGCCTTTAGACTCAGTAGTTCGATGTATAGAGAGCTGAGAGTAGGGATGTTTTAATTTTGACCTCCCTGTACATAAGTTCAATAAGTTCCGGTAAGTTCTTTGGATCGGTACCGTTTGTTTCCCCACATTCACTTCTTGCCAGGGTCATTACAGAAAGACGAGCACCCATTTCTCTCTTAAATTTTGTCGGCCGAAAAGTATTTAAAATTTTAGTAATACGAAGAATGTGCAAGATTCTGACATGCCCAGGAAATCATAGATAAAAGCAGAAATGTTCGAAATAAAAAAGAGCGGAAATTCCCAGCTTTTTTCTTGCATCCAGTTGTAGAGGTTACTTTAAGTTTCTAACTGTTATTTTACAGTTTCTAACAGTTATTTTACGTAAAAGCCCCAGTGAAAGCTTCCCTGTAAGCCCAAGAGGGGGCCATCTGCTATCATTTCTTTGACGGTATTTTAACACTAAACTTCTCAAGCCTCTGTATAACTACTTGAACTCAGCGATAATTCGCTACTTAGTTCACTAAGTTCCTCGCCGTTATATGTTGACAAAATACTGAGGAACATTACACGGCCCATTTTAAAAGAATAGTTTTCTTCTTCGTGGGTTTTAAATAAAAGTTTATTTTATAAAAGGTGTTTAAACTTTTTCTTGTTTTCATTTTTATAGTCTTCGTGACTCATTGTCGATTAAATTTTTCAGCTGAAAATTCATTTTTCTTTAAAGAATAATTACTCTTTCACTTCCAACAGCTCTGTTACGTCAAATGCGGGAAAAAAATCCAATAATTTTGCTAAAAAACCAAAAATTCCGTTAAAAATCGCATATAAACACAATCTAAAATATTTAGTCTGCTCTATCCGATGGTGCAAATACTGCAATTCTGAAAACCTTAGTTATTTCGTTAAAGAAATTTATGTGCGAAAAATCATTTAAACATTTAATTAAAAACAAAAAAATCTAAATCGAATTTTGAAAAAAAAAAAAAAAAAAAAAAAAAAAAAAAAAAAAAACGCTAATTTCATTGCCTTGTCATCAGTTATCAGGAAACACAGTTTATCAGGAAATATGTTAAAAAGCGATGAAAAATTCCTCTCACAGTGAAATAAATACAAACTTCAAAATATAATTCTTCAAATAAAATAAGAATAGATAAAGAATATGTTATAGACGATTTCTCCAGAAATTGGTGACGTAAATTTAGTTAGCAAAATATGTTCTCGATCTCTGCCTATTTATTATTTTTAATGCAAAAATCGTTGTCTAAACTCTCTGCCTTTAAAATAAATAAATAAAAATAAGGTAAACAGTAATACAATAATACAAAGAAAAGTAAATAAAAAAATTTTAAATATTGTAAACAGGGAATACGTTACAGGCGATTTCTCCAAAATTGGTGATATAAATTACGTGAGCAGAACATATCTCCATATTTATCGTTTTTAATGTAGAGATCGTAGCCTAAATTCCTTACAAATAAGTATGACGAAACTAAAAAATTGCTCAGCATCGTAATGTTGGTATCAAAGGTCCTTCCTTCTGTGACTAATGCCTTTTTCATTACTATCAGGAAAAATTCTGTTATCATGACGGTAAATAAAACAATCTATGAAGATAGTAGAAATATGCGTTGAAATTTGTATTTTCCCCAACAGATGGCAGCACTATTTCTCGCAGAATAATACTTTGTATGAAACGATTACACTTATTTTAATTACCCACCTTTAAGAAAAATTTTTATGGATATAATTACTAAGTAATAATAAATAATTGAGTATATAATAATTATTAATATTAATTGAGTAATAAATAATATAATGAGTAAAATAATTACTAAGGGGGAACAATTACGAAATTAGTATATTATGCATATGTTACTGAGAGGCAGGACCGGCTTTGGATTGCCTGGGGTCGCTTAATTAATGTTTAAAATGTAAAGAATATTTTTTAAATGTTCCGTCTGATAGCCCTCTTTTTGGACTATAAGTCTGCATCCTGATTTCTATGATAAAAGGGATTTTTCTAAAATTTCCAGGAACATTGATTTCTATTCCTTTTCCATTACTTTCCAGAGTCCATCCATTCTGGTGAATTTGCGCTTAGAAACGGCTCTTTTAAAGAGACCAGGGACACAATAGTCCATAAATGAACTAAGTTAGGTATGAACTAAGTGAAACATTAAGTGACTTGATGTTTCACTTAGTGCAGGAATTCGTTGAGAAGGTACATTTGCAATACCTGCATCAGTATTGTTGCGTTTTTTTCTGACACCAGTTGTTACGTTATTTTCTTCTTTCACGTTCGTACGGGGTTCGTGTGGATTTGGAGTGAATAACGACGACATTTGATGATGAAGTATCGAAACACATTTTATTTATCCAGTATTTATCAGGACAGCTCCAAAGCACTTTTACAGTCGTCTAAGATCTACTATAAACACGCCTTCACACTGCCATGCAATAACGGTGGAGACAGCTTTACTGCAAAGCACCGGAGTACAGCTCCCGCCTCTGCCAGTACCTCCACGTAGGAGGTACTGGCTCTGCTCGGTCGTTCTCGAAACTCCACGTACTCTCGAGACTCTCCACGCTACAACTCGCGATGCACTTGACGACACACAGAGCACAACTCCCGACTCTTCGGTTCATCGTTCCCGGAGCTCAACACGCTCTCTCGACGATGCACTAACCGCGATACACTACAAGACTCCATCGGTGCACTCGACGACCCACTCGGCACTCGCTGTTCGGCTGTCAACTCGATCGACTCCGCAGGGATTGACTCGCTAGACGAGACACCAACTCGATACTAACTATATTTCGCACCCTAGACGAGGCACATACTCTCGCACTTGATAATACACTGAGTTATTTTTAAAATTTGTATCTCACTCGTCTTATTTTTAATTTCCCATTATAAGAAAAATCCTGCGACAATCACTGAAACGGTCACTGAAACTTTCTCTTCATTGACGAAACCAGGTTTATACACTTTTTTCTTCGTTTTCGATAATAAATAGAACTTCTTTTGTTGCAATTATTTAGGCATAATTATGCTTCATCGAGGGTCACAATTTATTTCCATTTATCTCCCACTAAATAGTTTTCATACAAGGGTGTACAAATTCTTCTACACTGAGCCACATGCTTTGGCAAAGACTGACAAATATTATGTTTTTTAGCTTTTTTTGTAAATCTTGGTTTATTACTTTATTTATAGTTGCTACAGATATATTCAAAGACTTATGTATTTAAAGACAGATGTATTTAAAGACAGATGTATTTAAAGACAGATGTATTTAAAGGCAGGTGTATTTAAAGGAAGAAAGACATATTTTCTTTTGTTGAATCTTTTCTTTTGTTGTTTGTTGTTTTATGAAGAATCTGCATAAATGTATATATGTTGCTCGCATTGTGAAGAAAAAAAAAAAAAAAAAAAAAAAAAAAAAAAGGTATCTAAAGCTCTCAAATTTTAAATAACGTAATCCTCCATTGAATATTAGCATCTGAAATCCCAAATTTGGAATTTATATTATTATCTATTTCATATTTTGTAAAACTTTAACGAACTTTTGATTAACAAACTCGATGATTTCAAAGCGAGCTATGGAAACGCTGTACGATTTAAGGGAAGGGAAAAAAAAAAAAAAAAAAAAAAAAAAACCTTATTTATCTCTAGCGCGCGAGACTGTGTATCGGAAATTCTGAAGATATGCTCATTTAAAAATTATTTTGTGATATTGTTTTTGAACTGAATTCTATGTAATTCCGAACTGAATTCTATGTATAGCAATCTCATCTTCGTATTAAGTATTCTTCAAATTATTCAAAAAATGCGAAATTCTAAATCTCAAGTAGATAAATTAATATTAGGTAAGCTCTTCAAATTATGTTAGCTTTCTCAGAAATTGATGATTAACTCCGGATTGGCCGTTCAACACCAGACTCCGCCCACTCTTCACAGCTAAGCATTGTTTAATGCGTCAATGCCAATGATTCTTTACGCCTTTTCTACTAACTCTGATTTTTCCTGAATCATCTACTGTTTTCTCACCGATTTATTTCTCCTTTATCTGCTACCACTCAGCTATGTAGGCTTTCCTATTCCCCTTTTTCTTTATTTTCTATTCTCCCCAACTCTGTACATTTTTAATACTATTCTGATGTGGAGGTGCGTGGTTTTGAACCACAGGTACTCCGAAATTTTTCCTCATTGGCAATGAATTTTTTAGTTTAAGTGCGAAGAACGTGATATTTAATAAATAAAGGTAACACACAAAACGTTAAAAAAGATCCCCTTTGCGCGTAATGTAAAATATGAAAAGCTTTCAGATTTTTCTTTTTTTTAGCTCAGAAGGGCTTGTCATTTTGCGTTGATTCAAACAAATGCCAGTTCATTTTTCAAATTGTTGCCACCAAATATTATTGTCCTGTGTTATATTTAAAGAAATTAAATAATGAAGAATCGGCATAAATGTATGCATGTTTCTCGCATTGTGATAAAACAACTGTACCTAGAGCCATCAAATTTTGAATAACGTAATCTTCCACAGAATATGTGCAACGGAAGCCCACATTTGAAATTTGTTTTATAATCGATTTCATATTTTGTGACACTTTAACGAATTTTTGATTAACAAACTAAACGATTTCAAAGCGAGCAATACCAAACACTGTACAATTTTTTTTTTTTTTTTTTTTTTTTTTTTTTTAGTCCAAGGAGCTTTGTCACTGAAGGACTATTGTTTTCATTTTGCGATTTTGCGTTGAATCACTATAAATGTCCGTTTCTCTTTTCAAACTGTTGCCACCAATTGCTGGAGTCTTGCATCATGTTTGAAGAAATTTAATAATGAAAAATCTACATAAATGTATGTCTATTTCTCGCATTGTGATAAAACAACGGTACACAGAGCCATCGACCATACAGTAAAACAAAAATGACTAATTTCTTCGGAGATTTCTGCAAAATACTATTCCATAAAGCTTTATAAACTTTTATACGATTTTGAAAAGCAATATTTCTGCAGAATTCTGTTCCGTAAAAACTTTATAAAATTTCTGTAGAGTTTTACACAAAAACATTTCTACAGTAGATTACGTAGAATATTCTGTAGGAATTTTCGTAGAATTCTATGAACCACTGTAAAGAAATTTCGTAAGGGAGCCCTTGCGAGAATGTCTCAGAGAATCGTGTGAAAAATCCAATGTTAAACTTCTTTAGAATTATGGCTACTAGATTTATAAAACTTTCTGTAGAATTCTGTAAAATCTGTAGAATTTTATAAAATTTTAGATACAGTTCCTATGTAATTATGTACAAAGATTCTACTCTACAATGATATATGTACGTTTTCAGTAAAGATTTCTGCTTAGATTCTATAAAGGTTTTGTAAAATTTATATTTGGTTATGTAAGTCTATAAGAATTGTGTTCTGTAAAAACTTCATAAAATGTCTATAGAATTTTATGCAGAAGTATTTCTGTAAAGAATTACCTAGAAAGTTGTATAAAAATTTTCATAGAGTTCTATAAACCTCTATAAAAATTTTAGTAAGGGACTAATTTCTAGAATTCTATAAAAATATCCTATGTTAAACTTCTTTAGAAATTATAGCGAAGTTTTGTCTAAACTAGGTAGGTCGCAAATCTTCTATACAATAATAATAATAATAATAATAATAAAAAGAAACTTTAAATATAGAACTTATAGAATCGTGTATAGATTCTATAAATATATGTGTACGTATTCTATAATTATTTCTGCTTAGCTTCTATAAAATTTATATGCAATTTTGCAAAGCAACTTTCTCTGTAAATTGTCTATACAATTTCTCTACAATTTTACACAGAAGCATTTGTATAGAGGGTTACTTAGAAAGTTCTTTATGAATTTTTATAGAATTCAGTAAACCTCTATGAAAAATGTTCATAAGTGAACTTCGAAAATCAAAATTTTTAAAAATTTATCAAAATTAAAATTAAAAATTTTGATAAATGAATTGATAAAATTCGAAATTAAATTTAACACAGTAGGAATGTTGCAATTGGTATAAAATTCGTCTGCTATATCGTACTAAACATTGACAGCAGATGGCGCTATAAGTAATTATTGGTACTTGACATCACAACACACATTTTCGTCTTCTGAGCCAAGTTTCTTTAATATACTTCTGAGCAGTCAATAGTCTTTTGAACAGTGTCCAGACACGTGAACTATATGTTCTTGTATTTTAGGTATCAGATTTAAAATTATTAGAAGAATTTTGGATTACTAACATTCAGATTTCACCATGTGTGGTGGAAAAGTGGCCATACCACCTATTGTCAAAGAAAAACGGAGGTAAGTTTTCGAATCTAGTTCACTAACCTAATATTTGTTTCTAAATAGCTAGCGGCAGCATGCTTATTTTCGTTGGGGGAAACGTAAGCAATGATATTTGCAATCAATTTGAATATTTTTTTTTAATCGTTTGCTTAATTTTTCGCTGTTCTGAAATTAGAAATTTGCAAAGTGCAGAATATTTTTTGGTGAAGTAAAAGATAGCACTAAGTTCTGGATCTTGTGCACATAATTAAATTTACATTTGCTTGACAAAAGATCAGAATATATTATTGTTTATTATTTTAGGCGTTTTTGAATATATTGATTTTAGGATCAGTTTATTGAAATTCGTTCAATTAGGTAAAAGTATGAATATTTTACAGCGATAATTTTTGTTTTCATATGTAAGTTTTTTTTTTTTTTTTTTTTTCAAACTCACATATTGGATTGCGATTAAATTCCTAGAATTTTCTCTTCCGTTCGTCAGCTTAAAGTGTGAATTTTAATGTACTGCTTGTTTCGAATGTGGGTGCAAAAAGTATTGCAAGTTTATATGTTTTATACCATTTTATTTTGTGTATATATATAAAAAAAGTTAAAAAGAGTCAAAAAGTACGAAAAAATTATTTGCGTTAGTAATTAATTGCATTTCATAGCGTATGTTTAAATATATTTTTTATTTGTATCTAATATACAGGTTCTCGAACTTTGTAAATTTTATGAAAAAAATATAAGGAAAAAAAATAATTGTACCATTGTGTAGCAGTATGTATATTAATAGGGATGAAATTTTATATACATTTTAAACATTAATTTAAATCTATGTGACTGTTATACTACCCAAAATAAAATAGTGTACTATTAATGGTACATGTACCATAGTTTGAAAAACTCAATTCACATGTAACAGCATTTATGATTTTGTTTATAATAATTGCTTAATTTTGACCAA
Source organism: Stegodyphus dumicola (assembly GCF_044657685.1). Classification (NCBI taxonomy): domain Eukaryota; kingdom Metazoa; phylum Arthropoda; class Arachnida; order Araneae; family Eresidae; genus Stegodyphus; species Stegodyphus dumicola. Next base: position 263,960,368 of record NC_140769.1, on the reverse strand, counting down.
AATTATGTATTGTATTAGTGTTTTTTGGAAGCAGGCGTGGTAAAAGTATAGTTTAGGGTAACTCTTGGCGAAACTTGGCGATTTTTGGTGGTACATGGTTACTGATTTTGTGCAATTCTTTGACTTGTTATTTTTGCTTGCGAAGCCAAAATAACGAGTCAAAGAATTGCACAAAATCGGTAACCATGTACACATCGACTTATTTTCACTTAAAAAAAACCCCCTGAATTGCACATAAATAGCATTGCGCACTCCTTTGACTTTATCCATGTACACGTCGACCTATTTTCACTTAAAAAAAAATCCCAGAATTGCACAAACTTGCATTGCGCACTCCCTTTACTTTGTCCATGTACACATCGATATATTTTCACTTAAAAAGTCAAAGGAGCACCAAATTCTACAATATAGGCAAACAAAAAATGCATAATCTCAATAAAATACATTTTAAACCAAATAATAAAATAACATAAAAAAGGAAAAACATGTTAAGCTCTACCAAAAGCAAATATTGACTTTTAAGCTCTACCAAAAGCAAATATTGACTTACCATGATTTTCGAATTTGCTTCGTACACCCAGATCCACGTAAAAATCAAAATATCAATCATACTCAAATGACTTTTTTCAAACCAGGTACTCTTTCTGATCGAACGCTTCGCATAGTGACCATCTGAACCTTTCTTCCTACAAACCCATTCAAATCCATCTAAACGGTTTGTACGTTCGACTAGACGAATATCCTTCCTACGTACAGGACATTTATAATGGCTACTAAGTAAACCTTCATTTTTACACCAGGCAAATAAAGCTCTTTTCCCCTTTCGCTCCAAATGATACAGAAACTTCAAATTAATCTTACTACATTCGGCCATTCTACCGTCTAAAGAATCAAACCAAAACCACAAAAATGCTTACAAAACGTCCCATGATTCAAAATTTCCCAGAATCATGCACCCAATTATGTCACAATAGAGTTTCCATAACATTCAACTACTCAGGCTACCATAAATGAAACAACAACTTGGTGATAAATCAAACAACAATTTTGCCATAATACAAGGGGTACTAAAGTCTACTCTACCCGCAGGCAAGATGAAAAATTAGCAATGCCTTTGCTGGGAATCAAACAGCGGACTTCTGGAATACGTGCCCAGCATGCAGACCAGCACACCACTAAGTCACGCCAAGAAAGCAGAAGAAATACCTTACATAATCTCCCTTTTAAAGGGCGAATGGGGTTTTTAGGGGACCCAATTGCCAAATCCTGGATGTGGAGAATCATCATCCACCACCCTTTAAGTTCAGGCACCATTGTAGAGACATTCGGATTTTTTTCAAAGCTAAAGAGAGATGAACAATTAGCAACACCTTTGCCGGGAATCGAACTGTGAACCTCTGGAATATGTGCCCAGGGTGCAGACTACTACACCACGAAGGCATGCACAGGAGGCGAGAGAAATACCTTATAGTATATTAATGCATTTTTAGCCCAAAGGGCTATTAATTTTGATCTGGCATTTTGCGTCGGTTTACTATTAACAGTGTATCGTTGCCAACAAATATTAGAGCCCTGCATTATGTTTAAAGAAATCAAATAATGAAGAATCTGCATGAATGTATGTATGTTTCTTGTACTGTGAAAAAACAATGACACCTAGAGACATCAAATTTTGAATAATGTAGTCCTCTACTTCTATATAGGCATCTGGAAGCCCAAAATTGGAATTTGGTTTATTACCTGTTTCATGTTTTGTAAAACTTTAATGAGTTTTTTAGTATATTTAGTAACAGTATATTTTTAGTTATGAATTTTAGTAACAGATTCAATGAGCAATGGCAACAGTGTGTGGAAAAAAAAAATAATTTCCAGCACGTGAGACTGCATATCGAAATTCTAAATATATGCTCTTTTTAAATTATTTTGTGATACTGCTGTTGAATTGAATTTTATGGTTTAAGTGCAAAGAACATGACAGTTACTAAATAAAGGTAACACACAAAATGTTAAAAAAACACTGCTTTGGGTGTAATATAAAATCTGAAAGCTTCCTAGGCTGCTAAAGCAGGAGTTAAATTGTTTTCAAAAGCAGTAGTGTTAAAACACTCATTTCTGTAAAACTTTTGAAAGGGTCTGTTACTTTTAGTCTCACTTCATATATTTATCTATTTTTGCTTATTGTTTCTCTTTTTGGAATTAATAAAGCATGTATTTATCTAACTTCTTGACATTGGAACAATTAATGCAATCAATACAATGTATATCTTGTAATTGTTACACACTTAATCTACTATTGTAATTAATAAAGCCTGTACTTATCTGATAATTTTTGCATATTGGAACAATTAATATAATTAATAAAGTATGTATTTATCTGACAATTTTTTCACATTGGATCAATTATTGTAATTAATAAAGCATGTATATATCTAATAATTTTTATATGCTTTATTATCTGTTATTGTCATTAATGAAGCCTGTAATATTTATCTGATATTAACCTGTATTTACCCGATAATATTTAATATTTACACATTAGATTTATTAGTGTAATTAATAAAGCTTTATATATATAAAGTATATGTCTGTATTTATCTGATAATTTTTACACATTGAAACAATCAAATTAATAAAGCCTGTATTGATCTTATAAGTTTTATCTTCTGGATCCATTATTTTAATTATTAATTCTTGAATTTACCTATTTTTGTATTTATCTTCTGATAATTTTCACAGATTGAAACAATATAATTAATAAAGCATGTATTTATCTTATTATTTTTATAATCTGGATCCATTATTTTAATTATTAAAACATGTATTTATCTTCTGATAATTTTCAGAGAATGAAACAATTAATCTAATCAATAACACATGTAGATCTTATAATTTTTACATGCTGGATCCATTACTATAATTGATAAAGTGTGCATATATCTGATAATTTTGACAACATTGGATCCATTATAGTAACCAATAGTACTTGCATAGTAGTATCTGATTGTCAAGGTCCAGATTTCGATGTTATGTGCAATTTTTTTTCCTATTTCAGTATTTTTCCTTTTTTAAAATATTTTTTGACATTTCAGCACATTTTGAGGCATATTCTAGCTATGAATCTGAGAAAGTTATCCTTGAAATAACACTGTCTCAACTTCTGTGAATTAATTTTTACTAGGTAGGCATGTCATATCCATAGAAAACTGATTGACGGTTTTGGTAGTTATATCTATCATGACTAGCTTTTTCCAAGAGGCATGAGTGTCACTTGGCAGAATTTTTTCATACCAGCATTTCTTAGCTCTTCAAGACTTTTTGCATGTTCAGTTCCATAGGATTACATGTAGAGAGGAAAAAGCTTGTAGTATCTAATGTGAAGAAAATGTTTTTTAGAAGTTGTTTTAAAATAGGTCAAAGGCAAAGTTTCAAATACTGCATTTGCTGAATTCATCACTCTTTTGATTAAAAACTGTGGATTTCAAAATATGTGGGAAATATCTCTTATCTCGATAAGAGATATTTCAAAATATGTGGGAAATATCTCTTATCTCGATAAGAGAAGCAGGCTCTTTTGAAACTGAAGAAGAGTTAAAGGTAAGTGATACTGTTTGTTTCAAGTAGCCTCCAATAACCGCAGTAGATGTTGAGAGAAACTTCTCATGATATAAAAATTATATACTGAAGACAAAAGTCTTAACTTTGTAAAGCATTATGAAACACTTGATAATTTAGTGCAGATGTTATACATTTGTGCTTGGGAAACAAACCATGAATTAAGAGTTTTACTGAAAGAAAAACCTTTTTCCACATTCAAAAGCTTATTCTCCAGGAAATGGAATGAATTTATGAGAGTGCATAAATATTTCTTTGCAAAAAGTTATGACTTGGCTGTGTGTATCCAACACTAATAACTTCCCACTGCAGATGTGGAGACGTTTTAAACAGTGTAACCCCATATGGGTGATGAAAAGCTGCCATTTGTACAGACTTACATTTGTTCTTAAATTGCTATCGAATCAGATCCAGGAAGCTTTTTTTCTTTAGCATTCCTGCTTGGCAACTAGAATTATATCCGCAGGGCATCATGGTCAGAAAGTGTTAGAATATTCTTCTGTTGTTTTTGAAGCTGCACTTCTCCATTAAAATTTCCTTCCACATTCTCATACTGTTTCTAGCATTCTGTCTCTTGTTAGTGATGCTTTAATCATTTAACGTTTTTCCATTGGTGTGCTGGAAAAAGAATGTACATTCAAAACTTGAAGTCGGACACAGGCCAGCTGAACTATTTCTTAGTTTTTGAATGAAATTGTACTTTCAGCATAAACCTAAAGTAATACGAGACTCAATGTTATATATTTTTTAAATATAACTATTTATCATTAATTTAATAATTTATTGGGTTATTATTTATCTCTTTATATTTAATTTATTTTAATTATTAGTTATTTTATTATCTTCTTCCTTCCTTTCTGACAGCTTTTCATAGGCCTCAGTCACTTCTAATTTTAGAAATTAAACCTTGATTTGTTTCCAGTGATTTATTGTTATATATCAAATTGTTTATACAAGTATTAGAAGGACATAGTGAAACCTGTTGAGCTGATCCTAGTACAAGAAAATTAGTGTGAAATGCTGGGCCAGTAGTCGAATGATAAAATACAGAGAAAATACTAAAGACAAAAATTCACAGATGAAATGTAATACAATTGCTTGTACAGTATTGTAATTGTACAAGCAAGTAATTGTGTAATACAATTACTTGCTTGTACAATTGTAAATGTAATACAATTGTTATTGCTTGTACATAATACAATTGCTTGTACAGAATAATTAAGAACAGAAATACAGAGAAGCTTAATGCATTAATTTTCCATTATAATTCTCGGATTGAGAGAATGGCTTATGGGCTATTTTTGTGTTGTGCATCTATAGTCATAATTGTAATTTCTTAATACAGGGTTGTAAAGAGTTCTCACATTACAATGAAAATTCCTGGCAAAATGATAATAAAAGGTTCTTAGTTTAACTATTCCAAGTTCTTCATGAATTTGGCTTCTTTAGCTTTTTGGTCTGTATTTATACTCTGTTAGCATGGGCTATGGAAACTTTTGGAAGAATCGGAGGTGGCGTTTTAAAAAAAATGTATTTTCGCAAATCTTCAAAAAAAAAAATCGCGAAAAATTGGCAGTTGTTTACTGACCCGTTAGGAAAGAAATTGCCTTTATCTCACGTTCTAATTGAGCTATTTTTACAGTTCCAATGTTATTGTATTCAGAATTAAAAGATCTACAATTTTATGTAATAAATAAGTTTATTTTATTAAAAAAAAATCTGAAAGATTTTAGATTTTAAATTACGTCCAAAGGGCCGTTTTTTCAACATTTTGTGTGTTACCTTTATTTATTAAATATCATATATATTCTTTAAATATCATGTCTATTTCCTCATTTGCTGTTTGGGTTTAAACAAATAGCCAAAAATTCTATTGAGTACAATTTTATGAAGCTTCTCGACATTTACGAAAAAATCCTCTTCTTTGATTTTGATATTATAATTTCAAGGTTTATCTGTCTGCAAGATTTTAAACTGTTTAACTGTTTTCTGCAAGGTTTTAAATGTATTGTGTAATCCGGCCATTTAAAATAAAATACTTCAAAGAATATTCAACGAGTCCCATATTGCGACATTCAAGCTCATTGTTCCAATGTCGATTCATGTAAAGAAATAAATATTTATGAGGTATCGGCAAAATAACTTCGAATCATGAAAACGTTTAAAAAATGAAGTGTTTTCCCTGATGTCACTACTGAATGAGAGGAATTTTTATGTGGAAGCACTAAATCCGATTAGCACATACGTTAACAATTTTATTTAGTTTTTATTTAGTTTTTTTTTGGCAGTTTATTCTACCCAGTGTTTAGTTTTTTTTAGTAAGATGACTTACAAACTTTTATTATTATTATTATTATTATTATTATTATTATTAACCTTTGTCTTTTTAACTTTGTTATTAAAAATTGCTTTCTTCGCTCTTGCGTCTAAAATTCAATAACAAAATATTTAAAAGCAGCCTATCTTTAGAATTTCCCATACAACACCAAGTGTCGCTGTACACTTTTTTCCCACTTGCTACATTATTTCTTTAAAAATAATGAATGGTGATAATATAGGCAGCAATTTCTTTTTATTTGAAAAATAATGCGAACACAAAAAGAAATCAATTAAAAAAGTCTGAATGGGTTTAGATTTTAACGGTGGCCTAAAAAAATTTTTTTAACAATCACCCTGAACTTGCAGTCTACCAGTATGCTCTTGCACTAACTATTGCAAATCCATTTTTTTTTTTTAGCATGCGTGTTTCTTTAGCTTTACTATTCAGCATCGTTTTCTTCGCACTTAACGCCACATACAATTCAACATCTAAATCACAAATTTTTAAAAAAGTATATGTTTAAAATTCTTAGTACATTGGGTATGCATTTTTCTCTTTTTCCAGTGTTTTCTGTGTTCATCACATCAATGTTTATTTTTCTTACTAAGATTGCTTGCAAAACTTTTTTTTATTGTTAACGTTTTGTATGTTAACTTTATTTTGTTAACTGAAATCAGTTCAACAGCAAAATCACAAAATATTTAACAGCAGCATATCTTTAGAATTTCCGATGTATGGTTTTGCGCGCTGGAGATAAAAATGTTTTATTTTTGCCGTTGCTCCCTTTGGAATCATTGATTTTTTTTTTTAAAATCAAAAATGCATTTTTCAAGTTTTACAAAATATGAAATGTATAATAAAACAGATTCGAAATTCAAACTTCGAGCTTCCAGGTGTCCCTGTTCGGGTGAAGGATTACGTTACTCAAAATTTGATGGCTCTAGGTACAGTCGTTTTTTCACAATTTGAGAAACACACATATATTTATGCAGATTCTTCATTATTTAATTTCTTTAAATATTATACAGGGCTACAATATTTGGTGGCAACAATTTATAGGGAAACGTCACAAAATGCCGTTTTGAGACTAATAGCCCTTCTGGGCTACCGCCCCTTTGAGCTAAAAAAAAAAAGTAAGAAAGGTATGTTATTGCCTAAATTGAAGACGGTAGGACGAGGGACTTTCTCTTTCCAAATTTTATGTTTGCCTGCGAATTTCCTAAACAGGAATTCCTTCTTTTCTAAAGGCCGCCTGTTCAGGCATGTCAGAGTAACCATTAGTTGGAGATAAAACAAGAATTTTGTCTAGGGCAACAATACCGTGCCCCTCCCACGACCGAAATCCTTGTCAAGGCCACGGATTTCGTCCATCCCTCAAAAATGTTGCTATCTGCGCCAGTCATCCACGATGTCTGTCTCCGGCTGTTATTTGCTGTCGATCTCCCTCTTGTCCCTCCCCCCCACTGGGTTCGGGAATGCAAGCCCCCGAGGGAAAGGGGGGCCAAGTGCAAATTGTACTAAGGACTTATCTGGAGTACTATCTGATTAGCAAATGCTGCTTTTAACTTTGAAATAATGACGTGGATGACCTTATAAAGAGTGATTAAGTGTGTTTCCCCCCTTTTATTTTTATTTTATATTATCTTCAGGAAAATGTTTTTGTGAATTGAAAATTCGTGTTTTGGAAACAACTTTTAGATAAAACTCGTGCGTTGTCAAAAGGCAGAATCGAAGGCAGGAATTTATCGGTTAAACTTTATTTATTGAATATAATGAAACGAATTACTCATTATGTTAACGAATTACTCAGATGTGTATGTACAGTTTTACAACGGCTGGATACAGTGGTTTTTGAGAAATCTTTATGCAGACATTGACTTTCCCCTTGTTTTTAAAGGTCAAGTATGCAGAATTCATTATGTTCGGGATCAAATTGTAAATTTATATGAATTACAAACAAACGGACTTTCTTTCTTATATATAAGAACTTAGTCGTCTGTTTTCATTTTTCTTTTATATTTTAGAGATCAAATTTTTATTTATTTCATTTTTGTTCATATATTGGACTACTTCTGTTTTATATGTTTTTGACTCGGTCAACTAAAATTATAAATTTTTACTACATTTTGAAACTTTATTGCTTGTTTATGATTTATACTATTTTTTAACTCGTCGTGTTGGTTTTAAAAATTTGCATATAGTTTTGTTTAGAGACATAGATTACGTACATTGTTTTCCTAAGATTATTTTTAAACTTTAATTTGTGTCTTTGTCGATTCAAAAACAGGCGTTTTTATTTACTTCTTTTGTTGCACCAAACTCCTGATGACGATGAAGCGAAAGATGTAAATTAAGTAATTTCATTTCCCCGTCCCTTGTGATATTCAGAATATTTTTTCGTATTAAATTTTTATTTCATCTGAACTGTCTTAATCATACCGTCGACATTTGTAAAACTTAATATGAAGATTCAACCGCATGTTTGATCATTAAATATTTGCATTTAATTTTATTTTACATCAATATGTAGAGTCATTTCGAAATCGGAAATATGAAACATATGCAATGCAAATTATTTTATTTTCTCATATTTAAAAATACTTTGATAAACTAAAGTTTTCCTTCCCTACTCAGAATGTTCTTAGTTTAAAAGTGTGAGAAAACCTCCGGGTAACTCCCGTTTTTTTTAGTCCAAAGGGATTTGAATCCCGAAGGACTATTAGTTTCGTTTTGGCATTTTGCGTCGGACTCATAAATGTCGGTTCACTTTTCAAACTGTTGCCACAAAATGTTAGAGTCCTGCATTATATTTGAAGAAATTAAATAATGAAAAATCTGCATAAATGTATGTATATTTCTCGTATTGTGATAAAACAACGGTACATAGAGTCATCGAATTTTGAATAACGTAATCCTCCAACGAATATGAGCATGTGGAAGACCCAATTTGAAATTTGAAATTTGTTTTATGATCGATTTCCTATTTTTTAAAACTTTGACGAATTTTTGATTAACAAACTCAAGGATTTCAAAGCGAGCAATGGCAACGTTGTGCAGAAAAAACATTTTTATCTCCAGCGCGTGAGTCTCTGTATCGGAAATTCTAAAGATATGCTCGTTTTAAAACTATTTTGCGATATTGCTGTTGCACTGGATCTTATGGTTTAAGTGCGAGGAACATGGTATTTAATAAAGAAAGGTAACACACAAAATGTTAAAAAACGCCCCTTTGGACGTAATTTAAAATCTGAAACATTTCAGATTTTTTTTTTCATGTTTCCAGGTTGGCAGCTATCTAATGTGTATATTCGGGAAATGGCTTTTAATTACAAATATTTATTAAAATAAGATGGCAACAGTTTAAAAGATTAATGAAGTAGAAATGTATCATTTCACAAAATTCCGAAATGACATCGATAGTGAGTCAAAGTACTTGCCAACTTAAGAAATAAAATCTAAGATAATTTTATGATAATAATTGCGAATCTGTGTATAATAAGTAATAGGCAGAGATTACTGCTATCGTAGAATGGAATGTTATAGTTTTATTCGATCAAGAAAACACGGATTGGTACACATCTGTGCGATGCGCTGAAAATTTTATTCTCTTCTGTCAGTAGTAGTATTTTCCTTTCGAAATTACAAAGCGTTCTAAACCAAAGAGGGAGGAGGAAAAAATAGATTTTTGTAGTTAAAAAATTTGAAATTGAAGTTCCTTAACATTTTTTCCTCTGTCAGTTCTATGTAGGTATTATACTAGCTGGATGCAGATTGAAGAAACTTCAGTTAAGGGGATGGAGGTACTTTTTTCGAAATCTTGTTTTCGAAGTATTCCCGAAAAGCTGACAAAAGAGAGCATTTAAATTCTGCTGTAAAGGTTCTATGGTATTCTGGAAAGTACCACACTGTTCTACAGAGATAATTTACATGGCGCCAGCTAATGGTTTTACTAAGAACTGATAATTACTCTATTTTCGGTTATGCCTATTTTCCGAAAATCGCCATCTATTTTCGTTGATATTTCACCGTTTTCGAAACATTTATGTAAAACTGAGGTACTGAGAACTGAAAGGGAATATAAATTTTGTTTTAAATGCTCTACATTCTTCTCAAGAATAAACGAACATGCTGTTGTCAAAAAGTTTTAGTATAAGAACCGATAGCATGAACCCAACAACGGCGACGTTCACTTGTGATGAGTAATGTGTATGCAAGAGGAGTGTCATTCCATGATCAAATGGTGTGTGACACTGAGATGCCTGGGCATAAAACTGTACTCCCATCTAGAAAAAGTTTTTAAAAAATCGAGTTGATTGCGGAAAAATAACTTACAGGGCTTATGAATATTTTCTAAAAAATACTAAAGGCGAATGAGAATATAAATATTTGGAACGTCCTCCAAAACTCGCGATTTTTTTTTTTTTTTATAAAGATAAAGTTAGGAATAAAAGAGCAGAAACTACTGACGCCAGGTATACATAAATATAATTAATTTTCGGTGGCAACCATTGTTCTTTATTTATTAGTATCATCGGTAAAATTGTAATTACAGATTTTAGTTTCAGTGTTATTAATATTATGCTGTTTTCCATGAAATTTACAAGCTAAGTTATAATAGTGCGTTCTTAATTGGACAATGGTAAGTTCTTCATGAATTCTCTTACTGCGAATGTACCATGGCGCTTTAAAAATTAGCCGCAAAACATTGTTTTGGACAGTTTGCAATCTTTTTCTGTTGGTTCTACATGAATGTTTTCAGACTGGACGGGAGTAACATAACGCAGGACGCAAAAGGGATTTATAAATGAGTAATTTGTTGTCAGTATATAGAATGTTGTTTCGTGCAATTAAGGGGTAGCGTTTAGCTTTACATGCACGAAACTTTTGGATAATAGATACAAATGTATGGGGTCGATGTAAGAGAATTAGTGACGATTACCCCAAGATAAAGAGAATTTCTTAGCCCAGGGCAAATTAGCTCTATAAAACCGGAGATTTTCATTGATTTTCTTTTCCTGGTGAACAGAATAGCAACAATTTTGTTTACATTCACTTGAATTTTTCATTCAGCAACCCAGGTTTCTAATTCTTATACGTTGAATGATTGAACTAACGGATGGACTTTGAGCAAAAATCGATGTCTCATCCGCGTACATTGCTAATGTAGCGTTGAGTGTACGAGGGATGTCGTTCATATAAATATTGAGTGGAGTGACCCCTAAAAGGGACCTCTTGTGGCACAATTGCAGTAATAGTATGGCGGGTTGAATACGTGTCTGAGATACGAACGACAAAGTGTCTACCTGTTAGACAGGATTTAATTATGTGTGTGATGTAATCTGGGAATCCTAGAAGAGTTTTATAAAAGAGTGCGTCCATCCGAACATGATTTTAAGCGTTGGCTGTGTCAATGAATAATGCTTCAGTAATTCTTTTGGCTTGGATGCTCCCAGAACATAAGCTCTATAGGCCTATATAACTGGTTGGAGGTCGACAGGTGTTTCCTAAATCCGAAATGTTGCAGAATAATAACACTGTATTCCTCTAGATGATCTTGAATTCTTTTAAGCAGGGCAGCTGTTGTGGGCACAAATAACTGAATCAATAAATCAAGCTATCAATGTCGATGAATGGCTGTGTCGATGAATAATGCTTCAGTAATTTTTTTGGCTTGGATGCTCCCAGAGATAAGCTCCATGGGCTTGTATAACTGGTTGGAGGTCGATAGGTGTTTCCTAAATCCGAAATGTTGCAGAATAATAACACTGTATTCCTCTAGATGGTCTTGAATTCTTTTAAGCAGGGCAGCTGTTGTGGGCACAAATAACTGACTCAGTAAATCAAGCTATCCATGTCATTCTCCGTATGTATAGTTGGCAGAATGTAGTGAATGTTTGTTAATAGCTTTGGTAAAAGGTTGCCAATGCGGATAACGTCTCTTTTATATGGTGTGATAGAGTGTCTTATATCCAAGATAATTCTGACCGGATTGTGGTCGGAGAATAATTCATCCAGCATAGAAATATCCCGTAGATCACTGGTATTTCGGAGCAGGAGGAAATCATGAATACCTTTGGACCCAGTACTATATCGTGTTGGGGTTTGGAGCTGCTATGCGCAGTACAGCTGAGTTGGTCAAGTGTCCATAACTTTTAGAATTATAGCAACTTGACTGACTTGGTGGAAAGTACCGCGTTGACTCGCGTAATAGTCGCAACATTTTCTGCCAATTTTGCATTGCAAAAGTCTAGATGAGACTATTATGCGGGGAAATTTACTATACAATATTGCACACTTTTGTGATATTTCATTCTTCAAAACGGGGTGCGACTATTACGCGAGGGCGACTGTTATGCAAGTAAACACTGTAAGTTGCGACGGATTGGCGGTGATTCTTGCTTGGCATTATAAATGCATAGTTAGAAAGATGACACTCTAAGTGCACTCATAACGGTAAATTCCACACTTTATTTTATTCCTTGATAATGCACATCATCACTGTGGAAGCGCTATGCACCGCACAAATTTATACAGCGTACATTTCTTAAACAATGGACAAAATTAGAAAAGTAAAACTGCGCGGCTAGAGGCAAGGTGATACAAGCGTGGAGAAGCAGAAGGGAAGAGAGAGATGCCAATGATTATAAGTTACGGAGTGCCTATGGTTCAAAACCATGTACTTCCACATCAGAAAAATGTCTAAGTAGTGAGCAGAAATAGGAAAATTGCATAATTATCATGATGCGCACCAGAGGGAGCTACATTAGCTCGAGAAAGTTTAGGAATAGGAAAAATCAAGTTTTGATTTTTTTAGAAGTTAACAAGAAATAAAAGGGGGTGATACGCAACCCTTGATAAATACGTACATACGCTTAGCCTTTAAGAAAGAAATTTTGACATATTGGCCACCAGTGTATTTCTTGCGGGAAAAAGTTAAGGACCAGGTTTTAGTGTAGTGGCTTCGCGATTAAGGCACCGTTTTATTAAACAAAAGAGAATATTTATTATAATAACATTAAAACTTAAAATTAAACTCAGAGCAGAATATCGTTCCAACAACATAGAACTAGCGAGCACCTCGCTTCTTTCTTTTCGTACACAGTCGGACGGTTTTCAGTAAAGCATTACAATACCTTTTGCGACTCATCACGTGGACGTGCTGAAGCATATTCGAAAAGAAACTGACGATCGCGTTTATATCTGTATTGTTACAAAAGAGTCATGCATATAAGTCATGCTAGATTAACCACTAAGGAAAATTAGCACGTGGTTGAGGCATCAAACAGAAAAGAGCACTACAAAAGGGTGCTTAGGCACTCGGGCTTTTCCGGGCTTTAGGAAACGTGTAATATTTCCTTCCTGTTATAACTTTCGTTTCTGTGAAATTTTCGAAAGTATTTATTTCGTTTTAGTCTTTCCTTATGTATATGCTACAGGCCAAGTATGAAATAGAACGCTGTACTGATTTCCAGTCTCAGCCAGATAGAGAATATAAATTTATTATGGTGTACCAAGATCATCTCAGTAAATTATTGTCTCAGTAATTTAATGGCAGTCATTATTTCTTGAAAATAATATTTGTATTTTTGAAGAATGAACGTCTTTCAAGTAATAGCATTTGTCATTCTATAGAATGCCTAGGTAAAGTATACAAGGGGACTGCAAATTCATGGTACAAACTCTGAGGGCTGGTACAGGACACTGTAACAATCACATTTTGTAAATTAATTGTAATTAATTTTTTAATTTAAAATTAATCACATTTTGTAAGTTAATTCCAACGTGTAAACTAGGTTATGAAAATAAAAACCTTTCCCTATCATTTGTTCTTTCCTGTGTTTGTGCTTCGACGCTTCACTTTTGACCATACATTCCTATTACAACATGCGATTGTTACAGTGTCTTGTACCATGAATTAGCAGTCACCCTGTATAATAATTCTAATTTTTCATACTCTGCCTGGAGACTCTAGGGATTCTGTAAAATGCTTCGATATTCTATAGAATGCGGCCGTTTCATACATTCCCGGTTATATATCTGATATTTTTACTGTGTGGATTTGTTATTGTAAGTAACAATGCGCGTATTTATATCATAATTTTTCATTGAATCCGTTATTGTATTTAAAAAAGAGTGTGTTTATCTGATAATTTTCGCCCATTCGATCCGTTATTGTAATTATTTGATAATTTTTACAAATTAGAACTGTTATTATAATTAATAAATCTTGTATTTATCTGATGATTTTTACACATTGAATCCGGTATTGTAATTACTAAAGCATGTATTTATCTGACAATATTCATACATAGAATTTGTTATTGTAATTAATAATGCATGTATTTATCTGATAATTTTTACACATTAGAGCCAACAGTATAATTCATAAATTGTATATATATATTATGAATTTCAGTGCAGGCGCCTAGCAACAGATGAAACATCTCTCTATTTTTTTTTTTTTTTTTCTTTTTTTTTCTATCCAGTTCTGACTACGTTTCAAAATATCGTCTGAGAAATACTAGATATTTCCTCATTCCCTCTTCTCAGCACAATTCCTGTTATTTGTGTCCCCCCAAGAGGTCAGTTCAGCCCCGCGACCTCAAATCTATCAACTTTTTTGTAGTTTTTCCTGACCTCTTCCCCGCCTGCTCGAACGGGAAAGAGGAACGGGAGCGATTATTATGGATTACGTGTTAATGTAGGTTTTTTGTCGATGTTGTTCTTCTCTTGTTTAGTTTCGATTTTCTTGGGTTAAAACGGTTTAAGTGGAACGTGGAAGTGGAATCCAATCTCGATACCATAATGATACATTTCTTCTCATCTTAAGGAATAAAGTGACTGGACGTCTATATGACAGATATTGGCAGGCAAGAGAGAGGCTTCAAGATCTTCAGACCGTTTGATTTTTTTCCTTCTGAGCAAATTATGTTCAAAATTTTTGCATTTTGTTCTTTTTCATGTGTTTGTGTTGAGTGTACTTGTCACATTCTAATCAACGAATTTGTATGGTCAAGTTGTACCACTAAAAATAAAAAAACTTCCACCCCCAATTTTGAGAGAGAATACCCCGAGGGGTAGGTTCGAGGATCTCCCACCCCCCTCTTCTACCATAAATCACACGAGAGGACTTTCGGCTCGCCATATATATCGCAAAGGCACTATACATTTACAGAGGCTGCTAAATTTACAGAGGCTGTAAAACAGAGGCAAAGGCACATTTTTTAGACAATTTTGGTAAGCGGTAATAAAAAATCGTTTGCTGCAAAAGAAGTAATTGCAATT
Source organism: Stegodyphus dumicola (assembly GCF_044657685.1). Lineage (NCBI taxonomy): Eukaryota > Metazoa > Arthropoda > Arachnida > Araneae > Eresidae > Stegodyphus > Stegodyphus dumicola. Next base: position 263,945,151 of record NC_140769.1, on the reverse strand, counting down.
GTACTATGTTTTTAAAAGTCAAAATTATCGTCTGTGGCTTGAAAGTTTTGTTTTTATTCAAACTGGCGAATTTAACAAAGCAGTGGTTCGAAGGCTACATTTACGCTGTTTCCGAAGAGAAATATCCATACTCCGTTATCCAAAAATGACGTGAGAGTCATGGTTTTGTGATACCTAAAGCGTCGATAGGTAATGTCATCAACAAGAAAGGAAAAAATAAAAACGTCAAATTGAAGCCTCAAGTGGGACAAAAATTCCAAACAAGTATCCTAGGAAAAAACGGACATCTTCGACTATTGCAAATGTTGTAGAGTCATTAGGATTTTTTTGGAAGCCAGAGAGATGGACAAGAAGCAACCGCATTCGCCGGGAATCGAACCACGGACCTCTGGAATACCAGCCCAGCGTGCAGAACCACTACACCACGAAGGACGCTAGGAAAGTGGGAGAAATACCTTATATACTCCCCTTTTTAAAGGGCGACTAGGGTTTTAGGGGACCTAGTCGCCAAATCCTGGGTGCGGAGAATCATCATCCACAACCCTTTTAGTTCGGGCGCCACTGTAGAGACATCAGGTAATTTTTGGAAGCAGGCAAGATGAAAAATTAGCAACCGCCTTCGCCGGGAATCGAACCACGGACCTCTGGAATACCGGCCCAGCGTGCTACCGTTACACCACGAAGGCACGCTATGGAAGTGGGAGAAATACCTTATAAGGTACGTTGTTTAATGTTAAAAGAAAATCTCGCTAGTCAAAGGACAGTTGCAAAATCGTTAAAATGCTCGGTGTTCACTGTAAACAAAATGATAAACGTTGATTTAAATCTTAAGAAAGCGAAAAAACGCAATGTGCATCGTCTTCTTTCAAAGCATATCGCTCAACACAGGACACGCTGCAGAATTCTATATGAGAAACACTTATCCAAAGAAAAATGGAAAACAATTGTCACAATAGATGAAGCATGGGTGTATTTAAATGATTGTAACAACAACAACAACAAAAAAAAAAAAAAAAAAAAGATTTATTATCATAAAAGGGGAGGAAAAAAAATTAAGTACAAGAACATATTTTATCGCCAATTTTTCTGAATGAAATACCATCGCTTTACCCACAGTGCCATCTATCTGTGAGACTCCATCAGGACAAAGCTAGCAGTCACACATCAAAATCCACTGTAAATTTCCTAAAAGAAATGGAACAAAAAACTGGTATCAAAGCCATACCCTTCACCGATATCCCTACTAAATCTCCCGATGTGTCTCCTATGGATTTTTGTGCTTTCGGACTTTTAAAAACTGCATTATCCAAATGTTGTCCCAAAACCCTAACAGGACTCTGGAAAGTTGTTCGGGAGGAATGGGATAGAATATCTCTTCAGCCACTTCAAAAGGCATTATTATCCTGGAAATTGCGGTGTCGAAAGATAGTTCAGAATAAGGGATGTCAAATAGAACATTTAAAACACAAGAATTTTATGTAATTTAGTTTTGTGAATACAATATACATCGTCTAAAAAATGTGTGAACAGCCTCTGTATAAACATTCATGCCTTCGTCGGGATTCGAATCCGGGCCCTTCGGTATTGCAATAAGCTATCCTAACCACTATACCGTCTGGGCGGCCATGTCAATTCTAAATATGTAATATGAAAATTAAATATTTCTCAATCTAAAAAATTGTGTATCTAATGCCAAATTGAATATCTTAAGATCTAAAAAGTCTCGATTTTCAACTTTAGATCCTTCCAGTTGTCAGTTTCAGCTTTAGATCCTTCAAATATAAAGGTAAATATTTCTAAGAAAAACTCAATTTAAGTATTTTAGAATCTATGAAAAACTCAATATGTCAATTTTTTATTTTAGATTTCTTCGGATTATCAATTTCGACTTTAAATCCGTAATATAAAAATATGCATTTGTCATTCTAATAATTCTAATAAAACTCAATTTTAGTATCTTAAAATTTTAAGAAAAACTCAATTTAAGTAACGTTTTGATGGCCTGCCATATTTCACAGTCCAAGTACTCGTTCGAGATAACTTTTTGGTGTGGAACTTGTTTCTGAGAGATCAGATTGCGAAATTTCCTGTTTAATTATTTTTTTTCCAAGTTCAAATTAGCTTATTCTGTCTGCCATTATCTATATGCTTTTAAAATTGATAACCGAACCAATGCAAACAGATAGCTTTTTAAGTTGTTAGCTTTTTGCTGCCAAAATGATTTCATTAAGTTGAATGAAGAGAAGAAATAAATAACAACCAATGAATATGCTGCTGTTCTCCATTTCTTAATGTCGAGTGGCAGCACTGAGTTAGATACTCATTTTGCATACCGAGTATAAAATTACATTGACATGAAGTATCAGTCAATCAAGTAGGACACTTAAATCTCTGATAGGAACCATATCTGAAAGTCTATAAAAGGCCAGCTTTATCTAAAACTGTTCTTTATCTTTTTATCTGGAGTTGAACTTTCAATCTCTTGGCATCGAGAAATTTCGAAGCTCGATTAACGGAAAATTAGTTCTTGTTCTTGCGTGATTTCTAGAGTGTTATTCCTAAGAATTTTTTTCCCTTCTTGTTTCAATCAATGGAAGAAAGTGCGCGTAAATGTAACCGTTGAATCACAAAATAATCAAAAATAACTATGTCGTAATGCTTATCGTTATTATTACATAAATGCTATTTTTATATACCCTATAAATGCCTTGCATATAACGAGTTAAAATTGGAATTAAAAATTTTGTTTTATATCGTTCTAACCGTAAAGAATACTTAACATTTTTATCTTATAAATGCGCGGTATTATCAAATTAGTATGGGAATTAAAAAAATTTGCTTTATGCAGTTCTAGTTGTAAAGAACACTTACATTTTTAACTTACGAATCTCGTAACTGCTAATTAAAAATTGGAATGGCAGCGATGTGTTGTAGATCTTGCTTTTGGCAATAGTAAAAAAAAAAAAAAGTGTTTTACACCCTTTCCAAAATGTTAAGAGCAGTTACATTTTTAACTTATTGATGCTCAGTATGTAATAAGTTAAAACTGGAACGGTAGCTATGTATTGTAGATCTGGCATTTCGTAGCTTTGTAATTGTAAAGAACACTAAGTTTCGAACTGTAATGGTTGGCATCAGAATTCAGTCCGATCGAAAACCCCTTGACTGAATTCCAACGTTATTGAGAAATCAACAAGTTTGTGGGACAGTTCTGCACAGGAGACAAAAGCAAACACTTTTCTTGTCCTGTTTTAGCTTTCAGAAGTGTCACTCATTTGTCCACCCTTTATGTCCCTGTACGCTCGCACACACAAACGAAACACATTTTTTCTTGATTTTGTTAACTAATTCATTCTGTTCCTTGTTACTAGATAACTCAATACAAGCGTTTGGATGAATGGAAAATTTATTTTTTCCAACATATTAACCCGAATAGCAGACGAAGCGATTTTTAGTTAATATGTGGTCAACAGTTACGTAATAAAAAAAGAAAAATACTTATATAATAATTTTATTGAGTCTAGTTGGTATAATTTAGTAAAAATATTTAATGTTTTTAATTAGATATGTCATAGTCGTTTTTATTTTAACCAGCTCTTTATTTATTGAATGTTTTTATTCTTAATTTTTCTGGATATTGTTTGATCTTGTCTGCGCCTTTAATAATTGTAGAGCATTCTTCATCTCACTAAATTCTCCGATTTCCTTATTATTTGCAGAAAGTTCGTCACATGATATGCTTGGATTTGTTTCATGCTTCTATCATTATGGCTGTAACTTGAGCTTGTTTTTTTTCCATCAATATCCGCCTACTCGTTAAACTCGTCACAATTCATGTCACTTGTTTTAATCCATTACTTGAAGATTAATAGTTTATTTCTGTACTCTTATTTCAAACTTATTTGGCGATTTTAACTTTTTTCGGCGACTTTACTTCAATTTAACAAATTTATTCTGTTATAATTTGTACGGACTTGTAGATCCCCACAATCGATTTGTAGATCCCCATAAGCGATGTATTTTGCATGTTTTCGTATATAAACGGTCGGGACTTTGGAAATTCGATAACAATATCCGAATGATAACATAAACCGCAATCATATAAGCGGCTCTTGCTGTATATATATATTTCTATATTTAGGTTGTTTTTAAATTTAATTATTATTTACTGTGCTTGTAATTCACAGAGTAGCGAACTCCATGTAGTGCAGTTCTTGACATTAGATTTTTAATAGTCTTATAATTTCCCCAAAAGAACAATTATTTTATAACGGTTAGAGTCGCATAATGTCAGGAAGAACAAACATCTTGTTCGCCACTCAACTGTTCAAAGTTTTGTTGAAGGCGATTAATAGTTTATTACTATTGCTTCCTTTTTATTAATATTTATCATTAAAAATTTTTTAATTTAATTAGTTACACCAATTCCTACTCTTTCCTATTTTTAATAGCAAGATTTAATAAAAGATTGGTTTACATCGCAGGCTTAATTTTTTTTTACTTCCAGTTAACAAGACACAATTTATTTAACGCTACACATTTTTTCTCAGATAGGATACTCTATTAAAAATCTATTAAAAAATAATTTCTTTTTGTTCTAAAAACTTTATATATAAACGGAAGTTAAGAAATTTCAAATTAGGATAATAAATTATTAAATTTGCGCTGTATGCTGCAAAATTAATTAAATAATTAATTAAAAATTTGGTAATTAACAGACTGACACAATGGTTCCGAACCTTTTTTTGCTCCATGCAACCTTTCACCACTACTAGACGATCATGATAGATTACATTTTAATGTGTATTATAAATTAAGCAAGAAAAAAATGTTGAAAAATACCAAAACTTGAATAAAAGTAATTTTTTACATTCGTAAGCTAAAACTAAATACTTAATACGTAAACAAAATGCTAACCTTATTCACCCCAACTGTTTGAAAACCCCTGAGCCCTAACATTCAAAATTGGAACAAAAACAAAATAATTCAATAAAATAACATAATGAAATAATACAATAAAGCAAATAGTTCAAAATGCTTTGGCTTTTCTCAAGCAGTAGTCGAAAAATTTTCAACAGGACGTCCTAAGGACGTTTTCTTTAAGTCGCAATGTTCCGGGATATGCGAAAATGCCATCAAGGTAATCTCAGATGACTTGAGGACTACTTCATTTAACATCCTGAGGATGTCTTATTAAATTCCAACGTCGCAGAACACATTTAGGATATTCTGAGGATCTTGACTTTCATACGTTCGTAATTAAAGATGTTTCATTGAAGAAGTTGCTGTATTCCAGGATATGTGATGATGTGCTGGTGTTCTTGACTCTTAGATGTCTTGAGGGTTTCATGATTTAACATTCCTCAGAATGTCTTGTTTAAGTCGCAGCGTTCCGGAACACGTTTGAGGATATCCTGAGGATTTTGATTCTGAAATGTCTAACATCTTGAGGATGTCTTGTTTATGTCTCAACATGTCGGGACGCACGTAGGATATCCTAAGGCTCTGGATTCTCAGATTTCAGATATAACATCTAAATATGTCTTGTTTAAGTCCCAACATCCTGGGACATACCGAGGATATCCTGAGGATTTTGACTGTCTGATGTTCTGAAGATTTTGAAACTGAACATTCCTCAGAATGTCTCAACGTCCCAAGACACATTGTAGGGTATCTTGAGGATCTTAAAACTTAACATTTCTTGAGAACATGGCTGTTTAACATTCTAATGATGTCTTGCTGTGTTCTGGTATATGCGAATATGTTGAATCTCGGATTCTTGACCACTGAACATCCTAAGGATGTTCGTGCTGCATTTTGCAGCGAAACAACATGGTCAAACATTCTGAGCATGTTAATTCTCAAATGTTCTACCGCTTTTGCGAACTTGCAGATTCCAAAGTATACAAGTCCATTAATCTTCACATACATTTTGCTTTTTAAAGAATTTTTTATTGAATAATATATTATTATTGGTATCTAAATTACACTTTGATTTCTATGTTTATTTTCATTGCCCTTTCTGTAACATTTTTGTTCATATATAGCCAGATACAGGAAAAGTAATTACATATATTTCACATAATAATTGTTTAAATTATTTATAGTGTGTATAGTCAGGATATTTTTGGAGAAAGAGACATAAAAAATGAGCAGTGCCTGAATAGTTTATTACTATTGCTTCCTTTTTATTAATATTTATCATTAAAAATTTTTTAATTTAATTAGTTACACCAATTCCTACTCTTTCCTATTTTTAATAGCAAGATTTAATAAAAGATTGGTTTACATCGCAGGCTTAAATTTTTTTTTTTTTTTTTTTTTTTTTTACTTCCAGTTAACAACTTTTTAACTTTAGGGGCTCGAACCTGGACCTTTCGAATACACGCCGAGTGTGCTAACTGTTACACCACGAAGGCATGCTAGAAGGAGGAGGGGGGAAATAAGGTTCCTCTGGCAATTTACAAGTTAAGATATGTAAAAGAGAATGTGCTTGAGAATTCGAATGTTCATTCCTACAAATTCTTTGAAATATTTCTAATCCATTCTGTTTCTGCGTTGCATGGCGAGTTTTAATTCGCATATCGATTCCTACAGTGTCTTTGAAAAATTTCCAATTGTTGCCATTCTACTTCAGTGGTGCAGGATGAGTTTGAATTAACAGTATCACGCAGTTCAGTTGCAATAATAACTCAAATTTTATGGATTTTTTTAACATATAATAAATTATTGTTGCAAAGTAAGGGTCTTACTGTTTCAGTTAAAGCATTTACTGCACCGAGTGAAACAAAGAGCTGCGTATCCTAGTTTAGTAAACGTTCAGTTGAGGAATCTTGGAAATTTTCTCCTGTACGTAAAAGACTTTTTGCTAGATTTTCAGTAATCTCTCCTATCAAATTAAATATCCTTTTCAAATGAGTGCATTTTTTTTAAAACTGCAGAATTTATTTTTCGTTTACTAATGTGTGATTCAAATTCTATGTAATCTCTAAAAGTCAAAGGTGATTATGTCAATCATCCTTCCCTTGTGTCCTATAATATCATAAGTCATTAACATTTAAAAAAAAAGTGCGGAAATTTGTAACACGTGTTTATATAATAGGAGAACGAAGTCGCAGCTTACACTGGCGTGTTGAAATGTTTTCCTTATTTGTAGTTGCATTGTGGAAAAAAGGCGATACCTGGAGCCACCCAATTTTAGACACTCAAAATTCTATACTTAAATATAAGCAGAATTTGGAATTCGGATTCTTTTTCTTAAATTTTATGTTCTGTGCAGATTTATTGAATTTTTGATTAATAAACTCGGCGAATTAAAAATAATGTGTTGCCTTTGCTGGAAATGTAAAACATTTATCTTCGGTGCACCACTTTGATGCCATTCGGCAAAATGTAAGAATCTGAAAATACAATTTTTGCACCAGATACTTAAGAGCGGGTACGTACAACTTTGGCAGAACAGAAACTTTGGTACAACTTTGGCTGTTCAGAAATTAGAAATATTCCGCGGGTCGGATTTAGGATTTATTTATATGAAAATATGAAAAGTGAGCGCACATCTTAATTAGTTTAACCGCTGACTGACCTACAAAACTCAAACATTTGCTTTGAAACTCATAGTAGAACTTTTAATTAACTCAGTTGATGCATCAGCTTTCGTGTCTTTTTGCCCACTGTGAAGAAATTTTCGATTTTGTGCATCGACAGTTTTGTCTTTCTGCCCGTTGACCAAATTGCTTGTTTTTGCTTAGAAACTCTAATTTTAATTAGAGGAAAAATAAACTGTTTTAATTATATTTCGTGTTTTAGGTTTTTCTGTATTTTGCCATTTTTAATGAACGTGTTTTGATATTTTAGGTATTTTTGTCTTGCCGCGAAGTGAGAACTGAACTAATTCAATGAGAAATATCAGATCTTAACGAAAGTTTCCGCCGCCGCAAATATTGCGTGCTCAAACAGTTTGCGTCGGCGTGTTTAATCATATTTTCTCAAACGATTTTTGGTTTTTGAAAGAAAGAGACGTGCTTTAGAACACTGTGTTGTGAAATTTGTAAAAAAAATTATCGGTATCATTAAGTACAAGGTGTCTGAAATGAAACTATCACGCTGCCAGATTACAACCATCATTTACTTCCAGTTCTGTTGCAAAAAGTCAGTTACAGAATGTCAGCAAATCATGTGTACAGCCGTTTGTACTAATGTTGTATCATATGACACTGTGACGCTTTGGTACCAAAAGTTTAAAACTTAGGACTACGATATTCAAGAAGCAGAGCTTTCTGTAGGACTAAGATATTCAAGAAGCAGAGCGCTCTGTCCGGCCTACTGATGTTGATGAGGCCCGCCTGCGAGAACTCGTGGAAGAAGATCAATTTGCAACCACTTGAGAGCTTTGCTGAGGAGTTAGACGTTAGTGCTATGTCCATTAGTCGTGCTATGTATCGCATAAACTGGATGTACAAGTTCAATCGTTCGGTACCGCATGAGCTGACTCAAGCAGATAAGGGCAGACGTGTTCGGGCCTGCACTAATCTGCTCGAATATCAACGCTGAAACAAAATTCTGAACCGAATTGTTTTGAAAAGTGGATTTACTTCAACAACACAGGCCGAAAAGGAGGTAGGTCTGCTCCCGGTGACCTTGACAGCGAGATGCTAGTCCGTGTTGACGCTGCTATCAAGGAAAAACGTCGAACTTAGTTCCGGCGCAAAAAGGTAAAGTTCCTTCAAGGTAATGCAAGACCACATGTGTCTGCATTCACCGGCTGGACTCTGTGCGGACTCGAATGGGATCTTAGCCACACTCCCACCAAATAGTCCCGATATCGCTCTTTCGGACCTCTACCTTTTTTCACACCTGCAGCTACATCTTGCTGGTACCATCTTCCATTCTGCGCAGGACGTCCGAAATGAGGTTGATGTGTTTATGGATTCGCGGCCTCCAAGTTTATGGGCCGAAGGCTTTGAAAAACTGCTAAAAACGTTGGCAGAAAATCATAGATTTGGGTTGTGATCACTACCCGCACTAAAGGTATTGCTTTCATGTTATTTTTTAACTTTACTGAGAACGTTTTTGGCGGAAAACTGCCGTTACAACCAGATATATCTCTAATGAAATTCGGGAAATAAGTTTAAATGAAGTGCAGCAAAAAATTTGTGAAATATAATAGGTCGTACATTGAAGTCGTGGTGTCAGCATCAGATTTTTTTAATACTTTTTCATTTTTATAGCTATTTTACGCAGTTGGTTTCTAAAACTTTTTACTATGCCGTTCGCAAATTACTTGAAGACGGTCAATAAACAGAATAAGAAAAAAAAAAAAAAAAATCTACTTTACAAATTAAACAGCTGATTATCTTCCTATCCTTAATCATTGACAGATTAAGCTCCCAACGAACTAATTCAGGACCTTTTATCGCCAGTTACCTCACGGAACAAAGTTCAAGACCTACTTTCAGACAAATGAACCGTATTTTCCCATCCAACATAACACACAATGCATTTCTTTGCGGCTTCGATGAAACCGAGGCTTTTGTTGAAGGAATTCCAGGCTAGTGTTGTTGAACGATAGATTCTAGATACGGCACAGCCTGTTTAGGCATATATCCAAAGATAGCAACTGCAAATAAGTGGTTCCTTGCAGTTAGCTGCTGATTTCCCAATCTTGTTTAGTGGTGTAAGTGGAGGGGGAAGGCAGACCGCTCCGAGCGACATATTTCTATGGGCGACATTTTTTGCGCGAAACATTACTTTATAGGAATTGCTCAGATGGATCGGCGAGGGAGGTGTGGAATAATTGGATTCTAAATTGCCATATGGAATTAAATTGAGAACAAAAGAATTTATATTCTAGATCAACGGGGTAAGTATTAATGCCTTGGGGATCGATGGAATTTTAAAAGAGAATCAATGATAATGAAAGTTTCGATAGCCGAATATGCATTGGCAGTGGGTCTCCATAATCAAGACTACTTATTTATTGATATAAAGATGTATGCATTTAGAGAGAAAGCAACCATATAAAATAAATGTGAAGGGAAAATACAGTAAAATTATTTAGTATGTTTTAAAAATAAATAAAATTTTTTATTCAGTAAGGGTAATATAAGAAAGTAAAACGCATGAAAACGCAATCAGAAATTGCAAAGAATGGAAACAAGAATATTTTTAACAACGTGATAAAAGAAATTTTATACCAAATATTAAAAAAAAAAAAAAAAAAAAAAAAAAATCTATGAATCAATCTACATCATGTTCATTGCAATCGAACTTTTACGCAATTAAGAGGTGGGAGAAACTTTTTTTCCTGTTCGTAATCAAATTGTTATCTTTAAGTTATTTATATCCAGTGATTTGTGTTATGGCGCTGATGTTTGCCATATATTATAGAGAAAATTGTAAGGGCGTTAATGAAGAAAATTATTCCTTTAAAAGAAGTTGATGCAAGAAAAGTGTTGGGATTCCTGCTCTAGATTAAGTACAGAATGTATCACATGATTTAACAGCTACGTATTTGTCAGGTAGTAAATGCTGTCTTTTCTCAGTCATCTGAGTGTGTCTCTACCTGCCCAAACCCATTCTTTAAGTTAATTGTCGAAAACCACTTGCATCCAGAAAGGGTATCCGAAATGTCGACAGTTCTGGTTAAGAGGGTATATGTCTTTCTTCGTGATGTCGTTCAATCGACGATAGGTAAAGCAAAACATAATCGAACCATCCTTCTTTCTGGCGAAGACGACGAGAGAGGCCAAGACTTGTTGAAGGCTCCATAACGACACGTTATGGAGCCTTCAACAAGTCTTCAACAACAAGCCTTCAACCTTTCTTGCATACCCTTGAGAAGTTTTCGTACTTCTTGTTTAGCAATTGGTAGACGTCTTAGACATTGCTTGGTTGGTGGATGACCCTGTTATCAATTTCATGCTGTGCAAAACTGGTTCGACCCACGTCGGAAGATGTACAGGAGAAAAACATTTTGAAATTCTTCAGTGACACTTTCTGCAGCACTCCTCACTTCATCGCTTAGTTGTGCATTCTGCAATAACTCTGATGTTAGATTCTCTTAAGACACAGAGAATGGAAGACTACTGGTTCGTTTATCTTAGACCACTGGAGTGCATGTTAGAACCATTTAGCCTTTCCTAATGACTTGCCTTATCATATACGTTGACAACTTTCACCGGGATGACGGTCATCGATAGGTTGTTGAGTGCCGGGGCTACTAGTACTCATTTCGGGCTGTTATAGTTATTAGGACATTCCATGATGCCGTACTGGAAATTTCTGTTTTGAGCTATGGATACAGGAAGAAAGCATTCTTGCTGGTAGTGTGATATCGCCTGTGGTTTTCGGGCAAAGTTTGAAGGATGTCTGCTTTCAGGGAAGCAGCGAGTTGGCAGGCCTTTGTTTTAGAATCACTCCATTTGCGTTTGCCTTTATAGGATACACTTTTTAGGAGATTTTTCCATCATACTTGGATAGCTTAGAGGGTCGAGACGACATAGATAAGAATTTAATGTTTCATTCTGTCACTGTAGATTTCTTTAAGCTTTGAACTTCCTTGGCGACAAGTCTGTTATCGATTTCTTCGACAACATAAACTCTTCAACCGTGTCTCTCCTGCGTTCCATATCCTCAAATTAGGTTTTTTTATTTTTTTTATTTATTTTATATATATATATATATATATATATATATATATATATATATAATGGTAGTAATTTCTCTTTTCATTTGATCTTGGCCTACATCAATCTTTTCTTGAACTGACTTGACGGCGTCTTCCATCTTTTCATGATCTGATTTGACGGCCTCTTCCATCTTTTCGTGGCCCTCTTTAACGGACTTGACGGCCCGTTTCATCTCTTCTTGGTATGAAGCGAAATTTGTCACCAACTGTCTTAGTTGCTTCTCCATTGCTCTTGTCATCGGCATTCAGCCGCACTCCTGACACTAAAAATTGTTACGTGCGTATGTGTTCGTAATTAATTGAATGCACGCAAAACCGTTGATTGCTTGAAAAATTTTTTCTTTTTTTACAAAGTACTCGTGCCGCTTGTCTTAGTATGGCGAAGCACAGTTTGTGGTTTACACTTCGGTACACAGTTTGTGGTTTTCGTCTTCGCCAGAAAGAAGGATGGTTCGATTATGTTTTGCTTTACCTATCGTCGATTGAACGATAAGAGCAATGCAGTGTAGAGCACTTCTGAAGAGCGAAGCTAAGACGAAGATCTCAGTACTCCAAACCCAACTCAAACAAAACTGAGAACTGATGCCTTTTTTGTTTTTAGTTTATATATAGTGTTACCCTGGCTTCCGAGAATTTTTGAGTACCTTCGAAATTGCTGGAAGGCACGTGCAGTTAGTATAACATAGAGCCGGATAGGTTACAGTTACATAGGGATAGAACCAGCTATAGTTACACTGAGGTTGGACCAAAATGTTGCCAAATGATCGCTAAGTTTGTCGACAAAAATGAGTCCCTAAAACTATCACCAGTTTGGCGCTATTGGAGCGATATGTATTTACCTCATTGTTAAATGGACTTCCCCTGTGATGTTATTTTTCTGGAAAAGCTTCACTCTCTTGAAACCTTTCATGTTATATTATGCAAGAGATACTACGATTTACGTATAATTTGTCTAAAATTATTTACATATATACAAAATTCGTAACAATATTTTACATTTAAAATAACTTTCTCTAGCATCTACTTAAAGGCGAGAGGAATCAAATAAATTCACTATGTCGCTGATAGTTTTGCAAATGAAAAGAAACAAGACAAATAATAATACAATTTTAAAATCTTGGAATTAGTTTTTCTTCGAAAATAAATGCGGGGTTTTAGTTTAGTTCCCCGTACGTGTAGTTATGATTTTTTGTAGTTTGTTTGTTAGTATATCAGGAGGGGTACTAAATACAGGAGCCGCCCGTGGTAGCATATTCAAGGACTGCCCTGGGCGGTAGCTACGTTACTGTCGTAGGGTTCCTTTACTTTTACAAGGATTTTTGAAATCATTATTGCATATCATTTATAAAATTTGTTTTTAACCAAGGTAAATAATAATCTTCATAAGGTGCTGGCACTGCATTTCTGTTTTCTAAAACTGCATTTGCAGGGTGATAGTGTAAAAAGCCTAATTGTACATCTGTAATGAAGCCTGTTTCTACCAAGTTATATAGTGATTTCATTGGACTGCGGGCTTATTTTCGAATGTTTCTAAATTTGTACCCTACTTGCACATTATTTCTGAAAATTGCTTTTTGCAAGTTAAGTGGGGATTTTCAGAGGTACCGACCCTTTGTGAAGAATTCTCTTTCTTCGAACAATGTCAGACTTGCACGAAGCTTCCGCCATTTCCAGAAGTCCGTAATTGTGTGAAGCAATCCGTAGCGACGTCTGTGGTTAATGCAAGGTGGTGGTGGGGGGGGGAAGCGCTATTTATTTGTGAAAATAGATCGTAACTGGTGTATTTCTGCTATTAAAGTACCTTTACGAAGGTGAAGTTTCTGAAACTCTACATGTGACATGAATATAGCATGAAAATTCTCTTTGCCATGTTAGAAATTGCTGTTTGACCGTAACATGAAGATTGCTTCAGGAAACAATGATAACAGCGGTGCCTGCTGATTCTAAATCGTGTGTTCATTGCGAGGTAAAAAACCATATTTGTATAATTTTTATGAAGATTTTAAAATTAGATAATGATTTTCATAGAGTGCCAGTACCTTTAAAAAGATTTTTAAACTCGTACTTGCGTAGCGATGGTGGTAAAACAATACTTGCATCATTTGTGAAGATTATTTTTTAACCAAATTAAGTAACGGTTTTCATACAATGTCGACAATTTTGCGATCAGTGCCTTCGGAAGATCCGCCATGCGAGAAATATTTCGGCATTTCCACGGCAGGGCACCACTTCCGTTACAAACACTTCCGTTACAAACACTTCAGTGCCACGGCAGGGCACTGAAGCGATCCCTGGGATTATATCGTTTTTATTAGTGATCTTCATACGGTGTCATCACTTTTATTAACATTCCTAAAAGTGGGCTCACTCATGGCGATTTCTTTTTCCAAGTTAAGTAATTATTTTCTTATGGTGTTGGCACTTTTACGAAGGTTACTAAAAACCGTATCTGCGTTTCATGAGGCTTACTTTTTGCCTAGTTATATAATAATCTTCGTAGGGTGCCGGTACATTAAGAAGGTTTTCGCCTGTTTTAAAAACATTTATTTTTAGTGAAGGTGCCGGTAGATTCTTAGATGGGCACTTCCCCATGTTTATTAGCGTTTTAATTAGTGATCGTCATATGGTGTCGGCGAACATTTTTAGAACCGTGCTGCATATCCTTCATGATGACTGTTTTTTTCACGTTAGATGATAATTTTCTTATAGTGCTGGCCCTTTTACGAAAGCTTCTAAAGCCGTGTTTACCTATCATTTATGAAGGGAGCTTTTTATCAAGTGTGTAATAATTTGGATAGGATGCCGGCACTTCCACGAAGATTTCATTCTCTTTTAACTATATTCGACTTGCGCGAAGGTACCGTTGTGAAACGATCCGTAACGACTTTAGTGGCTTGTAAGGATTTATTTATTTTTATCTAACCAATTATTTTATGCTCAATACCTTTACTGTCATTCTGCATTTCCGTTTTCCTGCCAGAGTGGAAATTTTGGCACGCGCGTATTCAAATAACGCAGAAAGAGATAATTAAAAGGAGGGTTTTAGATTATTGAATCAGAGCATGTCCCGCCTGATGAAGGCCACGTTACTAGTTGAATCCCTTCGATAGCTCTCTGTCTGTCTGACGGCGTTGTGTTGTTCGTGCCATTAGTGCTCGTTCCCCGGCTTAGGTGTGAGCCAAGTTGCGCGTTTTTCATTCTGTGTAGCCTTTGGCTAACTTATGACGTAACTTAATTTAAATTTGAAGTCATTACTTTTGAGTTACGCCATGAATACTCGCTTGATTTATAAGTACAAGATGTGCCTTCTGTAAATCTGTGAGTTTTAATAAAAGAGCCTTTTGCACTCTTCTTACGTTCTCTGACTCATTTCCGGACATAGCGATAAGTTGCCTAGGTTCAGACTGAGTCTCTTTTTAGCTTATGCTTTCCAAGAAATTGAGACTCTGCAAATCATTGCAGGAAGGTTGGAGGGGGGGAATCCTAATTAGGGCTTCTAGATGTCCATATTCGGTGGAAAATTACGTTATTCAAAATTTGATGGCTCTAGGTACCGTGGTTTTTACATAATGCGAGAAACATAGATACATTTATGCAGATTCTTCATTATTTAATTTCTTTAAATATAATACAGGGCGATAATATTTAGTGGCAACAATTTGAAAACAGATACACCATTTCTAGGGATTCATCGCAAAATTCCGAAACAAAATTAATAGGCCTTCTAGGCTGAAAAGAAAAAAAGAAGGGAAAAAAAAAAAAAAAAAAAGAAAAAAGAAAAAGAAAAAAAGAAAAAAAAAAAGAAAGAAGCGATATTTTATTTTATGACAGTAGATCGCAACGTACGAATACCAGTGTTATTAATACCTGTTCGTATTACTATACGAAGGTTTCTAAATCCTGATCTTTATAGGGTGCGGGGACTTTTACGATTTATAAAACCCTACTTCCATATCATTCACAGATTGTTTTTTACGAAAATATGTAGCTATTTTTTGGAGTACCGTCACTTTTACAAAGGTTTCTAAAGCTCTACTTATATAACATGAAGATTGCTTTTTGCCAGCGTAGGTAACGATGTTCATTGGTGTACCGGCACGTTTTCGTAGGTTTCTCAACCTTGCGTTCACAACGATGGCCGTAAAACCATATTCATAAAACGTTTATGAAGATTTCTAAGTTTGACAATGGCGTGACCTTGGCGTGCCCGTACTTTTACGTAAGTTTCTAAACTCATATTTCCATAGCGGTAGCAGTAAAATCCCTACTTGCATATCATCTATAAAAACTGTTTTTTAATAAAGTAACGGCTTCTATAGAGTGCTGGCACTTTTGCGAAGTTTCCAGTGTTTGGAAAATATCCACCACATGTAAATGTGCCATTACTTTCACGACGGGCCACCGATGTGAACCGATCTCTGGGAATTACTGCGCTTTGTTAGTGATTCGTATAGTGCCGGCACTTTTAAGAACATTTTAAAAAAAGTGCTTCCATTTCACTTATAACGATTCCTTTTTCGAAGTTAATCATTTGCATATTGTACCAGCACTGTTTGTTTCTAAAAGCGAATTTGCCTACCATTGATGATGCTTTTTGCTAGTTAAATAATAATCTTCGTAAGCTGCTAGCACATTATGAAGGTTTCTTTGTCTTTGAATAGCGTACGATTTGCACGAAGGTTCCGGCACTTTCACGAAAAGGCATCATTATATAGTGATCCTTGGGGTCATCTATGTCTTCCTAGGATTGCGGCACAATGAAGGTTTCTGTCTACTCTAAAAACATGTCTTTGAATAGCATCGGACTTTCACCAAGGTTCCGGCCCTTTCACGAAGAGCATCTTTACAACGCGATCCTTAGGGAAATCTGTGATTCATGCGGAGTATAAAGCCAGACAATATTTATTTTGTGAGAATATATCTCTATTAGCTCTTTAAACAAAACTTCCGTTATTTCTGGTATAGCATTATGAGAAAGTTTCGTTAAGTGGCCCAAAGAACACAGCGTGAAGTATGCCTTCCAACTCAATGAACAGGAGACACTTCTTAACGTCTTCATCAACCTTGAGTGAGAAGCATTTTATCGCTCTCGGGGTGGTCGAGTCAGAAACCCGGCGCCCCGCTGAGTGCCCTGCGGGGAATCCTTTCCGGAAGACTGGTATTAACCTGCCTACTGCAGTAATTGGCACTTTGCTCCTGTACAAAATATCCTAATGCTGGCTGCTTAACGTTTACAAGTGCCGGTTTTTTCTTTATCATTTGTTGGTGAATTTCGTTGCTGAAATTATCTAGCGATTAGCTTGTGTTTGCCTAGTTGACTAGACTTTCACATGTTCATCGCATAGTAATTTTGTTTCTAGTTTTGAAAGAGAAAGATGTAACAATGAGCGTTAATGCATGTTTTTTAATCATCTCCCGGTTTCACCGCCTATCACTTGATCTCTCGGTTTATAATTTTTAGCCTTTGCTAATAAAAGTGCTTTTAGCGGTAAAATTAATAGTGCAAATGAAATTAATATGTTGAAATGAATTTGCATATGTTGAGTTTGTATAGTTTTAAGTTTAACTGAATGAAATTTGCAGAATTTAAGTTTCAGTCTCCACCTCTAATGATCTTCGGCATAATTTTTCTTATTAAATTTTATTTGATCTAAATTAATACAATGTGTATAGGAGATTCATAAAAATGTTTACAGAACATTACATATATGTGATCTGGATTGTTTTAACCCCTTCCGGTACGAAAACCCGTTGGTTTTTTATTTTGAATGCATAAATAAAAAATATTTAAATATTGAATTTTGGAACAATATTGAAAGAACTTTTCACACCATTTAACTGAAGTTAATTCTTCACACCAACCATAAATAAATCTTACACACTTCATGAAACTCAACACTCGGCGACTTTATCACTTGCGCCGGCCAAACGGAAAAGTACCGTTTTTAATTTACAGAAATATATATTAACCGATGCTCACACTAAATTTTTACAAGAATGAAATCTTACGGCCTTTTGGCTAAGATCAAAGTGTAGACTAACAACAATTCGGCCGTGATTTGCACCAAGAATTTCTAACGGTAAACAATACGTGACAGGATCTGTGATATTTCCACAAGTAAAAAAGGTGTTGCCAAATTCAGTACACTAGAAATTTTAAACTAAATTAATTAATTATCATGTTCAACAGTATGCATGACGATTGTTGCTCGTCATTGTGCGATATGACATGAAAAACCAAAGACGAGTGTATCTCGTCATTGTGCGCTATGGCATGAAAAACCAATGACGAGATAGTCTCGTCATTTTACCAGAAGGGGTTGATCTGCTATAGACATTTATAGAATATTATATGAAGATTCAGCCAAATGTTTAATCAGTAAATATTTGTAGTTAATTTTGTTTCATATATATGTATGTAATATTTTGGTAGGCAGGCATAGGAATGTCGAAGCTTGACGATGTAACTACATCATAGTCTGGGCATTGCTGTGGCTGAGTGTAAGGCGGCATCCAATGACGACAAAGAAGTTGTTGGCTGTTTTGATTCCACATCTTTATTCAATTCTCACCGCAGATCATTTTTACCGTAGATGAAATTCTCCAAAATTACATATTCAACAGCGATTTAAGCTAAATGCGTCATAACTATCCGAACAAAGGAAAAATGGGAATGAGCAGCAGTGAAGTGTTGTGGTAGCAAGCGGAGAAAGCAAAAGTCTGACGAAAAATAGCACGAACTCTGTATTTATACTTGCTGTTATGTAACATGCCAGAATGGTCTCGAAAGTACTGGTCTAGGGAAAGATCCTAAAATTGCGGAAAGTTAATTATAGGTTGCCTGTTTGCGCAGAGCAAAGCCATCGTATTTTGTATATTTTGCATCTTCTCCCCCGTCGAAACGAGAGGCCGGGAGAGCAAAGCATTAGGACATTAGTGAAGCAAGAAAAAATTTACAGGAAAGACACGAAGAAAAACATCCAGCATACAGGCTACAGGCTTTATAACTCATGACTCATGATCTTTCACATATAATTAGAAAATACGTAATTATATAATGGGATCTATGACTTATAAATAAACATATAATTTATAAGTAGCATCTAATTTAGAACTAATAATATGTGTAAGAAGAATACAAAAAAACAAAAAAAAAAAAAAAAATAATAAATAAATAAATAAATAAATTAGAAGCATAAAAAGCACTCAATTTTATTCAAAATGTCCATTAAAAAGTGAAAGTTATGTGCACAATAAGTTTGTACATTAATTATTAATTAAATATTATTATTTTTTTAATGTATTTTAATAAACTGTTTGTTAACTTTCCTTCCCGACTTAGAATTTTCTTACTGTAAAAGTGTTAGAAGAGTACAATGCGATTAGTCAATTTAAAATATCTAATTAAATATTAATAAGTTTTACGTCAAATCATGCAATAAATAGTTAATAGATAAATAATAGTGGAACTTGTGTTATAAAATGAATTAAGAGTTAATTTTTCGTATTTTTGAAATGGTGGCGTTGCACGGTGCAAAACCTCCCGGAAACTCCTGGTTTTGGACGCGAGAGCCTATCAGGTTATCGCATTTCATGGTTGGCAGCGATGCAGATTCTAAGCACGATTTTAAAGAGTGTGATGGCTGTGTTTGATGCATATTTGCATTTTTTTTTCCCCTTCTAAAGTTGGCATAAGATTCCTTAACTGATTTCTTAAATCATCCCATTTGAAAATATTTCCGTAATAAATTATTGACTTGACTAAAGATTGCTTTCCCTACCTAAGAAGAAGGGTAGTTTAGGTTGAGTTACGTTTATTTGAGTATGCTAAAGCACGTAAGGGTTATTCCTAAGAGGGGATGCTTTCGTGGAGGACTTTCTAAGGGAAACTTGTCTTGTATTCCTGCATTTTACTTTTCTATAGAGTACTTAATATAAAATTAACATATTAAAAATATTTATTTTAAAATTATTGTTATTTATTGAATGATAGCTTCACAAAATTTATTTTCTCAAAAGAAACTGCAGTTTTTCACAAAAGTACGCGTACAGCTTCTCTCAGTACGACAGAGCACGATGAGTTACAATTTCAAATTACTCAAAACGTTAAACACAACCAGTGCAAGGCGCATTTAAATAGCGAAGCTCGCACGGAGATTTCTGAATACTCCGAGTCAACTCTGAACTGAAAACTGATGCTCTCTCGGTCTTAAATAATTTTCTTCCAGCCGCTGAGAAATTTCCAGTACCTTCGATTTCTCATACAGATACATTTACAGTTAGTTACATAGGGCCGGATATGGTTACAGTGATAGGACACATTCTACATTCTATCCTGTTATCTTATATCTAAAGCGAGTCGTCGTAAATCGAGAACTACCCATATTTGCAATTTAACTTGTATGTAATTAGCTCCTAGAAATATACCTCCCCCCCCCCTCGTTACGGGACAAGATTTGGAAATCAGCAGCGTATTAATGAAACCATTTATTTGGAGTTTCTATCTTTGGACATGCCCAAACAGGCTATGCCGTAATTAGGAGCTATCGTTTAGCAACAGTAGCCTGGAGTTCCTTCAACAAAAGCCTCGGTTTGTTCGAAGAAAGCATTGTGTACTATGTTCGAGTGGAGAATAAGGTTGGTTTGTATTGAACTTTGGTTCATGGGGTAATTGGTGATAAAAAGTCCTGAATTATTTCGTTGGGAGCTTAATCTGTTAAAGACTGAGGATAGGAAGATAACGAACTGTAAAAAAAATTGTAAAGAATTAAATTTTTTCTTTAATCCTCTTTATTGGCCGTCTCCAAGTGAAATGGAAGAGATTTTGCAGACTGCGCAAAAAACGGTTTCAGAAACTAACTCTGTAAAACAATTATAGAAAAAAAAGTATGTAAAAAAAAATGAGCTGGAATGATTTAGATTTTAATTTCGCACGAGAAGGTTTGTTAATGTTTCTTATGCTCTCGGTCAGCTCGCAGTTTATCAGTCTGTTCTTGGACTCATTCCTACCAACACAAATTTATTTCTGTCTTTTTAACTTTATGATTAAACGTCGCTCTGTTCGGACTTGCACGGTACGTAAAGGTCAGCAAGAAATTCTTAAAGGCAGCCTAATTCTCGACTTAATGTTAAGTGTTGCCATATATTTCAGTCTTTTCTCAGTTCTTCCTATCTGTGTTCCGTTTTCTTAACAAGATGACCAACACTATTTATTTTTCATTTGTAATTTTATTATTAAGCATAATTTTTCTTCACACTTACAGCACATAAAATTCAATACTAGAATCGCAAAATATTTATATATATTAAAAAAAAAAAAAAAAAAAAAAAAAAAAAACCTATTTTTAGAATTCTCCATAGTTGCCATGCCTTTATATATATATATATATATCCGCTGCATTATATCTTTAAAAAATATTACAAAACCATAACATTGGGTAGCAACGCCTTTTTTTTTTTTTTGAAAAGTCATAACGGATACAACAGTGCAGACTAATAGTATCACTGGTGTTAATAACGATTTTAATAATTCTATCTAGTCATATTGCTTTTATGTACCTTAGTTTGTTAATGCTTAACAGACTGATTAATTTGAGTCGTATGCTTTGCCAAACGACAGTATATTAGCATGTTCTTCTAAACTGCTGCGTCTGTTAATTATTGAACTTTAGTTAAATTTGAAAAATTTCGTCTGTTAGATTTGAAACTTTAGCTGTGCCAGATGGCAACACATTGCTTTTAAATCTCTGTGTTTGTAAATTAAAATTTTATTAATATGAAACATAGAATAAAACATGAAATATATATATATATAAAAAAAAATCGATGGGATAAGAGAAATGGGTTTTCTAAGGGGTAAAAAATTAAAAATTTGGTTGATAAATCTCACTTACACTTGAACCCCCCCCCCCTCAACTGATCAACATTGTTGTTTTTATAAAAAAAGGGGAATATTTACTCCAATTAAAAACATACATATTGAGATTAATTCCAGTTATTATTAATTGCATTTATTAGTTTTTCCCGTCCTTTTTACTTCCTTACACGAAGGAAGTTTTGTAATCACGAAAAATTCCGGGTACCATATTTCAGCGAAAATATCCATTCTAATCGATATCGAATGCAATTTAACGATGTTTTTGCTTGACATCTGTACGTAAGGACAGAATAAAGGACTCTTTTATACCAAACGAATTATAAAACTGATTTAAAATGGATTCAGAAGAGATTTCTTCTTCGTGGCGTCTGTGCGTACGTACGTGTACTTACGTATGATATATCTCGCATAGCTCAAAAACGAATAGTCTCAGAACATTTTGAAATTTTGTATATAGAACTGCTATAATATGTAGTTGTGCACCTCACTTTTTGGTTGAAATTGGTCGCACCAAAAGTATATGAATATATATACCCATTCTGTTACTCGGCTTAGTGAGCTCAGTTTGTTTTATTCTTATATATTGATAAATTGCGCATTTTTTGCTTATAAAATGATTCAATCATGTTGTTCTTATCTTCCGGTTAAGGTTTTTATGCCTTTAGTTAACCAGCATGCAATAATTGTAGAATTATCAACAATTTATGGATCGACAATTAAGTGGTTTAAGTGCGGCTAAGCCTAATTTTTGTTTACCATAGCAGCCATATTTGTTTAAATTTGAACAATAGAATAGTGGATTTATTGCCAATCTAGAGAAACTAAGCTTCCCAACAACAAAGATAACGTCATCTTTTATTCTTGCGAATTAAACCATGCTTAATCCATTCTGGAATTATAATTTAAGTTATTAAGTTATCCCATATATTGACTCAGTATAGCGTCTACAACAAATTCAGTTTCTACGCCAGTGTCTTTTTGCCGAGTGAGACCAAAAGTAAACTTTCAGTTTAGTGCACCAAAATATGTGCCTTCTTGTCTGCTGGCCTAATTGCTTGTTTTTGCGTAGAAACTGTAATTTTAATTGTTAAACACTAATTATCCATGCATAGGATTAATTTAAACATAAATTAATCCTATGCATGGAGACTTTTGTGGTTATTTAATTTTCTTTTAAAAAAGAGGAGTGAGAAAAGATTATATATATAATCTTTTATATATATGTGATGATTATATATATATTATTATATATATGTGATGTACCAGCTTTAGTCGTAGCTTAAATTATCAGCGATAAGTTTAAAAAAACAGGATCCATTTACTATTATTCAGGAGAATAAGCAGTTACAAAATCAGATATCCGGAGTAAATAAAAGGAATTACTAATAACTTTTTGTATGAAGTTTACTGCATCGTGACATTTAAGAAAAAGCCCCCGATATTCTTTTGCGAGTCCTTTTATAGCCTCTGGAAAGGCGGAGCTTCTAAGAAATGATATCGGCCTCGTCAGCCATTCCAGTTCGCTTTAAATATTTCCAGAACATTGTATAACTGTTCCTTGTAGAAAAGGCGGGAAAAACAACTTGACTACGGGGCTGTGGATTTAATTCAACGTACTTTCGAAGAGACCGTCGCCATTAAAAATGAAAAGAACATACAGTTAGAATTTTAAGTGTATTCTTGATTATGGAATTATGGAATTTTATTATTACAAATAATATATATATATATAGTATAATACAGCATATATAATAATATAATATTATCAAAAACAATTTTTTATATTGAAACAAAATTATCTCAATATTTTTCCTGCGCAATATGTTGCTGAAAATTAATCAATTATAGATAAGAAATAAGAAATTTGGAACCAAAAGGCAGAAAATAAATGAAATACAATACTAGTAAAATTCAAAATTATATATATATATATTGCCAGGACACGAAAATTCACTTTGGGAAAATGTCAAATAGCAAATCCAAGAATTTTATAAAGGTACAAGTCAAAATTAACTTTCGTGATGTCTGGGAAATATTATTTTAACTATACAACAAAAATAACATTTCTGCTAAGCTTTGAAAATAAATAAATAAAATATAAATTCAACCTTAACATTAGTTTTGAACTAAAAACAACATACACTTTTAAGAATTGCTCTTAGTTGGAACAACAACCACGCCTCCCTCCTTCCAAAAAAAAACTGAAATTTTCTCCACTTTGAACAGTAAATTTAAACACAAAACAGCGCAAAAAATAAAACTCTAAATTTGCAAGAATAACCGGGCACGCCAGGTACTCGGTTACAGTTATCGCGTGACAGTCACGCGATCAGAGATTGATACTATTTCGAAACCTGTCTCTTTCTGGTGACGTCACAACAAGGGGCAAACGTCTAGGCAAACAAAAAGAGACAGAAGAAAGGAAAAGGGGAGGAAAGAGAATAAGTGACTCACCCATGTAAAGCTTCCCAGTCCTGTTTTTTTGAGAAAAATTATTAACCGTCATTCCGAAACCTTCCGCAGAAATAATAAAAACCCTTGACAAAATAATAGCACATTTTGTTCCCCAGATGGCGCTCTTAAGTAAGAAAACAAAGCCTTTCAAAAATTATTTTGGACAATTGTTTTCCGAGATTTATCCTATTTCGAACAATAGAAGTATTTTTTTAAAGAGGGGGGCGGGTGAAATTTTTTTTTAAAATGGAGTTAAAAAAATGATTGAGTGCATACATTCTTGTGAAACTGAGCAATAAAATTTATGCTATTCTAAATCGATTTTGCTACTAAAAAATTTCATAAAATTATGCAGTAATGGTTAAAAAGAATAGTTATTTCAAACTCTGTGTGCTTTGCAACGCCCTAAAGAAATTTAACTTTTACAGTCAGTTGATGTGCCGTATATTGCCCGTGCATTAAATAAATGCTTAACCGTTGATAAAAGATGTTTAACCGTTATTAAACAGTATTATCTTCTTTTGAACAACGTAGAGTCTTATGTATGTCTCTAGCATCGTGGATAGACGGAAATTCCTAGAGCTGTCGAATTTTGAATACACTTAGTCATCCACCCGAACATGAGCATCTCGAAGCCCGAATTTGGAATTTGTTTTTTTATTTATTTCATATGTTATACGAACTTAATGGAATTCCCGTAGCGTATTTTATGGAAATTCTTCGGTAAGTGAAACGAACGTGGTTGGTGTTGCCACACTTTAGAAACTTTCCTAAAATGAAAAGTAAATTCTTCAAAAATTTAAACTGTCATTTGAAGTTCAGCTTCCGTAATATTTCGCGCATACAATGTCAGTTAGAGACTTGCCGTAAATGATGTACGAAAGAGTTTTGATTATTTTTTTATTTGTTTATTCTTTTTAAACAGTGTTTTGTTGACCGAAGCCATATAGGAACACCTGCAGCAATTCCAGAACAAATTTATATACGGCTTCAGTCACCTCTTCCTCTTTTTTATTCAGGGGGTTTAAAAAAAAAAAAAAAAAAAAAAAAAAACTTCACTTGCAGAAGCACAAACGTGAAAAATATTACAAACGATCTGAAGGAAGGTAGGCATTTCTTCACTCTCGGGGTGGGACAAAAGCTTCTTTGTTGTGGACTGACGAGGAATTCAATTCATCCCTCCGTTGACTTGAAAGATTATAGACAGCAGCATGTGTGTCAGGGGCACAGACGATTTCAGATGCAGATTATTCTTTTTCTGCATTCCATATTCCATGTTCTCTGAATGCATTTCTTTCGACTCTTTTTGTAAACTTATTAATAATGGTTCTTAAAATAAAAAATTTTCAAAAATAAACAGCTTTAATTTGACAAAGTAAACAGTTTTATGTAAACTTCTTTAAAAGGACAAAAATACAAAATACTACATTTAAAGCATTCTACTTTTTAAATTTATATGAAAATCTTTCGAATAATTTGCCATTCCCATAAAATATAATTCTTTTGTTTCTTTTATTCCTGGCTCGCCATCTTTATTATTTTTAATGATATTTCTTCTTTCACTTTTTTAAACTTAATTATGGTTCTTAAAAAAAATCTGATATGTACACCACATGACTTCCTTGCATGGAATATTAAATTATACGCATTTTTTCTTGCATTTTATTTAAACTTATTGAATTAAACCTACTTCGCCGACAGCGCATAAACCACAATAGAATAAATGCATTCTTTAAAATTCACTTTGTTTACCATAGCGACACTCTGGCGCTAGGTTTACTTAACAGTATTATATTTCATTCATATTATAACTCAGATTGCACAAAATGTATATCATTTAAAGAATTCTCTAATCGTTGCCACATGTTCTATTCAAATACTATAATAAAGCTAGAACTATGTATAAAAGAAATTAAGCAAACAAAACAAAAAAGGAACAGTTTTTCACAGACGATTGAGTATTTCTCATTTAATTAATTCAGTTCTCACTTCGCGAGAAGGCAAAAATACATAAAAACTCAAAATATCTATATTAAAAATTACGAAGTAAATTTTAAACGCTTATTTCCTCGAAAAAATTCAGAAACGATTAAGCATGATTTAAATAATAAATGAAGGCGTTATCTTTGTTGTTGCGAAGTAAAGTTTCTCTAGATTGGCAACAAATCCACTAGTCTCCTATTTCAAATGTAAACATCAATGGCCGCCATTAAAAAAGGCTTAGCGGCAATTAAACAATTTTAAAATTGCTGATAATTCTAAAAATATTGCACACAGATTTACTAAAGGCATAAAATCCTTAACCGGAAAATAAAAACAACATAATTCAATCCTTTTTAAAGCAAAAAATGTACAATTTACCAACATATAAGAGTAAAGAAACTGAGATCACTGAGCCGGGTAACAGAGTGGATATATATATAAATATATTTATATACATTTGGTGCGGCCGATTGCAAACAAAATACGAGGTGCAGATCTACATGTTATAGCAGTCCTATATACAAAATTTCAACGTTCTGAGGCTACTCGTTTTTGAGTTATGCGAGATACGTACGTACGCACGTACGTACATACGTTCGTACAAACGCCACGAAAATTTCTCTTCAGAATTAATTTTAAAGCAGTTTTATAATTTTTTTGAAGGAAAAGAGTATTTTATTCTGTCCTTACGTACGGATATCACGCAAAAACATCGTTAAATTGCATTCGATAGCTGTCAAAATGGATACCGTGTCTCACAAAAGTGATGGGACACTTGTGCTTTACAAAAGGAAACTGTAATAAAATAAATTAAAAAAATATGTAAACATTTTTTGTGGGTGTGTTTCATACTTAAATTTAGTAACAATTATTACATAACATACATTTTCTCAAAATATTAAAATAGTAATTTAATAAAAATACAATTGTTTGGAAAGGAGGAAAAAATGGCTCAGATAAGTAATGGGACACCATTAGATACTACTACGTACTACAATAAAAATAATTTTTGGGGTTTTTATTTTTACGCAAAAGCAATTGGCAATAATTTATAAAATCGTCTGCAGTCTTTCTCTCCAGTTTGTTTTGGAATTTTTTTGTTTTTCAGTTCTGTGCAGGCATGAATGCTAAACGAAAAGAAACTTTGCCTGAAATTCGAAATTTAGTTATTAATTTGCATATTGAACGTGGAAAATCTATTAGAGAAACTGCTGAAACAGTTAACATGAGTCATTCAACAGTTTTCAATATCATTGAACGATATAAAAAGAATCATATGCTTCAGAATAAAAGAAGACCTGGCCGACCATCAAAGCTTTCCAATGGAATAAAGCGAATTATTGTTCAAAATATTAAAAAAAAATTCAAGAATGAGTGCTCCTAAAGTTGCTGCTGATTTACAAGCATTATATAGAGTAATTGTTAATCCTGAGACTATTAGAAGAGTAATTTAATCTGCTGGATATCACGGTAGAGCAGCCAGGAAAAAATTCTTCGTAAGTGAAAAGAATAAATAGAAAACTCAGACTGGCTTTCGCAAAATCCAACATAAATAAGAACTCTGATTACTGGAATGAAGTTATATTTGCTGATGAGAGTAAATTTAATGTATTTGGTTCTGGCGGTAGAATCTTGGTGTAGAGAAAAACCAGGAAAGAATTTCGCAAACAGAACTTTGTGCCAACAGTAAAACAGGGTGGAGGAGGAGTTATGGTATGGGGGTGTATGTCGTCCGCTGGAGTTGGTAATCTTGTTTTTATTGTCAGTATGATGGATCAGTCCAAGTATATTGACATTTTAAATCAAAATTTGAAATTTTCCGCACGAAAATTGATCCTTCATAACGATTTTAAATTCTACCAGGACAATGACCCCAAGCACACTGCTTTGAACGTTAGACTCTGGCTGCTGTATAACTGTCCTGAAATAATAAAAACACCACCACAATCTCCACAATTAAATCCCATAGAGAATATTTGGCAAGAATTGGAATCAAGAATTCGCAAACACACCATTTCTTCAAAACAACAATTAAAATCATTGCTTCAAGAAGAATGGGGTAAAATCACTCCAGAAATCACAAAAAAAAAAAAAAAAAAAAAAGTCGAATCCATCCCAAGAAGATTAAATCACGTTTTAAAAGTAAAAGGAAATCCAACAAATTATTAGAACATTTTAAGAAGTAAAATTTTTGGATAAATATTTGATGGAAAAGTAAGTGTCCCATCATTTATGTGAGCCATTTTTTTGCTCCGTTCTAAACAATTGTATTTTTATTAAATTACTGTTTTAATATTTTGAGAAAATGTATGTTATGTAATAATTGTTACTAAATTTAAGTGTGAAACACACCCACAAAAAATTTTTACATGTTTTTTTTTAATTTATTTTACTACAGTTTCCTTTCGTAAAGCACAAGTGTCCCATCACTTTTGTGAGACACTGTATTTTCGTTGAAATAGGCTGCCTGAAACTTTTCGCGATTACAATACTTCCTTTTTACTTCGTACAAGGAAGTAAAAAATTTAGGTTCTTCATATATTAAAAACTCCATTTTGACAATATTAACCATTTTATTTAGATTTTTAAGAGCATAAAAATACTCCATTTTAAAGCATTGTACTTGTAATCTTTAAAATATCATTCTGGTGTTGCCATTCCGATAAAGCGGAATTCTTTTTTTTTTATTCGTTCGTGAATTATGACGTTTATTCTTTTACGGTATGCAAAAGTCAGAATCTTCAAAACAAGAATAGATTTCAAAAGAGGAAAAGAATGTTTTTGTTTATATTAGTGAGATGTGTTTCCTTTCGCACTTAATGGTTTTTGAAATAATAAACCAGTTTTTTCAAAATAAATCCATTTTTGACAACAGTAACAATTTTATTTAGATTGTTTAAAAGCACAAAAATTTGAGCTATGCCATCGTTAAACATTCTATCAATACACATTTTATATATCAAGTCTCTCGTATATCATGTAAAATTATAAAGTATTTCTCCCGCCTTTTTAGCATGCCTTTCAGCACGCTCGACGCGTATTTGAGAGGCCCGTGGTTCGAATCCCGGCGAAGGCGTTTCTCATTTTTCATCTCTCCTGCTTCGAAATAACCTAATGTCTACAAAGTAACATAACTTTTGTGTGGTGTAAATAATGTAAATAAATAAATTAAAATATTGTAACTTATAATATAAATCCTCGCAAATAATTTGCGAAGGTCACGCTGAACGTTTCTCTTCTCACTGCCGGAACTTTGTGCCATTCTAATACCAGAACCTACCTATCACAGCGACGCAAATACGAATCGATGTTCGGTCTACGGTTTCGTCGAGTTGGCTGCATATTCACCTTTTCTAATTATTTATGGATGATGAAACCGAAGGAACAACATAGACAACAATAAACAGGCGAGATTCATGTCACAGGGAAGTAGAAATGAAGCTATTTTATTAGGTGTTGTAATATTAATATTACTATGTATTCATATTGGAATCTAGATTTCTCTGAAAGAAAATAATATTCTAATAGTTACTGGTAGTTTCTTCATGATTACTTTTCAATTGTTATGTTCTTACCATAACTGCGTTCTTCGGAAATTAAGTTATTTAAATCATTTTCCGCTCTCGGTTTTCATAAAAAATATTTTTTTTTAAAGTGGGAATGGTGGAAATATGGTATAAGTTATTCTATCTTAAACATTCTACTACAAGAATTTTTATATCCGCGCCTTGGAATATCATGTAAAATTATGTAATTTAAAAATAGTGTAAATAAATTAAATAAAATAAAGTAGTTTAAAGTCGAGATATACGAAAAAATATCGTACTTTTAAGTTACAGTATTTTTTATGTAATAAAAATTATTTATTCTCGTAAAATAACGTAACTTAAAAATAGTGTAAATAAGTAATATAATGTAACTAAAAATTATTTATACATGAAAAATAATGCAACTGTAAATAGTGCAAATTTATACCTGAAAAATAATTTTTTAATAATTGAAAAAAATCTTAAATTCAAGCATATATTCGACACTTATAGAGCATTCTCATATTACCGGAAGCCGAAAAAAATCTGCGGCAATTCTAAGTACCAGTACGGTTCACTGGAGCTTTTCTGCAATTATAAAATTAAATTTTCGTAACTCTGCTCCATTTTTGAGCTGTAAGTGATTTCAAACCTGCGGCCTGAAATGTGACTCAGATAAAAAAATTAACTACTCAAACAATGCGTGTCCCATCGAAAAAATGGGGGAGGGGAGTAAACTTATGTTATCGTCTGGCTTCGCGCCAGCGACTGTTACCGTTTCCGTTTCCCTATCACCCAAACAGCGCACGTCCAAGAAATAAATTATTCGGTAGAATTGTTTACGAAAATTTGTCATATCAGATAGGATTGAACAATGTGTGTCAAATGCAGAAACTTTGCCCGAGAGATCGTAAAATCAGAAATCATTAGGAGAAACTTCTTGGAAAAGTTTAAATATTTAGAAAATGTAGTTTCAGCGAGTTTTCAATGTTATAGATTGGTCTTCTGTGCTAAGAAGGGGGGAACCCACTTGAAATATTATTATTTTTTTCTTTTTTTTAATCGCTCCAAGAAAGTTCTAGTATAGAAAAAGGTTAAAACTATTTGGGAAGTGTACTTTTATTGTGTTCTGAAGGCATAAATTGGCTTTTTATACCAAGTGAATTCTATTTCATAAGCTCTTTACTTAATTTCTAATCAGGTGACCCCTACCCCCCCCACATTCTAATCCTCAGAGTAGAAACTTATAAGAAAAGTTTAAGAAATAATGAGAAAACGTGGTTTCAAGGTGTTCTGATATTTGAAATTGCCTCTATTTATCCAAATTCTTAAATTATAATTCTTAAAGAAAATCTTTTAAGCTATTTTTAGACTTTTTTCCTGTTGTCATTCTTAAAAATGTTATATTTTTAAGAATGAAAAACGAGAAAGTTCTAGTTTTGAAAAAGTTTGAAAATACATCAGAAATTTAGTTTCAGCGTGTTTTTAATGTTGGAAATTGTCTTCTCTGCAAAGAGAATTCTAGTTCTTAAGAGTATCTGAAGTTAAATTTTTAATCATGCGGCTTTTTTTATGTTGCAGAATCTGTGTCTGTTGATGAAATTTCTCAAGTTATTAGGAGAAATTTCTGGTCGAGGAAAAAGTTAAAAAATCTTTAGAAACTAGTTTCATCATGTTCTGAAGACCGAAATAAGTCTTTGAGACAAAGTGAATTTTAATTCTTAAAAAAACCTTTTAAGTTATTTTTAATTATTTTTGAAAAATTAGTATGAGATGGTTCTAATATAAGAAACGGTCAAAAAATATTTAGAAAATGTAGTTTCAGCTTGTTTTAATGTTAGGAAATGATCTTTTATACAAAGAGAATTCCAGTTCTTGAAATCTTTAATTTATATTTTATTCGAGCGATGTTCCTTTTGCAATTCTCAAAGTATATACTTCTTGAAAAAATGTTAAAAAATATAGTTTCGGCACATTAAACTGATTGTTTTACGTAAACAAGAATTTTAATTAAAAAAAAAACTCACTCGTTCTTACTGTTGCCTCTGCTACTCCTTATGCCCCAAATCATCCATGAATAATTAGAGAAAAGGAATGTTCAGCGGACTCGACGAAATCGTCGACCGAATGTCGATTAGCTTTTGCTTCGCGCTGTTGGACTGATTCTCGTATTAGGCTGGTATAAGCGTCGAGAATTAAAAGGAAAAGGTTAAGCTTAACCTTCACAGGTAATTAAGTGTTTGTCTTTGTTAGTAAGACGAAAACAATCGCTACGTGGTCGAGTCCATTTTAAAATATAGAAGAGTTGGTTCTCTGAATGTATGGAGGAAAGCGAAATTACGTGAATATTTTTAAGAATTTTAAAACCTGGCGCTGAAAAACTTGGTGGGTATGCGTGAGGAAAAAGGACAATTTATATTGGATATGAATAATATGTTTTGTTAACATATATAGCAATAGTGATAATTATTACATAATAATTATTACATAATAATAATAGGAAAATCCCTAGTATAAACAACAATATTACAATTTCTGTTTTGAAGAGAGTTATTTGAATGCGAATTTAATTTACAAAACCAAATGAATTAATTATCCAAATTAAACTGCCGTAAAAGTATACATAAATTTTTAAGACTACTTTTTGGTCAATTATGATAAAGTTACTGATATAATTTTTATTAATACGTTTTTATTAACCATCGTCGTAGAATCCACGATTTTGAATAGAACAATGAACAAGAGTCCTTAATAACCTTCCTGCATACTGAAAAAACACCTCCCTTCCAAAAGAGGGAGGAGGAAGGGGAAAGAAATCGTCGCGGCAGCTTCTTTCTCTGTCTCTCTCTCACTGTCAACAGAGTTGATAATTGTTGCGATTCTGTTGCCACCGCTCCTCGGAAAAATCACGAAATAATACAATAAATCTACTCACGCTACTGCAGTTTAAGCGTCTGTAAACTGTCATTGCGGTTAGAGTAAAAAATAAATAAAACAAATAATAAAAAAGCTCTACGTAAAAGCATTGAAGAATAATAAATTTGAGTTTCTTCTTTCGTCGTTGTTGATGAAGGCGTGGCGAGCAAGTGTTTATTCACCGATTAGTTTTTCGACGAAACGACCGCCAGTTGGGGAGGGAGAAGAGGGAATAGACGTACTCTTCACAAGTGATTTGGAATTAAAAAAAAAAAAAAGGAACCGTAACTCTATCCTCTCCTTGCAGTTTTGGACGGTTAAGAGCAATGGCTCTTAGATGACTGGAGATTATTATATAGGGGCCTCAACCGGAAATCCGCCCGATGGCTATATTAGGCCGTATCTAGCGTTCATTAACTTTCAGTAATTATTTCGGCATTGGGGGAGGGAAAAATAATAATAGCAAAAAAAAGAGGCCATCTTTGTTAGTACTTTGCATATACTCTACGAACCAACAATAAAATTGTATTGAGAGAGGGCATAATGTGTCTTGACCTCTGGCTATTCTAAGGTATAGTTGTGTATTTTTACGTAGTGTAGAAGCTGGTTAATGTAATTGTGGTTTATGTTATTATTTGAATATTATTATCGAATTGCCGAAGTCCCACCCGTTTGGTTACGAAAACATGGAAAAGTCATCGCTAAGGGATAGAAAATTCGGTTAATAAGATTAAATTATTATAGGATAATATTTTACTTTCTTGTACAAAGTAAAGGAGGTACTGTAATCGCGAAAATTTTCGGGTATCATATTTCAGCGGAAATATCTATTTTGATCGTTCCCGAATTCATTTTGACGACATTTTTGCGCAACATCTGACAACAGACAAAATAAAAGATTCTTTTTTCCAAAACGGATTGTAAAATGTATTCAAAATGGATTTTTTTCGTGACGTAAAATGGATGTCTCGCCTAACACGTATGTGTCTCGCCTAACTCAAAACCAATTACGACCATTAAGAACGTCAAAATTTTGTATATGATACTGCTATAGCGTCCAGTTATAACCACCTTTTTATTTTGCAATTGTCAGTATCATATACTATATAGATACCCGGCATAAAAACCCTTACCTGACCTATATTTCCGTAATCGTTGGTCTCCGCTAACAGAAGTGGTTTAAATGACGAAAATATTCATGTTTAGGCAATGTGAAATTTAAAAAATAATTAATTTTCGACAAATATGAAATGTAGCTTTTAATGCGACTCCTGGTTTCTCTACTCTTTTATTAGGGAACCTTTTACGCACGTTATGAAAAAATAAAATTACCAGAAATGTGACTCCATACGGCAAGAATTTTCCGCGATATTTAATTTCAAAATTCACGATTTTGCATCTCATTTTCAGCTTCCTTTGAAGAATCGCTTAATTAAAGTTAAAATAATTCGAGCAAGTAAGCTTAAATGAAGTGCAGTAAAAAATAGTTATAATTTAATAGGTCGTAAAAGGGAGTTCTGTGATGTCCCGTGGAAGTTCCGTTTATCAGATTTTTTAAATGAAATAAAGTCGCCAAATAAGTCCCGAGATAAGGCCAAAATACATCAATGATTCTCAACCCGTTTTTTTGCCTCATGCACCCCTTTCACCATTGCTAGATGACCATACTCCTCTGCTTTCCCAAACTTGAAAAAATAAATATGCATTTATTTATATTTAGCTTACTTTCTAATATGTTTTATACATTGAAGAATAAAAAGTACAGAAAATGTTGATTAAAAAAAAAATAAGAACAGGTTTTTATATTCATAAATTAAAACTGAATACTTAACAGCTAAATAGAAGTTTGACTGAATTTTTGCCGTCCTTTGAAATTGTGAACATCTCCTAGTGGGGAATTCGTCGTTGGTTCAGAACCCTTGAAATAGATTGTAAAAATTCCCAAATGTCAGAAAAATGTCACCATGTTTTCGATTTTAGTCAACCATTCAAAATTAGACCAAAAAAATAACCTTAGGTTCACTTAGATTTCTAATAAGTCCGTCGATTTTTGAGGATGATCAGACACAGGTGTGTCTTCGTCATGGGCAAAAAAATTCCGTAGAATCAACCGCCCTCCCATCTTTAAAAAAATGTACTCAACCTAATGTTGCTTTTTTGGCCCTTTTTAAATTTTACATTTGCGTTTATTGGAATAGTTAAAGCAACAAGAACCAGCGTTAATTTGCATAAAATTGTAGGACCAGTTTCGAAGGTTTAAATATAGAAACTTGTTCAGGTACAGAAGTGCAAATGGCGAAAGTGAAGCCAGAGATAAGAATGAGAGAAAGAAAGTCAAGCTTTTGGCGCCCTCTGTTCATTTAAAAAAAAAAAAAAAAAAAAAAAAAAAAAAAAAAAAAAAAAACTTTCTTAAAAGCTGAGGGCAAAGATGGATTGGAATTGGGATCGTTAACTGGAATTGAAAGATTTTTATGAACGTGAGACGTCTCTAGAAAATCTAATTCGCCAATGGAAAATATTTCTTGAATAATTTTGTCCGCAGAAAAATTGAAAATATTATTTTCTGACGAACAATATTGAGCAACAGTGGATTTATGTGTTTCTTTCTTCCTAACAGATGCCTCATATTTCTTAACGCGAAAGGTTGTCGTACTTTGACCAATGTAAATTAAATTACGTTGCCAAGAAATCTTGCATATACCCTAAGAATTCATATCCTCCAGTGTGGGGTATTTAAGTGTGAATTTAATTAACAAAAGAGAAAAGGACCCCAAAGTTAAATTTCTGTAAAGTACGTGCAATTTTATAGTTAATCGATGGAAAGAAAGGAATGGCAACTAGATTCTTATAATCTCCTAAACGGAGACGGTATTTTTTGAAGTGCTGAGAGGATTTTTTAACTTCTTGGTCAGTAATGTAATTTGAAAAGCCTCTGTCAATAGGAACTGCTTTTAAATAATTTATTCTTAATCGAGAGTCGATTTGGAGGAGCAAACCTGAAGTGCACGGAAAACGAAAGAACAAAATTATGGAATGATAGAAATCAAAGTGAAATAATAAAATTTAACTCCTCCAGTAATCGGTATTCAGTGTAATATTTTAATTCAAATTTATATGTGCATGTTCTCTTCCAGTGATATAAGTATTATATGCATCATAAGCGATATAGTATATCCGAAAAGCAGACGTGATTTTTTGAGCGTTAGTAAAATACAAGTAAATAGTTGTATTTACTAATATATTCTTTTTTAAATGAATATATTCTTTTTTAATTGAATTTGCTATATACAAGTAAGTACTTGTGTATGAATTTGCTATATACAAGTAAGTACTTGTATATAGCAAATTCAATTAATACTGAGGAACTAAAATTTTGAAAGCTAAACACTAATCGTGCAATTTTTACAAAACTTTGCACTTTGTCATAACCTGAATTTTAAAATCGAAATATGGAAAAACAAATCGGTATTTTATTTCAGAAAAAATCCTGTTTTATGTCAAAATACCTATATTTAAACAAGGCTATATATAAATCTAATATATATCGTAAGTCGCGTTTTTGAGACATGGCAAACGTAGGTTAACTTTCATCAATCGGCCCAGTGGAGCGGAAGATACAAAACTGTCCCCCCTTTTTTTGAGCAGAGTGTACATTTGCAATACCTAAATCAGTCTAATTTTTTTCAAGAAATGCAGTGTTACTTTTCGAATTATGACTCATTGCTTTGTCATGAAGTTTCACTCTTTGAAAGTCATTGGCATAAAAAAATAGAATTTCATCCATAAATATCGGACATGAAACTTTCTCTTGATAATACGTTGAGTTGATTTTAACATTTCCCCCCTTTTCTTATTTTAATTTCCCATAAGAGAATCCTGCGACAATCGTTAACCCCTGTGTTACGTAATTAATTAACTACTGTTGATCGAAGTTGTCAGCACCCATTGACATAAACAGGTTCTATTTATTAATTTGATTTTAAAACAAGAAAAACTTCGTTGACCTTTTCTGATGCGTCGTTGAATATGACCGTGATGCCTCAGCTGGAAAGAAGAATGTTCTTTGCAGAAAGCACAATATGGCTCTACGAATCAATCTATTCGTCATCCAGGTACAGACTCGAAACTGAACTCTTATAATCCATAGTTTACAAAAGAAAGAAAAAACAAGGTTTAAATTTGCTCATTAGTGGAACCCGTGGCGCCATCTAGCGAGGAAAAGAAACACTTAACATGGAACACCTAACACCCTGATTGAAACTTTCTTTGCATTGACAAAACAATGTTTCTGCATTTTTTGTCTTCGTTTTCGATAATAAATAGATCTTTTTTTTCGTTGCGGTCATCTAGGTAAATCCATGCTTCGTCGAGGGTCACCATATGTTTCCTTTTACATCCTGATAAATAGCTTTCATACAGGGTTCTAGGAACTGTTCTGTCTTGAGCAACATGCCTGGGCAAAAGCTATTGAATATTCTGATTTTTAACTTTTTTAAGTTGGAAATCTTGCTTTATTATTTTACTTATTGTTCCTATAAATGCGTTTTGCAATTGATTTCTTCTACCAACTCTTTAACTTTAGAAACATTAGAAACAGTACGTACCTTTTTGGAGTATTGGTTTGGAATTTTCTTTTCATATAAAAATAATGACGACCGACGATTTTTCCCTTTCGGATTAATAATGTAATTTTGTATTTTCAAAACATGCATTTCACAACTTTTTGAATTAGGAAATATTAATATTTCGCTTCGGATGCGCGAAAACCTATCCTTCGATTCACAGCTTGTTTACATGCGCCATTTTGAAAGAAGATTAAAATTAAAAGTAGCAGACGATATTTCTCATTTCAAATAATCAAGCTTTTGCCGGAAATTTTTGTTCTGAAACATTTGCTTTTTTTATTTATTTTTTAAAATTTTTTTTTTATCGAAATCGTTCTAGAAATATGTAAACATCATCTGTATTTTGTTTCTTACGTATTGCTAAAACATTAAAATCACTTCTTTTATTTATCATTTTTGCGTACTTATAAGTTTTTCTTTTTTCTAGGTAAGTGGTTGTCTTATCTTTTAGTTCTTTCTTACTGTGTCTCTGTTTAAAAGGTAAGCATCGATATATATATATTTTATATAGTTTTTCAAATTAAGGAATATTATTATGTGTGAACGTTTTCTCAAAAATATGTTTTCTCCAAAAAGATATCCAGGTTAGAAGCTTGAAAAAGTGTCATTAAATTCTTAAGGGGTGATAAATTTCCAAACAGTTCGCTGATATTTATATTCCCTATGTAGTTATTGTCATTCGATGTAAATTTAATATTAAATCTGGATGATTTTCTGCATTGAGTGGGATGTAGAAAGCTCGAAAGTATTTGCGTGTGTCAAATATGTATAAATTTTTACTAATTTTTCATAATTTTTACAATGACTGTTCTGGATTCGCGATCTTACGCTCAAAATTGATTCCAATTTCAGCCTTATCATTCAGATCAGAAAATGGCTGAAGTCGCAGAATTTTCGTGCCATTTTGAGAAAGTCTAAAGTGATAAAAACTGAAACTGAATATAAGGAGCGAAAGAAAAATCAATCGCTTAACGCTGCTCCGATATTCTCTGGACTTCTTAATAATAATTTGGATATTATTATTATTTTGTTATCGCTGTTGTATCGCAAGTTTTATACAGTGTATCACAAAAATGATGGGACACTTGTGATTTACAAAAGGAAACTGTAATAAAATAAATTAAAAGAACATGTAACATTTTTTGTAGGTGTGTTTCATACTTAAATTTAGTAACAATTATTACATAACATACATTTTCTCAAAATATTAAAATATTAAATTCATAAAAATACAATTGTTTAGAACGGAGCAAAAAATGGTTCACATAAGTGATGGGACACCATTAGATACTACTACATACTATGATAAAAATATTTTTTGGGGTTTTTATTTTTACTCAAAAGCAATTGGCAATAATTTATAAAATCGTCTGCAGTGTTTCTCTCCAGTTTGTTTTGGAATTTTTGTGTTTTTTAGCTCTGTGCAGCTATGAATGCTAAACGAAAAGAAACTTTGCCTGAAATTCGAAAATTAGTTATTAATTTGCATATTGAACGTGCAAAATCTATTAGAGAAACTGCTGAAAGAGTTAACATGAGTCATTCAACAGTTTTCAATATCATTAAACGATATAAAAAGGATCATATGATTCAGGATAAAAGAAGACCTGGCCGACCAACAAAGCTATCCAATGGAATAAAGCGAATTATTGTTCCAAGAATGAGTGTTCCTAAAGTTGCTGCTGATTTACAAGCATTATATGGAATAACTGTTAATCCTGAGAATATTAGAAGAGTAATTCGATTTGCTGGATATCACGGTAGAGCAGCCAGGAAAAAATTCTTCGTAAGTTAGAAGAATAGAAAACTCAGACTGGCTTTCGCAAAATCCAACATAAATAAGAACTCCGATTACTGGAATGAAGTTATATTTGCTGATGAGAGTAAATTTAATATATTTGGTTCTGACGGTAGAATCTTGGTGTAGAGAAAACCCAGGAAAGAATTTCGCAAACAGAACTTGGTGCCAACAGTAAAACATGGTGGAGGAGGAGTTATGGTATGGGGGTGTATGTCGTCCGCTGGAGTTGGTAATCTTGTTTTTATTGACAGTATAATGGATCAGAACAAGTATATTGACATTTTAAATCAAAATTTGAAACCTTCAGCACGAAAATTGATCCTTCATAACGATTTTAAATTCTACCAGGACAATGACCCCAAGCACACTGCTTTGAACGTTAGACTCTGGCTGCTGTATAACTGTCCTGAAATAATAAAAACACCACCACAATCTCCAGACTTAAATCCCATAGAGAATATTTGGCAAGAATTGGAATCAAGAATTCGCAAACACACCATTTCTTCAAAACAACAATCAAAATCATTGCTTCAAGAAGAATGGGGTAAAATCACTCCAGAAATCACAAAAAAATTAGTCGAATCCATCCCAAGAAGATTAAATCACGTTTTAAAAATAAAAGGAAATCCAACAAAATATTAAAACATTTTAAGAAGTAAAATTTTTGGATAAATATTTGATGGAAAAGTAAGTGTCCCATCATTTATGTGAGCCATTTTTTGCTCCGTTCTAAACAATTGTATTTTTATTAAATTACTATTTTAATATTTTGAGAAAATGTATGTTATGTAATAATTGTTACTAAATTTAAGTGTGAAAGACACCTACAAAAAATTTTTACATGTTTTTAAAATTTATTTTACTACAGTTTCGCTTGGTTAAGCACAAGTGTCCCATCACTTTTGTGACACACTGTATGTAAAATAGGTTTCGAACGCAGTAAGTAGATAGATTGCAGATTTTTTTTTTTAGCTTTACCGTTTCTGTAAATGATCGTGTTCAACATCGAAAATAAAATCGAATCATAATCCTGGCATAAGATCAATTAAAACCTTTCCATTTTTATGTTTTTAGTAAATTATCGTCAAATTTAAAATAAAATTGAATTATGATCATGAAATTCAAATTATAGTTTTACTGTGTTGTAAATGAACTTCCAATATTCAAAATAAATTCGAATTGTGATTCTGAAATTTTAGCTCGATTACAAGTTTTCAACTGTATCTCTTCTATGAAGATCGTCTGCATTCAAAATAAAATCGAACAATTTTGATGAAATTTACACCATTAACAATTTTTTTTAACTCTACCTGCTCTCTAAATGATCATCAATGCATCCAAATTAAAATCGAGTTATTATGATGAAATTTTATTGTAGAATTATTTTTTTAATTTTGTTCAGATTGACATAAGTTTTTAATATTATTGAATTTTCTAAAACCGTTTTAATTTTGATAAAAAATAATACACATTGAAATGCTATGTGATTTTGACGTTCTTTTTCAGAGTATAATTTTTTATCATTAGCAAAGATTGTTTTATGAGTTGCTAAATGTTAGACATTATTTGAAAAAGAACCTCTGCAGTCAAAATTATATGGTATAATTCTTCCTCATTTAGATTTGATATGCAAATATTTTACTTTTTCAATTTCGGTATTACAATCCTTTCTTCTGGATTGATTTGATTTTTAATGATAGAAATAATGTAAAAAAATTGTGGCAGCGTACCTGCATATATTCGCGCACGTGATTGCAGCACAGACAGCTCACGAAGATTGTTTTTCACTAATATGGCTATTCTATAGAATTTGATTTAGAGTTCTTTGTCTAAAAGTCTGTGTCTGTTAGTGTAAGTGATATGTTGTGAAGAATTCTTCATTTGACCAATCCCAGAGTAGCAGACGTGACAATTCTTCTTCTGTTGCCATTGTTGTCTTCTATGATCAGTAATACTGGATAGTAAATTTGGTTCTTTAGATTACTATGGCAGTTCAAAGATAACATAACATAGAAAATCTGACAGTAGGTGTTAACATGCTTATTGATAGTCACATTTTATAAAATAATGTTTCTTAGACAATGGTACATGTACCAATTACATTATTTTGGGTGGTACAATTTTTATACGTAAGATTTAAATGAGTGTCCGATGTTAATTTATATTGGTTCATAATGGTACATAAGGAATATTCTGTAAAAGTTATTAATATAAAAAGTTTGAAACTCATTTGACAAAAATTGACTGAAATACACTCACTTCCAAAAGTTAAGCACGAAGATGTAAAATGCAAAAAAAATCAACAAATACTGCTTTGATTGACACAAAATTCGGCAGGAAAGTAGCATATATATTTATGCATAAAACAAAATCAATAATTATATACATAAATGAAAACAATATTAAATTTTTGCAAGTTATCAGATAATGACGTACTGGAGACTTAATTATGTATAAAGTGAGAATAAACAGCATAAAATGAAAAAAAGGACATTAATAGGATTAATAGGGTATGTGATCCCCCCTAATACACCCCCACATACCCTATTAATAGGGTATGTGATTCATCTGTATACAAAGTTTACACCTTGTGACGATGCTTTCATTTATGTGGTCAACCACCGCATAATTAAGCAATCGCCATTCTTCTTGTAGAGCAGTTTCCAGCTCGATAAGAGTGGCTGGAGGTGGGAAACGTGAAGATACAACTCTCGGCCGTGAGCATCCCAAAGATTTTCAATGAAATTAAGGTCGGGCGAATATGCTATGCTGGCCACGCCATACCGCAATCCCTTCACTCTCCAGGTAGTCATCGACGATGTCAGCTCTATGGAGACGTGCGTTATCGTCCATTAAAACAAGAGTAGGGCCAACTGCTGCAGCGTACAATCTCACAATGGGTTCTAGGACTTCATCTCGATACCGGACACCGTCAAAAAACCCCATT
Organism: Stegodyphus dumicola; assembly: GCF_044657685.1. Taxonomy (NCBI): domain Eukaryota; kingdom Metazoa; phylum Arthropoda; class Arachnida; order Araneae; family Eresidae; genus Stegodyphus; species Stegodyphus dumicola. The sequence continues at coordinate 263,903,332 of NC_140769.1, read as the reverse complement.
TAAAGACGTGCAGGTCGGTGCGGTATCCTAATGAAATCCCTGCCCGCACCATAATGCTTCTGCCTCGGATGTTCGGTGATGTTTTGGGACTGATTGCGTGTTCGTTGCTCACGCCATATCCTTATACGCTTGTCATTTGGCTCCAGAGCAAATCTTGACTCATCAGTAAATATGACATTGCCCCAGTCAGACACATTCCAATTGACATGTTCCCGGCGCCACTGTAATCGTGCCCCTCTTGATTGGACGAATAGAGGAACACAAACTCGAGGTATCCGGGCGTACAGTCCACTCATATGTAATCTTCGGCGTACAGTAGCTGCAGATATTGCCTTACCAATGGACGCTGTAACCGTAGATGTCACACGTGTGGAGGTCGCTCTGCGATTCCGCTTGGCTACAATAGCAATATATCGATCTTCCGCGGGGATTGTAACCCTTGGGCGACCGGACAACTGTCTGTGTGGTTTAAAATTGTTTCCATAAACGTGAAATTACGGAATGATCAACGTCGAAGAAAGAGCAACATCTGTGATCGACTGTCCTGCTTCAATGCGCCCCACAGCACGCCAGCGCTCAGAATCTTCCATTCGTCTTCTGAAAGTCATAGAAACACGTATGTCTTGAAAACAAATTGTACGAAAGTTTTAAACACCTTCTATCAGCACTTACAATCAACTTCTGTAACCCTTCATAAAGTTGGTTTATTATAAGACTGCCTTTTTTTTGCATATTTCTTGACATGAAAGCGGGACTGGCTGTTACCTAACATATTTGCATACTTCCATCTACCTCTGCAGCGAATTGCATCCTCTTCAATTCTGATTGGCTTCCGGAAATTAGAATTTTCCTCTCCGTGCGAAACTTTTGGAAGTAAGTGTATTTAAAGTCTGCCGTGCACAACAGTAAAATGTTTGCTTTTGCTTGTAAGTAAACAAAAATATGATATCAGTTTAAGAAAAGGTTCCTGGTATTAGATAAGGCAAATGACGAGCATTTTTATAAAAATTGTGTCAAAAAGGGTAATTATTATTATTATTTTTTTTCTGAAAGGAAATATTGTTCTCAACATTTTATGAAACTCATGCTGGAAAATACATGCAGACTTTTAAAAATGGCACGTGATTAACTCGTAACATTGTTACCATGAATAATAATAATAATAATAATAATAATAATAATAATAATAATAATAATAAAAACTTGAAATGTTTCAGATTTTAAATTACGTCCAAAGGGGCGTTTTTTTAACATTTTGTGTGTTACCTTTCTTTATTAAATACCATGTTCCTCGCACTTAAACCATAAGATCCAGTGCAACAGCAATATCGCAAAATAGTTTTAAAACGAGCCTATCTTTAGAATTTCCGATACAGAGACTCACGCGCTGGAGATAAAAATGTTTTTTCTGCACAACGTTGCCATTGCTCGCTTTGAAATCCTTGAGTTTGTTAATCAAAAATTCGTCAAAGTTTTAAAAAATAGGAAATCGATCATAAAACAAATTTCAAATTTCAAATTGGGTCTTCCACATGCTCATATTCGTTGGAGGATTACGTTATTCAAAATTCGATGACTCTATGTACCGTTGTTTTATCACAATACGAGAAATATACATACATTTATGCAGATTTTTCATTATTTAATTTCTTCAAATATAATGCAGGACTCTAACATTTTGTGGCAACAGTTTGAAAAGTGAACCGACATTTATGAGTCCGACGCAAAATGCCAAAACGAAACTAATAGTCCTTCGGGATTCAAATCCCTTTGGACTAAAAAAATTGTTTGATGAATATTTGTATGATGATTCTAAAATAATAAAACTTCATGAGAATATTACCGTATATCAGCGAGTATTCTCCCTAGCTTTTAGGTGCCATGTCCCTAAAATTTTAGAAGTATTCGCGTAATTTTCCCCTTCTTCATTGCATCCAGGAAACTAGCTCCTTTTAATTTTGAAAAGGACTCGTCTACGCAGTGATTGTTTTCGTCTTACAAACAAAGACAGTCCCTCACAGATTGCTTGTGAAGGTCACGCCGAATCTTCTGTTAAATTTTTTGTCAAGAACCGACCCATATTCCAGTGGTGGCCGAGCGGTAAAAGCCACTGAACATTGGTAAGTTCGGTCTGGCGTTCGAATCTTGTCGAACGGGCTGGCTGCATGAGCGTTTTCTTCGCTTTCTCCGTGTGTAACATTGATACGAGCCAATTTCGGTTAAAACGTCCTCCACGAGGCACCAATTTCTTTCTGTGTAGTGCCAAATGACGGAGCACGTAATACGTTTAAAAAAAATGACCTGTGACTGCAAAGCAAACACGAACCGACATTCGGCCTACGATTTCGCCGTGTCATCTGCACATTCACCTTCTCTATTTATGGGCGATTTGAGGTTTAGGTTCTGGTATCTTTATATCATAAAGTCTTTGATAAAGGTACCGGCACTAGTATGAAGTTCAGTTTATAACTTCCAGATAGTACCTTTTTTCCAGGTTTCAGCTCCTTTATATCATATATTCCCCGATAAAGATACCGACTCTGTTATGAAGTTCAATTTATAACTCGGATGAGAAAAAACCTTTCGTTCAGGTTTTCAGCGCCCTTCTGCACCTTCAGCTTTCTTTTTTATGATGGCTTATGTCTCTACGAACAATCGCCGAAATGAATCTTTAGTGAGAAAGTGGACCTGTTAACAAGGTTACCCGTGGAAGTTTCCAGAATTTCCGATAATCGCAACCACCCCTGAGAACCCATAGCCATAGCTGCCAACCTTGAAATCTAAAAATGTCGGGATATTTTTGCAAGAAAACCGCAAGGTTTTTCACGCTGCGCGGCGATACCATTTTAAATTATTTAAAAACTGACTTTAAATTACTTTACAATGCATGTTTGAGGTTATGGGACTGTTTGTAATTCGGTTCTGATGTAAAATAATATTAATATTTAATTAGATATTCCAAATTTTGGCAAATTTAATTTTATTACACTTTTATACCGAGGAAATTCCGAGCAGCGAAGGAAAGCTTTTAAACACGATTGAGAATAAAATTAATATTTAATGTACACACTAGCAAGTGTGAAAACTTAATAATGTCCCATATACTGAAGTAAAGAAAATTAAATACAGATATTAACTGATTAAACATTAGTTTAATCTTCAATAGTAAAGTTTAACTCTCTTCGCTATCATAAACTCTATGTAGACGTTAAGAGACTCATCGCGAAGTCTAAAAGTATCACCGGGACTTGAGAAGGGTGTAAAAGACGCTTTACTTAAAACTAAAACAGTTGAACAGAGATCACACCTTGTGCTAACAATTCCGTCAGCATTTATAGCGAGAAACTCAAAAGCAGTAAGTCAAACGTAAGCTTAAATTTATACAGACTAAGAGCTAATGGCTATACAGAGCAATGTAACGCGAAGCTGGCTCAGAATTTTCCTGGCGTGGATTTTCAAGTATGGGCAATTATAATGCGAAGCCGAAGACGGGGACTCTTACGTTAAGTAGTTAACCAACAAGTGGCAGAACATGCAGTGTCTCAGCAGTCTTAAACCTCACTATAAATACGCGCCAACTAATTGATATTCTGGCGGGAAAACGGAAAGAGAGGTGACAGTATAGATTCGAAAAATAAAATAACTGGTTATTCAAATTAAAGGATCCTCACTATATAAAAATCTACAAATGTCAGCATTAATAAGGAAAAAAAGGTCCATAAACCGCAATAAGAGAAAAAGGTACCCGTTTGTTATCGGGACCCAATTCAGAAATGCATGTATGTGTTCATTTATGCATGCATGTAATGATATTTTTAAATTAATTGATTAAATTAAATTCTAATAATATTGCTTAATAATGTGTTGGCGATTCTCTACCTAAATTGCATCCCTGTTCCTAAATTTTGGCGAAATTCTTTCTCTTTAGTATAAAATATATTAACCTGTTGGCGCCCGCCAAATCGCCAAACTCATAAATCTGTCATATTACATAAAGTACTTAAGAACACTCCTGATGAGAAGATAGCGTCACCTCGTGATTTCAATTAATATCGCTGATTGGATGAGCCTCGTGACGCACACATATGTATAAGTAGGGCTTCTGCTCAAGGTACGAGGTCTTTGAAGATATGAGAAATTCTCCCTATGAAGCTATTAAATCGCTTACAGACTCCACTTTATATTCCGAAATTTGTCTCATTCCTGTTGCCCCGGCTGCACAAAACAAATAATGTATGAGAAATTACATTTCATGCATATATGTACGTACGTACGCATGTGTATGTATAAACACACACATGTATGCACATACACATCTCCATAAATACATACATTTCTGAATGACGTTCCGGTAACAGAAGAGTACCGAAAATAATACAGTTCAGATGAAATAAAATTTAAGAAGAATCTTTATTCTGAAAATTACTACGGGTGGAGGAACAGAATTTAAACAGATAAGTATCATTGATTTAATATATTTTATTATTGCTGAGAAACATTTTCCACTGTAAATGCCAAAAATTAAAAATCCGGAGATTTGGTGAGCTACAGGGAAACCGATAGATAGCTGAGGTGAAAAACCGAGACATATGGCAGCCATGCCATGGTAGTTTCTCGTGGAATACTGGAGTTCTGGGTAAGCTTAGTTGAAAAACAATAATACAGACCTTCATTTTGCAAGCACCAGTGAAAAGAAACATCGTAAATTAATGGCAGGTTTTGAGCAATGAACGCAATTATTCATGCAGTGTTTTCTGGGATGCAAAATTATGCCCATGCCTTCCTCTCGCGTAATTTCAGAATGAATGCCGATTATTAATAGCTGAACGTCTCTTGTGGTTAGTCAGCGTGATTAATAATGAACTGACCTTTGCTCACTTTCATAGCCAGAGGGAAAAAACTCGTGCGCTATCTGTGAAATCTTGTTTCTTGTGTTAATATCTTAATAAAAGTAAGGCCGGTGGGGTGGTGGTGGGGTAGATGTTTTCATTAATGTCAAAAAAGAAAGTTTTTTGTAATGATAAAAATGAATATTCTTTAAAGATCTGACAAAGGTGCAGAAAACGTGCTTTTCTCAAGTGAGAAAAGATGTAAACATCAGTTAAAAAAACAAAATACCGTATTTACTCGCGTAATAGTCGCACTTTTTTTTGGTAATTACTTCCTTGTACGAAGTGAAAAGGAAGTATTGTAATCGCGAAAAGTTTCAGGCAGCATATTTCAACGAAAATATCCACTTTGACCGCTTTCGAATGCAATTTAACGATGTTTTTGCGTGATATCTGTACGTAAGGACAGAATAAAAGACTCTTTTCCTTCAAAAAAATTATAAAACTGCTTTAAAATGAATTCTGAAGAGAATTTTTCGTGTCGTCTGTACGAACGTATGTACGTATCTCGCATAACTCAAAAACGAGTAGCTTCAGAACGTTGAAATTTTGTATATAGGACTGCTATAACATGCAGATGTGCACCTCGTATTTTGGTTGCAATCGGCCGCACCAAACGTATATAAATATATATATATCCACTTTGTTACCCGGCTCAGTGATCTCAGTTTCTTTACCCTTATATGTTGGTAAATTGTACATTTTTTACTTTAAAAATGATTGAATTATGTTGTTTTTATTTTTCGGTTAAGGATTTTATGCCTCTAGTAAATCTGTGTGCAATATTTTTAGAATTATCAGCAATTTTAAAGTTGTTTAATTGCCGCTAAGCCTTTTTTAATGGCGGTCATTGATGTTTACATTTGAAACAGGAGACTAGTGGATTTGTTGCCAATCTAGAGAAACTTAGCTTCGCAACAACAAAGATAACGCCTCCATTTATTGTTTAAATCATGCTTAATCTGTTCTGGAATTTTTTCGAGGAAATAAGCATTTAAGATTTACTTCGTAATTTTTAATATAGATATTTTGAGTTCTTATATTTTTGCCTTCTCGCGAAGTGAGAACTGAATTAATTAAATGAGAAATACTCAATCGTCTGTGAAAAACTGTTTCTTTTTTTTGTTTTGTTTGCTTAATTTCTTTTATACATCATTCTAGCTTTATTATAGTATTTGAATAGAACATGTGGCAACGATTAGATAATTCTATTCTTTAAATGATATAAATTTTGTGCATTGTGAGTTATAATATGAAGTTAACTGTTATATAATTATTGGATTATATAACAGTTAACTTAGTTTCCGTTATAAAATTATTATATAAGTTAACTGTTATATAATTATTAGTACTGTTAAGTGAATCTAGCGCCAGAGTGTCGCTATCGTAAACAAGTACTAGAGTGAATTTTAAAGAATGCATTTATTCTATTGTGGTTTATGCGCTTTCGGCGAAGTAGATTTAATTCAATCCAATAAGTTTAAATGAAATGCAAGAAAAAATGCGTATGATTTAATATTCCAATACAAGGAAGTCATGTGGTGTACACATCAGATTTTTTTTTATTGTGAAAGTCTAGGTGAGTACGGGGAAATGTACCACATAATATTGTACACTTTTGAAGATTTTTCTGCTGCGAAACAGGGGGGGGGGGCGACTATTACGCGAGTAAATACGATAAAATAACAGGCGGAAGGGAAGGAAAACACCAATATTTCATGAAAATTCGTAATTTAAATTTCTTAGAATTTTATGTTAGTAATATGGAAGATTTTTATCAGGAAAAGCAAAATGGCAGGAATTCGTTTAGTTTGGTTATAAGTATTTTATGAAAGAACTCCTTGTTACATAACTCGCACATTTCTCAGTAACTAACTACTGATACCTGAATTTTCTTATAACTCTTTGGTGCCTATATAGTGCTTATTTTCAAAGCGGTCGGAGGGAGAGATTCAGAATGTGTTTTGGGGAAGTAACCGCAATATTTTTTTTCGTGAAATTAGGTTAATTATTTGCCGTCATTTTCTCAGTACACTACCGATTTTTGTATGAATAAGTACTAGTTTTTAGTAAATTTTTGTTTAAATTTCCTTTTAACGCAAGGCAAAAATATTTAAAAAAAATAATTTTAAATTCGAAAGGAAATAGTCATCCAGCTGGGAAATCAAATATATTTTTGATCTTTCTGTATCGGAAAGAAATAACACACGTGCAAAATGTTTATTACATAGACCATTTAGGAATAAATAAATTGAAGAAGAGAATTAAAAAAAAACTGACGATTCCTCAACGATGTCAGTATACTGACTATAGAGAGAGGTAAAAAAGAAGAAGAAGAAGAAGAAAAAAAAAAAAAAAAAAAATCTAAACCAAAATTAATAGGCAGTTTAATTTCATAACAAAAAATATAATGGGGACAGAGAAATTAAACTACACTAATAGATAATTTAGTTTCCTATCAATATTTGTGAAAAACGTAATGGGAACAAAGAAATTAAAATAAAAGAATAAACTGTTTAGCTTCAAAAAGATAATAAAAAGTACAATGGCAACAAAAAATTAAACTAAATAAATAGATAGAATTGTTAAATAATGAAAAACGTAATGACGACTAAGGTTTAACCAATAATAAATAGTTTCAGACAGAAATCAAATAATATATCTGCAAATTGTTGATAATATAAACCTTTGACGAATTAAATTGAAAAAGATATTTAAAAAAAATGATGTGATCACTCCATGACTTCCTTGTACGGCCTATTAAATTATACATATTTTTGCTGCACTTCATTTAAACTCATTTCCTCGAATTGGTCTAACATAAATTAACCGATTCCTTGAGGAAGGTAAAAAATGACATCAATTATTGCAAATTTTGAGATGAAATATCCTGGCCAATTTTTGTCCTACGGGATTCAAAGTTTTTGTTATTTTATTACTCTCATAGCGAGTTTAAAACTTTCCCAAATATAATTATAGGAACCGGGGGACCACATTATCAGTATGATTTCGTTATTTGTCTAAAATAATTTTTTTTTAATAATTTGGCGTTGCTAAAACATGAATATTTTCATCAGATATGAAGTATAGGACTACGACCAACGATTGCGCTGGTTAAAGAAGCAAATATACACTCTTAGATAACAACACCCCCCCCCCCGTAAAAAAAAAAAAAAAAAAAAAAAAAACTACGCACCGAGAAGATATAAAGCAAATTGAACACAAATTGATATGCATACAGGTTTCGACGGAAAATGCAAAATTTTACATTTTGTCTGCCAATGAATGAATGGTTGTCACTACAGCGCATCTGATCTTCGCAACTGGCATTATATTTAAGAGGAGAAATTACGATTCCAGGTCATAAATTCTTCACGAATTTCATTCCGTGTACTTTGGTAGACAGTAACTACGCCTCGTGTACAGGTGCGCGAATGATATGCGCAGATGTCAAAATTCGAGAAAGGTCGTGTAGTAGGACTCAAAGAAGCCGGTTGGTCTTATCGGCGAATAGTTCGACATTTGAGCAGGAGCGATGCAACTATTGGACAGTGTTGGCAGGAATGGGTGAACCATGGCCGCACACAACGTCAAGAAGGAAGCGGTAGGCCCAGAGAAACGACAGAACGTGAAGACTGAGCAATCATCAGAGTGGCACTCACAGCCCCAGATGCAACATTATCATCAACTGTACGTGCAACAAGTGCTTCAGTGACCGCAAGGACCATTCATAGACGGCTCACAGAAAAGGAGCTGAGGTCACGGGCCCCCCTTGCGCCGACTGCCACTGACCTCTCTACAACATCAAGCCCGTTTGCAGTGGTGTGGGGCGCATTCGCACTGGAATGTCACTGCCTGGAGTAGAATAGTCTTCAGTGATGAGTCCCGCTTGAACTGAGCCCCGATGACCAGCGAAGGCGAGTCTGGAGACGCCCCGGACAGCGGTGTGATACCAACCTGGCTGTCTTCCGGCAGACAGGCCGACAACCAGGAGTGATGGACTGGGGTGACATTTCATTTCATAGTAGGACCCCTTTGGTTGTCATCCGCCGAAACCTTTACAGCACAGCGGTACGTCGACGAAGTTCTAAGGCCCGTTGTGTTGCCCTTCATGTCACGCCACCCTGGGCTTACATTTCAGCAATATAATGCCCGATCCCCCACTGCACATGTTTCTACTGCTTGCCGAACCTTGGCCAGCAAGGTCGCCGGATCTCTCTCCTATTGAGCACGTTTGGAACATTATGGGCAGGGCCCTCCAACCAGCTCGGGATGTTGACGATCTAACGCGCCAGTTGGACAGAATTTGGCACGGTATCCCTCAAGAGGACATCCGCAACCTCTATCAATCGATGCCAAGCCGAATAACTGCTTGCATAAGGGCCAGAGGGGAACAAACGCGTTACTGACTTTTTCACTTTGAGAAGCTCTATCATTTCAATAAATAATCCAATTTGTCTCAAACTGTAATCATTTATCATTTGTTTTTCTGTACATGTAGATCACTTCTACCGATTTTCGTCCCATTCGGATAACTCCTTCTTAGTGCGTCCCCCCTTTTTTTTGTTGTTCAAGAGTGTATATATAATTGGTACTGCTTTACATTTGGTAAAGTATATTTGTACATAAAGTATATTTGCTGCTGATTACAATAAAAAAGGTAGCTGCCCAACGAGATGTTATAGCAATGTAATATACAAGGTTTCAACGTGCTTCAAGTAATCGTTTTTACAGACATTACGCAAAAAAAGTTGTCAAAATGGATTCAGAAATGGTCAAAATGGTTATTTCCGTCGAAATCGAATAACCGAAATTTTTCGCGATTACAGTACTTCCTTTGCTTTGTTCAAGGAAGTAGAAAATAATAATTTTTTTCATTGATATCAGTAAAAAAACGTAATAGCAGCGAAAAAATTAAAGTAAAACAATATACAGTGTAATTTCAAATCGATATTACTTGAAATAATATGGCAAAAAAGGAACTGAGCTTAAAACAGCAGACTCAATTGAATATCGATAATATTATTTCCATAATAATTTCGAATAGACAGTTCAAATTCATAATGGAAAACGTAATGGCAACAGAGAAATAAAATTAAACTAGTAGTTTGTTTTTATGATAAAAGTTTTTAACTTTTTTAAAAGTATAAACGAAATACTAATTTTCATGAAAAAGAAGATTGATTTCATGATCGATTATTTCTTGTACAGGAATTCTTATCAAATAGTGTCAAATTACACTGATATTCACTGCAATAATTGGTGACGTGAATTACGTAAAGCACTGCGTGGTATGTTAAGCATTTGAGTTTATGGAATACGGAGTCGAATTTTGAAACATTTATTGGAATTATATATTCCAATTAAAAAGGATATTTAATTTTTAAAGTTTATGTTTCTTCTTTACCAGGAACAAACTCGAGTTTGCGATTAGTTAAACATGTTTTTCAAACTTGTTGAGCATGTTTTTTTCATTCCACTTAGAGCGAAATTTTTTTGTTCCTTGAAAAATAGTGAACCTGTGTCAGCCGACTTCGAAATTGAAAATATTTTATGTAAAATCTACATGTAAAGGTCCTCCCCCCCGTACTTTCTCTTTGTCTTTTTTTTTTTAATCTCGTTTCTTCTTTTCAAATTTTACGTCATTGTGTGTCTTTCAATTATAAACAAATGCTAATTTTAAAACGTAACGCTACCTTGTGAACGCTTTTACGAGCCCATTAAATAATAGTATTCTATAATTAAACGCAATTCATACTGTTAGGGTGGAGGAAAGGAATGTGAAAATTTAGACCACGGTTAAATGATCCGCTGTACGATTTTAATTAAATGCATTAAAGATTAAGAAATGATATTTTTTGGGTTAGCATAATAATGTGGCGTGCATACGGGTTCATAACGGATTGAATGCACATAGAATCCATGATAGCTTGGTAAAATTTTATTTTTTCGAAAGAAACGCTGTACAGTTCTGGAACTTTCCACAAAAGTACTCGTACAGCTCTTCTCAGATCATAGGGTCCAGCCAATAGTTACCACTTCAAATTACTAAGAACGTTAAGAACAACGCAATGCAATGTGATAGACCGTAGCTCGCACGAAATTCTCTCAATACTCGAGAGTCAACTGTGAACTGAAAGCTGAGAGCAGACGCTGTCTCCGAGTTTATATACTAGTTCCCCTCCCCCGGCCGCCGAGAAATTTTCAGTACCTTCCATTACTCGAAATTACTGGAAGGTATATACGGTTGAAATTACATATTAATGCCGAGTGCAGTTACAGTTGCATATACGGATGAATTACAGTTATTCTATTACAGTACCAGCTACAGTTATACAGGAACCGGACCAAAATATGTCCAAATGGTCGCAAAAGTGACATTTAGCGATTTTTGGCCAACTTAGTCGCCAAAACCATTGCCAACTTGGCGTTATCTAGCAAATTTAGTGCGATAGCCATTTACCTCAATGTTAATTTACCTGCCCCTGTAATTTTATTCTTCTGGTGGTGCTTCGCATTTTCGTAGCACTTCATATTACATTGCGCGAGAGATACTACAGTTTTACATACAATTTCACTAAAATTGTTTACATATATACCAAATTCGAAACAATATATTACGCGTCAAACGCGATTTCAAATCAAAAACCAAATAGAATTTTAAGCGAGAGATCCTCAAAAGATAAGAAAAAGAAATTTATTGAATTGTATTGTTATCGTAAATACGCACGAGTGAAACATTTGAAATTTGTCTATCACGCATTGACAGCGGACCAGGAAAAAGACGAATTTCTGCGTGTCATGATTTGATCCAAACAGCAGACATTAATTCTGATCTCTTCGAACAAACTGTGACTGGAAAGGAAATTCGGCGCTTTGCTTGTGATACTGAGATAAAATGGCAGTCGTCTGCTTGGGTTTGATAAAGTTCATTATGGCCACAGAAACATCGGTTTTAGAATTGTCGAATAAAGACTAAGGATATTTTTTCCTTGGAAAAGGAATGTAGCGAATCTTTGGATCATGAACGCTTCTCGTCATGCACGAACTGCTTCATGAACAAATTATTTGAACGAAAATGCCTCCGATGATGATCAATGTCTGGAGTTAATGCACACTCAAATCAGAAATGTATGATTTTTAACGATGTTTTCAGGTAACTCGGGCCATATAATTAACAGAACTGCAGGCAGAAATTTTCAGAGATTTAACTTTTTTTTAACCTGTGATATTGGGTCTGTAGAGGAAGCCAAGGGCGTGGAAATTAACAATGAAGACGCAGAGGACTTAATGAACTTGGAAGTAAACAGTAAAGATATTCAAGACTGAACTGGTTTGCACGTTAACAGTTAAGTCATATGGATAAGTTAATGGACTCGGAAGTTAACAATGAAGCCGTGGAGGAGTTAATGAGCTTGAAAGTTAACAAAGAAGATGGGGCGTTAATGGGCTAGGAAGTAAACAGTGAGGACGTGGAGGAATTAATGAGTTTGGACGTTAACAAAATGGATGAATTGATTGGTTTGCAAATTAAGAGTTAAGTCACGTGGAGAAGTTAATAGGCTTCGGCGTCAACATTGAAGTCGTGAAGGAATTAATGAGCTTGGAAGTTAACAGCAAAGACGTGGCGATGTTAATTGGTTTTCAAGTTAACAGTTAAGTCACATTATGAAAGAGTAATTAATTGGCCTGGGAGTTAACGTAGAGGAATTAATTGCTTGTAAATTAATAGATGAAGACGAAGAGTTATTAGAAGACCCCTCAGCAAGAAATTTACAGGAACAAAAGCGATTTTGGGAAATATGTCTTCCAAAGAATGAGTAGAAATATAAAGATCTAAAATCCTCGAAATTAAGGTGCAAAGTTAACATAACGATATTTCCTTAAGTAAAATCCTAGCAAAATACAGCATAAGCATTCTCATTGACAATACTCTTTCTCATTTTAGAAACTTTTTAAAACGCAGGCAACCACAATCACATTGGACAAATTTTCAATAAAGCGAAGTCGCAGTCAGTCTCAAACAGAACCTAATGGCGCTTAGAGATTAAAGAATGATAAACGAATATAACTTGTAAAGACAGTAGTTACCTAATGTTTTTTCACGAACCTTTTGAAAACGATAATATTTTTCGCATCATTTTCCATTCATATTATCCCTCCCCTTCGTATAAGTATAGCATCATTACCAATTGTCCCGGTTTTACCTTGAGATTCTTGGGTTTTTGGCACATCTCCCGGTTTTTACTTTTTTTAGCCTTTACTAATGAAATGGTTTTCAGCAATAAAATTAAATCGTGGAAATAAAATTCGAGCATTTTTAGTTTCATTACCGAATTAATAAAGCTTAAATTGTGCAAAATTTATTCTCCCTTTCCCTTGTAATCTACAGCTTAATTTTTCTTATCAAATTTTCTTAAATCAATGCAGAAACTTATAGAAACTTAAAAGAAGATTCAACCAAATGTTTTAATCATAAATATGTGTATTTAATTTTGCTTTAATCAATATGTAGAGTCATTAGGTCCAATTTGGAACAAGAACCATGGAAAATGTGCAGTGTCTTCGCACTGGAGTTTGAACTTCTTCCAAGGCTGGGAACTTCTGATTGTTAGTCAGGCGGAATTCTGATTACCACGAAGGCACAGGAGGTTTTGGACCTAGTCGCCAAAGTCTGATGTTGACGAAATATCGTCCATCACATTTTAATTTGCGCCACTGATTTTTTAGAGGCAGGAAACTTAAAAAATGTACGGTGCCCTCACCGGTATTCGAATTTCGGACTTCCTGATTCTTAGCCGGGTGTGCTCTCAGCTGTACCACGAAGGTGCGGTAAGTAGGCAGGAGGTATCGCACAAACATATGTTGAATTACTAAATTTATTCACAGAATAGTATGCGCATTAACTATTAATTTTATTTTTACCGCGTTTTAAAAATACACTGCGCTAAAAAAAGGGGGGCAGTTCTATATCTTCCGTTCTACTGGGCTGATTGACGAAATTCAAATTGCGTTTTTCATGTTTCGAACAATGCTATATATAAATCTAATACATATCCTAAGTTGCGCTTTCGAGACATAAAAAACGCAAGTTGAGTCCCAGTAGAACGGAAGATATAGAACTGCCCCCCTTTTTTTTGCGCGTACATAAAAGTACTTTGATAAATTGCTTTCGCTACTCAGAATTTCATCAGTACAAAGATATAAGAAAGCCAAATGAAAGTAGACAAGAATACAAATTACAAAACAGGGGAGGGGGAAATTAGCCAACGAACATAATATGTAATTAATATATTTTCTGTAATAACCCTAATATAAATAGTTGAATAAACTGAACCATGCATTATAAAGTGAATTTAAAATCTATTTTGAGTCTTTTAAAATGGTGTCGCCTTGTAAACCTTCCGGTAACTTTTTTTTTTTTTTTTTTTTATTTCGAGGTAGGCAGCTGTGTGGTGGATTGTAAACTCTTGCTAGCGTACCGAACCAAAAATACTTTTGCTAGCGTACGGGTTCATTATGGAATGAATGCACATGAACCGATAATAGCTTGTCCATGAATTTTCATGGAAGAATGGTGCCAAAGCCTCAAGGAGGTTGAACTTCTGTTTCCACCCTAGTTTTGAGGGAGAGCATCTCGGGGTGGTGGTCCAAGGGTCTCCCACCCCTTTTCCTTATTACCAGTCCAACGAGAGGACCTTTGGCTTGCCATATAATTAGAGTGCCCCCATGCCGCACAGACACTATACATTTACAAACATCCATGTCTTCTCCGGGATTCGAACCCAGGCCCTTCGGTACCGCAGTAGGCTTCCCTAACCAGTATACCGACTGGGCGGCAATGCATCTGTTAAACTGTCACTAAGCCTGAAATGTATTTTTGCGCACAAAAATACCTGCAGTTGAAAATGCTGTTTCTGCATCTACGCTGGGTGGTGGCACTGTTAATAATAAGGGATACAAGTCCTCTAAATATTTTTCTGGAAGTCTTTCATTTTCTAACATTTTCATAACAGTCTTTCATTTTCTCGATCTTTCTTTCGTATGACGGTTTTGGATAAATATATTCTTTGTGTTACTTTTTTTTGTATTATTAGTTGTGGCAATTTTTTATTTATAGCTAATAAGATACGTTCCGCAAGAGAAGAAGAGGAAGAGCAATCTTATTTGTTTACTTTAGCTATACATAAGTCACGTGAACTCTGAGATCATCTACCTTGTTTGTTTACATTAGCTATACATAAGTGACATGACCTCCGAGATCAGCTACCTTGTTTGTTTACGTTAGCTATACGTAGTCCCTTAGGCAGATAGTCCTAGTGTGCTTTGCCATAATTAAATAAAGCAAACCAAAACAAATGATCTCTGAGGTCATCGGAATTTACCTAATTGTAATTTCTTCTCGAGAGAACAATTATTTTCCGATATTAACCCCTCCCCATCAGAATCATCATCAATGAATTCCTCTGGTCACGTTTTGGTTTGCTTTTCATGAATATTTCTGTGGAAATATACGATGAACTTAATTAAGTTTGACCTTGTAAGCCTTTTTTCCTGTTTTTCGTTTTCTTGTTTAAAGTCGGTATAATTATGAAATCTTAAAATATTAAAAATCTTTTAATAATAAAAGTTATTATTTATAGCAGTTATAATGCAGAAAGAATTTGTTCCTCATGGTTATTTTAATTGAACAAAACACTCTACTAAAAAAGGTACACCAGTCTGCGTAACGGGAGGAATGTTATCGTGGATGGCCTATTTAAAAGAAACTGACTTGTATTCACGTTACATAGAAGAAAAATTTACGAAAACTCCCAAGCAGCCAGCTCGTTTTTCGGGATTTGAACCTGGGTCGAACTACTAGTGCTCATAGGTTTTTACCGTTCGGCTGCTGATTAGCTTGTTCGGGAGGGACAGACGATGAGCTGCATATTATATATATATATATATATATATATATATATATATATAAACTTACAGATTGTTGAAGAAAATTCCCCGGGTTAGGTCGGAAACGTCTCAATCCATTAACTGGTGTTGGTGCTTGCTATACAGGGTGATTCTAAATTGTTTGGAAAAGAGGAATTTTAGAATTCCAACTTGAACTTAAACAGTGTTGAGAGAGCGAATGAAGAGACCAAAAGTTGGGCAATCTGTTTAGTGAAAAACTCTCAGAGAGTTCAGAAAACGGATTAAACCGAAAAACCTGGCGTTCGAGTGTTAATTCGAGCTCAGACTTTGACGGCAAACACTGAAATGCACATCTTTGGTTCGCAAGATCTCAACCTCGCCACCGATTGCAACAAGTTAATTATCTAATCGAGAGCTGAATGTTACCGACAAACTCCAACTCAAGGTAGGTTTGATACTATTCAAGGTAGCAGTTTTCCCCCTTCGCCATCTTCTATCCTGTTTTCCTGGACTTACTGTGCTGAGCTCATCCTACTTGCCCTTCTATGGGAAAAGCGCCCTAAAGTGCCCTTCCATGGGCAACGAAGTTCTGACAGCTGGAACACAGCATGCACTTTTCATTTTATCTCGGCATACGGGGGAAGTTGGAGTCAGTTGATAATATTCAGCCCTTGATTAGATAATTAACTTGTTGCAATCGTTTCCGAGGTTGAGACCTTGCGAACCAAATATGTGCATTTGAATGTTTGCCATCAAAATCGGGGCTCGAATTAACACTCGAACGCTAAGTTTTCAGTTTTATCCGTTTTGAGCATGGAGGTAGGGTCCTACGTCCATGGTTTTGAGCACTCTCTGTGAGCTTTTCACTAAACTGATTGCGCAACTTTTGGTCTCGTTCACTCGCTCTCAAATATTCCTCTTTTCTGCTTCTCGGAGTGGAATGCGACACTGTGTTCTATGGTAATTATTGCTCATCTGGATGAGTACTATCACCACTATTAATTTGTAAAAGTAATTTAGAATCATCCTATATATATATATGTATAGTCTAGTGTTGCGCATTTCTATTCTTGTTAAGCAGTTTCTAACAAAGGAGAAAATCGTCACTTTTCGTAACCACTTCCTTTCTCACCGGATTTGGCACTTACATATTACTTCATCTTCCCCGAAGTGAAGTATGAGTTCATTATTTTAATAGCATTGAAAAGATATAGAAAGCTGTTAAATGGAGACTTAAAAATTGCCTTCCCCACCGGAAAAAAAAAGGGGGGAGCTGTATGAAAGAATCTAGCTCTGCCTCTCAGTGGCAACAAAGATCTGAAGGCCGAACTATTCTATATTTTAAAACCGTCAAAATGCTGTGTATTAAGAAATAGTGGCAGCAAAGTAATTAAACAAAACTAATAGACAATTTAACATTGATATTAGTTTAAACATAATGGCAACTAAAAAAAAGTTCATCTGAAACAATAAACAGTTAAATTTCATATCAGTATTAGTAAAAACGTAATGATAACAAATATATCAAACTAAACCGAATGGCAATAATGACAACAAAGAACTTAATTAAACTAAGCCAGTTTATTTTCATATTAAGATTGGGAAATAAAAGAAAGATTAAGCTATTATTTGAAGAAAAATTATGTATCGAAAACTGAAAAGTCAGAATGTAGTTTTCTTTGATAATCAGTTCTGCACGAATAAAACATCTTTGTCATTTATTCGACTAAATTTAAGTGAATCCTTCCTTGTTGGGTGTGCCTTTTTGTGATACGAAGTTTGTTTACTTACTTTATTGCCATTACGTTTTTCACTAATATCGACCTGAATTTGTCTTTTAGTTTCAATCTGTTAGTTTCAATTTCTTTGCCATTACTTTTTCACTGATATCGATATGAAATTAAACAGGTATTTTTTTAAATGTCTTTATTGTCCTTATGCTTTTTATTATATCGATATAAAATTAAACAGTTTGCTTATTAATTTTAATTTATTTGTTGTAATTATGTTTCATATTAATATCAATATGAAATTAAATTGCTTTTTTGTTAGTCCAAAGGGGCAATTTGCCCAGAAGACTATTAATTTCGTTTTGGCATTTTGCGTTAATTCACTTTTTAAATTGTTGCCACCAAATATTATCGCCTTGTATTATATTTAAATAAATCAAATAATGAAGAATCTGCATAAATGTATGTATGTATGTCTCTCGCATTGTACAACAACGTTATCTAAAGCCATCCAGTTTTGAATAACGTATGTAGTTTCAACCCGAATATGGGCATCTGGAAGCCCAAATTCGAAATTTGGGGATTTGTTTTTAATTTCTTTGTTGTCACTGCGATTTCTTTTTATTAATATCTTTATGATATTATCAGTAAACATTATTATTAAAAAATTATGGTTGGCCTTCCTTTTTAAACATATCCATTAATTATTACAACTAAAAAAAATAGGATGCTTAATATTACACCATATATAAGTAATAAATATTTTTTTATTTGAATATTAGTTTATTTACTTTCGAGCATAACTGCATTTATAAGTTTTTTTTTTTTAATTTAATTAATTTATTTTTCCCTTGTTGTGTGTTTTAAAAACCTTGATTTAAGAGTTCTTGGCGAAAACAGAAATGGTGAAATAGAATATCTGATAGCGTCGTTATCTGAATATTTATTGTTCCTGGAATGGCAACTTGAGCTGTAGCAGCAGCTTGTTTTCCCTCTCGCAGACGACTCGTAGTTGAATGTTACGTGCTGCCAGATCAATTAATTCTTTTTGAAAAGCAGGTCAAATAGTTTTTCGCGGAACTAGGCCGATTTAATCAAAAGAAGCCATAAATTGCCACGATCGTTTGTTTGCGTGCGTTTCGTAAATTATAGGTGCCAAGCGATAAGTTTCAATTTTCGTTTAATTGAACAGGTATAATTTTTAATAATTTTTTTGGCTTCACAATTCGAATGGCGGAGTGGGGTAGGGGGTAATGACATTTAGCCTCAAATGGAAAATGTGTCATTGAAAACAAGGATGGGAATGTTAAATCTATCACCCTCGCCCCGAGGCGGGGGAAGGGAAGAAACATTTGTTGCAAGTAATTTACTCATAGAAAAAATTTTAAAAATATAAAACTTATAGTTTTAAATATATTTTTTTAAATTTATATTTTAATTTATTCAGATTATATTTTTAATAACTAAATCTAATTTAAATTATAAACACAGCAATTAAAATTTTTAATTATCTATTTTTTTCAATTTATACTTTTAATTTATATAAATTTATATTTTTAAATAACTCAGTCTAACTTAGATTATAAACACACCAAAATTTTAAAAATATAAAACCTGTATTTTTAAAATTATATTTTAAATTTACTTAAGTTTGTATTTTTAAGTTAATTTAATGTATATTTTTAAATAAAAATTAATTTAGATTATAACAAGTTATAAGTATATTTCAATTCTCAAGTTAAATAAAAATAATATCAAAAGTTAAACTAATTATCGCTAAATTGTATAAAAACTCAACTCAAACAGAATTCCATCTTAAAAAGCTGTGACACATGTTTTCCCGGACGCAAAAAGGTATAAAAAGGGGGGGGGGAAAGACCTCGGTTCACAAAAATAATAAATACTTAAAAAAAAAAAAAAAACTTAAGAAGAATAAGAGAGAGACTTGAAAGAATTCAGATTTCATCGTTGCACCACAGGGTTTGTCTAGGTTTTTTATGCTTTCGCTCAGTTCGCATTTAATCTGCTCATGGACTCACTTCTGCTAACAGAATTTTCTTTCTCTTATTAACTTTGTTAATAAACATCACCTCGCACTGACGCCACATAAAAATCAACAGCAAAATCGCACTAATCTAATCATTTTTCCGGTGTAATGTCAAATATCTGTAACTTATTTTTATAACGTTTACAACGCTTGAATGCTTAGAACGCTAAAAAAATGTCTTGTCGAATGTTTGATTTTCGGATGATAACGTATGTCGCTTATATGCAATATTGTAATACATACGTATACTACGCTTATATGCAATATTAATATTAATACATACGTATACTACGCTATACGCTTATATGCAATATTGTAATATATCCACACTGTTAAGCAATTGCTAAGGACGGATGACAATAGCAACAGCAACCGCAAAATGGAAAACAGGAAAATGTGAAAGTTAGAGTAAGACGGGATACAGTAAGACGTGTTGTGCGTAATTCAAGTTTGGGATTGTCAAAGTTGTTCGTCGCCACATGTTTCAATTTTGGCAAGTTCATTTTAAATTAGAAAAAACTTTCAGTAATAATTTTAGTTTGTATTTTTTCCATTTTTCTTGCTTTGGGGAGGAGCAGAATTTTCGGGTGAACCGTTAAGATTAAGAAATATATTGGGATGGTTCATCAGCTAATTCTGGATTTAGAAAAGCAAGAATTTTCTTATGGGAGAGGAATTGTAATGAATTCCGATATATCCTCCTCCTGCCGACGCTATGTCGGAGTTGATTGGATTCCTCTTCTTTCATGTTTCAGAGCCCACCAGCGGCCGAGCGGTAAAGTCGCTGAACACTGGTAGTTCGGGCCGAGGTTCGAATCCCGCGAACGGGCTGGCTGCATGGGCGTTTTCGTGGTTTTCCCCCCAGTTTCCTTTAGAAATTCCTCCACGAAGACGTTCCTCCCCTTAGGCAGATAGCCCTCGTGTGCTTTGCCATAATTAAATACACCAACTTCTTTCATGTTCTTTTTTAATTTATTTATTTTTGGTTTTTCTTGTGATAGTTTATTTTAATTCTTTTAACATTTACAGAATTCTTATTCTGCTTTTATAGGATTTTTTGGAATTTATTTATTTGAATTTCATTTTTTGTTCTTTGTTACATTATGTAACATTAAAAAAAAAATCGATAACTCAAAATTATAACTTAACAATCGCCGCATAATTCCTCATTTTAATATTGGCATCTCCCCTTTTTAAATTCCTAAATTGTTTATAATAATTCCTATTGTTTAATAAATTGTTTATAGTAAATTTTTCTGGATTGTGTCTTCCCAAATTAATCCGTTTCATGCTTGCTTAAAAATTTCTGCAATGCGGATACCTCTTATCCACTCAGATTAAAGAAACTTTCGTATATAAATTTGAGGCTACTGTTTTGTTTACTTCAACTTGCTGCTAACCACGTATAATTTGTTTCGTCCTTTGTCTAAAAAGATGTAAGCTGTACAGAATTGTAGGTTTCATATATCACCCATAAAGGTGATGTTCAAAAATGGATTCCTTTGAGTTAGTTGTCATCGAATAAAACTATGTATGTTGAATTTACAATCATTATTTATTTATGTGATGAAAGTTTACATTTCAAGTAGGGATTATAAGAAATTGGGTTTAAAAAGAAGTATTTCCGGCGTTCTGAATCCCAGAAAGAATGTAGGTTATAATCCAAAGTTACCAGATTTCCTTCTTTTTTTTTCCCGTTATTGATTCAGTCACTGCACATAATTATCTGCATATTTCGGGGACTTATATCAACGCTCACAGTTTGGAACTTGGCACCATTTTCCTTTTTGTGTGTGTATTGCTGTCTCTTCCAGGATGACATTCCAAAATGTATTCTGTAACGATAATATGACATTAAACATTAAAAAATCTTACCCTTTGACACATTATTCTTCATACGACATGGAAACTAATAAAATATTTTATATTGGGGATTTTTCAAACTTCTTAAATTTTGTACCACATAAATAAGAATTGAAAATATGTATACAATCATGTATCAAAAGGAGCGCCATTTTACATTTAAACCTTTCGTGTAAAAATTGTACCACCCGAAATAATGCAATGTATCAATAGTGGTACATGTACCATATTTTCGTGAGATGCAGAAGTCGCGCAAATCAGACACTGAAAAATTGTGGAAAGTGCGTTAGTGCTGGCAGTATAATGAAACGATATATAGCGAGGGTCGTAGTGCAACGAAGCGCAAAATAACATTAAGTAATAACATAACGTAAAGTAACGCGTACATTAGTATAACGTAACGTAAAATAACGTATATAATACACTGAAGTGACAAAAGTCATGGGATGCCTCCTAATATTTTGTCGGTCCTCCTTTTGCCCGGCGAAGTGCAGCAACTCGACGTGGCATGGACTCAACAAGTCGTTGGAAGTCCCCTGCAGGAATATTGAGCCATGCTGCCTCTATAGACGTCTATAATTGTGAAAGTGTTGGCAGTGCAGGGTTTTGGGAACGAACTGACCTCTCGATGATGTCCCATAAATGTTCGATGGGATTCATGTCGGGCGATCTAGGTGGCCAGATCATTTGCTGGAATTGTCCAGAATATTCTTCTAACCAATCGCGAACAATTGTGACCCGGTAACATGGCGCATTGTCATCCATAAAAATCCCATCGTTGTTTGAGTACGTGAAGTCCATGAATGGCTGTAAGTGTTCTCCAAGTAGCTGAAGGTATCCATTTCCAGTCAATGATCGGTTCATTTGCACCAGAGGACCGAGTCCATGCCATGTAAAAACAGCCCAGACCATTATGGAACCACCACCAGCTTGAACAGGGCCTTGTTGACAACTTGAGTCCATGGCTTCGTGGGGTCTGCGCCACACTCGAACCCTACCATCAGCTCTTACCAACTGAAATCGCAACTCATCTGACCAAGCCATGGTTTTCCATTCGTTTAGGGACCAACCGATATGCTCACGAACCCACGAGAGTCGCTGCAGGCGATGTCGTGCTGTCAGTAAAGGCACTCGAGTCGGTCTTCTGCTGGCATAGCCCAAGGAAGACAAATTTCGCCGCACTGACCTATCGGACACGTCCCTCGTACGTCCCACATTGATTTCTGCGGTTATTTGACGCAGTGTTGCCTGTCTGTGAACATCGACAACTCTACGCAGACGTCGCTGGCCTCGGTTGTTAAGTGCAGGTGGTCGGCCACTGCGCTGTCCATTGTGGGATGTTATGCCTGAAATTAGATACTCTCGGCACACTCTTGACACTGTGGATCTCCCAAAGTTGAATTCCCTAACGATATCCGAAATGAAATGACCCATGCGTCTAGCTCCAACTACCATTCCGCGTTCAAAGTCTGTTAATTCTCTTCGTGCGGCCATAATCATGTCTAAGCTTCTTCACATGAATAACTTGAACACAAATGAAAGCCCTGCAAAAGCACTTCGCATTTATACATTTTCTACGCGATACTACTGCCATCTGTATATTTGCATATTGCTATCTCATGACTTTTGTCACTTCAGTGTATAATGTAACGTAAAACGTCAGTATTGGTGGTATAACATAGCGTAAAGTAACATGACTGTAATATGGCTTGAAGAAACGAATAATCTAATGTAACGAAGAGTAAACACGTATAATGTAAATTACATTAGTGCTGGTAGTATTACGTGTAATGTAAACTACGTTAATCTGGGTATTATAATGGATAAAAATATACTACATATCCTGGTATTATAATGTGTAAGAATAATGTAATGCAATGTAAAATAACACGAAACCCGACTAAAACCTGTAAAATAATATAAAGTATGATAACGGTACGTAACGTAAGAGTACGTGAAGTATAATGTAATGTAAATTATCACGTACATTGCGTATACATAATGGTATGTGTGCGCAACTGTACGGTAACTGTAAACGTAGATAATTGTATATATATGCAACTGCGTGTTGTATACGTACTGTATATGTAACTGTACACGTGTAAAGTGTTACGTTATACCTGGTGGAATAACGTAACATGAAATAACACGAAAGACGGAAAATTTGTTGCTAACATTTTAACATAAAAAAAGTTCTTTCTGTGGACCGTTGCCGTGAGTGAGTACACTGAACGCTTGACAACAGAAGCCGTTCCTCTCTTGACAAACAAAAAATAAATAAATAAATAAAAACAAATAAAAGTTATATATATTTTATTTAATTGGTATTTTTTTTAGTGAACCCTCCTTGGGTTTTGAGCAACAAACTCTTCAACTCATAAAGAACATGTTTATTCGCTACCACTATCGAAATTTGAAACTTAAAACGTCCGATTTCGTGACGCAACTCCTTGGGTAGCTTACGTCTTTTTTCCCCTTAATCATTCCGTGACGTAGATTTCCCTGTCGCTCCATCTGTTGAGAGTTCGTGTAACTAATCCGCACTCGCTAACAGGTGAAGGATGTTGTGTGATTTAAATGTCTGCGAGCAACTTTTTTTTGCCCACGTGTTTGGCAAGGAGAAGTGCGTGACTATTATCGTCTGTAATTCGTTTTGCAATAAAATCCCAGATCGGTGGCTTAATTCTGTTGGAAATATGTAGATCAAGGGTCGAAAATCCAGTTGGATAAAACGATCCAGATGTCAAGAGGGGTTGTTTAAAAAAAAAAAAAAAAAAGAAAGATTTTATGTGGTGAATCTTTTTAATATTCAGTGGAACTTCTCAGACTTCCGAAGCTCCAGGTATTCGAACTTATAAAGGCCAAGTAAAAGAAAAACCTGTTGCTAATTTAATGTAGTTTAAAATGTTTTTTAATACGTGGTGTAACTTTATGTATTTTATACGCATTTTATGTACGAAAACTCCTATGAAATAAATTTGCAATTATATATAAAAATACGTTTAAATTAAATAATATTAACTCGTACTATTATTAAATAATGACGAATCTATGTAATATAAAGTGTAGTAGTGGTAGATTAACATATAACGAAACGTAAAGTAAGGAGTATAGTACTATAATATAACGTAAGGTACGTTAGTACTGGTAGTAAAACGAGTATAGTAGTCCAACGTAATGTAAAATAATGGAAATGGTAAAATAACGTAATGTTACGTATCGTATGTATAACGTAACATGTAAGTGTTAGTATAATGCACGTTAAGTTGTCCTTGTTTGGGAAAAGGCGACATCTAGAGCCATCAAATTCTGAATCTTGGCTTTTTTTTTTTTTTTTTTAAATTTGCCAAAGCGTTAAGTACCCCCCCCCAATTTAATCAACAAATCCATAAAAGAAATGTTTTACCACTGCCGGAAATAAAAAAATTTTATATGCCGTCGTGAAGTGCATAGAAGTGCACCGAATCGTAAATTTTGTCAAATCCTTCTCATAGAACTAAAAAAAGTATTAAAAAAATAAAAGGAAAAGATGATAGGAAGGAAAAGATGATCTAAAAGCAAAATTAATTTTTAATTTAGTAATTTTTTAATTTTAAATTTGAAAACTGCGTTTGTATTTGCGTTGAAATCCGCGAATTTTAAATGCAAATGACTTTTGCAGACGATACGAAAAAATAAGGATCGTGACTAACGAATAAAAGAAAAAGAGTTGTTCTTTGCCGGAATGGCTACACGGGAACGATATTCTAAAGATATGATATAGTAATATGATAATATTAATGGATTTAATATTTTAATGGAAATACATCAATAATTTTAACGGATTTTTAAAGGATTACCGCTAGGTTTTTGTAATTACGGCACATGTACCACTAATGGTACATTACATTGTTTTTGCTAGTATAATTTTTACATAAGATTTAAATGAATGTAAACACGATCGTAACACACACCAATTTAGCACGTCGTGTACATGTTGCTTTATAACACCTGCTGAGAAGGTTTGGAGAATTACAGGTTTTTTTTTAACTAACAGTAATCAGAGCCATCTGTAAGAGCTCGATCTATCCGCTGGAATTCCACCAAATTTAGTAGGACTAATCACTATTTGGGAAAAGAGACTGCTTGAAAAAAAAAAAATAGTTCCGAAAATTGGGGAAAATGTGACGCTGTTCTAGTCTATATACAGTGTCTCAAAAAAGTGATGGGACACTTGTGCTTTACAAAAGGAAACTGTAGTAAAATAAATTTAAAAAACAGTAAAAATTTTTTGTGGGTGTGTTTCATACTTAAATTTAGTAACAATTATTTCATAACATACATTTTCTCAAAATATTAAAATATTAATTTAATAAAAATGCAATTGTTTAGAACGGAGCAAAAAATGGCACACATAAGTGATGGGACACTTAGTTTTCCATCAAAAATTTTACTTTTTAAAAGGTTTTAATATTTTGTTGGATTTCCTTTTCCTTTTAAAACATGATTTAATCTTCTTGGGATGGATTCCACTAATTTTTTGTGATTTCTGGAGTGATTTTACCCCATTCTTCTTGAAGCACCGATTTTAATTGTTGTTTTGAAGAAATGGTGTGTTTGCGAATTCTTGATTCCAATTCTTGCCAAATATTCTCTATGGGATTTAAGTCTGGAGATTGTGGTGGTGTTTTTATTATTTCAGGACAGTTATATAGCAGCCAGAGTCTAACGTTCAAAGCAGTGTGCTTAGGGTCATTGTCCTGGTAGAATTTAAAATTGTTATGAAAGTTCAATTTTCGTGCTGAAGATTTCAAATTTTGATTTAAAATGTCAATATACTTGTACTGATCCATTATACTGTCATTATACTGTCTACCAACTCCAGCTGACGTCAGACACCCCCATACCATAACTCCTCCTCCACCATGTTTTACTGTTGGCACAAAGTTCTGTTTGCGAAATTCTTTCCTGGGTTTTCTCCACACCAAGATTCTACCGTCAGAACCAAATATATTAAATTTACTCTCATCAGCAAATATAACTTCATTCCAGTAATCAGAATTCTTATTTATGTTGGATTTTGCGAAAGCCAGTCTGAGTTTTCTATTCTTTTCACTTACGAAGAATTTTTTCCTGGCTGCTCTACCGTGATATCCAGCAAATCGAATTACTTTTCTAATAGTCTCAGGATTAACAATTACTCCATATAATGCTTGTAAATCAGCAGCAATTTTAGGAGCACTCATTCTTGGATTTCTTTTAATATTTCGAATGATAATTCGCTTTATTCCATTGGATAGTTTTGATGGTCGGCCAGGTCTTCTTTTATCCTGGATCATATGATTCTTTTTATATCGTTTAATGATATTGAAAACTGTTGAAGGACTCAAGTTAACTGTTTCAGCTGTTTCTCTAATAGATTTTCCACGTTCAATATGCAAATTAATAACTAATTTTCGAATTTCAGGCAAAGTTTCTTTTCGTTTAGCATTCATAGCTGCACAGAGCTAAAAAACACAAAAATTCCAAAACAAACTGGAGAGAAATACTGCAGACGATTTTATAAATTATTGCCAATTGCTTTTGAGTATAAATAAATACCCCAAAAGATATTTTTATTGCTTACTTCAGACGATTTTTGTTGCATAGTACGTAGTGTGCCATCACTTTGTGAGCCATTTTTTGCTCCGTTCTAAACAATTGTATTTTATTAAATTAATATTTTGAAAAAATGTATGTTATGTAATAATTGTTACTAAATTTAAGTAGGAAATACACCCACAAAAAATTTTTACATGTTTTTTTTAATTTATTTTATTACAGTTTCTTTTTATAAAGCACAAGTGTCCCATCACTTTTTTGAGACACTGTATAAAAAAAGCCATTAAAAATATTCGATTATTGAAAAATCCTTTAAAACATATTCCTATATTTTCATAATTTGTATGAAACGTCAGTAAGTATTTAAAATGCAAATGCTCGGTTACGTAAACAATAGCAGCGTCAATAACGCAGTTTCTCAGTTTGCCTCAACACGTGTTACTTGTAACATTGTTTTATCTTCATAGTCGAAAGGAATCGCCGTCTTCTTGAGTTCAGAGGTCGTAAAAACAACGTAAAGGCCCTCTATCAGTTAATGCATCGAAAGGCATGATTCATAAGGTTGGGGGAAAAAAAAAAAGATTCTTAGCAGTTCGATTTTGTAGATGGTTGAAAACCGATGTCAGAATGGACAGTTAAGATGCATATGCATTAAAAAGTGCTATAGTTTGACTATCGCTCCATCTCGGCATTTTCGACATGATAGAAAACACTGTCTCGACGTCTCTGCGAACACTGCTCGTAGTTACTGCCCGAAAAGATTTTTCAGCTGGTTCGAAGCAGAAACGAAATCCCTGATTCATCTTCCCTACGTTTCTATTCGGTCGAAATGAGCGTTTACATTATCAGAATCACTCGGAAAAATGTAATCTTGCCTTTAACTGATGTCGCGAATGCAATCGTTGACGACACCCATGGGTCCATTGCTGGGACTAGCAGCGCCAGGGGAGTAACGCGACAATCGGATTTCAATCTTTGAACCGGTATGTAAAATTCACTTCTACCCCTACCAGGTATGCTGCACGCAGGAATTAAAACACAACAATTATTTCAAACGGTCTCGGATATTTCTTGCGAGGATGCTTGGCCGTGGAAATCCTTTTCACTTAAATGGAATAATTAACACTGAAAATCCTCGAATTTGAGCATCCGAACAGTGTCATGCAGTTCAGGAAATCTGACTGTATTAGTAAGTTGTGCATTTTTGCTTTAAAAGTGATTGAATTACGTTGTTCTTATGTTCCATTTAAGGATTTTATGCCTTTAGTTAATCTGCATGTAACAGTATGTACATTAATTATCAATTTTTATTTTCGTCGCGTTTAAAATTTTAATAAATTAAAAGCTATTCTTGGTATAAAAGCGTAAGAAAATTACGGAATGAAATTAGCCGAAGATCATAAAATTTAGAATATCTAATTGAAGGCTATTTTATTTCAGAATTGTATTCTAAACAGTTCAGTAATCTAAATCAGGTTTCACAAAGCGAATTTAAATTGATTTACAATTCTTCCAAAATGTCCTCGACAGGCAGCGCGAAAATTTCCCGTTTTTTGATATTTCAAGGTTGGCGAGATCTATTCAAAACGATTTAAGTTAAATGTGCATTGACTGAAATGCATTGCGTGGTCTTTAACCTCACGGCGGGGATTAAGATCACGTGACGAGGTAGCAACTGTCCGTTTTGGATCAGAAAGCTGAAAAAAATTGCATTCCTGGAGCACTTTGCTGAAATTTCGTCCCCCCGATGCTTGGCGTCGAATTCCGATCTCGTGTTCTATCTTCTAACTGCTCGTTCTATAGGTCAGAGATGTAGAGACCTAGTAGTTTGATCTCCGACTAACGGTTGTGAGAGAGCGGTTGGCAACAGCGGAGAAATATTTTGTGGTGATTCTGAATCTCTTGAATTTTTTGGTTGCAAGTGTGGAGGGAGGGATGTTTTAATTCGATGACGTTTATTTTCGTTTTGTTGTTAGTGGCAGGGTTCCTAAAGTGCCATAGCATATCAAAAATACAGTGGTTACTTTAGTATACCTGCGCTTTGAAATACGTGCACCTTAGTATACGTCCTGTTTCGATTCGAAGATTTTTGTTTGGAATATGACTGGAGTTTGACGAGTCACGACTGCTCTGCACTACACACGTTTACATCTTTGGACACAATGCTCATGAGCATCAAATACGCATGTGGCTACTACTCGGTCAACAATTTGTGCTGCAACTCTGAATTTTTAACTAATTTTGTGTTCTTTTGCTTAATTTTTTTGTAATTTCGTTAACAGGGTAAATTAACAGTAATTTTGTGTTCTTTTGTTTAATTTTTTTGTAATTTCATTAACAGGGTAAATAAACAATAACAATTTCATTAACAGTGGTTCCCTAACGTAACCACTGTATTTTTGATATGCTATGGCACTTCAGGAACCCTGCCACTAACAAGAAAACGAAAACAAACGTCAGCGAATTAAAACATCCCCCCCTCCACACCTGCAAGTGAAGTCTCTTAATTCAAGAGATTAAGAATCACCACAAAATATTTCTCCGCTGTTGCCAACCGCTAGCTCACAACTGTTAGTCGGAGATCAAACTAGGCCCCCGCAGTTTTAGGCAATGTAATGAGAAGAGTCCAGCTACGAAGAAAATTGTTAGGATCACCGTTACATAGTTGTCAACTCTCCCGCTTTCGCCGGTGGACGCTAGGTTTCTTGTCGCATCTCACTGTATCCTATTAGATTATCGAATCTTCCGGTTTTTAATTTGTAACCTTTACTAAGGAAGATGTTCTCCAGTAATAAATAAAATTTATTGAATGAATGAAACTTAAATTGGTGCAAATTCTATTCCTCAACTCTAGTCATTTTCGGAATATTTTTAATCAATTGAGTAATTGGATTAAATTTAATTTCATCTGAACTGTATTTTTTTCTTATTTCATTTCATTAACCTTTCTCTCATTAAATTTAATTTTTATCCGAGTTATCTTAATTTTTGAAGATTCAGTCAATGCTTTAATCAATTAATATTTTTTCTTTATTAGTCCAAAGGGATTTGAATCCCGAAGGACTATTAGTTTCGTTTTGGCATTTTGCGTCGGACGGATAAATGTCGGTTCACTTTTCAAACTGTTGCCATAAAATGTTAGAGTCCTGCATTATATTTGAAGAAATTAAATAATGAAAATGTGCGTAAATGTATGTATATTTCTCACATTGTCATAAAATAACGGTACATAGAGTCATCGAATTTTGAATAACGTAATCCTCCAACGAATATGAGCATGTGGAAGACCAAATTTGAAATTTGAAATTTGTTTTATGATCGATTTCCTATTTTTTAAAACTTTGACGAATTTTTGATTAACAAACTCAAGGATTTCAAAGCGAGCAATGGCAACGTTGTGCAGAAAAAACATTTTTATCTCCAGCGCGTGAGTCTCTGTATCGGAAATTCTAAAGATATGCTCGTTTTAAAACTATTTTGCGATATTGCTGTTGCACTGGATCTTATGGTTTAAGTGCGAGGAACATGATATTTAATAAAGAAAGGTAACACACAAAATGTTAAAAAACGCCCCTTTGGACGTAATTTAAAATCTGAAACATTTCAGATTTTTTTTTTTTTTTTACTTAATTACTAAGTTTATTCAAATAAATATTATGATTAATAATTAATTTTACTTTCATTGTATTTAAAAGTATTTCGATAAATGTAAGCTTTTCTTCCGAGTTCGGGATTTCCTCGGGTATAAAAGTGGAAGAAAATTACAAAATAAAATTAGTCAAGAGAGCATAAAATTTAGAATAAATTGTAATATCTACTTTTTAAGCTTTTGGTGTGGTAGCTGAAGTACGTGCAGGAACTAACTAGGAGAAGGATTGAAAGAAACCCTTTATTAAACTCTTTAAAATTCACAATGCGTCGACTTGACGCTAACAAACTACGCCTCGCTCGGGCGGTAACTCATTTATTAAGAAATAAACTTAAAATTCAAAGGTATTGTTACGTTTTTCTTCTGACACCGGTTGTTACGTTATTTTCTTCCTTCACGTTCGTACAGGGTTTATAGATTTGGAATGAATAACGATGACACTTGATGAAGTATCGAAACACACTTTATTTACCAATATTAATCAGATAGTTCCAAAATCACCTTTACAGTCGTCGAATTGTTATCAACACGCTGACACGTTCAGCGACACAGCCTTCACACTGTGTCGGCAATAACGGTGGTAGACCTTCCGGTTTCTTTCGGTTTCCTCTCTCAAAACTCTCCCGGTTTTTCAGATTTCAAGGATGGCAGTAATGCCATGAAGGTGAAAAAAGAAATTGCTTAAAAATATGAAAATGGTATGCATAACCGAGACTTGGCTGTTTTATGCCGTATGGCAAATGCGAAGTTGTCTACGACTGTCGGAAACAAAGACTCTATTTAATCGACTAGCGTTGCGAAAGGGGGTGAAATCGAATACCAAACGAAAATCGAAGCATGGTGAAAATTGCTTTTGATCTCGACAGCGGAAAAACATTTATGTACAGTATGCTGTGCAGTACTTCATTTATGTACACTGTATATTTCGCCCACTGTATTTGTATTTAATGTTAGAGAGCTTTATAACAGTAACAATGGAGTTTTTTTAAATAAGAGCGGATTTAAATTTTTTATTGGGAAAGTTTGTTTATGTCCAACGATTAATGACGTATATCCACGTTCGACGAATTTTAAAGCATAACTGGCTTAATAGCGTGAAACTTTGTGTCGTTATTAGGACATACTTGATTTGTGTGTGTGTATTTGCTACTTTTATTTTTTATTCCAAGTATTAAAATATTTGAATATAAATATTAATACAAAAATATATTTTGTCATCGACATGAAATCACGAACTGTGCGAAGCATAATATGTAAACAAATCGCTATATTTTGCATATTTTTGTTTTCAAGTTAGGAAAATAATGCACGATTATAATTATCTACTTTAAAACAATCAGATCGTATTTTCCTAAAATATATATATAAAAAAATATTTGTCATTTTTGAAATGCCAAAATCGACTCTTTTACTTCCTCATATAAAGTAAAGGAAGTATTGTAATAGCGAAAAATTTCGAGTATCATATTTCAATTAAATATCTATTTTAACCTCTCTCGAATGAATTTTAACCGCTCTCGAATGTTTTTGCGTGTCATCTGTACATACGGACAGAATAAAAGACTTTTATTTTCTTCCCATAGCGGATTGTAAAAGAATTTAAAATGGAATCAGAAGAGAATGTTTTCGTACATACGTACGTATGTATCTCACATAACTCAAAAACAGGTAGGCTTAGAACATTGAAATTTTGCATATGAGACAGCTATAACATGTAGTTGTGCACCTCCCCTTTTGGTTGCAATAAGCCGCGTCAAACGAATGTAATATACCCTCTCTGATACTCGGCTTCCTAAGCTCAATTTTTTAAAATCTTATATATTGGTAAATTGTGAATTTTTTGCTTTAAAATTTATTGAATTATATTTTACTTATTTTCCGGTTATAGGTTTCCCCCCCTTTAGCTAGTCTGCATACAGTAGTTGTAGAATTATCAACAGTTTAAAAGCGGTGCTAAGCCTAACGAGGCCGCGATTTGTTTGCATTTCGGAACTTAGTAGAATAGTGAAGTAAGTCAGTTTGGGTATCAACTTCAGCGTCTTTTTGCCGAGTGGGACCGAAAGTTAACTTTCAGTTTCGTGCACTGAAAATGTTGTCTTCCTGCCCGCTGCCCGATATTTTTTTTTTTTTTTTTTTTTCCTGGAAACTCTAATTTTAATTGTAAATCCCCCCCAGTTTTAACTATTTTGGGTGGTTTAGTTTTTCGTTGTTTTATAGTTTTTAATGAAGATGTTTTGCGTTTTTATGCATTTTCGCCTTGCGCGAAGTAAGAACTGAAGTCATTGAATAAGAAATATATCTCTAATGAAATTCGAGGATATAAGTTTAAATGAAGTTCAGAAAAAAAAAAAAAAAAAAAAAAAAAAAGTATAATTTACTAGGCCATACAAGGAAGTCATGTGGTGTCTACATCAGATATTTTTATGCTATGTTAGGGTCTTTAATTTACGATTTTATTGCCTCTGATAGAATTTTCGTATAAACAATTTACAAGTTTTTCGGTCTAAAAATACGCTATTAATATTCTTACGAAGTTTTACTACTTTAGAATCATAATCTGGTAATCGTAGAAAAATTTTATTAAATTTCAAATATTTTTTATTTTTAATTATTGCAAAATAATATTATGAGTAGGCC
This sequence comes from Stegodyphus dumicola, assembly GCF_044657685.1. NCBI lineage: Eukaryota > Metazoa > Arthropoda > Arachnida > Araneae > Eresidae > Stegodyphus > Stegodyphus dumicola. The sequence continues at coordinate 263,870,026 of NC_140769.1, read as the reverse complement.
GCATGATCATAAAATGTTTTCTGGAATATGAATTTTATAAGATTCTACGTATACTTGCAAACATTTCACTCACTGGTGTACGGCTAAGAGAACAGACTTTTACGAAAATTGGGTTTGCTTACAAATCTTTTCTTTTTGTTTTTTAAATTTTGTTCCCACCCCCACTCGAAAAAAAATGCTTAATCTTTTTTTATTGTATTTTATAGTGCGCATCAACATATTTTGTAGTTTGTTTTAACGAAAAATCATATTTCCTGTATTTAATTTTTTATTCCACAATGAAATAATCATGGGAACTTCCATTTTGTGTGTTACGATCGGAGCGCATCTATGTTAAAATTACCATTTCATGAAAATAATTACAAACAAATTATGGATATGATTGTGACTGCATTGAATTTTTAACCGTGCGCAAGTGCGAGGCGATTAAAAAAAAAGAGGGGGGCATAATTATTTCAGACGTGTGGGCCTTTAAAATTGTTCACCTTACAACTAGTTGACGTATGTTCTTGTCGACGCGAGAATGCTTCGAATCAGCAGACTCGCCAATGAATGGGTCGTAAATTGTCTGGCTGCCTTTGTGAATCAGAATCCCACAAGAAAGTCGTTTGCGCTGCTAAAATAAAGCTCGAACAACACCTGCATCTGATAATTAGTAATTCATTACGATAATACAGAGCTGACGGTGGCATCGACGCAGCTGCGAATATTTCATGATTTTGATTAAGACTTCATTGTTGTAAAATATCAACAAAATATTCCTTAGTAAAATGATTTGTACAAAACGTGTTAATCGGGAAGTCACATAATAATTTGGTCACTGGAAAGTTTCGTTGAGATGTTTTGGAAGATGATGTTTCTCGTCATAATTTTTTTGTTTTTAAACGGAAATACGTCACAAGAATTATCGTCTGCATTTGGGGTTTTTACTTGTTTCACAAAATACACTAACATTTTCTTATTTGAAGCGAACAGCGGAAGACGCTACAAACTAACGATGAATTCTGTTACAAATTTAATAACTCATCTTTTCAGGGATGGTAAAAGTGTTCCAGAAATACAAAGAATCTTTGATGTAAAGCTTTTAGTTATCTTTGATGTAATAAAACATTGAATTTGCGTGAACCTGTTGAAAATACACTGGAGTCTGTAATATATTCCAAGCCAACGCCAGGGAATCGCAGATTTATTCTTGGAAAAAAATCAAACAACACCTAAAAGTTATTACTTTAAAATATTCAGCAGATTTAGAACGATTTACGATAAAGGTTAACTTTGACGCTTTTAGAAGTGTCATTTGCGTCACATGGATATAATAGGCGATCAGCAAATTATTCGTCAACAAGAAAACCAGGAAAATAGACTCTCGTAGAATCTATTATAAACAAAGTTTTGTCATACTGGAACAATGTTACATTTGCAGAAAACTCAAAATTTAATATATTTAGATACTATAATTAATAGGTGGCAAAATTCGAAGTAATTCGCAATGGGCAATAGTAATTGAATTCCCAAAACTTATTGCTTAACGCTAAGCAGACGATTAGAGGAACAAAGATTTTGAAATGTTTCGCTGGCTTTGAAATTAGAAATTTAGTATTTATCGAAAATAATGTTACGGTTTTTGTATTGGTTTAGATATTTTTTTTAAACAGAATTAATTAAAATTGTTTTATATTACTGTGCAGTACAGTACGAGACTTATTTAAAGAGAAAGCCATGCCGGAAAAATTAAAAATAGAGGATCACGCGCATTTATAAATAGATATCTCTTAATTGTACCCTTTTAATATCCAGAAAAATCGAGAAAATATGAGAAGTTTCTCCTGCATTTAAAAAGCTTATAAAAAGCTGGTGGAAAAATCTCGGTTCAGTTGTTTTGGGAGTTGTTTAGAAAACTGTTGTTGTTTACTGTAGCGAATTCGTGGTGAAATCGGATTAGGTTTCTCTATTTTGAATTAAGTTCTGTTGAATGTTTTTAGTAGTTTAAAAGATAACTACTGTGAGATTTTGCGATATTGTACGAATATTTCTAAGGAAACTTAAGCATTTTGTTTTTATTTGTTGTGATAAGAATAAATTTTATTCACTTTTCATCGGATTTGTGCATTCAATTAATTACAAACCCGTACGCACGCAACAATAATATGGATCAGTATAAACAATTGTTGAGTTCGTACGGGTTCATAATAGATTGAATGCACCCAGAACCGATAATAGCTTGATAAAATTTACGTTTACCAAAACAAAAACTTAACAATTTGGAAACTTTCCACAAAAATACGCGTACAGCTCTTCAGAGTATCACAGAGTACAACAATAGTTACACTTCAAACTATTAAGAACGTTAAACACAGCGTAAAAGCGAATCTAAAAGGCGACGCTCTCGTGGAGATCTCTCAATACCCCGAACTCACACTCAACTAAGCAAATGAGAAACTGTCAGCATCGGAAAGGTTATGCCACCATATTGCAAATTTTGCAGTGTGTCCGGCTTAATAAAAATTTAGCCCTAAAGGAATTTCACGTAAAAATACATTAAGCGAGATTCCCAGAAGATAAAATTTAACAAATGTAGAAGAGAGGAGAAAATTTTTCCCCAGGTTTGAGAGATCAAACTAGAATCCTAATGTATTAAAATACAAGATAATAATAGTAGAGATGAAAATAGGTACACAAAATACAAACAAAAAATTCAATCAGAGACAGAAAATTAACTGTAGACATTATATAGAAAAACTGGAGTGCATGTGTAGAGTTTACGTTGGAAAATTTAAATCTCTTAGGAAATGTTACGCATAAGGACGTAATTCTTTGTCCTCTTGTAGAATTTCGTATTGAAACAAATTAAAATTCGTGAGATAGTTACAATTAGTAGCTTTTTAATAGAAATTTCTATTGATTTTATTGAGAGACATGTCAATATTTTCAATACTAAGGTTCTCGTACAACCTTCACGTGCGTCCAAGTGTGCTTTAGTAATGACACGCAGGTAAGGACTGGATGCACGATTGAGATATGAACGAGACGTTTCTTTCTCGAGTCTGATTTGAAGTAATTGCCAATTATTTAAACAAGGCAGCTGATGACTTTTGCCTGCTTTATTCGTAACATTTTCGATGGTATCTTTCCAATTAATTTTGCTATTGAAAGTGATACCAAGGTATTTGGTTTTGCGAACTTTTGGAATAATTTTATCACAAAGAGACAAATAATCATGTGCTTTTTACGAATAATTAACTACTGGGATTTATAGTTATTGATGGAAAATAGTTTATATAATTTTCTGGTTTGCGAAAGTCCATCACATAGATGAGGTAGAGGATAGGGTATGAGACAGAGCCTTGTGGAACTCCAGTTGTGATTTCTCGTAAATCTGATTGTGCTTTACCAACAGTAACTGTAAGTGTCCTATTTGTGAGAAAGGCCAAAATTAGAAGCATGATTTCTCTATGGAAATTCAGGTTTATTAATTTGTAAATTAGTCCCTCGTGGCAGACGCGGTCGAATGCTTTCGGCACGTCCAACGTGAATAAGGCATTATTTTGACGGTTATGAAGAGCAGCGCCAGCTGACTCAACAAGTCTTACTAATTGTTTAGTAGTAGAAAGATATTGTCGGAAGCCAAACTTTTCAGTCGGTAGACGTTCAAGACATGGTTTCATTCTACACAGGATTATTCTTCCAAAAATATTTCCTCACCCTGCTAATAGGCTGATTGGTCCGTGGCCGTATGTCGTAGTGTGTTTTTACCAGGTTTAGGTAAAAGGATGATTTTTCGCATATTTCCATTTTTCAGGGAAGTAAGAAATATTCAGACAGACATTAATTATGCTAGTAAATTTGGCAATAAAATTTTTTGGTAAGTTTCTGTTTGAAACATTAGAAATATCATCAAAGCCTGGTGCTTTTCGAATTTTCAATCTTTTAATGATATTGACACTTTCATTAGGGGTTGCAAAGTCATTTCAGTCTCTCAAAGTAGAAGCATTTAACCAGTCTCTTACAAAGTAACAGGCTTCGTATACAAACTCGACATCACCAGTTGAAGCATTTGGAATAAACTGCTTTTCAAGGTGGTCCGCAAAGACTGCAACTTTTTCTTTATATGATAAATGCTGATTTATTTTTCAGGTAACTAGGTTTATTATATGTATGGCTTCTTTTAAATTTATTAATAAACGACCAGAAAGAACCATCAGTGGTATCAAGACTCAGAATGTTGTTATCTCATTTTTCATTTCTATATTCATTAATATTTTTCTTAATTTGCCTGTTGAGTTCCCTATTCAGATTCGGATCCCGCGTAATATTTAATTCTATTACGTTGCCTAATGATATCTGTAACGTGACAAGGCAATGTATCAGCAAACTGGTCTTGTGACACGGTGCGTGAAACTTCTTCTAGGGCAGAATACATGCTGTTAGTAAGATTATCAATTGCAGAGTTAATCTCTTTACGATTTTTTAATCCATTAATATTTGAACGATTCTTGTACAGTTAATTATAAAAAAGTCTCCAGTCTGTAATTTTATAATAGTATTTTCTTTAAACTTAATGTTACCTATTGTAATCAAAATAAGGATATGATCGAAAGTAAATTCGTGCTTTACCGCTAGTCCCATGTTGACTGTACTAGTTTTAAGTCAAGGATATCAGCACGTTGGGGATTGTTTGTTGAAAAATACATTCAGCTGGCTCATGAATAGCAACAGAATGATTAACAACAAAATCTTAAAAGAGCATTCCATTATTGTTAGTTCGCCGACATCCCCAGTCAGAGCGCTTACCACTAAGATCACCAGCTAAAATAATAGGTTTGTCTTCTGGAAGTAACTGGGAAAGAATAAATTTTCCGTAAGTGAATTTTGCGGTGATTTATACATAGCGCTGAAGTAACAACAGTAAGTAGTTCCAAAGAAAGATGAAACAACCGAAACTAACAAGTTGAAAAACAAATCTTCGTCCTTCGCCTTTGAAAAAGGGCTGCAAAGAGTTTCGGGCATAGATGGCAACTCCTCCTCATTTACAGGTTAGTCTGTCGTATCTACACAACGTATAGTTTGCCATTTTAATATTGCAACTTGGCGTAGCAAAAGTTTCAGAAATTAATGCGATATCTGTATCTTAGACGGTTAAAAACGTTTTTGAAATTCAGTTACTTTATTAAAAATGCTGAATGCATTCCATACTCGAATTCGTGATTTTAAATGAATGCGTTTATCCTTAATTGCTTTATGAGATAGAGTATCTTGAATAGGATTTGAGACTTGTTGTAGTTACAGGATTAATAATGTGAGTCTAGAGTCTTTTAAAAGTGTACCTAATGTAGTCAAATTTTCAAAGACTTCTTAAGCTTTTTTAAGAACTTCTGAGTTAAGTCCAGTGGAGAGAGATTGGGCGTATGATTTATTAACTACATGTTCGGAATAAAGTTTGGGTTTGGCTTCTTTTAGTTGTAAGAAACTTATCACGTCCTCAAAAACTTGAAGTGTGTTTTTGTCCACAATTCGCAAAGGTGGGCGTGAAGTCTTTGCTTTTATTTGTACAGTTAGAAGAGAGATAATTTTGCCCACACCTTGCACATATGGGCTCATGATTGCATCCTTGCTGAGTGTGCTGGAACGCCTGACAACGATAACATTCCAGGGGTCCTTTATAGGTTTCAATTTTAATTTTAAGTCACACTAAAATACTTTGTTAGTTTTTTTTTCGTTCTTAGGTAAAATAACTAAGAATAATGGGAATTTTATGAATTGACCGCTGTGTCGTTTACTCATTTGTTTGATGTCGCTAACCTGGTATTCCCTTTCTAACAGCTCATCTTTTATTTCTTTTGTCTCGGTGTCAATAGGTAGGCTGCCTCTTACCACTCTTAACTTTCTGTCTTCAGGCAGAGTGTAGGAATGGAATTTAGTATCTAATCCTTTGAGTAATCTGGTCATTTTTCTGTACGTTTCAGCAATTACTTGAGAAATTGAAACCTCCAGTTATCTGTTGACCATAGGCAAAATTAAAGCACTGAAAAACTGATACTCTCTCATCTCTAGTAAATTCCATTTCTCGAAATTACTGGAAGACATATACGGTTAAAGTCTAAAGGCCGGATACAGTTACAATTGCAATTACAGTTGTTCAGTTACAGTATCAATTAGTTATGCAAGTACCAGACCGATTTGTCGCCGGGTTTAGAGGCTAATTTTCGCCAAATTTGGCGACAAAAATTAGTCGCCGAAACCATCGTCAGCTTGATGATATCTTACCAATTTAGCGAGATAACCATGTCCTCAATGACTAGCTTGCCTCTGTATTGAGTATAGCAATGAGTAGACTTCCCTCTGTATTCTTACTTTTCCAGCAAAGATTCGCTTCTTTAGATTTTCGTATTACACACACACACACACACACACACACACACACAAAAAAAAAAAAACTACAAATTTTCATGTAATTCCGCTAAAATTATTTACATATGTACAAAATTCGTAACAATATAAATATTCTTTATGAAAACCTGAGAAAAAATGGGGAATGCAAAATACATTCAAGCTGTCTCAGTATAATGATCCTAAACATACAGCTCTAAGTGTTGGATTTTGGGTAAAACTATTCCATTTCCCTCAGACTTAAAATACTATGGAATGTGTACGGAGTGAGTTGCAGAAAAGAATAAGAAAGCATGATACTTCTTTGAAAGTTCTACTAACAGCATTTCTTATATAGGACTGCAACAAAATGGAACATTCTTACACGAAAAGATTAGTTGAATTCATGCTAAACGCGTGAAAAATGTAATCTTAGCTAAAGAATATCCAACGAAATACTGAATATTCCGTTATTTTGATATTTTTATTAAACATAAACTGTTTATTCGAACTGTCCAAATACTTATGTGAGTTCATTTTCAGAACGTTTTGAATAATATTTTTTTAAAGCGAAAAGCGTTTTGAATAACTTTTTTTTAAGACAAGCAGATTTTAAAATAGATGATCAATTGTATATGAGAAAGAAAAATAAAATGATTGTGCTAATATTTAGTAACTGATTTTGCAAATAAAATTGAAAAACACAAGGTATGCGCAGTATACGTAATGGGAAATTATATCTTTAAATTTTTAAATTTACCATAATATCGCAATTTAATCTCAGCGTTATAATGTCGAAACTTAGCCATTCACGATGGTTCTTCTGAAGTTTAATAAACAAAACCAACTTGTGTTACAACAGGTATTTTGCGTTATTGCCGAAAGCATTAGTAAGGTCATTACAAATTTCAGTTCCTGCAAGTTAAACATTACATGCAGTTTGATTCTAAAAACATATTCGTTCATTGCTTGTTATTTGAAATTTTCATAGCTATTTATAGAATCTTTCTATCTATTTTCTACTAGTCTTGTTATTCTGCAACTTATATTGAAACTGTAGACCTGAACTAAGAATTAGTTGGCTGATAATTCAAAAATTCTGATGATTCAAGAATGGAGTATAGAGTACATATATTCCGTACAATTTTTTGCCACTGCTCGCTTTGAAAGCGTTGAGTTTGTTAATCAAAAATTCGTTAATGTTTTACAAAATATGAGATGGTTAATAAAACAAATTCGAAATTTAAGTTTCGGGCTTCCAAGTAATTATGTAAATTAACCAGTTATTTAAAATTTCAGCCTTTACTATAATTTTCCATTTCTATTTCCTCACCAGAATGCAAATCACTTAGACGGTTTTTAAACTGAGGTTTTCGTAGTGTAAGACAGAGTGCATTTCTGACCTCCGCTTCCTCGCTGCATTAGTTACTGCCAGCTCTGATCATTTGTAATTATTCGTCTTGGTATCAATGCCGACATTTGAATTTGTTACGATGATAGAGTTACTGAGTCAGCTTAAATTAAAATTAAATTGTATATTCTTTGACCACTAGTCCATATTTTTAGTGTGAATGTGACTGTTCTTGTTTAATAACATCACCACGAACTGTACTTGATTTTGTTAGCATCAGAACATGCCTTTATGTTTTAAGTTCTTTTTAAAATAAGAGGCTTATTTGAACCTTTGTCTGACTTTGTAGTTACTTTCAAATACGCGATAATTTGCTTCACATCTGTCGGGGAGTTTTCGACTATTTAACTTTTACCAGATCAAGTAAACTCTTATAGGTGAATAATAATGGAGAGGTAGAAAATTAGCCAAAATGTCTGGGAAGGCTTCAAATTAAAAAGACGCATAATTATTTTGTTGAGTGTTGTATTTACAAAACATAAATGTTTTGTAACAACAACACACAAAAGCTACAATGCGTAAATGTATTGCAGCTTTTAATGTGCAATTATCCTAATATCGTTTAAGAATCAATGTCATAAATTACATGTATTTTAAACTGTGAAATTTTATGAGATTGTGATTTTAATAGGGATTTTTTTAAAAACTAATAATGTTAAAAAATAAATCAAATTTAATAGTGGCCGTATAAATCCATAGTGACTAAGGTTATCTAAATACTTAATTTAATTACTTATTATTTTATTGCTTAATTATTATAACTAAATGCTTACCCTTAATAATTTCCTCTGCATATTAAAGCTAGTTATTGCCTTTTTATTAATCCTTCCCGTGGTCACAAGATAAAATACAAAAATGTAAGAATTAATGTAAAACTTTATTCTTCGCACCTAGTGAGACTTAAAATAGTAGAAAACATTTTATCACCTCTGGTGCTTGAGTGCCTTATTGAAATCTTAATGTATATTAACCCCTGGAATTCGGCACGAAGCTACGACACTAACTGCGTCAGACAGAGCCCAACTAAGTTTCAAAACTTCTCAACCGTGCCTACATCAGGCCTTTAGGTTTGTTCTGATTAGCAGATCTCTCTAGGCAAGCAGCACCAGTGAAAACATAAGAATGGAATATCCAGTCCTCACCTCAGTATTGAGGTATCACCGGAGCCATAGGCTAAATTAATTTAAAGATTCAGCAAAAGCTAAAGATATAATATTATCAGTCCAAAGGGACTTGAGTCCCGAAGGACTATTGCTTTCGTTTTGGCATTTTGCGTCGGACTCCTATAAATGTCGGTTCACTTTTCAAACTGTTGCCATAAAATGTTAGAGTCCTGCATTATATTTGAAGAAATTAAATAATGAAAATCTGCGTAAATGTATGTATATTTCTCGTATTGTGATAAAACAACGGTACATAGAGTCATCGAATTTTGAATAACGTAATCCTCCAACGAATATGAGCATGTGGAAGACCCAATTTGAAATTTGAAATTTGTTTTATGATCGATTTCCTATTTTTTAAAACTTTGACGAATTTTTGATTAACAAACTCAAGGATTTCAAAGCGAGCAATGGCAACGTTGTGCAGAAAAAACATTTTTATCTCCAGCGCGTGAGTCTCTGTATCGGAAATTCTAAAGATATGCTCGTTTTAAAACTATTTTGCGATATTGCTGTTGCACTGGATCTTATGGTTTAAGTGCGAGGAACATGATATTTAATAAAGAAAGGTAACACACAAAATGTTAAAATACGCCCCTTTGGACGTAATTTAAAATCTGAAACATTTCAGATTTTTTTTTTTTTTTTTTTTTTTTTTTTTTTTTTACGTAATTTTGAAATTTAAATCCTAGCAAATTTTGAGGTCCTCTAACTAGAAGATGAACTGACCTCGCCAACGTCTTTATTAAAGAAAAATACATAGATACAATGATCAAATTATATATCAATGAAAGACATAAAATACATATATAATATGCAAACACCATTAGTCAGAATATAAGTATTAAATTCGTTACATTTGGAACAAAGTACAAAGTATAGGGTTAAACATATTACGAAGATACAATTTATAAAGTGGAATAAACATTGGTAAGCCATTATAATTGATTGCTAAACATATATTGTATTTTCATTAGAATACAAATATTCCATTAATTTGGAAAGTAGATGTCGAACTTTTTCTAATAATATTAATTTACATAATAGGTCGAGATTCAGAGTTTGTGGAAATAATTCTTTTCTTTTGCTGTCCAAGCTCGGGCAGTCTAGAATCATATGTAGTGCGTCTGCTGTTTCTAATCCACATAAACAGCGACTTGGTAGGTTCTTGATTTTAAATCTGTTGAAGTAACAGGGAAAGGCTCCGTGATTCGAGAGTATTTGATTGATGAAGAAATCATTGAAGTGTCTTCTCTCAGAAATTCTAGGAAGAATCTTGAAAGTTAATCTACCAGTTTCTTTTTCTTGCCATCGACGTTGCCACAAAAGAAGAGCTTGTTATTTAGCTTTACGTACAATATCACTCAGTGGAATTTTACACTCAATTCTCACTTCAGAGGATATTCCTTTTTTATCAAGTTCGTCTGCTTTCTCGTTACCTCTGTAGCCGCGATGGCCTCTAATCCAATGCATTTTTGCTTTAGTACAATAAACGAGCTTTTTAACTTCGATGCTTTCTGAGTTTAGGATATCGAACTTTGCCAATGATTTTAACACCGCTTGGCTATCCGTGTATAAGTGGGCTTTATGCTTGTGATCTTTTAGCCATTGTAGAGCTGATTTCAACGCTTGTGTTTCCGCTTGATATACTGAACAATTTTGGTCCAGTTGAAAAGAGTATTCAGCTTCTAGGGTGCCATTCCAATAGACACAGAATCCTGCTCCTGTGCCTTCATAATTTTTCGATCCATCCGTGAAATACTTCATGACTTTTATTAGATGGAAGAGCACCAGTGACAACAGCCAATCTTTTGTTATGAATCATGTTGATTATGATTCTACTTCTCATTTTAACTTATGTCGCTTGACATAAAAATCTACCTGCTATTTATTATCCTCTAGGCTCAGCAAATATGTGACAAAATGAGAGCGGGGAAAAATCTACATAAAGCTAACTCTTAGTAGAACGAAAATAAAATGTCACTTATCCTCTTTTAAGTCTTTTAAGTCTAACTATTATAAGTGTAAAATATTTAATGTTACTTGATAAATTTCATAAAGTTTTTTTTTTTTTATTGTCACACTTACTTACTTACTTATGTTAATTCATTTATTTAACAAACTTACTTATGCTAATTAATTTATGTTTAATAATAATGCGTCCTACTTGCGGATCTATTTTATTTTTAGTGTGGTATTACAAAAGTGAAAATCAGGCATAGATAATATTTTTAACTGAAATTATTCCGTTCCCATTTGCTCATAGTTCCTTAATTTTTTTATTTATAGTCCTTAAAAGTCCTTAAGAGTACTTAATTTCCGTGTGCAGAAATTTGTACGAACCCTGTATGTACAGCAGGAAAAAGGAAATACGGTGTATTTTCTGTTTTGTATTATAACTATTTTAGGTTATTATAAAATTCCGACTTTTGCGTTTGTTAGATGGGCAAGCTTTTCAGATGGCTCGACTGAGTTCGCAGAAAAGAGCCTTGCGCTACATCGTTCTTTACGAAAATCGTTTTGCGCCAACGAACTAAAAGCGCACTGAATTTTATTACTCAAACCGTCTTTGTTCAGAATCCCATTTTTTAAAAGCGTGGGGTGGCCCCTATTTAAGAAGAATCGGCTTGGGACGAATGCTGTGTCCTTAACCTCAACCGGCGACCACTGCTGAGCAGAGAACGAAAAGCTCTTGTACGTATCGGCGCGACGAAAGATTGGTAAAACGGCGGGATAAAAAGGAAGAATAAGTTTCAACTCCTCATGCCGTTCTGGCCTCACTTGCGCTGATGCATCATGGGATAATGGAGAACAGACAACAACGATATGCATTGTGCTCGGCGGTTAAAAAAGTGCAAGTGTAAGCGAGTCCAGACGCTCTGGTCAAGTACTCGACGGTTTCTCGCGAAACCACCACATTTCAAAATAAATAAACAATTACTAAAGATAAAGGGATAAGAACAATTTTTGAGGGCTATTCATCTTGGGAGTTTGTGTTATTTTTTGCTCGTTTACTCCATGATTCTGTATCCGGGATGAGCGAAAATAGTTTTTTTCTCCGGTTAGTTAGCGTAGCTGCATTTGGATACAGGTGTCAAACAATTTACGCTTATCCGAACTAAGAGGCATTGTGTATTTCTTGCCCCTTTCTGCGGCCGGAATGGTATAAGCAAACCGTACATTTCTTGAGCAACCGTTCGGAATTAGCCAATGAAAGTCAAACTGTCGTTTGTAACTCCGCCCACTGTTATGGTGCCACAGGTTCATTTACGTTTAAACAGTGCTTAAGTTCTACAAAATGTAACTTTACCGCAAATTACTAGATGCCGCTGGTTTATCAGAAACAGTGCAATCTATGAGGAGTTCAAAATCCCTCAGCTTAAAGGGTATATGGCTAAAATTGCTAAGAAATTCTTCAGGAAAATTAGCAGTGTGGAAAACTCAAGTATTCCTTTAATGAATTATGATATTAATGACAGAAATAACACCAGAAGGCCTGGTGCGCCTTGAGCTAAATTTTAATCTCAATTATCCTGTAATTAGTTTAATTTTCACTTCTCATCTGAATTGTTTTTAACTTTAATACTGTTATTAAATAAATTCCTTGGATGTTGTGCATTTACTTTAGAAATAAATGTTTAGATAAATTTCTAAACAGTTCAGCCCCTCCCTACTTTTTCGGCTCATCCTATTCCAAATTATGTATGGCTCTGAAAATCCTTTCTTAGCTCCTCCCCCCACCATTGCCTGCACCATGCCTTTCTCTCCTCCAATAGCTTTAGCTCCTACAGGCAGACAAAATAGAAGACAGATGTCTTATTTTGCACCCGCTAAGTCTTTCTGCACCGATGGGCGCTGACAGTTCCACCTTCGCTACTTCGCTGAACTGCAGTTACTTTAGTCGAGCATCGGACAGGGCAAAAGAAACTACACTCATGTCCATAAATTAAGGATAACTCGGAGTCACGCGGAAATCGAACTCTAAAATAAATATATCACCTGTAAAATCACTACACAGATCTTCAAGAATCATATGCAAATTTCAGGAAGTAACCAGATGACACCGATGGTACGTCACAATGACGAGAGTGTAAGAGAGTGATATATAAGGAATACAGGCAAAGAAGTAAAATTGTTCGCAGGCGCTTTATAAGCATTTCAGTGTAATAACTGAATAATTATGACACAAAGGACGCATTTGGATGATTTTTTACGTGGTAGAATTATCGGCCGTCTGGAATGTGGGCGTACCCAACTGGAAGTATCAGACGAACTTGGAATTGCCCTGAGTGTCATCTCCAGGCTTTGGCAACGATTCCAAGATGATGGTAATGTGAGTAGACGTTACAGCACAGGTCGCCCCAGAGTTACAACGCCGAATGAGGACCGGTATTTGGCAGTTACTGCCAAAAGAAACAGGCGGAGCACAGCCTCAGACCTGTCTCGTCAGCTCTCTTCAGCCACTGGTACGACAATTTCAAGGCAGACCGTGTACAGACGCTTAGGGCAGATTGGTCTATATGCTCGTAGACCTGTCAGATGCGTTCCACTTACTGCAACTCACTGTCGCCTGCGGTTAGCCTGGAGTAGAGAGCATGCATCGTGGACACCGCAACAGTGGGCTTATGTGATGTTTTTCGACGAGTCCAGGTATAGCTTGCAGTCTGATTCTCGCCGGACTTTCATATGGAGAGCTCCAGGTACCCGTTACCACCAAGAAAACATCATTGAACGACACCGTTGCGGTGGTGCAGGAGTGCTCGTTTGGGGTGGAATTATTCTGGGTTCCAGAACTGACCTGCATGTTCAAATTGGAACCATGACAAGCCATATCTATCGGTACGTCATTCTGAAACAACATGTACGTTTGTTTCGGGGCGCACAATTTGTGTTTATGGATGACAACGCCCGTCCTCACCGTGCAAACATAGTACGCGAATGCCTTCAATCGGAGGATATCACCCGTATGGACTGGCCAGCATTGTCACCGGACTTGAATCCAGTAGATCACGTGTGGACATGCTTGGCCGATAGATGACGTGTGACCATCAACCTCCTCCTACCTGTCTACCGGAACTTCGGAGAGCATTGCTTTTTGAGTGATGTAATATCTCCCCAAGATCAGATTGATAATTTGATACTCAGCATGCCTAGGCGTTGTACGTACTGTATTGCATCATCTAGGAGACATACAATGTATTAACAATCATACCAACCATGTAATATTGGATTTTTGTAAATAGTTTTTTTTTTTTTTTTTTTTTTTTTTTTTTTTTTTTTTTGTAATTTGCTCCAGGGAGAAAAATCGCCAACTTTTTTAATAATATCAAACATATAGCATCTTTTTTTGCTCTTTACCTTTTGTTTAATAAATGAGCTTTACAAATAAGTCAAATTTGTTTCGCTTCTAACTCTTCCTTTGCCTGATTTTGCATTATCCTTAATTTATGGACATGAGTGTACATTTCGAGACGCTAAATGAATTCATCACCTTACGCGGATAACTGCGTGCTACATCTTTAGCAAGTTATGCCTTTCATACTTATGCCTAATAAACACAATTGCTTCCACCAAGAACTTAACTTAGAGCACCCGTCATGTTCATGCACTCAAATCCTCCATTCTCATGTTAGCAAAGAAAATGTTATGTTTAATTTCATGTGTTATACACAGGGTAAGGCTGCTGCCTAGGAACCTGATCTGCGACTGCAAATAAACAGTGCTTGAAGCGATGTTAACAGTATGCAAGGCAGTTATGATTCCGAATTGGCATAATTTAGTGAACTATTATGATATTTCTCTACGTTTAATATTCAGTAGGAAATAGAAATATCGATAATAGGTTTTAAAAAGTGCTATGAGATAAAATTAGATAAATGAAGTTTCTAATTTTTTATAAATTACATTTCTCTTGGCTTGCTGACATAGGTGCCAGTCAACTATGCGAACATATTAAGGCGTTTCGGATTATTTTGCGACGATGTTTTAACACAAGGAATCGGGCTGCACATGTCATATTTTAGTAATTTTTTTCATAAATTAATTTTTAAAATTTAGCACATTATCTGTTTAATTTTGTAGAACGTTAGATGTGCTAAACGCCCCTTCCCCCCACACAATTTTAGATACGTAGTCACATCTTACGTAAGGGGGGGCAGCTAACAGAGGCTAAACGACACATTGCCAGCAGGAAGGCGAAATGGTGAAAGAAGATGCGAATACGAATACTGAATATAGCACATTATTGAAGGTCTGATGCGAAATTTTACTAGCTGAAATGAAGTTTGGGCCCTTCCGCGCTTGACGCTGAATATTTCTTAGAAGTTCAGATGCGTAGTTGGTGGCGGTACTTTTATAAGCTTGGAAATTTAGTTCTGAATAGAGATAAAGTTTACACAATGCGGATATTGCAGGAAAGCGCAGACGCTTTGAAGAAGTTGTATTTTAATAAAAATTAATAATGTAAAGGGTTATTGTCGGTTTGTTCCAGTAAAGTTTAATTTCCTAATAATCTTTTTGTCATATTTTTATATCTTACATATATATGTAATGAAAAAGATGAAACGACGTAGCTCCAGAATTATTTATTACGTAATCAACTACTGTTGATCGAAGTTGTCCGCATCCATTCACATATACAGATTCTGTTTTTAAATTCCTACTATTAGCTCACACACTTTCTATATCTTGTTCAAATTTTCAGTTATTAATAAAATACTTTTTATTCATCCACGCAAGTTCAAATACATTTTTTTAAACTTGTAGTGGATGACACTTGATGTTAATACAGTTTAAAAATTTTTCTTTGTTGACCTAAGCAGGAGGGAATTGACTTTACATTTTTTTTATATTACTAGTTTAATCTGATTTAAAAACAAGAGCAAAATTCATTTACGTTTTCTGGTGATGTCTGTCTCATCTGGAAGAAAGAATCTTCTTCACAGAAAACTAACTGTATTTCTTGACATCACATTTCACAAAAAACATTCAAAAGAATATATATATATATTTAAATTGGCTGTACAAATCAATTATTCCGACCATCCAAGGCACGTATTCGAAACCGAACTGTCTACTGTTTACAACAACAACAACAAAAAAAAAAAAAAAAAAAAGAGAGAGAGAGAGAGAGAGAGAAAAGAGGAAACAAAACTCTTATTAGTGAAACCCATGACGCCATCTAATGAAGAAAAGAAACAATTTAACATGATTACCTAACAGTAGGAATGTTTTTGGCGTAGCACCTAGCTAGCTTAGAACGTGGATTCATCAAAATTTTGAGTCAAGTTCCGAATGAACTACGTCATCAGAGTTACGCAAGCCATGTGATATATTAGAAACGGCGCAATCCAGAAAAGGTGGTACTACTTTTAGAATACAGAGAGGAAATACCCAAGTTAAAAATGAGGCATAAAATGCTATTACTAAATTAAATTATAAAGCTGATATATATATATACGTAATAATAAAATTCCATATATAATAATAAAATATATACGTAATAATAAAATTCCATAGTCAAGAACACACTTAAAATTCTAACTGTATGTTCTTTTCATTTTTTAATGGCGGCGGTGTCTTATTTGAAAGTACGTGGAATTAAATCCACAGCCCCGTAGTCAAGTTGTTTTTCCCGCCTTTTCTACACGTACAGTTATAGAATGTTCTGGAGATATTTAAAGCGAACTGGAATGGCTGACGAGGCTGACGTCATTTCTTGGAAACTCCGCCTTTCCAGAGGCTATAAAAGGACTCGCAAAGGAATTTCGGAGGCTTTTTCTTAAATGTCACGATGCAGTGAACTTCATACAAAAAGTTATTAGTAATTCTTTTTTATTTACTCTGGAAATATGATTTTGTAACTGCTATTTCTCCTGATATAATAAATAGATCCTGTTTTTTAAACTTATCGTCTGATAATTTAAGCTACGAGTACATTTATGATTTTTCACCAATCTATTTATTTTTGACAAAAGCTGGTTACATTACATATGTATGTCTGTGTGTGTGTATGTATAGGTTTTAATGAAAATTAAGAATAGAATAGATCAACTGAAATTTAGAGGAAATTTAAACTGGATTGCACTTAAGTACAAAATACTGGAAATTAAGAAATAAAACTGCTATAACCAAAATAGATAAAGCAAGCAAACTATTTCAGTGTCATAGGAAAACAATTTTACCGCCAAGTAACTGAAAATAAACTTCATCAGCATATTGCCTACTAAAAAACAAATGGAAAAGAAGCTTCCGTCATGAACAAACAACAACTTTGCACTTAGAAATTTTAATGACATGCATTTCGCAACGTTTTCCAAGCGTAAAAACATGTCCGTCAGTCCTCAGCTTATTTATTTGCGGCATTTTGATACAAGAATGCATTTAAAAGTAATAGAGGATATTTCTAATTTCAAATAATTATCGTTGGCAAAAATTTTTATTCAAAAACATGTGCTATTTTTTCATTTCTTTGTCGAAATCATTTTAAAAATGTGTAAACATTTGTATATTATTATTCTGCTTGTTTTTGTTCTTAAAACTTCTAATGGCATTACAGAGGTCTGTTTCAAAGGCGGCATTTTTTACGCGAAACATTATGAGCTAGATAAGTGGATCGTCGACCCAGGTGAATGATATCCAAGTAAATCACCACGGCTACATACTACTCTTGCTATATCCCTTTTACCCTGCCGAAACTTTTGAACAAAAACTACAAATATATCAACTAAGTTATGAATACGTTGGCTTTCAGAAGGGAGAATTCCTCATTAAGAAATAAGAATTCTAAGAGTTTTATTTCTGTTATTGCCACTGCAATCGGAATGGGAACGTGGAAGGGAAGTCCTTGTGAATTTTCTGAGTTTAATTCTAAAATACAATCTCCATAACAAAGTTCCAAATAGCGAACTTTCCTCTCAATTGCTGTTAAGTACTGCAAGTCGCGAGAAGCGTTCCTACATAAAAAATCCTTTAACAAGTATTTAAAAACTACAAATGTATATTTTGTATATAAGAAATTTTTCTCCGCGGGCCACATTAACAGCAACTGGAGTGATCAAACAGACCTCTATAATGCCATTAGAGGTTTTAAGAACAAAAACAAGCAGAGTAATAATATACAGACGGTGTTTACACATTTTTAAAATGATTTCGACAAAGAAATGAAAAAAAAAAAAGCACATGTTTTTGATATGTCGTCCGGGGCGTCCCCCTCTCTATAAGAGGAACACCACTATTCTGTTGTGCATTCTATTTTCTTACGTTCCACATTGTATTCTGTTCTACATTCTATTCTGTTCTTTTCTCTTCTACATCCTTTTCTATTCTGCTTTGTTCCACTTCCTGCTCTACATTCTATTCTATTTTATATTCTGTTCAGTCTTATCTAAAACGATTCGTCGCATATCGTGAACTGTCTGGATATGAAATTTAACGTTTATGTCTGAGACGAGCTAAGATCTGCGCAATAGTGCTCGTGCTAAAGAATTCGGTAGAATTTGGTAATTTCTTCGTATAACGTTTCGGTTTAAAGAACATAAACTTCCAAGAATCGGACATTGAGGCGACTCGTCTGCGGAATGCTTCTTTTTAAGTTCGCCTTCACGAGTGCCATCGCCCTTGAGGCACTTAATTGTTTTCAATTCATATTTCATCCATTTTTGTAGCCGGTGCAGGGGTTCTGAAGAGGGACATCGTCTTTCGAAAAGGCCCAGCTTAATTGATGATTCTAGTCGCGAGGTGATTTCTAGGAAGAGTTCGATTGCTTTCTTGCGTCACCATCGATAATTGTCTTAGCACCGAATTACTGCCATTAAGTGGCACTGTGTGTTCGTTTCGGTTCTCTCCGATGACTTTGAATCCTTGTTAGAGGTTGTTCGATACTTGTTGCGAAACACGTCGTTCGGAATCGGCTGCGTTTGGTACGTTGTTTGAACTTCGAGTGTGGAGTGCCGACCGACGCCCGGAATATGTAATGGGTCTCTATGCAAGAAGTTAATGAATACAGAAAGATGTCGCAACAGAATGAAACCATATTATTTTTTTGTTAATATAAAAAATGATGAAGTATCTAATTGAATGTATATTCCTCGCACTGTGGAAAAACGACGGAACCTACAGCCACCTGATTTCAACTCATGTAGCTCTGCACCCGAACATAAGGACATTTTGAAACCCTAATATGGAATTTCCAGTTTAGGGGATAAGTGACGGAGGACGTGGGCACTGTCCCTTTACCTTAATGGTTAATCAGTAAAGCACCACGTCCGCCATTATCCAGAGCCGCCAATAGGGTTCGCTGCCGTCCAACTGCCCGGGTCCCAGTGTTTGTTGATATCTGAGAAAAATATAAGTACATGGCCATACAGGGGCTTTTTTAACATGCTACTTTTACAATACGTTACGATACTAATGATTCAATTATAATACATTTAAAAAACTAATTTTGCAGCATGCACTATATATTACGATACTGATTTATACAATTCATACATTATCAATTATACATTAGAGTACTAATTATGCAATTTCAATACATTATAATACTAATTATGCAGTACACACATAAACTTTACAGTGTATGTTACGATGAATAATAGAAACATTACCAATTATACAATTATTATACATTACAATACTAATTACATTACCAATTATACAATTATTATACATTACAATACTAATTAAGTGCTACTGCTAGTAATTCTAAACTTTTTTTGTACGAATTTAATGAAATTTTGATTATCACACTCAGCGATTTAAAGGTAATATGTTGCCACGCAGCACGGCGTAAGATATTTGTGTTTCGAATTCGATCAGAAACTCGTCGATACAAAAGAAAAGTTCTGCCTCTGACGGAAATAAATATTTTTGTCTTCCACTTACCAACGTGTTGCCATAAGATATTTAATTTTTCTTCGAAACTAAATATGTCTGTTATGGATTATTCAAAAGGAATAAAAGCAGTTCTTAATGTTTATCAGAGCCGGGAGAAGGGTAAAGCAGTTGCCTCAGATGAACGGCCTTGGAAAGCCCCAAATTCGCTGCGAAACGTTACAAATACAGGTACAGGTGACAAGCTAGGCCAGCACCTCCGTAGTGCCACAGGTAATTGAGGTATTGCTGAACTCAGCTAACTGTTAAACTTTCCACCCAATTTTGAGGGAGAACACCCGGGGGGGGGATCTGAGGTTCTCCCGCCCGTCTTTATAAATACATTTAAAAATAAATTTTGGTAGTTGACTTTCAATTCTGAAACATATCGAGAAACGCCCTTTTAAAAATTAATAAATCGATAAAGAGGCACTGTATTCTTGAGCATTTGCGCAACTTGCGTACTTTTCTTCTTTTTATTTCCTTGTACGAAGTACAGGGTTATTCAAAAAGAAAGAGCAGATTTCGAACATTTATTTCTTCTAAACTACAAAAGATAGAAACATGATTCTAACGTTAATGGATAGAGAAAAGTGTACAATTTAGTACGGGTAAAAGTTCCAATCATGGCCGCATTGGTGCTGTAGTTTGTTCTGGTATTATTTGTCGGTTGGTAGTCTGTAGTGAAATGGAGGCGACACCACAGCTGAAGTCATTTTGTGTTCTACAGTTGGCAAAACCAGTGTCAATTGTTGCAGTTCAGCGAGCATTACGCCGTCAATTTAATAAACAACCACCGCGTCATAAGCAAATTTACGAGTGGCATCGAAAATTCGTAGAAGATGGTTGCATCTGCAAAGGGAGCACGGGACGTCCACGCACATCGAACGACAATGTCGAGCGTATTCGTACACTTTACCAAAGGAGCTCAAAGAAATCCACATCGCGAGCAAGCAAAGAACTTAAAATTCCTCAACCAACGGTATGGCGAGTTCTAAACATAGTCTGCACATGAAGCCATACAAACTGCAGTTATTGAATGCATACCATAATTGTAAACTTTTCTCTATCCATTAACGTTAGAATCATGTTTCTATCTTTTGTAGTTTGGAAGAAATAAATGTTTGAAATCTGCTCTTTCTTTTTGAATAACCCTGTACTGTAATCGAAACAAATTTCGGATATCAAATTTGAATGAAAATATCCCTTTTCACCGTTTTCGACTAGATTTGAACGATGTTTTTGCATGACATCCTGCGGACGGAGAAAAGGCCTCTTTTTTTCAAAACGAATCGGAAAATGGATTCAAAAGAGATGTTTTTTTTTTGGTGACGTCTGTTTCGCATAACTTAAAAATGACTAGCGTTAGAACGTTGAAATTTCGTATATGGGATTGTTATTACATCTAGTTGGCACCTCCATCTTTCGTTGCAATTGGTCGCACCCGACATATATATATATATATATACAGTGGTGGCCAAAATTGTGGACACTTTTCGAAATTTTTATGTTTTTGAACTTTGTATGCTTATAGAAAATGTTACGTTTCGCAAAATGCAAACTTGTACATATCACTTTAAAGAGAATTTATTACTGAATTCAATACAAAACACAAAATTCAATTATTTGCAATACAAAAAAAGTTACATGTACTTTAATATAAATAAAAAACACAGTTATGAAGTGGTTTGTAATGTCTAGCTTTCCTGACCAATCACTGTTCTTGTTCTGAGAACCAATCAAATGTTAGTAACTGCCAGTAGAAGCTTACATCATGTTTACACTTGAAAAAATTCATTATTTTGCTTTGTTCTGTGGAAGGAGGACCTGTTTCTTATACACTGCAATTACAAGTAGGAATCTTTGTAAAAATTTTTAATATTTAGTCAAAAAGCAATGACATCAAATAAAAGAGTAGATTGGACACCTAAAAAGAGATGTAATATTATTGTATTACGAGAAAGTGACCTTTCCTATGCTTAAATTGCAAGACAGGTGGGTGGTTCAGTGACTACATCTGGAGTGCGAAAGTTTTGTTTACGATATCAGGAGACAAATTCAATAAAAAACAAAGAAGGAAAAGGCCTAAAAATGTGCTTCACATCTATTGATGATTGAAAAATAAAAAGACTATGTCTCCAAGATAGAAAAATGTCATCAGCGGCCATTAGAAGTGATCTGAATGATGCTGGTGTTTCTGTCAGTTCAAGAACAATCAGGAGAAGATTAACAGATGTTGGACTGAGAGGTAGAATTCCACGAAAAAAGCTTTATCTTAATTTTCAGCAACGAAAAAAAAGCCTACAGTGGCCAAAGGAACACATTAATTGGACAGATGATCAGTGGTCACAAGTTATATGGAGAGATGAAACTAAGATATCGTTATTCGGTAGTGATGAGCGAAAATATGTAAGATGTAGAATAGGAGAAGAGCTACATCCTGACTGCATTCAAGCAACTGTGAAGAAGCGAGTTAGTGTTATGATTCGATCATGCTTGTCAGCAGATGGTATTGGTCGCCTTCATGTCATCGATGGGACACTGAATGCGAGAAAATACATCGACACTAATCTAGAACCAAAACTTCTACCTTCCATCAGAGATCTCTTTCCCAACAATGCTTCGTTTATTTTTCAGCAGGATTCTGCTCCTTGCCACGCGGCCAAAATATCGAAAGTGTAGTTTCGTACAAAGAGCATTAAATTGTTATCATGGTCAGGGAACAGTCCTGACTTCAATCCTATCGAAAATTTGTGGCACCGTTTGAAAACTCTTGTCCGAATGAGGCGCCCATGAAATAAAAGGGAACTAATTGAGGCTATAATTGTTTCCTGGCATCATGTAATAACGAAAGAAGAGCTTAAAACTCTTGTCAGCTCAGTGAAACGTCGATGTGAAGCTGTAATCAAAAATAAAGGGTAGCCTACTAAGTACTGATAACTCACTCCAATCATCACTATGTAATGTATATCGAAAGTATTATCGTTTAACGTTTTTTGTATTGCAAATAATTGAATTTTGTGTTTTGTTTTGAATTCAGTAATAAATTCTCTTTAAAATGATATATACAAGTTTACATTTTGTGAAACGTAACGTTTTCTATAAGCATACAAAGTTCAAAAACATAAAAATTTCCAAAAGTGTCCAGAATTTTGGCCACCACTGTATATATTATCTCCATTCTGTTACCCGGCTCAATGAACTCTTTGTTGGTACATCGCACATTTTTTTTTTTACTTTATTAGTGATTGAATTATGTTGTTCTTATGTTTTGGTAAAGTTTGTATGCATTTAGTTAATCTGCATGCAATAGTTGTAGATTTATCAACAATTTAAAGTTGTAGTGTCGCCAAGGCTAACGTGGGAGTTTATATTTGAAACCCTTAGTAGAATAGTGAATTAAGTCAGTTATTGCACCAAATTCATTGTCTTTTTGCCCGGTTCAGTTATATGCGCCAAAAAATTTATCTTTTTGCCCGCTGGCCGAATTGCTTCTTTTTGCTTAAAACTCTAATTGAATGAGAAATATGTATATCTCTAATGAAATTCGAGGAAATAAATTTAAATGAAATGCAGCCAAAAATAGTGTACAATTTAATAGGTCGAATGAGAAAGTCGTGTGGTTTTCTTCTCGGATATATGTGTTTTTCTTGTAGTCCTACATTTCAAATACACATAAAAGGCCGCGCGCTTAAAAGTGAAATCAAACTAATATCGAATGCCAGCAAATGGGTTAGCTGCGTGGGTGTTTCGTCGTCGTGAAACGTAAATAAGAGTCTATTTTCGCAAGGAAGTTCTCTACGAAGGCATCTTTTTGGTTAAGTAAATAGCCCTTATACGCTTGCTGTACTGAATTAACCCTTCCGCCCCCTGTGGTGTAACACTGAAGCCACCTATTCATAATTCTGTATAGTGTTTAAGCCGGTGGTTTTATGTGATACTGTTTTTTAGGCTGGTCTTAAGCGCGAACTTCATCGCGCTCTTACCAGTACCTCAGATGGTCCTTAAACGGGGATTCCTTCCGGTTGTTTTCTTACACAGCACATGCATAAATAGGAATCATAGAACGCCATTTTTTAGCGCATAGCGGAAATATGAGGAACAAAATGCAGCGTTTTATCAATATCGGCATTTTTTTTTGGTGTGATATCTCTTGCAAAACGGCCGTAGTAACTTCGTGTTTTTTTTTTTTTTTTTTTTTTTTTTTTTTCCCAATGGTTAAGTTATTTTTCTCAACGTTGGTGACTTCCTATGTTTTGGCGTTTTGTCGACCGACAGTTACAATTTCGCTCATCTTGTTCTGTAGCATACTTTTTATTTCAGCGCAGTGCAAAGTACATTTTTTCACCATATTATGCTCTTTTACTTTTTACAGAAAGAAACAAATACTAATCAGTATGAACGTAACATGTGTCCTATTTCTAGTGACGGAACGCCAAGCTAGTTTGAGAAATTTAGATGCGAAAATTTGAAGAACAATTGGTATGTGAGCCACTAAGATGTCTGGGTTTCCCATGCTTTAACTGAGTAAAACATGCTTGCTCAAGTTTCGGCATGTGATTCTTGCTGAAAAATAAAGTAAAGAAGCTCCTTTTATGAAATGGCTCATTATTGGAAATGAGATTTTTTGAAAAAGGAATTTTCCAGCTGCCGGAGAGATCGAAACGTTATAGAACAGTAAGGTGCTTATGCGATTCAATGAAATTTCTTATGTTTTTGTACTGTTTTATTTATATTTATGACAAAAAGTCCCAGAACTTTCAGGGTGACCCAGTGCTTTATACACTGGCTCACAATAGTTTTTGGACACTTGTATTTCTGAAATTTATTTCCGTGGATCTTATACCAAATCATGTACTTTTCATTTTTTACTAAGATATATTGTTTTTCCTGTAGTTTAGTCTTGCTTGTTGCAAAATAAATAAGCCTCAAAATATTTTTTGTAATAAACTAATTTATTCAAAAATTATTAATCCGAAATTCGCGTAATAATTCAGGAAACTCCAAATTTTTGTGGAAATGTTTTGGTAGACAACATTTCTTACTGTAATTTTTCGTTTTGAATGAAAATAAATCACAAGCATTATCGTCTTTGCCTTTGGAAATTTTTACTTAAAATATATTAGCAGTTCCATGTCCATGTCTGAAGTCAATTTGATAAGACGGTACAAGTTAAGGACAAATTCTGTTAGAAATTGAATAATTTTGCTTTGTAGAGATGGTAAAAGGAATATCCAAAAAAATATTCCATATATCCAAGAAATCTTTGATGTAAAGTGTTTAAGTGTATTTGCTGCAATAAAACGAGGAGATTTTCGTGAAACTGTGTAAAATTCACTGAAGTCAGGACCAAATTCCAAGTTAACGCGAAGGAATCGCAATTTATTGTGTAAAAAAATCAAACTAGAACTAAAATTTGTTTTTATTGTGACTTATCTCACTTGTCTGACAGTAACGTCAGAGCAAGCCCACGAAATTAATTCATCGTGACGAGGAGTGGAAGATTGCACTTGTTGTTGACAACAGCCTTGAGCAGCATGTAGGTGACAGTACGACTTTGATCAGTTCCAACATTGATGAAGAGCACTTTGGGGAGGGCGAAGGTCTCCCACTCCCTCTTCCCGTATCACCAACCTCTCGACAGACTTCCGGGTCGCCGGCCCCATGCCGTAGTGGTACCATTCTATATATGTGGCGTTTACAAACATTAGTGATGGGCAACTTCGGTACATTCTTGTACCCGGTACGAGAGTAACGGGTACAGACAAGTACCCGTTACAAAATACCCGTTACTCAAGTAACCGTTACTTTGAAAAGTACCGAAAACCGATTTCAAGTACCGAGTACCCAAGTAACGATTTGGAGTACCGAAGTAACGAAATACCGGAGTAACGGTTTGCTGTACCGGAGTACCGTAGTAACGGTTTACTGTACCGAAGTACCCTAGTAACGATTTGGAGTACCAAAGTACCTAGTAACGATTTGGAGTACCGAAGTGTCCTAGTAACGATTTGGAGTACCGAAATACGCAGCTAACGATTTTGCGCACTGAAGGAACTCTGCCACGTCACCACGTGTTTGATTTTATCTGTACGGAGTAAGATTTTAAATATCAGAAAACATGTCAACTACGGAAGTGTCTGAGGAGCAGACCATTCACGGACACAAGGAGTGCATATCACCATTTCTCAAATACAACCAGATACTACTGTCCTCGTACCAAAACCGAAGTGAGCTGAACCCTCATCGATTCTGCAGTAACGAATACCGAAATACCGAGAAGAGACGCATATTTTCGTTACAAAGTAACGAATACCGAAAAGTACCCGTTTCGGTACAGAAGTAACGAATACCGAAAAGTATCCGTTTCGGTACAGAAGTAACGAATACCGAAAAGCACCCGTTTCGGTACAGAAGTAACGAATACCGAAAAGTGCCCGTTTCGGTACAGAAGTAACGAATACCGAAAAGTGCCCGTTTCGGTACAGAAGTAACGAATACCGAAAAGTACCCGTTTCGGTACAGAAGTAACGAATACCGAAAAGTACCGATTTCGGTACTGAAGTAACGGGTACTTGGATGTACCGATTTTCAGTACCCGTTACAACTAAGTACCCGTATCAGAATACCCGGTTCGGTAGTACCGACTCATCACTAACAAACATCCATGCCAATTCCGGGATTCGAACCTGGGCACTTGGGTAGGGCAGTCAGCGTCGCTATCCCGGTTCAGTGGCATACACGAAATTTAGCACTGTAAAACTTTCAGCAGATTTACAGAAACGGTTTGCACTGAGAGTCAACCCAGAATCTTTTGGAAGAATCATTTAGGGAATACAGATACAATGGGGCAATCAAGAAGGAAAATCTTCGTCAGCAAGAAACGAAGGGAAATGCACCTCGCATTCACAAAATCGGTTAGCATAGTTTTATCATATTGGAACAATATTATATTGGCAGAACAGTGAAAATTCAATA
The DNA here is from genome assembly GCF_044657685.1 of Stegodyphus dumicola. Classification (NCBI taxonomy): domain Eukaryota; kingdom Metazoa; phylum Arthropoda; class Arachnida; order Araneae; family Eresidae; genus Stegodyphus; species Stegodyphus dumicola. Next base: position 263,843,236 of record NC_140769.1, on the reverse strand, counting down.
CATTTTTGAGTTCGACAAACCAATTAATAGGTGGCAAAATCCGAATAAGGAATTAAATTCGAAAAATTATTACCTAATGTTTCGCACGGGGTAGAGGCCTAATGGTTTGGGAATATGTCGCTGGCCTTTAGCAGAACCGGATTAAACTTAAAAAGGCCCTAAGCTATTTGACATATGCTGGCCTTTATAAGTCTGTTATATTATATTTTAATACTATATTTATACTATATTTTAATTTTTTGGGGGCCGTAAGCTATAGCTTGTATAGCTTATACGTAAATCCCGCACTCGCCATTTAAATTTAATGTTAATAAAAATAATATCCATTAGTGTACATGTATAAATATTCTTAGTGAAAACCTAAAAGCAGCTGCAACGAAAGTTCAAAATGTATAACTTCTATCAGAATAACGATCCTAAGCATGCAGCCCCGTTTGTTCGCTTGTGGTTATTGTACAATCGTGCTAAAGGTACCGAAGCTTCTCCATAGTCTCCCGACTTAAATTCTGTGGAATATGTATGGAGTGAGTTGGAGAGAAGAATAAGGAAAAATGTGATATTCTTCGCAAGCTCTGCTCAAAGCAATTCTTACGTGCATTTTTTACAGGGAAAAAAAAATTAGTTGAATCCATTTAAAAACACGTAAAGAGTGTCATTGCAGCTAAATGACATACAGCAAAATGCTGAGTGTCCCGGTATTTTCTTGTTTTATTAAATATAAACTGTTTATTCAAAGTCACCGAATACATACAGTGTCTCACAAAAGTGATGGGACACTTGTGCTTTACAAAAGGACACTGCAATAAAATAAATTAAAAAAACATGTAAAATTTTTTGCGGGTGTGTTTCATACTTAAATTTAGTAACAATTATTACATAACATACATTTTCTCAAAATATTAAGATATTAATTTAATAAAAATACAATTGTTTAGAACGGAGCAGAAAATGGCTCACTTAAGTGATGGGACACTTACTTTTCCATCAAATATATATCCAAAAATTTTACTTTTTAAAAGGTTTTAATATTTTGTTGGATTTCCTTTTACTTTTAAAACATGATTTAATCTTCTTGGGATGGATTTGACTAATTTTTTTTGTGATTTCTGGAGTGATTTTACCCCATTCTCCTGGAAGCACCGATTTTAATTGTTGTTTTGAAGAAATGGTGTGTTTGCGAATTCTTGATTCCAATTCTTGCCAAATATTCTCTATGGGATTTAATTGTGGAGATTGTGGGGGTGTTTTTATTATTTCAGGACAGTTATACAGCAGCCAGAGTCTAAGGTTCAAAGCACTGTGCTTGGGGTCATTGTCCTGGTAAAATTTAAAATCGTTATGAAGGTTCAATTTTCGTGCTGAAGATTTCAAATTTTGATTTAAAATGTCAATATACTTGTACCGATCCATTATACTGTCAATAAAAACAAGATTACCAACTCCAGCGGACGACATACACCCCCATACCATAACTCCTCCTCCACCATGTTTTACTGTTGGCACCAAGTTCTGTTTGCGAAATTCTTCCCTGGGTTTTCTCCACACCAAGATTCTACCGTCAGAACCAAATATATTAAATTTACTCTCATCAGCAAATATAACTTCATTCCAGTAATCAGAATTCTTATTTATGTTGGATTTTGCGAAAGCCAGTCTGAGTTTTCTATTCTTCTAACTTACGAAGAATTTTTTCCTGGCTGCTCTACCGTGATATCCAGCAAATCGAATTACTCTTCTAATATTCTCAGGATTAACAGTTATTCCATATAATGCTTGTAAATCAGCAGCAACTTTAGGAACACTCATTCTTGGAACAATAATTCGCTTTATTCCATTGGATAGCTTTGTTGGTCGGCCAGGTCTTCTTTTATCCTGAATCATATGATCCTTTTTATATCGTTTAATGATATTGAAAACTGTTGAAGGACTGAAGTTAACTGTTTCAGTAGTTTCTCTAATAGATTTTCCACGTTCAATATGCAAATTAATAACTAATTTTCGAATTCCAGGCAAAGTTTCTTTTCGTTTAGCATTCATGCCTGCACAGAACTAAACAAAAAAATTCCAAAACAAACTGGAGAGAAAGACTGCAGACGATTTTATAAATTATTGGCAATTGCTTTTGAGTAAAAAAATAAATACCCCAAAAGATATTTTTATTGCTTACTTCAGACGATTTTTATTGCATAATACGTAGTGTCCCATCACTTAAGTGAGCCATTTTCTGCTCCGTTCTAAACAATTTTATTTTTATTAAATTAATGTTTTGAGAAAATGTATGTTATGTAATAATTGTTACTAAATTTAAGTATGAAACACACTCACAAAAAATTTTACATGTTTTTTAAATTAATTTTATTGCAGTTTCCTTTTGTAAAGCACAAGTGTCCCATCACTTTTGTGAGACACTGTATGCGAGTCCATTTCTAGAATTTTTTGAAGGAATTATTATTATTATTTTACCAAAAATGTTTTGAATTCAAAACGAGCATTTTAAGAAATAGATAATCAGTATTATATGTGAAAGAAATAGAAATTATTTTGCTGACATTTATTAGTCGACATTTGCAAATAAAACTGAAAAACACGAGTATTCGGAAACAAATGTGAGCAGTGCCTCTTTATATCAATAAGCAGAAACTAATAAGTGTACAGGAGGGGGGGGGACTACACGAGATTAGAAGGTTTGCTCGTTAGGTTTGGAGGATTCTTTAAAACTCGTTAGCGAGATTCTTCGCTATATTGTATTCTAAAACATGTACTGCGTTTAAAGCTCTCTTATTTGATCTGCTTAGTGTTTTATTCTGAACTAATTACTGAGTACTATAAATAATTTTGTTGGTTAGATATTTTCCAGTCCTCGAATCTGTGATATGGGTTTAAAAAACAATTTTTTTTTTCCTTCCTCCACTTCTCTTCCGAAGTTAGTAACGAATTGCACTTCTTGGTAATTCGTGTTTGTCAGTCGTATTATCGGGGTACACTTTTCACGTGTGTCATTCATATGGACGTTATCTCTCGTCTGTACGTCTTGATGGACAGACTGACGTTGTTGTGTTACGTCAGCCTTCCTTGGCGGCGCCTACGCCTTGATAAATGAAGGGAAGTTGTATGTCGGCCACGGACTAATATTTAACAATTACAAAAAAATGAATGCCTCGGTTACAAATTTCTTTGGGGAGGGAAAAAGAGATCGTGGATCGAGTTTCTTGATAATAGGGCCTTTACTTTTATAGCTTGGAGATTAGCCTGAAGATAGGTCAAATGTTAATAGTTTTTTTTTTTTTTTTGACGAGGAATGGAATGTAAGGGGAACGGTATGCCGAGAAGTGAAATTTAGTTTCTGATTTTGATCTTTGTTGGCGGTAGAATTAAATTCCAAAGTAATTAGAGTCACGGCTTATTTTACGTAACATTAAAAAACTATGATTTATTGATTAGCTGTTAATTAAACTTACTAATTACTACAACTATTATATATTAATAATCCAGCTAAATCTTTCTATAAAGTAGAATGACTCGACATTGCAAATACGAGTGTTAGACTCATCAGTCATTAATTAGTACAAGAATGGTGGAACAATTTGTAATTATTAATTACAAGAATGCAGAAAGTTTTCATAATTTTTAATTAATATTTACTTAAATGGTCTAAGTATTCGTAATTATTAATTACAAGAGTGGTGGAAGTATTCGTATTTATTAATTACAAGAATGGTGGGAATATTCCTAATTATCAATTAATAATTATATGAATGGTGGAAGTATTCGTAATTTTTAATTACAAGAATGCTGGAAGTATTCATAATTGTCAATTAATAATTACATGAATGGTAGTAATATGAAGTATTCGTAATTATTAATTACTCGAATTAAAGTATCCATAGTTATCAGTTATATTTTGCAAGTCTAATGTTAATAAATATTTTTTTGACATGGCATGGAATGTAAGTAGTGTTTGCAATACGGTAGTACAAGAATGGTGGAACTATTCGTAATTATTAATTACAAGAATGGGGAAAGTTTTCATAATTATCAATTAATATTTACATGAATGGAAGTATTCGTAATTATTAATTACAAGAGTGGTGATAGTATTCGTCTTTATTAATTACAAGAGTGGTGGGAATATTCCTAATTATCAATTAATAATTATATGAATGATGGAAGTAATCGTAATTATTAATTACAAGAATGGTGGAAGTATTCATAATTACCAATTAATATAATTACATGAATGGCAGTAATATAAAGTATAATATATATATTACCAATTAATATAATTACATGAATGGCAGTAATATAAAGTATAATAATATATAGTAATATAAATATTCGTAATTATTAATTACTCGAAAAAAGTATTCATAATTATCAGTTATATTTTGCAAGTCTAATGTTAATAAATATTTTTTTTGACATGGCATGGAATGCAAGTAGTGTTTGCAATACCGGTCCAAAAATACATTACCATTATTCGGTATTTTTTAAACGTTGTACCAGAATACCGGTACTTAAAAAAAATACAAAGCGCAGTTGTTGTTTGCCTTACTTATCAGTTTTGTGCAAAAAATGCGTAAAAATGTTAGCAATTTTCTTATGTATATGCAATAAAAATATTAGAAATTTTGCTATGTATAAATATAAAATAAATGAAAATTATAATCAAATATTATTAATAAGAGCAGTTAAATAATAATTTACAACGCTATAAATAAAAAAAATAATATAAAAAATAAATCATATGACAATGTTACAAGACAATAAAGGAAGGGAACATTTATTATTAAGAAGAGTAAATATCAGATAAAGATCTTATTATGTAGTCTATTTTATAATATTTATTAACAGGAAAAAAACAACCAATTTATGAACTGCATATTTTTGAAATATGATCGTAAAAACATAATGCATATATTGAACTGGCATTAAATATTCATAATTATCAATTATTAATTAGAAAAATCTTAATTTTTAATTTATAGATTTCATTTTAAATTTGAATTTACCTAAATCGCGCGTCACGTAAATGAAGGTGTTGCTATATAGTTCAGACTGTTAAGAAGTTATAATTTGAAGGAATCTTTTTGTTTCTTTGTTTGTTTCCAAAGTGTATTTACTCAGATTATGGGAAAGCACTCGAAGACTATCTGTCTAATGACAGACATGCCTTCATAGAAGAATTTCTAAAGAAAATTGGCTCGTGTTCACGTTATAAGTGCAGAAATCTAGAAAAACCAACCATGTAGTCTTCCTAGTATACAGAATGCAATACGATAGACTGTAGAACAAAAGCAAGATTGAATAGAATTTACCATTAAATAAAATAGAGAAGAGTGGAATGCAATAGAACAGAATAAAAGAGAATATAAAATGGAACTGAACAGAATATTAATTAGAATATATGGAATGGAATTTTGTTTCGTAAATTGAAAACAGAACAGAATGGAATGGAATTTTGTTTCGTAAATTGAAAACAGAACAGAATGGAATAGATTATCGAAACAAAATTAAATGGAACACGGTAGAATATAAAATTGATAGTTGATCAGAATACAATAGAATGGAATGGAATAGAATCTAAAATGTATCGAACTATTTAGACTGGTCAAATCAACAGTGTTCTGCGATTTTTTCGCTGAGCTGCTGGTGGGTCCGAATATTGAAGGAAACATAATGTAGGGCAACGGAAAGAAAATACAACAAGGGAAAAAAATGCAAGTTAAAGCAGAACAGAATATGAACTAGAACGCAATAAGATTTTATTTAAAAGTAAGTTAGGCTTCGAAAAAATTGGAATCTCGGGGGGGGGGAGGGGGGAGAAAGAGGAGACTCCAGTTTTCGTATCTCGACTGTTTTTCAAATTTCATTGGATTCGAAGATTCGAAATATCCCATTCTTATTTCATTCTTTCCGTCGTGTAACGTATCAATGCCTGTGGTTATCACGTTTTTAAATAACCACTTTTAAAAACGATATTTATATTTATTGCCAATTCCCGCTGAATATAAAGATCTTAAAGATTCGCCCAAAAGCAACATCACTCAACTCGAGTGAACGATAAATTCACTTGAAGTAAGGGCCCATGAAATTTATCGTACTTTATTTAAACGGTGATTATTTGCACTTAAATTGTGTAAATTATTTTTCTTTCTTTAAAACATACGGTACGGATAAGCATATTTTGGTTTTGGCTGAATTAAGTAGAAAAGTTATTTTTATTAATTTAAATACACAGCCTATTTCCGTTTTAACTGAGTATATCCATAATAAGTTTTGCAAGTTTTAAACTCTTTCCTGGAATATATGGAAATTTTATTTCTATATCAGATCACTTCTGTACATTGTTGAAAATTTATAAACATAAAACTTTAAAATATGAAAATTCGATATCAGTTCTTTTCCTGTTGTTTAGAGGATTGTACTTTTTTTTACCTTTAAAATACAGTAAGACCCCGCTTAACGCGGGGGATGCGTTCCATCAAAGTAGAGCGTAATGCGAAACAGCGCTAAACGAGGCTATCTTTACATGTAAATATTGGGGTTAGGGAAAGATGGCTAGGAAATTGGTTAGGTATTAAATTTAAAAAGTATGTTTTTTTAATAAAAATAAAACCAAACATTTATTTCTTAAAGCCCAAATTAATACCAGATTATTATTTTTTGCAAAAATAAAAACAAAATATAAATAACAAAACGAATATTCTTAAAAAAAATCAAATAAAATTCTCAGTCAGTCATATTTAGTTAGCCTTTCGCGTTTTCAGTGTTCTGCCATTTTGTGACAAAAGCATCTAATGTTGTTTGCCTTTTTCTTTTGCGTTGTTCTCTTAAAAGTTCTTCATAAACGGATAGAGCATCTCTAACACCACGCATTACTTTTGAGCTCCTGTCAAAATTCGGATCATTTTCAATGAATTGATCCATTATTTCAGTTATGGTAGACAAACTCCTTTTTACAAACGCCATCGAAAGTTCTTTTTGCTCTTCTTCTGAATCACTGCTGTCAACATTTTTGTTTTCTTCTTGTTCAGTTAATTCCTTGAGCTCATCATTAGAAAGACTAGCCGCTGCTTCTTTAATTATTTCTTGAATTCGACATCTTCCACATTTACCCCTTCAAAATATGTCTGTACAATACCGCACCAAACAAGAAATACAAGTACACTCTTTCGGATATGTATTTGAAACCTATCGCTGCATAATATTTCGGGGAATCCCCGTATGCTGCGAGCGATTTCGTGGAATCCCCGGGTTGAAATAAAAGAGCGCTAAACCGAAACAGCGCTAAACGAAACAGCGTTAAGCGGGGTCTTACTATACCTTACCTTTATCTTGGCTATCTTTACCTTATTTTAAACTTTCCTAAAATGTAGAGAACTTTTATTTCCAGATCGAATCAGTTGCAATTATTTATACAATCAATTTATACTGAATTGCAAGAAATTACTCAGAAATCCGGTATAAAATTCTATGCCTTGCAGAAATATAATAAAATTTTGATTTTCTTCCTGTCTATTCAATTAAGTATAGCCTTTCGATATGCAAATTTTAAATTTTAATTCACCGTACAGAGCTTTATTTACAGATAGAATGAATACAATTTCTCTACATTGTAAGAAATTTATATACATAAAATTTGTAAACAAATATGTGAATTCTTGACTCTCGTCGTAGAGTATATTTCTGTGTTATATAAATTTTAAACTGAATTAGAATATACAGAATATTTACTTCCAGATCGAAACGGTATAATTTCTGTGCATCGCAGAAAATTTGCAAACATAAAATTTTTAAATTATAAGTACATAACATTAAGCTATAAATATCAGCTTTCGATTTTTTCCTGTCTGCCCACTGAGATATATTGTTACATATTTCAGAATTTCTGTACATCATAGAAAATTTATGTACACTGGGCAAAAAAAAAAAAAAAAAAAAAAAAAAAAAAAAGGCGGGGGGACAGTTCTATATCTCTCGTTCTACTGAGCCGATTAACGAAATTCAAATTGCGTTTTTCGTGTTTCGAAAGCACGACTTAGGACTTAAGGGGCATCTGAGGTGCTGGTAAGAGTGCGATGAAGTTCGCGCTGAGACCAGCCTAGGTAACAATATCACAGTCAGTTTAGAGTGTGCCTCGTCTGGAGTACGAGTTAGTTGGTGTCTCGTTTAGCGAGTCAGTCCGTGCGGAGTCGATCGAGTTGACAGCCCGGCAGCGAGTGCCGAGTTGGTCGTCGAGTGCATCGAAGAGTCTCTTAGTGTATCGCAGTTAGTGCATCGTCGAGAGAGTGTGTTAAGCTCCGGAAACGACTGAACCGAAGAGTCGGGAGCTGTGCTCTGTGTGTCGTCGAGTGCATCGCAAGTTGTAGCGTAGAGAGTCTCGAAAGTGCGTGGTGTTCCGAGTACGACCAAGCAGAGTCGGGAGCTGTACTTTTGTGCTTTGCAGGGAATCTGTCTCCACCTTGATAGCCTGATAACCTGAAGGCTGTTTCGCTGATTGTTCCAGCGAGTGTATAGTAGATATTCGACGTCTGTAAACGTGTTTTGGAGCTGTCCTGACAATACTGGCCAATAAAGTGTGTTTCGATACCGTTATTCACTCCAAATCCACACGAACCCCGTACGAACGTAACAATTGGTGTCAGAAAATAACGTTGAAAACTGGTGAAGAGAAAAACGCTACAGTAGAGATCTAACTAGTAAAATTTTTGTGCATTGCGGGGAATTTTATAAGAATAAAATTTGTAAATATAAATATCGGTTTTTAATTCTCTACGTGAGTATTCAGTATTGCACATTCTTATGTTATGTAAAAGAAATTAAAAAAATGGTCCTATGGACCATTTTATTTTTCTTATTTGTACTTAGTTATACAGAGTTTCGTAATTCAGAATTGCAACCATTTTCTGTTTGTACGCAATTACCGAGAATTTCTTGCCTTAAAAAAGGGCGAAATAAAAATGAAATGAGGAACAGTTGCATCTCCATGTATTGCATGAAAAGGAGGTGAAGATCATTTTAAAAAGTTGTGAGATGTGTATAATTTACTTATTTTTTACGTAATGTAACTTTTTTGTAATTATTTTGCGAAGCATTTTTATAGAGGTTCATAGAGCTGTACTGAAATTCCTATAGAATTTTATTGATGATACTGTACGTAAATTTTGCTTTTATAAAATTCCATAGAAATTTGATAAAGTTTTTATAGAGTGGTATTTTATAGAAATCTGTATTATTTTCAGTCTGAAATCAAAGCAAATAGAAGAGGGGGTGACAATTTTTAATAATTTTTCAGCGGATATTTTTTCTTTTGTTCCTTGAACTTAACGTTTTTTTAACTTCTAAATTTATGTAAATTTTATGAGATTTTTTGTGCAGTGTTGCTTATCTAATACAAAAATTAAATCTTCTAAAAGCGTGAAATGCATGTAAATCATAAAATTAGTTAAAAGGTTAAATTTCTGTCAATTATAAAATTTTAATTCCCGAAATGAATGCTTTTAATTATTTATATTTAAGCTCCTCTAAGGGAAATGCTTTCTTAATTTTAATTAAATTTAACTATTATTTAAAATGTATTTATTTTTATTTAAATATTTTTTGAAGGAGTAAAAACACATCCGTTCGGAAAGTTTTTATCTATCTACCCCACTTCATGTTCAAATTTTCAATTCACATCATTCCAAATTTTGAGTAAAATTGTATTCAAAAGTGAAAATTTAATTTATTCTTTATTATTTCAAAAGAAAATTTTTGCTAATTTTTATACTGTGATAGAAGTTCATTTCTCTTTCTACTTTCCAAAACTGGAAAAATACCTATGGATTTATGTAGATTTAATTATTTTTTGACATGTTTTATTAATTAAGCAACAAAAAGTGTAGAAAATATTGATGAATACCAAAATTTGAATAAAAATAATTTTTCTTATAAAATAAAATAAATCTAAATACTCAACAGCTAAAATAAAAGGTTCACCGTACCCCCCTCCCCGCTTGAAAATAGGAAATTCCACCATGGATGAGAACTTTTGTTCTGTAGGGTTTTCTCTAGAAAACAAGGAAACGTTCACAGAATTGTTTAGAATAGAATAATGGCGCAATTTTCTCTAAACTCGAATATGATATTTTCAGTAGAATTCTATTAATGCATCATCCATGATTCCGTAAGTGAGATTTTTGAAACTGCAGAATTTTTAGTCCAAAGGGGCTTTGTCCCTGAAAGACTATTGTTTTCGTTTTGCGATTTTGCGTTGAATCGCTATAAATGTCCGTTTCACTTTTCAGACTGTTGCCACCAAATGTTATTGCATCATATTTGAAGAAATTAAATAATGGGAAAAAAAAAAAAATCTGAAAGGTTTCAGATTTTAAATTACATCCAAAGGGGCGTTTTTTTAACGTTTTGCGTGTTACCTTTATTTATTAAATATCATGTTCTTTGCACTTAAATTATTAAATTCAGTTCAATAGCAATGTCGCAAAATAATTTTTAAATGAGCATATCTTTAGATTTTCCGATACACAGTTCCGCACGCTGGAGATAAAAAGGACTTTTTCCACCCCCCGTAGAGTGTTGCTGTTGCTTGCTTTTAAATCGTTGAGTTTGTTACTCAAAAATTCGTTAAAGTTTTAGAAAATATGAAATCGATCATAAAACAAATTTCAAATTTGGTCTTCCACATGCCCATATTCGCAGGAGGATTACGTCAATCAAAATTCGATGGCTCTGTGTACCGTTGTTTTATCACAATGCGAGAAATATACATACATTTATACATATTTTTCATTATTTAATTTCTTCAAATCTAATGCAGAACTCTAACATTGGGTGGCAACAGTTTGAAAAGTGAAACGGACATTTATAGTGATTCAACGCAAAATCGCAAAACGAAAACAATAGTCCTTTAGGGACAAAGCCCCTTTGGACTAAAAATCTGCATAAATGTATGTATATTTCTTGCATTGTGATAAAACAACGGTACATAGAGCCATCGAATTTTGAATGATGTAATCCTCCTACGAATATGGGCATGTGGAAGACCAAATTTGAAATGTGGAATTTGTTTTATGATCGATTTCATATTTTCTAAAACTTTAACGAATGTTTGAGTAACAAACTCAACAATTTAAAAGCGAGCAATGGCAACACTCTACGGTCGGGGGGGGGGACTTTTTTAATCTCCAGGGAGCGCGGAACTGTGTATCGAAAATTCTAAAGATAGGCTCATTTAAAAATTACTTTGCGACATTGCTACTGAACTGAATTTCATGGTTTAAGTGCAAAGAACATGATATTTAATATATATAGGTAACACACAAAACGTTAAAAAAAAAAAAAATAAATAAAAAAAAAAAAAAAAAACGCCTTTTTGGACATAATTTAAAATCTGAAACCTTTCATTTTTTTTTTTTTTAAATTTTTATTTTTATTTTTTATTTTATTTTTTATTTATTTATTTTTTTTTTTTTATATATAGAATCTAGCCAGGTGTCTGCAGAATATGTATACTCAAATCTGTGGAAGCTATATCCAACGTATATGGTGTTTCGGATTGAATGGGATAAAAAGAAGAGCACAGGTCAACTGTAATTGATTTATTAAGCCGAAACAAATTTATTCTGAAACTGCTTATATACAAGTTTTATCTGGCAACAGCGAAAAATCTTGCGGTTACGAAATCGCAGCTAGAGGCATTTTTAATCAAAATGGCGCTATACATGCAGGAGAAAGCAAACTGAATTTTCGAATCCGCCAAAACATCATCGGTTATGAGGGTTGGAAGTCATTTCGATCCAAATTTGGTAAAGGACCACCGCATCGTCACAACATCGAACTGTGGGTGAAGCAATTTCAGGGCACGGCTGCTTGTGTAAAGGAAATCGGGCTGGATGAACAGCAGACAAAACCGAAGAAGTTGAAAAATTTCTGAAACGTTTTTACGAAATCCCACAAAATCAACGCAATCGTGCGAGCTCTGAACTCAGTGTATAAGGTCTCCTGCCTTCGTAGTGTAGTGATCAGCACGGTCGACACGTATTCGAGAGGCCCGGTTCGAGTGTCGGCGAAGGCGTTGCTCGTTTTTCATGACTCCTGCTTCAAAAATGCCCAATGTCTCTACAGTGTGCCTCATGTAACGGCGTGGCCATATATTACAGAAACGTCTTCGGTTCCGGCCGTGCACCTTTCAGATGGTGCAAGCGTTAAAAACCTTCCGTCAAACCGCTGCGTAAAGTTTTCTATGAGAATTTGCAATTTAAGTGTGGAGTTGCTTTCGCGAACAGACTTGTGTTTACGGATGAAGCCCTTTGTCACGTTTCTAGTAAACTTTAATAGTCATAATTTGATATTTTGAGGCAGAGAAAATCCTCGAAAATCACGCTCATGTTCCATTACGTCACGAAAAATGGTGTAATAGAACTTGAGCATGATTCTCCAAAGATTGATCCACCATGATTCTGTGCATTTTCTGCGCCATTTCCAGTGCCAGTTGTATTTTGAGTCCTTTTTTTCTTCATGGAAAAATCGATTACCAGGTTCATTTACCAAAGTATGCTACCAGACTGGTTGTTCCTTCAGTTGGAGGAAGCGGTTCTCGTCTTCATTCTGCTTCAAGAGGGCCACCACATTGCATAAAAACGTACGGCAGGTGTCTGAACGATAATCCACCCCATCGTTGGATTGTCCCTGCTGGGTCAAACGATATGCCAACCAGTTTTTTGACCACCGAGATCACCAGATCTAACCGTGACCTTCGAGAGGGAGGTCTCCAAGGTCACAATCTAACACTTTTTGATTTTTCCCTATGGAGTTTTGTTAAAGATAAAGTGTTGTGTTTCCGCAGGACTTCTAGCAACTGAAATAGCGGGTAACTGAAGTGTTCGAATCATTAACAAAATATATTGTATGAGCGTGACAGGAACTGGAAAACCGCATAAAAATTTAGGTGTCACCTGAGGAGCATCCATAGAATGTCTATGAAAACTTGGATAACTATAGTTTCACAGTAAATTTGATTTATCAGAATAATTACAGCGTTCCCAAGTATGCTTTCTTTTTGTTCTGTTCAATATGAAACACCCTGTATTACAGAATAGTATAGATCTTTGACATTTGCCTGTGGAAAACTGGACTATAATTATACATTCTAAAGAAGTGTAATGATTTTTTTATACTATTGACGCCTTGGATTTGATCCCGTTTGTCCAGATATATTTTGATAACATTAAACGACAAGGAAAAAATATCTTTCAAAACAGCAATGGAACTGAACTAATTTAATATATGTATAACTAAAAACATGGAAATAAGTACTTTCCCAGAATTTTAAGTAGGAAAATTCAAAAATTTGTATATGAACTGCTCACAATGTCTCTAATGCAAAAGTTTATTTATAACATTGTAATGTTGCGCGCTTCCCAACCTGCACGCAACAATAGTGGTGACTGCTATGAACTGGAAAGTATAGAAAGTCTTGAGAAGGGTTTAAATCCCTTTTTATTCAACTGGTCATATTCAGCGATGTATATTCCATGAGTTCGTATACAAATGGGCGGGATTTCAGTAATTCGATAACAATATCCGAATGATGGCATTAACCACGATGACATTAAGCTGCTGTGGAATTCTATAAGACATTTTCGTGATCATAGTTATAGAATATCTACATGCATTTCTATAGAATCTCTTTACATAACTGTATAGAAGTTGTATCTGAAATATTAATGGAATCTACACAAGATTTCTGATGTAATCTGTAGAAAATTGGACCATAATTATAAAGAATTCTAAAATATTTTAAGTGTATTTTCTCCCAGAATTCTCTAAGACATTTTCGTCAATCTCGTTGTAGAATATCTACATGCATTTCTATAGAATCTCTTTACATAACTGTATAGAAGTTGTATCTGAAATATTAATGGAATCTACGCAAGATTTCTGATGTAATCTGTAGAAAATTGGACCATAATTGTAAAGAATTCTAAAATATTTTAAGTGTATTTTCTGACAGAATTCTCTAAGACATTTTCGTCAATCTCGTTGTAGAATATCTACATGCATTTCTATAGAATCTCTTTACATAACTGTATAGAAGTTGTATCTGAAATATTAATGGAATCTACGCAAGATTTCTGATGTAATCTGTAGAAAATTGGACCATAATTGTAAAGAATTCTAAAGTATTTTAAGTGTATTTTCTCACAGAATTCTCTAAGACATTTTCGTCAATCTCGTTGTAGAATATCTACATGCATTTCTATAGAATCTCTTTACATAACTGTATAGAAGTTGTATCTGAAATATTAATGGAATCTACACAAGATTTCTGATGTAATCTGTAGAAAATTGGACCATAATTGTAAAGAATTCTAAAGTATTTTAAGTGTATTTTCTCACAGAATTCTCTAAGACATTTTCGTCAATCTCGTTGTAGAATATCTACATACATATTTTCTGTTGAATTCTATTACAGAAATTACAGATGCGTGCTCTTGACGCTCACAAACTACGCCGATCCGGCGGTAAAATAAAAATAAGAAACTGAAAATGAATAATGACAAATGACTACCTACGAGGCTCTCTAAAACGTAACTAACCTAATCGCATTCTAAGATACCTCTGACAATTCAGCAAACTTCTGAATATTACGTTGAAAGATTTAACTATCTGCTGAGGCAAGCACACAGGCCGAAACGCGTGGTTCTTCAATTTCTAACTAGCCACCTCCACGCTCGTGAAGCAAGAAAGCACACTTTCGAACTCGTTTCCCTTCTATTTAACTATTTTAACTATTTTGAATACTTTGCGCGTTCTACTAAAATTTACATATTCTGGCATTGGCAATTCCAGGGGAAAGTAAGGCTTGACAGGAAAGATAGTTTAAACTTAAAATAAATGTTAGTTAAAATAAATATAAACCCTACAACATAACTGTTCATAACGTTTCTGGAAGTTATTCTACGATGTACCCCTGTTCTTAATTATTGAAAACATACTTCATGTATTGGATGGAAGAGAACGTGCAAATGTAAAATTTCAGATGTAGGGGAAAAGGAACCTTTGTTTAAAGTAAGTGTTTTAAAAAAAAATTCCAGAATTTTTTTTTGTGTCTAATGGAAGAGGCACTCAGCCTCAAAATCGATAAAGTTTATTCAAAATCTACGCTAAACTAAGATTCCTTTTCTTGCTTAATTTTAAATGGTTACCTGAAATCGAAAACAAGCTGTTTCGCTACTCCATTCCTCACTTGGTGAAAATTTCTCTGTCACTTTGAAATTTTTATTGTCTATTTTGACCCTGTTTGGCTATTTTACTTCAGTTGACAGAAATTTTTTCTGTAATATTTTGATCTTATTAACCGAATTATTGGTCATATTCAGCGATGTATATTCCATGAGTTCGTATACAAACGGGCGGGATTTCAGTAATTCGATAACAATATCCGAATGATGGCATTAACCACGATGACAATAAGCTGCTGTGGAATTCTATAAGACATTTTCGTGAGCATAGTTATAGAATATCTGCATGCATTTCTATAGATGCATGTAGATATTCTATAACTATGCTTCTATAATTCTATAATATACTTCTCTTTACATAACTGTATAGAAGTTGTATCTGAAATACTAATGGAATCTACACAAGATTTCTGATGTAATCTGTAGAAAATTGGACCAAAATTGTAAAGAATTCTAAAGTATTTTAAGTGTATTTTCTCACAGAATTCTCTAAGACATTTTCGTCAATCTCGTAGTAGAATATCTACATACATATTTTCTGTTGAATTCTATAAATTATATCTCACGTACTCTGTTTTAAAATTAGGCCATAATTATAAAGTATTCTGAAGTAGTTTAATTGTGGATCTCCTTATTAAATTCTATAAGACATCTTCTTAGCGTAATTATAGAATATCTACATATCTTTCTGTAGAATCTCTACACATAACTGTATTGAAGCTATAAGTACAATGTTATAGTATTCTACAAAAGATATGTGACGTAGTCTATAGAAAATTGGGTCATAATTTTAAAGAATTCTCAAG